>NC_141411.1:6049807-8449807 GCF_034619465.1 Leptosomus discolor | reverse complement strand
GTGTTGGGCGCTACTTCGGGACGTGCGTTGGGCGCTACGTCGGGATTTAGCTTACTTTCAGCTCTACGTCGGGACGTGCGTTGGGCTCTATGTCGGGACGTGCGTTGGGCTCTACGTCGGGACGTGCGTTGGGCTCTACGTCGGGATTTAGCTTAATTTCAGCTCTACGTCGGGACGTGCGTTGGCCTCTATGTCGGGACGTGCGTTGGGCTCTACGTCGGGACGTGCGTTGGCCTCTACGTCGGGATTTAGCTTACTTTCAGCTCTACGTCGGGACGTGCGTTGGCCTCTACGTCGGGACGTGCGTTGGCCTCTACGTCGGGATTTAGCTTACTTTCAGCTCTACGTCGGGACGTGCGTTGGGCTCTACGTCGGGATTTAGCTTACTTTAAGCTCTACGTCGGGACGTGCGTTGGGCTCTACGTCGGGACGTGCGTTGGGGTCTACGTCCGGACGTGCGTTGGGCTCTACGTCGGGATTTAGCTTACTTTCAGGTCTACGTCGGGACGTGCGTTGGGCTCTACGTCGGGACGTGCGTTGGGCTCTACGTCGGGATTTAGCTTACTTTCAGCTCTACGTCGGGACGTGCGTTGGGCTCTACGTCGGGACGTGCGTTGGGCTCTACGTCGGGATTTAGCTTACTTTCAGCTCTACGTCGGGACGTGCGTTGGCCTCTACGTCGGCATTTAGCTTACTTTCAGCTCTACGTCGGGACGTGCGTTGGGCTCTACGTCGGGACGTGCGTTGGGTTCTACATCGGGACGTGCGTTGGGCTCTACGTCTGTAGGTTGCTAACTTTCAGCTCTACGTCGGGACGTGCGTTGGGCTCTACGTCGGGACGTGCGTTGGTCTCTACGTCTGTAGTTTGCTAACTTTCAGCTCTACGTCGGGACGTGCGTTGGGCTCTACGTCGGGACGTGCGTTGGGCTCTACGTCGGGATTTAGCTTACTTTAAGCTCTACGTCGGGACGTGCGTTGGGCTCTACGTCGGGACGTGCGTTGGGGTCTACGTCCGGACGTGCGTTGGGCTCTACGTCGGGATTTAGCTTACTTTCAGGTCTACGTCGGGACGTGCGTTGGGCTCTACGTCGGGACGTGCGTTGGGCTCTATGTCGGGACGTGCGTTGGGCTCTACGTCTGTAGTTAGCTAACTTTCAGCTCTACGTCAAGACGTGCGTTGGGCGCTACGTCGGAACGTGCGTTGGGCTCTACGTCGGGACGTGCGTTGGGCTCTACGTCGGGATTTAGCTTACTTTCAGCTCTACGTCGGGACGTGCGTTGGCCTCTACGTCGGGACGTGCGTTGGCCTCTACGTCGGGACGTGCGTTGGCCTTTACGTCGGGATTTAGCTTACTTTCAGCTCTACGTCGGGACGTGCGTTGGATGCTACGTCGGGACGTGCGTTGGGCGCTACTTCGGGACGTGCGTTGGGCGCTACGTCGGAATTTAGCTTACTTTCAGCTCTACGTCGGGATGTGCGTTGGGCTCTATGTCGGGATGTGCGTTGGGCTCTACGTCGGGACGTGCGTTGGGCTCTACTTCGGGACGTGCGTTGGGCTCTACGTCGGGATTTAGCTTACTTTCAGCTCTACGTTGGGACGTGCGTTGGCCTCTACGTCGGGACGTGCTTTGGCCTCTACGTCGGGATTTAGCTTACTTTCAGCTCTACGTCGGGACGTGCGTTGGCCTCTACGTCGGGACGTGCGTTGGCCTCTATGTCGGGATTTAGCTTACTTTCAGCTCTACGTCGGGACGTGCGTTGGGCTCTACGTCGGGATTTAGTTTACTTTCAGCTCTACGTCGGGACGTGTGTTGGGCTCTACGTCGGGACGTGCGTTGGGCTCTACTTCGGGACGTGCGTTGGGCTCTACGTCTGTAGTTAGCTAACTTTCAGCTCTACGTCGGGACGCGCGTTGGGCTCTTCGTCTGTAGTTAGCTAACTTTCAGCTCTACGTCGGGACATGCTTTGGGCTCTACGTCGGGACGTGCGTTGGGCTCTACGTCGGGATTTAGCTTACTTTCAGGTCTACGTCGGGACGTGCGTTGGGCTCTACGTCGGGACGTGCGTTGGGCTCTACGTCGGGACGTGCGTTGGGCTCTACGTCGGGATTTAGCTTACTTTCAGCTCTACGTCGGGACGTGCGTTGGGCTCTACGTCGGGACGTGCGTTGGGCACTACGTCGGGACGTGCGTTGGGCTCTACTTCGGGATTTAGCTTACTTTCAGGTCTACGTCGGGACGTGCGTTGGGCTCTACTTCGGGACGTGCGTTGGGCTCTACGTCGGGACGTGCGTTGGGCTCTACTTTGGGATTTACCTTATTTTCAGCTCTACGTCGGGACGTGCGTTGGGCTCTACGTCGGGACGTGCGTTGGGCTCTACGTCGGGATTTAGCTTACTTTCAGCTCTACGTCAGGACGTGCGTTGGCCTCTACGTCGGGACGTGCGTTGGGCGCTACGTCGGGACGTGCGTTGGGCTCTACGTCGGGATTTAGCTTACTTTCAGGTCTACGTCGGGACGTGCGTTGGGCTCTACGTCGGGACGTGCGTTGGGCTCTACGTCGGGACGTGCGTTGGGCTCTACGTCGGGACGTGCGTTCGGCTCTACGTCGGGATTTAGCTTACTTTCAGCTCTACGTCGGGATGTGCGTTGGGCTCTACTTCGGGACGTGCGTTGGGCTCTACGTCGGGACGTGCGTTGGGCTCTACGTCGGGATTTAGCTTACTTTCAGCTCTACGTCGGGACGTGCGTTGGCCTCTACGTCGGGACGTGCGTTGGCCTCTACGTCGGGATTTAGCTTACTTTCAGCTCTACGTCGGGACGTGCGTTGGCCTCTACGTCGGGACGTGCGTTGGGCGCTACGTCGGGACGTGCGTTGGGCTCTAAGTCGGGATTTAGCTTACTTTCAGGTCTACGTCGGGACGTGCGTTGGGCTCTACGTCGGGACGTGCGTTGGGCTCTACGTCGGGACGTGCGTTGGGCTCTACGTCGGGATTTAGCTTACTTTCAGCTCTACGTCGGGACGTGCGTTGGGCTCTACGTCGGGACGTGCGTTGGGCTCTACGTCGGGATTTAGCTTACTTTCAGCTCTACGTCGGGACGTGCGTTGGCCTCTACGTCGGCATTTAGCTTACTTTCAGCTCTACGTCGGGACGTGCGTTGGCCTCTACGTCGGCATTTAGCTTACTTTCAGCTCTACGTCGGGACGTGCGTTGGGCTCTACGTCGGGACGTGCGTTGGGCTCTACGTCGGGACGTGCGTTGGGTTCTACGTCGGGACGTGCGTTGGGCTTACGTCTGTAGTTTGCTAACTTTCAGCTCTACGTCGGGACGTGCGTTGGGCTCTACGTCGGGACGTGCGTTGGGCTCTACGTCTGTAGTTTGCTAACTTTCAGCTCTACGTCGGGATGTGCGTTGGGCTCTATGTCGGGATGTGTGTTGGGCTCTACGTCGGGACGTGCGTTGGGCTCTACGTCGGGACGTGCGTTGGGCTCTACGTCGGGATTTAGCTTACTTTCAGCTCTACGTCGGGACGTGCGTTGGCCTCTACGTCGGGACGTGCGTTGGCCTCTACGTCGGGATTTAGCTTACTTTCAGCTCTACGTCGGGACGTGCGTTGGCCTCTACGTCGGGACGTGCGTTGGCCTCTACGTCGGGATTTAGCTTACTTTCAGCTCTACGTCGGGACGTGCGTTGGCCTCTACGTCGGGACGTGCGTTGGCCTCTACGTCGGGATTTAGCTTACTTTCAGCTCTACGTCGGGACGTGCGTTGGGCTCTACGTCGGGATTTAGTTTACTTTCAGCTCTACGTCGGGACGTGCGTTGGGCTCTACGTCGGGACATGCGTTGGGCTCTACGTCGGGACGTGCGTTGGGCTCTACGTCTGTAGTTAGCTAACTTTCAGCTCTACGTCGGGACGTGCGTTGGGCTCTACGTCGGGACGTGCGTTGGGCTCTACGTCTTTAGTTAGCTAACTTTCAGCTCTACGTCGGGACGTGCGTTGGGCTCTACGTCAGGACGTGCGTTGGGCTCTACGTCGGGACGTGCGTTGGGCTCTACGTCGGGATTTAGCTTACTTTCAGCTCTACGTCGGGACGTGCATTGGCCTCTACGTCGGCATTTAGCTTACTTTCAGCTCTACGTCGGGACGTGCGTTGGGCTCTACGTCGGGACGTGCGTTGGGCTCTACGTCGGGAGGTGCGTTGGGCTCTACGTCGGGAGGTGCGTTGGGCTCTACGTCGGGACGTGCGTTGGGTTCTGCGTCGGGACGTGCGTTGGGCTGTACGGCTGTAGTTAGCTAACTTTCTGCTCTACGTCGGGACGTGCGTTGGGCTCTACGTATGTAGTTAGCTAACTTTCAGCTCTACGTCGGGACGTGCGTTGGGCTGTACGTCGGGACGTGCGTTGGGCTCTACGTCGGGACGTGCGTTGGGCTCTATGTCGGGATTTAGCTTACTTTCAGCTCTACGTCGGGACGTGCGTTGGCCTCTACGTCGGGACATGCGTTGGGCGCTACGTCGGGACGTGCGTTGGCCTCTACGTCGGGACGTGCGTTGGTCTCTACGTCGGGATTTAGCTTACTTTCAGCTCTACGTCGGGACGTGCGTTGGCCTCTACGTCGGGACGTGCGTTGGGCTCTGCGTCGGGACACGCGTTGGGCTCTACGTCGGGACGCGCGTTGGGCTCTACGTCTGTAGTTAGCTCACTTTCAGCTCTACGTCGGGATGCGCGTTGGGCTCTTCGTCTGTAGTTAGCTAACTTTCAGCTCTACGTCGGTGACGTGCGTTGGGCTCTACGTCGGGACGTGCTTTGGGCTCTACGTCGGGACGTGCGTTGGGCTCTACGTCGGGACTTGCGTTGGGCTCTACGTCGGGATTTAGCTTACTTTCAGCTCTACGTCGGGACGTGCGTTGGCCTCTACGTCGGGACGTGCGTTGGGGTCTACGTCGGGACGTGCGTTGGGCTCTACGTCGGGATTTAGCTTACTTTCAGTTCTACGTCGGGACGTGCGTTGGGCTCTACGTCGGGACGTGCGTTGGGCTCTACGTCGGGACGTGCGTTGGGCTCTACGTCGGGATTTAGCTTACTTTCAGCTCTACGTCGGGACGTGCGTTGGGCTCTACGTCGGGACGTGCGTTGGGCTGTACGTCGGGACGTGCGTTGGGCTCTACGTCGGGATTTAGCTTACTTTCAGCTCTACGTCGGGACGTGCGTTGGCCTCTACGTCGGGACGTGCGTTAGGCGCTACGTCGGGACGTGCGTTGGCCTCTACGTCGGGAAGTGCGTTGGCCTCTACGTCGGGATTTAGCTTACTTTCAGCTCTACGTTGGGACATGCGTTGGCCTCTACATCGGGACGTGCGTTGGGCTCTACGTCGGGACACGCGTTGGGCTCTACGTCGGGACGCGCGTTGGGCTCTACGTCTGTAGTTAGCTAACTTTCAGCTCTACGTCGGGACGTGCGTTGGGCTCTACGTCGGGACGTGCGTTGGGCTCTACGTCGGGATTTAGCTTACTTCAAGCTCTACGTCGGGACGTGCGTTGGGCTCTACGTCGGGACGTGCGTTGGGGTCTACGTCGGGACGTGCGTTGGGCTCTACGTCGGGATTTAGCTTACTTTCAGGTCTACGTCGGGACGTGCGTTGGGCTCTACGTCGGGACGTGCGTTGGGCTCTACGTCGGGACGTGCGTTGGGCTCCACGTCGGGACGTGCGTTGGGCTCTACGTCGGGATTTAGCTTACTTTTCAGGTCTACGTCGGGACGTGCGTTGGGCTCTACGTCGGGACGTGCGTTGGGCTCTACGTCTGAAGTTAGCTAACTTTCAGCTCTACGTCGGGACGTGCGTTGGGCTCTACGTCGGGACGTGCGTTGGGCTCTACGTCGGGACGTGCGTTGGGCTCTACGTCGGGATTTAGCTTACTTTCAGCTCTACGTCGGGACGTGCGTTGGGCTCTACGTCGGGACGTGCGTTGGGCTCTACGTCGGGATTTAGCTTACTTTCAGCTCTACGTCGGGACGTGCATTGGCCTCTACGTCGGCATTTAGCTTACTTTCAGCTCTACGTCGGGACGTGCGTTGGGCTCTACGTCGGGAGGTGCGTTGGGCTCTACGTCGGGAGGTGCGTTGGGCTCTACGTCGGGACGTGCGTTGGGTTCTACGTCGGGAACTGCGTTGGGCTCTACGTCTGTAGTTAGCTAACTTTCTGCTCTACGTCGGGACGTGCGTTGGGCTCTAGGTCTGTAGTTAGCTAACTTTCAGCTCTACGTCGGGACGTGCGTTGGGCTGTACGTCGGGACGTGCGTTGGGCTCTACGTTGGGACGTGCGTTGGGCTCTACGTCGGGATTTAGCTTACTTTCAGCTCTAAGTCGGGACGTGCGTTGGCCTCTACGTCGGGACGTTCGTTGGGCGCTACGTCGGGACGTGCGTTGGCCTCTACGTCGGGACGTGCGTTGGGCTCTACGTCGGGATTTAGCTTACTTTCAGCTCTACGTCGGGACGTGCGTTGGCCTCTACGTCGGGACGTGCGTTGGGCTCTACGTCGGGACACGCGTTGGGCTCTACGTCGGGACGCGCGTTGGGCTCTACGTCTGTAGTTAGCTAACTTTCAGCTCTACGTCGGTACGCGCGTTGGGCTCTTCGTCTGTAGTTAGCTAACTTTCAGCTCTACGTCGGGACGTGCGTTGGGCTCTACGTCGGGACGTGCGTTGGGCTCTACGTCGGGACGTGCGTTGGGCTCTACGTCGGGATTTAGCTTACTTTCAGCTCTACGTCGGGACGTGCGTTGGGCTCTACGTCGGGACGTGCGTTGGGCACTACGTCGGGACGTGCGTTGGGCTCTACTTCGGGATTTAGCTTACTTTCAGGTCTACGTCGGGACGTGCGTTGGGCTCTACTTCGGGACGTGCGTTGGGCTCTACGTCGGGACGTGCGTTCGGCTCTACGTTGGGATTTAGCTTACTTTCAGCTCTACGTCGGGACGTGCGTTGGGCTCTACGTCGGGACGTGCGTTGGGCTCTACGTCGGGATTTAGCTTACTTTCAGCTCTACGTCGGGACGTGCGTTGGCCTCTACGTCGGGACGTGCGTTGGGCGCTACGTCGGGACGTGCGTTGGGCTCTACGTCGGGATTTAGCTTACTTTCAGGTCTACGTCGGGACGTGCGTTGGGCTCTGCGTCGGGACGTGCGTTGGGCTCTACGTCGGGATTTAGCTTACTTTCAGCTCTACGTCGGGACGTGCGTTGGGCTCTACTTCGGGACGTGCGTTGGGCTCTACGTCGGGATGTGCGTTGGGCTCTACGTCGGGATTTAGCTTACTTTCAGCTCTACGTCGGGACGTGCGTTGGCCTCTACGTCGGGACGTGCGTTGGCCTCTACGTCGGGATTTAGCTTACTTTCAGCTCTACGTCGGGACGTGCGTTGGCCTCTACGTCGGGACGTGCGTTGGGCGCTACGTCGGGACGTGCGTTGGCCTCTACGTCGGGACGTGCGTTGGCCTCTACGTCAGGATTTAGCTTACTTTCAGCTCTACGTCGGGACATGCGTTGGCCTCTACGTCGGGACGTGCGTTGGGCTCTACGTCGGGACACGCGTTGGGCTCTACGTCGGGACGCGCGTTGGGCTCTACGTCTGTAGTTAGCTAACTTTCAGCTCTACGTCGGGACGCGCGTTGGGCTCTTCGTCTGTAGTTAGCTAAGTTTCAGCTCTACGTCGGGACGTGCGTTGGGCTCTACGTCGGGCTTTAGCTTACTTTCAGCTCTACGTCGGGACGTGCGTTGGCCCCTACGTCGGGACGTGCGTTGGCCTCTACGTCGGGACGTGCGTTGGCCTCTACGACGGGATTTAGCTTACTTTCAGCTCTACGTCGGGACGTGCGTTGGGCTCTACGTCGGGACGTGCGTTGGGCTCTACGTCTGTAGTTAGCTAACTTTCAGCTTTACGTCGGGACGTGCGTTGGGCTCTACGTCTGTAGTTAGCTAACTTTCAGCTCTACGTCGGGACGTGCATTGGGCGCTACGTCGGGACGTGCGTTGGGCTCTACGTCGGGACGTGCGTTGGGCTCTACGTTGGGATTTAGCTTACTTTCAGCTCTACGTCTGGACTTGCGTTGGGCTCTACGTCGGGACGTGCGTTGGGCTCTACGTCTGTAGTTATTCAACTTTCAGCTCTACGTCGGGATGTGCGTTGGGCGCTACGTCGGGACGTGCGCTGGGCTCTACGTCGGGACGTGCGCTGGGCTATACGTCGGGACATGCGTTGGGCTCTACGTCGGGACGTGCGTTGGGATCTACGTCGGGATTTAGCTTACTTTCAGTTCCACGTCGGGACGTGCGTTGGGCACTACGTCGGGACGTGCGTTGGGCTCTAAGTCGGGACACGCGTTGGGCTCTATGTCTGTAGGTAGCTAACTTTTAGCTCTACGTCGCGACGCGCGTTGGGCTCTACGTCTGTAGTTATCTAACTTTCAGCTCTACGTCGGGACGTGCGTTGGGCTCTACGTCGGGATTTATCTTACTTTCAGCTCTACGTCGGGACTTGCGTTGGGCTCTACGTCGGGACGTGCGTTGGGCTCTACGTCGGGATTTAGCTTACTTTCAGCTCTACGTCGGGACGTGCATTGGCCTCTACGTCGGCATTTAGCTTACTTTCAGCTCTACGTCGGGACGTGCGTTGGGCTCTACGTCGGGACGTGCGTTGGGCTCTACGTCGGGACGTGCGTTGGGTTCTACGTCGGGACGTGCGTTGGGCTCTACGTCTGTAGTTAGCTAACTTTCTGCTCTACGTCGGGACGTGCGTTGGGCTCTACGTCTGTAGTTAGCTAACTTTCAGCTCTACGTCGGGACGTGCGTTGGGCTCTACGTCGGGACGTGTGTTGGGTTCTACGTCGGGACGTGCGTTGGGCTCTACGTCGGGATTTAGCTTACTTTCAGCTCTACGTCGGGACGTGCGTTGGCTTCTACGTCGGGACGTGCGTTGGGCGCTACGTCGGGACGTGCGTTGGCCTCTACGTTGGGACGTGCGTTGGCCTCTACGTCGGGATTTAGCTTACTTTCAGCTCTACGTCAAGACGTGCGTTGGCCTCTACGTCGGGACGTGCGTTGGGCGCTACGTAGGGACACGCGTTGGGCTCTACGTCGGGACGCGCGTTGGGCTCTACGTCTGTAGTTAGCTAACTTTCAGCTCTACGTCGGGACGCGCGTTGGGCTCTTCGTCTGTAGTTAGCTAACTTTCAGCTCTACGTCGGGACGTGCGTTGGGCTCTACGTCGGGACGTGCTTTGGGCTCTATGACGGGACGTGCGTTGGGCTCTACGTCGGGACGTGCGTTGGGCTCTACGTCGGGACGTGCGTTGGGCTCTACGTCGGGATTTAGCTTACTTTCAGCTCTACGTCGGGACGTGCATTGGGCTCTACGTCGCGACGTGCGTTGGGGTCTACGTCGGGACGTGCTTTGGGCTCTACGTTGGGATTTAGCTTACTTTCAGGTCTACGTCGGGACGTGCGTTGGGCTCTACGTCGGGACGTGCGTTGGGCTCTACGTCGGGATTTAGCTTACTTTCAGCTCTACGTCGGGACGTGCGTTGGGCTCTCGTCGGGACGTGCGTTGGGCTCTACGTCGGGACGTGCGTTGGGCTCTACGTCGGGATTTAGCTTACTTTCAGGTCTACGTCGGGACGTGCGTTGGGCTCTACTTCGGGACGTGCGTTGGGCTCTACGTCGGGACGTGCGTTGGGCTCTACGTCGGGACGTGCGTTGGGCTCTACGTTGGGATTTAGCTTACTTTCAGCTCTACGTCGGGACGTGCGTTGGGCTCTACGTCGGGACGTGCGTTGGGCTCTACGTCGGGACGTGCGTTGGGCTCTACGTCTGTAGTTAGCTAACCTTCAGCTCTACATCGGGACGTGCGTTAGGCTCTACGTCGGGACGTGCGTTGGGCTCTACGTCTGTAGTTAGCCAACTTTCAGCTCTACGTCGGGACGTGCGTTGGGCTCTACGTCGGGACGTGCGTTGGGATCTACGTCGGGATTTAGCTTACTTTCTGCTCTACGTCGGGACGTGCATTGGGCTCTACGTCTGTAGTTAGCTAACTTTCAGCTCTACGTCGGGACGTGCGTTGGGCTCTACGTCGGGACGTGCGTTAGGCTCTACGTCGGGACGTGCGTTGGGCTCTACGTCGGGACGTGCATTGGCCTCTACGTCGGGATTTAGCTTACTTTCAGCTCCACGTCGGGACGCGCGTTGGGCTCTACGTCGGGACGTGCGTTGGGCTCTACGTCGGGACGTGCGTTGGGCTCTACGTCGGGACGTGCGTTGGGCTCTACGTCTGTAGTTAGGTAACTTTCAGCTCTACGTCGGGACGTGCGTTGGGCGCTACGTCGGGACGTGCGTTGGGCTCTACGTCGGGACGTGCGTTGGGCTCTACGTCGGGACGTGCGTTGGGCTCTACGTTGGGATTTAGCTTACTTTCAGCTCTACGTCGGGACGTGCGTTGGGCTCTACGTCGGGACGTGCGTTGGGTTCTACGTCTCTAGTTAGCTAACTTTCAGCTCTACGTCGGGACGTGCGTTGGGCTCTACGTCTGTAGTTAGCTAACTTTCAGCTCTACGTCGGGACGTGCGTTGGGCTCTACGTCGGGATTTAGCTTACTTTCAGCTCTACGTCGGGTCATGCGTTGGGCTCTACGTCGGGACGTGCGTTGGGCTCTACGTCGGGATTTAGCTTACTTTCATCTCTACGTCGGGACGTGCGTTGGCCTCTACGTCGGCATTTAGCTTACTTTCAGCTCTACGTCGGGACGTGCGTTGGCCTCTACGTCGGGACGTGCGTTGGGCTCTACGTCGGGACGTGCGTTGGGCTCTACGTCGGGACGTGCGTTGGGTTCTACGTCGGGACGTGCGTTGGGCTCTACGTCTGTAGTTATCTAACTTTCTGCTCTACGTCGGGACGTGCGTTGGGCTCTACGTCTGTAGTTAGCTAACTTTCAGCTCTACGTCGGGACGTGCGTTGCGCTCTACGTCGTGACGTGCGTTGGGCTCTACGTCGGGATTTAGCTTACTTTCAGCTCTACGTCGGGACGTGCGTTGGCCTCTACGTCGGGATGTGCGTTGGGCGCTACGTCGGGACGTGCGTTGGGCTCTACGTCGGGACGTGCGTTGGGCTCTACGTCGGGACGTGCGTTGGCCTCTACGTCGGGATTTAGCTTACTTTCAGCTCTACGTCGGGACGTGCGTTGGCCTCTACGTCGGGACGTGCGTTGGGCTCTTCGTCGGGACACGCGTTGGGCTCTACGTCGGGACGCGCGTTGGGCTCTACGTCTGTAGTTAGCTAACTTTCAGCTCTACGTCGGGACGCGCGTTGGGCTCTTCGTCTGTAGTTAGCTAACTTTCAGCTCTACGTCGGGACGTGCGTTGGGCTCTACGTCGGGACGTGCGTTGGGCTCTACGTCTGTAGTTAGCCAACTTTCAGCTCTACGTAGGGACGTGCGTTGGGCTCTACGTCGGGGCGTGCGTTGGGCTCTACGTCGGGACGTGCGTTGGGCTCTACGTCGGGATTTAGCTTACTTTCAGCTCTACGTCGGGACGTGCGTTGGGCTCTACGTCGGGACGTGCGTTGGGCTCTACGTCGGTACGTGCGTTGGGCTCTACGTCGGGATTTAGCTTACTTTCAGGTCTACGTCGGGACGTGCGTTGGGCTCTACGTTGGGACGTGCGTTGGGCTCTACGTTGGGATTTAGCTTACTTGGAGCTCTACGTCGGGACGTACGTTGGGGTCTACGTCGGGACGTGCGTTGGGTTCTACGTCTGTAGTTAGCTAACTTTCAGCTCTACGTCGGGACGTGCGTTGGGCTCTGCGTCTGTAGTTAGCTAACTTTCAGCTCTACGTCGGGACGTGCGTTGGGCTCTACGTCTGTAGTTAGCTAACTTTCAGCTCTACGTCGGGACGTGCGTTGGGCGCTACGTCGGGACCTGCGTTGGGCTCTACGTCGGGACGTGCGTTGGGCTCTACGTTGGGATTTAGCTTACTTTCAGCTCTACGTCGGGACGTGCGTTCGGCTCTACTTCGGGACGTGCGTTGGGCTCTACGTCTGTAGTTAGCTAACTTTCAGCTCTACGTCGGGACGTGCGTTGGGCGCTACGTCGGGACGTGCGTCGGGCACTACGTCGGTACGTGCGCTGGGCTCTACGTCGGGACGTGCGTTGGGCTCTACGTCGGGACGTGCGTTGGGCTCTACGTCGGGATTTAGCTTACTTTCAGTTCCACGTCGGGACGTGCGTTGGGCACTACGTCGGGACGTGCGTTGGGCTCTACGTCGGGACGCGCGTTGGGCTCTACGTCGGGACGCGTGTTGGGCTCTACGTCGGGACGCGCGTTGGGCTCTAGGTCTGTAGTTAGCTAACATTTAGCTCTACGTCGGGACGCGCGTTGGGCTCTACGTCTGTAGTTAGCTAACTTTCAGCTCTACGTCGGGACGTGCGTTGGGCTCTACGTCGGGATTTAGCTTACTTTCAGCTCTACGTCGGGACGTGCGTTGGGCTCTACGTCGGGACGTGCGTTGGGCTCTACGTCGGGATTTAGCTTACTTTCAGCTCTACGTCAGGACGTGCGTTGACCTCTACGTCGGCATTTAGCTTGCTTTCAGCTCTACGTCGGGACGTGCGTTGGGCTCTACGTCGGGACGTGCGTTGGGCTCTACGTCGGGACGTGCGTTGGGCTCTACGTCTGTAGTTAGCTAACTTTCTGCTCTACGTCGGGACGCGCGTTGGGCTCTACGTCTGTAGTTAGCTAACTTTCAGCTCTACGTCGGGACGTGCGTTGGGCTCTACGTCGGGACGTGCGTTGGGCTCTACGTCTGTAGTTAGCCAACTTTCAGCTCTACGTAGGGACGTGCGTTGGGCTCTACGTCGGGGCGTGCGTTGGGCTCTACGTCGGGACGTGCGTTGGGCTCTACGTCGGGATTTAGCTTACTTTCAGCTCTACGTCGGGACGTGCGTTGGGCTCTACGTCGGGACGTGCGTTGGGCTCTACGTCGGTACGTGCGTTGGGCTCTACGTCGGGATTTAGCTTACTTTCAGGTCTACGTCGGGACGTGCGTTGGGCTCTACGTTGGGACGTGCGTTGGGCTCTACGTCGGGACGTGCGTTGGGCTCTACGTTGGGATTTAGCTTACTTGGAGCTCTACGTCGGGACGTACGTTGGGGTCTACGTCGGGACGTGCATTGGGTTCTACGTCTGTAGTTAGCTAACTTTCAGCTCTACGTCGGGACGTGCGTTGGGCTCTGCGTCTGTAGTTAGCTAACTTTCAGCTCTACGTCGGGACGTGCGTTGGGCTCTACGTCTGTAGTTAGCTAACTTTCAGCTCTACGTCGGGACGTGCGTTGGGCGCTACGTCGGGACGTGCGTTGGGCTCTACGTCGGGACGTGCGTTGGGCTCTACGTTGGGATTTAGCTTACTTTCAGCTCTACGTCGGGACGTGCGTTCGGCTCTACTTCGGGACGTGCGTTGGGCTCTACGTCTGTAGTTAGCTAACTTTCAGCTCTACGTCGGGACGTGCGTTGGGCGCTACGTCGGGACGTGCGTCGGGCACTACGTCGGTACGTGCGCTGGGCTCTACGTCGGGACGTGCGTTGGGCTCTACGTCGGGACGTGCGTTGGGCTCTACGTCGGGATTTAGCTTACTTTCAGTTCCACGTCGGGACGTGCGTTGGGCACTACGTCGGGACGTGCGTTGGGCTCTACGTCGGGACGCGCGTTGGGCTCTACGTCGGGACGCGTGTTGGGCTCTACGTCGGGACGCGCGTTGGGCTCTAGGTCTGTAGTTAGCTAACATTTAGCTCTACGTCGGGACGCGCGTTGGGCTCTACGTCTGTAGTTAGCTAACTTTCAGCTCTACGTCGGGACGTGCGTTGGGCTCTACGTCGGGATTTAGCTTACTTTCAGCTCTACGTCGGGACGTGCGTTGGGCTCTACGTCGGGACGTGCGTTGGGCTCTACGTCGGGATTTAGCTTACTTTCAGCTCTACGTCAGGACGTGCGTTGACCTCTACGTCGGCATTTAGCTTACTTTCAGCTCTACGTCGGGACGTGCGTTGGGCTCTACGTCGGGACGTGCGTTGGGCTCTACGTCGGGACGTGCGTTGGGCTCTACGTCTGTAGTTAGCTAACTTTCTGCTCTACGTCGGGACGTGCGTTGGGCTCTACGTCTGTAGTTAGCTAACTTTCAGCTCTACGTCGGGACGTGCGTTGGGCTCTACGTCTGGACGTGCGTTGGGCTCTACGTAGGGATTTACCTTACTTTCAGCTCTACGTCGGGACGTGCGTTGGCCTCTACGTCGGGACGTGCGTTGGGCGCTACGTCGGGACGTGCGTTGGCCTCTACGTCGGGACGTGCGTTGGCCTCTACGTCGGTATTTAGCTTACTTTCAGCTCTACGTCGGGACGTGCGTTGGCCTCTACATCGGGACGTGCGTTGGGCTCTACGTCGGGACACGCGTTGGGCTCTACGTCGGGACGCGCGTTGGGCTCTACGTCTGTAGTTAGCCAACTTTCAGCTCTACGTCGGGACGTGCGTTGGGCTCTACGTCGGGACGTGCGTTGGGCTCTACGTCGGGACGTGCGTTGGGCTCTACGTCGGGATTTAGCTTACTTTCAGGTCTACGTCGGGACGTGCGTTGGGCTCTACGTCGGGACGTGCGTTGGGCTCTACGTCGGGACGTGCGTTGGGCTCTACGTTGGGATTTAGCTTACTTTGAGCTCTACGTCGGGACGTACGTTGGGCTCTACGTCGGGACGTGCGTTGGGTTCTACGTCTGTAGTTAGCTAACTTTCAGCTCTACGTCGGGACGTGCGTTGGGCTCTGCGTCTGTAGTTAGCTAACTTTCAGCTCTACGTCGGGACGTGCGTTGGGCTCTACGTCTGTAGTTAGCTAACTTTCAGCTCTACGTCGGGACGTGCGTTGGGCTGTACGTCGGGACGTGCGTTGGGCTCTACGTTGGGACGTGCGTTGGGCTCTACGTCGGGATTTAGCTTACTTTCAGCTCTAAGTCGGGACGTGCGTTGGCCTCTACGTCGGGACGTTCGTTGGGCGCTACGTCGGGACGTGCGTTGGCCTCTACGTCGGGACGTGCGTTGGGCTCTACGTCGGGATTTAGCTTACTTTCAGCTCTACGTCGGGACGTGCGTTGGCCTCTACGTCGGGACGTGCGTTGGGCTCTACGTCGGGACACGCGTTGGGCTCTACGTCGGGACGCGCGTTGGGCTCTACGTCTGTAGTTAGCTAACTTTCAGCTCTACGTCGGTACGCGCGTTGGGCTCTTCGTCTGTAGTTAGCTAACTTTCAGCTCTACGTCGGGACGTGCGTTGGGCTCTACGTCGGGACGTGCGTTGGGCTCTACGTCGGGACGTGCGTTGGGCTCTACGTCGGGATTTAGCTTACTTTCAGCTCTACGTCGGGACGTGCGTTGGGCTCTACGTCGGGACGTGCGTTGGGCACTACGTCGGGACGTGCGTTGGGCTCTACTTCGGGATTTAGCTTACTTTCAGGTCTACGTCGGGACGTGCGTTGGGCTCTACTTCGGGACGTGCGTTGGGCTCTACGTCGGGACGTGCGTTCGGCTCTACGTTGGGATTTAGCTTACTTTCAGCTCTACGTCGGGACGTGCGTTGGGCTCTACGTCGGGACGTGCGTTGGGCTCTACGTCGGGATTTAGCTTACTTTCAGCTCTACGTCGGGACGTGCGTTGGCCTCTACGTCGGGACGTGCGTTGGGCGCTACGTCGGGACGTGCGTTGGGCTCTACGTCGGGATTTAGCTTACTTTCAGGTCTACGTCGGGACGTGCGTTGGGCTCTGCGTCGGGACGTGCGTTGGGCTCTACGTCGGGATTTAGCTTACTTTCAGCTCTACGTCGGGACGTGCGTTGGGCTCTACTTCGGGACGTGCGTTGGGCTCTACGTCGGGATGTGCGTTGGGCTCTACGTCGGGATTTAGCTTACTTTCAGCTCTACGTCGGGACGTGCGTTGGCCTCTACGTCGGGACGTGCGTTGGCCTCTACGTCGGGATTTAGCTTACTTTCAGCTCTACGTCGGGACGTGCGTTGGCCTCTACGTCGGGACGTGCGTTGGGCGCTACGTCGGGACGTGCGTTGGCCTCTACGTCGGGACGTGCGTTGGCCTCTACGTCAGGATTTAGCTTACTTTCAGCTCTACGTCGGGACATGCGTTGGCCTCTACGTCGGGACGTGCGTTGGGCTCTACGTCGGGACACGCGTTGGGCTCTACGTCGGGACGCGCGTTGGGCTCTACGTCTGTAGTTAGCTAACTTTCAGCTCTACGTCGGGACGCGCGTTGGGCTCTTCGTCTGTAGTTAGCTAAGTTTCAGCTCTACGTCGGGACGTGCGTTGGGCTCTACGTCGGGCTTTAGCTTACTTTCAGCTCTACGTCGGGACGTGCGTTGGCCCCTACGTCGGGACGTGCGTTGGCCTCTACGTCGGGACGTGCGTTGGCCTCTACGACGGGATTTAGCTTACTTTCAGCTCTACGTCGGGACGTGCGTTGGGCTCTACGTCGGGACGTGCGTTGGGCTCTACGTCTGTAGTTAGCTAACTTTCAGCTTTACGTCGGGACGTGCGTTGGGCTCTACGTCTGTAGTTAGCTAACTTTCAGCTCTACGTCGGGACGTGCATTGGGCGCTACGTCGGGACGTGCGTTGGGCTCTACGTCGGGACGTGCGTTGGGCTCTACGTTGGGATTTAGCTTACTTTCAGCTCTACGTCTGGACTTGCATTGGGCTCTACGTCGGGACGTGCGTTGGGCTCTACGTCTGTAGTTATTCAACTTTCAGCTCTACGTCGGGATGTGCGTTGGGCGCTACGTCGGGACGTGCGCTGGGCTCTACGTCGGGACGTGCGCTGGGCTATACGTCGGGACATGCGTTGGGCTCTACGTCGGGACGTGCGTTGGGATCTACGTCGGGATTTAGCTTACTTTCAGTTCCACGTCGGGACGTGCGTTGGGCACTACGTCGGGACGTGCGTTGGGCTCTAAGTCGGGACACGCGTTGGGCTCTATGTCTGTAGGTAGCTAACTTTTAGCTCTACGTCGCGACGCGCGTTGGGCTCTACGTCTGCAGTTATCTAACTTTCAGCTCTACGTCGGGACGTGCGTTGGGCTCTACGTCGGGATTTATCTTACTTTCAGCTCTACGTCGGGACTTGCGTTGGGCTCTACGTCGGGACGTGCGTTGGGCTCTACGTCGGGATTTAGCTTACTTTCAGCTCTACGTCGGGACGTGCATTGGCCTCTACGTCGGCATTTAGCTTACTTTCAGCTCTACGTCGGGACGTGCGTTGGGCTCTACGTCGGGACGTGCGTTGGGCTCTACGTCGGGACGTGCGTTGGGCTCTACGTCGGGACGTGCGTTGGGTTCTACGTCGGGACGTGCGTTGGGCTCTACGTCTGTAGTTAGCTAACTTTCTGCTCTACGTCGGGACGTGCGTTGGGCTCTACGTCTGTAGTTAGCTAACTTTCAGCTCTACGTCGGGACGTGCGTTGGGCTCTACGTCGGGACGTGTGTTGGGTTCTACGTCGGGACGTGCGTTGGGCTCTACGTCGGGATTTAGCTTACTTTCAGCTCTACGTCGGGACGTGCGTTGGCTTCTACGTCGGGACGTGCGTTGGGCGCTACGTCGGGACGTGCGTTGGCCTCTACGTTGGGACGTGCGTTGGCCTCTACGTCGGGATTTAGCTTACTTTCAGCTCTACGTCAAGACGTGCGTTGGCCTCTACGTCGGGACGTGCGTTGGGCGCTACGTAGGGACACGCGTTGGGCTCTACGTCGGGACGCGCGTTGGGCTCTACGTCTGTAGTTAGCTAACTTTCAGCTCTACGTCGGGACGCGCGTTGGGCTCTTCGTCTGTAGTTAGCTAACTTTCAGCTCTACGTCGGGACGTGCGTTGGGCTCTACGTCGGGACGTGCTTTGGGCTCTATGACGGGACGTGCGTTGGGCTCTACGTCGGGACGTGCGTTGGGCTCTACGTCGGGACGTGCGTTGGGCTCTACGTCGGGATTTAGCTTACTTTCAGCTCTACGTCGGGACGTGCATTGGGCTCTACGTCGCGACGTGCGTTGGGGTCTACGTCGGGACGTGCTTTGGGCTCTACGTTGGGATTTAGCTTACTTTCAGGTCTACGTCGGGACGTGCGTTGGGCTCTACGTCGGGACGTGCGTTGGGCTCTACGTCGGGATTTAGCTTACTTTCAGCTCTACGTCGGGACGTGCGTTGGGCTCTCGTCGGGACGTGCGTTGGGCTCTACGTCGGGACGTGCGTTGGGCTCTACGTCGGGATTTAGCTTACTTTCAGGTCTACGTCGGGACGTGCGTTGGGCTCTACTTCGGGACGTGCGTTGGGCTCTACGTCGGGACGTGCGTTGGGCTCTACGTCGGGACGTGCGTTGGGCTCTACGTTGGGATTTAGCTTACTTTCAGCTCTACGTCGGGACGTGCGTTGGGCTCTACGTCGGGACGTGCGTTGGGCTCTACGTCGGGACGTGCGTTGGGCTCTACGTCTGTAGTTAGCTAACCTTCAGCTCTACATCGGGACGTGCGTTAGGCTCTACGTCGGGACGTGCGTTGGGCTCTACGTCTGTAGTTAGCCAACTTTCAGCTCTACGTCGGGACGTGCGTTGGGCTCTACGTCGGGACGTGCGTTGGGATCTACGTCGGGATTTAGCTTACTTTCTGCTCTACGTCGGGACGTGCATTGGGCTCTACGTCTGTAGTTAGCTAACTTTCAGCTCTACGTCGGGACGTGCGTTGGGCTCTACGTCGGGACGTGCGTTAGGCTCTACGTCGGGACGTGCGTTGGGCTCTACGTCGGGACGTGCATTGGCCTCTACGTCGGGATTTAGCTTACTTTCAGCTCCACGTCGGGACGCGCGTTGGGCTCTACGTCGGGACGTGCGTTGGGCTCTACGTCGGGACGTGCGTTGGGCTCTACGTCGGGACGTGCGTTGGGCTCTACGTCTGTAGTTAGGTAACTTTCAGCTCTACGTCGGGACGTGCGTTGGGCGCTACGTCGGGACGTGCGTTGGGCTCTACGTCGGGACGTGCGTTGGGCTCTACGTCGGGACGTGCGTTGGGCTCTACGTTGGGATTTAGCTTACTTTCAGCTCTACGTCGGGACGTGCGTTGGGCTCTACGTCGGGACGTGCGTTGGGTTCTACGTCTCTAGTTAGCTAACTTTCAGCTCTACGTCGGGACGTGCGTTGGGCTCTACGTCTGTAGTTAGCTAACTTTCAGCTCTACGTCGGGACGTGCGTTGGGCTCTACGTCGGGATTTAGCTTACTTTCAGCTCTACGTCGGGTCATGCGTTGGGCTCTACGTCGGGACGTGCGTTGGGCTCTACGTCGGGATTTAGCTTACTTTCAGCTCTACGTCGGGACGTGCGTTGGCCTCTACGTCGGCATTTAGCTTACTTTCAGCTCTACGTCGGGACGTGCGTTGGCCTCTACGTCGGGACGTGCGTTGGGCTCTACGTCGGGACGTGCGTTGGGCTCTACGTCGGGACGTGCGTTGGGTTCTACGTCGGGACGTGCGTTGGGCTCTACGTCTGTAGTTATCTAACTTTCTGCTCTACGTCGGGACGTGCGTTGGGCTCTACGTCTGTAGTTAGCTAACTTTCAGCTCTACGTCGGGACGTGCGTTTCGCTCTACGTCGTGACGTGCGTTGGGCTCTACGTCGGGATTTAGCTTACTTTCAGCTCTACGTCGGGACGTGCGTTGGCCTCTACGTCGGGATGTGCGTTGGGCGCTACGTCGGGACGTGCGTTGGGCTCTACGTCGGGACGTGCGTTGGGCTCTACGTCGGGACGTGCGTTGGCCTCTACGTCGGGATTTAGCTTACTTTCAGCTCTACGTCGGGACGTGCGTTGGCCTCTACGTCGGGACGTGCGTTGGGCTCTTCGTCGGGACACGCGTTGGGCTCTACGTCGGGACGCGCGTTGGGCTCTACGTCTGTAGTTAGCTAACTTTCAGCTCTACGTCGGGACGCGCGTTGGGCTCTTCGTCTGTAGTTAGCTAACTTTCAGCTCTACGTCGGGACGTGCGTTGGGCTCTACGTCGGGACGTGCGTTGGGCTCTACGTCTGTAGTTAGCCAACTTTCAGCTCTACGTAGGGACGTGCGTTGGGCTCTACGTCGGGGCGTGCGTTGGGCTCTACGTCGGGACGTGCGTTGGGCTCTACGTCGGGATTTAGCTTACTTTCAGCTCTACGTCGGGACGTGCGTTGGGCTCTACGTCGGGACGTGCGTTGGGCTCTACGTCGGTACGTGCGTTGGGCTCTACGTCGGGATTTAGCTTACTTTCAGGTCTACGTCGGGACGTGCGTTGGGCTCTACGTTGGGACGTGCGTTGGGCTCTACGTTGGGATTTAGCTTACTTGGAGCTCTACGTCGGGACGTACGTTGGGGTCTACGTCGGGACGTGCGTTGGGTTCTACGTCTGTAGTTAGCTAACTTTCAGCTCTACGTCGGGACGTGCGTTGGGCTCTGCGTCTGTAGTTAGCTAACTTTCAGCTCTACGTCGGGACGTGCGTTGGGCTCTACGTCTGTAGTTAGCTAACTTTCAGCTCTACGTCGGGACGTGCGTTGGGCGCTACGTCGGGACCTGCGTTGGGCTCTACGTCGGGACGTGCGTTGGGCTCTACGTTGGGATTTAGCTTACTTTCAGCTCTACGTCGGGACGTGCGTTCGGCTCTACTTCGGGACGTGCGTTGGGCTCTACGTCTGTAGTTAGCTAACTTTCAGCTCTACGTCGGGACGTGCGTTGGGCGCTACGTCGGGACGTGCGTCGGGCACTACGTCGGTACGTGCGCTGGGCTCTACGTCGGGACGTGCGTTGGGCTCTACGTCGGGACGTGCGTTGGGCTCTACGTCGGGATTTAGCTTACTTTCAGTTCCACGTCGGGACGTGCGTTGGGCACTACGTCGGGACGTGCGTTGGGCTCTACGTCGGGACGCGCGTTGGGCTCTACGTCGGGACGCGTGTTGGGCTCTACGTCGGGACGCGCGTTGGGCTCTAGGTCTGTAGTTAGCTAACATTTAGCTCTACGTCGGGACGCGCGTTGGGCTCTACGTCTGTAGTTAGCTAACTTTCAGCTCTACGTCGGGACGTGCGTTGGGCTCTACGTCGGGATTTAGCTTACTTTCAGCTCTACGTCGGGACGTGCGTTGGGCTCTACGTCGGGACGTGCGTTGGGCTCTACGTCGGGATTTAGCTTACTTTCAGCTCTACGTCAGGACGTGCGTTGACCTCTACGTCGGCATTTAGCTTGCTTTCAGCTCTACGTCGGGACGTGCGTTGGGCTCTACGTCGGGACGTGCGTTGGGCTCTACGTCGGGACGTGCGTTGGGCTCTACGTCTGTAGTTAGCTAACTTTCTGCTCTACGTCGGGACGCGCGTTGGGCTCTACGTCTGTAGTTAGCTAACTTTCAGCTCTACGTCGGGACGTGCGTTGGGCTCTACGTCGGGACGTGCGTTGGGCTCTACGTCTGTAGTTAGCCAACTTTCAGCTCTACGTAGGGACGTGCGTTGGGCTCTACGTCGGGGCGTGCGTTGGGCTCTACGTCGGGACGTGCGTTGGGCTCTACGTCGGGATTTAGCTTACTTTCAGCTCTACGTCGGGACGTGCGTTGGGCTCTACGTCGGGACGTGCGTTGGGCTCTACGTCGGTACGTGCGTTGGGCTCTACGTCGGGATTTAGCTTACTTTCAGGTCTACGTCGGGACGTGCGTTGGGCTCTACGTTGGGACGTGCGTTGGGCTCTACGTCGGGACGTGCGTTGGGCTCTACGTTGGGATTTAGCTTACTTGGAGCTCTACGTCGGGACGTACGTTGGGGTCTACGTCGGGACGTGCATTGGGTTCTACGTCTGTAGTTAGCTAACTTTCAGCTCTACGTCGGGACGTGCGTTGGGCTCTGCGTCTGTAGTTAGCTAACTTTCAGCTCTACGTCGGGACGTGCGTTGGGCTCTACGTCTGTAGTTAGCTAACTTTCAGCTCTACGTCGGGACGTGCGTTGGGCGCTACGTCGGGACGTGCGTTGGGCTCTACGTCGGGACGTGCGTTGGGCTCTACGTTGGGATTTAGCTTACTTTCAGCTCTACGTCGGGACGTGCGTTCGGCTCTACTTCGGGACGTGCGTTGGGCTCTACGTCTGTAGTTAGCTAACTTTCAGCTCTACGTCGGGACGTGCGTTGGGCGCTACGTCGGGACGTGCGTCGGGCACTACGTCGGTACGTGCGCTGGGCTCTACGTCGGGACGTGCGTTGGGCTCTACGTCGGGACGTGCGTTGGGCTCTACGTCGGGATTTAGCTTACTTTCAGTTCCACGTCGGGACGTGCGTTGGGCACTACGTCGGGACGTGCGTTGGGCTCTACGTCGGGACGCGCGTTGGGCTCTACGTCGGGACGCGTGTTGGGCTCTACGTCGGGACGCGCGTTGGGCTCTAGGTCTGTAGTTAGCTAACATTTAGCTCTACGTCGGGACGCGCGTTGGGCTCTACGTCTGTAGTTAGCTAACTTTCAGCTCTACGTCGGGACGTGCGTTGGGCTCTACGTCGGGATTTAGCTTACTTTCAGCTCTACGTCGGGACGTGCGTTGGGCTCTACGTCGGGACGTGCGTTGGGCTCTACGTCGGGATTTAGCTTACTTTCAGCTCTACGTCAGGACGTGCGTTGACCTCTACGTCGGCATTTAGCTTACTTTCAGCTCTACGTCGGGACGTGCGTTGGGCTCTACGTCGGGACGTGCGTTGGGCTCTACGTCGGGACGTGCGTTGGGCTCTACGTCTGTAGTTAGCTAACTTTCTGCTCTACGTCGGGACGTGCGTTGGGCTCTACGTCTGTAGTTAGCTAACTTTCAGCTCTACGTCGGGACGTGCGTTGGGCTCTACGTCTGGACGTGCGTTGGGCTCTACGTAGGGATTTACCTTACTTTCAGCTCTACGTCGGGACGTGCGTTGGCCTCTACGTCGGGACGTGCGTTGGGCGCTACGTCGGGACGTGCGTTGGCCTCTACGTCGGGACGTGCGTTGGCCTCTACGTCGGTATTTAGCTTACTTTCAGCTCTACGTCGGGACGTGCGTTGGCCTCTACATCGGGACGTGCGTTGGGCTCTACGTCGGGACACGCGTTGGGCTCTACGTCGGGACGCGCGTTGGGCTCTACGTCTGTAGTTAGCCAACTTTCAGCTCTACGTCGGGACGTGCGTTGGGCTCTACGTCGGGACGTGCGTTGGGCTCTACGTCGGGACGTGCGTTGGGCTCTACGTCGGGACGTGCGTTGGGCTCTACGTCGGGATTTAGCTTACTTTCAGGTCTACGTCGGGACGTGCGTTGGGCTCTACGTCGGGACGTGCGTTGGGCTCTACGTCGGGACGTGCGTTGGGCTCTACGTTGGGATTTAGCTTACTTTGAGCTCTACGTCGGGACGTACGTTGGGCTCTACGTCGGGACGTGCGTTGGGTTCTACGTCTGTAGTTAGCTAACTTTCAGCTCTACGTCGGGACGTGCGTTGGGCTCTGCGTCTGTAGTTAGCTAACTTTCAGCTCTACGTCGGGACGTGCGTTGGGCTCTACGTCTGTAGTTAGCTAACTTTCAGCTCTACGTCGGGACGTGCGTTGGGCGCTACGTCGGGACGTGCGTTGGGCTCTACGTCGGGACGTGCGTTGGGCTCTACGTTGGGATTTAGCTTACTTTCAGCTCTACGTCGGGACGTGCGTTGGGCTCTACGTCGGGACGTGCGTTGGGCTCTACGTCTGTAGTTAGCTAACCTTCAGCTCTACGTCGGGACGTGCGTTGGGCGCTACGTCGGGACGTGCGTCGGGCACTACGTCGGGACGTGCGCTGGGCTCTACGTCGGGACGTGCGTTGGGCTCTACGTCGGGACGTGCGTTGGGCTCTACGTCGGGCTTTAGCTTACTTTCAGTTCCACGTCGGGACGTGCGTTGGGCACTACGTCGGGACGTGCGTTGGGCTCTACGTCGGGACGTGCGTTGGGCTCTACGTCGGGACGCGCGTTGGGCTCTACGTCTGTAGTTAGCTAACTTTCAGCTCTACGTCGGGACGTGCGTTGGGCTCTACGTCGGGATTTAGCTTACTTTCAGCTCTACGTCGGGACGTGCGTTGGGCTCTACGTCGGGACGTGCGTTGGGCTCTACGTCGGGATTTAGCTTACTTTCAGCTCTACGTCGGGACGTGCGTTGACCTCTACGTCGGCATTTAGCTTACTTTCAGCTCTACGTCGGGACGTGCGTTGGGCTCTACGTCGGGACGTGCGTTGGGCTCTACGTCGGGACGTGCGTTGGGCTCTACGTCGGGACGTGCGTTGGGCTCTACGTCTGTAGTTAGCTAACTTTCTGCTCTACGTCGGGACGTGCGTTGGGCTCTACGTCTGTAGTTAGCTAACATTCAGCTCTACGTCGGGACGTGCGTTGGGCTCTACGTCGGGACGTGCGTTGGGCTCTACGTAGGGATTTACCTTACTTTCAGCTCTACGTCGGGACGTGCATTGGCCTCTACGTCGGGAAGTGCGTTGGGCGCTACGTCGGGACGTGCGTTGGCCTCTACGTCGGGACGTGCGTTGGCCTCTACGTCGGTATTTAGCTAACTTTCAGCTCTACATCGGGACGTGCGTTGGCCTCTACATCGGGACGTGCGTTGGGCTCTACGTCGGGACACGCGTTGGGCTCTACGTCGGGACGCGCGTTGGGCTCTACGTCTGTAGTTAGCTAACTTTCAGCTGTACGTCGGGACGTGCGTTGGGCTCTACGTCGGGACGTGCGTTGGGCTCTACGTGGGGACGTGCGTTGGGCTCTACGTCGGGACGTGCGTTGGGCTCTACCTCGGGATTTAGCTTACTTTCAGCTCTACGTCGGGACGTGCGTTGGGCTCTATGTCGGGACGTGCGTTGGGCTCTACGTCGGGACGTGCGTTGGGCTCTACGTCGGGATTTAGCTTACTTTCAGCTCTACGTCGGGACGTGCGTTGGGCTCTACGTCGGGACGTGCGTTGGGCTCTACGTCGGGACGTGCGTTGGGCTCTACATCGGGATTTAGCTTACTTTCAGGTCTATGTCGGGACGTGCGTTGGTTTCTACGTCGGGACGCGCGTTGGGCTCTACGTCGGGACGCGTGTTGGGCTCTACGTCGGGACGCGCGTTGGGCTCTACGTCTGTAGTTAGCTAACTTTTAGCTCTACGTCGGGACGCGCGTTGGGCTCTACGTCTGTAGTTAGCTAACTTTCAGCTCTACGTCGGGACGTGCGTTGGGGTCTACGTCGGGATTTAGCTTACTTTCAGCTCTACGTCGGGTCATGCGTTGGGCTCTACGTCGGGACGTGCGTTGGGCTCTACGTCGGGATTTAGCTTACTTTCAGCTCTACGTCGGGACGTGCGTTGGCCTCTACGTCGGCATTTAGCTTACTTTCAGCTCTACGTCGGGACGTGCGTTGGCCTCTAAGTCGGGACGTGCGTTGGGCTCTACGTCGGGACGTGCGTTGGGCTCTACGTCGGGACGTGCGTTGGATTCTACGTCGGTACGTGCGTTGGGCTCTACGTCTGTAGTTAGCTAACTTTCAGCTCTACGTCGGGACGTGTGTTGGGCTCTACGTCGGGACGTGCATTGGGCTCTACGTCGGGATTTAGCTTACTTTCAGCTCTACGTCGGGACGTGCGTTGGCCTCTACGTCGGGACGTGCTTTGGGCGCTGCGTCGGGACGTGCGTTGGGCTCTACGTCGGGACGTGCGTTGGCCTGTACGTCGGGACGTGCGTTGGCCTCTACGTCGGGATTTATCTTACTTTCAGCTCTACGTCGGGACGTGCGTTGGCCTCTACGTCGGGACGTGCGTTGGGCTCTACGTCGGGACACGCGTTGGGCTCTACGTCGGGACGTGCGTTGGGCTCTACGTCTGTAGTTATCTAACTTTCAGCTCTACGTCGGGACGCGCGTTGGGCTCTTCGTCTGTAGTTAGCTAACTTTCAGCTCTACGTCGGGACGTGCGTTGGGCTCTACGTCGGGACGTGCGTTGGGCTGTACGTCGGGACGTGCGTTGGGCTCTACGTCTGTAGTTAGCCAACTTTCAGCTCTACGTCGGGACGTGCGTTGGGCTCTACGTCGGGACGTGCGTTGGGCTCTATGTCGGGACGTGCGTTGGGCTCTACGTCGGGATTTAGCTTACTTTCAGCACTACGTCGGGACGTGCGTTGGGCTCTACGTCGGGACGTGCGTTGGGCTCTACGTCGGTACGTGCGTTGGGCTCTACGTCGGGATTTAGCTTACTTTCAGGTCTACGTCGGGACGTGCGTTGGGCTCTACGTCGGGACGTGCGTTGGGCTCTACGTTGGGATTTAGCTTACTTTGAGCTCTACGTCGGGACGTACGTTGGGCTCTACGTCGGGACGTGCGTTGGGTTCTACGTCTGTAGTTAGCTAACTTTCAGCTCTACGTCGGGACGTGCGTTGGGCTCTGCGTCTGTAGTTAGCTAACTTTCAGCTCTACGTCGGGACGTGCGTTGGGCTCTACGTCTGTAGTTAGCTAACTTTCAGCTCTACGTCGGGACGTGCGTTGGGCGCTACGTCGGGACGTGCGTTGGGCTCTACGTCGGGACGTGCGTTGGGCTCTACGTTGGGATTTAGCTTACTTTCAGCTCTACGTCGGGACGTGCTTTGGGCTCTACGTCGGGACGTGCGTTGGGCTCTACGTCTGTAGTTAGCTAACTTTCAGCTCTACGTCGGGACGTGCGTTGGGCGCTACGTCGGGACGTGCGTCGGGCACTACGTCGGGACGTGCGCTGGGCTCTACGTCGGGACGTGCGTTGGGCTCTACGTCGGGACGTGCGTTGGGCTCTACGTCGGGCTTTAGCTTACTTTCAGTTCCACGTCGGGACGTGCGTTGGGCACTACGTCGGGACGTGCGTTGGGCTCTACGTCGGGACGCGCGTTGGGCTCTACGTCGGGACGCGTGTTGGGCTCTACGTCGGGACGCGCGTTGGGCTCTACGTCTGTAGTTAGCTAACATTTAGCTCTACGTCGGGACGCGCGTTGGGCTCTACGTCTGTAGTTAGCTAACTTTCAGCTCTACGTCGGGACGTGCGTTGGGCTCTACGTCGGGATTTAGCTTACTTTCAGCTCTACGTCGGGACGTGCGTTGGGCTCTACGTCGGGACGTGCGTTGGGCTCTACATCGGGATTTATCTTACTTTCAGCTCTACCTCGGGACGTGCGTTGGCCTCTACGTCGGCATTTAGCTTACTTTCAGCTCTACGTCGGGACGTGCGTTGGGCTCTACGTCGGGACGTGCGTTGGGCTCTACGTCTGTAGTTAGCTAACTTTCTGCTCTACGTCGGGACGTGCGTTGGGCTCTACGTCTGTAGTTAGCTAACTTTCAGCTCTACGTCGGGACGTGCGTTGGGCTCTACGTCGGGACGTGCGTTGGGCTCTACGTCTGTAGTTAACTAACTTTCAGCTCTACGTCGGGACGTGCGTTGGGCTCTACGTCGGGACGTGCGTTGGGCTCTACGTAGGGATTTACCTTACTTTCAGCTCTACGTCGGGATGTGCGTTGGCCTCTACGTCGGGACGTGCGTTGGGCGCTACGTCGGGACGTGCGTTGGCCTCTACGTCGGGACGTGCGTTGGCCTCTACGTCGGTATTTAGCTTACTTTCAGCTCTACGTCGGGACGTGCGTTGGCCTCTACATCGGGACGTGCGTTGGGCTCTACGTCGGGACACGCGTTGGGCTCTACGTCGGGACGCGCGTTGGGCTCTACGTCTGTAGTTAGCTAACTTTCAGCTGTACGTCGGGACGCGCGTTGGGCTCTACGTCGGGACGCGCGTTGGGCTCTACGTCGGGACGTGCGTTGGGCTCTACGTTGGGATTTAGCTTACTTTCAGCTCTACGTCGGGACGTGCGTTGGGCTCTACGTCGGGACGTGCGTTGGGCTCTACGTCGGGACGTGCGTTGGGCTCTACATCGGGATTTAGCTTACTTTCAGGTCTATGTCGGGACGTGCGTTCGGCTCTACGTCGGGACGCGCGTTGGGCTCTACGTCGAGACGCGTGTTGGGCTCTACGTCGGGACGCGCGTTGGGCTCTACGTCTGTAGTTAGCTAACTTTTAGCTCTACGTCGGGACGCGCGTTGGGCTCTACGTCTGTAGTTAGCTAACTTTCAGCTCTACGTCGGAACGTGCGTTGGGCTCTACGTCGGGATTTAGCTTACTTTCAGCTCTACGTCGGGTCATGCGTTGGGCTCTACGTCGGGACGTGCGTTGGGCTCTACGTCGGGATTTAGCTTACTTTCAGCTCTACGTCGGGACGTGCGTTGGCCTCTACGTCGGCATTTAGCTTACTTTCAGCTCTACGTCGGGACGTGCGTTGGCCTCTACGTCGGGACGTGCGTTGGGCTCTACGTCGGGACGTGCGTTGGGCTCTACGTCGGGACGTGCGTTGGGTTCTACGTCGGGACGTGCGTTGGGCTCTACGTCTGTAGTTAGCTAACTTTCTGCTCTACGTCGGGACGTGCGTTGGGCTCTACGTCTGTAGTTAGCTAACTTTCAGCTCTACGTCGGGACGTGCGTTGGGCTCTACGTCGGGACGTGCGTTGGGCTCTACGTCTGTAGTTAGCCAACTTTCAGCTCTACGTCGGGACGTGCGTTGGGCTCTACGTCGGGACGTGCGTTGGGCTCTACGTCGGGACGTGCGTTGGGCTCTACGTCGGGATTTAGCTTACTTTCAGCTCTACGTCGGGACGTGCGTTGGGCTCTACGTCGGGACGTGCGTTGGGCTCTACGTCGGTACGTGCGTTGGGCTCTACGTCGGGATTTAGCTTACTTTCAGGTCTACGTCGGGACGTGCGTTGGGCTCTACGTCGGAACGTGCGTTGGGCTCTACGTCGGGACGTACGTTGGGCTCTACGTCGGGACGTGCGTTGGGTTCTACGTCTGTAGTTAGCTAACTTTCAGCTCTACGTCGGGACGTGCGTTGGGCTCTGCGTCTGTAGTTAGCTAACTTTCAGCTCTACGTCGGGACGTGCGTTGGGCGCTACGTCGGGACGTGCGTTGGGCTCTACTTCGGGACGTGCGTTGGGCTCTACGTTGGGATTTAGCTTACTTTCAGCTCTACGTCGGGACGTGCGTTGGGCTCTACGTCAGGACGTGCGTTGGGCTCTACGTCTGTAGTTAGCTAACTTTCAGCTCTACGTCGGGACGTGCGTTGGGCGCTACGTCGGGACGTGCGTCGGGCACTACGTCGGGACGTGCGCTGGGATCTACGTCGGGACGTGCGTTGGGCTCTACGTCGGGACGTGCGTTGGGCTCTACGTCGGGATTTAGCTTACTTTCAGTTCCACGTCGGGACGTGCGTTGGGCACTACGTCGGGACGTGCGTTGGGCTCTACGTCGGGACGCGCGTTGGGCTCTACGTCGGGACGCGTGTTGGGCTCTACGTCGGGACGCGCGTTGGGCTCTACGTCTGTAGTTAGCTAACATTTAGCTCTACGTCGGGACGCGCGTTGGGCTCTACGTCTGTAGTTAGCTAACTTTCAGCTCTACGTCGGGACGTGTGTTGGGCTCTACGTCGGGATTTAGCTTACTTTCAGCTCTACGTCGGGACGTGCGTTGGGCTCTACGTGGGGACGTGCGTTGGGCTCTACATCGGGATTTAGCTTACTTTCAGCTCTACCTCGGGACGTGCGTTGGCCTCTACGTCGGCATTTAGCTTACTTTCAGCTCTACGTCGGGACGTGCGTTGGGCTCTACGTCGGGACGTGCGTTGGGCTCTACGTCGGGACGTGCGTTGGGCTCTACGTCTGTAGTTAGCTAACTTTCTGCTCTACGTCGGGACGTGCGTTGGGCTCTACGTCTGTAGTTAGCTAACTTTCAGCTCTACGTCGGGACGTGCGTTGGGCTCTACGTCGGGACGTGCGTTGGGCTCTACGTAGGGAATTACCTTACTTTCAGCTCTACGTCGGGACGTGCGTTGGCCTCTACGTCGGGACATGCGTTGGGCGCTACGTCGGGACGTGCGTTGGCCTCTACGTCGGGACGTGCGTTGGCCTCTACGTCGGTATTTAGCTTACTTTCAGCTCTACGTCGGGACGTGCGTTGGCCTCTACATCGGGACGTGCGTTGGGCTCTACGTCGGGACACGCGTTGGGCTCTACGTCGGGATGCGCGTTGGGCTCTACGTCTGTAGTTAGCTAACTTTCAGCTGTACGTCGGGACGTGCGTTGGGCTCTACGTCGGGACGTGCGTTGGGCTCTACGTCGGGACGTGCGTTGGGCAGTACGTCGGGACGTGCGCTGGGCTCTACGTTGGGATTTAGCTTACTTTCAGCTCTACGTCGGGACGTGCGTTGGTCTCTACGTCGGGACGTACGTTGGGCAGTACGTCGGGACGTGCGCTGGGCTCTACGTCGGGACGTGCGCTGGGCTCCACGTCGGGACGTGCGTTGGGCTCTACGTCGGGACGTGCGTTGGGCTCTACGTCGGGATTTAGCTTACTTTCAGTTCCACGTCGGGAAGTGCGATGGGCACTACGTCGGGACGCGTGTTGGGCTCTACGTCAGGACGCGCGTTGGGCTCTACGTCTGTAGTTAGCTAACTTTTAGCTCTACGTCGGGACGCGCGTTGGGCTCTACGTCTGTAGTTAGCTAACTTTCACCTCTACGTCGGGACGCGCGTTGGGCTCTACGTCTGTAGTTAGCTAACTTTCAGCTCTATGTCGGGACGCGCGTTGGGCTCTACGTCGGGATGCGCGTTGGGCTCTACGTCGGGACGTGCGTTGGGCTCTACGTCGGGACGTGCATTGGGCTCTACGTCGGGACGTGCGTTGGCCTCTACGTCGGGATTTAGCTTACATTCAGCTCCACGTCGGGACGTGCGTTGGGCTCTATGTCGGGACGCGCGTTTGGCTCTACGTCGGGACGTGCGTTGGGCTCTACGTCGGGACGTGCGTTGGGCTCTACGTCGGGATTTAGCTTACTCTCAGCTCTACGTCGGGACGTGCGTTGGCCTCTACGTCGGGACGTGCGTTGGCCTCTACGTCGGGATTTAACTTACTTTCAGCTCTACGTCGGGACGTGCGTTGGGCTCTACGTCGGGACGTGCGTTGACCTCTACGTCGGGATTTAGCTTACTTTCAGCTCTACGTCGGGACATGCGTTGGGCTCTACGTCGGGATTTAGCTTACTTTCAGCTCTACGTCGGGACGTGCGTTGGGCTCTACGTCGGGACGTGCGTTGGGCTCTACGTCTGTAGTTAGCTAACTTTCAGCTCTACGTCGGGACGTGTGTTGGGCTCTACGTCGGGACGTGCGTTGGGCTCTACGTCGGGACGTGCGTTGTGCTCTACGTCGGGATTTAGCTTTATTTCAGCTCTACGTCGGGACGTGCGTTGGCTTCTAAGACGGCATTTAGCTTACTTTCAGCTCTACGTCGGGACGTGCGTTGGGCTCTACGTCGGGACGCGCGTTGGGCTCTACGTCTGTAGTTAGCTAACATTTAGCTCTACGTCGGGACGCGCGTTGGGCTCTACGTCTGTAGTTAGCTAACTTTCAGCTCTACGTCGGGACGTGCGTTGGGCTCTACGTCGGGATTTAGCTTACTTTCAGCTCTACGTCGGGACGTGCGTTGGGCTCTACGTGGGGACGTGCGTTGGGCTCTACATCGGGATTTAGCTTACTTTCAGCTCTACCTCGGGACGTGCGTTGGCCTCTACGTCGGCATTTAGCTTACTTTCAGCTCTACGTCGGGACGTGCGTTGGGCTCTACGTCGGGACGTGCGTTGGGCTCTACGTCGGGACGTGCGTTGGGCTCTACGTCTGTAGTTAGCTAACTTTCTGCTCTACGTCGGGACGTGCGTTGGGCTCTACGTCTGTAGTTAGCTAACTTTCAGCTCTACGTCGGGACGTGCGTTGGGCTCTACGTCGGGACGTGCGTTGGGCTCTACGTAGGGAATTACCTTACTTTCAGCTCTACGTCGGGACGTGCGTTGGCCTCTACGTCGGGACATGCGTTGGGCGCTACGTCGGGACGTGCGTTGGCCTCTACGTCGGGACGTGCGTTGGCCTCTACGTCGGTATTTAGCTTACTTTCAGCTCTACGTCGGGACGTGCGTTGGCCTCTACATCGGGACGTGCGTTGGGCTCTACGTCGGGACACGCGTTGGGCTCTACGTCGGGATGCGCGTTGGGCTCTACGTCTGTAGTTAGCTAACTTTCAGCTGTACGTCGGGACGTGCGTTGGGCTCTACGTCGGGACGTGCGTTGGGCTCTACGTCGGGACGTGCGTTGGGCAGTACGTCGGGACGTGCGCTGGGCTCTACGTTGGGATTTAGCTTACTTTCAGCTCTACGTCGGGACGTGCGTTGGTCTCTACGTCGGGACGTACGTTGGGCAGTACGTCGGGACGTGCGCTGGGCTCTACGTCGGGACGTGCGCTGGGCTCCACGTCGGGACGTGCGTTGGGCTCTACGTCGGGACGTGCGTTGGGCTCTACGTCGGGATTTAGCTTACTTTCAGTTCCACGTCGGGAAGTGCGATGGGCACTACGTCGGGACGCGTGTTGGGCTCTACGTCAGGACGCGCGTTGGGCTCTACGTCTGTAGTTAGCTAACTTTTAGCTCTACGTCGGGACGCGCGTTGGGCTCTACGTCTGTAGTTAGCTAACTTTCACCTCTACGTCGGGACGCGCGTTGGGCTCTACGTCTGTAGTTAGCTAACTTTCAGCTCTACGTCGGGACGCGCGTTGGGCTCTACGTCGGGATGCGCGTTGGGCTCTACGTCGGGACGTGCGTTGGGCTCTACGTCGGGACGTGCATTGGGCTCTACGTCGGGACGTGCGTTGGCCTCTACGTCGGGATTTAGCTTACATTCAGCTCCACGTCGGGACGTGCGTTGGGCTCTATGTCGGGACGCGCGTTTGGCTCTACGTCGGGACGTGCGTTGGGCTCTACGTCGGGACGTGCGTTGGGCTCTACGTCGGGATTTAGCTTACTCTCAGCTCTACGTCGGGACGTGCGTTGGCCTCTACGTCGGGACGTGCGTTGGCCTCTACGTCGGGATTTAACTTACTTTCAGCTCTACGTCGGGACGTGCGTTGGGCTCTACGTCGGGACGTGCGTTGACCTCTACGTCGGGATTTAGCTTACTTTCAGCTCTACGTCGGGACATGCGTTGGGCTCTACGTCGGGATTTAGCTTACTTTCAGCTCTACGTCGGGACGTGCGTTGGGCTCTACGTCGGGACGTGCGTTGGGCTCTACGTCTGTAGTTAGCTAACTTTCAGCTCTACGTCGGGACGTGTGTTGGGCTCTACGTCGGGACGTGCGTTGGGCTCTACGTCGGGACGTGCGTTGTGCTCTACGTCGGGATTTAGCTTTATTTCAGCTCTACGTCGGGACGTGCGTTGGCTTCTAAGACGGCATTTAGCTTACTTTCAGCTCTACGTCGGGACGTGCGTTGGGCTCTACGTCGGGACGCGCGTTGGGCTCTACGTCTGTAGTTAGCTAACATTTAGCTCTACGTCGGGACGCGCGTTGGGCTCTACGTCTGTAGTTAGCTAACTTTCAGCTCTACGTCGGGACGTGCGTTGGGCTCTACGTCGGGATTTAGCTTACTTTCAGCTCTACGTCGGGACGTGCGTTGGGCTCTACGTGGGGACGTGCGTTGGGCTCTACATCGGGATTTAGCTTACTTTCAGCTCTACCTCGGGACGTGCGTTGGCCTCTACGTCGGCATTTAGCTTACTTTCAGCTCTACGTCGGGACGTGCGTTGGGCTCTACGTCGGGACGTGCGTTGGGCTCTACGTCGGGACGTGCGTTGGGCTCTACGTCTGTAGTTAGCTAACTTTCTGCTCTACGTCGGGACGTGCGTTGGGCTCTACGTCTGTAGTTAGCTAACTTTCAGCTCTACGTCGGGACGTGCGTTGGGCTCTACGTCGGGACGTGCGTTGGGCTCTACGTAGGGAATTACCTTACTTTCAGCTCTACGTCGGGACGTGCGTTGGCCTCTACGTCGGGACATGCGTTGGGCGCTACGTCGGGACGTGCGTTGGCCTCTACGTCGGGACGTGCGTTGGCCTCTACGTCGGTATTTAGCTTACTTTCAGCTCTACGTCGGGACGTGCGTTGGCCTCTACATCGGGACGTGCGTTGGGCTCTACGTCGGGACACGCGTTGGGCTCTACGTCGGGATGCGCGTTGGGCTCTACGTCTGTAGTTAGCTAACTTTCAGCTGTACGTCGGGACGTGCGTTGGGCTCTACGTCGGGACGTGCGTTGGGCTCTACGTCGGGACGTGCGTTGGGCAGTACGTCGGGACGTGCGCTGGGCTCTACGTTGGGATTTAGCTTACTTTCAGCTCTACGTCGGGACGTGCGTTGGTCTCTACGTCGGGACGTACGTTGGGCAGTACGTCGGGACGTGCGCTGGGCTCTACGTCGGGACGTGCGCTGGGCTCCACGTCGGGACGTGCGTTGGGCTCTACGTCGGGACGTGCGTTGGGCTCTACGTCGGGATTTAGCTTACTTTCAGTTCCACGTCGGGAAGTGCGATGGGCACTACGTCGGGACGCGTGTTGGGCTCTACGTCAGGACGCGCGTTGGGCTCTACGTCTGTAGTTAGCTAACTTTTAGCTCTACGTCGGGACGCGCGTTGGGCTCTACGTCTGTAGTTAGCTAACTTTCACCTCTACGTCGGGACGCGCGTTGGGCTCTACGTCTGTAGTTAGCTAACTTTCAGCTCTACGTCGGGACGCGCGTTGGGCTCTACGTCGGGATGCGCGTTGGGCTCTACGTCGGGACGTGCGTTGGGCTCTACGTCGGGACGTGCATTGGGCTCTACGTCGGGACGTGCGTTGGCCTCTACGTCGGGATTTAGCTTACATTCAGCTCCACGTCGGGACGTGCGTTGGGCTCTATGTCGGGACGCGCGTTTGGCTCTACGTCGGGACGTGCGTTGGGCTCTACGTCGGGACGTGCGTTGGGCTCTACGTCGGGATTTAGCTTACTCTCAGCTCTACGTCGGGACGTGCGTTGGCCTCTACGTCGGGACGTGCGTTGGCCTCTACGTCGGGATTTAACTTACTTTCAGCTCTACGTCGGGACGTGCGTTGGGCTCTACGTCGGGACGTGCGTTGGCCTCTACGTCGGGATTTAGCTTACTTTCAGCTCTACGTCGGGACATGCGTTGGGCTCTACGTCGGGATTTAGCTTACTTTCAGCTCTACGTCGGGACGTGCGTTGGGCTCTACGTCGGGACGTGCGTTGGGCTCTACGTCTGTAGTTAGCTAACTTTCAGCTCTACGTCGGGACGTGTGTTGGGCTCTACGTCGGGACGTGCGTTGGGCTCTACGTCGGGACGTGCGTTGTGCTCTACGTCGGGATTTAGCTTTATTTCAGCTCTACGTCGGGACGTGCGTTGGCTTCTAAGACGGCATTTAGCTTACTTTCAGCTCTACGTCGGGACGTGCGTTGGGCTCTACGTCGGGAAGTGCGTTGGGCTCTACGTCGGGACGTGCGTTGGGCTCTACGTCGGGACGTGCGTTGGGTTCTACGTCGGGACGTGCGTTGGGCTCTACGTCTGTAGTTAGTTAACTTTCAGCTCTACGTCGGGACGTGTGTTGGGCTCTTCGTCTGTAGTTAGCTAACTTTCAGCTCTACGTCGGGACGTGCGTTGGGCTCTACGTCGGGACGTGCGTTGGGCTCTATGTCGGGATTTAGCTTACTTTCAGCTCTACGTCGGGACGTGCGTTGGGCTCTACGTCGTGACGTGCGTTGGGCTCTACGTCGGGACGTGCTTTGGGCTCTACGTCGGGATTTAGCTTACTTACAGGTCTACGTCGGGACGTGCGTTGGGCTCTACGTCGGGACGTGCGTTGGGATATACGTCGGGACGTGCGTTGGGCGCTACGTCGGGACGTGCGTTGGGCTCTACGTCGGGACGTGCGTTGGGCTCTACGTCTGTAGTTAGCTAACTTTCAGCTCTACGTCGGGACGTGCGTTGGGCCATACGTCTGTAGTTAGCTAACTTTCAGCTCTACGTCAGGACGTGCGTTGGGCTCTACATCTGTAGTTAGCTAACTTTCAGCTCTACGTCGGGACATGCGTTGGGCGCTACGTCGGGACGTGCGTTGGGCTCTACGTCGGGACGTGCGTTGGGCTCTACGTCGGGATTTAGCTTACTTTCAGCTCTACGTCGGGACGTGCGTTGGTCTCTACGTCGGGACGTGCGTTGGGCTCTACGTCGGGACGTGCGTTGGGCTGTACGTCGGGACGTGCGTTGGGCTCTACGTCGGGACGTGCGTTGGGCTCTACGTCTGTAGTTAGCTAACTTTCAGCTCTACGTCGGGACGTGCATTGGGCTCTATGTCGGGACGTGCGTTGGGCTCTACGTGGGGACGTGCGTTGGGCTCTACGTCGGGATTTAGCTTACTTTCAGCTCTACGTCGGGACGTGCGTTGGCCTCTACGTTGGGACGTGCGTTGGGCTCTGCGTCTGTAGTTAGCTAACTTTCTGCTCTACGTCGGGATGTGCGTTGGGCTCTACGTCTGTAGTTAGCTAACTTTCAGCTGTACGTCGGGACGTGCGTTGGGCGCTACGTCGGGACGTGCGTTGGGCTCTACGTCGGGACGTGCGTTGGGCTCTACGTCGGGACATGCGTTGGGCTCTACGTCGGGATTTAGCTTACTTTCAGCTCTACGTCGGGACGTGCGTTGGCCTCTACGTCGGGACGTGCGTTGTCCCCTACGTCGGGATTTAGCTTACTTTCATCTCTACGTCGGGACGTGCATTGGGCGCTACGTCGGGACGTGCGTTGGGCGCTACGTCGGGACGTGCGTTGGGCGGTACTTCGGGATGTGCGTTGGGCGCTACGTCGGGATTTAGCTTACTTTCAGCTCAACATCGGGACGTGCGTTGGGCTCTAGGTCGGGACGTGCGTTCGGCTCTACGTCGGGACGTGCGTTGGGCTCTACGTCGGGATTTAGCTTACTTTCAGCTCTACGTCGGGACGTGCGTTGGGCTCTACGTCGGGATTTAGCTTACTTTCAGCTCTACGTCGGGACGTGCGTTGGGCTCTACGTCGGGATGTGCGTTGGGCTCTACGTCGGGACGTGCGTTGGGCTCTACGTCTGTAGTTAGCTAACTTTCAGCTCTACGTCGCGACGTGCGTTGGGCTCTACGTCGGGACGTGCGTTGGGCTCTACGTCGGGACGTGCGTTGGGCTCTACGTCGGGACGTGCGTTGGGCTCTACGTCTGTAGTTAGCTAACTTTCAGCTCTACGTCGGGACGTGCGTTGGCCTCTACGTCGGGACGTGCGTTGGGCTCTACGTCGGGACGTGCGTTGGGCTCTACGTCGGGATTTAGCTTCCTTTCAGCTCTACGTCGGGACGTGCCTTGGGCTCTACGTCGGGATGCGCGTTGGGCTCTACGTCGGGACGTGCATTGGGCTCTACGTCGGGATTTAGCTTACTTTCAGCTCTACGTCGGGACGTGTGTTGGGCTCTACGTCGGGACGTGCGTTGGGCTCTACGTCGGGACGTGCGTTGGCCTCTACGTCGGGATTTAGCTTACATTCAGCTCCACGTCGGGACGTGCGTTGGGCTCTATGTCGGGACGCGCGTTTGGCTCTACGTCGGGACGTGCGTTGGGCTCTACGTTGGGACGTGCGTTGGGCTCTACGTCGGGATTTAGCTTACTCTCAGCTCTACGTCGGGACGTGCGTTGGCCTCTACGTCGGGATTTAACTTACTTTCAGCTCTACGTCGGGACGTGCGTTGGCCTCTACGTCGGGACGTGCGTTGGCCTCTATGTCGGGATTTAGCTTACTTTCAGCTCTACGTCGGGACGTGCGTTGGGCTCTACGTCGGGATTTAGCTTACTTTCAGCTCTACGTCGGGACGTGCGTTGGGCTGTACGTCGGGACGTGCGTTGGGCTCTACTTCGGGACGTGCATTGGGCTCTACGTCTGTAGTTAGCTAACTTTCAGCTCTACGTCGGGACGTGTGTTGGGCTCTACGTCGGGACGTGCGTTGGGCTCTACGTCGGGACGTGCGTTGTGCTCTACGTCGGGATTTAGCTTTATTTCAGCTCTACGTCGGGACGTGAGTTGGCCTCTAAGACGGCATTTAGCTTACTTTCAGCTCTACGTCGGGACGTGCGTTGGGCTCTACGTCGGGAAGTGCGTTGGGCTCTACGTCGGGACGTGCGTTGGGCTCTACATCGGGACGTGCGTTGGGTTCTACGTCGGGACGTGCGTTGGGCTCTACGTCTGTAGTTCGTTAACTTTCAGCTCTACGTCGGGACGTGCGTTGGGCTCTACGTCTGTAGTTAGCTAACTTTCAGCTCTACGTCGGGACGTGCGTTGGGCGCTATGTCGGGACGTGCGTTGGGCTCTACGTCGGGACGTGCGTTGGCCTCTACGTCGGGATTTAGCTTACTTTCAGCTCTACGTCGGGACGTGCATTGGACTCTACGTCGGGACGTGCGTTGGCCTCTACGTCGGGATTTAGCTTACTTTCAGCTCTACGTCGGGACGTGCGTTGGGCACTACGTCGGGACGTGCGTTGGGCTCTACGTCGGGACATGCGTTGGGCTCTACGTCTGTAGTTAGGTAACTTTCTGCTCTACGTCGGGACATGCGTTGGGCGCTACGTCGGGATTTAGCTTACTTTCAGCTCTACGTCGGGACGTGCGTTGGGCTCTAGGTAGGGACATGCGTTGGGCTCTACGTCGGGACGTGCGTTGGGCTCTACGTCGGGATTTAGCTTACTTTCAGCTCTACGTCGGGACGTGCGTTGGCCTCTACGTCGGGACGTGCGTTGGCCTCTACGTCGGGATTTAGCTTACTTTCAGCTCTACTTCGGGACGTGCGTTGGACTCTACGTCGGGACGTGCGTTGGCCTCTACGTCGGGATTTAGCTTACTTTCAGCTCTACGTCGGGACGTGCGTTGGGCTCTACGTCGGGATTTAGCTTACTTTCAGCTCTACGTCGGGACGTGCGTTGGGCTCTACGTCGGGACGTGCGTTGGGCTCTTCGTATGTAGTTAGCTAACTTTCAGCTCTACGTCGGGACGTGCGTTGGGCTCTACGTCGGGACGTGCGTTGGGCTCTACGTCGGGACATGCGTTGGGCTCTACGTCTGTAGTTAGCTAACTTTCAGCTCTACGTCGGGACGTGCGTTGGGCTCTACGTCGGGACATGAGTTGGGCTCTACGTCGGGACGTGCGTTGGGCTCTACGTCGGGATTTAGCTTCCTTTCAACTCTACGTCGGGACGTGCATTGGGCTCTACGTCGGGACGTGCGTTGGGCTCTACGTCGGGACGTGCGTTGGGTTCTACGTCGGGACGTGCGTTGGGCGCTATGTCAGGACGTGCCTTGGGCTCTACGTCGGGACGTGCGTTGGGCTCTTCGTGTGTAGTTAGCTAACTTTCAGCTCTACGTCGGGACGTGCGTTGGGCTCTACGTCGGGACGTGCGTTGGGCTCTACGTCGGGACGTGCGTTGGGCTCTACGTCTGTAGTTAGCTAACTTTCTGCTCTACGTCGGGACGTGCGTTGGGCTCTACGTCTGTAGTTAGCTAACTTTCAGCTCTACGTCGGGACGTGCGTTGGGCTGTACGTCGGGACGTGCGTTGGGCTGTACGTCGGGACGTGCGTTGGGCTCTACATCGGGACGTGCGTTGGGCTCTACGTCGGGATTTAGCTTACTTTCAGCTCTACGTCGGGACGTGCTTTGGGCTCTACGTCGGGACGTGCGTTGGGCTCTACGTCGGGACGCGCGTTGGGCTCTACGTCTGTAGTTAGCTAACTTTCAGCTCTACGTCGGGACGCGCGTTGGGCTCTTCGTCTGTAGTTAGCTAACTTTCAGCTCTACGTCGGGACGTGCGTTGGGCTCTACGTCGGGACGTGCGTTGGGCTCTACGTCGGGATTTAGCTTACTTTCAGCTCTACGTCGGGACGTGCGTTGGGCTCTACGTCGGGACGTGCGTTGGGCTCTACGTCTGTAGTTAGCTAACTTTCAACTCTACGTTGGGACGTGCGTTGGGCTCTACGTCTGTAGTTAGCTAACTTTCAGCTCTACGTCGGGACGTGCGTTGGGCTCTACATCTGTAGTTAGCTAACTTTCAGCTCTACGTCGGGACGTGCGTTGGGCGCTACGTCGGAACGTGCGTTGGGCTCTACGTCGGGACGTGCGTTGGGCTCTACGTCGGGACGTGCGTTGGGCTCTACGTCGGGATTTAGCTTACTTTCAGCTCTACGTCGGGACGTGCGTTGGCCTCTACGTCGGGACATGCGTTGGCCTCTTCGTCGGGACATGCGTTGGCCTCTACGTCGGGATTTAGCTTACTTTCAGCTCTACGTCGGGACATGCGTTGGGCTCTACGTCGGGACGTGCGTTGGGCGCTACGTCGGGACGTGCGTTGGGCGCTACTTCGGGACGTGCGTTGGGCGCTACGTCGGGATTTATCTTACTTTCAGCTCTACGTCGGGACGTGCTTTGGGCTCTACGTCGGGACGTGCGTTGGGCTATACGTCGGGACACGCGTTGGGCTCTACGTCGGGACGCGCGTTGGGCTCTACGTCTGTAGTTAGCTAACTTTCAGCTCTACGTCGGGACGCGCGTTGGGCTCTTCGTCTGTAGTTATCTAACTTTCAGCTCTACGTCGGGACGTGCGTTGGTCTCTACGTCGGGACGTGCGTTGTGCTCTACGTCGGGACGTGCGTTGGGCTCTACGTCGGGATTTAGCTTACTTTCAGGTCTACGTCGGGACGTGCGTTGGGCTCTACGTCGGGACGTGCGTTGGGCTCTACGTCTGTAGTTAGCTAACTTTCAAATCTACGTTGGGACGTGCGTTGGGCTCTACGTCTGTAGTTAGCTAACTTTCAGCTCTACGTCGGGACGTGCGTTGGGCTCTACATCTGTAGTTAGCTAACTTTCAGCTCTACGTCGGGACGTGCGTTGGGCGCTACGTCGGAACGTGCGTTGGGCTCTACGTCGGGACGTGCGTTGGGCTCTACGTCGGGAGGTGCGTTGGGCTCTACGTCGGGATTTAGCTTACTTTCAGCTCTACGTCGGGACGTGCGTTGGCCTCTACGTCGGGACGTGCGTTGGCCTCTTCGTCGGGACGTGCGTTGGCCTCTACGTTGGGATTTAGCTTACTTTCAGCTCTACGTCGGGACGTGCGTTGTGCTCTACGTCGGGACGTGCGTTGGGCGCTACGTCGGGACGTGCGTTGGGCGCTACTTCGGGACGTGCGTTGGGCGCTACGTCGGGATTTATCTTACTTTCAGCTCTACGTCGGGACGTGCGTTGGGCTCTATGTCGGGACGTGCGTTGGGCTCTACGTCGGGACCTGCGTTGGGCTCTACGTCGGGATTTAGCTTACTTTCAGCTCTACGTCGGGACGTGCGTTGGCCTCTACGTCGGGACGTGCGTTGACCTCTACGTCGGGATTTAGCTTACTTTCAGCTCTACGTCGGGACGTGCGTTGGCCTCTACATCGGGACGTGCGTTGGCCTCTACGTCGGGATTTAGCTTACTTTCAGCTCTACGTCGGGACGTGCGTTGGGCTCTACGTCGGGACGTGCGTTGGCCTCTACGTCGGGATTTAGCTTACTTTCAGCTCTACGTCGGGACGTGCGTTGGGCTCTACGTCGGGACGTGCGTTGGGCTCTACGTCGGGATTTAGCTTACTTTCAGCTCTACGTCAGGACGTGCGTTGGCCTCTACGTCGGCATTTAGCTTACTTTCAGCTCTACGTCGGGACGTGCGTTGGGCTCTACGTCGGGACGTGCGTTGGGCTCTACGTCGGGACGTGCGTTGGGCTCTACGTCTGTAGTTAGCTAACTTTCAGCTCTACGTCGGGACGTGCGTTTGGCTCTACGTCGAGACGTGCGTTGGGCTCTACGTCGGGACGTGCGTTGGGCTCTACGTCGGGACGTGCGTTGGGCTCTACGTCTGTAGTTAGCTAACTTTCAGCTCTACGTCGGGACGTGCGTTGGGCTCTACGTCGGGACGTGAGTTGGGCTCTACGTCGGGACGTGCGTTGGGCTCTACGTTGGGATTTAGCTTCCTTTCAGCTCTACGTCAGGACGTGCGTTGGCCTCTACGTCGGGATTTAGCTTACTTTCAGCTCTACGTCGGGACGTGCGTTGGGCTCTACGTCGGGACGTGCGTTGGGCTCTACGTCGGGATGTACGTTGGGCTCTACGTCGGGACGTGCGTTGGGCTCTACGTCTGTAGTTAGCTAACTTTCTGCTCTACGTCGGGACGTGCGTTGGGCGCTATGTCGGGACGTGCGTTGGGGTCTACGTCAGGACGTGCGTTGGGCTCTACGTCGGGATTTAGCTTACTTTCAGCTCTACGTCGGGACGTGCATTGGGCTCTACGTCGGGACGTGCGTTGGGCTCTACGTCTGTAGTTAGGGAACTTTCAGCTCTACGTCGGGACGTGCGTTGGGCGCTACGTCGGTACGTGCGTTGGGCTCCACGTCGGGACGTGCGTTGGGCTCTACGTCGGGATTTAGCTTACTTTCATCTCTACGTCGAGACGTGCGTTGGCCTCTACGTCGGGACGTGAATTGGCCTCTACATCGGGACGTGCATTGGGCTCTACATCGGGACGTGCGTTGGGCTCTACGTCGGGATTTAGCTTACTTTCAGCTCTACATCGGGACGTGCGTTGGGCTCTACGTCGGGACGTGCGTTGGGCTCTACGTCGGTACACGCGTTGGGCTCTACGTCGGGACGCGCGTTGGGCTCTACGTCTGTAGTTAGCTAACTTTCAGCTCTACGTCGGGACGCGCGTTGGGCTCTTCGTCTGTAGTTAGCTAACTTTCAGCTCTACGTCGGGACGTGCGTTGGGCTCTACGTCGGGATGTGCGTTGGGCTCTACGTCGGGACTTGCGTTGGGTTCTACGTCGGGACGTGCGTTGAGCTCTACGTCGGGATTTAGCTTACTTTCAGCTCTACGTCGGGACGTTCGTTAGGCTCTACGTCGGGACGTGCGTTGGGCGCTACGTCGGGACGTGCGTTAGGCTCTACGTCGGGACGTGCGTTGGCCTCTACGTCGGGATTTAGCTTACTTTCAGCTCTACGTCGCGACGTGCATTGGGCTCTACGTCGGGACGTGCGTTGGGCGCTACGTCGTGACGTGCGTTGGGCTCTACGTCGGGACGTGCGTTGGCCTCTACGTCGGGATTTAGCTTACTTTCAGCTCTACGTCGGGACGTGCATTGGGCGCTACGTCGGGACGTGCGTTGGGCGCTACGTCGGGACGTGCGTTGGGCGGTACTTCGGGATGTGCGTTGGGCGCTACGTCGGGATTTAGCTTACTTTCAGCTCTACGTCGTGACGTGCGTTGGGCTCTACGTCGGGACGTGCGTTGGGCTCTACGTCGGGATTTAGCTTACTTTCAGCTCTACGTCGGGACGTGCGTTGGCCTCTACGTCGGGACGTGCGTTGGCCTCTACGTCGGGATTTAGCTTACTTTCAGCTCTACTTCGGGACGTGCGTTGGCCTCTACGTCGGGACGTGCGTTGGCCTCTACGTCGGGATTTAGCTTACTTTCAGCTCTACGTCGAGACGTGCGTTGGCCTCTGCGTCGGGACGTGCGTTGGGCTCTACATCGGGACGTGCGTTGGGCTCTACGTCGGGACGTGCGTTGGGCTCTACGTCTGTAGTTAGCTAACTTTCAGCTCTACGTCGGGACGTGCGTTGGGCTCTACGTCGGGACGTGCGTTGGGCTCTACGTCGTGACGTGCGTTGGGCTCTACGTCGGGACGTGCGTTGGCCTCTACGTCGGGATTTAGCTTACTTTCAGCTCTACGTCGGGACGTGCATTGGGCGCTACGTCGGGACGTGCGTTGGGCGCTACGTCGGGACGTGCGTTGGGCGGTACTTCGGGATGTGCGTTGGGCGCTACGTCGGGATTTAGCTTACTTTCAGCTCTACGTCGTGACGTGCGTTGGGCTCTACGTCGGGACGTGCGTTGGGCTCTACGTCGGGATTTAGCTTACTTTCAGCTCTACGTCGGGACGTGCGTTGGGCTCTACGTCTGTAGTTAGCTAACTTTCAGCTCTACGTCGGGACGTGCGTTGGGCTCTACGTCTGTAGTTAGGTAACTTTCAGCTCTACGTCGGGACGTGCGTTGGGCGCTACGTCGGGACGTGCGTTGGGCTCTACGTCGGGACGTGCGTTGGGCTCTACGTCGGGACGTGCGTTGGGCGCTACGTCGGGACGTGCGTTGGGCTCTACGTCGGGATTTAGCTTACTTTCAGCTCTACGTCGAGACGTGCGTTGGCCTCTTCGTCGGGACGTGCGTTGGCCTCTATATCGGGACGTGCGTTGGGCTCTACGTCGGGACGTGCGTTGGTCTCTACGTCGGGATTTAGCTTACTTTCAGCTCCACGTCGGGACGTGCTTTGGGCTCTACGTCGGGACGTGCGTTGGGCTCTACGTCGGGACACGCGTTGGGCTCTACGTCGGGACGCGCGTTGGGCTCTACGTCTGTAGTTAGCTAACTTTCAGCTCTACGTTGGGACGTGCATTGGGCTCTACGTCTGTAGTTAGCTAACTTTCAGCTCTACGTCGGGACGTGCGTTGGGCTCTACATCTGTAGTTAGCTAACTTTCAGCTCTACGTCGGGACGTGCGTTGGGCGCTACGTCGGAACGTGCGTTGGGCTCTACGTCGGGACGTGCGTTGGCCTCTACGTCGGGACGTGCGTTGGCCTCTACGTCGGGATTTAGCTTACTTTCAGCTCTACGTCGGGACGTGCGTTGGGCTCTACGTCGGGACGTGCGTTGGGCGCTACGTCGGGACGTGTGTTGGGCGCTACTTCGGGACGTGCGTTGGGCTCTACGTCGGGATTTATCTTACTTTCAGCTCTACGTCGGGACGTGCGTTGGGCTCTATGTCGGGACGTGCGTTGGGCGCTACGTCGGGACGTGCGTTGGGCTCTACGTCGGGATTTAGCTTACTTTCAGCTCTACGTCGGGACGTGCGTTGGCCTCTACGTCGGGACGTGCGTTGGCCTCTACGTCGGGATTTAGCTTACTTTCAGCTCTACGTCGGGACGTGCGTTGGCCTCTACGTCGGGACGTGCGTTGGGCTCTACGTCGGGATTTAGCTTACTTTCAGCTCTACGTCGGGACGTGCGTTGGGCTCTACGTCGGGATTTAGCTTACTTTCAGCTCTACGTCGGGACGTGCGTTGGGCTCTACGTCGGGATTTAGCTTACTTTCAGCTCTACGTCGGGACGTGCGTTGGGCTCTACGTCGGGACGTGCGTTGGGCTCTACGTCTGTAGTTAGCTAACTTTCAGCTCTACGTCGGGACGTGCGTTGGGCTCTACGTCGGGACGTGCGTTGGGCTCTACGTCGGGACGCGCGTTGGGCTCTACGTCTGTGTTTAGCTAACTTTCAGCTCTACGTCGGGACGTGCGTTGGCCTCTACGTCGGCATTTAGCTTACTTTCAGCTCTACGTCGGGACGTGCGTTGGGCTCTACGTCGGGACGTGCGTTGGGCTCTACGTCGGGACGTGCGTTGGGCTCTACGTCGGGACGTGCGTTGGGTTCTACGTCGGGACGTGCGTTGGGCTCTACGTCGGGACGTGCGTTGGGCTCTACGTTGGGATTTAGCTTCCTTTCAGCTCTACGTCAGGACGTGCGTTGGCCTCTACGTCGGGATTTAGCTTACTTTCAGCTCTACGTCGGGACGTGCGTTGGGCTCTACGTCGGGACGTGCGTTGGGCTCTACGTCGGGATGTACGTTGGGCTCTACGTCGGGACGTGCGTTGCGCTCTACGTCTGTAGTTAGCTAACTTTCTGCTCTACGTCGGGACGTGCGTTGGGCTCTACGTCTGTAGTTAGCTAACTTTCAGCTCTACGTCAGGACGTGCGTTGGGCGCTATGTCGGGACGTGCGTTGGGCTCTACGTCGGGACGTGCGTTGGGCTCTACGTCGGGATTTAGCTTACTTTCAGCTCTACGTCGGGACGTGCATTGGGCTCTACGTCGGGACGTGCGTTGGGCTCTACGTCTGTAGTTAGGGAACTTTCAGCTCTACGTCGGGACGTGCGTTGGGCGCTACGTCGGGACGTGCGTTGGGCTCTACGTCGGGACGTGCGTTGGGCTCTACGTCGGGATTTAGCTTACTTTCATCTCTACGTCGAGACGTGCGTTGGCCTCTACGTCGGGACGTGAATTGGCCTCTACATCGGGACGTGCATTGGGCTCTACATCGGGACGTGCGTTGGGCTCTACGTCGGGATTTAGCTTACTTTCAGCTCTACGTCGGGACGTGCGTTGGGCTCTACGTCGGTACACGCGTTGGGCTCTACGTCGGGACGCGCGTTGGGCTCTACGTCTGTAGTTAGCTAACTTTCAGCTCTACGTCGGGACGCGCGTTGGGCTCTTCGTCTGTAGTTAGCTAACTTTCAGCTCTACGTCGGGACGTGCGTTGGGCTCTACGTCGGGATGTGCGTTGGGCTCTACGTCGGGACTTGCGTTGGGTTCTACGTCGGGACGTGCGTTGAGCTCTACGTCGGGATTTAGCTTACTTTCAGCTCTACGTCGGGACGTGCGTTAGGCTCTACGTCGGGACGTGCGTTGGGCGCTACGTCGGGACGTGCGTTAGGCTCTACGTCGGGACGTGCGTTGGCCTCTACGTCGGGATTTAGCTTACTTTCAGCTCTACGTCGCGACGTGCATTGGGCTCTACGTCGGGACGTGCGTTGGGCGCTACGTCGTGACGTGCGTTGGGCTCTACGTCGGGACGTGCGTTGGCCTCTACGTCGGGATTTAGCTTACTTTCAGCTCTACGTCGGGACGTGCATTGGGCGCTACGTCGGGACGTGCGTTGGGCGCTACGTCGGGACGTGCGTTGGGCGGTACTTCGGGATGTGCGTTGGGCGCTACGTCGGGATTTAGCTTACTTTCAGCTCTACGTCGTGACGTGCGTTGGGCTCTACGTCGGGACGTGCGTTGGGCTCTACGTCGGGATTTAGCTTACTTTCAGCTCTACGTCGGGACGTGCGTTGGCCTCTACGTCGGGACGTGCGTTGGCCTCTACGTCGGGATTTAGCTTACTTTCAGCTCTACTTCGGGACGTGCGTTGGCCTCTACGTCGGGACGTGCGTTGGCCTCTACGTCGGGATTTAGCTTACTTTCAGCTCTACGTCGAGACGTGCGTTGGCCTCTGCGTCGGGACGTGCGTTGGCCTCTACATCGGGACGTGCGTTGGGCTCTACGTCGCGACGTGCGTTGGGCTCTACGTCGGGATTTAGCTTACTTTCAGCTCTACGTCGGGACGTGCTTTGGGCTCTACGTCGGGACGTGCGTTGGGCTCTACGTCGGGACACGCGTTGGGCTCTACGTCGGGACGCGCGTTGGGCTCTACGTCTGTAGTTAGCTAACTTTCAGCTCTACGTCGGGACGCGCGTTGGGCTCTTCGTCTGTAGTTAGCTAACTTTCAGCTCTACGTCGGGACGTGCGTTGGGCTCTACGTCGGGATTTAGCTTACTTTCAGCTCTACGTCAGGACATGCGTTGGCCTCTACGTCGGGACGTGCGTTGGCCTCTTCGTCGGGACGTGCGTTGTCCTCTACGTCGGGATTTAGCTTACTTTCAGCTCTACGTCGGGACGTGCGTTGGGCTCTACGTCGGGACACGCGTTGGGCTCTACGTCAGGACGCGCGTTGGGCTCTACGTCTGTAGTTAGCTAACTTTCAGCTCTACGTCGGGACGTGCGTTGGGCTCTACGTCGGGACGTGCGTTGGGCTCTACGTCGGGACGTGCGTTGGGCTCTACGTCTGTAGTTAGCTAACTTTCAGCTCTACGTCGGGACGTGCGTTGGGCTCTACGTCGGGACGTGAGTTGGGCTCTACGTCGGGATGTGCGTTGGGCTCTACGTCGGGATTTAGCTTCCTTTCAGCTCTACGTCGGGACGTGCGTTGGCCTCTACGTCGGCATTTAGCTTACTTTCAGCTCTACGTCGGGACGTGCGTTGGGCTCTACGTCGGGACGTGCGTTGGGTTCTACGTCGGGACGTGCGTTGGGCTCTACGTCTCTAGTTAGCTAACTTTCTGCTCTACGTCGGGACGTGCGTTGGGCTCTACGTCTGTAGTTAGCTAACTTTCAGCTCTACGTCAGGACGTGCGTTGGGCGCTATGTCGGGACGTGCGTTGGGCTCTACGTCGGGACGTGCGTTGGGCTCTACGTCGGGATTTAGCTTACTTTCAGCTCTACGTCGGGACGTGCATTGGGCTCTACGTCGGGACGTGCGTTGGGCTCTACGTCTGTAGTTAGGGAACTTTCAGCTCTACGTCGGGACGTGCGTTGGGCGCTACGTCGGGACGTGCGTTGGGCTCTACGTCGGGACGTGCGTTGGGCTCTACGTCGGGATTTAGCTTACTTTCATCTCTACGTCGAGACGTGCGTTGGCCTCTACGTCGGGACGTGAATTGGCCTCTACATCGGGACGTGCATTGGGCTCTACATCGGGACGTGCGTTGGGCTCTACGTCGGGATTTAGCTTACTTTCAGCTCTACGTCGGGACGTGCGTTGGGCTCTACGTCGGTACACGCGTTGGGCTCTACGTCGGGACGCGCGTTGGGCTCTACGTCTGTAGTTAGCTAACTTTCAGCTCTACGTCGGGACGCGCGTTGGGCTCTTCGTCTGTAGTTAGCTAACTTTCAGCTCTACGTCGGGACGTGCGTTGGGCTCTACGTCGGGATGTGCGTTGGGCTCTACGTCGGGACTTGCGTTAGGTTCTACGTCGGGACGTGCGTTGAGCTCTACGTCGGGATTTAGCTTACTTTCAGCTCTACGTCGGGACGTGCGTTAGGCTCTACGTCGGGACGTGCGTTGGCCTCTACGTCGGGATTTAGCTTACTTTCAGCTCTACGTCGCGACGTGCATTGGGCTCTACGTCGGGACGTGCGTTGGGCGCTACGTCGTGACGTGCGTTGGGCTCTACGTCGGGACGTGCGTTGGCCTCTACGTCGGGATTTAGCTTACTTTCAGCTCTACGTCGGGACGTGCATTGGGCGCTACGTCGGGACGTGCGTTGGGCGCTACGTCGGGACGTGCGTTGGGCGGTACTTCGGGATGTGCGTTGGGCGCTACGTCGGGATTTAGCTTACTTTCAGCTCTACGTCGTGACGTGCGTTGGGCTCTACGTCGGGACGTGCGTTGGGCTCTACGTCGGGATTTAGCTTACTTTCAGCTCTACGTCGGGACGTGCGTTGGCCTCTACGTCGGGACGTGCGTTGGCCTCTACGTCGGGATTTAGCTTACTTTCAGCTCTACTTCGGGACGTGCGTTGGCCTCTACGTCGGGACGTGCGTTGGCCTCTACGTCGGGATTTAGCTTACTTTCAGCTCTACGTCGAGACGTGCGTTGGCCTCTGCGTCGGGACGTGCGTTGGCCTCTACATCGGGACGTGCGTTGGGCTCTACGTCGCGACGTGCGTTGGGCTCTACGTCGGGATTTAGCTTACTTTCAGCTCTACGTCGGGACGTGCTTTGGGCTCTACGTCGGGACGTGCGTTGGGCTCTACGTCGGGACACGCGTTGGGCTCTAAGTCGGGACGCGCGTTGGGCTCTACGTCTGTAGTTAGCTAACTTTCAGCTCTACGTCGGGACGCGCGTTGGGCTCTTCGTCTGTAGTTAGCTAACTTTCAGCTCTACGTCGGGACGTGCGTTGGGCTCTACGTCGGGATTTAGCTTACTTTCAGCTCTACGTCAGGACATGCGTTGGCCTCTACGTCGGGACGTGCGTTGGCCTCTTCGTCGGGACGTGCGTTGTCCTCTACGTCGGGATTTAGCTTACTTTCAGCTCTACGTCGGGACGTGCATTGGGCTCTACGTCGAGACGTGCGTTGGGCGCTACGTCGGGACATGCGTTGGGCGCTACTTCGGGACGTGCGTTGGGCGCTACGTCGGGATTTATCTTATTTTCAGCTCTACGTCGGGACGTGCGTTGGGCTGTATGTCGGGACGTGCGTTGGGCTCTACGTCGGGACGTGCGTTGGGCTCTACGTCGGGATTTAGCTTACTTTCAGCTCTACGTCGGGACGTGCGTTGGCCTCTACTTCGGGACGTGCGTTGGCCTCTACGTCGGGATTTAGCTTACTTTGAGCTCTACATCGGGACGTGCGTTGGCCTCTACATCGGGACGTGCGTTGGCCTCTACGTCGGGATTTAGCTTACTTTCAGCTCTACGTCGGGACGTGCGTTGGGCTCTACGTCGGGACACGCGTTGGGCTCTACGTCAGGACGCGCGTTGGGCTCTACGTCTGTAGTTAGCTAACTTTCAGCTCTACGTCGGGACGTGCGTTGGGCTCTACGTCGGGACGTGCGTTGGGCTCTACGTCGGGACGTGCGTTGGGCTCTACGTCTGTAGTTAGCTAACTTTCAGCTCTACGTCGGGACGTGCGTTGGGCTCTACGTCGGGACGTGAGTTGGGCTCTACGTCGGGATGTGCGTTGGGCTCTACGTCGGGATTTAGCTTCCTTTCAGCTCTACGTCGGGACGTGCGTTGGCCTCTACGTCGGCATTTAGCTTACTTTCAGCTCTACGTCGGGACGTGCGTTGGGCTCTACGTCAGGACGTGCGTTGGGCTCTACGTCGGGATTTAGCTTACTTTGAGCTCTACATCGGGACGTGCGTTGGCCTCTACATCGGGACGTGCGTTGGCCTCTACGTCGGGATTTAGCTTACTTTCAGCTCTACGTCGGGACGTGCGTTGGGCTCTACGTCGGGACACGCGTTGGGCTCTACGTCAGGACGCGCGTTGGGCTCTACGTCTGTAGTTAGCTAACTTTCAGCTCTACGTCGGGACGTGCGTTGGGCTCTACGTCGGGACGTGCGTTGGGCTCTACGTCGGGACGTGCGTTGGGCTCTACGTCTGTAGTTAGCTAACTTTCAGCTCTACGTCGGGACGTGCGTTGGGCTCTACGTCGGGACGTGAGTTGGGCTCTACGTCGGGATGTGCGTTGGGCTCTACGTCGGGATTTAGCTTCCTTTCAGCTCTACGTCGGGACGTGCGTTGGCCTCTACGTCGGCATTTAGCTTACTTTCAGCTCTACGTCGGGACGTGCGTTGGGCTCTACGTCGGGACGTGCGTTGGGCTCTACGTCGGGACGTGCGTTGGGTTCTACGTCGGGACGTGCGTTGGGCTCTACGTCTCTAGTTAGCTAACTTTCTGCTCTACGTCGGGACGTGCGTTGGGCTCTACGTCTGTAGTTAGCTAACTTTCAGCTCTACGTCAGGACGTGCGTTGGCCTCTACGTCGGGACGTGCGTTGGGCTCTACGTCGGGATTTAGCTTACTTTCAGCTCTACGTCGGGACGTGCGTTGGGCTCTACGTCGGGATTTAGCTTACTTTCAGCTCTACGTCGGGACGTGCGTTGGGCTCTACGTCGGGATTTAGCTTACTTTCAGCTCTACGTCGGGACGTGCGTTGGGCTCTACGTCGGGACGTGCGTTGGGCTCTACGTCGGGACGCGCGTTGGGCTCTACGTCTGTGTTTAGCTAACTTTCAGCTCTACGTCGGGACGTGCGTTGGCCTCTACGTCGGCATTTAGCTTACTTTCAGCTCTACGTCGGGACGTGCGTTGGGCTCTACGTCGGGACGTGCGTTGGGCTCTACGTCGGGACGTGCGTTGGGCTCTACGTCGGGACGTGCGTTGGGTTCTACGTCGGGACGTGCGTTGGGCTCTACGTCGGGACGTGCGTTGGGCTCTACGTTGGGATTTAGCTTCCTTTCAGCTCTACGTCAGGACGTGCGTTGGCCTCTACGTCGGGATTTAGCTTACTTTCAGCTCTACGTCGGGACGTGCGTTGGGCTCTACGTCGGGACGTGCGTTGGGCTCTACGTCGGGATGTACGTTGGGCTCTACGTCGGGACGTGCGTTGCGCTCTACGTCTGTAGTTAGCTAACTTTCTGCTCTACGTCGGGACGTGCGTTGGGCTCTACGTCTGTAGTTAGCTAACTTTCAGCTCTACGTCAGGACGTGCGTTGGGCGCTATGTCGGGACGTGCGTTGGGCTCTACGTCGGGACGTGCGTTGGGCTCTACGTCGGGATTTAGCTTACTTTCAGCTCTACGTCGGGACGTGCATTGGGCTCTACGTCGGGACGTGCGTTGGGCTCTACGTCTGTAGTTAGGGAACTTTCAGCTCTACGTCGGGATGTGCGTTGGGCGCTACGTCGGGACGTGCGTTGGGCTCTACGTCGGGACGTGCGTTGGGCTCTACGTCGGGATTTAGCTTACTTTCATCTCTACGTCGAGACGTGCGTTGGCCTCTACGTCGGGACGTGAATTGGCCTCTACATCGGGACGTGCATTGGGCTCTACATCGGGACGTGCGTTGGGCTCTACGTCGGGATTTAGCTTACTTTCAGCTCTACGTCGGGACGTGCGTTGGGCTCTACGTCGGTACACGCGTTGGGCTCTACGTCGGGACGCGCGTTGGGCTCTACGTCTGTAGTTAGCTAACTTTCAGCTCTACGTCGGGACGCGCGTTGGGCTCTTCGTCTGTAGTTAGCTAACTTTCAGCTCTACGTCGGGACGTGCGTTGGGCTCTACGTCGGGATGTGCGTTGGGCTCTACGTCGGGACTTGCGTTGGGTTCTACGTCGGGACGTGCGTTGAGCTCTACGTCGGGATTTAGCTTACTTTCAGCTCTACGTCGGGACGTGCGTTAGGCTCTACGTCGGGACGTGCGTTGGCCTCTACGTCGGGATTTAGCTTACTTTCAGCTCTACGTCGCGACGTGCATTGGGCTCTACGTCGGGACGTGCGTTGGGCGCTACGTCGTGACGTGCGTTGGGCTCTACGTCGGGACGTGCGTTGGGCTCTACGTCGGGATTTAGCTTACTTTCAGCTCTACGTCGGGACGTGCGTTGGCCTCTACTTCGGGACGTGCGTTGGCCTCTACGTCGGGATTTAGCTTACTTTGAGCTCTACATCGGGACGTGCGTTGGCCTCTACATCGGGACGTGCGTTGGCCTCTACGTCGGGATTTAGCTTACTTTCAGCTCTACGTCGGGACGTGCGTTGGGCTCTACGTCGGGACACGCGTTGGGCTCTACGTCAGGACGCGCGTTGGGCTCTACGTCTGTAGTTAGCTAACTTTCAGCTCTACGTCGGGACGTGCGTTGGGCTCTACGTCGGGACGTGCGTTGGGCTCTACGTCGGGACGTGCGTTGGGCTCTACGTCTGTAGTTAGCTAACTTTCAGCTCTACGTCGGGACGTGCGTTGGGCTCTACGTCGGGACGTGAGTTGGGCTCTACGTCGGGATGTGCGTTGGGCTCTACGTTGGGATTTAGCTTCCTTTCAGCTCTACGTCGGGACGTGCGTTGGCCTCTACGTCGGCATTTAGCTTACTTTCAGCTCTACGTCGGGACGTGCGTTGGGCTCTACGTCGGGACGTGCGTTGGGTTCTACGTCGGGACGTGCGTTGGGCTCTACGTCTCTAGTTAGCTAACTTTCTGCTCTACGTCGGGACGTGCGTTGGGCTCTACGTCTGTAGTTAGCTAACTTTCAGCTCTACGTCAGGACGTGCGTTGGGCGCTATGTCGGGACGTGCGTTGGGCTCTACGTCGGGACGTGCGTTGGGCTCTACGTCGGGATTTAGCTTACTTTCAGCTCTACGTCGGGACGTGCATTGGGCTCTACGTCGGGACGTGCGTTGGGCTCTACGTCTGTAGTTAGGGAACTTTCAGCTCTACGTCGGGACGTGCGTTGGGCGCTACGTCGGGACGTGCGTTGGGCTCTACGTCGGGACGTGCGTTGGGCTCTACGTCGGGATTTAGCTTACTTTCATCTCTACGTCGAGACGTGCGTTGGCCTCTACGTCGGGACGTGAATTGGCCTCTACATCGGGACGTGCATTGGGCTCTACATCGGGACGTGCGTTGGGCTCTACGTCGGGATTTAGCTTACTTTCACCTCTACGTCGGGACGTGCGTTGGGCTCTACGTCGGTACACGCGTTGGGCTCTACGTCGGGACGCGCGTTGGGCTCTACGTCTTTAGTTAGCTAACTTTCAGCTCTACGTCGGGACGCGCGTTGGGCTCTTCGTCTGTAGTTAGCTAACTTTCAGCTCTACGTCGGGACGTGCGTTGGGCTCTACGTCGGGATGTGCGTTGGGCTCTACGTCGGGACTTGCGTTGGGTTCTACGTCGGGACGTGCGTTGAGCTCTACGTCGGGATTTAGCTTACTTTCAGCTCTACGTCGGGACGTGCGTTAGGCTCTACGTCGGGACGTGCGTTGGCCTCTACGTCGGGATTTAGCTTACTTTCAGCTCTACGTCGCGACGTGCATTGGGCTCTACGTCGGGACGTGCGTTGGGCGCTACGTCGTGACGTGCGTTGGGCTCTACGTCGGGACGTGCGTTGGCCTCTACGTCGGGATTTAGCTTACTTTCAGCTCTACGTCGGGACGTGCATTGGGCGCTACGTCGGGACGTGCGTTGGGCGCTACGTCGGGACGTGCGTTGGGCGGTACTTCGGGATGTGCGTTGGGCGCTACGTCGGGATTTAGCTTACTTTCAGCTCTACGTCGTGACGTGCGTTGGGCTCTACGTCGGGACGTGCGTTGGGCTCTACGTCGGGATTTAGCTTACTTTCAGCTCTACGTCGGGACGTGCGTTGGCCTCTACGTCGGGACGTGCGTTGGCCTCTACGTCGGGATTTAGCTTACTTTCAGCTCTACGTCGAGACGTGCGTTGGCCTCTGCGTCGGGACGTGCGTTGGCCTCTACATCGGGACGTGCGTTGGGCTCTACGTCGCGACGTGCGTTGGGCTCTACGTCGGGATTTAGCTTACTTTCAGCTCTACGTCGGGACGTGCTTTGGGCTCTACGTCGGGACGTGCGTTGGGCTCTACGTCGGGACACGCGTTGGGCTCTAAGTCGGGACGCGCGTTGGGCTCTACGTCTGTAGTTAGCTAACTTTCAGCTCTACGTCGGGACGCGCGTTGGGCTCTTCGTCTGTAGTTAGCTAACTTTCAGCTCTACGTCGGGACGTGCGTTGGGCTCTACGTCGGGATTTAGCTTACTTTCAGCTCTACGTCAGGACATGCGTTGGCCTCTACGTCGGGACGTGCGTTGGCCTCTTCGTCGGGACGTGCGTTGTCCTCTACGTCGGGATTTAGCTTACTTTCAGCTCTACGTCGGGACGTGCATTGGGCTCTACGTCGAGACGTGCGTTGGGCGCTACGTCGGGACATGCGTTGGGCGCTACTTCGGGACGTGCGTTGGGCGCTACGTCGGGATTTATCTTACTTTCAGCTCTACGTCGGGACGTGCGTTGGGCTGTATGTCGGGACGTGCGTTGGGCTCTACGTCGGGACGTGCGTTGGGCTCTACGTCGGGATTTAGCTTACTTTCAGCTCTACGTCGGGACGTGCGTTGGCCTCTACTTCGGGACGTGCGTTGGCCTCTACGTCGGGATTTAGCTTACTTTGAGCTCTACATCGGGACGTGCGTTGGCCTCTACATCGGGACGTGCGTTGGCCTCTACGTCGGGATTTAGCTTACTTTCAGCTCTACGTCGGGACGTGCGTTGGGCTCTACGTCGGGACACGCGTTGGGCTCTACGTCAGGACGCGCGTTGGGCTCTACGTCTGTAGTTAGCTAACTTTCAGCTCTACGTCGGGACGTGCGTTGGGCTCTACGTCGGGACGTGCGTTGGGCTCTACGTCGGGACGTGCGTTGGGCTCTACGTCTGTAGTTAGCTAACTTTCAGCTCTACGTCGGGACGTGCGTTGGGCTCTACGTCGGGACGTGAGTTGGGCTCTACGTCGGGATGTGCGTTGGGCTCTACGTCGGGATTTAGCTTCCTTTCAGCTCTACGTCGGGACGTGCGTTGGCCTCTACGTCGGCATTTAGCTTACTTTCAGCTCTACGTCGGGACGTGCGTTGGGCTCTACGTCAGGACGTGCGTTGGGCTCTACGTCGGGATTTAGCTTACTTTGAGCTCTACATCGGGACGTGCGTTGGCCTCTACATCGGGACGTGCGTTGGCCTCTACGTCGGGATTTAGCTTACTTTCAGCTCTACGTCGGGACGTGCGTTGGGCTCTACGTCGGGACACGCGTTGGGCTCTACGTCAGGACGCGCGTTGGGCTCTACGTCTGTAGTTAGCTAACTTTCAGCTCTACGTCGGGACGTGCGTTGGGCTCTACGTCGGGACGTGCGTTGGGCTCTACGTCTGTAGTTAGCTAACTTTCAGCTCTACGTCGGGACGTGCGTTGGGCTCTACGTCGGGACGTGAGTTGGGCTCTACGTCGGGATGTGCGTTGGGCTCTACGTCGGGATTTAGCTTCCTTTCAGCTCTACGTCGGGACGTGCGTTGGCCTCTACGTCGGCATTTAGCTTACTTTCAGCTCTACGTCGGGACGTGCGTTGGGCTCTACGTCGGGACGTGCGTTGGGCTCTACGTCGGGACGTGCGTTGGGTTCTACGTCGGGACGTGCGTTGGGCTCTACGTCTCTAGTTAGCTAACTTTCTGCTCTACGTCGGGACGTGCGTTGGGCTCTACGTCTGTAGTTAGCTAACTTTCAGCTCTACGTCAGGACGTGCGTTGGGCGCTATGTCGGGACGTGCGTTGGGCTCTACGTCGGGACGTGCGTTGGGCTCTACGTCGGGATTTAGCTTACTTTCAGCTCTACGTCGGGACGTGCATTGGGCTCTACGTCGGGACGTGCGTTGGGCTCTACGTCTGTAGTTAGGGAACTTTCAGCTCTACGTCGGGACGTGCGTTGGGCGCTACGTCGGGACGTGCGTTGGGCTCTACGTCGGGACGTGCGTTGGGCTCTACGTCGGGATTTAGCTTACTTTCATCTCTACGTCGAGACGTGCGTTGGCCTCTACGTCGGGACGTGAATTGGCCTCTACATCGGGACGTGCATTGGGCTCTACATCGGGACGTGCGTTGGGCTCTACGTCGGGATTTAGCTTACTTTCAGCTCTACGTCGGGACGTGCGTTGGGCTCTACGTCGGTACACGCGTTGGGCTCTACGTCGGGACGCGCGTTGGGCTCTACGTCTGTAGTTAGGTAACTTTCAGCTCTACGTCGGGACGCGCGTTGGGCTCTTCGTCTGTAGTTAGCTAACTTTCAGCTCTACGTCGGGACGTGCGTTGGGCTCTACGTCGGGATGTGCGTTGGGCTCTACGTCGGGACTTGCGTTGGGTTCTACGTCGGGACGTGCGTTGAGCTCTACGTCGGGATTTAGCTTACTTTCAGCTCTACGTCGGGACGTGCGTTAGGCTCTACGTCGGGACGTGCGTTGGCCTCTACGTCGGGATTTAGCTTACTTTCAGCTCTACGTCGCGACGTGCATTGGGCTCTACGTCGGGACGTGCGTTGGGCGCTACATCGTGACGTGCGTTGGGCTCTACGTCGGGACGTGCGTTGGCCTCTACGTCGGGATTTAGCTTACTTTCAGGTCTACGTCGGGACGTGCATTGGGCGCTACGTCGGGACGTGCGTTGGGCGCTACGTCGGGACGTGCGTTGGGCGGTACTTCGGGATGTGCGTTGGGCGCTACGTCGGGATTTAGCTTACTTTCAGCTCTACGTCGTGACGTGCGTTGGGCTCTACGTCGGGACGTGCGTTGGGCTCTACGTCGGGATTTAGCTTACTTTCAGCTCTACGTCGGGACGTGCGTTGGCCTCTACGTCGGGACGTGCGTTGGCCTCTACGTCGGGATTTAGCTTACTTTCAGCTCTACGTCGAGACGTGCGTTGGCCTCTGCGTCGGGACGTGCGTTGGCCTCTACATCGGGACGTGCGTTGGGCTCTACGTCGCGACGTGCGTTGGGCTCTACGTCGGGATTTAGCTTACTTTCAGCTCTACGTCGGGACGTGCTTTGGGCTCTACGTCGGGACGTGCGTTGGGCTCTACGTCGGGACACGCGTTGGGCTCTACGTCGGGACGCGCGTTGGGCTCTACGTCTGTAGTTAGCTAACTTTCAGCTCTACGTCGGGACGCGCGTTGGGCTCTTCGTCTGTAGTTAGCTAACTTTCAGCTCTACGTCGGGACGTGCGTTGGGCTCTACGTCGGGATTTAGCTTACTTTCAGCTCTACGTCAGGACATGCGTTGGCCTCTACGTCGGGACGTGCGTTGGCCTCTTCGTCGGGACGTGCGTTGTCCTCTACGTCGGGATTTAGCTTACTTTCAGCTCTACGTCGGGACGTGCATTGGGCTCTACGTCGAGACGTGCGTTGGGCGCTACGTCGGGACGTGCGTTGGGCGCTACTTCGGGACGTGCGTTGGGCGCTACGTCGGGATTTATCTTACTTTCAGCTCTACGTCGGGACGTGCGTTGGGCTGTATGTCGGGACGTGCGTTGGGCTCTACGTCGGGACGTGCGTTGGGCTCTACGTCGGGATTTAGCTTACTTTCAGCTCTACGTCGGGACGTGCGTTGGCCTCTACTTCGGGACGTGCGTTGGCCTCTACGTCGGGATTTAGCTTACTTTGAGCTCTACATCGGGACGTGCGTTGGCCTCTACATCGGGACGTGCGTTGGCCTCTACGTCGGGATTTAGCTTACTTTCAGCTCTACGTCGGGACGTGCGTTGGGCTCTACGTCGGGACACGCGTTGGGCTCTACGTCAGGACGCGCGTTGGGCTCTACGTCTGTAGTTAGCTAACTTTCAGCTCTACGTCGGGACGTGCGTTGGGCTCTACGTCGGGACGTGCGTTGGGCTCTACGTCGGGACGTGCGTTGGGCTCTACGTCTGTAGTTAGCTAACTTTCAGCTCTACGTCGGGACGTGCGTTGGGCTCTACGTCGGGACGTGAGTTGGGCTCTACGTCGGGATGTGCGTTGGGCTCTACGTCGGGATTTAGCTTCCTTTCAGCTCTACGTCGGGACGTGCGTTGGGCTCTATGTCGGGACGTGCGTTGGGCGCTACGTCGGGACGTGCGTTGGGCTCTACGTCGGGATTTAGCTTACTTTCAGCTCTACGTCGGGACATGCGTTGGCCTCTACGTCGGGACGTGCGTTGGCCTCTACGTCGGGATTTAGCTTACTTTCAGCTCTACGTCGGGACGTGCGTTGGCCTCTACATCGGGACGTGCGTTGGCCTCTACGTCGGGATTTAGCTTACTTTCAGATCTACGTCGGGACGTGCGTTGGGCTCTACGTCGGGATTTAGCTTACTTTCAGCTCTACGTCGGGACGTGCGTTGGGCTCTACGTCGGGATTTAGCTTACTTTCAGCTCTACGTCGGGACGTGCGTTGGGGTCTACGTCGGGACGTGCGTTGGGCTCTACGTCGGGACGTGCGTTGGGCTCTACGTCTGTAGTTAGCTAACTTTCAGCTCTACGTCGGGACGTGCGTTGGGCTCTACGTCGGGACGTGCGTTGGGCTCTACGTCGGGACGCGCGTTGGGCTCTACGTCTGTGTTTAGCTAACTTTCAGCTCTACGTCGGGACGTGCGTTGGCCTCTACGTCGGCATTTAGCTTACTTTCAGCTCTACGTCGGGACGTGCGTTGGGCTCTACGTCGGGACGTGCGTTGGGTTCTACGTCGGGACGTGCGTTGGGCTCTACGTCTCTAGTTAGCTAACTTTCTGCTCTACGTCGGGACGTGCGTTGGGCTCTACGTCTGTAGTTAGCTAACTTTCAGCTCTACGTCGGGACGTGCGTTGGGCGCTATGTCGGGACGTGTCTTGGGCTCTACGTCGGGACGTGCGTTGGGCTCTACGTCGGGATTTAGCTTACTTTCAGCTCTACGTCGGGACGTGCGTTGGGCTCTACGTCGGGACGTGCGTTGGGCTCTACGTCGGGACGTCCGTTGGGCTCTACGTCTGTAGTTAGCTAACTTTCAGCTCTACGTCGGGACGTGCGTTGGGCTCTACGTCTGTAGTTAGGTAACTTTCAGCTCTACGTCGGGACGTGCGTTGGGCGCTACGTCGGGACGTGCGTTGGGCTCTACGTCGGGACGTGCGTTGGGCTCTACGTCGGGACGTGCGTTGGGACCTACGTCGGGACGTGCGTTGAGCTCTACGTCGGGACGTGCGTTGGGCTCTACGTCGGGATTTAGCTTACTTTCAGCTCTACGTCGAGACGTGCGTTGGCCTCTTCGTCGGGACGTGCGTTGGCCTCTACATCGGGACGTGCGTTGGGCTCTACGTCGGGACGTGCGTTGGTCTCTACGTCGGGATTTAGCTTACTTTCAGCTCTACGTCGGGACGTGCTTTGGGCTCTACGTCGGGACATGCGTTGGGCTCTACGTCGGGACACGCGTTGGGCTCTACGTCGGGACGCGCGTTGGGCTCTACGTCTGTAGTTAGCTAACTTTCAGCTCTACGTCGGGACGTGCGTTGGGCTGTACGTCGGGACGTGCGTTGGGATCTACGTAGGGACGTGCGTTGGGCTCTACGTCGGGACGTGTGTTGGGCTCTATGTCGGGACGAGCGTTGGGCTCTACGTCGGGACGTGTGTTGGGATCTACATCAGGATTTAGGTTAATTTCAGCTCTACGTCGGGTCATGCGTTGGGCACTAGGTCGGGACGTGCGTTGGGCTCTACGTCGGGATGTGCGTTGGGCTCTATGTCGGGACGTGCGTTGGGCTCTACGTCGGGACGTGTGTTGGGATCTACATCAGGATTTAGGTTAATTTCAGCTCTACGTCGGGTCGTGTGTTGGGCACTACGTCGGGACGTGTGTTGGGCTCTACATCAGGATTTAGCTTACTTTCAGCTCTACGTCGGGACGTGTGTTGGGCTCTACGTCGCGACGTGTGTTGGGCTCTACGTCGCGACGTGTGTTGGGCTCTGCGTCGCGACGTGTGTTAAGCTCTGCGTCGGGACGTGTGTTGGGCTCTACGTCGGGATGTGAGTTGGGCTCTACGTCAGGATTTAGCTTACTTTCAGCTCTACGTCGGGACGTGCGTTGGGCTCTACGTCGGGACGTGCGTTGGGCTCTATGTCGGGACGTGCGTTGGGCTCTACGTCAGGATTTAGCTTACTTTCAGCTCTACGTCGGGACGTGCGTTGGGCTCTACGTCGGGACGTGCGTTGGGCTCTACGTCGGGACGTGCGTTGGGCTCTACGTCGGGACGTGCGTTGGGCTCTACGTCGGGACGTGAGTTGGGCTCTACGTCAGGATTTAGCTTACTTTCAGCTCTACGTCGGGACGTGCGTTGGGCTCTACGTCGGGACGTGCGTTGGGCTCTACGTTGGTACGTGCGTTGGGCTCTACGTCAGGATTTAGCTTACTTTCAGCTCTACGTCGGGACGTGCGTTGGGCTCTACGTCAGGATTTAGCTTACTTTCAGCTGTACGTAGGGACGTGCGTTGGGCTCTACGTCGGGACGTGCGTTGGGCTCTACATCGGGACGTGTGTTGGGCTCTACGTCGGGACGTGCGTTAGGCTCTACGTCTGTAGTTAGCTAACTTTCACCTCTACGTCGGGACGTGCGTTGGGCTCTACGTCGGGACGTGCGTTGGGCTGTACGTCGGGACGTGCGTTGGGCTCTACGTCGGGACGTGCGTTGGCCTCTACGTCGGGACGTGCGTTGGGCTCTACGTCGGGATGTGCTTTGGGCTCTACCTCAGGATTTAGCTTACTTTCTGCTCTACGTCGGGAGGTGCGTTGGGCTCTACGTCGGGACGTGCGTTGGGCTCTACGTCGGGACGTGATTTGGGCTCTACGTCAGGATTTAGCTTACTTTCAGCTCTACGTCGGGACGTGCGTTGGGCTCTACGTCGGGACGTGCGTTGGGCTCTACGTCGGGACGTGCGTTGGGCTCTACGTCAGGATTTAGCTTACTTTCAGCTCTACGTCGGGACGTGCGTTGGGCTCTACGTCGGGACGTGCGTTGGGCTCTACGTCGGGACGTGCGTTGGGCTCTATGTCAGGATTTAGCTTACTTACAGCTCTAAGTCGGGACGTGCGTTGGGCTCTACATCGGGACGTTCGTTGGGCTCTACGTTGGGACGTGCGTTGGGCTCTACGTCTGTAGTGGCCTAACTTTCAGCTCTACGTCGGGACGTGCGTTGGGCTCTACGTCGGGACGTGCGTTGGGCTCTACGTCGGGACGTGCGTTGGGCTCTACGTCTGTAGTGAGCTAACTTTCGGCTCTACGTCGGGACGTGCGTTGGGCTATACATCGAGATTTAGCTTACTTTCAGCTCTACGTCGGGACGTGCGTTGGGCTCTACGTCGGGACGTGCGTTGGGCTCTACGTCGGGACGTGCGTTGGGCTCTTCGTTGGGAAGTGTGTTGGGCTAAACGTCTGTAGTGAGCTAACTTTCAGCTCTACGTCGGGACCTGCGTTGGGCTCTACGTCGGAACGTGCGTTGGGCTCTACGTCGGGACGTGCGTTGGGATCTACGTCAGGATTTAGCTTAATTTAAGCTCTACGTCGGGACGTGCGTTGGGCTCTACGTCGGGACGTGCGTTGGGCTCTACGTCGGGATGTGCGTTTGGCTCTACGTCAGGATTTAGCTTACTTTCAGCTCTACGTCGGGACGTGCGTTGGGCTCTACGTCGGGACGTGCGTTGGTCTCTACGTCAGGATTTAGCTTACATTCAGCTCTACGTCGGGACGTGCGTTGGGCTCTACGTCGGGACGTGCGTTGGGCTCTACGTCGGGATGTGCGTTGGGCTCTACGTCGGGACGTGAGTTGGGCTCTACGTCAGGATTTAGCTTACTTTCAGCTCTACGTCGGGACGTGCGTTGGGCTCTACGTCGGGACGTGCGTTGGGCTGTACGTCGGGACGTGCGTTGGGATCTACGTCGGGACGTGCGTTGGGCTCTACGTCAGGACGTGTGTTGGGCTCTATGTCGGGACGTGCGTTGGGCTCTACGTTGGGACGTGTGTTGGGATCTACATCAGGATTTAGGTTAATTTCAGCTCTACGTCGGGTCATGCGTTGGGCACTAGGTCGGGACGTGCGTTGGGCTCTACGTCGGGACGTGCGTTGGGCTCTATGTCGGGACGTGCGTTGGGCTCTACGTCGGGACGTGTGTTGGGATCTACATCAGGATTTAGGTTAATTTCAGCTCTACGTCGGGTCGTGTGTTGGGCACTACGTCGGGACGTGTGTTGGGCTCTACATCAGGATTTAGCTTACTTTCAGCTCTACGTCGGGACGTGTGTTGGGCTCTACGTCGCGACGTGTGTTGGGCTCTACGTTGCGACGTGTGTTGGGCTCTGCGTCGCGACGTGTGTTGGGCTCTACGTCGGGACGTGTGTTGGGCTCTACGTCGGGACGTGAGTTGGGCTCTACGTCAGGATTTAGCTTACTTTCAGCTCTACGTCGGGACGTGCGTTGGGCTCTACGTCGGGACGTGCGTTGGGCTCTATGTCGGGACGTGCGTTGGGCTCTACGTCAGGATTTAGCTTACTTTCAGCTCTACGTCGGGACGTGCGTTGGGCTCTACGTCAGGATTTAGCTTACTTTCAGCTGTACGTAGGGACGTGCGTTGGGCTCTACGTCGGGACGTGCGTTGGGCTCTACATCGGGACGTGTGTTGGGCTCTACGTCGGGACGTGCGTTAGGCTCTACGTCTGTAGTTAGCTAACTTTCAGCTCTACGTCGGGACGTGCGTTGGGCTCTACGTCGGGACGTGCGTTGGGCTGTACGTCGGGACGTGCGTTGGGCTCTACGTCGGGACGTGCGTTGGGCTCTACGTCGGGATTTAGCTTACTTTCAGCTCTATGTCGGGACGTGCGTTGGGCTCTATGTCGGGACGTGCGTTGGGCTCTACGTCGGGACGTGCGTTGGGCTCTACTTCGGGACGTGCTTTGGGCTCTACGCCTGTAGTTAGCTAACTTTCAGCTCTACGTCGGGACGTGCGTTGGCCTCTACTTCGGGACGTGCGTTGGCCTCTACGTGGGGATTTAGCTTACTTTCAGCTCTACGTCGGGACGTGCTTTGGCCTCTACGTCGGGATTTAGCTTACTTTCAGCTCTACGTCGGGACGTGCGTTGGGCTCTACGTCGGGATGTGCGTTGGGCTCTACGTCGGGACGTGCGTTGGGCATTACGTCGGGACGTGCGTTGGGCTCTACGTCTGTAGTTAGCTAACTTTCAGTTCTACGTCGGGACGTGCGTTGGGCTCTACGTCGGGATTTAGCTTACTTTCAGCTCTACGTCGGGACGTGCGTTGGGCTCTACGTCGGGACGTGCGTTGGGCTCTACGTCGGGACGTGCGTTGGGCTCTACGTCGGGATTTAGCTTACTTTCAGCTCTACGTCGGGACGTGCGTTGGGCTCTACGTCGGGACGTGCGTTGGCCTCTACGTCGGGACGTGCGTTGGGCTCTACGTCGGGATTTAGCTTACTTTCAGCTCTATGTCGGGACGCGCGTTTGCCTCTACGTCGGGACGCGCGTTGGCCTCTACGTCGGGACGCGCGTTGGCCTCTACGTCGGGATTTAGCTTACTTTCAGCTCTACGTCGGGACGTGCTTTGGCCTCTACGTCGGGATTTAGCTTACTTTCAGCTCTACGTCGGGACGTGCGTTGGGCTCTACGTCGGGACGTGCGTTGGCCTCTACGTCGGGATTTAGCTTACTTTCAGCTCTACGTCGGAACGCGCGTTGGGCTCTACGTCGGGACGCGCATTGGGCTGTACGTCGGGACGCGCCTTGGGCTCTACGTCGGGACGCGCGTTGGGCTCTACGTCGGGACGCGCGTTGGGCTCTACGTCGGGATGTGCGTTGGGCTCTACGTCTGTAGTTAGCTAACTTTCAGCTCTACGTCGGGACGTGCGTTGGGCTCTACGTCGGGACGTGCGTTGGGCTCTACGTCGGGACGTCGTTGGGCTCTACGTCGGGACGTGCGTTGGGCTCTACGTCGGGATTTAGCTTACTTTCAGCTCTACGTCGGGACGTGCGTTGGGCTCTACGTCGGGACGTGCGTTTGGCTGTACGTCGGGACGTGCGTTGGGCTCTACGTCTGTAGTTAGCTAACTTTCAGCTCTACGTCGGGACGTGCGTTGGGCTCTACCTCGGGACGTGCGTTGGGCTCTACGTCGGGATTTAGCTTACTTTCAGCTCTACGTCGGGACGTGCGTTGGTCTCTACGTCGGGACGTGCGTTGGGCTCTACGTCGGGATTTAGCTTACTTTCAGCTCTACGTCGGGACGTGCGTTGGGCTCTACGTCGGGACGTGCGTTGGGCTCTACGTCGGGACGTGCGTTGGGCTCTACGTCTGTAGTTAGCTAACTTTCAGCTCTACGTCGGGACGTGCGTTGGGCGCTACGTAGGGACGTGCGTTGGGCTCTACGTCGGGACGTGCGTTGGGCTCCACGTCGGGACTTAGCTTACTTTCAGCTCTACGTCGGGACGTGCGTTGGGCTCTACGTCGGGACGTGCGTTGGGCTCTACGTCGGGACGTGCGTTGGGCTCTACGTCTGTAATTAGCTAACTTTCAGGTCTACGTCGGGACGTGCGTTGGGCTCTACGTCGGGACGTGCGTTGGGCTCTACGTCGGGATTTAGCTTACTTTCAGCTCTACGTCGGGACGTGCGTTGGGCTCTACGTCGGGACGTGCGTTGGGCTCTACGTCGGGACGTGCGTTGGGCTCTACGTCGGGATTTAGCTTACTTTCAGCTCTACGTCGGGACGTGCGTTGGGCTCTACGTCGGGACGTGCGTTGGGCTCTACGTCGGGACGTGCGTTGGGCTTTACGTCGGGACGTGCGTTGGGCTCTACGTCTGTAGTTAGCTAACTTTCGGCTCTACGTCGGGACGTGCGTTGGGCTCTACGTCGGGACATGTGTTTCTAAGCAGAGAATAGAAACGCTTCCGCAAGTCTATTAAGATTCCTGATAAGATGGTAAAAGGAAAAGCAAAGAAAGAAGTCTGTCTTATTTGATGGGGACAGGAAATAACACCGTATTACATAACCCATTAAATGTTCCAAGCTTTACTTCACACTAAAGCTCAATGCCAATGGTTTTATATATGTGTGTGTGTGTTTTTGTAAAAACCTGTGTAGCTGTTCTGGCAGATCTGCACTGATCCATTGCCATAATTTTTTTTTCCCAGTGGTTCAAATCTCTGACACCAACCCAGTGCTCTAGTACAAAAATACTAGAGTACAATAGTTCAATTTCTAGTGCTAAGGTCTAAATTGTTTTCCCTGTGGTTTGAGAGTGAAAATTTGGCACATCAAACAGGCCACAAGATCATCCAAATTAAACTTCATCCAAACAATTGAACCCACTCCTGTAAACACAGTAAGCAAATTTATATCCAAGCATTTGGCTTTACATTGTTTCGAATTATTTGCTAGCATATATGGAACGTGATAAAACAGGTGATTACTCAATCACTGGCATAAAATGCACCAAAAATAAATATAAGCTAATATTAGTTGGCAAGTTCTGAATGATCCAGAGGTTCCCTTTAACATGCGCATTTGAGCTTCAGATTTGGGAAAGAAAAAGTTTTCTTTTAGTCTTGAGTGTTCACGGATTACGTCCACTGCATAGTAAACTGCTTTTCATGGTATTTGAATAGCACTGTGGTGTTAAAAATACGCGCGTAACTATAGTATCATTTTGCCAGAATGCATTTAAAGAGTATGCTGAAAGATATATTTCAATGGCAAATGGTGACAGAACAAGAATATATTGGGGGTGCTTTCTTTGGAGATTTAATGGGTCACTTCTTAAATATACATGAAGTGGTAAAGCCGCAAAGGACCGGCTACATTGAATGAGGGTCTCACTCCAAAATCACTGAGGGAATTTTTTAACACTTTGGATCTGATCTAAATGTTCACTTGGTGTAAACATCTGGAAGATGTTTACTTTCTACAGTTACAGCCCAGGCCAACCGAGGAGAGAGGAGTGATGGCCTGTAGTGAGTTATGTGCTCAGCATTGTTGCCCAAAGGCCAGTGTAGTTGAAGGGACACCGGCCTAACTGCATCTGTGCTGAGGAGTAGCCAGAGAAGGCGTGCCGTTTAAGTAGGTCTTTAATTTGAAGGAGCCCAACTGAAAGGCATCCTGTCTCTGGATGCAGCCATTGACTGTTCCCTGCTGCAAGGCATTGGCATACACATGCATGGCCCTGTTACACAGTCTGACGCATGGCTTCTCATAGGATAGGACCCAGAAATGCTTGAGCTGCCTGCCTTTTCTCAAAGGGGCTCTACGCACACAGATGCTAGCATACCTCCATGGAGCTCCCCCTAAGAAGTCTGTGGCAATGCTGCATACAGCAATTGCCTGTGATTTTCTCGTGGTTCTTCCCTTTAGTTGCAAAAGGATTTGAGCAAAGCTAGTTTGTTCCTTCCAGCATGGGCCACGTTCTCTGTGCAGGTGCACCACTGTAATTAAAACTGGAGTAACTCTAATGACTCCCATTTACTCAGGTTACTGCAAGCTGGTCCTGAGATGAAGCATAGATCTTGCTGCCTCCTCCTCCTAACATAATTGTTAAGGACATAAACTACAACTGCGTTCACTGTGACTACTGAACTAGAGGGTAAACAGGCTTAGCACAGTAATACAGAGGATTTAAAGTCATGGGTTCTTATGCCTGTTAACAGTCTAGTTCCAAAGATCTGATCCAGATTCTGTTTATCTGTGGTGTAAATCTAGACTAATTCGATGTGCTCAGTGGAATTGTGGCTGTATAAAGCTGAATGAGAAGAGAATCAGCATGTAGGTATCAAACGTGGTGGACAGATGTCCCCTTCAGGATTCTTCTGTTTCAGTGGTAGGGGATATCACCTCCAGCTTTTCTTCAGTCACCTGCAACAATCTGGCAAACTCGACTGCAGAAAAAGCAGTCTTTCTGCTACCTAGGAGAGATATTCTACCGTTATACTTCAACCCTGTGTGAAGAAGGGACATCCGTTCATTGCTTGAAAATAGGACTTGGAGGCAGCTCCTCAGTAAAATTTAAGCCAAATATAGTTTCTGCCCTTCTGAAATATTTTGAAGGGAAGGAAAGAAGCGGAGGACTGTCATACTAAGAACTTCTACCTTCATGTTTTTATAAAACTCGTGGGTCACTGCCCTTGTTTTTCACCTGGACAGCTGCATCTAAAGGCCTGTAAGGCTCGAGAGATTAAATGCATTGCAAGTATAAGAGCGGAAAGACACCTAAAGACAGCATAACCTGGATTCCATCTTTCAGTTTTTAAGAAATGCTGAATTTTGGTAATGACATTACATAAGGTAAATTAGGAGTTATTTTTTGGTATCCATCCAAACCTTCCTGGGTAAGATGTGATTTGACCTAAAGAGGAGACAGGCTCAAGAAGAAAACCAGACATGCAAAATTGTTTGGCTGTTCTTGCTTGCTCTGATAAATACCACGGCCGGAGCTAGGGTAGCTTCTCTGAAAAGATGACTGTATTTATCATGCTATCAGATGTTTACTAAAAAGAATTATGCTCTTACTCAGTGGTATTGTAATAGAGGACATAAATTAACACAGTGTTTTGGAACTATGCATATTTTTTTCAGCCAAACATTTGGCCTGCGGCCCAGATAACAATGAGGTTTAGGGCAAAGCTGTGCACTCTGAGTAACCCATGGGATCAACAGCTCCCTTTCCCAACACACATTTTATTTTTACCTTTCCATTCTGTCTCTTCCTTCCCAATTGGAAAAGCAAAATTGAGACAGTAATGAAAACAATGAGACACAATACATTGATTCAAGGATTCCAAGTGCTCCTTGCCCATATACATCTTCCGTGTCCTTTTTGGTCATCAAAATGCCTTTGAATTAAGGAGGAACTTAGAGCAATGCTCTCAGGCAAGAGAAAGAGAGACCATGTGAGGTGGAAAGATGGGTCTGCAAGACAGGGACAACTTGGAAAGCCATACTCTAAGACTGCAAAACCTCTTTCTTCAGTGAAAAGATACATACTGATCATTTCCTCATTGGTTACTGCCATCACACACAAGGCAACTCGCTTCTCCTGTTCCGGCGTAAAACTGGCCAGTTTTTTTTTCCTTCTCTTTTAGGGCTCAAACTGGCAAAGTGCATGTTAAGGTTCAAGGCCTTGAGAAACTCTGGAGCAACTGGAAAGTTCTCCTGGGTTATAGTATCATTTACTGATAGAGCTTTACCTCTGCTGATGCCCCTATTACTGTCCACAAAGTCAGACTCCTCTGCTTACGGATTTGTTAAGAGCAGTCTTCTAAAGGACACACTCCCTTGGCCTTTAGGGACCAGCATAAAACTCGCATACAGTGCCCGTGTTTTCAGGAGACTAAGACTCTGGCTGGTTGCCAACACAAGTGAGAAAAGGATAATGGATCTTATCCCTTTGAAGAACAGACACAATATAGCAGCCTTTCTCCTCCATCCCCTTTGAAGTACACGACAACACAGAGGAGACAATGAAAAAGACGGAAATTTAATGTGAATGCACCTAGGAGTAATCAAAAAAAGATCCTCTTCTGCAATTTGACCAGAAAAGCACACCCTTCTCGAAGGAAGGAACTCCCATCTAAAAGGAAGTTCATTCAGAGTGAGGGAGGTCATGAATGTGCAGCATACGGCATATGCTACACCTGTTCCTTATACAGACACTCATGGGGTTAAGAGAGATGATATGGTTGATCTAATCTAATGGTACACTGTGGCCAAGACGGAAAGCCAAGTCTCCTGTTACCATCCTCACTCCCACTGTTTGTGTCATGCCATTTCTGGGTTCATCAGAACACTTCATGAGGCAATTCAATCATTCAACCCAACAGAAAACCAGTCCAAGCAAAAAAGAAATGGATTTGCCCTCTTCTGGGCTAGTAAGCTCAGTCAGCAACGGACAGAGCAGGAAAGAACTGGTAGCACTGAGAGTGGCACTGAGAGTGGCGACTGGAAAGGAAGAAGACCACTCTCACTGGGCAGCAGTGTGTGGCTAGTCTGGTTCTTGGCATGCAGTAAGACTACCCTTGAATGGAATCAGTTCCTCAGTCTCACTCTTCACAAAGCATGCTGATTAATTAGTGCACAGCAAATTTGTATCATACCTTATTGCGCAGTAACTTCCAATGGCAGACATAGCTCTTCTCACGCTGGCAAAGCTTCATAAACCAATAGGGCAGCAGGGATCAATGCCAGCAGGGAAGCTGTCTCTGCTTTGACAGGGAAAAAAAAAAATCTAAGAAGAGATGCTTTCCTTCCAGAAAGGCAGTGAGACACAACTGCTGTATTCTCTCATAGGTACCCACTGGGGTGGAAAATGTTTTCCCTGTGGGAATGCTGCTTTCAGCAAGGTGTCAGAGAACAATGCTGTCACCAGCCCCAGCCACATATGATTTCCATGTCTCTTTCTATCTTTTCTTCTCACATAGTTACTTGTGCGCTTTATCTGGCTGGAGCAGGGCCATTTATCTCCTATGGTACATTGCTTCCCAGGTCAAGTCTGCCTCTCCCTTCCCCCTTCTCTCCTCAACAGCTTGAAAAACATACCTTAAATTCTGTAAAGTAATCGAAGGCCTTGTTCTCTGCCATCAAAAGAGTCTAAAGGGCTTGCTGTGAAAGATGCTGGACAGTTCTGGTACTGGCAACCTCCGTACTCCTGCCAGCCAAAATTCTGCTCGTGACGAGACTAAGACTATATCTCTCCACTACCGCTCTCTTCTGCCACTGCCAAAAGAGGAGTGAGAATAAAGCAGGATCCTCAGGGTCTCTGTACTGAAAGCAACTAAGGAGCAAAGAAGTGAGAATAGAAGCTGAAATGAAGGACTGAAGAGCACGCAGTAGGAAGAATGGATATGTGTGATTTGTGGTGTTGTATGAGCACCTGGAGTTTCAGTATGCCTGGGTCTATCCCATCTACACTCCACTTACTCTTAAACTGGGCTGTGAGAATAAATTTAGTGTTGCCTGCAGATGTGTAACCACTTCTCATACTGTACCTTTTCCGCTTGGCAAGAAAGCACTATCTCTAGCTAAAAGCTGAAAGTAAAGCTGTCTCTGTTTTTTGTGCACAGACTGACAGGTCAGTCTGTGTTGCTTCCCTCTGGTGAGGAAACTCCTGAGAGTATTGAGTCATTGGTTTCCTGCCATTGCTGGGGCAGAGCAGAAGCACAGTGTCTGACCTCAAAGAGGACTCAGTTCAGGGCTCCTACTTCTGCAACATTAATGACTGAATTTTGCAGATCCTGACATTTCACCTCAGCAAATGGTAGTCTGACAAGGACTGGCAAATAGGGAAGCTCAGAGAGGAGCCAACACATACCTGATTCCCACAGAGTCTGTTGTCTTCCTGCAAACAGATGACCTTCACAGACAGCCAGGTGGCAAGCACGTGGGAACACTTGGAATTTTTAGAGGAAAAATGTGGCAGGCTTTTTTTTTGCAGCAGGTATTTGCTCATCCTCTTGCTGACTCTCCATTTCCCAATTACCTGCAAAATGCCTTCTTTTAGAGAAGACTCCCATAGAAAGGTTTACTGCACGAGTGTTTACTGTTTAAGAGTTTCAGTCCAGAGCAAGTATGTCACAAATTCTGTCCCTTCTGGCAATCGGCCCTTAGCAAAAGATTTCTCTAATGTTTAAACTGAATGGCGGCATGCGTGTGCATTTCGTACTGACAAGTAAGAGGTTACGGCTGTCGGGGGCAGTTTGTTCATGAGCCAGCCAATTTTGTAGCAAGGATGCATTGGATCTGCGATGGAGGAACATTATGGTTTCTATTCCTCTGACAAACGTGCACGCTTCAAATGATGCCAGTCCTTCCTCAGCTTATCCTAGTGCTCACTGCAATTTATATGCCAAAACCATTGCTATTCCTCTCCCTGGCATCCCAGCTGGGAGAGCTCTGGGAAGGGAGAGAATCAATTTTCCTGGCAAGAAGTAGGTCACATGGCAGCATGTTTTGCCCATTTTTTCTCTGCCAAGCCCCATCCTAACATACCCTTGTCCTCTGCCGATTCTGATAGGCTGGTCTTTTTCCAGAGTGGACTGGGAAACTAGCTAAAAAAATAAAACAATCAACCAGCTTCTGCTCAATGCCAGATGCTGTGCTTTGTAAAAATGGCTCAGGTGAGATCCTGCTGGCCAAGTCAGTAGGAGATTTGCCAGTGGTGTACAGGATGCCACATCAGGCTTTTCCAGCAAGAAGCAGTCTTGGAATTTATTACAGAAAGTATCCTTTCATACTAACAACAACCACCCGCAAGATTTGGTTCCAAAGGAGTCCAAAATGCAGTGTACAGACTGGATGTAGAGGTGTAATGGATTAAGGATGGGAAATGTTTCTTTCGGATTCATTTTCAAGACAGCAGTTTTCCTATTTTTTTATGCCAGGCCAGACACTTCAAAAACTACAGGCATAACTGCTTCATGCTGTAGCCTGAATCGCTTCAACCATTCTGTCAGAGACATCCTCCCTGCACTAGTAATTTTCATCCCTCCTCTACCTCAGTTCACCTATATGCAGAATACAGCTAATAACATCCCCTCAAGTAAAGCACCTTCCATTGACTGTCTTGCTGAATATCGTGGTCAGCTGTTTTGGTCGTGGACTATTTTTTACCCCATGAATTACTGGGCAGCATCCAGCATAACTGGGAACTCTCAGTACTCCTATAATAAAAGAAGTACTTGTAACACTGGCACCATTCATAAGGCAGCATGCCATCCTAACCACCAGCTTAACCCATCAGCTCTCGGCACATTCCCAGGTTTAGGCTTGGAATCTTGATGACTATGACAGACCACCAGGATACATGTCCAGCTGTTAGGATGTGCTTCTTTCCCCTTCCTCTGACAGGTACCAGGCTACCAGAGTCTAAGCAGCAACCTGCAAGATGGCTCAAGGCTTCCACTGGGAGACCATTTCCTATGCCAGCAAGCAGTGCCTGGCATCTTCCATGGCTCACTCCTGCTCACTGTCATTTGTATTCCAAAATTAAGCCTCAAAATTAATGAGGAGATTAACTTAGAGAATAAGATTCAAAGTTCTAGGTTGCTGCAAACAAGACACCTTGGATTAATCAGCATACATGTTTAAAACAGATTATAATGACTGGTGGTGTCAAAGTGGAGCTGAAAAATACAGTTTATAAAAGCGCTGGATTAAGCAGGCAGCTTCATGGCATCAGGCAAAGCAGAGGGAATAACTGCATCACTGAAAAGCATACACGTCTGCTTAACTCTGACTCAAAAAGATGCATATGCCTGTGTCCAAATTTGCATCTGATTGGCTTTGTTCTTAAAAAAGATACTCGAGTGTTTTGCTGTACTTCAGCATGACACAAGAAACAGGCGTGCAGTACCAAAGCAAGCACAAGCCACATCAATGCATGTGCAAAAGACCAAAGGCTTTGCACTTATTGTGTGAAATATGATTATTACCAAAAGGCAAGTGCACATGCAAAAAGATTTCTAGTGCACTCAATGTGATTTGCCAGTGTGTCGCATGCTGATCAACACAGCACACTGCAGTCCTAATTCTGGAGTCCTTAAAATCAACTGTGCACTACAGCTGCATATGATAAGTGCTTCACTGTCGGATTTTCCTTACTTCAGATTTGTTCCTCTTTGGACATCTTTCTAAGTTGGTTTTATTTTATGAACTGTTTTAGTTGCTTGAGTCTCTTTTCATTCATGTTAGCAGACCAGTCAGAGCAGGGACTAGCAATGGGGCTCTGGTCTTCCCTATGACACTGACTTTCCAGCAATCATTGGGCAAGCTACTGAAACTCTGGGACTACTGAGGATTAAAGGCGCTTTATGCTCTCCTGCCAAAACTGGGGTGACAGGAAGTGGATGTGACTTCAGTTTGCTGTAAAGTTTCTTTTGCTTGTGAAAAGGGCATTTCTAGGTCTCCCTCTCTCCCTGCCTCCATTTATCCAGGTCCCTGTTGATTGTGGGAAGTGTGGTGGGTTTCCACTAGCGCTTTTGTTGTATTTTCTTCCTCTGGTTGAGGAAAGGAAGTGATGGAGCACCTTGGTGGGCACTCAACAGCCAGCCAAGGTCAACCCATGGCAGTTTGCTTCTACTGGGCTCTCTGTTCCTGTTTTTTCCTTCTTGCATGTTTCTTGTACCCCATCGCTTTTGAAAGTTTCTACCTCTCCGTTCCTGTCTTTTAACTTCTCACTTAAGTCTCTTGAACCCAGTCGCTTTTTAAATTTTCTTGCAACCTCTCTCTTGCTCTCCCCCTCCCTGACCTAATTTTAATTTCTTGCCTATGTTTCTCGTCTCCTGTTGTTTTTCACATTTTTGCCTGCATCCCTTTACGCAGGTCCATATACCTATTCTTTTAATTCTTGTACCCTTTCACATTTAAAATATTCTTTCTGCTTTTCCCTCTGTCCATCTCCCTGTCTCTAGTTCTTAATTCTTCCCTCTGTGTCCTCTACCCAACCACTTCTTCAGTTTTGCTTCTTCCATCTGTCACCCTGCCCCCATGTGTTATTTCTTGCCTGTGTTTCCCGTACTCCATCGCTTTTTGAAATATTTGTTCTACATGTGTTTCTATTTGGCTCCCTGTTTCTATTTTTAATTTCTTGCCTATGTTTCTTTTCCCCTGTTGCTTTAGAATTTGTCCCTGGCCCTTGTTTTGCCTCTGTCTCGTCAGTCCCTTCTGCCTCACTCCCCATCTCTCCCATTTGTCTCTCAGTCCCTATTTTCTGGTGCAATCTCTCAGCTCTCCTCTCTACACCCTTGTCCCCCTCTCCATCCCTCTCTTGTTCATGGTGTCCCATTTTCTGGCTCCCTCTCCCAATTTCTTAATGCTTTCCCGTGTTTCTTGTGCCTCACTGCATTGCAATTTCTCTTTCTCATTTTCCCTCCCTCTGGCACCCTGTCCCTCCTTTTTTAATTCCTCTCTCTGTCCTGTATGCTCTCACTTAAAAAAAAAAAAAATTCTTCCTCAATTTTCTTCTATCCACCTCCCCGACCCTATTTTTAAATTATTTCTGTTTCTTGTACCCTGTTGCTCTTAAAGATTTCTATCTACTTTTATCCCACATCCTGTCTTTATTTTTTAATTATGCCTTATCTTTCCTTACCACCATCCTTTTAAATTTTTCTTTCTCTGTCTCCATTTTTGTTGGCTGTCACTTTCTGTATTTTTATATCTTTCCCCTTTATTTCCCTAATCCCTATTGCTTACACTGTATTTTCTACATCTACTCTTTGCTTTTTGATATCTTAAGTTTTAACTTTTTCTTTTTCTTCAGTGCCTTTGCTTTATAGATTTTTCTTTCTACTTCTCCATTACTATTTTTATTTTTTTCCCTTATTTCCTTAATCCCCATCACTTTTAAAAGTTTCTGTCTACAGACTTGCTTGTCTGTGTTTCACTGTCACGGTTTGGCTGGTCCAGAATCACAGCCCAGCAATGCTCAGCAGGCTGTTAGCAGTTTGAGTCAGCTACAGGTGTAGCCCGGACCATTGTGTCATGCTCAGTATAAAGCGGGAAGGTTTGCTGAGGAAGGGGATCTCCCGCGGGGCTCCTGCAGGGCTCTCTCCTTTCCCTGCTTCTCCTTGCTCCCGAGGACCCCTCTCCTGTCGATCGTGGCTGCTGCACGTTCATTTGGCCCAGTGTAACTTTGCATGCCTCTGTTGGTAGTGGTGCTGTCTCGTTAAACCCGATTTCACTTCGACCCGCAGGTCTCCTCCCCTTTTCTCGACGCCCCTCCCTGGCTAGTGAGGGGTCATCGGGGGACAGGGCAGCTGTTGCCGTGTAGCCCCGGACACGGGCTGGAGGGGCACGTTCGCTGCCTTTTCTGTCCATCGCCCCCGGATTTCCTCAGAGCCCGCGCTTCTTAAATGGGCTTTCTGCGCGTTTCAGTTCGCTTTGCGGCGCTCTGCTGCCACCATGCGGCCAAGGGCAGGTACTGCAGCCCCGACCCGCGCATGCGCGGTGTCGCTCGCTGTTTCCACGCTGCCGTTCGCCCGCAGCGGCCATGCGAGACCGCGGGGGCTGCCTGGCGCCGTCTGCTGCCTCCCGGTAAGGCAGCCCCGCTGCCGCTCCGCGGGCGCGGGGCCGGCGCTGCCGTTCTGCCCCTCGCCCTCTGCCCGTTCGCGCGCCGGCTCCGGCCCCTCCGGCGCGTCGGTGGTGGGCGGGGCAAGCGCGTGCCGGGCAAACGCGTGCCCGGCAGCAGCACGGCGGCGCGCCGGGGGAGGGCCGAGGCCACCGGTGAGGCGAGCGAGTCATCCCTTTCGGCGGGTGCGCGGGGTCTCCTGGTCGGCGGCGGCCCGGAGGTGCCGTCCCGCTCCCTTCTCCCGCCCCTGGTGCGCGTGCTTTGGCGCTGCCCAGCGGTGCTCCCGCCCGCCCAGGGGTGTGTCTTCCATGCTCCCCCCGCCCGGCAGGGGGCGCGCTTTGCCGCATCCCCCCGTCCTGGTGGGCGCGTGTTCCTGCATCCTGTCGCGCCGCCGGAAGCGTCACTTCCGCCTCTCTCCCCGCCCCTCCGGGGCGCGTGGCTTCCTGCACTCTCCGGTGCACCGCCCGGCAGTGCGAGTCGCGGCAGGAGCGGCGCGGTCACCGAACGTTGCGGGGCTGGGGCTGGGGCTGCGGCTGGGGCTCTTCTGGCTCGGGCTCCGCCGGGGGAGCGGGTGAGTGGGGAGCGGGCGATCGACCGGTGGGTCCCGGGGAAAGCCGTGAGGCGGGCGGCCAGGCCGGCGGGGCCCGTGTCGGAGGCGCGGAGCGGGGGGGGGCTGCGGGCGGAGCCGCGCCGTGTGGGAAGGAGCGGGGGGGAGCCGCGCCGTGGGGGGGAGGGTGGGGAGGGCGATGTCCCCGCAGGGCCGGAAGCCGGGCAGGCGCCTCTCGCGACACGGCGGGAGCGGCGGTCCCGGGGCGCGGCGCTGCCGGGCTGCCCTGCCGGTGCGCCGGAGCGGGCCGGGCGGTGCTCGCCGGTGTCTGGGGCGGGGCGGCGGGGCCTGCTCGGTGCCGGGCAAAGGGGACGGAAAGGGGCCGGCTGGGGCTCCAGGGGGCCCTGCCCGGCCCCTCGGGCAGAACCTTGCTCGGTCTTCTCGCCGCTGGCCGGGCGACCTGACCAAGAGGTTCCTGTTCCGCCGCCTCTTCCCGGCGTCGCGTTCCGCGTCCCACGAGGGAGATCCCGCGCGGGCGGATGCGGTCGGTGCTTGGGCGATGGCCCACGTGGGGCTGGGGGAGCGCGGAGGGGCCAGGGCGAGTGGAAGGGCCCCGCCGCCCCTCCCCACCCAAGCCCGGGGCAGAGAAGCTGGAGACAAAACGCCGTTAATGGAGCACGGTTCGTTCCCCGGGAGGTCTCTTGGGAGTCGAGAGTGGTTTTTTTTTCCGGGCCGAGGAACAGACTTTCCTCCGTGGTAAGTGCAGAGCTGCCTGTTGCCGCCTTGAGAGTTTCTCTTCTCGTGGTTCACCCTGATTTTATGGGTGGGGTGGAGATGGCTTTTTATTTTTAGATGCCCGAGTACATTGTCAGTAACCTGTGGTGTGAGGACAGTGAACTCTTGAGCACCTAGATGCCGGTAGAAATGTAACCAAAGACACAGGATGGACAGTGATGTTTAAACTTGGTTTATAGTCGATTTGGTTTTTTCATTAGAGTGTTGATGACTGCTTGTCCTGTGGTTCAGTCCACATGCTATTCCGTGGAGCCCTCAGTCTGGGACTTTTATGTGTTAAAAAAAAAAAGCTTGTCCTTCAAAAAAAAGAACTAGTCCTTCGTAGGACTGAGGTATAGACTTGGGGAGTCTCTTAAAGACGTGATCAGAATTAAAGCTGGATTTCACTTAACGTTGCTGCTGTTTGTCTTTGCTTTTGTTACTGTCCCCACCGCTCCGTCATGATTGGGAGCTCCGAATCATGCCCTTTTTTTTTTTTCCAATTTGTAATGCCTTTCTCCCCCCTGCCCCTCTCCTAGGACTGTAGCGTACAGACCCTTCATTTAAACGTTAGTTTGTTTCCTCACAATTGAGTTCTGATGATTGAAATCACAGAAATTACACCTGTCTGTCTTACAGATTCGGAGTATTTCTGAACATGTACCCTCACAGACAAATGCTGTGGGGATACGCATCTTCTGCACTTCATCCTCCAGCAGGACAATCCGCCGAGACGGGGACGAGCTGTGAAGGGGCAGTTTCTGCAAGGAGGCGGTTGACAAGGACAGGTGGGTCGCTGTACATTTTAAGGATAGTATTCGATTTGGGATGTCTAGGGTGAGGAAACCCTGGCTCTGTGTAGGCTTGAGAAAAGGTGCGTAGTTATCTGTGTCGATCTAAGGAAGGGAGTTCTGGTGAGACTGAAGCTGCCAATGAGTCAGAAGGAGGAAAAAAAAGAAAAAAAAAAAAAAAGGCAGAAAGCACCCAGTTTTCTATGAAAACCAAAATCTCTAGTGGCCTGTCTCAACAGCTGTACCAAAGATGATGCAAAATGCTTTTTCCTCCACTCGGTTGTAGTCATTGCAAACCTTCGCCGAAATAGGAAGCTTTTGATTCCTAGCCCGCTTTGTGCTAAAAGGTGGCTTGTTTTTTTTTTTTTTCCTCTCTCAGCAGACTATCAACTGGCATCATTTCACCATGGTGACCCTTTCTTCTGCCCTGGAGGTACAAGACTGGCCCAGAGGATCCCGAGTGGCCTGCAAGGACAAGGTACATCTGCCCCGTGCGTCTGCATTTTTCCCCAGGTACTTGTAGTACGGACTTTAAAGTGAACGTGAAGAACGTGCCAGCTCTCCTTCTCTAGTTTTGATAGGAAGTGCTTCAGCAGAAACACTCAAAATAAGATCTGTTCTGGAGCACGTTGTGCCTGTGTGAAGTGTACTCCCCTCCGTTTATTTGCTCTTCCTGAGAGTGTGCGTAGCTTTCTGTTTTGTGTGCTTGCTGAGAAACGATTCTGTGAGAATCGTGTGGTGCTGAAAGGGGAAAGAAACTGTGTGTCAGAGTTTGGATGTTCTGAAGAAATGGACTGTGTTCCAGATAAAAGCTTTCTCCTTTTTCAGTCCTTAAGTGTTTAAAATATCTCATAGGGGTACGTGAAAACCTGACTGAGATACTGACATCTGTACTAAGAGCAATCAAGGTCGTGGGTTGGGGTTTTTTTTGTGTTGTGTTGTTTTGTTTTGTTGTTTGGGGTTTTTTTGCTTGTTTGGTGGGTTTTTTCCCCCCACCTCTCTCTGGCAAATCTTCCAGTCCTGTTTGGTAGCCTTAAGCATTGCAGAACTGGGTAGTTGATTTCTGCATTGTGTCGTCATCCCTGTCCGTCATCGTCCCGTCCGTGTGTGTGTCGTGTGTGTGTGTGTGTCCCAAAGTAAAATAGTATGGGGATCTCTTATCTTACTAATTTTTTATAAGTTTCATTTCTGATAGGAAAAAACCCCAAACAGTTCATGTTGTGTAATATACAAATGAACTTGCCTTGTTTAAACTGTAACCGCCCGCGAGCTTCAGGGTACAATTGAAGAGGGTGTTTAAGCAATTCGGTATTTCTTCTATGTGTTTAAAAAGAGAGGCTGCTGAATGTTATGGGTGGTTTTCCCCATATTTGGAGGGAGCACTCCAAAGTACTTTATTTCTGTCTGGCTTTCGGTGGTGCATTTCCCTGGCCATTTGGTGGCATCTCTCCTGGGCGGTGCAGCTGCCCAGATGTCCCTCCTAATGGTGTAATGCACAAGAAACCCCCCAGTCGGATGGGAGCGGTGTATTTTGGAGACAGGTGATTTAATGGTATCTGCTTGCAGCTGGGTGAGTGCAGTTAACGCAAACATCAAATCAAATACTTTGGTAGTGTAAGCATTTTTGTTGGATGTACATGAACATCCACGTGCTTTTTCGGTATAAAGTGAACGACTGAGATTTGTTCTTTCTTTAAAGAACGTTTTAAACATGACTTTGTTATGTTTATTTAGAGTTTTACACTTCACTCTGCAGATTTATTGACTGAGCAAGCGAGACGTGCAGCAGCAGCGGCGGTGGCGCAAGGGCTGTAGCTGTTGTGGTGAGTCCGAGGATGGTACGAGGTCTTCATGCGGTCTCACGGGCGGGGGGGGGGGGGGGTGTGTATCTCCCCCCAGGGGTGCTGTGAGAAAGGGACGAGACGTTTTCCAGCACTATCAAGGGTGTTTGCTTTTATGCTGAGAATGCTTTCAAAATTGTATTGATGAGTCTTAGTATTGATTTTTTTTTTTTAAATTTTTTTTTAAGCGTACCGATGGCTCTGGCTTTGAACAGATGTGTTGTAGTTTGAGCTGACCTCCTTTAGCTCAACTGCTATCCTATCCCTCATTCTCACTGAATTCTTCTGCTTTCTCCTGTGTTACTTTTCTCATATGCTGAGACATAACTTGGGATTTTTGTTCTTGAGCTGCCGTGTTGTGTCTGGTGCTGCTCGGCAGCTCCCCCTGCCCAGGTTTGCCTGCCGGCCGTTCAGCGTGCTCGCCCGGCGGCGCCAGCCCTGCGGCCGGAGGCTCCTGGCTCTGTCTCCAGCGGGGACCTGCGGGTGCTGCAGCCGGGGCTGTCCGGTGGGGAGAGTCCGGGGCCCAGAGGGTCTCCTCCCCGCTGTTCTGCCCGCCCCCGCCCCCCCCATCCCTGTCGTCCGTCGTGTCGTCCCGTCCCGTCCCCCCCGTCCCCCCCCCAAGTGATTCCCATGGAGATGTTGCCCCATGCGAGGTTTTTGCGGGACGTGCCCCCGAACCCCCTGCCCTCCGACCTTGTGCCCCCTCCGCCCCACCATGCTCGGCACCGCCCTCCCACCGCCCCTCGGGTGCCGCCTGCACCCGCCGACTTGCCCCTCGCCCCCAGCCCAAGCTCAGACCCGCCCCTTCCCCGCTCCCGCCCCGCCGGGGGCGTGTCCTCCCGCCCCAGGGGCGCGGGGCCGGCGGGCGCTCGGCGCGCAACGCGCGGGGCTGCAGCGTCGGGGCCGCCCCGGGCACGCGCCGCCCGGCGGGCACTGCTGCCGCGCGGCCAAAGCGCGGTCCCGCAGCGCGGCGGTCGCGCGCCGGGCGTGGACCTTCCGGCGCGCCGGCGGCGGCTCGCGCATGCGCGGTGCGCGAGAGCAGCATGGCGGCGGGTGAGGGGCGAGGCCGGCGGTGAGGCGAGCGAGCTCCTTCGGCTGGTGCGGGAGTCTCTGCTGGCCGCTGGCCGCCGGGGGTGGCGGGACGGGAAGCCTCAAGGCCCGTGCTGCGGCGGGCAGCCCCGGGGAGCTCCCGGGAGCTGGTGGGAGGGAAGAGGGGAAGGAGGCGGACGCCCCTCCAGGCGCCGGGTGCCTTCCCAACTCGCCAGAGCTCCCCTTGAGCCTTCCCCGGCCCCGCTGGCCCTGCGCAGCTGCCTCCAGCTCCAGCACCTCCCCTGCAGCCTGTCTCCCCAGGTCATCCTGTTGTGATGGCAGCAAGCTGGCCCTCGGATGCACTTGATTCTGCCTTAACGTGGATGCCATTAGCTGCAGTGCAGGGAAAAAGTGGCATCTCCAGAAGCTGCTGTGGAAGGAGGCGATTTGGCCGGGGATGATCGACGGTCATAATGGTCACTGATTCTCCTTGTCTCCCAGAGGCTGCACTGAGGGCACAGGTGTCCCTTCCTCCCCTGAGGATGCTGTTGTCTGCACCCGCCTCGGTCTTGCCTGGGTTGTCTCTGCCTGACCTCGCTCTCGTCGCGGCGTGGGGGCAAAAAGGGGCGGGCGGAGCGCTTGCTGGCTGTGGGCAGTGGACAGGAGCTGCTGCGGCTGAAGCTGGAGAGGCCAGAGAAAGGTAAAGAAGAAGGAATCAGAGGCCGGCCGGCCGGCAGCTGCCTCCCACCGCAGGCAAGCGGAGAGTCCATGTGCGTAACCCACGGCGTGGTACGGCCGTGTGACGCATGAACGAGCGAGGCTACATGTCTAGGAAGCCTTGTCTCGCAAGAGTTGAGACAGCCATGTAATCTTTTAGGTGGAGAACCACCATGTGACCGGAGCTGCAGAAGAGGAAGGGAGGAGAGGAAGAGAAGGAAGCGTCTGAACGGGCAAATTCTCCTGGCAGCACTGAGAACAAGGGATGCGGTGAGTCCTGGGCCCTCGGGGCCCCATCGCCCCACTTGTGTGTCCCAGGCCCTCCCTATCCCCCTCCCCTGGCCCCCTGTCTTTCACATGGTGCTGTGATTTCCCCCTTGCCCGCCCCCGTCTTTTTTTTTTTTTTTTTTTTTTTCCCTCCCCTGTCTCAGTCTCTCTCTGTCCAGCTCCTGGTCTCTAATTTTAAATTCCCCTCTCTCTCTGGAAGCCTGTCAGGACTTTTCTCTGTCTGGCTCTCTGTCCCTGTTGTTTAATTCCTTCCTGTGTGCCCTTTTAGGCCTCACCATTTTTATTTGCTCGGTCTCTCTTGGTCCAGCACAAGATCCGGATTTTTTAAAATTCCTCCCTCTCTGCCCTGCAGCCTGTCGCTTTCGAAGTTCGTGTTGCGATTTCATTCCTTTTGCCGTCTCTCCCTGCTGGGATTTTTCAATTCCTCCCTGTCTGTCTCGCAGCCCGTTGTTGCTTTCTTGTTCTCTCTGTCTCTGTTGGGCTCCCTGTCCCTGTCTTGACCCACTTCTAAAAATGCCTTCCTCTCTGCCTCGTATGCATTGTTCTTGAAACTTCCGTTTCCCGACGTCTCTCTGTAGGTTGCTCCTGGTCCCAGATGTTTATTTCTTCCCTCTCTGTCCTGTGGCCTGTTGCGATTTGGTGTTTCTGCGTGTCTCCTGTTCCCGGCTCTCGGTCCCCGTTTTTCAGTTTCTCTCTCTCAGCCCTGTAGCCCACTGCTGTTATCTGTCTGTCCTCATCTCTCTCTGGCCAGTTGCCTCTCCCCACATATGTGGTTCCTCCCTCTGCCCTGTGGCCCGTCACTGGTTTTCCGTTCTCTGTCCTGCTCCTTTTCCCCGAGTCTTCAGTTGCTCCCTCTCTGTCCTGTAGCCCATCAAGGGGCTTTGTTTCTTTCTCCATCGCTCCCTGTCCGTCTCCCTGCCCCATCTTTTTAATCCTTCCCTTGCTGCCGTGTGGCGGCTCCCCGCTATCTTCCCTTTCTTCATATCTCTCTCTGGACGGCTCCCGCTTCCCTGTTTTTCAGTTTCTTCCTTCTGGGCCCTGTAGCCTGTGGTGATTGTGCTGCTTTCTCCTTCTCTCTGTCCGGCTGTGGATCCCATTTCTTTAATTCCTCCTGCTTCTCCCTGTAGCCTGTCTTTCTGTCTGCCCTCTCCCCCTTTATCTGTCTCCCCACTCCACCTCTGGCGCCCTGTCCCTGTGTTTTAATTCTTCCCTTTCTGCCCTCCAGCTGTTGCTGTGCTTCCTGCGTGTGTCACACTGGGTCCGGCCCCTCATCTCTGTCTTTTCATTCCTCCCGCTCCTCCCTGGAGCTTGTCGCTGTCATTTTCTTTTGCTGTTGCTCTGTCTGGCTCCAGATCCTCGCAGCTTCCCCCCACCCCTGCCCCGCCTCGTTGCTCCTGGCTGTTTTTTCTGTCTCGATCTCTCTGTGCCTGGCTCTGGCTCCCTGTTGTTTCACTCCTCCCTCTCTGTCCTGTAGCCCATCGGCACATTTTCTTTCGTTGGGCTCTCTTTGGCCGTTTCCCTGTCCCTGTTGTTCAGTTTCTTCCTTCTCAGCCCTGTAGTGTGCCGTGATTCTTTTTCTTTCTCCCCCTCTCCCAGCTCCCAGTCCCTCCCTTTTAATTCCTCCCTCTCCGTCCTGTTGCCTGTCAGGAGTCGTGTGTCCTGGAGTCCCCGGCCCACCCCCCCCCCCCCCAGCCCCTTCTCACTTTCGCACTTCCTGTCCGTGTTTTTTAATTCCTCCTCCTTTGCTGTGTAGCCTGTTGCTTTTTTCTTTTCTCCATCTCTGTGTCTCAGTGCCCCCATTTTTTAATTCTTACTCTCTGCCCTCTACCCTACCCCTATTTTCACCTTTCTCTGACCCTCTGTATCCAGCTCCCTGTCCCTATCGATTATTTTCTCCCTCTTACTCCTGCACCCGCTGCTATTCCCTGCTGTCGCCATCCCTCTCTGTTCAGCTCTCTGTCCCCAGATTTTAATTCCTTCTTCTGCCCCTCCGTAGCCTGTCTGGATTTTCCCCCTGCTCTCTGTCTGGCTCCCTCTCTCTGCCTTTTCATTCCACATTCTCTGTCCCATAGCCCCAGGCTATTTGTCTGTGTTTCTCAGTCTCTTCTGTCTGGCTCCCTGCTGCTGTTTTTTCTTTCCTCCTTATTTGTCTCATAGCCCATCACTGTTTCGTGGTTTGTTTTTTTTTTTTCTGTCTCTTTGTCCAGCTCCCAGTCCCTGCTCTTGAATTCCTCTTCCCTGTAGCCCGCTGCTGTTTTTTTCTGTTCTCGATCACGCTCTGTCTGGTCCCCTGTCCCTGTTGGTCAATTCTTCCTTCTCTGCCCTGCAGCCCCTGCAGTCTTGTACTTTTTTCTGTCTCTCTCTGGCCGGAGCTCTGTTGCTGCTCATGAGTTCCTCCCTCTCTGCCCTGTAGCCTGTTGCTTTTGTCCTTTCTCCGTCTCGCTTTCTCTGGCTCCCTGATGACGCTATTTTAATATTCCCTCCCTTTTTGTATGAATCGCTATACTTTTTGCTCTCCAGCTTTTTTTTTTTTTTTTCCTGGCTCCCCGGCTCTATTTTTTAATTCTTCCACCTGTAGTGTGTAGCTCTGTGGTTTGTACCGTGTTGTTGTTCCCCCCACCCCCGCCCCTTCCCTCCATCGTTGGCTGTCTTGGCTCCCTGTCCCTGTTGTTTCATCCTCCCTCTCTGCCCTGTTCTTTGTTGTCTTTCTCCATGTGTCTCGGTCCAGCTTCCTGCCCCTGTTCTTCTTTCCTTCCTCTCTGTCGTGCTGCCTGTCCCAGTTTTGTCCTGCGTCTCCGTCCTCCTTTGTCGGTCTCTGCCCTGCTCCCTTCTCCCTCTATCTGCTGCCTCTCTTCTTCTCTCCCTGCTGCTTCTTTCTCCACCTGTCGGGCTCCCTGTCCCTGTCTTTCTCTCGCCATCCTGTTCCCTGCCTCAGGCGCTCTCGCTGCATCCGCTACCTGCGTGACTGAAGAAACGTTCGCAGTCTCCTTTGCCCTCCCAGCTGCGTTTGCAGTCCCTTCACAGCAGGCGAGGGGCTGTGAGGGAGCCCAGGGGAGGAGGTGCTGCGCTGCGGGGGTCGAGTGATGGCCCCCCGCTCCTGCGGCACGGCCCAGCCCTCGCCACAGCCGCCGCACGAGCTGTGGGCTCGTTGCCAGGGCCGCATGGCTGCCTGCGGGCGTCCGGCTCGGGCACCATGCTCAGCGCTGCATCCGGCGAGCAGCAGGCTGTCCTGCCGGCGGGCGCCGCCGGTAACGGCCGCGCGATGCTGCAGGGCCTGTGGGATGGGGCCGCCGTGCCCGCTGCCACTTCCCCGTGAGGAAAGGCCGCTGCTGCCCCCTGGGCACAGGGCTGGTGGGCGTGCTCTTTTCACCCACCTGGCTCCCTGACCCCGTTTTCCTTCCACAGACCAGGACTCTGTGTCCTTTCTTTATCTGTGTCTCCCCCTCTCTGTTCTTTTCCCGGTACCTCTCTTTCTCTGCTCCTCAGTTCCTCTCCCTCACCTTATTTTTCTCTTTCTGTTCCTCTGCCCAGCTCCCCATGGCTGTGTTTTCGTTCTCCGTACCTGCTGCCCCAGCGTGGACTGCCGAGCGGTCCCAGGGAAGGGTGAGTGGACGGGCTCTGAGCCCCAGAGCAGGCGTGTTCCTCGCACTTAGATGGGTTTGCAAATAAACCCTCGCTCTGTCTCCTTTGTACTTGCTGAGCAGCGGTCAGAGAGTCCAGGGGAGCAGGTACACAGCGGGGGTAAGGGGCCATGGCTGCAGCTGCGGGCTGGTGCCGGAGGAGCCCCGGAGGGAGCCAGCGAGGCTGATGGCGATGGCCGCTCTGTGTCATGGGGCCGCAGCCCCAGGGGATGGTGCTGCTAGGGCACGCCTGCCCGAGAGTGCCGACAGCAGACGTCGGGCCCCGTCAGGGCAGCTCCCAGGGGTTTTGTGAGCTGGTGGAGAGGAAGGAGGAAGAGGGGCAGATGGCTGCCTCCGGGCACCTGGAGGCCTTCCCACCCCCTGGAAAAGTGCTCCAGCCTGCGCGCCCCATGCAGCTGCCCACAGCTCCAGCACCTGTCCCGTAGCCCCTGACCACCCCAGACCCTGCCCTCGCAGCAGCAAGCTGACCCGCGAACGTGCTTTATTGCCCCATAAGCACGGGTGCCGTTGGCAATGGTCTGGGGCAGGAGGGGGCGTCTCCAGGAGCTCCTGCAGAAGGAGGGGTTCCTGCCTGGGGAAAGGGGTGGCCGTCGCTGTGGACAACAGTTGGCCGTTCTTTGTGTCTCCCAGGGGCAGCGCTGAGGACTTGGTTGCCGGTTCCTCCCCGGGGATGTTGCTGACTGCACCTGGCTCAGGTTTGTGTCCTTATTCTCCCAGTTAAAGCGGTTCCGTTAGTTTAATTCCCTGCCCGGTCACGTTGCTGGTGCCGCAGATACCTGCAGTAGAAGAGCAGGTGTCGGCCTTTGCGGTACGGGTCGCTGTCTTTGCTCAGTGCTTTGTACCCCGTGACACGGAGGCAGGTGAGGAAACTCCCCGCTGCTCCTCCGGCCGCCCTTGTGTCTGCTGGGGGTCGCCCCAGCCCCTTTCCCAGGGGATTGCAGGAAGGGTGGTGAGCAGGGCCCCGGGTGTACGAGCCCTGGCCTCTGCACAGGGAGCCCGTTCTGCTCCGGGGCTGCTGCGGTGCGGGCGCTCCGCTGGTCTGGTCGCTGGCGGCAGCTCTTGGAGCCGGCTGGGCTGCGCGGGCGTCGGGGGTTTGCTCACGGCAAGAAGCGGAGGCGTCGGTGTGAGGGAAGAGTTTCGAGACCGGCCGAGGTTCGGCTGTAGGCATAGTAGGAAGTACCCTTTTATGCAGTTGTTTTTGTTGTTTCAGGCTGGCGGTTTTCCGCTGAGGGTTTGGGGGTGGCAAAATGGTTTAATAGCCTGCCATTTTTTTTTTTTAAATTTTAGATGCATTGCATTTTTTTGGAATTCCTGACTATGGGAGATGGAACCTTGTTTTTTTTCCCCACCGTTTTTACTGTGTGCTGTGTAAGTTGCTGATGTCTTGATCTATGCTCTTTTTTCTCTCTTAATAGGACTGATGGTGAAATTGTCCAGCGAGGGTTAGGGTGAGCATCTTGTACTCGCCTGTATACGGAGCTTGAGAGTTTCTCGAGAAGGCATCTTCCCCAGAACTTCTCAGAGAAGAGGGTCTGCGTTCTTTGCGCTGGTAACAGTCTCCAGCCAGGGTCTGTCTTCTGTCGTAGGCCCGGGCACGCGAGCCTTCCCATGACTCCGTTTCTGACTTTTTCATGACGCGCCTGATGAGACGTGTCGTAGTGCCGGTCACAGCAGTTACGTTTCCGTGTAGTTTTTCACCTGTTGTGTGTTTAGCACCGGTTTCTGTGGTTGTAAGGTGCCTGTGTTAGATCTTTCAGCCGCCGTGGTTTTTCCGTCAGCTGACCGCCGCTGTGATTCCTTGAGGGGTTCAGTGGTAAGGAGGCGGTCGGTGGTGCTTGTTCCGTGTGCGCTATACTGCACATTAATGAGGTCTCGATGCTCCGGAGGTTTATTCTTTTGCGGTAGGCGGGCGCATCGGTAGCCGCACCGAGGGTCTCGTGCTCCTCGACTCACCGGGGTACCGCCGACCGAGCGCTCCCCGTCTCGCGCGAGAAGCTCCACACACAGATCTGTCCAGCACGTCTCGTGTCCGAGAAGGTGACGAGTGGTCCAGGATGCGCTGGGGTATCCGCTGTCGAGCGGTCTGTTCTCACGGAGCCCTCTTCTGGGACGACGACTTCTCCGCGTCCTGTGGATGTTGGGTCTTGGGGCCCGGCTTCTCGCGCGTCCACCGTTGCGGTTGCGGCCGCGGCCGTATCTTTTCGTCAGGGGCCGTGGCATTTGACTTCCGGGGTGGAAGGTGCTAAGGGTCGTACGCGTAGGGCCAGGTGTTGCTTTGGCTTTGGTTTTCTGTGATGGCTGGCTGGCTGTTGTTGGAGTCTAGAGGGTATTCCTACATGGAAAGGAGATCTCCGGAACCGTTAAGCTGTTGCTCCGCAGCCGGGTGACTCGTTCGATGCCGTTTTCAGATGCAGTGAGACGAGCCGTGCACCAAAGGGTTAGAGGAGGGGCGGGGGAGCGGCCATAAGAAGGTGGGTTGGCACGCAGTGTCAGCGGGCAGATGCGGCCGATGGCTGTGTGAGCAGCTGACAGGTCTTGGTAGGTTTGTTGTATTCCAAAGGCACGAAGTAGCGAGCGAAGCAGGGTATCGGCACTGCGGGTGGCTGGGGCGAGGTGAGCTGGGACTGGTGGGCTGCAGCAGAGAAGTTACTTTTCAGGCGTTGTGTCGTTTGTGAAGTTTATAAGCATCCCTTATGGGTTGTGTTTTACAGGTGGTACCGGAGCCTCAACGCGGCAGCTGGCAGAGGTAGGGTGGGTGGGCGGCCGAGGTAGAGGAGGAGGAGAGGGGAATGGGCACGGGCAGGCTGTGGTTTCGGGCGGTATCTCAGCACGTGCCTTTTGTTTTGGCTTTCGCAGGTCACGCACGTAGCCTCGGAGGGGCGAAGCTGCGCGCCGACCAGCGGCCTGAGGAGGCGAGGCGGTTGTCAGCCGGGCCGGCGTCCAAGAGCGGAGCATCCTGCGGCAGCTCGGTCAAGCGTTTCTGTGCGTTTGTGCAGGTGTTACGCAGCTGCCTTTGGAGTTGGGTAAGCTTTTGAGGTGGTGAGCTAAGGAGCAGCAAGGAGGAGCGTGGGGCTGGTGATTTCTCCCAAGCGTGACGGTATTTCTCTGTCTGTTGCTACCTTAGGGGGGCCGCAAGCGATGACAGCTGCAGCGTCCAACACGGGAATCGGTGCGGAGCAGTTGAGCGGAAGACCACGTTCCTTTTGAGGAGGAGGGTGTTTCGAGGAGGTCTGTGGTGACCCGTGTGACAGCTACCACTGTCAGCGGTGTGTGTGGTTTTTTTTTTTTTTTTTCTGTAGGCGATGAGGAGGAACGTGGCAACTGCAGGAGTAATCAGGTTAGTTGATGTGGTTTCTGCTGAGGATGGACGCGGATCCCCAGCCCTCTGGAAATGAAGCTGAGGGACCAGGGACCGTTGTCCTGCAGTGCGTAACTTTGATTTCAGTTGGAAAAGGGATTTTCCTGGAATGGAAATCTTTCTCCTTCAAAGAAATTGCGTTGTACGAACTGCCTGTCGGACTCTGTGTGCTTGGCTGTAGAAGTCATGAGCAGTGAGACTTTTTGCCCTCTTTTGAAAAACAAAACAACAGCAAAGTCAATTTGTTTCCAAAGACTGAAGCACAGCAAGTGTTCCAAAAGTGGATGGCGTCACTGGTCTTTACATTCTTGGTTGCAACGGTCGAGATACGATTAAAAAATGTTCCTCTGCGTGCTTTGGTACAGCCAGAAGCCTTAGTGCATCTGCCAGTCCTGTTCGGTGGCCTTACCTGTTGCAGCCCTGGGGATTTGAATTTCTTTTTTTTTTTTTTCTTTTTAATGAGTAAAACCATGTGGGGGATCTATTATTTCACTGATCTTTTCCTGTCATATATGAAACTCTAGAGAAAGTTAAAATTGTATAATTGGCAGAATGACTAACGCGGTTTAAACTCGCTGCCGAATCAGTACAGCATGTAATGTATGAGGTGTACTTAAGCGGTCAGGGGTTTCTCTAACTCTTTCCAAGCCAGAGGCAGCTGCATGTTACTGAGTTTCTTCCCTGTGTTTTGACAGAGCGCTCTGAAGTACTTGGTTTCTAATCATGTGACATGATAGAACAAGGTGGGGCAGGAGCAGAGTCAATTAACAACTGTGTATTTTGGAGACAGGTGTAAGCATAGATCTAGATGGGGGTGTACAGCCTTGTTCTGCAGCAGCGCTCTAAGGAAGGGCATCAAACATGAGCAAGAGCAGTTGCTTTTCTGCTAAGAAGGGGTTGGAAATCGTATCTGTTTGTCTTTCTATGGAGTGTTAAGTATTCAAATCACTCTGGTTTGTAGAGGATGTGTCTGTATTTCGGGCTGGTCTCCTTCAGTTCGACTGCTCTCCTGTCCCTCGTTCTATTGAATTCCTCTCCTTGCTTCTGTGTTGTTCTTCTAATGTGCTGAACTATGGCTGGGGCCTTTTGTTTCCCGATGTCTTGCTGTGAGTGTCCGGTGCTGCGCAGCAGCTCGCCCCCCCCCCCCCAGGTTTGCCTGCCGGTGGCTCAGCACTCTCGCCCCGCGGGGCCAGCTCTGTCTCTGTCCAAGCTTTCTGCCACGGCTGTCCGGTGGGGAAAGGGGCAGTTGTTGCTCTGGGGAGCCCGTCCGGGCGTGGTCCGAGACGGGGAACGTGGCAGAGCCGAGTGCGAGCAAGAGCCATGGCACCGTCCTTTGGCGGACGCCCTGCCACCCCTCTGCTGTGCGGCAGCCGGCGTCGATGATCTGGCGGGGGGCAGGCATCGAGCATGGATTCTGTCTCGTGGGCTGTGGCAGGTGAGTGCTCGTCTGTGGGTTATGCCGGGGAGAGCCGTTGGTGTCGGTCATCCCCCACCCCTCTCCGGGTCCCCCTGTACCCCCAGTGTCAGAGAAAGACGCAGGTGCTGCTGCGCCGCTGTGACCGCACGGGGGTGCTGCGTGAAACGGCGCTTTGTGCTGCCTGCGCGTGGGGGGTGTGCGGTACTGCAGGCCGGGGTACGCGCATGCGCGCTGGCGGCCGCCCGCGGCGCGCTCTGCTACCACGATTTGACTAGGGTTGGGTACTGGGGCGTGGTACACGCGCGTGTGCGGTGACACCGATTTGTGGCGCTCTCTGCTGCCACCCTGTGACCAAAAAGCAGTACTGCAGCCCCGAAGGCGCTGCCGCGCTCCCTGCTGCCACCCTGTGACCGAAAGTCGGTACTGCAGGCCCAGCGGAGCTTTCCGCGCTCCCTGCTGCCACCCTATGACCAAAAAGCGGTTATGCAGCCCCGGCGGCGCTGCCGCGCACCCTGCTGCCACCCTGTGACCAAAAGACGGTACTGCAGCTCCGGGTGCGCGCTGCCGCGCTCTCTCCTGCTACCGCCTACAGTGAGTGGGCTACGCACCGGACGCTCTCACCTTTGTGCCCCGCGGCGGCCCCTTCCCCTGGGGATGTTTGGAAAGGCAGTGGGCGGGGCCTGGGGTAGATGAGTCCCGGGCTCTGCCCAGGGAGCTCCTTCTGTGCGAGGTGAGAGCTGTGGGATTGGGCAAGCTCCAGCAGCACCCACAGTAGAGAGAGCCCTGGGATGCAGCTTGGGCTTTTTTTTTTTATTATTTGTCAGCAGTTTCATACGGAGTGTTAAGGGGTGATGAGAGGGTTCTAAAACACACAGCTTTTTTAACTGACAGTTTTGCTGTGGTTTTGTTCTAGGTTGTCCTGGGTTACAGTGCAAAATGTGCCAAAAGAAAAAAATATTCTATTACCATCTTCAGGAGCTGTTGAGACCAGGTGGGGCGGTGCTCTCTGCCTCCCCCCCCCCCCCCGGACTATCTCCTGTTACTGGGCACAACAATGCCTTATCGCCTGACTCATCGATAACTCGCTCCTGGACTATCTCCTGTTAATGGCCCATCAAGGAACTGCCTCACGACTCCCCATCCCATTGTGAGATGCTCCGCCCGGGGGGGGGGGGGGGGGGGGGGGGGGCGGGGGGCGGGGGGGAAGGAGCCAAGCAGTCCATGCCAAATAAAAACAGAGATTTTGAACACCCTAGCAGCCTTCTTCCAGTGGATTCCCAGAGGAGCTTTTCCCCCCACTGGAGTTCCAGAGGACAAGAGCTACCTACCTACCACTGGACCTTCGGAGGAAGACCAGACTCTTTTACCTGATTGCTGCTTCCACAGAACTACATCCATCGCTTCAGGAGGACTGCAGCCAGCATCTTATCGGACTGCTACTGCCACCCTAACAGGGTGTCAGGTTGTATTCCTGACTCTGTCAGTGTAAACCAGTGGGTTGTTTGTTTTTTCCCTGCCTTGTGTTATATATATATATATATATATATATATATATTTATATATATATATATATTAGTAAAGAACTGTTATTCCTATTCCCCATATCTTTGCCTGAACGCCCGTTAATTTCAAAATTATAATAATTTGGAGGGAAGGGGGTTGCACTTTCCATTTCAAGGGAGGCTCCTGCCTTCCTCCACAGACACCTGTCTTTCAAACCAAGACATAGGTGCACTGGATTTTCCTGGAATTCTGAACTTCCTGCAGGATGGCAACTTGTTTTTTGTGACAAGGGTTTGTGATCCCATTTCCTTTCCTAGGACTGAAGGTGAGATTATCGAGTAGCATGAGGATGTGCACCACATCTGCACCTGTCTATGCCCCCCCATACCCCTGTCTCTGCCTTCAGGTGGGGTTTTTCCCATGCCACCCCGATCTTTGTGGCCTTGACTCCCGTGTGTGTGCCTGGCCCTACTTGTCATGTCCCTGCCTCCCATGGGCCTGCCTTGCCTGCTTTTTTTCACGGTAGGGATGGACAACGACAAGAGTATATGTAAGAAGGCAGTCTTTATTAAGTTGCAAAAACCAAGATGGCTGAGATGGTGCAGCAGAAAAAGCGTACCCTTTTATAACCTTTCTTATCTGTCCACCTGTTCATGCACTAAGGCTGCTAAAATGATTCGCTCAATAGCTTTGTCCATTCACCTCCATTCACATAATGATTGGCTGGAGCTCCTACTGTATTTCTCACTGTACCTACTGTTCTCTTGCCAAGTTTCTGCTCTGTGGTATTACTTGCTCAGTCTCTTCTTGCTCAATCTCTTATAACTTCCTCAAACTTGTTTACAACATTCTTCATCCACTTCTTCTGTCTTTTCAAGGGTATACTGGAATGCTGTCAAGGTCAACTTCATCTTCCTCAATCAGGTTATCCCTGACAGATTTTTGTACCCACTTTATGGGTGTGCATAGCTCACACCCTATCCTCCCCCTGTGCACCTGCCTTCCTCCCCCCCCCCCCGCCCCCCCACCATGGGTGTGCCTTGCACCTGCCTCCCATTACCATGTTTTGTGTCCCCCCCCCCCCTTGTCCCTGCTCCATGCACCTGCCTTGCCCCCACCGCTACAAGAAGTGCTGCTCCAGATGCAAACTGTTTTAAACAAACTGTTTGCATTCCAAACTTCGCTCTGGCACTTCCTTGGGCCCAAAATGCCATCACCAGTAGATATCAGGGGGAATGAGGGGCACCCAGCAGGGACACCCTGAAGTCTCATGGTTTCCATCAGGCTTTCCCAAGGGCAGGGGTGGGTGGGAGAGTGGAAAAGCAGTATCGCTTTTTACATTTTCTTCCTACATCTCCCTCTTCAGAGCTCCTTGTCCCTGGGTGCTTGTTCTTGCCTGTGGCCCCTGTTCCTGATGGGCTCCAGGTGTGGCCAGTGGGGCTAATAACAGGGCCGGCCCTCCTGTGGGCTATAAAGGGGCTGCCTGAGGGAGCTGATAAAGGGGAACTGGCTGAGGAGGTAGCTGGAGGTACCTCCAGAATGGAATGGCTGGTCCCTGTGGTAAGGAAGGATCCCCCTGAGCTGTCCATGATGGAGCAGACCACCAGCACACGTTGCTGGCAGCTTGGTGCCTGCATCGGCTGTGTGTGTGAGCCGCTGGCCAGCCTGGCAGTGGAGGGGAGTTGAGAGAAAAGTGTTGGGGTGCTGAAGATCTGAGCTGGTGCCAGGAGCTGGGGTGAGTCACACGTTCTCCTGTGTGTGTCCCGGTCCACCTCTGCTGCCCTGCCTGCCGCTCCTTCTGCTGCCTGGGAAAGGGCTGCCCAGGGATGGGGAGGGCCAGCAATGGCTTTCTGTCCTGGCCCCTTTGCTGTGGGAGCCTGATGGACAGCCTAACACCTTCCTGATTGCACTGGGGCTTCCCCTCAAGCCAGGGGGAGAGGCAGGGCTGGAAGAAAGTGGAGGCTGAGATGGGGTGCGAAGTCAGGGAAAATGTGGAAGTCAAGATGGGGGTGGAAATGGTGTCACTTTTTACATTGTCTTTGTAAGGCTCCCTCTTTTTGTCTTCCTGACCCTATGTGTTAGTTCTTGCCTCTGTTTCTTTTCCCCTATTGCTTTACAATATTCCGCTGTCCCTTGTCTTGTCCCTGCTTTGTGGTCCTGCTGGTCCCTTTGGCCTCTCTCTCCTGCTCCTCCTCGCTCTTATGTATTCCTCCATCTCTCCCTGGGTTTTTTGCTCAGTGTCCCAGTACTCCTCTCTCTATGCTACTGTCCTGCTCCCTGTCCCTCTCCTGTTTGCAGCATCCCGTTTACTGGCTGCCTGTCCCCCACCTCTTCTCTACCTTCCTCCTGCTTTTTCCCTTCTCTCCTGCTGCGTTTGCTGTGTTTGCACACCGAGCCTTGTAGCCAGCTAAGTGCCAGGATTTGTTCTGGGCAGAGGTGAGTAAACTTTTCCTGCCTCCTCTGTGCCCCTGGATGGTATTCAAGCCCCTGGGTGCAGAGCTCGTGGCTGTGGGCAGGTGCTGGGGAGGGGGCCATGTGCTGTGGGGCTTTGCCCAGGCCCCTGTTCCTGATGGGCTCCAGCTGGGGCAGGTGTGGCCACTGAGGCTAATGATGGGGCTGGCCCTACTTTGGGCTATGAAGGGGGCTGCCTGGGCATGCCTGCCTGCAGGAGCTGGCTGAGGAGTCAAACCAAGGGGCTTCCACAGGCAACTGTCTCCAGCTGGTCCCTGTGGCAAGGAAGGATCCCTCCCACCCATCCACAACAGAGAATGCCACCATAACACAGCACCAGGACCTTGGCGCCTCTGTTGGCTGCACACGTGTGAGCTGCTGCATGTCCAGGAAACCTCGTGAGAGAAGTGCATTGAGTCACCCACCGCCTGCTCCTAAGGTCAGGCAGCTGGCACTGTGGAGGAGGAAGGGGCAGAGACAGAGAGAAAAGCCTCGGGGCGGTGAAGGTCTGCCGTTGGCACCAGGAGCCACGTGTCCCCTCGTGTGTGTCCAGGGCCATCCCTGCCCCGGTTCTCTGGATCTCTGCCTGCCTCCTTGCCTGTCCCTGCCTCTGTCTGCCTTTCAGGCTGTCTAGTTCCCCAAAGCTTTTTGCTCTTTTGCTAGCATTGCCCTGTAAAGTGTCACCTTCTACCTTTCCTTTCTATGTCGTTTCCTTTCTGGCACCCCACCAGCTCTGATTTCATTCTTCCTCATTGCTTGTGAAACTGGCATTTCTAGGTCCCCTCTCTCCGTGTCTCAGTTTACCCAGTTGCCTATGATTTTGGGAAGGGTGGTGGTTGGGGCCTGGGGTAGATGAGCCCTGAACTCTCCCAGGAAGCTCCTTCTTACGTGCGAGGCAAGAACTCTGGGACTAGGCAGGGTCCAGCAGCACCCACAGTAGAAAGTGCCCTGGGATGAAGCTTGGGCTTTTTTTTTTTCTTGTTTTTATGTCAGCAGTTTCCTAGGGGGTGTTCAGGGGTGACAGGAGGGTTTTAAAACACACAGCCTTTTTTTTAACTGATAGTTTTGGTGCTGTTTTGTTCTAGGTGCACTGGATTTTCCCGGAATTCTGAACTTCCTGCAGGATGGCAACTTGTTTTTTGTGAGGAGTGTTTGTGACCGCATTTCCCTTCCTAGGACTTGAAGGTGAGACTATCGAGCAGCCGTGAGGATGCGCACCACGTCTGCACCTGTCTATGCCCCCCCGTACCCCTGTCTCCGCCTTCAGGTGGGGTTTTTCCCATGCCACCCCCAACTCGGTGGCCTTGCTAAGGGTGGGTGTGCCTGGCCCCAAATCCACCCGGCGCCTCCCCCCCGCCGTGAGCGTGCCTTGCTGCTGTTCTTCGGCACTGGCCACTGTAGGTGTGCCCTGCTTGCCCCCCCCCCCCCCGACCCCCCCCCGTGTGCCTTTTCTGCCCCGGCACCGCCCCCCCCCGTGGGCGTGCCCTGCTTCCCCGCGCCCCGCCCCGGCACCGCTCCCCCCGTGGGAGTGCCTTGCTGCTTTGCACCTCGCCCCAGCACCGCCCCCCCCCATGGCCTCGCCGACAGTGGCTGTGCCCTGCCCGGCCCCCACCCCCTCCCCTTCCCGGGTTTGCCTTTGTTATTCTGCACCCCACCCCAGCACCGCCCCCCCCGGGCGTGACTTTTTTGCCCCATGCCCCACCCTCCTGTTGGCGTGCCTTGCTGCCCCCCCCCCCCCCCCGGCCCCGCCCCCCCCTTGTGTCCCATCCCCACCACTTGCCCGGGGGCGGGGCCTGGGGTATATGAGCCTCGGCCTCTGCTCAGGGAGCTCATTCTGCTCTGGGGCTGCTGGCGCTGGCAGCTCCAGACCCAGCTGCCTCTGCGGGCATGGGGCTTCGGGCGCGGACAGGAGCGCAGGCGGCTGCGGCAGGGAAGAGCTGCGGCCGGGGACACCAGGCCACCCCTGTACTCCTCAGGCCCCCATCGGCTCCAGCCCCTCAGCGAGGACCAGATGTGCTCCTGGGCCTGGCCAGGCCCTGCCGGGACGCGTTCCCCCCCGTCGGGCCCCCTGCCACCAGCTACGCCGAGCGCTGCTGCCTCTGCCCGGCCCCGGGGGCGCCGGGGCCAGAGGTTGTCGTCCCCAAGTGGGGTCACAGCATCTTTTGGGGGGGGTCGATGGCACCGACGCCGAGCCATCCTGCAGCCTGGCTTTGCACCGCAGGCATCTCTGTAAGCTGTCCGAGTTCCTCCCTCCCCTTCGTGTGCCCCTCAGTCCCCTCCATTTCCCATCCAGGCACCAGAATTAATCTGCGTGACAAGTGGCCTTCTCAGAACCACAGGCCTTCAAAGGGCCTTCTCTCACCTGCCTAGTCCTCTCAGAAGGACACGGGCGTTGCTCTGTGTGGACTCATTTGTCTTTCCTGGCACCTCTCCTGAGGTGCCTTGTCACTTGTTTTGGTTCGAGTCGCTTCAGTGTTACTTAAGGTGCTTGGTACAGTTCCTGATGCTGTGGGGTTCTTTTCCCCGACGGTTTTTCCTTGGTTTTGGTTTTTGGTTTGGGTTCGGTTTGGTTTCAACCCTATCCTGAGGTTTTCTGTCCTTTGGGACTTATTTCTGTTGAGGGAGGCAGATGGAGAAAAGTAGGAGTCTCAGTGTCTTACAACTGCTGGTGATCTACAATATTCCCTTTGCAACCAGAGAGCTCTGAGAGGAGGATTCTTGCAGGCTGTCATTCGGCTTTGTCATTCGGTCCCGTCCAGAATGTAGCGCTGGTACAAGTTCTGCAACAGACAGGAACGGGTCTAGCCTTGTTACGCGGGCTTTCTTTTTCCTTGCAGGTCGGACTTGAGACTTGCAATGGCCTTTTCCTTCGCTAAAAAAACACGCCCCGGACTCGCCGCAGACTCGGCAGCGTCGCGGATTTCGCCGGACCGCGCCGCTGGCAGAGCCGGCGGCCGACGGGGTCGCGGGCGCTCGGCACTGCGTCGGCCGGAGGCTCCCGTTGGCGCAGCAGCGACGGTCGGGGGCGGCGCAGCTGGACAGCCGGAGGTTTGGTGTCGCGGCGTATCTGCTGTGCGCGGGTTCGCTTCCCCGGGATTTTGGGCTGCTCTGGAAAAACGGGTGGCGGAGCCGGAGAGAAGAGCGGGCGGTGGCTACAGGCCGAGTCGCCGCTCGGGGAGGTTGCGCTCCGCGGAGCTTCAAGCTTTGGAGACGGAGTGCAAAACCGTCGAGCGTCCCAAGTGGACCGCGGCAGGCGTCCTGGCTCCGGTCGCGTCGAGGCGCTCCGGTGGTTTTTCCTGGGGAATTCCAAAGTGGTCAGTTTCTATTAGTTTAATTTTTACCGCTCGTTTACGTCAAAACGTTTAAAATAAAAATGTCCGTCACAGTAACCAGAATAGTCTTTGGGAGCAAATACTGCCCGTCGTCCGCTCTAGCTATTGCTTCCCGCTTTGCAGACAGTACTTACTCCCCATTGATGTAATCAAAGGGCAAGCAGCAGAATGTCAACAACAGAGCACTAACTGGAAGTAATAGCTGTAGCGAAACAACTCTAACAGGAAAAGAAAAAAATCACGCGTCCTAGTTAATCCACTTTGTGGTAAAGTCACAAAATATTAGAGCGCGCCTAAAGAGAAGAAATATTACCTAGGGTTGAGTAATGACTAAATTTAGTGGCAGATGTTACTTAATGAACCGGGCAGTAATGATTCCCGGTCCGTATTGCAATTCAAAAAATGAATAGTTTAGAGACCCTCTTGAAGTGATAAAGACAGAAAACTAATTGGGAGTCGTTAACAGCTCCATTTAAACATAACCACTGCTAAACCAATTGAACTGGAAACTAATTGGGAGGCTCTAACGCTTAAACGATCACACCGCTGTAAGCAAGCTGGGAGGCAACAGTGACTCCTGCTTAGAACCAAAAGAGTAATCGAAGCTTTAGATCTTTAGATAAAGAGAAATAAAAAAAGGAATCGTTCAATAACGGCTCCGTTTAAACGTAGGTACTAAAAGAATTCCCGGGCGGTGGTGAACTAACATAACGCTAAAAGATTTAGATTTAAAATAAAAGGAAAATTAGAAAACCAACAGGGAGTCACGACTGCCAAAATTTAAACATAGCCGTTGGGGGGGGGAGGAGGGGACGGGTACCAATTCCTTCCAAGTAGAGCTAAAAGAAAAAACCGACGCCCATTAAATCCAACGAACAAAAACTTAGATTTCATTTTAGAAACAGATCGAACGCTAACTGGGCATCATGAATGCCCGTTTAACAATACTAGCCATCTTAAACTGATGCATTAAAGATACCCCCGCAGCACCATCAGATGAAAATTTTCTCCTTGGGAAGCAGAAATAGAATACCAATTGGGAGCAGTTTAGAGTAACGGTCGTCGTGAACGTACCCCTAATTCGTGTCCTAATTCACAATCCGAAACCGTGATTTCCAACGGTAATGAACCTTTTCCTCTTGTGTCAGTCGGGTGCCTGCGCTTTGCTCCTGCTCCCTTCAGCAGCGGTACACGGAGCGCTCACCGGCTGTGAGCCGTTCGTTCAGCGGCTTTTTGTACCAGTCAACTCTTCAATCGGGCCATTTAAATAACAGACTATTCTCTCAAATTCCAGCTCAAACGCGTGGCACGAATTAACGGCGCCCGAGGACCACGCCATTTACTAGTGCCGCCCCGGAGCTGAGCCTGCTTATTGCGAGGCTCTTCTCGCAAGAGCCCCTCACGCACGCACGCACGCCCGCACGCCCGCAGGTCCCGTCTGCGGTGCTCCGCGCCGGCCTAACCGCAGACCGGCAGGGCGGGCGGAGAAACTGCCCGGAAGCCGTGGAGAGCGAGACGGATTCGAGAGCGAGACGGATTCAACAGCGATTCCTGCCGAAACACGCAAGGAACGCAGCTCTGCACGGCGGGGCGGCGGCCTGTCCCCTCCTGGCCGCGCGGCCCCATCCCCGCCGCGGGCAGCCTCAGCCTTCAGAAGATGGCGGCGCCATACCCCCCCCCCCCCCGCCCCCCTCCAAGCACCGGCCGCAGCTCCGGAGAGAAACGACGTGGATGCGGCCCCGAGACAGCGGCGCCGCCACCGCGGCCGCCGTCGGCACTCGTTTCGCGGGGGACTCACCGGCTCCTCCGGGGCTCCGGCAGGCTCCCGCCGCTTCCCCGCGGTCCTCCATGATGCCGGAAGTGCCCCTCAGTCCTCCGAACTTGCGCTCTATGGGCCCGCAGTCCTCCAGGATGCCCAAGTGCCGGTTCGGTGCGGGGGGCCCTGGAGTAGATGAGCCCCGGGCTCTGCCCAGGGAGCTCCTTCTGGGCGAGAGCTGTGGGACTGGGCAGGGTCCAGCGGCACCCACAGGAGAGAGTGCCCTGGGCTGCAGCTTGGGTTTTGGTGGGGTTTTTTTGGTTTGGTTTTTTTTTTTTTTTTACGTCGGCAGTTTCCTACGGGGTGTTCAGGGGTGACAGGAGGGTTTTAAAACACACAGCCTTTTTTTAACTGATAGTTTTGGTGCTGTTTTGTTCTAGGTGCACTGGATTCTCCCAGAATTCTGAACTTCCTGCAGGATGGCAACTTGTTTTTTGCGAGGAGTGTTTGTGACCGCATTTCCCTTCCTCGGACTTGAAGGTGAGAATATCGAGCAGCCGTGAGGATGCGCACCACGTCCGCACCTGTCTATGCCCCCCCATCCCTCCGTCCGTGGCTGCAGGTGGGATTTTTCCCATGCCACCCCCAACTCGGTGGCCTTGCCAAGGGTGGGTGTGCCTGGCCCTACTTCTCGTGTCCCTGCCTCCAATGGGTGTGCTTTGCCTGCTTTGTGTTCCCTCTTTATGGGTGTGCATAGCTCACACTGTTGTCCTCGCCCTGTGCTTCTGCCTTGCACCTGCCTCCCATGGGCATGCATTGTCCCCCCCTTGTCTCTGCTCCATGCAGCTGCCTTGCCCCCACCTCTCCAAGTATTGCTGCTCCAGGTTTACAGCACGAATAAACTGTTAGCATTCCGAACTTTGCTCTGGCACTTCCTTGGGCCCCAAATCCCTAAGACTACCGCAAAATGCCATCACCAGTAGATGTCAGGGGGAATGAGGGGCACCCAGCAGGGACACCCTGAAGTCTCATGGTTTCCATCAGGCTTTCCCAAGGGCAGAGGTGGGTGGGAGAGTGGAAAAGCAGCATTACTTTTTACGTTTTCTTCCTACATCTCCCTCTTCTGAGCTCCTTGTCCCTGGGTGTTTGTTCTTGCCTGTGGCCCCTGTTCCTGATGGGCTCCAGGTGTGGCCAGTGGGGCTAATGGCATGACTGGCCCTGCTGTGGACTATAAAGGGGCTGCCTGAGGGAGCTGGTAAAGGGGAACTGGCTGAGGAGGAGCTGGAGGTACCTCCAGCATGGAATGGCTGGTCCCTGTGGTGAAGAAGGGTTCCTCTGAGCTGTCCGTGATGGAGCAGACCACCAGCATGTGTTGCCAAGAGCTTGGTGCCTGCATCGGCTGTGTGTGAGCCGCTGGCCAGCCTGGCAGTGGAGGGGAGTTGAGAGAAAAGTGTTGGGGCACTGAAGGTCTGAGCCGGTGCTGGGAGCTGGGGTGAGTCACATGTTCTCCCATGCACATCCTGGTCCATCTCTGCTGCCCTGCCTGTCGCTCCTTCCGCTGCCTGGGAAAGGGCTGCCCAGGGATGGGGAGCGCTAACGATGGCTTTCTGTCCTGGCCACTTTGCTGTGGAAGCCTGCCAGGCACCCTGCTGCCATTCCGATGGCACTGGGGCTTCCCCTCAAGCCAGGGGGAGGTGGCAGGGCTGGAAGAAAGTGGAGGCTGAGATGGGGTGCGAAGTCAGGGAAAATGTGGAAATCAAGAGTGGGTGGAAATGGTGTCACTTTTTACATTGTCTTTGTAAGGCTCCCTCTTTTTGTCTTCCTGACCCTATGTGTTAGTTCTTGCCTCTGTTTCTTTTCCCCTATTGCTTTACAATATTTGCCTGTCCCTCGTCTTGTCCTTGCCTTGTGGTCCTGCTGGTGCCTTTGGACTCTTTCTCCTGCTCCTCCTCTCTCTTATGTATTCCTCCACCTCTCCCTGGGTTTTTTGCTCAGTGTCCCAGTACTCCTCTCTCTATGCTACTGTCCTGCTCCCTGTCCCTCCCCTGTTTGCAGCATCCCGTTTACTGGCTGCCTGTCCCCCACCTCTTCTCTATCTTCCTCCTGTTTTTTCCCTTCTCTCCTGCTGTCCTGCTGCGTTTGAGCACTGAGCCTTGTAGCCAGCTCAGTGCCAGGATTTGTTCTGGGCAGAGGTGAGTAAACTTTTCCTGCCTCCTCTGTGCCCCTGGATGGTATTCAAGCCCCTGGGTGCAGAGCTCGTGGCTGTGAGCAGGTGCCAGGGAGGGGGCCATGTGCTGTGGGGATTTGGCCAGGCCCCTGTTCCTGACGGGCTCCAGCTGGGGCAGGTGTGGCCAGTGAGGCTAATGATGGGGCTGGCCCTGCTTTGGGCTAGGAAGGGGGCTGCCTGGGCATGCCTGCCTGCAGGAGGTGGCTGAGGAGTCAAACCAAGGGGCTTCCACAGGCAGCTGTCTCTAGCCGGTCCCTGTGGCAAGGAAGGATCCCTCCCAGCCGTCCCCAACAGAGCACGCCACCAGCACACGACACCAGGACCTTGGCGGCTCTGTTGGCCACACGTGTGAGCTGCTGCATGTCCAGGAAACCTCGTGAGAGAAGTGCATTGAGTCACGCACCGCTTACTCCTAAGGTCAGGCAGCTGGCACTGTGGAGGAGGAAGGGGCAGAAGCAGAGAGAAAAGCCTCGGGGCGGTGAAGGTCTGCCGTTGGCACCAGGAGCCACGTGTCCCCTCGTGTGTGTCCGGGCCCATCCCTGCCCTGGTTCTGCAGGTCTCTGCCTGCCTCCTTGCCTGTCCCTGCTTCTGTCTGCCTTTCAGGCTGTCTAGTTCCCCAAAGCTTTTTGCTCTTCTGCTAGCATTGCCCTGTAAAGTATCACCTTCTACCTTTCCTTTCTATGTCTCTTCCTTTCTGGCACCCCACCAGCTCTGATTTCATTCTTCCTCGTTGCTTGTGACAATGGCATTTCTAGGTCTCCCTCTCTCGGTGTCTCCGTTTATTCAGTTCCCTGTGATTGTGGGAAGGGTGGTGGTCGGGGTCTGGGTCTCTGCTCAGGGAGCTCATTCTGCTCTGAGGTTGCTGTGGTGTGGGTGCTCTGTTGGTGCTATCAGCGGTGGCAGTTTGGGAGCTGGCTGGGCTGTGTGGGTATTGCGGTTTGGACACGGAGAGAAGCAGAAGCATCTGAGGTAAGAGTTGTGGGACTGGGCGAGGTCCAGCAGCACATAGAGAGTGCCATTGGATGCCGGTTTGTTGGTTTTGATGTCAGCAATTTTATACTGAGTGTTCAGGGGTGGCAAGATACTTTAAAAACACAGAATTTTTTTTAACTGAATTTTTTTTGTTCTAGCTGCACTGGATTTTCCTGGAACTCTGGACTTCATGCAGGATGTAACCTTGTTTTTTTCCCTAGTTTGGCTGACAGCTTTTCCCTTAATAGGACTGAAGGTGAGATTATTAGGTATTAGAATGTGCAACATGTATGCACCTGTATATGCCACTCCCTATCCACCTGTCCATGCCTCATTCAGAAGATGGCGGCGCCATACCCCCCCCCCCCCCCCCCCCCCCCCCTCCAAGCACCGTCCGCAGCTCCGGAGAGAAATGACGCGGATGCGGCCCCGAGACGGCGGTGCCGCCACCGCGGCCGCCGTCGGCACTCGTTTCGCGGGGGACTCACCGGCTCCTCCAGGGCTCCGGCAGGCTCCCGCCGCTTCCCCGCGGTCCTCCATGATGCCGGAAGTGCCCCTCAGTCCTCCGAACTTGCGCTCTATGGGCCCGCAGTCCTCCAGGATGCCCAAGTGCCGGTTCGGTGCGGGGGGCCCTGGAGTAGATGAGCCCCGGGCTCTGCCCAGGGAGCTCCTTCTGGGCAAGGCGAGAGCTGTGGGACTGGGCAGGGTCCAGCGGCATCCACAGGAGAGAGCGCCCTGGGATGCAGCTTGGGTTTTGGGTGTGTTTTTTTTGGTTTTTTTTTCTTTTTTTTTTTTTTTTTACGTCGGCAGTTTCCTACGGGGTGTTCAGGGGTGACAGGAGGGTTTTAAAACACATAGCCTTTTTTTTAACTGATAGTTTTGGTGCTGTTTTGTTCTAGGTGCACTGGTTTTTCCCGGAATTCTGAACTTCCTGCAGGATGGCAACTTGTTTTTTGTGAGGAGTGTTTGTGACCGCATTTCCCTTCCTGGGACTTGAAGGTGAGACTATCGAGCAGCCGTGAGGATGCGCACCACGTCTGCACCTGTCTATGCCCCCCCATCCCTCCGTCTTGCGGCTATACGTCGGGTCATCTTCTGAGCTATACGTCGGGACGTCTGTTGGTCTCTACGTCGGAACGTATGTTGGTTTCTACGTCTGGCTTGACGTTAATTTCAGCTCTACTTCGGAATGTCTTTTGGGATATACGTCGGGACGTGTGTTGGGCTCTATGTCGGGACATCTCTCGGGCTCTACGTCAGGACGTCTTTTAGGCTCTACGTCCGGCTGTAGCTCACTTTCGGCTCTACGTCGGAACGTCTGTTGGTCTCTACTTCGATATGTCTGGCTTGAGCTCGCTTTCGGCTCTATGTCGGGACGTATGTTGAGTTCTACAACTGGACATGTGTTGGGCTCTGCGTCGGGACGTCTGTTAGGCTCTATGTCGGGACATCTCTTGGGCTCTACGTCGGGACATCTGTTGGGATCAACGTCGGGACGTTTGTTGGGTTGTAGGTCGGGAAGTCTGGCTTGAGCTTGCTTTCGCCTCTAAGTCGGGACGTCTGTTGGGCTCTACATCTGGTTTAGCTTACTTTCAGCTCTGCGTCGGGACGTGCGTTGGGCTCTGCGTCTGTAGTTAGCTTACTTTCAGCTCTGCGTCGGGACGTGCGTTGGGCTCTGCGTCGGGACGTGCGTTGGGCTCTGCGTCGGGACGTGCGTTGGGCTCTGCGTCGGGACGTGCGTTGGGCTCTGCGTCGGGACGTGCGTTGGGCTCTGCGTCGGGACGTGCGTTGGGCTCTGCGTCGGGACGTGCGTTGGGCTCTGCGTCGGGACGTGCGTTGGGCTCTGCGTCGGGACGTGCGTTGGGCTCTGCGTCGGGACGTGCGTTGGGCTCTGCGTCGGGACGTGCGTTGGGCTCTGCGTCGGGACGTGCGTTGGGCTCTGCGTCGGGACGTGCGTTGGGCTCTGCGTCGGGACGTGCGTTGGGCTCTGCGTCGGGACGTGCGTTGGGCTCTGCGTCGGGACGTGCGTTGGGCTCTGCGTCGGGACGTGCGTTGGGCTCTGCGTCGGGACGTGCGTTGGGCTCTGCGTCGGGACGTGCGTTGGGCTCTGCGTCGGGACGTGCGTTGGGCTCTGCGTCGGGACGTGCGTTGGGCTCTGCGTCGGGACGTGCGTTGGGCTCCGCGTCGGGACGTGCGTTGGGCTCCGCGTCGGGATTTAGCTTACTTTCAGCTCTACGTCGGGACGTGCGTTGGGCTCTAATTTTATTGTTAGCTCACTTTCAGCTCTACTTCGGAACTTCTCTTGGCCTCTGCGTCGGGACGTGCGTTGGGCTCTGCGTCGGGACGTGCGTTGGGCTCTGCGTCGGGACGTGCGTTGGGCTCTGCGTCGGGACGTGCGTTGGGCTCTGCGTCGGGACGTGCGTTGGGCTCTGCGTCGGGACGTGCGTTGGCCTCTGCGTCGGGACGTGCGTTGGCCTCTGCGTCGGGACGTGCGTTGGCCTCTGCGTCGGGACGTGCGTTGGGCTCTGCGTCGGGACGTGCGTTGGCCTCTGCGTCGGGATTTAGCTTACTTTCAGCTCTACGTCGGGACGTGCGTTGGCCTCTACGTCGGGACGTGCGTTGGCCTCTACGTCGGGACGTGCGTTGGCCTCTGCGTCGGGATTTAGCTTACTTTCAGCTCTACGTCGGGACGTGCGTTGGGCTCTACGTCGGGATTTAGCTTACTTTCAGCTCTGCGTCGGGACGTGCGTTGGGCTCTGCGTCGGGATTTAGCTTACTTTCAGCTCTGCGTCGGGACGTGCGTTGGGCTCTGCGTCGGGACGTGCGTTGGGCTCTGCGTCGGGATTTAGCTTACTTTCAGCTCTGCGTCGGGAAGTGCGTTGGGCTCTGCGTCGGGATTTAGCTTACTTTCAGCTCTGCGTCGGGACGTGCGTTGGGCACTGCGTCGGGACGTGCGTTGGGCGCTGCGTCGGGACGTGCGTTGGGCGCTGCGTCGGGACGTGCGTTGGGCGCTGCGTCGGGACGTGCGTTGGGCGCTACGTCGGGATTTAGCTTCCTTTCAGCTCTACGTCGGGACGTGCGTTGGGCTCTACGTCGGGACGTGCGTTGGGCTCTACGTCGGGACGTGCGTTGGGCTCTACGTCGGGACGTGCGTTGGGCTCTACGTCGGGACGTGCGTTGGGCTCTACGTCGGGACGTGCGTTGGGCTCTACGTCGGGACGTGCGTTGGGCTCTACGTCGGGACGTGCGTTGGGCTCTACGTCGGGACGTGCGTTGGGCTCTACGTCGGGACGTGCGTTGGGCTCTACGTCGGGACGTGCGTTGGGCTCTACGTCGGGACGTGCGTTGGGCTCTACGTCGGGACGTGCGTTGGGCTCTACGTCGGGACGTGCGTTGGGCTCTACGTCGGGACGTGCGTTGGGCTCTACGTCGGGACGTGCGTTGGGCTCTACGTCTGTAGTTAGCTAACTTTCAGCTCTACGTCGGGACGTGCGTTGGGCTCTACGTCTGTAGTTAGCTAACTTTCAGCTCTACGTCGGGACGTGCATTGGGCTCTACGTCTGTAGTTAGCTAACTTTCAGCTCTACGTCGGGACGTGCATTGGGCTCTACGTCTGTAGTTAGCTAACTTTCAGCTCTACGTCGGGACGTGCGTTGGGCTCTACGTCGGGACGTGCGTTGGGCTCTACGTCGGGACGTGCGTTGGGCTCTACGTCGGCATTTAGCTTACTTTCAGCTCTACGTCGGGACGTGCGTTGGGCTCTACGTCGGCATTTAGCTTACTTTCAGCTCTACGTCGGGACGTGCGTTGGGCTCTACGTCGGCATTTAGCTTACTTTCAGCTCTACGTCGGGACGTGCGTTGGGCTCTACGTCGGCATTTAGCTTACTTTCAGCTCTACGTCGGGACGTGCGTTGGGCTCTACGTCGGGACGTGCGTTGGGCTCTACGTCGGGACGTGCGTTGGGCTCTACGTCGGGACGTGCGTTGGGCTCTACGTCGGGACGTGCGTTGGGCTCTACGTCGGGACGTGCGTTGGGCTCTACGTCGGGATTTAGCTTACTTTCAGCTCTACGTCGGGACGTGCGTTGGGCTCTACGTCGGGATTTAGCTTACTTTCAGCTCTACGTCGGGACGTGCGTTGGGCTCTACGTTGGCATTTAGCTTACTTTCAGCTCTACGTCGGGACGTGCGTTGGGCTCTATATCAGGATTTATCTTACTTTCAGCTCTACGTCGGGACGTGTGTTGCGCTCTACGTCTGGACGTCTGTTGGGCTCTACATCAGGATTTAACTTACATTCAGCTCTACGTCGGGACGTGTGTTGGGCTCTACGTCGGGACGTGTGTTGGGCTCTACATCAGGATTTAACTTAATTTCAGCTCTACGTCGGGACGTGTGTTGGGAATACGTCGGGACGTGTGTTTGGCTCTACGTCGGGACGTGTGTTGGGCTCTACGTCGGACGTGTGTTGGGCTCTACGTCGGGACGTGTGCTGGGCTCTACGTCGGGACGTGTGCTGGGCTCTACGTCGGGACGTGTGCTGGGCTCTACGTCGGACGTGTGCTGGGCTCTACGTCGGGACGTGTGTTGGGCTCTACGTCGGGACGTGTGTTGGGCTCTACGTCGGGACGTGTGTTGGGCTCTACGTCGGGACGTGTGTTGGGCTCTACGTCGGGACGTGTGTTGGGCTCTACGTCGGGACGTGTGTTGGGCTCTACGTCGGGACGTGTGTTGGGCTCTACGTCAGGATTATCTTACATTCAGCTCTACGTCGGGACGTGTGTTGGGCTCTACGTCTGGACGTGTGTTGGGCTCTACGTCTGGACGTGTGTTGGGCTCTACATCAGGATTTAGCTTACTTTCAGCTCTACGTCGGGACGTGTGTTGGGCTCTACGTCGGGACGTGTTTTGGACTCTACATCAGGATTTAACTTACTTTCAGCTCTACGTCGGGAGGTGTGTTGGGAATACGTCGGGACGTGTGTTGGGCTCTACGTCGGGACGTGTGTTGGGCTCTACGTCGGGACGTGTGTTGGGCTCTACGTCGGGACGTGTGTTGGGCTCTACGTCGGGACGTGTGTTGGGCTCTACGTCGGGACGTGTGTTGGGCTCTACGTCGGGACGTGTGTTGGGCTCTACGTCGCGACGTCTGTTGGGCTCTACGTCGGGACGTGTGTTGGGCTCTACGTCGGGACGTGTGTTGGGCTCTACGTCGCGACGTCTGTTGGGCTCTACGTCGGGACGTGTGTTGGGCTCTACGTCGGGACGTGTGTTGGGCTCTACGTCGGGACGTGTGTTGGGCTCTACATCCGGACGTGTGTTGGGCTCTACTTCGGGGTTTAGCTTACATTCACCTCTACGTCGGGACGTGTATTGAGCTCCACGTTGGGACGTGTGTTGGGCTGTACGTCGGGATGTGTGTTGGGCTCTACATCAGGGTTTAGCTTACTTTCAGCTCTACGTCGGGACGTGTGTTGGGCTCTACGTCGGGACGTGTGTTGGGCTCTACGTCGGGACGTGTGTTGGGCTCTACGTCGGGACGTCTGTTGGGCTCTACGTCGGGACGTCTGTTGGGCTCTACGTCGGACGTGCGTTGGGCTCTACGTCGGGACGTCTGTTGGGCTCTACATCAGGATTTATCTTACTTTCAGCTCTACGTCGGGACATGCGTTGGGCTCTACGTCGGGACGTGTGTTGGGCTCTACGTCTGGATTTAGCTTACTTTCAGCTCTACGTCGCGACGTGTGTTGGGCTCTGCGTCGTGACGTGTGTTGGGCTCTACATCAGGATTTAGCTTACTTTCAGCTCTACGTCGGGACGTGTGTTGGGCTCTACTTCGGGACGTGTTTTGGGCTCTACGTGGGGACGTGTGATGGGCTCTACGTGGGGACGTGTGATGGGCTCTACGTGGGGACGTGTGATGGGCTCTACGTGGGGACGTGTGTTGGGCACTACGTCGGGACGTGTGTTGGGCTCTACGTCGGGACGTGTGTTCGGCTCTAGTTTGGGACGTGTGTTGGGCTCTATATCAGGATTTAGCTTAATTTCAGCTCTACGTCGGGACGTGTGTTGGGCTCTACGTCGGGACGTGTGTTGGGCTCTACGTCGGGACGTGTGTTGGGCTCTACGTCGGGATGTGTGTTGGGCTCTACGTCGGGACGTGTGTTGGGCTCTACATCAGGATTTAGCTTACTTTCAGCTCTATGTCGGGACGTGTGTTGGGCTCTATGTCGGGACGTGTGTTGGGCTCTACATCAGGATTTAGCTGACTTTCAGCTCTACTTCGGGACGTGTGTTGGGCTCTACCTCGGGACGTGTGTTGGGCTCTACCTCGGGACGTGTGTTGGGCTCTACCTCGGGACGTGTGTTGGGCTCTACATCAGGATTTATCTTACTTTCAGCTCTACGTCAGGACGTGTGTTGGGCTCTATGTCTGGACGTGTTTTGGGCTCTACATCAGGATTTAACTTACATTCAGCTCTTCGTTGGGACGTGTGTTGGGCTCTACGTCGGGACGTCTGTTGGGCTCTACGTTGGGACGTTTGTTGGGCTCTACGTGGGGGTTTAGCATACATTCAGCTGTACGTCGGGACGTGTGTTGGGCTCTACGTCGGGACGTGGGTTGGGCCCTACGTCGGGACGTCTGTTGGGCTATACGTCGGGATGTGTGTTGGGCTCTATGTCGGGACTTCTGTTGGGCTCTGCGTCGGGACGTGTGTTGGGCTCTGCATCACGATTTAGCTGACTTTCAGCTCTACGTGGGACGTGTGTTGGGCTCTGCATCACGATTTAGCTGACTTTCAGCTCTACGTCGGGACCTGTGTTGTTCTCTATGTCGGGACGTGTGTTGGGCTCTACATCTGGATTTAGTTTACTTTCAGCTCTACGTCGCGACGTGTGTTCGGCTCTGCGTCGTGACGTGTGTTGGGCTCTACATCAGGATTTAGCTTACTTTCAGCTCTACGTCGGGACGTGTGTTGGGCTCTACATCAGGATTTAGCTTACTTTCAGCTCTACGTCGGGACGTGTGTTGGGCTCTACGTGGGGACGTGTGTTGGGCTCTACGTGGGGACGTGTGTTGCGCTCTACGTCGGGACCTGAGTTGGGCTCTACTTCGAGACGTGTGTTGTGCTCTATATCAGGATTTAGCTTACTTTCAGCTCTATGTCGGGACATGTGTTGGGCTCTACGTCGGGACGTGTGTTGGGCTCTACATCAGGATTTAGCTTACTTTCAGCACTACGTCGGGATGTGTGTTGGGCTCTACTCAGGACGTGTGTTGGGCTCTACGTCGGGACGTGTGTTGGGCTCTACGTCTAGACGTGTGTTGGGCTCTACATCAGGATTTAGCTTCCTTTCAGCTCTATGTCGGGACGTGTGTTGGGCTCTACGTCGGGACGTGTGTTGGGCTATACAACAGGATTTAGCTGACTTTCAGCTCTACTTCGGGACGTGTGTTGGGCTCTACGTCGGACGTGTGTTGGGCTCTACGTCGGACGTGTGTTGGGCTCTACGTCGGACGTGTGTTGGGCTCTACGTCGGACGTGTGTTGGGCTCTACGTCGGACGTGTGTTGGGCTCTAGGTCGGGACGTGTGTTGGGCTCTACGTCGGACGTGTGTTGGGCTCTAGGTCGGGACGTGTGTTGGGCTCTACGTCGGACGTGTGTTGGGCTCTAGGTCGGGACGTGTGTTGGGCTCTACGTCGGGACGTGTGTTGGGCTCTACATCAGGATTTAGCTTACTTTCAGCTCTACGTCGGGACGTGTGTTGGGCTCTACGTCGGGATGTGTGTTGGGCTCTACGTCGGGACGTGTGTTGGGCTCTACTGCGGGACGTGTGTTGTGCTCTACATCAGCATTTAGCTTACTTTCAGCTCTACGTCGGGACGTGTGTTCGGCTCTGCGTCGTGACGTGTGTTGGGCTCTACATCAGGATTTAGCTTACTTTCAGCTCTACGTCGGGACGTGTGTTGGGCTCTACATCAGGATTTAGCTTACTTTCAGCTCTACGTCGGGACGTGTGTTGGGCTCTACGTGGGGACGTGTGTTGGGCTCTACGTGGGGACGTGTGTTGCGCTCTACGTCGGGACCTGAGTTGGGCTCTACTTCGAGACGTGTGTTGTGCTCTATATCAGGATTTAGCTTACTTTCAGCTCTACGTCGGGACATGTGTTGGGCTCTACGTCGGGACGTGTGTTGGGCTCTACATCAGGATTTAGCTTACTTTCAGCACTACGTCGGGATGTGTGTTGGGCTCTACTCAGGACGTGTGTTGGGCTCTACGTCGGGACGTGTGTTGGGCTCTACGTCTAGACGTGTGTTGGGCTCTACATCAGGATTTAGCTTCCTTTCAGCTCTATGTCGGGACGTGTGTTGGGCTCTACGTCGGGACGTGTGTTGGGCTATACAACAGGATTTAGCTGACTTTCAGCTCTACTTCGGGACGTGTGTTGGGCTCTACGTCGGACGTGTGTTGGGCTCTACGTCGGACGTGTGTTGGGCTCTACGTCGGACGTGTGTTGGGCTCTACGTCGGACATGTGTTGGGCTCTACGTCGGACGTGTGTTGGGCTCTAGGTCGGGACGTGTGTTGGGCTCTACGTCGGACGTGTGTTGGGCTCTAGGTCGGGACGTGTGTTGGGCTCTAGGTCGGGACGTGTGTTGGGCTCTACGTCGGGACGTGTGTTGGGCTCTACGTCGGGACGTGTGTTGGGCTCTACGTCGGGACGTGTGTTGGGCTCTACATCAGGATTTAGCTTACTTTCAGCTCTACGTCGGGATGTGTGTTGGGCTCTACGTCGGGATGTGTGTTGGGCTCTACGTCGGGACGTGTGTTGGGCTCTACTGCGGGACGTGTGTTGTGCTCTACATCAGCATTTAGCTTACTTTCAGCTCTACGTCGGGACGTGTGTTGGGCTCTACATCAGGATTTAGCTTACTTTCAGCTCTACGTCGGGACGTGTGTTGGGCTCTACGTCGGGACGTGTGTTGGGCTCTACGTCGGACGTGTGTTGGGCTCTACGTCGGACGTGTGTTGGGCTCTACATCAGGATTTATCTTACTTTAAGCTCTACGTCGGGACGTGTGTTGGGCTCTATGTCTGGACGTGTGTTGGGATCTACATCAGGATTAACTTACATTCAGCTCTACGTCGGGATGTGTGTTGGGCTGTACGTCTGGACGTGTGTTGGGCTCTACATCAGGATTTAGCTTACTTTCAGCTCTACGTCGGGACGTGTGTTGGGCTCTACGTCGGGACGTGTGTTGGGCTCTACGTCGGGACGTGTGTTGGGCTCTACGTCGGGACGTGTGTTGGGCTCTACGTCGGGACGTGTGTTGGGCTCTACGTCGGGACGTGTGTTGGGCTCTACGTGGGGACGTGTGTTGGGCTCTACGTGGGGACGTGTGTTGGGCTCTACGTGGGGACGTGTGTTGGGCTCTACGTGGGGACGTGTGTTGCGCTGTACGTCGGGACGTGTGTTGTGCTCTACATCAGGATTTAGCTTACTTTCAGCTCTACGTCGGGACATGTGTTGGGCTCTACGTCGGGACGTGTGTTGGGCTCTACATCAGGATTTAGCTTACTTTCAGCTCTACGTCGGGATGTGTGTTGGGCTCTACTCAGGACGTGTATTGGGCTCTACGTCGGGACGTGTGTTGGGCTCTACGTCTAGACGTGTGTTGGGCTCTACATCAGGATTTAGCTTACTTTCAGCTCTATGTCGGGACGTGTGTTGGGCTCTACGTCGGGACGTGTGTTGGGCTCTACAACAGGATTTAGCTGACTTTCAGCTCTACTTCGGGACGTGTGTTGGGCTCTACGTCGGACGTGTGTTGGGCTCTACGTCGGACGTGTGTTGGGCTCTACGTCGGACGTGTGTTGGGCTCTACGTCGGACGTGTGTTGGGCTCTAGGTGGGGACGTAGGTTGGGCTCTACGTCGGGACGTGTGTTGGGCTCTACATCAGGATTTAGCTTACTTTCAGCTCTACGTCGGGACGTGTGTTGGGCTCTACGTCGGGATGTGTGTTGGGCTCTACAACAGGATTTAGCTGACTTTCAGCTCTACTTCGGGACGTGTGTTGGGCTCTACGTCGGACGTGTGTTGGGCTCTACGTCGGACGTGTGTTGGGCTCTACGTCGGACGTGTGTTGGGCTCTACGTCGGACGTGTGTTGGGCTCTACGTCGGACGTGTGTTGGGCTCTACGTCGGACGTGTGTTGGGCTCTACGTCGGACGTGTGTTGGGCTCTACGTCGGGACGTGTGTTGGGCTCTACGTCGGGACGTGTGTTGGGCTCTACGTCGGGACGTGTGTTGGGCTCTACGTCGGGACGTGTGTTGGGCTCTACATCAGGATTTAGCTTACTTTCAGCTCTACGTCGGGATGTGTGTTGGGCTCTACGTCGGGATGTGTGTTGGGCTCTACGTCGGGACGTGTGTTGGGCTGTACTGCGGGACGTGTGTTGTGCTCTACATCAGGATTTAGCTTACTTTCAGCTCTACGTCGGGACGTGTGTTGGGCTCTACGTCGGGACGTGTGTTGGGCTCTACGTCGGGACGTGTGTTGGGCTCTACGTCGGACGTGTGTTGGGCTCTACATCAGGATTTATCTTACTTTAAGCTCTACGTCGGGACGTGTGTTGGGCTCTATGTCTGGACGTGTGTTGGGATCTACATCAGGATTAACTTACATTCAGCTCTACGTCGGGACGTGTGTTGGGCTGTACGTCTGGACGTGTGTTGGGCTCTACATCAGGATTTAGCTTACTTTCAGCTCTACGTCGGGACGTGTGTTGGGCTCTACGTGGGGACGTGTGTTGGGCTCTACGTGGGGACGTGTGTTGGGCTCTACGTGGGGACGTGTGTTGGGCTCTACGTGGGGACGTGTGTTGGGCTCTACGTGGGGACGTGTGTTGGGCTCTACGTGGGGACGTGTGTTGGGCTCTACGTGGGGACGTGTGTTGGGCTCTACGTGGGGACGTGTGTTGGGCTCTACATCAGGATTTAGCTTACTTTCAGCTCTACGTCGGGACATGTGTTGGGCTCTACGTCGGGACGTGTGTTGGGCTCTACATCAGGATTTAGCTTACTTTCAGCTCTACGTCGGGATGTGTGTTGGGCTCTACTCAGGACGTGTATTGGGCTCTACGTCGGGACGTGTGTTGGGCTCTACGTCTAGACGTGTGTTGGGCTCTACATCAGGATTTAGCTTACTTTCAGCTCTATGTCGGGACGTGTGTTGGGCTCTACGTAGGGACGTGTGTTGGGCTCTACAACAGGATTTAGCTGACTTTCAGCTCTACTTCGGGACGTGTGTTGGGCTCTACGTCGGACGTGTGTTGGGCTCTACGTCGGACATGTGTTGGGCTCTACGTCGGACATGTGTTGGGCTCTACGTCGGACGTGTGTTGGGCTCTACGTGGGGACGTGTGTTGCGCTCTACGTCGGGACGTGTGTTGGGCTCTACTTCGAGACGTGTGTTGTGCTCTACATCAGGATTTAGCTTACTTTCAGCTCTACGTCGGGACATGTGTTGGGCTCTACGTCGGGACGTGTGTTGGGCTCTACATCAGGATTTAGCTTACTTTCAGCTCTACGTCGGGATGTGTGTTGGGCTCTACTCAGGATGTGTGTTGGGCTCTACTCAGGATGTGTGTTGGGCTCTACTCAGGACGTGTGTTGGGCTCTACGTCGGGACGTGTGTTGGGCTCTACGTCTAGACGTGTGTTGGGCTTACATCAGGATTTAGCTTACTTTCAGCTCTACGTCGGGACGTGTGTTGGGCTCTACGTGGGGACGTGTGTTGGGCTCTACGTGGGGACGTGTGTTGGGCTCTACGTGGGGACGTGTGTTGCGCTCTACGTCGGGACCTGAGTTGGGCTCTACTTCGAGACGTGTGTTGTGCTCTATATCAGGATTTAGCTTACTTTCAGCTCTACGTCGGGACATGTGTTGGGCTCTACGTCGGGACGTGTGTTGGGCTCTACATCAGGATTTAGCTTACTTTCAGCTCTACGTCGGGATGTGTGTTGGGCTCTACTCAGGACGTGTGTTGGGCTCTACGTCGGGACGTTTGTTGGGCTCTACGTCTAGACGTGTGTTGGGCTCTACATCAGGATTTAGCTTCCTTTCAGCTCTATGTCGGGACGTGTGTTGGGCTCTACGTCGGGACGTGTGTTGGGCTCTACAACAGGATTTAGCTGACTTTCAGCTCTACTTCGGGACGTGTGTTGGGCTCTACGTCGGACGTGTGTTGGGCTCTACGTCGGACGTGTGTTGGGCTCTAGGTCGGGACGTGTGTTGGGCTCTAGGTCGGGACGTGTGTTGGGCTCTAGGTCGGGACGTGTGTTGGGCTCTACGTCGGGACGTGTGTTGGGCTCTACATCAGGATTTAGCTTACTTTCAGCTCTACGTCGGGACGTGTGTTGGGCTCTACGTCGGGATGTGTGTTGGGCTCTACGTCGGGACGTGTGTTGGGCTCTACTGCGGGACGTGTGTTGTGCTCTACATCAGGATTTAGCTTACTTTCAGCTCTACGTCGGGACGTGTGTTGGGCTCTACATCAGGATTTAGCTTACTTTCAGCTCTACGTCGGGACGTGTGTTGGGCTCTACGTCGGGACGTGTGTTGGGCTCTACGTCGGACGTGTGTTGGGCTCTACGTCGGACGTGTGTTGGGCTCTACATCAGGATTTATCTTACTTTAAGCTCTACGTCGGGACGTGTGTTGGGCTCTATGTCTGGACGTGTGTTGGGATCTACATCAGGATTAACTTACATTCAGCTCTACGTCGGGACGTGTGTTGGGCTGTACGTCTGGACGTGTGTTGGGCTCTACATCAGGATTTAGCTTACTTTCAGCTCTACGTCGGGACGTGTGTTGGGCTCTACGTCGGGACGTGTGTTGGGCTCTACGTCGGGACGTGTGTTGGGCTCTACGTCGGGACGTGTGTTGGGCTCTACGTGGGGACGTGTGTTGGGCTCTACGTGGGGACGTGTGTTGGGCTCTACGTGGGGACGTGTGTTGGGCTCTACGTGGGGACGTGTGTTGGGCTCTACATCAGGATTTAGCTTACTTTCAGCTCTACGTCGGGACATGTGTTGGGCTCTACGTCGGGACGTGTGTTGGGCTCTACATCAGGACGTGTGTTGGGCTCTACGTCGGGACGTGTGTTGGGCTCTACGTCTGGACGTGTGTTGGGCTCTACATCAGGATTTAGCTTACTTTCAGCTCTATGTCGGGACGTGTGTTGGGCTCTACGTCGGGACGTGTGTTGGGCTCTACAACAGGATTTAGCTGACTTTCAGCTCTACTTCGGGACGTGTGTTGGGCTCTACGTCGGACGTGTGTTGGGCTCTACGTCGGACGTGTGTTGGGCTCTACGTCGGACGTGTGTTGGGCTCTACGTCGGACGTGTGTTGGGCTCTACGTCGGACGTGTGTTGGGCTCTACGTCGGACGTGTGTTGGGCTCTACGTCGGACGTGTGTTGGGCTCTACGTCGGACGTGTGTTGGGCTCTACGTCGGACGTGTGTTGGGCTCTACGTCGGACGTGTGTTGGGCTCTACGTCGGACGTGTGTTTGGCTCTAGGTGGGGACGTAGGTTGGGCTCTACTTCGGGACGTGTGTTGGGCTCTACATCAGAATTTAGCTTACTTTCAGCTCTACGTCGGGACGTGTGTTGGGCTCTACGTCGGGACGTGTGTTGGGCTCTACGTCGGGACGTGTGTTGGGCTCTACGTCGGGACGTGTGTTGTGCTCTACATCAGGATTTAGCTTACTTTCAGCTCTACGTCGGGACGTGTGTTGGGCTCTACATCAGGATTTAGCTTGCTTTCAGCTCTACGTCGGGACGTGTGTTGGGCTCTACGTCGGGACGTGTGTTGGGCTCTACGTCGGACGTGTGTTGGGCTCTACGTCGGACGTGTGTTGGGCTCTACGTCGGACGTGTGTTGGGCTCTACATCAGGATTTAACTTACTTTCAGCTCTACGTCGGGACGTGTGTTGGGCTCTACGTCGGGACGTGTGTTGGGCTCTACGTCGGGACGTGTGTTGGGCTCTACGTCGGGACGTGTGTTGGGCTCTACGTCGGGACGTGTGTTGGGCTCTACGTCGGGACGTGTGTTGGGCTCTACGTCGGGACGTGTGTTGGGCTCTACGTCGGGACGTGTGTTGGGCTCTACGTCGGGACGTGTGTTGGGCTCTACGTCGGGACGTGTGTTGGGCTCTACGTCGGGACGTGTGTTGGGCTCTACGTCGGGACGTGTGTTGGGCTCTACGTCGGGACGTGTGTTGGGCTCTACGTCGGGACGTGTGTTGGGCTCTACGTCGGGACGTGTGTTGGGCTCTACGTCGGGACGTGTGTTGGGCTCTACGTCGGGACGTGTGTTGGGCTCTACGTCGGGACGTGTGTTGGGCTCTACGTCGGGACGTGTGTTGGGCTCTACGTCGGGACGTGTGTTGGGCTCTACGTCGGGACGTCTGTTGGGCTCTACGTCGGGACGTGTGTTGGGCTCTACGTCGGGACGTCTGTTGGGCTCTACGTCGGGACGTCTGTTGGGCTCTACATCGGGAATTAGCTTACTTTCAGCTCTACGTCGGGACGTGTGTTGGGCTCTACGTCGGGACGTGTGTTGGGCTCTACGTCGGGACGTGTGTTGGGCTCTACATTAGGGTTTAGCTTACTTTCAGCTCTACGTCGGGACGTGTGTTGGGCTCTACATCCGGACGTGTGTTGGGCTCTACGTCGGGGTTTAGCTTACATTCAGCTCTACGTCGGGAGGTGTGTTGGGCTCTACGTCGGGACGTGTGTTGGGCTCTACATCAGGATTTAACTTACTTTCAGCTCTACGTCGGTACGTGTGTTCGGAATACGTCGGGACGTGTGTTGGGCTCTACGTCTGGACGTCTGTTGGGCTCTACATCAGTATTTAACTTACATTCAGCTCTACGTCGGGACGTGTGTTGGGCTCTATTTCGGGACGTGTGTTGGGCTCTACGTCGGGACGTGTGTTGTGCTCTACGTCGGGACGTGTGTTGCGCTCTACTTCGAGACGTGTGTTGTGCTCTACATCAGGATTTAGCTTACTTTCACCTCTACGTCGGGACGTGTGTTGTGCTCTACATCAGGATTTAGCTTACTTTCACCTCTACGTCGGGACGTGTGTTGGGCTCTACATCAGGATTTAGCTTACTTTCAGCTCTACGTCGGGACGTGTGTTGGGCTCTACGTCGGGACGTGTGTTGGGCTCTACGTTTGGACATGTGTTGGGCTCTACCTCGGGACGTGTGTTGGGCTCTACATCAGGATTTAGCTTACTTTCAGCTCTATGTCGGGACGTGTGTTGGGCTCTACGTCGGGACGTGTGTTGGGCTCTACGTCGGGACGTGTGTTGGGCTCTACGTCGGGACGTGTGTTGGGCTCTACGTCGGGACGTGTGTTGGGCTCTACGTCGGGACGTGTGTTGGGCTCTACGTCGGGACGTGTGTTGGGCTCTACGTCGGGACGTGTGTTGGGCTCTACGTCGGGACGTGTGTTGGGCTCTACGTCGGGACGTGTGTTGGGCTCTACGTCGGGACGTGTGTTGGGCTCTACGTCGGGACGTGTGTTGGGCTCTACGTCGGGACGTGTGTTGGGCTCTACGTCGGGACGTGTGTTGGGCTCTACGTCGGGACGTGTGTTGGGCTCTACGTCGGGACGTGTGTTGGGCTCTACGTCGGGACGTGTGTTGGGCTCTACGTCGGGACGTGTGTTGGGCTCTACATCAGGATTTAGCTGACTTTCAGCTCTACGTCGGACGTGTGTTGGGCTCTACGTCGGACGTGTGTTGGGCTCTACGTCGGGACGTGTGTTGGGCTCTACATCAGGATTTATCTTACTTTCAGCTCTACGTCGGGACGTGTGTTGGGCTGTACGTCTGGACGTGTGATGGGCTCTACATCAGGATTTAACTTACATTCAGCTGTACGTCGGGACTTGTGTTGGGCTCTACGTCGGGACGTGTGTTGGGCTCTACATCAGGATTTAGCTGACTTTCAGCTCTACGTCGGACGTGTGTTGGGCTCTACGTCGGACGTGTGTTGGGCTCTACGTCGGGACGTGTGTTGGGCTCTACATCAGGATTTAGCTTACTTTCAGCTCTACGTCGGGACGTGTGTTGGGCTCTACGTCGGGACATGTGTTGGGCTCTACGTCGGGACGTGTGTTGGGCTATACGTCGGGACGTGTGTTGGGCTCTACATCAGTATTTAGCATACTTTCAGCTCTACGTCGGGACGTGTGCTGGGCTCTACGTCGGGACGTGTGCTGGGCTCTACGTCGGGACGTGTGCTGGGCTCTACGTCGGGACGTGTGCTGGGCTCTACGTCGGGACGTGTGCTGGGCTCTACGTCGGGACGTGTGCTGGGCTCTACGTCGGGGTTTAGCTTACATTCAGCTCTACGTCGGGACGTATGTTGGGCTCTGCGTCGGGACGTCTGTTGAGCTCTACGTCGGGACGTCTGTTGGGCTCTACGTCGGGACGTCGGTTGGGCTCTTCGTGGGGGTTTAGCATACATTCAGCTCTACGTCGGGACGTGTGTTGGGCTCCACGTCGGGACGTGTGTTGGGCTCCACGTCGGGACGTGTGTTGGGCTCTACGTCGGAACGTGTGTTGGGCTCTACGTCGGAACGTGTGTTGGGCTCTATGTCTGTAGTTAGCTAACTTTCATCTCTACGTCGGGACGTGTGTTGGGCTCTACGTCGGGACTTGTGTGGGGCTCTACGTCGAGACGTGTGTTGGGCTCTACGTCGGGAAGTGTGATGGGCTCTACGTCGGGAAGTGTGTTGGGCTCTACTTCAGGACTTAGCTTCCTTTCAGCTCTACGTCGGGACGTGTGTTGGGCTCTACGTTGGGACGTGTGTTGGGCTCTACATCAGGAGTTAGCTTACTTTCTGCTCTACGTCGGGACGTGGGTTGTGTTGTACGTCGGGACGTGTGCTGGGATCTACGTCGGGACGTGTGCTGGGCTCTACGTCGGGACGTGTGCTGGGCTCTACGTCGGGACGTGTGCTGGGCTGTACGTCGGGGTTTAGGTTACATTCAGCTCTACGTCGGGAAGTGTGTTGGGCTCTACGTCGGGAAGTGTGTTGGCTCTAAGTCGGAACGTGTGTTGGGCTTTACGTCGGGAAGTGTGTTGGGCTCTACATCAAGATTTAGCTTCCTTTCAGCTCTACGTCGGGACGTGTGTTGGGCTCTACGTCGGGACGTGTGTTGGGCTCTACGTCGGGATGTGTGTTGGGCTCTACGTCGGGACGTCTGTTGGGCTCTACGTCGGGACGTGTGTTGGGCTCTACATCAGGATTTAGCTTACTTTCAGCTCTACGTCGGGACGTGTGTTGGGCTCTACGTCGGGAAGTGTGTTGGGCTCTACGTCGGGAAGTGTGTTGGGGTCTACGTCGGGAAGTGTGTTGGGCTCTACATCAAGATTTACCTTCCTTTCAGCTCTACGTCGGGACGTGTGTTGGGCTCTACGTCGGGACGTGTGTTGGGCTCTACGTCGGGACGTGTGTTGGGCTGTACGTCGGGACGTGTGTTGGGCTCTACATCAGGATTTAGCTTACTTTCAGCTCTACGTCGGGACGTGTGTTGGGCTCTACGTCGGGACGTGTGTTGGGCTCTACGTGGGGTTTTAGCATACATTCAGCTCTACGTTGGGACGTGTGTTGGGCTCCATGTCGGGACGTGTGTTTGGCTCCATGTCGGGACGTGTGTTGGGCTCCATGTCAGGACGTGTGTTGGGCTCTACCTCGGAACGTGTGTTGGGCTCTACCTCGGAACGTGTGTTGGGCTCTACCTCGGAACGTGTGTTGGGCTCTACGTGGGGACGTGTGTTGGGCTCTACGTGGGGACGTGTGTTGGGCTCTACGTGGGGACGTGTGTTGGGCTCTACGTGGGGACGTGTGTTGGGCTCTACGTCGGGACGTGTGTTGGGCTCTACGTCGGGACGTGTGTTGGGCTCTACGTCGGGACGTGTGTTGGGCTCTACATCAGCATTTAGCTGACTTTCATCTCTACTTCGGGACGTGTGTTGGGCTCTACGTCGGGACGTGTGTTGGGCTCTACGTCGGGACATGTGTTGGGCTCTACATCAGGATTTAGCTTACTTTCAGCTCTACGTCGGGACGTGTGTTGGTCTCTACGTCGGGCTGTGTGTTGGGCTCTACGTCGGGACGTGTGTTGGGCTCTATTTCGGGACGTGTGTTGTGCTCTACATCAGGATTTAGCTTACTTTCAGCTCTACGTCGGGACGTGTGTTGGGCTCCACATCAAGATTTAGCTTACTTTCAGCTCTACGTCGGGACGTGTGTTGGGCTCTACGTCGGGACGTGTGTTGGGCTCTACATCAGGATTTAACTTACATTCAGCTCTTCGTCGGGACGTGTGTTGGGCTCTACGTCGGGACGTGTGTTGGGCTTTACTTCAGGATTTAACTTACTTTCAGCTCTACGTCGGGACGTGTGTTGGGAATACGTTGGGACGTGTGTTGGGCTCTATGTCGGGACGTCTGTTGGGCTCTACGTCGGGACGTGTGTTGTGCTCTACGTCGGGACGTGCGTTGGGCTCTACGTCTGTAATTAGCTAACTTTCAGGTCTACGTCGGGACGTGCGTTGGGCTCTACGTCGGGACGTGCGTTGGGCTCTACGTCGGGACGTGCGTTGGGCTCTACGTCGGGACGTGCGTTGGGCTCTACGTCGGGACGTGCGTTGGGCTCTACGTCGGGATTTAGCTTACTTTCAGCTCTATGTCGGGACGTGCGTTGGGCTCTATGTCGGGACGTGCGTTGGGCTCTATGTCGGGACGTGCGTTGGGCTCTACGTCTGTAATTAGCTAACTTTCAGGTCTACGTCGGGACGTGCGTTGGGCTCTACGTCGGGACGTGCGTTGGGCTCTACGTCGGGACGTGCGTTGGGCTCTACGTCGGGACGTGCGTTGGGCTCTACGTCGGGACGTGCGTTGGGCTCTACGTCGGGATTTAGCTTACTTTCAGCTCTATGTCGGGACGTGCGTTGGGCTCTATGTCGGGACGTGCGTTGGGCTCTATGTCGGGACGTGCGTTGGGCTCTACGTCGGGACGTGCGTTGGGCTCTACGTCGGGACGTGCGTTGGGCTCTACTTCGGGACGTGCTTTGGGCTCTACGCCTGTAGTTAGCTAACTTTCAGCTCTACGTCGGGACGTGCGTTGGCCTCTACTTCGGGACGTGCGTTGGCCTCTACGTGGGGATTTAGCTTACTTTCAGCTCTACGTCGGGACGTGCTTTGGCCTCTACGTCGGGATTTAGCTTACTTTCAGCTCTACGTCGGGACGTGCGTTGGGCTCTACGTCGGGATGTGCGTTGGGCTCTACGTCGGGACGTGCGTTGGGCATTACGTCGGGACGTGCGTTGGGCTCTACGTCTGTAGTTAGCTAACTTTCAGTTCTACGTCGGGACGTGCGTTGGGCTCTACGTCGGCATTTAGCTTACTTTCAGCTCTACGTCGGGACGTGCGTTGGGCTCTACGTCGGGACGTGCGTTGGGCTCTACGTCGGGACGTGCGTTGGGCTCTACGTCGGGATTTAGCTTACTTTCAGCTCTACGACGGGATGTGCGTTGGGCTCTACGTCGGGACGTGCGTTGGCCTCTACGTCGGGACGTGCGTTGGGCTCTACGTCGGGATTTAGCTTACTTTCAGCTCTATGTCGGGACGCGCGTTGGCCTCTACGTCGGGACGCGCGTTGGCCTCTACGTCGGGACGCGCGTTGGCCTCTACGTCGGGATTTAGCTTACTTTCAGCTCTACGTCGGGACGTGCTTTGGCCTCTACGTCGGGATTTAGCTTACTTTCAGCTCTACGTCGGGACGTGCGTTGGGCTCTACGTCGGGACGTGCGTTGGCCTCTACGTCGGGATTTAGCTTACTTTCAGCTCTACGTCGGAACGCGCGTTGGGCTCTACGTCGGGACGCGCGTTGGGCTCTACGTCGGGACGCGCGTTGGGCTCTACGTCGGGACGCGCGTTGGGCTCTACGTCGGGACGCGCGTTGGGCTCTACGTCGGGACGCGCGTTGGGCTCTACGTCGGGATGTGCGTTGGGCTCTACGTCTGTAGTTAGCTAACTTTCAGCTCTACGTCGGGACGTGCGTTGGGCTCTACGTCGGGACGTGCGTTGGGCTCTACGTCGGGACGTCGTTGGGCTCTACGTCGGGACGTGCGTTGGGCTCTACGTCGGGATTTAGCTTACTTTCAGCTCTACGTCGGGACGTGCGTTGGGCTCTACGTCGGGACGTGCGTTTGGCTCTACGTCGGGACGTGCGTTGGGCTCTACGTCTGTAGTTAGCTAACTTTCAGCTCTACGTCGGGACGTGCGTTGGGCTCTACCTCGGGACGTGCGTTGGGCTCTACGTCGGGATTTAGCTTACTTTCAGCTCTATGTCGGGACGCGCGTTGGCCTCTACGTCGGGACGCGCGTTGGCCTCTACGTCGGGACGCGCGTTGGCCTCTACGTCGGGATTTAGCTTACTTTCAGCTCTACGTCGGGACGTGCTTTGGCCTCTACGTCGGGATTTAGCTTACTTTCAGCTCTACGTCGGGACGTGCGTTGGGCTCTACGTCGGGACGTGCGTTGGCCTCTACGTCGGGATTTAGCTTACTTTCAGCTCTACGTCGGGACGCGCGTTGGGCTCTACGTCGGGACGCGCGTTGGGCTCTACGTCGGGACGCGCGTTGGGCTCTACGTCGGGATGTGCGTTGGGCTCTACGTCTGTAGTTAGCTAACTTTCAGCTCTACGTCGGGACGTGCGTTGGGCTCTACGTCGGGACGTGCGTTGGGCTCTACGTCGGGACGTCGTTGGGCTCTACGTCGGGACGTGCGTTGGGCTCTACGTCGGGATTTAGCTTACTTTCAGCTCTACGTCGGGACGTGCGTTGGGCTCTACGTCGGGACGTGCGTTTGGCTCTACGTCGGGACGTGCGTTGGGCTCTACGTCTGTAGTTAGCTAACTTTCAGCTCTACGTCGGGACGTGCGTTGGGCTCTACCTCGGGACGTGCGTTGGGCTCTACGTCGGGATTTAGCTTACTTTCAGCTCTACGTCGGGACGTGCGTTGGTCTCTACGTCGGGACGTGCGTTGGTCTCTACGTCGGGACGTGCGTTGGGCTCTACGTCGGGATTTAGCTTACTTTCAGCTCTACGTCGGGACGTGCGTTGGGCTCTACGTCGGGACGTGCGTTGGGCTCTACGTCGGGACGTGCGTTGGGCTCTACGTCGGGACGTGCGTTGGGCTCTACGTCGGGACGTGCGTTGGGCTCTACGTCGGGACGTGCGTTGGGCTCTACGTCTGTAGTTAGCTAACTTTCAGCTCTACGTCGGGACGTGCGTTGGGCGCTACGTAGGGACGTGCGTTGGGCTCTACGTCGGGACGTGCGTTGGGCTCCACGTCGGGACTTAGCTTACTTTCAGCTCTACGTCGGGACGTGCGTTGGGCTCTACGTCGGGACGTGCGTTGGGCTCTACGTCGGGACGTGCGTTGGGCTCTACGTCTGTAATTAGCTAACTTTCAGGTCTACGTCGGGACGTGCGTTGGGCTCTACGTCGGGACGTGCGTTGGGCTCTACGTCGGGATTTAGCTTACTTTCAGCTCTACGGCGGGACGTGCGTTGGGCTCTACGGCGGGACGTGCGTTGGGCTCTACGTCGGGACGTGCGTTGGGCTCTACGTCGGGACGTGCGTTGGGCTCTACGTCGGGACGTGCGTTGGGCTCTACGTCGGGATTTAGCTTACTTTCAGCTCTACGTCGGGACGTGCGTTGGGCTCTACGTCGGGACGTGCGTTGGGCTCTACGTCGGGACGTGCGTTGGGCTTTACGTCGGGACGTGCGTTGGGCTCTACGTCTGTAGTTAGCTAACTTTCGGCTCTACGTCGGGACGTGTGTTGGGCTCTACGTCGGACGTGTGTTGGGCTCTACGTCGGACGTGTGTTGGGCTCTAGGTCGGGACGTGTGTTGGGCTCTAGGTCGGGACGTGTGTTGGGCTCTAGGTCGGGACGTGTGTTGGGCTCTACGTCGGGACGTGTGTTGGGCTCTACATCAGGATTTAGCTTACTTTCAGCTCTACGTCGGGACGTGTGTTGGGCTCTACGTCGGGATGTGTGTTGGGCTCTACGTCGGGACGTGTGTTGGGCTCTACTGCGGGACGTGTGTTGTGCTCTACATCAGCATTTAGCTTACTTTCAGCTCTACGTCGGGACGTGTGTTGGGCTCTACATCAGGATTTAGCTTACTTTCAGCTCTACGTCGGGACGTGTGTTGGGCTCTACGTCGGGACGTGTGTTGGGCTCTACGTCGGACGTGTGTTGGGCTCTACGTCGGACGTGTGTTGGGCTCTACATCAGGATTTATCTTACTTTAAGCTCTACGTCGGGACGTGTGTTGGGCTCTATGTCTGGACGTGTGTTGGGATCTACATCAGGATTAACTTACATTCAGCTCTACGTCGGGATGTGTGTTGGGCTGTACGTCTGGACGTGTGTTGGGCTCTACATCAGGATTTAGCTTACTTTCAGCTCTACGTCGGGACGTGTGTTGGGCTCTACGTCGGGACGTGTGTTGGGCTCTACGTCGGGACGTGTGTTGGGCTCTACGTGGGGACGTGTGTTGGGCTCTACGTGGGGACGTGTGTTGGGCTCTACGTGGGGACGTGTGTTGGGCTCTACGTGGGGACGTGTGTTGCGCTGTACGTCGGGACGTGTGTTGGGCTCTACATCAGGATTTAGCTTACTTTCAGCTCTACGTCGGGACATGTGTTGGGCTCTACGTCGGGACGTGTGTTGGGCTCTACATCAGGATTTAGCTTACTTTCAGCTCTACGTCGGGATGTGTGTTGGGCTCTACTCAGGACGTGTATTGGGCTCTACGTCGGGACGTGTGTTGGGCTCTACGTCTAGACGTGTGTTGGGCTCTACATCAGGATTTAGCTTACTTTCAGCTCTATGTCGGGACGTGTGTTGGGCTCTACGTCGGGACGTGTGTTGGGCTCTACAACAGGATTTAGCTGACTTTCAGCTCTACTTCGGGACGTGTGTTGGGCTCTACGTCGGACGTGTGTTGGGCTCTACGTCGGACATGTGTTGGGCTCTACGTCGGACGTGTGTTGGGCTCTAGGTGGGGACGTAGGTTGGGCTCTACGTCGGGACGTGTGTTGGGCTCTACATCAGGATTTAGCTTACTTTCAGCTCTACGTCGGGACGTGTGTTGGGCTCTACGTCGGGATGTGTGTTGGGCTCTACAACAGGATTTAGCTGACTTTCAGCTCTACTTCGGGACGTGTGTTGGGCTCTACGTCGGACGTGTGTTGGGCTCTACGTCGGACGTGTGTTGGGCTCTACGTCGGACATGTGTTGGGCTCTACGTCGGACGTGTGTTGGGCTCTACGTCGGACGTGTGTTGGGCTCTAGGTCGGGACGTGTGTTGGGCTCTACGTCGGGACGTGTGTTGGGCTCTACATCAGGATTTAGCTTACTTTCAGCTCTACGTCGGGATGTGTGTTGGGCTCTACGTCGGGATGTGTGTTGGGCTCTACGTCGGGACGTGTGTTGGGCTGTACTGCGGGACGTGTGTTGTGCTCTACATCAGGATTTAGCTTACTTTCAGCTCTACGTCGGGACGTGTGTTGGGCTCTACGTCGGGACGTGTGTTGGGCTCTACGTCGGGACGTGTGTTGGGCTCTACGTCGGACGTGTGTTGGGCTCTACGTCGGACGTGTGTTGGGCTCTACATCAGGATTTATCTTACTTTAAGCTCTACGTCGGGACGTGTGTTGGGCTCTATGTCTGGACGTGTGTTGGGATCTACATCAGGATTAACTTACATTCAGCTCTACGTCGGGACGTGTGTTGGGCTGTACGTCTGGACGTGTGTTGGGCTCTACATCAGGATTTAGCTTACTTTCAGCTCTACGTCGGGACGTGTGTTGGGCTCTACGTGGGGACGTGTGTTGGGCTCTACGTGGGGACGTGTGTTGGGCTCTACGTGGGGACGTGTGTTGGGCTCTACGTGGGGACGTGTGTTGGGCTCTACGTGGGGACGTGTGTTGGGCTCTACGTGGGGACGTGTGTTGGGCTCTACGTGGGGACGTGTGTTGGGCTCTACGTGGGGACGTGTGTTGGGCTCTACGTGGGGACGTGTGTTGGGCTCTACGTGGGGACGTGTGTTGGGCTCTACGTGGGGACGTGTGTTGGGCTCTACGTGGGGACGTGTGTTGGGCTCTACGTGGGGACGTGTGTTGGGCTCTACGTGGGGACGTGTGTTGGGCTCTACATCAGGATTTAGCTTACTTTCAGCTCTACGTCGGGACATGTGTTGGGCTCTACGTCGGGACGTGTGTTGGGCTCTACGTCGGGACGTGTGTTGGGCTCTACATCAGGATTTAGCTTACTTTCAGCTCTACGTCGGGATGTGTGTTGGGCTCTACTCAGGACGTGTATTGGGCTCTACGTCGGGACGTGTGTTGGGCTCTACGTCTAGACGTGTGTTGGGCTCTACATCAGGATTTAGCTTACTTTCAGCTCTATGTCGGGACGTGTGTTGGGCTCTACGTAGGGACGTGTGTTGGGCTCTACAACAGGATTTAGCTGACTTTCAGCTCTACTTCGGGACGTGTGTTGGGCTCTACGTCGGACGTGTGTTGGGCTCTACGTCGGACATGTGTTGGGCTCTACGTCGGACGTGTGTTGGGCTCTACGTGGGGACGTGTGTTGCGCTCTACGTCGGGACGTGTGTTGGGCTCTACTTCGAGACGTGTGTTGTGCTCTACATCAGGATTTAGTTTACTTTCAGCTCTACGTCGGGACATGTGTTGGGCTCTACGTCGGGACGTGTGTTGGGCTCTACATCAGGATTTAGCTTACTTTCAGCTCTACGTCGGGATGTGTGTTGGGCTCTACTCAGGACGTGTGTTGGGCTCTACTCAGGACGTGTGTTGGGCTCTACGTCGGGACGTGTGTTGGGCTCTACGTCTAGACGTGTGTTGGGCTTACATCAGGATTTAGCTTACTTTCAGCTCTACGTCGGGACGTGTGTTGGGCTCTACGTGGGGACGTGTGTTGGGCTCTACGTGGGGACGTGTGTTGGGCTCTACGTGGGGACGTGTGTTGGGCTCTACGTGGGGACGTGTGTTGGGCTCTACGTGGGGACGTGTGTTGGGCTCTACGTGGGGACGTGTGTTGCGCTCTACGTCGGGACCTGAGTTGGGCTCTACTTCGAGACGTGTGTTGTGCTCTATATCAGGATTTAGCTTACTTTCAGCTCTACGTCGGGACATGTGTTGGGCTCTACGTCGGGACGTGTGTTGGGCTCTACATCAGGATTTAGCTTACTTTCAGCTCTACGTCGGGATGTGTGTTGGGCTCTACTCAGGACGTGTGTTGGGCTCTACGTCGGGACGTTTGTTGGGCTCTACGTCTAGACGTGTGTTGGGCTCTACATCAGGATTTAGCTTCCTTTCAGCTCTATGTCGGGACGTGTGTTGGGCTCTACGTCGGGACGTGTGTTGGGCTCTACAACAGGATTTAGCTGACTTTCAGCTCTACTTCGGGACGTGTGTTGGGCTCTACGTCGGACGTGTGTTGGGCTCTACGTCGGACGTGTGTTGGGCTCTAGGTCGGGACGTGTGTTGGGCTCTACGTCGGGACGTGTGTTGGGCTCTACATCAGGATTTAGCTTACTTTCAGCTCTACGTCGGGACGTGTGTTGGGCTCTACGTCGGGATGTGTGTTGGGCTCTACGTCGGGACGTGTGTTGGGCTCTACTGCGGGACGTGTGTTGTGCTCTACATCAGGATTTAGCTTACTTTCAGCTCTACGTCGGGACGTGTGTTGGGCTCTACATCAGGATTTAGCTTACTTTCAGCTCTACGTCGGGACGTGTGTTGGGCTCTACGTCGGGACGTGTGTTGGGCTCTACGTCGGACGTGTGTTGGGCTCTACGTCGGACGTGTGTTGGGCTCTACATCAGGATTTATCTTACTTTAAGCTCTACGTCGGGACGTGTGTTGGGCTCTATGTCTGGACGTGTGTTGGGATCTACATCAGGATTAACTTACATTCAGCTCTACGTCGGGACGTGTGTTGGGCTGTACGTCTGGACGTGTGTTGGGCTCTACATCAGGATTTAGCTTACTTTCAGCTCTACGTCGGGACGTGTGTTGGGCTCTACGTGGGGACGTGTGTTGGGCTCTACGTGGGGACGTGTGTTGGGCTCTACGTGGGGACGTGTGTTGGGCTCTACGTGGGGACGTGTGTTGGGCTCTACGTGGGGACGTGTGTTGCGCTGTACGTCGGGACGTGTGTTGGGCTCTACTTCGAGACGTGTGTTGTGCTCTACATCAGGATTTAGCTTACTTTCAGCTCTACGTCGGGACATGTGTTGGGCTCTACGTCGGGACGTGTGTTGGGCTCTACATCAGGACGTGTGTTGGGCTCTACGTCGGGACGTGTGTTGGGCTCTACGTCTAGACGTGTGTTGGGCTCTACATCAGGATTTAGCTTACTTTCAGCTCTATGTCGGGACGTGTGTTGGGCTCTACGTCGGGACGTGTGTTGGGCTCTACAACAGGATTTAGCTGACTTTCAGCTCTACTTCGGGACGTGTGTTGGGCTCTACGTCGGGACGTGTGTTGGGCTCTACAACAGGATTTAGCTGACTTTCAGCTCTACTTCGGGACGTGTGTTGGGCTCTACGTCGGACGTGTGTTGGGCTCTACGTCGGACGTGTGTTGGGCTCTACGTCGGACATGTGTTGGGCTCTACGTCGGGACGTGTGTTGGGCTCTACATCAGGATTTAGCTTACTTTCAGCTCTACGTCGGGACGTGTGTTGGGCTCTACGTCGGGACGTGTGTTGGGCTCTACGTCGGGACGTGTGTTGGGCTCTACTGCGGGACGTGTGTTGTGCTCTACATCAGGATTTAGCTTACTTTCAGCTCTACGTCGGGACGTGTGTTGGGCTCTACATCAGGATTTAGCTTGCTTTCAGCTCTACGTCGGGACGTGTGTTGGGCTCTACGTCGGGACGTGTGTTGGGCTCTACGTCGGACGTGTGTTGGGCTCTACGTCGGACGTGTGTTGGGCTCTACGTCGGACGTGTGTTGGGCTCTACATCAGGATTTAACTTACTTTCAGCTCTACGTCGGGACGTGTGTTGGGAATACGTCGGGACGTGTGTTGGGCTCTACGTCGGGACGTGTGTTGGGCTCTACGTCGGGACGTGTGTTGGGCTCTACGTCGGGACGTGTGTTGGGCTCTACGTCGGGACGTGTGTTGGGCTCTACGTCGGGACGTGTGTTGGGCTCTACGTCGGGACGTCTGTTGGGCTCTACATCGGGAATTAGCTTACTTTCAGCTCTACTTCGGGACGTGTGTTGGGCTCTACGTCGGGACGTGTGTTGGGCTCTACATTAGGGTTTAGCTTACTTTCAGCTCTACGTCGGGACGTGTGTTGGGCTCTACATCCGGACGTGTGTTGGGCTCTACGTCGGGGTTTAGCTTACATTCAGCTCTACGTCGGGAGGTGTGTTGGGCTCTACGTCGGGACGTGTGTTGGGCTCTACATCAGGATTTAACTTACTTTCAGCTCTACGTCGGTACGTGTGTTCGGAATACGTCGGGACGTGTGTTGGGCTCTACGTCTGGACGTCTGTTGGGCTCTACATCAGTATTTAACTTACATTCAGCTCTACGTCGGGACGTGTGTTGGGCTCTATTTCGGGACGTGTGTTGGGCTCTACGTCGGGACGTGTGTTGTGCTCTACGTCGGGACGTGTGTTGCGCTCTACTTCGAGACGTGTGTTGTGCTCTACATCAGGATTTAGCTTACTTTCACCTCTACGTCGGGACGTGTGTTGGGCTCTACATCAGGATTTAGCTTACTTTCAGCTCTACGTCGGGACGTGTGTTGGGCTCTACGTCGGGACGTGTGTTGGGCTCTACGTTTGGACATGTGTTGGGCTCTACCTCGGGACGTGTGTTGGGCTCTACATCAGGATTTAGCTTACTTTCAGCTCTATGTCGGGACGTGTGTTGGGCTCTACGTTGGGACGTGTGTTGGGCTCTACGTTGGGACGTGTGTTGGGATTTACGTCGGGACGTGTGTTGGGCTCTACATCAGGATTTAGCTGACTTTCAGCTCTACGTCGGACGTGTGTTGGGCTCTACGTCGGACGTGTGTTGGGCTCTACGTCGGGACGTGTGTTGGGCTCTACATCAGGATTTATCTTACTTTCAGCTCTACGTCGGGACGTGTGTTGGGCTGTACGTCTGGACGTGTGATGGGCTCTACATCAGGATTTAACTTACATTCAGCTGTACGTCGGGACTTGTGTTGGGCTCTACGTCGGGACGTGTGTTGGGCTCTACATCAGGATTTAGCTGACTTTCAGCTCTACGTCGGACGTGTGTTGGGCTCTACGTCGGACGTGTGTTGGGCTCTACGTCGGACGTGTGTTGGGCTCTACGTCGGGACGTGTGTTGGGCTCTACATCAGGATTTAGCTTACTTTCAGCTCTACGTCGGGACGTGTGTTGGGTTCTACGTCGGGACGTGTGTTGGGCTCTACGTCGGGACGTGTGTTGGGCTCTACGTCGGGACGTGTGTTGGGCTCTACGTCGGGACGTGTGTTGGGCTCTACATCAGTATTTAGCATACTTTCAGCTCTACGTCGGGACGTGTGCTGGGCTCTACGTCGGGACGTGTGCTGGGCTCTACGTCGGGACGTGTGCTGGGCTCTACGTCGGGACGTGTGCTGGGCTCTACGTCGGGGTTTAGCTTACATTCAGCTCTACGTCGGGACGTATATTGGGCTCTGCGTCGGGACGTCTGTTGAGCTCTACGTTGGGACGTCTGTTGGGCTCTACGTCGGGACGTTGGTTGGGCTCTTCGTGGGGGTTTAGCATACATTCAGCTCTACGTCGGGACGTGTGTTGGGCTCCACGTCGGGACGTGTGTTGGGCTCCACGTCGGGACGTGTGTTGGGCTCTACGTCGGAACGTGTGTTGGGCTCTACGTCGGAACGTGTGTTGGGCTCTATGTCTGTAGTTAGCTAACTTTCATCTCTACGTCGGGACGTGTGTTGGGCTCTACGTCGGAACGTGTGTGGGGCTCTACGTCGAGACGTGTGTTGGGCTCTACGTCGGGAAGTGTGTTGGGCTCTACGTCGGGAAGTGTGATGGGCTCTACGTCGGGAAGTGTGTTGGGCTCTACTTCAGGACTTAGCTTCCTTTCAGCTCTACGTCGGGACATGTGTTGGGCTCTACGTTGGGACGTGTGTTGGGCTCTACATCAGGAGTTAGCTTACTTTCTGCTCTACGTCGGGACGTGGGTTGTGTTGTACGTCGGGACGTGTGCTGGGCTCTACGTCGGGACGTGTGCTGGGCTCTACGTCGGGACGTGTGCTGGGCTCTACGTCGGGACGTGTGTTGGGCTCTACGTCGGGACGTGTGCTGGGCTGTACGTCGGGGTTTAGGTTACATTCAGCTCTACGTCGGGAAGTGTGTTGGCTCTAAGTCGGAACGTGTGTTGGGCTTTACGTCGGGAAGTGTGTTGGGCTCTACATCAAGATTTAGCTTCCTTTCAGCTCTACGTCGGGACGTGTGTTGGGCTCTACGTCGGGATGTGTGTTGGGCTCTACGTCGGGACGTCTGTTGGGCTCTACGTCGGGACGTGTGTTGGGCTCTACATCAGGATTTAGCTTACTTTCAGCTCTACGTCGGGACGTGTGTAGGGCTCTACGTCGGGACGTGTGTAGGGCTCTACGTCGGGAAGTGTGTTGGGCTCTACGTCGGGAAGTGTGTTGGGGTCTACGTCGGGAAGTGTGTTGGGCTCTACATCAAGATTTACCTTCCTTTCAGCTCTACGTCGGGACGTGTGTTGGGCTCTACGTCGGGACGTGTGTTGGGCTCTACGTCGGGACGTGTGTTGGGCTGTACGTCGGGACGTGTGTTGGGCTCTACATCAGGATTTAGCTTACTTTCAGCTCTACGTCGGGACGTGTGTTGGGCTCTACGTCGGGACGTGTGTTGGGCTCTACGTGGGGTTTTAGCATACATTCAGCTCTACGTTGGGACGTGTGTTGGGCTCCACGTCGGGACGTGTGTTTGGCTCCATGTCGGGACGTGTGTTGGGCTCCATGTCAGGACGTGTGTTGGGCTCTACCTCGGAACGTGTGTTGGGCTCTACCTCGGAACGTGTGTTGGGCTCTACGTGGGGACGTGTATTGGGCTCTACGTGGGGACGTGTGTTGGGCTCTACGTGGGGACGTGTGTTGGGCTCTACGTCGGGACGTGTGTTGGGCTCTACGTCGGGACGTGTGTTGGGCTCTACATCAGCATTTAGCTGACTTTCATCTCTACTTCGGGACGTGTGTTGGGCTCTACGTCGGGACGTGTGTTGGGCTCTACGTCGGGACATGTGTTGGGCTCTACATCAGGATTTAGCTTACTTTCAGCTCTACGTCGGGACGTGTGTTGGTCTCTACGTCGGGCTGTGTGTTGGGCTCTACGTCGGGACGTGTGTTGGGCTCTATTTCGGGACGTGTGTTGTGCTCTACATCAGGATTTAGCTTACTTTCAGCTCTACGTCGGGACGTGTGTTGGGCTCCACATCAAGATTTAGCTTACTTTCAGCTCTACGTCGGGACGTGTGTTGGGCTCTACGTCGGGACGTGTGTTGGGCTCTACATCAGGATTTAACTTACATTCAGCTCTTCGTCGGGACGTGTGTTGGGCTCTACGTCGGGACGTGTGTTGGGCTTTACTTCAGGATTTAACTTACTTTCAGCTCTACGTCGGGACGTGTGTTGGGAATACGTTGGGACGTGTGTTGGGCTCTATGTCGGGACGTCTGTTGGGCTCTACGTCGGGACGCGCGTTGAGCTCTACGTCGGGACGCGCGTTGGGCTCTACGTCGGGACGCGCGTTGGGCTCTACGTCGGGACGCGCGTTGGGCTCTACGTCGGGATTTACCTTACTTTTAGCTCTACGTCGGGACGTGCGTTGGGCTCTACGTCGGGACGTGCGTTGGGCTCTACGTCGGGACGTGCGTTGGGCTCTACGTCTGTAGTTAGCTAACTTTCAGCTCTACGTCGGGACGTGCGTTGGGCTCTACGTCGGGACGTGCGTTGGGCTGTACGTCGGGACGCGCGTTGGGCTCTACGTCGGGACGCGCGTTGGGCTCTACGTCGGGACGCGCGTTGGGCTCTACGTCGGGATTTAGCTTAGTTTTAGCTCTACGTCGGGACGTGCGTTGGGCTCTACGTCGGGACGTGCGTTGGGCTCTACGTCTGTAGTTAGCTAACTTTCAGCTCTACGTTGGGACGTGCGTTGGGCTCTACGTCGGGACGTGCGTTGGGCTCTACGTCGGGATTTAGCTTACTTTCATCTCTACGTCGGGACGTGCGTTGGCCTCTACGTCGGGACGTGCGTTGGCCTCTACGTCGGGACGTGCGTTGGCCTCTACTTCAGGATTTAGCTTACTTTCAGCTCTACGTCGGGCGTGCGTTGGCCTCTACGTCGGGATTTAGCTTACTTTCAGCTCTACGTCGGGACGTGCGTTGGCCTCTACGTCGGGATTTAGCTTACTTTCAGCTCTACGTCGGGACGTGCTTTGGCCTCTACGTCGGGATTTAGCTTACTTTCAGCTCTACGTCGGGACGTGCGTTGGGCTCTACGTCGGGACGTGCGTTGGGCGTTACGTCGGGACGTGCGTTGGGCTCTACGTCTGTAGTTAGCTAACTTTCAGTTCTACGTCGGGACGTGCGTTGGGCTCTACGTCGGGACGTGTGTTGGGCTCTATGTCGGGACATCTCTCGGGCTCTACGTCAGGACGTCTTTTAGGCTCTACGTCCGGCTGTAGCTCACTTTCGGCTCTACGTCGGAACGTCTGTTGGTCTCTACTTCGATATGTCTGGCTTGAGCTCGCTTTCGGCTCTACGTCGGGACGTATGTTGAGTTCTACAACTGGACATGTGTTGGGCTCTGCGTCGGGACGTCTGTTAGGCTCTACGTCGGGACATCTCTTGGGCTCTACGTCGGGACATCTCTTGGGCTCTACGTCGGGACATCTGTTGGGATCAACGTCGGGACGTTTGTTGGGTTGTAGGTCGGGAAGTCTGGCTTGAGCTTGCTTTCGCCTCTAAGTCGGGACGTCTGTTGGGCTCTACATCTGGTTTAGCTTGCTTTCGGCTCTGCGTCGGGACGTGCGTTGGGCTCTGCGTCGGGACGTGCGTTGGGCTCTGCGTCGGGACGTGCGTTGGGCTCTGCGTCGGGACGTGCGTTGGGCTCTGCGTCGGGACGTGCGTTGGGCTCTGCGTCGGGACGTGCGTTGGGCTCTGCGTCGGGACGTGCGTTGGGCTCTGCGTCGGGACGTGCGTTGGGCTCTGCGTCGGGACGTGCGTTGGGCTCTGCGTCGGGACGTGCGTTGGGCTCTGCGTCGGGATTTAGCTTACTTTCAGCTCTGCGTCGGGACGTGCGTTGGGCTCTGCGTCGGGATTTAGCTTACTTTCAGCTCTACGTCGGGACGTGCGTTGGGCTCTACGTCGGGACGTGCGTTGGGCTCTACGTCGGGACGTGCGTTGGGCTCTACGTCGGGACGTGCGTTGGGCTCTACGTCGGGACGTGCGTTGGGCTCTACGTCGGGACGTGCGTTGGGCTCTACGTCGGGACGTGCGTTGGGCTCTACGTCGGGACGTGCGTTGGGCTCTACGTCGGGACGTGCGTTGGGCTCTACGTCGGGATTTAGCTTACATTCAGCTCTACGTCGGGACGTGCGTTGGGCTCTACGTCGGGACGTGCGTTGGGCTCTACGTCGGGACGTGCGTTGGGCTCTACGTCGGGACGTGCGTTGGCCTCTACGTCGGGACGTGCGTTGGCCTCTACGTCGGGACGTGCGCTGGGCTCTACGTCGGGACGTGCGTTGGCCTCTACGTCGGGACGTGCGTTGGCCTCTACGTCGGGACGTGCGTTGGCCTCTACGTCTGTAGTTAGCTTACTTTCGGCTCCACGTCGGGACGTGCGTTGGCCTCTACGTCGGGATTTAGCTTACTTTCGGCTCTACGTCGGGACGTGCGTTGGGCTCTACGTCGGGACGTGCGTTGGGCTCTACGTCGGGACGTGCGTTGGGCTCTACGTCGGGACGTGCGTTGGGCTCTACGTCGGGACGTGCGTTGGCCTCTACGTCGGGATTTAGCTTACTTTCAGCTCTACGTCGGGACGTGCGTTGGGCTCTACGTCGGGACGTGCGTTGGCCTCTACGTCGGGATTTAGCTTACTTTCAGCTCTACGTCGGGACGTGCGTTGGCCTCTACGTCGGGACGTGCGTTGGCCTCTACGTCGGGATTTAGCTTACTTTCAGCTCTACGTCGGGACGTGCGTTGGCCTCTACGTCGGGACGTGCGTTGGCCTCTACGTCGGGACGTGCGTTGGCCTCTACGTCGGGACGTGCGTTGGCCTCTACGTCGGGACGTGCGTTGGCCTCTACGTCGGGACGTGCGTTGGCCTCTACGTCGGGACGTGCGTTGGCCTCTACGTCGGGACGTGCGTTGGCCTCTACGTCGGGACGTGCGTTGGCCTCTACGTCGGGACGTGCGTTGGCCTCTACGTCGGGACGTGCGTTGGCCTCTACGTCGGGACGTGCGTTGGCCTCTACGTCGGGATTTAGCTTACATTCAGCTCTACGTCGGGATTTAGCTTACATTCAGCTCTACGTCGGGATTTAGCTTACATTCAGCTCTACGTCGGGATTTAGCTTACATTCAGCTCTACGTCGGGATTTAGCTTACATTCAGCTCTACGTCGGGATTTAGCTTACATTCAGCTCTACGTCGGGATTTAGCTTACATTCAGCTCTACGTCGGGATTTAGCTTACATTCAGCTCTACGTCGGGATTTAGCTTACATTCAGCTCTACGTCGGGATTTAGCTTACATTCAGCTCTACGTCGGGATTTAGCTTACATTCAGCTCTACGTCGGGATTTAGCTTACATTCAGCTCTACGTCGGGACGTGCGTTGGCCTCTACGTCGGGACGTGCGTTGGCCTCTACGTCGGGACGTGCGTTGGCCTCTACGTCGGGACGTGCGTTGGCCTCTACGTCGGGACGTGCGTTGGCCTCTACGTCGGGACGTGCGTTGGCCTCTACGTCGGGACGTGCGTTGGCCTCTACGTCGGGATTTAGCTTACATTCAGCTCTACGTCGGGACGTGCGTTGGCCTCTGCGTCGGGATTTAGCTTACTTTGAGCTCTGCGTCGGGACGTGCGTTGGGCTCTGCGTCGGGATTTAGCTTACTTTGAGCTCTGCGTCGGGACGTGCGTTGGGCTCTGCGTCGGGACGTGCGTTGGGCTCTGCGTCGGGACGTGCGTTGGGCTCTGCGTCGGGACGTGCGTTGGGCTCTGCGTCGGGATTTAGCTTACTTTCAGCTCTGCGTCGGGACGTGCGTTGGGCTCTACGTCGGGACGTGCGTTGGGCTCTACGTCGGGACGTGCGTTGGGCACTACGTCGGGACGTGCGTTGGCCTCTGCGTCGGGATTTAGCTTACTTTCAGCTCTGCGTCGGGACGTGCGTTGGGCTCTGCGTCGGGATTTAGCTTACTTTCAGCTCTGCGTCGGACGTGCGTTGGGCTCTGCGTCGGGATTTAGCTTACTTTCAGCTCTGCGTCGGGACGTGCGTTGGCCTCTGCGTCGGGATTTAGCTTACTTTCAGCTCTGCGTCGGGACGTGCGTTGGGCTCTGCGTCGGGACGTGCGTTGGGCTCTGCGTCGGGATTTAGCTTACTTTCAGCTCTGCGTCGGGACGTGCGTTGGGCTCTGCGTCGGGATTTAGCTTACTTTCAGCTCTGCGTCGGGACGTGCGTTGGGCTCTGCGTCGGGATTTAGCTTACTTTCAGCTCTGCGTCGGGACGTGCGTTGGCCTCTGCGTCGGGACGTGCGTTGGGCTCTACGTCGGGACGTGCGTTGGGCTCTGCGTCGGGACGTGCGTTGGGCTCTGCGTCGGGACGTGCGTTGGGCTCTGCGTCGGGACGTGCGTTGGGCTCTGCGTCGGGATTTAGCTTACTTTCAGCTCTGCGTCGGGACGTGCGTTGGGCTCTACGTCGGGACGTGCGTTGGGCACTACGTCGGGACGTGCGTTGGCCTCTGCGTCGGGATTTAGCTTACTTTGAGCTCTGCGTCGGGACGTGCGTTGGGCTCTGCGTCGGGATTTAGCTTACTTTGAGCTCTGCGTCGGGACGTGCGTTGGGCTCTGCGTCGGGACGTGCGTTGGGCTCTGCGTCGGGACGTGCGTTGGGCTCTGCGTCGGGACGTGCGTTGGGCTCTGCGTCGGGATTTAGCTTACTTTCAGCTCTGCGTCGGGACGTGCGTTGGGCTCTACGTCGGGACGTGCGTTGGGCTCTACGTCGGGACGTGCGTTGGGCACTACGTCGGGACGTGCGTTGGCCTCTGCGTCGGGATTTAGCTTACTTTCAGCTCTGCGTCGGGACGTGCGTTGGGCTCTGCGTCGGGATTTAGCTTACTTTCAGCTCTGCGTCGGACGTGCGTTGGGCTCTGCGTCGGGATTTAGCTTACTTTCAGCTCTGCGTCGGGACGTGCGTTGGCCTCTGCGTCGGGATTTAGCTTACTTTCAGCTCTGCGTCGGGACGTGCGTTGGGCTCTGCGTCGGGACGTGCGTTGGGCTCTGCGTCGGGATTTAGCTTACTTTCAGCTCTGCGTCGGGACGTGCGTTGGGCTCTGCGTCGGGATTTAGCTTACTTTCAGCTCTGCGTCGGGACGTGCGTTGGGCTCTGCGTCGGGATTTAGCTTACTTTCAGCTCTGCGTCGGGACGTGCGTTGGCCTCTGCGTCGGGACGTGCGTTGGGCTCTACGTCGGGACGTGCGTTGGGCTCTGCGTCGGGACGTGCGTTGGGCTCTGCGTCGGGACGTGCGTTGGGCTCTGCGTCGGGACGTGCGTTGGGCTCTGCGTCGGGATTTAGCTTACTTTCAGCTCTGCGTCGGGACGTGCGTTGGGCTCTACGTCGGGACGTGCGTTGGGCACTACGTCGGGACGTGCGTTGGCCTCTGCGTCGGGATTTAGCTTACTTTCAGCTCTGCGTCGGGACGTGCGTTGGGCTCTGCGTCGGGATTTAGCTTACTTTCAGCTCTGCGTCGGGACGTGCGTTGGGCTCTGCGTCGGGATTTAGCTTACTTTCAGCTCTGCGTCGGGACGTGCGTTGGCCTCTGCGTCGGGATTTAGCTTACTTTCAGCTCTGCGTCGGGACGTGCGTTGGGCTCTGCGTCGGGACGTGCGTTGGGCTCTGCGTCGGGATTTAGCTTACTTTCAGCTCTGCGTCGGGACGTGCGTTGGGCTCTGCGTCGGGATTTAGCTTACTTTCAGCTCTGCGTCGGGACGTGCGTTGGCCTCTGCGTCGGGATTTAGCTTACTTTGAGCTCTACGTCGGGACGTGCGTTGGGCTCTACGTCGGGACGTGCGTTGGGCTCTACGTCGGGACGTGCGTTGGGCTCTACGTCGGGACGTGCGTTGGGCTCTACGTCGGGACGTGCGTTGGGCTCTACGTCGGGACGTGCGTTGGGCTCTACGTCGGGATTTAGCTTACTTTCGGCTCCACGTCGGGACGTGCGTTGGGCTCTACGTCGGGATTTAGCTTACTTTCGGCTCCACGTCGGGACGTGCGTTGGCCTCTACGTCGGGATTTAGCTTACTTTCGGCTCCACGTCGGGACGTGCGTTGGCCTCTACGTCGGGATTTAGCTTACTTTCGGCTCCACGTCGGGACGTGCGTTGGCCTCTACGTCGGGATTTAGCTTACTTTCGGCTCCACGTCGGGACGTGCGTTGGCCTCTACGTCGGGATTTAGCTTACTTTCGGCTCCACGTCGGGACGTGCGTTGGCCTCTACGTCGGGATTTAGCTTACTTTCGGCTCCACGTCGGGACGTGCGTTGGCCTCTACGTCGGGATTTAGCTTACTTTCGGCTCCACGTCGGGACGTGCGTTGGCCTCTACGTCGGGATTTAGCTTACTTTCGGCTCCACGTCGGGACGTGCGTTGGGCTCTACGTCGGGACGTGCGTTGGGCTCTACGTCGGGACGTGCGTTGGGCTCTACGTCGGGACGTGCGTTGGGCTCTACGTCGGGACGTGCGTTGGGCTCTACGTCGGGACGTGCGTTGGGCTCTACGTCGGGACGTGCGTTGGCCTCTACGTCGGGATTTAGCTTACTTTCAGCTCTACGTCGGGACGTGCGTTGGCCTCTACGTCGGGACGTGCGTTGGCCTCTACGTCGGGACGTGCGTTGGCCTCTACGTCGGGACGTGCGTTGGCCTCTACGTCGGGACGTGCGTTGGCCTCTACGTCGGGACGTGCGTTGGCCTCTACGTCGGGACGTGCGTTGGCCTCTACGTCGGGATTTAGCTTACATTCAGCTCTACGTCGGGACGTGCGTTGGCCTCTACGTCGGGATTTAGCTTACATTCAGCTCTACGTCGGGACGTGCGTTGGCCTCTACGTCGGGATTTAGCTTACTTTCAGCTCTACGTCGGGACGTGCGTTGGCCTCTACGTCGGGATTTAGCTTACTTTCAGCTCTACGTCGGGACGTGCGTTGGCCTCTACGTCGGGATTTAGCTTACTTTCAGCTCTACGTCGGGACGTGCGTTGGCCTCTACGTCGGGATTTAGCTTACATTCAGCTCTACGTCGGGACGTGCGTTGGCCTCTACGTCGGGATTTAGCTTACTTTCAGCTCTACGTCGGGACGTGCGTTGGCCTCTACGTCGGGACGTGCGTTGGCCTCTACGTCGGGACGTGCGTTGGCCTCTACGTCGGGACGTGCGTTGGCCTCTACGTCGGGACGTGCGTTGGCCTCTACGTCGGGACGTGCGTTGGCCTCTACGTCGGGATTTAGCTTACATTCAGCTCTACGTCGGGACGTGCGTTGGCCTCTACGTCGGGACGTGCGTTGGCCTCTACGTCGGGACGTGCGTTGGCCTCTACGTCGGGATTTAGCTTACTTTCAGCTCTGCGTCGGGACGTGCGTTGGGCTCTACGTCGGGATTTAGCTTACTTTGAGCTCTGCGTCGGGACGTGCGTTGGGCTCTGCGTCGGGACGTGCGTTGGGCTCTGCGTCGGGACGTGCGTTTGGCTCTGCGTCGGGATTTAGCTTACTTTCAGCTCTGCGTCGGGACGTGCGTTGGGCTCTACGTCGGGACGTGCGTTGGGCACTACGTCGGGACGTGCGTTGGCCTCTGCGTCGGGATTTAGCTTACTTTCAGCTCTGCGTCGGGACGTGCGTTGGGCTCTGCGTCGGGATTTAGCTTACTTTCAGCTCTGCGTCGGGACGTGCGTTGGGCTCTGCGTCGGGATTTAGCTTACATTCAGCTCTGCGTCGGGATGTGCGTTGGCCTCTGCGTCGGGATTTAGCTTACTTTCAGCTCTGCGTCGGGACGTGCGTTGGGCTCTGCGTCGGGACGTGCGTTGGGCTCTGCGTCGGGATTTAGCTTACTTTTAGCTCTGCGTCGGGACGTGCGTTGGGCTCTGCGTCGGGATTTAGCTTACTTTCAGCTCTGCGTCGGGACGTGCGTTGGCCTCTGCGTCGGGATTTAGCTTAATTTCAGCTCTGCATCGGGACGTGCGTTGGCCTCTGCGTCGGGACGTGCGTTGGCCTCTGCGTCGGGACGTGCGTTGGCCTCTGCGTCGGGACGTGCGTTGGCCTCTGCGTCGGGACGTGCGTTGGCCTCTGCGTCGGGATTTAGCTTACTTTCAGCTCTGCGTCGGGACGTGCGTTGGCCTCTGCGTCGGGACGTGCGTTGGGCTCTACGTCGGGACGTGCGTTGGCCTCTGCGTCGGGAGTTAGCTTACTTTCAGCTCTGCGTCGGGACGTGCGTTGGCCTCTGCGTCGGGATTTAGCTTACTTTCAGCTCTGCGTCGGGACGTGCGTTGGCCTCTGCGTCGGGACGTGCGTTGGCCTCTGCGTCGGGACGTGCGTTGGCCTCTGCGTCGGGACGTGCGTTGGCCTCTGCGTCGGGATTTAGCTTACTTTCAGCTCTGCGTCGGGACGTGCGTTGGCCTCTGCGTCGGGACGTGCGTTGGGCTCTGCGTCGGGATTTAGCTTACTTTCAGCTCTGCGTCGGGACGTGCGTTGGGCTCTGCGTCGGGATTTAGCTTACTTTCAGTTCTGCGTCGGGACGTGCGTTGGCCACTGCGTCGGGATTTAGCTTACTTTCAGCTCTGCGTCGGGACGTGCGTTGGCCTCTGCGTCGGGACGTGCGTTGGCCTCTGCGTCGGGACGTGCGTTGGCCTCTGCGTCGGGACGTGCGTTGGCCTCTGCGTCGGGACGTGCGTTGGCCTCTGCGTCGGGACGTGCGTTGGCCTCTGCGTCGGGACGTGCGTTGGCCTCTGCGTCGGGACGTGCGTTGGCCTCTGCGTCGGGATTTAGCTTACTTTCAGCTCTACGTCGGGACGTGCGTTGGGCTCTGCGTCGGGACGTGCGTTGGCCTCTGCGTCGGGATTTAGCTTACTTTCAGCTCTACGTCGGGACGTGCGTTGGGCTCTGCGTCGGGACGTGCGTTGGGCTCTGCGTCGGGACGTGCGTTGGGCTCTGCGTCGGGACGTGCGTTGGGCTCTGCGTCGGGACGTGCGTTGGGCTCTGCGTCGGGACGTGCGTTGGGCTCTACGTCGAGATTTAGCTTACTTTCAGCTCCACGTCGGGACGTGCGTTGGGCTCTACGTCGGGATTTAGCTTACTTTCAGCTCTACGTCGGGACGTGCCTTGGCCTCTACGTCGGGACGTGCCTTGGCCTCTACGTCGGGACGTGCCTTGGCCTCTACGTCGGGACGTGCCTTGGCCTCTACGTCGGGACGTGCCTTGGCCTCTACGTCGGGACGTGCCTTGGCCTCTACGTCGGGACGTGCCTTGGCCTCTACGTCGGGACGTGCCTTGGCCTCTACGTCGGGACGTGCCTTGGCCTGTACGTCGGGACGTGCCTTGGCCTCTACGTCGGGACGTGCCTTGGCCTCTACGTCGGGACGTGCCTTGGCCTCTACGTCGGGACGTGCCTTGGCCTCTACGTCGGGACGTGCCTTGGCCTCTACGTCGGGACGTGCCTTGGCCTCTACGTCTGTAGTTAGCTAACTTTCAGCTCTACGTCGGGACGTGCGTTGGGCTCTACGTCGGGATTTAGCTTACTGTCGGCTCCACGTCGGGACGTGCGTTGGCCTCTACGTCGGGACGTGCGTTGGCCTCTACGTCGGGACGTGCGTTGGCCTCTACGTCGGGACGTGCGTTGGCCTCTACGTCGGGATTTAGCTTACTTTGGGCTCTACGTCGGGATTTAGCTTACTTTGGGCTCTACGTCGGGATTTAGCTTACTTTGGGCTCTACGTCGGGATTTAGCTTACTTTGGCCTCTACGTCGGGACGTGCGTTGGCCTCTACGTCGGGACGTGCGTTGGCCTCTACGTCGGGACGTGCGTTGGCCTCTACGTCGGGACGTGCGTTGGCCTCTACGTCGGGACGTGCGTTGGCCTCTACGTCGGGACGTGCGTTGGCCTCTACGTCGGGACGTGCGTTGGCCTCTACGTCGGGATTTAGCTTACTTTGGGCTCTACGTCGGGACGTGCGTTGGCCTCTACGTCGGGATTTAGCTTACTTTGGGCTCTACGTCGGGACGTGCGTTGGGCTCTACGTCGGGACGTGCGTTGGGCTCTACGTCGGGACGTGCGTTGGGCTCTACGTCGGGACGTGCGTTGGGCTCTACGTCGGGACGTGCGTTGGGCTCTACGTCGGGATTTAGCTTACTTTGGGCTCTACGTCGGGACGTGCGTTGGGCTCTACGTCGGGACGTGCGTTGGGCTCTACGTCGGGACGTGCGTTGGGCTCTACGTCGGGACGTGCGTTGGGCTCTACGTCGGGACGTGCGTTGGCCTCTACGTCGGGACGTGCGTTGGCCTCTACGTCGGGACGTGCGTTGGCCTCTACGTCGGGACGTGCGTTGGCCTCTACGTCGGGACGTGCGTTGGCCTCTACGTCGGGACGTGCGTTGGCTTCTACGTCGGGATTTAGCTTACTTTGGGCTCTACGTCGGGACGTGCGTTGGGCTCTACGTCGGGACGTGCGTTGGGCTCTACGTCGGGACGTGCGTTGGGCTCTACGTCGGGACGTGCGTTGGGCTCTACGTCGGGACGTGCGTTGGGCTCTACGTCGGGACGTGCGTTGGGCTCTACGTCGGGACGTGCGTTGGGCTCTACGTCTGTAGTTAGCTTACTTTCAGCTCTACGTCGGGACGTGCGTTGGGCTCTACGTCGGGACGTGCGTTGGGCTCTACGTCGGGACGTGCGTTGGGCTCTACGTCAGGATTTAGCTTACTTTGGGCTCTACGTCGGGACGTGCGTTGGGCTCTACGTCGGGACGTGCGTTGGGCTCTACGTCGGGACGTGCGTTGGCCTCTACGTCGGGACGTGCGTTGGCCTCTACGTCGGGACGTGCGTTGGCCTCTACGTCGGGACGTGCGTTGGCCTCTACGTCGGGACGTGCGTTGGCTTCTACGTCGGGATTTAGCTTACTTTGGGCTCTACGTCGGGACGTGCGTTGGGCTCTACGTCGGGACGTGCGTTGGGCTCTACGTCGGGACGTGCGTTGGGCTCTACGTCGGGACGTGCGTTGGGCTCTACGTCGGGACGTGCGTTGGGCTCTACGTCGGGACGTGCGTTGGGCTCTACGTCTGTAGTTAGCTTACTTTCAGCTCCACGTCGGGACGTGCGTTGGGCTCTACTTCGGGATTTAGCTTACTTTCAGCTCTACGTCGGGACGTGCGTTGGGCTCTACGTCGGGACGTGCGTTGGGCTCTACGTCGGGACGTGCGTTGGGCTCTACGTCGGGACGTGCCTTGGCCTCTACGTCGGGAAGTGCGTTGGCCTCTACGTCTGTAGTTAGCTAACTTTCAGCTCTACGTCGGGACGTGCGTTGGGCTCTACGTCGGGATTTAGCTTACTTTCAGCTCTACGTCGGGACGTGCGTTGGGCTCTACGTCGGGACGTGCGTTGGGCTCTACGTCGGGACGTGCGTTGGGCTCTACGTCGGGACGTGCGTTGGGCTCTACGTCGGGACGTGCGTTGGGCTCTACGTCTGTAGTTAGCTTACTTTCAGCTCCACGTCGGGACGTGCGTTGGGCTCTACGTCGGGATTTAGCTTACTTACAGCTCCACGTCGGGACGTGCGTTGGCCTCTACGTCGGGATTTAGCTTACTTTCAGCTCCACGTCGGGACGTGCGTTGGCCTCTACGTCGGGACGTGCGTTGGCCTCTACGTCGGGACGTGCGTTGGCCTCTACGTCGGGACGTGCGTTGGGCTCTACGTCGGGACGTGCGTTGGGCTCTACGTCGGGACGTGCGTTGGGCTCTACGTCGGGACGTGCGTTGGGCTCTACGTCGGGACGTGCGTTGGGCTCTACGTCGGGACGTGCGTTGGGCTCTACGTCGGGACGTGCGTTGGGCTCTACGTCGGGACGTGCGTTGGGCTCTACGTCGGGATTTAGCTTACATTCAGCTCTACGTCGGGACGTGCGTTGGGCTCTACGTCGGGACGTGCGTTGGGCTCTACGTCGGGACGTGCGTTGGGCTCTACGTCGGGACGTGCGTTGGGCTCTACGTCGGGACGTGCGTTGGGCTCTACGTCGGGACGTGCGTTGGGCTCTACGTCGGGACGTGCGTTGGGCTCTACGTCTGTAGTTAGCTTACTTTCGGCTCCACGTCGGGACGTGCGTTGGCCTCTACGTCGGGATTTAGCTTACTTTCGGCTCCACGTCGGGACGTGCGTTGGCCTCTACGTCGGGATTTAGCTTACTTTCGGCTCCACGTCGGGACGTGCGTTGGCCTCTACGTCGGGATTTAGCTTACATTCGGCTCCACGTCGGGACGTGCGTTGGCCTCTACGTCGGGACGTGCGTTGGGCTCTACGTCGGGATTTAGCTTACTTTGAGCTCTACGTCGGGACGTGCGTTGGGCTCTACGTCGGGACGTGCGTTGGGCTCTACGTCGGGACGTGCGTTGGGCTCTACGTCGGGACGTGCGTTGGGCTCTACGTCTGTAGTTAGCTTACTTTCAGCTCCACGTCGGGACGTGCGTTGGGCTCTACGTCGGGATTTAGCTTACTTTCAGCTCCACGTCGGGACGTGCGTTGGGCTCTACGTCGGGACGTGCGTTGGGCTCTACGTCGGGACGTGCGTTGGGCTCTACGGCGGGACGCGCGTTGGGCTCTACGTCGGGACGTGCGTTGGGCTCTACGTCGGGATTTAGCTTACTTTTAGCTCTACGTCGGGACGTGCGTTGGGCTCTACGACGGGATTTAGCTTACTTTTAGCTCTACGTCGGGACGTGCGTTGGGCTCTACGTCGGGACGTGCGTTGGGCTCTACGTCGGGACGTGCGTTGGCCTCTACGTCGGGACGTGCGTTGGCCTCTACGTCGGGACGTGCGTTGGGCTCTACGTCGGGACGTGCGTTGGGCTCTACGTCGGGTTTTAGCTTAGTTTCAGCTCTACGTCGGGACGTGCGTTGGGCTCTACGTCGGGACGTGCGTTGGGCTCTACGTCGGGACGTGCGTTGGGCTCTACGTCGGGACGTGCGTTGGGCTCTACGTCGGGACGTGCGTTGGGCTCTACGTCGGGACGTGCGTTGGGCTCTACGTCGGGACGTGCGTTGGGCTCTACGTCGGGACGTGCGTTGGGCTCTACGTCGGGACGTGCGTTGGGCTCTACGTCTGTACTTAGCTAACTTTTAGCTCTACGTCGGGACGTGCGTTGGGCTCTACGTCGGGACGTGCTTTGGGCTCTACGTCGGGACGTGCGTTGGGCTCTACGTCGGGACGTGCGTTGGGCTCTACGTCGGGACGTGCGTAGGGCTTCACGTCTGTAGTTAGCTAACTTTCAGCTCTACGTCGGGACGTGCGTTGGGCTCTACGTCGGGACGTGCGTTGGGCTCTACGTCGGGACGTGCGTTGGGCTCTACGTCGGGACGTGCGTTGGGCTCTACGTCGGGACGTGTGTAGGGCTTCACGTCTGTAGTTAGCTAACTTTCAGCTCTGTTCGGGACGTGCGTTGGGCTCTACGTCGGGACGTGCGTTGGGCTCTACGTCGGGACGTGCGTTGGGCTCTACGTCGGGACGTGCGTTGGGCTCTACGTCGGGACGTGCGTTGGCCTCTACGTCGGGACGTGCGTTGGCCTCTACGTCGGGACGTGCGTTGGCCTCTACGTCGGGACGTGCGTTGGCCTCTACGTCGGGACGTGCGTTGGGCTCTCCGTCGGGATTTAGCTTCCTTTCAGCTCTACGTCGGGACGTGCGTTGGGCTCTACGTCGGGACGTGCGTTGGCCTGTACGTCGGGACGTGCGTTGTGCTCTACGTCGGGATTTAGCTTACTTTCAGCTCTACGCCGGGACGTGCGTTGGGCTCTACGCCGGGACGTGCGTTGGGCTCTACGCCGGGAAGTGCGTTGGGCTCTACGTCGGGACGTGCGTTGGGCTCTACGTCGGGATTTAGCTTACTTTTAGCTCTACGTCGGGACGTGCGTTGGGCTCTACGACGGGATTTAGCTTACTTTTAGCTCTACGTCGGGACGTGCGTTGGGCTCTACGACGGGATTTAGCTTGCTTTTAGCTCTACGTCGGGACGTGCGTTGGGCTCTACGACGGGATTTAGCTTACTTTTAGCTCTACGTCGGGACGTGCGTTGGGCTCTACGTCGGGACGTGCGTTGGGCTCTACGTCGGGACGTGCGTTGGGCTCTACGTCGGGACGTGCGTTGGGCTCTACGTCGGGACGTGCGTTGGGCTCTACGTCGGGACGTGCGTTGGGCTCTACGTCGGGATTTAGCTTACTTTCAGCTCCAAGTCGGGACGTGCGTTGGGCTCTACGTCGGGACGTGCGTTGGGCTCTACGTCGGGACGTGCGTTGGGCTCTACGTCGGGACGTGCGTTGGGCTCTACGTCGGGACGTGCGTTGGGCTCTACGTCGGGACGTGCGTTGGGCTCTACGTCGGGATTTAGCTTACTTTCAGCTCCTAGTCGGGACGTGCGTTGGGCTCTACGTCGGGACGTGCGTTGGGCTCTACGTCGGGACGTGCGTTGGGCTCTACGTCGGGACGTGCGTTGGGCTCTACGTCGGGACGTGCGTTGGGCTCTACGTCGGGACGTGCGTTGGGCTCTACGTCGGGACGTGCGTTGGGCTCTACGTCGGGACGTGCGTTGGGCTCTACGTCGGGACGTGCGTTGGGCTCTACGTCTGTAGTTAGCTAACTTTCAGCTCTACGTCGGGACGTGCGTTGGGCTCTACGTCGGGACGTGCGTTGGGCTCTACGTCGGGACTTGCGTTGGGCTCTACGTCGGGACGTGCGTTGGGCTCTACGTCGGGACTTGCGTTGGGCTCTACGTCTGTAGTTAGCTAACTTTCAGCTCTACGTCGGGACGTGCGTTGGGCTCTACGTCGGGACGTGCGTTGGGCTCTACGTCGGGACGCGCGTTGGGCTCTACATCTGTAGTTAGCTTACTTTCAGCTCCACGTCGGGACGTGCGTTGGGCTCTACGTCGGGACGTGCGTTGGGCTCTACGTCGGGACGTGCGTTGGGCTCTACGTCGGGACGTGCGTTGGGCTCTACGTCGGGACGTGCGTTGGGCTCTACGTCGGGACGTGCGTTGGGCTCTACGTCGGGACGTGCGTTGGGCTCTACGTCTGTAGTTAGCTTACTTTCAGCTCCACGTCGGGACGTGCGTTGGGCTCTACGTCGGGATTTAGCTTACTTTCAGCTCCACGTCGGGACGTGCGTTGGCCTCTACGTCGGGATTTAGCTTACTTTCAGCTCCACGTCGGGACGTGCGTTGGCCTCTACGTCGGGATTTAGCTTACTTTCAGCTCCACGTCGGGACGTGCGTTGGGCTCTACGTCGGGACGTGCGTTGGGCTCTACGTCGGGACGTGCGTTGGGCTCTACGTCGGGACGTGCGTTGGCCTCTACGTCGGGACGTGCGTTGGCCTCTACGTCGGGACGTGCGTTGGCCTCTACGTCGGGATTTAGCTTACATTCAGCTCTACGTGGGGACGTGCGTTGGCCTCTACGTCGGGACGTGCGTTCGGCTCTACGTCGGGATTTAGCTTACTTTGAGCTCTACGTCGGGACGTGCGTTGGGCTCTACGTCGGGACGTGCGTTGGGCTCTACGTCGGGACGTGCGTTGGGCTCTACGTCGGGACGTGCGTTGGGCTCTACGTCGGGACGTGCGTTGGGCTCTACGTCGGGACGTGCGTTGGGCTCTACGTCGGGACGTGCGTTGGCCTCTACGTCGGGATTTAGCTTACATTCAGCTCTACGTCGGGACGTGCGTTGGCCTCTACGTCGGGACGTGCGTTGGGCTCTACGTCGGGATTTAGCTTACTTTGAGCTCTACGTCGGGACGTGCGTTGGGCTCTACGTCGGGACGTGCGTTGGGCTCTACGTCGGGACGTGCGTTGGGCTCTACGTCGGGACGTGCGTTGGGCTCTACGTCGGGACGTGCGTTGGGCTCTACGTCGGGACGTGCGTTGGGCTCTACGTCTGTAGTTAGCTTACTTTCAGCTCCACGTCGGGACGTGCGTTGGGCTCTACGTCGGGATTTAGCTTACTTTCAGCTCCACGTCGGGACGCGCGTTGGGCTCTACGCCGGGACGCGCGTTGGGCTCTACGGCGGGACGCACGTTGGGCTCTACGGCGGGACGCACGTTGGGCTCTACGTCGGGACGTGCGTTGGGCTCTACGTCGGGATTTAGCTTACTTTTAGCTCTACGTCGGGACGTGCGTTGGCCTCTACGTCGGGATTTAGCTTACTTTTAGCTCTACGTCGGGACGTGCGTTGGGCTCTACGTCGGGACGTGCGTTGGGCTCTACGTCGGGACGTGCGTTGGCCTCTACGTCGGGACGTGCGTTGGCCTCTACGTCGGGACGTGCGTTGGCCTCTACGTCGGGACGTGCGTTGGCCTCTACGTCGGGACGTGCGTTGGCCTCTACGTCGGGACGTGCGTTGGGCTCTACGTCGGGACGTGCGTTGGGCTCTACGTCGGGATTTAGCTTAGTTTCAGCTCTACGTCGGGACGTGCGTTGGGCTCTACGTCGGGACGTGCGTTGGGCTCTACGTCGGGACGTGCGTTGGGCTCTACGTCGGGACGTGCTTTGGGCTCTACGTCTGTACTTAGCTAACTTTTAGCTCTACGTCGGGACGTGCGTTGGGCTCTACGTCGGGACGTGCGTTGGGCTCTACGTCGGGACGTGCGTTGGGCTTTACGTCGGGACGTGCGTTGGGTTCTACGTCGGGACGTGCGTAGGGCTTCACGTCTGTAGTTAGCTAACTTTCAGCTCTACGTCGGGACGTGCGTTGGGCTCTACGTCGGGACGTGCGTTGGGCTCTACGTCGGGACGTGCGTTGGGCTCTACGTCGGGACGTGCGTTGGGCTCTACGTCGGGACGTGTGTAGGGCTTCACGTCTGTAGTTAGCTAACTTTCAGCTCTGTTCGGGACGTGCGTTGGGCTCTACGTCGGGACGTGCGTTGGGCTCTACGTCGGGACGTGCGTTGGGCTCTACGTCGGGACGTGCGTTGGGCTCTACGTCGGGACGTGCGTTGGCCTCTACGTCGGGACGTGCGTTGGCCTCTACGTCGGGACGTGCGTTGGCCTCTACGTCGGGACGTGCGTTGGCCTCTACGTCGGGACGTGCGTTGGGCTCTCCGTCGGGATTTAGCTTCCTTTCAGCTCTACGTCGGGACGTGCGTTGGGCTCTACGTCGGGACGTGCGTTGGCCTGTACGTCGGGACGTGCGTTGTGCTCTACGTCGGGATTTAGCTTACTTTCAGCTCTACGCCGGGACGTGCGTTGGGCTCTACGCCGGGACGTGCGTTGGGCTCTACGCCGGGAAGTGCGTTGGGCTCTACGTCGGGACGTGCGTTGGGCTCTACGTCGGGATTTAGCTTACTTTTAGCTCTACGTCGGGACGTGCGCTGGGCTCTACGACGGGATTTAGCTTGCTTTTAGCTCTACGTCGGGACGTGCGTTGGGCTCTACGACGGGATTTAGCTTACTTTTAGCTCTACGTCGGGACGTGCGTTGGGCTCTACGTCGGGACGTGCGTTGGGCTCTACGTCGGGACGTGCGTTGGGCTCTACGTCGGGACGTGCGTTGGGCTCTACGTCGGGACGTGCGTTGGGCTCTACGTCGGGACGTGCGTTGGGCTCTACGTCGGGATTTAGCTTACTTTCAGCTCCAAGTCGGGACGTGCGTTGGGCTCTACGTCGGGACGTGCGTTGGGCTCTACGTCGGGACGTGCGTTGGGCTCTACGTCGGGACGTGCGTTGGGCTCTACGTCGGGACGTGCGTTGGGCTCTACGTCGGGACGTGCGTTGGGCTCTACGTCGGGACGTGCGTTGGGCTCTACGTCTGTATTTAGCTAACTTTCAGCTCTACGTCGGGACGTGCGTTGGGCTCTACGTCGGGACGTGCGTTGGGCTCTACGTCGGGACTTGCGTTGGGCTCTACGTCGGGACTTGCGTTGGGCTCTACGTCGGGACGTGCGTTGGGCTCTACGTCGGGACTTGCGTTGGGCTCTACGTCTGTAGTTAGCTAACTTTCAGCTCTACGTCGGGACGTGCGTTGGGCTCTACGTCGGGACGTGCGTTGGGCTCTATGTCGGGACGCGCGTTGGGCTCTACATCTGTAGTTAGCTAACTTTCAGCTTTACGTCGGGACGTGCGTTGGGCTCTACGTCGGGACGTGCGTTGGGCTCTACGTCGGGACGTGCGTTGGGCTCTACGTCGGGACGTGCGTTGGGCTCTACGTCGGGATTTAGCTTACTTTCATCTCTACGTCGGGACGTGCGTTGGCCTCTACGTCGGGACGTGCGTTGGCCTCTACGTCGGGACGTGCGTTGGCCTCTACGTCGGGACGTGCGTTGGCCTCTACGTCGGGACGTGCGTTGGCCTCTACGTCGGGACGTGCGTTGGCCTCTACGTCGGGATTTAGCTTACTTTCAGCTGTACGTCGGGACGTGCGTTGGGCTCTACGTCGGGACGTGCGTTGGGCTCTACGTCGGGACGTGCGTTGGGCTCTACGTCGGGACGTGCGTTGGGCTCTACGTCGGGACGTGCGTTGGGCTCTACGTCGGGACGTGCGTTGGGCTCTACGTCTGTAGTTAGCTAACTTTCAGCTCTACGTCGGGACGTGCGAAGGGCTCTACGTCGGGACGTGCGAAGGGCTCTACGTCGGGACGCGCGTTGGGCTCTACGTCGGGACGCGCGTTGGGCTCTACGTCTGTAGTTAGCTAACTTTCAGCTCTACGTCGGGACGTGCGTTGGGCTCTACGTCGGGACGTGCGTTGGGCTCTACGTCGGGACGTGCGTTGGGCTCTACGTCGGGACGTGCGTTGGGCTCTACGTCGGGATTTAGCTTACTTTCATCTCCACGTCGGGACGTGCGTTGGGCTTTACGTCGGGACGTGCGTTGGCCTCTACGTCGGGACGTGCGTTGGCCTCTACGTCGGGACGTGCGTTGGCCTCTACGTCGGGACGTGCGTTGGCCTCTACGTCGGGACGTGCGTTGGCCTCTACGTCGGGATTTAGCTTACTTTCAGCTCTACGTCGGGACGTGCGTTGGCCTCTACGTCGGGATTTAGCTTACTTTCAGCTCTACGTCGGGACGTGCGTTGGCCTCTACGTCGGGATTTAGCTTACTTTCAGCTCTACGTCGGGACGTGCGTTGGCCTCTACGTCGGGATTTAGCTTACTTTCAGCTCTACGTCGGGACGTGCGTTGGCCTCTACGTCGGGATTTAGCTTACTTTCAGCTCTACGTCGGGACGTGCGTTGGGCTCTACGTCGGGACGTGCGTTGGGCTCTACGTCGGGACGTGCGTTGGGCTCTACGTCGGGACGTGCGTTGGGCGCTACGTCGGGACGTGCGTTGGGCTCTACGTCGGGACGTGCGTTGGGCGCTACGTCGGGACGTGCGTTGGGCTCTACGTCGGGACGTGCGTTGGGCGCTACGTCGGGACGTGCGTTGGGCGCTACGTCTGTATTTAGCTAACTCTCAGCTCTACGTCGGGACGTGCGTTGGGCTCTACGTCGGGACGTGCGTTGGGCTCTACGTCGGGACGTGCGTTGGGCTCTACGTCGGGACGTGCGTTGGGCTCTACGTCGGGACGTGCGTTGGGCTCTACGTCTGTAGTTAGCTAACTTTCAGATCTACGTCGGGGCGTGCGTTGGGCTCTACATCTGTAGTTAGCTAACTTTCAGGTCTACGTCGGGACGTGCGTTGGGCTCTACGTGGGGACGTGCGTTGGGCGCTAGGTCTGTAGTTAGCTAACTTTCAGCTCTACGTCGGACGTGCGTTGGGCTCTACGTCGGGACGTGCGTTGGGCTCTACGTCGGGATTTAGCTTACTTTCAGCTCTACGTCGGGACGTGCGTTGGGATCTACGTCGGGATTTAGGTTACTTTCAGCTCTACGTCGGGACGTGCGTTGGGCTCTACGTTTGTAGTTAGCTAACTTTCAGCTCTACGTCCGTAGTTAGCTAACTTTCAGCTCTACGTCGGGACGTGCGTTGGGCTCTACGTCGGGACGTGCGTTGGGCTCTACGTCGGGACGTGCGTTGGGCTCTACGTCGGGATTTAGCTTACTTTCATCTCTACGTCGGGACGTGCGTTGGGCTCTACGTCGGGACGTGCGTTGGGCTCTACGTCGGGACGTGCGTTGGGCTCTACGTCGGGACGTGCGTTGGGCTCTACGTCGGGACGTGCGTTGGGCTCTACGTCTGTAGTTAGCTAACTTTCAGCTCTACGTCGGGACGCGCGTTGGTCTCTACGTCGGGACGCGCGTTGGTCTCTACGTCGGGACGCGCGTTGGTCTCTACGTCGGGACGCGCGTTGGGCTCTACGTCGGGACGCGCGTTGGGCTCTACGTCGGGACGCGCGTTGGGCTCTAATTCGGGACGCGCGTTGGGCTCTACGTCGGGACGCGCGTTGGGCTCTACGTCGGGACGCGCGTTGGGCTCTACGTCGGGGTTTAGCTTACTTTCAGCTCTACGTCGGGACGCGCGTTGGGCTCTTCGTCTGTAGTTAGCTAACTTTCAGCTCTACGTCGGGACGCGCGTTGGGCTCGACGTCGGGACGCGCGTTGGGCTCGACGTCGGGACGCGCGTTGGGCTCGACGTCGGGACGCGCGTTGGGCTCTACGTCGGGACGCGCGTTGGGCTCTACGTCGGATTTAGCTTACTTTTAGCTCTACGTCGGGACGTGCGTTGGGCTCTACGTCGGGACGTGCGTTGGGCTCTACGTCGGGACGTGCGTTGGGCTCTACGTCGGGACGTGCGTTGGGCTCTACGTCTGTAGTTAGCTAACTTTCAGCTCTACGTCGGGACGTGCGTTGGGTTCCACGTCGGGACGTGCGTTGGGCTCTACGTCGGGACGTGCGTTGGGCTCTACGTCGGGACGTGCGTTGGGCTCTACGTCGGGACGTCTTTGGGCTCTACGTCGGGACGTGCGTTGGGCTCTACGTCGGGATTTAGCTTACTTTCAGCTCTACATCGGGACGTGCGTTGGGCTCTACGTCGGGACGTGCGTTGGGCTCTACGTCGGGACGTGCGTTGGGCTCTACGTCGGGACGTGCGTTGGGCTCTACGTCGGGACGTGCGTTGGGCTCTACGTCTGTAGTTAGCTAACTTTCAGCTCTACGTCGGGACGTGCGTTGGGCTCTACGTCGGGACGTGCGTTGGGCTCTACGTCGGGACGTGCGTTGGGCTCTACGTCGGGACGTGCGTTGGGCTCTACGTCGGGACGTGCGTTGGGCTCTACGTCTGTAGTTAGCTAACTTTCAGCTCTACGTCGGGACGTGCGTTGGGCTCTACGTCGGGACGTGCGTTGGGCTCTACGTCGGGACGTGCGTTGGGCTCTACGTCGGGACGTGCGTTGGGCTCTACGTCGGGACGTGCGTTGGGCTCTACGTCTGTAGTTAGCTAACTTTCAGCTCTACGTCGGGACGTGCGTTGGGCTCTACGTCGGGACGTGCGTTGGGCTCTACGTCGGGACGTGCGTTGGGCTCTACGTCGGGACGTGCGTTGGGCTCTACGTCGGGACGTGCGTTGGGCTCTACGTCGGGATTTAGCTTACTTTCAGCTCTACGTCGGGACGTGCGTTGGCCTCTACGTCGGGATTGAGATTACTTTCAGCTCTACGTCGGGACGTGCGTTGGCCTCTACGTCGGGATTGAGATTACTTTCAGCTCTACGTCGGGACGTGCGTTGGCCTCTACGTCGGGATTTAGATTACTTTCAGCTCTACGTCGGGACGTGCGTTGGGCTCTACGTGGGGACGTGCGTTGGACGCTAGGTCTGTAGTTAGCTAACTTTCAGCTCTACGTCGGACGTGCGTTGGGCTCTACGTCGGGACGTGCGTTGGGCTCTACGTCGGGATTTAGCTTACTTTCAGCTCTACGTCGGGACGTGCGTTGGGATCTACGTCGGGATTTAGGTTACTTTCAGCTCTACGTCGGGACGTGCGTTGGGCTCTACGTCTGTAGTTAGCTAACTTTCAGCTCTACGTCCGTAGTTAGCTAACTTTCAGCTCTACGTCGGGACGTGCGTTGGGCTCTACGTCGGGACGTGCGTTGGGCTCTACGTCGGGATTTAGCTTACTTTAATCTCTACGTCGGGACGTGCGTTGGGCTCTACGTCGGGACGTGCGTTGGGCTCTACGTCGGGACGTGCGTTGGGCTCTACGTCGGGACATGCGTTGGGCTCTACGTCTGTAGTTAGCTAACTTTCAGTTCTACGTCGGGACGTGCGTTGGGCGCTACGTCGGGACGTGCGTTGGGCTCTACGTCGGGACGTGCGTTGGCCTCTACGTCGGGATTTAGCTTACTTCCAGCTCTACGTCGGGACGTGCGTTGGGCTCTACGTAGGGACGTGCGTTGGGCTCTACGTCGGGACGTGCGTTGGGCTCTACGTCTGTAGTTAGCTAACTTTCAGATCTACGTCGGGACGTGCGTTGGGCTCTACATCTGTAGTTAGCTAACTTTCAGCTCTACGTCGGGACGTGTGTTGGGCTCTACGTGGGGACGTGCGTTGGGCGCTAGGTCTGTAGTTAGCTAACTTTCAGCTCTACGTCGGACGTGCGTTGGGCTCTACGTCGGGACGTGCGTTGGTCTCTACGTCGGGATTTAGCTTACTTTCAGCTCTACGTCGGGACGTGCGTTGGGATCTACGTCGGGATTTAGGTTACTTTCAGCTCTACGTCGGGACGTGCGTTGGGCTCTACGTCTGTAGTTAGCTAACTTTCAGCTCTACGTCCGTAGTTAGCTAACTTTCAGCTCTACGTCGGGACGTGTGTTGGGCTCTACGTCGGGACGTGCGTTGGGCTCTACGTCGGGACGTGCGTTGGGCTCTACGTCGGGACGTGCGTTGGGCTCTACGTCGGGATTTAGCTTACTTTCATCTCTACGTCGGGACGCGCGTTGGGCTCTACGTCGGGACATGCGTTGGGCTCTACGTCGGGACGTGCGTTGGGCTCTACGTCGGGACATGCGTTGGGCTCTACGTCTGTAGTTAGCTAACTTTCAGTTCTACGTCGGGACGTGCGTTGGGCTCTACGTCGGGATTTAGCTTACTTTCAGCTCTACGTCGGGACGTGCGTTGGCCTCTACGTCGGGACGTGCGTTGGGCTCTACGTCGGGACGTGCGTTGGGCTCTACGTCGGGACGTGCGTTGGGCTCTACGTCGGGACGTGCGTTGGGCTCTACGTCGGGACGTGCGTTGGGCTCTATGTCTGTAGTTAGCTAACTTTCAGCTCTACGTCGGGACGTGCGTTGGGCTCTACGTCGGGACGTGCGTTGGGCTCTACGTCGGGACGTGCGTTGGGCTCTACGTCGGGACGTGCGTTGGGCTCTACGTCGGGACGTGCGTTGGGCTCTACGTCGGGATTTAGCTTACTTTCAGCTCTACGTCGGGACGTGCGTTGGGCTCTACGTCTGTAGTTAGCTAACTTTCCGATCTACGTCGGGACGTGCGTTGGGCTCTACGTCTGTAGTTAGCTAACTTTCAGATCTACGTCGGGACGTGCGTTGGGCTCTACGTCTGTAGTTAGCTAACTTTCAGATCTACGTCGGGACGTGCGTTGGGCTCTACGTCTGTAGTTAGCTAACTTTCAGCTCTACGTCGGGACGTGCGTTGGGCTCTACGTCGGGACGTGCGTTGGGCGCTAGGTCTGTAGTTAGCTAACTTTCAGCTCTACGTCGGGACGTGCGTTGGGCTCTACGTCGGGACGTGCGTTGGGCGCTAGGTCTGTAGTTAGCTAACTTTCAGCTCTACGTCGGGACGTGCGTTGGGCTCTACGTCGGGATTTAGCTTACTTTCAGCTCTACGTCGGGACGTGCGTTGGGCTCTACGTCGGGACGTGCGTTGGGCTCTACGTCGGGACGTGCGTTGGGCTCTACGTCGGGACGTGCGTTGGGCTCTACGTCTGTAGTTAGCTAACTTTCATTTCTACGTCGGGACGTGCGTTGGGCTCTACGTCTGTAGTTAGCTAACTTTCAGTTCTACGTCGGGACGTGCGTTGGGCTCTACGTCGGGATTTAGCTTAATTTCAGCTCTACGTCTGGACGTGCGTTGGGCTCTACGTCGGGATTTAGCTTACTTTCAGCTCAACGTCGGGACGTGCGTTGGGCTCAACGTCGGGACGTGCGTTGGGCTCAACGTCGGGACGTGCGTTGGGCTCTACGTCGGGACGTGCGTTGGGCTCTACGTCGGGACGTGCGTTGGGCTCTACGTCGGGACGTGCGTTGGGCTCTACGTCTGTAGTTAGCTAACTTTCAGCTCTACGTCGGGACGTGAGTTGGGCTCTACGTGGGGACGTGCGTTGGGCGCTAGGTCTGTAGTTAGCTAACTTTCAGCTCTACGTCGGACGTGCGTTGGGCTCTACGTCGGGACGTGCGTTGGGCTCTACGTCGGGATTTAGCTTACTTTCAGCTCTACGTCGGGACGTGCGTTGGGATCTACGTCGGGATTTAGGTTACTTTCAGCTCTACGTCGGGACGTGCGTTGGGCTCTACGTCTGTAGTTAGCTAACTTTCAGCTCTACGTCCGTAGTTAGCTAACTTTCAGCTCTACGTCGGGACGTGCGTTGGGCTCTACGTCGGGACGTGCGTTGGGCTCTACGTCGGGATTTAGCTTACTTTGATCTCTACGTCGGGACGTGCGTTGGGCTCTACGTCGGGATTTAGCTTACTTTCATCTCTACGTCGGGACGTGCGTTGGGCCCTACGTCGGGACGTGCGTTGGGCCCTACGTCGGGACGTGCGTTGGGCTCTACGTCGGGACGTGCGTTGGGCTCTACGTCGGGACGTGCGTTGGGCTCTACGTCGGGACGTGCGTTGGGCTCTACGTCGGGACGTGCGTTGGGCTCTACGTCGGGACGTGCGTTGGGCTCTACGTCTGTAGTTAGCTAACTTTCAGTTCTACGTCGGGACGTGCGTTGGGCTCTACGTCGGGATTTAGCTTACTTTCAGCTCTACGTCGGGACGTGCGTTGGGCTCTACGTCTGTAGTTAGCTAACTTTCAGCTCTACGTCTGTAGTTGGCTAACTTTCAGCTCTACGTCGGGACGTGCGTTGGGCTCTACGTCGGGACGTGCGTTGGGCTCTACGTCGGGACGTGCGTTGGGCTCTACGTCGGGACGTGCGTTGGGCTCTACGTCTGTAGTTAGCTAACTTTCAGCTCTACGTCGGGACGTGCGTTGGGCTCTACGTCGGGACGTGCGTTGGGCTCTACGTCGGGACGTGCGTTGGGCTCTACGTCGGGACGTGCGTTGGGCTCTACGTCGGGACGTGCGTTGGGCTCTACGTCTGTAGTTAGCTAACTTTCAGCTCTACGTCGGGACGTGCGTTGGGCTCTACGTCGGGACGTGCGTTGGGCTCTACGTCGGGACGTGCGTTGGGCTCTACGTCGGGACGTGCGTTGGGCTCTACGTCGGGACGTGCGTTGGGCTCTACGTCGGGACGTGCGTTGGGCTCTACGTCTGTAGTTAGCTAACTTTCAGCTCTACGTCGGGACGTGCGTTGGGCTCTACGTCGGGACGTGCGTTGGGCTCTACGTCGGGACGTGCGTTGGGCTCTACGTCGGGACGTGCGTTGGGCTCTACGTCGGGACGTGCGTTGGGCTCTACGTCGGGATTTAGCTTACTTTCAGCTCTACGTCGGGACGTGCGTTGGCCTCTACGTCGGGATTGAGATTACTTTCAGCTCTACGTCGGGACGTGCGTTGGCCTCTACGTCGGGATTGAGATTACTTTCAGCTCTACGTCGGGACGTGCGTTGGCCTCTACGTCGGGATTTAGATTACTTTCAGCTCTACGTCGGGACGTGCGTTGGGCTCTACGTGGGGACGTGCGTTGGACGCTAGGTCTGTAGTTAGCTAACTTTCAGCTCTACGTCGGACGTGCGTTGGGCTCTACGTCGGGACGTGCGTTGGGCTCTACGTCGGGATTTAGCTTACTTTCAGCTCTACGTCGGGACGTGCGTTGGGATCTACGTCGGGATTTAGGTTACTTTCAGCTCTACGTCGGGACGTGCGTTGGGCTCTACGTCTGTAGTTAGCTAACTTTCAGCTCTACGTCCGTAGTTAGCTAACTTTCAGCTCTACGTCGGGACGTGCGTTGGGCTCTACGTCGGGACGTGCGTTGGGCTCTACGTCGGGATTTAGCTTACTTTAATCTCTACGTCGGGACGTGCGTTGGGCTCTACGTCGGGACGTGCGTTGGGCTCTACGTCGGGACGTGCGTTGGGCTCTACGTCGGGACATGCGTTGGGCTCTACGTCTGTAGTTAGCTAACTTTCAGTTCTACGTCGGGACGTGCGTTGGGCGCTACGTCGGGACGTGCGTTGGGCTCTACGTCGGGACGTGCGTTGGCCTCTACGTCGGGATTTAGCTTACTTCCAGCTCTACGTCGGGACGTGCGTTGGGCTCTACGTAGGGACGTGCGTTGGGCTCTACGTCGGGACGTGCGTTGGGCTCTACGTCTGTAGTTAGCTAACTTTCAGATCTACGTCGGGACGTGCGTTGGGCTCTACATCTGTAGTTAGCTAACTTTCAGCTCTACGTCGGGACGTGTGTTGGGCTCTACGTGGGGACGTGCGTTGGGCGCTAGGTCTGTAGTTAGCTAACTTTCAGCTCTACGTCGGACGTGCGTTGGGCTCTACGTCGGGACGTGCGTTGGTCTCTACGTCGGGATTTAGCTTACTTTCAGCTCTACGTCGGGACGTGCGTTGGGATCTACGTCGGGATTTAGGTTACTTTCAGCTCTACGTCGGGACGTGCGTTGGGCTCTACGTCTGTAGTTAGCTAACTTTCAGCTCTACGTCCGTAGTTAGCTAACTTTCAGCTCTACGTCGGGACGTGCGTTGGGCTCTACGTCGGGACGTGCGTTGGGCTCTACGTCGGGACGTGCGTTGGGCTCTACGTCGGGATTTAGCTTACTTTCATCTCTACGTCGGGACGCGCGTTGGGCTCTACGTCGGGACATGCGTTGGGCTCTACGTCGGGACGTGCGTTGGGCTCTACGTCGGGACATGCGTTGGGCTCTACGTCTGTAGTTAGCTAACTTTCAGTTCTACGTCGGGACGTGCGTTGGGCTCTACGTCGGGATTTAGCTTACTTTCAGCTCTACGTCGGGACGTGCGTTGGCCTCTACGTCGGGACGTGCGTTGGGCTCTACGTCGGGACGTGCGTTGGGCTCTACGTCGGGACGTGCGTTGGGCTCTACGTCGGGACGTGCGTTGGGCTCTACGTCGGGACGTGCGTTGGGCTCTATGTCTGTAGTTAGCTAACTTTCAGCTCTACGTCGGGACGTGCGTTGGGCTCTACGTCGGGACGTGCGTTGGGCTCTACGTCGGGACGTGCGTTGGGCTCTACGTCGGGACGTGCGTTGGGCTCTACGTCGGGACGTGCGTTGGGCTCTACGTCGGGATTTAGCTTACTTTCAGCTCTACGTCGGGACGTGCGTTGGGCTCTACGTCTGTAGTTAGCTAACTTTCCGATCTACGTCGGGACGTGCGTTGGGCTCTACGTCTGTAGTTAGCTAACTTTCAGATCTACGTCGGGACGTGCGTTGGGCTCTACGTCTGTAGTTAGCTAACTTTCAGATCTACGTCGGGACGTGCGTTGGGCTCTACGTCTGTAGTTAGCTAACTTTCAGCTCTACGTCGGGACGTGCGTTGGGCTCTACGTCGGGACGTGCGTTGGGCGCTAGGTCTGTAGTTAGCTAACTTTCAGCTCTACGTCGGGACGTGCGTTGGGCTCTACGTCGGGACGTGCGTTGGGCGCTAGGTCTGTAGTTAGCTAACTTTCAGCTCTACGTCGGGACGTGCGTTGGGCTCTACGTCGGGATTTAGCTTACTTTCAGCTCTACGTCGGGACGTGCGTTGGGCTCTACGTCGGGACGTGCGTTGGGCTCTACGTCGGGACGTGCGTTGGGCTCTACGTCGGGACGTGCGTTGGGCTCTACGTCTGTAGTTAGCTAACTTTCATTTCTACGTCGGGACGTGCGTTGGGCTCTACGTCTGTAGTTAGCTAACTTTCAGTTCTACGTCGGGACGTGCGTTGGGCTCTACGTCGGGATTTAGCTTAATTTCAGCTCTACGTCTGGACGTGCGTTGGGCTCTACGTCGGGATTTAGCTTACTTTCAGCTCTACGTCGGGACGTGCGTTGGGCTCAACGTCGGGACGTGCGTTGGGCTCTACGTCGGGACGTGCGTTGGGCTCTACGTCGGGACGTGCGTTGGGCTCTACGTCGGGACGTGCGTTGGGCTCTACGTCGGGACGTGCGTTGGGCTCTACGTCTGTAGTTAGCTAACTTTCAGCTCTACGTCGGGACGTGAGTTGGGCTCTACGTGGGGACGTGCGTTGGGCGCTAGGTCTGTAGTTAGCTAACTTTCAGCTCTACGTCGGACGTGCGTTGGGCTCTACGTCGGGACGTGCGTTGGGCTCTACGTCGGGATTTAGCTTACTTTCAGCTCTACGTCGGGACGTGCGTTGGGATCTACGTCGGGATTTAGGTTACTTTCAGCTCTACGTCGGGACGTGCGTTGGGCTCTACGTCTGTAGTTAGCTAACTTTCAGCTCTACGTCCGTAGTTAGCTAACTTTCAGCTCTACGTCGGGACGTGCGTTGGGCTCTACGTCGGGACGTGCGTTGGGCTCTACGTCGGGACGTGCGTTGGGCTCTACGTCGGGATTTAGCTTACTTTGATCTCTACGTCGGGACGTGCGTTGGGCTCTACGTCGGGATTTAGCTTACTTTCATCTCTACGTCGGGACGTGCGTTGGGCTCTACGTCGGGACGTGCGTTGGGCCCTACGTCGGGACGTGCGTTGGGCTCTACGTCGGGACGTGCGTTGGGCTCTACGTCGGGACGTGCGTTGGGCTCTACGTCGGGACGTGCGTTGGGCTCTACGTCTGTAGTTAGCTAACTTTCAGTTCTACGTCGGGACGTGCGTTGGGCTCTACGTCGGGATTTAGCTTACTTTCAGCTCTACGTCGGGACGTGCGTTGGGCTCTACGTCTGTAGTTAGCTAACTTTCAGCTCTACGTCTGTAGTTGGCTAACTTTCAGCTCTACGTCGGGACGTGCGTTGGGCTCTACGTCGGGACGTGCGTTGGGCTCTACGTCGGGACGTGCGTTGGGCTCTACGTCGGGACGTGCGTTGGGCTCTACGTCTGTAGTTAGCTAACTTTCAGCTCTACGTCGGGACGTGCGTTGGGCTCTACGTCGGGACGTGCGTTGGGCTCTACGTCGGGACGTGCGTTGGGCTCTACGTCGGGACGTGCGTTGGGCTCTACGTCTGTAGTTAGCTAACTTTCAGCTCTACGTCGGGACGTGCGTTGGGCTCTACGTCGGGACGTGCGTTGGGCTCTACGTCGGGACGTGCGTTGGGCTCTACGTCGGGACGTGCGTTGGGCTCTACGTCTGTAGTTAGCTAACTTTCAGCTCTACGTCGGGACGTGCGTTGGGCTCTAGGTCGGGACGTGCGTTGGGCTCTAGGTCGGGACGTGCGTTGGGCTCTACGTCGGGACGTGCGTTGGGCTCTACGTCTGTAGTTAGCTAACTTTCAGCTCTACGTCGGGACGTGCGTTGGGCTCTACGTCGGGACGTGCGTTGGGCTCTACGTCGGGACGTGCGTTGGGCTCTACGTCGGGACGTGCGTTGGGCTCTATGTCGGGACGCGCGTTGGGCTCTACGTCTGTAGTTAGCTAACTTTCAGCTCTACGTCGGGACGTGCGTTGGGCTCTACGTCGGGACGTGCGTTGGGCTCTACGACGGGACGTGCGTTGGGCTCTACGTCGGGACGTGCGTTGGGCTCTACGTCGGGACGTGCGTTGGGCTCTACGTCGGGACGTGCGTTGGGCTCTACGTCGGGATTTAGCTTACTTTCATCTCTACGTCGGGACGCGCGTTGGGCTCTACGTCGGGACATGCGTTGGGCTCTACGTCGGGACGTGCGTTGGGCTCTACGTCGGGACATGCGTTGGGCTCTACGTCTGTAGTTAGCTAACTTTCAGTTCTACGTCGGGACGTGCGTTGGGCTCTACGTCGGGATTTAGCTTACTTTCAGCTCTACGTCGGGACGTGCGTTGGGCTCTACGTCGGGACGTGCGTTGGGCTCTACGTCGGGACGTGCGTTGGGCTCTACGTCGGGACGTGCGTTGGGCTCTACGTCGGGACGTGCGTTGGGCTCTATGTCTGTAGTTAGCTAACTTTCAGCTCTACGTCGGGACGTGCGTTGGGCGCTACGTCGGGACGTGCGTTGGGCTCTACGTCGGGACGTGCGTTGGGCGCTACGTCGGGACGTGCGTTGGGCTCTACGTCGGGACGTGCGTTGGGCTCTACGTCGGGACGTGCGTTGGGCTCTACGTCGGGATTTAGCTTACTTTCAGCTCTACGTCGGGACGTGCGTTGGGCTCTACGTCTGTAGTTAGCTAACTTTCCGATCTACGTCGGGACGTGCGTTGGGCTCTACGTCTGTAGTTAGCTAACTTTCCGATCTACGTCGGGACGTGCGTTGGGCTCTACGTCTGTAGTTAGCTAACTTTCAGATCTACGTCGGGACGTGCGTTGGGCTCTACGTCTGTAGTTAGCTAACTTTCAGCTCTACGTCGGGACGTGCGTTGGGCTCTACGTCGGGACGTGCGTTGGGCGCTAGGTCTGTAGTTAGCTAACTTTCAGCTCTACGTCGGGACGTGCGTTGGGCTCTACGTCGGGACGTGCGTTGGGCGCTAGGTCTGTAGTTAGCTAACTTTCAGCTCTACGTCGGGACGTGCGTTGGGCTCTACGTCGGGATTTAGCTTACTTTCAGCTCTACGTCGGGACGTGCGTTGGGCTCTACGTCGGGACGTGCGTTGGGCTCTACGTCGGGACGTGCGTTGGGCTCTACGTCGGGACGTGCGTTGGGCTCTACGTCTGTAGTTAGCTAACTTTCATTTCTACGTCGGGACGTGCGTTGGGCTCTACGTCTGTAGTTAGCTAACTTTCAGTTCTACGTCGGGACGTGCGTTGGGCTCTACGTCGGGATTTAGCTTAATTTCAGCTCTACGTCGGGACGTGCGTTGGGCTCTACGTCGGGATTTAGCTTACTTTCAGCTCTACGTCGGGACGTGCGTTGGGCTCAACGTCGGGACGTGCGTTGGGCTCTACGTCGGGACGTGCGTTGGGCTCTACGTCGGGACGTGCGTTGGGCTCTACGTCGGGACGTGCGTTGGGCTCTACGTCTGTAGTTAGCTAACTTTCAGCTCTACGTCGGGACGTGCGTTGGGCTCTACGTGGGGACGTGCGTTGGGCGCTAGGTCTGTAGTTAGCTAACTTTCAGCTCTACGTCGGACGTGCGTTGGGCTCTACGTCGGGACGTGCGTTGGGCTCTACGTCGGGATTTAGCTTACTTTCAGCTCTACGTCGGGACGTGCGTTGGGATCTACGTCGGGATTTAGGTTACTTTCAGCTCTACGTCGGGACGTGCGTTGGGCTCTACGTCTGTAGTTAGCTAACTTTCAGCTCTACGTCCGTAGTTAGCTAACTTTCAGCTCTACGTCGGGACGTGCGTTGGGCTCTACGTCGGGACGTGCGTTGGGCTCTACGTCGGGATTTAGCTTACTTTCATCTCTACGTCGGGACGTGCGTTGGGCTCTACGTCGGGACGTGCGTTGGGCCCTACGTCGGGACGTGCGTTGGGCTCTACGTCGGGACGTGCGTTGGGCTCTACGTCGGGATTTAGCTTACTTTCATCTCTACGTCGGGACGTGCGTTGGGCTCTACGTCGGGACGTGCGTTGGGCCCTACGTCGGGACGTGCGTTGTGCTCTACGTCGGGACGTGCGTTGGGCTCTACGTCGGGACGTGCGTTGGGCTCTACGTCGGGACGTGCGTTGGGCTCTACGTCTGTAGTTAGCTAACTTTCAGTTCTACGTCGGGACGTGCGTTGGGCTCTACGTCGGGATTTAGCTTACTTTCAGCTCTACGTCAGGACGTGCGTTGGGCTCTACGTCTGTAGTTAGCTAACTTTCAGCTCTACGTCTGTAGTTAGCTAACTTTCAGCTCTACGTCGGGACGTACGTTGGGCTCTACGTCGGGACGTGCGTTGGGCTCTACGTCGGGACGTGCGTTGGGCTCTACGTCGGGACGTGCGTTGGGCTCTACGTCTGTAGTTAGCTAACTTTCAGCTCTACGTCGGGACGTGCGTTGGGCTCTACGTCGGGACGTGCGTTGGGCTCTACGTCGGGACGTGCGTTGGGCTCTACGTCGGGACGTGCGTTGGGCTCTACGTCGGGACGTGCGTTGGGCTCTACGTCGGGACGTGCGTTGGGCTCTACGTCGGGACGTGCGTTGGGCTCTACGTCTGTAGTTAGCTAACTTTCAGCTCTACGTCGGGACGTGCGTTGGGCTCTACGTCGGGACGTGCGTTGGGCTCTACGTCGGGACGTGCGTTGGGCTCTACGTCGGGACGTGCGTTGGGCTCTACGTCGGGACGTGCGTTGGGCTCTACGTCTGTAGTTAGCTAACTTTCAGCTCTACGTCGGGACGTGCGTTGGGCTCTACGTCGGGACGTGCGTTGGGCTCTACGTCGGGACGTGCGTTGGGCTCTACGTCGGGACGTGCGTTGGGCTCTACGTCGGGATGTGCGTTGGGCTCTACGTCTGTAGTTAGCTAACTTTCAGCTCTACGTCGGGACGTGCGTTGGGCTCTACGTCGGGACGTGCGTTGGGCTCTACGTCGGGACGTGCGTTGGGCTCTACGTCGGGACGTGCGTTGGGCTCTATGTCGGGACGCGCGTTGGGCTCTACGTCTGTAGTTAGCTAACTTTCAGCTCTACGTCGGGACGTGCGTTGGGCTCTACGTCGGGACGTGCGTTGGGCTCTACGTCGGGACGTGCGTTGGGCTCTACGTCGGGACGTGCGTTGGGCTCTACGTCGGGACGTGCGTTGGGCTCTACGTCGGGATTTAGCTTACTTTCATCTCTACGTCGGGACGTGCGTTGGGCTCTACGTCGGGACGTGCGTTGGCCTCTACGTCGGGACGTGCGTTGGCCTCTACGTCGGGACGTGCGTTGGCCTCTACGTCGGGACGTGCGTTGGCCTCTACGTCGGGATTTAGCTTACTTTCAGCTCTACGTCGGGACGTGCGTTGGCCTCTACGTCGGGATTTAGCTTACTTTCAGCTCTACGTCGGGACGTGCGTTGGGCTCTACGTCGGGACGTGCGTTGGGCTCTACGTCGGGACGTGCGTTGGGCTCTACGTCGGGACGTGCGTTGGGCTCTAAGTCTGTAGTTAGCTAACTTTCAGCTCTACGTCGGGACGTGCGTTGGGCTCTACGTCGGGACGTGCGTTGGGCTCTACGTCGGGACGTGCGTTGGGCTCTACGTCGGGACGTGCGTTGGGCTCCACGTCGGGATTTAGCTTACCTTCAGCTCTACGTCGGGACGTGCGTTGGGCTCTACGTCGGGACGTGCGTTGGGCTCTACGTCTGTAGTTAGCTAACTTTCAGATCTACGTCGGGAAGTGCGTTGGGCTCTACATCTGTAGTTAGCTAACTTTCAGCTCTACGTCGGGACGTGCGTTGGGCTCTACGTGGGGACGTGCGTTGGGCGCTAGGTCTGTAGTTAGCTAACTTTCAGCACTACGTCGGACGTGCGTTGGGCTCTACGTCGGGACGTGCGTTGGGCTCTACGCCGGGATTTAGCTTACTTTCAGCTCTACGTCGGGACGTGCGTTGGGATCTACGTCGGGATTTAGGTTACTTTCAGCTCTACGTCGGGACGTGCGTTGGGCTCTACGTCTGTAGTTAGCTAACTTTCAGCTCTACGTCCGTAGTTAGCTAACTTTCAGCTCAACGTCCGTAGTTAGCTAACTTTCAGCTCTACGTCGGGACGTGCGTTGGGCTCTACGTCGGGACGTGCGTTGGGCTCTACGTCGGGATTTAGCTTACTTTCATCTCTACGTCGGGACGTGCGTTGGGCTCTACGTCGGGACATGCGTTGGGCTCTACGTCGGGACGTGCGTTGGGCTCTACGTCGGGACGTGCGTTGGGCTCTACGTCGGGACGTGCGTTGGGCTCTACGTCGGGACGTGCGTTGGGCTCTACGTCTGTAGTTAGCTAACTTTCAGTTCTACGTCGGGACGTGCGTTGGGCTCTACGTCGGGATTTAGCTTACTTTCAGCTCTACGTCGGGACGTGCGTTGGGCTCTACATCTGTAGTTAGCTAACTTTCAGCTCTACGTCTGTAGTTGGCTAACTTTCAGCTCTACGTCGGAACGTGCGTTGGGCTCTACGTCGGGACGTGCGTTGGGCTCTACGTCGGGACGTGCGTTGGGCTCTACGTCGGGACGTGCGTTGGGCTCTACGTCTGTAGTTAGCTAACTTTCAGCTCTACGTCGGGACGTGCGTTGGGCTCTACGTCGGGACGTGCGTTGGGCTCTACGTCGGGACGTGCGTTGGGCTCTACGTCGGGACGTGCGTTGGGCTCTACGTCGGGACGTGCGTTGGGCTCTACGTCTGTAGTTAGCTAACTTTCAGCTCTACGTCGGGACGTGCGTTGGGCTCTACGTCGGGACGTGCGTTGGGCTCTACGTCGGGACGTGCGTTGGGCTCTACGTCGGGACGTGCGTTGGGCTCTACGTCGGGACGTGCGTTGGGCTCTACGTCTGTAGTTAGCTAACTTTCAGCTCTACGTCGGGACGTGCGTTGGGCTCTAGGTCGGGACGTGCGTTGGGCTCTACGTCGGGACGTGCGTTGGGCTCTACGTCTGTAGTTAGCTAACTTTCAGCTCTACGTCGGGACGTGCGTTGGGCTCTACGTCGGGACGTGCGTTGGGCTCTACGTCGGGACGTGCGTTGGGCTCTATGTCGGGACGCGCGTTGGGCTCTACGTCTGTAGTTAGCTAACTTTCAGCTCTACGTCGGGACGTGCGTTGGGCTCTACGTCGGGACGTGCGTTGGGCTCTACGACGGGACGTGCGTTGGGCTCTACGTCGGGACGTGCGTTGGGCTCTACGTCGGGACGTGCGTTGGGCTCTACGTCGGGACGTGCGTTGGGCTCTACGTCGGGATTTAGCTTACTTTCATCTCTACGTCGGGACGCGCGTTGGGCTCTACGTCGGGACATGCGTTGGGCTCTACGTCGGGACGTGCGTTGGGCTCTACGTCGGGACATGCGTTGGGCTCTACGTCTGTAGTTAGCTAACTTTCAGTTCTACGTCGGGACGTGCGTTGGGCTCTACGTCGGGATTTAGCTTACTTTCAGCTCTACGTCGGGACGTGCGTTGGGCTCTACGTCGGGACGTGCGTTGGGCTCTACGTCGGGACGTGCGTTGGGCTCTACGTCGGGACGTGCGTTGGGCTCTACGTCGGGACGTGCGTTGGGCTCTACGTCGGGACGTGCGTTGGGCTCTATGTCTGTAGTTAGCTAACTTTCAGCTCTACGTCGGGACGTGCGTTGGGCGCTACGTCGGGACGTGCGTTGGGCTCTACGTCGGGACGTGCGTTGGGCGCTACGTCGGGACGTGCGTTGGGCTCTACGTCGGGACGTGCGTTGGGCTCTACGTCGGGACGTGCGTTGGGCTCTACGTCGGGATTTAGCTTACTTTCAGCTCTACGTCGGGACGTGCGTTGGGCTCTACGTCTGTAGTTAGCTAACTTTCCGATCTACGTCGGGACGTGCGTTGGGCTCTACGTCTGTAGTTAGCTAACTTTCCGATCTACGTCGGGACGTGCGTTGGGCTCTACGTCTGTAGTTAGCTAACTTTCAGATCTACGTCGGGACGTGCGTTGGGCTCTACGTCTGTAGTTAGCTAACTTTCAGCTCTACGTCGGGACGTGCGTTGGGCTCTACGTCGGGACGTGCGTTGGGCGCTAGGTCTGTAGTTAGCTAACTTTCAGCTCTACGTCGGGACGTGCGTTGGGCTCTACGTCGGGACGTGCGTTGGGCGCTAGGTCTGTAGTTAGCTAACTTTCAGCTCTACGTCGGGACGTGCGTTGGGCTCTACGTCGGGATTTAGCTTACTTTCAGCTCTACGTCGGGACGTGCGTTGGGCTCTACGTCGGGACGTGCGTTGGGCTCTACGTCGGGACGTGCGTTGGGCTCTACGTCGGGACGTGCGTTGGGCTCTACGTCTGTAGTTAGCTAACTTTCATTTCTACGTCGGGACGTGCGTTGGGCTCTACGTCTGTAGTTAGCTAACTTTCAGTTCTACGTCGGGACGTGCGTTGGGCTCTACGTCGGGATTTAGCTTAATTTCAGCTCTACGTCGGGACGTGCGTTGGGCTCTACGTCGGGATTTAGCTTACTTTCAGCTCTACGTCGGGACGTGCGTTGGGCTCAACGTCGGGACGTGCGTTGGGCTCTACGTCGGGACGTGCGTTGGGCTCTACGTCGGGACGTGCGTTGGGCTCTACGTCGGGACGTGCGTTGGGCTCTACGTCTGTAGTTAGCTAACTTTCAGCTCTACGTCGGGACGTGCGTTGGGCTCTACGTGGGGACGTGCGTTGGGCGCTAGGTCTGTAGTTAGCTAACTTTCAGCTCTACGTCGGACGTGCGTTGGGCTCTACGTCGGGACGTGCGTTGGGCTCTACGTCGGGATTTAGCTTACTTTCAGCTCTACGTCGGGACGTGCGTTGGGATCTACGTCGGGATTTAGGTTACTTTCAGCTCTACGTAGGGACGTGCGTTGGGCTCTACGTCTGTAGTTAGCTAACTTTCAGCTCTACGTCCGTAGTTAGCTAACTTTCAGCTCTACGTCGGGACGTGCGTTGGGCTCTACGTCGGGACGTGCGTTGGGCTCTACGTCGGGATTTAGCTTACTTTCATCTCTACGTCGGGACGTGCGTTGGGCTCTACGTCGGGACGTGCGTTGGGCTCTACGTCGGGACGTGCGTTGGGCTCTACGTCGGGATTTAGCTTACTTTCATCTCTACGTCGGGACGTGCGTTGGGCTCTACGTCGGGACGTGCGTTGGGCCCTACGTCGGGACGTGCGTTGGGCTCTACGTCGGGACGTGCGTTGGGCTCTACGTCGGGACGTGCGTTGGGCTCTACGTCGGGACGTGCGTTGGGCTCTACGTCTGTAGTTAGCTAACTTTCAGTTCTACGTCGGGACGTGCGTTGGGCTCTACGTCGGGATTTAGCTTACTTTCAGCTCTACGTCAGGACGTGCGTTGGGCTCTACGTCTGTAGTTAGCTAACTTTCAGCTCTACGTCTGTAGTTAGCTAACTTTCAGCTCTAGGTCGGGACGTGCGTTGGGCTCTACGTCGGGACGTGCGTTGGGCTCTACGTCGGGACGTGCGTTGGGCTCTACGTCGGGACGTGCGTTGGGCTCTACGTCTGTAGTTAGCTAACTTTCAGCTCTACGTCGGGACGTGCGTTGGGCTCTACGTCGGGACGTGCGTTGGGCTCTACGTCGGGACGTGCGTTGGGCTCTACGTCGGGACGTGCGTTGGGCTCTACGTCTGTAGTTAGCTAACTTTCAGCTCTACGTCGGGACGTGCGTTGGGCTCTACGTCGGGACGTGCGTTGGGCTCTACGTCGGGACGTGCGTTGGGCTCTACGTCGGGACGTGCGTTGGGCTCTACGTCGGGACGTGCGTTGGGCTCTACGTCTGTAGTTAGCTAACTTTCAGCTCTACGTCGGGACGTGCGTTGGGCTCTACGTCGGGACGTGCGTTGGGCTCTACGTCGGGACGTGCGTTGGGCTCTACGTCGGGACGTGCGTTGGGCTCTACGTCGGGATGTGCGTTGGGCTCTACGTCTGTAGTTAGCTAACTTTCAGCTCTACGTCGGGACGTGCGTTGGGCTCTACGTCGGGACGTGCGTTGGGCTCTACGTCGGGACGTGCGTTGGGCTCTACGTCGGGACGCGCGTTGGGCTCTACGTCTGTAGTTAGCTAACTTTCAGCTCTACGTCGGGACGTGCGTTGGGCTCTACGTCGGGACGTGCGTTGGGCTCTACGTCGGGACGTGCGTTGGGCTCTACGTCGGGACGTGCGTTGGGGTCTACGTCGGGACGTGCGTTGGGCTCTACGTCGGGATTTAGCTTACTTTCATCTCTACGTCGGGACGTGCGTTGGGCTCTACGTCGGGACGTGCGTTGGCCTCTACGTCGGGACGTGCGTTGGCCTCTACGTCGGGACGTGCGTTGGCCTCTACGTCGGGATTTAGCTTACTTTCAGCTCTACGTCGGGACGTGCGTTGGCCTCTACGTCGGGATTTAGCTTACTTTCAGCTCTACGTCGGGACGTGCGTTGGGCTCTACGTCGGGACGTGCGTTGGGCTCTACGTCGGGACGTGCGTTGGGCTCTACGTCGGGACGTGCGTTGGGCTCTACGTCGGGACGTGCGTTGGGCTCTAAGTCTGTAGTTAGCTAACTTTCAGCTCTACGTCGGGACGTGCGTTGGGCTCTACGTCGGGACGTGCGTTGGGCTCTACGTCGGGACGTGCGTTGGGCTCTACGTCGGGACGTGCGTTGGGCTCCACGTCGGGATTTAGCTTACCTTCAGCTCTACGTCGGGACGTGCGTTGGGCTCTACGTCGGGACGTGCGTTGGGCTCTACGTCTGTAGTTAGCTAACTTTCAGATCTACGTCGGGAAGTGCGTTGGGCTCTACATCTGTAGTTAGCTAACTTTCAGCTCTACGTCGGGACGTGCGTTGGGCTCTACGTGGGGACGTGCGTTGGGCGCTAGGTCTGTAGTTAGCTAACTTTCAGCACTACGTCGGACGTGCGTTGGGCTCTACGTCGGGACGTGCGTTGGGCTCTACGCCGGGATTTAGCTTACTTTCAGCTCTACGTCGGGACGTGCGTTGGGATCTACGTCGGGATTTAGGTTACTTTCAGCTCTACGTCGGGACGTGCGTTGGGCTCTACGTCTGTAGTTAGCTAACTTTCAGCTCTACGTCCGTAGTTAGCTAACTTTCAGCTCAACGTCCGTAGTTAGCTAACTTTCAGCTCTACGTCGGGACGTGCGTTGGGCTCTACGTCGGGATTTAGCTTACTTTCATCTCTACGTCGGGACGTGCGTTGGGCTCTACGTCGGGACATGCGTTGGGCTCTACGTCGGGACGTGCGTTGGGCTCTACGTCGGGACGTGCGTTGGGCTCTACGTCGGGACGTGCGTTGGGCTCTACGTCGGGACGTGCGTTGGGCTCTACGTCTGTAGTTAGCTAACTTTCAGTTCTACGTCGGGACGTGCGTTGGGCTCTACGTCGGGATTTAGCTTACTTTCAGCTCTACGTCGGGACGTGCGTTGGGCTCTACGTCGGGACGTGCGTTGGGCTCTACGTCGGGACGTGCGTTGGGCTCTACGTCGGGACGTGCGTTGGGCTCTACGTCGGGACGTGCGTTGGGCTCTACGTCTGTAGTTAGCTAACTTTCAGCTCTACGTCGGGACGTGCGTTGGGCTCTACGTCGGGACGTGCGTTGGGCTCTACGTCGGGACGTGCGTTGGGCTCTACGTCGGGACGTGCGTTGGGCTCTACGTCGGGATTTAGCTTACTTTCATCTCTACGTCGGGACGTGCGTTGGGCTCTACGTCGGGACGTGCGTTGGGCTCTACGTCGGGACGTGCGTTGGGCTCTACGTCGGGACGTGCGTTGGCCTCTACGTCGGGACGTGCGTTGGCCTCTACGTCGGGATTTAGCTTACTTTCAGCTCTACGTCGGGACGTGCGTTGGCCTCTACGTCGGGATTTAGCTTACTTTCAGCTCTACGTCGGGACGTGCGTTGGCCTCTACGTCGGGATTTAGTTTACTTTCAGCTCTACGTTGGGACGTGCGTTGGGCTCTACGTTGGGACGTGCGTTGGGCTCTACGTCGGGACGTGCGTTGGGCTCTACGTCGGGACGTGCGTTGGGCTCTACGTCGGGACGTGCGTTGGGCTCTATGTCTGTAGTTAGCTAACTTTCAGCTCTACGTCGGGACGTGCGTTGGGTGCTACGTCGGGACGTGCGTTGGGCTCTACGTCGGGACGTGCGTTGGGCTCCACGTCGGGATTTAGCTTACTATCAGCTCTACGTCGGGACGTGCGTTGGGCTCTACGTCGGGACGTGCGTTGGGCTCTACGTCTGTAGTTAGCTAACTTTCAGCTCTACGTGGGGACATGCGTTGGGCGCTAGGTCTGTAGTTAGCTAACTTTCAGCTCTACGTCGGACGTGCGTTGGGCTCTACGTCGGGACGTGCGTTGGGCTCTACGTCGGGATTTAGCTTACTTTCAGCTCTACGTCGGGACGTGCGTTGGGATCTACGTCGGGATTTAGGTTACTTTCAGCTCTACGTCGGGACGTGAGTTGGGCTCTACGTCTGTAGTTAGCTAACTTTCAGCTCTACGTCCGTAGTTAGCTAACTTTCAGCTCTACGTCGGGACGTGCGTTGGGCTCTACGTCGGGACGTGCGTTGGGCTCTACGTCGGGACGTGCGTTGGGCTCTACGTCGGGATTTAGCTTACTTTCATCTCTACGTCGGGACGTGCGTTGGGCTCTACGTCGGGACATGCTTTGGGCTCTACGTCGGGACATACTTTGGGCTCTACGTCGGGACGTGCGTTGGGCTCTACGTCGGGACATGCGTTGGGCTCTACGTCTGTAGTTAGCTAACTTTCAGTTCTACGTCGGGACGTGCGTTGGGCTCTACGTCGGGATTTAGCTTACTTTCAGCTCTACGTCGGGACGTGCGTTGGGCTCTACGTCGGGACGTGCGTTGGGCTCTACGTCGGGACGTGCGTTGGGCTCTACGTCGGGACGTGCGTTGGGCTCTACGTCGGGACGTGCGTTGGGCTCTACGTCGGGACGTGCGTTGCGCTCTATGTCTGTAGTTAGCTAACTTTCAGCTCTACGTCGGGACGTGCGTTGGGCGCTACGTCGGGACGTGCGTTGGGCTCTATGTCGGGACGTGCGTTGGGCTCTATGTCGGGACGTGCGTTGGGCTCTACGTCGGGACGTGCGTTCGGCTCTACGTCGGGATTTAGCTTACTTTCAGCTCTACGTCGGGACGTGCGTTGGGCTCTACGTCTGTAGTTAGCTAACTTTCCGATCTACGTCGGGACGTGCGTTGGGCTCTACGTCTGTAGTTAGCTAACTTTCAGATCTACGTCGGGACGTGCGTTGGGCTCTACGTCTGTAGTTAGCTAACTTTCAGCTCTACGTCGGGACGTGCGTTGGGCTCTACGTCGGGACGTGCGTTGGGCGCTAGGTCTGTAGTTAGCTAACTTTCAGCTCTACGTCGGGACGTGCGTTGGGCTCTACGTCGGGACGTGCGTTGGGCGCTAGGTCTGTAGTTAGCTAACTTTCAGCTCTACGTCGGGACGTGCGTTGGGCTCTACGTCGGGATTTAGCTTACTTTCAGCTCTACGTCGGGACGTGCGTTGGGCTCTACGTCGGGACGTGCGTTGGGCTCTACGTCGGGACGTTCGTTGGGCTCTACGTCGGGACGTGCGTTGGGCTCTACGTCGGGATTTAGCTTACTTTCATCTCTACGTCGGGACGTGCGTTGGGCTCTACGTCGGGACGTGCGTTGGGCTCTACGTCGGGACGTGCGTTGGGCTCTACGTCGGGACGTGCGTTGGGCTCTACGTCGGGACATGCGTTGGGCTCTACGTCTGTAGTTAGCTAACTTTCAGTTCTACGTCAGGACGTGCGTTGGGCTCTACGTCTGTAGTTAGCTAACTTTCAGTTCTACGTCGGGACGTGCGTTGGGCTCTACGTCGGGATTTAGCTTACTTTCAGCTCTACGTCGGGACGTGCGTTGGGCTCAACGTCGGGACGTGCGTTGGGCTCTACGTCGGGACGTGCGTTGGGCTCTACGTCTGTAGTTAGCTAACTTTCAGCTCTACGTCGGGACGTGCGTTGGGCTCTACGTGGGGACGTGCGTTGGGCGCTAGGTCTGTAGTTAGCTAACTTTCAGCTCTACGTCGGACGTGCGTTGGTCTCTACGTCGGGACGTGCGTTGGGCTCTACGTCGGGATTTAGCTTACTTTCAGCTCTACGTCGGGTCGTGCGTTGGGCTCTACGTCGGGATTTAGGTTACTTTCAGCTCTACGTCGGGACGTGCGTTGGGTTCTACGTCTGTAGTTAGCTAACTTTCAGCTCTACGTCCGTAGTTAGCTAACTTTCAGCTCTACGTCGGGACGTGCGTTGGGCTCTACGTCGGGACGTGCGTTGGGCTCTACGTCGGGACGTGCGTTGGGCTCTACGTCGGGACGTGCGTTGGGCTCTACGTCGGGATTTAGCTTACTTTCATTTCTACGTCGGGACGTGCGTTGGGCTCTACGTCGGGACGTGCGTTGGGCTCTACGTCGGGACGTGCGTTGGGCTCTACGTCGGGACGTGCGTTGGGCTCTACGTCTGTAGTTAGCTAACTTTCAGTTCTACGTCGGGACGTGCGTTGGACTCTACGTCGGGATTTAGCTTACTTTCAGCTCTACGTCGGGACGTGCGTTGGGCTCTACGTCGGGACGTGCGTTGGGCTCTACGTCGGGACGTGCGTTGGGCTCTACGTCGGGACGTGCGTTGGGCTCTACGTCTGTAGTTAGCTAACTTTCAGCTCTACGTCGGGACGTGCGTTGGGCTCTACGTCGGGACGTGCGTTGGGCTCTACGTCGGGACGTGCGTTGGGCTCTACGTCGGGACGTGCGTTGGGCTCTACGTCGGGACGTGCGTTGGGCTCTACGTCTGTAGTTAGCTAACTTTCAGCTCTACGTCGGGACGTGCGTTGGGCTCTACGTCGGGACGTGCGTTGGGCTCTACGTCGGGACGTGCGTTGGGCTCTACGTCGGGACGTGCGTTGGGCTCTACGTCGGGACGTGCGTTGGGCTCTACGTCTGTAGTTAGCTAACTTTCAGCTCTACGTCGGGACGTGCGTTGGGCTCTACGTCGGGACGTGCGTTGGGCTCTACGTCGGGACGTGCGTTGGGCTCTACGTCGGGACGTGCGTTGGGCTCTACGTCTGTAGTTAGCTAACTTTCAGCTCTACGTCGGGACGTGCGTTGGGCTCTACGTCGGGACGTGCGTTGGGCTCTACGTCGGGACGTGCGTTGGGCTCTACGTCGGGACTTGCGTTGGGCTCTACGTCTGTAGTTAGCTAACTTTCAGCTCTACGTCGGGACGTGCGTTGGGCTCTACGTCGGGACGTGCGTTGGGCTCTACGTCGGGACGTGCGTTGGGCTCTACGTCGGGACGTGCGTTGGGCTCTACGTCGGGACGTGCGTTGGGCTCTACGTCGGGACGCGCGTTGGGCTCTACGTCTGTAGTTAGCTAACTTTCAGCTCTACGTCGGGACGTGCGTTGGGCTCTACGTCGGGACGTGCGTTGGGCTCTACGTCGGGACGTGCGTTGGGCTCTACGTCGGGACGTGCGTTGGGCTCTACGTCGGGATTTAGCTTACTTTCATCTCTACGTCGGGACGTGCGTTGGGCTCTACGTCGGGACGTGCGTTGGCCTCTACGTCGGGACGTGCGTTGGCCTCTACGTCGGGACGTGCGTTGGCCTCTACGTCGGGATTTAGCTTACTTTCAGCTCTACGTCGGGACGTGCGTTGGCCTCTACGTCGGGATTTAGCTTACTTTCAGCTCTACGTCGGGACGTGCGTTGGCCTCTACGTCGGGATTTAGCTTACTTTCAGCTCTACGTCGGGACGTGCGTTGGCCTCTACGTCGGGATTTAGCTTACTTTCAGCTCTACGTCGGGACGTGCGTTGGCCTCTACGTCGGGATTTAGCTTACTTTCAGCTCTACGTCGGGACGTGCGTTGGGCTCTACGTCGGGATTTAGTTTACTTTCAGCTCTACGTCGGGACGTGCGTTGGGCTCTACGTCGGGACGTGCGTTGGGCTCTACGTCGGGACGTGCGTTGGGCTCTACGTCGGGACGTGCGTTGGGCTCTACGTCGGGACGTGCGTTGGGCTCTATGTCTGTAGTTAGCTAACTTTCAGCTCTACGTCGGGACGTGCGTTGGGCGCTACGTCGGGACGTGCGTTGGGCTCTACGTCGGGACGTGCGTTGGGTTCTACGTCGGGACGTGCGTTGGGCTCCACGTCGGGATTTAGCTTACTTTCAGCTCTACGTCGGGATGTGCGTTGGTCTCTACGTCGGGACGTGCGTTGGGCTCTACGTCTGTAGTTAGCTAACTTTCAGATCTACGTCGGGACGTGCGTTGGGCTCTACATCTGTAGTTAGCTAACTTTCAGCTCTACGTCGGGACGTGCGTTGGGCTCTACGTGGGGACGTGCGTTGGGCGCTAGGTCTGTAGTTAGCTAACTTTCAGCTCTACGTCGGACGTGCGTTGGGCTCTACGTCGGGACGTGCGTTGGGCTCTACGTCGGGATTTAGCTTACTTTCAGCTCTACGTCGGGACGTGCGTTGGGATCTACGTCGGGATTTAGGTTACTTTCAGCTCTACGTCGGGACGTGCGTTGGGCTCTACGTCTGTAGTTAGCTAACTTTCAGCTCTACGTCCGTAGTTAGCTAACTTTCAGCTCTACGTCGGGACGTGCGTTGGGCTCTACGTCGGGACGTGCGTTGGGCTCTACGTCGGGATTTAGCTTACTTTCATCTCTACGTCGGGACGTGCGTTGGGCTCTACGTCGGGACATGCGTTGGGCTCTACGTCGGGACGTGCGTTGGGCTCTACGTCGGGACGTGCGTTGGGCTCTACGTCTGTAGTTAGCTAACTTTCAGTTCTACGTCGGGACGTGCGTTGGGCTCTACGTCGGGATTTAGCTTACTTTCAGCTCTACGTCGGGACGTGCGTTGGGCTCTACGTCGGGACGTGCGTTGGGCTCTACGTCGGGACGTGCGTTGGGCTCTACGTCGGGACGTGCGTTGGGCTCTACGTCGGGACGTGCGTTGGGCTCTATGTCTGTAGTTAGCTAACTTTCAGCTCTACGTCGGGACGTGCGTTGGGCGCTACGTCGGGACGTGCGTTGGGCTCTACGTCGGGACGTGCGTTGGGCTCTACGTCGGGATTTAGCTTACTTTCAGCTCTACGTCGGGACGTGCGTTGGGCTCTACGTCTGTAGTTAGCTAACTTTCCGATCTACGTCGGGACGTGCGTTGGGCTCTACGTCTGTAGTTAGCTAACTTTCCGATCTACGTCGGGACGTGCGTTGGGCTCTACGTCTGTAGTTAGCTAACTTTCAGATCTACGTCGGGACGTGCGTTGGGCTCTACGTCTGTAGTTAGCTAACTTTCAGCTCTACGTCGGGACGTGCGTTGGGCTCTACGTCGGGACGTGCGTTGGGCGCTAGGTCTGTAGTTAGCTAACTTTCAGCTCTACATCGGGACGTGCGTTGGGCTCTACGTCGGGACGTGCGTTGGGCGCTAGGTCTGTAGTTAGCTAACTTTCAGCTCTACGTCGGGACGTGCGTTGGGCTCTACGTCGGGACGTGCGTTGGGCTCTACGTCGGGACGTGCGTTGGGCTCTACGTCGGGACGTGCGTTGGGCTCTACGTCGGGATTTAGCTTACTTTCATCTCTACGTCGGGACGTGCGTTGGGCTCTACGTCGGAACGTGCGTTGGGCTCTACGTCGGAACGTGCGTTGGGCTCTACGTCGGGACATGCGTTGGGCTCTACGTCTGTAGTTAGCTAACTTTCAGTTCTACATCGGGACATGCGTTGGGCTCTACGTCTGTAGTTAGCTAACTTTCAGTTCTACGTCGGGACGTGCGTTGGGCTCTACGTCGGGATTTAGCTTACTTTCAGCTCTACGTCGGGACGTGCGTTGGGCTCTACGTCGGGACGTGCGTTGGGCTCTACGTCGGGACGTGCGTTGGGCTCTACGTCGGGACGTGCGTTGGGCTCTACGTCTGTAGTTAGCTAACTTTCAGCTCTACGTCGGGACGTGCGTTGGGCTCTACGTCGGGACGTGCATTGGGCTCTATGTCTATAGTTAGCTAACTTTCAGCTCTACGTCGGGACGTGCGTTGGGCTCTATGTCTGTAGTTATCTAACTTTCAGCTCTACGTCCGGACGTGCGTTGGGCTCTACGTCGGGATTTAGCTTACTTTGAGCTCTACATCGGGACGTGCGTTGGGCTCTACGTCGGGACGTGCGTTGGGCTCTACGTCGGGACGTGCGTTGGGCTCTACGTCTGTAGTTAGCTAACTTTCAGCTCTACGTCGGGACGTGCGTTGGGCTCTACGTCGGGACGTGCGTTGGGCTCTACGTCGGGACGTGCGTTGGGCTCTACGTCGGGACGTGCGTTGGGCTCTATGTCTATAGTTATCTAACTTTCAGCTCTACGTCGGGACGTGCGTTGGGCTCTATGTCTGTAGTTAGCTAACTTTCAGCTCTACGTCCGGACGTGCGTTGGGCTCTACGTCGGGATTTAGCTTACTTTCAGCTCTACGTCGGGACGTGCGTTGGGCTCTACGTCGGGACGTGCGTTGGGCTCTACGTCGGGACGTGCGTTGGGCTCTACGTCTGTAGTTAGCTAACTTTCAGCTCTACGTCGGGACGTGCGTTGGGCTCTACGTCGGGACGTGCGTTGGGCTCTACGTCTGTAGTTAGCTAACTTTCAGTTGTACGTCGGGACGTGCGTTGGGCTCTACGTCTGTAGTTAGCTAACTTTCAGCTCTACGTCGGGACGTGCGTTGGGCTCTACGTCTGTAGTTAGCTAACTTTCAGCTCTACGTCGGGACGTGCGTTGGGCTCTACGTCTGTAGTTAGCTAACTTTCAGCTCTACGTCGGGACGTGCGTTGGGCTCTACGTCTGTAGTTAGCTAACTTTCAGATCTACGTCGGGACGTGCGTTGGGCTGTACGTCGGGACGTGCGTTGGGCTGTATGTCGGGACATGCGTTGGGCTCTACGTCGGGACGTGCGTTGGGCTCTACGTCTATAGTTAGCTAACTTTCAGCACTACGTCGGAACGTGCGTTGAGCTCTACGTCGGGACGTGCGTTGGGCTCTACGTCTATAGTTAGCTAACTTTCAGGTCTACGTCGGGACGTGCGTTGGGCTCTACGTCGGGACGTGCGTTGGGCGCTACGTCGGGACGTGCGTTGGGCGCTACGTCGGGACGTGCGTTGGGCTCTACGTCGGGACGTGCGTTGGTCTCTACGTCTATAGTTAGCTAACTTTCAGCTCTACGTTGGGACGTGCATTGGGCTCTACGTCGGGACGTGCGTTGAGCTCTACGTCGGGACGTGCGTTGGGCTCTACGTCTATAGTTAGCTAACTTTCAGCTCTACGTCGGGACGTGCATTGGGCTCTACGTCGGGACGTGCGTTGGGCTCTACGTCTGTAGTTAGCTAACTTTCAGCTCTACGTCGGGACGTGCGTTGGGCTCTACGTCTGTAGTTAGCTAACTTTTAGCTCTACGTCGGGACGTGCGTTGGGCTCTACGTCTGTAGTTAGCTAACTTTCAGCTCTACGTCGGGACGTGCGTTGGGCTCTACGTCTGTAGTTAGCTAACTTTCAGCTCTACGTCGGGACGTGCGTTGGGCTCTACGTCTGTAGTTAGCTAACTTTCAGATCTACGTTGGGACGTGCGTTGGGCTGTACGTCGGGACGTGCGTTGGGCTGTATGTCGGGACGTGCGTTGGGCTCTACGTCGGGACGTGCGTTGGGCTCTACGTCTATAGTTAGCTAACTTTCAGGTCTACGTTGGGACGTGCGTTGGGCGCTACGTTGGGACGTGCGTTGGGCGCTACGTCGGGACGTGCGTTGGGCTCTATGTCGGGACGTGCGTTGGTCTCTACGTCTATAGTTAGCTAACTTTCAGCTCTACGTTGGGACGTGCATTGGGTCTACGTCGGGACGTGCGTTGAGCTCTACGTCGGGACGTGCGTTGGGCTCTACGTCTATAGTTAGCTAACTTTCAGCTCTACGTCGGGATGTGCATTGGGCTCTACGTCGGGACGTGCGTTGGGCTCTACGTCTATAGTTAGCTAACTTTCAGCTCTTCGACGGGACGTGCGTTGGGCTCTACGTCTGTAGTTAGCTAACTTTCAGCTCTACGTCGGGACGTGCGTTGGGCTCTACGTCGCGACGTGCGTTGGGCTCTACGTCGGGACGTGCGTTGGGCTCTACGTCGGGACGTGCGTTGGGCTCTACGTCTGTAGTTAGCTAACTTTCTGCTCTACGTCGGGACGTGCGTTGGGCTCTACGTCTGTAGTTAGCTAACTTTCAGCTCTACGTCGGGACGTGCGTTGGGCGCTACGTCGGGACGTGCGTTGGGCGCTACGTCGGGACGTGCGTTGGGCGCTACGTCGGGACGTGCGTTGGGCTCTACGTCGGGACGTGCGTTGGGCTCTACGTCGGGACGTGCGTTGGGCTCTACGTCGGGACGTGCGTTGGGCTCTACGTCGGGACGTGCGTTGGGCTCTACGTCAGGATTTAGCTTAATTTCAGCTCTACGTCCGGACGTGCGTTGGGCTCTACGTCGGGATTTAGCTTACTTTCAGCTCTACGTCGGGACGTGCGTTGGGCTCTACGTCGGGACGTGCGTTGGGCTCTACGTCGGGACGTGCGTTGGGCTCTACGTCGGGACGTGCGTTGGGCTCTACGTCTGTAGTTAGCTAACTTTCAGCTCTACGTCGGGACGTGCGTTGGGCTCTACGTCTGCAGTTAGCTAACTTTCAGCTCTACGTCGGGACGTGCGTTGGGCTCTACGTCGGGACGTTCGTTGGGCTCTACGTCGGGACGTGCGTTGGGCTCTACGTCGGGACGTGCGTTGGGCTCTATGTCTATAGTTAGCTAACTTTCAGCTCTACGTCGGGACGTGCGTTGGGCTCTACGTCGGGACGTGCGTTGGGCTCTACGTCGGGACGTGCGTTGGGCTCTATGTCTATAGTTAGCTAACTTTCAGCTCTACGTCGGGACGTGCGTTGGGCTCTATGTCTGTAGTTAGCTAACTTTCAGCTCTACGTCCGGACGTGCGTTGGGCTCTACGTCGGGATTTAGCTTACTTTCAGCTCTACGTCGGGATTTGCGTTGGGCTCTACGTCGGGACGTGCGTTGGGCTCTACGTCTGTAGTTAGCTAACTTTCAGCTCTACGTCGGGACGTGCGTTGGGTTGTACGTCGGGACGTGCGTTGGGCTGTACGTCGGGACGTGCGTTGGGCTCTACGTCGGGACGTGTGTTGGGCTCTACGTCGGGACGTGCGTTGGGCTCTACGTCTATAGTTAGCTAACTTTCAGCACTACGTCGGAACGTGCGTTGAGCTCTACGTCGGGACGTGCTTTGGGCTCTACGTCTATAGTTAGCTAACTTTCAGGTCTACGTCGGGACGTGCGTTGGGCGCTACGTTGGGACGTGCGTTGGGCTCTACGTCGGGACGTGCGTTGGGCTCTACGTCTATAGTTAGCTAACTTTCAACTCTACGTTGGGACGTGCATTGGGCTCTACGTCGGGACGTGCGTTGAGCTCTACGTCGGGACGTGCGTTGGGCTCTACGTCTATAGTTAGCTATCTTTCAGCTCTACGTCGGGACGTGCGTTGGGCTCTACGTTGGGACGTGCGTTGGGCTCTACGTCGGGACGTGCGTTGGGCTCTACGTTGGGACGTGCGTTGGGCTCTACGTCTGTAGTTAACTAACTTTCAGCTCTACGTCGGGACGTGCGTTGGGCTCTACGTCTGTAGTTAGCTAAATTTCAGCTCTACGTCGGGACGTGCGTTGGGCTCTACGTCGGGACGTGCGTTGGGCTCTACGTCGGGACGTGCGTTGGGCTCTACGTCGGGACGTGCGTTGGGCTCTACGTCTGTAGTTAGCTAAATTTCTGCTCTACGTCGGGACGTGCGTTGGGCTCTACGTCTGTAGTTAGCTAACTTTCCGATCTACGTCGGGACGTGCGTTGGGCGCTACGTCGGGACGTGCGTTGGGCTCTACGTCGGGACATGCGTTGGGCTCTACGTCGGGACGTGCGTTGGGCTCTACGTCGGGACGTGCGTTGGGCTCTACGTCGGGATTTAGCTTACTTTCAGCTATACGTCGGGACGTGCGTTGGCCTCTACGGCGGGATTTAGCTTACTTTCAGCTTTACGTCGGGACGTGCGTTGGCCTCTACGTCGGGATTTAGCTTACTTTCAGCACTACGTCGGGATTTAGCTAACTTTCAGCTCTACGTCGGGACGTGCGTTTGGCGCTACGTCGGGACGTGCGTTAGGCTCTACGTCGGGACGTGCGTTGGGCTCTACGTCGGGACGTGCGTTGGGCTCTACGTCGGGACGTGCGTTGGGTCTACGTCGGGACGTGCGTTGGGCTCTACGTCGGGACGTGCGTTGGGCTCTACGTCGGGACGTGCGTTGGGCTCTACGTCTGTAGTTAGCTAACTTTCAGCTCTACGTCGGGACGTGCGTTGGGCTCTACGTCTATAGTTAGCTAACTTTCAGCTCTACGTCGGGACGTGCGTTGGGCGCTACGTCGGGACGTGCGTTAGGCTCTACGTCGGGACGTGCGTTGGGCTCTACGTCGGGACGTGCGTTGGGCTCTACGTCGGGACGTGCGTTGGGCTCTACGTCTGTAGTTAGCTAACTTTCAGTTGTACGTCGGGACGTGCGTTGGGCTCTACGTCGGGATTTAGCTTACTTTCAGCTCTACGTCGGGACGTGCGTTGGGCTCTACGTCGGGACGTGCGTTGGGCTCTACGTCGGGACGTGCGTTGGGCTCTACGTCTGTAGTTAGCTAACTTTCAGCTTTACGTCGCGACGTGCGTTGGGCTCTACGTCTGTAGTTAGCTAACTTTCAGCTCTACGTCCGTAGTTAGCTAACTTTCAGCTCTACGTCGGGACGTGCGTTGGGCTCTACGTCGGGACGTGCGTTGGGCTCTACATCGGGACGTGCGTTGGGCTCTACATCGGGACGTGCGTTGGGCTCTACGTCTGTAGTTAGCTAACTTTCCGTTCTACGTCGGGACGTGCGTTGGGCTGTATGTCGGGATTTAGCTTACTTTCATCTCTACGTCGGGACGTGCGTTGGGCTCTACATCGGGACGTGCGTTGGGCTCTACGTCTGTAGTTAGCTAACTTTCCGTTCTACGTCGGGACGTGCGTTGGGCTCTATGTCGGGATTTAGCTTACTTTCAGCTCTACGTCGGGACGTGCGTTGGGCTCTACGTCGGGACGTGCGTTGTGCTCTACGTCGGGACGTGCGTTGGGCTCTACGTCGGGACGTGCGTTTGCTCTACGTCGGGACGTGCGTTGGGCTCTACGTCGGGACGTGCGTTGGGCTCTACGTCGGGATTTAGCTTACTTTCAGCTCTAAGTCGGGACGTGCGTTGGGCTCTACGTCGGGACGTGCGTTGGGCTCTACGTCGGGACGTGCGTTGGGCTCTACGTCTGTAGTTAGCTAACTTTCAGCTCTACGTCGGGACGTGCGTTGGGCTCTCCGTCGGGACGTGCGTTGGGCTCTACGTCGGGACGTGCGTTGGGCTCTACGTCGGGACGTGCGTTGGGCTCTACGTCGGGATTTAGCTTACTTTCAGCTCTACGTCGGGACGTGCGTTGGGCTCTACGTCGGGATTTAGCTTACTTTAAGCTCTACGTCGGGACGTGCGTTGGGCTCTACGTCTGTAGTTAGCTAACTTTCAGCTCTACGTCGGGACGTGCGTTGGGCGCTACGTCGGGACGTGCGTTGGGCGCTACGTCGGGATTTAGCTTACTTTCAGCTCTACGTCGGGACGTGCGTTGGGCTCTACGTCGGGACGTGCGTTGGGCTCTACGACTGTAGTTAGCTAACCTTCAGCTCTACATCGGGACGTGCGTTGGGCTCTACGTCTGTAGTTAGCCAACTTTCAGCTCTACGTCGGGACGTGCGTTGGGCTCTACGTCGGTAAGTGCGTTGGGCTCTACGTCGGGATTTAGCTTACTTTCAGGTCTACGTCGGGACGTGCGTTGGGCTCTACGTCGGGACGTGCGTTGGGCTCTACGTCGGGACGTGCGTTGGGCTCTACGTCGGGACGTGCGTTGGGCTCTACGTCTGTAGTTAGCTAACTTCCAGCTCTACGTCGGGACGTGCATTGGGCTCTACGTCTGTAGTTAGCTAACTTTCAGCTCTACGTCCGTAGTTAGCTAACTTTCAGCTCTACGTCCGTAGTTAGCTAACTTTCAGCTCTACGTCGGGACGTGCGTTGGGCTCTACGTCGGGACGTGCGTTGGGCTCTACTTCGGGACGTGCGTTGGGCTCTACGTTGGGATTTAACTTACTTTCAGCTCTACGTCGGGACGTGCGTTGGGCTCTACGTCTGTAGTTAACTAACTTTCAGCTCTGTGTCGGGACGTGCTTTGGGCTCTACGTCGGGACGCGCGTTGGGATCTACGTCGGGACGTGCGTTGGGCTCTACGTCTGTAGTTAGCTAACCTTCAGCTCTACGTCGGGACATGCGTTGGGCTCTACGTCGGGACGTGCGTTGGGCTCTACGTCGGGACGTGCGTTGGGCTCTACGTCTGTAGTTAGCCAACTTTCAGCTCTACGTCGGGACGTGTGTTGGGCTCTACATCGGGACGTGCGTTGGGCTCTACGTCGGGACGTGCGTTGGGCTCTACATCGGGATTTAGCTTACTTTCAGCTCTACGTCGGGACGTGCGTTGGCCTCTACGTCGGGATTTAGCTTACTTTCAGCTCTACGTCGGGACGTGCGTTGGGCTCTACGTCGGGACGTGCGTTGGGCTCTACGTCGGGACGTGCGTTGGGCTCTACGTCGGGACGTGCGTTGGGCTCTACGTCGGGACGTGCGTTGGGCTCTACGTCTGTAGTTAGTTAACTTTGAGCTCTACGTCGAACGTGCGTTGGGCTCTACGTCTGTAGTTAGCTATCTTTCAGCTCTACGTCGGGACGTGCGTTGGGCTCTACGTCGAGACGTGCGTTGGGCTCTACGTTGGGACGTGCTTTGGGCTCTACGTCGGGACGTGCGTTGGCATCTACTTCGGGACGTGCGTTGGGCTCTACGTCGGGACGTGCATTGGGCTCTACGTCTGTAGTTAGCTAACTTTCAGCTCTACATCGGGACGTGCGTTGGGCTCTACGTCTGTAGTTAGCTAACTTTCAGCTCTACGTCGGGACGTGCGTTGGGCTCTACGTCTGTAGTTAGCTAACTTTCAGCTGTACGTCGGGACGTGCGTTGGGCGCTACGTCGGGACGTGCGTTGGGCTCTACGTCGAGACGTGCGTTGGGCTCTACGTTGGGACGTGCGTTGGGCTCTACGTCGGGATTTAGCTTACTTTCAGCTCTACGTCGGGACGTGCGTTGGCATCTACTTCGGGACGTGCGTTGGGCTCTACGTCAGGACGCGCGTTGGGCTCTACGTCGGGACGTGCGTTGGCTTCTACGGCGGGACGTCCGTTGGCCTCTACGTCGGGACGTGCGTTGGCCTCTACGTCGGGGTTTAGCTTACTTTCAGCTCTACGTCGGGACGCGCGTTGGCCTCTAATTCGGGACGCGCGTTGGCCTCTAATTCGGGACGCGCGTTGGCCTCTACGTCGGGACGTGCGTTGGGCTCTATGTCTGTAGTTAGCTAACTTTCAGCTCTACGTCGGGACGTGCGTTGGGCTCTACGTCGGGACGTGCGTTGGCCTCTACGTCGGGATTTAGCTTACTTTCAGCTCCACGTCGGGACGTGCGTTGGGCTCTACGTCGGGACGCGCGTTGGGCTCTACGTCGGGACGCGTGTTGGGCTCTACATCGGGACGCGTGTTGGGCTCTACGTCGGGACGCGCGTTGGGCTCTACGTCTGTAGTTAGCTAACTTTTAGCTCTACGTCGGGACGTGAGTTGGGCGCTACGTCGGGATTTAGCTTACTTTCAGCTCTACGTCGGGACGTGCGTTGGGCTCTACGTCGGGACGTGCGTTGGGCTCTACGTCGGGACGTGCTTTGGGCTCTACGTCGGGACGCGCGTTGGGCTCTACGTCGGGACGTGCGTTGGGCTCTACGTCTGTAGTTAGCTAACCTTCAGGTCTACATCGGGACGTGGTTTGGGCTCTACGTCGGGACGTGCGTTGGGTTCTACGTCGGGACGTGCGTTGGGCTCTACGTCTGTAGTTAGCCAACTTTCAGCTCTACGTCGGGACGTGTGTTGGCCTCTACGTCGGGACGTGCGTTGGGCTCTACGTCGGGACGTGCGTTGGGCTCTACGTCGGGATTTAGCTTACTTTCAGCTCTACGTCGGGACGTGCGTTGGCCTCTACGTCGGGATTTAGCTTACTTTCAGCTCTACGTCGGGACGTGCGTTGGGCTCTACGTCGGGACGTGCGTTGGGCTCTATTCAAGACGTGTGTTGGGCTCTACGTCTGTAGTTAGCTAACTTTGAGCTCTACGTCGGGACGTGCGTTGGGCTCTACGTCTGTAGTTAGCTAACTTTCAGCTCTACGTCGGGACGTGCGTTGGGCGCTACGTCGGGACACGCGTTGGGCTCTACGTCGAGACGTGCGTTGGGCTCTACGTTGGGACATGCGTTGGGCTCTACGTCGAGACGTGCGTTGGGCTCTACGTTGGGACGTGCGTTGGGCTCTACGTCGGGATTTAGCTTACTTTCAGCTCTACGTCGGGACGTGCTTTGGGCTCTACGTCGGGACGTGCGTTGGCATCTACGTCGGGACGTGCGTTGGCATCTACTTCGGGACGTGCGTTGGGCTCTACGTCGGGACGTGCGTTGGGCTCTACGTCGGGACGTGCGTTGGCCTCTACGGCGGGACGTGCGTTGGCCTCTACGTCGGTATTTAGCTTACTTTAAGCTCTACGTCGGGTCGTGCGTTGGGCTCTACGTCGGGACGTGCGTTGGGCTCTACGTCGGGACGTGCGTTGGGCTCTACGTCTGTAGTTAGCTAACCTTCAGCCCTACATCTGGACGTGCGTTGGGCTCTACGTCGGGACGTGCGTTGGGCTCTACGTCGGGACTTGCGTTGGGCTCTACGTCGGGATTTAGCTTACTTTCAGCTCTACGTCGGGACGTGCGTTGGGCTCTACGTCGGGACGCGCGTTTGGCTCTACGTCGGGATTTAGCTTACTTTCAGCTCTACGTCGAGACGTGCGTTGGCCTCTACGTCGGGATTTAGCTTACTTTCAGCTCTACGTCGGGACGTGCGTTGGCCTCTACGTCGGGATTTAGCTTACTTTCAGCTCTACGTCGGGACGTGCGTTGGCCTCTACGTCGGGACGTATGTTGGGCTCTACGTCTGTAGTTAGCTAACTTTGAGCTCTACGTCGGGACGTGCATTGGGCTCTACGTCTGTAGTTAGCTAACTTTCAGCTCTACGTCGGGACGTGCGTTGGGCTCTATGTCTGTAGTTAGCTAACTTTCAGCTCTACGTCGGGTCGTGCGTTGGGCTCTATGTCTGTAGTTAGCTAACTTTCAGCTCTATGTCGGGACGTGTGTTGGGCGCTACGTCGGGACGTGCGTTGGGCTCTACGTCGAGACGTGCGTTGGGCTCTACGTCGGGATTTAGCTTACTTTCAGCTCCACGTCGGGACGTGCGTTGGGCACTACGTCGGGACGCGCGTTGGGCTCTACGTCGGGACGCGCGTTGGGCTCTACGTCGGGACGCGCGTTGGGCTCTACGTCGGGACGCGCGTTGGGCTCTACGTCGGGACGCGCGTTGGGCTCTACGTCGGGACGCGCGTTGGGCTCTACGTCTGTAGTTAGCTAACTTTTAGCTCTGCGTCGGGACGTGCGTTGGGCGCTACGTCGGGATTTAGCTTACTTTCAGCTCTACGTCGGGACGTGCGTTGGGCTCTACGTCGGGACGTGCGTTGGGCTCTACGTCGGGACGTGCTTTGGGCTCTACGTCGAGACGCGCGTTGGGCTCTACGTCGGGACGCGCGTTGGGCTCTACGTCGGGACGTGTGTTGGGCTCTACGTCGGGACGTGCGTTGGGCTCTACGTCGGGACGTGCGTTGGGCTCTACGTCTGTAGTTAGCCAACTTTCAGCTCTACGTGGGGACGTGTGTTGGGCTCTACGTGGGGACGTGCGTTGGGCTCTACGTCGGGATTTAGCTTACTTTCAGCTCTACGTCGGGACGTGCGTTGGCCTCTACGTCGGGATTTAGCTTACTTTCAGCTCTACGTCGGGACGTGCGTTGGGCTCTACGTCGGGACGTGCGTTGGGCTCTACGTCGGGACGTGCGTTGGGCTCTACGTCGGGACGTGCGTTGGGCTCTACGTCGGGACGTGTGTTGGGCTCTACGTCTGTAGTTAGCTAACTTTGAGCTCTACGTCGGGACGTGCGTTGGGCTCTACGTCTGTAGTTAACTAACTTTCAGCTCTACGTCGGGACGTGTGTTGGGCTCTACGTCGGGACGTGCGTTGGGCTCTACGTCGAGATGTGCGTTGGGCTCTACGTTGGGACGTGCGTTGGGCTCTACGTCGAGACGTGCGTTGGGCTCTACGTTGGGACGTGCGTTGGGCTCTACGTCGGAATTTAGCTTACTTTCAGCTCTACGTCGGGACGTGCTTTGGGCTCTACGTCGGGACGTGCGTTGGCATCTACTTCGGGACGTGCGTTGGGCTCTACGTCGGGACGTGCGTTGGGCTCTACGTCGGGACGTGCGTTGGCCTCTACGGCGGGACGTGCGTTGGCCTCTACGTCGGGATTTAGCTTACTTTCAGCTCTACGTCGGGACGTGCGTTGGGCTCTACGTCGGGACGTGCATTGGGCTCTACGTCGGGATGTGCGTTGGGCTCTACGTCGGGACGCGCGTTGGGCTGTACGTCTGTCGTTAGCTAACTTTCAGCTCTACGTCGGGACGTGAGTTGGGCTCTACGTCGGGACGTGCGTTGGGCTCTACGTCGGGACGTGCGCTGGGCTCTACGTCGGGACGTGCGTTGGGCTCTACGTCGGGATTTAGCTTACTTTCAGCTCCACGTCGGGACGCGCGTTGGGCTCTACGTCGGGACGCGCGTTGGGCTCTACGTCGGGACGCGCGTTGGGCTCTACGTCGGGACGCGCGTTGGGCTCTACGTCGGGACGCGCGTTGGGCTCTACGTCGGGACGCGCGTTGGGCTCTACGTCGGGACGCGCGTTGGGCTCTACGTCCGGACGCGCGTTGGGCTCTACGTCTGTAGTTAGCTAACTTTTAGCTCTACGTCGGGACGTGCGTTGGGCGCTACGTCGGGATTTAGCTTACTTTCAGCTCTACGTCGGGACGTGCGTTGGGCTCTACGTCGGGACGTGCGTTGGGCTCTACGTCGGGACGTGCGTTGGGCTCTACGTCGGGACGTGCGTTGGGCTCTACGTCGGGACGTGCGTTGGGCTCTACGTCGGGACGTGCGTTGGGCTCTACGTCGGGACGTGCGTTGGGCTCTACGTCTGTAGTTAGCCAACTTTCAGCTCTACGTGGGGACGTGTGTTGGGCTCTACGTGGGGACGTGCGTTGGGCTCTACGTCGGGACGTGCGTTGGGCTCTACGTCGGGATTTAGCTTACTTTCAGCTCTACGTCGGGACGTGCGTTGGCCTCTATGACGGGATTTAGCTTACTTTCAGCTCTACGTCGGGACGTGCGTTGGGCTCTACGTCGGGACGTGCGTTGGGCTCTACGTCGGGACGTGCGTTGGGCTCTACGTCGGGACGTGTGTTGGGCTCTACATCTGTAGTTAGCTAACTTTGAGCTCTACGTCGGGATGTGCGTTGGGCTCTACGTCTGTAGTTAACTAACTTTCAGCTCTACGTCGGGACGTGTGTTGGGCGCTACGTCGGGACGTGCGTTGGGCTCTACGTCGAGACGTGCGTTGGGCTCTACGTTGGGACGTGCGTTGGGCTCTACGTCGGGATTTAGCTTACTTTCAGCTCTACGTTGGGACGTGCTTTGGGCTCTACGTCGGGACGTGCGTTGGCATCTACTTCGGGACGTGCGTTGGGCTCTACGTCGGGACGTGCGTTGGGCTCTACGTCGGGACGTGCGTTGGCCTCTACGGCGGGACGTGCGTTGGCCTCTACGTCGGGATTTAGCTTACTTTCAGCTCTACGTCGGGACGTGCGTTGGCCTCTACGTCGGGATTTAGCTTACTTTCAGCTCTACGTCGGGATGTGCGTTGGGCTCTACGTCGGGACGTGCGTTGGGCTCTACGTCGGGACGTGTGTTGGGCTCTACGTCTGTAGTTAGCTAACTTTGAGCTCTACGTCGGGACGTGCGTTGGGCTCTACGTCTGTAGTTAGCTATCTTTCAGCTCTACGTCGGGACGTGCGTTGGGCGCTACGTCGGGACGTGCGTTGGGCGCTACTTCGGGACGTGCGTTGGGCGCTACGTCGGGATTTAGCTTACTTTCAGCTCTACGTCGGGACGTTCTTTGGGCTCTACGTCGGGACGTGCGTTCGCATCTACTTCGGGACGTGCGTTGGGCTCTACGTCGGGACGTGCGTTGGGCTCTACGTCGGGACGTGCGTTGGCCTCTACGGCGGGACGTGCGTTGGCCTCTACGTCGGGATTTAGCTTACTTTCAGCTCTACGTCGGGACGTGCGTTGGGCTCTACGTCGGGACGTGCATTGGGCTCTACGTCGGGACGTGCATTGGACTCTACGTCGGGATGTGCGTTGGGCTCTACGTCGGGACGCGCGTTGGGCTGTACGTCTGTAGTTAGCTAACTTTCAGCTCTACGTCGGGACGTGCGTTGGGCTCTACGTCGGGACGTGCGTTGGGCTCTACGTCGGGACGTGCGCTGGGCTCTACGTCGGGACGTGCGTTGGGCTCTACGTCGGGATTTAGCTTACTTTCAGCTCCACGTCGGGACGTGCGTTGCGCTCTACGTCGGGACGCGCGTTGGGCTCTACGTCGGGACGCGCGTTGGGCTCTACGTCGGGACGCGCGTTGGGCTCTACGTCTGTAGTTAGCTAACTTTTAGCTCTACGTCGGGACGTGCGTTGGGCGCTACGTCGGGATTTAGCTTACTTTCAGCTCTACGTTGGGACGTGCGTTGGGCTCTACGTCGGGACGCGCGTTGGGCTCTACGTCGGGACGTGCGTTGGGCTCTACGTCGGGACGCGCTTTGGGCTCTATGTCGGGACGTGCGTTGGGCTCTACGTCGGGACGTGCGTTGGGCTCTACGTCGGGACGTGCGTTGGGCTCTACGTCGGGACGTGCGTTGGGCTCTACGTCGGGACGTGCGTTGGGCTCTACGTCTGTAGTTAGCCAACTTTCAGCTCTACGTGGGGACGTGTGTTGGGCTCTACGTGGGGACGTGCGTTGGGCTCTACGTCGGGACGTGCGTTGGGCTCTACGTCGGGATTTAGCTTACTTTCAGCTCTACGTCGGGACGTGCGTTGGCCTCTACGTCGGGATTTAGCTTACTTTCAGCTCTACGTCGGGACGTGCGTTGGGCTCTACGTCGGGACGTGCGTTGGGCTCTACGTCGGGACGTGCGTTGGGCTCTACGTCGGGACGTGCGTTGGGCTCTACGTCGGGACGTGCGTTGGGCTCTACGTCGGGACGTGTGTTGGGCTCTACGTCTGTAGTTAGCTAACTTTGAGCTCTACATCGGGACGTGCGTTGGGCTCTAAGTCTGTAGTTAACTAACTTTCAGCTCTACGTCGGGACGTGTGTTGGGCGCTACGTCGGGACGTGCGTTGGGCTCTACGTCGAGACGTGCGTTGGGCTCTACGTTGGGACGTGCGTTGGGCTCCACGTCGAGACGTGCGTTGGGCTCTACGTTGGGACGTGCGTTGGGCTCTACGTCGGGATTTAGCTTACTTTCAGCTCTACGTCGGGACGTGCTTTGGGCTCTACGTCGGGACGTGCGTTGGCATCTACTTCGGGACGTGTGTTGGGCTCTACGTCGGGACGTGCGTTGGGCTCTACGTCGGGACGTGCGTTGGCCTCTACGGCGGGACGTGCGTTGGCCTCTACGTCGGGATTTAGCTTACTTTCAGCTCTACGTCGGGACGTGCGTTGGGCTCTACGTCGGGACGTGCATTGGGCTCTACGTCGGGATGTGCGTTGGGCTCTACGTCGGGACGCGCGTTGGGCTGTACGTCTGTAGTTAGCTAACTTTCAGCTCTACGTCGGTACGTGCGTTGGGCTCTACGTCGGGACGTGCGTTGGGCTCTACGTCGGGACGTGCGTTGGGCTCTACGTCGGGACGTGCGTTGGGCTCTACGTCTGTAGTTAGCTAACCTTCAGCTCTACGTCGGGACGTGCGTTGGGCTCTACGTCGGGACGTGCGTTGGGCTCTACGTCGGGACGTGCGTTGGGCTCTACGTCTGTGGTTAGCCATCTTTCAGCTCTACGTCGGGACGTGCTTTCGGCTCTACGTCGGGACGTGCGTTGGGCTCTACGTCGGGATTTAGCTTACTTTCGGCTCTACGCCGGGACGTGCGTTGGCCTCTACGTCGGGATTTAGCTTACTTTCAGCTCTACGTCGGGACGTGCGTTGGCCTCTACGTCGGGATTTAGCTTACTTTCAGCTCTACGTCGGGACGTGCGTTGGGCTCTACGTCGGGACGTATGTTGGGCTCTACGTCTGTAGTTAGCTAACTTTGAGCTCTACGTCGGGACGTGCGTTGGGCTCTACGTCTGTAGTTAGCTAACTTTCAGCTCTACGTCGGGACGTGCGTTCGGCTCTACGTCTGTAGTTAGCTAACTTTCAGCTCTACGTCGGGACGTGCGTTGGGCTCTACGTCGGGACGTGCGTTGGGCTCTACGTTGGGACGTGCGTTGGGCTCTACGTCTGTGGTTAGCCATCTTTCAGCTCTACGTCGGGACGTGCGTTCGGCTCTACGTCGGGACGTGCGTTGGGCTCTACGTCGGGATTTAGCTTACTTTCGGCTCTACGTCGGGACGTGCGTTGGCCTCTACGTCGGGATTTAGCTTACTTTCAGCTCTACGTCGGGACGTGCGTTGGGCTCTACGTCGGGACGTGCGTTGGGCTCTACGTCGGGACGTGCGTTGGGCTCTACGTCGGGACGTATGTTGGGCTCTACGTCTGTAGTTAGCTAACTTTGAGCTCTACGTCGGGACGTGCGTTGGGCTCTACGTCTGTAGTTAGCTAACTTTCAGCTCTACGTCGGGACGTGCGTTGGGCTCTACGTCTGTAGTTAGCTAACTTTCAGCTCTACGTCGGGACGTGCGTTGGGCGCTGCGTCAGGACGTGCGTTGGGCTCTACGTTGGGACGTGCGTTGGGCTCTACGTCGGGATGTGCGTTGGGCTCTACGTCGGGACGCGCATTGGGCTGTACGTCTGTAGTTAGCTAACTTTCAGCTCTACGTCGGGACGTGCGTTGGGCTCTATGTCGGGACGTGCGTTGGGCTCTACGTCGGGACGTGCGTTGGGCTCTACGTCTGTAGTTAGCTAACCTTCAGCTCTACATCTGGACGTGCGTTGGGATCTACGTCGGGACGTGCGTTGGGCTCTACGTCGGGACGTGCGTTGGGCTCTACGTCGGGACGTGCGTTGGGCTCTACGTCTGTAGTTAGCCAACTTTCAGCTCTACGTCGGGATGTGCGTTGGGCTCTACGTCGGGACGTGCGTTGGGCTCTACGTCGGGACGTGCGTTGGCCTCTACGTCGGGATTTAGCTTACTTTCAGCTCTACGTCGGGACGTGCGTTGGCCTCTACGTCGGGATTTAGCTTACTTTCAGCTCTACGTCGGGACGTGCGTTGGGCTCTACGTCGGGACGCGTGTTGGGCTCTACGTCGGGACGCGCGTTGGGCTCTACGTCTGTAGTTAGCTAACTTTTAGCTCTACGTCGGGACGTGCGTTGGGCGCTACGTCGGGATTTAGCTTACTTTCAGCTCTACGTCGGGACGTGCGTTGGGCTCTACGTCGGGACGTGCGTAGGGCTCTACGTCGGGACGCGCGTTGGGCTCTACGTCGGGACGTGCTTTGGGCTCTACGTCAGGACGCGCGTTGGGCTCTACGTCGGGACGTGCGTTGGGCTCTACGACTGTAGTTAGCTAAATTTCAGCTCTACGTCGGGACATGCGTTGGGCTCTACGTCTGTAGTTAGCTAACTTTCAGCTCTACGTCGGGACGTGCGTTGGGCTCTACGTCTGTAGTTAGCTAACTTTCAGCTCTACGTCGGGACGTGCGTTGGGCTCTACGTCTGTAGTTAGCTAACTTTCAGCTCTACGTCGGGACGTGCGTTGGGCTCTACGTCTGTAGTTAGCTAACTTTCAGCTCTACGTCGGGACGTGCGTTGGGCTCTACGTCTGTAGTTAGCTAACTTTCAGCTCTACGTCGGGACGTGCGTTGGGCTCTACGTCTGTAGTTAGCTAACTTTCAGCTCTACGTCGGGACGTACGTTGGGCTCTACGTCGGGACGTGCGCTGGGCTCTACGTCGGGATGTGCGTTGGGCTCTACGTCGGGACGTGCGTTGGGCTCTACGTCGGGATTTAGCTTACTTTCAGCTCTACGTCGGGATGTGCGTTGGCCTCTACGTCGGGATGTAGCATACTTTCAGCTCTACGTCGGGACGTGCGTTGGGCTCTACGTCGGGATTTAGCTTACTTTCAGCTCTACGTCGGGACGTGCGTTGGGCTCTACGTCGGGACGTGCGTTGGGCTCTACATCGGGACGTGCGTTGGGCTATACGTCGGGATTTAGCTTACTTTCAGCTCTACGTCGGGACGTGCGTTGGGCTCTACGTCGGGACGTGCGTTGGCCTCTACGTCGGGACGTGCTTTGGCCTCTACGTCGGGATGTGCGTTGGCCTCTACGTCGGGATTTAGCTTACTTTCAGCTCTACGTCGGGACGTGCGTTGGGCGCTACGTCGGGACGTGCGTTGGGCTCTACATCGGGACGTGCGTTGGGCTATACGTCGGGATTTAGCTTACTTTCAGCTCTACGTCGGGACGTGCGTTGGGCTCTACATCTGGACGTGCGTTGGGCTATACGTCGGGATTTAGCTTACTTTCAGCTCTACGTCGGGACGTGCGTTGGGCTCTACGTCGGGACGTGCGTTGGCCTCTACGTCGGGACGTGCTTTGGCCTCTACGTCGGGATGTGCGTTGGCCTCTACGTCGGGATTTAGCTTACTTTCAGCTCTACGTCGGGACGTGCGTTGGGCTCTACGTCGGGACGTGCGTTGGGCTCTACGTCGGGACGTGCGTTGGGCTCTACGTCTGTAGTTAGCCAACTTTCAGCTCTACGTCGGGATGTGCGTTGGGCTCTACGTCGGGACGTGCGTTGGGCTCTACGTCGGGACGTGCGTTGGCCTCTACGTCGGGATTTAGCTTACTTTCAGCTCTACGTCGGGACGTGCGTTGGCCTCTACGTCGGGATTTAGCTTACTTTCAGCTCTACGTCGGGACGTGCGTTGGGCTCTACGTCGGGACGCGTGTTGGGCTCTACGTCGGGACGCGCGTTGGGCTCTACGTCTGTAGTTAGCTAACTTTTAGCTCTACGTCGGGACGTGCGTTGGGCGCTACGTCGGGATTTAGCTTACTTTCAGCTCTACGTCGGGACGTGCGTTGGGCTCTACGTCGGGACGTGCGTAGGGCTCTACGTCGGGACGCGCGTTGGGCTCTACGTCGGGACGTGCTTTGGGCTCTACGTCGGGACGCGCGTTGGGCTCTACGTCGGGACGTGCGTTGGGCTCTACGACTGTAGTTAGCTAAATTTCAGCTCTACGTCGGGACATGCGTTGGGCTCTACGTCTGTAGTTAGCTAACTTTCAGCTCTACGTCGGGACGTGCGTTGGGCTCTACGTCTGTAGTTAGCTAACTTTCAGCTCTACGTCGGGACGTGCGTTGGGCTCTACGTCTGTAGTTAGCTAACTTTCAGCTCTACGTCGGGACGTGCGTTGGGCTCTACGTCTGTAGTTAGCTAACTTTCAGCTCTACGTCGGGACGTGCGTTGGGCTCTACGTCTGTAGTTAGCTAACTTTCAGCTCTACGTCGGGACGTGCGTTGGGCTCTACGTCTGTAGTTAGCTAACTTTCAGCTCTACGTCGGGACGTACGTTGGGCTCTACGTCGGGACGTGCGCTGGGCTCTACGTCGGGATGTGCGTTGGGCTCTACGTCGGGACGTGCGTTGGGCTCTACGTCGGGATTTAGCTTACTTTCAGCTCTACGTCGGGATGTGCGTTGGCCTCTACGTCGGGATGTAGCATACTTTCAGCTCTACGTCGGGACGTGCGTTGGGCTCTACGTCGGGATTTAGCTTACTTTCAGCTCTACGTCGGGACGTGCGTTGGGCTCTACGTCGGGACGTGCGTTGGGCTCTACATCGGGACGTGCGTTGGGCTATACGTCGGGATTTAGCTTACTTTCAGCTCTACGTCGGGACGTGCGTTGGGCTCTACGTCGGGACGTGCGTTGGCCTCTACGTCGGGACGTGCTTTGGCCTCTACGTCGGGATGTGCGTTGGCCTCTACGTCGGGATTTAGCTTACTTTCAGCTCTACGTCGGGACGTGCGTTGGGCGCTACGTCGGGACGTGCGTTGGGCTCTACATCGGGACGTGCGTTGGGCTATACGTCGGGATTTAGCTTACTTTCAGCTCTACGTCGGGACGTGCGTTGGGCTCTACATCTGGACGTGCGTTGGGCTATACGTCGGGATTTAGCTTACTTTCAGCTCTACGTCGGGACGTGCGTTGGGCTCTACGTCGGGACGTGCGTTGGCCTCTACGTCGGGACGTGCTTTGGCCTCTACGTCGGGATGTGCGTTGGCCTCTACGTCGGGATTTAGCTTACTTTCAGCTCTACGTCGGGACGTGCGTTGGGCGCTACGTCGGGACGTGCGTTGGGCGCTACGTCGGGACGTGCGTTCGGCGCTACGTCGGGGTGTGCGTTGGGCGCTACGTCGGGATTTAGCTTACTTTCAGCTCTACGTCGTGACGTGCGTTGGCCTCTATGTCGGGACGTGCGTTGGCCTCTACGTCGGGACGTGCGTTGGCCTCTACGTCGGGATTTAGCTTACTTTCAACTCTACGTCGGGACGTGCGTTGGGCTCTACGTCGGGACGTGCGTTGGGCTCTACGTCGGGATTTAGCTTACTTTCAGCTCTACGTCGGGACGTGCGTTGGGCTCTACGTCGGGACGTGCGCTGGCCTCTACGTCGGGACGTGCGTTGGCCTCTACGTCGGGATTTAGCTTACTTTCAGCTCTACGTCGGGACGTGCGTTGGCCTGTACGTCGGGACGTGCGTTGGCCTCTACGTCGGGATTTAGCTTACTTTCAGCTCTACGTCGGGACGTGCGTTGGCCTCTACGTCGGGATTTAGCTTACTTTCAGCTCTACGTCGCGACGTGCGTTGGGCTCTATGTCTGTAGTTAGCTAAGTTTCAGCTCTACGTCGGGACGTGCGTTGGGCTCTACGTCGGGACGTGCGTTGGGCTCTACGTCGGGACGTGCGTTGGGCTCTACGTCGGGATTTAGCTAACTTTCAGCTCTACGTCGGGATGTGCGTTGGGCTCTACGTCGGGACGTGCGTTGGGCTCTACGTCGGGACGTGCGTTGGGCTCTACGTCGGGACGTGCGTTGGGCGCTACGTCGGGATTTAGCTTACTTTCAGCTCTACGTCGGGACGTGCGTTGGGCGCTACGTCGGGATTTAGCTTACTTTCAGGTCTACGTCGGGACGTGCGTTGGGCTCTACGTCGGGATTTAGCTTACTTTCAGCTCTACGTCGGGAAGTGCGTTGGCCTCTACGTCGGGACGTGCGTTGGCCTCTACGTCGGGATTTAGCTTACTTTCAGCTCTACGTCGGGACGTGCGTTGGCCTCTACATCGGGACGTGCGTTGGGCTCTACGTCGGGACGTGCGTTGGGCTCTACGTCTGTAGTTAGCTAACTTTCAGCTCTACGTCGGGACGTGCGTTGGGCTCTACGTCGGGACGTGCGTTGGGCTCTACGTCGGGACGTGCGTTGGGCTCTACGTCGGGATTTAGCTTACTTTCAGCTCTACGTCGGGACGTGCGTTGGCCTCTACGTCGGGACGTGCGTTGTCCTCTACGTCGGGACGTGCGTTGGCCTCTAAGTCGGGACGTGCGTTGGCCTCTACGTCGGGACATGCGTTGGGCGCTACATCGGGACGTGCGTTGGGCTCTACGTCGGGACGTGCGTTGGGCTCTACGTCGGGACGTGCGTTGGGCTCTACGTCTGTAGTTAGCTAACTTTCTGCTCTACGTCGGGACGTGCTTTGGGCTCTACGTCTGTAGTTAGCTAAATTTCAGTTCTACGTCGGGACGTGCGTTGCTCTCTACGTCGGGACGTGCGTTGGCCTCTACGTCGGGACGTGCGTTAGCCTCTACTTCGGGACGTGCGTTGGGCTCTACGTCTGTAGTTAGCTAACTTTCAACTCTACGTCGGGACGCGCGTTGGGCTCTTCGTCTGTATTTAGCTAACTTTCAGCTCTACGTCGGGACGTGCATTGGGCTCTATGTCTGTAGTTAGCTAACTTTCAGCTCTACGTCGGGACGTGCGTTGGGCACTACGTCGGGACGTGCGTTGGGCGCTACGTCGGGATTTAGCTTACTTTCAGCTCTACGTCGGGACGTGCGTTCGGCTCTACGTCGGGACGTGCGTTGGGCTCTACGTCGGGACGTGCGTTGGGCTCTACGTCGGGATTTAGCTTACATTAAGCTCTACGTCGGGACGTGCGTTGGGCTCTACGTCGGGACGTGCGCTGGCCTCTACGTCGGGACGTGCGCTGGCCTCTACGTCGGGACGTGAGCTGGCCTCTACGTCGGGACGTGCGCTGGCCTCTACGTCGGGACGTGCGCTGGCCTCTACGTCGGGACGTGCGTTGGCCTCTACGTCGGGATTTAGCTTACTTTCAGCTCTACGTCGGGACGTGCGTTGGCCTGTACGTCGGGACGTGCGTTGGCCTCTACGTCGGGATTTAGCTTACTTTCAGCTCTACGTCGGGACGTGCGTTGGGCTCTACGTCGGGATTTAGCTTACTTTCAGCTCTACGTCGGGACGTGCGGTGGGCTCTACGTCGGGACGTGCGTTGGGCTCTACGTCGGGACGTGCGTTGGGCTCTACGTCGGGACGTGCGTTGGGCTCTACGTCGGGATTTAGCTTACTTTCAGCTCTACGTCGGGACGTGCGTTGGCCTCTACGTCGGGACGTGCGTTGGCCTCTACGTCGGGATTTAGCTTACTTTCAGCTCTACGTCGGGACGTGCGTTGGCCTCTACGTCGGGACGTGCATTTGTCTCTACGTCGGGATTTAGCTTACTTTCAGCTCTACGTCGGGACGTGCGTTGGGCTCTACGTCGGGATTTAGCTTACTTTCAGCTCTACGTCGGGACGTGCGTTGGGCTCTGCGTCGGGACGTGCGTTGGGTTCTACGTCGGGATTTAGCTTACTTTCAGCTCTACGTCGGGACGTGCGTTGTCCTCTACGTCGGGACGTGCGTTGGGCTCTACGTCGGGATTTAGCTTACTTTCAGCTCTACGTCGGGACGTGCGTTGGCCTCTATGTCGGGACGTGCGTTGGCCTCTACGTCGGGACGTGCGTTGGCCTCTAATTCGGGACGTGCGTTGGCCTCTACGTCGGGACGTGCGTTGGCCTCTACGTCGGGACGTGCGTTGGCCTCTACGTCGGGATTTAACTTACTTTCAGCTCTACGTCGGGACGTGCGTTGGGCTCTACGTCGGGACGTGCGTTGGGCTCTACGTTTGTAGTTAGCTAACTTTCAGCTCTACGTCGGGACGTGCGTTGGGCTCTACGTCTGTAGTTAGCTAACTTTCAGCTCTACGTCGGGACGTGCGTTTGGCGCTACGTCGGGACGTGCGTTGGGCTCTACGTCGGGACGTGCGTTGGGCTCTACGTCGGGATTTAGCTTACTTTCAGCTCTACGGCGGGACGTGCGTTGGCCTCTACGTCGGGACGTGCGTTGGCCTCTAGGTCGGGACGTGCGTTGGCCTCTACGTCGGGACGTGCGTTGACCTCTACGTCGGGACGTGCGTTGGGCTCTACGTCGGGATTTAGCTTTCTTTCAGCTCTACGTCGGGACGTGCGTTGTCCTCTACGTCGGGACGTGCGTTGGGCTCTACGTCGGGATTTAGCTTACTTTCAGCTCTACGTCGGGACGTGCGTTGGCCTCTACGTCGGGACGTGCGTTGGCCTCTAAGTCGGGATTTAGCTTACTTTCAGCTCTACGTCGGGACGTGCGTTGGCCTCTACATCGGGACGTGCGTTGGCCTCTACGTCGGGATTTAGCTTACTTTCAGCTCTACGTCGGGACGTGCGTTGGGCTCTACGTCGGGACGTGCATTGGGCTCTACGTCGGGACGTCCGTTGGGCTCTACGTCGGGATTTAGCTTACTTTCAGCTCTACGTCGGGACGTGCGTTGGCCTATAAGTCGGGACGTGTGTTGGCCTCTACGTCGGGACGTGCGTTGGCCTCTACGTCGGGATTTAACTTACTTTCAGCTCTACGTCGGGACATGCATTGGGCGCTACGTCGGGACGTGCGTTGGGCTCTACGTCGGGACGTGCGTTGGGCTCTACGTCTGTAGTTAGCTAACTTTCTGCTCTACGTCGGGACGTGCGTTGGGCTCTACGTCTGTAGTTAGCTAAATTTCAGTTCTACTTCGGGACGTGCGTTGGGCGCTACGTCGGGACGTGCGTTGGGCTCTACGTCGGGACGTGCGTTGGCCTCTACGTCGGGACGTGCGTTGGCCTCTACTTTGGGACGTGCGTTGGGCTCTACGTCTGTAGTTAGCTAACTTTCAGCTCTACGTCGGGACGTTCGTTGGGCTCTTCGTCTGTAGTTAGCTAACTTTCAGCTCTACGTCGGGACGTGCATTGGGCTCTATGTCTGTAGTTAGCTAACTTTCAGCTCTACGTCGGGACGTGCGTTGGGCACTACGTCGGGACGTGCGTTGGGCGCTACGTCGGGATTTAGCTTACTTTCAGCTCTACGTCGGGACGTGCGTTCGGCTCTACGTCGGGACGTGCGTTGGGCTCTACGTCGGGACGTGCGTTGGGCTCTACGTCGGGATTTAGCTTACATTAAGCTCTACGTCGGGATGTGCGTTGGGCTCTACGTCGGGACGTGCGCTGGCCTCTACGTCGGGACGTGTGCTGGCCTCTACGTCGGGACGTGCGCTGGCCTCTACGTCGGGACGTGCGTTGGCCTCTACGTCGGGATTTAGCTTACTTTCAGCTCTACGTCGGGACGTGCGTTGGGCTCTACGTCGGGACGTGCGTTGGGCTCTACGTCGGGATTTAGCTTACTTTCAGCTCTACGTCGGGACGTGCGTTGGGCTCTACGTCGGGATTTAGCTTACTTTCAGCTCTACGTCGGGACGTGCGTTGGGCTCTACGTCGGGACGTGCGTTGGGCTCTACGTCGGGATTTAGCTTACTTTCAGCTCTACGTCGGGACGTGCGTTGGCCTCTACGTCTGTAGTTAGCTAACTTTCAGCTCTACGTCGGGACGGGCGTTGGGCTCTACGTCTGTAGTTAGCTAAATTTCAGCTCTACGTCGGGACGTGCGTTGGGCGCTACGTCGGGACGTGCGTTGGGCTCTACGTCGGGACGTGCGTTGGGGTCTGCGTCGGGACGTGCGTTGGGCTCTACGTCGAGACGTGCGTTGGGCTCTACGTCGGGATTTAACTTACTTTCAGCTCTACGTCGGGACGTGCGTTGGCCTCTACGCCGGGACGTGCGTTGTCCTCTACGTCGGGACGTGCGTTGGCCTCTAATTCGGGACGTGCGTTGGCCTCTACGTCGGGACGTGCGTTGGCCTCTACATCGGGATTTAGCTTACTTTCAGCTCTACGTCGGGACGTGCGTTAGGCTCTACGTCGGGACGTGCGTTGGGCTCTACGTCGGGATTTAGCTTACTTTCAGCTCTACGTCGGGACGTGCGTTGGCCTCTACGTCGGGATGTGCGTTGGCCTCTACGTCGGGATTTAGCTTACTTTCAGCTCTACGTCGGGACGTGCGTTGGCCTCTACGTCGGGACGTGCGTTGGCATCTACGTGGGGATTTAGCTTACTTTCAGCTCTACGTCGGGACGTGCGTTGGGCTCTACGTCGGGTTTTAGCTTAGTTTCAGCTCTACGTCGGGACGTGCGTTGGGCTCTACGTAAGGACGTGCATTGGGCTCTATGTCTGTAGTTAGCTAACTTTCTGCTCTACGTCGGGACGTGCGTTGGGCTCTACGTCTGTAGTTAGCTAACTTTCAGCTCTACGTCGGGACGTGCGTTGGGCGCTACGTCGGGACGTGCGTTGGGCTCTACGTCGGGACGTGCTTTGGGCTCTACGTCGGGACGTGCGTTCGCCTCTACGTCGGGACGTGCGTTGGCCTCTACGTCGGGATTTAGCTTACATTCAGCTCTACGTCGGGACGTGCGTTGGGCTCTACGTCGGGACGTGCGTTGGGCTCTACGTCGGGACACGCGTTGGGCTCTACGTCGGGACACGCGTTGGGCTCTACGTCTGTAGTTAGCTAACTTTCAGCTCTATGTCGGGACGCGCGTTTGGCTCTTCGTCTGTAGTTAGCTAACTTACAGCTCTACATCGGGACGTGCGTTGTGCTCTACGTCGGGACGTGCGTTGGGCTCTACGTCGGGTTTAGCTTACTTTCAGCACTACGTCGGGACGTGCGTTGGGCTTTACGTCGGGACGTGCGTTGGGCTCTACGTCGGGATTTAGCTTCCTTTCAGGTCTACGTCGGGACGTGCGTTGGGCTCTACGTCGGGACGTGCGTTGGGCTCTACGTCGGGACGTGCGTTTGGCTCTACGTCTGTAGTTAGCTAACTTTCAGCTCTACGTCGGGACGTGCGTTGGGCTCTACGTCTGTAGTTAGCTAACTTTCAGCTCTACGTCGGGACGTGCGTTGGGCTCTACGTTTGTAGTTAGCTAACTTTCAGCTCTACGTCGGGACGTGTGTTGGGCGCTACGTCGGGACGTGCGTTGGGCGCTACGTCGGAACGTGCGTTGGGCTCTACGTCGGGACGTGCGTTGGGCTCTACGTCGGGACGTGCGTTGGGCTCTACGTCTGTAGTTACCTAACCTTCAGCTCTACATCTGGACGTGCGTTGGGCTCTACGTCGGGATTTAGCTTACTTTCAGATCTACGTCGGGACGTGCGTTGGGCGCTACGTCGGGACGTGCGTTGGGCGCTACGTCGGGACGTGTGTTGGGCGCTACTTCGGGACGTGCGTTGGGCGCTACGTCGGGATTTAGCTTACTTTCAGCTCTACGTCGGGACGTGCGTTGGGCTCTATGTCGGGACGTGCGTTGGGCTCTACGTCGGGATTTAGCTTACTTTCAGCTCTACGTCGGGACGTGCGTTGGGCTCTACGTCGGGACGTGCGTTGGGCTCTACGTCGGGATTTAGCTTACTTTCAGCTCTACGTCGGGACGTGCGTTGGCCTCTACGTCGGGACGTGCGTTGGCCTCTACGTTGGGATTTAGCTTACTTTCAGCTCTACGTCGGGACGTGCGTTGGGCTCTACGTCGGGACATGCGTTGTGCTCTACGTCTGGACGTGCGTTGGGCTCTACGTCTGTAGTTAGCTAACTTTCAGCTCTACGTCGGGACATGCGTTGCGCTCTACGTCGGGACGTGCGTTGGGCTCTACGTCGGGATTTAGCTTACTTTCAGCTCTATGTCGGGACGTGCGTTGTTCTCTACGTCGGGACGTGCGTTGGCCTCTACGTCGGGATTTAACTTACTTTCAGCTCTACGTCGGGACGTGCGTTGGGCTCTACGTCGGGATGTGCGTTGGGCTCTACGTTTGTACTTAGCTAACTTTCAGCTCTACGTCGGGACGTGCGTTGGGCTCTACGTCTGTAGTTAGCTAACTTTCAGCTCTACGTCGGGACGTGCGTTTGGCGCTACGTCGGGACGTGCGTTGGGCTCTACGTCGGGACGTGCGTTGGGCTCTACGTCGGGACGTGCGTTGGGCTCTACGTCGGGATTTAGCTTACTTTCAGCTCTACGTCGGGACGTGCGTTGGCCTCTACGTCGGGACGTGCGTTGGCCTCTAGGTCGGGACGTGCGTTGGCCTCTACGTCGGGACATGCGTTGGCCTCTACGTCGGGACGTGCGTTGGGCTCTACGTCGGGACGTGCGTTGGGCTCTACGTCGGGACGTGCGTTGGGCTCTACGTCGGGATTTAGCTTACTTTCAGCTCTACGTCGGGACGTGCGTTGTCCTCTACGTCGGGACGTGCGTTGGGCTCTACGTCGGGATTTAGCTTACTTTCAGCTCTACGTCGGGACGTGCGTTGGCCTCTACGTCGGGACGTGCGTTGGCCTCTACGTCGGGATTTAGCTTACTTTCAGCTCTACGTCGGGACGTGCGTTGGCCTCTACATCGGGACGTGCGTTGGCCTCTACGTCGGGATTTAGCTTACTTTCAGCTCTACGTCGGGACGTGCGTTGGGCTCTACGTCGGGACGTGCATTGGGCTCTACGTCGGGACGTCCGTTGGGCTCTACGTCGGGATTTAGCTTACTTTCAGCTCTACGTCGGGACGTGCGTTGGCCTCTACGTCGGGACGTGCGTTGTCCTCTACGTCGGGACGTGCGTTGGCCTCTAAGTCGGGACGTGCGTTGGCCTCTACGTCGGGACGTGCGTTGGCCTCTACGTCGGGATTTAACTTACTTTCAGCTCTACGTCGGGACATGCATTGGGCGCTACGTCGGGACGTGCGTTGGGCTCTACGTCGGGAAGTGCGTTGGGCTCTACGTCTGTAGTTAGCTAACTTTCTGCTCTACGTCGGGACGTGCGTTGGGCTCTACGTCTGTAGTTAGCTAAATTTCAGTTCTACTTCGGGACGTGCGTTGGGCGCTACGTCGGGACGTGCGTTGGGCTCTACGTCGGGACGTGCGTTGGCCTCTACGTCGGGACGTGCGTTGGCCTCTACTTCGGGACGTGCGTTGGGCTCTACGTCTGTAGTTAGCTAACTTTCAGCTCTACGTCGGGACGTGCGTTGGGCTCTTCGTCTGTAGTTAGCTAACTTTCAGCTCTACGTCGGGACGTGCATTGGGCTCTATGTCTGTAGTTAGCTAACTTTCAGCTCTACGTCGGGACGTGCGTTGGGCACTACGTCGGGACGTGCGTTGGGCGCTACGTCGGGATTTAGCTTACTTTCAGCTCTACGTCGGGACGTGCGTTCGGCTCTACGTCGGGACGTGCGTTGGGCTCTACGTCGGGACGTGCGTTGGGCTCTACGTCGGGATTTAGCTTACATTAAGCTCTACGTCGGGATGTGCGTTGGGCTCTACGTCGGGACGTGCGCTGGCCTCTACGTCGGGACGTGTGCTGGCCTCTACGTCGGGACGTGCGCTGGCCTCTACGTCGGGACGTGCGTTGGCCTCTACGTCGGGATTTAGCTTACTTTCAGCTCTACGTCGGGACGTGCGTTGGGCTCTACGTCGGGACGTGCGTTGGGCTCTACGTCGGGATTTAGCTTACTTTCAGCTCTACGTCGGGACGTGCGTTGGGCTCTACGTCGGGATTTAGCTTACTTTCAGCTCTACGTCGGGACGTGCGTTGGGCTCTACGTCGGGACGTGCGTTGGGCTCTACGTCGGGATTTAGCTTACTTTCAGCTCTACGTCGGGACGTGCGTTGGCCTCTACGTCTGTAGTTAGCTAACTTTCAGCTCTACGTCGGGACGGGCGTTGGGCTCTACGTCTGTAGTTAGCTAACTTTCAGCTCTACGTCGGGACGTGCGTTGGGCGCTACGTCGGGACGTGCGTTGGGCTCTACGTCGGGACGTGCGTTGGGGTCTGCGTCGGGACGTGCGTTGGGCTCTACGTCGAGACGTGCGTTGGGCTCTACGTCGGGATTTAACTTACTTTCAGCTCTACGTCGGGACGTGCGTTGGCCTCTACGCCGGGACGTGCGTTGTCCTCTACGTCGGGACGTGCGTTGGCCTCTAATTCGGGACGTGCGTTGGCCTCTACGTCGGGACGTGCGTTGGCCTCTACATCGGGATTTAGCTTACTTTCAGCTCTACGTCGGGACGTGCGTTAGGCTCTACGTCGGGACGTGCGTTGGGCTCTACGTCGGGATTTAGCTTACTTTCAGCTCTACGTCGGGACGTGCGTTGGCCTCTACGTCGGGATGTGCGTTGGCCTCTACGTCGGGATTTAGCTTACTTTCAGCTCTACGTCGGGACGTGCGTTGGCCTCTACGTCGGGACGTGCGTTGGCATCTACGTGGGGATTTAGCTTACTTTCAGCTCTACGTCGGGACGTGCGTTGGGCTCTACGTCGGGTTTTAGCTTAGTTTCAGCTCTACGTCGGGACGTGCGTTGGGCTCTACGTAAGGACGTGCATTGGGCTCTATGTCTGTAGTTAGCTAACTTTCTGCTCTACGTCGGGACGTGCGTTGGGCTCTACGTCTGTAGTTAGCTAACTTTCAGCTCTACGTCGGGACGTGCGTTGGGCGCTACGTCGGGACGTGCGTTGGGCTCTACGTCGGGACGTGCTTTGGGCTCTACGTCGGGACGTGCGTTCGCCTCTACGTCGGGACGTGCGTTGGCCTCTACGTCGGGATTTAGCTTACATTCAGCTCTACGTCGGGACGTGCGTTGGGCTCTACGTCGGGACGTGCGTTGGGCTCTATGTCGGGACACGCGTTGGGCTCTACGTCGGGACACGCGTTGGGCTCTACGTCTGTAGTTAGCTAACTTTCAGCTCTATGTCGGGACGCGCGTTTGGCTCTTCGTCTGTAGTTAGCTAACTTACAGCTCTACATCGGGATGTGCGTTGTGCTCTACGTCGGGACGTGCGTTGGGCTCTACGTCGGGTTTAGCTTACTTTCAGCACTACGTCGGGACGTGCGTTGGGCTTTACGTCGGGACGTGCGTTGGGCTCTACGTCGGGATTTAGCTTCCTTTCAGGTCTACGTCGGGACGTGCGTTGGGCTCTACGTCGGGACGTGCGTTGGGCTCTACGTCGGGACGTGCGTTTGGCTCTACGTCTGTAGTTAGCTAACTTTCAGCTCTACGTCGGGACGTGCGTTGGGCTCTACGTCTGTAGTTAGCTAACTTTCAGTTCTATGTCGGGACGTGCGTTGGGCTCTACGTCTGTAGTTAGCTAACTTTCAGCTCTACGTCGGGACGTGTGTTGGGCGCTACGTCGGGACGTGCGTTGGGCGCTAGGTCGGAACGTGCGTTGGGCTCTACGTCGGGACGTGCGTTGGGCTCTACGTCGGGACGTGCGTTGGGCTCTACGTCTGTAGTTACCTAACCTTCAGCTCTACATCTGGACGTGCGTTGGGCTCTACGTCGGGATTTAGCTTACTTTCAGCTCTACGTCGGGACGTGCGTTGGGCGCTACATCGGGACGTGCGTTGGCCTCTACGTCGGGACGTGCGTTGGGCGCTACGTCGGGATTTAGCTTACTTTCAGCTCTACGTCGGGACGTGCGTTGGGCTCTATGTCGGGACGTGCGTTGGGCTCTACGTCGGGATTTAGCTTACTTTCAGCTCTACGTCGGGACGTGCGTTGGGCTCTACGTCGGGACGTGCGTTGGGCTCTACGTCGGGATTTAGCTTACTTTCAGCTCTACGTCGGGACGTGCGTTGGCCTCTACGTCGGGACGTGCGTTGGCCTCTACGTTGGGATTTAGCTTACTTTCAGCTCTACGTCGGGACGTGCGTTGGGCTCTACGTCGGGACATGCGTTGTGCTCTACGTCTGGACGTGCGTTGGGCTCTACGTCTGTAGTTAGCTAACTTTCAGCTCTACGTCGGGACATGCGTTGGGCTCTACGTCGGGACGTGCGTTGGGCTCTACGTCGGGACATGCGTTGGGCTCTACGTCGGGATTTAGCTTACTTTCAGCTCTATGTCGGGACGTGCGTTGTTCTCTACGTCGGGACATATGTTGGGCTCTACGTCGGGACGTGCGTTGGGCTCTACATCTGTAGTTAGCTAACTTTCAGCTCTACGTCGGGACGTGCGTTGGTATCTACGTCTGTAGTTAGCTAAGTTTCAGCTCTACGTCGGGACGTGCGTTTGGCGGTACGTCGGGATGTGCGTTGGGCTCTACGTCGGGACGTGCGTTGGGCTGTACGTCGGGACGTGCGTTGGCCTCTACGTCGGGACGTGCGTTGGCCTCTACGTCGGGATTTAGCTTACTTTCAGCTCTACGTCGGGACGTGCGTTGGGCGCTACGTCGGGACGTGTGTTGGGCGCTACTTCGGGACGTCGGTTGGGTTCTACGTCGGGATTTAGCTTACTTTCAGCTCTACTTCGGGACGTGCGCTGGGCTCTATGTCGGGACGTGCATTGGGCTCTACGTCGGGACGTGCGTTGGGCTCTACGTCGTGACGTGCGTTGGGCTCTACGTCGGGATTTAGCTTACTTTCAGCTCTACGTCGGGACGTGCGTTGGCCTCTACGTCGGGACGTGCGTTGGGCTCTACGTCGGGATTTAGCTTACTTTCAGCTCTACGTCGGGACGTGCGTTGGCCTCTACGTCGGGACGTGCGTTGGCCTCTACGTTGGGATTTAGCTTACTTTCAGCTCTACGTCGGGACGTCCGTTGGCCTCTACGTCGGGATTTAGCTTACTTTCAGCTCTACATCGGGACGTGCGTTGGGCTCTACGTCGGGACGTGCGTTGGGCTCTACGTCGGGACGTGCGTTGGTCTCTACGTCTGTAGTTAGCTAACTTTCAGCTCTACGTCGGGACGTGCGTTGGGCTCTACGTCGGGACGTGCGTTGGGCTCTACGTCGGGACGTGCGTTGGGCTCTACGTCGGGATTTAGCTTACTTTCAGCTCTACGTCGGGACGTGTGTTGGGCTCTACGTCGGGACGTGCGTTGGGCTCTACGTCGGGACGTGCGTTGGGCTCTACGTCGGGACGTGCGTTGGGCTCTACGTCGGGATTTAGCTTACTTTCAGCTCTACGTTGGGACTTGTGTTGGGCTCTACGTCGGGACGTGCGTTGGGCTGTACGTCGGGACGTGCGTTGGGCTCTACATCGGGACATGCTTTGGGATATACGTCGGGACGTGCGCTGGGCTCTACGTCGGGACGTGCGTTGGGCTCTACGTCGGGACGTGCGTTGGGCTCTACGTCTGTAGTTAGCTAACTTTCAGCTCTACGTCGGGACGTGCGTTGGGCTCTACGTTGGGACTTTCGTTGGGATCTACGTTGGGACGTGCGTTGGGCTCTACGTCGGGACGTGCGTTGGGCTCTACATCTGTAGTTAGCTAACTTTCAGCTCTACGTCGGGACGTGCGTTGGGCTCTACGTTGGGACTTTCGTTGGGCTCTACGTTGGGACGTGCGTTGGGCTCTACGTCGGGACGTGCGTTGGGCTCTACATCTGTAGTTAGCTAACTTTCAGCTCTACGTCGGGACGTGCGTTGGTCTCTACGTCTGTAGTTAGCTAAGTTTCAGCTCTACGTCGGGACGTGCGTTTGGCGCTACGTCGGGATGTGCGTTGGGCTCTACGTCGGGACGTGCGTTGGGCTGTACGTCGGGACGTGCGTTGGCCTCTACGTCGGGACGTGCGTTGGCCTCTACGTCGGGATTTAGCTTACTTTCAGCTCTACGTCGGGACGTGCGTTGGGCGCTACGTCGGGACGTGCGTTGGGCGCTACTTCGGGACGTCGGTTGGGCTCTACGTCGGGATTTAGCTTACTTTCAGCTCTACTTCGGGACGTGCGTTGGGCTCTACGTCGGGACGTGCGTTGGGCTCTACGTCGGGACGTGCGTTGGGCTCTACGTCGGGACGTGCGTTGGGCTCTACGTCGGGATTTAGCTTACTTTCAGCTCTACGTCGGGACGTGCGTTGGCCTCTACGTCGGGACGTGCGTTGGGCTCTACGTCGGGATTTAGCTTACTTTCAGTTCTACGTCGGGACGTGCGTTGGCCTCTACGTCGGGACGTGCGTTGGCCTCTAAGTTGGGATTTAGCTTACTTTCAGCTCTACGTCGGGACGTCCGTTGGCCTCTACGTCGGGATTTAGCTTACTTTCAGCTCTACATCGGGACGTGCGTTGGCCTCTACGTCGGGACGTGCGTTGGCCTCTACGTCGGGATTTAGCTTACTTTCAGCTCTACGTCGGGACGTGCGTTAGGCTCTACGTCGGGACATGCGTTGGGCTCTACGTCGGGACGTGCGTTGGGCTCTACGTCGGGATTTAGCTAACTTTCAGCTCTACGTCGGGACGTGCGTTGGGCTCTACGTCGGGACGTGCGTTGGGCTCTACGTCGGGACGTGCGTTGGGCTCTACGTCGGGATTTAGCTTACTTTCAGCTCTATGTTGAGACGTGCGTTGGCCTCTACGTCGGGATTTAGCTTACTTTCAGCTCTACGTCGGGACGTGCGTTGGGCTCTACGTCTGTAGTTAGCTAATTTCAGCTCTACGTCGAGACGTGCGTTGGGCTCTACGTCTGTAGTTAGCTAACTTTCAGCTCTACGTCGGGACGTGCGTTGGGCGCTACTTCGGGACGTGCGTTGGGCGCTACGTCGGGATTTAGCTTACTTTCAGCTCTACGTCGGGACGTGCGTTGGGCTGTACGTCGGGACGTGCGTTGGCCTCTACGTCGGGACGTGCGTTGGCCTCTACGTCGGGATTTAGCTTACTTTCAGCTCTACGTCGGGACGTGCGTTGGGCGCTACGTCGGGACGTGTGTTGGGCGCTACTTCGGGACGTCGGTTGGGTTCTACGTCGGGATTTAGCTTACTTTCAGCTCTACTTCGGGACGTGCGCTGGGCTCTATGTCGATACGTGCATTGGGCTCTACGTCGTGACGTGCGTTGGGCTCTACGTCGGGATTTAGCTTACTTTCAGCTCTACGTCGGGACGTGCGTTGGCCTCTACGTCGGGACGTGCGTTGGGCTCTACGTCGGGATTTAGCTTACTTTCAGCTCTACGTCGGGACGTGCGTTGGCCTCTACGTCGGGACGTGCGTTGGCCTCTACGTTGGGATTTAGCTTACTTTCAGCTCTACGTCGGGACGTCCGTTGGCCTCTACGTCGGGATTTAGCTTACTTTCAGCTCTACATCGGGACGTGCGTTGGGCTCTACGTCGGGACGTGCGTTGGGCTCTACGTCGGGACGTGCGTTGGTCTCTACGTCTGTAGTTAGCTAACTTTCAGCTCTACGTCGGGACGTGCGTTGGGCTCTACGTCGGGACGTGCGTTGGGCTCTACGTCGGGACGTGCGTTGGGCTCTACGTCGGGATTTAGCTTACTTTCAGCTCTACGTCGGGACGTGTGTTGGGCTCTACGTCGGGACGTGCGTTGGGCTCTACGTCGGGACGTGCGTTGGGCTCTACGTCGGGACGTGCGTTGGGCTCTACGTCGGGATTTAGCTTACTTTCAGCTCTACGTTGGGACTTGTGTTGGGCTCTACGTCGGGACGTGCGTTGGGCTGTACGTCGGGACGTGCGTTGGGCTCTACATCGGGACATGCTTTGGGATATACGTCGGGACGTGCGCTGGGCTCTACGTCGGGACGTGCGTTGGGCTCTACGTCGGGACGTGCGTTGGGCTCTACGTCTGTAGTTAGCTAACTTTCAGCTCTACGTCGGGACGTGCGTTGGGCTCTACGTTGGGACTTTCGTTGGGCTCTACGTTGGGACGTGCGTTGGGCTCTACGTCGGGACGTGCGTTGGGCTCTACATCTGTAGTTAGCTAACTTTCAGCTCTACGTCGGGACGTGCGTTGGGCTCTACGTTGGGACTTTCGTTGGGCTCTACGTTGGGACGTGCGTTGGGCTCTACGTCGGGACGTGCGTTGGGCTCTACATCTGTAGTTAGCTAACTTTCAGCTCTACGTCGGGACGTGCGTTGGTCTCTACGTCTGTAGTTAGCTAAGTTTCAGCTCTACGTCGGGACGTGCGTTTGGCGCTACGTCGGGATGTGCGTTGGGCTCTACGTCGGGACGTGCGTTGGGCTGTACGTCGGGACGTGCGTTGGCCTCTACGTCGGGACGTGCGTTGGCCTCTACGTCGGGATTTAGCTTACTTTCAGCTCTACGTCGGGACGTGCGTTGGGCGCTACGTCGGGACGTGCGTTGGGCGCTACTTCGGGACGTCGGTTGGGCTCTACGTCGGGATTTAGCTTACTTTCAGCTCTACTTCGGGACGTGCGTTGGGCTCTACGTCGGGACGTGCGTTGGGCTCTACGTCGGGACGTGCGTTGGGCTCTACGTCGGGACGTGCGTTGGGCTCTACGTCGGGATTTAGCTTACTTTCAGCTCTACGTCGGGACGTGCGTTGGCCTCTACGTCGGGACGTGCGTTGGGCTCTACGTCGGGATTTAGCTTACTTTCAGTTCTACGTCGGGACGTGCGTTGGCCTCTACGTCGGGACGTGCGTTGGCCTCTAAGTTGGGATTTAGCTTACTTTCAGCTCTACGTCGGGACGTCCGTTGGCCTCTACGTCGGGATTTAGCTTACTTTCAGCTCTACATCGGGACGTGCGTTGGCCTCTACGTCGGGACGTGCGTTGGCCTCTACGTCGGGATTTAGCTTACTTTCAGCTCTACGTCGGGACGTGCGTTAGGCTCTACGTCGGGACATGCGTTGGGCTCTACGTCGGGACGTGCGTTGGGCTCTACGTCGGGATTTAGCTAACTTTCAGCTCTACGTCGGGACGTGCGTTGGGCTCTACGTCGGGACGTGCGTTGGGCTCTACGTCGGGACGTGCGTTGGGCTCTACGTCGGGATTTAGCTTACTTTCAGCTCTATGTTGAGACGTGCGTTGGCCTCTACGTCCGGATTTAGCTTACTTTCAGCTCTACGTCGGGACGTGCGTTGGGCTCTACGTCTGTAGTTAGCTAATTTCAGCTCTACGTCGAGACGTGCGTTGGGCTCTACGTCTGTAGTTAGCTAACTTTCAGCTCTACGTCGGGACGTGCGTTGGGCGCTACTTCGGGACGTGCGTTGGGCGCTACGTCGGGATTTAGCTTACTTTCAGCTCTACGTCGGGACGTGCGTTGGGCTCTACGTCGGGACGTGCGTTGGGCTCTACGTCTGTAGTTAGCTAACTTTCAGCTCTACGTCGGGCCGTGCGTTGGGCGCTACTTCGGGATGTGCGTTGGGCTCCACGTCGGGACGTGCGTTGGGCTCTACGTCGGGATTTAGCTTACTTTCAGCTCTACGTCGGGACGTGCGTTGGGCGCTACGTCGGGACGTGCGTTGTCCTCTACGTCGGTACGTGCGTTGGCTTCTAAGTCGGGACGTGCGTTGGGCTCTACGTCGGGACGTGCGTTGTCCTCTACGTCGGGATTTAGCTTACTTTCAGCTCTACGTCGGGACGTGCGTTGGGCGCTACGTTGGGACGTGCGTTGGGCGCTACTTTGGGACGTGCGTTGGGCGCTACTTCGGGACGTGCGTTGGGCGCTACGTCGGGATTTAGCTTACTTTCAACTCTACGTCGGGACGTGCGTTGGGCTCTACGTCGGGACGTGCGTTGGGCTCTACGTCGGGACGTGCGTTGTTCTCTACGTCGGGATTTAGCTTACTTTCAGCTCTACGTCAGGACGTGCGTTGGCCTCTACGTCGGGACGTGCGTTGTCCTCTACGTCGGGACGTGCGTTGGCCTCTACGTCGGGACGTGCGTTGGCCTCTACGTCGGGATTTAGCTTACTTTCAGCTCTACGTCGGGACGTGCGTTGGCCTCTACGTCGGGACGTGCGTTGTCCTCTACGTCGGGACGTGCGTTGTCCTCTACGTCGGGACGTGCGTTGTCCTCTACGTCGGGACGTGCGCTGGCCTCTACGTCGGGACGTGCGTTGGCCTCTACGTCGGGACGTGGGTTGGCCTCTACGTCGGGATTTAGCTTACTTTCAGCTCTACGTCGGGACGTGCGTTGGGCGCTACGTCGGGACGTGCGTTGGGCGCTACTTCGGGACGTGCGTTGGGCTCTACGTCGGGATTTAGCTTACTTTCAGCTCTACGTCGGGACGTGCGTTGGGTTCTACGTCGGGACGTGCGTTGGGCTCTGCGTCGGGACGTGCGTTGGGCTCTACGTCGGGATTTAGCTTACTTTCAACTCTACGTCGGGACGTGCGTTGGGCTCTACGTCGGGACGTGCGTTGGGCTCTACGTCGGGACGTGCGTTGGGCTCTACATCTGTAGTTAGCTAACTTTCAGCTCTACGTCGGGACGTGCGTTGGGCTCTACGTCTGTAGTTAGCTAATTTCAGCTCTACGTCGGGACGTGCGTTGGGCTCTACGTCTGTAGTTAGCTAACTTTCAGCTCTACGTCGGGACGTGCGTTGGGCGCTACGTCGGGACGTGCGTTGGGCTCTACGTCGGGACGTGCGTTGGGCTCTACGTCGGGACGTGCGTTGGGCTCTACGTCGGGATTTAGTTTACTTTCAGCTCTACGTCGGGACGTGCGTTGGCCTCTATGTTGGGACGTGCGTTGGCCTCTACGTCGGGACGTGCGTTGGCCTCTACGTCTGGACGTGCGTTATCTTCTACGTCGGGATTTAGCTTACTTTCAGCTCTACGTCGGGACGTGCGTTGGGCTCTACGTCGGGACGTGCGTTGGGCTCTACGTCGGGACGTGCGTTGGGCTCTACGTCGGGACGCGCGTTGGGCTCTACGTCTGTAGTTAGCTAACTTTCAGCTCTACGTCGGGACGCGCGTTGGGCTCTACGTCGGGACGTGCGTTGGGCTCTACGTCGGGATTTAGCTTACCTTCAGGTCTACGTCGGGACGTGCGTTGGGCTCTACGTCGGGATGTGCGTTGGGCTCTACGTCGGGACGTGCGTTGGGCTCTACGTCTGTAGTTAGCTAACTTTCAGCTCTACGTCGGGACGTGCGTTGGGCTCTACGTAAGGACGTGCGTTGCGCTCTACGTCTGTAGTTAGCTAACTTTCAGCTCTATGTCGGGACGTGCGTTGGGCTCTACGTCTGTAGTTAGCTAACTTTCAGCTCTACGTCGGGACGTGCGTTGGGCTTTACATCTGTAGTTAGCTAACTTGCAGCTCTACGTCAATACGTGCGTTGGGCGCTACGTCGGAACGTGCGTTGGGCTCTACGTCGGGACGTGCGTTGGGCTCTACGTCGAGACGTGCGTTGGGCTCTACGTCGGGATTTAGCTTACTTTCAGTTCTACGTCGGGACGTGCGTTGGCCTCTACGTCGGGACGTGCGTTGGCCTCTACGTCGGGACGTGCGTTGGCCTCTACGTCGGGACGTGCGTTGGCCTCTACATCGGGATTTAGCTTACTTTCAGCTCTACGTCGGGACGTGCGTTGGGCGCTACGTCGGGACGTGTGTTGGGCGCTACTTCGGGACATGTGTTGCGCGCTACGTCGGGATTTAGCTTACTTTCAGCTCTACGTCGGGACGTGCGTTGTGCTCTATGTCGGGACGTGCGTTGGGCTCTACGTCGGGACGTGAGTTGGGCTCTACGTCGGGACGTGCGTTGGGGTCTACGTCGGGATTTAGCTTACTTTCAGCTCTACGTCGGGACGTGCGTTGGCCTCTACATCGGGACGTGCGTTGGCCTCTACGTCGGGATTTAGCTTACTTTCAGCTCTACGTCGGGACGTGCGTTGGGCGCTACGTTGGGACGTGCGTTGGCCTCTACGTCGGGATTTAGCTTACTTTCAGCTCTACGTCGGGACGTGCGTTGGGCTCTACGTCGGGACGTGCGTTGGGCTCTACGTCGGGACGTGCGTTGGGCTCTACGTCGGGATTTAGCTTACTTTCAGCTCTACGTCGGGACGTGCGTTGGCCTCTACGTCGGCATTTAGCTTACTTTCAGCTCTACGTCGGGACGTGCGTTGGGCTCTACGTCGGGACGTGCGTTGGGCTCTACGTCGGGACGTGCGTTGGGCTCTACGTCTGTAGTTAGCTAACTTTCTGCTCTACGTCGGGACGTGCGTTCGGCTCTACGTCTGTAGTTAGCTAACTTTCAGCTCTACGTCGGGACGTGCGTTGGGCTCTACGTCGGGACGTGCGTTGGGCTCTACGTCGGGACGTGCGTTGGGCTCTACGTCTGTAGTTATCTAGCTTTCTGCTCTACGTCGGGACGTGCGTTGGGCTCTACGTCTGTAGTTAGCTAACTTTCAGCTCTACGTCGGGACGTGCGTTTGGCTGTACGTCGGGACGTGCATTGGGCTCTACGTCGGGATTTAGCTTACTTTCAGCTCTACGTCGGGACGTGCGTTGGCCTCTACGTCGGGACGTGCGTTGGGCGCTACGTCGGGACGTGCGTTGGCCTCTACGTTGGGACGTGCGTTGGCCTCTACGTCGGGATTTAGCTTACTTTCAGCTCTACGTCGGGACGTGCGTTGCCCTCTACGTCGGGACGTGCGTTGGGCTCTACGTCGGGACACGCGTTGGGCTCTACGTCGGGACGCGCGTTGGGCTCTACGTCTGTAGTTAGCTAACTTTCAGCTCTACGTCGGGACGCGCGTTGGGCTCTTCGTCTGTAGTTAGCTAACTTTCAGCTCTACGTCAAGACGTGCGTTGGGTTTCTACGTCGGGACGTGCGTTGGGCTCTACGTCGAGACGTGCGTTGGGCTCTACGTCGGGATTTAGCTTACTTTCAGCTCTACGTCGGGACGTGCGTTGGGCTCTACGTCGGGACGTGCGTTGGGCTCTACGTCGGGACGTGCGTTGGGCTCTACGTCGGGATTTAGCTTACTTTCAGCTCTACGTCGGGACGTGCGTTAGGCTCTACGTCGGGACATGCGTTGGGCTCTACGTCGGGACGTGCGTTGGGCTCTACGTCGGGATTTAGCTAACTTTCAGCTCTACGTCGGGACGTGCGTTGGGCTCTACGTCGGGACGTGCGTTGGGCTCTACGTCGGGACGTGCGTTGGGCTCTACGTCGGGATTTAGCTTACTTTCAGCTCTATGTTGAGACGTGCGTTGGCCTCTACGTCGGGATTTAGCTTACTTTCAGCTCTACGTCGGGACGTGCGTTGGGCTCTACGTCTGTAGTTAGCTAATTTCAGCTCTACGTCGAGACGTGCGTTGGGCTCTACGTCTGTAGTTAGCTAACTTTCAGCTCTACGTCGGGACGTGCGTTGGGCGCTACGTCGGGACGTGCGTTGGGCGCTACTTCGGGACGTGCGTTGGGCGCTACGTCGGGATTTAGCTTACTTTCAGCTCTACGTCGGGACGTGCGTTGTGCTCTACGTCGGGACGTGCGTTGGGCTCTACGTCGGGATTTAGCTAACTTTCATCTCTACGTCGGGACGTGCGTTGGGCTCTACGTCGGGACGTGCGTTGGGTCTACGTCGGGACGTGCGTTGGGCTCTACGTCGGGATTTAGCTTACTTTCAGCTCTACGTCGGGACGTGCGTTGGGCTCTACGTCTGTAGTTAGCTAATTTCAGCTCTACGTCGGGACGTGCGTTGGGCTCTACGTCTGTAGTTAGCTAACTTTCAGCTCTACGTCGGGCCGTGCGTTGGGCGCTACGTCGGGATGTGCGTTGGGCTCCACGTCGGGACGTGCGTTGGGCTCTACGTCGGGATTTAGCTTACTTTCAGCTCTACGTCGGGACGTGCGTTGGGCGCTACGTCGGGACGTGCGTTGTCCTCTACGTCGGTACGTGCGTTGGCTTCTAAGTCGGGACGTGCGTTGGGCTCTACGTCGGGACGTGCGTTGTCCTCTACGTCGGGATTTAGCTTACTTTCAGCTCTACGTCGGGACGTGCGTTGGGCGCTACGTTGGGACGTGCGTTGGGCGCTACTTCGGGACGTGCGTTGGGCGCTACGTCGGGATTTAGCTTACTTTCAACTCTACGTCGGGACGTGCGTTGGGCTCTACGTCGGGACGTGCGTTGGGCTCTACGTCGGGACGTGCGTTGTTCTCTACGTCGGGATTTAGCTTACTTTCAGCTCTACGTCGGGACGTGCGTTGGCCTCTACGTCGGGACGTGCGTTGTCCTCTACGTCGGGACGTGCGTTGGCCTCTACGTCGGGATTTAGCTTACTTTCAGCTCTACGTCGGGACGTGCGTTGGGCTCTACGTCGGGACGTGCGTTGGGCTCTACGTCGGGACGTGCGTTGTCCTCTACGTCGGGACGTGCGTTGTCCTCTACGTCGGGACGTGCGCTGGCCTCTACGTCGGGACGTGCGTTGGCCTCTACGTCGGGACGTGGGTTGGCCTCTACGTCGGGATTTAGCTTACTTTCAGCTCTACGTCGGGACGTGCGTTGGGCGCTACGTCGGGACGTGCGTTGGGCGCTACTTCGGGACGTGCGTTGGGCTCTACGTCGGGATTTAGCTTACTTTCAGCTCTACGTCGGGACGTGCGTTGGGTTCTACGTCGGGACGTGCGTTGGGTTCTGCGTCGGGACGTGCGTTGGGCTCTACGTCGGGATTTAGCTTACTTTCAACTCTACGTCGGGACGTGCGTTGGGCTCTACGTCGGGACGTGCGTTGGGCTCTACGTCGGGACGTGCGTTGGGCTCTACATCTGTAGTTAGCTAACTTTCAGCTCTACGTCGGGACGTGCGTTGGGCTCTACGTCTGTAGTTAGCTAATTTCAGCTCTACGTCGGGACGTGCGTTGGGCTCTACGTCTGTAGTTAGCTAACTTTCAGCTCTACGTCGGGACGTGCGTTGGGCGCTACGTCGGGACGTGCGTTGGGCTCTACGTCGGGACGTGCGTTGGGCTCTACGTCGGGACGTGCGTTGGGCTCTACGTCGGGATTTAGTTTACTTTCAGCTCTACGTCGGGACGTGCGTTGGCCTCTATGTTGGGACGTGCGTTGGCCTCTACGTCGGGACGTGCGTTGGCCTCTACGTCTGTACGTGCGTTAGCTTCTACGTCGGGATTTAGCTTACTTTCAGCTCTACGTCGGAACGTGCGTTGGGCTCTACGTCGGGACGTGCGTTGGGCTCTACGTCGGGACGTGCGTTGGGCTCTACGTCGGGACGCGCGTTGGGCTCTACGTCTGTAGTTAGCTAACTTTCAGCTCTACGTCGGGACGCGTGTTGGGCTCTTCGTCTGTAGTTAGCTAACTTTCAGCTCTACGTCGGGACGTGCGTTGGGCTCTACGTCGGGACGTGCGTTGGGCTCTACGTCGGGATTTAGCTTACCTTCAGGTCTACGTCGGGACGTGCGTTGGGCTCTACGTCGGGACGTGCGTTGGGCTCTACGTCGGGACGTGCGTTGGGCTCTACGTCTGTAGTTAGCTAACTTTCAGCTCTATGTCGGGACGTGCGTTGGGCTCTACGTCTGTAGTTAGCTAACTTTCAGCTCTACGTCGGGAGGTGCGTTGGGCTCTACGTAAGGACGTGCGTTGGGCTCTACGTCTGTAGTTAGCTAACTTTCAGCTCTATGTCGGGACGTGCGTTGGGCTCTACGTCTGTAGTTAGCTAACTTTCAGCTCTACGTCGGGACGTGCGTTGGGCTTTACATCTGTAGTTAGCTAACTTGCAGCTCTACGTCAATACGTGCGTTGGGCGCTACGTCGGAACGTGCGTTGGGCTCTACGTCGGGACGTGCGTTGGGCTCTACGTCGAGACGTGCGTTGGGCTCTACGTCGGGATTTAGCTTACTTTCAGTTCTACGTCGGGACGTGCGTTGGCCTCTACGTCGGGACGTGCGTTGGCCTCTACGTCGGGACGTGCGTTGGCCTCTACATCGGGATTTAGCTTACTTTCAGCTCTACGTCGGGACATGCGTTGGGCGCTACGTCGGGACGTGTGTTGGGCGCTACTTCGGGACATGTGTTGCGCGCTACGTCGGGATTTAGCTTACTTTCAGCTCTACGTCGGGACGTGCGTTGTGCTCTATGTCGGGACGTGCGTTGGGCTCTACGTCGGGACGTGAGTTGGGCTCTACGTCGGGACGTGCGTTGGGGTCTACGTCGGGATTTAGCTTACTTTCAGCTCTACGTCGGGACGTGCGTTGGCCTCTACATCGGGACGTGCGTTGGCCTCTACGTCGGGATTTAGCTTACTTTCAGCTCTACGTCGGGACGTGCGTTGGGCGCTACGTTGGGACGTGCGTTGGCCTCTACGTCGGGATTTAGCTTACTTTCAGCTCTACGTCGGGACGTGCGTTGGGCTCTACGTCGGGACGTGCGTTGGGCTCAACGTCGGGACGTGCGTTGGGCTCTACGTCGGGATTTAGCTTACTTTCAGCTCTACGTCGGGACGTGCGTTGGCCTCTACGTCGGCATTTAGCTTACTTTCAGCTCTACGTCGGGACGTGCGTTGGGCTCTACGTCGGGACGTGCGTTGGGCTCTACGTCGGGACGTGCGTTGGGCTCTACGTCTGTAGTTAGCTAACTTTCTGCTCTACGTCGGGACGTGCGTTCGGCTCTACGTCTGTAGTTAGCTAACTTTCAGCTCTACGTCGGGACGTGCGTTGGGCTCTACGTCGGGACTTGCGTTGGGCTCTACGTCGGGACGTGCGTTGGGCTCTACGTCTGTAGTTATCTAACTTTCTGCTCTACGTCGGGACGTGCGTTGGGCTCTACGTCTGTAGTTAGCTAACTTTCAGCTCTACGTCGGGACGTGCGTTTGGCTCTACGTCGGGACGTGCATTGGGCTCTACGTCGGGATTTAGCTTACTTTCAGCTCTACGTCGGGACGTGCGTTGGCCTCTACGTCGGGACGTGCGTTGGGCGCTACGTCGGGACGTGCGTTGGCCTCTACGTCGGGACGTGCGTTGGCCTCTACGTCGGGATTTAGCTTACTTTCAGCTCTACGTCGGGACGTGCGTTGCCCTCTACGTCGGGACGTGCGTTGGGCTCTACGTCGGGATTTAGCTTACTTTCAGCTCTACGTCGGGACGTGCGTTGGGCTCTACGTCGGGACGTGCGTTGGGCTCTACGTCGGGACGTGCGTTGGGCTCTATGTCGGGATTTAGCTTACTTTAAGCTCTACGTCGGGACGTGCGTTGGGCTCTATGTCGGGACGTGCGTTGGGGTCTACGTCGGGACGTGCGTTGGGCTCTACGTCTGTAGTTAGCTAACTTTCTGCTCTACGTCGGGACGTGCGTTGGGCTCTACGTCTGTAGTTAGCTAACTTTCAGCTCTACGTCGGGACGTGCGTTGGGCTTTACGTCGGGACGTGCGTTGGGCTCTACGTCGGGACGTGCGTTTCGCTCTATGTCGGGATTTAGCTTACTTTAAGCTCTACGTCGGGACGTGCGTTGAGCTCTATGTCGGGACGTGTGTTGGGGTCTACGTCGGGACGTGTGTTGGGCTCTACGTCGGGATTTAGCTTACTTTCAGGTCTACGTCGGGACGTGCGTTGGGCTCTACCTCGGGACGTGCGTTGGGCTCTACGTCGGGACGTGCGTTGGGCTCTACGTCGGGATTTAGCTTACTTTCAGCTCTACGTCGGGACGTGCGTTGGGCTCTACGTCGGGACGTGCGTTGGGCTCTACGTCTGTAGTTAGCCAACTTTCAGCTCTACGTCGGGACGTGCGTTGGGCACTACGTCGGGACGTGCGTTGGGCTCTACGTCGGGACGTGCGTTGGGCTCTACGTCAGGATTTAGCTTACTTTCAGGTCTACATCGGGACGTGCGTTGGGCTCTACTTCGGGACGTGCGTTGGGCTCTACGTCGGGACGTGCGTTGTGCTCTACGTTGGGATTTAGCTTACTTTCAGCTCTACGTCGGGACGTGCGTTGGGCTGTACGTCGGGACGTGCGTTGGGCTCTACGTCGCGACGTGCGTTGGGCTCTACATCGGGATTTAGCTTACTTTCAGTTCCACGTCGGGACGTGCGTTGGGCACTACGTCGGGACGTGCGTTGGGCTCTACGTCGGGACGCGCGTTGGGCTCTACGTCGGGACGCGTGTTGGGCTCTATGTCGGGATGCGCGTTGGGCTCTACGTCTGTAGTTAGCTAACTTTTAGCTCTACGTCGGGACGCGCGTTGGGCTCTACGTCTGCAGTTAGCTAACTTTCAGCTCTACGTCGGGACGTGCGTTGGGCTCTACGTCGGGATTTAGCTTACTTTCAGCTCTATGTCGGGACGTGCGTTGGGCTCTACGTCGGGACGTGCGTTGGGCTCTACGTCGGGATTTAGCTTACTTTCAGCTCTACGTCGGGACGTGCGTTGCCCTATACGTCGGCATTTAGCGTACTTTCAGCTCTACGTCGGGACGTGCTTTGGGCTCTACGTCGGGACGTGCGTTGGGCTCTACGTCGGGACGTGCGTTGGGTTCTACGTCGGGACGTGCGTTGGGCTCTACGTCTGTAGTTAGCTAACTTTCTGCTCTACGTCGGGACGTGCGTTGGGCTCTACGTCTGTAGTTAGCTAACTTTCAGCTCTACGTCGGGTCGTGCGTTGGGCTCTACGTCGGGACGTGCGTTGGGCTCTACGTCGGGATTTAGCTTACTTTCAGCTCTACGTCGGGACGTGCGTTGGCCTCCACGTCGGGACGTGCGTTGGGCGCTACGTTGGGACGTGCGTTGGGCGCTACGTCGGGACGTGCGTTGGCCTCTACGTCGGGACGTGCGTTGGCCTCTACGTCGGGATTTAGCTTACTTTCAGCTCTACGTCGGGACGTGCGTTGGCCTCTACGTCGGGACGTGCGTTGGGCTCTACGTCGGGACACGCGTTGGGCTCTACGTCGGGACGCGCGTTGGGCTCTACGTCTGTAGTTAGCTAACTTTCAGCTCTACGTCGGGACGCGCGTTGGGCTCTTCGTCTGTAGTTAGCTAACTTTCAGCTCTACGTCGGGACGTGCGTTGGGTTTCTACGTCGGGACGTGCGTTGGGCTCTACGTCGGGACGTGCGTTGGGCTCTACGTCGGGATTAAGCTTACTTTCAGCTCTACGTCGGGACGTGCGTTGGGCTCTACGTCGGGACGTGCGTTGGGCTCTACGTCGGGACGTGCGTTGGGCTCTACGTCGGGATTTAGCTTACTTTCAGGTCTACGTCGGGACGTGCGTTGGGCTCTACGTCGGGACGTGCGTTGGGCTCTACGTCGGGACGTGCGTTGGGCTCTACGTCGGGACGTGCGTTGGGCTCTACGTCGGGATTTAGCTTACTTTCAGGTCTACGTCGGGACGTGCGTTGGGCTCTACGTCGGGACGTGCGTTGGCCTCTACGTCGGGACGTGCGTTGGGCTCTACGTTGGGATTTAGCTTGCTTTCAGCTCTACGTCGGGACGTGCGTTGGGCTCTACGTCGGGACGTGCGTTGGGCTCTACGTCTGTAGTTAGCTAACTTTCAGCTCTACGTCGGGACGTGCGTTGGGCTCTACATCTGTAGTTAGCTAACTTTCAGCTCTACGTGGGGACGTGCGTTGGGCTCTACGTCTGTAGTTAGCTACCTTTCAGCTCTACGTCGGGACGTGCGTTGGGCGCTACGTCGAGACGTGCGTTGAGCTCTACGTCGGGACGTGCGTTGGGCTCTACGTTGGGATTTAGCTTACTTTCAGCTCTACGTCGGGACGTGCGTTGGGCTCTACGTCGGGACGTGCGTTGGGCTCTACGTCTGTAGTTAGCTAATTTTCAGCTCTACGTCGGGACGTGCGTTGGGCGCTACGTCGGGACGTGCGTCGGCCACTACGTCGGGACGTGCGCTGGGCTCTACGTCGGTACGTGCGTTGGGCTCTAAGTCGGGACGTGCGTTGGGCTCTACGTCTGTAGTTAGCTAACTTTCAGCTCTACGTCGGGACGCGCGTTGGGCTCTACGTCGGGACGTGCGTTGGGCTCTACGTCGGGATTTAGCTTACCTTCAGGTCTACGTCGGGACGTGCGTTGGGCTCTACGTCGGGATGTGCGTTGGGCTCTACGTCGGGACGTGCGTTGGGCTCTACGTCTGTAGTTAGCTAACTTTCAGCTCTATGTCGGGACGTGCGTTGGGCTCTACGTCTGTAGTTAGCTAACTTTCAGCTCTACGTCGGGACGTGCGTTGGGCTCTACGTAAGGACGTGCGTTGCGCTCTACGTCTGTAGTTAGCTAACTTTCAGCTCTATGTCGGGACGTGCGTTGGGCTCTACGTCTGTAGTTAGCTAACTTTCAGCTCTACGTCGGGACGTGCGTTGGGCTTTACATCTGTAGTTAGCTAACTTGCAGCTCTACGTCAATACGTGCGTTGGGCGCTACGTCGGAACGTGCGTTGGGCTCTACGTCGGGACGTGCGTTGGGCTCTACGTCGAGACGTGCGTTGGGCTCTACGTCGGGATTTAGCTTACTTTCAGTTCTACGTCGGGACGTGCGTTGGCCTCTACGTCGGGACGTGCGTTGGCCTCTACGTCGGGACGTGCGTTGGCCTCTACATCGGGATTTAGCTTACTTTCAGCTCTACGTCGGGACGTGCGTTGGGCGCTACGTCGGGACGTGTGTTGGGCGCTACTTCGGGACATGTGTTGCGCGCTACGTCGGGATTTAGCTTACTTTCAGCTCTACGTCGGGACGTGCGTTGTGCTCTATGTCGGGACGTGCGTTGGGCTCTACGTCGGGACGTGAGTTGGGCTCTACGTCGGGACGTGCGTTGGGGTCTACGTCGGGATTTAGCTTACTTTCAGCTCTACGTCGGGACGTGCGTTGGCCTCTACATCGGGACGTGCGTTGGCCTCTACGTCGGGATTTAGCTTACTTTCAGCTCTACGTCGGGACGTGCGTTGGGCGCTACGTTGGGACGTGCGTTGGCCTCTACGTCGGGATTTAGCTTACTTTCAGCTCTACGTCGGGACGTGCGTTGGGCTCTACGTCGGGACGTGCGTTGGGCTCTACGTCGGGACGTGCGTTGGGCTCTACGTCGGGATTTAGCTTACTTTCAGCTCTACGTCGGGACGTGCGTTGGCCTCTACGTCGGCATTTAGCTTATTTTCAGCTCTACGTCGGGACGTGCGTTGGGCTCTACGTCGGGACGTGCGTTGGGCTCTACGTCGGGACGTGCGTTGGGCTCTACGTCGGGACGTGCGTTGGGCTCTACGTCTGTAGTTAGCTAACTTTCTGCTCTACGTCGGGACGTGCGTTCGGCTCTACGTCTGTAGTTAGCTAACTTTCAGCTCTACGTCGGGACGTGCGTTGGGCTCTACGTCGGGACGTGCGTTGGGCTCTACGTCGGGACGTGCGTTGGGCTCTACGTCTGTAGTTATCTAGCTTTCTGCTCTACGTCGGGACGTGCGTTGGGCTCTACGTCTGTAGTTAGCTAACTTTCAGCCCTACGTCGGGACGTGCGTTTGGCTCTACGTCGGGACGTGCATTGGGCTCTACGTCGGGATTTAGCTTACTTTCAGCTCTACGTCGGGACGTGCGTTGGCCTCTACGTCGGGACGTGCGTTGGGCGCTACGTCGGGACGTGCGTTGGCCTCTACGTTGGGACGTGCGTTGGCCTCTACGTCGGGATTTAGCTTACTTTCAGCTCTACGTCGGGACGTGCGTTGCCCTCTACGTCGGGACGTGCGTTGGGCTCTACGTCGGGACACGCGTTGGGCTCTACGTCGGGACGCGCGTTGGGCTCTACGTCTGTAGTTAGCTAACTTTCAGCTCTACGTCGGGACGCGCGTTGGGCTCTTCGTCTGTAGTTAGCTAACTTTCAGCTCTACGTCAAGACGTGCGTTGGGTTTCTACGTCGGGACGTGCGTTGGGCTCTACGTCGAGACGTGCGTTGGGCTCTACGTCGGGATTTAGCTTACTTTCAGCTCTACGTCGGGACGTGCGTTGGGCTCTACGTCGGGACGTGCGTTGGGCTCTACGTCGGGACGTGCGTTGGGCTCTACGTCGGGATTTAGCTTACTTTCAGCTCTACGTCGGGACGTGCGTTAGGCTCTACGTCGGGACATGCGTTGGGCTCTACGTCGGGACGTGCGTTGGGCTCTACGTCGGGATTTAGCTAACTTTCAGCTCTACGTCGGGACGTGCGTTGGGCTCTACGTCGGGACGTGCGTTGGGCTCTACGTCGGGACGTGCGTTGGGCTCTACGTCGGGATTTAGCTTACTTTCAGCTCTATGTTGAGACGTGCGTTGGCCTCTACGTCGGGATTTAGCTTACTTTCAGCTCTACGTCGGGACGTGCGTTGGGCTCTACGTCTGTAGTTAGCTAATTTCAGCTCTACGTCGAGACGTGCGTTGGGCTCTACGTCTGTAGTTAGCTAACTTTCAGCTCTACGTCGGGACGTGCGTTGGGCGCTACGTCGGGACGTGCGTTGGGCGCTACTTCGGGACGTGCGTTGGGCGCTACGTCGGGATTTAGCTTACTTTCAGCTCTACGTCGGGACGTGCGTTGTGCTCTACGTCGGGACGTGCGTTGGGCTCTACGTCGGGATTTAGCTAACTTTCATCTCTACGTCGGGACGTGCGTTGGGCTCTACGTCGGGACGTGCGTTGGGCTCTACGTCGGGACGTGCGTTGGGCTCTACGTCGGGATTTAGCTTACTTTCAGCTCTACGTCGGGACGTGCGTTGGGCTCTACGTCTGTAGTTAGCTAATTTCAGCTCTACGTCGGGACGTGCGTTGGGCTCTACGTCTGTAGTTAGCTAACTTTCAGCTCTACGTCGGGCCGTGCGTTGGGCGCTACGTCGGGATGTGCGTTGGGCTCCACGTCGGGACGTGCGTTGGGCTCTACGTCGGGATTTAGCTTACTTTCAGCTCTACGTCGGGACGTGCGTTGGGCGCTACGTCGGGACGTGCGTTGTCCTCTACGTCGGTACGTGCGTTGGCTTCTAAGTCGGGACGTGCGTTGGGCTCTACGTCGGGACGTGCGTTGTCCTCTACGTCGGGATTTAGCTTACTTTCAGCTCTACGTCGGGACGTGCGTTGGGCGCTACGTTGGGACGTGCGTTGGGCGCTACTTCGGGACGTGCGTTGGGCGCTACGTCGGGATTTAGCTTACTTTCAACTCTACGTCGGGACGTGCGTTGGGCTCTACGTCGGGACGTGCGTTGGGCTCTACGTCGGGACGTGCGTTGTTCTCTACGTCGGGATTTAGCTTACTTTCAGCTCTACGTCGGGACGTGCGTTGGCCTCTACGTCGGGACGTGCGTTGTCCTCTACGTCGGGACGTGCGTTGGCCTCTACGTCGGGACGTGCGTTGGCCTCTACGTCGGGATTTAGCTTACTTTCAGCTATACGTCGGGACGTGCGTTGGGCTCTACGTCGGGACGTGCGTTGGGCTCTACGTCGGGACGTGCGTTGTCCTCTACGTCGGGACGTGCGTTGTCCTCTACGTCGGGACGTGCGCTGGCCTCTACGTCGGGACGTGCGTTGGCCTCTACGTCGGGACGTGGGTTGGCCTCTACGTCGGGATTTAGCTTACTTTCAGCTCTACGTCGGGACGTGCGTTGGGCGCTACGTCGGGACGTGCGTTGGGCGCTACTTCGGGACGTGCGTTGGGCTCTACGTCGGGATTTAGCTTACTTTCAGCTCTACGTCGGGACGTGCGTTGGGTTCTACGTCGGGACGTGCGTTGGGTTCTGCGTCGGGACGTGCGTTGGGCTCTACGTCGGGATTTAGCTTACTTTCAACTCTACGTCGGGACGTGCGTTGGGCTCTACGTCGGGACGTGCGTTGGGCTCTACGTCGGGACGTGCGTTGGGCTCTACATCTGTAGTTAGCTAACTTTCAGCTCTACGTCGGGACGTGCGTTGGGCTCTACGTCTGTAGTTAGCTAATTTCAGCTCTACGTCGGGACGTGCGTTGGGCTCTACGTCTGTAGTTAGCTAACTTTCAGCTCTACGTCGGGACGTGCGTTGGGCGCTACGTCGGGACGTGCGTTGGGCTCTACGTCGGGACGTGCGTTGGGCTCTACGTCGGGATTTAGTTTACTTTCAGCTCTACGTCGGGACGTGCGTTGGCCTCTATGTTGGGACGTGCGTTGGCCTCTACGTCGGGACGTGCGTTGGCCTCTACGTCTGTACGTGCGTTAGCTTCTACGTCGGGATTTAGCTTACTTTCAGCTCTACGTCGGGACGTGCGTTGGGCTCTACGTCGGGACGTGCGTTGGGCTCTACGTCGGGACGTGCGTTGGGCTCTACGTCGGGACGCGCGTTGGGCTCTACGTCTGTAGTTAGCTAACTTTCAGCTCTACGTCGGGACGCGTGTTGGGCTCTTCGTCTGTAGTTAGCTAACTTTCAGCTCTACGTCGGGACGTGCGTTGGGCTCTACGTCGGGACGTGCGTTGGGCTCTACGTCGGGATTTAGCTTACCTTCAGGTCTACGTCGGGACGTGCGTTGGGCTCTACGTCGGGAAGTGCGTTGGGCTCTACGTCGGGACGTGCGTTGGGCTCTACGTCTGTAGTTAGCTAACTTTCAGCTCTATGTCGGGACGTGCGTTGGGCTCTACGTCTGTAGTTAGCTAACTTTCAGCTCTACGTCGGGAGGTGCGTTGGGCTCTACGTAAGGACGTGCGTTGGGCTCTACGTCTGTAGTTAGCTAACTTTCAGCTCTATGTCGGGACGTGCGTTGGGCTCTACGTCTGTAGTTAGCTAACTTTCAGCTCTACGTCGGGACGTGCGTTGGGCTTTACATCTGTAGTTAGCTAACTTGCAGCTCTACGTCAATACGTGCGTTGGGCGCTACGTCGGAACGTGCGTTGGGCTCTACGTCGGGACGTGCGTTGGGCTCTACGTCGAGACGTGCGTTGGGCTCTACGTCGGGATTTAGCTTACTTTCAGTTCTACGTCGGGACGTGCGTTGGCCTCTACGTCGGGACGTGCGTTGGCCTCTACGTCGGGACGTGCGTTGGCCTCTACATCGGGATTTAGCTTACTTTCAGCTCTACGTCGGGACGTGCGTTGGGCGCTACGTCGGGACGTGTGTTGGGCGCTACTTCGGGACATGTGTTGCGCGCTACGTCGGGATTTAGCTTACTTTCAGCTCTACGTCGGGACGTGCGTTGTGCTCTATGTCGGGACGTGCGTTGGGCTCTACGTCGGGACGTGAGTTGGGCTCTACGTCGGGACGTGCGTTGGGGTCTACGTCGGGATTTAGCTTACTTTCAGCTCTACGTCGGGACGTGCGTTGGCCTCTACATCGGGACGTGCGTTGGCCTCTACGTCGGGATTTAGCTTACTTTCAGCTCTACGTCGGGACGTGCGTTGGGCGCTACGTTGGGACGTGCGTTGGCCTCTACGTCGGGATTTAGCTTACTTTCAGCTCTACGTCGGGACGTGCGTTGGGCTCTACGTCGGGACGTGCGTTGGGCTCAACGTCGGGACGTGCGTTGGGCTCTACGTCGGGATTTAGCTTACTTTCAGCTCTACGTCGGGACGTGCGTTGGCCTCTACGTCGGCATTTAGCTTACTTTCAGCTCTACGTCGGGACGTGCGTTGGGCTCTACGTCGGGACGTGCGTTGGGCTCTACGTCGGGACGTGCGTTGGGCTCTACGTCTGTAGTTAGCTAACTTTCTGCTCTACGTCGGGACGTGCGTTCGGCTCTACGTCTGTAGTTAGCTAACTTTCAGCTCTACGTCGGGACGTGCGTTGGGCTCTACGTCGGGACGTGCGTTGGGCTCTACGTCGGGACGTGCGTTGGGCTCTACGTCTGTAGTTATCTAACTTTCTGCTCTACGTCGGGACGTGCGTTGGGCTCTACGTCTGTAGTTAGCTAACTTTCAGCTCTACGTCGGGACGTGCGTTTGGCTCTACGTCGGGACGTGCATTGGGCTCTACGTCGGGATTTAGCTTACTTTCAGCTCTACGTCGGGACGTGCGTTGGCCTCTACGTCGGGACGTGCGTTGGGCGCTACGTCGGGACGTGCGTTGGCCTCTACGTCGGGACGTGCGTTGGCCTCTACGTCGGGATTTAGCTTACTTTCAGCTCTACGTCGGGACGTGCGTTGCCCTCTACGTCGGGACGTGCGTTGGGCTCTACGTCGGGACACGCGTTGGGCTCTACGTCGGGACGCGCGTTGGGCTCTACGTCTGTAGTTAGCTAACTTTCAGCTCTACGTTGGGACGCGCGTTGGGCTCTTCGTCTGTAGTTAGCTAACTTTCAGCTCTACGTCAAGACGTGCGTTGGGTTTCTACGTCGGGACGTGCGTTGGGCTCTACGTCGAGACGTGCGTTGGGCTCTACGTCGGGATTTAGCTTACTTTCAGCTCTACGTCGGGACGTGCGTTGGGCTCTACGTCGGGACGTGCGTTGGGCTCTACGTCGGGACGTGCGTTGGGCTCTATGTCGGGATTTAGCTTACTTTAAGCTCTACGTCGGGACGTGCGTTGGGCTCTATGTCGGGACGTGCGTTGGGGTCTACGTCGGGACGTGCGTTGGGCTCTACGTCTGTAGTTAGCTAACTTTCTGCTCTACGTCGGGACGTGCGTTGGGCTCTACGTCTGTAGTTAGCTAACTTTCAGCTCTACGTCGGGACGTGCTTTGGGCTTTACGTCGGGACGTGCGTTGGGCTCTACGTCGGGACGTGCGTTGGGCTCTACGTTGGGATTTAGCTTGCTTTCAGCTCTACGTCGGGACGTGCGTTGGGCTCTACGTCGGGACGTGCGTTGGGCTCTACGTCTGTAGTTAGCTAAATTTCAGCTCTACGTCGGGACGTGCGTTGGGCTCTACATCTGTAGTTAGCTAACTTTCAGCTCTACGTGGGGACGTGCGTTGGGCTCTACGTCTGTAGTTAGCTACCTTTCAGCTCTACGTCGGGACGTGCGTTGGGCGCTACGTCGAGACGTGCGTTGAGCTCTACGTCGGGACGTGCGTTGGGCTCTACGTTGGGATTTAGCTTACTTTCAGCTCTACGTCGGGACGTGCGTTGGGCTCTACGTCGGGACGTGCGTTGGGCTCTACGTCTGTAGTTAGCTAATTTTCAGCTCTACGTCGGGACGTGCGTTGGGCGCTACGTCGGGACGTGCGTCGGCCACTACGTCGGGACGTGCGCTGGGCTCTACGTCGGTACGTGCGTTGGGCTCTAAGTCGGGACGTGCGTTGGGCTCTACGTCTGTAGTTAGCTAACTTTCAGCTCTACGTCGGGACGCGCGTTGGGCTCTACGTCGGGACGTGCGTTGGGCTCTACGTCGGGATTTAGCTTACCTTCAGGTCTACGTCGGGACGTGCGTTGGGCTCTACGTCGGGATGTGCGTTGGGCTCTACGTCGGGACGTGCGTTGGGCTCTACGTCTGTAGTTAGCTAACTTTCAGCTCTATGTCGGGACGTGCGTTGGGCTCTACGTCTGTAGTTAGCTAACTTTCAGCTCTACGTCAGGACGTGCGTTGGGCTCTACGTAAGGACGTGCGTTGCGCTCTACGTCTGTAGTTAGGTAACTTTCAGCTCTATGTCGGGACGTGCGTTGGGCTCTACGTCTGTAGTTAGCTAACTTTCAGCTCTACGTCGGGACGTGCGTTGGGCTTTACATCTGTAGTTAGCTAACTTGCAGCTCTACGTCAATACGTGCGTTGGGCGCTACGTCGGAACGTGCGTTGGGCTCTACGTCGGGACGTGCGTTGGGCTCTACGTCGAGACGTGCGTTGGGCTCTACGTCGGGATTTAGCTTACTTTCAGTTCTACGTCGGGACGTGCGTTGGCCTCTACGTCGGGACGTGCGTTGGCCTCTACGTCGGGACGTGCGTTGGCCTCTACATCGGGATTTAGCTTACTTTCAGCTCTACGTCGGGACGTGCGTTGGGCGCTACGTCGGGACGTGTGTTGGGCGCTACTTCGGGACATGTGTTGCGCGCTACGTCGGGATTTAGCTTACTTTCAGCTCTACGTCGGGACGTGCGTTGTGCTCTATGTCGGGACGTGCGTTGGGCTCTACGTCGGGACGTGAGTTGGGCTCTACGTCGGGACGTGCGTTGGGGTCTACGTCGGGATTTAGCTTACTTTCAGCTCTACGTCGGGACGTGCGTTGGCCTCTACATCGGGACGTGCGTTGGCCTCTACGTCGGGATTTAGCTTACTTTCAGCTCTACGTCGGGACGTGCGTTGGGCGCTACGTTGGGACGTGCGTTGGCCTCTACGTCGGGATTTAGCTTACTTTCAGCTCTACGTCGGGACGTGCGTTGGGCTCTACGTCGGGACGTGCGTTGGGCTCTACGTCGGGACGTGCGTTGGGCTCTACGTCGGGATTTAGCTTACTTTCAGCTCTACGTCGGGACGTGCGTTGGCCTCTACGTCGGCATTTAGCTTACTTTCAGCTCTACGTCGGGACGTGCGTTGGGCTCTACGTCGGGACGTGCGTTGGGCTCTACGTCGGGACGTGCGTTGGGCTCTACGTCTGTAGTTAGCTAACTTTCTGCTCTACGTCGGGACGTGCGTTCGGCTCTACGTCTGTAGTTAGCTAACTTTCAGCTCTACGTCGGGACGTGCGTTGGGCTCTACGTCGGGACGTGCGTTGGGCTCTACGTCGGGACGTGCGTTGGGCTCTACGTCTGTAGTTATCTAGCTTTCTGCTCTACGTCGGGACGTGCGTTGGGCTCTACGTCTGTAGTTAGCTAACTTTCAGCCCTACGTCGGGACGTGCGTTTGGCTCTACGTCGGGACGTGCATTGGGCTCTACGTCGGGATTTAGCTTACTTTCAGCTCTACGTCGGGACGTGCGTTGGCCTCTACGTCGGGACGTGCGTTGGGCGCTACGTCGGGACGTGCGTTGGCCTCTACGTTGGGACGTGCGTTGGCCTCTACGTCGGGATTTAGCTTACTTTCAGCTCTACGTCGGGACGTGCGTTGCCCTCTACGTCGGGACGTGCGTTGGGCTCTACGTCGGGACACGCGTTGGGCTCTACGTCGGGACGCGCGTTGGGCTCTACGTCTGTAGTTAGCTAACTTTCAGCTCTACGTCGGGACGCGCGTTGGGCTCTTCGTCTGTAGTTAGCTAACTTTCAGCTCTACGTCAAGACGTGCGTTGGGTTTCTACGTCGGGACGTGCGTTGGGCTCTACGTCGAGACGTGCGTTGGGCTCTACGTCGGGATTTAGCTTACTTTCAGCTCTACGTCGGGACGTGCGTTGGGCTCTACGTCGGGACGTGCGTTGGGCTCTACGTCGGGACGTGCGTTGGGCTCTACGTCGGGATTTAGCTTACTTTCAGCTCTACGTCGGGACGTGCGTTAGGCTCTACGTCGGGACATGCGTTGGGCTCTACGTCGGGACGTGCGTTGGGCTCTACGTCGGGATTTAGCTAACTTTCAGCTCTACGTCGGGACGTGCGTTGGGCTCTACGTCGGGACGTGCGTTGGGCTCTACGTCGGGACGTGCGTTGGGCTCTACGTCGGGATTTAGCTTACTTTCAGCTCTATGTTGAGACGTGCGTTGGCCTCTACGTCGGGATTTAGCTTACTTTCAGCTCTACGTCGGGACGTGCGTTGGGCTCTACGTCTGTAGTTAGCTAATTTCAGCTCTACGTCGAGACGTGCGTTGGGCTCTACGTCTGTAGTTAGCTAACTTTCAGCTCTACGTCGGGACGTGCGTTGGGCGCTACGTCGGGACGTGCGTTGGGCGCTACTTCGGGACGTGCGTTGGGCGCTACGTCGGGATTTAGCTTACTTTCAGCTCTACGTCGGGACGTGCGTTGTGCTCTACGTCGGGACGTGCGTTGGGCTCTACGTCGGGATTTAGCTAACTTTCATCTCTACGTCGGGACGTGCGTTGGGCTCTACGTCGGGACGTGCGTTGGGCTCTACGTCGGGACGTGCGTTGGGCTCTACGTCGGGATTTAGCTTACTTTCAGCTCTACGTCGGGACGTGCGTTGGGCTCTACGTCTGTAGTTAGCTAATTTCAGCTCTACGTCGGGACGTGCGTTGGGCTCTACGTCTGTAGTTAGCTAACTTTCAGCTCTACGTCGGGCCGTGCGTTGGGCGCTACGTCGGGATGTGCGTTGGGCTCCACGTCGGGACGTGCGTTGGGCTCTACGTCGGGATTTAGCTTACTTTCAGCTCTACGTCGGGACGTGCGTTGGGCGCTACGTCGGGACGTGCGTTGTCCTCTACGTCGGTACGTGCGTTGGCTTCTAAGTCGGGACGTGCGTTGGGCTCTACGTCGGGACGTGCGTTGTCCTCTACGTCGGGATTTAGCTTACTTTCAGCTCTACGTCGGGACGTGCGTTGGGCGCTACGTTGGGACGTGCGTTGGGCGCTACTTCGGGACGTGCGTTGGGCGCTACGTCGGGATTTAGCTTACTTTCAACTCTACGTCGGGACGTGCGCTGGGCTCTACGTCGGGACGTGCGTTGGGCTCTACGTCGGGACGTGCGTTGTTCTCTACGTCGGGATTTAGCTTACTTTCAGCTCTACGTCGGGACGTGCGTTGGCCTCTACGTCGGGACGTGCGTTGTCCTCTACGTCGGGACGTGCGTTGGCCTCTACGTCGGGACGTGCGTTGGCCTCTACGTCGGGATTTAGCTTACTTTCAGCTATACGTCGGGACGTGCGTTGGGCTCTACGTCGGGACGTGCGTTGGGCTCTACGTCGGGACGTGCGTTGTCCTCTACGTCGGGACGTGCGTTGTCCTCTACGTCGGGACGTGCGCTGGCCTCTACGTCGGGACGTGCGTTGGCCTCTACGTCGGGACGTGGGTTGGCCTCTACGTCGGGATTTAGCTTACTTTCAGCTCTACGTCGGGACGTGCGTTGGGCGCTACGTCGGGACGTGCGTTGGGCGCTACTTCGGGACGTGCGTTGGGCTCTACGTCGGGATTTAGCTTACTTTCAGCTCTACGTCGGGACGTGCGTTGGGCTCTACGTCGGGACGTGCGTTGGGCTCTACGTCGGGACGTGCGTTGGGCTCTACATCTGTAGTTAGCTAACTTTCAGCTCTACGTCGGGACGTGCGTTGGGCTCTACGTCTGTAGTTAGCTAATTTCAGCTCTACGTCGGGACGTGCGTTGGGCTCTACGTCTGTAGTTAGCTAACTTTCAGCTCTACGTCGGGACGTGCGTTGGGCGCTACGTCGGGACGTGCGTTGGGCTCTACGTCGGGACGTGCGTTGGGCTCTACGTCGGGATTTAGTTTACTTTCAGCTCTACGTCGGGACGTGCGTTGGCCTCTATGTTGGGACGTGCGTTGGCCTCTACGTCGGGACGTGCGTTGGCCTCTACGTCTGTACGTGCGTTAGCTTCTACGTCGGGATTTAGCTTACTTTCAGCTCTACGTCGGGACGTGCGTTGGGCTCTACGTCGGGACGTGCGTTGGGCTCTACGTCGGGACGTGCGTTGGGCTCTACGTCGGGACGCGCGTTGGGCTCTACGTCTGTAGTTAGCTAACTTTCAGCTCTACGTCGGGACGCGTGTTGGGCTCTTCGTCTGTAGTTAGCTAACTTTCAGCTCTACGTCGGGACGTGCGTTGGGCTCTACGTCGGGACGTGCGTTGGGCTCTACGTCGGGATTTAGCTTACCTTCAGGTCTACGTCGGGACGTGCGTTGGGCTCTACGTCGGGAAGTGCGTTGGGCTCTACGTCGGGACGTGCGTTGGGCTCTACGTCTGTAGTTAGCTAACTTTCAGCTCTATGTCGGGACGTGCGTTGGGCTCTACGTCTGTAGTTAGCTAACTTTCAGCTCTACGTCGGGAGGTGCGTTGGGCTCTACGTAAGGACGTGCGTTGGGCTCTACGTCTGTAGTTAGCTAACTTTCAGCTCTATGTCGGGACGTGCGTTGGGCTCTACGTCTGTAGTTAGCTAACTTTCAGCTCTACGTCGGGACGTGCGTTGGGCTTTACATCTGTAGTTAGCTAACTTGCAGCTCTACGTCAATACGTGCGTTGGGCGCTACGTCGGAACGTGCGTTGGGCTCTACGTCGGGACGTGCGTTGGGCTCTACGTCGAGACGTGCGTTGGGCTCTACGTCGGGATTTAGCTTACTTTCAGTTCTACGTCGGGACGTGCGTTGGCCTCTACGTCGGGACGTGCGTTGGCCTCTACGTCGGGACGTGCGTTGGCCTCTACATCGGGATTTAGCTTACTTTCAGCTCTACGTCGGGACGTGCGTTGGGCGCTACGTCGGGACGTGTGTTGGGCGCTACTTCGGGACATGTGTTGCGCGCTACGTCGGGATTTAGCTTACTTTCAGCTCTACGTCGGGACGTGCGTTGTGCTCTATGTCGGGACGTGCGTTGGGCTCTACGTCGGGACGTGAGTTGGGCTCTACGTCGGGACGTGCGTTGGGGTCTACGTCGGGATTTAGCTTACTTTCAGCTCTACGTCGGGACGTGCGTTGGCCTCTACATCGGGACGTGCGTTGGCCTCTACGTCGGGATTTAGCTTACTTTCAGCTCTACGTCGGGACGTGCGTTGGGCGCTACGTTGGGACGTGCGTTGGCCTCTACGTCGGGATTTAGCTTACTTTCAGCTCTACGTCGGGACGTGCGTTGGGCTCTACGTCGGGACGTGCGTTGGGCTCAACGTCGGGACGTGCGTTGGGCTCTACGTCGGGATTTAGCTTACTTTCAGCTCTACGTCGGGACGTGCGTTGGCCTCTACGTCGGCATTTAGCTTACTTTCAGCTCTACGTCGGGACGTGCGTTGGGCTCTACGTCGGGACGTGCGTTGGGCTCTACGTCGGGACGTGCGTTGGGCTCTACGTCTGTAGTTAGCTAACTTTCTGCTCTACGTCGGGACGTGCGTTCGGCTCTACGTCTGTAGTTAGCTAACTTTCAGCTCTACGTCGGGACGTGCGTTGGGCTCTACGTCGGGACGTGCGTTGGGCTCTACGTCGGGACGTGCGTTGGGCTCTACGTCTGTAGTTATCTAACTTTCTGCTCTACGTCGGGACGTGCGTTGGGCTCTACGTCTGTAGTTAGCTAACTTTCAGCTCTACGTCGGGACGTGCGTTTGGCTCTACGTCGGGACGTGCATTGGGCTCTACGTCGGGATTTAGCTTACTTTCAGCTCTACGTCGGGACGTGCGTTGGCCTCTACGTCGGGACGTGCGTTGGGCGCTACGTCGGGACGTGCGTTGGCCTCTACGTCGGGACGTGCGTTGGCCTCTACGTCGGGATTTAGCTTACTTTCAGCTCTACGTCGGGACGTGCGTTGCCCTCTACGTCGGGACGTGCGTTGGGCTCTACGTCGGGACACGCGTTGGGCTCTACGTCGGGACGCGCGTTGGGCTCTACGTCTGTAGTTAGCTAACTTTCAGCTCTACGTTGGGACGCGCGTTGGGCTCTTCGTCTGTAGTTAGCTAACTTTCAGCTCTACGTCAAGACGTGCGTTGGGTTTCTACGTCGGGACGTGCGTTGGGCTCTACGTCGAGACGTGCGTTGGGCTCTACGTCGGGATTTAGCTTACTTTCAGCTCTACGTCGGGACGTGCGTTGGGCTCTACGTCGGGACGTGCGTTGGGCTCTACGTCGGGACGTGCGTTGGGCTCTATGTCGGGATTTAGCTTACTTTAAGCTCTACGTCGGGACGTGCGTTGGGCTCTATGTCGGGACGTGCGTTGGGGTCTACGTCGGGACGTGCGTTGGGCTCTACGTCTGTAGTTAGCTAACTTTCTGCTCTACGTCGGGACGTGCGTTGGGCTCTACGTCTGTAGTTAGCTAACTTTCAGCTCTACGTCGGGACGTGCGTTGGGCTTTACGTCGGGACGTGCGTTGGGCTCTACGTCGGGACGTGCGTTTCGCTCTATGTCGGGATTTAGCTTACTTTAAGCTCTACGTCGGGACGTGCGTTGGGCTCTATGTCGGGACGTGTGTTGGGGTCTACGTCGGGACGTGTGTTGGGCTCTACGTCGGGATTTAGCTTACTTTCAGGTCTACGTCGGGACGTGCGTTGGGCTCTACCTCGGGACGTGCGTTGGGCTCTACGTCGGGACGTGCGTTGGGCTCTACGTCGGGATTTAGCTTACTTTCAGCTCTACGTCGGGACGTGCGTTGGGCTCTACGTCGGGACGTGCGTTGGGCTCTACGTCTGTAGTTAGCCAACTTTCAGCTCTACGTCGGGACGTGCGTTGGGCACTACGTCGGGACGTGCGTTGGGCTCTACGTCGGGACGTGCGTTGGGCTCTACGTCAGGATTTAGCTTACTTTCAGGTCTACATCGGGACGTGCGTTGGGCTCTACTTCGGGACGTGCGTTGGGCTCTACGTCGGGACGTGCGTTGTGCTCTACGTTGGGATTTAGCTTACTTTCAGCTCTACGTCGGGACGTGCGTTGGGCTGTACGTCGGGACGTGCGTTGGGCTCTACGTCGCGACGTGCGTTGGGCTCTACATCGGGATTTAGCTTACTTTCAGTTCCACGTCGGGACGTGCGTTGGGCACTACGTCGGGACGTGCGTTGGGCTCTACGTCGGGACACGCGTTGGGCTCTACGTCGGGACGCGCGTTGGGCTCTACGTCTGTAGTTAGCTAACTTTCAGCTCTACGTCGGGACGCGCGTTGGGCTCTTCGTCTGTAGTTAGCTAACTTTCAGCTCTACGTCGGGACGTGCGTTGGGTTTCTACGTCGGGACGTGCGTTGGGCTCTACGTCGGGACGTGCGTTGGGCTCTACGTCGGGATTTAGCTTACTTTCAGCTCTACGTCGGGACGTGCGTTGGGCTCTACGTCGGGACGTGCGTTGGGCTCTACGTCGGGACGTGCGTTGGGCTCTACGTCGGGATTTAGCTTACTTTCAGGTCTACGTCGGGACGTGCGTTGGGCTCTACGTCGGGACGTGCGTTGGGCTCTACGTCGGGACGTGCGTTGGGCTCTACGTCGGGACGTGCGTTGGCCTCTACGTCGGGACGTGCGTTGGGCTCTACGTTGGGATTTAGCTTGCTTTCAGCTCTACGTCGGGACGTGCGTTGGGCTCTACGTCGGGACGTGCGTTGGGCTCTACGTCTGTAGTTAGCTAACTTTCAGCTCTACGTCGGGACGTGCGTTGGGCTCTACATCTGTAGTTAGCTAACTTTCAGCTCTACGTGGGGACGTGCGTTGGGCTCTACGTCTGTAGTTAGCTACCTTTCAGCTCTACGTCGGGACGTGCGTTGGGCGCTACGTCGAGACGTGCGTTGAGCTCTACGTCGGGACGTGCGTTGGGCTCTACGTTGGGATTTAGCTTACTTTCAGCTCTACGTCGGGACGTGCGTTGGGCTCTACGTCGGGACGTGCGTTGGGCTCTACGTCTGTAGTTAGCTAATTTTCAGCTCTACGTCGGGACGTGCGTTGGGCGCTACGTCGGGACGTGCGTCGGCCACTACGTCGGGACGTGCGCTGGGCTCTACGTCGGTACGTGCGTTGGGCTCTAAGTCGGGACGTGCGTTGGGCTCTACGTCGGGATTTAGCTTACTTTCATTTCCACGTCGGGACGTGCGTTGGGCACTACGTCGGGACGCGCGTTCGGCTCTACGTCGGGACGCGCGTTGGGCTCTACGTCGGGACGCGTGTTGGGCTCTACGTCGGGACGCGCGTTGGGCTCTACGTCTGTAGTTATCTAACTTTTAGCTCTACGTCGGGACGCGCGTTGGGCTCTACGTCTGTTGTTAGCTAACTTTCAGCTCTACGTCGGGACGTGCGTTGGGCTCTTTGTCGGGATTTAGCTTACTTTCAGCTCTACGTCGGGACGTGCGTTGGGCTCTACGTCGGGACGTGCGTTGGGCTCTACGTCGGGATTTAGCTTACTTACAGCTCTACGTCGGGACGTGCGTTGGCCTCTACGTCGGCATTTAGCTTACTTTCAGCTCTACGTCGGGACGTGCGTTGGCCTCTACGTCGGCATTTAGCTTACTTTCAGCTCTACGTCGGGACGTGCGTTGGGCTCTACGTCTGGACGTGCGTTGGGCTCTACGTCTGTAGTTAGCCAACTTTCAGCTCTACGTCGGGACGTGCGTTGGGCTCTACGTCGGGACGTGCGTTGGGCTCTACGTCGGGACGTGCGTTGAGCTCTACGTCGGGAGGTGCGTTGGCCTCTACGTCGGGATTTAGCTTACTTTCAGCTCCACGTCGGGACGCGCGTTGGGCTCTACGTCGGGACGTGCGTTGGGCTCTACGTCGGGACGCGCGTTGGGCGCTACGTCGGGACGTGCGTTGGGCGCTACGTCGGGACGTGCGTTGGGCTCTACGTTGGGATTTAGCTTACTTTCAGCTCTACGTCGGGACGTGCGTTGGGCTCTACGTCGGGACGTGCGTTGGGCTCTACGTCTGTAGTTAGCTAACTTTCAGCTCTACGTCGGGACGTGCGTTGGGCGCTACGTCGGGACGTGCGTTGGGCACTACGTCGGGACGTGCGCTGGGCTCTACGTCGGGACGTGCGTTGGGCTCTACGTCGGGACGTGCGTTGGGCACTACGTCGGGACGTGCGCTGGGCTCTACGTCGGGACGTGCGTTGGGCTCTACGTCGGGACGTGCGTTTGGCTCTACGTCGGGATTTAGCTTACATTCAGCTCTACGTCGGGACTCGCGTTGGGCTCTACGTCGGGACGTGCATTGGGCTCTACGTCGGGATTTAGCTTACTTTCAGCTCTACGTCGGGACGTGCGTTGGGCTCTACGTCGGGACGTGCGTTGGGCTCTACGTCGGGACGTGCGTTGGCCTCTACGTCGGGATTTAGCTTACTTTCAGCTCTACGTCGGGACGTGCGTCGGGCACTACGTCGGGACTTGCGCTGGGCTCTACGTCGGGACGTGATTGGGCTCTAAGTCGGGATTTAGCTTACTTTCAGTTCCACGTCGGGACGTGCGTTGGGCACTACGTTGGGACGTGCGTTGGGCTCTACGTCTGTAGTTAGCTAACTTTCAGCTCTACGTCGGGACGTGCGTTGGGCGCTACGTCGGGACGTGCGTTGGGATCTACGTGGGTACGTGCGTTGGGCTCTACGTTGGGATTTAGCTTACTTTCAGCTCTACGTCGGGACGTGCGTTGGGCTCTACGTCGGGACGTGCGTTGGACTCTACGTCTGTAGTTAGCTAACTTTCAGCTCTACGTCGGGACGTGCGTTGGGCTCTACGTCGGGACGTGCGTCGGGCACTACGTCGGGACGTGCGCTGGGCTCTACGTCGGGACGTGCGCTGGGCTCTACGTCGGGACGTGCGTGGGGCTCTACGTCGGGACGTGCGTTGGGCTCTACGTCGGGATTTAGCTTACTTTCAGTTCCACGTCGGGACGTGCGTTGGGCACTACGTCGGGACATGCGTTGGGCTCTACGTCGGGACGCGCGTTGGGCTCTACGTCGGGACGTGTGTTGGGCTCTACGTCGGGACGCGCGTTGGGCTCTACGTCTGTAGTTAGCTAACTTTCAGCTCTACGTCGGGACGTGCGTTGGGCTCTACGTCTGTAGTTAGCTAACTTTCTGCTCTACGTCGGGACGTGCGTTGGGCTCTACGTCTGTAGTTAGCTAACTTTCAGCTCTACGTCGGGACGTGCGTTGGGCTCTACGTCGGGACGTGCGTTGGGCTCTACGTCGGGATTTAGCTTTCTTTCAGCTCTACGTCGGGACGTGCGTTGGCCTCTACGTCGGGACGTGCGTTGGGCGCTACGTCGGGACGTGCGTTGGCCTCTACGTCGGGACGTGCGTTGGCCTCTACGTCGGGATTTAGCTTACTTTCAGCTCTACGTCGGGACACGCGTTGGACTCTACGTCGGGACGCGCGTTGGGCTCTTCGTCTGTAGTTAGCTAACTTTCAGCTCTACGTCGGGACGTGCGTTGGGCTCTACGTCGGGACGCGCGTTGGGCTCTACGTCGGGACGTGCGTTGGGCTCTACCTCGCGATTTAGCTTACTTTCAGCTCTACGTCGGGACGTGCGTTGGGCTCTACGTCGGGACGTGCGTTGGGCTCTACGTCGGGACGTGCGTTGGGCTCTACATCGGGATTTAGCTTACTTTCCGCTCTACGTCGGGACGTGTGTTGGGCTCTACGTCGGGACGTGCGTTGGGCTCTACGTCGGGACGTGCGTTGGGCTTTACGTCGGGATTTAGCTTACTTTCAGCTCCACGTCGGGATGTGCGTTGGGCTCTACGTCGGGATTTAGCTTACTTTCAGCTCCACGTCGGGACGTGCGTTGGGCTCTATGTCGGGACGCGCGTTGGGCTCTACGTCGGGACGCGTGTTGGGCTCTACGTCGGGACGCGCGTTGGGCTCTACGTCTGTAGTTAGCTAACTTTTAGCTCTACGTCGGGACGCGCGTTGGGCTCTACGTCTGTAGTTAACTAACTTTCAGCTCTACGTCGGGACGCGCGTTGGGCTCTACGTCTGTAGTTAGCTAACTTTCAGCTGTACGTCGGGACGCGCGTAGGACTCTACGTCGGGACGCGCGTTGGGCTCTACGTCGGGACGTGCGTTGGCCTCTACGTCGGGACGTGCGTTGGCCTCTACGTCGGGATTTAGCTTACTTTCAGCTCTACGTCGGGACGTGCGTTGGCCTCTACGTCGGGACGTGCGTTGGCCTCTACGTCGGGACGTGCGTTGGGCTCTACGTCGGGACACGCGTTGGGCTCCACGTCTTTAGTTAGCTAACTTTCAGCTCTACGTTGGGACGGGCGTTGGGCTCTTCGTCTGTAGTTAGCTAACTTTCAGCTCTACGTCGGGACGTGCGTTGGGCTCTACGTCGGGACGTGCGTTGGGCTCTACGTCGGGACGTGCGTTGGGCTCTACGTCGGGATTTAGCTTACTTTCAGCTCTACGTCGGGACGTGCATTGGGCTCTACGTCGGGACGTGCGTTGGGCTCTACGTCGGGACGTGCCTTGGGCTCTACGTCGGCATTTAGCTTACTTTCAGCTCTACGTCGGGACGTGCGTTGGGCTCTACGTCGGGACGTGCGTTGGGCTCTACGTCGGGATTTAGCTTACTTTCAGCTCTACGTCGGGACGTGCGTTGGCCTCTACGTCGGGATTTAGCTTACTTTCAGCTCTACGTCGGGACGTGCGTTGGGCTCTATGTCGGGACGTGCGTTGGGCTCTACGTCTGTAGTTAGCTAACTTTCAGCTCTACGTCGGGACGTGCGTTGGGCTCTACGTCTGGACGTGCATTGGGCTCTACGTCGGGACGTGCGTTGGCCTCTACGTCGGGATTTAGTTTACTTTCAGCTCCACGTCGTGACGCGCGTTGGGCTCTACGTCGGGACATGCGTTGGGCTCTACGTCGGGACGTGCGTTGGGCTCTACATCTGTAGTTAGCTAACTTTCAGCTCTACGTCGGGACGTGCGTTGGGCGCTACGTCGGGACGTGCGTTGGGCGCTACGTCGGGACGTGCGTTGGGCTCTACGTCGAGACGTGCGTTGGGCTCTCCGTCTGTAGTTAGCTAACTTTCAGCTCTACGTCGGGACGTGCGTTGGTCTCTACGTCGGGACGTGCGTTGGGCACTACGTCGGGACGTGCGCTGGGCGCTACGTCGGGACGTGCGCTGGGCTCTACGTCGGGACGTGCGTTGGGCTCTACGTCGGGACGTGCGTTGGGCTCTACGTTGGGATTTAGCTTACTTTCAGTTCCACGTCGGGAAGTGCGTTGGGCACTACGTCGGGACGTGCGTTGGGCTCTGTGTCGGGACGCGCGTTGGGCTCTACGTCGGGAAGCGTGTTGGGCTCTACGTCGGGACGCGCGTTGGGCTCTACGTCTGTAGTTAGCTAACTTTTAGCTCTACGTCGGGACGCGCGTTGGGCTCTACGTCTGTAGTTAGCTAACTTTCAGCTCTACGTCGGGACGTGCGTTGGGCTTTACGTCGGGATTTAGCTTACTTTCAGATCTACGTCGGGACGTGCGTTGGCCTCTACGTCGGGACGTGCGTTGGGCGCTACGTCGGGACGTGCGTTGGCCTCTACGTCGGGACGTGCGTTGGCCTCTACGTCGGGATTTAGCTTACTTTCAGCTCTACGTAGGGACGTGCGTTGGGATCTACGTCGGGACACGCGTTGGGCTCTACGTCGGGACGCGCGTTGGGCTCTACGTCTGTAGTTAGCTAACTTTCAGCTCTACGTCGGGACACGCGTTGGGCTCTTCGTCTGTAGTTAGCTAACTTTCAGCTCTACGTCGGGACGTGCGTTGGGCTCTACGTCGGGACGTGCGTTGGGCTCTACGTCGGGACGTGCGTTGGGCTATATGTCGGGACGTGCGTGGGGCTCCACGTCTGTAGTTAGCTAACTTTCAGCTCTACTTCGGGACGTGCGTTGGGCTCTACGTCTGTAGTTAGCTAACTTTCAGCTCTACGTCGGGACGTGCGTTGGGCGCTACGTCTGGACGTGCGTTGGGCGCTACGTCGGGACGTGCGTTGGGCTCTACGTCGGGACGTGCGTTGGGCTCTACGTTGGGATTTAGCTTACTTTCAGCTCTACGTCGGGACGTGCGTTGGGCTCTACGTCGGGACGTGCGTTGGGCTCTACGTTGGGACGTGCGTTGGGCTCTACGTCGGGATTTAGCTTACTTTCAGCTCTACGTCGGGACGTGCTTTGTGGTCTACGTCGGGACGTGCGTTGGCATCTACGTCGGGACGTGCGTTAAGCTCTACATCGGGACGTGCTTTGGGCTCTACGTCGGGACGCGCGTTGGCCTCTACGTCGGGACGTGCGTTGGCCTCTACGTCGGGATTTAGCTTACTTTCAGCTCTACGTCGGGACGTGCGTTGGGCTCTACGTCGGGATGTGGGTTGGGCTCTACGTCGGGACGCGCGTTGGGCTGTATGTCTGTAGTTAGCTAACTTTCAGCTCTACGTCGGGACGTGCGTTGGGCTCTACGTCGGGACGTGCGTTGGGCTCTACGTCGGGACGTGCGTTGGGCTCTACGTCGGGACGTGCGTTGGCCTCTACGTCGGGATTTAGCTTACTTTCAGCTCTACGTCGGGATGTGCGTTGGGCTCTACGTCTGTAGTTAGCTAAATTTCACCTCTACGTCGGGACGTGCGTTGGGCGCTACGTCGGGATGTGCGTTGGGCACTACGTCGGGACGTGCGTTGGGCTCTACGTCGGGACGTGCATTGGGCTCTACGTTGGGATTTAGCTTACTTTCAACTCTACGTCGGGACGTGCGTTGGGCTCTACGTCGGGACGTGCGTTGGGCTCTACGTCTGTAGTTAGCTAACTTTCAGCTCTACGTCGGGACGTGCGTTGGGCGCTACGTCGGGACGTGCGTTGGGCACTACGTCGGGACGTGCGCTGGGCTCTACGTCGGGACGTGCGTTGGGCTCTACGTCGGGACGTGCGTTGGGCTCTACGTCGGGATTTAGCTTTCTTTCAGCTCCAAGTCGGGACGTGCGTTGGGCACTACGTCGGGACGTGCGTTGGGCTCTACGTCGGGACGCGCGTTGGGCTCTACGTCGGAACGCGTGTTGGGCTCTACGTCGGGACGCGCGTTGGGCTCTACGTCTTTAGTTAGCTAACTTTCAGCTCTACGTCGGGACGCGCGTTGGGCTCTACGTCGGGACGTGCGTTGGGCTCTACATCTGTAGTTAGCTAACTTTCAGCTCTACGTCGGGACGTGCGTTGGTCGCCACGTCGGGACGTGCGTTGGGCTCTACGTCGGGACGTGCGTTGGGCTCTACGTCGGGATTTAGCTTACTTTCAGCTCTACGTCGGGACGTGCGTTGAATCTACGTCGGGACGTGCGTTGGCCTCTACGTCGGGATTTAGCTTACTTTCAGCTCTACGTCGGGACGTGCGTTGGGCGCTACGTCGGGACGTGCGTTGGGCGCTACTTCGGGACGTGCGTTGGGCGCTACGTCGGGATTTAGTTTACTTTCAGCTCTACGTCGGGACGTGAGTTGGGCTCTATGTCGGGACGTGCGGTGGGCTCTACGTCGGGACATGCGTTGGGCTCTACGTCGGGATTTAGCTTACTTTCAGCTCTACGTCGGGACGTGCGTTGGCCTCTACGTCGGGACGTGCGTTGGCCTCTATGTCGGGACGTGCGTTGGCCTCTACGTCGGGATTTAGCTTACTTTTAGCTCTACGTCGGGACGTGTGTTGGGCTCTACGTCGGGATTTAGCTTACTTTCAGCTCTACGTCGGGACGTGCGTTGGGCTCTACGTCGGGACGTGCGTTGGGCTCTACGTCTGTAGTTAGCTAACTTTCAGCTCTACGTCGGGACGTGTGTTGGGCTCTACGTCGGGACGTGCGTTGGGCTCTACGTCGGGATTTAGCTAACTTTCAGCTCTACGTCGGGACGTGCGTTGGGCGCTACGTCGGGACGTGCGTTGGGCGCTACGTCGGGATTTAGCTTACTTTCAGCTCTACGTCGGGACGTGCGTTGGGCTCTACGTCGGGACGTGCGTTGGGCTCTACGTCGGGACGTGCGTTTGGCTCTACGTCGGGACGTGCATTGGGCTCTACGTCGGGATTTAGCTTACTTTCAGCTCTACGTCGGAACGTGCGTTGGCCTGTACGTCGGGACGTGCGTTGGCCTCTACGTCGGGATTTAGCTTACTTTCAGCTCTACGTCGGGACATGCGTTGGGCTCTATGTCGGGACGTGCGTTAGGCTCTACGTCGGGACGTGCGTTGGGCTCTACGTCGGGATTTAGCTAACTGTCAGCTCTACGTCGGGACGTGCGTTGGGCTCTACGTCGGGACGTGCGTTGGGCTCTACGTCGGGATTTAGCTTACTTTCAGCTCTACGTTGGGACGTGCGTTGGCCTCTACGTCGGGATTTAGCTTACTTTCAGCTCTACGTCGGGACGTGCGTTGGGTTCTACGTCGGGACGTGCGTTGGGCTCTACGTCTGTAGTTAGCTAACTTTCAGCTCTACGTCGGGACGTGCGTTGGGCTCTACGTCTGTAGTTAGCTAACTTTCAGCTCTACGTCGGGACGTGCGTTGGGCGCTACGTCGGGACGTGCGTTGGGCTCTACGTCGGGACGTGCGTTGGGCTCTACGTCTGTAGTTAGCTAACTTTCAGGTCTACGTCGGGACGTGTGTTGGGCTCTACGTCGGGACGTGCGTTTGGCTCTACGTCTGTAGTTAGCTAACTTTCAGCTCTACGTCGGGACGTGCGTTGGGCTCTACGTCGGGATTTAGCTTACTTTCAGCTCTACGTCGGGACGTGCGTTGGAATCTAGGTCGGGACGTGCGTTGGGCTCTACGTCTGTAGTTAGCTAACTTTCAGCTCTACGTCGGGACGTGTGTTGGGCTCTACGTCGGGACGCGTGTTGGGCTCTACGTCGGGACGCGCGTTGGGCTCTACGTCTTTAGTTAGCTAACTTTCAGCTCTACGTCGGGACGCGCGTTGGGCTCTACGTCGGGACGTGCGTTGGGCTCTACATCTGTAGTTAGCTAACTTTCAGCTCTACGTCGGGACGTGCGTTGGTCGCCACGTCGGGACGTGCGTTGGGCTCTACGTCGGGACGTGCGTTGGGCTCTACGTCGGGATTTAGCTTACTTTCAGCTCTACGTCGGGACGTGCGTTGGCCTCTACGTCGGGACGTGCGTTGGCCTCTACGTCGGGACGTGCGTTGGCCTCTACGTCGGGATTTAGCTTACTTTCAGCTCTACGTCGGGACGTGCGTTGGGCGCTACGTCGGGACGTGCGTTGGGCGCTACGTCGGGACGTGCGTTGGGCGCTACTTCGGGACGTGCGTTGGGCGCTACGTCGGGATTTAGTTTACTTTCAGCTCTACGTCGGGACGTGAGTTGGGCTCTATGTCGGGACGTGCGGTGGGCTCTACGTCGGGACATGCGTTGGGCTCTACGTCGGGATTTAGCTTACTTTCAGCTCTACGTCGGGACGTGCGTTGGCCTCTACGTCGGGACGTGCGTTGGCCTCTATGTCGGGACGTGCGTTGGCCTCTACGTCGGGATTTAGCTTACTTTTAGCTCTACGTCGGGACGTGTGTTGGGCTCTACGTCGGGATTTAGCTTACTTTCAGCTCTACGTCGGGACGTGCGTTGGGCTCTACGTCGGGACGTGCGTTGGGCTCTACGTCTGTAGTTAGCTAACTTTCAGCTCTACGTCGGGACGTGTGTTGGGCTCTACGTCGGGACGTGCGTTGGGCTCTACGTCGGGATTTAGCTAACTTTCAGCTCTACGTCGGGACGTGCGTTGGGCGCTACGTCGGGACGTGCGTTGGGCGCTACGTCGGGATTTAGCTTACTTTCAGCTCTACGTCGGGACGTGCGTTGGGCTCTACGTCGGGACGTGCGTTGGGCTCTACGTCGGGACGTGCGCTGGCCTCTACGTCGTGACGTGCGCTGGCCTCTACATCGGGATTTAGCTTACTTTCAGCTCTACGTCGGAACGTGCGTTGGCCTGTACGTCGGGACGTGCGTTGGCCTCTACGTCGGGATTTAGCTTACTTTCAGCTCTACGTCGGGACATGCGTTGGGCTCTATGTCGGGACGTGCGTTAGGCTCTACGTCGGGACGTGCGTTGGGCTCTACGTCGGGATTTAGCTAACTGTCAGCTCTACGTCGGGACGTGCGTTGGGCTCTACGTCGGGACGTGCGTTGGGCTCTACGTCGGGATTTAGCTTACTTTCAGCTCTACGTTGGGACGTGCGTTGGCCTCTACGTCGGGATTTAGCTTACTTTCAGCTCTACGTCGGGACGTGCGTTGGGCTCTACGTCGGGACGTGCGTTGGGCTCTACGTCTGTAGTTAGCTAACTTTCAGCTCTACGTCGGGACGTGCGTTGGGCTCTACGTCTGTAGTTAGCTAACTTTCAGCTCTACGTCGGGACGTGCGTTGGGCGCTACGTCGGGACGTGCGTTGGGCTCTACGTCGGGACGTGCGTTGGGCTCTACGTCTGTAGTTAGCTAACTTTCAGCTCTACGTCGGGACGTGTGTTGGGCTCTACGTCGGGACGTGCGTTTGGCTCTACGTCTGTAGTTAGCTAACTTTCAGCTCTACGTCGGGACGTGCGTTGGGCTCTACGTCGGGATTTAGCTTATTTTCAGCTCTACGTCGGGACGTGCGTTGGAATCTACGTCGGGACGTGCGTTGGGCTCTACGTCTGTAGTTAGCTAACTTTCAGCTCTACGTCGGGACGTGTGTTGGGCTCTACGTCGGGACGCGTGTTGGGCTCTACGTCGGGACGCGCGTTGGGCTCTACGTCTTTAGTTAGCTAACTTTCAGCTCTACGTCGGGACGCGCGTTGGGCTCTACGTCGGGACGTGCGTTGGGCTCTACATCTGTAGTTAGCTAACTTTCAGCTCTACGTCGGGACGTGCGTTGGTCGCCACGTCGGGACGTGCGTTGGGCTCTACGTCGGGACGTGCGTTGGGCTCTACGTCGGGATTTAGCTTACTTTCAGCTCTACGTCGGGACGTGCGTTGGCCTCTACGTCGGGACGTGCGTTGGCCTCTACGTCGGGACGTGCGTTGGCCTCTACGTCGGGATTTAGCTTACTTTCAGCTCTACGTCGGGACGTGCGTTGGGCGCTACGTCGGGACGTGCGTTGGGCGCTACTTCGGGACGTGCGTTGGGCGCTACGTCGGGATTTAGTTTACTTTCAGCTCTACGTCGGGACGTGAGTTGGGCTCTATGTCGGGACGTGCGGTGGGCTCTACGTCGGGACATGCGTTGGGCTCTACGTCGGGATTTAGCTTACTTTCAGCTCTACGTCGGGACGTGCGTTGGCCTCTACGTCGGGACGTGCGTTGGCCTCTATGTCGGGACGTGCGTTGGCCTCTACGTCGGGATTTAGCTTACTTTTAGCTCTACGTCGGGACGTGTGTTGGGCTCTACGTCGGGATTTAGCTTACTTTCAGCTCTACGTCGGGACGTGCGTTGGGCTCTACGTCGGGACGTGCGTTGGGCTCTACGTCTGTAGTTAGCTAACTTTCAGCTCTACGTCGGGACGTGTGTTGGGCTCTACGTCGGGACGTGCGTTGGGCTCTACGTCGGGATTTAGCTAACTTTCAGCTCTACGTCGGGACGTGCGTTGGGCGCTACGTCGGGACGTGCGTTGGGCGCTACGTCGGGATTTAGCTTACTTTCAGCTCTACGTCGGGACGTGCGTTGGGCTCTACTTCGGGACGTGCGTTGGGCTCTACGTCGGGACGTGCGCTGGCCTCTACGTCGTGACGTGCGCTGGCCTCTACATCGGGATTTAGCTTACTTTCAGCTCTACGTCGGGACATGCGTTGGGCTCTATGTCGGGACGTGCGTTAGGCTCTACGTCGGGACGTGCGTTGGGCTCTACGTCGGGATTTAGCTAACTGTCAGCTCTACGTCGGGACGTGCGTTGGGCTCTACGTCGGGACGTGCGTTGGGCTCTACGTCGGGATTTAGCATACTTTCAGCTCTACGTTGGGACGTGCGTTGGCCTCTACGTCGGGATTTAGCTTACTTTCAGCTCTACGTCGGGACGTGCGTTGGGCTCTCCGTCGGGACGTGCGTTGGGCTCTACGTCTGTAGTTAGCTAACTTTCAGCTCTACGTCGGGACGTGCGTTGGGCTCTACGTCTGTAGTTAGCTAACTTTCAGCTCTACGTCGGGACGTGCGTTGGGCGCTACGTCGGGACGTGCGTTGGGCTCTACGTCGGGACGTGCGTTGGGCTCTACGTCTGTAGTTAGCTAACTTTCAGCTCTACGTCGGGACGTGTGTTGGGCTCTACGTCGGGACGTGCGTTTGGCTCTACGTCTGTAGTCAGCTAACTTTCAGCTCTACGTCGGGACGTGCGTTGGGCGCTACGTCGGGACGTGCGTTGGGCGCTACGTCGGGATTTAGCTTACTTTCAGCTCTACGTCGGGACGTGCGTTGAATCTACGTCGGGACGTGCGTTGGGCTCTACGTCGGGACGTGCGCTGGCCTCTACGTCGTGACGTGCGCTGGCCTCTACGTCGGGATTTAGCTTACTTTCAGCTCTACGTCGGGACGTGCGTTGGCCTGTACGTCGGGACGTGCGTTGGACTCTACGTCGGGATTTAGCTTACTTTCAGCTCTACGTCGGGACGTGCGTTGGCCTCTACGTCGGGATTCAGCTTACTTTCAGCTCTACGTCGGGACATGCGTTGGGCTCTATGTCGGGACGTGCGTTAGGCTCTACGTCGGGACGTGCGTTGGGCTCTACGTCGGGATTTAGCTTACTTTCAGCTCTATGTCGGGACGTGCGTTGGAATCTACGTCGGGACGTGCGTTGGGCTCTACGTCTGTAGTTAGCTAACTTTCAGCTCTACGTCGGGACGTGTGTTGGGCTCTACGTCGGGACGTGCGTTGGGCTCTACGTCTGTAGTTAGCTAACTTTCAGCTCTACGTCGGGACGTGCGTTGGGCGCTACGTCGGGACGTGCGTTGGGCGCTACGTCGGGATTTAGCTTACTTTCAGCTCTACGTCGGGACGTGCGTTGGGCTCTACGTCGGGACGTGCGTTGGGCTCTACGTCGGGACTTGCGCTGGCCTCTACGTCGTGACGTGCGCTGGCCTCTACGTCGGGATTTAGCTAAGTTCAGCTCTACGTCGGGACGTGTGTCGGGCTCTACGTCGGGAGGTGCGTTGGGCTCTACGTCGGGATTTAGCTTACTTTCAGCTCTACGTCGGGACGTGCTTTGTGCTCTACGTCGGGACGTGCGTTGGCATCTACGTCGGGACGTGCGTTGAGCTCTACGTCGGGACGTGCTTTGGGCTCTACGTCGGGACGCGCGTTGGCCTCTACGTCGGGACGTGCGTTGGCCTCTACGTCGGGATTTAGCTTACTTTCAGCTCTACGTCGGGACGTGCGTTGGGCTCTACGTTGGGATTTAGCTTCCTTACAGCTCTACGTCGGGACGTGCGTTGGGCTCTACGTCGGGACGTGCGTTGGGCTCTACTTCGGGACGTGCGTTGGGCTCTACGTCTGTAGTTAGCTAACCTTCAGCTCTACATCGGGACGTGCGTTGGGCTCTACGTTGGGATGTGCGTTGGGCTCTACGTCGGGACGTGCGTTGGGCTCTACGTCGGGATTTAGCTTACTTTCAGCTCTACGTCGGGACGTGCGTTGGCCTCTACGTCGGGACGTGCGTTGGCCTCTACGTCGGGACGTGCGTTGGCCTCTACGTCGGGATTTAGCTTACTTTCAGCTCTACGTCGGGACGTGCGTTGGGCGCTACGTCGGGACGTGCGTTGGGCGCTACGTCGGGACGTGCGTTGGGCGCTACTTCGGGACGTGCGTTGGGCGCTACGTCGGGATTTAGTTTACTTTCAGCTCTACGTCGGGACGTGAGTTGGGCTCTATGTCGGGACGTGCGGTGGGCTCTACGTCGGGACATGCGTTGGGCTCTACGTCGGGATTTAGCTTACTTTCAGCTCTACGTCGGGACGTGCGTTGGCCTCTACGTCGGGACGTGCGTTGGCCTCTACGTCGGGATTTAGCTTACTTTTAGCTCTACGTCGGGACGTGTGTTGGGCTCTACGTCGGGATTTAGCTTACTTTCAGCTCTACGTCGGGACGTGCGTTGGGCTCTACGTCGGGACGTGCGTTGGGCTCTACGTCTGTAGTTAGCTAACTTTCAGCTCTACGTCGGGACGTGTGTTGGGCTCTACGTCGGGACGTGCGTTGGGCTCTACGTCGGGATTTAGCTAACTTTCAGCTCTACGTCGGGACGTGCGTTGGGCGCTACGTCGGGACGTGCGTTGGGCGCTACGTCGGGATTTAGCTTACTTTCAGCTCTACGTCGGGACGTGCGTTGGGCTCTACGTCGGGACGTGCGTTGGGCTCTACGTCGGGACGTGCGCTGGCCTCTACGTCGTGACGTGCGCTGGCCTCTACATCGGGATTTAGCTTACTTTCAGCTCTACGTCGGAACGTGCGTTGGCCTGTACGTCGGGACGTGCGTTGGCCTCTACGTCGGGATTTAGCTTACTTTCAGCTCTACGTCGGGACATGCGTTGGGCTCTATGTCGGGACGTGCGTTAGGCTCTACGTCGGGACGTGCGTTGGGCTCTACGTCGGGATTTAGCTAACTGTCAGCTCTACGTCGGGACGTGCGTTGGGCTCTACGTCGGGACGTGCGTTGGGCTCTACGTCGGGATTTAGCTTACTTTCAGCTCTACGTTGGGACGTGCGTTGGCCTCTACGTCGGGATTTAGCTTACTTTCAGCTCTACGTCGGGACGTGCGTTGGGTTCTACGTCGGGACGTGCGTTGGGCTCTACGTCTGTAGTTAGCTAACTTTCAGCTCTACGTCGGGACGTGCGTTGGGCTCTACGTCTGTAGTTAGCTAACTTTCAGCTCTACGTCGGGACGTGCGTTGGGCGCTACGTCGGGACGTGCGTTGGGCTCTACGTCGGGACGTGCGTTGGGCTCTACGTCTGTAGTTAGCTAACTTTCAGCTCTACGTCGGGACGTGTGTTGGGCTCTACGTCGGGACGTGCGTTTGGCTCTACGTCTGTAGTTAGCTAACTTTCAGCTCTACGTCGGGACGTGCGTTGGGCTCTACGTCGGGACGTGCGTTGGGCGCTACGTCGGGATTTAGCTTACTTTCAGCTCTACGTCGGGACGTGCGTTGGGCTCTACGTCGGGACGTGCGTTGGGCTCTACGTCGGGACGTGCGCTGGCCTCTACGTCGTGACGTGCGCTGACCTCTACGTCGGGATTTAGCTTACTTTCAGCTCTACGTCGGGACGTGCGTTGGCCTGTACGTCGGGACGTGCGTTGGCCTCTACGTCGGGATTTAGCTTACTTTCAGCTCTACGTCGGGACGTGCGTTGGCCTCTACGTCGGGATTCAGCTTACTTTCAGCTCTACGTCGGGACATGCGTTGGGCTCTATGTCGGGACGTGCGTTAGGCTCTACGTCGGGACGTGCGTTGGGCTCTACGTCGGGATTTAGCTTACTTTCAGCTCTACGTCGGGACGTGCGTTGGAATCTACGTCGGGACGTGCGTTGGGCTCTACGTCTGTAGTTAGCTAAATTTCAGCTCTACGTCGGGACGTGTGTTGGGCTCTACGTCGGGACGTGCGTTGGGCTCTACGTCTGTAGTTAGCTAACTTTCAGCTCTACGTCGGGACGTGCGTTGGGCGCTACGTCGGGACGTGCGTTGGGCGCTACGTCGGGATTTAGCTTACTTTCAGCTCTACGTCGGGACGTGCGTTGGGCTCTACGTCGGGACGTGCGTTGGGTCTACGTCGGGACTTGCGCTGGCCTCTACGTCGTGACGTGCGCTGGCCTCTACGTCGGGAATTAGCTAACTTTCAGCTCTACGTCGGGACGTGTGTCGGGCTCTACGTCGGGACGTGCGTTGGGCTCTACGTCGGGATTTAGCTTACTTTCAGCTCTACGTCGGGACGTGCTTTGTGCTCTACGTCGGGACGTGCGTTGGCATCTACGTCGGGACGTGCGTTGAGCTCTACGTCGGGACGTGCTTTGGGCTCTACGTCGGGACGCGCGTTGGCCTCTACGTCGGGACGTGCGTTGGCCTCTACGTCGGGATTTAGCTTACTTTCAGCTCTACGTCGGGACGTGCGTTGGGCTCTACGTTGGGATTTAGCTTACTTACAGCTCTACGTCGGGACGTGCGTTGGGCTCTACTTCGGGACGTGCGTTGGGCTCTACGTCTGTAGTTAGCTAACCTTCAGCTCTACATCGGGACGTGCGTTGGGCTCTACGTTGGGATTTAGCTTACTTTCAGCTCTACGTCGGGACGTGCGTTGGGCTCTACGTTGGGATTTAGCTTACTTACAGCTCTACGTCGGGACGTGCGTTGGGCTCTACTTCGGGACGTGCGTTGGGCTCTACGTCTGTAGTTAGCTAACCTTCAGCTCTACATCGGGACGTGCGTTGGGCTCTACGTTGGGACGTGCGTTGGGCTCTACGTCGGGACGTGCGTTGGCCTCTATGTCGTGATTTAGCTTACTTTCATCTCTACGTCGGGACGTGCGTTGGGCTCTACGTCGGGACGTGCGTTGGGCTCTACGTCGGGACGTGTGTTGGGCTATATGTCTGTAGTTAGCTAACTTTCAGCTCTACGTCGGGACGTGCATTGGGCTCTACGTCTGTAGTTAGCGAACTTTCAGCTCTACGTAGGGACGTGCGTTGGGCTCTACGTCTGTAGTTAGCTAACTTTCAGCTCTACGTTGGGACGTGCGTTGGGCGCTACGTCGGGACGTGCGTTGGGCTCTACGTCGGGACGTGCGTTGGGCTCTACGTTGGGACGTGCGTTGGGCTCTACGTCGGGATCTAGCTTACTTTCAGCTCTACGTCGGGACGTGCTTTGTGCTCTACGTCGGGACGTGCGTTGGCATCTACGTCGGGACGTGCGTTGAGCTCTACGTCGGGACGTGCTTTGGGCTCTACGTCGGGACGCGCGTTGGCCTCTACGATGGGACGTGCGTTGGCCTCTACGTCGGGATTTAGCTTACTTTCAGCTCTACGTCGGGACGTGCGTTGGGCTCTACGTCGGGATGTGGGTTGGGCTCTACGTCGGGACGCGCGTTGGGCTGTATGTCTGTAGTTAGCTAACTTTCAGCTCTACGTCGGGACGTGCGTTGGGCTCTACGTCGGGACGTGCGTTGGGCTCTACGTCGGGACGTGCGTTGGCCTCTACGTCGGGATTTAGCTTACTTTCAGCTCCAAGTCGGGACGCGCGTTCGGCTCTACGTCGGGACGCGCGTTGGGCTCTACGTCGGGACGTGCGTTGGGCTCTACGTCGGGACGTGCGTTGGGCTCTACGTCTGTAGTTAGCTAACTTTCAGCTCTACGTCGGGACATGCGTTGGGCTCTACGTCTGTAGTTAGCTAACTTTCACCTCTACGTCGGGACGTGCGTTGGGCGCTACGTCGGGACGTGCGTTGGGCACTATGTCGGGACGTGCGTTGGGCTCTACGTCGGGACGTGCATTGGGCTCTACGTTGGGATTTAGCTTACTTTCAACTCTACGTCGGGACGTGCGTTGGGCTCTACGTCGGGACGTGCGTTGGGCTCTACGTCTGTAGTTAGCTAACTTTCAGCTCTACGTCGGGACGTGCGTTGGGCGCTACGTCGGGACGTGCGTTGGGCACTACGTCGGGACGTGCGCTGGGCTCTACGTCGGGACGTGCGTTGGGCTCTACGTCGGGACGTGCGTTGGGCTCTACGTCGGGATTTAGCTTTCTTTCAGCTCCAAGTCGGGACGTGCGTTGGGCACTACGTCGGGACGTGCGTTGGGCTCTACGTCGGGACGCGCGTTGGGCTCTACGTCGGGACGCGTGTTGGGCTCTACGTCGGGACGCGCGTTGGGCTCTACGTCTTTAGTTTGCTAACTTTCAGCTCTACGTCGGGACGCGCGTTGGGCTCTACGTCGGGACGTGCGTTGGGCTCTACGTCGGGATTTAGCTTACTTTCAGCTCTACATCGGGACGTGCGTTGGTCGCCACGTCGGGACGTGCGTTGGGCTCTACGTCGGGACGTGCGTTGGGCTCTACGTCGGGATTTAGCTTACTTTCAGCTCTACGTCGGGACGTGCGTTGGCCTCTACGTCGGGACGTGCGTTGGCCTCTACGTCGGGACGTGCGTTGGCCTCTACGTCGGGATTTAGCTTACTTTCAGCTCTACGTCGGGACGTGCGTTGGGCGCTACGTCGGGACGTGCGTTGGGCGCTACTTCGGGACGTGCGTTGGGCGCTACGTCGGGATTTAGTTTACTTTCAGCTCTACGTCGGGACGTGAGTTGGGCTCTATGTCGGGACGTGCGGTGGGCTCTACGTCGGGACATGCGTTCGGCTCTACGTCGGGATTTAGCTTACTTTCAGCTCTACGTCGGGACGTGCGTTGGCCTCTACGTCGGGACGTGCGTTGGCCTCTACGTCGGGACGTGCGTTGGCCTCTACGTCGGGATTTAGCTTACTTTTAGCTCTACGTCGGGACGTGTGTTGGGCTCTACGTCGGGATTTAGCTTACTTTCAGCTCTACGTCGGGACGTGCGTTGGGCTCTACGTCGGGACGTGCGTTGGGCTCTACGTCTGTAGTTAGCTAACTTTCAGCTCTACGTCGGGACGTGTGTTTTGCTCTACGTCGGGACGTACGTTGGGCTCTACGTCGGGATTTAGCTAACTTTCAGCTCTACGTCGGGACGTGCGTTGGGCGCTACGTCGGGACGTGCGTTGGGCGCTACGTCGGGATTTAGCTTACTTTCAGCTCTACGTCGGGACGTGCGTTGGGCTCTACGTCGGGACGTGCGTTGGGCTCTACGTCGGGACGTGCGCTGGCCTCTACGTCGTGACGTGCGCTGGCCTCTACGTCGGGATTTAGCTTACTTTCAGCTCTACGTCGGGACGTGCGTTGGCCTGTACGTCGGGACGTGCGTTGGCCTCTACGTCGGGATTTAGCTTACTTTCAGCTGTACGTCGGGACATGCGTTGGGCTCTATGTCGGGACGTTCGTTAGGCTCTACGTCGGGACGTGCGTTGGGCTCTACGTCGGGATTTAGCTAACTGTCAGCTCTACGTCGGGACGTGCGTTGGGCTCTACGTCGGGACGTGCGTTGGGCGCTACGTCGGGATTTAGCTTACTTTCAGCTCTACGTTGGGACGTGCGTTGGCCTCTACGTCGGGATTTAGCTTACTTTCAGCTCTACGTCGGGACGTGCGTTGGGCTCTACGTCGGGACGTGCGTTGGGCTCTACGTCGGGACGTGCGTTGGGCTCTACGTCGGGACGTGCGTTGGGCTCTACGTCTGTAGTTAGCTAACTTTCAGCTCTACGTCGGGACGTGCGTTGGGCTCTACGTCTGTAGTTAGCTAACTTTCAGCTCTACGTCGGGACGTGCGTTGGGCACTACGTCGGGACGCGCGTTGGGCTCTACGTCGGGACGCGCGTTGGGCTCTACGTCGGGACGCGTGTTGGGCTCTACGTCGGGACGCGCGTTGGGCTCTACGTCTTTAGTTTGCTAACTTTCAGCTCTACGTCGGGACGCGCGTTGGGCTCTACGTCGGGACGTGCGTTGGGCTCTACATCTGTAGTTAGCTAACTTTCAGCTCTACATCGGGACGTGCGTTGGTCGCCACGTCGGGACGTGCGTTGGGCTCTACGTCGGGACGTGCGTTGGGCTCTACGTCGGGATTTAGCTTACTTTCAGCTCTACGTCGGGACGTGCGTTGGCCTCTACGTCGGGACGTGCGTTGGCCTCTACGTCGGGACGTGCGTTGGCCTCTACGTCGGGATTTAGCTTACTTTCAGCTCTACGTCGGGACGTGCGTTGGGCGCTACGTCGGGACGTTCGTTGGGCGCTACGTCGGGACGTGCGTTGGGCGCTACTTCGGGACGTGCGTTGGGCGCTACGTCGGGATTTAGTTTACTTTCAGCTCTACGTCGGGACGTGAGTTGGGCTCTATGTCGGGACGTGCGGTGGGCTCTACGTCGGGACATGCGTTGGGCTCTACGTCGGGATTTAGCTTACTTTCAGCTCTACGTCGGGACGTGCGTTGGCCTCTACGTCGGGACGTGCGTTGGCCTCTACGTCGGGACGTGCGTTGGCCTCTACGTCGGGATTTAGCTTACTTTTAGCTCTACGTCGGGACGTGTGTTGGGCTCTACGTCGGGATTTAGCTTACTTTCAGCTCTACGTCGGGACGTGCGTTGGGCTCTACGTCGGGACGTGCGTTGGGCTCTACGTCTGTAGTTAGCTAACTTTCAGCTCTACGTCGGGACGTGTGTTGGGCTCTACGTCGGGACGTGCGTTGGGCTCTACGTCGGGATTTAGCTAACTTTCAGCTCTACATCGGGACGTGCGTTGGGCGCTACGTCGGGACGTGCGTTGGGCGCTACGTCGGGATTTAGCTTACTTTCAGCTCTACGTCGGGACGTGCGTTGGGCTCTACGTCGGGACGTGCGTTGGGCTCTACGTCGGGACGTGCGCTGGCCTCTACGTCGTGACGTGCGCTGGCCTCTACGTCGGGATTTAGCTTACTTTCAGCTCTACGTCGGGACGTGCGTTGGCCTGTACGTCGGGACGTGCGTTGGCCTCTACGTCGGGATTTAGCTTACTTTCAGATGTACGTCGGGACATGCGTTGGGCTCTATGTCGGGACGTTCGTTAGGCTCTACGTCGGGACGTGCGTTGGGCTCTACGTCGGGATTTAGCTAACTGTCAGCTCTACGTCGGGACGTGCGTTGGGCTCTACGTCGGGACGTGCGTTGGGCGCTACGTCGGGATTTAGCTTACTTTCAGCTCTACGTTGGGACGTGCGTTGGCCTCTACGTCGGGATTTAGCTTAATTTCAGCTCTACGTCGGGACGTGCGTTGGGCTCTACGTCGGGACGTGCGTTGGGCTCTACGTCTGTAGTTAGCTAACTTTCAGCTCTACGTCGGGACGTGCGTTGGGCTCTACGTCTGTAGTTAGCTAACTTTCAGCTCTACGTCGGGACGTGCGTTGGGCGCTACGTCGGGACGTGCGTTGGGCTCTACGTCGGGACGTGCGTTGGGCTCTACGTCTGTAGTTAGCTAACTTTCAGCTCTACGTCGGGACGTGTGTTGGGCTCTACGTCGGGACGTGCGTTGGGCTCTACGTCTGTAGTTAGCTAACTTTCAGCTCTACGTCGGGACGTGCGTTGGGCGCTACGTCGGGACATGCGTTGGGCGCTACGTCGGGATTTAGCTTACTTTCAGCTCTACGTCGGGACGTGCGTTGGGCTCTACGTCGGGACGTGCGTTGGGCTCTACGTCGGGACGTGCGCTGGCCTCTACGTCATGACGTGCGCTGGCCTCTACGTCGGGATTTAGCTTACTTTCAGCTCTACGTCGGGACGTGAGTTGGCCTGTACGTCGGGACGTGCGTTGGCCTCTACGTCTGGATTTAGCTTACTTTCAGCTCTACGTCGGGACGTGCGTTGGCCTCTACGTCGGGATTCAGCTTACTTTCAGCTCTACGTCGGGACATGCGTTGGGCTCTATGTCGGGACGTGCGTTAGGCTCTACGTCGGGACGTGCGTTGGGCTCTACGTCGGGATTTAGCTTACTTTCAGCTCTACGTCGGGACGTGCGTTGGAATCTACGTCGGGACGTGCGTTGGGCTCTACGTCTGTAGTTAGCTAACTTTCAGCTCTACGTCGGGACGTGTGTTGGGCTCTACGTCGGGACGTGCGTTGGGCTCTACGTCTGTAGTTAGTTAACTTTCAGCTCTACGTCGGGACGTGCGTTGGGCGCTACGTCGGGACGTGCGTTGGGCGCTACGTCGGGATTTAGCTTACTTTCAGCTCTACGTCGGGACGTGCGTTGGGCTCTACGTCGGGACGTGCGTTGGGCTCTACGTCGGGACGTGCGCTGGCCTCTACGTCGTGACGTGCGCTGGCCTCTACGTCGGGATTTAGCTAACTTTCAGCTCTACGTCGGGACGTGCGTTGGGCTCTACGTCGGGATTTAGCTTACTTTCAGCTCTACGTCGGGACGTGCGTTGGGCTCTACGTCGGGACGTGCGTTGGCATCTACGTCGGGACGTGCGTTGAGCTCTACGTCGGGACGTGCTTTGGGCTCTACGTCGGGACGCGCGTTGGCCTCTACGTTGGGACGTGCGTTGGCCTCTACGTCGGGATTTAGCTTACTTTCAGCTCTACGTCGGGACGTGCGTTGGGCTCTACGTTGGGATTTAGCTTACTTACAGCTCTACGTCGGGACGTGCGTTGGGCTCTACGTCGGGACGTGCGTTGGGCTCTACTTCGGGACGTGCGTTGGGCTCTACGTCTGTAGTTAGCTAACCTTCAGCTCTACATCGGGACGTGCGTTGGGCTCTACGTTGGGACGTGCGTTGGGCTCTACGTCGGGACGTGCGTTGGCCTCTATGTCGTGATTTAGCTTACTTTCATCTCTACGTCGGGACGTGCGTTGGGCTCTACGTCGGGACGTGCGTTGGGCTCTACGTCGGGGCGTGTGTTGGGCTATATGTCTGTAGTTAGCTAACTTTCAGCTCTACGTCGGGACGTGCATTGGGCTCTACGTCTGTAGTTAGCGAACTTTCAGCTCTACGTCGGGACGTGCGTTGGGCTCTACGTCTGTAGTTAGCTAACTTTCAGCTCTACGTTGGGACGTGCGTTGGGCGCTACGTCGGGACGTGCGTTGGGCTCTACGTCGGGACGTGCGTTGGGCTCTACGTTGGGACGTGCGTTGGGCTCTACGTCGGGATCTAGCTTACTTTCAGCTCTACGTCGGGACGTGCTTTGTGCTCTACGTCGGGACGTGCGTTGGCATCTACGTCGGGACGTGCGTTGAGCTCTACGTCGGGACGTGCTTTGGGCTCTACGTCGGGACGCGCGTTGGCCTCTACGATGGGACGTGCGTTGGCCTCTACGTCGGGATTTAGCTTACTTTCAGCTCTACGTCGGGACGTGCGTTGGGCTCTACGTCGGGATGTGGGTTGGGCTCTACGTCGGGACGCGCGTTGGGCTGTATGTCTGTAGTTAGCTAACTTTCAGCTCTACGTCGGGACGTGCGTTGGGCTCTACGTCGGGACGTGCGTTGGCCTCTACGTCGGGACGTGCGTTGGCCTCTACGTCGGGATTTAGCTTACTTTCAGCTCCACGTCGGGACGCGCGTTCGGCTCTACGTCGGGACGCGCGTTGGGCTCTACGTCGGGACGTGCGTTGGGCTCTACGTCGGGACGTGCGTTGGGCTCTACGTCTGTAGTTAGCTAACTTTCAGCTCTACGTCGGGACATGCGTTGGGCTCTACGTCTGTAGTTAGCTAACTTTCACCTCTACGTCGGACGTGCGTTGGGCGCTACGTCGGGACGTGCGTTGGGCACTACGTCGGGACGTGCGTTGGGCTCTACGTCGGGACGTGCATTGGGCTCTACGTTGGGATTTAGCTTACTTTCAACTCTACGTCGGGACGTGCGTTGGGCACTACGTCGGGACGTGCGTTGGGCTCTACGTCTGTAGTTAGCTAACTTTCAGCTCTACGTCGGGACGTGCGTTGGGCGCTACGTCGGGACGTGCGTTGGGCACTACGTCGGGACGTGCGTTGGGCTCTACGTCGGGATTTAGCTTTCTTTCAGCTCCAAGTCGGGACGTGCGTTGGGCACTACGTCGGGACGTGCGTTGGGCTCTACGTCGGGACGCGCGTTGGGCTCTACGTCGGGACGCGTGTTGGGCTCTACGTCGGGACGCGCGTTGGGCTCTACGTCTTTAGTTTGCTAACTTTCAGCTCTACGTCGGGACGCGCGTTGGGCTCTACGTCGGGACGTGCGTTGGGCTCTACATCTGTAGTTAGCTAACTTTCAGCTCTACATCGGGACGTGCGTTGGTCGCCACGTCGGGACGTGCGTTGGGCTCTACGTCGGGACGTGCGTTGGGCTCTACGTCGGGATTTAGCTTACTTTCAGCTCTACGTCGGGACGTGCGTTGGGCTCTACGTCGGGACGTGCGTTGGCCTCTACGTCGGGACGTGCGTTGGCCTCTACGTCGGGATTTAGCTTACTTTCAGCTCTACGTCGGGACGTGCGTTGGGCGCTACGTCGGGACGTGCGTTGGGCGCTACGTCGGGACGTGCGTTGGGCGCTACTTCGGGACGTGCGTTGGGCGCTACGTCGGGATTTAGTTTACTTTCAGCTCTACGTCGGGACGTGAGTTGGGCTCTATGTCGGGACGTGCGGTGGGCTCTACGTCGGGACATGCGTTGGGCTCTACGTCGGGATTTAGCTTACTTTCAGCTCTACGTCGGGACGTGCGTTGGCCTCTACGTCGGGACGTGCGTTGGCCTCTACGTCGCGACGTGCGTTGGCCTCTACGTCGGGATTTAGCTTACTTTTAGCTCTACGTCGGGACGTGTGTTGGGCTCTACGTCGGGATTTAGCTTACTTTCAGCTCTACGTCGGGACGTGCGTTGGGCTCTACGTCGGGACGTGCGTTGGGCTCTACGTCTGTAGTTAGCTAACTTTCAGCTCTACGTCGGGACGTGTGTTGGGCTCTACGTCGGGACGTGCGTTGGGCTCTACGTCGGGATTTAGCTAACTTTCAGCTCTACGTCGGGACGTGCGTTGGGCGCTACGTCGGGACGTGCGTTGGGCGCTACGTCGGGATTTAGCTTACTTTCAGCTCTACGTCGGGACGTGCGTTGGGCTCTACGTCGGGACGTGCGTTGGGCTCTACGTCGGGACGTGCGCTGGCCTCTACGTCGTGACGTGCGCTGGCCTCTACGTCGGGATTTAGCTTACTTTCAGCTCTACGTCGGGACGTGCGTTGGCCTGTACGTGGGGACGTGCGTTGGCCTCTACGTCGGGATTTAGCTTACTTTCAGCTGTACGTCGGGACATGCGTTGGGCTCTATGTCGGGACGTTCGTTAGGCTCTACGTCGGGACATGCGTTGGGCTCTACGTCGGGATTTACCTAACTGTCAGCTCTACGTCGGGACGTGCGTTGGGCTCTACGTCGAGACGTGCGTTGGGCGCTACGTCGGGATTTAGCTTACTTTCAGCTCTACGTTGGGACGTGCGTTGGCCTCTACGTCGGGATTTAGCTTACTTTCAGCTCTACGTCGGGACGTGCGTTGGGCTCTACGTCGGGACGTGCGTTGGGCTCTACGTCGGGACGTGCGTTGGGCTCTACGTCGGGACGTGCGTTGGGCTCTACGTCTGTAGTTAGCTAACTTTCAGCTCTACGTCGGGACGTGCGTTGGGCTCTACGTCTGTAGTTAGCTAACTTTCAGCTCTACGTCGGGACGTGCGTTGGGCGCTACGTCGGGACGTGCGTTGGGCTCTACGTCGGGACGTGCGTTGGGCTCTACGTCTGTAGTTAGCTAACTTTCAGCTCTACGTCGGGACGTGTGTTGGGCTCTATGTCGGGACGTGCGTTGGGCTCTACGTCTGTAGTTAGCTAACTTTCAGCTCTACGTCGGGACGTGCGTTGGGCTCTACGTCGGGACGTGCGTTGGGCGCTACGTCGGGATTTAGCTTACTTTCAGCTCTACGTCGGGACGTGCGTTGGGCTCTACGTCGGGACGTGCGTTGGGCTCTACGTCGGGACGTGCGCTGGCCTCTACGTCGTGACGTGCGCTGGCCTCTACGTCGGGATTTAGCTTACTTTCAGCTCTACGTCGGGACGTGCGTTGGCCTGTACGTCGGGACGTGCGTTGGCCTCTACGTCGGGATTTAGCTTACTTTCAGCTCTACGTCGGGACGTGCGTTGGCCTCTACGTCTGGATTTAGCTTACTTTCAGCTCTACGTCGGGACATGCGTTGGGCTCTATGTCGGGACGTGCGTTAGGCTCTACGTCGGGACGTGCGTTGGGCTCTACGTCGGGATTTAGCTTACTTTCAGCTCTACGTCGGGACGTGTGTTGGGCTCTACGTCGGGACGTGCGTTGGGCTCTACGTCTGTAGTTAGCTAACTTTCAGCTCTACGTCGGGACGTGCGTTGGGCGCTACGTCGGGACGTGCGTTGGGCGCTACGTCGGGATTTTGCTTACTTTCAGCTCTACGTCGGGACGTGCGTTGGGCTCTACGTCGGGACGTGCGTTGGGCTCTACGTCGGGACGTGCGCTGGCCTCTACGTCGTGACGTGCGCTGGCCTCTACGTTGGGATTTAGCTAACTTTCAGCTCTACGTCGGGACGTGTGTTGGGCTCTACGTCGGGACGTGCGTTGGGCTCTACGTCTGTAGTTAGCTAACTTTCAGCTCTACGTCGGGACGTGCGTTGGGCGCTACGTCGGGACGTGCGTTGGGCGCTACGTAGGGATTTAGCTTACTTTCAGCTCTACGTCGGGACGTGCGTTGGGCTCTACGTCGGGACGTGCGTTGGGCTCTACGTCGGGACGTGCGCTGGCCTCTACGTCGTGATGTGCGCTGGCCTCTACGTCGGGATTTAGCTTACTTTCAGCTCTACGTCGGGACGTGCGTTGGCCTGTACGTCGGACGTGCGTTGGCCTCTACGTCGGGATTTTGCTTACTTTCAGCTCTACGTCGGGACGTGCGTTGGGCTCTACGTCTGTAGTTATCTAACTTTCAGCTCTACGTAGGGACGTGTGTTGGGCTCTACGTCGGGACGTGCGTTGGGCTCTACGTCTGTAGTTAGCTAACTTTCAGCTCTACGTCGGGACGTGCGTTGGGCGCTACGTCGGGACGTGCGTTGGGCGATACGTCGGGATTTAGCTTACTTTCAGCTCTACGTCGGGCGTGCGTTGGGCTCTACGTCGGGACGTGCGCTGGCCTCTACGTCGTGACGTGCGCTGGCCTCTACGTCGGGATTTAGCTTACTTTCAGCTCTACGTCGGGACGTGCGTTGTCCTGTACGTCGGGACGTGCGTTGGCCTCTAAGTCGGGATTTAGCTTACTTTCAGCTCTACGTCGGGACGTGCGTTGGCCTCTTCGTCGGGATTTAGCTTACTTTCAGCTCTACGTCGGGACGTGCGTTGGGCTCTACGTCGGGACGTGCGTTGGGCTCTACGTCGGGACTTGCGTTGGGCTCTACGTCGGGACGTGCGTTGGGCTCTACGTCTGTAGTTAGCTAACTTTCAGCTCTACGTCGGGACGTGCGTTGGGCTCTACGTCTGTAGTTAGCTAACTTTCAGCTCTACGTCGGGACGTGCGTTGGGCGCTACGTCGGGACGTGCGTTGGGCTCTACGTCGGGACGTGCGTTGGGCTCTACGTCGGGATTTAGCTTACTTTGAGCTCTACGTCGGGACGTGCGTTGGCCTCTACGTCGGGACGTGCGTTGGCCTCTACATCGGGATTTAGCTTACTTTCAGCTCTTCTTCGGGACGAGCGTTGGCCTCTACGTCGGGACGTGCGTTGGAATCTACGTCGGGATTTAGCTTACTTTCAGCTCTACGTCGGGACGTGTGTTGGGCTCTACGTCAGGATTTAGCTTACTTTCAGCTCTACGTCGGGACGTGCGTTGGGCTCTACGTCGGGACGTGCGTTGGGCTGTACGTCGGGAAGTGCGTTGGGCTCTACGTCGGGACGTGCGTTGGGCTCTACGTCTGTAGTTAGCTAACTTTCAGCTCTACGTCGGGACGTGTGTTGGGCTCTACGTCGGGACGTGCGTTGGGCTCTACGTCGGGATTTAGCTAACTTTCAGCTCTACGTCGGGACGTGCGTTGGGCGCTACGTCGGGACGTGCGTTGGGCGCTACGTCGGGATTTAGCTTACTTTCAGCTCTACGTCGGGACGTGCGTTGGGCTCTACGTCGGGACGTGCGTTGGGCTCTACGTCGGGACGTGCGCTGGCCTCTACGTCGTGACGTGCGCTGGCCTCTACGTCGGGACGTGCGTTGGCCTCTACGTCGGGATTTAGCTTACTTTCAGCTCTACGTAGGGACGTGCGTTGGCCTGTACGTCGGGACGTGCGTTGGGCTCTACGTCGGGATTTAGCTTACTTTCAGCTCTACGTCAGGACGTGCGTTGGCCTCTACGTCGAGACGTGCGTTGGCCTCTACGTCGGGATTTAGCTTACTTTCAGGTCTACGTCGGGACGCGCGTTGGGCTCTTAGTCTGTAGTTAGCTAACTTTCAGCTCTACGTCGGGATGCGCGTTGGGCTCTTCGTCTGTAGTTAGCTAACTTCAGCTCTACGTCGGGACGTGCGTTGTGCTCTACGTCTGTAGTTAGCTAACTTTCAGCTCTACGTCGGGACGTGCGTTGGGCGCTACGTCAGGACGTGCGTTGGGCGCTACGTCGGGATTTAGCTTACTTTCAGCTCTACGTCGGGACGTGCGTTGGGCTCTACGTCGGAACGTGCGTTGGGCTCTACGTCGGGACGTGCGCTGGCCTCTACGTCGGGACTTGCGCTGGCCTCTACGTCGGGACGTGCATTGGCCTCTACGTTGGGACGTGCGTTGGCCTCTACGTCGGCATTTAGCTTACTTTCAGATCTACGTCGGGACGTGCGTTGGGCTCTACGTCGGGACGTGCGTTGGGCTCTACGTCGGGATTTAGCTAACTTTCAGCTCTACGTCGGGAGGTGCGTTGGGCTCTACGTCGGGACGTGCGTTGGGCTCTACTTTGGGATTTAGCTTACTTTCAGCTCTACGTTGGGACGTACGTTGGCCTCTACGTCGGGATTTAGCTTACTTTCAGCTCTGCGACGGGACGTGCGTTGGGCTCTACGTCGGGACGTGCGTTGGGCTCTACGTCGGGACGTGCGTTGGGCTCTACGTCGGGACGTGCGTTGGGCTCTACGTCTGTAGTTAGCTAACTTTCAGCTCTACGTCGGGACGTGTGTTGCGCTCTACGTCGGGATTTAGCTTACTTTCAGCTCTACGTCGGGACGTGCGTTGGGCTCTACGTCGGGACGTGCGTTGGGCTCTACGTCGGGATTTAGCTAACTGTCAGCTCTACGTCGGGACGTGCGTTGGACTCTACGTTGGGACGTGCGTTGGGCTCTACGTCGGGATTTAGCTTACTTTCAGCTCTACGTTAAGACGTGCGTTGGCCTCTACGTCGGGATTTAGCTTACTTTCAGCTCTACGTCGGGACGTGCGTTGGGCTCTACGTCGGGACGTGCGTTGGGCTCTACGTCGGGACGTGCGTTGGGCTCTACGTCGGGACGTGCGTTGGGCTCTACGTCTGTAGTTAGCTAACTTTCAGCTCTACGTCGGGACGTGCGTTGGGCTCTACGTCTGTAGTTAGCTAACTTTCAGCTCTACGTCGGGACGTGCGTTGGGCGCTACGTCGGGACGTGCGTTGGGCTCTACGTCGGGACGTGCGTTGGGCTCTACGTCGGAACGTGCGTTGGGCTCTACGTCGGCAATTAGCTTAATTTCAGCTCTACGTCGGGACGTGCGTTGGCCTCTATGTCGGGACGTGCGTTGTCCTATATGTCGGGACGTGCGTTGGCCTCTAAGTCGGGATGTGCGTTGGCCTCTACGTCGGGACGTGCGTTGGCCTCTACGTCGGGATTTAGCTTACTTTCAGCTCTACGTCGGGACGTGCGTTGGCCGCTATTTCGGGACGTGCGTTGGGCTCTACGTCGGGACGTGCGTTGGGCTCTACGTCGGGACGTGCGTTGGGCTCTACGTCGGGACGTGCGTTGGGCTCTACGTCGGGACGTGCGTTAGGCTCTACGTCGGGATTTAGCTTACTTTCAGCTCTGCGTCGGGACGTGCGTTGGCCTCTACGTCGGGACGTGCGTTGGCCTCTACGTCGGGATTTAGCTTACTTTCAGCTCTTCGTCGGGACGAGCGTTGTCCTCTACGTCGGGACGTGCGTTGGCATCTACGTCGGGATTTAGCTTACTTTCAGCTCTACGTCGGGACGTGCGTTGGGCTCTACGTCAGGATTTAGCTTACTTTCAGCTCTACGTCGGACGTGCGTTGGGCTCTACGTCGGGACGTGCGTTGGGCTCTACGTCGGGACGTGCGTTGGGCTCTACGTCGGGATTTAGCTTACTTTCAGCTCTAAGTCGGGACGTGCGTTGGGCTCTACGTCGGGACGTGCGTTGGGCTCTACGTCTGTAGTTAGCTAACTTTCAGCTCTACGTCGGGACGTGCGTTGGACGCTACGTCGGGACGTGCGTTGGGTTCTACGTCGGGACGTGCGTTGGGCTCTACGTCGGGATTTAGCTTACTTTCAGCTCTACGTCGGGACGTGCGTTGGCCTCTACGTCGGGACGTGCGTTGGGCTCTACGTCGGGACGTGCGTTGGGCTCTACGTCGGGATTTAGCTTACTTTAAGCTCTATGTCGGGACGTGCGTTGGGATCTACGTCGGGACGTGCGCTGGCCTCTACGTCGGGACGTGCGTTGGCCTCTACGTCGGGATTTAGCTTAATTTCAGCTCTACGTCGGGACGTGCGTTGGGCTCTACGTCGGGACGTGCGTTGGCCTCTACGTCGGGATTTAGCTTACTTTCAGCTCTACGTCGGGACGTGCGTTGGGCTCTACGTCGGGACGTGCGTTGGGCTCTACGTCTGTAGTTAGCTAACTTTCAGCTCTACGTCGGGACGTGCGTTGGGCTCTACGTCTGTAGTTAGCTAACTTTCAGCTCTACGTCGGGACATGCGTTGGGCTCTACGTCGGGATTTAGCTTACTTTCAGCTCTACGTCGGGACGTGCCTTGGCCTCTACGTCGGGACGTGCGTTGTCCTCTACGTAGGGACGTGTGTTGGCCTCTAAGTCGGGACGTGCGTTGGCCTCTACGTCGGGACGTGCGTTGGCCTCTACGTCGGGATTTAGCTTCCTTTCAGCTCTACGTCGGGACGTGCGTTGGGCGCTACGTCGGGACGTGCGTTGGGCGCTACTTCGGGACGTGCGTTGGGCGCTACGTCGGGATTTAGCTTGCTTTTAGCTCTACGTCTGGACGTGCGTTGGGCTCTATGTTGGTACGTGCGTTGGGCTCTACGTCGGGACGTGCATTGGGCTCTACGTCGGGACGTGCGTTGGGCTCTACGTCGGGATTTAGCTTACTTTGTGCTCTACGTCGGGACGTACGTTGGCCTCTACGTCGGTACGTGCGTTGGCATCTACGTCGGGATTTAGCTTACTTTCAGCTCTACGTCGGGACGTGCGTTGGCCTCTACGTTGGGACGTGCGTTGGCCTCTACGTCGGGACGTGCGTTGGCCTCTACGTCGGGATTTAGCTTACTTTCAGCTCTACGTCGGGACGTGCGTTGGGCGCTACGTCGGGACGTGCGTTGGGCTCTACGTCGGGATTTAGCTTACTTTCAGCTCTACGTCGGGACGTGCGTTGGCCTCTACGTCGGGACGTGCGTTGGCCTCTACGTCGGGATTTAGCTTACTTTCAGCTCTACGTCGGGACGTGCGTTGGGCGCTATGTCGGGACGTGCGTTGGGCGCTATTTTGGGACGTGCGTTGGGCGCTACGTCGGGATTTAGCTTACTTTCAGCTCTACGTCGGGACGTGCGTTGGGCTCTATGTCGGGACGTGCGTTGGTCTCTACGTCGGGACGTGCGTTGGGCTCTACGTCGGGACGTGCGTTGGGCTCTACGTCGGGACGTTCGTTGGGCTCTACGTCGGGATTTAGCTTACTTTCAGCTCTACGTCGGGACGTGCGTTGGCCTCTACGTCGGGACGTGCGTTGGCCTCTACGTCGGGACGTGCGTTGGCCTCTACGTCGGGATTTAGCTTACTTTCAGCTCTACGTCGGGACGTGCGTTGGGCTCTACGTCGGGATTTAGCTTACTTTCAGCTCTACGTCGGGACGTGCGTTGGGCTCTACGTCGGGACGTGCGTTGGGCTCTACGTCGGGACGTGCGTTGGGCTCTACGTCTGTAGTTAGCTAACTTTCAGCTCTACGTCGGGAAGTGCGTTGAGCTCTACGTCGGGACGTGCGTTGGGCTCTACGTCGGAACGTGCATTGGGTTCTACGTCGGGACGTGCGTTGGGCTCTACGTCTGTAGTTATCTAACTTTCAGCTCTACGTCGGGACGTGCGTTGGGCGCTACGTCGGGACGTGCGTTGGGCTCTACGTCGGGACCTGCGTTGAGCTCTACGTCGGGATTTAGCTTACTTTCAGCTCTACGTCGGGACGTGCGTTGGGCTCTACGTCGGGATGTGCGTTGGGCTCTACGTCTGTAGTTAGCTAACTTTCTGCTCTACGTCGGCACGTGCGTTGGGCTCTACGTCTGTATTTAGCTAACTTTCAACTCTACGTCGGGACGTGCGTTGGTCGCTACGTCGGGACGTGCGTTGGGCTCTACGTCGGGACGTGCGTTGGCCTCTACATCGGGACGTGCGTTGGCCTCTACGTCGGGACGTGCGTTGGCCTCTACGTCGGGATTTAGCTTACTTTCAGCTCTACGTCGGGACGTGCGTTGGGCTCTACGTCGGGACGTGCGTTGGGCTCTACGTCGGGACACGCGTTGGGCTCTACGTCGGGACGCGCGTTGGGCTCTACGTCTGTAGTTAGCTAACTTTCAGCTCTACGTCGGGACGTGCGTTGGGCTCTACGTCGGGACGTGCGTTGGGCTCTACGTCGGGATTTAGCTTACTTTCAGCTCTACGTCGGGACGTGCGTTGGGCTCTACGTCGGGACGTGCGTTGGGCTCTACGTCGGGACGTGCTTTGGGCTCTACGTTGGGATTTAGCTTACTTTCAGGTCTACGTCGGGACGTGCGTTGGGCTCTACGTCGGGACGTGCGTTGGGATATACGTCGGGACGTGCGTTGGGCGCTACTTCGGGACGTGTGTTGGGCTCTACGTCGGGACGTGCGTTGGGCTCTACGTCTGTAGTTAGCTAACTTTCAGCTCTACGTCGGGACGTGCGTTGGGCTCTACGTCTGTAGTTAGCTAACTTTCAGCTCTACGTCGGGACGTGCGTTGGGCTCTACATCTGTAGTTAGCTAACTTTCAGCTCTACGTCGGGACGTGCGTTGGGCGCTACGTCGGGACGTGCGTTGGGCTCTACGTCGGGACGTGCGTTGGGCTCTACGTCGGGATTTAGCTTACTTTCAGCTCTACGTCGGGACGTGCGTTGGGCTGTACGTCGGGACGTGCGTTGGGCTCTACGTCGGGACGTGCGTTGGTGTCTACGTCTGTAGTTAGCTAACTTTCAGCTCTACGTCGGGACGTGCATTGGGCTCTATGTCGGGACGTGCGTTGGGCTCTACGTCGGGACGTGTGTTGGGCTCTACGTCGGGATTTAGCTTACTTTCAGCTCTACGTCGGGACGTGCGTTGGGCTCTACGTCGGAACGTGCGTTGGGCTCTACGTTGGGACGTGCGTTGGGCTCTACGTCTGTAGTTAGCTAACTTTCTGCTCTACGTCGGGACGCGCCTTGGGCTCTACGTCTGTAGTTAGCTAACTTTCAGCTCTACGTCGGGACGTGCGTTGGGCGCTACGTCGGGACGTGCGTTGGGCTCTATGTCGGGACGTGCGTTGGGCTCTACGTCGGGACGTGCGTTGGCCTCTAGGTCGGGATTTAGCTTACTTTCAGCTCTACGTCGGGACGTGCATTGGGCGCTACGTCGGGACGTGCGTTGGGCGCTACTTCGGGAAGTGCGTTGGGCGGTACTTCGGGATGTGCGTTGGGCGCTACGTCGGGATTTAGCTTACTTTCAGCTCTACGTCGGGACGTGCGTTGGGCGCTACGTCGGGACGTGCGTTGGGCTCTACGTCGGGACGTGCGTTGGGCTCTATGTCGGGATTTAGCTTTTTTCAGCTCTATTCGGGACGTGCGTTGGCCTCTACGTCGGGACGTGCGTTGGCCTCTACGTCGGCATTTAGCTTACTTTCAGCTCTACGTCGGGACGTGCGTTGGGCTCTACGTCGGGACGTGCGTTGGGCTCTACGTCGGGACGTGCGTTGGGTTCTACGTCGGGACGTGCGTTGGGCTCTACGTCTGTATTTAGCTAACTTTCTGCTCTACGTCGGGACGTGCGTTGGGCTCTACGTCTGTAGTTAGCTAACTTTCAGCTCTACGTCGGGACGTGCGTTGGGCGCTATGTCGGGACGTGCGTTGGGCTCTACGTCGGGACGTGCGTTGGGCTCTACGTCGGGATTTAGCTTACTTTCAGCTCTACGTCGGGACGTGCGTTGGGCTGTACGTCGGGACGTGCGTTGGGCTCTACGTCGGGACGTGCGTTGGGCTCTACGTCTGTAGTTAGCTAACTTTCTGCTCTACGTCGGGACGTGCGTTGGGCTCTACGTCTGTAGTTAGGCAACTTTCAGCTCTACGTCGGGACGTGCGTTGGGCGCTACGTCGGGACGTGCGTTGGGCTCTACGTCGGGACGTGCGTTGGGCTCTACGTCGGGACGTGCGTTGGGATATACGTCGGGACGTGTGTTGGGCGCTACTTCGGGACGTGCGTTGGGCTCTACGTCGGGACGTGCGTTGGGCTCTACGTCTGTAGTTAGCGAACTTTCATCTCTACGTCGGGACGTGCGTTGGGCTCTACGTCTGTAGTTAGCTAACTTTCAGCTCTACGTCGGGACGTGCGTTGGGCTCTACATCTGTAGTTAGCTAACTTTCAGCTCTACGTCGGGACGTGCGTTGGGCGCTATGTCGGGACGTGCGTTGGGCTCTACGTCGGGACGTGCGTTGGGCTCTACGTCGGGATTTAGCTTACTTTCAGCTCTACGTCGGGACGTGCGTTGGGCTGTACGTCGGGACGTGCGTTGGGCTCTACGTCGGGACGTGCGTTGGGGTCTACGTCTGTAGTTAGCTAACTTTCAGCTCTACGTCGGGACGTGCGTTGGGCTCTATGTCGGGAAATGCGTTGGGCTCTACGTCGGGACGTGCGTTGGGCTCTACGTCGGGATTTAGCTTACTTTCAGCTCTACGTCGGGACGTGCGTTGGGCTCTACGTCGGAACGTGCGTTGGGCTCTACGTTGGGACGTGCGTTGGGCTCTACGTCTGTAGTTAGCTAACTTTCAGTTCTACGTCGGGACGTGCGTTGGGCTCTACGTCGGGACGTGAGTTGGGCTCTACGTCGGGACGTGCGTTGGGCTCTACATCGGGATTTAGCTTCCTTTCAGCTCTACGTCGGGACGTGCGTTGGCCTCTACGTCGGCATTTAGCTTACTTTCAGCTCTACGTCGGGACGTGCGTTGGGCTCTACGTCGGGACGTGCGTTGGGCTCTACGTCGGGACGTGCGTTGGGCTCTACGTCGGGACGCGCGTTGGGCTCTACGTCTGTAGTTAGCTAACTTTCAGCTCTACGTCGGGACGTGCGTTGGGCTCTACGTCGGGACGTGCGTTGGGCTCTACGTCGGGATTTAGCTTACTTTCAGCTCTACGTCGGGACGTGCGTTGGGCTCTACGTCGGGACGTGCGTTGGGCTCTACGTCGGGACGTGCTTTGGGCTCTACGTTGGGATTTAGCTTACTTTCAGGTCTACGTCGGGACGTGCGTTAGGCTCTACGTCGGGACGTGCGTTGGGATATACGTCGGGACGTGCGTTGGGCGCTACTTCGGGACGTGTGTTGGGCTCTACGTCGGGACGTGCGTTGGGCTCTACGTCTGTAGTTAGCTAACTTTCAGCTCTACGTCGGGACGTGCGTTGGGCTCTACGTCTGTAGTTAGCTAACTTTCAGCTCTACGTCGGGACGTGCGTTGGGCTCTACATCTGTAGTTAGCTAACTTTCAGCTCTACGTCGGGACGTGCGTTGGGCGCTACGTCGGGACGTGCGTTGGGCTCTACGTCGGGACGTGCGTTGGGCTCTACGTCGGGATTTAGCTTACTTTCAGCTCTACGTCGGGACGTGCGTTGGGCTGTACGTCGGGACGTGCGTTGGGCTCTACGTCGGGACGTGCGTTGGTGTCTACGTCTGTAGTTAGCTAACTTTCAGCTCTACGTCGGGACGTGCATTGGGCTCTATGTCGGGACGTGCGTTGGGCACTACGTCGGGACGTGTGTTGGGCTCTACGTCGGGATTTAGCTTACTTTCAGCTCTACGTCGGGACGTGCGTTGGGCTCTACGTCGGAACGTGCGTTGGGCTCTACGTTGGGACGTGCGTTGGGCTCTACGTCTGTAGTTAGCTAACTTTCTGCTCTACGTCGGGACGCGCCTTGGGCTCTACGTCTGTAGTTAGCTAACTTTCAGCTCTACGTCGGGACGTGCGTTGGGCGCTACGTCGGGACGTGCGTTGGGCTCTATGTCGGGACGTGCGTTGGGCTCTACGTCGGGACGTGCGTTGGCCTCTAGGTCGGGATTTAGCTTACTTTCAGCTCTACGTCGGGACGTGCATTGGGCGCTACGTCGGGACGTGCGTTGGGCGCTACTTCGGGAAGTGCGTTGGGCGGTACTTCGGGATGTGCGTTGGGCGCTACGTCGGGATTTAGCTTACTTTCAGCTCTACGTCGGGACGTGCGTTGGGCGCTACGTCGGGACGTGCGTTGGGCTCTACGTCGGGACGTGCGTTGGGCTCTATGTCGGGATTTAGCTTTTTTCAGCTCTATTCGGGACGTGCGTTGGCCTCTACGTCGGGACGTGCGTTGGCCTCTACGTCGGCATTTAGCTTACTTTCAGCTCTACGTCGGGACGTGCGTTGGGCTCTACGTCGGGACGTGCGTTGGGCTCTACGTCGGGACGTGCGTTGGGCTCTACGTCGGGACGTGCGTTGGGTTCTACGTCGGGACGTGCGTTGGGCTCTACGTCTGTATTTAGCTAACTTTCTGCTCTACGTCGGGACGTGCGTTGGGCTCTACGTCTGTAGTTAGCTAACTTTCAGCTCTACGTCGGGACGTGCGTTGGGCGCTATGTCGGGACGTGCGTTGGGCTCTACGTCGGGACGTGCGTTGGGCTCTACGTCGGGATTTAGCTTACTTTCAGCTCTACGTCGGGACGTGCGTTGGGCTCTACGTCGGGACGTGCGTTGGGCTCTACGTCGGGACGTGCGTTGGGCTCTACGTCTGTAGTTAGCTAACTTTCTGCTCTACGTCGGGACGTGCGTTGGGCTCTACGTCTGTAGTTAGGCAACTTTCAGCTCTACGTCGGGACGTGCGTTGGGCGCTACGTCGGGACGTGCGTTGGGCTCTACGTCGGGACGTGCGTTGGGCTCTACGTCGGGACGTGCGTTGGGATATACGTCGGGACGTGTGTTGGGCGCTACTTCGGGACGTGCGTTGGGCTCTACGTCGGGACGTGCGTTGGGCTCTACGTCTGTAGTTAGCTAACTTTCATCTCTACGTCGGGACGTGCGTTGGGCTCTACGTCTGTAGTTAGCTAACTTTCAGCTCTACGTCGGGACGTGCGTTGGGCTCTACATCTGTAGTTAGCTAACTTTCAGCTCTACGTCGGGACGTGCGTTGGGCGCTATGTCGGGACGTGCGTTGGGCTCTACGTCGGGACGTGCGTTGGGCTCTACGTCGGGATTTAGCTTACTTTCAGCTCTACGTCGGGACGTGCGTTGGGCTGTACGTCGGGACGTGCGTTGGGCTCTACGTCGGGACGTGCGTTGGGGTCTACGTCTGTAGTTAGCTAACTTTCAGCTCTACGTCGGGACGTGCGTTGGGCTCTATGTCGGGAAATGCGTTGGGCTCTACGTCGGGACGTGCGTTGGGCTCTACGTCGGGATTTAGCTTACTTTCAGCTCTACGTCGGGACGTGCGTTGGGCTCTACGTCGGAACGTGCGTTGGGCTCTACGTTGGGACGTGCGTTGGGCTCTACGTCTGTAGTTAGCTAACTTTCAGTTCTACGTCGGGACGTGCGTTGGGCTCTACGTCGGGACGTGAGTTGGGCTCTACGTCGGGACGTGCGTTGGGCTCTACATCGGGATTTAGCTTCCTTTCAGCTCTACGTCGGGACGTGCGTTGGCCTCTACGTCGGCATTTAGCTTACTTTCAGCTCTACGTCGGGACGTGCGTTGGGCTCTACGTCGGGACGTGCGTTGGGCTCTACGTCGGGACGTGCGTTGGGCTCTACGTCGGGACGTGCGTTGGGTTCTACGTCGGGATGTGCGTTGGGCTCTACGTCTGTATTTAGCTAACTTTCTGCTCTACGTCGGGACGTGCGTTGGGCTCTACGTCTGTAGTTAGCTAACTTTCAGCTCTACGTCGGGACGTGCGTTGGGCGCTACGTCGGGACGTGCGTTGGGCTCTACGTCGGGACGTGCGTTGGGCTCTACGTCGGGACGTGCATTGGGCTCTACGTCGGGATTTAGCTTACTTTCAGCTCTACTTCGGGACGTGCATTGGGCGCTACGTCGGGACGTGCGTTGGGCGCTACGTCGGGACGTGCGTTGGGCGGTACTTCGGGATGTGCGTTGGGCGCTACGTCGGGATTTAGCTTACTTTCAGCTCTACGTCGGGACGTGCGTTCGGCTCTAGGTCGGGACGTGCGTTGGGCTCTACGTCGGGACGTGCATTGGGCTCTATGTCGGGATTTACCTTACTTTCAGCTCTACGTCGGGACGTGCGTTGGCCTCTACGTCGGGACGTGCGTTGGCCTCTACGTCGGGATTTAGCTTACTTTCAGCTCTACGTCGGGACGTGCGTTGGGCTCTACATCGGGATTTATATTACTTTCAGCTCTACGTCAGGACGTGCGTTGGGCTCTACGTCTGTAGTTAGCTAACATTCAGCTCTACGTCGGGACGTGCGTTGGGCTCTACATCTGTAGTTAGCTAACTTTCAGCTCTACGTCGGGACGTGCGTTGGGCTCTACGTCAAGACGTGAGTTGGGCTCTACGTCGGGACGTGCGTTGGGCTCTACATCGGGATTTAGCTTCCTTTCAGCTCTACGTCGGGACGTGCGTTGGCCTCTACGTCGGCATTTAGCTTACTTTCAGCTCTACGTCGGGACGTGCGTTGGGCTCTACGTCGGGACGTGCGTTGGGCTCTACGTCGGGACGTGCGTTGGGCTCTACGTCGGGACGTGCGTTGGGTTCTACGTCGGGACGTGCGTTGGGCTCTACGTCTGTATTTAGCTAACTTTCTGCTCTACGTCGGGACGTGCGTTGGGCTCTACGTCTGTAGTTAGCTAACTTTCAGTTCTACGTCGGGACGTGCGTTGGGCGCTATGTCGGGACGTGCGTTGGGCTCTACGTCGGGACGTGCGTTGGGCTCTACGTCGGGATTTAGCTTACTTTCAGCTCTACGTCGGGACATGCGTTGGGCTCTACGTCGGGACGTGCGTTGGGCTCTACGTCGGGACGTGCGTTGGCCTCTACGTCTGTAGTTAGCTATCTTTCTGCTCTACGTCGGGACGTGCGTTGGGCTCTACGTCTGTAGTTAGGTAACTTTCAGCTCTACATCGGGACGTGCGTTGGGCTCTACGTCGGGACGTGCGTTGGGCTCTACGTCGGGACGTGCGTTGGGCTCTACGTCGGGACGTGCGTTGGGTTCTACGTCGGGACGTGCGTTGAGCTCTACGTCGGGATTTAGCTTACTTTCAGCTCTACGTCGGGACGTGCGTTGGGCTCTGTGTCGGGACGTGCGTTGGGCTCTACGTCGGGACGTGCATTGGGCTCTACGTCGGGATTTAGCTTACTTTCAGGTCCACGTCGGGACGTGCGTTGGGCTCTACATCTGTAGTTAGCTAACTTTCAGCTCTACGTCGGGACGTGCCTTGGGCGCTACGTCGGGACGTGCGTTGGGCTCTACGTCGGGACGTGCGTTGGGCTCTACGTCGGGACGTGCGTTGGGCTCTAAGTCTGGATTTAGGTTACTTTCAGCTCTACGTCGGGACGTGCGTTGGCCTCTACGTCGGGACGTGCGTTGGGCGCTACGTCGGGACGTGCGTTGGCCTCTACGTCGGGACGTGCGTTGGCCTCTACGTCGGGACGTGCGTTGAGCTCTACGTCGGGATTTAGCTTACTTTCAGCTCTACGTCAGGACGTGCGTTGGGCTCTACGTCGGGACACGAGTTGGGCTCTACGTCGGGATTTAGGTTACTTTCAGCTCTACGTCGGGACGTGCGTTGGTCTCTACGTCGGGACGTGCGTTGGGCGCTACGTCGGGACGTGCGTTGGCCTCTACGTCGGGATTTAGCTTACTTTCAGCTCTACGTCGGGACGTGCGTTGGCCTCTACGTCGGGACGTGCATTGGGCTCTACGTCGGGACACGCGTTGGGCTGTACGTCGCGATGCGCGTTGGGCTCTACGTCTGCAGTTAGCTAACTTTCAGCTCTACGTCGGGACGCGCGTTGGGCTCTTCGTCTGTAGTTAGCTAACTTTCAGCTCTACTTCGGGACGTGCGTTGGGCTCTACGTCGGGACGTGCGTTGGGCTCTACATCGGGACGTGCGTTGGGCTCTACGTCGGGATTTAGCTTACTTTCAGCTCTACGTCGGGACGTTCGTTGGGCTCTACGTCGGGACGTGCGTTGGGCTCTACGTCAGGACTTGCGTTGGGCTATACGTCGGGATTTAGCTTACTTTCAGCTCTACGTCGGGACGTGCGTTGGGCTGTACGTCGGGACGTGCGTTGGGCTGTACGTCGGGACGTGCGTTGGGCTCTACGTCTGTAGTTAGCTAACATTCAGCTCTACGTCGGGACGTGCATTGGGCTCTATGTCGGGACGTGCGTTGGGCTCTACGTCGGGACGTGCGTTGGGCTATATGTCGGGACGTGCGTTGGGCTCTACGTCGGGACGTGCGTTGGGCTCTACGTCGGGATTTAGCTTACTTTCAGCTCTACGTCGGGACGTGCGTTGGCCTCTACGTCGGGACGTGCGTTGGCCTCTACGTCGGGATTTAGCTTACTTTCAGCTCTACGTCGGGACGTGCGTTGGGCTCTACGTCGGGACGTGCGTTGGGCTCTACGTCTGTAGTTAGCTAACTTTCAGCTCTACGTCGGGACGTGCGTTGGGCTCTACGTCGGGACGTGAGTTGGGCTCCACGTCGGGACGTGCGTTGGGCTCTACGTCGGGATTTAGCTTACTTTCAGCTCTACGTCGGGACGTGCGTTGGGCTCTACATCTGTAGTTAGCTAACTTTCAGCTCTACGTCGGGACGTGCGTTGGGCTCTACGTCAAGACGTGAGTTGGGCTCTACGTCGGGACGTGCGTTGGGCTCTACATCGGGATTTAGCTTCCTTTCAGCTCTACGTCGGGACGTGCGTTGGCCTCTACGTCGGCATTTAGCTTACTTTCAGCTCTACGTCGGGACGTGCGTTGGGTTCTACGTCGGGACGTGCGTTGGGCTCTACGTCGGGACGTGCGTTGGGCTCTACGTCGGGACGTGCGTTGGGTTCTACGTCGGGACGTGCGTTGGGCTCTACGTCTGTATTTAGCTAACTTTCTGCTCTACGTCGGGACGTGCGTTGGGCTCTACGTCTGTAGTTAGCTAACTTTCAGCTCTACGTCGGGACGTGCGTTGGGCGGTATGTCGGGACGTGCGTTGGGCTCTACGTCGGGACGTGCGTTGGGCTCTACGTCGGGATTTAGCTTACTTTCAGCTCTACATCGGGACGTGCGTTGGGCTCTACGTCGGGACGTGCGTTGGGCTCTACGTCGGGACGTGCGTTGGGCTCTAAGTCTGTAGTTAGCTATCTTTCTGCTCTACGTCGGGACGTGCGTTGGGCTCTACGTCTGTAGTTAGGTAACTTTCAGCTCTACATCGGGACGTGCGTTGGGCTCTACGTCGGGACGTGCGTTGGGCTCTACGTCGGGACCTGCGTTGGGCTCTACGTCGGGACGTGCGTTGGGTTCTACGTCGGGACGTGCGTTGAGCTCTACGTCGGGATTTAGCTTACTTTCAGCTCTACGTCGGGACGTGCGTTGGGCTCTGTGTCGGGACGTGCGTTGGGCTCTACGTCGGGACGTGCATTGGGCTCTACGTCGGGATTTAGCTTACTTTCAGGTCCACGTCGGGACGTGCGTTGGGCTCTACATCTGTAGTTAGCTAACTTTCAGCTCTACGTCGGGACGTGCCTTGGGCGCTACGTCGGGACGTGCATTGGGCTCTACGTCGGGACGTGCGTTGGGCTCTACGTCGGGACGTGCGTTGGGCTCTACGTCTGGATTTAGGTTACTTTCAGCTCTACGTCGGGACGTGCGTTGGCCTCTACGTCGGGACGTGCGTTGGGCGCTACGTCGGGACGTGCGTTGGCCTCTACGTCGGGACGTGCGTTGGCCTCTACGTCGGGACGTGCGTTGAGCTCTACGTCGGGATTTAGCTTACTTTCAGCTCTACGTCAGGACGTGCGTTGGGCTCTACGTCGGGACACGAGTTGGGCTCTACGTCGGGATTTAGGTTACTTTCAGCTCTACGTCGGGACGTGCGTTGGTCTCTACGTCGGGACGTGCGTTGGGCGCTACGTCGGGACGTGCGTTGGCCTCTACGTCGGGATTTAGGTTACTTTCAGCTCTACGTCGGGACGTGCGTTGGTCTCTACGTCGGGACGTGCGTTGGGCGCTACGTCGGGACGTGCGTTGGCCTCTACGTCGGGATTTAGCTTACTTTCAGCTCTACGTCGGGACGTGCGTTGGCCTCTACGTCGGGACGTGCATTGGGCTCTACGTCGGGACACGCGTTGGGCTGTACGTCGCGATGCGCGTTGGGCTCTACGTCTGCAGTTAGCTAAATTTCAGCTCTACGTCGGGACGCGCGTTGGGCTCTTCGTCTGTAGTTAGCTAACTTTCAGCTCTACTTCGGGACGTGCGTTGGGCTCTACGTCGGGACGTGCGTTGGGCTCTACATCGGGACGTGCGTTGGGCTCTACGTCGGGATTTAGCTTACTTTCAGCTCTACGTCGGGACGTTCGTTGGGCTCTACGTCGGGACGTGCGTTGGGCTCTACGTCAGGACTTGCGTTGGGCTATACGTCGGGATTTAGCTTACTTTCAGCTCTACGTCGGGACGTGCGTTGGGCTGTACGTCGGGACGTGCGTTGGGCTGTACGTCGGGACGTGCGTTGGGCTCTACGTCTGTAGTTAGCTAACATTCAGCTCTACGTCGGGACGTGCATTGGGCTCTATGTCGGGACGTGCGTTGGGCTCTACGTCGGGACGTGCGTTGGGCTATATGTCGGGACGTGCGTTGGGCTCTACGTCGGGACGTGCGTTGGGCTCTACGTCGGGATTTAGCTTACTTTCAGCTCTACGTCGGGACGTGCGTTGGCCTCTACGTCGGGACGTGCGTTGGCCTCTACGTCGGGATTTAGCTTACTTTCAGCTCTACGTCGGGACGTGCGTTGGGCTCTACGTCGGGACGTGCGTTGGGCTCTACGTCTGTAGTTAGCTAACTTTCAGCTCTACGTCGGGACGTGCGTTGGGCTCTACGTCGGGACGTGAGTTGGGCTCCACGTCAGGACGTGCGTTGGGCTCTACGTCGGGATTTAGCTTACTTTCAGCTCTACGTCGGGACGTGCGTTGGCCTGTACGTCGGCATTTAGCTTTCAGCTCTACGTCGGGACGTGCGTTGGGCTCTACGTCGGGACGTGCGTTGGGCTCTACGTCTGTAGTTAGCTAACTTTCTGCTCTACGTCGGGACTTGCTTTGGGCTCTACGTCTGTAGTTAGCTAACTTTCAGCTCTACGTCGGGACGTGCGTTGGGCGCTACGTCGGGACGTGCGTTGGGCTCTACGTCGGGACGTGCGTTGGGCTCTACATCGGGATTTAGCTTCCTTTCAGCTCTACGTCGGGACGTGCGTTGGCCTCTACGTCGGCATTTAGCTTACTTTCAGCTCTACGTCGGGACGTGCGTTGGGCTCTACGTCGGGACGTGCGTTGGGTTCTACGTCGGGACGTGCGTTGGGCTCTACGTCTGTATTTAGCTAACTTTCTGCTCTACGTCGGGACGTGCGTTGGGCTCTACGTCTGTAGTTAGCTAACTTTCAGCTCTACGTCGGGACGTGCGTTGGGCGCTATGTCGGGACGTGCGTTGGGCTCTACGTCGGGACGTGCGTTGGGCTCTACGTCGGGATTTAGCTTACTTTCAGCTCTACGTCGGGACGTGCGTTGGGCTCTACGTCGGGACGTGCGTTGGGCTCTACGTCTGTAGTTAGCTATCTTTCTGCTCTACGTCGGGACGTGCGTTGGGCTCTACGTCTGTAGTTAGGTAACTTTCAGCTCTACATCGGGACGTGCGTTGGGCTCTACGTCGGGACGTGCGTTGGGCTCTACGTCGGGACGTGCGTTGGGCTCTACGTCGGGACGTGCGTTGGATTCTACGTCGGGACGTGCGTTGAGCTCTACGTCGGGATTTAGCTTACTTTCAGCTCTACGTCGGGACGTGCGTTGGGCTCTGTGTCGGGACGTCCGTTGGGCTCTACGTCGGGACGTGCATTGGGCTCTACGTCGGGATTTAGCTTACTTTCAGGTCCACGTCGGGACGTGCGTTGGGCTCTACATCTGTAGTTAGCTAACTTTCAGCTCTACGTCGGGACGTGCCTTGGGCGCTACGTCGGGACGTGCGTTGGGCTCTACGTCGGGACGTGCGTTGGCCTCTACGTCGGGACGTGCGTTGGGCTCTACGTCTGGATTTAGGTTACTTTCAGCTCTACGTCGGGACGTGCGTTGGCCTCTACGTCGGGACGTGCGTTGGGCGCTACGTCGGGACGTGCGTTGGCCTCTACGTCGGGACGTGCGTTGGCCTCTACGTCGGGACGTGCGTTGAGCTCTACGTCGGGATTTAGCTTACTTTCAGCTCTACGTCAGGACGTGCGTTGGGCTCTACGTCGGGACACGAGTTGGGCTCTACGTCGGGATTTAGGTTACTTTCAGCTCTACGTCGGGACGTGCGTTGGTCTCTACGTCGGGACGTGCGTTGGGCGCTACGTCGGGACGTGCGTTGGCCTCTACGTCGGGATTTAGCTTACTTTCAGCTCTACGTCGGGACGTGCGTTGGCCTCTACGTCGGGACGTGCATTGGGCTCTACGTCGGGACACGCGTTGGGCTGTACGTCGCGATGCGCGTTGGGCTCTACGTCTGCAGTTAGCTAAATTTCAGCTCTACGTCGGGACGCGCGTTGGGCTCTTCGTCTGTAGTTAGCTAACTTTCAGCTCTACTTCGGGACGTGCGTTGGGCTCTACGTCGGGACGTGCGTTGGGCTCTACATCGGGACGTGCGTTGGGCTCTACGTCGGGATTTAGCTTACTTTCAGCTCTACGTCGGGACGTTCGTTGGGCTCTACGTCGGGACGTGCGTTGGGCTCTACGTCAGGACTTGCGTTGGGCTATACGTCGGGATTTAGCTTACTTTCAGCTCTACGTCGGGACGTGCGTTGGGCTGTACGTCGGGACGTGCGTTGGGCTGTACGTCGGGACGTGCGTTGGGCTCTACGTCTGTAGTTAGCTAACATTCAGCTCTACGTCGGGACGTGCATTGGGCTCTATGTCGGGACGTGCGTTGGGCTCTACGTCGGGACGTGCGTTGGGCTATATGTCGGGACGTGCGTTGGGCTCTACGTCGGGACGTGCGTTGGGCTCTACGTCGGGATTTAGCTTACTTTCAGCTCTACGTCGGGACGTGCGTTGGCCTCTACGTCGGGACGTGCGTTGGCCTCTACGTCGGGATTTAGCTTACTTTCAGCTCTACGTCGGGACGTGCGTTGGGCTCTACGTCGGGACGTGCGTTGGGCTCTACGTCTGTAGTTAGCTAACTTTCAGCTCTACGTCGGGACGTGCGTTGGGCTCTACGTCGGGACGTGAGTTGGGCTCCACGTCGGGACGTGCGTTGGGCTCTACGTCGGGATTTAGCTTACTTTCAGCTCTACGTCGGGACGTGCGTTGGCCTCTACGTCGGCATTTAGCTTTCAGCTCTACGTCGGGACGTGCGTTGGGCTCTACGTCGGGACGTGCGTTGGGCTCTACGTCGGGACGTGCGTTGGGCTCTACGTCGGGACGTGCGTTGGGCTCTACGTCTGTAGTTAGCTAACTTTCTGCTCTACGTCGGGACTTGCTTTGGGCTCTACGTCTGTAGTTAGGTAACTTTCAGCTCTACGTCGGGACGTGCGTTGGGCGCTACGTCGGGACGTGCGTTGGGCTCTACGTCGGGACGTGCGTTGGGCTCTACGTCGGGATTTAGCTTACTTTCAGGTCCACGTCGGGACGTGCGTTGGGCTCTACATCTGTAGTTAGCTAACTTTCAGCTCTACGTCGGGACGTGCCTTGGGCGCTACGTCGGGACGTGCGTTGGGCTCTACGTCGGGACGTGCGTTGGGCTCTACGTCGGGACGTGCGTTGGGCTCTACGTCTGGATTTAGGTTACTTTCAGCTCTACGTCGGGACGTGCGTTGGCCTCTACGTCGGGACGTGCGTTGGGCGCTACGTCGGGACGTGCGTTGGCCTCTACGTCGGGACGTGCGTTGGCCTCTACGTCGGGACGTGCGTTGAGCTCTACGTCGGGATTTAGCTTACTTTCAGCTCTACGTCAGGACGTGCGTTGGGCTCTACGTCGGGACACGAGTTGGGCTCTACGTCGGGATTTAGGTTACTTTCAGCTCTACGTCGGGACGTGCGTTGGTCTCTACGTCGGGACGTGCGTTGGGCGCTACGTCGGGACGTGCGTTGGCCTCTACGTCGGGATTTAGCTTACTTTCAGCTCTACGTCGGGACGTGCGTTGGCCTCTACGTCGGGACGTGCATTGGGCTCTACGTCGGGACACGCGTTGGGCTGTACGTCGCGATGCGCGTTGGGCTCTACGTCTGCAGTTAGCTAAATTTCAGCTCTACGTCGGGACGCGCGTTGGGCTCTTCGTCTGTAGTTAGCTAACTTTCAGCTCTACTTCGGGACGTGCGTTGGGCTCTACGTCGGGACGTGCGTTGGGCTCTACATCGGGACGTGCGTTGGGCTCTACGTCGGGATTTAGCTTACTTTCAGCTCTACGTCGGGACGTTCGTTGGGCTCTACGTCGGGACGTGCGTTGGGCTCTACGTCAGGACTTGCGTTGGGCTATACGTCGGGATTTAGCTTACTTTCAGCTCTACGTCGGGACGTGCGTTGGGCTGTACGTCGGGACGTGCGTTGGGCTGTACGTCGGGACGTGCGTTGGGCTCTACGTCTGTAGTTAGCTAACATTCAGCTCTACGTCGGGACGTGCATTGGGCTCTATGTCGGGACGTGCGTTGGGCTCTACGTCGGGACGTGCGTTGGGCTATATGTCGGGACGTGCGTTGGGCTCTACGTCGGGACGTGCGTTGGGCTCTACGTCGGGATTTAGCTTACTTTCAGCTCTACGTCGGGACGTGCGTTGGCCTCTACGTCGGGACGTGCGTTGGCCTCTACGTCGGGATTTAGCTTACTTTCAGCTCTACGTCGGGACGTGCGTTGGGCTCTACGTCGGGACGTGCGTTGGGCTCTACGTCTGTAGTTAGCTAACTTTCAGCTCTACGTCGGGACGTGCGTTGGGCTCTACGTCGGGACGTGAGTTGGGCTCCACGTCGGGACGTGCGTTGGGCTCTACGTCGGGATTTAGCTTACTTTCAGCTCTACGTCGGGACGTGCGTTGGCCTCTACGTCGGCATTTAGCTTTCAGCTCTACGTCGGGACGTGCGTTGGGCTCTACGTCGGGACGTGCGTTGGGCTCTACGTCGGGACGTGCGTTGGGCTCTACGTCGGGACGTGCGTTGGGCTCTACGTCTGTAGTTAGCTAACTTTCTGCTCTACGTCGGGACTTGCTTTGGGCTCTACGTCTGTAGTTAGGTAACTTTCAGCTCTACGTCGGGACGTGCGTTGGGCGCTACGTCGGGACGTGCGTTGGGCTCTACGTCGGGACGTGCGTTGGGCTCTAAGTCGGGACGTGCGTTCGGCTCTACGTCGGCGTTTAGCTTACTTTCAGCTCTACGTCGAGACGTGCGTTGGCCTCTACGTTGGGACGTGCGTTGGCCTCTACATCGGGACGTGCGTTGGGCTCTACGTCGGGACGTGCGTTGGGCTCTACGTCGGGATTTAGCTTACTTTCAGCTCTACGTCGGGACGTGCGTTGGGCTCTACGTCGGGACGTGCGTTGGGCTCTACGTCGGGACACGCGTTGGGCTCTTCGTCGGGACGCGCGTTGGGCTCTACGTCTGTAGTTAGCTAACTTTCAGCTCTACGTCGGGACGCGCGTTGGGCTCTTCGTCTGTAGTTAGCTAACTTTCAGCTCTACGTCGGGACGTGCGTTGGGCTCTACGTCGGGACGTGCGTTGGGCTCTACGTCGGGACGTGCGTTGGGTTCTACGTCGGGACGTGCGTTGAGCTCTACGTCGGGATTTAGCTTACTTTCAGCTCTACGTCGGGACGTGCGTTAGGCTCTACGTCGGGACGTGCGTTGGGCTCTACGTCGGGACGTGCGTTGGGCTCTACGTCGGGATTTAGCTTACTTTCAGCTCTACGTCGGGACGTGCGTTGGGCTCTACGTCGGGACGTGCGTTGGGCTCTACGTCTGTAGTTAGCTAACTTTCAACGCTACGTTGGGACGTGCGCTGGGCTCTACGTCTGTAGTTAGCTAACTTTCAGCTCTACGTCGGGAGGTGCGTTGGGCTCTACATCTGTAGTTAGCTAACTTTCAGCTCTACGTCGGGACGTGCGTTGGGCGCTACGTCGGAACGTGCGTTGGGCTCTACGTCGGGACGTGCGTTGGGCTCTACGTCGGGACGTGCGTTGGGATATACGTCGGGATTTAGCTTACTTTCAGCTCTACGTCGGGACGTGCGTTGGCCTCTACGTCGGGACGTGCGTTGGCCTCTACGTCGGGACGTGCGTTGGCCTCTACGTCGGGATTTAGCTTACTTTCAGCTCTACGTCGGGACGTGCGTTGGGCGCTACGTCGGGATGTGCGTTGGGCGCTACGTCGGGACGTGCGTTGGGCGCTACTTCGGGACGTGCGTTGGGCGCTACGTCGGGATTAACTTACTTTCAGCTCTACGACGGGACGTGCGTTGGGCTCTACGTCGGGACGTGTGTTGGGCTCTACGTCGGGATTTAGCTTACTTTCAGCTCTACGTCGGGACGTGCGTTGGGCTCTACGTCGGGACGTGCGTTGGGCTCTACGTCTGTAGTTAGCTAACTTTCACCTCTACGTCAGGACGTGCATTGGGCTCTACGTCGGGACGTGAGTTGGGCTCCACGTCGGGACGTGCGTTGGGCTCTACGTCGGGATTTAGCTTACTTTCAGCTCTACGTCGGGACGTGCGTTGGCCTCTACGTCGGCATTTAGCTTTCAGCTCTACGTCGGGACGTGCGTTGGGCTCTACGTCGGGACGTGTGTTGGGATCTACATCAGGATTTAGGTTAATTTCAGCACTACGTCGGGTCGTGTGTAGGGCACTACTTCAGGACGTGTGTTGGGCTCTACATCAGGTTTTAGCTTACTTTCAGCTCTACGTCGGGACGTGTGTTGGGCTCTACGTCGGGACGTGTGTTGGGCTCTACATCAGGATTTGGATTACTTTCAGCTCTTCGTCGGGACGTGTGTTGGGCTCTACGTCGGGACGTGTGCTGGGCTCTACGTCGGGACATGTGCTGGGCTCTACGTCGGGACGTGTGCTGGGCTCTACGTCGGGACGTGTGCTGGGCTCTACGTCACGACGTGTGTTGGAGTCTGCCTCGGGACGTGTGTTGGGCTCTACGTCGGGACGTGTGTTGGGCTCTACGTCGGGACGTGTGTTGGGCTCTACATCAGGATTTACCTTACTTTCAGCTCTACGTCGGGACGTGTGCTGGGCTCTACGTCGGGACGTGTGCTGGGCTCTACGTCGGGACGTGTGCTGGGCTCTACGTCGCGACGTGTGTTGGAGTCTGCCTCGGGACGTGTGTTAGGCTCTACGTCGGGACGTGTGTTGGACTCTACATCAGGATTTAGCTTACTTTCAGCTCTACGTCGGGACGTGTGTTGGACTCTACATCAAGATTTAGCTTACTTTCAGCTCTACGTCGGGACGTGTGTTGGGCTCTACATCAGGATTTAGCTTGTTTTCAGCTCTACCTCGGGACGTGCGTTGGGCTCTACGTTGGGACGTGTGTTGGGCTCTACATCATGTTTTAGCTTACTTTCAGCTCTACGTCGGGACGTGTGTTGGGCTCTACGTCGGGACGTGTGTTGGGCTCTACATCAGGATTTGGATTACTTTCAGCTCTTCGTCGGGACGTGTGTTGGGCTCTACGTCGGGACATGTGTTGGGCTGTACATCAGGATTTAGCTTACTTTTAGCTCTACGTGGGGACGTGTGTTGGGCTCGACATCGGGATTTAGCTTACTTTTAGCTCTACGTCGGGACATGTGTTGGGCTCTACGTCGGGACGTGTGTTGGGCTGTGCATCAGGATTTAGATTACTTTCAGCTCTACGTCGGGATGTGTGTTGGGCTCTACGTCGGGACGTGTGTTGGGCTCTACATCAGGGTTTACCTTACTTTCAGCTCTACGTCGGGACGTGTGCTGGGCTCTACATCGGGACGTATGTTGGGCTCTACATCAGGGTTTACCTTATTTCAGTTCTACGTCGGGACGTGTGTTGGGCTCTACGTCGGGACGTGTGCTGGGCTCTACGGCGGGACGTGTGCTGGGCTCTACATCGCGACGTGTGTTGGAGTCTGCCTCGGGACGTGTGTTGGGCTCTACGTCGGGACGTGTGTTGGGATCTACATCAGGATTTAGCTTGTTTTCAGCTCTACGTCGGGACGTGTGTTGGGCTCTACGTCGGGACGTGTGTTGGGCTCTAGATCAGGATTTATTTTACTTTCAGCTCTACGAGGGGACGTGTGTTGGGCTCGACATCAGGATTTAGCGTACTTTCAGCTCTACGTGGGGACGTGTGTTGGGCTCTACGTCGGGACGTGTGTTGGGCTCCACGTCGGGACGCGTGTTGGGCTGCATGTCGGGACGTGTGTTGGGCTCTACGTCGGGATTTAGTTACTTTCAGCTCTACGTCGGGACGTGTGTTGGGCTCTACGTCGCGACGTGTGTTGGACTCTACGTCGCGACGGGTGTTGGGCTCTACGTCGCGACGTGTGTTGGGCTCTGCGTCGCGACGTGTTTTGGGCACTAGATCAGGATTTATCTTACTTTCAGCTCTACGAGGGGACGTGTGTTGGGCTCGACATCAGGATTTAGCGTACTTTCAGCTCTACATGGGGACCTGTGTTGGGCTCTACGTCGGGACGTGTGTTGGGCTCCACGTCGGGACGCGTGTTGGGCTGCATGTCGGGACGTGTGTTGGGCTCTACGTCGGGACGTGTGTTGCGCTCCACGTCGGGACGCGTGTTGGGCTGCATGTCGGGACGTGTGTTTGGCTCTGCGTCGAGACGTGTGTTGGGCTCTACGTCGGGATTTAGTTACCTTCAGCTCTACGTCGGGACGTGTGTTGGGCTCTACGTCGCGACGTGTGTTGGACTCTGCGTCGGGACGTGTGTTGGGCTCTGCGTCGGGACGTGTGTTGGGCTCTACGTCGGGACGTGTGTTGGGCTCTACATCAGGATTTAGCTTACTTTCAGCTCTACGTCGGGACGTGTGTTGTGCTCTACATCGGGACGTTTGTTGGGCTCTACATCAGGATTTAGCTTACTTTCAGCTCTACGTCGGGACGTGTGTTGGGCTCTACGTCGGGACGTTTGTTGGGCTCTACGTCGGGACGTGTGTTGGGCTCTACATCAGGATTTAGCTTACATTCAGCTCTACGTCGGGACGTGTGTTGGGCTCTACGTCGGAACGTATGTTGGGCTCCACGTCGGGACGTGCGTTGGGCTCTACGTCGGGACGTGCGTTGGGCTCTACGTCAGGATTTAGCTTACTTTCAGCTCTACGTCGGGACGTGCGTTGGGCTCTACGTCGGGACGTGCATTGGGCTCTACGTCGGGACGTGCGTTGGGCTCTACGTCGGGACGTGAGTTGGGCTCTACGTCAGGATTTAGCTTACTTTCAGCTCTACGTCGGGACGTGCGTTGGGCTCTACGTCGGGACGTGCGTTGGGCTCTACGTCGGGACGTGCGTTGGGCTCTACGTCAGGATTTAGCTTACTTTCAGCTCTACGTCGGGACGTGCGTTGGGCTCTACGTCAGGATTTAGCTTACTTTCAGCTCTACGTAGGGACGTGCGTTGGGCTCTACGTCGGGACGTGTGTTGGGCTCTACGTCGGGACGTGCGTTAGGCTCTACTTCTTTAGTTAGCTAACTTTCAGCTCTACGTCGGGACGTGCGTTGGGCTCTACGTCGGGACGTGCGTTGGGCTGTACATCGGGACGTGTGTTGGGCTCTACGTCGGGACGTGTGTTGGGCTCTACGTCAGGATTTAGGTTAATTTCAGCTCTACGTCGGGTCGTGCGTTGGGCACTACGTCGGGACGTGCGTTGGGCTCTACGTCGGTACGTGCGTTGGGCTCTACGTCGGGACGTGTGTTGGGATCTACATCAGGATTTAGGTTAATTTCAGCTCTACGTCGGGTCGTGTGTTGGGCACTACGTCGGGACGTGTGTTGGGCTCTACATCAGGATTTAGCTTACTTTCAGCTCTACGTCGGGACGTGTGTTGGGCTCTACGTCGGGACGTGTGTTGGGCTCTACATCAGGATTTAGTTTACTTTTAGCTCTACGTCGGGAGATGTGTTGGGCTCTACGTCGGGACGTGTGTTGGGCTCTACATCAGGATTTAGATTACTTTCAGCTCTACGTCGGGACGTGTGTTGGGCTCTACGTCGGGACCTGTGTTGGGCTCTACATCAGGATTTACCTTACTTTCAGCTCTACGTCGGGACGTGTGCTGGGCTCTACGTCGGGACGTGTGCTGGGCTCTACGTCGGGACGTGTGCTGGGCTCTACGTCGCGACGTGTGTTGGAGTCTGCCTCGGGACGTGTGTTGGGCTCTACGTCGGGACGTGTGTTGGACTCTACATCAGGATTTAGCTTACTTTCAGCTCTACGTCGGGACGTGTGTTGGACTCTACATCAGGATTTAGCTTACTTTCAGCTCTACGTCGGGACGTGTGTTGGGCTCTACATCAGGATTTAGCTTGTTTTCAGCTCTACCTCGGGACGTGCGTTGGGCTCTACGTTGGGACGTGCGCTGGGCTCTACGTCGGGACGTGCGTTGGGCTCTACGTCGGGACGTGCGTTGTGCTCTACATCAGGGTTTAGCTTACTTTCACCTCTACGTCGGGACGTGTGTTGGGCTCTACGTCGGGACGTGTGTTGGGCTCTACGTCGGGACGTGTGTTGGGCTCGACATCAGGATTTAGATTACTTTCAGCTCTACGTCGGGACGTGTGTTGGGCTCTACATCAGGATTTAGATTACTTTCAGCCCTACGTCGGGACGTGTGTTGGACTCCACGTCGGGACGTGTGTTGGGCTCTACATCAGGATTTAGCTTACTTTCAGCTCTACGTCGGGACGTGTGTTGGGGTCTACGTCGGGACGTGTGTTGGGCTCTATGTCGGGACGTGTGTAGGTGTCTACGTCGGGACGTGTGTTGGGGTCTACGTCGGGACGTGTGTTGGTCTCTACGTCGGGACGTGTGTTGGTCTCTACGTCGGGACGTGTGTTGGACTCTACGTCGGGACGTGTGTTGGGCTCTACGTCGCGACGTGTGTTGGGCTCTACGTCGGGACGTGTGTTGGGCTCTACATCAGGATTTAGCAAACTTTCAGCTCTACGTCGGGAAAAGTGTTATGCTCTTTGTTGGGACGTGTGTTGGTCTCTACATCAGATTTAGTTTTTTTTCAGCTCTACGTCGGGACGTGTGTTTGGCTCTACGTCGGGACGTGTGTTGGGCTCCACGTCGGGATGTGTGTTGGGCTCTACATCAGGTTTAGCTTATATTCACCTCTACGTCGGGACGTATGTTGGGCTCTACGTCGGGACGTGTGTTGGGCTCTACGTCGGGACGTGGGTTGGGCTCTACGTCGGGACGTGGGTTGGGCTCTACGTCGGGATGTGGGTTGGGCTCTACGTCGGGACATCTGTCGGGCTCTACGTCGGGACATCTGTTGGGGTCTACGTCGTGACATGTGTTGGTCTCTGCGTCGGGACGTGTGTTGGTCTCTACGTCAGGATTTAGCTTACTTTCAGCTCTACGTCGGGACGTGTGTTGGGCTCTACGTCGGGACGTGTGTTGGGCTCTACGTCGGGACGTGTGTTGGGCTCTACATCAGGACTTAGCTTACTTTCGGCTCTACGTCGGAACGTGCGTTGGGCTCTACGTCGGGACGTGCGTTGGGCTCTACGTCGGGACATGCGTTGGGCTCTACATCTGTAGTTAGCTAACTTTCAGCTCTACGTCGGGACGTGCGTTGGGCTCTACGTCGGGACGTGCGTTGGGCTCTACGTCGGGACGTGCCTTGGGCTCTACGTCTATAGTTAGCTAACTTTCAGCTCTACGTCGGGACGTGCGTTGGGCTCTACGTCGGGACGTGCGTTGGGCCCTACGTCGGGACGTGCGTTGGGCCCTATGTCGGGACGTGTGTTGGGTTCTACGTCTGTAGTTAGCTAACGTTCAGCTCTACATCGAGACGTGTGTTGGGCTCTACATCTGTAGTTAGCTGACTTTCAGCTCTACGTCGGGAAGTGTGTTGGGCTCTACATCAGGATTTAGCTTACTTTAAGCTCTACGTCGGGACGTGTGTTGGGCTCTACATCAGGTTTAGCTTATATTGAGCTCTACGTCGGGACGTGTGTTGGGCTCTGCATCGGGACGTGTGTTGGGCTCTACATCAGTGTTTAGCTTACTTTCACCTCTACGTCGGGACATGTGTTGGGCTCTACGTCGGGACGTGTGTTGGGCTCTACGTCCGGACGTGTGTTGGGCTCTACGTCGGGACGTGTGTTGGGCTCTACGTCGGGACATGTGTTGGGCTCTACATCACGATTTAGAGTACTTTCATCTCTACGTCGGGACGTGTGTTGGGCTCTACATCGGGATGTGTGGTGGGCTCTACATGAGGATTTAGCTTACTTTCAGCTCTACGTGGGGACGTGTGTTGGGCTCGACATCAGGATTTGGATTACTTTCAGCTCTTCGTCGGGACGTGTGTTGGGCTCTACGTCGGGACATGTGTTGGGCTCTACATCAGGATTTAGCTTTCTTTCAGGTCTACGTGGGGACGTGTGTTGGGCTCTACGTCGGGACGTGTGTTGGGCTCTACGTCGGGACGTGTGTTGGGCTCTACGTCGGGACGTGTCTTGGGCTCTACGTCAGGATTTAGCGTACTTTCAGATCTACTTCGGGACGTGTGTTGGGCACTACGTCGGGATGTGTGTTGGGCTCTACATCAGGATTCAACTCACTTTCAGCTCTACGTCGGGACGTGTGTTGGGCACGACATCAGGATTTAGCTTACTTTCAGCTCTAATTCGGGACGTGTCTTGGGCTCTACGTCGGGACGTGTGTTGGGCTATACATCAGGATTTAGCTTACTTTCAGCTCTACGTCGGGACGTGTGTTGGGCTCTTCGTCGGGACGTCTGTTGGGCTCTACGTCTGGATTTAGCTTACTTTCAGCTCAACGTCTGGACGTGTGTTGGACTCTACGTCGGGACGTGTGTTGGGCTCTACGTCGCGACGTGTATTGGGCTCTATGTCGGGACGTGTGTAGGGCTATACATCAGGGTTGACCTTACTTTCAGCTCTACGTCGGGACGTGAGTTTGTGTCTACGTCGGGACGTGTGCTGGGCTCTACGTCGGGACGTGTGCTGATCTCTATGTCGAGATGTGTGCTGGGCTCTACGTCGGAACGTGTGTTGGGCTCTGTGCAGGACGTGTGTTGGGCTCTACATCAGGATTTAGCTTACTTTCAGCTCTACGTCGGGACGTGTGTTGGGCTCTTCGTCGGGACGTGTGTTGGGCTCTACGTCGGGACGTGTGTTGGGCTCAACGTTGGGAAGTGTGTTGGGCTCTACGTCGGGACGAGTGTTGGGCTCTACATCTGTAGTTAGATAACTTTCAGATCTACGTCGGGACGTGTGTTGGGCTCTACGTCGGGACGTGTGTTGGGCTCTACGTCGGGACGTGTGTTGGGCTCTACGTCGGGATGTGTTTTGGGCTCTACGTCGGGACGTGTGTTGGGCTCTACGTCGGGACGTGTGTTGGGCTCTACATCTGTAGATAGCTAACTTTCAGCTCTCCGTCGGCACGTGCGTTGCACTCTATGTCGGCACGTGCGTTGGGCTCTACGTCGGGACGTGCGTTGGGCTCTACATCGGGACGTGCGTTGGGCTCTTCGTCGGGACGTGTGTTGGGCTCTACATCAGGATTTAGCTTAATTTCAGCTCTACGTCGGGAAGTGGGTTGGGCTCTACGTCGGGACGTGTGTTGGGCTCTACGTCAGGACGTGTGTTGGGCTCCATGTCGGGACTTGTGTTGGGCTCTACGTCTGTTGTTAGCTAACTTTCAGCTCTACGTTGGGACGTATGTTGGGCCCTACGTCGGGACGTGTGTTGGGCCTTACGTCGGTACGTGTGTTGGGCCCTACGTCGGTACGTGAGTTGGGCCCTACGTCGGGACGTGTGTTGGGTTCTACGTCTGTAGTTAGCTAACGTTCAGCTCTACGTCGGGACGTGTCTTGGGCTCTACGTCAGGATTTAGCGTACTTTCAGCTCTACGTCAAGACGTGTGTTGGTCTCTACGTCGGGATGTGTGTTGGGCTCTACGTCGGGACGTGGGTTGGGCTCTACGTCGGGACGTGGGTTGGGCTCTACGTCGGGACGTGGGTTGGGCTCTACGTCGGGACGTGTGTTGGGCTCTACATCAGGATTTAGCTTACTTTAAGCTCTACGTCGGGACGTGTGTTGGTCACTACGTTGGGACGTGTGTTGGGCTCTACGCCGGGACGTGTGTTGGGCTATACGTCGGGACGTGTGTTGGGCTCTACGCCGGGGCGTGTGTTGGGCTCTACGCGGGGGCGTGTGTTGGGGTCTACGCCGGAACGTGTGTTGGGCTCTACATCAGGATTTAGCTTACTTTCAGCTGTACGTCGCAACATGTGTTGGGCTCTACGTCGGGACGTGTGTTGGTCTCCACATCAGGATTTAGATTACTTTCATCTCTACGTCGGGACGTGTCTTGGGCTCTACGTCGGGATGTGTGTTGGTGTCTACATTAGGATTTAGCTTACTTTCAGCTCTATGTGGGGACGTGTGTTGGGCTCGACATCAGGATTTAGCTTACTTTCAGCCCTACGTCGGGACGTGTGTTGGGCTCTACGTCGGGACATGTGTTGGGCTCTACATCAGAATTTAGCATACTTTCAGGTCTACGTCGGGATGTGTGTTGGGATCTACGTCGGGACGTGTGTTGGGCTCTACGTCGGGATATGTGTTGGGCTCTACGTCGGGACGTGTGTTGGGCTCTACGTCGCGACGTGTGTTGGGCTCTATGTCGGGACGTGTGTTGGGCTCTACATCAGTGTTTACCTTACTTTCAGCTCTACGTCGGGACGTGAGTTTGTGTCTACGTCGGGACGTGTGCTGGGCTCTACGTCGGGATGTGTGCTGGGCTCTACGTCGGAACGTGTGTTGGGCTCTACGTAGGGACGGGTGTTGGGCTGCACGTCGGGACGTGTGTTTGGCTCTACGTCGGGACGTGTCTTGGATTCTGCCTCGGGACGTGTGTTGGGCTCTACGTCAGGACGTGGGTTGGGCTCTATGTCGGGACGTGGCTTGGGCTCTACGTCGGGACGTGGCTTGGGCTCTACGTCGGGACGTGGGTTGGGCTCTACGTCGGGACGTGGGTTGGGCTCTACGTCGGGACGTCTTTCGGGCTCTACGTCGGTACGTGTGTTGGGCTTTATGTCGGGACGTCTGTCGGGCTCTACGTCGGGACGTCTGTTGGGCTTTATGTCGGGACATCTGTCGGGCTCTACGTCGTGACGTGTGTTGGGCTCTGTGCGGGACGTGTGTTGGACTCTACATCAGGATTTAGCTTACTTTCAGCTCTACGTCGGGACGTGTGTTGGGCTCTTCGTCGGGACGTGTGTTGGGCTCTACGTCGGGACGTGTGTTTGGCTCTACATCAGAACTTAGCTTACTTTCAGGTTTACGTCGGGACGTGTGTTGGGCTCAACGTTGGGAAGTGTGTTGGGCTCTACGTCGGGACGTGTGTTGGGCTCTACATCTGTAGTTAGATAACTTTCAGATCTACGTCGGGACGTGTGTTGGGCTCTACGTCGGGACGTGTGTTGGGCTCTACATTGGGACGTGTGTTGGGCTCTACGTCGGGATGTGTGTTGGGCTCTACGTCGGGACGTGTGTTGGGCTCTACGTTGGGACGTGTGTTGGGCTCTACATCTGTAGATAGCTAACTTTCAGCTCTACGTCGGCACGTGCGTTGGGCTCTACGTCGGCACGTGCGTTGGGCTCTACGTCAGCACGTGCGTTGGGCTCTACGTCGGGACGTGCGTTGGGCTCTACGTCGGGACGTGCGTTGGGCTCTACGTCCGGACGTGTGTTGGGCTCTACATCAGGATTTAGCTTAATTTCAGCTCTACGTCGGGACGTGTGTTGGGCTCTACGTCGGGACGTGTGTTGGGCTCTACGTCGGGACGTGTGTTGGGCTCCATGTCGGGACTTGTGTTGGGCTCTACGTCTGTTGTTAGCTAACTTTCAGCTCTACGTCGAGACGTGTGTTGGGCTCTACGTCTGTAGTTAGCTGACTTTCAGCTGTACGTCGGGTCGTGTGTTGGGCTCTACATCAGGATTTAGCTTACTTTCAGCTCTACGTCGGGACGTGTGTTGGGCTCTGCGTCGGGACGTGTGTTGGGCTCTACGTCGGGACGTGTGTTGTGCTCTACGTCGGGACGTGTGTTTGGCTCTACATCGGGACATGTGTTGGGCTCTACGTCGGGATGTGTGTTGGGCTCTACATCAGGATTTAGCTTACTTTGAGCTCTTCGTTGGGACGTGTGTTAGGCTCGGCATCAGGATTTAGCTTACTTTCAGGTCTACGTCGGGACGTGTGTTGGGCTCTACGTCGGGACGTGTGTTGGGCTCTACATCAGGATTTATCTTACTTTAAGCTCTACGTCGGGACGTGTGTTGGTCACTACGTTGGGACGTGTGTTGGGCTCTACGCCGGGACGTGTGTTGGGCTCTACGCCGGGACGTGTGTTGGGCTCTACATCAGGATTTAGCTTACTTTTAGCTCTACGTCGCGACATGTGTTGGGCTCTACGTCGGGACGTGTGTTGGGCTCTACATCAGGATTTAGATTACTTTCATCTCTACGTCGGGACGTGTGTTGGGCTCTACGTCGGGATGTGTGTTGGAGTCTACATCAGGATTTAGCTTACTTTCAGCTCTATGTGGGACGTGTGTTGGGCTCGACATCAGGATTTAGCTTACTTTCAGCTCTTCGTCGGGACGTGTGTTGGGCTCTACGTCGGGACATGTGTTGGGATCTACATCAGAATTTAGCGTACTTTCAGGTCTACGTCTGGATGTGTGTTGGGCTCTACGTCGAGACGTGTGTTGGGCTCTACGTCGGGACATGTGTTGGGCTCTACCTTGGGACGTGTGTTGGGCTCCAAGTCGGGACGTGTGTTGGGCTCTACGTCGGGACGTGTGTTGGGCTATATGTCGGGATGTGTGTTGGGCTCTACGTCAGGACGTCTGTTGGGCTCTACATCAGAATTTAGCGTATTTTCAGCTCTACGTCGGGACGTGTGTTGGGCTCTACGTCGGTACGTGTGTTGGGCTCTACGTCGGGACGTGTGTTGGGCTTTGCGTCGCGACGAGTGTTGGACTCTGCGTCGGGACGTGTGTTGGGCTCTACGTCAGGACGTGTGTTGGTCTCTACGTAGGGACATGTGTTGGGCTCTACGTCGGGACTTGTGTTGGTCTCTACGTCGGGACGTGTGTTGTGCTCTACGTCGGGACTTGTGTTGGGCTCTACGTCAGGACGTGTGTTGGGCTCTACGTCGGGACGTGTGTTGGGCTCTACATCAGGTTTTAGCTTTTTTTCAGCTCTACGTGGCGACGTGTGTTGGGCTCGACATCAGGGTTTACCTTACTTTCACCTCTACGTCGGGACGTGTGTTGGGTTCTACGTCGGGACGTATGTGGGGCTCTACGTCGGGACGTGTGTTCGGCTCTACATCAGGATTTAGCTTACTTTCAGCTCTACGTCGGGACGTGTGTTGGGCTCTACATCAGGATTTAGCTTACTTTCAGCTCTACGTCGGGACATGTGTTGGGCTCTACGTCGGGACGTGTGTTGGGCTCTACATCAGGGTTTAGCTTACTTTCAGCTCTACGTCGGGACGTGTGTTGGCCTTGACATCAGGATTTAGCTTACTTTCAGCTCTACGTCGGGACGTGTGTTGGGCTCTACGTCGGGACGTATGTTGGGCTCTACGTCGGGACGTGTGTTGGGCTCTACATCAGGATTTAGCTTACTTTCAGCTCTACGTGGGGACGTGTGTTTGGCTCGACATCAGGACTTAGCTTACTTTCACTCTACTTCGGGACGTGTCTTGGGCTCTACGTCGAGACGTCTGCTGGGCTCTACGTCGGGACATGTGTTGGGCTCTCCATCAGGATTTAGCGTACTGTCAGCTCTACGTCGGGACGTGTGTTGGGCTATACGTCGGGACGTGTGTTAGGCTCTACATCAGGATTTAGCTTACTTTCAGCTCTACGTCTGGGCGAGTGTTAGGCTCTAAGTCAGGACGTGTGTTGGGCTCTACATCAGGATTTAGCGTACTTTTAGCTCTACTTCGGGACGTGTGTTGGGCTCTACGTCGGGACGTGTGTTGGGCTCTACATCAGGATTTAGCTTACTTTCAGCTCTACTTCGGGACATGTGTTGGGCTCTACGTTGGGACTTGTGTTGGGCTCTACATCAGGATTTAGCTTACTTTCGTCTCTACGTCTGGGCGAGTGTTGGGATCTAAGTCGGGACGTGTGTTGGGCTCTACATCAGGATTTAGCTTTCTTTCAGCTCTACGTGGGGACGTGTGTTTGGCTCTACGTCGGGACGTGTGTTGGGCTCTATATCGGGACATGTGTTGGGCTCTACGTCGGGACGTCTGTTGGGCTCTACGTCGGGACGTGTTTTGGGCTCTACGTCGGGACGTTTGTTGGGCTCTACGTCGGGACGTGGGTTGGGCTCTACGTCGGGATGTGTGTTGGGCTCTACGTCGGGACGTGGGTTGGGCTCTACGTCGTGACGTGGGTTGGGCTCTACGTCGGGACGTGGGTTGGGCTTTACGTCGGGATGTGGGTTGGGCTCTACATCAGGATTTAGCGTACTTTTAGCTCTACGTCTGGGCGAGTGTTGGGCTCTAAGTCGGGATGTGTGTTGGGCTCTACATCAGGATTTAGCTTACTTTCAGCTCTACGTGGGGACGTGTGTTTGGCTCTACGTCGGGACATGTGTTGGGCTCTACATCAGGATTTATCTTACTTTCAGCTCTACGTCGGGACGTGAGTTCGTGTCTACGTCGGGACGTGTGCTGGGCTCTACGTCGGGACGTGTGCTAGGCTCTACGTCGGGACGTGTGCTGGGCTCTACGCCGCGACGTGTGTTGGGCTCTACGTCGGGATGTGCGTTGGGCTCTACGTCGGGACGTGCGTTGGGCTCTACGTCGGGACGTGTGTTGGGCTCTATGTCGGGACGTGTGTTGGACTCTACGTCGGGATGTGTGTTGGGCTCTACATCAGGATTTAGCTTACTTTCAGCTCTACGTGGGGACGTGTGTTTGGCTCGATATCAGGATTTAGCATACTTTCAGCTCTACGTCGGGACGTGTGTTGGGCTCTACGTCGGGATGTGTGTTGGGCTCTACATCAGGATTTAGCTTAATTTCAGCTCTACGTGGGGACGTGCGTTTGGCTCGACATCAGGACTTAGCTTACTTTCAGCTCTACTTCGGGACGTGTCTTGGGCTCTACGTCGGGACCTGTGCTGGGCTCTACGTGGGGACGTGTGCTGGGCTCTACGTCGGGACGTGTGCTGGGCTCTACGTCGGGACATGTGTTGGGCTCTTCGTCGGGACGTCTGTTGGGCTCTACGTCGGGATTTAGCTTACTTTCAGCTCTACGTCGGGACGTGTGTTGGGCTCTATATCAGGATTTAGCTTACTTTCAGCTCTACGTCGGGACGTGTGTTGGGCTCTACATCAGGATTTAGCTTGTTTTCAGCTCTACGTCGGGAGGTGTGTTGGGCTCTACGTCGGGACGGGTGTTGGGCTCTACCTCGGGACGTGTGTTGGGCTCTACGTCGGGACGTGTGTTGGGCTCTAGATCAGGATTTAGCTTACTTTCCGCACTACGAGGGCATGTGTGTTGGGCTCGACATTAGGATTTAGCTTATTATCAGCTGTACGTTGGGACGCGTGTTGAGCTCTACGTCGGGAAGTGTGTTGGGCTCTAGATCAGGATTTAGCTTACTTTCAGCTCTACGAGGGGACGTGTGTTGGGCTCGACATCAGGATTTAGCTTCCTTTCAGCTCTACGTCGGGACATATGTTGGGCTCTACATCGGGACGTATGTTGCGCTCTACGTCGGGACGTGTGTTGGGCTCTACGTCTGGACGAGTGTTGGGCTCTACGTCGGGACGAGTGTTGGGCCCTACGTCGGGACGAGTGTTGGGCTCTACGTCGGGACGAGTGTTGGGCTCTACGTCGGGACGAGTGTTGGGCTCTACATAACCATTTAGCTTACTTTCAGCTGTACGTCGGGATGTGTGTTGGGCTCTAATTCGGGACGTGTGTTGGGCTCTACGTCGGGACGTGTGTTGGGCTCTACATCAGGATCTAGCATACTTTCAGTTCTACGTTGGGACACGTGTTATGCTCTAAGTCGTTACGTGTGAAGGGCTCTACATCAGATTTAGCTTCCTTTCAGCTGTACGTTGGGACGTGTGTTGGGCTCTACGTCGAGACGTATTTTGGGCTCTACATCAGGGTTCAGCTTACTTTCAGCTCTACGTCGGGACGTGAGTTCGGGTCTACGTCGGGACGTGTGCTGGGCTCCACGTCAGGACGTCTGTTGGGTTCTACGTTGCACTGTGTGTTGGGCTCTACGTCGAGACGTATGTTGGGCTCTACATCAGGATTTAGCGTACTTTCAGCTCTACTTCGGGACGTGTGTTGGGCTCTACGTTGGGACGTATGTTGGGCTCTACATCAGGATTTATCTTACTTTCAGCTCTACGTCGGGACATGTGTTGGGCTCTACGTTGGGATGTGTGTTGGGCTCTACATCAGGATTTAGCTTACTTTCAGCTCTACGTCGGGACGTGTGTTGGGCTCTACGTCGGGACGTGTGTTGGGCTCTACGTCGGGACGTGTGTTGTGCTCTACGTCGGGACGTGTGTTTGGCTCTACATCGGGACATGTGTTGGGCTCTACGTCGGGATGTGTGTTGGGCTCTACATCAGGATTTAGCTTACTTTCAGGTCTACGTCGAGACGTGTGTTGGGCTCTACGTCTGTAGTTAGCTGACTTTCAGCTGTACGTCGGGTCGTGTGTTGGGCTCTACGTCGGGACGTGGGTTGGGCTCTACGTCGGGACGTGGGTTGGGCTCTACATCAGGATTTAGCGTACTTTTAGCTCTACTTCGGGACGTGTGTTGGGCTCTACGTCAGGACGTGGGTTGGACTCTATGTCGGGACGTGGGTTGGGCTCTAAGTCGGGACGTGGGTTCGGCTCTACGTCGGGACGTGGGTTGGGTTCTATGTCGGGACGTGTGTTGGGCTCTACATCAGGATTTAGCGTACTTTTAGCTCTACGTCTGGGCGAGTGTTGGGCTCTTCTTCAAGACGTGTGTTGGGCTCTACGTCGGGACGTGTGCTGGGCTCTACGTCGAGACGTGGGTTGGGCTCTACATCAGGATGTAGCGTACTTTTAGCTCTACTTCGGGACGTGTGTTGGGCTCTACGCCGGGACGTGTTCTGGGCTCTACGTCGGGACGTGTGCTGGGCTCTACGTCAGGACGTATGTTGGGCTCTACATCAGGATTTAGCGTACTTTTAGCTCTGCTTCGGGACGTGTGTTGGGCTCTACGTCGGGACGTGTGTTGGGCTCTACATCAGGATTTAGCTTACTTTCAGCTCGACGTCGGAATGTGTGTTGGGCTCTACGTCGGGACGTGTGTTGGGCTCTACGTCAGGATTTAGCTTATATTCAGCTGTACGTCGGGACGTGTGTTGGGCTCTACGTCGGGACGTGTGTTGGGCTCTACGTCGGGACGTGTGTTGGGCTCTACATCAGGATCTAGCATACTTTCAGTTCTACGTCGGGACACGTGTTATGCTCTAAGTTGGGACGTGTGTTGGGCTCTACTTCGGGACGTGTGTTGGGCTCTACGTCGGGACGTGTGTTGGGCTCTACATCAGTATCTAGCATACTTTCTGTTCTACGTCGGGACACGTGTTATGCTCTAAGTCGGGACGTGTGTTGGGCTCTACATCAGATTTAGCTTACTTTCAGCTCTACGTCGGGACGTGTGTTGGGCTCTACGTCGGGACGTGTGTTGGGCTCTACATCAGGATTTAGTGTACTTTCAGCTCAACTTAGGGACGTGTGTTGGGCTCTACGTCGGGACGTGTGTTGGGCTCTATGTCGGGACGTGTGTTGGGCTCTACGTCGGGATTTAGCTTACTTTCAGCTCTACGTCGGGACGTGTGTTGGGCTCTATGTCGGGAAGTGTGTTGGGCTCTACGTCGCGACGTGTGTTGGGCTCTACGTCGAGACGTATGTTGGGCTCTACATCAGGGTTCAGCTTACTTTCAGCTCTACGTCGGGACGTGAGTTCGGGTCTACGTCGGGTCGTGTGCTGGGCTCTACGTCGGGACGTGTGTTGGGCTCTACGTTGCGACGTGTTTTGGCCTCTACGTCGGGACGTGTGTTGGGCTCTACATCAGGATTTAGCGTACTTTCAGCTCTACTTCGGGACGTGTGTTGGGCTCTACGTTGGGACGTGTGTTGGCCTCTACATCAGGATTTAGCTTACTTTCAGCTCTACGTCGGACATGTGTTGGGCTCTACGTTGGGACGTGTGTTGGGCTCTACATCAGGATTTAGCTTACTTTCAGCTCTACGTCTGGGCGAGTGTTAGGCTCTAAGTCGGGACGTGTGTTGGGCTCTACATCAGGATTTAGGGTACTTTTAGCTCTACTTTGGGACGTGTGTTGGGCTCTACGTCGTGACGTGTGTTGGGCTCTACATCAGGATTTAGCTTACTTTCAGCTCTACTTCGGGACATGTGTTGGGCTCTACGTTGGGACTTGTGTTGGGCTCTACATCAGGATTTAGCTTACTTTCATCTCTACGTCTGGGCGAGTGTTGGGCTCTAAGTCGGGACGTGTGTTGGGCTCTACATCAGGATTTAGCTTACTTTCAGCTCTACGTGGGGACGTGTGTTTGGCTCTACGTCGGGACGTGTGTTGGGCTCTATATCGGGACATGTGTTGGGCTCTACGTCGGGACGTCTGTTGGGCTCTACGTCGGGACGTGTGTTGGGCTCTACGTCGGGACATTTGTTGGGCTCTACGTCGGGACGTGGGTTGGGCTCTACGTCGGGATGTGTGTTGGGCTCTACGTCGGGACGTGGGTTGGGCTCTACGTCGTGACGTGGGTTGGGCTCTACGTCGGGACGTGGGTTGGGCTTTACGTCGGGACGTGGGTTGGGCTCTACATCAGGATTTAGCGTACTTTCAGCTCTACGTGGGGACGTGTGTTTGGCTCTACGTCCGGACGTGTGTTGGGCTCTACATCAGGATTTAGCTTACTTTCAGCTCTACGTGGGGACGTGTGTTTGGCTCTACGTCCGGACGTGTGTTGGGCTCTACATCAGGATTTAGCTTACTTTCAGCTCTACGTCGGGACGTGAGTTCGTGTCTACGTCGGGACGTGTGCTAGGCTCTACGTCGGGACGTGTGCTGGGCTCTACATCGCGACGTGTGTTGGGCTCTACGTCGGGATGTGCGTTGGGCTCTACGTCGGGACGTGCGTTGGGCTCTACGTCGGGACGTGTGTTGGGCTCTATGTCGGGACGTGTGTTGGACTCTACGTCGGGATGTGTGTTGGGCTCTACATCAGGATTTAGCTTACTTTCAGCTCTACATGGGGACGTGTGTTTGGCTCGATATCAGGATTTAGCGTACTTTCAGCTCTACGTCGGGACGTGTGTTGGGCTCTACGTCGGGATGTGTGTTGGGCTCTACATCAGGATTTAGCTTAATTTCAGCTCTACGTGGGGACGTGCGTTTGGCTCGACATCAGGACTTAGCTTACTTTCAGCTCTACTTCGGGACGTGTCTTGGGCTCTACGTCGGGACCTGTGCTGGGCTCTACGTGGGGACGTGTGCTGGGCTCTACGTCGGGACGTGTGCTGGGCTCTACGTCGGGACATGTGTTGGGCTCTTCGTCGGGACGTCTGTTGGCTCTACGTCGGGATTTAGCTTACTTCCAGCTCTACGTCGGGACGTGTGTTGGGCTCTATATGAGGATTTAGCTTACTTTCAGCTCTACGTCGGGACGTGTGTTGGGCTCTACATCAGGATTTAGCTTGTTTTCAGCTCTACGTCGGGAGGTGTGTTGGGCTCTACGTCGGGACGTATGTTGGGCTCTACCTCGGGACGTGTGTTAGGCTCTACGTCGGGACGTGTGTTGGGCTCTAGATCAGGATTTAGCTTACTTTCAGCTCTACGAGGGGATGTGTGTTGGGCTCGACATTAGGATTTAGCTTATTATCAGCTGTACGTTGGGACGCGTGTTGGGCTCTACGTCGGGAAGTCTGTTGGGCTCTAGATCAGGATTTAGCTTACTTTCAGCTCTACGAGGGGACGTGTGTTGGGCTCGACATCAGGGTTTAGCTTACTTTCAGCTCTACGTCGGGACATATGTTGGGCTCTACATCGGGACGTATGTTGCGCTCTACGTCGGGACGTGTGTTGGGCTCTACGTCTGGACGAGTGTTGGGCTCTACGTCGGGACGAGTGTTGGGCCCTACGTCGGGACGAGTGTTGGGCTCTACGTCGGGACGTGGGTTGGGCTCTACATCAGGATCTAGCATATTTTCAGTTCTACGTCGGGACACGTGTTATGCTCTAAGTTGGGACGTGTGTTGGGCTCTACTTCGGGACGTGTGTTGGGCTCTACGTCGGGACGTGTGTTGGGCTCTACATCAGGATCTAGCATACTTTCAGTTCTACGTCGGGAGACGTGTTATGCTCTAAGTCGGGACTTGTGTTGGGCTCTACATCAGATTTAGCTTACTTTCAGCTCTACGTCGGGACGTGTGTTGGGCTCTACGTCGGGACGTGTGTTGGGCTCTACATCAGGATTTAGCTTACTTTCAGCTCTACTTAGGGACGTGTGTTGGGCTCTACGTCGGGACGTGTGTTGGGCTCTACGTCGGGACGTGTGTTGGGCTCTATGTCGGGACGTGTGTTGGGCTCTACGTCGGGATTTAGCTTACTTTCAGCTCTACGTCGGGACGTGTGTTGGGCTCTATGTCGGGAAGTGTGTTGGGCTCTACGTCGCGACGTGTGTTGGGCTCTACGTCGAGACGTATGTTGGGCTCTACATCAGGGTTCAGCTTACTTTCAGCTCTACGTCGGGACGTGAGTTCGGGTCTACGTCGGGTCGTGTGCTGGGTTCTACGTCGGGACGTGTGTTGGGCTCTACGTTGCGACGTGTTTTGGGCTCTACGTCGGGACGTGTGTTGGGCTCTACATCAGGATTTAGCGTACTTTTAGCTCTACTTCGGGACGTGTGTTGGGCTCTACGTCGGGACGTGTGTTGGGCTCTACATCAGGATTTAGCTTACTTTCAGATCTACGTCGGGACTTGTGTTGGGCTCTACGTTGGGACGTGTGTTGGGCTCTACATCAGGATTTAGCGTACTTTTAGCTCTACGTCTGGGCGAGTGTTGGGCTCTAAGTCGGGACGTGTGTTGGGCTCTACATCAGGATTTAGCTTACTTTCAGCTCTACGTGGGGACGTGTGTTTGGCTCTACGTCGGGACGTGTGTTGGGCTCTACATCAGGATTTAGCTTACTTTCAGCTCTACGTCGGGACCTGAGTTCGTGTCTACGTCGGGACGTGTGCTGGGCTCTACGTCGGGACGTGTGCTCGGCTCTACGTCGGGACGTGCGCTGGGCTCTACGTCGCGACGTGTGTTGGGCTCTACGTCGGGATGTGCATTGGGCTCTACGTCGGGACGTGCGTTGGGCTCTACGTCGGGACCTGTGTTGGGCTCTACGTCGGGACGTGTGTTGGACTCTATGTCGGGATGTGTGTTGGGCTCTACATCAGGATTTAGCTTACTTTCAGCTCTACGTGGGGACGTGTGTTTGGCTCGATATCAGGATTTAGTGTACTTTCAGCTCTACGTCGGGACGTGTGTTGGGCTCTACGTCGGGATGTGTGTTGGGCTCTACATCAGGATTTAGCTTAATTTCAGCTCTACGTGGGGACGTGCGTTTGGCTCGACATCTGTACTTAGCTTACTTTCAGCTCTACTTCGGGACGTGTCTTGGGCTCTACGTCGGGACCTGTGCTGGGCTCTACGTCGGGACGTGTGTTGGGCTCTACATCAGGATTTAGCGTACTTTTAGCTCTGCTTCGGGACGTGTGTTGGGCTCTACGTCGGGACGTGTGTTGGGCTCTACATCAGGATTTAGCTTACTTTCAGCTCGACGTCGGAACGTGTGTTGGGCTCTACGTCGGGACGTGTGTTGGGCTCTACGTCAGGATTTAGCTTATATTCAGCTGTACGTCGGGACGTGTGTTGGGCTCTACGTCGGGACGTGTGTTGGGCTCTACGTCGGGACGTGTGTTGGGCTCTACATCAGGATCTAGCATACTTTCAGTTCTACGTCGGGACACGTGTTATGCTCTAAGTTGGGACGTGTGTTGGGCTCTACGTCGGGACGTGTGTTGGGCTCTACATCAGTATCTAGCATACTTTCAGTTCTACGTCGGGACACGTGTTATGCTCTAAGTCGGGACGTGTGTTGGGCTCTACATCAGATTTAGCTTACTTTCAGCTCTACGTCGGGACGTGTGTTGGGCTCTACGTCGGGACGTGTGTTGGGCTCTACATCAGGATTTAGCGTACTTTCAGCTCAACTTAGGGACGTGTGTTGGGCTCTACGTCGGGACGTGGTTTGGGCTCTATGTCGGGACGTGTGTTGGGCTCTACGTCGGGATTTAGCTTACTTTCAGCTCTACGTCGGGACGTGTGTTGGGCTCTATGTCGGGAAGTGTGTTGGGCTCTACGTCGAGACGTATGTTGGGCTCTACATCAGGGTTCAGCTTACTTTCAGCTCTACGTCGGGACGTGAGTTCGGGTCTACGTCGGGTCGTGTGCTGGGCTCTACGTCGGGACATGTGTTGGGCTCTACGTTGCGACGTGTTTTGGCCTCTACGTCGGGACGTGTGTTGGGCTCTACATCAGGATTTAGCGTACTTTCAGCTCTACTTCGGGACGTGTGTTGGGCTCTACGTTGGGACGTGTGTTGGGCTCTACATCAGGATTTAGCTTACTTTCAGCTCTACGTCGGACATGTGTTGGGCTCTACGTTGGGACGTGTGTTGGGCTCTACATCAGGATTTAGCTTACTTTCAGCTCTACGTCTGGGCGAGTGTTAGGCTCTAAGTCGGGACGTGTGTTGGGCTCTACATCAGGATTTAGGGTACTTTTAGCTCTACTTCGGGACGTGTGTTGGGCTCTACGTCGTGACGTGTGTTGGGCTCTACATCAGGATTTAGCTTACTTTCAGCTCTACTTCGGGACATGTGTTGGGCTCTACGTTGGGACTTGTGTTGGGCTCTACATCAGGATTTTGCTTACTTTCATCTCTACGTCTGGGCGAGTGTTGGGCTCTAAGTCGGGACGTGTGTTGGGCTCTACATCAGGATTTAGCTTACTTTCAGCTCTACGTGGTGACGTGTGTTTGGCTCTACGACGGGACGTGTGTTGGGCTCTATATCGGGACATGTGTTGGGCTCTACGTCGGGACGTCTTTTGGGCTCTACGTCGGGACGTGTGTTGGGCTCTACGTCGGGACGTTTGTTGGGCTCTACGTCGGGACGTGGGTTGGGCTCTACGTCGGGATTTGTGTTGGGCTCTACGTCGGGACGTGGGTTGGGCTCTACGTCGTGACGTGGGTTGGGCTCTACGTCGGGACGTGGGTTGGGCTTTACGTCGGGACGTGGGTTGGGCTCTACATCAGGATTTAGCGTACTTTTAGCTCTACGTCTGGGCGAGTGTTGGGCTCTAAGTCGGGACGTGTGTTGGGCTCTACATCAGGATTTAGCTTACTTTCAGCTCTACGTGGGGACGTGTGTTTGGCTCTACGTCCGGACGTGTGTTGGGCTCTACATCAGGATTTAGCTTACTTTCAGCTCTACGTCGGGACGTGAGTTCGTGTCTACGTCGGGACGTTTGCTAGGCTCTACGTCGGGACGTGTGCTGGGCTCTACGTCGCGACGTGTGTTGGGCTCTACGTCGGGATGTGCGTTGGGCTCTACGTCGGGACGTGCGTTGGGCTCTACGTCGGGACGTGTGTTGGGCTCTATGTAGGGACGTGTGTTGGACTCTACGTCGGGATGTGTGTTGGGCTCTACATCAGGATTTAGCTTACTTTTAGCTCTACATGGGGACGTGTGTTTGGCTCGATATCAGGATTTAGCGTACTTTCAGCTCTACGTCGGGACGTGTGTTGGGCTCTACGTCGGGACGTGTGTTGGGCTCTACATCAGGATTTAGCGTACTTTTAGCTCTGCTTCGGGACGTGTGTTGGGCTCTACGTCGGGACGTGTGTTGGGCTCTACATCAGGATTTAGCTTACTTTCAGCTCGACGTCGGAACGTGTGTTGGGCTCTACGTCGGGACGTGTGTTGGGCTCTACGTCAGGATTTAGCTTATATTCAGCTGTACGTCGGGACGTGTGTTGGGCTCTACGTCGGGACGTGTGTTGGGCTCTACGTCGGGACGTGTGTTGCGCTCTACATCAGGATCTAGCATACTTTCAGTTCTACGTCGGGACACGTGTTATGCTCTAAGTTGGGACGTGTGTTGGGCTCTACGTCGGGACGTGTGTTGGGCTCTACATCAGTATCTAGCATACTTTCAGTTCTACGTCGGGACACGTGTTATGCTCTAAGTCGGGACGTGTGTTGGGCTCTACATCAGATTTAGCTTACTTTCAGCTCTACGTCGGGACGTGTGTTGGGCTCTACGTCGGGACGTGTGTTGGGCTCTACATCAGGATTTAGCGTACTTTCAGCTCAACTTAGGGACGTGTGTTGGGCTCTACGTCGGGACGTGTGTTGGTCTCTACGTCGGGACGTGTGTTGGGTTCTACATCAGGATTTAGCTTACTTTCACCTCTACGTCGGGACGTGTGTTGGGCTCTACGTCGGGACGTGTGTTGGGTTCCATGTCGGGACGTGTGTTGTGCTCTACGTCGGGACGTGTGTTGGGCTCTACGTCGGGACGTGTGTTGGGCTCCATGTCGGGACGTGTGTTGGGTTCTACGTCGGGACGTATGTGGTGGGCTCTACGTAGGGACGTGTGGTGGGCTCTACGGCGGGACGTGTGTTGGGCTCTACATCAGGATTTAGCTTACTTTCAGCTGTACGTCGGGACGTGTGTTGGGCTCTACGTCGGGACGTGTGTTGGGCTCTACGTCGGGACGTGTGTTGGGCTTCACGTCGGGACGTGTGTTGGGCTCTACGGCGGGATGTGTGTTGGGCTCTACGTCGGGACATGTGTTGGGCTCTACATCAGGATTTAGCTTACTTTCAGCTGTACGTCGGGACGTGTGTTGGGCTCTATATCAGGATTTATCTTACTTTCAGCTGTACGTCGGGACGTGTGTTGGGCTCTACGTCTAGACATGTGTTGGGCTCTACATCAGGATTTAGCTTACTTTCAGCACTACGAGGGGACGTGTGTTGGGCTCGACATCAGGATTTAGCTTACTTTCATCTGTACGTCGGGACGTGTGTTGGGCTCTACGTCGGGACGTGTGTTGGGCTCTACGTCGGGACGTGCGTTGCGCTCTACGTCGGGACGTGCGTTGGGCTCTACGTCAGGACGTGCGTTGGGCTCTACGTCGGGACGTGTGTTGGGCTCTACATCAGGATTTAGCGTACTTTCAGCTCTACGTCGGGACGTGTGTTGGGCTCTACGTCGGGACGTGTGTTGGGTTCTACGTCGCGACGTGTGTTGGGCTCTACGTCGAGACGTATGTTGGGCTCTACATCAGGATTTAGCTTACTTTCAGCTCTACGTCGGGACGTGTGTTGGGCTCTACGTCGGGACGTGTGTTGGGCTCTACGTCGGGACGTGTGTTGGGTTCTACATCAGGATTTAGCTTACTTTCAGCTCTACGTCGGGACGTGTGTTGTGCTCTACGTCGGGACGTGTGTTGGGTTCTACGTCGCGACGTGTGTTGGGCTCTACGTCGAGACGTATGTTGGGCTCTACATCAGCATTTAGCTTACTTTCAGCTCTACGTCGGGACGTGCGTTGGGCTCTACGTCGGGACGTGCGTTGGGCTCTACGTCGGGACGTGTGTTTGGCTCTACATCGGGACGTGTGTCGGGCTGTACGTCGGGACGTGTGTTGGGCTCTACATCAGGATTTAGCATACTTTGAGCTGTACGTCGGAAAATGTGTTATGCTCTTTGTCCGGACGTGTGTTGGGCTCTGCATCAGATTTTGCTTACTTTCACCTCTACGTTGGGACGTGTGCTGGGCTCTACATCAGGATTTAGCTTGTTTTCAGCTCTACGTCGGGACGTGTGTTGGCCTCTACGTCGGGATGTGTGTTGGGCTCTACGTCGGGATGTGTGTTGGGTTCTACGTCGGAACGTGTGTTGGGCTCTACATCAGGATTTAGCTTACTTTCAGCTCTACGTCGGGACGTGTGTTGGGCTCTACATCAGGATTTAGCTTACTTTCAGCTCTACTTCGGGACGTGTGTTGGGCTCTACGTCGGGACGTGTGTTGGGCTCTACGTCGGGACATGTGTTGGGCTCTTCGTCGGGACGTCTGTTGGGCTCTACATCAGGATTTAGCTTACTTTCAGCTCTACTTCGGGACGTGTGTTGGGCTCTACGTCGGGACGTGTGTTGGGCTCTACGTCGGGACGTGTGTTGGGCTCTACGTCGAGACGTATGTTGGGCTCTACATCAGGGTTTACCTTACTTTCAGCTCTACGTCGGGACGTGAGTTGGTGTCTACGTCGGGACGTGGGTTCGAGTCTACGTCGGGACGTGTGTTGGGCTCTACGTCGGACGTGTGTTGGGCTCTACGTCGGGACGTGTGTTGGGCTCTACATCAGGATTTATCTTACTTTCAGCTCTACGTCGGGACGTGTGTTGGGCTCTATGTCTGGACGTGTGTTGGGATCTACATCTGGATTTAACTTACATTCAGCTCTACGTCGGGACGTGTGTTGGGCTGTACGTCTGGACGTGTGTTGGGCTCTACATCAGGATTTAACTTACTTTCAGCTCTACGTCGGGTCGTGTGTTGGGAATACGTCGGGACGTGTGTTGGGCTCTACGTCGGGACGTGTGTTGGGCTCTACGTCGGGACGTCTGTTGGGCTCTACATCGGGAATTAGCTTACTTTCAGCTCTACTTCGGGACGTGTGTTGGGCTCCACGTCGGGACGTGTGTTGGGCTCTACGTCGGGACGTGTGCTGGGCTCTACATCCGGACGTGTGTTGGGCTCTACTTCGGGGTTTAGCTTACATTCAGCTCTACGTCGGGACGTGTGTTGGGCTCTACGTGGGGGTTTAGCATACATTTAGCTCTACGTCGGGAAGTGTGTTGGGCTCTACGTCGGGACGTGGGTTGGGCCCTTCGTCGGGACGTCTGTTGGGCTCTACGTCGGGACGTGTGTTGGGCTCTACGTCGGGACGTGTGTTGGGCTCTACGTCGGGACGTGGGTTGGGCCCTACGTCGGGACGTGGGTTGGGCCCTACGTCGGGACGTCTGTTGGGCTCTACGTCGGGATGTGTGTTGGGCTCTATGTCGGGACGTCTGTTGGGCTCTGCGTCGGGACGTGTGTTCGGCTCTGCATCACGATTTAGCTGACTTTCAACTCTACGTGGGACGTGTGTTGGGCTCTGCATCACGATTTAGCTGACTTTCAGCTCTACGTCGGGACGTGTGTTGGGCTCTACATCAGGATTTAGCTTACTTTCAGCTCTACGTCGGGACGTGTGTTGGGCTCTACGTCGGGACGTGTGTTGGGCTCTACATCAGGATTTAGCTTACTTTCAGCTCTACGTCGGGACGTGTGTTGGGCTCTATGTCGGGAAGTGTGTTGGGCTATACGTCGGGACGTGTGTTGGGCTCTACGTCGGGAAGTGTGTTGGGCTCTACGTCGGGAATTGTGTTAGGCTCTACATCAAGATTTAGCTTCCTTTCAGCTCTACGTCGTGACGTGTGTTGGGCTCTACGTCGGGACGTGTGTTGGGTTCCACGTCGGGACGTGCGTTGGGCTCTACCTCGGGACGTGTGTTGGGCTCTACGTCGGGACGTGTGTTGGGCTCTACGTCGGGACGTGTGTCGGGCTCTACGTCTGTAGTTAGCTAAATTTCAGCTCTACATCGGGACGTGCGTTGGGCTCTACGTCGGGACGTGCGTTGCTCTCTACGTGGGGACGTGCGTTGGGCTCTCCGTCGGGACGTGTGTTGGGCTCTATATCAGGATTTAGCTTACTTTCGGCTCTACGTCGGTACGTGTGTTGGGCTCTACGTCGGGAAGTGTGTTGGGCTCTACGTCGGGAAGTGTGTTGGGCTCTAAGTCGGAACGTGTGTTGGGCTCTACGTTGGGAAGTGTGTTGGGCTCTGCATCAAGATTTAACTTCTATTCAGCTCTACGTCGGGACGTGTGTTGGGCTCTACGTCGGGACGTGTGTTGGGCTCTACTTCGGGACGTGTGTTGGGCTCTACATCAGGATTTAGCTTATTTTCAGCTCTACGTCGGGACGTGTGTTGGGCTCTACGTCGGGACGTGTGTTGGGCTCTACGTCGGGACGTGCGTTGGGCTCTACGTCGGGATTTAGCTTACTTTCAGCTCTACGTCGGGACGTGCGTTGGGCTCTACGTCGGGACGTGTGTTGGGCTCTACATCAGGATTTAACTTACATTCAGCTCTTCGTCGGGACGTGTGTTGGGCTCTACGTCGGGACGTGTGTTGGGCTTTACTTCAGGATTTAACTTACTTTCAGCTCTACGTCGGGACGTGTGTTGGGAATACGTTGGGACGTGTGTTGGGCTCTATGTCGGGACGTCTGTTGGGCTCTACGTCGGGACGTGTGTTGTGCTCTACGTCGGGACGTGCGTTGGGCTCTACGTCGGGACGTGCGTTGGGCTCTACGTCGGGACGTGCGTTGGGCTCTACGTCTGTAATTAGCTAACTTTCAGGTCTACGTCGGGACGTGCGTTGGGCTCTACGTCGGGACGTGCGTTGGGCTCTACGTCGGGACGTTCGTTGGGCTCTACGTCGGGATTTAGCTTACTTTCAGCTCTACGTCGGGACGTGCGTTGGGCTCTACGTCGGGACGTGCGTTGGGCTCTACTTCGGGACATGCTTTGGGCTCTACGCCTGTAGTTAGCTAACTTTCAGCTCTACGTCGGGATATGCGTTGGCCTCTACTTCGGGACGTGCGTTGGCCTCTACGTCGGGATTTAGCTTACTTTCAGCTCTACGTCGGGACGTGCTTTGGCCTCTACGTCGGGATTTAGCTTACTTTCAGCTCTACGTCGGGACGTGCGTTGGGCTCTACGTCGGGACGTGCATTGGGCTCTACGTCGGGACGTGCGTTGGGCATTACGTCGGGACGTGCGTTGGGCTCTACGTCTGTAGTTAGCTAACCTTCAGTTCTACGTCGGGACGTGCGTTGGGCTCTACGTCGGGATTTAGCTTACTTTCAGCTCTACGTCGGGACGTGCGTTGGGCTCTACGTCAGGACGTGCGTTGGGCTCTACGTCGGGACGTGCGTTGGGCTCTACTTCGGGATTTAGCTTACTTTCAGCTCTACGTCGGGACGTGCGTTGGGCTCTACGTCGGGACGTGCGTTGGGCTCTACGTCGGGACGTGCGTTGGCCTCTACGTCGGGACGTGCGTTGGGCTCTACGTCGGGATTTAGCTTACTTTCAGCTCTACGTCGGGACGCGCGTTTGCCTCTACGTCGGGACGCGCGTTGGCCTCTACGTCGGGACGCGCGTGGGCCTCTACGTCGGAATTTAGCTTACTTTCAGCTCTACGTCGGGACGCGCGTTGGGCTCTACGTCGGGACGCGCGTTGGGCTCTACGTCGGGACGCGCGTTGGGCTCTACGTCTGTAGTTAGCAAACTTTCAGCTCTACGTCGGGACGCGCGTTGGGCTCTACGTCGGGACGCGCGTTGGGCTCTACGTCGGGACGCGCGTTGGGCTCTACGTCGGGATTTAGCTTAGTTTTAGCTCTACGTCGGGACGTGCATTGGGCTCTACGTCGGGACGTGCATTGGGCTCTACGTCGGGACGTGCGTTGGGCTCTACGTCGGGACGTGCGTTGGGCTCTACGTCGGGACGTGCGTTGGGCTCTACGTCGGGACGTGCGTTGGGCTCTACGTCTGTAGTTAGCTAACTTTCATCTCTACGTCGGGACGTGCGTTGGGCTCTACGTCGGGACGTGCGTTGGGCTCTACGTCGGGACGTCGTTGGGCTCTACGTCGGGACGTGCGTTGGGCTCTACATCGGGATTTAGCTTACTTTCAGCTCTACGTCGGGACGTGCGTTGGGCTCTACGTCGGGACGTCCGTTGGGCTCTACGTCGGGACGTGCGTTGGGCTCTACGTCGGGATTTAGCTTACTTTCAGCTCTACGTCGGGACGTGCGTTGGGCTCTACGTCGGGACTTGCGTTGGGCTCTACGTCGGGACGTGCGTTGGGCTCTACGTCGGGACGTGCGTTGGGCTCTACGTCTGTAGTTAGCTAACTTTCAGCTCTACGTCGGGACGTGCGTTGGGCTCTACGTCTGTAGTTAGCTAACTTTCAGCTCTACGTCGGGACGTGCGTTGGGCGCTACGTCGGGACGTGCGTTGGGCTTTACGTCGGGACGTGCGTTGGGCTCTACGTCGGGACTTAGCTTACTTTCAGCTCTACGTCGGGACGTGCGTTGGGCTCTACGTCGGGACGTGCGTTGGGCTCTACGTCGGGACGTGCTTTGGGCTCTACGCCTGTAGTTAGCTAACTTTCAGCTCTACGTCGGGATGTGCGTTGGCCTCTACTTCGGGACGTGCGTTGGGCTCTACGTCGGGATTTAGCTTAATTTCAGGTCTACGTCGGGACGTGCGTTGGCCTCTACGTCGGGATTTAGCTTACTTACAGCTCTACGTCGGGACGTGCGTTGGCCTCTACGTTGGGATTTAGCTTACTTTCAGCTCTACGTCGGGACGTGCTTTGGCCTCTACGTCGGGATTTAGCTTACTTTCAGCTCTACGTCGGGACGTGCGTTGGGCTCTACGTCGGGACGTGCGTTGGGCTCTATGTCTGTAGTTAGCTAACTTTCAGTTCTACGTCGGGACGTCCGTTGGGCTCTACGTCGGGATTTAGCTTACTTTGAGCTCTACGTCGGGATGTGCGTTGGGCTCTACGTCGGGACGTGCGTTGGGCTCTACGTCGGGACGTGCGTTGGCCTCTACGTCGGGACGTGCGTTGGGCTCTACGTCGGGATTTAGCTTACTTTCAGCTCTACGTCGGGACGCGCGTTTGCCTCTACGTCGGGACGCGCGTTGGCCTCTACGTCGGGATTTAGCTTACTTTCAGCTCTACGTCGGGACGCGCGTTGGGCTCTACGTCGGGACGCGCGTTGGGCTCTACGTCGGGACGCGCATTGGGCACTACGTCGGGACGCGCGTTGGGCTCTACGTCTGTAGTTAGCTAACTTTCAGCTCTACGTCAGGACGCGCGTTGGGCTCTACGTCGGGACGCGCGTTGAGCTCTACGTCGGGACGCGCGTTGGGCTCTACGTCGGGACGCGCGTTGGGCTCTACGTCGGGACGCGCGTTGGGCTCTACGTCGGGACGCGCGTTGGGCTCTACGTCGGGATTTAGCTTACTTTTAGCTCTACGTCGGGACGTGCGTTGGGCTCTACGTCGGGACGTGCGTTGGGCTCTACGTCGGGACGTGCGTTGGGCTCTACGTCGGGACGTGCGTTGGGCTCTACGTCTGTAGTTAGCTAACTTTCAGCTCTACGTCGGGACGTGCGTTGGGCTCTACGTCGGGACGTGCGTTGGGCTCTACGTCGGGACGTGCGTTGGGCTCTACGTCGGGATTTAGCTTACTTTCATCTCTACGTCGGGACGTGCGTTGGCCTCTACGACGGGACGTGCGTTGGCCTCTACGTCGGGACGTGCGTTGGCCTCTACGTCAGGATTTAGCTTACTTTCAGCTCTACGTTGGGACTTGCGTTGGCCTCAACGTCGGGATTTAGCTTAATTTCAGGTCTACGTTCGGACGTGCGTTGGCCTCTACGTCGGGATTTAGCTTACTTTCAGCTCTACGTCGGGACGTGCGTTGGGCTCTACGTCGGGATTTAGTTTACTTTCAGCTCTACGTCGGGACGTGCGTTGGGCTCTACGTCGGGACGTGCGTTGGGCTCTACGTCGGGACGTGCGTTGGGCTCTACATCGGGACGTGCGTTGAGCTCTACGTCGTGATTTAGCTTACTTTCAGCTCTACGTCGGGACGTGCGTTGGGCTCTACGTCGGGACGTGCGTTGGGCTCTACGTCGGGATTTAGCTTACTTTCAGCTCTACGTCGGGACGTGCGTTGGGCTCTACGTCGGGATTTAGCTTACTTTCAGCTCTACGTCGGGACGTGCGTTGGCCTCTACGTCGGGATTTAGCTTACTTTCAGCTCTACGTCGGGACGTCGTTGGGCTCTACGTCGGGACGTGCGTTGGGCATTACGTCGGGACGTGCGTTGGGCTCTACGTCTGTAGTTAGCTAACTTTCAGTTCTACGTCGGGACGTGCGTTGGGCTCTACGTCGGGATTTAGCTTACTTTCAGCTCTACGTCGGGACGTGTGTTGGGCTCTATGTCGGGACTTGCGTTGGGCTCTACGTCGGGACGTGCGTTGGGCTCTACGTCGGGACGTGCGTTGGGCTCTACGTCGGGACGTGCGTTGGGCTCTACGTCGGGATTTAGCTTACTTTCAGCTCTACGTCGGGACGTGCGTTGGGCTCTACGTCGGGACGTGCGTTGGGCTCTACGTCGGGATGTGCGTTGGGCTTTACGTCGGGACGTGCGTTGGGCTCTACGTCTGTAGTTAGCTAACTTTCGGCTCTACGTCGGGACGTGCGTTGGGCTCTACGTCGGGACTTAGCTTACTTTCAGCTCTACGTCGGGACGTGCGTTGGGCTCTACGTCGGGACGTGCGTTGGGCTCTACGTCGGGACGTGCGTTGGGCTCTACGTCTGTAATTAGCTAACTTTCAGGTCTACGTCGGGACGTGCGTTGGGCTCTACGTCGGGACGTGCGTTGGGCTCTACGTCGGGACGTGCGCTGGGCTCTACGTCGGGATTTAGCTTACTTTCAGCTCTACGTCGGGATGTGCGTTGGGTTCTATGTCGGGACGTGCGTTGGGCTCTACGTCGGGACGTGCGTTGGGCTCTACGTCGGGACGTGCGTTGGGCTCTACTTCGGGACGTGCTTTGGGCTCTACGTCGGGATTTAGCTTAATTTCAGGTCTACGTCGGGACGTGCGTTGGCCTCTACGTCGGGATTTAGCTTACTTTCAGCTCTACGTCGGGACGTGTGTTGGCCTCTACGTCGGGATTTAGCTTACTTTCAGCTCTACGTCGGGACGTGCGTTGGCCTCTACGTCGGGATTTAGCTTACTTTCAGCTCTACGTCGGGACGTGCTTTGGCCTCTACGTCGGGATTTAGCTTACTTTCAGCTCTACGTCGGGACGTGCGTTGAGCTCTACGTCGGGACGTGCGTTGGGCTCTACGTCTGTAGTTAGCTAACTTTCAGTTCTACTTCTGGAAGTGCGTTGGGCTCTACGTCGGGATTTAGCTTGCTTTCAGCTCTACGTCGGGACGTGCGTTTGGCTCTACGTCGGGACGTGCGTTGGGCTCTACGTCGGGACGTGCGTTGGGCTCTACGTCGGGACGTGCGTTGGGCTCTACGTCGGGATTTAGCTTACTTTCAGCTCTACGTCGGGACGCGCGTTTGCCTCTACCTCGGGACGCGCGTTGGCCTCTACGTCGGGATTTAGCTTACTTTCAGCTCTACGTCGGGACGCGCGTTGGGCTCTACGTCGGGACGCGCGTTGGGCTGTACGTCGGGACGCGCGTTGGGCTCTACGTCGGGACGCGCGTTGGGCTCTACGTCGGGACGCGCGTTGGGCTGTACGTCGGGACGCGCGTTGGGCTCTACGTCGGGACGCGCGTTGAGCTCTACGTCGGGACGCGCGTTGGGCTGTACGTCGGGACGCGCGTTGGGCTCTACGTCGGGACGCGCGTTGGGCTCTACGTCGGGATTTAGCTTACTTTTAGCTCTACGTCGGGACGTGCGTTGGGCTCTACGTCGGGACGTGCGTTGGGCTCTACGTCGGGACGTGCGTTGGGCTCTACGTCTGTAGTTAGCTAACTTTCAGCTCTACGTCGGGACGTGCGTTGGGCTCTACGTCGGGACGTGCGTTGGGCTCTACGTCGGGACGTCGTTGGGCTCTACGTCAAGACGTGCGTTGGGCTCTACGTCGGGATTTAGCTTACTTTCAGCTCTACGTCGGGACGTGCGTTGGGCTCTACGTCGGGACGTGCGTTGGGCTCTACGTCTGTAGTTAGCTAACTTTCAGCTCTACGTCGGGACGTGCGTTGGGCTCTACGTCGGGACGTGCGTTGGGCTCTACGTCGGGATTTAGCTTACTTTCATCTCTACGTCGGGACGTGCGTTGGCCTCTACGTCGGGACGTGCGTTGGCCTCTACGTCGGGACGTGCGTTGGCCTCTACGTCAGGATTTAGCTTACTTTCAGCTCTACGTTGGGACTTGCGTTGGCCTCTACGTCGGGATTTAGCTTACTTTCAGCTCTACGTCGGGACGTGCGTTGGGCTCTACGTCGGGACGTGCGTTGGGCTCTACGTCGGGACGTGCGTTGGGCTCTACGTCGGGACGTGCGTTGGGCTCTACGTCGGGTGTGCGTTGGGCTCTACGTCTGTAGTTAGCTAACTTTCAGCTCTACGTCGGGACGTGCATTGGGCGCTACGTCGGGACGTGCGTTGGGCTCTACGTCGGGACGTGCGTTGAGCTCTACGTCGTGATTTAGCTTACTTTCAGCTCTACGTCGGGACGTGCGTTGGGCTCTACGTCGGGACGTGTGTTGGGCTCTACGTCGGGATTTAGCTTACTTTCAGCTCTACGTCGGGACGTGCGTTGGCCTCTACGTCGGGATTTAGCTTACTTTCAGCTCTACGTCGGGACGTGCGTTGGCCTCTACGTCGGGATTTAGCTTACTTTCAGCTCTACGTCGGGACGTGCTTTGGCCTCTACGTCGGGATTTAGCTTACTTTCAGCTCTACGTCGGGATGTGCGTTGGGCTCTACGTCGGGACGTGCGTTGGGCATTACGTCGGGACGTGCGTTGGGCTCTACGTCTGTAGTTAGCTAACTTTCAGTTCTACGTCGGGACGTGCGTTGGGCTCTACGTCGGGATTTAGTTTACTTTCAGCTCTACGTCGGGACGTGCGTTGGGCTCTACGTCGGGATTTAGCTTACTTTCAGCTCTACGTCGGGACGTGCGTTGGCCTCTACGTCGGGATTTAGCTTACTTTCAGCTCTACGTCGGGACGTGCGTTGGGCTCTACGTCGGGACGTGCGTTGGGCATTACGTCGGGACGTGCGTTGGGCTCTACGTCTGTAGTTAGCTAACTTTCAGTTCTACGTCGGGACGTGCGTTGGGCTCTACGTCGGGATTTAGCTTACTTTCAGCTCTACGTCGGGACGTGTGTTGGGCTCTATGTCGGGACTTGCGTTGGGCTCTACGTCGGGACGTGCGTTGGGCTCTACGTCGGGACGTGCGTTGGGCTCTACGTCGGGACGTGCGTTGGGCTCTACGTCGGGATTTAGCTTACTTTCAGCTCTACGTCGGGACGTGCGTTGGGCTCTACGTCGGGACGTGCGTTGGGCTCTACGTCGGGATGTGCGTTGGGCTTTACGTCGGGACGTGCGTTGGGCTCTACGTCTGTAGTTAGCTAACTTTCGGCTCTACGTCGGGACGTGCGTTGGGCTCTACGTCGGGACTTAGCTTACTTTCAGCTCTACGTCGGGACGTGCGTTGGGCTCTACGTCGGGACGTGCGTTGGGCTCTACGTCGGGACGTGCGTTGGGCTCTACGTCTGTAATTAGCTAACTTTCAGGTCTACGTCGGGACGTGCGTTGGGCTCTACGTCGGGACGTGCGTTGGGCTCTACGTCGGGACGTGCGTTGGGCTCTACGTCGGGATTTAGCTTAATTTCAGGTCTACGTCGGGACGTGCGTTGGCCTCTACGTCGGGATTTAGCTTACTTTCAGCTCTACGTCGGGACGTGCGTTGGCCTCTACGTCGGGATTTAGCTTACTTTCAGCTCTACGTCGGGACGTGCGTTGGCCTCTACGTCGGGATTTAGCTTACTTTCAGCTCTACGTCGGGACGTGCTTTGGCCTCTACGTCGGGATTTAGCTTACTTTCAGCTCTACGTCGGGACGTGCGTTGAGCTCTACGTCGGGACGTGCGTTGGGCTCTACGTCTGTAGTTAGCTAACTTTCAGTTCTACGTCTGGAAGTGCGTTGGGCTCTACGTCGGGATTTAGCTTGCTTTCAGCTCTACGTCGGGACGTGCGTTTGGCTCTACGTCGGGACGTGCGTTGGGCTCTATGTCGGGACGTGCGTTGGGCTCTACGTCGGGACGTGCGTTGGGCTCTACGTCGGGATTTAGCTTACTTTCAGCTCTACGTCGTGACGCGCGTTTGCCTCTACGTCGGGACGCGCGTTGGCCTCTACGTCGGGATTTAGCTTACTTTCAGCTCTACGTCGGGACGCGCGTTGGGCTCTACGTCGGGACGCGCGTTGGGCTGTACGTCGGGACGCGCGTTGGGCTCTACGTCGGGACGCGCGTTGGGCTCTACGTCGGGACGCGCGTTGGGCTGTACGTCGGGACGCGCGTTGGGCTCTACGTCGGGACGCGCGTTGGCCTCTACGTCGGGATTTAGCTTACTTTCAGCTCTACGTCGGGACGTGCGTTGGCCTCTACGTCGGGATTTAGCTTACTTTCAGCTCTACGTCGGGACGTGCGTTGGCCTCTACGTCGGGATTTAGCTTACTTTCAGCTCTACGTCGGGACGTGCTTTGGCCTCTACGTCGGGATTTAGCTTACTTTCAGCTCTACGTCGGGATGTGCGTTGGGCTCTACGTCGGGACGTGCGTTGGGCATTACGTCGGGACGTGCGTTGGGCTCTACGTCTGTAGTTAGCTAACTTTCAGTTCTACGGCGGGACGTGCGTTGGGCTCTACGTCGGGATTTAGTTTACTTTCAGCTCTACGTCGGGACGTGCGTTGGGCTCTACGTCGGGATTTAGCTTACTTTCAGCTCTACGTCGGGACGTGCGTTGGCCTCTACGTCGGGATTTAGCTTACTTTCAGCTCTACGTCGGGACGTGCGTTGGGCTCTACGTCGGGACGTGCGTTGGGCATTACGTCGGGACGTGCGTTGGGCTCTACGTCTGTAGTTAGCTAACTTTCAGTTCTACGTCGGGACGTGCGTTGGGCTCTACGTCGGGATTTAGCTTACTTTCAGCTCTACGTCGGGACGTGTGTTGGGCTCTATGTCGGGACTTGCGTTGGGCTCTACGTCGGGACGTGCGTTGGGCTCTACGTCGGGACGTGCGTTGGGCTCTACGTCGGGACGTGCGTTGGGCTCTACGTCGGGATTTAGCTTACTTTCAGCTCTACGTCGGGACGTGCGTTGGGCTCTACGTCGGGACGTGCGTTGGGCTCTACGTCGGGATGTGCGTTGGGCTTTACGTCGGGACGTGCGTTGGGCTCTACGTCTGTAGTTAGCTAACTTTCGGCTCTACGTCGGGACGTGCGTTGGGCTCTACGTCGGGACTTAGCTTACTTTCAGCTCTACGTCGGGACGTGCGTTGGGCTCTACGTCGGGACGTGCGTTGGGCTCTACGTCGGGACGTGCGTTGGGCTCTACGTCTGTAATTAGCTAACTTTCAGGTCTACGTCGGGACGTGCGTTGGGCTCTACGTCGGGACGTGCGTTGGGCTCTACGTCGGGACGTGCGTTGGGCTCTACGTCGGGATTTAGCTTAATTTCAGGTCTACGTCGGGACGTGCGTTGGCCTCTACGTCGGGATTTAGCTTACTTTCAGCTCTACGTCGGGACGTGCGTTGGCCTCTACGTCGGGATTTAGCTTACTTTCAGCTCTACGTCGGGACGTGCGTTGGCCTCTACGTCGGGATTTAGCTTACTTTCAGCTCTACGTCGGGACGTGCTTTGGCCTCTACGTCGGGATTTAGCTTACTTTCAGCTCTACGTCGGGACGTGCGTTGAGCTCTACGTCGGGACGTGCGTTGGGCTCTACGTCTGTAGTTAGCTAACTTTCAGTTCTACGTCTGGAAGTGCGTTGGGCTCTACGTCGGGATTTAGCTTGCTTTCAGCTCTACGTCGGGACGTGCGTTTGGCTCTACGTCGGGACGTGCGTTGGGCTCTACGTCGGGACGTGCGTTGGGCTCTACGTCGGGACGTGCGTTGGGCTCTACGTCGGGATTTAGCTTACTTTCAGCTCTACGTCGGGACGCGCGTTTGCCTCTACGTCGGGACGCGCGTTGGCCTCTACGTCGGGATTTAGCTTACTTTCAGCTCTACGTCGGGACGCGCGTTGGGCTCTACGTCGGGACGCGCGTTGGGCTGTACGTCGGGACGCGCGTTGGGCTCTACGTCGGGACGCGCGTTGGGCTCTACGTCGGGACGCGCGTTGGGCTGTACGTCGGGACGCGCGTTGGGCTCTACGTCGGGACGCGCGTTGAGCTCTACGTCGGGACGCGCGTTGGGCTCTACGTCGGGACGCGCGTTGGGCTCTACGTCGGGACGCGCGTTGGGCTCTACGTCGGGATTTAGCTTACTTTTAGCTCTACGTCGGGACGTGCGTTGGGCTCTACGTCGGGACGTGCGTTGGGCTCTACGTCGGGACGTGCGTTGGGCTCTACGTCTGTAGTTAGCTAACTTTCAGCTCTACGTCGGGACGTGCGTTGGGCTCTACGTCGGGACGTGCGTTGGGCTCTACGTCGGGACGTCGTTGGGCTCTACGTCAAGACGTGCGTTGGGCTCTACGTCGGGATTTAGCTTACTTTCAGCTCTACGTCGGGACGTGCGTTGGGCTCTACGTCGGGACGTGCGTTGGGCTCTACGTCTGTAGTTAGCTAACTTTCAGCTCTACGTCGGGACGTGCGTTGGGCTCTACGTCGGGACGTGCGTTGGGCTCTACGTCGGGATTTAGCTTACTTTCATCTCTACGTCGGGACGTGCGTTGGCCTCTACGTCGGGACGTGCGTTGGCCTCTACGTCGGGACGTGCGTTGGCCTCTACGTCAGGATTTAGCTTACTTTCAGCTCTACGTTGGGACTTGCGTTGGCCTCTACGTCGGGATTTAGCTTACTTTCAGCTCTACGTCGGGACGTGCGTTGGGCTCTACGTCGGGACGTGCGTTGGGCTCTACGTCGGGACGTGCGTTGGGCTCTACGTCGGGACGTGCGTTGGGCTCTACGTCGGGTGTGCGTTGGGCTCTACGTCTGTAGTTAGCTAACTTTCAGCTCTACGTCGGGACGTGCATTGGGCGCTACGTCGGGACGTGCGTTGGGCTCTACGTCGGGACGTGCGTTGAGCTCTACGTCGTGATTTAGCTTACTTTCAGCTCTACGTCGGGACGTGCGTTGGGCTCTACGTCGGGACGTGTGTTGGGCTCTACGTCGGGATTTAGCTTACTTTCAGCTCTACGTCGGGACGTGCGTTGGCCTCTACGTCGGGATTTAGCTTACTTTCAGCTCTACGTCGGGACGTGCGTTGGCCTCTACGTCGGGATTTAGCTTACTTTCAGCTCTACGTCGGGACGTGCTTTGGCCTCTACGTCGGGATTTAGCTTACTTTCAGCTCTACGTCGGGATGTGCGTTGGGCTCTACGTCGGGACGTGCGTTGGGCATTACGTCGGGACGTGCGTTGGGCTCTACGTCTGTAGTTAGCTAACTTTCAGTTCTACGTCGGGACGTGCGTTGGGCTCTACGTCGGGATTTAGTTTACTTTCAGCTCTACGTCGGGACGTGCGTTGGGCTCTACGTCGGGACGTGCGTTGGGCTCTACGTCGGGACGTGCGTTGGGCTCTACGTCGGGACGTGCGTTGGGCTCTACGTCGGGACGTGCGTTGGGCTCTACGTCGGGATTTAGCTTACTTTCAGCTCTACGTCGGGACGTGCGTTGGGCTCTACGTCGGGACGTGCGTTGGGCTCTACGTCGGGACGTGCGTTGGGCTTTACGTCGGGACGTGCGTTGGGCTCTACGTCTGTAGTTAGCTAACTTTCGGCTCTACGTCGGGACGTGCGTTGGGCTCTACGTCGGGACGTGCGTTGGGCTCTACGTCGGGACGTGCGTTGGGCTCTACGTCGGGATTTAGCTTACTTTCAGCTCTACGTCGGGACGTGCGTTGGGCTCTACGTCGGGACGTGCGTTGGGCTCTACGTCGGGATGTGCGTTGGGCTTTACGTCGGGACGTGCGTTGGGCTCTACGTCTGTAGTTAGCTAACTTTCGGCTCTACGTCGGGACGTGCGTTGGGCTCTACGTCGGGACTTAGCTTACTTTCAGCTCTACGTCGGGACGTGCGTTGGGCTCTACGTCGGGACGTGCGTTGGGCTCTACGTCGGGACGTGCGTTGGGCTCTACGTCTGTAATTAGCTAACTTTCAGGTCTACGTCGGGACGTGCGTTGGGCTCTACGTCGGGACGTGCGTTGGGCTCTACGTCGGGACGTGCGTTGGGCTCTACGTCGGGATTTAGCTTACTTTCAGCTCTACGTCGGGATGTGCGTTGGGTTCTATGTCGGGACGTGCGTTGGGCTCTACGTCGGGACGTGCGTTGGGCTCTACGTCGGGACGTGCGTTGGGCTCTACTTCGGGACGTGCTTTGGGCTCTACGTCGGGATTTAGCTTAATTTCAGGTCTACGTCGGGACGTGCGTTGGCCTCTACGTCGGGATTTAGCTTACTTTCAGCTCTACGTCGGGACGTGCGTTGGCCTCTACGTCGGGATTTAGCTTACTTTCAGCTCTACGTCGGGACGTGCGTTGGCCTCTACGTCGGGATTTAGCTTACTTTCAGCTCTACGTCGGGACGTGCTTTGGCCTCTACGTCGGGATTTAGCTTACTTTCAGCTCTACGTCGGGACGTGCGTTGAGCTCTACGTCGGGACGTGCGTTGGGCTCTACGTCTGTAGTTAGCTAACTTTCAGTTCTACGTCTGGAAGTGCGTTGGGCTCTACGTCGGGATTTAGCTTGCTTTCAGCTCTACGTCGGGACGTGCGTTTGGCTCTACGTCGGGACGTGCGTTGGGCTCTACGTCGGGACGTGCGTTGGGCTCTACGTCGGGACGTGCGTTGGGCTCTACGTCGGGATTTAGCTTACTTTCAGCTCTACGTCGGGACGCGCGTTTGCCTCTACGTCGGGACGCGCGTTGGCCTCTACGTCGGGATTTAGCTTACTTTCAGCTCTACGTCGGGACGTGCGTTGGGCTCTACGTCGGGATTTAGCTTACTTTCAGCTCTACGTCGGGACGTGCGTTGGGCTCTACGTCTGTAGTTAGCTAACTTTCGGCTCTACGTCGGGACGTGCGTTGGGCTCTACGTCGGGACATGTGTTTCTAAGCAGAGAATAGAAACGCTTCCGCAAGTCTATTAAGATTCCTGATAAGATGGTAAAAGGAAAAGCAAAGAAAGAAGTCTGTCTTATTTGATGGGGACAGGAAATAACACCGTATTACATAACCCATTAAATGTTCCAAGCTTTACTTCACACTAAAGCTCAATGCCAATGGTTTTATATATGTGTGTGTGTGTTTTTGTAAAAACCTGTGTAGCTGTTCTGGCAGATCTGCACTGATCCATTGCCATAATTTTTTTTTCCCAGTGGTTCAAATCTCTGACACCAACCCAGTGCTCTAGTACAAAAATACTAGAGTACAATAGTTCAATTTCTAGTGCTAAGGTCTAAATTGTTTTCCCTGTGGTTTGAGAGTGAAAATTTGGCACATCAAACAGGCCACAAGATCATCCAAATTAAACTTCATCCAAACAATTGAACCCACTCCTGTAAACACAGTAAGCAAATTTATATCCAAGCATTTGGCTTTACATTGTTTCGAATTATTTGCTAGCATATATGGAACGTGATAAAACAGGTGATTACTCAATCACTGGCATAAAATGCACCAAAAATAAATATAAGCTAATATTAGTTGGCAAGTTCTGAATGATCCAGAGGTTCCCTTTAACATGCGCATTTGAGCTTCAGATTTGGGAAAGAAAAAGTTTTCTTTTAGTCTTGAGTGTTCACGGATTACGTCCACTGCATAGTAAACTGCTTTTCATGGTATTTGAATAGCACTGTGGTGTTAAAAATACGCGCGTAACTATAGTATCATTTTGCCAGAATGCATTTAAAGAGTATGCTGAAAGATATATTTCAATGGCAAATGGTGACAGAACAAGAATATATTGGGGGTGCTTTCTTTGGAGATTTAATGGGTCACTTCTTAAATATACATGAAGTGGTAAAGCCGCAAAGGACCGGCTACATTGAATGAGGGTCTCACTCCAAAATCACTGAGGGAATTTTTTAACACTTTGGATCTGATCTAAATGTTCACTTGGTGTAAACATCTGGAAGATGTTTACTTTCTACAGTTACAGCCCAGGCCAACCGAGGAGAGAGGAGTGATGGCCTGTAGTGAGTTATGTGCTCAGCATTGTTGCCCAAAGGCCAGTGTAGTTGAAGGGACACCGGCCTAACTGCATCTGTGCTGAGGAGTAGCCAGAGAAGGCGTGCCGTTTAAGTAGGTCTTTAATTTGAAGGAGCCCAACTGAAAGGCATCCTGTCTCTGGATGCAGCCATTGACTGTTCCCTGCTGCAAGGCATTGGCATACACATGCATGGCCCTGTTACACAGTCTGACGCATGGCTTCTCATAGGATAGGACCCAGAAATGCTTGAGCTGCCTGCCTTTTCTCAAAGGGGCTCTACGCACACAGATGCTAGCATACCTCCATGGAGCTCCCCCTAAGAAGTCTGTGGCAATGCTGCATACAGCAATTGCCTGTGATTTTCTCGTGGTTCTTCCCTTTAGTTGCAAAAGGATTTGAGCAAAGCTAGTTTGTTCCTTCCAGCATGGGCCACGTTCTCTGTGCAGGTGCACCACTGTAATTAAAACTGGAGTAACTCTAATGACTCCCATTTACTCAGGTTACTGCAAGCTGGTCCTGAGATGAAGCATAGATCTTGCTGCCTCCTCCTCCTAACATAATTGTTAAGGACATAAACTACAACTGCGTTCACTGTGACTACTGAACTAGAGGGTAAACAGGCTTAGCACAGTAATACAGAGGATTTAAAGTCATGGGTTCTTATGCCTGTTAACGGTCTAGTTCCAAAGATCTGATCCAGATTCTGTTTATCTGTGGTGTAAATCTAGACTAATTCGATGTGCTCAGTGGAATTGTGGCTGTATAAAGCTGAATGAGAAGAGAATCAGCATGTAGGTATCAAACGTGGTGGACAGATGTCCCCTTCAGGATTCTTCTGTTTCAGTGGTAGGGGATATCACCTCCAGCTTTTCTTCAGTCACCTGCAACAATCTGGCAAACTCGACTGCAGAAAAAGCAGTCTTTCTGCTACCTAGGAGAGATATTCTACCGTTATACTTCAACCCTGTGTGAAGAAGGGACATCCGTTCATTGCTTGAAAATAGGACTTGGAGGCAGCTCCTCAGTAAAATTTAAGCCAAATATAGTTTCTGCCCTTCTGAAATATTTTGAAGGGAAGGAAAGAAGCGGAGGACTGTCATACTAAGAACTTCTACCTTCATGTTTTTATAAAACTCGTGGGTCACTGCCCTTGTTTTTCACCTGGACAGCTGCATCTAAAGGCCTGTAAGGCTCGAGAGATTAAATGCATTGCAAGTATAAGAGCGGAAAGACACCTAAAGACAGCATAACCTGGATTCCATCTTTCAGTTTTTAAGAAATGCTGAATTTTGGTAATGACATTACATAAGGTAAATTAGGAGTTATTTTTTGGTATCCATCCAAACCTTCCTGGGTAAGATGTGATTTGACCTAAAGAGGAGACAGGCTCAAGAAGAAAACCAGACATGCAAAATTGTTTGGCTGTTCTTGCTTGCTCTGATAAATACCACGGCCGGAGCTAGGGTAGCTTCTCTGAAAAGATGACTGTATTTATCATGCTATCAGATGTTTACTAAAAAGAATTATGCTCTTACTCAGTGGTATTGTAATAGAGGACATAAATTAACACAGTGTTTTGGAACTATGCATATTTTTTTCAGCCAAACATTTGGCCTGCGGCCCAGATAACAATGAGGTTTAGGGCAAAGCTGTGCACTCTGAGTAACCCATGGGATCAACAGCTCCCTTTCCCAACACACATTTTATTTTTACCTTTCCATTCTGTCTCTTCCTTCCCAATTGGAAAAGCAAAATTGAGACAGTAATGAAAACAATGAGACACAATACATTGATTCAAGGATTCCAAGTGCTCCTTGCCCATATACATCTTCCGTGTCCTTTTTGGTCATCAAAATGCCTTTGAATTAAGGAGGAACTTAGAGCAATGCTCTCAGGCAAGAGAAAGAGAGACCATGTGAGGTGGAAAGATGGGTCTGCAAGACAGGGACAACTTGGAAAGCCATACTCTAAGACTGCAAAACCTCTTTCTTCAGTGAAAAGATACATACTGATCATTTCCTCATTGGTTACTGCCATCACACACAAGGCAACTCGCTTCTCCTGTTCCGGCGTAAAACTGGCCAGTTTTTTTTTCCTTCTCTTTTAGGGCTCAAACTGGCAAAGTGCATGTTAAGGTTCAAGGCCTTGAGAAACTCTGGAGCAACTGGAAAGTTCTCCTGGGTTATAGTATCATTTACTGATAGAACTTTACCTCTGCTGATGCCCCTATTACTGTCCACAAAGTCAGACTCCTCTGCTTACGGATTTGTTAAGAGCAGTCTTCTAAAGGACACACTCCCTTGGCCTTTAGGGACCAGCATAAAACTCGCATACAGTGCCCGTGTTTTCAGGAGACTAAGACTCTGGCTGGTTGCCAACACAAGTGAGAAAAGGATAATGGATCTTATCCCTTTGAAGAACAGACACAATATAGCAGCCTTTCTCCTCCATCCCCTTTGAAGTACACGACAACACAGAGGAGACAATGAAAAAGACGGAAATTTAATGTGAATGCACCTAGGAGTAATCAAAAAAAGATCCTCTTCTGCAATTTGACCAGAAAAGCACACCCTTCTCGAAGGAAGGAACTCCCATCTAAAAGGAAGTTCATTCAGAGTGAGGGAGGTCATGAATGTGCAGCATACGGCATATGCTACACCTGTTCCTTATACAGACACTCATGGGGTTAAGAGAGATGATATGGTTGATCTAATCTAATGGTACACTGTGGCCAAGACGGAAAGCCAAGTCTCCTGTTACCATCCTCACTCCCACTGTTTGTGTCATGCCATTTCTGGGTTCATCAGAACACTTCATGAGGCAATTCAATCATTCAACCCAACAGAAAACCAGTCCAAGCAAAAAAGAAATGGATTTGCCCTCTTCTGGGCTAGTAAGCTCAGTCAGCAACGGACAGAGCAGGAAAGAACTGGTAGCACTGAGAGTGGCACTGAGAGTGGCGACTGGAAAGGAAGAAGACCACTCTCACTGGGCAGCAGTGTGTGGCTAGTCTGGTTCTTGGCATGCAGTAAGACTACCCTTGAATGGAATCAGTTCCTCAGTCTCACTCTTCACAAAGCATGCTGATTAATTAGTGCACAGCAAATTTGTATCATACCTTATTGCGCAGTAACTTCCAATGGCAGACATAGCTCTTCTCACGCTGGCAAAGCTTCATAAACCAATAGGGCAGCAGGGATCAATGCCAGCAGGGAAGCTGTCTTTGCTTTGACAGGGAAAAAAAAAAATCTAAGAAGAGATGCTTTCCTTCCAGAAAGGCAGTGAGACACAACTGCTGTATTCTCTCATAGGTACCCACTGGGGTGGAAAATGTTTTCCCTGTGGGAATGCTGCTTTCAGCAAGGTGTCAGAGAACAATGCTGTCACCAGCCCCAGCCACATATGATTTCCATGTCTCTTTCTATCTTTTCTTCTCACATAGTTACTTGTGCGCTTTATCTGGCTGGAGCAGGGCCATTTATCTCCTATGGTACATTGCTTCCCAGGTCAAGTCTGCCTCTCCCTTCCCCCTTCTCTCCTCAACAGCTTGAAAAACATACCTTAAATTCTGTAAAGTAATCGAAGGCCTTGTTCTCTGCCATCAAAAGAGTCTAAAGGGCTTGCTGTGAAAGATGCTGGACAGTTCTGGTACTGGCAACCTCCGTACTCCTGCCAGCCAAAATTCTGCTCGTGACGAGACTAAGACTATATCTCTCCACTACCGCTCTCTTCTGCCACTGCCAAAAGAGGAGTGAGAATAAAGCAGGATCCTCAGGGTCTCTGTACTGAAAGCAACTAAGGAGCAAAGAAGTGAGAATAGAAGCTGAAATGAAGGACTGAAGAGCACGCAGTAGGAAGAATGGATATGTGTGATTTGTGGTGTTGTATGAGCACCTGGAGTTTCAGTATGCCTGGGTCTATCCCATCTACACTCCACTTACTCTTAAACTGGGCTGTGAGAATAAATTTAGTGTTGCCTGCAGATGTGTAACCACTTCTCATACTGTACCTTTTCCGCTTGGCAAGAAAGCACTATCTCTAGCTAAAAGCTGAAAGTAAAGCTGTCTCTGTTTTTTGTGCACAGACTGACAGGTCAGTCTGTGTTGCTTCCCTCTGGTGAGGAAACTCCTGAGAGTATTGAGTCATTGGTTTCCTGCCATTGCTGGGGCAGAGCAGAAGCACAGTGTCTGACCTCAAAGAGGACTCAGTTCAGGGCTCCTACTTCTGCAACATTAATGACTGAATTTTGCAGATACTGACATTTCACCTCAGCAAATGGTAGTCTGACAAGGACTGGCAAATAGGGAAGCTCAGAGAGGAGCCAACACATACCTGATTCCCACAGAGTCTGTTGTCTTCCTGCAAACAGATGACCTTCACAGACAGCCAGGTGGCAAGCACGTGGGAACACTTGGAATTTTTAGAGGAAAAATGTGGCAGGCTTTTTTTTTGCAGCAGGTATTTGCTCATCCTCTTGCTGACTCTCCATTTCCCAATTACCTGCAAAATGCCTTCTTTTAGAGAAGACTCCCATAGAAAGGTTTACTGCACGAGTGTTTACTGTTTAAGAGTTTCAGTCCAGAGCAAGTATGTCACAAATTCTGTCCCTTCTGGCAATCGGCCCTTAGCAAAAGATTTCTCTAATGTTTAAACTGAATGGCGGCATGCGTGTGCATTTCGTACTGACAAGTAAGAGGTTACGGCTGTCGGGGGCAGTTTGTTCATGAGCCAGCCAATTTTGTAGCAAGGATGCATTGGATCTGCGATGGAGGAACATTATGGTTTCTATTCCTCTGACAAACGTGCACGCTTCAAATGATGCCAGTCCTTCCTCAGCTTATCCTAGTGCTCACTGCAATTTATATGCCAAAACCATTGCTATTCCTCTCCCTGGCATCCCAGCTGGGAGAGCTCTGGGAAGGGAGAGAATCAATTTTCCTGGCAAGAAGTAGGTCACATGGCAGCATGTTTTGCCCATTTTTTCTCTGCCAAGCCCCATCCTAACATACCCTTGTCCTCTGCCGATTCTGATAGGCTGGTCTTTTTCCAGAGTGGACTGGGAAACTAGCTAAAAAAATAAAACAATCAACCAGCTTCTGCTCAATGCCAGATGCTGTGCTTTGTAAAAATGGCTCAGGTGAGATCCTGCTGGCCAAGTCAGTAGGAGATTTGCCAGTGGTGTACAGGATGCCACATCAGGCTTTTCCAGCAAGAAGCAGTCTTGGAATTTATTACAGAAAGTATCCTTTCATACTAACAACAACCACCCGCAAGATTTGGTTCCAAAGGAGTCCAAAATGCAGTGTACAGACTGGATGTAGAGGTGTAATGGATTAAGGATGGGAAATGTTTCTTTCGGATTCATTTTCAAGACAGCAGTTTTCCTATTTTTTTATGCCAGGCCAGACACTTCAAAAACTACAGGCATAACTGCTTCATGCTGTAGCCTGAATCGCTTCAACCATTCTGTCAGAGACATCCTCCCTGCACTAGTAATTTTCATCCCTCCTCTACCTCAGTTCACCTATATGCAGAATACAGCTAATAACATCCCCTCAAGTAAAGCACCTTCCATTGACTGTCTTGCTGAATATCGTGGTCAGCTGTTTTGGTCGTGGACTATTTTTTACCCCATGAATTACTGGGCAGCATCCAGCATAACTGGGAACTCTCAGTACTCCTATAATAAAAGAAGTACTTGTAACACTGGCACCATTCATAAGGCAGCATGCCATCCTAACCACCAGCTTAACCCATCAGCTCTCGGCACATTCCCAGGTTTAGGCTTGGAATCTTGATGACTACGACAGACCACCAGGATACATGTCCAGCTGTTAGGATGTGCTTCTTTCCCCTTCCTCTGACAGGTACCAGGCTACCAGAGTCTAAGCAGCAACCTGCAAGATGGCTCAAGGCTTCCACTGGGAGACCATTTCCTATGCCAGCAAGCAGTGCCTGGCATCTTCCATGGCTCACTCCTGCTCACTGTCATTTGTATTCCAAAATTAAGCCTCAAAATTAATGAGGAGATTAAGTTAGAGAATAAGATTCAAAGTTCTAGGTTGCTGCAAACAAGACACCTTGGATTAATCAGCATACATGTTTAAAACAGATTATAATGACTGGTGGTGTCAAAGTGGAGCTGAAAAATACAGTTTATAAAAGCGCTGGATTAAGCAGGCAGCTTCATGGCATCAGGCAAAGCAGAGGGAATAACTGCATCACTGAAAAGCATACACGTCTGCTTAACTCTGACTCAAAAAGATGCATATGCCTGTGTCCAAATTTGCATCTGATTGGCTTTGTTCTTAAAAAAGATACTCGAGTGTTTTGCTGTACTTCAGCATGACACAAGAAACAGGCGTGCAGTACCAAAGCAAGCACAAGCCACATCAATGCACGTGCAAAAGACCAAAGGCTTTGCACTTATTGTGTGAAATATGATTATTACCAAAAGGCAAGTGCACATGCAAAAAGATTTCTAGTGCACTCAATGTGATTTGCCAGTGTGTCGCATGCTGATCAACACAGCACACTGCAGTCCTAATTCTGGAGTCCTTAAAATCAACTGTGCACTACAGCTGCATATGATAAGTGCTTCACTGTCGGATTTTCCTTACTTCAGATTTGTTCCTCTTTGGACATCTTTCTAAGTTGGTTTTATTTTATGAACTGTTTTAGTTGCTTGAGTCTCTTTTCATTCATGTTAGCAGACCAGTCAGAGCAGGGACTAGCAATGGGGCTCTGGTCTTCCCTATGACACTGACTTTCCAGCAATCATTGGGCAAGCTACTGAAACTCTGGGACTACTGAGGATTAAAGGCCCTTTATGCTCTCCTGCCAAAACTGGGGTGACAGGAAGTGGATGTGACTTCAGTTTGCTGTAAAGTTTCTTTTGCTTGTGAAAAGGGCATTTCTAGGTCTCCCTCTCTCCCTGCCTCCATTTATCCAGGTCCCTGTTGATTGTGGGAAGTGTGGTGGGTTTCCACTGGCGCTTTTGTTGTATTTTCTTCCTCTGGTTGAGGAAAGGAAGTGATGGAGCACCTTGGTGGGCACTCAACAGCCAGCCAAGGTCAACCCATGGCAGTTTGCTTCTGCTGGGCTCTCTGTTCCTGTTTTTTCCTTCTTGCATGTTTCTTGTACCCCATCGCTTTTGAAAGTTTCTACCTCTCCGTTCCTGTCTTTTAACTTCTCACTTAAGTCTCTTGAACCCAGTCGCTTTTTAAATTTTCTTGCAACCTCTCTCTTGCTCTCCCCCTCCCTGACCTAATTTTAATTTCTTGCCTATGTTTCTCGTCTCCTGTTGTTTTTCACATTTTTGCCTGCATCCCTTTACGCAGGTCCATATACCTATTCTTTTAATTCTTGTACCCTTTCACATTTAAAATATTCTTTCTGCTTTTCCCTCTGTCCATCTCCCTGTCTCTAGTTCTTAATTCTTCCCTCTGTGTCCTCTACCCAACCACTTCTTCAGTTTTGCTTCTTCCATCTGTCACCCTGCCCCCATGTGTTATTTCTTGCCTGTGTTTCCCGTACTCCATCGCTTTTTGAAATATTTGTTCTACATGTGTTTCTATTTGGCTCCCTGTTTCTATTTTTAATTTCTTGCCTATGTTTCTTTTCCCCTGTTGCTTTAGAATTTGTCCCTGGCCCTTGTTTTGCCTCTGTCTCGTCAGTCCCTTCTGCCTCACTCCCCATCTCTCCCATTTGTCTCTCAGTCCCTATTTTCTGGTGCAATCTCTCAGCTCTCCTCTCTACACCCTTGTCCCCCTCTCCATCCCTCTCTTGTTCATGGTGTCCCATTTTCTGGCTCCCTCTCCCAATTTCTTAATGCTTTCCCGTGTTTCTTGTGCCTCACTGCATTGCAATTTCTCTTTCTCATTTTCCCTCCCTCTGGCACCCTGTCCCTCCTTTTTTAATTCCTCTCTCTGTCCTGTATGCTCTCACTTAAAAAAAAAAAAAAATTCTTCCTCAATTTTCTTCTATCCACCTCCCCAACCCTATTTTTAAATTATTTCTGTTTCTTGTACCCTGTTGCTCTTAAAGATTTCTATCTACTTTTATCCCACATCCTGTCTTTATTTTTTAATTATGCCTTATCTTTCCTTACCACCATCCTTTTAAATTTTTCTTTCTCTGTCTCCATTTTTGTTGGCTGTCACTTTCTGTATTTTTATATCTTTCCCCTTTATTTCCCTAATCCCTATTGCTTACACTGTATTTTCTACATCTACTCTTTGCTTTTTGATATCTTAAGTTTTAACTTTTTCTTTTTCTTCAGTGCCTTTGCTTTATAGATTTTTCTTTCTACTTCTCCATTACTATTTTTATTTTTTTCCCTTATTTCCTTAATCCCCATCACTTTTAAAAGTTTCTGTCTACAGACTTGCTTGTCTGTGTTTCACTGTCACGGTTTGGCTGGTCCAGAATCACAGCCCAGCAATGCTCAGCAGGCTGTTAGCAGTTTGAGTCAGCTACAGGTGTAGCCCGGACCATTGTGTCATGCTCAGTATAAAGCGGGAAGGTTTGCTGAGGAAGGGGATCTCCCGCGGGGCTCCTGCAGGGCTCTCTCCTTTCCCTGCTTCTCCTTGCTCCCGAGGACCCCTCTCCTGTCGATCGTGGCTGCTGCACGTTCATTTGGCCCAGTGTAACTTTGCATGCCTCTGTTGGTAGTGGTGCTGTCTCGTTAAACCCGATTTCACTTCGACCCGCAGGTCTCCTCCCCTTTTCTCGACGCCCCTCCCTGGCTAGTGAGGGGTCATCGGGGGACAGGGCAGCTGTTGCCGTGTAGCCCCGGACACGGGCTGGAGGGGCACGTTCGCTGCCTTTTCTGTCCATCGCCCCCGGATTTCCTCAGAGCCCGCGCTTCTTAAATGGGCTTTCTGCGCGTTTCAGTTCGCTTTGCGGCGCTCTGCTGCCACCATGCGGCCAAGGGCAGGTACTGCAGCCCCGACCCGCGCATGCGCGGTGTCGCTCGCTGTTTCCACGCTGCCGTTCGCCCGCAGCGGCCATGCGAGACCGCGGGGGCTGCCTGGCGCCGTCTGCTGCCTCCCGGTAAGGCAGCCCCGCTGCCGCTCCGCGGGCGCGGGGCCGGCGCTGCCGTTCTGCCCCTCGCCCTCTGCCCGTTCGCGCGCCGGCTCCGGCCCCTCCGGCGCGTCGGTGGTGGGCGGGGCAAGCGCGTGCCGGGCAAACGCGTGCCCGGCAGCAGCACGGCGGCGCGCCGGGGGAGGGCCGAGGCCACCGGTGAGGCGAGCGAGTCATCCCTTTCGGCGGGTGCGCGGGGTCTCCTGGTCGGCGGCGGCCCGGAGGTGCCGTCCCGCTCCCTTCTCCCGCCCCTGGTGCGCGTGCTTTGGCGCTGCCCAGCGGTGCTCCCGCCCGCCCAGGGGTGTGTCTTCCATGCTCCCCCCGCCCGGCAGGGGGCGCGCTTTGCCGCATCCCCCCGTCCTGGTGGGCGCGTGTTCCTGCATCCTGTCGCGCCGCCGGAAGCGTCACTTCCGCCTCTCTCCCCGCCCCTCCGGGGCGCGTGGCTTCCTGCACTCTCCGGTGCACCGCCCGGCAGTGCGAGTCGCGGCAGGAGCGGCGCGGTCACCGAACGTTGCGGGGCTGGGGCTGGGGCTGCGGCTGGGGCTCTTCTGGCTCGGGCTCCGCCGGGGGAGCGGGTGAGTGGGGAGCGGGCGATCGACCGGTGGGTCCCGGGGAAAGCCGTGAGGCGGGCGGCCAGGCCGGCGGGGCCCGTGTCGGAGGCGCGGAGCGGGGGGGGGCTGCGGGCGGAGCCGCGCCGTGTGGGAAGGAGCGGGGGGGAGCCGCGCCGTGGGGGGGAGGGTGGGGAGGGCGATGTCCCCGCAGGGCCGGAAGCCGGGCAGGCGCCTCTCGCGACACGGCGGGAGCGGCGGTCCCGGGGCGCGGCGCTGCCGGGCTGCCCTGCCGGTGCGCCGGAGCGGGCCGGGCGGTGCTCGCCGGTGTCTGGGGCGGGGCGGCGGGGCCTGCTCGGTGCCGGGCAAAGGGGACGGAAAGGGGCCGGCTGGGGCTCCAGGGGGCCCTGCCCGGCCCCTCGGGCAGAACCTTGCTCGGTCTTCTCGCCGCTGGCCGGGCGACCTGACCAAGAGGTTCCTGTTCCGCCGCCTCTTCCCGGCGTCGCGTTCCGCGTCCCACGAGGGAGATCCCGCGCGGGCGGATGCGGTCGGTGCTTGGGCGATGGCCCACGTGGGGCTGGGGGAGCGCGGAGGGGCCAGGGCGAGTGGAAGGGCCCCGCCGCCCCTCCCCACCCAAGCCCGGGGCAGAGAAGCTGGAGACAAAACGCCGTTAATGGAGCACGGTTCGTTCCCCGGGAGGTCTCTTGGGAGTCGAGAGTGTTTTTTTTTTCCGGGCCGAGGAACAGACTTTCCTCCGTGGTAAGTGCAGAGCTGCCTGTTGCCGCCTTGAGAGTTTCTCTTCTCGTGGTTCACCCTGATTTTATGGGTGGGGTGGAGATGGCTTTTTATTTTTAGATGCCCGAGTACATTGTCAGTAACCTGTGGTGTGAGGACAGTGAACTCTTGAGCACCTAGATGCCGGTAGAAATGTAACCAAAGACACAGGATGGACAGTGATGTTTAAACTTGGTTTATAGTCGATTTGGTTTTTTCATTAGAGTGTTGATGACTGCTTGTCCTGTGGTTCAGTCCACATGCTATTCCGTGGAGCCCTCAGTCTGGGACTTTTATGTGTTAAAAAAAAAAAGCTTGTCCTTCAAAAAAAAGAACTAGTCCTTCGTAGGACTGAGGTATAGACTTGGGGAGTCTCTTAAAGACGTGATCAGAATTAAAGCTGGATTTCACTTAACGTTGCTGCTGTTTGTCTTTGCTTTTGTTACTGTCCCCACCGCTCCGTCATGATTGGGAGCTCCGAATCATGCCCTTTTTTTTTTTTCCAATTTGTAATGCCTTTCTCCCCCCTGCCCCTCTCCTAGGACTGTAGCGTACAGACCCTTCATTTAAACGTTAGTTTGTTTCCTCACAATTGAGTTCTGATGATTGAAATCACAGAAATTACACCTGTCTGTCTTACAGATTCGGAGTATTTCTGAACATGTACCCTCACAGACAAATGCTGTGGGGATACGCATCTTCTGCACTTCATCCTCCAGCAGGACAATCCGCCGAGACGGGGACGAGCTGTGAAGGGGCAGTTTCTGCAAGGAGGCGGTTGACAAGGACAGGTGGGTCGCTGTACATTTTAAGGATAGTATTCGATTTGGGATGTCTAGGGTGAGGAAACCCTGGCTCTGTGTAGGCTTGAGAAAAGGTGCGTAGTTATCTGTGTCGATCTAAGGAAGGGAGTTCTGGTGAGACTGAAGCTGCCAATGAGTCAGAAGGAGGAAAAAAAAGAAAAAAAAAAAAAAAGGCAGAAAGCACCCAGTTTTCTATGAAAACCAAAATCTCTAGTGGCCTGTCTCAACAGCTGTACCAAAGATGATGCAAAATGCTTTTTCCTCCACTCGGTTGTAGTCATTGCAAACCTTCGCCGAAATAGGAAGCTTTTGATTCCTAGCCCGCTTTGTGCTAAAAGGTGGCTTGTTTTTTTTTTTTTTCCTCTCTCAGCAGACTATCAACTGGCATCATTTCACCATGGTGACCCTTTCTTCTGCCCTGGAGGTACAAGACTGGCCCAGAGGATCCCGAGTGGCCTGCAAGGACAAGGTACATCTGCCCCGTGCGTCTGCATTTTTCCCCAGGTACTTGTAGTACGGACTTTAAAGTGAACGTGAAGAACGTGCCAGCTCTCCTTCTCTAGTTTTGATAGGAAGTGCTTCAGCAGAAACACTCAAAATAAGATCTGTTCTGGAGCACGTTGTGCCTGTGTGAAGTGTACTCCCCTCCGTTTATTTGCTCTTCCTGAGAGCGTGCGTAGCTTTCTGTTTTGTGTGCTTGCTGAGAAACGATTCTGTGAGAATCGTGTGGTGCTGAAAGGGGAAAGAAACTGTGTGTCAGAGTTTGGATGTTCTGAAGAAATGGACTGTGTTCCAGATAAAAGCTTTCTCCTTTTTCAGTCCTTAAGTGTTTAAAATATCTCATAGGGGTACGTGAAAACCTGACTGAGATACTGACATCTGTACTAAGAGCAATCAAGGTCGTGGGTTGGGGTTTTTTTTGTGTTGTGTTGTTTTGTTTTGTTGTTTGGGGTTTTTTTGCTTGTTTGGTGGGTTTTTTCCCCCCACCTCTCTCTGGCAAATCTTCCAGTCCTGTTTGGTAGCCTTAAGCATTGCAGAACTGGGTAGTTGATTTCTGCATTGTGTCGTCATCCCTGTCCGTCATCGTCCCGTCCGTGTGTGTGTCGTGTGTGTGTGTGTCCCCCAAAGTAAAATAGTATGGGGATCTCTTATCTTACTAATTTTTTATAAGTTTCATTTCTGATAGGAAAAAACCCCAAACAGTTCATGTTGTGTAATATACAAATGAACTTGCCTTGTTTAAACTGTAACCGCCCGCGAGCTTCAGGGTACGATTGAAGAGGGTGTTTAAGCAATTCGGTATTTCTTCTATGTGTTTAAAAAGAGAGGCTGCTGAATGTTATGGGTGGTTTTCCCCATATTTGGAGGGAGCACTCCAAAGTACTTTATTTCTGTCTGGCTTTCGGTGGTGCATTTCCCTGGCCATTTGGTGGCATCTCTCCTGGGCGGTGCAGCTGCCCAGATGTCCCTCCTAATGGTGTAATGCACAAGAAACCCCCCAGTCGGATGGGAACGGTGTATTTTGGAGACAGGTGATTTAATGGTATCTGCTTGCAGCTGGGTGAGTGCAGTTAACGCAAACATCAAATCAAATACTTTGGTAGTGTAAGCGTTTTTGTTGGATGTACATGAACATCCACGTGCTTTTTCGGTATAAAGTGAACGACTGAGATTTGTTCTTTCTTTAAAGAACGTTTTAAACATGACTTTGTTATGTTTATTTAGAGTTTTACACTTCACTCTGCAGATTTATTGACTGAGCAAGCGAGACGTGCAGCAGCAGCGGCGGTGGCGCAAGGGCTGTAGCTGTTGTGGTGAGTCCGAGGATGGTACGAGGTCTTCATGCGGTCTCACGGGCGGGGGGGGGGGGGGGGGTGTGTATCTCCCCCCAGGGGTGCTGTGAGAAAGGGACGAGACGTTTTCCAGCACTATCAAGGGTGTTTGCTTTTATGCTGAGAATGCTTTCAAAATTGTATTGATGAGTCTTAGTATTGATTTTTTTTTTTAAATTTTTTTTTAAGCGTACCGATGGCTCTGGCTTTGAACAGATGTGTTGTAGTTTGAGCTGACCTCCTTTAGCTCAACTGCTATCCTATCCCTCATTCTCACTGAATTCTTCTGCTTTCTCCTGTGTTACTTTTCTCATATGCTGAGACATAACTTGGGATTTTTGTTCTTGAGCTGCCGTGTTGTGTCTGGTGCTGCTCGGCAGCTCCCCCTGCCCAGGTTTGCCTGCCGGCCATTCAGCGTGCTCGCCCGGCGGCGCCAGCCCTGCGGCCGGAGGCTCCTGGCTCTGTCTCCAGCGGGGACCTGCGGGTGCTGCAGCCGGGGCTGTCCGGTGGGGAGAGTCCGGGGCCCAGAGGGTCTCCTCCCCGCTGTTCTGCCCGCCCCCGCCCCCCCCATCCCTGTCGTCCGTCGTGTCGTCCCGTCCCCCCCCCCCCCCCCCCCCCCAAGTGATTCCCATGGAGATGTTGCCCCATGCGAGGTTTTTGCGGGACGTGCCCCCGAACCCCCTGCCCTCCGACCTTGTGCCCCCTCCGCCCCACCATGCTCGGCACCGCCCTCCCACCGCCCCTCGGGTGCCGCCTGCACCCGCCGACTTGCCCCTCGCCCCCCAGCCCAAGCTCAGACCCGCCCCTTCCCCGCTCCCGCCCCGCCGGGGGCGTGTCCTCCCGCCCCAGGGGCGCGGGGCCGGCGGGCGCTCGGCGCGCAACGCGCGGGGCTGCAGCGTCGGGGCCGCCCCGGGCACGCGCCGCCCGGCGGGCGCTGCTGCCGCGCGGCCAAAGCGCGGTCCCGCAGCGCGGCGGTCGCGCGCCGGACGTGGACCTTCCGGCGCGCCGGCGGCGGCTCGCGCATGCGCGGTGCGCGAGAGCAGCATGGCGGCGGGTGAGGGGCGAGGCCGGCGGTGAGGCGAGTTCGCTCCTTCGGCTGGTGCGGGAGTCTCTGCTGGCCGCTGGCCGCCGGGGGTGGCGGGACGGGAAGCCTCAAGGCCCGTGCTGCGGCGGGCAGCCCCGGGGAGCTCCCGGGAGCTGGTGGGAGGGAAGAGGGGAAGGAGGCGGACGCCCCTCCAGGCGCCGGGTGCCTTCCCAACTCGCCAGAGCTCCCCTTGAGCCTTCCCCGGCCCCGCTGGCCCCGCGCAGCTGCCTCCAGCTCCAGCACCTCCCCTGCAGCCTGTCTCCCCAGGTCATCCTGTTGTGATGGCAGCAAGCTGGCCCTCGGATGCACTTGATTCTGCCTTAACGTGGATGCCATTAGCTGCAGTGCAGGGAAAAAGTGGCATCTCCAGAAGCTGCTGTGGAAGGAGGCGATTTGGCCGGGGATGATCGACGGTCATAATGGTCACTGATTCTCCTTGTCTCCCAGAGGCTGCACTGAGGGCACAGGTGTCCCTTCCTCCCCTGAGGATGCTGTTGTCTGCACCCGCCTCGGTCTTGCCTGGGTTGTCTCTGCCTGACCTCGCTCTCGTCGCGGCGTGGGGGCAAAAAGGGGCGGGCGGAGCGCTTGCTGGCTGTGGGCAGTGGACAGGAGCTGCTGCGGCTGAAGCTGGAGAGGCCAGAGAAAGGTAAAGAAGAAGGAATCAGAGGCCGGCCGGCCGGCAGCTGCCTCCCACCGCAGGCAAGCGGAGAGTCCATGTGCGTAACCCACGGCGTGGTACGGCCGTGTGACGCATGAACGAGCGAGGCTACATGTCTAGGAAGCCTTGTCTCGCAAGAGTTGAGACAGCCATGTAATCTTTTAGGTGGAGAACCACCATGTGACCGGAGCTGCAGAAGAGGAAGGGAGGAGAGGAAGAGAAGGAAGCGTCTGAGCGGGCAAATTCTCCTGGCAGCACTGAGAACAAGGGATGCGGTGAGTCCTGGGCCCTCGGGGCCCCATCGCCCCACTTGTGTGTCCCAGGCCCTCCCTATCCCCCTCCCCTGGCCCCCTGTCTTTCACATGGTGCTGTGATTTCCCCCTTGCCCGCCCCCGTCTTTTTTTTTTTTTTTTTTTTTTTCCCTCCCCTGTCTCAGTCTCTCTCTGTCCAGCTCCTGGTCTCTAATTTTAAATTCCCCTCTCTCTCTGGAAGCCTGTCAGGACTTTTCTCTGTCTGGCTCTCTGTCCCTGTTGTTTAATTCCTTCCTGTGTGCCCTTTTAGGCCTCACCATTTTTATTTGCTCGGTCTCTCTTGGTCCAGCACAAGATCCGGATTTTTTAAAATTCCTCCCTCTCTGCCCTGCAGCCTGTCGCTTTCGAAGTTCGTGTTGCGATTTCATTCCTTTTGCCGTCTCTCCCTGCTGGGATTTTTCAATTCCTCCCTGTCTGTCTCGCAGCCCGTTGTTGCTTTCTTGTTCTCTCTGTCTCTGTTGGGCTCCCTGTCCCTGTCTTGACCCACTTCTAAAAATGCCTTCCTCTCTGCCTCGTATGCATTGTTCTTGAAACTTCCGTTTCCCGACGTCTCTCTGTAGGTTGCTCCTGGTCCCAGATGTTTATTTCTTCCCTCTCTGTCCTGTGGCCTGTTGCGATTTGGTGTTTCTGCGTGTCTCCTGTTCCCGGCTCTCGGTCCCCGTTTTTCAGTTTCTCTCTCTCAGCCCTGTAGCCCACTGCTGTTATCTGTCTGTCCTCATCTCTCTCTGGCCAGTTGCCTCTCCCCACATATGTGGTTCCTCCCTCTGCCCTGTGGCCCGTCACTGGTTTTCCGTTCTCTGTCCTGCTCCTTTTCCCCGAGTCTTCAGTTGCTCCCTCTCTGTCCTGTAGCCCATCAAGGGGCTTTGTTTCTTTCTCCATCGCTCCCTGTCCGTCTCCCTGCCCCATCTTTTTAATCCTTCCCTTGCTGCCGTGTGGCGGCTCCCCGCTATCTTCCCTTTCTTCATATCTCTCTCTGGACGGCTCCCGCTTCCCTGTTTTTCAGTTTCTTCCTTCTGGGCCCTGTAGCCTGTGGTGATTGTGCTGCTTTCTCCTTCTCTCTGTCCGGCTGTGGATCCCATTTCTTTAATTCCTCCTGCTTCTCCCTGTAGCCTGTCTTTCTGTCTGCCCTCTCCCCCTTTATCTGTCTCCCCACTCCACCTCTGGCGCCCTGTCCCTGTGTTTTAATTCTTCCCTTTCTGCCCTCCAGCTGTTGCTGTGCTTCCTGCGTGTGTCACACTGGGTCCGGCCCCTCATCTCTGTCTTTTCATTCCTCCCGCTCCTCCCTGGAGCTTGTCGCTGTCATTTTCTTTTGCTGTTGCTCTGTCTGGCTCCAGATCCTCGCAGCTTCCCCCCACCCCTGCCCCGCCTCGTTGCTCCTGGCTGTTTTTTCTGTCTCGATCTCTCTGTGCCTGGCTCTGGCTCCCTGTTGTTTCACTCCTCCCTCTCTGTCCTGTAGCCCATCGGCACATTTTCTTTCGTTGGGCTCTCTTTGGCCGTTTCCCTGTCCCTGTTGTTCAGTTTCTTCCTTCTCAGCCCTGTAGTGTGCCGTGATTCTTTTTCTTTCTCCCCCTCTCCCAGCTCCCAGTCCCTCCCTTTTAATTCCTCCCTCTCTGTCCTGTTGCCTGTCAGGAGTCGTGTGTCCTGGAGTCCCCGGCCCACCCCCCCCCCCCCAGCCCCTTCTCACTTTCGCACTTCCTGTCCGTGTTTTTTAATTCCTCCTCCTTTGCTGTGTAGCCTGTTGCTTTTTTCTTTTCTCCATCTCTGTGTCTCAGTGCCCCCATTTTTTAATTCTTACTCTCTGCCCTCTACCCTACCCCTATTTTCACCTTTCTCTGACCCTCTGTATCCAGCTCCCTGTCCCTATCGATTATTTTCTCCCTCTTACTCCTGCACCCGCTGCTATTCCCTGCTGTCGCCATCCCTCTCTGTTCAGCTCTCTGTCCCCAGATTTTAATTCCTTCTTCTGCCCCTCCGTAGCCTGTCTGGATTTTCCCCCTGCTCTCTGTCTGGCTCCCTCTCTCTGCCTTTTCATTCCACATTCTCTGTCCCATAGCCCCAAGCTATTTGTCTGTGTTTCTCAGTGTCTTCTGTCTGGCTCCCTGCTGCTGTTTTTTCTTTCCTCCTTATTTGTCTCATAGCCCATCACTGTTTCGTGGTTTGTTTTTTTTTTTTCTGTCTCTTTGTCCAGCTCCCAGTCCCTGCTCTTGAATTCCTCTTCCCTGTAGCCCGCTGCTGTTTTTTTCTGTTCTCGATCACGCTCTGTCTGGTCCCCTGTCCCTGTTGGTCAATTCTTCCTTCTCTGCCCTGCAGCCCCTGCAGTCTTGTACTTTTTTCTGTCTCTCTCTGGCCGGAGCTCTGTTGCTGCTCATGAGTTCCTCCCTCTCTGCCCTGTAGCCTGTTGCTTTTGTCCTTTCTCCGTCTCGCTTTCTCTGGCTCCCTGATGACGCTATTTTAATATTCCCTCCCTTTTTGTATGAATCGCTATACTTTTTGCTCTCCAGCTTTTTTTTTTTTTTTTCCTGGCTCCCCGGCTCTATTTTTTAATTCTTCCACCTGTAGTGTGTAGCTCTGTGGTTTGTACCGTGTTGTTGTTCCCCCCACCCCCGCCCCTTCCCTCCATCGTTGGCTGTCTTGGCTCCCTGTCCCTGTTGTTTCATCCTCCCTCTCTGCCCTGTTCTTTGTTGTCTTTCTCCATGTGTCTCGGTCCAGCTTCCTGCCCCTGTTCTTCTTTCCTTCCTCTCTGTCGTGCTGCCTGTCCCAGTTTTGTCCTGCGTCTCCGTCCTCCTTTGTCAGTCTCTGCCCTGCTCCCTTCTCCCTCTATCTGCTGCCTCTCTTCTTCTCTCCCTGCTGCTTCTTTCTCCACCTGTCGGGCTCCCTGTCCCTGTCTTTCTCTCGCCATCCTGTTCCCTGCCTCAGGCGCTCTCGCTGCATCCGCTACCTGCGTGACTGAAGAAACGTTCGCAGTCTCCTTTGCCCTCCCAGCTGCGTTTGCAGTCCCTTCACAGCAGGCGAGGGGCTGTGAGGGAGCCCAGGGGAGGAGGTGCTGCGCTGCGGGGGTCGAGTGATGGCCCCCCGCTCCTGCGGCACGGCCCAGCCCTCGCCACAGCCGCCGCACGAGCTGTGGGCTCGTTGCCAGGGCCGCATGGCTGCCTGCGGGCGTCCGGCTCGGGCACCATGCTCAGCGCTGCATCCGGCGAGCAGCAGGCTGTCCTGCCGGCGGGCGCCGCCGGTAACGGCCGCGCGATGCTGCAGGGCCTGTGGGATGGGGCCGCCGTGCCCGCTGCCACTTCCCCGTGAGGAAAGGCCGCTGCTGCCCCCTGGGCACAGGGCTGGTGGGCGTGCTCTTTTCACCCGCCTGGCTCCCTGACCCCGTTTTCCTTCCACAGACCAGGACTCTGTGTCCTTTCTTTATCTGTGTCTCCCCCTCTCTGTTCTTTTCCCGGTACCTCTCTTTCTCTGCTCCTCAGTTCCTCTCCCTCACCTTATTTTTCTCTTTCTGTTCCTCTGCCCAGCTCCCCATGGCTGTGTTTTCGTTCTCCGTACCTGCTGCCCCAGCGTGGACTGCCGAGCGGTCCCAGGGAAGGGTGAGTGGACGGGCTCTGAGCCCCAGAGCAGGCGTGTTCCTGGCACTTAGATGGGTTTGCAAATAAACCCTCGCTCTGTCTCCTTTGTACTTGCTGAGCAGCGGTCAGAGAGTCCAGGGGAGCAGGTACACAGCGGGGGTAAGGGGCCATGGCTGCAGCTGCGGGCTGGTGCCGGAGGAGCCCCGGAGGGAGCCAGCGAGGCTGATGGCGATGGCCGCTCTGTGTCATGGGGCCGCAGCCCCAGGGGATGGTGCTGCTAGGGCACGCCTGCCCGAGAGTGCCGACAGCAGACGTCGGGCCCCGTCAGGGCAGCTCCCAGGGGTTTTGTGAGCTGGTGGAGAGGAAGGAGGAAGAGGGGCAGATGGCTGCCTCCGGGCACCTGGAGGCCTTCCCACCCCCTGGAAAAGTGCTCCGGCCTGCGCGCCCCATGCAGCTGCCCACAGCTCCAGCACCTGTCCCGTAGCCCCTGACCACCCCAGACCCTGCCCTCGCAGCAGCAAGCTGACCCGCGAACGTGCTTTATTGCCCCATAAGCACGGGTGCCGTTGGCAATGGTCTGGGGCAGGAGGGGGCATCTCCAGGAGCTCCTGCAGAAGGAGGGGTTCCTGCCTGGGGAAAGGGGTGGCCGTCGCTGTGGACAACAGTTGGCCGTTCTTTGTGTCTCCCAGGGGCAGCGCTGAGGACTTGGTTGCCGGTTCCTCCCCGGGGATGTTGCTGACTGCACCTGGCTCAGGTTTGTGTCCTTATTCTCCCAGTTAAAGCGGTTCCGTTAGTTTAATTCCCTGCCCGGTCACGTTGCTGGTGCCGCAGATACCTGCAGTAGAAGAGCAGGTGTCGGCCTTTGCGGTACGGGTCGCTGTCTTTGCTCAGTGCTTTGTACCCCGTGACACGGAGGCAGGTGAGGAAACTCCCCGCTGCTCCTCCGGCCGCCCTTGTGTCTGCTGGGGGTCGCCCCAGCCCCTTTCCCAGGGGATTGCAGGAAGGGTGGTGAGCAGGGCCCCGGGTGTACGAGCCCTGGCCTCTGCACAGGGAGCCCGTTCTGCTCCGGGGCTGCTGCGGTGCGGGCGCTCCGCTGGTCTGGTCGCTGGCGGCAGCTCTTGGAGCCGGCTGGGCTGCGCGGGCGTCGGGGGTTTGCTCACGGCAAGAAGCGGAGGCGTCGGTGTGAGGGAAGAGTTTCGAGACCGGCCGAGGTTCGGCTGTAGGCATAGTAGGAAGTACCCTTTTATGCAGTTGTTTTTGTTGTTTCAGGCTGGCGGTTTTCCGCTGAGGGTTTGGGGGTGGCAAAATGGTTTAATAGCCTGCCATTTTTTTTTTTTAAATTTTAGATGCATTGCATTTTTCTGGAATTCCTGACTATGGGAGATGGAACCTTGTTTTTTTTCCCCACCGTTTTTACTGTGTGCTGTGTAAGTTGCTGATGTCTTGATCTATGCTCTTTTTTCTCTCTTAATAGGACTGATGGTGAAATTGTCCAGCGAGGGTTAGGGTGAGCATCTTGTACTCGCCTGTATACGGAGCTTGAGAGTTTCTCGAGAAGGCATCTTCCCCAGAACTTCTCAGAGAAGAGCGTCTGCGTTCTTTGCGCTGGTAACAGTCTCCAGCCAGGGTCTGTCTTCTGTCGTAGGCCCGGGCACGCGAGCCTTCCCATGACTCCGTTTCTGACTTTTTCATGACGCGCCTGATGAGACGTGTCGTAGTGCCGGTCACAGCAGTTACGTTTCCGTGTAGTTTTTCACCTGTTGTGTGTTTAGCACCGGTTTCTGTGGTTGTAAGGTGCCTGTGTTAGATCTTTCAGCCGCCGTGGTTTTTCCGTCAGCTGACCGCCGCTGTGATTCCTTGAGGGGTTCAGTGGTAAGGAGGCGGTCGGTGGTGCTTGTTCCCTGTGCGCTATACTGCACATTAATGAGGTCTCAATGCTCCGGAGGTTTATTCTTTTGCGGTAGGCGGGCGCATCGGTAGCCGCACCGAGGGTCTCGTGCTCCTCGACTCACCGGGGTACCGCCGACCGAGCGCTCCCCGTCTCGCGCGAGAAGCTCCACACACAGATCTGTCCAGCACGTCTCGTGTCCGAGAAGGTGACGAGTGGTCCAGGATGCGCTGGGGTATCCGCTGTCGAGCGGTCTGTTCTCACGGAGCCCTCTTCTGGGACGACGACTTCTCCGCGTCCTGTGGATGTTGGGTCTTGGGGCCCGGCTTCTCGCGCGTCCACCGTTGCGGTTGCGGCCGCGGCCGTATCTTTTCGTCAGGGGCCGTGGCATTTGACTTCCGGGGTGGAAGGTGCTAAGGGTCGTACGCGTAGGGCCAGGTGTTGCTTTGGCTTTGGTTTTCTGTGATGGCTGGCTGGCTGTTGTTGGAGTCTAGAGGGTATTCCTACATGGAAAGGAGATCTCCGGAACCGTTAAGCTGTTGCTCCGCAGCCGGGTGACTCGTTCGATGCCGTTTTCAGATGCAGTGAGACGAGCCGTGCACCAAAGGGTTAGAGGAGGGGCGGGGGAGCGGCCATAAGAAGGTGGGTTGGCACGCAGTGTCAGCGGGCAGATGCGGCCGATGGCTGTGTGAGCAGCTGACAGGTCTTGGTAGGTTTGTTGTATTCCAAAGGCACGAAGTAGCGAGCGAAGCAGGGTATCGGCACTGCGGGTGGCTGGGGCGAGGTGAGCTGGGACTGGTGGGCTGCAGCAGAGAAGTTACTTTTCAGGCGTTGTGTCGTTTGTGAAGTTTATAAGCATCCCTTATGGGTTGTGTTTTACAGGTGGTACCGGAGTCTCAACGCGGCAGCTGGCAGAGGTAGGGTGGGTGGGCGGCCGAGGTAGAGGAGGAGGAGAGGGGAATGGGCACGGGCAGGCTGTGGTTTCGGGCGGTATCTCAGCATGTGCCTTTTGTTTTGGCTTTCGCAGGTCACGCACGTAGCCTCGGAGGGGCGAAGCTGCGCGCCGACCAGCGGCCTGAGGAGGCGAGGCGGTTGTCAGCCGGGCCGGCGTCCAAGAGCGGAGCATCCTGCGGCAGCTCGGTCAAGCGTTTCTGTGCGTTTGTGCAGGTGTTACGCAGCTGCCTTTGGAGTTGGGTGAGCTTTTGAGGTGGTGAGCTAAGGAGCAGCAAGGAGGAGCGTGGGGCTGGTGATTTCTCCCAAGCGTGACGGTATTTCTCTGTCTGTTGCTACCTTAGGGGGGCCGCAAGCGATGACAGCTGCAGCGTCCAACACGGGAATCGGTGCGGAGCAGTTGAGCGGAAGACCACGTTCCTTTTGAGGAGGAGGGTGTTTCGAGGAGGTCTGTAGTGACCCGTGTGACAGCTACCACTGTCAGCGGTGTGTGTGGTTTTTTTTTTTTTTTTTTTTTCTGTAGGCGATGAGGAGGAACGTGGCAACTGCAGGAGTAATCAGGTTAGTTGATGTGGTTTCTGCTGAGGATGGACGCGGATCCCCAGCCCTCTGGAAGCAAAGCTGAGGGACCAGGGACCGTTGTCCTGCAGTGCGTAACTTTGATTTCAGTTGGAAAAGGGATTTTCCTGGAATGGAAATCTTTCTCCTTCAAAGAAACTGCGTTGTACGAACTGCCTGTCGGACTCTGTGTGCTTGGCTGTAGAAGTCATGAGCAGTGAGACTTTTTGCCCTCTTTTGAAAAACAAAACAACAGCAAAGTCAATTTGTTTCCAAAGACTGAAGCACAGCAAGTGTTCCAAAAGTGGATGGCGTCGCTGGTCTTTACATTCTTGGTTGCAACGGTCGAGATACGATTAAAAAATGTTCCTCTGCGTGCTTTGGTACAGCCAGAAGCCTTAGTGCATCTGCCAGTCCTGTTCGGTGGCCTTACCTGTTGCAGCCCTGGGGATTTGAATTTCTTTTTTTTTTTTTTCTTTTTAATGAGTAAAACCATGTGGGGGATCTATTATTTCACTGATCTTTTCCTGTCATATATGAAACTCTAGAGAAAGTTAAAATTGTATAATTGGCAGAATGACTAACGCGGTTTAAACTCGCTGCCGAATCAGTACAGCATGTAATGTATGAGGTGTACTTAAGCGGTCAGGGGTTTCTCTAACTCTTTCCAAGCCAGAGGCAGCTGCATGTTACTGAGTTTCTTCCCTGTGTTTTGACAGAGCGCTCTGAAGTACTTGGTTTCTAATCATGTGACATGATAGAACAAGGTGGGGCAGGAGCAGAGTCAAATAACAACTGTGTATTTTGGAGACAGGTGTAAGCATAGATCTAGATGGGGGTGTACAGCCTTGTTCTGCAGCAGCGCTCTAAGGAAGGGCATCAAACATGAGCAAGAGCAGTTGCTTTTCTGCTAAGAAGGGGTTGGAAATCGTATCTGTTTGTCTTTCTATGGAGTGTTAAGTATTCAAATCACTCTGGTTTGTAGAGGATGTGTCTGTATTTCGGGCTGGTCTCCTTCAGTTCGACTGCTCTCCTGTCCCTCGTTCTATTGAATTCCTCTCCTTGCTTCTGTGTTGTTCTTCTAATGTGCTGAACTATGGCTGGGGCCTTTTGTTTCCCGATGTCTTGCTGTGAGTGTCCGGTGCTGCGCAGCAGCTCGCCCCCCCCCCCAGGTTTGCCTGCCGGTGGCTCAGCACTCTCGCCCCGCGGGGCCAGCTCTGTCTCTGTCCAAGCTTTCTGCCACGGCTGTCCGGTGGGGAAAGGGGCAGTTGTTGCTCTGGGGAGCCCGTCCGGGCGTGGTCCGAGACGGGGAACGTGGCAGAGCCGAGTGCGAGCAAGAGCCATGGCACCGTCCTTTGGCGGACGCCCCGCCACCCCTCTGCTGTGCGGCAGCCGGCGTCGATGATCCGGCGGGGGGCAGGCATCGAGCATGGATTCTGTCTCGTGGGCTGTGGCAGGTGAGTGCTCGTCTGTGGGTTATGCCGGGGAGAGCCGTTGGTGTCGGTCATCCCCCACCCCTCTCCGGGTCCCCCTGTACCCCCAGTGTCAGAGAAAGACGCAGGTGCTGCTGCGCCGCTGTGACCGCACGGGGGTGCTGCGTGAAACGGCGCTTTGTGCTGCCTGCGCGTGGGGGGTGTGCGGTACTGCAGGCCGGGGTACGCGCATGCGCGCTGGCGGCCCCCTGCGGCGCTCTCTGCTACCACGATTTGACTAGGGTTGGGTACTGGGGCGTGGTACACGCGCGTGTGTGGTGACACCGATTTGTGGCGCTCTCTGCTGCCACCCTGTGACCAAAAAGCAGTACTGCAGTCCCGAAGGCGCTGCCGCGCTCCCTGCTGCCACCCTGTGACCGAAAAGCAATACTGCAGTCCCGAAGGCGCTGCCGCGCTCCCTGCTGCCACCCTGTGACCGAAAAGCAGTACTGCAGTCCCGAAGGCGCTGCCGCGCTCCCTGCTGCCACCCTGTGACCGAAAAGCAGTACTGCAGTCCCGAAGGCGCTGCCGCGCTCCCTGCTGCCACCCTGTGACCGAAAGTCGGTACTGCAGGCCCAGCGGAGCTTTCCGCGCTCCCTGCTGCCACCCTGTGACCAAAAAGCGGTTATGCAGCCCCGGCGGCGCTGCCGCGCACCCTGCTGCCACCCTGTGACCAAAAGACGGTACTGCAGCTCCGGGTGCGCGCTGCCGCGCTCTCTCCTGCTACCGCCTACAGTGAGTGGGCTACGCACCGGACGCTCTCACCTTTGTGCCCCGCGGCGGCCCCTTCCCCGGGGGATGTTTGGAAAGGCAGTGGGCGGGGCCTGGGGTAGATGAGTCCCGGGCTCTGCCCAGGGAGCTCCTTCTGTGCGAGGTGAGAGCTGTGGGATTGGGCAAGCTCCAGCAGCACCCACAGTAGAGAGAGCCCTGGGATGCAGCTTGGGCTTTTTTTTATTATTATTTGTCAGCAGTTTCATACGGAGTGTTAAGGGGTGATGAGAGGGTTCTAAAACACACAGCTTTTTTAACTGACAGTTTTGCTGTGGTTTTGTTCTAGGTTGTCCTGGGTTACAGTGCAAAATGTGCCAAAAGAAAAAAATATTCTATTACCATCTTCAGGAGCTGTTGAGACCAGGTGGGGCGGTGCTCTCTGCCTCCCCCCCCCCCCGGACTATCTCCTGTTACTGGGCACAACAATGCCTTATCGCCTGACTCATCGATAACTCGCTCCTGGACTATCTCCTGTTAATGGCCCATCAAGGAACTGCCTCACGACTCCCCATCCCATTGTGAGATGCTCCGCCCGGGGGGGGGGGGGCGGGGGGGAAGGAGCCAAGCAGTCCATGCCAAATAAAAACAGAGATTTTGAACACCCTAGCAGCCTTCTTCCAGTGGATTCCCAGAGGAGCTTTTCCCCCCACTGGAGTTCCAGAGGACAAGAGCTACCTACCTACCACTGGACCTTCGGAGGAAGACCAGACTCTTTTACCTGGTTGCTGCTTCCACAGAACTACATCCATCGCTTCAGGAGGACTGCAGCCAGCATCTTATCGGACTGCTACTGCCACCCTAACAGGGTGTCAGGTTGTATTCCTGACTCTGTCAGTGTAAACCAGTGGGTTGTTTGTTTTTTCCCTGCCTTGTGTTTTATATATATATATATATATATTAGTAAAGAACTGTTATTCCTATTCCCCATATCTTTGCCTGAACGCCCGTTAATTTCAAAATTATAATAATTTGGAGGGAAGGGGGTTGCACTTTCCATTTCAAGGGAGGCTCCTGCCTTCCTCCACAGACACCTGTCTTTCAAACCAAGACATAGGTGCACTGGATTTTCCTGGAATTCTGAACTTCCTGCAGGATGGCAACTTGTTTTTTGTGACAAGGGTTTGTGATCCCATTTCCTTTCCTAGGACTGAAGGTGAGATTATCGAGTAGCATGAGGATGTGCACCACATCTGCACCTGTCTATGCCCCCCCATACCCCTGTCTCTGCCTTCAGGTGGGGTTTTTCCCATGCCACCCCGATCTTTGTGGCCTTGACTCCCGTGTGTGTGCCTGGCCCTACTTGCCATGTCCCTGCCTCCCATGGGCCTGCCTTGCCTGCTTTTTTTCATGGTAGGGATGGACAACGACAAGAGTATATGTAAGAAGGCAGTCTTTATTAAGTTGCAAAAACCAAGATGGCTGAGATGGTGCAGCAGAAAAAGCGTACCCTTTTATAACCTTTCTTATCTGTCCACCTGTTCATGCACTAAGGCTGCTAAAATGATTTGCTCAATAGCTTTGTCCATTCACCTCCATTCACATAATGATTGGCTGGAGCTCCTACTGTATTTCTCACTGTACCTACTGTTCTCTTGCCAAGTTTCTGCTCTGTGGTATTACTTGCTCAGTCTCTTCTTGCTCAATCTCTTATAACTTCCTCAAACTTGTTTACAACATTCTTCATCCACTTCTTCTGTCTTTTCAAGGGTATACTGGAATGCTGTCAAGGTCAACTTCATCTTCCTCAATCAGGTTATCCCTGACAGATTTTTGTACCCACTTTATGGGTGTGCATAGCTCACACCCTATCCTCCCCCTGTGCACCTGCCTTCCTCCCCCCCCCCCCCCCCCGCCCCCCCACCATGGGTGTGCCTTGCACCTGCCTCCCATTACCATGTTTTGTGTCCCCCCCCCCTTGTCCCTGCTCCATGCACCTGCCTTGCCCCCACCGCTACAAGAAGTGCTGCTCCAGATGCAAACTGTTTTAAACAAACTGTTTGCATTCCAAACTTCGCTCTGGCACTTCCTTGGGCCCAAAATGCCATCACCAGTAGATATCAGGGGGAATGAGGGGCACCCAGCAGGGACACCCTGAAGTCTCATGGTTTCCATCAGGCTTTCCCAAGGGCAGGGGTGGGTGGGAGAGTGGAAAAGCAGTATCGCTTTTTACATTTTCTTCCTACATCTCCCTCTTCAGAGCTCCTTGTCCCTGGGTGCTTGTTCTTGCCTGTGGCCCCTGTTCCTGATGGGCTCCAGGTGTGGCCAGTGGGGCTAATAACAGGGCCGGCCCTCCTGTGGGCTATAAAGGGGCTGCCTGAGGGAGCTGATAAAGGGGAACTGGCTGAGGAGGTAGCTGGAGGTACCTCCAGAATGGAATGGCTGGTCCCTGTGGTAAGGAAGGATCCCCCTGAGCTGTCCATGATGGAGCAGACCACCAGCACACGTTGCTGGCAGCTTGGTGCCTGCATCGGCTGTGTGTGTGAGCCGCTGGCCAGCCTGGCAGTGGAGGGGAGTTGAGAGAAAAGTGTTGGGGTGCTGAAGATCTGAGCTGGTGCCAGGAGCTGGGGTGAGTCACACGTTCTCCTGTGTGTGTCCCGGTCCACCTCTGCTGCCCTGCCTGCCGCTCCTTCTGCTGCCTGGGAAAGGGCTGCCCAGGGATGGGGAGGGCCAGCAATGGCTTTCTGTCCTGGCCCCTTTGCTGTGGGAGCCTGATGGACAGCCTAACACCTTCCTGATTGCACTGGGGCTTCCCCTCAAGCCAGGGGGAGAGGCAGGGCTGGAAGAAAGTGGAGGCTGAGATGGGGTGCGAAGTCAGGGAAAATGTGGAAGTCAAGATGGGGGTGGAAATGGTGTCACTTTTTACATTGTCTTTGTAAGGCTCCCTCTTTTTGTCTTCCTGACCCTATGTGTTAGTTCTTGCCTCTGTTTCTTTTCCCCTATTGCTTTACAATATTCCGCTGTCCCTTGTCTTGTCCCTGCTTTGTGGTCCTGCTGGTCCCTTTGGCCTCTCTCTCCTGCTCCTCCTCGCTCTTATGTATTCCTCCATCTCTCCCTGGGTTTTTTGCTCAGTGTCCCAGTACTCCTCTCTCTATGCTACTGTCCTGCTCCCTGTCCCTCTCCTGTTTGCAGCATCCCGTTTACTGGCTGCCTGTCCCCCACCTCTTCTCTACCTTCCTCCTGCTTTTTCCCTTCTCTCCTGCTGCGTTTGCTGTGTTTGCACACCGAGCCTTGTAGCCAGCTAAGTGCCAGGATTTGTTCTGGGCAGAGGTGAGTAAACTTTTCCTGCCTCCTCTGTGCCCCTGGATGGTATTCAAGCCCCTGGGTGCAGAGCTCGTGGCTGTGGGCAGGTGCCGGGGAGGGGGCCATGTGCTGTGGGGCTTTGCCCAGGCCCCTGTTCCTGATGGGCTCCAGCTGGGGCAGGTGTGGCCACTGAGGCTAATGATGGGGCTGGCCCTACTTTGGGCTATGAAGGGGGCTGCCTGGGCATGCCTGCCTGCAGGAGCTGGCTGAGGAGTCAAACCAAGGGGCTTCCACAGGCAACTGTCTCCAGCTGGTCCCTGTGGCAAGGAAGGATCCCTCCCACCCATCCACAACAGAGAATGCCACCATAACACAGCACCAGGACCTTGGCGCCTCTGTTGGCTGCACACGTGTGAGCTGCTGCATGTCCAGGAAACCTCGTGAGAGAAGTGCATTGAGTCACCCACCGCCTGCTCCTAAGGTCAGGCAGCTGGCACTGTGGAGGAGGAAGGGGCAGAGACAGAGAGAAAAGCCTCGGGGCGGTGAAGGTCTGCCGTTGGCACCAGGAGCCACGTGTCCCCTCGTGTGTGTCCAGGGCCATCCCTGCCCCGGTTCTCTGGATCTCTGCCTGCCTCCTTGCCTGTCCCTGCCTCTGTCTGCCTTTCAGGCTGTCTAGTTCCCCAAAGCTTTTTGCTCTTTTGCTAGCATTGCCCTGTAAAGTGTCACCTTCTACCTTTCCTTTCTATGTCGTTTCCTTTCTGCCACCCCACCAGCTCTGATTTCATTCTTCCTCATTGCTTGTGAAACTGGCATTTCTAGGTCCCCTCTCTCCGTGTCTCAGTTTACCCAGTTGCCTATGATTTTGGGAAGGGTGGTGGTTGGGGCCTGGGGTAGATGAGCCCTGAACTCTCCCAGGAAGCTCCTTCTTACGTGCGAGGCAAGAACTCTGGGACTAGGCAGGGTCCAGCAGCACCCACAGTAGAAAGTGCCCTGGGATGAAGCTTGGGCTTTTTTTTTTTTCTTGTTTTTATGTCAGCAGTTTCCTAGGGGGTGTTCAGGGGTGACAGGAGGGTTTTAAAACACACAGCCTTTTTTTTAACTGATAGTTTTGGTGCTGTTTTGTTCTAGGTGCACTGGATTTTCCTGGAATTCTGAACTTCCTGCAGGATGGCAACTTGTTTTTTGTGAGGAGTGTTTGTGACCGCATTTCCCTTCCTAGGACTTGAAGGTGAGACTATCGAGCAGCCGTGAGGATGCGCACCACGTCTGCACCTGTCTATGCCCCCCCATACCCCTGTCTCCGCCTTCAGGTGGGGTTTTTCCCATGCCACCCCCAACTCGGTGGCCTTGCTAAGGGTGGGTGTGCCTGGCCCCAAATCCACCCGGCGCCTCCCCCCCGCCGTGAGCGTGCCTTCCTGCTGTTCTTCGGCACTGGCCACTGTAGGCGTGCCCTGCTTGCCCCCCCCCCCCCCGACCCCCCCCCCGGTGTGCCTTTTCTGCCCCGGCACCGCTCCCCCCGTGGGAGTGCCTTGCTGCTTTGCACCTCGCCCCAGCACCGCCCCCCCCATGGCCTCGCCGACAGTGGCCGTGCCCTGCCCGGCCCCCACCCCCTTCCCCTTCCCGGGTTTGCCTTTGTTATTCTGCACCCCACCCCAGCACCGCCCCCCCGGGCGTGACTTTTTTGCCCCATGCCCCACCCTCCCGTTGGCGTGCCTTGCTGCCCACCCCCCCCCCCCGGCCCCGCCCCCCCCTTGTGTCCCATCCCCACCACTTGCCCGGGGGCGGGGCCTGGGGTATATGAGCCTCGGCCTCTGCTCAGGGAGCTCATTCTGCTCTGGGGCTGCTGGCGCTGGCAGCTCCAGACCCAGCTGCCTCTGCGGGCATGGGGCTTCGGGCGCGGACAGGAGCGCAGGCGGCTGCGGCAGGGAAGAGCTGCGGCCGGGGACACCAGGCCACCCCTGTACTCCTCAGGCCCCCATCGGCTCCAGCCCCTCAGCGAGGACCAGATGTGCTCCTGGGCCTGGCCAGGCCCTGCCGGGACGCGTTCCACCCCGTCGGGGCCCCTGCCACCAGCTACGCCGAGCGCTGCTGCCTCTGCCCGGCCCCGGGGGCGCCGGGGCCAGAGGTTGTCGTCCCCAAGTGGGGTCACAGCATCTTTTGGGGGGGGTCGATGGCACCGACGCCGAGCCATCCTGCAGCCTGGCTTTGCACCGCAGGCATCTCCGTAAGCTGTCCGAGTTCCTCCCTCCCCTTCGTGTGCCCCTCAGTCCCCTCCATTTCCCATCCAGGCACCAGAATCAATCTGCGTGACAAGTGGCCTTCTCAGAACCACAGGCCTTCAAAGGGCCTTCTCTCACCTGCCTAGTCCTCTCAGAAGGACACGGGCGTTGCTCTGTGTGGACTCATTTGTCTTTCCTGGCACCTCTCCTGAGGTGCCTTGTCACTTGTTTTGGTTCGAGTCGCTTCAGTGTTACTTAAGGTGCTTGGTACAGTTCCTGATGCTGTGGGGTTCTTTTCCCCGAAGGTTTTTCCTTGGTTTTGGTTTTTGGTTTGGGTTCGGTTTGGTTTCAACCCTATCCTGGGGTTTTCTGTCCTTTGGGACTTATTTCTGTTGAGGGAGGCAGATGGAGAAAAGTAGGAGTCTCAGTGTCTTACAACTGCTGGTGATCTACAATATTCCCTTTGCAACCAGAGAGCTCTGAGAGGAGGATTCTTGCAGGCTGTCATTCGGCTTTGTCATTCGGTCCCGTCCAGAATGTAGCGCTGGTACAAGTTCTGCAACAGACAGGAACGGGTCTAGCCTTGTTACGCGGGCTTTCTTTTTCCTTGCAGGTCGGACTTGAGACTTGCAATGGCCTTTTCCTTCGCTAAAAAAACACGCCCCGGACTCGCCGCAGACTCGGCAGCGTCGCGGATTTCGCCGGACCGCGCCGCTGGCAGAGCCGGCGGCCGACGGGGTCGCAGGCGCTCGGCACTGCGTCGGCCGGAGGCTCCCGTTGGCGCAGCAGCGACGGTCGGGGGCGGCGCAGCTGGACAGCCGGAGGTTTGGTGTCGCGGCGTATCTGCTGTGCACGGGTTCGCTTCCCCGGGATTTTGGGCTGCTCTGGAAAAACGGGTGGCGGAGCCGGAGAGAAGAGCGGGCGGTGGCTACAGGCCGAGTCGCCGCTCGGGGAGGTTGCGCTCCGCGGAGCTTCAAGCTTTGGAGACGGAGTGCAAAACCGTCGAGCGTCCCAAGTGGACCGCGGCAGGCGTCCTGGCTCCGGTCGCGTCGAGGCGCTCCGGTGGTTTTTCCTGGGGAATTCCAAAGTGGTCAGTTTCTATTAGTTTAATTTTTACCGCTCGTTTACGTCAAAACGTTTAAAATAAAAATGTCCGTCACAGTAACCAGAATAGTCTTTGGGAGCAAATACTGCCCGTCGTCCGCTCTAGCTATTGCTTCCCGCTTTGCAGACAGTACTTACTCCCCATTGATGTAATCAAAGGGCAAGCAGCAGAATGTCAACAACAGAGCACTAACTGGAAGTAATAGCTGTAGCGAAACAACTCTAACAGGAAAAGAAAAAAATCACGCGTCCTAGTTAATCCACTTCGTGGTAAAGTCACAAAATATTAGAGCGCGCCTAAAGAGAAGAAATATTACCTAGGGTTGAGTAATGACTAAATTTAGTGGCAGATGTTACTTAATGAACCAGGCAGTAATGATTCCCGGTCCGTACTGCAATTCAAAAAATGAATAGTTTAGAGACCCTCTTGAAGTGATAAAGACAGAAAACTAATTGGGAGTCGTTAACAGCTCCATTTAAACATAACCACTGCTAAACCAATTGAACTGGAAACTAATTGGGAGGCTCTAACGCTTAAACGATCACACCGCTGTAAGCAAGCTGGGAGGCAACAGTGACTCCTGCTTAGAACCAAAAGAGTAATCGAAGCTTTAGATTTTTAGATAAAGAGAAATAAAAAAAGGAATCGTTCAATAACGGCTACGTTTAAACGTAGGTACTAAAAGAATTCCCGGGCGGTGGTGAACTAACATAACGCTAAAAGATTTAGATTTAAAATAAAAGGAAAATTAGAAAACCAACAGGGAGTCACGACTGCCAAAATTTAAACATAGCCGTTGGGGGGGGGAGGAGGGGACGGGTACCAATTCCTTCCAAGTAGAGCTAAAAGAAAAAACCGACGCCAATTAAATCCGACGAACAAAAACTTAGATTTCATTTTAGAAACAGATCGAACGCTAACTGGGCATCATGAATGCCCGTTTAACAATACTAGCCATCTTAAACTGATGCATTAAAGATACCCCCGCAGCACCATCAGATGAAAATTTTCTCCTTGGGAAGCAGAAATAGAATACCAATTGGGAGCAGTTTAGGGTAACGGTCGTCGTGAACGTACCCCTAATTCGAGTCCTAATTCACAATCCGAAACCGTGATTTCCAACGGTAATGAACCTTTTCCTCTTGTGTCAGTCGGGTGCCTGCGCTTTGCTCCTGCTCCCTTCAGCAGCGGTACACGGAGCGCTCGCTGGCTGTGAGCCGTTCGTTCAGCGGCTTTTTGTACCAGTCAACTCTTCAATCGGGCCATTTAAATAACAGACTATTCTCTCCAATTCCAGCTCAAACGCGCGGCACGAATTAACGGCGCCCGAGGACCACGCCATTTACTAGTGCCGCCCCGGAGCTGAGCCTGCTTATTGGAGGCTCTTCTCGCAAGAGCCCCCCACGCACGCCCGCACGCCCGCAGGTCCCGTCACCGGTGCTCCGCGCCGGCCTAACCGCGGACCGGCAGGGCGGGCGGAGAAACTGCCCGGAAGCCGTGGAGAGCGAGACGGATTCGAGAGCGAGACGGATTCAACAGCGATTCCTGCCGAAACACGCAAGGAACGCAGCTCTGCACGGCGGGGCGGCGGCCTGTCCCCTCCTGGCCGCGCGGCCCCATCCCCGCCGCGGGCAGCCTCAGCCTTCAGAAGATGGCGGCGCCATACCCCCCCCCCCGCCCCCCTCCAAGCACCGGCCGCAGCTCCGGAGAGAAACGACGCGGATGCGGCCCCGAGACAGCGGCGCCGCCACCGCGGCCGCCATCGGCACTCGTTTCGCGGGGGACTCACCGGCTCCTCCGGGGCTCCGGCAGGCTCCCGCCGCTTCCCCGCGGTCCTCCATGATGCCGGAAGTGCTCCTCAGTCCTCCGAACTTGCGCTCTATGGGCCCGCAGTCCTCCAGGATGCCCAAGTGCCGGTTCGGTGTGGGGGGCCCTGGAGTAGATGAGCCCCGGGCTCTGCCCAGGGAGCTCCTTCTGGGCGAGGCGAGAGCTGTGGGACTGGGCAGGGTCCAGCGGCACCCACAGGAGAGAGCGCCCTGGCTGGGATGCAGCTTGGGTTTTGGGGTTTTTTTGGTTTGGTTTTTTTTTTTTTTTTTTTTTACGTCGGCAGTTTCCTAGGGGGTGTTCAGGGGTGACAGGAGGGTTTTAAAACACACAGCCTTTTTTTTAACTGATAGTTTTGGTGCTGTTTTGTTCTAGGTGCACTGGATTTTCCCGGAATTCTGAACTTCCTGCAGGATGGCAACTTGTTTTTCGTGAGGAGTGTTTGTGACCGCATTTCCCTTCCTAGGACTTGAAGGTGAGACTATCGAGCAGCCGTGAGGATGCGCACCACGTCTGCACCTGTCTATGCCCCCCCATACCCCTGTCTCCGCCTTCAGGTGGGGTTTTTCCCATGCCACCCCCAACTCGGTGGCCTTGCTACGGGTGGGTGTGCCTGGCCCCAAATCCACCCGGCGCCTCCCCCCCGCCGTGAGCGTGCCTTGCTGCTGTTCTTCGGCACTGGCCACTGTAGGCGTGCCCTGCTTGCCCCCCCCCCCCCGACCCCCCCCCCGGTGTGCCTTTTCTGCCTCGGCACCGCCCCCCCCGTGGGCGTGCCCTACTTCCCCGCGCCCCGCCCCGGCACCGCCCCCCCGTGGGCGTGCCCTGCTTCCCCGCGCCCCGCCCCGGCACTGATCCCCCCCCCGGTGGGTGTGCCTTGCTTTTCCGCGCCCCGCCCCGTCACCGCCCCCCCGTGGGCGTGCCCTGCTTCCCCGCGCCCCGCCCCGGCACCGCTCTCCCCGTGGGAGTGCCTTGCTGCTTTGCACCTCACCCCAGCACCGCCCCCCCCCATGGCCTCGCCGACAGTGGCCGTGCCCTGCCCGGCCCCCACCCCCTTCCCCTTCCCGGGTTTGCCTTTGTTATTCTGCACCCCACCCCAGCACCGCCCCCCCGGGCGTGACTTTTTTGCCCCATGCCCCACCCTCCCGTTGGCATGCCTTGCTGCCCACCCCCCCCCGGCCCCGCCCCCCCTTGTGTCCCATCCCCACCACTTGCCCGGGGGCGGGGCCTGGGGTATATGAGCCTCGGCCTCTGCTCAGGGAGCTCATTCTGCTCTGGGGCTGCTGGCGCTGGCAGCTCCAGACCCAGCTGCCTCTGCGGGCATGGGGCTTCGGGCGCGGACAGGAGTGCAGGCGGCTGCGGCAGGGAAGAGCTGCGGCCGGGGACACCAGGCCACCCCTGTACTCCTCAGGCCCCCATCGGCTCCAGCCCCTCAGCGAGGACCAGATGTGCTCCTGGGCCTGGCCAGGCCCTGCCGGGACGCGTTCCACCCCGTCGGGCCCCCTGCCACCAGCTACGCCGAGCGCTGCTGCCTCTGCCCGGCCCCGGGGGCGCCGGGGCCAGAGGTTGTCGTCCCCAAGTGGGGTCACAGCATCTTTTGGGGGGGGTCGATGGCACCGACGCCGAGCCATCCTGCAGCCTGGCTTTGCACCGCAGGCATCTCTGTAAGCTGTCCGAGTTCCTCCCTCCCCTTCGTGTGCCCCTCAGTCCCCTCCATTTCCCATCCAGGCACCAGAATCAATCTGCGTGACAAGTGGCCTTCTCAGAACCACGGGCCTTCAAAGGGCCTTCTCTCACCTGCCTAGTCCTCTCAGAAGGACACGGGCGTTGCTCTGTGTGGACTCATTTGTCTTTCCTGGCACCTCTCCTGAGGTGCCTTGTCACTTGTTTTGGTTCGAGTCGCTTCAGTGTTACTTAAGGTGCTTGGTACAGTTCCTGATGCTGTGGGGTTCTTTTCCCCGAAGGTTTTTCCTTGGTTTTGGTTTTTGGTTTGGGTTCGGTTTGGTTTCAACCCTATCCTGGGGTTTTCTGTCCTTTGGGACTTATTTCTGTTGAGGGAGGCAGATGGAGAAAAGTAGGAGTCTCAGTGTCTTACAACTGCTGGTGATCTACAATATTCCCTTTGCAACCAGAGAGCTCTGAGAGGAGGATTCTTGCAGGCTGTCATTCGGCTTTGTCATTCGGTCCCGTCCAGAATGTAGCGCTGGTACAAGTTCTGCAACAGACAGGAACGGGTCTAGCCTTGTTACGCGGGCTTTCTTTTTCCTTGCAGGTCGGACTTGAGACTTGCAATGGCCTTTTCCTTCGCTAAAAAAACACGCCCCGGACTCGCCGCAGACTCGGCAGCGTCGCGGATTTCGCCGGACCGCGCCGCTGGCAGAGCCGGCGGCCGACGGGGTCGCGGGCGCTCGGCACTGCGTCGGCCGGAGGCTCCCGTTGGCGCAGCAGCGACGGTCGGGGGCGGCGCAGCTGGACAGCCGGAGGTTTGGTGTCGCGGCGTATCTGCTGTGCGCGGGTTCGCTTCCCCGGGATTTTGGGCTGCTCTGGAAAAACGGGTGGCGGAGCCGGAGAGAAGAGCGGGCGGTGGCTACAGGCCGAGTCGCCGCTCGGGGAGGTTGCGCTCCGCGGAGCTTCAAGCTTTGGAGACGGAGTGCAAAACCGTCGAGCGTCCCAAGTGGACCGCGGCAGGCGTCCTGGCTCCGGTCGCGTCGAGGCGCTCCGGTGGTTTTTCCTGGGGAATTCCAAAGTGGTCAGTTTCTATTAGTTTAATTTTTACCGCTCGTTTACGTCAAAACGTTTAAAATAAAAATGTCCGTCACAGTAACCAGAATAGTCTTTGGGAGCAAATACTGCCCGTCGTCCGCTCTAGCTATTGCTTCCCGCTTTGCAGACAGTACTTACTCCCCATTGATGTAATCAAAGGGCAAGCAGCAGAATGTCAACAACAGAGCACTAACTGGAAGTAATAGCTGTAGCGAAACAACTCTAACAGGAAAAGAAAAAAATCACGCGTCCTAGTTAATCCACTTCGTGGTAAAGTCACAAAATATTAGAGCGCGCCTAAAGAGAAGAAATATTACCTAGGGTTGAGTAATGACTAAATTTAGTGGCAGATGTTACTTAATGAACCAGGCAGTAATGATTCCCGGTCCGTACTGCAATTCAAAAAATGAATAGTTTAGAGACCCTCTTGAAGTGATAAAGACAGAAAACTAATTGGGAGTCGTTAACAGCTCCATTTAAACATAACCACTGCTAAACCAATTGAACTGGAAACTAATTGGGAGGCTCTAACGCTTAAACGATCACACCGCTGTAAGCAAGCTGGGAGGCAACAGTGACTCCTGCTTAGAACCAAAAGAGTAATCGAAGCTTTAGATTTTTAGATAAAGAGAAATAAAAAAAGGAATCGTTCAATAACGGCTACGTTTAAACGTAGGTACTAAAAGAATTCCCGGGCGGTGGTGAACTAACATAACGCTAAAAGATTTAGATTTAAAATAAAAGGAAAATTAGAAAACCAACAGGGAGTCACGACTGCCAAAATTTAAACATAGCCGTTGGGGGGGGGAGGAGGGGACGGGTACCAATTCCTTCCAAGTAGAGCTAAAAGAAAAAACCGACGCCAATTAAATCCGACGAACAAAAACTTAGATTTCATTTTAGAAACAGATCGAACGCTAACTGGGCATCATGAATGCCCGTTTAACAATACTAGCCATCTTAAACTGATGCATTAAAGATACCCCCGCAGCACCATCAGATGAAAATTTTCTCCTTGGGAAGCAGAAATAGAATACCAATTGGGAGCAGTTTAGGGTAACGGTCGTCGTGAACGTACCCCTAATTCGAGTCCTAATTCACAATCCGAAACCGTGATTTCCAACGGTAATGAACCTTTTCCTCTTGTGTCAGTCGGGTGCCTGCGCTTTGCTCCTGCTCCCTTCAGCAGCGGTACACGGAGCGCTCGCTGGCTGTGAGCCGTTCGTTCAGCGGCTTTTTGTACCAGTCAACTCTTCAATCGGGCCATTTAAATAACAGACTATTCTCTCCAATTCCAGCTCAAACGCGCGGCACGAATTAACGGCGCCCGAGGACCACGCCATTTACTAGTGCCGCCCCGGAGCTGAGCCTGCTTATTGGAGGCTCTTCTCGCAAGAGCCCCCCACGCACGCCCGCACGCCCGCAGGTCCCGTCACCGGTGCTCCGCGCCGGCCTAACCGCGGACCGGCAGGGCGGGCGGAGAAACTGCCCGGAAGCCGTGGAGAGCGAGACGGATTCAACAGCGATTCCTGCCGAAACACGCAAGGAACGCAGCTCTGCACGGCGGGGCGGTGGCCTGTCCCCTCCTGGCCGCACGGCCCCATCCCCGCCGCGGGCAGCCTCAGCCTTCAGAAGATGGCGGCGCCATACCCCCCCCCCCCCGCCCCCCTCCAAGCACCGGCCGCAGCTCCGGAGAGAAACGACGCGGATGCGGCCCCGAGACAGCGGCGCCGCCACCGCGGCCGCCGTCGGCACTCGTTTCGCGGGGGACTCACCGGCTCCTCCGGGGCTCCGGCAGGCTCCCGCCGCTTCCCCGCGGTCCTCCATGATGCCGGAAGTGCCCCTCAGTCCTCCAAACTTGCGCTCTATGGGCCCGCAGTCCTCCAGGATGCCCAAGTGCCGGTTCGGTGCGGGGGGCCCTGGAGTAGATGAGCCCCGGGCTCTGCCCAGGGAGCTCCTTCTGGGCGAGAGCTGTGGGACTGGGCAGGGTCCAGCGGCACCCACAGGAGAGAGTGCCCTGGGCTGCAGCTTGGGTTTTGGTGGGGTTTTTTTGGTTTGTTTTTTTTTTTTTTTTTTTTTACGTCGGCAGTTTCCTAGGGGGTGTTCAGGGGTGACAGGAGGGTTTTAAAACACACAGCCTTTTTTTAACTGATAGTTTTGGTGCTGTTTTGTTCTAGGTGCACTGGATTCTCCCAGAATTCTGAACTTCCTGCAGGATGGCAACTTGTTTTTTGCGAGGAGTGTTTGTGACCGCATTTCCCTTCCTCGGACTTGAAGGTGAGAATATCGAGCAGCCGTTAGGATGCGCACCACGTCCGCACCTGTCTATGCCCCCCCATCCCTCCGTCCGTGGCTGCAGGTGGGATTTTTCCCATGCCACCCCCAACTCGGTGGCCTTGCCAAGGGTGGGTGTGCCTGGCCCTACTTCTCGTGTCCCTGCCTCCAATGGGTGTGCTTTGCCTGCTTTGTGTTCCCTCTTTATGGGTGTGCATAGCTCACACTGTTGTCCTCGCCCTGTGCTTCTGCCTTGCACCTGCCTCCCATGGGCATGCATTGTCCCCCCCTTGTCTCTGCTCCATGCAGCTGCCTTGCCCCCACCTCTCCAAGTATTGCTGCTCCAGGTTTACAGCACGAATAAACTGTTAGCATTCCGAACTTTGCTCTGGCACTTCCTTGGGCCCCAAATCCCTAAGACTACCGCAAAATGCCATCACCAGTAGATGTCAGGGGGAATGAGGGGCACCCAGCAGGGACACCCTGAAGTCTCATGGTTTCCATCAGGCTTTCCCAAGGGCAGAGGTGGGTGGGAGAGTGGAAAAGCAGCATTACTTTTTACGTTTTCTTCCTACATCTCCCTCTTCTGAGCTCCTTGTCCCTGGGTGTTTGTTCTTGCCTGTGGCCCCTGTTCCTGATGGGCTCCAGGTGTGGCCAGTGGGGCTAATGGCATGACTGGCCCTGCTGTGGACTATAAAGGGGCTGCCTGAGGGAGCTGGTAAAGGGGAACTGGCTGAGGAGGAGCTGGAGGTGCCTCCAGCATGGAATGGCTGGTCCCTGTGGTGAAGAAGGGTTCCTCTGAGCTGTCCGTGATGGAGCAGACCACCAGCATGTGTTGCCAAGAGCTTGGTGCCTGCATCGGCTGTGTGTGAGCCGCTGGCCAGCCTGGCAGTGGAGGGGAGTTGAGAGAAAAGTGTTGGGGCACTGAAGGTCCGAGCCGGTGCTGGGAGCTGGGGTGAGTCACATGTTCTCCCATGCACATCCTGGTCCATCTCTGCTGCCCTGCCTGTCGCTCCTTCCGCTGCCTGGGAAAGGGCTGCCCAGGGATGGGGAGGGCCAACGATGGCTTTCTGTCCTGGCCACTTTGCTGTGGAAGCCTGTCAGGCACCCTGCTGCCATTCCGATGGCACTGGGGCTTCCCCTCAAGCCAGGGGGAGGTGGCAGGGCTGGAAGAAAGTGGAGGCTGAGATGGGGTGCGAAGTCAGGGAAAATGTGGAAATCAAGAGTGGGTGGAAATGGTGTCACTTTTTACATTGTCTTTGTAAGGCTCCCTCTTTTTGTCTTCCTGACCCTATGTGTTAGTTCTTGCCTCTGTTTCTTTTCCCCTATTGCTTTACAATATTTGCCTGTCCCTCGTCTTGTCCTTGCCTTGTGGTCCTGCTGGTGCCTTTGGACTCTTTCTCCTGCTCCTCCTCTCTCTTATGTATTCCTCCACCTCTCCCTGGGTTTTTTGCTCAGTGTCCCAGTACTCCTCTCTCTACGCTACTGTCCTGCTCCCTGTCCCTCCCCTGTTTGCAGCATCCCGTTTACTGGCTGCCTGTCCCCCACCTCTTCTCTATCTTCCTCCTGTTTTTTCCCTTCTCTCCTGCTGTCCTGCTGCGTTTGGGCACTGAGCCTTGTAGCCAGCTCAGTGCCAGGATTTGTTCTGGGCAGAGGTGAGTAAACTTTTCCTGCCTCCTCTGTGCCCCTGGATGGTATTCAAGCCCCTGGGTGCAGAGCTCGTGGCTGTGAGCAGGTGCCAGGGAGGGGGCCATGTGCTGTGGGGATTTGGCCAGGCCCCTGTTCCTGACGGGCTCCAGCTGGGGCAGGTGTGGCCAGTGAGGCTAATGATGGGGCTGGCCCTGCTTTGGGCTAGGAAGGGGGCTGCCTGGGCATGCCTGCCTGCAGGAGGTGGCTGAGGAGTCAAACCAAGGGGCTTCCACAGGCAGCTGTCTCTAGCCGGTCCCTGTGGCAAGGAAGGATCCCTCCCAGCCGTCCCCAACAGAGCACGCCACCAGCACACGACACCAGGACCTTGGCGGCTCTGTTGGCCACACGTGTGAGCTGCTGCATGTCCAGGAAACCTCGTGAGAGAAGTGCATTGAGTCACGCACCGCTTACTCCTAAGGTCAGGCAGCTGGCACTGTGGAGGAGGAAGGGGCAGAAGCAGAGAGAAAAGCCTCGGGGCGGTGAAGGTCTGCCGTTGGCACCAGGAGCCACGTGTCCCCTCGTGTGTGTCCGGGCCCATCCCTGCCCTGGTTCTGCAGGTCTCTGCCTGCCTCCTTGCCTGTCCCTGCTTCTGTCTGCCTTTCAGGCTGTCTAGTTCCCCAAAGCTTTTTGCTCTTCTGCTAGCATTGCCCTGTAAAGTATCACCTTCTACCTTTCCTTTCTATGTCTCTTCCTTTCTGGCACCCCACCAGCTCTGATTTCATTCTTCCTCGTTGCTTGTGACAATGGCATTTCTAGGTCTCCCTCTCTCGGTGTCTCCGTTTATTCAGTTCCCTGTGATTGTGGGAAGGGTGGTGGTCGGGTCTAGGTCTCTGCTCAGGGAGCTCATTCTGCTCTGAGGTTGCTGTGGTGTGGGTGCTCTGTTGGTGCTATCAGCGGTGGCAGTTTGGGAGCTGGCTGGGCTGTGTGGGTATTGCGGTTTGGACACGGAGAGAAGCAGAAGCATCTGAGGTAAGAGTTGTGGGACTGGGCAAGGTCCAGCAGCACATAGAGAGTGCCATTGGATGCCGGTTTGTTGGTTTTGATGTCAGCAATTTTATACTGAGTGTTCAGGGGTGGCAAGTTACTTTAAAAACACAGAATTTTTTTTAACTGAATTTTTTTTGTTCTAGCTGCACTGGATTTTCCTGGAACTCTGGACTTCATGCAGGATGTAACCTTGTTTTTTTCCCTAGTTTGGCTGACAGCTTTTCCCTTAATAGGACTGAAGGTGAGATTATTAGGTATTAGAATGTGCAACATGTATGCACCTGTATATGCCACTCCCTATCCACCTGTCCATGCCTCATTCAGAAGATGGCGGCGCCATACCCCCCCCCCCCCCCCCCCCAAGCACCGTCTGCAGCTCCGGAGAGAAATGACGCGGATGCGGCCCCGAGACGGCGGTGCCGCCACCGCGGCCGCCGTCGGCACTCGTTTCGCGGGGGACTCACCGGCTCCTCCAGGGCTCCGGCAGGCTCCCGCCGCTTCCCCGCAGTCCTCCATGATGCCGGAAGTGCCCCTCAGTCCTCCGAACTTGCGCTCTATGGGCCCGCAGTCCTCCAGGATGCCCAAGTGCCGGTTCGGTGCGGGGGGCCCTGGAGTAGATGAGCCCCGGGCTCTGCCCAGGGAGCTCCTTCTGGGCAAGGCGAGAGCTGTGGGACTGGGCAGGGTCCAGCGGCATCCACAGGAGAGAGCGCCCTGGGATGCAGCTTGGGTTTTGGGTGTGGTGTTTTTTTTTTTTTTTTTTTTTTTTTTATGTCGGCAGTTTCCTAGGGGGTGTTCAGGGGTGACAGGAGGGTTTTAAAACACACAGCCTTTTTTTTAACTGATAGTTTTGGTGCTGTTTTGTTCTAGGTGCACTGGATTTTCCCGGAATTCTGAACTTCCTGCAGGATGGCAACTTGGTTTTTGTGAGGAGTGTTTGTGACCGCATTTCCCTTCCTAGGACTTGAAGGTGAGACTATCGAGCAGCCGTGAGGATGCGCCCCACGTCTGCACCTGTCTATGCCCCCCCATCCCTCCGTCTTGCGGCTATACGTCGGGTCATCTTCTGAGCTATACGTCGGGACGTCTGTTGGTCTCTACGTCGGAACGTATGTTGGTTTCTACGTCTGGCTTGACGTTAATTTCAGCTCTACTTCGGAATGTCTTTTGGGATATACGTCGGGACGTGTGTTGGGCTCTATGTCGGGACATCTCTCGGGCTCTACGTCAGGACGTCTTTTAGGCTCTACGTCCGGCTGTAGCTCACTTTCGGCTCTACGTCGGAACGTCTGTTGGTCTCTACTTCGATATGTCTGGCTTGAGCTCGCTTTCGGCTCTACGTTGGGACGTATGTTGAGTTCTACAACTGGACATGTGTTGGGCTCTGCGTCGGGACGTCTGTTAGGCTCTATGTCGGGACGTCTCTTGGGCTCTACGTCGGGACATCTGTTGGGATCAACGTCGGGACGTTTGTTGGGTTGTAGGTCGGGAAGTCTGGCTTGAGCTTGCTTTCGCCTCTAAGTCGGGACGTCTGTTGGGCTCTACATCTGGTTTAGCTTGCTTTCAGCTCTACGTCGGGACGTCTGTTGGGCTCTACGTCGGGACGTCTGTTGGGCTCTACGTCGGGACGTCTGTTGGGCTCTACGTCGGGACGTCTGTTGGGCTCTACGTCGGGACGTCTGTTGGGCTCTACGTCGGGACGTCTGTTGGGCTCTACGTCGGGACGTCTGTTGGGCTCTACGTCGGGACGTCTGTTGGGCTCTACGTCGGGACGTCTGTTGGGCTCTACGTCGGGACGTCTGTTGGGCTCTACGTCGGGACGTCTGTTGGGCTCTACGTCGGGACGTCTGTTGGGCTCTACGTCGGGACGTCTGTTGGGCTCTACGTCGGGACGTCTGTTGGGCTCTACGTCGGGACGTCTGTTGGGCTCTACGTCGGGACGTCTGTTGGGCTCTACGTCGGGACGTCTGTTGGGCTCTACGTCGGGACGTCTGTTGGGCTCTACGTCGGGACGTCTGTTGGGCTCTACGTCGGGACGTCTGTTGGGCTCTACGTCGGGACGTCTGTTGGGCTCTACGTCGGGACGTCTGTTGGGCTCTACGTCGGGACGTCTGTTGGGCTCTACGTCGGGACGTCTGTTGGGCTCTACGTCGGGACGTCTGTTGGGCTCTACGTCGGGACGTCTGTTGGGCTCTACGTCGGGACGTCTGTTGGGCTCTACGTCGGGACGTCTGTTGGGCTCTACGTCGGGACGTCTGTTGGGCTCTACGTCGGGACGTCTGTTGGGCTCTACGTCGGGACGTCTGTTGGGCTCTACGTCGGGACGTCTGTTGGGCTCTACGTCGGGACGTCTGTTGGGCTCTACGTCGGGACGTCTGTTGGGCTCTACGTCGGGACGTCTGTTGGGCTCTACGTCGGGACGTCTGTTGGGCTCTACGTCGGGACGTCTGTTGGGCTCTACGTCGGGACGTCTGTTGGGCTCTACGTCGGGACGTCTGTTGGGCTCTACGTCGGGACGTCTGTTGGGCTCTACGTCGGGACGTCTGTTGGGCTCTACGTCGGGACGTCTGTTGGGCTCTACGTCGGGACGTCTGTTGGGCTCTACGTCGGGACGTCTGTTGGGCTCTACGTCGGGACGTCTGTTGGGCTCTACGTCGGGACGTCTGTTGGGCTCTACGTCGGGACGTCTGTTGGGCTCTACGTCGGGACGTCTGTTGGGCTCTACGTCGGGACGTCTGTTGGGCTCTACGTCGGGACGTCTGTTGGGCTCTACGTCGGGACGTCTGTTGGGCTCTACGTCGGGACGTCTGTTGGGCTCTACGTCGGGACGTCTGTTGGGCTCTACGTCGGGACGTCTGTTGGGCTCTACGTCGGGACGTCTGTTGGGCTCTACGTCGGGACGTCTGTTGGGCTCTACGTCGGGACGTCTGTTGGGCTCTACGTCGGGACGTCTGTTGGGCTCTACGTCGGGACGTCTGTTGGGCTCTACGTCGGGACGTCTGTTGGGCTCTACGTCGGGACGTCTGTTGGGCTCTACGTCGGGACGTCTGTTGGGCTCTACGTCGGGACGTCTGTTGGGCTCTACGTCGGGACGTCTGTTGGGCTCTACGTCGGGACGTCTGTTGGGCTCTACGTCGGGACGTCTGTTGGGCTCTACGTCGGGACGTCTGTTGGGCTCTACGTCGGGACGTCTGTTGGGCTCTACGTCGGGACGTCTGTTGGGCTCTACGTCGGGACGTCTGTTGGGCTCTACGTCGGGACGTCTGTTGGGCTCTACGTCGGGACGTCTGTTGGGCTCTACGTCGGGACGTCTGTTGGGCTCTACGTCGGGACGTCTGTTGGGCTCTACGTCGGGACGTCTGTTGGGCTCTACGTCGGGACGTCTGTTGGGCTCTACGTCGGGACGTCTGTTGGGCTCTACGTCGGGACGTCTGTTGGGCTCTACGTCGGGACGTCTGTTGGGCTCTACGTCGGGACGTCTGTTGGGCTCTACGTCGGGACGTCTGTTGGGCTCTACGTCGGGACGTCTGTTGGGCTCTACGTCGGGACGTCTGTTGGGCTCTACGTCGGGACGTCTGTTGGGCTCTACGTCGGGACGTCTGTTGGGCTCTACGTCGGGACGTCTGTTGGGCTCTACGTCGGGACGTCTGTTGGGCTCTACGTCGGGACGTCTGTTGGGCTCTACGTCGGGACGTCTGTTGGGCTCTACGTCGGGACGTCTGTTGGGCTCTACGTCGGGACGTCTGTTGGGCTCTACGTCGGGACGTCTGTTGGGCTCTACGTCGGGACGTCTGTTGGGCTCTACGTCGGGACGTCTGTTGGGCTCTACGTCGGGACGTCTGTTGGGCTCTACGTCGGGACGTCTGTTGGGCTCTACGTCGGGACGTCTGTTGGGCTCTACGTCGGGACGTCTGTTGGGCTCTACGTCGGGACGTCTGTTGGGCTCTACGTCGGGACGTCTGTTGGGCTCTACGTCGGGACGTCTGTTGGGCTCTACGTCGGGACGTCTGTTGGGCTCTACGTCGGGACGTCTGTTGGGCTCTACGTCGGGACGTCTGTTGGGCTCTACGTCGGGACGTCTGTTGGGCTCTACGTCGGGACGTCTGTTGGGCTCTACATCTGGTTTAGCTTGCTTTCAGCTCTACGTCGGGACGTCTGTTGGGCTCTACGTCGGGACGTCTGTTGGGCTCTACGTCGGGACGTCTGTTGGGCTCTACGTCGGGACGTCTGTTGGGCTCTACGTCGGGACGTCTGTTGGGCTCTACGTCGGGACGTCTGTTGGGCTCTACGTCGGGACGTCTGTTGGGCTCTACGTCGGGACGTCTGTTGGGCTCTACGTCGGGACGTCTGTTGGGCTCTACGTCGGGACGTCTGTTGGGCTCTACGTCGGGACGTCTGTTGGGCTCTACGTCGGGACGTCTGTTGGGCTCTAATTTTATTGTTAGCTCACTTTCAGCTCTACTTCGGAACTTCTCTTGGCCTCTGCGTCGGGACGTGCGTTGGCCTCTGCGTCAGGACGTGCGTTGGCCTCTGCGTCGGGATTTAGCTTACTTTCAGCTCTGCGTCGGGACGTGCGTTGGGCTCTGCGTCGGGATTTAGCTTACTTTCAGCTCTGCGTCGGGACGTGCGTTGGGCTCTGCGTCGGGATTTAGCTTACTTTCAGCTCTGCGTCGGGACGTGCGTTGGGCTCTGCGTCGGGATTTAGCTTACTTTCAGCTCTGCGTCGGGACGTGCGTTGGGCTCTGCGTCGGGATTTAGCTTACTTTCAGCTCTGCGTCGGGACGTGCGTTGGGCTCTGCGTCGGGACGTGCGTTGGGCTCTGCGTCGGGACGTGCGTTGGGCTCTGCGTCGGGACGTGCGTTGGGCTCTGCGTCGGGACGTGCGTTGGGCTCTGCGTCGGGATTTAGCTTACTTTCAGCTCTGCGTCGGGACGTGCGTTGGGCTCTGCGTCGGGATTTAGCTTACTTTCAGCTCTGCGTCGGGACGTGCGTTGGGCTCTGCGTCGGGATTTAGCTTACTTTCAGCTCTGCGTCGGGACGTGCGTTGGGCTCTGCGTCGGGACGTGCGTTGGGCTCTGCGTCGGGACGTGCGTTGGGCTCTGCGTCGGGACGTGCGTTGGGCTCTGCGTCGGGACGTGCGTTGGGCTCTGCGTCGGGACGTGCGTTGGGCTCTGCGTCGGGACGTGCGTTGGGCTCTAATTTTATTGCTAGCTCACTTTCAGCTCTACTTCGGAACTTCTCTTGGCCTCTGCGTCGGGACGTGCGTTGGCCTCTGCGTCGGGACGTGCGTTGGCCTCTGCGTCGGGACGTGCGTTGGCCTCTGCGTCGGGACGTGCGTTGGCCTCTGCGTCGGGATTTAGCTTACTTTCAGCTCTGCGTCGGGACGTGCGTTGGGCTCTGCGTCGGGATTTAGCTTACTTTCAGCTCTGCGTCGGGACGTGCGTTGGGCTCTGCGTCGGGATTTAGCTTACTTTCAGCTCTGCGTCGGGACGTGCGTTGGGCTCTGCGTCGGGATTTAGCTTACTTTCAGCTCTGCGTCGGGACGTGCGTTGGGCTCTGCGTCGGGACGTGCGTTGGGCTCTGCGTCGGGACGTGCGTTGGCCTCTGCGTCGGGATTTAGCTTACTTTCAGCTCTGCGTCGGGACGTGCGTTGGGCTCTGCGTCGGGACGTGCGTTGGGCTCTGCATCGGGACGTGCGTTGGGCTCTGCGTCGGGACGTGCGTTGGGCTCTGCGTCGGGACGTGCGTTGGGCTCTGCGTCGGGATTTAGCTTACTTTCAGCTCTGCGACGGGACGTGCGTTGGGCTCTGCGCCGGGATTTAGCTTACTTTCAGCTCTGCGTCGGGACGTGCGTTGGGCTCTGCGTCGGGATTTAGCTTACTTTCAGCTCTGCGTCGGGACGTGCGTTGGGCTGTGCGTCGGGACGTGCGTTGGGCTCTGCGTCGGGACGTGCGTTGGGCTCTGCGTCGGGACGTGCGTTGGGCTCTGCGTCGGGATTTAGCTTACTTTCAGCTCTGCGTCGGGACGTGCGTTGGGCTCTGCGTCGGGACGTGCGTTGGGCTCTGCGTCGGGACGTGCGTTGGGCTCTGCGTCGGGATTTAGCTTACTTTCAGCTCTGCGTCGGGACGTGCGTTGGGCTCTGCGCCGGGATTTAGCTTACTTTCAGCTCTGCGTCGGGACGTGCGTTGGGCTCTGCGTCGGGATTTAGCTTACTTTCAGCTCTGCGTCGGGACGTGCGCTGGGCTGTGCGTCGGGACGTGCGCTGGGCTGTGCGTCGGGACGTGCGCTGGGCTGTGCGTCGGGACGTGCGCTGGGCTGTGCGTCGGGACGTGCGTTGGCCTCTGCGTCGGGACGTGCGTTGGCCTCTGCGTCGGGACGTGCGTTGGCCTCTGCGTCGGGACGTGCGTTGGCCTCTGCGTCGGGACGTGCGTTGGCCTCTGCGTCGGGATTTAGCTTACTTGCAGCTCTACGTCGGGATTTAGCTTACTTGCAGCTCTACGTCGGGATTTAGCATACTTGCAGCTCTACGTCGGGATTTAGCATACTTGCAGCTCTACGTCGGGATTTAGCATACTTGCAGCTCTACGTCGGGATTTAGCATACTTGCAGCTCTACGTCGGGATTTAGCTTACTTGCAGCTCTGCGTCGGGACGTGCGTTGGGCTCTGCGTCGGGATTTAGCTTACTTGCAGCTCTGCGTCGGGACGTGCGTTGGCCTCTGCGTCGGGACGTGCGTTGGCCTCTGCGTCGGGACGTGCGTTGGCCTCTGCGTCGGGACGTGCGTTGGCCTCTGCGTCGGGATTTAGCTTACTTTCAGCTCTGCGTCGGGACGTGCGTTGGGCTCTGCGTCGGGACGTGCGTTGGGCTCTGCGTCGGGACGTGCGTTGGGCTCTGCGTCGGGACGTGCGTTGGGCTCTGCGTCGGGATTTAGCTTACTTTCAGCTCTGCGTCGGGACGTGCGTTGGGCTCTGCGCCGGGATTTAGCTTACTTTCAGCTCTGCGTCGGGACGTGCGTTGGGCTCTGCGTCATTACTTAGCTTACTTTCAGCTCTGCGTCGGGACGTGCGTTGGGCTCTGCGTCATTACTTAGCTTACTTTCAGCTCTGCGTCGGGACGTGCGTTGGGCTCTGCGTCATTATTTAGCTTACTTTCAGCTCTGCGTCGGGACGTGCGTTGGGCTGTGCGTCGGGACGTGCGTTGGGCTGTGCGTCGGGACGTGCGTTGGGCTCTGCGTCGGGACGTGCGTTGGGCTCTGCGTCGGGACGTGCGTTGGGCTCTGCGTCGGGACGTGCGTTGGCCTCTGCGTCGGGACGTGCGTTGGCCTCTGCGTCGGGACGTGCGTTGGCCTCTGCGTCGGGACGTGCGTTGGCCTCTGCGTCGGGACGTGCGTTGGCCTCTGCGTCGGGATTTAGCTTACTTGCAGCTCTACGTCGGGATTTAGCTTACTTGCAGCTCTACGTCGGGATTTAGCTTACTTGCAGCTCTACGTCGGGATTTAGCTTACTTGCAGCTCTACGTCGGGATTTAGCTTACTTGCAGCTCTACGTCGGGATTTAGCTTACTTGCAGCTCTACGTCGGGATTTAGCTTACTTGCAGCTCTACGTCGGGATTTAGCTTACTTGCAGCTCTACGTCGGGATTTAGCTTACTTGCAGCTCTACGTCGGGATTTAGCTTACTTGCAGCTCTACGTCGGGATTTAGCTTACTTGCAGCTCTACGTCGGGATTTAGCTTACTTGCAGCTCTACGTCGGGATTTAGCTTACTTGCAGCTCTACGTCGGGATTTAGCTTACTTGCAGCTCTACGTCGGGATTTAGCTTACTTTCAGCTCTACGTCGGGATTTAGCTTACTTGCAGCTCTACGTCGGGATTTAGCTTACTTTCAGCTCTACGTCGGGACGCGCGTTGGCCTCTACGTCGGGATTTCGCTTACTTTCAGCTCTACGTCGGGACGCGCGTTGGGCTCTACGTCGGGATTTCGCTTACTTTCAGCTCTACGTCGGGACGCGCGTTGGGCTCTACGTCGGGACGCGCGTTGGGCTCTACGTCGGGACGCGCGTTGGGCTCTATGTCTGTAGTTAGCTAACTTTCAGCTCTACGTCGGGACGCGCGTTGGGCTCTACGTCGGGACGCGCGTTGGGCTCTACGTCGGGACGCGCGTTGGGCTCTACGTCGGGACGCGCGTTGGGCTCTACGTCGGGACGCGCGTTGGGCTCTACGTCGGGATTTAGCTTTTAGCTCTACGTCGGGATTTAGCTTACTTTTAGCTCTACGTCGGGACGCGCGTTGGGCTCTGCGTCGGGACGCGCGTTGGGCTCTGCGTCGGGACGCGCGTTGGGCTCTGCGTCGGGACGCGCGTTGGGCTCTGCGTCGGGACGCGCGTTGGGCTCTGCGTCGGGACGCGCGTTGGGCTCTGCGTCGGGACGCGCGTTGGGCTCTGCGTCGGGACGCGCGTTGGGCTCTGCGTCGGGACGCGCGTTGGGCTCTGCGTCGGGACGCGCGTTGGGCTCTGCGTCGGGACGCGCGTTGGGCTCTGCGTCGGGATTTAGCTTACTTTCAGCTCTGCGTCGGGATTTAGCTTACTTTCAGCTCTGCGTCGGGACGTGCGTTGGGCTCTGCGCCGGGATTTAGCTTACTTTCAGCTCTGCGTCGGGACGTGCGTTGGGCTCTGCGTCGGGATTTAGCTTACTTTCAGCTCTGCGTCGGGACGTGCGTTGGGCTCTGCGTCGGGACGTGCGTTGGGCTCTGCGTCGGGACGTGCGTTGGGCTCTGCGTCGGGACGTGCGTTGGGCTCTGCGTCGGGATTTAGCTTACTTTCAGCTCTGCGTCGGGACGTGCGTTGGGCTCTACGTCTGTAGTTAGCTAACTTTCAGCTCTACGTCGGGACGCGCGTTGGGTCTACGTATGTAGTTAGCTAACTTTCTGCTCTACGTCGGGACGCGCGTTGGGCGCTACATCGGGACGCGCGTTGGGCTCGACGTCGGGACGCGCGTTGGGCTCGACGTCGGGACGCGCGTTGGGCTCGACGTCGGGACGCACGTTGGGCTCGACGTCGCGACGCGCGTTGGGCTCGACGTCGCGACGCGCGTTGGGCTCTACGTCGGGATTTAGCTTACTTTCAGCTCTACGTCGGGACGCGCGTTGGGCTCTACGTCGGGATTTAGCTTACTTTCAGCTCTACGTCGGGACGCGCGTTGGGCTCTACGTCGGGACGTGCGTTGGCCTCTACGTCGGGATTTAGCTTACTTTCAGCTCCACGTCGGGACGCGCGTTGGGCTCTACGTCGGGACGCGCGTTGGGCTCTACGTCGGGACGCGCGTTGGGCTCTACGTCGGGACGCGCGTTGGGCTCTACGTCTGTAGTTAACTAACTTTCAGCTCTACGTCCGGACGCGCGTTGGGCTCTACGTCTGTAGTTAGCTAACTTTCAGCTCTACGTCGGGCCGCGCGTTGGGCGCTACGTCGGGACGTGCGTTGGGCGCTACGTCGGGACGTGCGTTGGGCGCTACGTCGGGATTTAGCTTACTTTCAGCTCTACGTCGGGACGCGCGTTGGGCTCTACGTCGGGACGCGCGTTGGGCTCTACGTCGGGACGCGCGTTGGGCTCTACGTCGGGACTCGGGTTGGGCTCTACGTCGGGACGCGCGCTGGGCTCTACGTCGGGATTTCGCTTACTTTCAGCTCTACGTCGGGACGCGCGTTGGGCTCTTCGTCTGTAGTTAGCTAACTTTCAGCTCTACGTCGGGACGCGCGTTGGGCTCGACGTCGGGACGCGCGTTGGGCTCGACGTCGGGACGCGCGTTGGGCTCGACGTCGGGATTTAGCTTACTTTCAGCTCTACGTCGGGACGCGCGTTGGCCTCTACGTCGGGATTTAGCTTACTTTCAGCTCTACGTCGGGACGCGCGTTGGCCTCTACGTCGGGATTTAGCTTACTTTCAGCTCTACGTCGGGACTCGGGTTGGGCTCTACGTCGGGACTCGGGTTGGGCTCTACGTCGGGACGCGCGTTGGGCTCTACGTCGGGACGCGCGTTGGGCTCTACGTCGGGACGCGCGTTGGGCTCTACGTCGGGATTTAGCTTACTTTCAGCTCTACGTCGGGACGCGCGTTGGGCTCTTCGTCTGTAGTTAGCTAACTTTCAGCTCTACGTCGGGACGCGCGTTGGGCTCTACGTCGGGTCGCGCGTTGGGCTCTACGTCGGGACGCGCGTTGGGCTCTACGTCGGGACGCGCGTTGGGCTCTACGTCGGGACGCGCGTTGGGCTCTAGGTCGGGACGCGCGTTGGGCTCTACGTCGGGACGCGCGTTGGGCTCTACGTCGGGATTTAGCTTACTTTTAGCTCTACGTCGGGACGCGCGTTGGGCTCGACGTCGGGACGCGCGTTGGGCTCGACGTCGGGACGCGCGTTGGGCTCGACGTCGGGACGCGCGTTGGGCTCGACGTCGGGACGCGCGTTGGGCTCGACGTCGGGACGCGCGTTGGGCTCGACGTCGGGATTTAGCTTACTTTCAGCTCTACGTCGGGACGCGCGTTGGCCTCTAAGTCGGGATTTAGCTTACTTTCAGCTCTACGTCGGGACGCGCGTTGGGCTCTACGTCGGGATTTTGCTTACTTTCAGCTCTACGTCGGGACGCGCGTTGGGCTCTACGTCGGGATTTCGCTTACTTTCAGCTCTACGTCGGGACGCGCGTTGGGCTCTACGTCGGGACGCGCGTTGGGCTCTACGTCGGGACGCGCGTTGGGCTCTACGTCGGGACGCGCGTTGGGCTCTACGTCGGGACGCGCGTTGGGCTCTACGTCGGGACGCGCGTTGGGCTCTACGTCGGGATTTAGCTTACTTTCAGCTCTACGTCGGGACGCGCGTTGGGCTCTTCGTCTGTAGTTAGCTAACTTTCAGCTCTACGTCGGGACGCGCGTTGGGCTCTACGTCGGGACGCGCGTTGGGCTCTACGTCGGGACGCGCGTTGGGCTCTACGTCGGGACGCGCGTTGGGCTCTACGTCGGGACGCGCGTTGGGCTCTACGTCGGGACGCGCGTTGGGCTCTACGTCGGGACGCGCGTTGGGCTCTACGTCGGGACGCGCGTTGGGCTCTACGTCGGGACGCGCGTTGGGCTCTACGTCGGGATTTAGCTTACTTTTAGCTCTACGTCGGGATTTAGCTTACTTTTAGCTCTACGTCGGGATTTAGCTTACTTTTAGCTCTACGTCGGGATTTAGCTTACTTTTAGCTCTACGTCGGGACGTGCGTTGGGCTCTACGTCGGGACGTGCGTTGGGCTCTACGTCGGGACGTGCGTTGGGCTCTACGTCTGTAGTTAGCTAACTTTCAGCTCTTCGTCGGGACGTGCGTTGGGCTCTACGTCGGGACGTGCGTTGGGCTCTACGTCGGGACGTGCGTTGGGCTCTACGTCGGGACGCGCGTTGGCCTCTACGTCGGGATTTTGCTTACTTTCAGCTCTACGTCGGGACGCGCGTTGGGCTCTACGTCGGGATTTCGCTTACTTTCAGCTCTACGTCGGGACGCGCGTTGGGCTCTACGTCGGGACGCGCGTTGGGCTCTACGTCGGGACGCGCGTTGGGCTCTACGTCGGGACGCGCGTTGGGCTCTACGTCGGGACGCGCGTTGGGCTCTACGTCGGGACGCGCGTTGGGCTCTACGTCGGGACGCGCGTTGGGCTCTACGTCGGGATTTAACTTACTTTCAGCTCTACGTCGGGACGCGCGTTGGGCTCTTCGTCTGTAGTTAGCTAACTTTCAGCTCTACGTCGGGACGCGCGTTGGGCTCTACGTCGGGACGCGCGTTGGGCTCTACGTCGGGACGCGCGTTGGGCTCTACGTCGGGACGCGCGTTGGGCTCTACGTCGGGACGCGCGTTGGGCTCTACGTCGGGACGCGCGTTGGGCTCTACGTCGGGACGCGCGTTGGGCTCTACGTCGGGATTTAGCTTACTTTTAGCTCTACGTCGGGATTTAGCATACTTTTAGCTCTACGTCGGGACGTGCGTTGGGCTCTACGTCGGGACGTGCGTTGGGCTCTACGTCGGGACGTGCGTTGGGCTCTACGTCGGGACGTGCGTTGGGCTCTACGTCGGGACGTGCGTTGGGCTCTACGTCGGGACGTGCGTTGGGCTCTACGTCTGTAGTTAGCTAACTTTCAGCTCTTCGTCGGGACGTGCGTTGGGCTCTACGTCGGGACGTGCGTTGGGCTCTACGTCGGGACGTGCGTTGGGCTCTACGTCGGGACGTGCGTTGGGCTCTACGTCGGGACGTGCGTTGGGCTCTACGTCGGGACGTGCGTTGGGCTCTACGTCGGGACGTGCGTTGGGCTCTACGTCGGGACGTGCGTTGGGCTCTACGTCGGGACGTGCGTTGGGCTCTACGTCGGGACGTGCGTTGGGCTCTACGTCGGGACGTGCGTTGGGCTCTACGTCTGTAGTTAGCTAACTTTCAGCTCTACGTCGGGACGTGCGTTGGGCTCTACGTCGGGACGTGCGTTGGGCTCTACGTCGGGACGTGCGTTGGGCTCTACGTCTGTAGTTAGCTAACTTTCAGCTCTACGTCGGGACGTGCGTTGGGCTCTACGTCGGGACGTGCGTTGGGCTCTACGTCGGGACGTGCGTTGGGCTCTACGTCGGGACGTGCGTTGGGCTCTACGTCGGGACGTGCGTTGGGCTCTACGTCGGGACGTGCGTTGGGCTCTACGTCTGTAGTTAGCTAACTTTCAGCTCTACGTCGGGACGTGCGTTGGGCTCTACGTCGGGACGTGCGTTGGGCTCTACGTCGGGACGTGCGTTGGGCTCTACGTCGGGACGTGCGTTGGGCTCTACGTCGGGACGTGCGTTGGGCTCTACGTCGGGACGTGCGTTGGGCTCTACGTCGGGACGTGCGTTGGGCTCTACGTCTGTAGTTAGCTAACTTTCAGCTCTACGTCGGGACGTGCGTTGGGCTCTACGTCGGGACGTGCGTTGGGCTCTACGTCGGGACGTGCGTTGGGCTCTACGTCGGGACGTGCGTTGGGCTCTACGTCGGGACGTGCGTTGGGCTCTACGTCTGTAGTTAGCTAACTTTCAGCTCTACGTCGGGACGTGCGTTGGGCTCTACGTCGGGACGTGCGTTGGGCTCTACGTCGGGACGTGCGTTGGGCTCTACGTCGGGACGTGCGTTGGGCTCTACGTCGGGACGTGCGTTGGGCTCTACGTCGGGACGTGCGTTGGGCTCTACGTCGGGACGTGCGTTGGGCTCTACGTCGGGACGTGCGTTGGGCTCTACGTCGGGACGTGCGTTGGGCTCTACGTCGGGATTTAGCTTACTTTCATCTCTACGTCGGGACGTGCGTTGGGCTCTACGTCGGGACGTGCGTTGGGCTCTACGTCTGTAGTTAGCTAACTTTCAGCTCTACGTCGGGACGTGCGTTGGGCTCTACGTCGGGACGTGCGTTGGGCTCTACGTCGGGACGTGCGTTGGGCTCTACGTCGGGACGTGCGTTGGGCTCTACGTCGGGACGCTCGTTGGGCTCTTCGTCTGTAGTTAGCTAACTTTCAGCTCTACGTCGGGACGCGCGTTGGGCTCTACGTCGGGTCGCGCGTTGGGCTCTACGTCGGGACGCGCGTTGGGCTCTACGTCGGGACGCGCGTTGGGCTCTAGGTCGGGACGCGCGTTGGGCTCTAGGTCGGGACGCGCGTTGGGCTCTACGTCGGGATTTAGCTTACTTTTAGCTCGACGTCGGGACGCGCGTTGGGCTCGACGTCGGGACGCGCGTTGGGCTCGACGTCGGGACGCGCGTTGGGCTCGACGTCGGGACGCGCGTTGGGCTCGACGTCGGGACGCGCGTTGGGCTCGACGTCGGGATTTAGCTTACTTTCAGCTCGACGTCGGGACGCGCGTTGGCCTCTAAGTCGGGATTTAGCTTACTTTCAGCTCGACGTCGGGACGCGCGTTGGCCTCTACGTCGGGATTTCGCTTACTTTCAGCTCTACGTCGGGACGCGCGTTGGCCTCTACGTCGGGATTTCGCTTACTTTCAGCTCTACGTCGGGACGCGCGTTGGGCTCTACGTCGGGACGCGCGTTGGGCTCTACGTCGGGACGCGCGTTGGGCTCTACGTCGGGACGCGCGTTGGGCTCTACGTCGGGACGCGCGTTGGGCTCTACGTCGGGACGCGCGTTGGGCTCTACGTCGGGACGCGCGTTGGGCTCTACGTCGGGATTTAGCTTACTTTCAGCTCTACGTCGGGACGCGCGTTGGGCTCTTCGTCTGTAGTTAGCTAACTTTCAGCTCTACGTCGGGACGCGCGTTGGGCTCTACGTCGGGACGCGCGTTGGGCTCTACGTCGGGACGCGCGTTGGGCTCTACGTCGGGACGCGCGTTGGGCTCTACGTCGGGACGCGCGTTGGGCTCTACGTCGGGACGCGCGTTGGGCTCTACGTCGGGACGCGCGTTGGGCTCTACGTCGGGACGCGCGTTGGGCTCTACGTCGGGATTTAGCTTACTTTTAGCTCTACGTCGGGATTTAGCTTACTTTTAGCTCTACGTCGGGACGTGCGTTGGGCTCTACGTCGGGACGTGCGTTGGGCTGTACGTCGGGACGTGCGTTGGGCTCTACGTCTGTAGTTAGCTAACTTTCAGCTCTTCGTCGGGACGTGCGTTGGGCTCTACGTCGGGACGTGCGTTGGGCTCTACGTCGGGACGTGCGTTGGGCTCTACGTCGGGACGTGCGTTGGGCTCTACGTCGGGACGTGCGTTGGGCTCTACGTCGGGATTTAGCTTACTTTCAGCTCTACGTCGGGACGTGCGTTGGGCTCTATGTCGGGACGTGCGTTGGGCTCTACGTCGGGACGTGCGTTGGGCTCTACGTCGGGACGTGCGTTGGGCTCTACGTCGGGACGTGCGTTGGGCTCTACGTCGGGACGTGCGTTGGGCTCTACGTCTGTAGTTAGCTAACTTCAGCTCTACGTCGGCACGTGCGTTGGGCTCTACGTCGGGACGTGCGTTGGGCTCTACGTCGGGACGTGCGTTGGGCTCTACGTCGGGACGTGCGTTGGGCTCTACGTCGGGATTTAGCTTACTTTCATCTCTACGTCTGGACGTGCGTTGGGCTGTACGTCGGGACGTGCGTTGGGCTCTACGTCGGGATTTAGCTTACTTTCAGCTCTACGTCGGGACGTGCGTTGGGCTCTACGTCGGGACGTGCGTTGGGCTCTACGTCGGGACGTGCGTTGGGCTCTACGTCTGTAGTTAGCTAACTTCAGCTCTACGTCGAGACGTGCGTTGGGCTCTACGTCGGGACGTGCGTTGGGCTCTACGTCGGGACGTGCGTTGGGCTCTACGTCGGGACGTGCGTTGGGCTCTACGTCGGGACGTGCGTTGGGCTCTACGTCGGGATTTAGCTTACTTTCATCTCTACGTCGGGACGTGCGTTGGGCTCTACGTCGGGACGTGCGTTGGGCTCTACGTCTGTAGTTAGCTAACTTTCAGCTCTACGTCGGGACGTGCGTTGGGCTCTACGTCGGGACGTGCGTTGGGCTCTACGTCGGGACGCGCGTTGGGCTCTACGTCTGTAGTTAGGTAACTTTCAGCTCTACGTCGGGACGTGCGTTCGGCTCTGCGTCGGGACGTGCGTTGGGCTCTGCGTCGGGACGTGCGTTGGGCTCTGCGTCGGGACGTGCGTTGGGCTCTGCGTCGGGACGTGCGTTGGCCTCTACGTCGGGACGTGCGTTGGCCTCTGCGTCGGGACGTGCGTTGGCCTCTACGTCGGGATTTAGCTTACTTTCAGCTCTACGTCGGGACGTGCGTTGGCCTCTACGTCGGGATTTAGCTTATTTTCAGCTCTACGTCGGGACGTGCGTTGGCCTCTACGTCGGGATTTAGCTTACTTTCAGCTCTACGTCGGGACGTGCCTTGGCCTCTACGTCGGGATTTAGTTTACTTTCAGCTCTACGTCGGGACGTGCGTTGGGCTCTACGTCGGGACGTGCGTTGGGCTCTACGTCGGGACGTGCGTTGGGCTCTACGTCGGGACGTGCGTTGGGCTCTACGTCGGGCTCTACGTCAAGACGTGCGTTGGGCTCTACGTCTGTAGTTAGCTAACTTTCAGCTCTACGTCGGGACGTGCGTTGGGCGCTACGTCTGTAGTTAGCTAACTTTCAGCTCTACGTCGGGACGTGCGTTGGGCTCTACGTCGGGACGTGCGTTGGGCTCTACGTCGGGATTTAGCTTACTTTCAGCTCTACGTCGGGACGTGCGTTGGGATCTACGTCGGGATTTAGCTTACTTTCAGCTCTACGTCGGGACGTGCGTTGGGCTCTACGTCTGTAGTTAGCTAACTTTCAGCTCTAAGTCGGGTCGTGCGTTGGGCGCTACGTCGGGACGTGCGTTGGGCGCTAGGTCGGGACGTGCGTTGGGCCCTACGTCGGGACGTTCGTTGGGCGCTACGTTGGGATTTAGCTAACTTTCAGCTCCAAGTCGGGACGTGCGTTGGGCTCTACGTCTGTAGTTAGCTAACTTTCAGGTCTACGTCGGGACGTGCGTTGGGTCTACGTATGTAGTTAGCTAACTTTCTGCTCTACGTCGGGACGCGCGTTGGGCGCTACGTCGGGACGCGCGTTGGGCTCGACGTCGGGACGCGCGTTGGGCTCGACGTCGGGACGCGCGTTGGGCTCGACTTCGGGACGCGCGTTGGGCTCTACGTCGGGATTTAGCTTACTTTCAGCTCTACGTCGGGACGCGTTGGGCTCTACGTCGGGACTCGGGTTGGGCTCTACGTCGGGACGCGCGTTGGGCTCTACGTCGGGATTTCGCTTACTTTCAGCTCTACGTCGGGACGCGCGTTGGGCTCTACGTCGGGACGCGCGTTGGGCTCTACGTCGGGATTTAGCTTACTTTCAGCTCTACGTCGGGACGCGCGTTGGGCTCTACGTCGGGATTTAGCTTACTTTCAGCTCTACGTCGGGACGCGCGTTGGGCTCTACGTCGGAATTTAGCTTACTTTCAGCTCTACGTCGGGACGCGCGTTGGGCTCTACGTCGGGACGTGCGTTGGCCTCTACGTCGGGATTTAGCTTACTTTCAGCTCCACGTCGGGACGCGCGTTGGGCTCTACGTCGGGACGCGCGTTGGGCTCTACGTCGGGACGCGCGTTGGGCTCTACGTCGGGACGCGCGTTGGGCTCTAAGTCTGTAGTTAGCTAACTTTCAGCTCTACGTCGGGACGCGCGTTGGGCTCTACGTCTGTAGTTAACTAACTTTCAGCTCTACGTCCGGACGCGCGTTGGGCTCTATGTCTGTAGTTAGCTAACTTTCAGCTCTAAGTCGGGTCGTGCGTTGGGCGCTACGTCGGGACGTGCGTTGGGCGCTACGTCGGGACGTGCGTTGGGCCCTACGTCGGGACGTTCGTTGGGCGCTACGTTGGGATTTAGCTAACTTTCAGCTCCAAGTCGGGACGTGCGTTGGGCTCTACGTCTGTAGTTAGCTAACTTTCAGCTCTACGTCGGGACGCGCGTTGGGCTCGACGTCGGGACGCGCGTTGGGCTCGACGTCGGGACGAGCGTTGGGCTCGACGTCGGGACGCGCGTTGGGCTCGACGTCGGGACGCGCGTTGGGCTCGACGTCGGGATTTAGCTTACTTTCAGCTCTACGTCGGGACGCGCGTTGGCCTCTACGTCGGGGTTTAGCTTACTTTCAGCTCTACGTCGGGACGCGCGTTGGGCTCTACGTCGGGACTCGGGTTGGGCTCTACGTCGGGACGCGCGTTGGGCTCTACGTCGGGTTTTCGCTTACTTTCAGCTCTACGTCGGGACGCGCGTTGGGCTCTTCGTCTGTAGTTAGCTAACTTTCAGCTCTACGTCGGGACGCGCGTTGGGCTCTACGTCGGGACGCGCGTTGGGCTCTACGTCGGCACGCGCGTTGGGCTCTACGTCGGGACGCGCGTTGGGCTCTACGTCGGGATTTAGCTTACTTTCAGCTCTACGTCGGGACGCGCGTTGGGCTCTTCGTCTGTAGTTAGCTAACTTTCAGCTCTACGTCGGGACGCGCGTTGGGCTCTACGTCGGGACGCGCGTTGGGCTCTACGTCGGGACGCGCGTTGGGCTCTACGTCGGGACGCGCGTTGGGCTTTACGTCGGGACGCGCGTTGGGCTCTACGTCGGGACGCGCGTTGGGCTCTACGTCGGGACGCGCGTTGGGCTCTACGTCGGGATTTAGCTTACTTTTAGCTCGACGTCGGGACGCGCGTTGGGCTCGACGTCGGGACGCGCGTTGGGCTCGACGTCGGGACGCGCGTTGGGCTCTACGTCGGGATTTAGCTTACTTTCAGCTCTACGTCGGGACGCGCGTTGGCCTCTACGTCGGGATTTAGCTTACTTTCAGCTCTACGTCGGGACGCGCGTTGGGCTCTACGTCGGGACTCGGGTTGGGCTCTACGTCGGGACGCGCGTTGGGCTCTACGTCGGGATTTCGCTTACTTTCAGCTCTACGTCGGGACGCGCGTTGGGCTCTACGTCGGGATTTAGCTTACTTTCAGCTCTACGTCGGGACGCGCGTTGGGCTCTACGTCGGGACGCGCGTTGGGCTCTACGTCGGGACGCGCGTTGGGCTCTACGTCGGGACGCGCGTTGGGCTCTACGTCGGGATTTAGCTTACTTTCAGCTCTACGTCGGGACGTGCGTTGGGATCTACGTCGGGATTTAGCTTACTTTCAGCTCTACGTCGGGACGTGCGTTGGGCTCTACGTCTGTAGTTAGCTAACTTTCAGCTCTAAGTCGGGTCGTGCGTTGGGCGCTACGTCGGGACGTGCGTTGGGCGCTACGTCGCGACGTGCGTTGGGCCCTACGTCGGGACGTTCGTTGGGCGCTACGTTGGGATTTAGCTAACTTTCAGCTCCAAGTCGGGACGTGCGTTGGGCTCTACGTCTGTAGTTAGCTAACTTTCAGCTCGACGTCGGGACGCGCGTTGGGCTCGACGTCGGGACGCACGTTGGGCTCGACGTCGGGACGCGCGTTGGGCTTTACGTCGGGACGCGCGTTGGGCTCTACGTCGGGACGCGCGTTGGGCTCTACGTCGGGATTTAGCTTACTTTTAGCTCTACGTCGGGACGCGCGTTGGGCTCGACGTCGGGACGCGCGTTGGGCTCGACGTCGGGACGCGCGTTGGGCTCGACGTCGGAACGCGCGTTGGGCTCGACGTCGGGACGCGCGTTGGGCTCGACGTCGGGACGCGCGTTGGGCTCGACGTCGGGACGCGCGTTGGGCTCGACGTCGGGATTTAGCTTACTTTCAGCTCTACGTCGGGACGCGCGTTGGCCTCTACGTCGGGATTTAGCTTACTTTCAGCTCTACGTCGGGACGCGCGTTGGGCTCTACGTCGGGACTCGGGTTGGGCTCTACGTCGGGACGCGCGTTGGGCTCTACGTCGGGATTTCGCTTACTTTCAGCTCTACGTCGGGACGCGCGTTGGGCTCTACGTCGGGATTTAGCTTACTTTCAGCTCTACGTCGGGACGCGCGTTGGCCTCTACGTCGGGATTTAGCTAACTTTCAGCTCTACGTCGGGACGCGCGTTGGGCTCGACGTCGGGACGCGCGTTGGGCTCGACGTCGGGACGCGCGTTGGGCTCGACGTCGGGACGCGCGTTGGGCTCGACGTCGGGATTTAGCTTACTTTCAGCTCTACGTCGGGACGCGCGTTGGCCTCTACGTCGGGATTTAGCTTACTTTCAGCTCTACGTCGGGACGCGCGTTGGGCTCTACGTCGGGACTCGGGTTGGGCTCTACGTCGGGACGCGCGTTGGGCTCTACGTCGGGTTTTCGCTTACTTTCAGCTCTACGTCGGGACGCGCGTTGGGCTCTTCGTCTGTAGTTAGCTAACTTTCAGCTCTACGTCGGGACGCGCGTTGGGCTCTACGTCGGGACGCGCGTTGGGCTCTACGTCGGGACGCGCGTTGGGCTCTACGTCGGGATTTAGCTTACTTTCAGCTCTACGTCGGGACGCGCGTTGGGCTCTTCGTCTGTAGTTAGCTAACTTTCAGCTCTACGTCGGGACGCGCGTTGGGCTCTACGTCGGGACGCGCGTTGGGCTCTACGTCGGGACGCGCGTTGGGCTCTACGTCGGGACGCGCGTTGGGCTCTACGTCGGGACGCGCGTTGGGCTCTACGTCGGGATTTAGCTAACTTTCAGCTCCAAGTCGGGACGTGCGTTGGGCTCTACGTCTGTAGTTAGCTAACTTTCAGCTCTACGTCGGGACGCGCGTTGGGCTCGACGTCGGGACGCGCGTTGGGCTCGACGTCGGGACGCGCGTTGGGCTCGACGTCGGGACGCGCGTTGGGCTCGACGTCGGGACGCGCGTTGGGCTCGACGTCGGGATTTAGCTTACTTTCAGCTCTACGTCGGGACGCGCGTTGGCCTCTACGTCGGGATTTAGCTTACTTTCAGCTCTCGTCGGGACGCGCGTTGGGCTCTACGTCGGGACTCGGGTTGGGCTCTACGTCGGGACGCGCGTTGGGCTCTACGTCGGGTTTTCGCTTACTTTCAGCTCTACGTCGGGACGCGCGTTGGGCTCTTCGTCTGTAGTTAGCTAACTTTCAGCTCTACGTCGGGACGCGCGTTGGGCTCTACGTCGGGACGCGCGTTGGGCTCTACGTCGGGACGCGCGTTGGGCTCTACGTCGGGATTTAGCTTACTTTCAGCTCTACGTCGGGACGCGCGTTTGGCTCTTCGTCTGTAGTTAGCTAACTTTCAGCTCTACGTCGGGACGCGCGTTGGGCTCTACGTCGGGACGCGCGTTGGGCTCTACGTCGGGACGCGCGTTGGGCTCTACGTCGGGACGCGCGTTGGGCTCTACGTCGGGACGCGCGTTGGGCTCTACGTCGGGATATAGCTTACTTTTAGCTCTACGTCGGGACGCGCGTTGGGCTCGACGTCGGGACGCGCGTTGGGCTCGACGTCGGGACGCGCGTTGGGCTCGACGTCGGGACGCGCGTTGGGCTCGACGTCGGGATTTAGCTTACTTTCAGCTCTACGTCGGGACGCGCGTTGGCCTCTACGTCGGGATTTAGCTTACTTTCAGCTCTACGTCGGGACGCGCGTTGGGCTCTACGTCGGGACTCGGGTTGGGCTCTATGTCGGGACGCGCGTTGGGCTCTACGTCGGGATTTCGCTTACTTTCAGCTCTACGTCGGGACGCGCGTTGGGCTCTACGTCGGGATTTAGCTTACTTTCAGCTCTACGTCGGGACGCGCGTTGGGCTCTACGTCGGGACGCGCGTTGGGCTCTACGTCGGGACGCGCGTTGGGCTCTACGTCGGGACGCGCGTTGGGCTCTACGTCGGGATTTAGCTTACTTTCAGCTCTACGTCGGGACGCGCGTTGGGCTCTTCGTCTGTAGTTAGCTAACTTTCAGCTCTACGTCGGGACGCGCGTTGGGCTCTACGTCGGGACGCGCGTTGGGCTCTACGTCGGGACGCGCGTTGGGCTCTACGTCGGGACGCGCGTTGGGCTCTACGTCGGGACGCGCGTTGGGCTCTACGTCGGGACGCGCGTTGGGCTCTACGTCGGGACGCGCGTTGGGCTCTATGTCGGGATTTAGCTTACTTTTAGCTCTACGTCGGGACGTGCGTTGGGCTCTACGTCGGGACGTGCGTTGGGCTCTACGTCGGGACGTGCGTTGGGCTCTACGTCGGGACGTGCGTTGGGCTCTACGTCGGGACGTGCGTTGGGCTCTACGTCTGTAGTTAGCTAACTTTCAGCTCTACGTCGGGACGTGCGTTGGGCTCTACGTCGGGACGTGCGTTGGGCTCTACGTCGGGACGTGCGTTGGGCTCTACGTCGGGACGTGCGTTGGGCTCTACGTCGGGACGTCGTTGGGCTCTACGTCGGGACGTCGTTGGGCTCTACGTCGGGACGTCGTTGGGCTCTACGTCGGGATTTAGCTTACTTTCAGCTCTACGTCGGGACGTGCGTTGGGCTCTACGTCGGGACGTGCGTTGGGCTCTACGTCGGGACGTGCGTTGGGCTCTACGTCGGGACGTGCGTTGGGCTCTACGTCGGGACGTGCGTTGGGCTCTACGTCGGGACGTGCGTTGGGCTCTACGTCGGGATTTAGCTTACTTTCATCTCTACGTCTGGACGTGCGTTGGGCTGTACGTCGGGACGTGCGTTGGGCTCTACGTCGGGATTTAGCTTACTTTCAGCTCTACGTCGGGACGTGCGTTGGGCTCTACGTCGGGACGTGCGTTGGGCTCTACGTCGGGACGTGCGTTGGGCTCTACGTCTGTAGTTAGCTAACTTCAGCTCTACGTCGGGACGTGCGTTGGGCTCTACGTCGGGACGTGCGTTGGGCTCTACGTCGGGACGTGCGTTGGGCTCTACGTCGGGACGTGCGTTGGGCTCTACGTCGGGATTTAGCTTACTTTCATCTCTACGTCGGGACGTGCGTTGGGCTCTACGTCGGGACGTGCGTTGGGCTCTACGTCGGGACGTGCGTTGGGCTCTACGTCGGGACGTGCGTTGGGCTCTACGTCTGTAGTTAGCTAACTTTCAGCTCTACGTCGGGACGTGCGTTGGGCTCTACGTCGGGACGTGCATTGGGCTCTACGTCAGGACGCGCGTTGGGCTCTATGTCTGTAGTTAGCTAACTTTCAGCTCTACGTCGGGACGTGCGTTGGGCTCTACGTCGGGACGTGCGTTGGGCTCTACGTCGGGACGTGCGTTGGGCTCTGCGTCGGGACGTGCGTTGGGCTCTGCGTCGGGACGTGCGTTGGGCTCTGCGTCGGGACGTGCGTTGGGCTCTGCGTCGGGACGTGCGTTGGCCTCTGCGTCGGGACGTGCGTTGGCCTCTGCGTCGGGACGTGCGTTGGCCTCTACGTCGGGATTTAGCTTACTTTCAGCTCTACGTCGGGACGTGCGTTGGCCTCTACGTCGGGATTTAGCTTATTTTCAGCTCTACGTCGGGACGTGCGTTGGCCTCTACGTCGGGATTTAGCTTACTTTCAGCTCTACGTCGGGACGTGCGTTGGCCTCTACGTCGGGATTTAGTTTACTTTCAGCTCTACGTCGGGACGTGCGTTGGGCTCTACGTCGGGACGTGCGTTGGGCTCTACGTCGGGACGTGCGTTGGGCTCTACGTCGGGACGTGCGTTGGGCTCTACGTCGGACTCTACGTCAAGACGTGCGTTGGGCTCTATGTCTGTAGTTAGCTAACTTTCAGCTCTACGTCGGGACGTGCGTTGGGCTCTACGTCTGTAGTTAGCTAACTTTCAGCTCTACGTCGGGACGTGCGTTGGGCTCTACGTCTGTAGTTAGCTAACTTTCAGCTCTACGTCGGGACGTGCGTTGGGCTCTACGTCGGGACGTGCGTTGGGCGCTACGTCTGTAGTTAGCTAACTTTCAGCTCTACGTCGGGACTTGCGTTGGGCTCTACGTCGGGACGTGCGTTGGGCTCTACGTCGGGATTTAGCTTACTTTCAGCTCTACGTCGGGACGTGCGTTGGGATCTACGTCGGGATTTAGCTTACTTTCAGCTCTACGTCGGGACGTGCGTTGGGCTCTACGTCTGTAGTTAGCTAACTTTCAGCTCTAAGTCGGGTCGTGCGTTGGGCGCTACGTCGGGACGTGCGTTGGGCGCTACGTCGGGACGTGCGTTGGGCCCTACGTCGGGACGTGCGTTGGGCCCTACGTTGGGATTTAGCTAACTTTCAGCTCCAAGTCGGGACGTGCGTTGGGCTCTACGTCTGTAGTTAGCTAACTTTCAGCTCTACGTCGGGACGTGCGTTGGGTCTACGTATGTAGTTAGCTAACTTTCTGCTCTACGTCGGGACGCGCGTTGGGCGCTACGTCGGGACGCGCGTTGGGCTCGACGTCGGGACGCGCGTTGGGCTCGACGTCGGGACGCGCGTTGGGCTCGACGTCGGGACGCGCGTTGGGCTCGACGTCGGGACGCGCGTTGGGCTCTACGTCGGGATTTAGCTTACTTTCAGCTCTACGTCGGGACGCGCGTTGGGCTCTACGTCGGGACTTGGGTTGGGCTCTATATCGGGACGCGCGTTGGGCTCTACGTCGGGACGTGCGTTGGGCTCTACGTCTGTAGTTAGCTAACTTTCAGCTCTACGTCGGGACGTGCGTTGGGCTCTACGTCGGGACGTGCATTGGGCTCTACGTCGGGACGCGCGTTGGGCTCTATGTCTGTAGTTAGCTAACTTTCAGCTCTACGTCGGGACGTGCTTTGGGCTCTACGTCGGGACGTGCGTTGGGCTCTACTTCGGGACGTGCGTTGGGCTCTACGTCGGGACGTGCGTTGGGCTCTGCGTCGGGACGTGCGTTGGGCTCTGCGTCGGGACGTGCGTTGGGCTCTGCGTCGGGACGTGCGTTGGCCTCTGCGTCGGGACGTGCGTTGGCCTCTGCGTCGGGACGTGCGTTGGCCTCTGCGTCGGGACGTGCGTTGGCCTCTACGTCGGGACGTGCGTTGGCCTCTACGTCGGGATTTAGCTTACTTTCAGCTCTACGTCGGGACGTGCGTTGGCCTCTACGTCGGGATTTAGCTTATTTTCAGCTCTACGTCGGGACGTGCGTTGGCCTCTACGTCGGGATTTAGCTTACTTTCAGCTCTACGTCGGGACGTGCGTTGGCCTCTACGTCGGGATTTAGTTTACTTTCAGCTCTACGTCGGGACGTGCGTTGGGCTCTACGTCGGGACGTGCGTTGGGCTCTACGTTGGGACGTGCGTTGGGCTCTACGTCGGACTCTACGTCAAGACGTGCGTTGGGCTCTATGTCTGTAGTTAGCTAACTTTCAGCTCTACGTCGGGACGTGCGTTGGGCTCTACGTCTGTAGTTAGCTAACTTTCAGCTCTACGTCGGGACGTGCGTTGGGCTCTACGTCTGTAGTTAGCTAACTTTCAGCTCTACGTCGGGACGTGCGTTGGGCTCTACGTCGGGACGTGCGTTGGGCGCTACGTCTGTAGATAGCTAACTTTCAGCTCTACGTCGGGACTTGCGTTGGGCTCTACGTCGGGACGTGCGTTGGGCTCTACGTCGGGATTTAGCTTACTTTCAGCTCTACGTCGGGACGTGCGTTGGGATCTACGTCAGGATTTAGCTTACTTTCAGCTCTACGTCGGGACGTGCGTTGGGATCTACGTCTGTAGTTAGCTAACTTTCAGCTCTAAGTCGGGTCGTGCGTTGGGCGCTACGTCGGGACGTGCGTTGGGCGCTACGTCGGGACGTGCGTTGGGCCCTACGTCGGGACGTTTGTTGGGCGCTACGTTGGGATTTAGCTAACTTTCAGCTCCAAGTCGGGACGTGCGTTGGGCTCTACGTCTGTAGTTAGCTAACTTTCAGCTCTACGTCGGGACGTGCGTTGGGTCTACGTATGTAGTTAGCTAACTTTCTGCTCTACGTCGGGACGCGCGTTGGGCGCTACGTCGGGACGCGCGTTGGGCTCGACGTCGGGACGCGCGTTGGGCTCGACGTCGGGACGCGCGTTGGGCTCGACGTCGGGACGCGCGTTGGGCTCGACGTCGGGACGCGCGTTGGGCTCGACGTCGGGACGCGCGTCGGGCTCTACGTCGGGATTTAGCTTACTTTCAGCTCTACGTCGGGACGCGCGTTGGGCTCTACGTCGGGACTCGGGTTGGGCTCTATATCGGGACGCGCGTTGGGCTCTACGTCGGGATTTCGCTTACTTTCAGCTCTACGTCGGGACACGCGTTGGGCTCTAGGTCGGGACGCGCGTTGGGCTCTACGTCGGGACGCGCGTTGGGCTCGACGTCGCGACGCGCGTTGGGCTCGACGTCGCGACGCGCGTTGGGCTCGACGTCGGGACGCGTGTTGGGCTCGACGTCGGGACGCGCGTTGGGCTCTACGTCGGGATTTAGCTTACTTTCACCTCTACGTCGGGACGCGCGTTGGGCTCTACGTCGGGACTCGGGTTGGGCTCTACGTCGGGACGCGCGTTGGGCTCTACGTCGGGATTTCGCTTACTTTCAGCTCTACGTCGGGACGCGCGTTGGGCTCTTCGTCTGTAGTTAGCTAACTTTCAGCTCTACGTCGGGACGCGCGTTGGGCTCTACGTCGGGACGCGCGTTGGGCTCTACGTCGGGATTTAGCTTACTTTCAGGTCTACGTCGGGACGCGCGTTGGGCTCTTCGTCTGTAGTTAGCTAACTTTCAGCTCTACGTCGGGACGCGCGTTGGGCTCTACGTCGGGACGTGCGTTGGGCTCTACGTCGGGACGCGCGTTGGGCTCTACGTCGGGACGCGCGTTGGGCTCTACGTCGGGACGCGCGTTGGGCTCTACGTCGGGATTTAGCTTAATTTTAGCTCTACGTCGGGACGTGCGTTGTCTCTACGTCGGGACGTGCGTTGGGCTCTACGTCGGGACGTGCGTTGGGCTCTACGTCGGGACGTGCGTTGGGCTCTACGTCGGGACGTGCGTTGGGCTCTACGTCGGGACGTGCGTTGGGCTCTACGTCGGGACGTGCGTTGGGCTCTACGTCGGGATTTAGCTTACTTTCAGCTCTACGTCGGGACGTGCGTTGGGCTCTACGTCGGGACGTGCGTTGGGCTCTACGTCGGGACGTGCGTTGGGCTCTACGTCGGGACGTGCGTTGGGCTCTACGTCTGTAGTTAGCTAACTTCAGCTCTACGTCGGGACGTGCGTTGGGCTCTACGTCGGGACGTGCATTGGGCTCTACGTCGGGACGTGCGTTGGGCTCTACGTCGGGATTTAGCTTACTTTAATCTCTACGTCTGGACGTGCGTTGGGCTGTACGTCGGGAAGTGCGTTGGGCTCTACGTCGGGATTTAGCTTACTTTCAGCTCTACGTCGGGACGTGCGTTGGGCTCTACGTCGGGACGTGCGTTGGGCTCTACGTCGGGACGTGCGTTGGGCTCTACGTCGGGACGTGCGTTGGGCTCTACGTCGGGACGTGCGTTGGGCTCTACGTCGGGATTTAGCTTACTTTCATCTCTACGTCGGGACGTGCGTTTGGCTCTACGTCGGGACGTGCGTTGGGCTCTACGTCTGTAGTTAGCTAACTTTCAGCTCTACGTCGGGACGTGCGTTGGGCTCTACGTCGGGACGTGCGTTGGGCTCTACGTCGGGACGCGCGTTGGGCTCTACGTCTGTAGTTAGCTAACTTTCAGCTCTACGTCGGGACGTGCGTTGGGCTCTACGTCGGGACGTGCGTTGGGCTCTACGTCGGGACGTGCGTTGGGCTCTGCGTCGGGACGTGCGTTGGGCTCTGCGTCGGGACGTGCGTTGGCCTCTACGTCGGGACGTGCGTTGGCCTCTACGTCGGGACGTGCGTTGGGCTCTACGTCGGGACGTGCGTTGGCCTCTACGTCGGGACGTGCGTTGGTCTCTACGTCGGGATTTAGCTTACTTTCAGCTCTACGTCGGGACGTGCGTTGGCCTCTACGTCGGGATTTAGCTTACTTTCAGCTCTACGTCGGGACGTGCGTTGGCCTCTACGTCGGGACTTAGCTTACTTTCAGCTCTACGTTGGGACGTGCGTTGGGCTCTACGTCGGGACGTGCGTTGGGCTCTACGTCGGGACGTGCGTTGGGCTCTACGTCGGGACGTGCGTTGGGCTCTACGTTGGGACGTGCGTTGGGCTCTACGTCGGGCTCTACGTCAACACGTGCGTTGGGCTCTACGTCTGTAGTTAGCTAACTTTCAGCTCTACGTCGGGACGTGCGTTGGGCTCTACGTCTGTAGTTAGCTAACTTTCAGCTCTACGTCGGGACGTGCGTTGGGCTCTACGTCTGTAGTTAGCTAACTTTCAGCTCTACGTCGGGACGTGCGTTGGGCTCTACGTCGGGACGTGCCTTGGGCGCTACGTCTGTAGTTAGCTAACTTTCAGCTCTACGTCGGGACGTGCGTTGGGCTCTACGTCGGGACGTGCGTTGGGCTCTACGTCGGGATTTAGCTTACTTTCAGCTCTACGTCGGGACGTGCGTTGGGATCTACGTCGGGATTTAGCTTACTTTCAGCTCTACGTCGGGACGTGCGTTGGGCTCTACGTCTGTAGTTAGCTAACTTTCAGCTCTACGTCCGTAGTTAGCTAACTTTCAGCTCTACGTCGGGACGTGCGTTGGGCTCTACGTCGGGACGTGCGTTGGGCTCTACGTCGGGATTTAGCTTACTTTCATCTCTACGTCGGGACGTGCGTTGGGCTCTACGTCGGGACATGCGTTGGGCTGTACGTCTGTAGTTAGCTAACTTTCAGTTCTACGTCGGGACGTGCGTTGGGCTCTACGTCGGGATTTAGCTTACTTTCAGCTCTACGTCGGTACGTGCGTTGGGCTCTACATCGGGACGTGCGTTGGGCTCTACGTCTGTAGTTAGCTAACTTTCAGCTCTACGTCGGGACGTGCGTTGGGCTCTACGTCTGTAGTTAGCTTCCTTTCAGCACTACGTCCGGACGAGCGTTGGGCTCTACGTCTGGATTTAGCTTACTTTCAGCTCTACGTCTGGACGTGCGTTGACCTCTACGTCGGGACGTGCGTTGGGCTCTACGTCGGGACGTGCGTTGGGCTCTACGTTGGGACGTGCGTTGGGCTCTACGTCGGGATTTAGCATACTTCCAGCTCTACGTCGGGACGTGCGTTGGGCTCTACGTCGGGATTTAGCTTACTTTCAGCTCTACGTCTGGACGTGCGTTGGGCTCTACGTCGAGACATGCGTTGGGCTGTAAGTCGGGACGTGCGTTGGGCTCTACGTCGGGATTTAGCTTACTTTCAGCTCTACGTTGGGATTTAGCTTACTTTCAGCTCTACGTCGGGATTTAGCTTACTTTCAGCTCTACGTTGGGATTTAGCTTACTTTCAGCTCTATGTCGGGATTTAGCTTACTTTCAGCTCTACGTCGGGATTTAGCTTACTTTCAGCTCTACGTCGGGACGTGCGTTGGCCTCTACGTCGGGACGTGCGTTGGCCTCTACGTCGGGACGTGCGTTGGCCTCTACGTCGGGTCGTGCGTTGGCCTCTACGTCGGGATTTAGCTTACTTTCAGTTCTATGTTGGGACGTGCGTTGGCCTCTACGTCTGGATTTAGCTTACTTTCAGCTCTACGTCGGGATTTAGCTTACTTTCAGCTCTACGTCGGGATTTAGCTTACTTTCAGCTCTACGTCGGGACGTGCGTTGGGCTCCACGTCGGGACGTGCGTTGGCCTCCACGTCGGGACGTGCGTTGGGCTCTACGTCGGGATTTAGCTTACTTTCAGCTCTACGTCGGGACGTGCGTTGGGCTCTTCGTCGGGACGTGCGTTGGGCTCTTCGTCGGGACGTGCGTTGGGCTCTACGTCGGGACGTGCGTTGGGCTCTACGTCGGGACGTGCGTTGGGCTCTACGTCGGGACGTGCGTTGGGCTCTACGTCGGGATTTAGCTTACTTTCAGCTCTACGTTGGGACGTGCGTTGGGCTCTACGTCGGGACGTGCGTTGGGCTCTACGTCGGGACGTGCGTTGGGCTCTACGTCGGGACGTGCGTTGGGCTCTACGTCGGGACGTGCGTTGGGCTCTACGTCGGGACGTGCGTTGGGCTCTACGTCGGGACGTGCGTTGGGCTCTACGTCTGTAGTTAGCTAACTTTCAGCTCTACGTCGGGACGTGCGTTGGGCTCTACGTCTGTAGTTAGCTAACTTTCAGCTCTACGTCGGGACGTGCGTTGGGCTCTACGTCTGTAGTTAGCTAACTTTCAGCTCTACGTCGGGACGTGCGTTGGGCTCTACGTCGGGACGTGCGTTGGCATCTACGTCGGGACGTGCGTTGGGCTCTACGTCGGGACGTGCGTTGGGCTCTACGTCTATAGTTAGCTAACTTTCAGCTCTACGTCGGGACGTGCGTTGGGCTCTACGTCGGGACGTGCGTTGGGCTCTACGTCGGGACGTGCGTTGGGCTCTACGTCTATGGTTAGCTAACTTTAAGCTCTACGTCGGGACGTGCGTTGGGCTCTACGTCGGAACGTGCGTTGGGCTCTACGTCGGGACGTGCGTTGCGCTCTACGTCTGTAGTTAGCTAACTTTCATCTCTACGTCGGGAAGTGCGTTGGGCTCTAGGTCGGGACGTGCGTTGGGCTCTATGTCTATAGTTATCTAACTTTCAGCTCTACGTCGGGACGTGCGTTGGGCGGTACGTCGGGACGTGCGTTGGGCGGTACGTCGGGACGTGCGTTGGGCTCTACGTCGGGACGTGCGTTGGGCTTTACGTCTATAGTTAGCTAACTTCCAGCTCTACGTCGGGACGTGCATTGGGCTCTACGTCGGGACGTGCGTTGGGCTCTACGTCTATAGTTAGCTAACTTTCAGCTCTTCGACGGGACGTGCGTTGGGCGCTACATCAGGATTTAGCTTACTTTCAGCTCTACATCGGGACGTGCGTTGGGCTCTACGTCGGGACGTGCGTTGGGCTCTACGTCGGGACGTGCGTTGGGCTCTACGTCGGGACGTGCGTTGGGCTCTACGTCGGGACGTGCGTTGGGTTCTACGTCGGGACGTGCGTTGGGCTCTACGTCTGTAGTTAGCTAACTTTCTGCTCTACGTCGGGACATGCGTTGGGCTCTACATCTGTAGTTAGCTAACTTTCACCTCTACGTCGGGACGTGCGTTGGGCGGTACGTCGGGACGTGCGTTGGGCGGTACGTCGGGACGTGCGTTGGGCTCTACGTCGGGACGTGCGTTGGGCTCTACGTCGGGATTTAGCTTACTTTCAGCTATACGTCGGAACATGCGTTGGCCTCTACGTCGGGACGTGCGTTGGGCTCTACGTCGGGATTTAGCTTACTTTCAGCTCTACGTCGGGACGTGCGTTGGGCTCTACGTCGGGACGTGCGTTGGGCTCTACGTCAGGACGTGCGTTGGGCTCTACGTCGGACGTGCGTTGGGCTGTACGTCGGGATTTAGCTTACTTTCAGCTCTACGTCGGGACATGCGTTGGGCTCTACGTCGGGACGTGCGTTGGGCTCTACTTCTGTAGTTAGCTAACTTTCAGCACTACGTCGGGACGTGCGTTGGGCTCTACGTTGGGAAGTGCGTTGGGCTCTACGTCTGTAGTTAGCTAACTTTCAGCTCTACGTCGGGACGTGCGTTGGGATCTACGTCGGGACGTGCGTTGGGCTCTACGTCGGGAAGTGCGTTGGGCTCTACGTCTATAGTTAGCTAACTTTCAGCTCTACGTCGGGACGTGCGTTGGGCTCTACGTCAGGATTTAGCTTACTTTCAGCTCTACGTCGGGACGTGCGTTGAGCTCTACGTCGGGACGTGCGTTGGGCTCTACGTCGGGACGTGCGTTGGGCTCTACGTCGGGACGTGCGTTGGTCTCTACGTCGGGACGTGCGTTGGGCTCTACGTCGGGACGTGCGTTGGGCTCTACGTCTGTAGTTAGCTAACTTTCAGCTCTACGTCGGGACGTGCGTTGGGCTCTACGTCGGGACGTGCGTTGGGCTCTATGTCGGGTCGTGCGTTGGGGTCTACGTCGGAACGTGCGTTGGGCTCTACGTCTATAGTTAGCTAACTTTCAGCTCTACGTCGGGACGTGCATTGGTCTCTATGTCGGGACGTGCGTTGGGCTCTACGTCTATAGTTAGCTAACTTTCAGCTCTACGTCGGGACGTGCATTGGGCTCTACGTCGGGACGTGCATTGGGCTCTACGTCGGGACGTGCGTTGGGCTCTACGTCGGGACGTGCGTTGGGCTCTACGTCTATAGTTAGCTAACTTTCAGCTCTACGTCGGGACGTGCATTGGGCTCTACGTCGGGACGTGTGTTGAGCTCTACGTCTGTAGATAGCTGACTTTCAGCTCTACGTCGGTACGTGCATTGGGCTCTACGTCTGTAGTTAGCTAACTTTCAGCTCTACGTCGGGACGTGCGTTGTGCTCTACGTCTGTAGTTAGCTAACGTTCCGCTCTACGTCGGGACGTGCGTTGGGCGCTACGTCGGGACGTGCGTTGGGCTCTACGTCGGGACGTGCGTTGGGCTCTACGTTGGGACGTCCGTTGGGCTCTACGTCGGGATTTAGCTTACTTTCAGCTCTACGTCGGGACGTGCGTTGGGCTCTACGTCGGGACGTGCGTTGGGCTCTACGTCGGGACGTGCGTTGGGCTCTACGTCGGGACGTGCGTTGGGCTCTACGTCGGGACGTGCGTTGGCCTCTACGTCGGGATTTAGCTTACTTTCAGCTCTACGTCGAGACGTGTGTTGTGCTCTACGTCTGTAGTTAGCTAACTTTCAGGTCTACGTCGGGACGTGCGTTGGGCACTACGTCGGGACGTGCGTTGGGCTCTACGTCGGGACGTGCGTTGGGCTCTACGTCGGGACGTGCGTTGGGCTCTACGTCGGGACGTGCGTTGGGCTCTACGTCGGGATTTAGCTTACTTTCAGCTCTACGTTGCGACGTGCTTTGGGCTCTACGTCGGGACGTGCGTTGGGCTCTACGTCGGGACGTGCGTTGGGCTCTACGTCGGGACGTGCGTTGGGCTCTACATCTGTAGTTAGCTAACTTCCAGCTCTACGTCGGCACGTGCCTTGGCCTCTACGTCGGGATTTAGCTTACTTTCAGCTCTACGTTGCGACGTGCTTTGGGCTCTACGTCGGGACGTGCGTTGGGCTCTACGTCCGGACGCGCGTTGGGCTCTACGTCGGGACGCGCGTTGGGCTCTACGTCTGTAGTTAGCTAACTTTCAGCTCTACGTCGGGTCGTGCGTTGGGCTCTACGTCTGTAGTTAGCTAACTTTCAGCTCTACGTCGGGATGTGCGTTGGGCTCTACGTCTGTAGTTAGCTAACTTTCAGCTCTACGTCGGGACGTGCGTTGGGCTCTACGTCGGTATGTGTTTTGGGCTCTACGTCGTGACGTGTTTCGGGCTCTACGTCGGGACGTGCGTTGGGCTCTACGTCGGGACGTGCGTTGGGCTCTACGTCGGGATTTAGCTTACTTTCAGCTCCAAGTCGGGACGTGCGTTGGGCACTACGTCGGGACGTGCGTTGGGCTCTACGTCGGGACGCGCGTTGGGCTCTACGTCGGGACGCGCGTTGGGCTCTACGTCGGGACGCCTGTTGGGCTCTACGTCGGGACGCGCGTTGGGCTCTACGTCTGTAGTTAGCTAACTTTTAGCTCTACGTCGGGACGTGTGTTTGGCGCTACGTCGGGATTTAGCTTACTTTCAGCTCTACGTCGGGACGTGCGTTGGGCTCTACGTCGGGACGTGTTTTGGGCTCTACGTCGGGACGTGCGTTGGGCTCTACGTCGGGACGTGCATTGGGCTCTACGTCGGGATTTAGCTTACTTTCAGCTCTACGTCGGGACGTGCGTTGGGCTCTACGTTGGGACGTGCGTTGGGCTCTACGTCTGTAGTTAGCTAACTTTCACCTCTACGTCGGGACGTGCGTTGGCCTCTACGTCGGGACGTGCGTTGTCCGCTACGTCGGGACGTGCGTTGGCCCCTAAGTCGGGACGTGCGTTGTCCTCTACGTCGGGACGTGCGTTGGCCCCTAAGTCGGGACGTGCGTTGGGCTCTACGTCGGGACGTGCGTTGGCCTCTACGTCGGGATTTAACTTACTTTCAGCTCTACGTCGGGACGTGCGTTGGGCGCTACGTCGGGACGTGCGTTGGGCTCTACGTCGGGACGTGCGTTGGGCTCTACGTCGGGACGTGCGTTGGCCTCTACGTCGGGATTTAGCTTACTTTCAGCTCTACGTCGGGACGCGCGTTGGGCTCTACGTCGGGACGCGCGTTGGGCTCTACGTCTGTAGTTAGCTAACTTTCAGCTCTATGTCGGGTCGTGCGTTGGGCTCTACGTCTGTAGTTAGCTAACTTTCAGCTCTACGTCGGGACGTGCGTTGGGCTCTACGTCTGTAGTTAGCTAACTTTCAGCTCTACGTCGGGACGTGCGTTGGGCTCTACGTCGGGACGTGTTTTGGGCTCTACGTCGGGACGTGTTTTGGGCTCTACGTCGGGACGTGCGTTGGGCTCTACGTCGGGACGTGCGTTGGGATATACGTCTGGATTTAGCTTACTTTCAGCTCCAAGTCGGGACGTGCGTTGGGCACTACGTCGGGACGCGCGTTGGGCTCTACGTCGGGACGCGCGTTGAGCTCTACGTCGGGACGCGCGTTGGGCTCTACGTCGGGACGCCTGTTGGGCTCTACGTCGGGACGTGCGTTGGGCTCTACGTCTGTAGTTAGCTAACTTTTAGCTCTACGTCGGGACGTGTGTTTGGCGCTACGTCGGGATTTAGCTTACTTTCAGCTCTACGTCGGGACGTGCGTTGGGCTCTACGTCGGGACGTGTTTTGGGCTCTACGTCGGGACGTGCGTTGGGCTCTACGTCGGGACGTGCGTTGGGCTCTACGTCGGGATTTAGCTTACTTTCAGCTCTACGTCGGGACGTGCGTTGGGCTCTACGTCGGGACGTGCGTTGGGCTCTACGTCTGTAGTTAGCTAACTTTCGGCTCTACGTCGGGACGTGCGTTGGGCTCTACGTCGGGACGTGCGTTGGGCTCTACGTCGGGACGTGCGTTGGGCTCTACGTCGGGATTTAGCTTACTTTCAGCTCTACGTCGGGACGTGCGTTGGCCTCTACGTCGGGACGTGCGTTGTCCTCTACGTTGGGACGTGCGTTGTCCTCTACGTCGGGACGTGCGTTGGCCCCTAAGTCGGGACGTGCGTTGTCCTCTACGTCGGGACGTGCGTTGGCCCCTAAGTCGGGACGTGCGTTGGGCTCTACGTCGGGACGTGCGTTGGCCTCTACGTCGGGATTTAACTTACTTTCAGTTTTACGTCGGGACGTGCGTTGGGCACTACGTCGGGACGTGCGTTGGGCTCTACGTCGGGACGTGCGTTGGGCTCTATGTCGGGATTTAGCTAACTTTCAGCTCTACGTCGGGACGTGCGTTGGGCTCTACGACGGGACGTGCGTTGGGCTCTACGTCGGGGCGTGCGTTGGGCTCTACGTCGGGATTTAGCTTACTTTCAGCTCTATGTTGGGACGTGCGTTAGCCTCTACGTCGGGATTTAGCTTACTTTGTTCTACGTCGGGACGTGCGTTGGGCACTACGTCTGTAGTTAGCTAATTTCAGCTCTACGTCGGGACGTGCTTTGGGCTCTACGTCTGTAGTTAGCTAACTTTCAGCTCTACGTCGGGACGTGCGTTGTCCTCTACGTCGGGACGTGCGTTGTCCTCTACGTCGGGACGTGCGTTGGCCTCTACGTCGGGACGTGCGTTGGCCTCTACGTCGGGATTTAGCTTACTTTCAGCTCTACGTCGGGACGTGCGTTGGGCGCTACGTCGGGACGTGCGTTGGCCTCTACGTCGGGATTTAGCTTACTTTCAGGTCTACATCGGGACGTGCGTTGGGCTCTACGTCGGGACGTGCGTTGGACTCTACGTCGGGACGTGCGTTGGGCTCTACGTCGGGACGTGCATTGGGCTCTACGTCTGTAGTTAGCTAACTTTCAGCTCTACGTCGGGACGTGCGTTGGGCTCTACGTCTGTAGTTAGCTAACTTTCAGCTCTACGTCGGGACGTGCGTTGGGCTCTTCGTCTGTAGTTAGCTAACTTTCAGCTCTACGTCGGGACGTGCGTTGGGCTCTACGTCGGGACGTGCGTTGGGCTCTACTTCGGGACGTGCGTTGGGCTCTACGTCGGGATTTAGCTTACTTTCAGATCTACGTCGGGACGTGCGTTGGGCTCTACGTCGGGACGTGCGTTGGGCTCTACGTCGGGACGTGCGTTGGGCTCTACGTCGGGATTTAGCTTACTTTCAGCTCTACGTCGGGACGTGCGTTGGGCTCTACGTCGGGATGTGCGTTGGGCTCTACGTCGGGACGTGCGTTGGGGTCTACGTCGGGATTTAGCTTACTTTCAGCTCTACGTCGGGACGTGCGTTGGGCTCTACGTCGGGACGTGCGTTGGGCTCTACGTCGGGGCGTGCGTTGGGCTCTACGTCGGGATTTAGCTTACTTTCAGCTCTATGTTGGGACGTGCGTTGGCCTCTACGACGGCATTTAGCTTACTTTCAGCTCTACGTCGGGACGTGCGTTGGGCTCTACGTCGGGAAGTGCGTTGGGCTCTACGTCGGGACGTATGTTGGGCTCTACGTCGGGACGTGCATTGGGTTCTACGTCGGGACGTGCGTTGGGCTCTACGTCGGGACGTGCGTTGGGCTCTACGTCTGTAGTTAGTTAACTTTCTGCTCTACGTCGGGACGTGCGTTGGGCTCTACGTCTGTAGTTAGCTAACTTTCAGCTCTACGTCGGGACGTGCGTTGGGCGCTACGTCGGGACGTGCGTTGGGCTCTACGTCGGGACCTGTGTTGGGCTCTACGTCGGGATTTAGCTTACTTTCAGCTCTACGTCGGGACGTGCGTTGGGCTCTACGTCGGGACGTGCGTTGGGCTCTACGTCGGGACGTGCGTTAGGCTCTACGTCTGTAGTTAGCTAACTTTCTGCTCTACGTCGGGACGTGCGTTGGGCTCTACGTCTGTATTTAGCTAACTTTCAGCTCTACGTCGGGACGTGCGTTGGGCGCTACGTCGGGACGTGCGTTGGGCTCTACGTCGGGACGTGCGTTGGCCTCTACGTCGGGACGTGCGTTGGCCTCTACGTCGGGACGTGCGTTGGCCTCTACGTCGGGATTTAGCTTACTTTCAGCTCTACGTCGGGACGTGCGTTGGGCTCTACGTCGGGACGTGCGTTGGGCTCTACGTCGGGACGCGCGTTGGGCTCTACGTCGGGACGCGCGTTGGGCTCTATGTCTGTAGTTAGCTAACTTTCAGCTCTACGTCGGGACGTGCGTTGAGCTCTACGTCGGGACGTGCGTTGGGCTCTACGTCGGGACGTGCGTTGGGCTCTACGTCGGGACGTGCGTTGGGCTCTACGTCGGGATTTAGCTTACTTTCAGCTCTACGTCGGGACGTGCGTTGGGCTGTACGTCGGGACGTGCGTTGGGCTCTACGTCGGGACGTGCGTTGGGGTCTACGTCTGTAGTTAGCTAACTTTCAGCTCTATGTCGGGAAGTGCGTTGGGCTCTACGTCGGGACGTGCGTTGGGCTCTACGTCGGGACGTGCGTTGGGCTCTACGTCGGGATTTAGCTTACTTTCAGCTCTACGTCGGGACGTGCGTTGGGCTCTACGTCGGGACGTGCGTTGGGCTCTACGTCGGGACGTGCGTTGGGCTCTACGTTGGGACGTGCGTTGGGCTCTACGTCTGTAGTTAGCTAACTTTCTGCTCTACGTCGGGACGTGCGTTGGGCTCTACGTCTGTAGTTAGCTAAATTTCAGCTCTACGTCGGGACGTGCGTTGGGCGCTACGTCGGGACGTGCGTTGGGCTCTACGTCGGGACGTGCGTTGGGCTCTACGTCGGGACCTGCGTTGGGCTCTACGTCGGGATTTAGCTTACTTTCAGCTCTACGTCGGGACGTGCGTTGGGCTCTACGTCGGGACGTGCGTTGGGCTCTACGTCTGTAGTTAGCTAACTTTCTGCTCTACGTCGGGACGTGCGTTGGGCTCTACGTCTGTATTTAGCTAACTTTCAGCTCTACGTCGGGACGTGCGTTGGGCGCTACGTCGGGACATGCGTTGGGCTCTACGTCGGGACGTGCGTTGGCCTCTACATCGGGACGTGCGTTGGGCTCTACGTCGGGACGCGCGTTGGGCTCTACGTCGGGACGCGCGTTGGGCTCTACGTCTGTAGTTAGCTAACTTTCTGCTCTACGTCGGGACGTGCGTTGGGTTCTTCGTCTGTATTTAGCTAACTTTCAGCTCTACGTCGGGACGTGCGTTGGGCGCTACGTCGGGACATGCATTGGGCTCTACGTCGGGACGTGCGTTGGGCTCTACGTCGGGACGTGCGTTGGGCTCTACGTCGGGACGCGCGTTGGGCTCTACGTCTGTAGTTAGCTAACTTTCAGCTCTACGTCGGGACGTGCGTTGGGCTCTTCGTCTGTAGTTAGCTAACTTTCAGCTCTACGTCGGGACGTGCGTTGGGCTCTACGTCGGTACGTGCGTTGGGCTCTACGTCGGGACGTGCGTTGGGCTCTACGTCGGGATTTAGCTTACTTTCAGCTCTACGTCGGGACGTGCGTTGGGCTCTACGTCGGGACGTGCGTTGGGCTCTACATCGGGACGTGCTTTGGGCTCTACGTCGGGATTTAGCTTACTTTCAGGTCTACATCGGGACGTGCGTTGGGCTCTACGTCGGGACGTGCGTTGGGATATACGTCGGGACGTGCGTTGGGCGCTACTTCGGGACGTGCGTTGGGCTCTACGTCGGGACGTGCGTTGGGCTCTACGTCTGTAGTTAGCTAACTTTCAGCTCTACGTCGGGACGTGCGTTGGGCTCTACGTCTGTAGTTAGCTAACTTTCAGCTCTACGTCGGGACGTGCGTTGGGCTCTACATATGTAGTTAGCTAACTTTCAGCTCTACGTCGGGACGTGCGTTGGGCGCTACGTCGGGACGTGCGTTGGGCTCTACGTCGGGACGTGCGTTGGGCTCTACGTCGGGATTTAGCTTACTTTCAGCTCTACGTCGGGTCGTGCGTTGGGCTGTACGTCGGGTCGTGCGTTGGGCTGTACGTCGGGACGTGCGTTGGGCTCTAGGTCGGGACGTGCGTTGGGCTCTACGTCGGGACGTGCGTTGGGGTCTACGTCTGTAGTTAGCTAACTTTCAGCTCTACGTCGGGACGTGCATTGGGCTCTATGTCGGGACGTGCGTTGGGCTCTACGTCGGGACGTGCGTTGGACTCTACGTCGGGATTTAGCTTACTTTCAGCTCTACGTCGGTACGTGCGTTGGGCTCTACGTCGGGACGTGCGTTGGGCTCTACGTTGGGACGTGCGTTGGGCTATACGTCTGTAGTTAGCTAACTTTCTGCTCTACGTCGGGACGTGCGTTGAGCTCTACGTCTGTAGTTAGCTAACTTTCAGCTCTACGTCGGGACGTGCGTTGGGCGCTACGTCGGGACGTGCGTTGGGCTCTACGTCGGGACGTGCGTTGGGCTCTACGTCGGGACGTGCGTTGGGCTCTACGTCGGGATTTAGCTTACTTTCAGCTCTACGTCGGGACGTGCGTTGGTCTCTACGTCGGGACGTGCGTTGGGCTCTACGTCGGGACGTGCGTTGGGCTCTACGTTGGAACGTGCGTTGGGCTCTACGTCTGTAGTTAGCTAACTTTCTGCTCTACGTCGGGACGTGCGTTGGGCTCTACGTCTGTATTAGCTAACTTTCAGCTCTACGTCGGGACGTGTGTTGGGCTCTACGTCGGGACGTGCGTTGGGCTCTACGTCGGGACGTGCGTTGGGCTCTACGTCGGGACGTGCGTTGGGCTCTACGTCGGGACGTGCGTTGGGCTCTACGTCTGTAGTTATCTAACTTTCAGCTCTACGTCGGGACGTGCGTTGGGCTCTACGTTGGGACGTGAGTTGGGCTCTACGTCGGGACGTGCGTTGGGCTCTACGTCGGGATTTAGCTTCCTTTCAGCTCTACGTCGGGACGTGCGTTGGCCTCTACGTCGGCATTTAGCTTACTTTCAGCTCTACGTCGGGACGTGCGTTGGGCTCTACGTCGGGATGTGCGTTGGGCTCTACGTCGGGACGTGCGTTGGGCTCTACGTCGGGACGTGCGTTGGGCTCTACGTCTGTATTTAGCTAACTTTCTGCTCTACGTCGGGACGTGCGTTGGGCTCTACGTCTGTAGTTAGCTAACTTTCAGCTCTACGTCGGGACGTGCGTTGGGCTCTACGTCGGGACGTGCATTGGGCTCTACGTCGGGACGTGCGTTGGGCTCTACGTCTGTAGTTAGCTAACTTTCTGCTCTACGTCGGGACGTGCGTTGGGCTCTACGTCTGTAGTTAGCTAACTTTCAGCTCTACGTCGGGACGTGCGTTGGGCGCTACGTCGGGACGTGCGTTGGGCTCTACGTCGGGACGTGCGTTGGGCTCTACGTCGGGACGTGCGTTGGGCTCTACGTCGGATTTAGCTTACTTTCAGCTCTACGTCGGGACGTGCGTTAGGCTCTACGTCGGGACGTTCGTTGGGCTCTACGTCGGGACGTGCGTTGGGCTCTACGTCGGGATTTAGCTTACTTTCAGGTCTACGTCGGGACGTGCGTTGGGCTCTACGTCGGGACGTGCGTTGGGCTCTACATCTGTAGTTAGCTAACTTTCAGCTCTACGTCGGGACGTGCGTTGGGCGCTACGTCGGGACGTGCGTTGGGCTCTACGTCGGGACGTGCGTTGACCTCTACGTCGGGATTTAGCTTACTTTCAGCTCTACGTCGGGACGTGCATTGGGCGCTACGTCGGAACGTGCGTTGGGCGCTACGTGGGGACATGCGTTGGGCGGTACTTCGGGATGAGCGTTGGGCGCTACGTCGGGATTTAGCTTACTTTCAGCTCTACGTCGGGACGTGCGTTGGGCTCTAGGTCGGGACGTGCGTTGGGCGCTACGTCGGGACGTGCGTTGGGCTCTACGTCGGGATTTAGCTTACTTTCAGCTCTACGTAGGGACGTGCGTTGGCCTCTACGTCGAGACGTGCGTTGGGCTCTACGTCGGGACGTGCGTTTGGCTCTACGTCGGGACGTGCGTTGGGCTCTACGTCGGGACGCGCGTTGGGCTCTACGTCTGTAGTTAGCTAACTTTCAGATCTACGTCGGGACGTGCGTTGGGCTCTTCGTCTGTAGTTAGCTAACTTTCAGCTCTACGTCGGGACGTGCGTTGGGCTCTACGTCGGGACGTGCGTTGGGCTCTACGTCGGGATTTAGCTTACTTTCAGCTCTACGTCGGGACGTGCGTTGGGCTCTACGTCGGGACGTGCGTTGGGCTCTACGTCGGGACGTGCTTTGGGCTCTACGTCGGGATTTAGCTTACTTTCAGGTCTACGTGGGGACGTGCGTTGGGCTCTACGTCGGGACGTGCGTTGGGATATACGTCGGGACGTGCGTTGGGCGCTACTTCAGGACGTGCGTTGGGCTCTACGTCGGGACGTGCGTTGGGCTCTACGTCTGTAGTTAGCTAACTTTCAGCTCTACGTCGGGACGTGCGTTGGGCTCTACATCTGTAGTTAGCTAACTTTCAGCTCTACGTCGGGACGTGCGTTGGGCGCTACGTCGGGACGTGTGTTGGGCTCTACGTCGGGACGTGCGTTGGGCTCTACGTCGGGATTTAGCTTACTTTCAGCTCTACGTCGGGACGTGCGTTGGTCTCTACGTCGGGACGTGTGTTGGGCTCTACGTCGGGACGTGCGTTGGGCTCTACGTTGGGATTTAGCTTACTTTCAGCTCTACGTCGGGACGTGCGTTGGGCTCTACGTCGGGACGTGCGTTGGGCTCTACGTCGGGACGTGCGTTGGGGTCTACGTCTGTAGTTAGCTAACTTTCAGCTCTATGTCGGGACGTGCATTGGGCTCTACGTCGGGACTGCGTTGGGCTCTACGTCGGGACGTGCGTTGGGCTCTACGTCGGGATTTAGCTTACTTTCAGCTCTACGTCGGGACGTGCGTTGGGCTCTACGTCGGGACGTGCGTTGGGCTCTACGTTTGGACGTGCGTTGGGCTCTACGTCTGTAGTTAGCTAACTTTCTGCTCTACGTCGGGACGTGCTTTGGGCTCTACGTCTGTAGTTAGCTAAATTTCAGCTCTACGTCGGGACGTGCGTTGGGCGCTACGTCGGGACGTGCGTTGGGCTCTACGTCGGGACGTGCGTTGGGCTCTACGCCGGGACGTGCGTTGGCCTCTACGTCGGGATTTAGCTTACTTTCACCTCTACGTCGGGACGTGCGTTGGCCTCTACGTTGGGACGTGCGTTGGCCTCTACGTCGGGATTTAGCTTACTTTCAGCTCTACGTCGGGACGTGCGTTGGGCTCTACGTCGGGATTTAGCTTACTTTCAGCTCTACGTCGGGATGTGCGTTGGGCTCTACGTCGGGACGTGCGTTGGGCTCTACGTCGGGACGTGCGTTGGGCTCTACGTCTGTAGTTAGCTAACTTTCAGCTCTACGTCGGGACGTGCGTTGGGCTCTACGTCTGGACGTGCGTTGGGCTCTACGTCGGGACGTGCGTTGTGCTCTACGTCGGGATTTAGCTTTATTTCAGCTCTACGTCGGGACGTGCGTTGGCCTCTACGACGGCATTTAGCTTACTTTCAGCTCTACGTCGGGACGTGCGTTGGGCTCTACGTCGGGAAGTGCGTTGGGCTCTACGTCGGGACGTGCGTTGGGCTCTACGTCGGAACGTGCATTGGGTTCTACGTTGGGACGTGCGTTGGGCTCTACGTCGGGATTTAGCTTACTTTAAGCTCTACGTCGGGACGTGCGTTGGGCTCTACGTCGGGTCGTGCGTTGGGCTCTACGTCGGGACGTGCGTTGGGCTCTACGTCTGTAGTTAGCTAACTTTCTGCTCTACGTCGGGACGTGCGTTGGGCTCTACGTCTGTATTTAGCTAACTTTCAGCTCTACGTCGATACGTGCGTTGGGCGCTACGTCGGGACATGCGTTGGGCTCTACGTCGGGACGTGCGTTGGCCTCTACGTCGGGACGTGCGTTGGCCTCTACGTCGGGATTTAGCTTACTTTCAGGTCTACGTCGGGACGTGCGTTGGGCTCTACGTCGGGACGTGCGTTGGGCTCTACGTCGGGACGTGCGTTGGGCTCTACGTCGGGACACGCGTTGGGCTCTACGTCTGTAGTTAGCTAACTTTCAGCTCTACGTCGGGACGTGCGTTGGGCTCTTCGTCTGTAGTTAGCTAACTTTCAGCTCTACGTCGGGACGTGCGTTGGGCTCTACGTCGGGACGTGCGTTGGGCTCTACGTCGGGACGTGCGTTGGGCTCTACGTCGGGACGTGCGTTGGGCTCTACGTCGGGATTTAGCTTACTTACAGCTCTACGTCGGGACGTGCGTTGGGCTCTACGTCGGGACGTGCGTTGGGCTCTACGTCTGTAGTTAGCTAACTTTCAGCTCTACGTCGGGACGTGCGTTGGGCTCTACGTCTGTAGTTAGCTAACTTTCAGCTCTACGTCGGGACGTGCGTTGGGCCCTACATCTGTAGTTAGCTAACTTTCAGCTCTACCTCGGGACGTGCGTTGGGCGCTACGTCGGGACGTGCGTTGGGCTCTACGTCGGGACGTGCGTTGGGCTCTACGTCGGGATTTAGCTTACTTTCAGCTCTACGTCGGGACGTGCGTTGGTCTCTACGTCGGGACGTGCGTTGGGCTCTACGTCGGGACGTGCGTTGGGCTCTACGTCGTGATTTAGCTAACTTTCAGCTCTACGTTGGGTCGTGCGTTGGGCTGTACGTCGGGACGTGCGTTGGGCTCTACGTCGGGACGTGCGTTGGGGTCTACGTCTGTAGTTAGCTAACTTTCAGCTCTACGTCGGGACGTGCATTGGGCTCTATGTCGGGAGGTGCGTTGGGCTCTACGTCGGGACGTGCGTTGGGCTCTACGTCGGGATTTAGCTTACTTTCAGCTCTACGTCGGGACGTGCGTTGGGCTCTACGTCGGGACGTGCGTTGGGCTCTACGTCGGGACGTGCGTTGGGCTCTACGTTGGGACGTGCGTTGGGCTCTACGTCTGTAGTTAGCTAACTTTCTGCTCTACGTCGGGACGTGCGTTGGGCTCTACGTCTGTAGTTAGCTAACTTTCAACTCTACGTCGGGACGTGCGTTGGGCGCTACGTCGGGACGTGCGTTGGGCTCTACGTCGGGACGTGCGTTGGGCTCTACGTCGGGATTTAGCTTACTTTCAGCTCTACGTCGGGACATGCGTTGGGCTCTACGTCGGGACGTGCGTTGGGCTCTACGTTGGGACGTGCGTTGGGCTCTACGTCTGTAGTTAGCTAACTTTCTGCTCTATGTCGGGACGTGCGTTGGGCTCTACGTCTGTAGTTAGCTAACTTTCTGCTCTACGTCGGGACGTGCATTGGGCTCTATGTCGGGACGTGCGTTGGGCTCTACGTCGGGACGTGCGTTGGGCTCTACGTCGGGATTTAGCTTACTTTCAGCTCTACGTCGGGACGTGCGTTGGGCTCTACGTCGGGACGTGCGTTGGGCTCTACGTCGGGACGTGCGTTGGGCTCTACGTCGGGACGTGCGTTGGGCTCTACGTCTGTAGTTAGCTAACTTTCAGCTCTACGTCGGGACGTGCGTTGGGCTCTACGTTGGGACGTGAGTTGGGCTCTACGTCGGGACGTGCGTTGGGCTCTACGTCGGGATTTAGCTTCCTTTCAGCTCTACGTCGGGACGTGCGTTGGCCTCTACGTCGGCATTTAGCTTACTTTCAGCTCTACGTCGGGACGTGCGTTGGGCTCTACGTCGGGATGTGCGTTGGGCTCTACGTCGGGATGTGCGTTGGGCTCTACGTCGGGATGTGCGTTGGGCTCTACGTCGGGACGTGCGTTGGGTTCTACGTCGGGACGTGCGTTGGGCTCTACGTCTGTATTTAGCTACGTTCTGCTCTACGTCGGGACGTGCGTTGGGCTCTACGTCTGTAGTTAGCTAACTTTCAGCTCTACGTCGGGACGTGCGTTGGGCTCTACGTCGGGACATGCGTTGGGCTCTACGTCGGGACGTGCGTTGGGCTCTACGTCTGTAGTTAGCTAACTTTCTGCTCCACGTCGGGACGTGCGTTGGGTTGTACGTCTGTAGTTAGCTAACTTTCAGCTCTGCGTCGGGACGTGCGTTGGGCTCTATGTCGGGACGTGCGTTGGGCTCTACGTCGGATTTAGCTTACTTTCAGCTCTACGTCGGGACGTGCGTTAGGCTCTACGTCGGGACGTTCGTTGGGCTCTACGTCGGGACGTGCGTTGGGCTCTACGTTGGATTTAGCTTACTTTCAGCTCTACGTCGGGACGTGCGTTAGGCTCTACGTCGGGACGTTCGTTGGGCTCTATGTCGGGACGTGCGTTGGGCTCTACGTCGGGACGTGCGTTGGGCTCTACGTCGGGACGTGCGTTGGGCTCTACGTCGGATTTAGCTTACTTTCAGCTCTACGTCGGGACGTGCGTTAGGCTCTACGTCGGGACGTTCGTTGGGCTCTACGTCGGGACGTGCGTTGGGCTCTACGTCGGGATTTAGCTTAGTTTCAGGTCTACGTCGGGACGTGCGTTGGGCTCTACGTCGGGACGTGCGTTGGGCTCTACATCTGTAGTTAGCTAACTTTCAGCTCTACGTCGGGACGTGCGTTGGGCGCTACGTCGGGACGTGCGTTGGGCTCTACGTTGGGACGTGCGTTGGCCTCTACGTCGGGATTTAGCTTACTTTCAGCTCTACGTCGGGACGTGCGTTGGGCTCTACGTCGGGACGTGCGTTGGGCTCTACGTCTGTAGTTAGCTAACTTTCTGCTCTACGTCGGGACGTGCGTTGGGCTCTACGTCTCTAGTTAGCTAACTTTCAGCTCTACGTCGGGACGTGCGTTGGGCGCTACGTCGGGACGTGCATTGGGCTCTACGTCGGGACGTGCGTTGGGCTCTACGTCGGGACGTCCGTTGGGTTCTACGTCGGGACGTGCGTTGAGCTCTACGTCGGATTTAGCTTACTTTCAGGTCTACGTCGGGACGTGCGTTGGGCTCTACGTCGGGACGTGCGTTGGGCTCTACATCTGTAGTTAGCTAACTTTCAGCTCTACGTCGGGACGTGCGTTGGGCGCTACGTCGAGACGTGCGTTGGGCTCTACGTCGGGACGTGCGTTGGGCTCTACGTCGGGATTTAGCTTACTTTCAGCTCTACGTCGGGACGTGCGTTGGGCTCTAGGTCGGGACGTGCGTTGGGCGCTACGTCGGGACGTGCGTTGGGCTCTACGTCGGGATTTAGCTTACTTTCAGCTCTACGTCGGGACGTGCGTTGGCCTCTACGTCGGGATTTAGCTTACTTTCAGCTCTACGTCGGGACGTCCGTTGGCCTCTACGTCGGGACATGCGTTGGCCTCTACGTCGGGATTTAGCTTACTTTCAGCTCTACGTCGGGACGTGCGTTGGGCTCTACGTCGGTATTTAGCTTACTTTCAGCTCTACGTCGGGACGTGCGTTGGGCTCTACGTCGGGACGTGCGTTGGGCTCTACGTCTGTAGTTAGCTAACTTTCAGCTCTACGTCGGGACATGCGTTGGGCTCTACGTCGGGACGTGCGTTGGGCTCTACGTCGGGACGTGCTTTGGGCTCTACGTCTGTAGTTAGCTAACTTTCAGCTCTACGTCGGGACGTGCGTTGGGCTCTACGTCGGGACATGCGTTGGGCTCTACGTCGGGACGTGAGTTGGGCTCTACGTCGGGACGTGCGTTGGGCTCTACGTCGGGATTTAGCTTCCTTTCAGCTCTACGTCGGGACGTGCGTTGGGCTCTACGTCGGGACGTGCGTTGGGCTCTACGTCGGGACGTGCGTTGGGCTCAACGTCGGGACGTGCGTTGGGTTCTACGTCGGGACGCGGGTTGGGCTCTACGTCTGTAGTTAGCTAACTTACTGCTCTACGTCGGGACGTGCGTTGGGCTCTACGTCTGTAGATAGCTAACATTCAGCTCATCGTCGGGACGTGCGTTGGGCGCTATGTCGGGACGTGCGTTGGGCTCTACGTCGGGACGTGCGTTGGGCTCTACGTCTGTAGTTAGCTAACTTTCTGCTCTACGTCGGGACGTGCGTTGGGCTCTACGTCTGTAGTTAGGTAACATTCAGCTCTTCGTCGGGACGTGCGTTGTGCACTACGTCGGGACGTGCGTTGGGCTCTACGTCGGGACGTGCGTTGGGCTCTACGTCGGGATTTAGCTTACTTTGAGCTCTACGTCGAGACGTGCGTTGGCCTCTACGTCGGGACGTGCGTTGGCCTCTACATCGGGACGTGCGTTGGGCTCTACGTCGGGACGCGCGTTGGGCTCTACGTCTGTAGTTAGCTAACTTTGTGCTCTACGTCGGGACGTGCGTTGGGCTCTTCGTCTGTAGTTAGCTAACTTTCAGCTCTACGTCGGGACGTGCGTTGGGCTCTACGTCGGGACGTGCGTTGGGCTCTACGTCGGGACGTGCGTTGGGCTCTACGTCGGGATTTAGCTTACTTTCAGCTCTACGTCGGGACGTGCGTTGGGCTCTACGTCGGGACGTGCTTTGGGCTCTACGTCGGGATTTAGCTTACTTTCAGGTCTACATCGGGACGTGCGTTGGGCTCTACGTCGGGACGTGCGTTGGGATATACGTCGGGACGTGCGTTGGGCGCTACTTCGGGACGTGCGTTGGGCTCTACGTCGGGACGTGCGTTGGGCTCTACGTCTGTAGTTAGCTAACTTTCAGCTCTACGTCGGGACGTGCGTTGGGCTCTACGTCTGTAGTTAGCTAACTTTCAGCTCTACGTTGGGACGTGCGTTGGGCGCTACGTCGAGACGTGCGTTGGGCTCTACGTCGGGACGTGCGTTGGGCTCTACGTCGGGATTTAGCTTACTTTCAGCTCTACGTCGGGACGTGCGTTGGGCTCTACGTCGGGACGTGCGTTGGGCTCTACGTCGGGACGTGCGTTGGGCTCTACGTCGGGATTTAGCTTACTTTCAGCTCTACGTCGGGTCGTGCGTTGGGCTGTACGTCGGGACGTGCGTTGGGCTCTACGTCGGGACGTGTGTTGGGGTCTACGTCTGTAGTTAGCTAACTTTCAGCTCTACGTCGGGACGTGCATTGGGCTCTATGTCGGGACGTGCGTTGGGCTCTACGTCGGGACGTGCGTTGGGCTCTACGTCGGGATTTATCTTACGTTCAGCTCTACGTCGGGACGTGCGTTGGGCTCTACGTCGGGACGTGCGTTGGGCTCTACGTCTGTAGTTAGCTAACTTTCTGCTCTACGTCGGGACGTGCGTTGGGCACTACGTCGGGACGTGCGTTGGGCTCTACGTCGGGACGTGCGTTGGGCTCTACGTCGGGACGTGCGTTGGGCTCTACGTCGGGACGTGCGTTGGGCTCTACGTCGGGATTTAGCTTACTTTCAGCTCTACGTCAGGACGTGAGTTGGGCTCTACGTCGGGATGTGCGTTGGGCTCTACGTCGGGATGTGCGCTGGGCTCTACGTCGGGACGTGCGTTGGGTTCTACGTCGGGACGTGCGTTGGGCTCTACGTCTGTATTTAGCTAACTTTCTGCTCTACGTCGGGACGTGCGTTGGGCTCTACGTCTGTAGTTAGCTAACTTTCAGCTCTACGTCGGGACGTGCGTTGGGCGCTATGTCGGGACGTGCGTTGGGCTCTACGTCGGGACGTGCGTTGGGCTCTACGTCTGTAGTTAGCTAACTTTCTGCTCTACGTCGGGACGTGCGTTGGGAGCTACGTCGGGACGTGCGTTGGGCTCTACGTCGGGATTTAGCTTACTTTGAGCTCTACGTCGAGACGTGCGTTGGCCTCTACGTCGGGACGTGCGTTGGCCTCTACATCGGGACGTGCGTTGGGCTCTACGTCGGGACGCGCGTTGGGCTCTACGTCTGTAGTTAGCTAACTTTGTGCTCTACGTCGGGACGTGCGTTGGGCTCTTCGTCTGTAGTTAGCTAACTTTCAGCTCTACGTCGGGACGTGCGTTGGGCTCTACGTCGGGACGTGCGTTGGGCTCTACGTCGGGATTTAGCTTACTTTCAGCTCTACGTCGGGACGTGCGTTGGGCTCTACGTCGGGACGTGCTTTGGGCTCTACGTCGGGATTTAGCTTACTTTCAGGTCTACATCGGGACGTGCGTTGGGCTCTACGTCGGGACGTGCGTTGGGATATACGTCGGGACGTGCGTTGGGCGCTACTTCGGGACGTGCGTTGGGCTCTACGTCGGGACGTGCGTTGGGCTCTACGTCTGTAGTTAGCTAACTTTCAGCTCTACGTCGGGACGTGCGTTGGGCTCTACGTCTGTAGTTAGCTAACTTTCAGCTCTACGTCGGGACGTGCGTTGGGCGCTACGTCGAGACGTGCGTTGGGCTCTACGTCGGGACGTGCGTTGGGCTCTACGTCGGGATTTAGCTTACTTTCTGCTCTACGTCGGGACGTGCGTTGGGCTCTACGTCGGGACGTGCGTTGGGCTCTACGTCGGGACGTGCGTTGGGCTCTACGTCGGGATTTAGCTTACTTTCAGCTCTACGTCGGGTCGTGCGTTGGGCTGTACGTCGGGACGTGCGTTGGGCTCTACGTCGGGACGTGCGTTGGGGTCTACGTCTGTAGTTAGCTAACTTTCAGCTCTACGTCGGGACGTGCATTGGGCTCTATGTCGGGACGTGCGTTGGGCTCTACGTCGGGACGTGCGTTGGGCTCTACGTCGGGACGTGCGTTGGGGTCTACGTCTGTAGTTAGCTAACTTTCAGCTCTACGTCGGGACGTGCGTTGGGCTCTACGTCGGGACGTGCGTTGGGCTCTACGTTGGGACGTGCGTTGGGCTCTACGTCTGTAGTTAGCTAACTTTCTGCTCTACGTCGGGACGTGCGTTGGGCACTACGTCGGGACGTGCGTTGGGCTCTACGTCGGGACGTGCGTTGGGCTCTACGTCGGGACGTGCGTTGGGCTCTACGTCGGGACGTGCGTTGGGCTCTACGTCGGGATTTAGCTTACTTTCAGCTCTACGTCAGGACGTGAGTTGGGCTCTACGTCGGGATGTGCGTTGGGCTCTACGTCGGGATGTGCGCTGGGCTCTACGTCGGGACGTGCGTTGGGCTCTACGTCGGGACGTGCGTTGGGCTCTACGTCTGTATTTAGCTAACTTTCTGCTCTACGTCGGGACGTGCGTTGGGCTCTACGTCTGTAGTTAGCTAACTTTCAGCTCTACGTCGGGACGTGCGTTGGGCGCTATGTCGGGACGTGCGTTGGGCTCTACGTCGGGACGTGCGTTGGGCTCTACGTCTGTAGTTAGCTAACTTTCTGCTCTACGTCGGGACGTGCGTTGGGCGCTACGTCGGGACGTGCGTTGGGCTCTACGTCGGGACGTGCGTTGGGCTCTACGTCTGTAGTTAGCTAACTTTCTGCTCTACGTCGGGACGTGCGTTGGGCGCTACGTCGGGACGTGCGTTGGGCTCCACGTCGGGACGTGCGTTGGGCTCTACGTCAGGACGTGCGTTGGGCTCTACGTCGGGATTTAGCTTAGTTTCAGGTCTACGTCGGGACGTGCGTTGGGCTCTACGTCGGGACGTGCGTTGGGCTCTACATCTGTAGTTAGCTAACTTTCAGCTCTACGTCAGGACGTGCGTTGGGCGCTACGTCGGGACGTGCGTTGGGCTCTACGTCGGGACGTGCGTTGGCCTCTACGTCGGGATTTAGCTTACTTTCAGCTCTACGTCGGGACGTGCGTTGGGCGCTACGTCGGGACGTGCGTTGGGCGCTACGTCGGGACGTGCGTTGGGCGGTACTTCGGGATGTGCGTTGGGCGCTACGTCGGGATTTAGCTTACTTTCAGCTCTACGTCGGGACGTGCGTTGGGCTCTAGGTCGGGACGTGCGTTGGGCGCTACGTCGGGACGTGCGTTGGGCTCTACGTCGGGATTTAGCTTAATTTCAGCTCTACGTCGGGACGTGCGTTGGCCTCTACGTCGGGATTCAGCTTACTTTCAGCTCTACGTCGGGACGTGCGTTGGCCTCTACGTCGGGACGTGCGTTGGCCTCTACGTTGGGATTTAGCTTACTTTCAGCTCTACGTCGGGACGTGCGTTGGGCTCTACGTCGGGATTTAGCTTACTTTCAGCTCTACGTCGGGACGTGCGTTGGGCTCTACGTCGGGACGTGCGTTGGGCTCTACGTCTGTAGTTAGCTAACTTTCAGCTCTACGTCGGGACGTGCGTTGGGCTCTACGTCGGGACGTGCGTTGGGCTCTACGTCGGGACGTGCTTTGGGCTCTACGTCTGTAGTTAGCTAACTTTCAGCTCTACGTCGGGACGTGCGTTGGGCTCTACGTCGGGACGTGAGTTGGGCTCTACGTCGGGACGTGCGTTGGGCTCTACGTCGGGATTTAGCTTCCTTTCAGCTCTACGTCGGGACGTGCGTTGGCCTCTACGTCGGCATTTAGCTTACTTTCAGCTCTACGTCGGGACGTGCGTTGGGCTCTACGTCGGGACGTGCGTTGGGCTCACGTCGGGACGTGCGTTGGGCTCTACGTCGGGACGTGCGTTGGGTTCTACGTCGGGACGTGCGTTGGGCTCTACGTCTGTAGTTAGCTAACTTTCTGCTCTACGTCGGGACGTGCGTTGGGCTCTACGTCTGTAGTTAGCTAACTTTCAGCTCTACGTCGGGACGTGCGTTGGGCGCTACGTCGGGACGTGCATTGCGCTCTACGTCGGGACGTGCGTTGGGCTCTACGTCGGGACGTGCGTTGGGTTCTACGTCGGGACGTGCGTTGAGCTCTACGTCGGATTTAGCTTACTTTCAGCTCTACGTCGGGACGTGCGTTGGGCTCTACGTCGGGATTTAGCTTACTTTCAGGTCTACGTCGGGACGTGCGTTGGGCTCTACGTCGGGACGTGCGTTGGGCTCTACATCTGTAGTTAGCTAACTTTCAGCTCTACGTCGGGACGTGCGTTGGGCGCTACGTCGGGACGTGCGTTGGGCTCTACGTTGGGACGTGCGTTGGCCTCTACGTCGGGATTTAGCTTACTTTCAGCTCTACGTCGGGACGTGCATTGGGCGCTACGTCGGGACGTGCGTTGGGCGCTACGTCGGGACGTGCGTTGGGCGCTACGTCGGGACGTGCGTTGGGCGCTACGTCGGGACGTGCGTTGGGCGGTACTTCGGGATGTGCGTTGGGCGCTACGTCGGGATTTAGCTTACTTTCAGCTCTACGTCGGGACGTGCGTTGGGCTCTAGGTCGGGACGTGCGTTGGGCGCTACGTCGGGACGTGCGTTGGGCTCTACGTCGGGATTTAGCTTACTTTCATCTCTACGTCGGGACATGCGTTGGCCTCTACGTCGGGACGTGCGTTGGCCTCTACGTCGGGATTTAGCTTACTTTCAGCTCTACGTCGGGACGTGCGTTGGCCTCTACGTCGGGACATGCGTTGGCCTCTACGTCGGGATTTAGCTTACTTTCAGCTCTACGTCGGGACGTGCGTTGGGCTCTAAGTCGGGATTTAGCTTACTTTCAGCTCTACGTCGGGACGTGCGTTGGGCTCTACGTCGGGACGTGCGTTGGGCTCTACGTCTGTAGTTAGCTAACTTTCAGCTCTACTTCGGGACGTGCGTTGGGCTCTACGTCGGGACGTGCGTTGGGCTCTACGTCGGGACGTGCTTTGGGCTCTACGTCTGTAGTTAGCTAACTTTCAGCTCTACGTCGGGACGTGCGTTGGGCTCTACGTCGGGACGTGCGTTGGGCTCTACGTCGGGACGTGAGTTGGGCTCTACGTCGGGACGTGCGTTGGGCTCTACGTCGGGATTTAGCTTCCTTTCAGCTCTACGTCGGGACGTGCGTTGGGCGCTACGTCGGCATTTAGCTTACTTTCAGCTCTGCGTCGGGACGTGCGTTGGGCTCTACGTCGGGACGGGCGTTGGGCTCTACGTCGGGACGTGCGTTGGGCTCTACGTCGGGACGTGCGTTGGGTTCTACGTCGGGACGTGGGTTGGGCTCTACATCTGTAGTTAGCTAACTTACTGCTCTACGTCGGGACGTGCGTTGGGCTCTACGTCTGTAGATAGCTAACTTTCAGCTCATCGTCGGGACGTGCGTTGGGCGCTATGTCGGGACGTGCGTTGGGCTCTACGTCGGGACGTGCGTTGGGCTCTACGTCGGGATTTAGCTTACTTTCAGCTCTACGTTGGGACGTGCGTTGGGCTCTACGTCGGGACGTGCGTTGGGCTCTACGTCTGTAGTTAGCTAACTTTCTGCTCTACGTCGGGACGTGCGTTGGGCTCTACGTCTGTAGTTAGGTAACATTCAGCTCTACGTCGGGACGTGCGTTGTGCGCTACGTCGGGACGTGCGTTGGGCTCTACGTCGGGACGTGCGTTGGCCTCTACATCGGGACGTGCGTTGGGCTCTACGTCGGGACGTGCGTTGGGCTCTACGTCGGGATTTAGCTTACTTTCAGCTCTACGTCGGGACGTGCGTTGGGCTCTACGTCGGGACGTGCGTTGGGCTCTACGTCGGGACGTGCTTTGGGCTCTACGTCGGGATTTAGCTTACTTTCAGGTCTACATCGGGACGTGCGTTGGGCTCTACGTCGGGACGTGCGTTGGGATATACGTTGGGACGTGCGTTGGGCGCTACTTCGGGACGTGCGTTGGGCTCTACGTCGGGACGTGCGTTGGGCTCTACGTCTGTAGTTAGCTAACTTTCAGCTCTACGTCGGGACGTGCGTTGGGCTCTACGTCTGTAGTTAGCTAACTTTCAGCTCTACGTCGGGACGTGCGTTGGGCTCTACGTCTGTAGTTAGCTAACTTTCAGCTCTACGTCGGGACGTGCGTTGGGCGCTACGTCGGGACGTGCGTTGGGCTCTACGTCGGGACGTGCGTTGGCCTCTACTTCGGAATTTAGCTTACTTTCAGCTCTACGTCGGGACGTGCGTTGGTCTCTACGTCGGGACGTGCGTTGGGCTCTACGTCGGGACGTGCGTTGGGCTCTACGTCGGGATTTAGCTTACTTTCAGCTCTACGTCGGGACGTGTGTTGGGCTCTACGTCGGGACGTGCGTTGGGGTCTACGTCTGTAGTTAGCTAACTTTCAGCTCTACGTCGGGACGTGCATTGGGCTCTATGTCGGGACGTGCGTTGGGCTCTACGTCGGGACGTGCGTTGGGCTCTACGTCGGGATTTATCTTACGTTCAGCTCTACGTCGGGACGTGCGTTGGGCTCTACGTCGGGACGTGCGTTGGGCTCTACGTTGGGACGTGCGTTGGGCTCTACGTCTGTAGTTAGCTAACTTTCTGCTCTACGTCGGGACGTGCGTTGGGCTCTACGTCTGTAGTTAGCTAACTTTCAGCTCTACGTCGGGACGTGCGTTGGGCACTACGTCGGGACGTGCGTTGGGCTCTACGTCGGGACGTGCGTTGGGCTCTACGTCGGGACGTGCGTTGGGCTCTACGTCGGGATTTAGCTTACTTTCAGCTCTACGTCGGGACGTGAGTTGGGCTCTACGTCGGGATGTGCGTTGGGCTCTACGTCGGGACGTGCGTTGGGCTCTACGTCGGGACGTGCGTTGGGCTCTACGTCGGGATTTAGCTTACTTTCAGCTCTACGTCAGGACGTGCGTTGGGCTCTACGTCGGGACGTGCGTTGGGCTCTACGTCTCTAGTTAGCTAACTTTCAGCTCTGCGTCGGGACGTGCGTTGGACTCTACGTCGGGACGTGAGTTGGACTCCACGTCGGGACGTGCGTTGGGCTCTACGTCGGGATTTAGCTTACTTTCAGCTCTACGTCGGGACGTGCGTTGGCCTCTACGTCGGCATTTAGCTTTCAGCTCTACGTCGGGACGTGCGTTGGGCTCTACGTCGGGACGTGCGTTGGGCTCTACGTCGGGACGTGCGTTGGGCTCTACGTCTGTAGTTAGCTAACTTTCTGCTCTACGTCGGGACGTGCGTTGGGCTCTACGTCTGTAGTTAGGTAACTTTCAGCTCTACGTCGGGACGTGCGTTGGGCGCTACGTCGGGACGTGCGTTGGGCTCTACGTCGGGACGTGCTTTGGGCTCTACGTCGGGACGTGCGTTGGGCTCTACATCGGGATTTAGGTTACTTTCAGCTCTACGTCGGGACACGCGTTGGGCTCTACGTTGCGACGCGCGTTGGGCTCTACGTCTGTAGTTAGCTAACTTTCAGCTCTACGTCGGGACGTGCGTTCCGCTCTACGTCTGTAGTTAGCTAACTTTCAGCTCTACGTCGGGACGTGCGTTGGGCTCTACGTCTGTAGTTAGCTAACTTTCAGCTCTACGTCGGGACGTGCGTTGGGCTCTACATCTGTAGTTAGCTAACTTTCAGCTCTACGTCGAGACGTGCGATGGCCTCTACGTCGGGACGTGCGTTGGTCTCTACGTCGGGACGTGCGTTGGCCTCTACGTCGGGATGTGTGTTGGGCTCTACGTCGGGACGTGCGTTGGGCTCTACGTCGGGATTTAGCTTACTTTCAGCTCTACGTCGGGACGTGCGTTGGGCTCTACGTCGGGACACGCGTTGGGCTCTACGTCGGGACGCGCGTTGGGCTCTACGTCTGTAGTTAGCTAACTTTCAGCTCTACGTCGGGACGCGCGTTGGGCTCTTCGTCTGTAGTTAGCTAACTTTCAGCTCTACGTCGGGACGTGCGTTGAGCTCTACGTCGGGACGTGCGTTGGGCTCTACGTCGGGACGTGCGTTGGGTTCTACTTCGGGACGTGCGTTGAGCTCTACGTCGGGATTTAGCTTACTTTCAGCTCTACGTCGGGACGCGCGTTAGGCTCTACGTCGGGACGTGCGTTGGGCTCTACGTCGGGACGTGCGTTGGGCTCTACGTCGGGATTTAGCTTACTTTCAGGTCTACTTCGGGACGTGCGTTGGGCTCTACGTCGGGACGTGCGTTGGGCTCTACGTCTGTAGTTAGCTAAATTTCAACTCTACGTTGGGACGTGCGTTGGGCTCTACGTCTGTAGTTAGCTAACTTTCAGCTCTACGTCGGGACGTGCTTTGGGCTCTACATCTGTAGTTAGCTAACTTTCAGCTCTACGTCGGGACGTGCGTTGGGCGCTACGTCGGAACGTGCGTTGGGCTCTACGTCGGGACGTGCGTTGGGCTCTACGTCGGGACGTGCGTTGGACTCTACGTCGGGATTTAGCTTACTTTCAGCTCTACGTCGGGACGTGCGTTGGCCTCTACGTCGGGACGTGCGTTGGCCTCTACGTCGGGATTTAGCTTACTTTCAGCTCTACGTCGGGACGTGCGTTGGGCTCTACATCGGGATTTAGCTTACTTTCAGCTCTACGTCGGGACGTGCGTTGGGCTCTACGTCGGGACGTGCGTTGGGCTCTACGTCGGGACGTGCGTTGGGCTCTACGTCTGTATTTAGCTAACTTTCAGCTCTACGTCGGGACGTGCGTTGGGCTCTACGTCGGGACGTGAGTTGGGCTCTACGTCGGGACGTGCATTGGGCTCTACGTCGGGATTTAGCTTCCTTTCAGCTCTACGTCGGGACGTGCGTTGGCCTCTACGTCGGCATTTAGCTTACTTTCAGCTCTACGTCGGGACGTGCGTTGGGCTCTACGTCGGGACGTGCGTTGGGCTCTACGTCGGGACGTGCGTTGGGCTCTACGTCGGGACGTGCGTTGGGCTCTACGTCGGGACGTGCGTTGGGTTCTACGTCGGGACGTGCGTTGGGCTCTACGTCTGTGTTTAGCTAACTTTCTGCTCTACGTCGGGACGTGCGTTGGGCTCTACGTCTGTAGTTAGCTTACTTTCAGCTCTACGTCGGGACGTGCGTTGGGCGCTATGTCGGGACGTGCGTTGGGCTCTACGTCGGGACGTGCGTTGGGCTCTATGTCGGGATTTAGCTTACTTTCAGCTCTACGTCGGGACGTGCGTTGGGCTCTACGTCGGGACGTGCGTTGGGCTCTACGTTGGGACGTGCGTTGGGCTCTACGTCTGTAGTTAGCTAACTTTCTGCTCTACGTCGGGACGTGCGTTGGGCTCTACGTCTGTAGTTAGGTAACTTTCAGCTCTACGTCGGAACGTGCGTTGGGCGCTACGTCGGGACGTGCGTTGGGCTCTACGTCGGGACGTGCGTTGGGCTCTACGTCGGGACGTGCGTTGAGCTCTACGTCGGGATTTAGCTTACTTTCAGCTCTACGTCGGGACGTGCGTTAGGCTCTACGTCGGGACGTGCGTTGGCCTCTACGTCGGGACGTGCGTTGGGCTCTACGTCGGGATTTAGCTTACTTTCAGGTCTACGTCGGGACGTGCGTTGGGCTCTACGTCGGGACGTGCGTTGGGCTCTACATCTGTAGTTACCTAACTTTCAGCTCTACGTCGGGACGTGCGTTGGGCTCTACGTCGGGACGTGCGTTGGCCTCTACGTCGGGATTTAGCTTACTTTCAGCTCTACGTCGGGACGTGCATTGGGCGCTACGTCGGGACGTGCGTTGGGCGCTACGTCGGGAAGTGCGTTGGGCGGTACTTCGGGATGTGCGTTGGGCGCTACGTCGGGATTTAGCTTACTTTCAGCTCTACGTCGGGACGTGCGTTGGGCTCTAGGTCGGGACGTGCGTTGGGCTCTACGTCGGGACGTGCGTTGGGCTCTACGTCGGGATTTAGCTTACTTTCAGCTCTACGTCGGGACGTGCGTTGGCCTCTACGTCGGGACGTGCGTTGGCCTCTACGTCGGGATTTAGCTTACTTTCAGCTCTACGTCGGGACGTGCGTTGGGCTCTACGTCGGGATTTAGCTTACTTTCAGCTCTACGTCGGGATGTGCGTTGGACTCTACGTCGGGACGTGCGTTGGGCTCTACGTCGGGACGTGCTTTGGGCTCTACGTCTGTAGTTAGCTAACTTTCAGCTCTACGTCGGGACGTGCGTTGGGCTCTACGTCGGGATTTAGATTCCTTTCAGCTCTACGTCGGCATTTAGCTGACTTTCAGCTCTACGTCGGGACGTGCGTTGGGCTCTACGTCGGGACGTGCGTTGGGCTCTACGTCGGGACGTACGTTGGGCTCTACGTCGGGACGTGCGTTGGGTTCTACGTCGGGACGTGCGTTAGGCTCTACGTCTTTAGTTAGCTAACTTTCTGCTCTACGTCGGCACGTGCGTTGGGCTCTACGTCTGTAGATAGCTAACTTTCAGCTCTACGTCGGGACGTGCGTTGGGCGCTACGTCGGGACGTGCGTTGGGCTCTACGTCGGGACGTGCGTTGGGCTCTATGTCGGGATTTAGCTTATTTTCAGCTCTACGTCGGGACGTGCGTTGGGCTCTACGTCGGGACGTGCGTTGGGCTCTACGTCGGGACGTGCGTTGGGCTCTACGTCTGTAGTTAGGTAACTTTCAGCTCTACGTCGGGACGTGCGTTGGGCGCTACGTCGGGACGTACGTTGGGCTCTACGTCGGGACGTGCGTTGGGCTCTACGTCGGGACGTGCGTTGGGCTCTACGTCGGGATTTAGCTTACTTCCAGCTCTACGTCGGGACGTGCGTTGGCCTCTACGTCGGGACGTGCGTTGGCCTCTACATCGGGACGTGCGTTGGGCTCTACATCGGGACGTGCGTTGGGCTCTACGTCGGGACGTGCGTTGGGCTCTACGTCGGGATTTAGCTTACTTTCAGCTCTACGTCGGGACGTGCGTTGGGCTCTACGTCGGGACGTGCGTTGGGCTCTACGTCGGGACACTCGTTGGGCTCTACGTCGGGACGCGCGTTGGGCTCTACGTCTGTAGTTAGCTAACTTTCAGCTCTACGTCGGGACGCGCGTTGGGCACTTCATCTGTAGTTAGCTAACTTTCAGCTCTACGTCGGGACGTGCGTTGGGCTCTACGTCGGGACGTGCGTTGGGCTCTACGTCGGGATTTAGCTTACTTTCACCTCTACGTCGGGACGTGCGTTGGGCGCTACGTCGGGACGTGCGTTGGGCGGTACTTCGGGACGTGCGTTGGGCGCTACGTCGGGATTTAGCTTACTTTCAGCTCTACGTCGGGACGTGCGTTGGCCTTTACATCGGGACGTGCGTTGGCCTCTACGTCGGGATTTAGCTTACTTTCAGCTCTACGTCGGGACGTGCGTTGGGCTCTACGTCGGGATTTAGCTTACTTTCAGCTCTACGTCGGGACGTGCGTTGGGCTCTACGTCGGGACGTGCGTTGGGCTCTACGTCTGTAGTTAGCTAACTTTCAGCTCTACGTCGGGACGTGCGTTGGGCTCTACGTCGGGACATGAGTTGGGCTCCACGTCGGGAAGTGCGTTGGGCTCTACGTCGGGATTTAGCTTACTTTCAGCTCTACGTCGGGACGTGCGTTGGCCTCTGCGTCGGCATTTAGCTTTCAGCTCTACGTCGGGACGTGCGTTGGGCTCTACGTCGGGACGTGCGTTGGGGTCTACGTCGGGACGTGCGTTGGACTCTACGTCGGGACGTGCGTTGGGTTCTACGTCGGGACGTGAGTTGGGCTCTACGTCTGTAGTTAGCTAACTTTGTGCTCTACGTCGGGACGTGTGTTGGGCTCTACGTCTGTAGTTAGGTAACTTTCAGCTCTACGTCGGGACGTGCGTTGGGCGCTACGTCGGGACGTGCGTTGGGCTCTACGTCGGGACGTGCGTTGGGCTCTACGTCGGGATTTAGGTTACTTTCAGCTCTACGTCGGGTCGTGCGTTGGCCTCTACGTCGGGACACGCGTTTGGCTCTACGTCGCGACGCGCGTTGGGCTCTACGTCTGTAGTAAGCTAACTTTCAGCTCTACGTCGGGACGCGCGTTGGGCTCTTCGTCTGTAGTTAGCTAACTTTCAGCTCTACGTCGGGACGTGCGTTGGGCTCTACGTCGGGACGTGCGTTGGGCTCTACTTCGGGACGTGCGTTGGGCTCTACGTCGGGACGTGCGTTGGGTTCTACGTCGGGACGTGCGTTGAGCTCTACGTCGGGATTTAGCTTACTTTCAGCTCTACGTCAGGACGCGCGTTAGGCTCTACGTCGGGACGTGCGTTGGGCTCTACGTCGGGACGTGCGTTGGGATCTACGTCGGGATTTAGCTTACTTTCAGGTCTACGTCGGGACGTGCGTTGGGCTCTACGTCGGGACGTGCGTTGGGCTCTACGTCTGTAGTTAGCTAACTTTCAACTCTACGTTGGGACGTGCATTGGGCTCTACGTCTGTAGTTAGCTAACTTTCAGCTCTACGTCGGGACGTGCGTTGGGCTCTACATCTGTAGTTAGCTAACTTTCAGCTCTACGTCGGGACGTGTGTTGGGCGCTACGTCGGAACGTGCGTTGGGCTCTACGTCGGGACGTGCGTTGGGCTCTACGTCGGGATGTGCGTTGGGCTCTACGTCGGGATTTAGCTTACTTTCAGCTCTACGTCGGGACGTGCGTTGGCCTCTACGTCGGGACGTGCGTTGGCCTCTACGTCGGGACGTGCGTTGGCCTCTACGTCGGGACGTGCGTTGGCCTCTACGTCGGGATTTAGCTTACTTTCAGCTCTACGTCGGGACGTGCGTTGGGCTCTACGTCGGGACGTGCGTTGGGATATACGTCGGGACGTGCGTTGGGCGCTACTTCGGGATGTGCGTTGGGCTCTACGTCGGGACGTGCGTTGGGCTCTACGTCTGTAGTTAGCTAACTTTCAGCTCTACGTCGGGACGTGCGTTGGGCTCTACGTCGGGACGTGCGTTGGGCTCTACGTCTGTAGTTAGGTAACTTTCAGCTCTACGTCGGGACGTGCGTTGGGCGCTAAGTCGGGACGTGCGTTGGGCTCTACGTCGGGACGTGCGTTGGGCTCTACGTCGGGACGTGCGTTGGGTTCTACGTCGGGACGTGCGTTGAGCTCTATGTCGGGATTTAGCTTACTTTCAGCTCTACGTCGGGACGTGCGTTAGGCTATACGTCGGGACGTGCGTTGGCCTCTACGTCGGGACGTGCGTTGGGCTCTACGTCGGGATTTAGATTCCTTTCAGCTCTACGTCGGGATTTAGCTTACTTTCAGCTCTACGTCGGGACGTGCGTTGGGCTCTACGTCGGGACGTGCGTTGGGCTCTACGTCGGGACATGCGTTGGGCTCTACGTCTTTAGTTAGCTAACTTTCTGCTCTACGTCGTGACGTGCGTTGGGCTCTACGTCTGTAGATAGCTAACTTTCAGCTCTACGTCGGGACGTGCGTTGGGCGCTATGTCGGGACGTGCGTTGGGCTCTACGTCGGGACGTGCGTTGGGCTCTATGTCGGGATTTAGCTTACTTTCAGCTCTACGTCGGGACGTGCGTTGGGCTCTACGTCGGGACGTGCGTTGGGCTCTATGTCGGGATTTAGCTTATTTTCAGCTCTACGTCGGGACGTGCGTTGGGCTCTACGTCGGGACGTGCGTTGGGCTCTACGTCGGGACGTGCGTTGGGCTCTACATCTGTAGTTAGGTAACTTTCAGCTCTACGTCGGGACGTGCGTTGGGCGCTACGTCGGGACGTGCGTTGGGCTCTACGTCGGGACGTGCGTTGGGCTCTACGTCGGGACGTGCGTTGGGCTCTACGTCGGGATTTAGCTTACTTCCAGCTCTACGTCGGGACGTGCGTTGGCCTCTACGTCGGGACGTGCGTTGGCCTCTACATCGGGACGTGCGTTGGGCTCTACATCGGGACGTGCGTTGGGCTCTACGTCGGGACGTGCGTTGGGCTCTACGTCGGGATTTAGCTTACTTTCAGCTCTACGTCGGGACGTGCGTTGGGCTCTACGTCGGGACGTGCGTTGGGCTCTACGTCGGGACACTCGTTGGGCTCTACGTCGGGACGCGCGTTGGGCTCTACGTCTGTAGTTAGCTAACTTTCAGCTCTACGTCGGGACGCGCGTTGGGCACTTCGTCTGTAGTTAGCTAACTTTCAGCTCTACGTCAAGACGTGCGTTGGGCTCTACGTCGGGACGTGCGTTGGGCTCTACGTCGGGACGTGCGTTGGGCTCTACGTCGGGATTTAGCTTACTTTCACCTCTACGTCGGGACGTGCGTTGGGCGCTACGTCGGGACGTGCGTTGGGCGCTACTTCGGGACGTGCGTTGGGCGCTACGTCGGGATTTAGCTTACTTTCAGCTCTACGTCGGGACGTGCGTTGGCCTTTACATCGGGACGTGCGTTGGCCTCTACGTCGGGATTTAGCTTACTTTCAGCTCTACGTCGGGACGTGCGTTGGGCTCTACGTCGGGATTTAGCTTACTTTCAGCTCTACGTCGGGACGTGCGTTGGGCTCTACGTCGGGACGTGCTTTGGGCTCTACGTCTGTAGTTAGCTAACTTTCAGCTCTACGTCGGGACGTGCGTTGGGCTCTACGTCGGGACATGAGTTGGGCTCCACGTCGGGAAGTGCGTTGGGCTCTACGTCGGGATTTAGCTTACTTTCAGCTCTACGTCGGGACGTGCGTTGGCCTCTGCGTCGGCATTTAGCTTTCAGCTCTACGTCGGGACGTGCGTTGGGCTCTACGTCGGGACGTGCGTTGGGGTCTACGTCGGGACGTGCGTTGGACTCTACGTCGGGACGTGCGTTGGGTTCTACGTCGGGACGTGAGTTGGGCTCTACGTCTGTAGTTAGCTAACTTTGTGCTCTACGTCGGGACGTGTGTTGGGCTCTACGTCTGTAGTTAGGTAACTTTCAGCTCTACGTCGGGACGTGCGTTGGGCGCTACGTCGGGACGTGCGTTGGGCTCTACGTCGGGACGTGCGTTGGGCTCTACGTCGGGATTTAGGTTACTTTCAGCTCTACGTCGGGTCGTGCGTTGGCCTCTACGTCGGGACACGCGTTTGGCTCTACGTCGCGACGCGCGTTGGGCTCTACGTCTGTAGTAAGCTAACTTTCAGCTCTACGTCGGGACGCGCGTTGGGCTCTTCGTCTGTAGTTAGCTAACTTTCAGCTCTACGTCGGGACGTGCGTTGGGCTCTACGTCGGGACGTGCGTTGGGCTCTACTTCGGGACGTGCGTTGGGCTCGACGTCGGGACGTGCGTTGGGTTCTACGTCGGGACGTGCGTTGAGCTCCACGTCGGGATTTAGCTTACTTTCAGCTCTACGTCAGGACGCGCGTTAGGCTCTACGTCGGGACGTGCGTTGGGCTCTACGTCGGGACGTGCGTTGGGATCTACGTTGGGATTTAGCTTACTTTCAGGTCTACGTCGGGACGTGCGTTGGGCTCTACGTCGGGACGTGCGTTGGGCTCTACGTCTGTAGTTAGCTAACTTTCAACTCTACGTTGGGACGTGCATTGGGCTCTACGTCTGTAGTTAGCTAACTTTCAGCTCTACGTCGGGACGTGCGTTGGGCTCTACATCTGTAGTTAGCTAACTTTCAGCTCTACGTCGGGACGTGTGTTGGGCGCTACGTCGGAACGTGCGTTGGGCTCTACGTCGGGACGTGCGTTGGGCTCTACGTCGGGATGTGCGTTGGGCTCTACGTCGGGATTTAGCTTACTTTCAGCTCTACGTCGGGACGTGCGTTGGCCTCTACGTCGGGACGTGCGTTGGCCTCTACGTCGGGACGTGCGTTGGCCTCTACGTCGGGACGTGCGTTGGCCTCTACGTCGGGATTTAGCTTACTTTCAGCTCTACGTCGGGACGTGCGTTGGGCTCTACGTCGGGACGTGCGTTGGGATATACGTCGGGACGTGCGTTGGGCGCTACTTCGGGACGTGCGTTGGGCTCTACGTCGGGACGTGCGTTGGGCTCTACGTCTGTAGTTAGCTAACTTTCAGCTCTACGTCGGGACGTGCGTTGGGCTCTACGTCGGGACGTGCGTTGGGCTCTACGTCTGTAGTTAGGTAACTTTCAGCTCTACGTCGGGACGTGCGTTGGGCGCTAAGTCGGGACGTGCGTTGGGCTCTACGTCGGGACGTGCGTTGGGCTCTACGTCGGGACGTGCGTTGGGTTCTACGTCGGGACGTGCGTTGAGCTCTATGTCGGGATTTAGCTTACTTTCAGCTCTACGTCGGGACGTGCGTTAGGCTATACGTCGGGACGTGCGTTGGCCTCTACGTCGGGACGTGCGTTGGGCTCTACGTCGGGATTTAGATTCCTTTCAGCTCTACGTCGGGATTTAGCTTACTTTCAGCTCTACGTCGGGACGTGCGTTGGGCTCTACGTCGGGACGTGCGTTGGGCTCTACGTCGGGACGTGCGTTGGGCTCTACGTCGGGACATGCGTTGGGCTCTACGTCTTTAGTTAGCTAACTTTCTGCTCTACGTCGTGACGTGCGTTGGGCTCTACGTCTGTAGATAGCTAACTTTCAGCTCTACGTCGGGACGTGCGTTGGGCGCTATGTCGGGACGTGCGTTGGGCTCTACGTCGGGACGTGCGTTGGGCTCTATGTCGGGATTTAGCTTACTTTCAGCTCTACGTCGGGACGTGCGTTGGGCTCTACGTCGGGACGTGCGTTGGGCTCTACGTCTGTAGTTAGGTAACTTTCAGCTCTACGTCGGGACCTGTGTTGGGCGCTACGTCGGGACGTGCGTTGGGCTCTACGTCGGGACGTGCGTTGGGCTCTACGTCGGGACGTGCGTTGGGCTCTACGTCGGGATTTAGCTTACTTTCAGCTCTACGTCGAGACGTGCGTTGGCCTCTACGTCGAGACGTGCGTTGGCCTCTACGTCGGGACGTGCGTTGGCCTCTACATCGGGACGTGCGTTGGGCTCTACGTCGGTACGTGTGTTGGGCTCTACGTCGGGATTTAGCTTACTTTCAGCTCTACGTCGGGACGTGCGTTGGGCTCTACGTCGGGACGTGCGTTGGGCTCTACGTCGGGACGTGCGTTGGGCTCTACGTCGGGACGCGCGTTGGGCTCTACGTCGGGACGCGCGTTGGGCTCTACGTCTGTAGTTAGCTAACTTTCAGCTCTACGTCGGGACGCGCGTTGGGCACTTCGTCTGTAGTTAGCTAACTTTCAACTCTACGTTGGGACGCGCGTTGGGCACTTCGTCTGTAGTTAGCTAACTTTCAGCTCTACGTCGGGACGTGCGTTGGGCTCTACGTCGGGACGTGCGTTGAGCTCTACGTCGGGATTTAGCTTACTTTCAGCTCTACGTCAGGACGCGCATTAGGCTCTACGTCGGGACGTGCGTTGGGCTCTACGTCGGGACGTGCGTTGGGCTCTACGTCGGGATTTAGCTTACTTTCAGGTCTACGTCGGGACGTGCGTTGGGCTCTACGTCGGGACGTGCGTTGGGCTCTACGTCTGTAGTTAGCTAACTTTCAACTCTACGTTGGGACGTGCATTGGGCTCTACGTCTGTAGTTAGCTAATTTTCAGCTCTACGTCGGGACGTGTGTTGGGCTCTACATCTGTAGTTAGCTAACTTTCAGCTCTACGTCGGGACGTGCGTTGGGCGCTACGTCGGAACGTGCGTTGGGCTCTACGTCGGGACGTGCGTTGGGCTCTACGTCGGGACGTGCGTTGGGCTCTACGTCGGGATTTAGCTTACTTTCAGCTCTCCGTCGGGACGTGCGTTGGCCTCTACGTCGGGACGTGCGTTGGCCTCTACGTCGGGACGTGCGTTGGCCTCTACTTCGGGACGTGCGTTGGCCTCTACGTCGGGATTTAGCTTACTTTCAGCTCTACGTCGGGACGTGCGTTGGGCGCTACGTCGGGACGTGCGTTGGGCGCTACGTCGGGACGTGCGTTGGGCGCTACTTCGGGACGTGCGTTGGGCGCTACGTCGGGATTTAGCTTACTTTCAGCTATACGTCGGGTCGTGCGTTGGGCTCTATGTCGGGACGTGCGTTGGGCTCTACGTCGGGACGTGCGTTCGGCTCTACGTCGGGATTTAGCTTACTTTCAGCTCTACTTCGGGACGTGCGTTGGCCTCTACGTCGGGACGTGCGTTGGCCTCTACGTCGGGATTTAGCTTACTTTCAGCTCTACGTCGGGACGTGCGTTGGCCTCTACATCGGGACGTGCGTTGGCCTCTACGTCGGGATTTAGCTTACTTTCAGCTCTACGTCGGGACGTGCGTTGGGCTCTACGTCGGGATTTAGCTTACTTTCAGCTCTAAGTCGGGACGTGCGTTGGGCTCTACGTCGGGATTTAGCTTACTTTCAGCTCTACGTCGGGACGTGCGTTGGCCTCTACGTCGCCATTTAGCTTTCAGCTCTACGTCGGGACGTGCGTTGGGCTCTACGTCGGGACGTGCGTTGGGCTCTACGTCGGGACGTGCGTTGGGCTCTACGTCGGGACGTGCGTTGGGTTCTACGTCGGGACGTGAGTTGGGCTCTACGTCTGTAGTTAGCTAACTTTCTGCTCTACGTCGGGACGTGCGTTGGGATCTACGTCTATAGTTAGGTAACTTTCAGCTCTACGTCGGGACGTGCGTTGGGCGCTACGTCGGGACGTGCGTTGGGCTCTACGTCGGGACGTGCGTTGGGCTCTACGTCGGGATTTAGGTTACTTTCAGCTCTACGTCGGGACGTGCGTTGGCCTCTACGTCGGGACACGCGTTGGGCTCTACGTCGCGACACGCGTTGGGCTCTACGTCGGTAGTTAGCTAACTTTCAGCTCTACGTCGGGACGCGCGTTGGGCGCTACGTCTGTAGTTAGCTAACTTTCACCTCTACGTCGGGACGTGCGTTGGGCTCTACGTCGGGACGTGCGTTGGGCTCTACGTCGGGATTTAGCTTACTTTCAGCTCTACGTCGGGACGCGCGTTGGGCGCTACGTCTGTAGTTAGTTAACTTTCAGCTCTACGTCGGGACGTGCGTTGGGCTCTACGTCGGGACGTGCGTTGGGCTCTACGTCGGGACGTGCGTTGGGCTCTACGTCGGGACGTGCTTTGGACTCTACGTCGGATTTAGCTTACTTTCAGGTCTACGTCGGGACGTGCGTTGGGCTCTACGTCGGGACGTGCGTTGGGATATACGTCGGGAACTGCGTTGGGCGCTACGTCGGGACGTGCCTTGGGCTCTACGTCGGGACGTGCGTTGGGCTCTACGTCTGTAGTTAGCTAACTTTCAGCTCTACGTCGGGACGTGCGTTGGGCTCTACGTCGGGACGTGCGTTGGGCTCTACGTCTGTAGTTAGGTAACTTTCAGCTCTACGTCGGGACGTGCGTTGGGCGCTACGTCGCGACGTGCGTTGGGCTCTACGTCGGGACGTGCGTTGGGCTCTACGTCGGGACGTGCGTTGGGTTCTAAGTCGGGACGTGCGTTGAGCTCTACGTCGGGATTTAGCTTACTTTCAGCTCTACGTCGGGACGTGCGTTAGGCTCTACGTCGGGACGTGCGTTGGCCTCTACATCGGGACGTGCGTTGGGCTCTACGTCGGGATTTAGATTCCTTTCAGCTCTACGTCGGCATTTAGCTTACTTTCAGCTCTACGTCGGGACGTGCGTTGTGCTCTACGTCGGGACGTGCGTTGGGCTCTACGTCGGGACGTGCGTTGGGCTCTACGTCGGGACGTGCGTTGGGCTCTACGTCGGGACGTGCGTTGGGCTCTACGTCTTTAGTTAGCTAACTTTCTGCTCTACGTCGGGACGTGCGTTGGGCTCTACGTCTGTAGATAGATAACTTTCAGCTCTACGTCGGGACGTGCGTTGGGCGCTACGTCGGAACGTGCGTTGGGCTCTACATCTGTAGTTAGCTAACTTTCAGCTCTACGTCGGGACGTGCGTTGGGCGCTACGTCGGAACGTGCGTTGGGCTCTACGTCGGGACGTGCGTTGGGCTCTACGTCGGGATTTAGCTTACTTTCAGCTCTACGTCGGGACGTGCGTTGGCCTCTACGTCGGGACGTGCGTTGGCCTCTACGTCGGGATTTAGCTTACTTTCAGCTCTACGTCGGGACGTGCGTTGGGCACTACGTCGGGACGTGCGTTGGGCGCTACGTCGGGACGTGCGTTGGGCGCTACGTCGGGATTTAGCTTACTTTCAGCTATACGTCGGGTCGTGCGTTGGGCTCTATGTCGGGACGTGCGTTGGGCTCTACGTCGGGACGTGCGTTGGGCTCTACGTCGGGATTTAGCTTACTTTCAGCTCTACTTCGGGACGTGCGTTGGCCTCTACGTCGGGACGTGCGTTGGCCTCTACGTCGGGATTTAGCTTACTTTCAGCTCTACGTCAGGACGTGCGTTGGGCTCTACGTCGGGATTTAGCTTACTTTCAGCTCTACGTCGGGACGTGCGTTGGCCTCTACGTCGGGACGTGCGTTGGGCTCTACGTCGGGACGTGCGTTGGACTATACGTCGAGACGTGCGTTGGGTTCTACGTCGGGACGTGAGTTGGGCTCTACGTCTGTAGGTAGGTAACTTTCAGCTCTACGTCGGGACGTGCGTTGGGCTCTACGTCGGGACGTGCGTTGGGCTCTACGTCGGGACGTGCGTTGGGCTCTACATCGGGATTTAGGTTACTTTCAGCTCTACGTCGGGACGTGCGTTGGCCTCTACGTCGGGACACGCGTTGGGCTCTACGTCGCGACGTGCGTTGGGCTCTACGTCTGTAGTTAGCTAACTTTCAGCTCTACGTCGGGACGCGCGTTGGGCTCTTCGTCTGTAGTTAGCTAACTTTCTGCTCTACGTCGGGACGTGCGTTGGGCTCTACGTCGGGACGTGCGTTGGGCTCTACGTCGGGATTTAGCTTACTTTCAGCTCTACGTCGGGACGTGCGTTGACCTCTACGCGTGGACGTGCGTTGGGCTCTACGTCGGGACGTGCTTTGGGCTCTACGTCGGATTTAGCTTACTTTCAGGTCTACGTCGGGACGTGCGTTGGGCTCTACGTCGGGATATGCGTTGGGATATACGTCGGGACGTGCGTTGGGCGCTACTTCGGGACGTGCGTTGGGCTCTACGTCGGGACGTGCGTTGGGCTCTAAGTCTGTAGTTAGCTAACTTTCAGCTCTACGTCGGGACGTGCGTTGGGCTCTACGTCTGTAGTTAGCTAACTTTCAGCTCTACGTCGGGACGTGCGTTGGGCTCTACGTCGGGATTTAGCTTACTTTCAGCTCTACGTCGGGACGTGCGTTGGGCGCTACGTCGGGACGTGCGTTGGGCTCTACGTCGGGACGTGCGTTGGGCTCTACGTCGGGATTTAGCTTACTTTCAGCTCTATGTCGGGACGTGCGTTGGTCTCTACGTCGGGACGTGCATTGGGCTATACGTCGGGACGTGCGTTGGGCTCTACGTCGGGATTTAGCTCACTTTCAGCTCTACGTCGGGACGTGCGTTGGGCTCTACGTCGGGACGTGCGTTGGGCTCTACGTTGGGACGTGCGTTGGTCTCTACGTCTGTAGTTAGCTAACTTTCAGCTCTACTTCGGGACGTGCGTTGGGCTCTACGTCGGGACGTGTGTTGGGTTCTACGTCGGGACGTGCGTTGAGCTCTACGTCGGGATTTAGCTTACTTTCAGCTCTACGTCAGGACGCGCGTTAGGCTCTACGTCGGGACGTGCGTTGGGCTCTACGTCGGGACGTGCGTTGGGATCTACGTCGGGATTTAGCTTACTTTCAGGTCTACGTCGGGACGTGCGTTGGGCTCTACGTCGGGACGTGCGTTGGGCTCTACGTCTGTAGTTAGCTAACTTTCAACTCTACGTTGGGACGTGCATTGGGCTCTACGTCTGTAGTTAGCTAACTTTCAGCTCTACGTCGGGACGTGTGTTGGGCTCTACATCTGTAGTTAGCTAACTTTCAGCTCTACGTCGGGACGTGCGTTGGGCGCTACGTCGGAACGTGCGTTGAGCTCTACGTCGGGACGTGCGTTGGGCTCTACGTCGGGACGTGCGTTGGGCTCTACGTCGGGATTTAGCTTACTTTCAGCTCTACGTCGGGACGTGCGTTGGCCTCTACGTCGGGACGTGCGTTGGCCTCTACGTCGGGACGTGCGTTGGCCTCTACGTCGGGACGTGCGTTGGCCTCTACGTCGGGATTTAGCTTACTTTCAGCTCTACGTCGGGACGTGCGTTGGGCTCTACGTCGGGAGGTGTGTTGGGATATACGTCGGGACGTGCGTTGGGCGCTACTTCGGGACGTGCGTTGGGCTCTACGTCGGGACGTGCGTTGGGCTCTACGTCTGTAGTTAGCTAACTTTCAGCTCTACGTCGGGACGTGCGTTGGGCTCTACGTCGGGACGTGCGTTGGGCTCTACGTCTGTAGTTAGGTAACTTTCAGCTCTACGTCGGGACGTGCGTTGGGCGCTACGTCGGGACGTGCGTTGGGCTCTACGTCGGAACGTGCGTTGGGCTCTACGTCGGGACGTGCGTTGGGTTCTACGTCGGGACGTGCGTTGAGCTCTACGTCGGGATTTAGCTTACTTTCAGCTCTACGTCGGGACGTGCGTTATGCTCTACGTCGGGACGTGCGTTGGCCTCTACGTCGGGACGTGCGTTGGGCTCTACGTCGGGATTTAGATTCCTTTCAGCTCTACGTCGGCATTTAGCTTACTTTCAGCTCTACGTCGGGACGTGCGTTGGGCTCTACGTCGGGACGTGCGTTGGGCTCTACGTCGGGACGTGCGTTGGGCGCTACGTCGGGACGTGCGTTGGGTTCTACGTCGGGACATGCGTTGGGCTCTACGTCTTTAGTTAGCTAACTTTCTGCTCTACGTCGGGACGTGCGTTGGGCTCTACGTCTGTAGATAGCTAACTTTCAGCTCTACGTCGGGACGTGCGTTAGGGCGCTATGTCGGGACGTGCGTTGGGCTCTACGTCGGGACGTGCGTTGGGCTCTATGTCGGGATTTAGCTTACTTTCAGCTCTACGTCGGGACGTGCGTTGGGCTCTACGTCGGGACGTGCGTTGGGCTCTACGTCTGTAGTTAGGTAACTTTCAGCTCTACGTCGGGACGTGCGTTGGGCTCTACGTCGGGACGTGCGTTGGGCTCTACGTCGGGATTTAGCTTACTTTCAGCTCTACGTCGAGACGTGCGTTGGCCTCTACGTCGGGACGTGCGTTGGCCTCTACATCGGGACGTGCGTTGGGCTCTACGTCGGTACGTGTGTTGGGCTCTACGTCGGGATTTAGCTTACTTTCAGCTCTACGTCGGGACGTGCGTTGGGCTCTACGTCGGGACGTGCGTTGGGCTCTACGTCGGGACGTGCGTTGGGCTCTACGTCGGGACGCGCGTTGGGCTCTACGTCGGGACGCGCGTTGGGCTCTACGTCTGTAGTTAGCTAACTTTCAGCTCTACGTCGGGACGCGCGTTGGGCACTTCGTCTGTAGTTAGCTAACTTTCAGCTCTACGTCGGGACGTGCGTTGGGCTCTACGTCGGGACGTGCGTTGGGCTCTACGTCGGGACGTGCGTTGGGTTCTACGTCGGGACGTGCGTTGAGCTCTACGTCGGGATTTAGCTTACTTTCAGCTCTACGTCAGGACGCGCATTAGGCTCTACGTCGGGACGTGCGTTGGGCTCTACGTCGGGACGTGCGTTGGGCTCTACGTCGGGATTTAGCTTACTTTCAGGTCTACGTCGGGACGTGCGTTGGGCTCTACGTCGGGACGTGCGTTGGGCTCTACGTCTGTAGTTAGCTAACTTTCAACTCTACGTTGGGACGTGCATTGGGCTCTACGTCTGTAGTTAGCTAATTTTCAGCTCTACGTCGGGACGTGTGTTGGGCTCTACATCTGTAGTTAGCTAACTTTCAGCTCTACGTCGGGACGTGCGTTGGGCGCTACGTCGGAACGTGCGTTGGGCTCTACGTCGGGACGTGCGTTGGGCTCTACGTCGGGACGTGCGTTGGGCTCTACGTCGGGATTTAGCTTACTTTCAGCTCTACGTCGGGACATGCGTTGGCCTCTACGTCGGGACGTGCGTTGGCCTCTACGTCGGGACGTGCGTTGGCCTCTACTTCGGGACGTGCGTTGGCCTCTACGTCGGGATTTAGCTTACTTTCAGCTCTACGTCGGGACGTGCGTTGGGCGCTACGTCGGGACGTGCGTTGGGCGCTACGTCGGGACGTGCGTTGGGCGCTACTTCGGGACGTGCGTTGGGCGCTACGTCGGGATTTAGCTTACTTTCAGCTATACGTCGGGTCGTGCGTTGGGCTCTATGTCGGGACGTGCGTTGGGCTCTACGTCGGGACGTGCGTTGGGCTCTACGTCGGGATTTAGCTTACTTTCAGCTCTACTTCGGGACGTGCGTTGGCCTCTACGTCGGGACGTGCGTTGGCCTCTACGTCGGGATTTAGCTTACTTTCAGCTCTACGTCGGGACGTGCGTTGGGCTCTACGTCGGGATTTAGCTTACTTTCAGCTCTACGTCGGGACGTGCGTTGGCCTCTACGTCGCCATTTAGCTTTCAGCTCTACGTCGGGACGTGCGTTGGGCTCTACGTCGGGACGTGCGTTGGGCTCTACGTCGGGACGTGCGTTGGACTCTACGTCGGGACGTGCGTTGGGTTCTACGTCGGGACGTGAGTTGGGCTCTACGTCTGTAGTTAGCTAACTTTCTGCTCTACGTCGGGACGTGCGTTGGGCTCTACGTCTATAGTTAGGTAACTTTCAGCTCTACGTCGGGACGTGCGTTGGGCGCTACGTCGGGACGTGCGTTGGGCTCTACGTCGGGACGTGCGTTGGGCTCTACGTCGGGATTTAGGTTACTTTCAGCTCTACGTCGGGACGTGCGTTGGCCTCTACGTCGGGACACGCGTTGGGCTCTACGTCGCGACGCGCATTGGGCTCTACGTCGGTAGTTAGCTAACTTTCAGCTCTACGTCGGGACGCGCGTTGGGCTCTTCGTCTGTAGTTAGCTAACTTTCAGCTCTACGTCGGGACGTGCGTTGGGCTCTACGTCGGGACGTGCGTTGGGCTCTACGTCGGGATTTAGCTTACTTTCAGCTCTACGTCGGGACGTGCGTTGGGCTCTACGTCGGGACGTGCGTTGGGCTCTACGTCGGGACGTGCTTTGGGCTCTACGTCGGATTTAGCTTACTTTCAGGTCTACGTCGGGACGTGCGTTGGGCTCTACGTCGGGACGTGCGTTGGGATATACGTCGGGAAGTGCGTTGGGCGCTACTTCGGGACGTGCGTTGGGCTCTACGTCGGGACGTGCGTTGGGCTCTACGTCTGTAGTTAGCTAACTTTCAGCTCTACGTCGGGACGTGCGTTGGGCTCTACGTCGGGACGTGCGTTGGGCTCTACGTCTGTAGTTAGGTAACTTTCAGCTCTACGTCGGGACGTGCGTTGGGCGCTACGTCGCGACGTGCGTTGGGCTCTACGTCGGGACGTGCGTTGGGCTCTACGTCGGGACGTGCGTTGGGTTCTAAGTCGGGACGTGCGTTGAGCTCTACGTCGGGATTTAGCTTACTTTCAGCTCTACGTCGGGACGTGCGTTAGGCTCTACGTCGGGACGTGCGTTGGCCTCTACGTCGGGACGTGCGTTGGGCTCTACGTCGGGATTTAGATTCCTTTCAGCTCTACGTCGGCATTTAGCTTACTTTCAGCTCTACGTCGGGACGTGCGTTGTGCTCTACGTCGGGACGTGCGTTGGGCTCTACGTCGGGACGTGCGTTGGGCTCTACGTCGGGACGTGCGTTGGGTTCTACGTCGGGACGTGCGTTGGGCTCTACATCTTTAGTTAGCTAACTTTCTGCTCTACGTCGGGACGTGCGTTGGGCTCTACGTCTGTAGATAGATAACTTTCAGCTCTACGTCGGGACGTGCGTTGGGCGCTATGTCGGGACGTGCGTTGGGCTCTACGTCGGGACGTGCGTTGGGCTCTATGTCGGGATTTAGCTTACTTTCAGCTCTACGTCGGGACGTGCGTTGGGCTCTACGTCGGGACGTGCGTTGGGCTCTACGTCTGTAGTTAGGTAACTTTCAGCTCTACGTCGGGACGTGTGTTGGGCTCTACATCTGTAGTTAGCTAACTTTCAGCTCTACGTCGGGACGTGCGTTGGGCGCTACGTCGGAACGTGCGTTGGGCTCTACGTCGGGACGTGCGTTGGCCTCTACGTCGGGATTTAGCTTACTTTCAGCTCTACGTCGGGACGTGCGTTGGCCTCTACGTCGGGACGTGCGTTGGCCTCTACGTCGGGACGTGCGTTGGCCTCTACGTCGGGATTTAGCTTACTTTCAGCTCTACGTCGGGACGTGCGTTGGGCTCTACATCGGGATTTAGCTTACTTTCACCTCTACGTCGGGACGTGCGTTGGGCTCTACGTCGGGACATGCGTTGGGCTATACGTCGGGACGTGCGTTGGGCTCTACGTCTGTAGTTAGCTAACTTTCAGCTCTACGTCGGGACGTGCGTTGGGCTCTACCTGGGGACGTGAGTTGGGCTCTACGTTGGGACGTGCGTTGGGCTCTACGTCGGGATTTAGCTTCCTTTCAGCTCTACGTCGGGACGTGCGTTGGCCTCTACGTCGGCATTTAGCTTACTTTCAGCTCTACGTCGGGACGTCCGTTGGGCTCTACGTCGGGATGTGCGTTGGGCTCTACGTCGGGACGTGCGTTGGGCTCTACGTCGGGACGTGCGTTGGGTTCTACGTCGGGACGTGCGTTGGGCTCTACGTCTGTATTTAGCTAACTTTCTGCTCTACGTCGGTACGTGCGTTGGGCTCTACGTCTGTAGTTAGCTAACTTTCAGCTCTACGTCGGGACGTGCGTTGGGCGCAATGTCGGGACGTGCGTTGGGCTCTACGTCGGGATTTAGCTTACTTTCAGCTCTACGTCGGGACGTGCGTTGGGCTCTACGTCGGGTCGTGCGTTGGGCTCTACGTCGGGACGTGCGTTGGGCTCTACGTCTGTAGTTAGCTAACTTTCTGCTCTACGTCGGGACGTGCGTTGGGCTCTACGTCTGTAGTTAGGTAACTTTCAGCTCTACGTCGGGACGTGCGTTGGGCGCTACGTCGGGACGTGCGTTGGCCTCTACGTCGGGACGTGCGTTGGGCTCTACGTCGGGATTTAGCTTACTTTCAGCTCTACGTCGGGTCGTGCGGTGGGCTGTACATCGGGACGTGCGTTGGGCTCTACGTCGGGACGTGCGTTGGGGTCTACGTCTGTAGTTAGCTAACTTTCAGCTCTACGTCGGGACGTGCATTGGGCTCTATGTCGGGACGTGCGTTGGGCTCTACGTCGGGACGTGCGTTGGGCTCTACGTCGGGATTTAGCTTACTTTCAACTCTATGTCGGGACGTGCGTTGGGCTCTACGTCGGGACGTGCGTTGGGCTCTACGTTGGGACGTGCGTTGGGCTCTACGTCTGTAGTTAGCTAACTTTCTGCTCTACGTCGGGACGTGCGTTGGGCTCTACGTCTGTAGTTAGCTAACTTTCAGCTCTACGTCGGGACGTGCGTTGGGCGCTACGTCGGGACGTGCGTTGGGCTCTACGTCGGGACGTGCATTGGGCTCTACGTCGGGATTTAGCTTAATTTCAGCTCTACGTCGGGACGTGCGTTGGCCTCTACGTCGGGACATGCGTTGGCCTCTACGTCGGGACGTGCGTTGGCCTCTAGGTCGGGATTTAGCTTACTTTCAGCTCTACGTCGGGACGTGCATTGGGCGCTACGTCGGGACGTGCGTTGGGCGCTACGTCGGGACGTGCGTTGGGCGGTACTTCGGGATGTGCGTTGGGCGCTACGTCGGGATTTAGCTTACTTTCAGCTCTACGTCGGGACGTGCGTTGGGCTCTAGGTCGGGACGTGCGTTGGGCTCTACGTCGGGACGTGCGTTGGGCTCTATGTCGGGATTTAGCTTACTTTCAGCTCTACGTCGGGACGTGCGTTGGCCTCTACGTCGGGACGTGCGTTGGCCTCTACGTCGGGATTTAGCATACTTTCAGCTCTACGTCGGGACGTGCGTTGGCCTCTACGTCGGGACGTGCGTTGGCCTCTACGTCGGGATTTAGCTTACTTTCAGCTCTACGTCGGGACGTGCGTTGGGCTCTACATCGGGATTTAGCTTACTTTCAGCTCTACGTCGGGACGTGCGTTGGGCTCTACGTCGGGACGTGCGTTGGGCTCTACGTCGGGACGTGCGTTGGGATCTACGTCTGTAGTTAGCTAACTTTCAGCTCTACGTCGGGACGTGCGTTGGGCTCTACGTTGGGACGTGAGTTGGGCTCTACGTCGGGACGTGCGTTGGGCTCTACGTCGGGATTTAGCTTCCTTTCAGCTCTACGTCGGGACGTGCGTTGGCCTCTACGTCGGGACGTGCGTTGGGCTCTACGTCTGTATTTAGCTAACTTTCTGCTCTACGTCGGGACGTGCGTTGGGGTCTACGTCTGTAGTTAGCTAACTTTCAGCTCTACGTCGGGACGTGCGTTGGGCGCTATGTCGGGACGTGCGTTGGGCTCTACGTCGGGACGTGCGTTGGGCTCTACGTCTGTATTTAGCTAACTTTCTGCTCTACGTCGGGACGTGCGTTGGGGTCTACGTCTGTAGTTAGCTAACTTTCAGCTCTACGTCGGGACGTGCGTTGGGCGCTATGTCGGGACGTGCGTTGGGCTCTACGTCGGGACGTGCGTTGGGCTCTACATCGGGATTTAGCTTACTTTCAGCTCTACGTCGGGACGTGCGTTGGGTTCTACGTCGGGACGTGCGTTGAGCTCTACGTCGGGATTTAGCTTACTTTCAGCTCTACGTCGGGACGTGCGTTAGGCTCTACGTCGGGACGTGCGTTGGGCTCTACGTCGGGACGTGCGTTGGGCTCTACGTCGGGATTTAGCTTCCTTTCAGGTCTACGTCGGGACGTGCGTTGGGCTCTACGTCGGGACGTGCGTTGGGCTCTACATCTGTAGTTAGCTAACTTTCAGCTCTACGTCGGGACGTGCGTTGGCGCTACGTCGGGACGTGCGTTGGTCTCTTCGTCGGGACGTGCGTTGGCCTCTACGTCAGGATTTAGCTTACTTTCAGCTCTACGTCGGGACGTGCATTGGGCGCTACGTCGGGACGTGCGTTGGGCGCTACGTCGGGACGTGCGTTGGGCGGTACTTCGGGATGTGCGTTGGGCGCTACGTCGGGATTTAGCTTACTTTCAGCTCTACGTCGGGACGTGCGTTGGGCTCTAGGTCGGGACGTGCGTTGGGCTCTACGTCGGGACGTGCGTTGGGCTCTACGTCGGGATTTAGCTTACTTTCAGCTCTACGTCGGGACGTGCGTTGGCCTCTACGTCGGGACGTGCGTTGGCCTCTACGTCGGGATTTAGCTTACTTTCAGCTCTACGTCGGGACGTGCGTTGGCCTCTAAGTCGGGATGTGCGTTGGCCTCTACGTCGGGATTTAGCATACTTTCAGCTCTACGTCGGGACGTGCGTTGGGCTCTACGTCGGGACGTGCGTTGGGCTCTACGTCGGGACGTGCGTTGGGATCTACGTCTGTAGTTAGCTAACTTTCAGCTCTACGTCGGGACGTGCGTTGGGCTCTACGTTGGGACGTGAGTTGGGCTCTACGTCGGGACGTGCGTTGGGCTCTACGTCGGGATTTAGCTTCCTTTCAGCTCTACGTCGGGACGTGCGTTGGCCTCTACGTCGGGACGTGCGTTGGGCTCTACGTCTGTATTTAGCTAACTTTCTGCTCTACGTCGGGACGTGCGTTGGGGTCTACGTCTGTAGTTAGCTAACTTTCAGCTCTACGTCGGGACGTGCGTTGGGCGCTATGTCGGGACGTGCGTTGGGCTCTACGTCGGGACGTGCGTTGGGCTCTACGTCGGGATTTAGCTTACTTTCAGCTCTACGTCGGGACGTGCGTTGGGCTCTACGTCGGGACGTGCGTTGGGCTCTACGTCGGGACGTGCATTGGGCTCTACGTCTGTAGTTAGCTAACTTTCTGCTCTACGTCGGGACGTGCGTTGGGCTCTATGTCTGTAGTTAGGTAACTTTCAGCTCTACGTCGGGACGTGCGTTGGGCGCTACGTCGGGACGTGCGTTGGGCTCTACGTCGGGACGTGCGTTGGGCTCTACGTCGGGACGTGCGTTGGGCTCTACGTCGGGACGTGCGTTGGGTTCTACGTCGGGACGTGCGTTGAGCTCTACGTCGGGATTTAGCTTACTTTCAGCTCTACGTCGGGACGTGCGTTAGGCTCTACGTCGGGACGTGCGTTAGGCTCTACGTCGGGACGTGCGTTGGGCTCTACGTCGGGACGTGCGTTGGCCTCTACGTCGGGATTTAGCTTACTTTCAGCTCTACGTCGGGACATGCATTGAGCGCTACGTCGGGACGTGCGTTGGGCGCTACGTCGGGACGTGCGTTGGGCGGTACTTCGGGACGTGCGTTGGGCGCTACGTCGGGATTTAGCTTACTTTCAGCTCTACGTCGGGACGTGCGTTGGGCTCTATGTCGGGACGTGCGTTGGGCTCTACGTCGGGAGTGCGTTGGGCTCTACGTCGGGATTTAGCTTACTTTTAGCTCTACGTCGGGACGTGCGTTGGCCTCTACGTCGGGACGTGCGTTGGCCTCTACGTCGGGATTTAGCTTACTTTCAGCTCTACGTCGGGACGTCCGTTGGCCTCTACGTCGGGACGTGCGTTGGCCTCTACGTCGGGATTTAGCTTACTTTCAGCTCTACGTCGGGACGCGCGTTGGGCTCTACGTCGGGATTTAGCTTACTTTCAGCTCTACGTCGGGACGTGCGTTGGCCTCTAAGTCGGCATTTAGCTTACTTTCAGCTCTACGTCGGGACGTGCGTTGGACTCTACGTCGGGACGTGCGTTGGGCTCTACTTCGGGACGTGCGTTGGGCTCTACGTCGGGACGTGCGTTGGGTTCTACGTCGGGACGTGCGTTGGGCTCTACGTCTGTAGTTAGCTAACTTTCTGCTCTACGTCGGGACGTGCGTTGGGCTCTACGTCTGTAGTTAGCTAACTTTCAGCTCTACGTCGGGACGTGCGTTGGGCGCTACGTCGGGATGTGCGTTGGGCTCTACGTCGGGATTTAGGTTACTTTCAGCTCTACGTCAGGACGTGCGTTGGCCTCTACGTCGGGACGTGCGTTGGGCGCTACGTCGGGACGTGCGTTGGCCTCTACGTCGCGACGTGCGTTCGCCTCTACGTCGGGATTTAGCTTACTTTCAGCTCTACGTCGGGACGTGCGTTGGCCTCCACGTCGGGACGTGCGTTGGGCTCTACGTCGGGACGCGCGTTGGGCTCTACGTCTGTAGTTAGCTAACTTTCAGCTCTACGTCGGGACGCGCGTTGGGCTCTTTGTCTGTAGTTAGCTAACTTTCAGCTCTACGTCGGCACGTGCGTTGGGCTCTACGTCGGTACGTGCGTTGGGCTCTACGTCGGGATTTAGCTTACTTTCAGCTCTACGTCGGGACGTGCGTTAGGCTCTACGTCGGGACGTGCGTTGGGCTCTACGTCGCGACGTGCGTTGGGCTCTACGTCGGGATTTAGCTTAATTTTAGCTCTACGTCGGGACGTGCGTTGGGCTCTACGTCTGTAGTTAGCTAACTTTCAGCTCTACGTCGGGACGTGCGTTGGGCGCTACGTCGGGACGTGCGTTGGGCGCTACGTCGGGACGTGCGTTGGGCTCTAAGTCGGGACGTGCGTTGGGCTCTACGTCGGGATTTAGCTTAATTTTAGCTCTACGTCGGGACGTGCGTTGGGCTCTACGTCTGTAGTTAGCTAACTTTCACCTCTACGTCGGGACGTGCGTTGGGCTCTCTGTCGGGACGTGCGTTGGGCGCTACGTCGGGACGTGCATTGGGCGCTACGTCGGGACGTGCGTTGGGCTCTACGTCGGGACGTGCGTTGGGCTCTACGTCGGGATTTAGCTTACTTTCAGCTCTACGTCGGGACGTGCGTTGGTCTCTACGTCGGGACGTGCGTTGGGCTCTACGTCGGGACGCGCGTTGGGCTCTACGTCGGGACGCGCGTTGGGCTCTACGTCGGGACGCGCGTTGGGCTCTATGTCGGGACTTGCGTTGGGTTCTACGTCGGGACGTGCGTTGGGCTCTACGTCTGTAGTTAGCTAACTTTCAGCTCTACGTTGGGACGCGCGTTGGGCTCTTCGTCTGTAGTTAGCTAACTTTCAGCTCTTCGTCGGGACGTGCGTTGGCCTCTACGTCGAGACGTGCGTTGGGCGCTACGTCGGGACGTGCGTTGGCCTCTACGTCGGGACGTGCGTTGGCCTCTACGTCGGGACGTGCGTTGGGCTCTACGTCGGGATTTAGCTTACTTTCAGCTCTACGTCGGGACGTGCGTTGGGCTCTACGTCAGGACGTGCGTTGGGCTCCACGTCGGGACACGCGTTGGGCTCTACGTCGGGATTTAGGTTACTTTCAGCTCTACGTCGGGACGTGCGTTGGCCTCTACGTCGGCATTTAGCTTTCAGCTCTACGTCGGGACGTGCGTTGGGCTCTACGTCGGGACGTGCGTTGGGCTCTACGTCGGGACGTGCGTTGGGCTCTACGTCGGGACAAGCGTTGGGTACTACGTCGGGACGTGCGTTGGGCTCCACGTCTGTAGTTAGCTAACTTACAGCTCTACGTCGGGACGCGCGTTGGGCTCTTCGTCTGTAGTTAGCTAACTTTCAGCTCTACGTCGCGACGCGCGTTGCGCTCTACGTCTGCAGTTAGCTAACTTTCAGCTCTGCGTCGGGACGCGCGTTGGGCTCTTCGTCTGTAGTTAGCTAACTTTCAGCTCTACGTCGGGACGTGCGTTGGGCTCTACGTCGGGACGTGCGTTGGGCTCTACATCGGGACGTGCGTTGGGCTCTATGTCGGGATTTAGCTTACTTTCAGCTCTACGTCGGGACGTGCGTTGAGCTCTACGTCGGGACGTGCGTTGGGCTCTACGTCAGGACGTGCGTTGGGCTCTACGTCGGGATTTAGCTTACTTTCAGCTCTACGTCGGGACGTGCGTTGGGCTGTACGTCGGGACGTGCGTTGGGCTGTACGTCGGGACGTGCGTTGGGCTCTACGTCTGTAGTTAGCTAACTTTCAGCTCTACGTCGGGACGTGCATTGGGCTCTACGTCGGGACGTGCGTTGGGCTCTACGTCGGGACGTGCGTTGGGCTCTACGTCGGGACGTGCGTTGGGCTCTATGTCGGGACGTGCGTTGGGCTCTACGTCGGGACGTTCGTTGGGCTCTACGTCGGGATTTAGCTTACTTTCAGCTCTACGTCGGGACGTGCGATGGCCTCTACGTCGGGACGTGCGTTCGCCTCTACTTCGGGATTTAGCTTACTTTCAGCTCTACGTCGGGACGTGCGTTGGCCTCTACATCGGGACGTGCGTTGGCCTCTACGTCGGGATTTAGCTTACTTTCAGCTCTACGTCGGGACGTGCGTTGGGCTCTACGTCGGGATTTAGCTTACTTTCAGCTCTACGTCGGGACGTGCGTTGGGCTCTACGTCGGGACGTGCGTTGGGCTCTACGTCTGTAGTTAGCTAACTTTCAGCTCTACGTCGGGACGTGCGTTGGGCTCTACGTCGGGACGTGAGTTGGGCTCCACGTCGGGACGTGCGTTGGGCTCTACGTCGGGATTTAGCTTACTTTCAGCTCTACGTCGGGACGTGCGTTGGCCTCTACGTCGGCATTTAGCTTTCAGCTCTACGTCGGGACGTGCGTTGGGCTCTACGTCGGGACGTGCGTTGGGCTCTACGTCGGGACGTGCGTTGGGTTCTACGTCGGGACGTGCGTTGGGCTCTACGTCTGTAGTTAGCTAACTTTCTGCTCTACGTCATGACGTGCGTTGGGCTCTACGTCTGTAGTTAGGTAACTTACAGCTCTACGTCGGGACGTGCGTTGGGCGCTACGTCGGGACGTGCGTTGGGCTATACGTCGGGACGTGCGTTGGGCTCTACGTCGGGATTTAGCTTACTTTCAGGTCTACGTCGGGACGTGCGTTGGGCTCTGCGTCGGGACGTGCGTTGGGCTCTACGTCTGTAGTTAGCTAACTTTCAACTCTACGTTGGGACGTGCGTTGGGCTCTTCGTCTGTAGTTAGCTAACTTTCAGCTCTACGTCGGGACGTGCGTTGGGCTCTACGTCGGGATTTAGCTTACTTTGAGCTCTACGTCGGGACGTGCGTTGGCCTCTACGTCGGGATTTAGCTTACTTTCTGCTCTACGTCGGGACGTGCGTTGGCCTCTACATCGGGACGTGCGTTGGGCTCTACGTCGGGATTTAGCTTACTTTCAGCTCTACGTCGGGACGTGCGTTGGGCTCTACGTCGGGACGTGCGTTGGGCTCTACGTCTGTAGTTAGCTAACTTTCACCTCTACGTCGGGACGTGCGTTGGGCTCTACGTCGGGACGTGAGTTGGGCTCCACGTCGGGACGTGCGTTGGGCTCTACGTCGGGATTTAGCTTACTTTCAGCTCTACGTCGGGACGTGCGTTGGCCTCTACGTCGGCATTTACCTTTCAGCTCTACGTCGGGATGTGCGTTGGGCTCTACGTCGGGACGTGCGTTGGGCTCTACGTCGGGACGTGCGTTGGGCTCTACGTCGGGACGTGCGTTGGGTTCTACGTCGGGACGTGCGTTGGGCTCCACGTCTGTAGTTAGCTAACTTTCTGCTCTACGTCAGGACGTGCGTTGGGCTCTACGTCTGTAGTTAGCTAACTTTCAGCTCTACGTCGGGACGTGCGTTGGGCTCTACGTCGGGACGTGCGTTGGGCTCTACGTCGGGACGTGCGTTGGGCTCTACGTCGGGATTTAGGTTACTTTCAGCTCTACGTCGGGACGTACGTTGGCCTCTACGTCGGGACGTGCGTTGGGCTCCACGTCGGGACGTGCGTTGGGCTCTACGTCGGGATTTAGCTTACTTTCAGCTCTACGTCAGGACGTGCGTTGGGCTCTACGTCGGGACACGAGTTGGGCTCTACGGCGGGATTAGCTTACTTTCAGCTCTACGTCGGGACGTGCGTTGGTCTCTACGTCGGGATGTGCGTTGGGCGCTACGTCGGGACGTGCGTTGGCCTCTACGTCGGGATTTAGCTTACTTTCAGCTCTACGTCGGGACGTGCGTTGGCCTCTACGTCGGGACGTGCATTGGGCTCTACGTCGGGACACGCGTTGGGCTCTACGTCGCGACGCGCGTTGGGCTCCACGTCTGCAGATAGCTAACTTTCAGCTCTACGTCGGGACGCGCGTTGGGCTCTTCGTCTGTAGTTAGCTAACTTTCAGCTCTACGTCGGGACGTGCGTTGGGCTCTACGTCGGGACGTGCGTTGGGCTCTACATCGGGACGTGCGTTGGGCTCTACGTCGGGATTTAGCTTACTTTCAGCTCTACGTCGGGACGTGCATTGGGCTCTGCGTCGGGACGTCCGTTGGGCTCTACGTCGGGACGTGCGTTGGGCTCTACATTGGGACGCGCGTTGGGCTCTTCGTCTGTAGTTAGCTAACTTTCAGCTCTACGTCGGGACGTGCGTTGGGCTCTACGTCGGGACGTGCGTTGGGCTCTACGTCGGGACGTGCGTTGGGCTCTACGTCTGTAGTTAGCTAACTTTCAGCTCTACGTCGTGACGTGCATTGGGCTCTATGTCGAGACGTACGTTGGCTCTACGTCGGGACGTGCGTTGGGCTCTACGTCGGGACGTGCGTTGGGCTCTACGTCGGGATTTAGCTTACTTTCAGCTCTACGTCGGGACGTGCGTTGGGCTCTACGTCGGAACGTGCGTTGGGCTCCACGTCGGGACGTGCGTTGGGCTCTACGTCTGTAGTTAGCTAACTTTCTGCTCTACGTCGGGACGTGCGTTGGGCTCTACGTCTGTAGTTAGCTAACTTTCAGCTCTACGTCGGGACGTGCGTTGGGCGCTACGTCGGGACGTGCGTTGGGCTCTACGTCGGGACGTGCGTTGGGCTCTACGTCGGGACGTGCGTTGGGCTCTACGTCGGGATTTAGCTTAATTTCAGCTCTACGTCAGGACGTGCGTTGGGCTCTACGTCGGGACACGAGTTGGGCTCTACGTCGGGATTTAGCTTACTTTCAGCTCTACGGCGGGACGTGCGTTGGCCTCTACGTCGGGACGTGCATTGGGCTCTACGTCGGGACACGCGTTGGGCTCTACGTCGCGACGCGCGTTGGGCTCTACGTCTGCAGATAGCTAACTTTCAGCTCTACGTCGGGACGCGCGTTGGGCTCTTCGTCTGTAGTTAGATAACATTCAGCTCTACGTCGGGACGTGCATTGGGCTCTATGTCGGGACGTACGTTGGGCTCTACGTCGGGACGTGCGTTGGGCTCTACGTCGGGACGTGCGTTGGGCTCTACGTCGGGATTTAGCTTACTTTCAGCTCTACGTCGGGACGTGCGTTGGGCTCTACGTCGGAACGTGCGTTGGGCTCTACGTCTGTAGTTAGCTAACTTTCTGCTCTACGTCGGGACGTGCGTTGGGCTCTACGTCTGTAGTTAGCTAACTTTCAGCTCTACGTCGGGACGTGCGTTGGGCTCTACGTCGGGACGTGCGTTGGGCTCTACGTCTGTAGTTAGCTAACTTTCAGCTCTACGTCGGGACGTGCGTTGGGCTCTACGTCGGGACGTGAGTTGGGCTCTACGTCGGGACGTGCGTTGGGCTCTACGTCGGGATTTAGCTTACTTTCAGCTCTACGTCGGGACGTGCGTTGGCCTCTAAGTCGGCATTTAGCTTACTTTCAGCTCTACGTCGGGACGTGCGTTGGGCTCTACGTCGGGACGTGCGTTGGGCTCTACGTCGGGACGTGCGTTGGGCTCTACGTCGGGACGTGCGTAGGGTTCTACGTCGGGACGTGCGTTGGGCTCTACGTCTGTAGTTAGCTAACTTTCTGCTCTACGTCGGGACGTGCGTTGGGCTCTACGTCTGTAGTTAGCTAACTTTCAGCTCTACGTCGGGACGTGCGTTGGGCGCTACGTCGGGACGTGCGTTGGGCTCTACGTCGGGACGTGCGTTGGGCTCTACGTCGGGATTTAGGTTACTTTCAGCTCTACGTCAGGACGTGCGTTGGCCTCTACGTCGGGACGTGCGTTGGGCGCTACGTCGGGACGTGCGTTGGCCTCTACGTCGGGACGTGCGTTGGCTTCTACGTCGGGATTTAGCTTACTTTCATCTCTACGTCGGGACGTGCGTTGGCCTCTACGTCGGGACGTGCGTTGGGCTCTACGTCGGGACGCGCGTTGGGCTCTACGTCTGTAGTTAGCTAACTTTCAGCTCTACGTCGGGACGCGCGTTGGGCTCTTCGTCTGTAGTTAGCTAACTTTCAGCTCTACGTCGGCACGTGCGTTGGGCTCTACGTCGGTACGTGCGTTGGGCTCTACGTCGGGATTTAGCTTACTTTCAGCTCTACGTCGGGACGTGCGTTGGGCTCTACGTCGGGACGTGCGTTGGGCTCTACGTCGCGACGTGCGTTGGGCTCTACGTCGGGATTTAGCTTAATTTTAGCTCTACGTCGGGACGTGCGTTGGGCTCTACGTCTGTAGTTAGCTAACTTTCAGCTCTACGTCGGGACGTGCGTTGGGCTCTATGTCGGGACGTGCGTTGGGCGCTACGTCGGGACGTGCGTTGGGCGCTACGTCGGGACGTGCGTTGGGCTCTACGTCGGGACGTGCGTTGGGCTCTACGTCGGGATTTAGCTTACTTTCAGCTCTACGTCGGGACGTGCGTTGGTCTCTACGTCGGGACGTGCGTTGGTCTCCACGTCGGGACGTGCGTTGGGCTCTACGTCGGGACGTGCGTTGGGCTCTATGTCGGGACGTGCGTTGGGTTCTACGTCGGGACGTGCGTTGGGCTCTACGTCTGTAGTTAGCTAACTTTCAGCTCTACGTTGGGACGCGCGTTGGGCTCTTCGTCTGTAGTTAGCTAACTTTCAGCTCTTCGTCGGGACGTGCGTTGGCCTCTACGTCGGGACGTGCGTTGGGCGCTACGTCGGGACGTGCGTTGGCCTCTACGTCGGGACGTGCGTTGGCCTCTACGTCGGGACGTGCGTTGGGCTCTACGTCGGGATTTAGCTTACTTTCAGCTCTACGTCGGGACGTGCGTTGGGCTCTACGTCAGGACGTGCGTTGGGCTCTACGTCGGGACACGCGTTGGGCTCTACGTCGGGATTTAGGTTACTTTCAGCTCTACGTCGGGACGTGCGTTGGGCTCTACGTCGGCATTTACCTTTCAGCTCTACGTCGGGACGTGCGGTGGGCTCTACGTCGGGACGTGCGTTGGGCTCTACGTCGGGACGTGCGTTGGGCTCTACGTCAGGACGTGCGTTGGGCTCTACGTCTGTAGTTAGCTAACTTTCACCTCTACGTCGGGACGTGCGTTGGGCTCTACGTCGGGACGTGAGTTGGGCTCCACGTCGGGACGTGCGTTGGGCTCTACGTCGGGATTTAGCTTACTTTCAGCTCTACGTCGGGACGTGCGTTGGCCTCTACGTCGGCATTTACCTTTCAGCTCTACGTCGGGATGTGCGTTGGGCTCTACGTCGGGACGTGCGTTGGGCTCTACGTTGGGACGTGCGTTGGGCTCTACGTCGGGACGTGCGTTGGGTTCTACGTCGGGACGTGCGTTGGGCTCCACGTCTGTAGTTAGCTAACTTTCTGCTCTACGTCAGGACGTGCGTTGGGCTCTACGTCTGTAGTTAGCTAACTTTCAGCTCTACGTCGGGACGTGCGTTGGGCTCTACGTCGGGACGTGCTTTGGGCTCTACGTCGGGACGTGCGTTGGGCTCTATGTCGGGATTTAGGTTACTTTCAGCTCTACGTCGGGACGTACGTTGGCCTCTACGTCGGGACGTGCGTTGGGCTCCACGTCGGGACGTGCGTTGGGCTCTACGTCGGGATTTAGCTTACTTTCAGCTCTACGTCAGGACGTGCGTTGGGCTCTACGTCGGGACACGAGTTGGGCTCTACGGCGGGATTAGCTTACTTTCAGCTCTACGTCGGGACGTGCGTTGGTCTCTACGTCGGGACGTGCGTTGGGCGCTACGTCGGGACGTGCGTTGGCCTCTACGTCGGGATTTAGCTTACTTTCAGCTCTACGTCGGGACGTGCGTTGGCCTCTACGTCGGGACGTGCATTGGGCTCTACATCGGGCACGCGTTGGGCTCTACGTCGCGACGCGCGTTGGGCTCTACGTCTGCAGATAGCTAACTTTCAGCTCTACGTCGGGACGCGCGTTGGGCTCTTCGTCTGTAGTTAGCTAACTTTCAGCTCTACGTCGGGACGTGCGTTGGGCTCTACGTCGGGACGTGCGTTGGGCTCTACATCGGGACGTGCGTTGGGCTCTACGTCGGGATTTAGCTTACTTTCAGCTCTACGTCGGGCCGTGCGTTGGGCTCTACGTCGGGACGTGCGTTGGGCTCTACGTCTGTAGTTAGCTAACTTTCAGCTCTACGTCGGGACGTGCATTGGGCTCTATGTCGCGACGTACGTTGGGCTCTACGTCGGGACGTGCGTTGGGCTCTACGTCGGGACGTGCGTTGGGCTCTACGTCGGGATTTAGCTTACTTTCAGCTCTACGTCGGGACGTGCGTTGGGCTCTACGTCGGAACATGCGTTGGGCTCCACGTCGGGACGTGCGTTGGGCTCTACGTCTGTAGTTAGCTAACTTTCTGCTCTACGTCGGGACGTGCGTTGGGCTCTACGTCTGTAGTTAGCTAACTTTCAGCTCTACGTCGGGACGTGCGTTGGGCGCTACGTCGGGACGTGCGTTGGGCTCTACGTCGGGACGTCCGTTTGGCTCTACGTCGGGACGTGCGTTGGGCTCTACGTCGGGATTTAGCTTAATTTCAGCTCTACGTCAGGACGTGCGTTGGGCTCTACGTCGGGACACGAGTTGGGCTCTACGTCGGGATTTAGCTTACTTTCAGCTCTACGTCGGGACGTGCGTTGGTCTCTACGTCGGGACGTCCGTTGGGCACTACGTCGGGACGTGCGTTGGCCTCTACGTCGGGATTTAGCTTACTTTCATCTCTACGTCGGGACGTGCGTTGGCCTCTACGTCGGGACGTGCATTGGGCTCTACGTCGGGACACGCGTTGGGCTCTACGTCGCGACGCGCGTTGGGCTCTACGTCTGCAGATAGCTAACTTTCAGCTCTACGTCGGGACGCGCGTTGGGCTCTTCGTCTGTAGTTAGATAACTTACAGCTCTACGTCGGGACGTGCATTGGGCTCTATGTCGGGACGTACGTTGGGCTCTACGTCGGGACGTGCGTTGGGCTCTACGTCGGGACGTGCGTTGGGCTCTACGTCGGGATTTAGCTTACTTTCAGCTCTACGTCGGGACGTGCGTTGGGCTCTACGTCGGAACGTGCGTTGGGCTCTACGTCTGTAGTTAGCTAACTTTCTGCTCTACGTCGGGACGTGCGTTGGGCTCTACGTCTGTAGTTAGCTAACTTTCACCTCTACGTCGGGACGTGCGTTGGGCGCTACGTCGGGACGTGCGTTGGGCTCTACGTCGGGACGTCCGTTGGGCTCTACGTCGGGACGTGCGTTGGGCTCTACGTCGGGATTTAGCTTACTTTCAGCTCTACGTCGAGACGTGCGTTGGCCTCTACGTCGGGACGTGCGTTGGCCTCTACATCGGGAAGTGCGTTGGCCTCTACGTCGGGACGTTCGTTGGCCTCTACGTCGGGATTTAGCTTACTTTCAGCTCTACGTCGGGACGTGCGTTGGGCTCTACGTCGGGACGTGCGTTGGGCTCTACGTCTGTAGTTAGCTAACTTTCAGCTCTACATCGGGACGTGCGTTGGGCTCTACGTCTGTAGTTAGCTAACTTTCAGCTCTACGTCGGGACGTGCGTTGGGCGCTACGTCGGGACGTGCGTTGGGCTCTACGTCGGGACATGAGTTGGGCTCTACGTCGGGATTTAGCTTACTTTCAGCTCTACGTCGGGACGTGCGTTGGCCTCTACGTCGGAACGTGCGTTGGCCTCTACGTCGGGACGTGCGTTGGCCTCTACTTCGGGATTTAACTTACTTTCAGCTCTACGTCGGGACGTGCATTGAGCGCTACGTCGGGACGTGCGTTGGGTTATACGTCGGGACGTGCGTTGGGCTCTACGTCGGGACGTGCGTTGGGCTTTACGTCTGTAGTTAGCTAACTTTCAGCTCTACGTCGGGACGTGCGTTGGGCTCTACGTCGGGACGTGCGTTGGGCTCTACGTCGGGACGTGCGTTGGGCTCTATGTCAGGACGTGCGTTGGGCTCTACGTCGGGACGTGCATTGGGCTCTACGTCGGGATTTAGCTTACTTTCAGCTCTACGTCGGGACGTGCGTTGGCCTCTACGTCGGGACGTGCGTTGGGCTCTACGTCGGGACGTGCGTTGGCCTCTACGTCAGGACGAGCGTTGGCCTCTATGTCGGGATTTAGCTTACTTTCAGCTCTACGTCGGGACGTGCGTTGGGCGCTACGTCGGGACGTGCGTTGGGCGGTACTTCGGGACGTGCGTTGGGCGCTACGTCGGGATTTAGCTTACTTTCAGCTCTACGTCGGGACGTGCGTTGGGCTCTATGTCGGGACGTGCGTTGGGCTCTACGTCGGGAGTCCGTTGGGCTCTACGTCGGTATTTAGCTTACTTTCAGCTCTACGTCGGGACGTGCGTTGGCCTCTACGTCGGGACGTGCGTTGGCCTCTACGTCGGGATTTAGCTTACTTTCAGCTCTACGTCGGGACGTGCGTTGGCCTCTACGTCGGGACGTGCGTTGGGCTCTACGTCGGGATTTAGCTTACTTTCAGCTCTACGTCGGGACGCGCGTTGGGCTCTACGTCGGGATTTATCTTACTTTCAGCTCTACGTCGGGACGTGCGTTGGGCTCTACGTCGGGACGTGCGTTGGGCTCTACGTCTGTAGTTAGCTAACTTTCAGCTCTACGTCGGGACGTGCGTTGGGCTCTACGTCGGGACGTGCGTTGGGCTCTACGTCTGTAGTTAGCTAACTTTCAGCTCTACGTCGGGACGTGCGTTGGGCGCTACGTCGGGACGTGCGTTGGGCTCTACGTCGGGACATGAGTTGGGCTCTACGTTGGGATTTAGCTTACTTTCAGCTCTACGTCGGGACGTGCGTTGGCCTCTACGTCGGAACGTGCGTTGGCCTCTACGTCGGGACGTGCGTTGGCCTCTACGTCGGGATTTAACTTACTTTCAGCTCTACGTCGGGACGTGCATTGAGCGCTACGTCGGGACGTGCGATGGGTTATACGTCGGGACGTGCGTTGGGCTCTACGTCGGGACGTGCGTTGGGCTTTACGTCTGTAGTTAGCTAAATTTCAGCTCTACGTCGGGACGTGCGTTGGGCTCTACGTCGGGACGTGCGTTGGGCTCTACGTCGGGACGTGCGTTGGGCTCTATGTCGGGACGTGCGTTGGGCTCTACGTCGGGACGTGCATTGGGCTCTACGTCGGGATTTAGCTTACTTTCAGCTCTACGTCGGGACGTGCGTTGGCCTCTACGTCGGGACGTGCGTTGGGCTCTACGTCGGGACGTGCGTTGGCCTCTACGTCAGGACGAGCGTTGGCCTCTATGTCGGGATTTAGCTTACTTTCAGCTCTACGTCGGGACGTGCGTTGGGCGCTACGTCGGGACGTGCGTTGGGCGGTACTTCGGGACGTGCGTTGGGCGCTACGTCGGGATTTAGCTTACTTTCAGCTCTACGTCGGGACGTGCGTTGGGCTCTATGTCGGGACGTGCGTTGGGCTCTACGTCGGGAGTGCGTTGGGCTCTACGTCGGTATTTAGCTTACTTTCAGCTCTACGTCGGGACGTGCGTTGGCCTCTACGTCGGGACGTGCGTTGGCCTCTACGTCGGGATTTAGCTTACTTTCAGCTCTACGTCGGGACGTGCGTTGGCCTCTACGTCGGGACGTGCGTTGGCCTCTACGTCGGGATTTAGCTTACTTTCAGCTCTACGTCGGGACGCGCGTTGGGCTCTACGTCGGGATTTAGCTTACTTTCAGCTCTACGTCGGGACGTGCGTTGGGCTCTACGTCGGGACGTGCGTTGGGCTCTACGTCGGGACGTGCGTTGGGCTCTACGTCTGTAGTTAGCTAACTTTCAGCTCTACGTCGGGACGTGCGTTGGGCTCTACGTCGGGACGTGCGTTGGCTCTACGTCTGTAGTTAGCTAACTTTCAGCTCTACGTCGGGACGTGCGTTGGGCTCTACGTCGGGACGTGAGTTGGGCTCTACGTCGGGACGTGCGTTGGGCTCTACGTCTAGATTTAGCTTACTTTCAGCTCTACGTCGGGACGTGCGTTGGCCTCTAAGTCGGCATTTAGCTTACTTTCAGCTCTACGTCGGGACGTGCGTTGGGCTCTACGTCGGGACGTGCGTTGGGCTCTACGTCGGGACGTGCGTTGGGTTCTACGTCGGGACGTGCGTTGGGCTCTACGTCTGTAGTTAGCTAACTTTCTGCTCTACGTCGGGACGTGCGTTGGGCTCTACGTCTGTAGTTAGCTAACTTTAAGCTCTACGTCGGGACGTGCGTTGGGCGCTACGTCGGGACGTGCGTTGACCTCTACGTCGGGACGTGCGTTGGGCTCTACGTCGGGATTTAGGTTACTTTCAGCTCTACGTCAGGACGTGCGTTGGCCTCTACGTCGGGACGTGCGTTGGGCGCTACGTCGGGACGTGCGTTGGCCTCTACGTCGCGACGTGCGTTGGCCTCTACGTCGGTATTTAGCTTACTTTCAGCTCTACGTCGGGACGTGCGTTGGCCTCTACGTCGGGACGTGCGTTGGGCTCTACGTCGGGACGCGCGTTGGGCTCTACGTCTGTAGTTAGCTAACTTTCAGCTCTACGTCGGGACGTACGTTGGCCTCTACGTCGGGACGTGCGTTGGGCTCCACGTCGGGACGTGCGTTGGACTCTACGTCGGGATTTAGCTTACTTTCAGCTCTACGTCAGGACGTGCGTTGGGCTCTACGTCGGGACACGAGTTGGGCTCTACGGCGGGATTAGCTTACTTTCAGCTCTACGTCGGGACGTGCGTTGGTCTCTACGTCGGGACGTGCGTTGGGCGCTACGTCGGGACGTGCGTTGGCCTCTACGTCGGGATTTAGCTTACTTTCAGCTCTACGTCGGGACGTGCGTTGGCCTCTACGTCGGGACGTGCATTGGGCTCTACGTCGGGACACGCGTTGGGCTCTACGTCGCGACGCGCGTTGGGCTCTACGTCTGCAGATAGCTAACTTTCAGCTCTACGTCGGGACGCGCATTGGGCTCTTCGTCTGTAGTTAGCTAACTTTCAGCTCTACGTCGGGACGTGCGTTGGGCTCTACGTCGGGACGTGCGTTGGGCTCTACATCGGGACGTGCGTTGGGCTCTACGTCGGGATTTAGCTTACATTCAGCTCTACGTCGGGACGTGCGTTGGGCTCTACGTCGGGACGTGCGTTGGGCTCTACGTCTGTAGTTAGCTAACTTTCAGCTCTACGTCGGGACGTGCATTGGGCTCTATGTCGGGACGTACGTTGGGCTCTACGTCGGGACGTGCGTTGGGCTCTACGTCGGGACGTGCGTTGGGCTCTACGTCGGGATTTAGCTTACTTTCAGCTCTACGTCGGGACGTGCGTTGGGCTTTACGTCGGAACGTGCGTTCGGCTCCACGTCGGGACGTGCGTTGGGCTCTACGTCTGTAGTTAGCTAACTTTCAGCTCTACGTCGGGACGTGCGTTGGGCGCTACGTCGGGACGTGCGTTGGGCTCTACGTCGGGACGTCCGTTGGACTCTACGTCGGGATTTAGCTTAATTTCAGCTCTACGTCAGGACGTGCGTTGGGCTCTACGTCGGGACACGAGTTGGGCTCTACGTCGGGATTTAGCTTACTTTCAGCTCTACGTTGGGACGTGCGTTGGTCTCTACGTCGGGAAGTGCGTTGGGCGCTACGTCGGGACGTGCGTTGGCCTCTACGTCGGGATTTAGCTTACTTTCAGCTCTACGTCGGGACGTGCGTTGGCCTCTACGTCGGGACGTGCGTTGGCCTCTACGTCGGGATTTAGCTTACTTTCAGCTCTACGTCGGGACGTGCGTTGGCCTCTACGTCGGGACGTGCGTTGGCCTCTACGTCGGGATTTAGCTTACTTTCAGCTCTACGTCGGGACGCGCGTTGGGCTCTACGTCGGGATTTAGCTTACTTTCAGCTCTACGTCGGGACGTGCGTTGGGCTCTACGTCGGGACGTGCGTTGGGCTCTACGTCGGGACGTGCGTTGGGCTCTACGTCTGTAGTTAGCTAACTTCCAGCTCTACGTCGGGACGTGCGTTGGGCTCTACGTCGGGACGTGCGTTGGGTTCTACGTCGGGACGTGCGTTGGGCTCTACGTCTGTAGTTAGCTAACTTTCTGCTCTACGTCGGGACGTGCGTTGGGCTCTACGTCTGTAGTTAGCTAACTTTAAGCTCTACGTCGGGACGTGCGTTGGGCGCTACGTCGGGACGTGCGTTGACCTCTACGTCGGGACGTGCGTTGGGCTCTACGTCGGGATTTAGGTTACTTTCAGCTCTACGTCAGGACGTGCGTTGGCCTCTACGTCGGGACGTGCGTTGGGCGCTACGTCGGGACGTGCGTTGGCCTCTACGTCGCGACGTGCGTTGGCCTCTACGTCGGGATTTAGCTTACTTTCAGCTCTACGTCGGGACGTGCGTTGGCCTCTACGTCGGGACGTGCGTTGGGCTCTACGTCGGGACGCGCGTTGGGCTCTACGTCTGTAGTTAGCTAACTTTCAGCTCTACGTCGGGACGTACGTTGGCCTCTACGTCGGGACGTGCGTTGGGCTCCACGTCGGGACGTGCGTTGGGCTCTACGTCGGGATTTAGCTTACTTTCAGCTCTACGTCAGGACGTGCGTTGGGCTCTACGTCGGGACACGAGTTGGGCTCTACGGCGGGATTAGCTTACTTTCAGCTCTACGTCGGGACGTGCGTTGGCCTCTACGTCGGGACGTGCGTTGGGCGCTACGTCGGGACACGCGTTGGGCTCTACGTCGCGACGCGCGTTGGGCTCTACGTCTGCAGATAGCTAACTTTCAGCTCTACGTCGGGACGCGCGTTGGGCTCTTCGTCTGTAGTTAGCTAACTTTCAGCTCTACGTCGGGACGTGCGTTGGGCTCTACGTCGGGACGTGCGTTGGGCTCTACATCGGGACGTGCGTTGGGCTCTACGTCGGGATTTAGCTTACTTTCAGCTCTACGTCGGGACGTGCGTTGGGCTCTACGTCGGAACGTGCGTTGGGCTCCACGTCGAGACGTGCGTTGGGCTCTACGTCTGTAGTTAGCTAACTTTCTGCTCTACGTCGGGACGTGCGTTGGGCTCTACGTCTGTAGTTAGCTAACTTTCAGCTCTACGTCGGGACGTGCGTTGGGCGCTACGTCGGGACGTGCGTTGGGCTCTACGTCGGGACGTCCGTTGGGCTCTACGTCGGGACGTGCGTTGGGCTCTACGTCGGGATTTAGCTTAATTTCAGCTCTACGTCAGGACGTGCGTTGGGCTCTACGTCGGGACACGATTTGGGCTCTACGTCGGGATTTAGCTTACTTTCAGCTCTACGTCGGGACGTGCGTTGGTCTCTACGTCGGGAAGTGCGTTGGGCGCTACGTCGGGACGTGCGTTGGCCTCTACGTCGGGATTTAGCTTACTTTCATCTCTACGTCGGGACGTGCGTTGGCCTCTACGTCGGGACGTGCATTGGGCTCTACGTCGGGACACGCGTTGGGCTCTACGTCGCGACGCGCGTTGGGCTCTACGTCTGCAGATAGCTAACTTTCAGCTCTACGTCGGGACGCGCGTTGGGCTCTTCGTCTGTAGTTAGATAACTTACAGCTCTACGTCGGGACGTGCATTGGGCTCTATGTCGGGACGTACGTTGGGCTCTACGTCGGGACGTGCGTTGGGCTCTACGTCGGGACGTGCGTTGGGCTCTACGTCGGGATTTAGCTTACTTTCAGCTCTACGTCGGGACGTGCGTTGGGCTCCACGTCGGGACGTGCGTTGGGCTCTACGTCTGTAGTTAGCTAACTTTCTGCTCTACGTCGGGACGTGCGTTGGGCTCTACGTCTGTAGTTAGCTAACTTTCAGCTCTACGTCGGGACGTGCGTTGGGCGCTACGTCGGGACGTGCGTTGGGCTCTACGTCGGGACGTCCGTTGGGCTCTACGTCGGGACGTGCGTTGGGCTCTACGTCGGGATTTAGCTTACTTTCAGCTCTACGTCGAGACGTGCGTTGGCCTCTACGTCGGGACGTGCGTTGGCCTCTACATCGGGACGTGCGTTGGCCTCTACGTCGGGACGTGCGTTGGCCTCTACGTCGGGATTTAGCTTACTTTCAGCTCTACGTCGGGACGTGCGTTGGGCTCTACGTCGGGACGTGCGTTGGGCTCTACGTCTGTAGTTAGCTAACTTTCAGCTCTACATCGGGACGTGCGTTGGGCTCTACGTCTGTAGTTAGCTAACTTTCAGCTCTACGTCGGGACGTGCGTTGGGCGCTACGTTGGGACGTGCGTTGGGCTCTACGTCGGGACATGAGTTGGGCTCTACGTCGGGATTTAGCTTACTTTCAGCTCTACGTCGGGACGTGCGTTGGCCTCTACGTCGGAACGTGCGTTGGCCTCTACGTCGGGACGTGCGTTGGCCTCTACGTCGGGATTTAGCTTACTTTCAGCTCTACGTCGGGACGTGCATTGAGCGCTACGTCGGGACGTGCGTTGGGCTATACGTCGGGACGTGCGTTGGGCTCTACGTCGGGACGTGCGTTGGGCTTTACGTCTCTAGTTAGCTAACTTTCAGCTCTACGTCGGGACGTGCGTTGGGCTCTACGTCGGGATGTGCGTTGGGCTCTACGTCGGGACGTGCGTTGGGCTCTATGTCGGGACGTGCGTTGGGCTCTACGTCGGGACGTGCATTGGGCTCTACGTCGGGATTTAGCTTACTTTCAGCTCTACGTCGGGACGTGCATTGAGCGCTACGTCGGGACGTGCGTTGGGCGCTACGTCGGGACGTGCGTTGGGCGGTACTTCGGGACGTGCGTTGGGCGCTACGTCGGTATTTAGCTTACTTTCAGCTCTACGTCGGGACGTGCGTTGGCCTCTACGTCGGGACGTGCGTTGGCCTCTACGTCGGGATTTAGCTTACTTTCAGCTCTACGTCGGGACGCGCGTTGGGCTCTACGTCGGGATTTAGCTTACTTTCAGCTCTACGTCGGGACGTGCGTTGGGCTCTACGTCGGGACGTGCGTTGGGCTCTACGTCGGGACGTGCGTTGGGTTCTACGTCTGTAGTTAGCTAACTTTCAGCTCTACGTCGGGACGTGCGTTGGGCTCTACGTCGGGACGTGCGTTGGGCTCTACGTCGGGACGTGAGTTGGGCTCTACGTCGGGACGTGCGTTGGGCTCTACGTCGGGATTTAGCTTATTTTCAGCTCTACGTCGGGACGTGCGTTGGCCTCTAAGTCGGCATTTAGCTTACTTTCAGCTCTACGTCGGGACGTGCGTTGGGCTCTACGTCGGGACGTGCGTTGGGCTCTACGTCGGGACATGCGTTGGGCTCTACGTCGGGACGTGCGTTGGGTTCTACGTCGGGACGTGCGTTGGGCTCTACGTCTGTAGTTAGCTAACTTTCTGCTCTACGTCGGGACGTGCGTTGGGCTCTACGTCTGTAGTTAGCTAACTTTCAGCTCTACGTCGGGACGTGCGTTGGGCGCTACGTCGGGACCTGCGTTGGGCTCTACGTCGGGACGTGCGTTGGGCTCTACGTCGGGATTTAGGTTACTTTCAGCTCTACGTCAGGACGTGCGTTGGCCTCTACGTCGGGACGTGCGTTGGGCGCTACGTCGGGACGTGCGTTGGCCTCTACGTCGCGACGTGCGTTGGCCTCTACGTCGGGATTTAGCTTACTTTCAGCTCTACGTCGGGACGTGCGTTGGCCTCTACGTCGGGACGTGCGTTGGGCTCTACGTCGGGACGCGCGTTGGGCTCTACGTCTGTAGTTAGCTAACTTTCAGCTCTACGTCGGGACGCGCGTTGGGCTCTTCGTCTGTAGTTAGCTAACTTTCAGCTCTACGTCGGCACGTGCGTTGGGCTCTACGTCGGTACGTGCGTTGGGCTCTACGTCGGGATTTAGCTTACTTTCAGCTCTACGTCGGGACGTGCGTTGGGCTCTACGTCGGGACGTGCGTTGGGCTCTACGTCGCGACGTGCGTTGGGCTCTACGTCGGGATTTAGCTTAATTTTAGCTCTACGTCGGGACGTGCGTTGGGCTCTACGTCTGTATTTAGCTAACTTTCAGCTCTACGTCGGGACGTGCGTTGGGCTCTATGTCGGGACGTGCGTTGGGCGCTACGTCGGGACGTGCGTTGGGCTCTACGTCGGGACGTGCGTTGGGCTCTACGTCGGGATTTAGCTTACTTTCAGCTCTACGTCGGGACGTGCGTTGGTCTCTACGTCGGGACGTGCGTTGGGCTCTACGTCGGGACGTGCGTTGGGCTCTACGTCAGGACGTGCGTTGGGCTCTACGTCGGGATTTAGCTTACTTTCAGCTCTACGTCGGGACGTGCGTTGGGCTTTACGTCGGGACGTGCGTTGGGCTCTACGTCTGTAGTTAGCTAACTTTCTGCTCTACGTCGGGACGTGCGTTGGGCTCTACGTCGGGACGTGCGTTGGGCTCTACGTCGGGACGTGCGTTGGGCTCTACGTCGGGATTTAGCTTACTTTCAGCTCTACGTCGGGACGTGCGTTGGCCTCTACGTCGGCATTTAGCTTTCAGCTCTACGTCGGGACGTGCGTTGGGCTCTACGTCGGGACGTGCGTTGGGCTCTACGTCGGGACACGCGTTGGGCTCTACGTCGGGACGCGCGTTGGGCTCTACGTCTGTAGTTAGCTAACTTTCAGCTCTACGTCGGGACGCGCGTTGGGCTCTTCGTTTGTAGTTAGCTAACTTTCAGCTCTACGTCGGGACCCGCGTTGGGCTCTTCGTCTGTAGTTAGCTAACTTTCAGCTCTACGTCGGGACGTGAGTTGGGCTCTACGTCGGGACGTGCGTTGGGCGCTACGTCGGGACGTGCGTTGGGCTCTACGTCGGGACGTGCGTTGGGCTCTACGTCGGGACGTGCGTTCGGCTATACGTCGGGACGTGCGTTGGGCTCTACGTCGGGACGTGCGTTGGTCTTTACGTCTGTAGTTAGCTAACTTTCAGCTCTACGTCGGGACGTGCGTTGGGCTCTACGTCGGGACGTGCGTTGGGCTCTACGTCGGGACGTGCGTTGGGCTCTATGTCGGGACGTGCGTTGGGCTCTACGTCGGGACGTGCATTGGGCTCTACGTCGGGATTTAGCTTACTTTCAGCTCTACGTCGGGACGTGCGTTGGCCTCTACGTCGGGTCGTGCGTTGGCCTCTACGTCAGGACGAGCGTTGGCCTCTATGTCGGGATTTAGCTTACTTTCAGCTCTACGTCGGGACGTGCGTTGGGCGCTACGTCGGGACGTGCGTTGGGCTCTACGTCGGGATTTAGCTTACTTTCAGCTCTACGTCGGGACGTGCATTGAGCGCTACGTCGGGACGTGCGTTGGGCGCTACGTCGGGACGTGCGTTGGGCGGTACTTCAGGACGTGCTTTGGGCGCTACGTCGGGATTTAGCTTACTTTCAGCTCTACGTCGGGACGTGCGTTGGGCTCTATGTCGGGACGTGCGTTGGGCTCTACGTCGGGAGTGCGTTGGGCGCTACGTCGGGATTTAGCTTACTTTCAGCTCTACGTCGGGACGTGCGTTGGCCTCTACGTCGGGACGTGCGTTGGCCTCTACGTCGGGATTTAGCTTACTTTCAGCTCTACGTCGGGACGTGCGTTGGCCTCTACGTCGGGACGTGCGTTGGCCTCTACGTCGGGATTTAGCTTACTTTCAACTCTACGTCGGGACGCGCGTTGGGCTCTACGTCGGGATTTAGCTTACTTTCAGCTCTACGTCGGGACGTGCGTTGGGCTCTACGTCGGGACGTGCGTTGGGCTCTACGTCGGGACGTGCGTTGGGCTCTACGTCTGTAGTTAGCTAACTTTCAGCTCTACGTCGGGACGTGCGTTGGGCTCTACGTCGGGACGTGCGTTGGGCTCTACGTCTGTAGTTAGCTAACTTTCAGCTCTACGTCGGGACGTGCGTTGGGCTCTACGTCGGGACGTGAGTTGGGCTCTACGTCGGGACGTGCGTTGGGCTCTACGTCGGGATTTAGCTTACTTTCAGCTCTACGTCGGGACGTGCGTTGGCCTCTAAGTCGGCATTTAGCTTACTTTCAGCTCTACGTCGGGACGTGCGTTGGGCTCTACGTCGGGACGTGCGTTGGGCTCTACGTCGGGACGTGCGTTGGGCTCTACGTCGGGACGTGCGTTGGGTTCTACGTCGGGACGTGCGTTGGGCTCTACGTCTGTAGTTAGCTAACTTTCTGCTCTACGTCGGGACGTGCGTTGGGCTCTACGTCTGTAGTTAGCTAACTTTCAGCTCTACGTTGGGACGTGCGTTGGGCGCTACGTCGGGACGTGCGTTGGGCTCTACGTCGGGACGTGCGTTGGGCTCTACGTCGGGATTTAGGTTACTTTCAGCTCTACGTCAGGACGTGCGTTGGCCTCTACGTCGGGACGTGCGTTGGGCGCTACGTCGGGACGTGCGTTGGACTCTACGTCGCGACGTGCGTTGGCCTCTACGTCGGGATTTAGCTTACTTTCAGCTCTACGTCGGGACGTGCGTTGGCCTCTACGTCGGGACGTGCGTTGGGCTCTACGTCGGGACGCGCGTTGGGCTCTACGTCTGTAGTTAGCTAACTTTCAGCTCTACGTCGGCACGTGCGTTGGGCTCTTCGTCTGTAGTTAGCTAACTTTCAGCTCTACGTCGGCACGTGCGTTGGGCTCTACATCGGTACGTGCGTTGGGCTCTACGTCGGGATTTAGCTTACTTTCAGCTCTACGTCGGGACGTGCGTTGGGCTCTACGTCGGGACGTGCGTTGGGCTCTACGTCGCGACGTGCGTTGGGCTCTACGTCGGGATTTAGCTTAATTTTAGCTCTACGTCGGGACGTGCGTTGGGCTCTACGTCTGTAGTTAGCTAACTTTCAGCTCTACGTCGGGACGTGCGTTGGGCTCTATGTCGGGACGTGCGTTGGGCGCTACGTCGGGACGTGCGTTGGGCTCTACGTCGGGACGTGCGTTGGGCTCTATGTCGGGACGTGCGTTGGGCTCTTCGTCTGTAGTTAGCTAACTTTCAGCTCTACGTCGGGACGTGCGTTGGCCTCTACGTCGGGACGTGCGTTGGCCTCTACGTCGGGATTTAGCTTACTTTCAGCTCTACGTCGGGACGTGCGTTGGCCTCTACGTCGGGACGTGCGTTGGCCTCTACGTCGGGATTTAGCTTACTTTCAGCTCTACGTCGGGACGCGCGTTGGGCTCTTCGTCTGTAGTTAGCTAACTTTCAGCTCTACGTCGGCACGTGCGTTGGGCTCTACGTCGGTACTTGCGTTGGGCTCTACGTCGGGATTTAGCTTACTTTCAGCTCTACGTCGGGACGTGCGTTGGGCTCTACGTCGGGACGTGTGTTGGGCTCTACGTCGCGACGTGCGTTGGGCTCTACGTCGGGATTTAGCTTAATTTTAGCTCTACGTCGGGACGTGCGTTGGGCTCTACGTCTGTAGTTAGCTAACTTTCAGCTCTACGTCGGGACGTGCGTTGGGCTCTATGTCGGGACGTGCGTTGGGCGCTACGTCGGGACGTGCGTTGGGCTCTACGTCGGGACGTGCGTTGGGCTCTACGTCGGGATTTAGCTTACTTTCAGCTCTACGTCGGGACGTGCGTTGGTCTCTACGTCGGGACGTGCGTTGGGCTCTACGTCGGGACGTGCGTTGGGCTCTATGTCGGGACGTGCGTTGGGTTCTACGTCGGGACGTGCGTTGGGCTCTACGTCTGTAGTTAGCTAACTTTCAGCTCTACGTTGGGACGCGCGTTGGGCTCTTCGTCTGTAGTTAGCTAACTTTCAGCTCTTCGTCGGGACGTGCGTTGGCCTCTACGTCGGGACGTGCGTTGGGCGCTACGTCGGGACGTGCGTTGGCCTCTACGTCGGGACGTGCGTTGGCCTCTACGTCGGGACGTGCGTTGGGCTCTACGTCGGGATTTAGCTTACTTTCAGCTCTACGTCGGGACGTGCGTTGGGCTCTACGTCAGGACGTGCGTTGGGCTCTACGTCGGGACACGCGTTGGGCTCTACGTCGGGATTTAGGTTACTTTCAGCTCTACGTCGGGACGTGCGTTGGGCTCTACGTCTGTAGTTAGCTACCTTTCAGCTCTACGTCGGGACGTGCGTTGGGCTCTACGTCGGGACGTGCGTTGGGCTCTACGTCGGGACGTGCGTTGGGCTCTACGTCAGGACGTGCGTTGGGCTCTACGTCGGGATTTAGCTTACTTTCAGCTCTACGTCGGGACGTGCGTTGGGCTTTACGTCGGGACGTGCGTTGGGCTCTACGTCTGTAGTTAGCTAACTTTCTGCTCTACGTCGGGACGTGCGTTGGGCTCTACGTCGGGACGTGCGTTGGGCTCTACGTCGGGACGTGCGTTGGGCTCTACGTCGGGATTTAGCTTACTTTCAGCTCTACGTCGGGACGTGCGTTGGCCTCTACGTCGGCATTTAGCTTTCAGCTCTACGTCGGGACGTGCGTTGGGCTCTACGTCGGGACGTGCGTTGGGCTCTACGTCGGGACACGCGTTGGGCTCTACGTCGGGACGCGCGTTGGGCTCTACGTCTGTAGTTAGCTAACTTTCAGCTCTACGTCGGAACGCGCGTTGGGCTCTTCGTTTGTAGTTAGGTAACTTTCAGCTCTACGTCGGGACCCGCGTTGGGCTCTTCGTCTGTAGTTAGCTAACTTTCAGCTCTACGTCGGGACGTGAGTTGGGCTCTACGTCGGGACGTGCGTTGGGCGCTACGTCGGGACGTGCGTTGGGCTCTACGTCGGGACGTGCGTTCGGCTATACGTCGGGACGTGCGTTGGGCTCTACGTCGGGACGTGCGTTGGGCTTTACGTCTGTAGTTAGCTAACTTTCAGCTCTACGTCGGGACGTGCGTTGGGCTCTACGTCGGGACGTGCGTTGGGCTCTACGTCGGGACGTGCGTTGGGCTCTATGTTGGGACGTGCGTTGGGCTCTACGTCGGGACGTGCATTGGGCTCTACGTCGGGATTTAGCTTACTTTCAGCTCTACGTCGGGACGTGCGTTGGCCTCTACGTCGGGACGTGCGTTGGGCTCTACGTCGGGACGTGCGTTGGCCTCTACGTCAGGACGAGCGTTGGCCTCTATGTCGGGATTTAGCTTACTTTCAGCTCTACGTCGGGACGTGCGTTGGGCGCTACGTCGGGACGTGCGTTGGCCTCTACGTCGGGATTTAGCTTACTTTCAGCTCTACGTCGGGACGTGCATTGAGCGCTACGTCGGGACGTGCGTTGGGCGCTACGTCGGGACGTGCGTTGGGCGGTACTTCGGGACGTGCTTTGGGCGCTACGTCGGGATTTAGCTTACTTTCAGCTCTACGTCGGGACGTGCGTTGGGCTCTATGTCGGGACGTGCGTTGGGCTCTACGTCGGGAGTGCGTTGGGCTCTACGTCGGTATTTAGCTTACTTTCAGCTCTACGTCGGGACGTGCGTTGGCCTCTACGTCGGGACGTGCGTTGGCCTCTACGTCGGGATTTAGCTTACTTTCAGCTCTACGTCGGGACGTGCGTTGGCCTCTACGTCGGGACGTGCGTTGGCCTCTACGTCGGGATTTAGCTTACTTTCAGCTCTACGTCGGGACGCGCGTTGGGCTCTACGTCGGGATTTAGCTTACTTTCAGCTCTACGTCGGGACGTGCGTTGGGCTCTACGTCGGGACGTGCGTTGGGCTCTACGTCGGGACGTGCGTTGGGCTCTACGTCTGTAGTTAGCTAACTTTCAGCTCTACGTCGGCACGTGCGTTGGGCTCTTCGTCTGTAGTTAGCTAACTTTCAGCTCTACGTCGGCACGTGCGTTGGGCTCTACGTCGGTACGTGCGTTGGGCTCTACGTCGGGATTTAGCTTACTTTCAGCTCTACGTCGGGACGTGCGTTGGGCTCTACGTCGGGACGTGCGTTGGGCTCTACGTCGGGACGTGCGTTGGGCTCTACGTCGGGATTTAGCTTAATTTTAGCTCTACGTCGGGACGTGCGTTGGGCTCTACGTCTGTAGTTAGCTAAATTTCAGCTCTACGTCGGGACGTGCGTTGGGCTCTATGTCGGGACGTGCGTTGGGCGCTACGTCGGGACGTGCGTTGGGCGCTACGTCGGGACGTGCGTTGGGCTCTACGTCGGGACGCGCGTTGGGCTCTTCGTCTGTAGTTATCTAACTTTCAGCTCTACGTCGGGACGTGCGTTGGCCTCTACGTCGGGACGTGCGTTGGGCTCTACGTCGGGACGTGCGTTGCGCTCTATGTCGGGACGTGCGTTGGGTTCTACGTCGGGACGTGCGTTGGGCTCTACGTCTGTAGTTAGCTAACTTTCAGCTCTACGTTGGGACGCGCGTTGGGCTCTTCGTCTGTAGTTAGCTAACTTTCAGCTCTTCGTCGGGACGTGCGTTGGCCTCTACGTCGGGACGTGCGTTGGGCGCTACGTCGGGACGTGCGTTGGCCTCTACGTCGGGACGTGCGTTGGCCTCTACGTCGGGACGTGCGTTGGGCTCTACGTCGGGATTTAGCTTACTCTCAGCTCTACGTCGGGACGTGCGTTGGGCGCTACGTCGGGACGTGCGTTGGGCTCTACGTCGGGATTTAGCTTACTTTCAGCTCTACGTCGGGACGTGCATTGAGCGCTACGTCGGGACGTGCGTTGAGCGCTACGTCGGGACGTGCGTTGGGCGGTACTTCGGGACGTGCTTTGGGCGCTACGTCGGGATTTAGCTTACTTTCAGCTCTACGTCGGGACGTGCGTTGGGCTCTATGTCGGGACGTGCGTTGGGCTCTACGTCGGGAGTGCGTTGGGCTCTACGTCGGTATTTAGCTTACTTTCAGCTCTACGTCGGGACGTGCGTTGGCCTCTACGTCGGGACGTGCGTTGGCCTCTACGTCGGGATTTAGCTTACTTTCAGCTCTACGTCGGGACGTGCGTTGGCCTCTACGTCGGGACGTGCGTTGGCCTCTACGTCGGGATTTAGCTTACTTTCAGCTCTACGTCGGGACGCGCGTTGGGCTCTTCGTCTGTAGTTAGCTAACTTTCAGCTCTACGTCGGCACGTGCGTTGGGCTCTACGTCGGTACTTGCGTTGGGCTCTACGTCGGGATTTAGCTTACTTTCAGCTCTACGTCGGGACGTGCGTTGGGCTCTACGTCGGGACGTGCGTTGGGCTCTACGTCGCGACGTGCGTTGGGCTCTACGTCGGGATTTAGCTTAATTTTAGCTCTACGTCGGGACGTGCGTTGGGCTCTACGTCTGTAGTTAGCTAACTTTCAGCTCTACGTCGGGACGTGCGTTGGGCTCTACGTCGGGACGTGCGTTGGGCTCTACGTCGGGACGTGCGTTGGGCTCTACGTCAGGACGTGCGTTGGGCTCTACGTCGGGATTTAGCTTACTTTCAGCTCTACGTCGGGACGTGCGTTGGGCTTTACGTCGGGACGTGCGTTGGACTCTACGTCTGTAGTTAGCTAACTTTCTGCTCTACGTCGGGACGTGCGTTGGGCTCTACGTCGGGACGTGCGTTGGGCTCTACGTCGGGACGTGCGTTGGGCTCTACGTCGGGATTTAGCTTACTTTCAGCTCTACGTCGGGACGTGCGTTGGCCTCTACGTCGGCATTTAGCTTTCAGCTCTACGTCGGGACGTGCGTTGGGCTCTACGTCGGGACGTGCGTTGGGCTCTACGTCGGGACACGCGTTGGGCTCTACGTCGGGACGCGCGTTGGGCTCTACGTCTGTAGTTAGCTAACTTTCAGCTCTACGTCGGGACCCGCGTTGGGCTCTTCGTCTGTAGTTAGCTAACTTTCAGCTCTACGTCGGGACGTGAGTTGGGCTCTACGTCGGGACGTGCGTTGGGCGCTACGTCGGGACGTGCGTTGGGCTCTACGTCGGGACGTGCGTTCGGCTATACGTCGGGACGTGCGTTGGGCTCTACGTCGGGACGTGCGTTGGGCTTTACGTCTGTAGTTAGCTAACTTTCAGCTCTACGTCGGGACGTGCGTTGGGCTCTACGTCGGGACGTGCGTTGGGCTCTACGTCGGGACGTGCGTTGGGCTCTATGTTGGGACGTGCGTTGGGCTCTACGTCGGGACGTGCATTGGGCTCTACGTCGGGATTTAGCTTACTTTCAGCTCTACGTCGGGACGTGCGTTGGCCTCTACGTCGGGACGTGCGTTGGCCTCTACGTCAGGACGAGCGTTGGCCTCTATGTCGGGATTTAGCTTACTTTCAGCTCTACGTCGGGACGTGCGTTGGGCGCTACGTCGGGACGTGCGTTGGGCTCTACGTCGGGATTTAGCTTACTTTCAGCTCTACGTCGGGACGTGCATTGAGCGCTACGTCGGGACGTGCGTTGGGCGCTACGTCGGGACGTGCGTTGGGCGGTACTTTGGGACGTGCTTTGGGCGCTACGTCGGGATTTAGCTTACTTTCAGCTCTACGTCGGGACGTGCGTTGGGCTCTATGTCGGGACGTGCGTTGGGCTCTACGTCGGGAGTGCGTTGGGCTCTACGTCGGTATTTAGCTTACTTTCAGCTCTACGTCGGGACGTGCGTTGGCCTCTACGTCGGGACGTGCGTTGGCCTCTACGTCGGGATTTAGCTTACTTTCAGCTCTACGTCGGGACGTGCGTTGGCCTCTACGTCGGGACGTGCGTTGGCCTCTACGTCGGGATTTAGCTTACTTTCAGCTCTACGTCGGGACGCGCGTTGGGCTCTACGTCGGGATTTAGCTTACTTTCAGCTCTACGTCGGGACGTGCGTTGGGCTCTACGTCGGGACGTGCGTTGGGCTCTACGTCGGGACGTGCGTTGGGCTCTACGTCTGTAGTTAGCTAACTTTCAGCTCTACGTCGGGACGTGCGTTGGGCTCTGCGTCGGGACGTGCGTTGGGCTCTACGTCTGTAGTTAGCTAACTTTCAGCTCTACGTCGGGACGTGCGTTGGGCTCTACGTCGGGACGTGAGTTGGGCTCTACGTCGGGACGTGCGTTGGGCTCTACGTCGGGATTTAGCTTACTTTCAGCTCTACGTCGGGACGTGCGTTGGCCTCTTAGTCGGCATTTAGCTTACTTTCAGCTCTACGTCGGGACGTGCGTTGGGCTCTACGTCGGGACCTGCGTTGGGCTCTACGTCGGGACGTGCGTTGGGCTCTACGTCGGGACGTGCGTTGGGTTCTACGTCGGGACGTGCGTTGGGCTCTACGTCTGTAGTTAGCTAACTTTCAGCTCTACGTCGGGACGTGCGTTGGGCGCTACGTCGGGACGTGCGTTGGGCTCTACGTCGGGACGTGCGTTGGGCTCTACGTCGGGATTTAGGTTACTTTCAGCTCTACGTCAGGACGTGCGTTGGCCTCTACGTCGGGACGTGCGTTGGGCGCTACGTCGGGACGTGCGTTGGCCTCTACGTCGCGACGTGCGTTGGCCTCTACGTCGGGATTTAGCTTACTTTCAGCTCTACGTCGGGACGTGCGTTGGCCTCTACGTCGGGACGTGCGTTGGGCTCTACGTCGGGACGCGCGTTGGGCTCTACGTCTGTAGTTAGCTAACTTTCAGCTCTACGTCGGGACGCGCGTTGGGCTCTTCGTCTGTAGTTAGCTAAATTTCAGCTCTACGTCGGCACGTGCGTTGGGCTCTACGTCGGTACGTGCGTTGGGCTCTAGGTCGGGATTTAGCTTACTTTCAGCTCTACGTCGGGACGTGCGTTGGGCTCTACGTCGGGACGTGCGTTGGGCTCTACGTCGCGACGTGCGTTGGGCTCTACGTCGGGATTTAGCTTAATTTTAGCTCTACGTCGGGACGTGCGTTGGGCTCTACGTCTGTAGTTAGCTAACTTTCAGCTCTACGTCGGGACGTGCGTTGGGCTCTACGTCGGGACGTGCGTTGGGTTCTACGTCGGGACGTGCGTTGGGCTCTACGTCTGTAGTTAGCTAACTTTCAGCTCTACGTCGGGACGTGCGTTGGGCGCTACGTCGGGACGTGCGTTGGGCTCTACGTCGGGACGTGCGTTGGGCTCTATGTCGGGATTTAGGTTACTTTCAGCTCTACGTCAGGACGTGCGTTGGCCTCTACGTCGGGACGTGCGTTGGGCGCTACGTCGGGACGTGCGTTGGCCTCTACGTCGCGACGTGCGTTGGCCTCTACGTCGGGATTTAGCTTACTTTCAGCTCTACGTCGGGACGTGCGTTGGCCTCTACGTCGGGACGTGCGTTGGGCTCTACGTCGGGACGCGCGTTGGGCTCTACGTCTGTAGTTAGCTAACTTTCAGCTCTACGTCGGGACGCGCGTTGGGCTCTTCGTCTGTAGTTAGCTAACTTTCAGCTCTACGTCGGCACGTGCGTTGGGCTCTACGTCGGTACGTGCGTTGGGCTCTAGGTCGGGATTTAGCTTACTTTCAGCTCTACGTCGGGACGTGCGTTGGGCTCTACGTCGGGACGTGCGTTGGGCTCTACGTCGCGACGTGCGTTGGGCTCTACGTCGGGATTTAGCTTAATTTTAGCTCTACGTCGGGACGTGCGTTGGGCTCTACGTCTGTAGTTAGCTAACTTTCAGCTCTACGTCGGGACGTGCGTTGGGCGCTACGTCGGGACGTGCGTTGGGCTCTACGTCGGGACGTGCGTTGGGCTCTACGTCGGGATTTAGCTTACTTTCAGCTCTACGTCGGGACGTGCGTTTGTCTCTACGTCGGGACGTGCGTTGGGCTCTACGTCGGGACGTGCATTGGGCTCTATGTCGGGACGTGCGTTGGGTTCTACGTCGGGACGTGCGTTGGGCTCTACGTCGGGACGTGAGTTGGGCTCTACGTCGGGACGTGCGTTGGGCTCTACGTCGGGATTTAGCTTACTTTCAGCTCTACGTCGGGACGTGCGTTGGCCTCTTAGTCGGCATTTAGCTTACTTTCAGCTCTACGTCGGGACGTGCGTTGGGCTCTACGTCGGGACCTGCGTTGGGCTCTACGTCGGGACGTGCGTTGGGCTCTACGTCGGGACGTGCGTTGGGTTCTACGTCGGGTCGTGCGTTGGGCTCTACGTCTGTAGTTAGCTAACTTTCTGCTCTACGTCGGGACGTGCGTTGGGCTCTACGTCTGTAGTTAGCTAACTTTCAGCTCTACGTCGGGACGTGCGTTGGGCGCTACGTCGGGACGTGCGTTGACCTCTACGTTGGGACGTGCGTTGGGCTCTACGTCGGGATTTAGGTTACTTTCAGCTCTACGTCAGGACGTGCGTTGGCCTCTACGTCGGGACGTGCGTTGGGCGCTACGTCGGGACGTGCGTTGGCCTCTACGTCGCGACGTGCGTTGGCCTCTACGTCGGGATTTAGCTTACTTTCAGCTCTACGTCGGGACGTGCGTTGGCCTCTACGTCGGGACGTGCGTTGGGCTCTACGTCGGGACGCGCGTTGGGCTCTAGGTCTGTAGTTAGCTAACTTTCAGCTCTACGTCGGGACGCGCGTTGGGCTCTTCGTCTGTAGTTAGCTAACTTTCAGCTCTACGTCGGCACGTGCGTTGGGCTCTACGTCGGTACGTGCGTTGGGCTCTAGGTCGGGATTTAGCTTACTTTCAGCTCTACGTCGGGACGTGCGTTGGGCTCTACGTCGGGACGTGCGTTGGGCTCTACGTCGCGACGTGCGTTGGGCTCTACGTCGGGATTTAGCTTAATTTTAGCTCTACGTCGGGACGTGCGTTGGGCTCTACGTCTGTAGTTAGCTAACTTTCAGCTCTACGTCGGGACGTGCGTTGGGCGCTACGTCGGGACGTGCGTTGGGCTCTACGTCGGGACGTGCGTTGGGCTCTACGTCGGGATTTAGCTTACTTTCAGCTCTACGTCGGGACGTGCGTTTGTCTCTACGTCGGGACGTGCGTTGGGCTCTACGTCGGGACGTGCATTGGGCTCTATGTCGGGACGTGCGTTGGGTTCTACGTCGGGACGTGCGTTGGGCTCTACGTCTGTAGTTAGCTAACTTTCAGCTCTACGTTGGGACGCGCGTTGGGCTCTTCGTCTGTAGTTAGCTAACTTTCAGCTCTTCGTCGGGACGTGCGTTGGCCTCTACGTCGGGACGTGCGTTGGGCGCTACGTCGGGACGTGCGTTGGCCTCTACGTCGGGACGTGCGTTGGCCTCTACGTCGGGACGTGCGTTGGGCTCTACGTCGGGATTTAGCTTACTCTCAGCTCTACGTCGGGACGTGCGTTGGGCGCTACGTCGGGACGTGCGTTGGGCTCTACGTCGGGATTTAGCTTACTTTCAGCTCTACGTCGGGACGTGCATTGAGCGCTACGTCGGGACGTGCGTTGAGCGCTACGTCGGGACGTGCGTTGGGCGGTACTTCGGGACGTGCTTTGGGCGCTACGTCGGGATTTAGCTTACTTTCAGCTCTACGTCGGGACGTGCGTTGGGCTCTATGTCGGGACGTGCGTTGGGCTCTACGTCGGGAGTGCGTTGGGCTCTACGTCGGTATTTAGCTTACTTTCAGCTCTACGTCGGGACGTGCGTTGGCCTCTACGTCGGGACGTGCGTTGGCCTCTACGTCGGGATTTAGCTTACTTTCAGCTCTACGTCGGGACGTGCGTTGGCCTCTACGTCGGGACGTGCGTTGGCCTCTACGTCGGGATTTAGCTTACTTTCAGCTCTACGTCGGGACGCGCGTTGGGCTCTACGTCGGGATTTAGCTTACTTTCAGCTCTACGTCGGGACGTGCGTTGGGCTCTACGTCGGGACGTGCGTTGGGCTCTACGTCGGGACGTGCGTTGGGCTCTACGTCTGTAGTTAGCTAACTTTCAGCTCTACGTCGGGACGTGCGTTGGGCTCTACGTCTGTAGTTAGCTAACTTTCAGCTCTACGTCGGGACGTGCGTTGGGCTCTACGTCGGGACGTGAGTTGGGCTCTACGTCGGGACGTGCGTTGGGCTCTACGTCGGGATTTAGCTTACTTTCAGCTCTACGTCGGGACGTGCGTTGGCCTCTAAGTCGGCATTTAGCTTACTTTCAGCTCTACGTCGGGACGTGCGTTGGGCTCTACGTCGGGACGTGCGTTGGGCTCTACGTCGGGACGTGCGTTGGGTTCTACGTCGGGACGTGCGTTGGGCTCTACGTCTGTAGTTAGCTAACTTTCTGCTCTACGTCGGGACGTGCGTTGGGCTCTACGTCTGTAGTTAGCTAACTTTCAGCTCTACGTCGGGACGTGCGTTGGGCGCTACGTCGGGACGTGCGTTGGGCTCTACGTCGGGACGTGCGTTGGGCTCTACGTCGGGATTTAGGTTACTTTCAGCTCTACGTCAGGACGTGCGTTGGCCTCTACGTCGGGACGTGCGTTGGGCGCTACGTCGGGACGTGCGTTGGCCTCTACGTCGCGACGTGCGTTGGCCTCTACGTCGGGATTTAGCTTACTTTCAGCTCTACGTCGGGACTTGCGTTGGCCTCTACGTCGGGACGTGCGTTGGGCTCTACGTCGGGACGCGCGTTGGGCTCTACGTCTGTAGTTAGCTAACTTTCAGCTCTACGTCGGGACGCGCGTTGGGCTCTTCGTCTGTAGTTAGCTAACTTTCAGCTCTACGTCGGCACGTGCGTTGGGCTCTACGTCGGTACGTGCGTTGGGCTCTACGTCGGGATTTAGCTTACTTTCAGCTCTACGTCGGGACGTGCGTTGGGCTCTACGTCGGGACGTGCGTTGGGCTCTACGTCGCGACGTGCGTTGGGCTCTACGTCGGGATTTAGCTTAATTTTAGCTCTACGTCGGGACGTGCGTTGGGCTCTACGTCTGTAGTTAGCTAACTTTCAGCTCTACGTCGGGACGTGCGTTGGGCTCTATGTCGGGACGTGCGTTGGGCGCTACGTCGGGACGTGCGTTGGGCGCTACGTCGGGACGTGCGTTGGGCTCTACGTCGGGATTTAGCTTACTTTCAGCTCTACGTCGGGACGTGCGTTTGTCTCTACGTCGGGACGTGCGTTGGGCTCTACGTCGGGACGTGCGTTGGGCTCTATGTCGGGACGTGCGTTGGGTTCTACGTCGGGACGTGCGTTGGGCTCTACGTCTGTAGTTAGCTAACTTTCAGCTCTACGTTGGGACGCGCGTTGGGCTCTTCGTCTGTAGTTAGCTAACTTTAAGCTCTTCGTCGGGACGTGCGTTGGCCTCTACGTCGGGACGTGCGTTGGGCGCTACGTCGGGACGTGCGTTGCCCTCTACGTCGGGACGTGCGTTGGCCTCTACGTCGGGACGTGCGTTGGCCTCTACGTCGGGATTTAGCTTACTCTCAGCTCTACGTCGGGACGTGCGTTGGGCTCTACGTCAGGACGTGCGTTGGGCTCTACGTCGGGACACGCGTTGGGCTCTACGTCGGGATTTAGGTTACTTTCAGCTCTACGTCGGGACGTGCGTTGGGCTCTACGTCTGTAGTTAGCTACCTTTCAGCTCTACGTCGGGACGTGCGTTGGGCTCTACGTCGGGACATGCGTTGGGCTCTACGTCGGGACGTGCGTTGGGTTCTACGTCAGGACGTGCGTTGGGCTCTACGTCGGGATTTAGCTTACTTTCAGCTCTACGTCGGGACGTGCGTTGGGCTTTACGTCGGGACGTGCGTTGGGCTCTACGTCTGTAGTTAGCTAACTTTCTGCTCTACGTCGGGACGTGCGTTGGGCTCTACGTCGGGACGTGCATTGGGCTCTACGTCGGGACGTGCGTTGGGCTCTACGTCTGTAGTTAGCTAACTTTCAGCTCTACGTCGGGACGTGCGTTGGGCTCTACGTCGGGACGTGAGTTGGGCTCTACGTCGGGACGTGCGTTGGGCTCTACGTCGGGATTTAGCTTACTTTCAGCTCTACGTCGGGACGTGCGTTGGCCTCTAAGTCGGCATTTAGCTTACTTTCAGCTCTACGTCGGGACGTGCGTTGGGCTCTACGTCGGGACGTGCGTTGGGCTCTACGTCGGGACGTGCGTTGGGCTCTACGTCGGGACGTGCGTTGGGTTCTACGTCGGGACGTGCGTTGGGCTCTACGTCTGTAGTTAGCTAACTTTCTGCTCTACGTCGGGACGTGCGTTGGGCTCTACGTCTGTAGTTAGCTAACTTTCAGCTCTACGTCGGGACATGCGTTGGGCGCTACGTCGGGACCTGCGTTGGGCTCTACGTCGGGACGTGCGTTGGGCTCTACGTCGGGATTTAGGTTACTTTCAGCTCTACGTCAGGACGTGCGTTGGCCTCTACGTCGGGACGTGCGTTGGGCGCTACGTCGGTACGTGCGTTGGCCTCTACGTCGCGACGTGCGTTGGCCTCTACGTCGGGATTTAGCTTACTTTCAGCTCTACGTCGGGACGTGCGTTGGGCGCTACGTCGGGACGTGCGTTGGCCTCTACGTCGGGACGTGCGTTGGCCTCTACGTCGGGACGTGCGTTGGGCTCTACGTCGGGATTTAGCTTACTTTCAGCTCTACGTCGGGACGTGCGTTGGGCTCTACGTCTGTAGTTAGCTAACTTTCAGCTCTACGTCGGGACGTGCGTTGGGCTCTACGTCGGGACGTGCGTTGGGCTCTACGTCGGGACGTGCGTTGGGCTCTACGTCAGGACGTGCGTTGGGCTCTACGTCGGGATTTAGCTTACTTTCAGCTCTACGTCGGGACGTGCGTTGGGCTTTACGTCGGGACGTGCGTTGGACTCTACGTCTGTAGTTAGCTAACTTTCTGCTCTACGTCGGGACGTGCGTTGGGCTCTACGTCGGGACGTGCGTTGGGCTCTACGTCGGGACGTGCGTTGGGCTCTACGTCGGGATTTAGCTTACTTTCAGCTCTACGTCGGGACGTGCGTTGGCCTCTACGTCGGCATTTAGCTTTCAGCTCTACGTCGGGACGTGCGTTGGGCTCTACGTCGGGACGTGCGTTGGGCTCTACGTCGGGACACGCGTTGGGCTCTACGTCGGGACGCGCGTTGGGCTCTACGTCTGTAGTTAGCTAACTTTCAGCTCTACGTCGGGACGCGCGTTGGGCTCTTCGTTTGTAGTTAGGTAACTTTCAGCTCTACGTCGGGACCCGCGTTGGGCTCTTCGTCTGTAGTTAGCTAACTTTCAGCTCTACGTCGGGACGTGAGTTGGGCTCTACGTCGGGACGTGCGTTGGGCGCTACGTCGGGACGTGCGTTGGGCTCTACGTCGGGACGTGCGTTCGGCTATACGTCGGGACGTGCGTTGGGCTCTACGTCGGGACGTGCGTTGGGCTTTACGTCTGTAGTTAGCTAACTTTCAGCTCTACGTCGGGACGTGCGTTGGGCTCTACGTCGGGACGTGCGTTGGGCTCTACGTCGGGACGTGCGTTGGGCTCTATGTTGGGACGTGCGTTGGGCTCTACGTCGGGACGTGCATTGGGCTCTACGTCGGGATTTAGCTTACTTTCAGCTCTACGTCGGGACGTGCGTTGGCCTCTACGTCGGGACGTGCGTTGGGCTCTACGTCGGGACGTGCGTTGGCCTCTACGTCAGGACGAGCGTTGGCCTCTATGTCGGGATTTAGCTTACTTTCAGCTCTACGTCGGGACGTGCGTTGGGCGCTACGTCGGGACGTGCGTTGGGCTCTACGTCGGGATTTAGCTTACTTTCAGCTCTACGTCGGGACGTGCATTGAGCGCTACGTCGGGACGTGCGTTGGGCGCTACGTCGGGACGTGCGTTGGGCGGTACTTTGGGACGTGCTTTGGGCGCTACGTCGGGATTTAGCTTACTTTCAGCTCTACGTCGGGACGTGCGTTGGGCTCTATGTCGGGACGTGCGTTGGGCTCTACGTCGGGAGTGCGTTGGGCTCTACGTCGGTATTTAGCTTACTTTCAGCTCTACGTCGGGACGTGCGTTGGCCTCTACGTCGGGACGTGCGTTGGCCTCTACGTCGGGATTTAGCTTACTTTCAGCTCTACGTCGGGACGTGCGTTGGCCTCTACGTCGGGACGTGCGTTGGCCTCTACGTCGGGATTTAGCTTACTTTCAGCTCTACGTCGGGACGCGCGTTGGGCTCTACGTCGGGATTTAGCTTACTTTCAGCTCTACGTCGGGACGTGCGTTGGGCTCTACGTCGGGACGTGCGTTGGGCTCTACGTCGGGACGTGCGTTGGGCTCTACGTCTGTAGTTAGCTAACTTTCAGCTCTACGTCGGGACGTGCGTTGGGCTCTGCGTCGGGACGTGCGTTGGGCTCTACGTCTGTAGTTAGCTAACTTTCAGCTCTACGTCGGGACGTGCGTTGGGCTCTACGTCGGGACGTGAGTTGGGCTCTACGTCGGGACGTGCGTTGGGCTCTACGTCGGGATTTAGCTTACTTTCAGCTCTACGTCGGGACGTGCGTTGGCCTCTTAGTCGGCATTTAGCTTACTTTCAGCTCTACGTCGGGACGTGCGTTGGGCTCTACGTCGGGACCTGCGTTGGGCTCTACGTCGGGACATGCGTTGGGCTCTACGTCGGGACGTGCGTTGGGTTCTACGTCGGGACGTGCGTTGGGCTCTACGTCTGTAGTTAGCTAACTTTCTGCTCTACGTCGGGACGTGCGTTGGGCTCTACGTCTGTAGTTAGCTAACTTTCAGCTCTACGTCGGGACGTGCGTTGGGCGCTACGTCGGGACGTGCGTTGACCTCTACGTCGGGACGTGCGTTGGGCTCTACGTCGGGATTTAGGTTACTTTCAGCTCTACGTCAGGACGTGCGTTGGCCTCTACGTCGGGACGTGCGTTGGGCGCTACGTCGGGACGTGCGTTGGCCTCTACGTCGCGACGTGCGTTGGCCTCTACGTCGGGATTTAGCTTACTTTCAGCTCTACGTCGGGACGTGCGTTGGCCTCTACGTCGGGACGTGCGTTGGGCTCTACGTCGGGACGCGCGTTGGGCTCTACGTCTGTAGTTAGCTAACTTTCAGCTCTACGTCGGGACGCGCGTTGGGCTCTTCGTCTGTAGTTAGCTAACTTTCAGCTCTACGTCGGCACGTGCGTTGGGCTCTACGTCGGTACGTGCGTTGGGCTCTAGGTCGGGATTTAGCTTACTTTCAGCTCTACGTCGGGACGTGCGTTGGGCTCTACGTCGGGACGTGCGTTGGGCTCTACGTCGCGACGTGCGTTGGGCTCTACGTCGGGATTTAGCTTAATTTTAGCTCTACGTCGGGACGTGCGTTGGGCTCTACGTCTGTAGTTAGCTAACTTTCAGCTCTACGTCGGGACGTGCGTTGGGCGCTACGTCGGGACGTGCGTTGGGCTCTACGTCGGGACGTGCGTTGGGCTCTACGTCGGGATTTAGCATACTTTCAGCTCTACGTCGGGACGTGCGTTTGTCTCTACGTCGGGACGTGCGTTGGGCTCTACGTCGGGACGTGCATTGGGCTCTATGTCGGGACGTGCGTTGGGTTCTACGTCGGGACGTGCGTTGGGCTCTACGTCTGTAGTTAGCTAACTTTCAGCTCTACGTTGGGACGCGCGTTGGGCTCTTCGTCTGTAGTTAGCTAACTTTCAGCTCTTCGTCGGGACGTGTGTTGGCCTCTACGTCGGGACGTGCGTTGGGCGCTACGTCGGGACGTGCGTTGGCCTCTACGTCGGGACGTGCGTTGGCCTCTACGTCGGGACGTGCGTTGGGCTCTACGTCGGGATTTAGCTTACTCTCAGCTCTACGTCGGGACGTGCGTTGGGCGCTACGTCGGGACGTGCGTTGGGCTCTACGTCGGGATTTAGCTTACTTTCAGCTCTACGTCGGGACGTGCATTGAGCGCTACGTCGGGACGTGCGTTGAGCGCTACGTCGGGACGTGCGTTGGGCGGTACTTCGGGACGTGCTTTGGGCGCTACGTCGGGATTTAGCTTACTTTCAGCTCTACGTCGGGACGTGCGTTGGGCTCTATGTCGGGACGTGCGTTGGGCTCTACGTCGGGAGTGCGTTGGGCTCTACGTCGGTATTTAGCTTACTTTCAGCTCTACGTCGGGACGTGCGTTGGCCTCTACGTCGGGACGTGCGTTGGCCTCTACGTCGGGATTTAGCTTACTTTCAGCTCTACGTCGGGACGTGCGTTGGCCTCTACGTCGGGACGTGCGTTGGCCTCTACGTCGGGATTTAGCTTACTTTCAGCTCTACGTCGGGACGCGCGTTGGGCTCTACGTCGGGATTTAGCTTACTTTCAGCTCTACGTCGGGACGTGCGTTGGGCTCTACGTCGGGACGTGCGTTGGGCTCTACGTCTGTAGTTAGCTAACTTTCAGCTCTACGTCGGGACGTGCGTTGGGCTCTACGTCGGGACGTGCGTTGGGCTCTACGTCTGTAGTTAGCTAACTTTCAGCTCTACGTCGGGACGTGCGTTGGGCTCTACGTCGGGACGTGAGTTGGGCTCTACGTCGGGACGTGCGTTGGGCTCTACGTCGGGATTTAGCTTACTTTCAGCTCTACGTCGGGACGTGCGTTGGCCTCTAAGTCGGCATTTAGCTTACTTTCAGCTCTACGTCGGGACGTGCGTTGGGCTCTACGTCGGGACGTGCGTTGGGCTCTACGTCGGGACGTGCGTTGGGTTCTACGTCGGGACGTGCGTTGGGCTCTACGTCTGTAGTTAGCTAACTTTCTGCTCTACGTCGGGACGTGCGTTGGGCTCTACGTCTGTAGTTAGCTAACTTTCAGCTCTACGTCGGGACGTGCGTTGGGCGCTACGTCGGGACGTGCGTTGGGCTCTACGTCGGGACGTGCGTTGGGCTCTACGTCGGGATTTAGGTTACTTTCAGCTCTACGTCAGGACGTGCGTTGGCCTCTACGTCGGGACGTGCGTTGGGCGCTACGTCGGGACGTGCGTTGGCCTCTACGTCGCGACGTGCGTTGGCCTCTACGTCGGGATTTAGCTTACTTTCAGCTCTACGTCGGGACGTGCGTTGGCCTCTACGTCGGGACGTGCGTTGGGCTCTACGTCGGGACGCGCGTTGGGCTCTACGTCTGTAGTTAGCTAACTTTCAGCTCTACGTCGGGACGCGCGTTGGGCTCTTCGTCTGTAGTTAGCTAACTTTCAGCTCTACGTCGGCACGTGCGTTGGGCTCTACGTCGGTACGTGCGTTGGGCTCTACGTCGGGATTTAGCTTACTTTCAGCTCTACGTCGGGACGTGCGTTGGGCTCTACGTCGGGACGTGCGTTGGGCTCTACGTCGCGACGTGCGTTGGGCTCTACGTCGGGATTTAGCTTAATTTTAGCTCTACGTCGGGACGTGCGTTGGGCTCTACGTCTGTAGTTAGCTAACTTTCAGCTCTACGTCGGGACGTGCGTTGGGCTCTATGTCGGGACGTGCGTTGGGCGCTACGTCGGGACGTGCGTTGGGCGCTACGTCGGGACGTGCGTTGGGCTCTACGTCGGGATTTAGCTTACTTTCAGCTCTACGTCGGGACGTGCGTTTGTCTCTACGTCGGGACGTGCGTTGGGCTCTACGTCGGGACGTGCGTTGGGCTCTATGTCGGGACGTGCGTTGGGTTCTACGTCGGGACGTGCGTTGGGCTCTACGTCTGTAGTTAGCTAACTTTCAGCTCTACGTTGGGACGCGCGTTGGGCTCTTCGTCTGTAGTTAGCTAACTTTCAGCTCTTCGTCGGGACGTGCGTTGGCCTCTACGTCGGGACGTGCGTTGGGCGCTACGTCGGGACGTGCGTTGCCCTCTACGTCGGGACGTGCGTTGGCCTCTACGTCGGGACGTGCGTTGGCCTCTACGTCGGGATTTAGCTTACTCTCAGCTCTACGTCGGGACGTGCGTTGGGCTCTACGTCAGGACGTGCGTTGGGCTCTACGTCGGGACACGCGTTGGGCTCTACGTCGGGATTTAGGTTACTTTCAGCTCTACGTCGGGACGTGCGTTGGGCTCTACGTCTGTAGTTAGCTACCTTTCAGCTCTACGTCGGGACGTGCGTTGGGCTCTACGTCGGGACATGCGTTGGGCTCTACGTCGGGACGTGCGTTGGGTTCTACGTCAGGACGTGCGTTGGGCTCTACGTCGGGATTTAGCTTACTTTCAGCTCTACGTCGGGACGTGCGTTGGGCTTTACGTCGGGACGTGCGTTGGGCTCTACGTCTGTAGTTAGCTAACTTTCTGCTCTACGTCGGGACGTGCGTTGGGCTCTACGTCGGGACGTGCATTGGGCTCTACGTCGGGACGTGCGTTGGGCTCTACGTCTGTAGTTAGCTAACTTTCAGCTCTACGTCGGGACGTGCGTTGGGCTCTACGTCGGGACGTGAGTTGGGCTCTACGTCGGGACGTGCGTTGGGCTCTACGTCGGGATTTAGCTTACTTTCAGCTCTACGTCGGGACGTGCGTTGGCCTCTAAGTCGGCATTTAGCTTACTTTCAGCTCTACGTCGGGACGTGCGTTGGGCTCTACGTCGGGACGTGCGTTGGGCTCTACGTCGGGACGTGCGTTGGGCTCTACGTCGGGACGTGCGTTGGGTTCTACGTCGGGACGTGCGTTGGGCTCTACGTCTGTAGTTAGCTAACTTTCTGCTCTACGTCGGGACGTGCGTTGGGCTCTACGTCTGTAGTTAGCTAACTTTCAGCTCTACGTCGGGACGTGCGTTGGGCGCTACGTCGGGACCTGCGTTGGGCTCTACGTCGGGACGTGCGTTGGGCTCTACGTCGGGATTTAGGTTACTTTCAGCTCTACGTCAAGACGTGCGTTGGCCTCTACGTCGGGACGTGCGTTGGGCTCTACGTCGGTACGTGCGTTGGCCTCTACGTCGCGACGTGCGTTGGCCTCTACGTCGGGATTTAGCTTACTTTCAGCTCTACGTCGGGACGTGCGTTGGCCTCTACGTCGGGACGTGCGTTGGGCTCTACGTCGGGACGCGCGTTGGGCTCTACGTCTGTAGTTAGCTAACTTTCAGCTCTACGTCGGGACGCGCGTTGGGCTCTTCGTCTGTAGTTAGCTAACTTTCAGCTCTACGTCGGCACGTGCGTTGGGCTCTACGTCGGTACGTGCGTTGGGCTCTACGTCGGGATTTAGCTTACTTTCAGCTCTACGTCGGGACGTGCGTTGGGCTCTACGTCGGGACGTGCGTTGGGCTCTACGTCGCGACGTGCGTTGGGCTCTACGTCGGGATTTAGTTTAATTTTAGCTCTACGTCGGGACGTGCGTTGGGCTCTACGTCTGTAGTTAGCTAACTTTCAGCTCTACGTCGGGACGTGCGTTGGGCTCTATGTCGAGACGTGCGTTGGGCGCTACGTCGGGACGTGCGTTGGGCGCTACGTCGGGACGTGCGTTGGGCTCTACGTCGGGACGTGCGTTGGGCTCTACGTCGGGATTTAGCTTACTTTCAGCTCTACGTCGGGACGTGCGTTTGTCTCTACGTCGGGACGTGCGTTGGGCTCTACGTCGGGACGTGCGTTGGGCTCTATGTCGGGACGTGCGTTGGGTTCTACGTCGGGACGTGCGTTGGGCTCTACGTCTGTAGTTAGCTAACTTTCAGCTCTTCGTCGGGACGTGCGTTGGCCTCTACGTCGGGACGTGCATTGGGCGCTACGTCGGGACGTGCGTTGGCCTCTACGTCGGGACGTGCGTTGGCCTCTACGTCGGGACGTGCGTTGGGCTCTACGTCGGGATTTAGCTTACTCTCAGCTCTACGTCGGGACGTGCGTTGGGCTCTACGTCAGGACGTGCGTTGGGCTCTACGTCGGGACACGCGTTGGGCTCTACGTCGGGATTTAGGTTACTTTCAGCTCTACGTCGGGACGTGCGTTGGGCTCTACGTCTGTAGTTAGCTACCTTTCAGCTCTACGTCGGGACGTGCGTTGGGCTCTACGTCGGGACATGCGTTGGGCTCTACGTCGGGACGTGCGTTGGGTTCTACGTCAGGACGTGTGTTGGGCTCTACGTCGGGATTTAGCTTACTTTCAGCTCTACGTCGGGACGTGCGTTGGGCTTTACGTCGGGACGTGCGTTGGGCTCTACGTCTGTAGTTAGCTAACTTTCTGCTCTACGTCGGGACGTGCGTTGGGCTCTACGTCGGGACGTGCATTGGGCTCTACGTCGGGACGTGCGTTGGGCTCTACGTCGGGATTTAGCTTACTTTCAGCTCTACGTCGGGACGTGCGTTGGCCTCTACGTCGGCATTTAGCTTTCAGCTCTACGTCGGGACGTGCGTTGGGCTCTACGTCGGGACGTGCGTTGGGCTCTACGTCGGGACACGCGTTGGGCTCTACGTCGGGACGCGCGTTGGGCTCTACGTCTGTAGTTAGCTAACTTTCAGCTCTACGTCGGGACGCGCGTTGGGCTCTTCGTTTGTAGTTAGCTAACTTTCAGCTCTACGTCGGGACCCGCGTTGGGCTCTTCGTCTGTAGTTAGCTAACTTTCAGCTCTACGTCGGGACGTGAGTTGGGCTCTACGTCGGGACGTGCGTTGGGCGCTACGTCGGGACGTGCGTTGTGCTCTACGTCGGGACGTGCGTTGGGCTCTACGTCGGGACGTGCGTTGGGCTATACGTCGGGACGTGCGTTGGGCTCTACGTCGGGACGTGCGTTGGGCTTTACATCTGTAGTTAGCTAACTTTCAGCTCTACGTCGGGACGTGCGTTGGGCTCTACGTCAGGACGTGCGTTGGGCTCTACGTCGGGACGTGCGTTGGGCTCTATGTCGGGACGTGCGTTGGGCTCTACGTCGGGACGTGCATTGGGCTCTACGTCGGGATTTAGCTTACTTTCAGCTCTACGTCGGGACGTGCGTTGGCCTCTACGTCGGGACGTGCGTTGGGCTCTACGTCGGGACGTGCGTTGGCCTCTACGCCAAGACGAGCGTTGGCCTCTATGTCGGGATTTAGCTTACTTTCAGCTCTACGTCGGGACGTGCGTTGGGCGCTACGTCGGGACGTGCGTTGGGCTCTACGTCGGGACGTGCGTTGGGCGCTACGTCGGGACGTGCGTTGGCCTCTACGTCGGGATTTAGCTTACTTTCAGCTCTACGTCGGGACGTGCGTTGGGCTCTACGTCGGGAGGTGCGTTGGGCTCTACGTCGGGAGGTGCGTTGGGCTCTACGTCGGGATTTAGCTTACTTTCAGCTCTACGTCGGGACGTGCGTTGGGCTCTACGTCGGGACGTGCGTTGGGCTCCACGTCTGTAGTTAGCTAACTTTCAGCTCTACGTCAGGACGTGCGTTGGACTCTACGTCGGGACGTGCGTTTGGCTCTACGTCGGGACGTGCGTTGGGCTCTACGTCGGGACGTGCGTTGGGCTCTACGTCTGTAGTTAGCTAACTTTCAGCTCTACGTCGGGACGTGCGTTGGGCTCTACGTCGGGACGTGCGTTGGGCGCTACGTCGGGATTTAGCTTACTTTCATCTCTACGTCGGGACGTGCGTTGGGCTCTACGTCGGGACGTGCGTTGGGCTCTACGTCAGGAATTAGCTTAATTTAAGCTCTACGTCGGGACGTGCGTTGGGCTCTACGTCGGGACGTGCGTTGGGCTCTACGTCGGGATGTGCGTTGGGCTCTACGTCAGGATTTAGCTTACTTTCAGCTCTACGTCGGGACGTGCGTTGGGCTCTACCTCGGGATGTGCGTTGGGCTCTACGTCGGGACGTGAGTTGGGCTCTACGTCAGGATTTAGCTTACTTTCAGCTCTACGTCGGGACGTGCGTTGGGCTCTACGTCAGGATTTAGCTTACTTTCATCTCTACGTAGGGACGTGCGTTGGGCTCTAGGTCGGGACGTGCGTTGGGCTCTACGTCGGGACGTGTGTTGGGCTCTACGTCGGGACGTGCGTTAGGCTCTACGTCTGTAGTTAGCTAACTTTCAGCTCTACGTCGGGACGTGCGTTGGGCTCTACGTCGAGACGTGCGTTGGGCTGTACGTCGGGACGTGCGTTGGGCTCTACGTCGGGACGTGCGTTGGGCTGTACGTCGGGACGTGTGTTGGGCTCTACGTCGGGATGTGTGTTGGGCTCTACGTCAGGATTTATGTTAATTTCAGCTCTACGTCGGGTCGTGCGTTGGGCACTACGTCGGGACGTGCGTTGGGCTCTACGTCGGGACGTGCGTTGGGCTCTACGTCGGGACGTGCGTTGGGCTCTACGTCGGGACGTGTGTTGGGATCTACATCAGGATTTAGGTTAATTTCAGCTCTACGTCGGGTCGTTTGTTGGGCACTACGTCGGGACGTGTGATGGGCTCTACATCAGGATTTAGCTTACTTTCAGCTCTACGTCGGGACGTGTGTTGGGCTCTACGTCGGGACGTGTGTTGGGCTCTACATCAGGATTTGGATTACTTTCAGCTCTTCGTCGGGACGTGTGTTGGTCTCTACGTCGGGACATGTGTTGGGCTGTACATCAGGATTTAGCTTACTTTTAGCTCTACGTGGGGACGTGTGTTGCGCTCGACATCAGGATTTAGCTTACTTTTAGCTCTACGTCGGGAGATGTGTTGGGCTCTACGTCGGGACGTGTGTTGGGCTCTACATCAGGATTTAGATTACTTTCAGCTCTACGTCGGGACTTGTGTTGGGCTCTACGTCGGGACGTGTGTTGGGCTCTACGTCGGGACGTGTGTTGGGCTCTACATCAGGGTTTACCTTACTTTCAGCTCTACGTCGGGACGTGTGCTGGGCTCTACGTCGGGACGTGGGTTGGACTCTACATCAGGATTTAGCTTACTTTCAGCTCTACGTCGGGACGTGCGTTGGGCTCTACGTCGGGACGTGCGTTGGGCTCTACGTCTGTAGTTAGCTAACTTTCAGCTCTACGTCGGGACGTGCGTTGGGCTCTACGTCGGGACATGAGTTGGGCTCTACGTCGGGACGTGCGTTGGGCTCTACGTCGGGATTTAGCTTACTTTCAGCTCTACGTCGGGACGTGCGTTGGCCTCTAAGTCGGCATTTAGCTTACTTTCAGCTCTACGTCGGGACGTGCGTTGGGCTCTACGTCGGGACGTGCGTTGGGCTCTACGTCGGGACGTGCGTTGGGCTCTACATCGGGATGTGCGTTGGGCTCTACCTCAGGATTTAGCTTACTTTCAGCTCTACGTCGGGAGGTGCGTTGGGCGCTACGTCGGGACGTGCGTTGGGCTCTACGTCGGGACGTGATTTGGGCTCTACGTCAGGATTTAGATTACTTTCAGCTCTACGTCGGGACGTACGTTGGGCTATACGTCTGTAGTGGCCTAACTTTCAGCTCTACGTCGGGACGTGCGTTGGGCTCTACGTCGGGACGTGCGTTGGGCTCTACGTCGGGACGTGCGTTGGGCTCTACGTCGGGACATGCGTTGGGCTCTACGTCGGGACGTGCGTTCGGCTCTACGTCTGTAGTGAGCTAACTTTCGGCTCTACGTCGGGACGTGCGTTGGGCTCTACATCGGGATTTAGCTTACTTTCAGCTCTACGTCGGGACGTGCGTTGGGCTCTACGTCGGGACGTGCGTTGGGCTCTACGTCGGGATGTGCGTTGGACTCTACGTCAGGATTTAGCTTACTTTCAGCTCTACGTCGTGACGTGCGTTGGGCTCTACGTCGGGACGTGCGTTGGGCTCTACGTCGGGACGTGCGTTGGGCTCTTCGTTGGGAAGTGTGTTGGGCTCTACGTCTGTAGTGAGCTAACTTTCAGCTCTACGTCGGGACGTGCGTTGGGCTCTACGTCGGGACGTGCGTTGGGCTCTACGTCGGGACGTGCGTTGGGCTCTACGTCAGGATTTAGCTTAATTTAAGCTCTACGTCGGGACGTGCGTTGGGCTCTACGTCGGGACGTGCGTTGGGCTCTACGTCGGGATGTGCGTTGGGCTCTACGTCAGGATTTAGCTTACTTTCAGCTCTACGTCGGGACGTGCGTTGGGCTCTACCTCGGGATGTGCGTTGGGCTCTACGTCGGGACGTGAGTTGGGCTCTACGTCAGGATTTAGCTTACTTTCAGCTCTACGTCGGGACGTGCGTTGGGCTCTACGTCAGGATTTAGCTTACTTTCATCTCTACGTAGGGACGTGCGTTGGGCTCTAGGTCGGGACGTGCGTTGGGCTCTACGTCGGGACGTGTGTTGGGCTCTACGTCGGGACGTGCGTTAGGCTCTACGTCTGTAGTTAGCTAACTTTCAGCTCTACGTCGGGACGTGCGTTGGGCTCTACGTCGAGACGTGCGTTGGGCTGTACGTCGGGACGTGCGTTGGGCTCTACGTCGGGACGTGCGTTGGGCTCTACGTCGGGACGTGTGTTGGGCTCTACGTCGGGATGTGTGTTGGGCTCTACGTCAGGATTTATGTTAATTTCAGCTCTACGTCGGGTCGTGCGTTGGGCACTACGTCGGGACGTGCGTTGGGCTCTACGTCGGGACGTGCGTTGGGCTCTACGTCGGGACGTGCGTTGGGCTCTACGTCGGGACGTGTGTTGGGATCTACATCAGGATTTAGGTTAATTTCAGCTCTACGTCGGGTCGTTTGTTGGGCACTACGTCGGGACGTGTGATGGGCTCTACATCAGGATTTAGCTTACTTTCAGCTCTACGTCGGGACGTGTGTTGGGCTCTACGTCGGGACGTGTGTTGGGCTCTACATCAGGATTTGGATTGCTTTCAGCTCTTCGTCGGGACGTGTGTTGGTCTCTACGTCGGGACATGTGTTGGGCTGTACATCAGGATTTAGCTTACTTTTAGCTCTACGTGGGGACGTGTGTTGCGCTCGACATCAGGATTTAGCTTACTTTTAGCTCTACGTCGGGAGATGTGTTGGGCTCTACGTCGGGACGTGTGTTGGGCTCTACATCAGGATTTAGATTACTTTCAGCTCTACGTCGGGACTTGTGTTGGGCTCTACGTCGGGACGTGTGTTGGGCTCTACGTCGGGACGTGTGTTGGGCTCTACATCAGGGTTTACCTTACTTTCAGCTCTACGTCGGGACGTGTGCTGGGCTCTACGTCGGGACGTGTGCTGGGCTCTACGTCGCGACGTGTGTTGGAGTCTGCCTCGGGACGTGTGTTGGGCTCTACGTCGGGACGTGGGTTGGACTCTACATCAGGATTTAGCTTACTTTCAGCTCTACGTCGGGACGTGCGTTGGGCTCTACGTCGGGACGTGCGTGGGGCTCTACGTCTGTAGTTAGCTAACTTTCAGCTCTACGTCGGGACGTGCGTTGGGCTCTACGTCGGGATTTAGCTTACTTTCAGCTCTACGTCGGGACGTGCGTTGGCCTCTAAGTCGGCATTTAGCTTACTTTCAGCTCTACGTCGGGACGTGCGTTGGGCTCTACGTCGGGACGTGCGTTGGGCTCTACGTCGGGACGTGCGTTGGGTTCTACGTCGGGACGTGCGTTGGGCTCTACGTCTGTAGTTAGCTAACTTTCTGCTCTACGTCGGGACGTGCGTTGGGCTCTACGTCTGTAGTTAGCTAACTTTCAGCTCTACGTCGGGACGTGCGTTGGGCGCTACGTCGGGACGTGCGATGGGCGCTACGTCGGGACGTGCGTTGGCCTCTACGTCGCGACGTGCGTTGGCCTCTACGTCGGGATTTAGCTTACTTTCAGCTCTACGTCGGGACGTGCGTTGGCCTCTACGTCGGGACGTGCGTTGGGCTCTACGTCGGGACGCGCGTTGGGCTCTACGTCTGTAGTTAGCTAACTTTCAGCTCTACGTCGGCACGTGCGTTGGGCTCTACGTCGGTACGTGCGTTGGGCTCTACGTCGGGATTTAGCTTACTTTCAGCTCTACGTCGGGACGTGCGTTGGGCTCTACGTCGGGACGTGCGTTGGGCTCTACGTCGCGACGTGCGTTGGGCTCTACGTCGGGATTTAGCTTAATTTTAGCTCTACGTCGGGACGTGCGTTGGGCTCTACGTCTGTAGTTAGCTAACTTTCAGCTCTACGTCGGGACGTGCGTTGGGCTCTATGTCGGGACGTGCGTTGGGCGCTACGTCGGGACGTGCGTTGGGCGCTACGTCGGGACGTGCGTTGGGCTCTACGTCGGGACGTGCGTTGGGCTCTACGTCGGGATTTAGCTTACTTTCAGCTCTACGTCGGGACGTGCGTTGGTCTCTACGTCGGAACGTGCGTTGGGCTCTACGTCGGGACGTGCGTTGGGCTCTATGTCGGGACGTGCGTTGGGTTCTACGTCGGGACGTGCGTTGGGCTCTACGTCTGTAGTTAGCTAACTTTCAGCTCTACGTTGGGACGCGCGTTGGGCTCTTCGTCTGTAGTTAGCTAACTTTCAGCTCTTCGTCGGGACGTGCGTTGGCCTCTACGTCGGGACGTGCGTTGGGCGCTACGTCGGGACGTGCGTTGGCCTCTACGTCGGGACGTGCGTTGGGCTCTACGTCGGGACGTGTGTTGGGCTCCACGTCGGGACGCGTGTTGGGCTGCATGTCGGGACGTGTGTTGGGCTCGACATCAGGATTTAGCGTACTTTCAGCTCTACGTGGGGACGTGTGTTGGGCTCTACGTCGGGACGTGTGTTGGGCTCCACGTCGGGACGCGTGTTGGGCTGCATGTCGGGACGTGTGTTGGGCTCTACGTCGGGATTTAGTTACTTTCAGCTCTACGTCGGGACGTCTGTTGGCCTCTACGTCGCGACGTGTGTTGGACTCTACGTCGCGACGTGTGTTGGGCTGTACGTCGCGACGTGTGTTGGGCTCTGCGTCGCGACGTGTGTTGGGCTCTGCGTCGGGACGTGTGTTGAGCTCTACGTCGGGACGTGTGTTGGGCTCTACGTCGGGATGTGTTTTGGGCACTAGATCAGGATTTATCTTACTTTCAGCTCTACGAGGGGACGTGTGTTGGGCTCGACATCAGGATTTAGCGTACTTTCAGCTCTACGTGGGGACCTGTGTTGGGCTCTACGTCAGGACGTGTGTTGGGCTCCACGTCGGGACGCGTGTTGGGCTGCATGTCGGGACGTGTGTTGGGCTCTACGTCGGGACGTGTGTTGGGCTCCACGTCGGGACACGTGTTGGGCTGCATGTCGGGACGTGTGTTGGGCTCTGCGTCGGGACGTGTGTTGGGCTCTACGTCGGGATTTAGTTACTTTCAGCTCTACGTCGGGACTTGTGTTGGGCTCTACGTCACGACGTGTGTTGGACTCTACGTCAGGATTTAGCTTACTTTCAGCTCTACGTAGGGACGTGCGTTGGGCTCTACGTCGGGACGTGTGTTGGGCTCTACGTCGGGACGTGTGTTGGGCTCTACGTCGGGACGTGCGTTGGGCTCTACGTCGGGACGTGCGTTGGGCTCTACGTCGGGACGTGCGTTGGGCTCTACGTCGGGACGTGTTTTAGGCTCTACGTCGGGACGTGTGTTGGGCTCTACGTCAGGATTTAGGATAATTTCAGCTCTACGTCGGGTCGTGCGTTGGGCACTACGTCGGGACGTGCGTTGGGCTCTACGTGGGGACGTGCGTTGGGCTCTACGTCGGGACGTGCGTTGGGCCCTACGTCAGGACGTGTGTTGGGATCTACATCAGGATTTAGGTTAATTTCAGCTCTACGTCGGGTCGTGTGTTGGGCACTACGTCGGGACGTGTGTTGGGCTCTACATCAGGATTTAGCTTACTTTCAGCTCTACGTCGGGACGTGTGTTGGGCTCTACGTCGGGAAGTGTGTTGGGCTCTACATCAGGATTTGGATTGCTTTCAGCTCTTCGTCGGGACGTGTGTTGGGCTCTACGTCGGGACATGTGTTGGGCTGTACATCAGGATTTAGCTTACTTTTAGCTCTACGTGGGGACGTGTGTTACGCTCGACATCAGGATTTAGCTTACTTTTAGCTCTACGTCGGGAGATGTGTTGGGCTCTACGTCGGGACGTGTGTTGGGCTCTACATCAGGATTTAGATTACTTTCAGCTCTACGTCGGGACGTGTGTTGGACTCTACGTCGGGACGTGTGTTGGGCTCTACGTCGGGACGTGTGTTGGGCTCTACATCAGGGTTTACCTTACTTTCAGCTCTACGTCGGGACGTGTGCTGGGCTCTACGTCGGGACGTGTGCTGGGCTCTACGTCGCGACGTGTGTTGGAGTCTGCCTCGGGACGTGTGTTGGGCTCTACGTCGGGACGTGGGTTGGACTCTACATCAGGATTTAGCTTACTTTCAGCTCTACGTCGGGACGTGTGTTGGGCTCTACTTCATGATTTAGCTTACTTTCAGCTCTACGTCGGGACGTGTGTTGGGCTCTACATCAGGATTTAGCTTGTTTTCAGCTCTACCTCGGGACGTGCGTTGGGCTCTACGTCGGGACGTGCGCTGGGCTCTACGTCAGGACGTGCGCTGGGCTCTACGTTGGGACGTGCGTTGGGCTCTACGTCAGGACTTGCGTTGGGCTCTACGTCGGGACGTGCGTTGTGCTCTACATCAGGGATTAGCTTACTTTCACCTCTACGTCGGGACGTGTGTTGGGCTCTACGTCGGGACGTGTGTTGGGCTCTACGTCGGGACGTGTGTTGCGCTCTACGTCGGGACGTGTGTTGGGCTCTACGTTGGGACGTGTGTTGGGCTGTACGTCGGGACGAGTGTTGGGCTCTACTTCGGGACGTGTGTTGGTCTCTACATAAGGATTTAGCTTACTTTCAGCTCTACGTCGGGACGTGTGTTGGGCTCTACATCGGGACGTGTGCTGGGCTCTACGGCGGGACGTGTGCTGGGCTCTACATCACGACGTGTGCTGGAGTCTGCCTCGGGACGTGTGTTGGGCTCTACGTCGCGACGTGTGTTGGGCTCTACGTCGCGACGTGTGTTGGGCTCTACGTCGCGACGTGTGTTGGGCTCTGCGTCGCGACGTGTGTTGGGCTCTGCGTCGGGACGTGTGTTGGGCTCTACGTCGCGACGTGTGTTGGGCTCTGCGTCGCGACGTGTGTTGGGCTCTGCGTCGGGACGTGTGTTGGGCTCTACGTCGGGACGTGGGTTGGACTCTACATCAGGATTTAGCTTACTTTCAGCTCTACGTCGGGACGTGCGTTGGGCTCTACGTCGGGACGTGCGTGGGGCTCTACGTCTGTAGTTAGCTAACTTTCAGCTCTACGTCGGGACGTGCGTTGGGCTCTACGTCGGGACGTGAGTTGGGCTCTACGTCGGGACGTGCGTTGGGCTCTACGTCGGGATTTAGCTTACTTTCAGCTCTACGTCGGGACGTGCGTTGGCCTCTAAGTCGGCATTTAGCTTACTTTCAGCTCTACGTCGGGACGTGCGTTGGGCTCTACGTCGGGACGTGCGTTGGGCTCTACGTCGGGACGTGCGTTGGGTTCTACGTCGGGACGTGCGTTGGGCTCTACGTCTGTAGTTAGCTAACTTTCTGCTCTACGTCGGGACGTGCGTTGGGCTCTACGTCTGTAGTTAGCTAACTTTCAGCTCTACGTCGGGACGTGCGTTGGGCGCTACGTCGGGACGTGCGATGGGCGCTACGTCGGGACGTGCGTTGGCCTCTACGTCGCGACGTGCGTTGGCCTCTACGTCGGGATTTAGCTTACTTTCAGCTCTACGTCGGGACGTGCGTTGGCCTCTACGTCGGGACGTGCGTTGGGCTCTACGTCGGGACGCGCGTTGGGCTCTACGTCTGTAGTTAGCTAACTTTCAGCTCTACGTCGGCACGTGCGTTGGGCTCTACGTCGGTACGTGCGTTGGGCTCTACGTCGGGATTTAGCTTACTTTCAGCTCTACGTCGGGACGTGCGTTGGGCTCTACGTCGGGACGTGCGTTGGGCTCTACGTCGCGACGTGCGTTGGGCTCTACGTCGGGATTTAGCTTAATTTTAGCTCTACGTCGGGACGTGCGTTGGGCTCTACGTCTGTAGTTAGCTAACTTTCAGCTCTACGTCGGGACGTGCGTTGGGCTCTATGTCGGGACGTGCGTTGGGCGCTACGTCGGGACGTGCGTTGGGCGCTACGTCGGGACGTGCGTTGGGCTCTACGTCGGGACGTGCGTTGGGCTCTACGTCGGGATTTAGCTTACTTTCAGCTCTACGTCGGGACGTGCGTTGGTCTCTACGTCGGAACGTGCGTTGGGCTCTACGTCGGGACGTGCGTTGGGCTCTATGTCGGGACGTGCGTTGGGTTCTACGTCGGGACGTGCGTTGGGCTCTACGTCTGTAGTTAGCTAACTTTCAGCTCTACGTTGGGACGCGCGTTGGGCTCTTCGTCTGTAGTTAGCTAACTTTCAGCTCTTCGTCGGGACGTGCGTTGGCCTCTACGTCGGGACGTGCGTTGGGCGCTACGTCGGGACGTGCGTTGGCCTCTACGTCGGGACGTGCGTTGGGCTCTACGTCGGGACGTGTGTTGGGCTCCACGTCGGGACGCATGTTGGGCTGCATGTCGGGACGTGTGTTGGGCTCGACATCAGGATTTAGCGTACTTTCAGCTCTACGTGGGGACGTGTGTTGGGCTCTACGTCGGGACGTGTGTTGGGCTCCACGTCGGGACGCGTGTTGGGCTGCATGTCGGGACGTGTGTTGGGCTCTACGTCGGGATTTAGTTACTTTCAGCTCTACGTCGGGACGTCTGTTGGCCTCTACGTCGCGACGTGTGTTGGACTCTACGTCGCGACGTGTGTTGGGCTGTACGTCGCGACGTGTGTTGGGCTCTGCGTCGCGACGTGTGTTGGGCTCTGCGTCGGGACGTGTGTTGGGCTCTACGTCGGGACGTGTGTTGGGCTCTACGTCGGGATGTGTTTTGGGCACTAGATCAGGATTTATCTTACTTTCAGCTCTACGAGGGGACGTGTGTTGGGCTCGACATCAGGATTTAGCGTACTTTCAGCTCTACGTGGGGACCTGTGTTGGGCTCTACGTCAGGACGTGTGTTGGGCTCCACGTCGGGACGCGTGTTGGGCTGCATGTCGGGACGTGTGTTGGGCTCTACGTCGGGACGTGTGTTGGGCTCCACGTCGGGACGCGTGTTGGGCTGCATGTCGGGACGTGTGTTGGGCTCTGCGTCGGGACGTGTGTTGGGCTCTACGTTGGGATTTAGTTACTTTCAGCTCTACGTCGGGACGTGTGTTGGGCTCTACGTCGGGACTTGTGTTGGGCTCTACGTCGCGACGTGTGTTGGACTCTGCGTCTGGACGTGTGTTGGGCTCTGCGTCGGGAAGTGTGTTGGGCTCTACGTCGGGACGTGTGTTGGGCTCTACATCAGGATTTAGCTTACTTTCAGCTCTACGTCGGGACGTGTGTTGTGCTCTACATCGGGACGTTTGTTGGGCTCTACATCAGGATTTAGCTTACTTTCAGCTCTACGTCGGGACGTGTGTTGGGCTCTACGTCGGGACGTGTGTTGGGCTCTACATCAGGATTTAGCTTACATTCAGCTCTACGTCGGGACGTGTGTTGGGCTCTACGTCGGGACGTGTGTTGGGCTCCACGTCGGGACGTGCGTTGGGCTCTATGTCGGGACGTGCGTTGGGCTCTACGTCAGGATTTAGCTTACTTTCAGCTCTACGTCGGGACGTGCGTTGGGCTCTACGTCGGGACGTGCGTTGGGCTCTACGTCGGGACGTGCGTTGGGGTCTACGTCGGGATATGCGTTGGGCTCTACGTCAGGATTTAGCTTACATTCAGCTCTACGTCGGGACGTGCGTTGGGCTCTACGTCGGGACGTGCATTGGGCTCTACGTCAGGACGTACGTTGGGCTCTACGTCGGGACGTGAGTTGGGCTCTACGTCAGGATTTAGCTTACTTTCAGCTCTACGTCGGGACGTGCGTTGGGCTCTACGTCGGGACGTGCGTTGGGCTCTACGTCGGGACGTGCGTCGGGCTCTATGTCAGGATTTAGCTTACTTTCAGCTCTACGTAGGGACGTGCTTTGGGCTCTACGTCGGGACGTGCGTTGGGCTCTGCGTCGGGACGTGCGTTGGCCTCTATGTCGGGACGTGCGTTGGGCTCTACGTCGGGACGTGTGTTGGGCTCTACGTCGGGACGTGTGTTGGGATGTTCATCAGGATTTAGGTTAATTTCAGCTCTACGTCGGGTCGTGTGTTGGGCACTACGTCGGGACGTGTGTTGGGCTCTACATCAGGATTTAGCTTACTTTCAGCTCTACGTCGGGACGTGTGTTGGGCTCTACATCAGGATTTGGATTACTTTCAGCTCTTCGTCGGGACGTGTGTTGGGCTCTACGTCGGGACATGTGTTGGGCTGTACATCAGGATTTAGCTTACTTTTAGCTCTACGTGGGGACGTGTGTTGCGCTCGACATAAGGATTTAGCTTACTTTTAGCTCTATGTCGGGAGATGTGTTGGGCTCTACGTCGGGACGTGTGTTGGGCTCTACATCAGGATTTAGATTACTTTCAGCTCTACGTCGGGACGTGTGTTGGGCTCTACGTCGGGACGTGTGTTGGGCTCTACGTCGGGACGTGTGTTGGGCTCTACATCAGGGTTTACCTTACTTTCAGCTCTACGTCGGGACGTGTGCTGGGCTCTACGTCGGGACGTGTGCTGGGCTCTACGTCGCGACGTGTGTTGGAGTCTGCCTCGGGACGTGTGTTGGGCTCTACGTCGGGACGTGTGTTGGACTCTACATCAGGATTTAGCTTAATTTCAGCTCTACGTCGGGACGTGTGTTGGACTCTACATCAGGATTTAGCTTACTTTCAGCTCTACGTCGGGACGTGTGTTGGGCTCTACATCAGGATTTAGCTTGTTTTCAGCTCTACCTCGGGACGTGCGTTGGGCTCTACGTCGGGACGTGCGCTGGGCTCTACGTCGGGACGTGCGTTGGGCTCTACATCGGGACGTGCGTTGTGCTCTACATCAGGGTTTAGCTTACTTTCACCTCTACGTCGGGACGTGTGTTGGGCTCTACGTCGGGACGTGTGTTGGGCTCTACGTCGGGACGTGTGTTGGGCTCGACATCAGGATTTAGATTACTTTCAGCTCTACGTCGGGACGTGTGTTGGGCTCTACATCAGGATTTAGATTACTTTCAGCCCTACGTCGGGACGAGTGTTGGGCTCTACTTCGGGACGTGTGTTGGTCTCTACATAAGGATTTAGCTTACTTTCAGCTCTACGTCGGGACGTGTGTTGGGCTCTACATCGGGACGTGTGCTGGGCTCTACGGCGGGACGTGTGCTGGGCTCTACATCGCGACGTGTGCTGGAGTCTGCCTCGGGACGTGTGTTGGGCTCTACGTCGGGACGTGTGTTGGGATCTACATCAGGATTTAGCTTGTTTTCAGCTCTACGTCGGGACGTGTGTTGGGCTCTACGTCGGGACGTGTTTTGGGCTCTAGATCAGGATTTATTTTACTTTCAGCTCTACTAGGGGACGTGTGTTGGGCTCGACATCAGGATTTAGCGTACTTTCAGCTCTACGTGGGGACGTGTGTTGGCCTCTACGTCGGGACGTGTGTTGGGCTCCACGTCGGGACGCGTGTTCGGCTGCATGTCGGGACGTGTGTTGGGCTCTACGTCGGGATTTAGTTACTTTCAGCTCTACATCGGGACGTGTGTTGGGCTCTACGTCGCGACGTGTGTTGGACTCTACGTCGCGACGTGTGTTGGGCTCTACGTCGGGACGTGTGTTGGGCTCGACATCAGGATTTAGATTACTTTCAGCTCTACGTCGGGACGTGTGTTGGGCTCTACATCAGGATTTAGATTACTTTCAGCCCTACGTCGGGACGTGTGTTGGGCTCCACGTCGGGACGTGTGTTGGGCTCTACATCAGGATTTATCTTACTTTCAGCTCTACGTCGGGACGTGTGTTGGGCTCTACGTCGGGACGTGTGTTGGGCTCTACATCAGGATTTAGCTTATTTTCAGCTCTACGTCGGGACATATGTTAGGGTCTACATCAGGTTTCAGCTTGTTTTCAGCTCTACGTCGGGACGTGTGTTGGGCTCTATGTCGGGACGTGTGTAGGGGTCTACGTCGGGACGTGTGTAGGGGTCTACGTCGGGACGTGTGTTGGGGTCTACGTCGGGACGTGTGTTGGTCTCTACGTCGGGACGTGTGTTGGTCTCTACGTCGGGACGTGTGTTGGACTCTACGTCGGGACGTGTGTTGGCCTCTACGTCGCGACGTGTGTTGGGCTCTACGTCGGGACGTGTGTTGGGCTCTACATCAGTATTTAGCAAACTTTCAGCTCTACGTCGGGAAAAGTGTTATGCTCTTTGTCGGGACGTGTGTTGGTCTCTATATCAGATTTAGTTTTTTTTCAGCTCTACGTCGGGACGTGTGTTTGGCTCTACGTCGGGACGTGTGTTGGGCTCCACGTCGGGATGTGTGTTGGGCTCTACATCAGGTTTAGGTTATATTCAGCTCTACGTCGGGACGTGTGTTGGGCTCTACGTTGGGACGTGTGTTGGGCTCTGCGTCGGGACGTGTGTTGGGCTCTACATCAGTGTTTAGCTTACTTTCACCTCTACGTCGGGACGTGTGTTGGGCTCTACGTCGGGACGTGTGTTGGGCTCTAGGTCGGGACGTGGGTTGGGCTCTACGTCCGGACGTGGGTTGGGCTCTACGTCAGGATGTGGGTTGGGCTCTACTTCGGGACGTCTGTCGGGCTCTACGTCGGGACATCTGTTGGGCTCTACGTCGTGACATGTGTTGGGCTCTGCGTCGGGACGTGTGTTGGTCTCTACGTCAGGATTTAGCTTACTTTCGGCTCTACGTCGGGACGTGCGTTGGGCTCTACGTCGGGACGTGCGTTGGGCTCTACGTCGGGACATGCGTTGGGCTCTACATCTGTAGTTAGCTAACTTTCAGCTCTACGTCGGGACGTGCATTGGGCTCTACGTCGGGACGTGCGTTGGGCTCTACGTTGGGACGTGCGTTGGGCTCTACGTCTATAGTTAGCTAACTTTCAGCTCTACGTCGGGACGTGCGTTGGGCTCTACGTCGGGACGTGCGTTGGGCCCTACGTCGGGACGTGCGTTGGGCCCTATGTCGGGACTTGTGTTGGGTTCTACGTCTGTAGTTAGCTAACGTTCAGCTCTACATCGAGACGTGTGTTGGGCTCTACGTCTGTAGTTAGCTGACTTTCAGCTGTACGTCGGGACGTGTGTTGGGCTCTACATCAGGATTTAGCTTACTTTCAGCTCTACGTGGGGAAGTGTGTTGGGCTCTACATCAGGATTTAGCTTGTTTTCAGCTCTACGTCGGGACGTGTGTTGGGCTCTACGTCGGGACGTGTGTTGGGCTCTACGTCGGGACGTGTGTTGGGCTCTACATCAGGTTTAGCTTATATTGAGCTCTACGTCGGGACGTGTGTTGGGCTCTGCATCGGGACGTGTGTTGGGCTCTACATCAGTGTTTAGCTTACTTTCACCTCTACGTCGGGACATGTGTTGGGCTCTACGTCGGGACGTGTGTTGGGCTCTACGTCGGGACGTGTGTTGGGCTCTACATCACGATTTAGAGTACTTTCAGCTCTACGTCGGGACGTGTGTTGGGCTCTACGTCGGGATGTGTGTTGGGCTCTACATGAGGATTTAGCTTACTTTCAGCTCTACTTGGGGACGTGTGCTGGGCTCGACATCAGGATTTAGCTTACTTTCAGCTCTACTTCGGGATGTGTGTTGGGCTCTACGTCGGGACGTGTGTTGGGCTCTTCGTCGGGACGTCTGTTCGGCTCTACGTCGAGATGTAGCTTACTTTCAGCTCTATGTCGGGACGTGTGTTGGGCTCTATGTCGGGACGTGTGTTGGGCTCTACGTCGCGATGTGTGTTGGGCTCTACGTCGAGACGTATGTTGGGCTCTACATCAGGGTTTACCTTACTTTCAGCTCTACGTCGGGACGTGAGTTTGTGTCTACGTCGGGACGTGTGCTGGGCTATACGTCGGGACGTGTGCTGGGCTCTACGTCGGGACGTGTGTTGGGCTCTACGTCGCGACTTGTGTTGGAGTCTGGCCCGGGACGTGTGTTGGGCTCTACGTCGGGACGTGTGTTGGGCTCTACGTCGGGACGTCGGTTGGCTCTACGTCGGGACGTGTGATGGGCTCTACCACGGGACGTGGGTTGGGCTCTACGTCGGGACGTAGGTTGGGCTCTACGTCGGGACATCTGTTGGGCTCTACGTCGTGACATGTGTTGGGCTCTGCGTCGGGACGTGTGTTGGTCTCTACGTCAGGATTTAGCTTACTTTCAGCTCTATGTCGGGACGTGTGTTGGGCTCTTCATCGGGACGTGTGTTGGGCTCTACGTCGGGACGTGTGTTGGGCTCTACATCAGGATTTAGCTTACTTTTAGCTCTACGTCGGGACGTGTGTTGGGCTCTACGTCGGGACGTGTGTTGGGCTCTACATCAGGACTTAGCTTACTTTCGGCTCTACGTCGGGACGTGCGTTGGGCTCTACGTCGGGACGTGCGTTGGGCTCTATGTCGGGACGTGCGTTGGGCTCTACGTCGGGACGTGTGTTGGGTTCTACGTCTGTAATTAGCTAACGTTCAGCTCTACATCGAGACGTGTGTTGGGCTCTACGTCTGTAGTTAGCTGACTTTCAGCTGTACGTCGGGACGTGTGTTGGGCTCTACATCAGGATTTAGCTTACTTTCAGCTCTACGTCGGGACGTGCGTTGGGCTCTACGTCGGGACGTGCGTTGGGCCCTACGTCGGGACGTGTGTTGGGTTCTACGTCTGTAGTTAGCTAACGTTCAGCTCTACATCGAGACGTGTGTTGGGCTCTACGTCTGTAGTTAGCTGACTTTCTGCTGTACGTCGGGACGTGTGTTGGGCTCTACATCAGGATTTAGCTTACTTTCAGCTCTACGTCGGGAAGTGTGTTGGGCTCGACATCAGGATTTAGCTTGTTTTCAGCTCTACGTCGGGACGTGTGTTGGGCTCTACGTCGGGACGTGTGTTGGGCTCTACGTCGGGACGTGTGTTGGGCTCTACATCAGGTTTAGCTTATATTGAGCTCTACGTCGGGACGTGTGCTGGGCTCTACGTCGGGACGTGTGTTGGGCTCTACATCAGTGTTTAGCTTACTTTCACCTCTACGTCGGGACATGTGTTGGGCTCTACGTCGGGACGTGTGTTGGGCTCTACGTCCGGACGTGTGTTTGGCTCTACGTCGGGACGTGTGTTGGGCTCTACGTCGGGACGTGTGTTGGGCTCGACATCAGGATTTAGCTTACTTTCAGCTCTACTTCGGGACGTGTGTTCGGCTCTACGTCGGTACGTGTGTTGGGCTCTTCGTCGGGACATCTGTTCGGCTCTACGTCGGGATGTAGCTTACTTTCAGCTCTATGTCGGGACGTGTGTTGGGCTCTACGTCGCGACGTGTGTTGGGCTCTACGTCGAGACGTATGTTGGGCTCTACATCAGGGTTTACCTTACTTTCAGCTCTACGTCGGGACGTGAGTTTGTGTCTACGTCGGGACGTGTGTTGGGCTCTACGTCGGGACGTGTGTTGGGCTCTACGTCGGGACGTCGGTTGGCTCTACGTCGGGACGTGTGTTGGGTTCTACGTCTGTAGTTAGCTAACGTTCAGCTCTACATCGAGACGTGTGTTGGGCTCTACGTCTGTAGTTAGCTGACTTTCAGCTGTACGTCGGGACGTGTGTTGGGCTCTACATCAGGATTTAGCTTACTTTGAGCTCTACGTCGGGAAGTGTGTTGGGCTCGACATCAGGATTTAGCTTGTTTTCAGCTCTACGTCGGGACGTGTCTTGGGCTCTACGTCGGGACGTGTGTTGGGCTCTACGTCGGGACGTGTGTTGGGCTCTACATCAAGTTTAGCTTATATTGAGCTCTACGTCGGGACGTGTGTTGGGCTCTACGTCGGGACGTGTGTTGGGCTCTACATCAGTGTTTAGCTTACTTTCACCTCTACGTCGGGACATGTGTTGGGCTGTACGTCGGGACGTGTGTTGGGCTCTACGTCGGGACGTGTGTTGGGCTCTACGTCGGGACGTGTGTTGGGCTCTACGTCGGGACGTGTGTTGGGCTCGACATCAGGATTTAGCTTACTTTCAGCTCTACTTCAGGACGTGTGTTGGGCTCTACGTCGGGACGTGTGTTGGGCTCTTCGTCGGGACATCTGTTCGGCTCTACGTCGGGATGTAGCTTACTTTCAGCTCTATGTCGGGACGTGTGTTGGGCTCTATGTCGGGACGTGTGTTGGGCTCTATGTCGGGACGTGTGTTGGGCTCTACGTCGCGACGTGTGTTGGGCTCTACGTCGAGACGTATGTTGGGCTCTACATCAGGGTTTACCTTACTTTCAGCTCTACGTCGGGACGTGAGTTTGTGTCTACGTCGGGACGTGTGCTGGGCTCTACGTCGGGACGTGTGCTGGGCTCTACGTCGGGACGTATTTTGGGCTCTACGTCGCGTCTTGTGTTGGAGTCTGGCCCGGGACGTGTGTTGGGCTCTACGTCGGGACGTGTGTTGGGCTCTACGTCGGGACGTCGGTTGGCCCTACGTCGGGACGTGTGATGGGCTCTACGTCGGGACGTGGGTTGGGCTCTACGTCGGGACGTGGGTTGGGCTCTACGTCGGGACGTCTGTCGGGCCCTAGGTCGGGACGTGGGTTGGGCTCTACGTCGGGACGTCTGTCGGGCTCTACGTCGGGACATCTGTTGGGCTCTACGTCGTGACATGTGTTGGGCTCTGCGTCGGGACGTGTGTTGGTCTCTACGTCAGGATTTAGCTTACTTTCAGCTCTATGTCGGGACGTGTGTTGGGCTCTTCATCGGGACGTGTGTTGGGCTCTACGTCGGGACGTGTGTTGGGCTCTACATCAGGATTTAGCTTACTTTTAGCTCTACGTCGGGACGTGTGTTGGGCTCTACGTCGGGACATGCATTGGGCTCTACGTCGGGACGTGTGTTGGGCTCTACGTCGGGACGTGTGTTGGGCTCTACGTCGGGACGTGTGTTGGGCTCTACATCAGGACTTAGCTTACTTTCGGCTCTACGTCGGGACGTGCGTTGGGCTCTACGTCGGGACGTGCGTTGGGCTCTACGTCGGGACGTGCGTTGGGTTCTATGTCTGTAGTTAGCTAACGTTCAGCTCTAAATCGAGACGTGTGTTGGGCTGTACGTCTGTAGTTAGCTTACTTTCAGCTGTACGTCGGGACGTGTGTTGGGCTCTACATCAGGATTTAGCTTACTTTCAGCTCTACGTCGGGACGTGCGTTGGGCTCTACATCGGGACGTGCGTTGGGCCCTACGTCGGGACGTGTGTTGGGTTCTACGTCTGTAGTTAGCTAACGTTCAGCTCTACATCGATACGTGTGTTGGGCTCTACGTCTGTAGTTAACTGACTTTCAGCTGTACGTCGGGACGCGTGTTGGGCTCTACATCAGGATTTAGCTTACTTTCAGCTCTACGTCGGGAAGTGTGTTGGGCTCGACATCAGGGTTTAGCTTGTTTTCAGCTCTACGTCGGGACGTGTGTTGGGCTCTACGTCGGGACGTGTGTTGGGCTCTACATCAGGTTTAGCTTATATTGAGCTCTACGTCGGGACGTGTGTTGGGCTCTACGTCGGGACGTGTGTTGGGCTCTACATCAGAATTAGCTTACTTTCACCTCTACGTCGGGACATGTGTTGGGCTCTACGTCGGGACGTGTGTTGGGCTCTACATCGGGACGTGTGTTGGGCTCTACGTCGGGATGTGTGTTGGGCTCTACGTCGGGACGTGTGTTGGGCTCTACGTCGGGACGTGTGTTGGGCTCTACATCTGTAGATAGCTAACTTTCAGCTCTACGTCGGCACGTGCGTTGGGCTCTACGTCGGCACGTGCGTTGGGCTCTACGTCGGCACGTGCGTTGGGCTCTACGTCGGGACGTGCGTTGGGCTCTACGTCGGGACGTGCGTTGGGCTCTACGTCGGGACGTGCGTTGGGCTCTACATCAGGATTTAGCTTAATTTCAGCTCTACGTCGGGACGTGTGTTGGGCTCTACGTCGGGACGTGTGTTGGGCTCCATGTCGGGACTTGTGTTGGGTTCTACGTCTGTTGTTAGCTAACTTTCAGCTCTACGTTGGGACGTATGTTGGGCCCTACGACGGGACGTGTGTTGGGCCCTACGTCGGTACGTGTGTTGGGCCCTACGTCGGTACGTGAGTTGGGCCCTACGTCGGGACGTGTGTTGGGTTCTACGTCTGTAGTTAGCTAACGTTCAGCTCTACGTCGAGACGTGTGTTGGGCTCTACGTCTGTAGTTAGCTGGTTTTCAGCTGTACGTCGGGTCGTGTGTTGTCCTCTACATCAGGATTTAGCTTACTTTCAGCTCTACGTCGGGACGTGTGTTGGGCTCTACGTCGGGACGTGTGTTGGGCTCTACGTCGGGACGTGTGTTGTGCTCTACGTCGGGACTTGTGTTTGGCTCTACATCGGGACATGTGTTGGGCTCTACGTCGGGATGTGTGTTGGGCTCTACATCAGGATTTAGCTTACTTTGAGCTCTTCGTTGGGACGTGTGTTAGGCTCGGCATCAGGATTTAGCTTACTTTCAGGTCTACGTCGGGACGTGTGTTGGGCTCTACGTCGGGACGTGTGTTGGGCTCTACATCAGGATTTAGCTTACCTTAAGCTCTACGTCGGGACGTGTGTTGGTGACTACGTTGGGACGTGTGTTGGGCTCTACGCCGGGACGTGTGTTGGGCTCTACGCCGGGACGTGTGTTGGGCTCTACATCAGGATTTAGATTACTTTCATCTCTACGTCGGGACGTGTGTTGGGCTCTACGTCGGGATGTGTGTTGGAGTCTACATCAGGATTTAGCTTACTTTCAGCTCTATGTGGGACGTGTGTTGGGCTCGACATCAGGATTTAGCTTACTTTCAGCTCTACGTCGGGACGTGTGTTGGGCTCTACGTCGGGACATGTGTTGGGCTCTACATCAGAATTTAGCGTACTTTCAGGTCTACGTCGGGACATGTGTTGGGCTCTACGTCAGGACGTCTGTTGGGCTCTACATCAGAATTTAGCGTATTTTCAGCTCTACGTCGGGACGTGTGTTGGGCTCTACGTCGGTACGTGTGTTGGGCTCTACGTCGGGACGTGTGTTGTGCTCTGCGTCGCGACGAGTGTTGGACTCTGCGTTGGGACGTGTGTTGGGCTCTACGTCAGGACGTGTGTTGGTCTACGTCGGGACGTGTGTTGGGCTCTACGTCGGGACTTGTGTTGGTCTCTACGTCGGGACGTGTGTTGTGCTCTACGTCGGGACTTGTGTTGGGCTCTACGTCAGGACGTGTGTTGGGCTCTACGTCAGGACGTGTGTTGGGCTCTACGTCAGGACGTGTGTTGGGCTCTACATCAGGATTTAGCTTTTTTTCAGCTCTACGTAGGGACGTGTGTTGGGCTCTACATCAGGGTTTAGCTTACTTTCAGCTCTACGTCGGGACGTGTGTTGGCCTTGACATCAGGATTTAGCTTACTTTCAGCTCTACGTCGGGACGTGTGTTGGGCTCTACGTCGGGACGTGTGTTGGGCTCTAGGTCGGGACCTGTGTTGGGCTATACGTCGGGACATGTGTTGGAGTCTGCCTCGGGACGTGTGTTGGGCTCTACGTCGGGACGTGTGTTGGGCTCTACGTCAGGACGTCTGTTGGGCTCTACATCAGAATTTAGCGTACTTTCAGCTCTACTTCGGGACGTGTATTGGGCTCTACGTCGGGATGTGTGTTGGGCTCTACATCAGGATTTAGCTTACTTTCAGCTCTACGTGGGGACGTGTGTTTGGCTCGACATCAGGACTTAGCTTACTTTCAGCTCTACTTCGGGACGTGTCTTGGGCTCTACGTCGAGACGTCTGCTGGGCTCTACGTCGGGACATGTGTTGGGCTCTCCATCAGGATTTAGCGTACTGTCAGCTCTACGTCGGGACGTGTGTTGGGCTCTACATCGGGACGTGTGTTAGGCTCTACGTCGGGACGTGTGTTGGGCTCTACATCAGGATTTAGCTTACTTTCAGCTCTACGTTGGGACGTGTATTGGGCTCTACATCGGGACGTGTGTTGGGCTCTACCTCAGGATTTAGCGTACTTTCAGCTCTGCGTCGGGACGAGTGTTGGGCTCTACATCTGTAGTTAGATAACTTTCAGATCTACGTCGGGACGTGTGTTGGGCTCTACATCGGGACGTGTGTTGGGCTCTACGTCGGGACATGCATTGGGCTCTACGTCGGGACGTGTGTTGGGCTCTACGTCGGGACGTGTGTTGGGCTCTACGTCGGGACGTGTGTTGGGCTCTACATCAGGACTTAGCTTACTTTCGGCTCTACGTCGGGACGTGCGTTGGGCTCTACGTCGGGACGTGCGTTGGGCTCTACGTCGGGACGTGTGTTGGGTTCTATGTCTGTAGTTAGCTAACGTTCAGCTCTACATCGAGACGTGTGTTGGGCTCTACGTCTTTAGTTAGCTTACTTTCAGCTGTACGTCGGGACGTGTGTTGGGCTCTACATCAGGATTTAGCTTACTTTCAGCTCTACGTCGGGAAGTGTGTTGGGCTCGACATCAGGGTTTAGCTTGTTTTCAGCTCTACGTCGGGACGTGTTTTGGGCTCTACGTCGGGACGTGTGTTGGGCTCTACATCAGAATTAGCTTACTTTCACCTCTACGTCGGGACATGTGTTGGGCTCTACGTCGGGACGTGTGTTGGGCTCTACATCGGGACGTGTGTTGGGCTCTACGTCGGGATGTGTGTTGGGCTCTACGTCGGGACGTGTGTTGGGCTCTACGTCGGGACGTGTGTTGGGCTCTACATCTATAGATAGCTAACTTTCAGCTCTACGTCGGCACGTGCGTTGGGCTCTACGTCGGCACGTGCGTTGGGCTCTACGTCGGCACGTGCGTTGAGCTGTACGTCGGGACGTGCGTTGGGCTCTACGTCGGGACGTGTGTTGGGCTCTACATCAGGATTTAGCTTAATTTCAGCTCTACGTCGGGACGTGTGTTGGGCTCTACGTCGGGACGTGTGTTGGGCTCTACGTCGGGACGTGTGTTGGGCTCCATGTCGGGACTTGTGTTGGGTTCTACGTCTGTTGTTAGCTAACTTTCAGCTCTACGTTGGGACGTATGTTGGGCCCTACGTCTGGACGTGTGTTGGGCCATACGTCGGTACGTGTGTTGGGCCCTACGTCGGTACGTGAGTTGGGCCCTACGTCGGGACGTGTGTAGGGTTCTACGTCTGTAGTTAGCTAACGTTCAGCTCTACATCGAGACGTGTGTTGGGCTCTACGTCTGTAGTTAGCTGACTTTCAGCTGTACGTCGGGACGTGTGTTGGGTTCTACATCAGGATTTAGCTTACTTTCAGCTCTACGTCGGGAAGTGTGTTGGGCTCGACATCAGGGTTTAGCTTGTTTTCAGCTCTACGTCGGGACGTGTGTTGGGCTCTACGTCGGGACGTGTGTTGGGCTCTACGTCGGGACGTGTGTTGGGCTCTACATCAGGTTTAGCTTATATTGAGCTCTACGTCGGGACGTGTGTTGGGCTCTACGTCGGGACGTGTGTTGGGCTCTACATCAGAATTAGCTTACTTTCACCTCTACGTCGGGACATGTGTTGGGCTCTACGTCGGGACGTGTGTTGGGCTCTACATCGGGACGTGTGTTGGGCTCTACGTCGGGATGTGTGTTGGGCTCTACGTCGGGACGTGTGTTGGGCTCTACGTCGGGACGTGTGTTGGGCTCTACATCTGTAGATAGCTAACTTTCAGCTCTACGTCGGCACGTGCGTTGGGCTCTACGTCGGCACGTGCGTTGGGCTCTACGTCGGGACGTGCGTTGGGCTCTACGTCGGGACGTGCGTTGGACTCTACGTCGGGACGTGTGTTGGGCTCTACATCAGGATTTAGCTTAATTTCAGCTCTACGTCGGGACGTGTGTTGGGCTCTACGTCGGGACGTGTGTTGGGCTCTACGTCGGGACGTGTGTTGGGCTCCATGTCGGGACTTGTGTTGGGTTCTACGTCTGTTGTTAGCTAACTTTCAGCTCTACGTCGGGACGTGGGTTGGGCTCTACGTCGGGACGTGGGTTGGGCTCTACATCAGGATTTAGCGTACTTTTAGCTCTACTTCGGGACGTGTGTTGGGCTCTACGTCGGGACGTGGGTTGGGCTCTACGTCGGGACGTGGGTTGGGCTCTACGTCGGGATGTGGGTTGGGCTCTACGTCGGGACGTGTGCTGGGCTCTACGTTGAGACGTGGGTTGGGCTCTACATCAGGATGTAGCGTAATTTTAGCTCTACTTCGGGACGTGTGTTGGGCTCTACGTCGGGACGTGTGCTGGGCTCTACGTCGGGACGTGTGCTGGGCTATACGTCAGGACGTGTGTTGGGCTCTACATCAGGATTTAGCATACTTTTAGCTCTGCTTCGGGACGTGTGTTGGGCTCTACGTCGGGACGTGTGTTGGGCTCTACATCAGGATTTAGCTTACTTTCAGCTCGACGTCGGAACGTGTGTTGGGCTCTACGTCGGGACGTGTGTTGGGCTCTACGTCAGGATTTAGCTTACTTTCAGCTGTACGTCGGGACGTGTGTTGGGCTCTACGTCGGGACGTGTGTTGGGCTTTACGTCGGGACGTGTGTTGGGCTCTACATCAGGATCTAGCATACTTTCAGTTCTACGTCGGGACACGTGTTATGCTCTAAGATGGGACGTGTGTTGGGCTCTACTTCGGGACGTGTGTTGGGCTCTACGTCGGGACGTGTGTTGGGCTCTACATCAGTATCTAGCATACTTTCAGTTCTACGTCGGGACACGTGTTATGTTCTAAGTCGGGACGTGTGTTGGGCTCTACATCAGATTTAGCTTACTTTCAGCTCTACGTCGGGACGTGTGTTGGGCTCTACGTCGGGACGTGTGTTGGGCTCTAGGTCGGGACCTGTGTTGGGCTATACGTCGGGACATGTGTTGGAGTCTGCCTCGGGACGTGTGTTGGGCTCTACGTCGGGACGTGTGTTGGGCTCTACGTCAGGACGTCTGTTGGGCTCTACATCAGAATTTAGCGTACTTTCAGCTCTACTTCGGGACGTGTATTGGGCTCTACGTCGGGATGTGTGTTGGGCTCTACATCAGGATTTAGCTTACTTTCAGCTCTACGTGGGGACGTGTGTTTGGCTCGACATCAGGACTTAGCTTACTTTCAGCTCTACTTCGGGACGTGTGTTGGGCTCTACGTCGGGATTTAGCTTACTTTCAGCTCTACGTCGGGACGTGTGTTGGGCTCTATGTCGGGAAGTGTGTTGGGCTCTACGTGGCGACGTGTGTTGGGCTCTACGTCGAGACGTATGTTGGGCTCTACATCAGGGTTCAGCTTACTTTCAGCTCTACGTCGGGACGTGAGTTCGGGTCTACGTCGGGTCGTGTGCTGGGCTCTACGTCGGGACGTGTGTTGGGCTCTACGTTGCGACGTGTTTTGGCCTCTACGTCGGGACGTGTGTTGGGCTCTACATCAGGATTTAGCGTACTTTCAGCTCTACTTCGGGACGTGTGTTGGGCTCTACGTTGGGACGTGTGTTGGGCTCTACATCAGGATTTAGCTTACTTTCAGCTCTACGTCGGACATGTGTTGGGCTCTACGTTGGGACGTGTGTTGGGCTCTACATCAGGATTTAGCTTACTTGCAGCTCTACGTCTGGGCGAGTGTTAGGCTCTAAGTCGGGACGTGTGTTGGGCTCTACATCAGGATTTAGCGTACTTTTAGCTCTACTTCGGGACGTGTGTTGGGCTCTACGTCGGGACGTGTGTTGGGCTCTACATCAGGATTTAGCTTACTTTCAGCTCTACTTCGGGACATGTGTTGGGCTCTACATTAGGACTTGTGTTGGGCTCTACATCAGGATTTAGCTTACTTTCATCTCTACGTCTGGGCGAGTGTTGGGCTCTAAGTCGGGACGTGTGTTGGGCTCTACATCAGGATTTAGCTTACTTTCAGCTCTACGTGGGGACGTGTGTTTGGCTCTACGTCGGGACGTGTGTTGGGCTCTATATCGGGACATTTGTTGGGCTCTACGTCGGGACGTCTGTTGGGCTCTATGTCGGGACGTGTGTTGGGCTCTACGTCGGGACGTTTGTTGGGCTCTACGTCGGGATGTGTGTTGGGCTCTACGTCGGGACGTGGGTTGGGCTCTACGTCGTGACGTGGGTTGGGCTCTACGTCGGGACGTGGGTTGGGCTTTACGTCGGGACGTGGGTTGGGCTCTACATCAGGATTTAGCGTACTTTTAGCTCTACGTCTGGGCGAGTGTTGGGCTCTAAGTCGGGACGTGTGTTGGGCTCTACATCAGGATTTAGCTTACTTTCAGCTCTACGTGGGGACGTGTGTTTGGCTCTACGTCGGGACGTGTGTTGGGCTCTACATCAGGATTTAGCTTACTTTCAGCTCTACGTCGGGACGTGAGTTCGTGTCTACGTCGCGACGTGTGTTGGGCTCTACGTCGGGATGTGCGTTGGGCTCTACGTCGGGACGTGCGTTGGGCTCTACGTCGGGACGTGTGTTGGGCTCTATGTCGGGACGTGTGTTGGACTCTACGTCGGGATGTGTGTTGGGCTCTACATCAGGATTTAGCTTACTTTCAGCTCTACGTGGGGACGTGTGTTTGGCTCGATATCAGGATTTAGCGTACTTTCAGCTCTACTTCGGGACGTGTCTTGGGCTCTACGTCGGGACCTGTGCTGGGCTCTATGTGGGGACGTGTGCTGGGCTCTACGTCGGGACCTGTGCTGGGCTCTACGTGGGGACGTGTGCTGGGCTCTACGTCGGGACGTGTGTTGGGCTCTACGTCGGGACGTGTGTTGGGCTCTACATCAGGATCTAGCTTGTTTTCAGCTCTACATCGGGACACGTGTTATGCTCTAAGTTGGGACGTGTGTTGGGCTCTAATTCGGGTCGTGTGTTGGGCTCTACGTCGGGACGTGTGTTGGGCTCTACATCAGGATCTAGCATACTTTCAGTTCTACGTCGGGACACGTGTTATGCTCTAAGTCGGGACGTGTGTTGGGCTCTACATCAGATTTAGCTTCCTTTCAGCTGTACGTTGGGACCTGTGTTGGGCTCTACATCGGAATGTGTGTTGGGCTCTACATCAGGATTTAGCTTACTTTCAGCTCTACGTGGGGACGTGTGTTGGGCTTGACATCAGGATTTAGCTTACTTTCAGCTCTACGTCGGGACATGTGTTGGGCTCTACGTCGGGACGTGTGTTGGGCTCTACGTCGGGACGTGTGTTGGGCTCTACATCAGGATTTAGCGTACTTTCAGCTCTACGTCGGGACGTGCGTTGGGCTCTACGTCGGGACGTGCGTTGGGCTCTACGTCGGGACGTGTGTTGGGCTCTACGTCGGGACGTCTGTTGAATTCTACGTCGCGACGTGTGTTGGGCTCTACGTCGAGACGTATGTTGGGCTCTACATCAGGATTTAGCTTACTTTCAGCTCTACGTCGGGACGTGTGTTGGGCTCTACGTCGGGACGTCTGTTGGGCTCTACATCAGGATTTAGATTGCTGTCAGCTCTACGTCGGGACGTGTGTTGGGCAGTACGTCGGGACGTGTGTTGGGCACTACGTCGGGACGTGTGTTGGGCTCTACGTTGGGACCTGCGTTGGGCTCTACGTCGGGACGTGTGTTGGGCTCTACGTCGGGACGTGTGTTGGGCTCTACATCAGATTAGCTTACTTTCAGCTCGACGTCGGGACGTGCGTTGGGCTCTACATCACGATTTAGCTTGTTTTCAGCTCTACGTCGGGATGTGTGTTCGGCTCTATGTCGGGACGTGTGTTGGGCTCTACATCAGGACTTAGCTTACATTCAGCTCTACGTCGGGACGTGTGTTGGGCTCTACGTCGGGACGTGTGTTGGGCTCTAGGTCGGGACGTGTGTTGGGCTCTACATCAGGATTTAGCTTACTTTCAGCTCTACGTCGGGATGTGTGTTGGGCTCTACATCGGGACGTCTGTTGGGCTCTACGTCGGGACGTCTGTTGCGCTCTACATCAGGATTTAGCTTACTTGCACCTCTACGTCGGGACGTGTGTTGGGCTCTACGTCGGGACGTGTGTTGGGCTCTACATCGGGACTTGTGTTGGGCTCTACATCAGGATTTAGCTTACTTTCAGCTCTACGTCGGGACGTGTGTTGGGCTCTACGTCGGGACGTGTGTTGGGCTCTACATCAGGATTTAGCTTACTTTCAGCTCTACGTCGGGACGTGTGTTGGGCTCTACGTCGGGACTTGTGTTGGGCTCTACATCAGGATTTAGCTTACTTTCAGCTCTACGTCGGCACGTGTGTTGGGCTCTACGTCGAGACATGTGTTGGGCTTGACATCAGGATTTAGCTTACTTTCATCTCTACGTCGGGACGTGTGTTGGGCTCTACGTCGGGACGTGTGTTGGGATCTACGTCGGGACGTGAGTTGGGCTCTACGTCAGGATTTAGCTTACTTTCAGCTCTACGTCGGGACGTGCGTTGGGCTCTACGTCAGGATTTAGCTTACTTTCATCTCTACGTAGGGACGTGCGTTGGGCTCTACGTCGGGATTTAGCTTAATTTTAGCTCTACGTCGGGACGTGCGTTGGGCTCTACGTCTGTAGTTAGCTAACTTTCAGCTCTACGTCGGGACGTGCGTTGGGCTCTATGTCGGGACGTGCGTTGGGCGCTACGTCGGGACGTGCGTTGGGCTCTACGTCGGGACGTGCGTTGGGCTCTACGTCGGGATTTAGCTTACTTTCAGCTCTACGTCGGGACGTGCGTTGGTCTCTACGTCGGGACGTGCGTTGGGCTCTACGTCGGGACGTGCGTTGGGCTCTATGTCGGGACGTGCGTTGGGTTCTACGTCGGGACGTGCGTTGGGCTCTACGTCTGTAGTTAGCTAACTTTCAGCTCTACGTTGGGACGCGCGTTGGGCTCTTCGTCTGTAGTTAGCTAACTTTCAGCTCTTCGTCGGGACGTGCGTTGGCCTCTACGTCGGGACGTGCGTTGGGCGCTACGTCGGGACGTGCGTTGGCCTCTACGTCGGGACGTGCGTTGGCCTCTACGTCGGGACGTGAGTTGGGCTCTACGTCGGGATTTAGCTTACTCTCAGCTCTACGTCGGGACGTGCGTTGGGCTCTACGTCAGGACGTGCGTTGGGCTCTACGTCGGGACACGCGTTGGGCTCTACGTCGGGATTTAGGTTACTTTCAGCTCTACGTCGGGACGTGCGTTGGGCTCTACGTCTGTAGTTAGCTACCTTTCAGCTCTACGTCGGGACGTGCGTTGGGCTCTACGTCGGGACGTGCGTTGGGCTCTACGTCGGGACGTGCGTTGGGCTCTACGTCTGTAGTTAGCTAACTTTCTGCTCTACGTCGGGACGTGCGTTGGGCTCTACGTCAGGACGTGCGTTGGGCTCTACGTCGGGACGTGCGTTGGGCTCTACGTCGGGATTTATCTTACTTTCAGCTCTACGTCGGGACGTGCGTTGGCCTCTACGTCGGCATTTAGCTTTCAGCTCTACGTCGGGACGTGCGTTGGGCTCTAAGTCGGGACGTGCGTTGGGCTCTACGTCGGGACACGCGTTGGGCTCTACGTCGGGACGCGCGTTGGGCTCTACGTCTGTAGTTAGCTAACTTTCAGCTCTACGTTGGGACCCGCGTTGGGCTCTTCGTTTGTAGTTAGCTAACTTTCAGCTCTACGTCGGGACCCGCGTTGGGCTCTTCGTCTGTAGTTAGCTAACTTTCAGCTCTACATCGGGATGTGCGTTGGGCTCTACCTCAGGATTTAGCTTACTTTCAGCTCTACGTCGGGACGTGCGTTGGGCTCTACGTCGGGACGTGATTTGGGCTCTACGTCAGGATTTAGATTACTTTCAGCTCTACGTCGGGACGTGCGTTGGGCTATACGTCTGTAGTGGCCTAACTTTCAGCTCTACGTCGGGACGTGCGTTGGGCTCTACGTCGGGACGTGCGTTGGGCTCTACGTCGGGACGTGCGTTGGGCTCTACGTCGGGACATGCGTTGGGCTCTACGTCGGGACGTGCGTTCGGCTCTACGTCTGTAGTGAGCTAACTTTCGGCTCTACGTCGGGACGTGCGTTGGGCTCTACATCGGGATTTAGCTTACTTTCAGCTCTACGTCGGGACGTGCGTTGGGCTCTACGTCGGGACGTGCGTTGGGCTCTACGTCGGGATGTGCGTTGGACTCTACGTCAGGATTTAGCTTACTTTCAGCTCTACGTCGTGAAGTGCGTTGGGCTCTACGTCGGGACGTGCGTTGGGCTCTACGTCGGGACATGCGTTGGGCTCTTCGTTGGGAAGTGTGTTGGGCTCTACGTCTGTAGTGAGCTAACTTTCAGCTCTACGTCGGGACGTGCGTTGGGCTCTACGTCGGGACGTGCGTTGGGCTCTACGTCGGGACGTGCGTTGGGCTCTACGTCAGGATTTAGCTTAATTTAAGCTCTACGTCGGGACGTGCGTTGGGCTCTACGTCGGGACGTGCGTTGGGCTCTACGTCGGGATGTGCGTTGGGCTCTACGTCAGGATTTAGCTTACTTTCAGCTCTACGTCGGGACGTGCGTTGGGCTCTACCTCGGGATGTGCGTTGGGCTCTACGTCGGGACGTGAGTTGGGCTCTACGTCAGGATTTAGCTTACTTTCAGCTCTACGTCGGGACGTGCGTTGGGCTCTACGTCAGGATTTAGCTTACTTTCATCTCTACGTAGGGACGTGCGTTGGGCTCTAGGTCGGGACGTGCGTTGGGCTCTACGTCGGGACGTGTGTTGGGCTCTACGTCGGGACGTGCGTTAGGCTCTACGTCTGTAGTTAGCTAACTTTCAGCTCTACGTCGGGACGTGCGTTGGGCTCTACGTCGAGACGTGCGTTGGGCTGTACGTCGGGACGTGCGTTGGGCTCTACGTCGGGACGTGTGTTGGGCTCTACGTCGGGATGTGTGTTGGGCTCTACGTCAGGATTTATGTTAATTTCAGCTCTACGTCGGGTCGTGCGTTGGGCACTACGTCGGGACGTGCGTTGGGCTCTACGTCGGGACGTGCGTTGGGCTCTACGTCGGGACGTGCGTTGGGCTCTACGTCGGGACGTGTGTTGGGATCTACATCAGGATTTAGGTTAATTTCAGCTCTTCGTCGGGTCGTTTGTTGGGCACTACGTCGGGACGTGTGATGGGATCTACATCAGGATTTAGCTTACTTTCAGCTCTACGTCGGGACGTGTGTTGGGCTCTACGTCGGGACGTGTGTTGGGCTCTACATCAGGATTTGGATTACTTTCAGCTCTTCGTCGGGACGTGTGTTGGTCTCTACGTCGGGACATGTGTTGGGCTGTACATCAGGATTTAGCTTACTTTTAGCTCTACGTGGGGACGTGTGTTGCGCTCGACATCAGGATTTAGCTTACTTTTAGCTCTACGTCGGGAGATGTGTTGGGCTCTACGTCGGGACGTGTGTTGGGCTCTACATCAGGATTTAGATTACTTTTAGCTCTACGTCGGGACTTGTGTTGGGCTCTACGTCGGGACGCGTGTTGGGCTCTACGTCGGGACGTGTGTTGGGCTCTACATCAGGGTTTACCTTACTTTCAGCTCTACGTCGGGACGTGTGCTGGGCTCTACGTCGGGACGTGTGCTGGGCTCTACGTCGCGACGTGTGTTGGAGTCTGCCTCGGGACGTGTGTTGGGCTCTACGTCGGGACGTGGGTTGGACTCTACATCAGGATTTAGCTTACTTTCAGCTCTACGTCGGGACGTGTGTTGGGCTCGACATCAGGATTTAGCTTAATTTCAGCTCTACGTCGGGACGTGTGTTGGGCTCTACATCAGGATTTAGCTTGTTTTCAGCTCTACCTCGGGACGTGCGTTGGGCTCTACGTCGGGACGTGCGCTGGGCTCTACGTCGGGACATGCGCTGGGCTCTACGTCGGGACGTGCGTTGGGCTCTACCTCGGGACTTGCGTTGGGCTCTACGTCGGGACGTGCGTTGTGCTCTACATCAGGGTTTAGCTTACTTTCAACTCTACGTCGGGACGTGTGTTGGGCTCTACGTCGGGACGTGTGTTGGGCTCTACGTCGGGACGTGTGTTGCGCTCTACGTCGGGACGTGTGTTGGGATCTACATCAGGATTTAGGTTAATTTCAGCACTACGTCGGGACGTGTGTTGGGCTCTACATCAGGTTTTAGCTTACTTTCAGCTCTACGTCGGGACGTGTGTTGGGCTCTACGTCGGGACGTGTGTTGGGCTCTACATCAGGATTTGGATTACTTTCAGCTCTTCGTCGGGACGTGTGTTGGGCTCTACGTCGGGACATGTGTTGGGCTGTACATCAGGATTTAGCTTAGTTTTAGCTCTACGTGGGGACGTGTGTTGGGCTCGACATCAGGATTTAGCTTACTTTTAGCTCTACGTCGGGACAAGTGTTGGGCTCTACGATGGGACGTGTGTTGGGCTGTACATCAGGATTTAGATTACTTTCAGCTCTACGTCGGGATGTGTGTTGGGCTCTAAGTCGGGACGTGTGTTGGGCTCTACATCAGGGTTTACCTTACTTTCAGCTCTACGTCGGGACGTGTGCTGGGCTCTACATCGAGACGTATGTTGGGCTCTACATCAGGGTTTACCTTACTTTCAGCTCTACGTCGGGACGTGTGTTGGGCTCTACGTCGGGACGTGTGCTGGGCTCTACGGCGGGACGTGTGCTGGGCTCTACATCGCGACGTGTGTTGGAGTCTGCCTCGGGACGTGTGTTGGCCTCTACGTCGGGACGTGTGTTGGGATCTACATCAGGATTTAGCTTGTTTTCACCTCTACGTCGGGACGTATGTTGGGCTCTACGTCGGGACGTGTGTTGGGCTCTACGTCGGGACGTGTGTTGGGCTCTAGATCAGGATTTATTATACTTTCAGCTCTACGAGGGGACGTGTGTTGGGCTCGACATCAGGATTTAGCGTACTTTCAGCTCTACGTGGGGACGTGTGTTGGGCTCTACGTCGGGACGTGTGTTGGGCTCCACGTCGGGACGCGTGTTGGGCTGCATGTCGGGACGTGTGTTGGGCTCTACGTCGGGATTTAGTTACTTTCAGCTCTACGTCGGGACGTGTGTTGGCCTCTACGTCGCGACGTGTGTTGGACTCTACGTCGCGACATGTGTTGGGCTGTACGTCGCGACGTGTGTTGGGCTCTGCGTCGCGACGTGTGTTGGGCTCTGCGTCGGGACGTGTGTTGGGCTCTACGTCGGGACGTGTTTTGGGCACTAGATCAGGATTTATCTTACTTTCAGCTCTACGAGGGGACGTGTGTTGGGCTCGACATCAGGATTTAGCGTACTTTCAGCTCTACGTGGGGACCTGTGTTGGGCTCTACGTCGGGACGTGTGTTGGGCTCCACGTCGGGACGCGTGTTGGGCTGCATGTCGGGACGTGTGTTGGGCTCTACGTCGGGACGTGTGTTGGGCTCCACGTCGGGACACGTGTTGGGCTGCATGTCGGGACGTGTGTTGGGCTCTGCGTCGGGACGTGTGTTGGGATCTACGTCGGGATTTAGTTACTTTCAGCTCTACGTCGGGACGTGCGTTGGGCTCTACGTCGGGACGTGTGTTGGGCTCTACGTCGGGATGTGTGTTGGGCTCTACGTCAGGATTTAGGTTAATTTCAGCTCTACGTCGGGTCGTGCGTTGGGCACTACGTCGGGACGTGCGTTGGGCTCTACGTCGGGACGTGCGTTGGGCTCTACGTCGGGACGTGTGTTGGGCTCTACGTGGGGACGTGTGTTGGCCTCTAGGTCGGGACGTGGGTTGGGCTCTACGTCCGGACGTGGGTTGGGCTCTACGTCAGGATGTGGGTTGGGCTCTACTTCGGGACGTCTGTCGGGCTCTACGTCGGGACATCTGTTGGGCTCTACGTCGTGACATGTGTTGGGCTCTGCGTCGGGACGTGTGTTGGTCTCTACGTCAGGATTTAGCTTACTTTCAGCTCTATGTCGGGACGTGTGTTGGGCTCTTCATCGGGACGTGCATTGGGCTCTACGTCGGGACGTGTGTTGGGCTCTACATCAGGATTTAGCTTACTTTTAGCTCTACGTCGGGACGTGTGTTGGGCTCTACGTCGGGACGTGTGTTGGGCTCTACGTCGGGACGTGTGTTGGGCTCTACATCAGGACTTAGCTTACTTTCGGCTCTACGTCGGGACGTGCGTTGGGCTCTACGTCGGGACGTGCGTTGGGCTCTATGTCGGGACGTGCGTTGGGCTCTACGTCGGGACGTGTGTTGGGTTCTACGTCTGTAATTAGCTAACGTTCAGCTCTACATCGAGACGTGTGTTGGGCTCTACGTCTGTAGTTAGCTGACTTTCAGCTGTACGTCGGGACGTGTGTTGGGCTCTACATCGGGATTTAGCTTACTTTCAGCTCTACGTCGGGACGTGTGTTGGGCTCTACATCAGGTTTAGCTTATATTGAGCTCTACGTCGGGACGTGTGCTGGGCTCTACGTCGGGACGTGTGTTGGGCTCTACATCAGTGTTTAGCTTACTTTCACCTCTACGTCGGGACATGTGTTGGGCTCTACGTCGGGACGTGTGTTGGGCTCTACGTCCGGACGTGTGTTTGGCTCTACGTCGGGACGTGTGTTGGGCTCCACGTCGGGACGTGTGTTGGGCTCGACATCAGGATTTAGCTTACTTTCAGCTCTACTTCGGGACGTGTGTTCGGCTCTACGTCGGGACGTGTGTTGGGCTCTTCGTCGGGACATCTGTTCGGCTCTACGTCGGGATGTAGCTTACTTTCAGCTCTATGTCGGGACGTGTGTTGGGCTCTACGTCGCAACGTGTGTTGGGCTCTACGTCGAGACGTATGTTGGGCTCTACATCAGGGTTTACCTTACTTTCAGCTCTACGTCGGGACGTGAGTTTGTGTCTACGTCGGGACGTGTGTTGGGCTCTACGTCGGGACGTCGGTTGGCTCTACGTCGGGACGTGTGTTGGGTTCTACGTCTGTAGTTAGCTAACGTTCAGCTCTACATCGAGACGTGTGTTGGGCTCTACGTCTGTAGTTAGCTGACTTTCAGCTGTACTTCGGGACGTGTGTTGGGCTCTACATCAGGATTTAGCTTACTTTCAGATCTACGTCGGGAAGTGTGTTGGGCTCGACATCAGGATTTAGCTTGTTTTCAGCTCTACGTCGGGACGTGTGTTGGGCTCTACGTCGGGACGTGTGTTGGGCTCTACATCAGGTTTAGCTTATATTGAGCTCTACGTCGGGACGTGTGTTGGGCTCTATGTCGGGACGTGTGTTGGGCTCTACATCAGTGTTTAGCTTACTTTCACCTCTACGTCGGGACATGTGTTGGGCTGTACGTCGGGACGTGTGTTGGGCTCTACGTCCGGACGTGTGTTGGGCTCTACGTCGGGACGTGTGTTGGGCTCTACGTCGGGACGTGTGTTGGGCTCGACATCAGGATTTAGCTTACTTTCAGCTCTACTTCAGGACGTGTGTTGGGCTCTACGTCGGGACGTGTGTTGGGCTCTTCGTCGGGACATCTGTTCGGCTCTACGTCGGGATGTGGCTTACTTTCAGCTCTATGTCGGGACGTGTGTTGGGCTCTATGTCGGGACGTGTGTTGGGCTCTATGTCGGGACGTGTGTTGGGCTCTACGTCGCGACGTGTGTTGGGCTCTACGTCGAGACGTATGTTGGGCTCTACATCAGGGTTTACCTTACTTTCAGCTCTACGTCGGGACGTGAGTTTGTGTCTACGTCGGGACGTGTGCTGGGCTCTACGTCGGGACGTATTTTGGGCTCTACGTCGCGACTTGTGTTGGAGTCTGGCCCGGGACGTGTGTTGGGCTCTACGTCGGGACGTGTGTTGGGCTCTACGTCGGGACGTCGGTTGGCCCTACGTCGGGACGTGTGATGGGCTCTACGTCGGGACGTGGGTTGGGCTCTACGTCGGGACGTGGGTTGGGCTCTACGTCGGGACGTCTGTCGGGCCCTAGGTCGGGACGTGGGTTGGGCTCTACGTCGGGACGTCTGTCGGGCTCTACGTCGGGACATCTGTTGGGCTCTACGTCGTGACATGTGTTGGGCTCTGCGTCGGGACGTGTGTTGGTCTCTACGTCAGGATTTAGCTTACTTTCAGCTCTATGTCGGGACGTGTGTTGGGCTCTTCATCGGGACGTGTGTTGGGCTCGACGTCGGGACGTGTGTTGGGCTCTACATCAGGATTTAGCTTACTTTTAGCTCTACGTCGGGACGTGTGTTGGGCTCTACGTCGGGACATGCATTGGGCTCTACGTCGGGACGTGTGTTGGGCTCTACGTCGGGACGTGTGTTGGGCTCTACGTTGGGACGTGTGTTGGGCTCTACATCAGGACTTAGCTTACTTTCGGCTCTACGTCGGGACGTGCGTTGGGCTCTACGTCGGGACGTGCGTTGGGTTCTATGTCTGTAGTTAGCTAACGTTCAGCTCTAAATCGAGACGTGTGTTGGGCTGTACGTCTGTAGTTAGCTTACTTTCAGCTGTACGTCGGGACGTGTGTTGGGCTCTACATCAGGATTTAGCTTACTTTCAGCTCTACGTCGGGACGTGCGTTGGGCTCTACATCGGGACGTGCGTTGGGCCCTACGTCGGGACGTGTGTTGGGTTCTACGTCTGTAGTTAGCTAACGTTCAGCTCTATATCGAGACGTGTGTTGGGCTCTACGTCTGTAGTTAGCTGACTTTCAGCTGTACGTCGGGACGCGTGTTGGGCTCTACATCAGGATTTAGCTTACTTTCAGCTCTACGTCGGGAAGTGTGTTGGGCTCGACATCAGGGTTTAGCTTGTTTTCAGCTCTACGTCGGGACGTGTGTTGGGCTCTACGTCGGGACGTGTGTTGGGCTCTACATCAGGTTTAGCTTATATTGAGCTCTACGTCGGGACGTGTGTTGGGCTCTACGTCGGGACGTGTGTTGGGCTCTACATCAGAATTAGCTTACTTTCACCTCTACGTCGGGACATGTGTTGGGATCTACGTCGGGACGTGTGTTGGGCTCTACATCGGTACGTGTGTTGGGCTCTACGTCGGGATGTGTGTTGGGCTCTACGTCGGGACGTGTGTTGGGCTCTACGTCGGGACGTGTGTTGGGCTCTACATCTGTAGATAGCTAACTTTCAGCTCTACGTCGGCACGTGCGTTGGGCTCTACGTCGGCACGTGCGTTGGGCTCTACGTCGGCACGTGCGTTGGGCTCTACGTCGGGACGTGCGTTGAGCTCTACGTCGGGACGTGCGTTGGGCTCTACGTCGGGACGTGTGTTGGGCTCTACATCAGGATTTAGCTTAATTTCAGCTCTACGTCGGGACGTGTGTTGGGCTCTACGTCGGGACGTGTGTTGGGCTCCATGTCGGGACTTGTGTTGGGTTCTACGTCTGTTGTTAGCTAACTTTCAGCTCTACGTTGGGACGTATGTTGGGCCCTACGACGGGACGTGTGTTGGGCCCTACGTCGGTACGTGTGTTGGGCCCTACGTCGGTACGTGAGTTGGGCCCTACGTCGGGACGTGTGTTGGGTTCTACGTCTGTAGTTAGCTAACGTTCAGCTCTACGTCGAGACGTGTGTTGGGCTCTACGTCTGTAGTTAGCTGGCTTTCAGCTGTACGTCGGGTCGTGTGTTGGGCTCTACATCAGGATTTAGCTTACTTTCAGCTCTACGTCGGGACGTGTGTTGGGCTCTACGTCGGGACGTGTGTTGGGCTCTACGTCGGGACGTGTGTTGTGCTCTACGTCGGGACTTGTGTTTGGCTCTACATCGGGACATGTGTTGGGCTCTACGTCGGGATGTGTGTTGGGCTCTACATCAGGATTTAGCTTACTTTGAGCTCTTCGTTGGGACGTGTGTTAGGCTCGGCATCAGGATTTAGCTTACTTTCAGGTCTACGTCGGGACGTGTGTTGGTCACTACGTTGGGACGTGTGTTGGGCTCTACGTCGGGATGTGTGTTGGGCTCTACGTCAGGATTTAGGTTAATTTCAGCTCTACGTCGGGTCGTGCGTTGGGCACTACGTCGGGACGTGCGTTGGGCTCTACGTCGGGACGTGCGTTGGGCTCTACGTCGGGACGTGTGTTGGGCTCTACGTCGGGACGTGTGTTGGCCTCTAGGTCGGGACGTGGGTTGGGCTCTACGTCCGGACGTGGGTTGGGCTCTACGTCAGGATGTGGGTTGGGCTCTACTTCGGGACGTCTGTCGGGCTCTACGTCGGGACATCTGTTGGGCTCTACGTCGTGACATGTGTTGGGCTCTGCGTCGGGACGTGTGTTGGTCTCTACGTCAGGATTTAGCTTACTTTCAGCTCTATGTCGGGACGTGTGTTGGGCTCTTCATCGGGACGTGTGTTGGGCTCTACGTCGGGACGTGTGTTGGGCTCTACATCAGGATTTAGCTTACTTTTAGCTCTACGTCGGGACGTGTGTTGGGCTCTACGTCGGGACGTGTGTTGGGCTCTACGTCGGGACGTGTGTTGGGCTCTACATCAGGACTTAGCTTACTTTCGGCTCTACGTCGGGACGTGCGTTGGGCTCTACGTCGGGACGTGCGTTGGGCTCTATGTCGGGACGTGCGTTGGGCTCTACGTCGGGACGTGTGTTGGGTTCTACGTCTGTAATTAGCTAACGTTCAGCTCTACATCGAGACGTGTGTTGGGCTCTACGTCTGTAGTTAGCTGACTTTCAGCTGTACGTCGGGACGTGTGTTGGGCTCTACATCGGGATTTAGCTTACTTTCAGCTCTACGTCGGGACGTGCGTTGGGCTCTACGTCGGGACGTGCGTTGGGCCCTACGTCGGGACGTGTGTTGGGTTCTACGTCTGTAGTTAGCTAACGTTCAGCTCTACATCGAGACGTGTGTTGGGCTCTACGTCTGTAGTTAGCTGACTTTCTGCTGTACGTCGGGACGTGTGTTGGGCTCTACATCAGGATTTAGCTTACTTTCAGCTCTACGTCGGGAAGTGTGTTGGGCACGACATCAGGATTTAGCTTGTTTTCAGCTCTACGTCGGGACGTGTGTTGGGCTCTACGTCGGGACGTGTGTTGGGCTCTACGTCGGGACGTGTGTTGGGCTCTACATCAGGTTTAGCTTATATTGAGCTCTACGTCGGGACGTGTGCTGGGCTCTACGTCGGGACGTGTGTTGGGCTCTACATCAGTGTTTAGCTTACTTTCACCTCTACGTCGGGACATGTGTTGGGCTCTACGTCGGGACGTGTGTTGGGCTCTACGTCCGGACGTGTGTTTGGCTCTACGTCGGGACGTGTGTTGGGCTCTACGTCGGGACGTGTGTTGGGCTCGACATCAGGATTTAGCTTACTTTCAGCTCTACTTCGGGACGTGTGTTCGGCTCTACGTCGGGACGTGTGTTGGGCTCTTCGTCGGGACATCTGTTCGGCTCTACGTCGGGATGTAGCTTACTTTCAGCTCTATGTCGGGACGTGTGTTGGGCTCTACGTCGCGACGTGTGTTGGGCTCTACGTCGAGACGTATGTTGGGCTCTACATCAGGGTTTACCTTACTTTCAGCTCTACGTCGGGACGTGAGTTTGTGTCTACGTCGGGACGTGTGTTGGGCTCTACGTCGGGACGTGTGTTGGGCTCTACGTCGGGACGTCGGTTGGCTCTACGTCGGGACGTGTGTTGGGTTCTACGTCTGTAGTTAGCTAACGTTCAGCTCTACATCGAGACGTGTGTTGGGCTCTACGTCTGTAGTTAGCTGACTTTCAGCTGTACTTCGGGACGTGTGTTGGGCTCTACATCAGGATTTAGCTTACTTTCAGATCTACGTCGGGAAGTGTGTTGGGCTCGACATCAGGATTTAGCTTGTTTTCAGCTCTACGTCGGGACGTGTGTTGGGCTCTACGTCGGGACGTGTGTTGGGCTCTACATCAGGTTTAGCTTATATTGAGCTCTACGTCGGGACGTGTGTTGGGCTCTATGTCGGGACGTGTGTTGGGCTCTACATCAGTGTTTAGCTTACTTTCACCTCTACGTCGGGACATGTGTTGGGCTGTACGTCGGGACGTGTGTTGGGCTCTACGTCCGGACGTGTGTTGGGCTCTACGTCGGGACGTGTGTTGGGCTCTACGTCGGGACGTGTGTTGGGCTCGACATCAGGATTTAGCTTACTTTCAGCTCTACTTCAGGACGTGTGTTGGGCTCTACGTCGGGACGTGTGTTGGGCTCTTCGTCGGGACATCTGTTCGGCTCTACGTCGGGATGTGGCTTACTTTCAGCTCTATGTCGGGACGTGTGTTGGGCTCTATGTCGGGACGTGTGTTGGGCTCTATGTCGGGACGTGTGTTGGGCTCTACGTCGCGACGTGTGTTGGGCTCTACGTCGAGACGTATGTTGGGCTCTACATCAGGGTTTACCTTACTTTCAGCTCTACGTCGGGACGTGAGTTTGTGTCTACGTCGGGACGTGTGCTGGGCTCTACGTCGGGACGTATTTTGGGCTCTACGTCGCGACTTGTGTTGGAGTCTGGCCCGGGACGTGTGTTGGGCTCTACGTCGGGACGTGTGTTGGGCTCTACGTCGGGACGTCGGTTGGCCCTACGTCGGGACGTGTGATGGGCTCTACGTCGGGACGTGGGTTGGGCTCTACGTCGGGACGTGGGTTGGGCTCTACGTCGGGACGTCTGTCGGGCCCTAGGTCGGGACGTGGGTTGGGCTCTACGTCGGGACGTCTGTCGGGCTCTACGTCGGGACATCTGTTGGGCTCTACGTCGTGACATGTGTTGGGCTCTGCGTCGGGACGTGTGTTGGTCTCTACGTCAGGATTTAGCTTACTTTCAGCTCTATGTCGGGACGTGTGTTGGGCTCTTCATCGGGACGTGTGTTGGGCTCGACGTCGGGACGTGTGTTGGGCTCTACATCAGGATTTAGCTTACTTTTAGCTCTACGTCGGGACGTGTGTTGGGCTCTACGTCGGGACATGCATTGGGCTCTACGTCGGGACGTGTGTTGGGCTCTACGTCGGGACGTGTGTTGGGCTCTACGTTGGGACGTGTGTTGGGCTCTACATCAGGACTTAGCTTACTTTCGGCTCTACGTCGGGACGTGCGTTGGGCTCTACGTCGGGACGTGCGTTGGGTTCTATGTCTGTAGTTAGCTAACGTTCAGCTCTAAATCGAGACGTGTGTTGGGCTGTACGTCTGTAGTTAGCTTACTTTCAGCTGTACGTCGGGACGTGTGTTGGGCTCTACATCAGGATTTAGCTTACTTTCAGCTCTACGTCGGGACGTGCGTTGGGCTCTACATCGGGACGTGCGTTGGGCCCTACGTCGGGACGTGTGTTGGGTTCTACGTCTGTAGTTAGCTAACGTTCAGCTCTATATCGAGACGTGTGTTGGGCTCTACGTCTGTAGTTAGCTGACTTTCAGCTGTACGTCGGGACGCGTGTTGGGCTCTACATCAGGATTTAGCTTACTTTCAGCTCTACGTCGGGAAGTGTGTTGGGCTCGACATCAGGGTTTAGCTTGTTTTCAGCTCTACGTCGGGACGTGTGTTGGGCTCTACGTCGGGACGTGTGTTGGGCTCTACATCAGGTTTAGCTTATATTGAGCTCTACGTCGGGACGTGTGTTGGGCTCTACGTCGGGACGTGTGTTGGGCTCTACATCAGAATTAGCTTACTTTCACCTCTACGTCGGGACATGTGTTGGGCTCTACGTCGGGACGTGTGTTGGGCTCTACATCGGTACGTGTGTTGGGCTCTACGTCGGGATGTGTGTTGGGCTCTACGTCGGGACGTGTGTTGGGCTCTACGTCGGGACGTGTGTTGGGCTCTACATCTGTAGATAGCTAACTTTCAGCTCTACGTCGGCACGTGCGTTGGGCTCTACGTCGGCACGTGCGTTGGGCTCTACGTCGGCACGTGCGTTGGGCTCTACGTCGGGACGTGCGTTGAGCTCTACGTCGGGACGTGCGTTGGGCTCTACGTCGGGACGTGTGTTGGGCTCTACATCAGGATTTAGCTTAATTTCAGCTCTACGTCGGGACGTGTGTTGGGCTCTACGTCGGGACGTGTGTTGGGCTCCATGTCGGGACTTGTGTTGGGTTCTACGTCTGTTGTTAGCTAACTTTCAGCTCTACGTTGGGACGTATGTTGGGCCCTACGACGGGACGTGTGTTGGGCCCTACGTCGGTACGTGTGTTGGGCCCTACGTCGGTACGTGAGTTGGGCCCTACGTCGGGACGTGTGTTGGGTTCTACGTCTGTAGTTAGCTAACGTTCAGCTCTACGTCGAGACGTGTGTTGGGCTCTACGTCTGTAGTTAGCTGGCTTTCAGCTGTACGTCGGGTCGTGTGTTGGGCTCTACATCAGGATTTAGCTTACTTTCAGCTCTACGTCGGGACGTGTGTTGGGCTCTACGTCGGGACGTGTGTTGGGCTCTACGTCGGGACGTGTGTTGTGCTCTACGTCGGGACTTGTGTTTGGCTCTACATCGGGACATGTGTTGGGCTCTACGTCGGGATGTGTGTTGGGCTCTACATCAGGATTTAGCTTACTTTGAGCTCTTCGTTGGGACGTGTGTTAGGCTCGGCATCAGGATTTAGCTTACTTTCAGGTCTACGTCGGGACGTGTGTTGGTCACTACGTTGGGACGTGTGTTGGGCTCTACGCCGGGACGTGTGTTGGGCTCTACGCCGGGACGTGTGTTGGGCTCTACATCAGGATTTAGATTACTTTCATCTCTACGTCGGGACGTGTGTTGGGCTCTACGTCGGGATGTGTGTTGGAGTCTACATCAGGATTTAGCTTACTTTCAGCTCTATGTGGGACGTGTGTTGGGCTCGACATCAGGATTTAGCTTACTTTCAGCTCTACGTCGGGACGTGTGTTGGGCTCTACGTCGGGACATGTGTTGGGCTCTACATCAGAATTTAGCGTACTTTCAGGTCTACGTCGGGACATGTGTTGGGCTCTACGTCAGGACGTCTGTTGGGCTCTACATCAGAATTTACCGTATTTTCAGCTCTACGTCGGGACGTGTGTTGGGCTCTACGTCGGTACGTGTGTTGGGCTCTACGTCGGGACGTGTGTTGTGCTCTGCGTCGCGACGAGTGTTGGACTCTGCGTTGGGACGTGTGTTGGGCTCTACGTCAGGACGTGTGTTGGTCTACGTCGGGACGTGTGTTGGGCTCTACGTCGGGACTTGTGTTGGTCTCTACGTCGGGACGTGTGTTGTGCTCTACGTCGGGACTTGTGTTGGGCTCTACGTCAGGACGTGTGTTGGGCTCTACGTCAGGACGTGTGTTGGGCTCTACGTCAGGACGTGTGTTGGACTCTACATCAGGATTTAGCTTTTTTTCAGCTCTACGTAGGGACGTGTGTTGGGCTCGACATCAGGGTTTACCTTACTTTCACCTCTACGTCGGGACGTGTGTTGGGTTCTACGTCGGGACGTATGTGGGGCTCTACGTCGGGACGTGTGTTGGGCTCTACATCAGGATTTAAATTACTTTCAGCTCTACGTCGGGACGTGTGTTGGGCTCTACATCAGGATTTAGATTACTTTCAGCTCTAAGTCGGAACGTGTGTTGGGCTCTACGTCGGGACGTGTGTTGGGCTCTACATCAGGATTTCGCGTACTTAAAGCTCTACGTCGGGACGTGCGTTGGGCTCTACGTCGGGACGTGCGTTGGGCTCTACGTCGGGACGTGTATTGGGCTCTACATCTGGATTTAGCTTATTTTCAGCTCTACGTCGGGACGTGTGTTGGGCTCTACGTCGCGACGTGTGTTGGTCTCTGCTTCGGGACGTGCGTTGGGCTCTACGTCGGGACGTGCGTTGGGCTCTACGTCGGGACGTGCGTTGGGCTCTACGTCGGGACGTGTGTTGGGCTCTACGTCGGGACGTGTGTTGGGCTCTACGTCGGGACGTGTGTTCGGCTCTACATCAGGATTTAGCTTACTTTCAGCTCTACGTCGGGACGTGTGTTGGGCTCTACGTCGGGACGTATGTTGGGCTCTACATCAGGATTTAGCTTACTTTCAGCTCTACGTCGGGACATGTGTTGGGCTCTACGTCGGGACGTGTGTTGGGCTCTACATCAGGGTTTAGCTTACTTTCAGCTCTACGTCGGGACGTGTGTTGGCCTTGACATCAGGATTTAGCTTACTTTCAGCTCTACGTCGGGACGTGTTTTGGGCTCTACGTCGGGACGTGTGTTGGGCTCTAGGTCGGGACCTGTGTTGGGCTCTACGTCGGGACATGTGTTGGAGTCTGCCTCGGGACGTGTGTTGGGCTCTACGTCGGGACGTGTGTTGGGCTCTACGTCAGGACGTCTGTTGGGCTCTACATCAGAATTTAGCGTACTTTCAGCTCTACTTCGGGACGTGTATTGGGCTCTACGTCGGGATGTGTGTTGGGCTCTACATCAGGATTTAGCTTACTTTCAGCTCTACGTGGGGACGTGTGTTTTGCTCGACATCAGGACTTAGCTTACTTTCAGCTCTACTTCGGGACGTGTCTTGGGCTCTACGTCGAGACGTCTGCTGGGCTCTACGTCGGGACATGTGTTGGGCTCTACATCAGGATTTAGCGTACTGTCAGCTCTACGTCGGGACGTGTGTTGGGCTCTACGTCGGGACGTGTGTTAGGCTCTACGTCGGGACGTGTGTTGGGCTCTACATCAGGATTTAGCTTACTTTCAGCTCTACGTTGGGACGTGTGTTGGGCTCTACATCGGGACTTGTGTTGGGCTCTACCTCAGGATTTAGCGTACTTTCAGCTCTGCGTCGGGACGAGTGTTGGGCTCTACATCTGTAGTTAGATAACTTTCAGATCTACGTCGGGACGTGTGTTGGGCTCTACATCGGGACGTGTGTTGGGCTCTACGTCGGGACATGCATTGGGCTCTACGTCGGGACGTGTGTTGGGCTCTACGTCGGGACGTGTGTTGGGCTCTACGTCGGGACGTGTGTTGGGCTCTACATCAGGACTTAGCTTACTTTCGGCTCTACGTCGGGACGTGCGTTGGGCTCTACGTCGGGACGTGCGTTGGGCTCTACGTCGGGACGTGCGTTGGGCTCTACGTCGGGACGTGTGTTGGGTTCTATGTCTGTAGTTAGCTAACGTTCAGCTCTACATCGAGACGTGTGTTGGGCTCTACGTCTTTAGTTAGCTTACTTTCAGCTGTACGTCGGGACGTGTGTTGGGCTCTACATCAGGATTTAGCTTACTTTCAGCTCTACGTCGGGAAGTGTGTTGGGCTCGACATCAGGGTTTAGCTTGTTTTCAGCTCTACGTCGGGACGTGTGTTGGGCTCTACGTCGGGACGTGTGTTGGGCTCTACGTCGGGACGTGTGTTGTGCTCTACGTCGGGACTTGTGTTTGGCTCTACATCGGGACATGTGTTGGGCTCTACGTCGGGATGTGTGTTGGGCTCTACATCAGGATTTAGCTTACTTTGAGCTCTTCGTTGGGACGTGTGTTAGGCTCGGCATCAGGATTTAGCTTACTTTCAGGTCTACGTCGGGACGTGTGTTGGGCTCTACGTCGGGACGTGTGTTGGGCTCTACATCAGGATTTAGCTTACCTTAAGCTCTACGTCGGGACGTGTGTTGGTCACTACGTTGGGACGTGTGTTGGGCTCTACGCCGGGACGTGTGTTGGGCTCTACGCCGGGACGTGTGTTGGGCTCTACATCAGGATTTAGATTACTTTCATCTCTACGTCGGGACGTGTGTTGGGCTCTACGTCGGGATGTGTGTTGGAGTCTACATCAGGATTTAGCTTACTTTCAGCTCTATGTGGGACGTGTGTTGGGCTCGAAATCAGGATTTAGCTTACTTTCAGCTCTACGTCGGGACGTGTGTTGGGCTCTACGTCGGGACATGTGTTGGGCTCTACATCAGAATTTAGCGTACTTTCAGGTCTACGTCGGGACATGTGTTGGGCTCTACGTCAGGACGTCTGTTGGGCTCTACATCAGAATTTAGCGTATTTTCAGCTCTACGTCGGGACGTGTGTTGGGCTCTACGTCGGTACGTGTGTTGGGCTCTACGTCGGGACGTGTGTTGTGCTCTGCGTCGCGACGAGTGTTGGACTCTGCGTTGGGACGTGTGTTGGGCTCTACGTCAGGACGTGTGTTGGTCTACGTCGGGACGTGTGTTGGGCTCTACGTCGGGACTTGTGTTGGTCTCTACGTCGGGACGTGTGTTGTGCTCTACGTCGGGACTTGTGTTGGGCTCTACGTCAGGACGTGTGTTGGGCTCTACGTCAGGACGTGTGTTGGGCTCTACGTCAGGACGTGTGTTGGGCTCTACATCAGGATTTAGCTTTTTTTCAGCTCTACGTAGGGACGTGTGTTGGGCTCGACATCAGGGTTTACCTTACTTTCACCTCTACGTCGGGACGTGTGTTGGGTTCTACGTCGGAACGTGTGTTGGGCTCTACGTCGGGACGTGTGTTGGGCTCTACATCAGGATTTCGCGTACTTAAAGCTCTACGTCGGGACGTGCGTTGGGCTCTACGTCGGGACGTGCGTTGGGCTCTACGTCGGGACGTGTATTGGGCTCTACATCTGGATTTAGCTTATTTTCAGCTCTACGTCGGGACGTGTGTTGGGCTCTACGTCGCGACGTGTGTTGGTCTCTGCTTCGGGACGTGCGTTGGGCTCTACGTCGGGACGTGCGTTGGGCTCTACGTCGGGACGTGCGTTGGGCTCTACGTCGGGACGTGCGTTGGGCTCTACGTCGGGACGTGTGTTGGGCTCTACGTCGGGACGTGTGTTCGGCTCTACATCAGGATTTAGCTTACTTTCAGCTCTACGTCGGGACGTGTGTTGGGCTCTACGTCGGGACGTATGTTGGGCTCTACATCAGGATTTAGCTTACTTTCAGCTCTACGTCGGGACATGTGTTGGGCTCTACGTCGGGACGTGTGTTGGGCTCTACATCAGGGTTTAGCTTACTTTCAGCTCTACGTCGGGACGTGTGTTGGCCTTGACATCAGGATTTAGCTTACTTTCAGCTCTACGTCGGGACGTGTTTTGGGCTCTACGTCGGGACGTGTGTTGGGCTCTAGGTCGGGACCTGTGTTGGGCTCTACGTCGGGACATGTGTTGGAGTCTGCCTCGGGACGTGTGTTGGGCTCTACGTCGGGACGTGTGTTGGGCTCTACGTCAGGACGTCTGTTGGGCTCTACATCAGAATTTAGCGTACTTTCAGCTCTACTTCGGGACGTGTATTGGGCTCTACGTCGGGATGTGTGTTGGGCTCTACATCAGGATTTAGCTTACTTTCAGCTCTACGTGGGGACGTGTGTTTGGCTCGACATCAGGACTTAGCTTACTTTCAGCTTTACTTCGGGACGTGTCTTGGGCTCTACGTCGAGACGTCTGCTGGGCTCTACGTCGGGACATGTGTTGGGCTCTCCATCAGGATTTAGCGTACTGTCAGCTCTACGTCGGGACGTGTGTTGGGCTCTACGTCGGGACGTGTGTTAGGCTCTACGTCGGGACGTGTGTTGGGCTCTACATCAGGATTTAGCTTACTTTCAGCTCTACGTTGGGACGTGTGTTGGGCTCTACATCGGGACGTGTGTTGGGCTCTACCTCAGGATTTAGCGTACTTTCAGCTCTGCGTCGGGACGAGTGTTGGGCTCTACATCTGTAGTTAGATAACTTTCAGATCTACGTCGGGACGTGTGTTGGGCTCTACATCGGGACGTGTGTTGGGCTCTACGTCGGGACATGCATTGGGCTCTACGTCGGGACGTGTGTTGGGCTCTACGTCGGGACGTGTGTTGGGCTCTACGTCGGGACGTGTGTTGGGCTCTACATCAGGACTTAGCTTACTTTCGGCTCTACGTCGGGACGTGCGTGGGGCTCTACGTCGGGACGTGCGTTTGGCTCTACGTCGGGACGTGCGTTGGGCTCTACGTCGGGACGTGTGTTGGGTTCTATGTCTGTAGTTAGCTAACGTTCAGCTCTACATCGAGACGTGTGTTGGGCTCTACGTCTTTAGTTAGCTTACTTTCAGCTGTACGTCGGGACGTGTGTTGGGCTCTACATCAGGGTTTAGCTTACTTTCAGCTCTACGTCGGGAAGTGTGTTGGGCTCGACATCAGGGTTTAGCTTGTTTTCAGCTCTACGTCGGGACGTGTGTTGGGCTCTACGTCGGGACGTGTGTTGGGCTCTACATCAGAATTAGCTTACTTTCACCTCTGCGTCGGGACATGTGTTGGGCTCTACGTCGGGACGTGTGTTGGGCTCTACATCGGAACGTGTGTTGGGCTCTACGTCGGGATGTGTGTTGGGCTCTACGTCGGGACGTGTGTTGGGCTCTACGTCGGGACGTGTGTTGGGCTCTACATCTGTAGATAGCTAACTTTCAGCTCTACGTCGGCACGTGCGTTGGGCTCTACTTCGGCACGTGCGTTGGGCTCTACGTCGGCACGTGCGTTGAGCTGTACGTCGGGACGTGCGTTGGGCTCTACGTCAGGACGTGTGTTGGGCTCTACATCAGGATTTAGCTTAATTTCAGCTCTACGTCGGGACGTGTGTTGGGCTCTACGTCGGGACGTGCGTTGGGCTCTACGTCGGGACGTGTGTTGGGTTCTATGTCTGTAGTTAGCTAACGTTCAGCTCTACATCGAGACGTGTGTTGGGCTCTACGTCTTTAGTTAGCTTACTTTCAGCTGTACGTCGGGACGTGTGTTGGGCTCTACATCAGGATTTAGCTTACTTTCAGCTCTACGTCGGGAAGTGTGTTGGGCTCGACATCAGGGTTTAGCTTGTTTTCAGCTCTACGTCGGGACGTGTGTTGGGCTCTACGTCGGGACGTGTGTTGGGCTCTACATCAGAATTAGCTTACTTTCACCTCTACGTCGGGACATGTGTTGGGCTCTACGTCGGGACTTGTGTTGGGCTCCATGTCGGGACTTGTGTTGGGTTCTACGTCTGTTGTTAGCTAACTTTCAGCTCTACGTTGGGACGTATGTTGGGCCCTACGTCGGGCGTGTGTTGGGCCCTACGTCGGTACATGTGTTGGGCCCTACGTCGGTACGTGAGTTGGGCCCTACGTCGGGACGTGTGTTGGGTTCTACGTCTGTAGTTAGCTAACGTTCAGCTCTACGTCGAGACGTGTGTTGGGCTCTACGTCTGTAGTTAGCTGACTTTCAGTTGTACGTCGGGTCGTGTGTTGGGCTCTACATCAGGATTTAGCTTACTTTCAGCTCTACGTCGGGACGTGTGTTGGGCTCTACGTCGGGACGTGTGTTGGGCTCTACGTCGGGACGTGTGTTGTGCTCTACGTCGGGACGTGTGTTTGGCTCTACATCGGGACATGTGTTGGGCTCTACGTCGGGATGTGTGTTGGGCTCTACATCAGGATTTAGCTTACTTTGAGCTCTTCGTTGGGACGTGTGTTAGGCTCGGCATCAGGATTTAGCTTACTTTCAGGTCTACGTCGGGACGTGTGTTGGGCTCTACGTCGGGACGTGTGTTGGGCTCTACATCAGGATTTAGCTTACTTTAAGCTCTACGTCGGGACGTGTGTTGGTCACTACGTTGGGACGTGTGTTGGGCTCTACGCCGGGACGTGTGTTGGGCTCTACATCAGGATTTAGCTTACTTTCAGCTCTACGTCGCGACATGTGTTGGGCTCTACGTCGGGACGTGTGTTGGGCTCTACATCAGGATTTAGATTACTTTCATCTCTACGTCGGGACGTGTGTTGGGCTCTACGTCGGGATGTGTGTTGGAGTCTACATCAGGATTTAGCTTACTTTCAGCTCTATGTGGGACGTGTGTTGGGCTCGACATCAGGATTTAGCTTACTTTCAGCTCTACGTCGGGACGTGTGTTGGGCTCTACGTCGGGACATGTGTTGGGCTCTACATCAGAATTTAGCATACTTTCAGGTCTACGTCGGGACATGTGTTGGGCTCTACGTCAGGACGTCTGTTGGGCTCTACATCAGAATTTAGCGTATTTTCAGCTCTACGTCGGGACGTGTGTTGGGCTCTACGTCGGTACGTGTGTTGGGCTCTACATCGGGACGTGTGTTGTGCTCTACGTCGGGACGTGTGTTTGGCTCTACATCGGGACATGTGTTGGGCTCTACGTCGGGATGTGTTTTGGGCTCTACATCAGGATTTAGCTTACTTTGAGCTCTTCGTTGGGACGTGTGTTAGGCTCGGCATCAGGATTTAGCTTACTTTCAGGTCTACGTCGGGACGTGTGTTGGGCTCCACGTCTGGACGAGTGTTGGGCTCTACGTCGGGACGAGTGTTGGGCCCTACGTCGGGACGAGTGTTGGGCTCTACGTCGGGACGAGTGTTGGGCTCTACGTCGGGACGAGTGTTGGGCTCTACATAACCATTTAGCTTACTTTCAGCTGTACGTCGGGATGTGTGTTGGGCTCTACGTCGGGACGTGTGTTGGGCTCTACGTCGGGACGTGTGTTGGGCTCTACATCAGGATCTAGCTTGTTTTCAGCTCTACATCGGGACACGTGTTATGCTCTAAGTTGGGACGTGTGTTGGGCTCTAATTCGGGTCGTGTGTTGGGCTCTACGTCGGGACGTGTGTTGGGCTCTACATCAGGATCTAGCATACTTTCAGTTCTACGTCGGGACACGTGTTATGCTCTAAGTCGGGACGTGTGTTGGGCTCTACATCAGATTTAGCTTCCTTTCAGCTGTACGTTGGGACGTGTGTTGGGCTCTACGTCGGAATGTGTGTTGGGCTCGACATCAGGATTTAGCTTACTTTCAGCTCTACGTCGGGACGTGTGTTGGGCTCTACGTCGGGACGTGTGTTGGGCTCTACATCAGGATTCAGCGTACTTTCAGCTCTACTTCGGGACGTTTCTTGGGCTCTACGTCGGGACGTGTGTTGGGCTCTATGTTGGGATGTGTGTTGGGCTCTACGTCGGGATTTAGCTTACTTTCAGCTCTACGTCGGGACGTGTGTTGGGCTCTATGTCGGGACGTGTGTTGGGCTCTACGTCGCGACGTGTGTTGGGCTCTACGTCGAGACGTATGTTGGGCTCTACGTCGAGACGTATGTTGGGCTCTACATCAGGGTTCAGCTTACTTTCAGCTCTACGTCGGGACGTGTGCTGGTCTCCACGTCGGGACGTCTGTTGGGTTCTACGTTGCACTGTGTGTTGGGCTCCACGTCGAGACGTATGTTGGGCTCTACATCACGATTTAGCGTACTTTCAGCTCTACTTCTGAACGTGTGTTGGGCTCTACGTTGGGACGTGTGTTGGGCTCTACATCAGGATTTAGCTTACTTTCAGCTCTACGTCAGGACATGTGTTGGGCTCTACGTCGGGACGAGTGTTGGGTCTACGTCTAGACGAGTGTTGGGCTCTACGTCGGGACGTGTGTTGGGCTCTTCGTCGGGACGTCTGTTGGGCTCTACGTCGGGATTTAGCTTACTTTCAGCTCTACGTCGGGACGTGCGTTGGGCTCTACATCAGGATTTAGCTTACTTTCAGCTCTACGTCAGGACGTGTGTTGGGCTCTACATCAGGAATTAGCTTATTTTCAGCTCTACGTCGGGACGTGTGTTGGGCTCTACGTCGGGACGTGTGTTGGGCTCTACGTCGGGACGTCTGTTGGGCTCTACGTCGGGACGTGTGTTGGGCTCTAGATCAGGATTTAGCTTACTTTCAGCTCTACGAGGGGACGTGTGTTGGGCTCGACATCAGGATTTAGCTTACTTTCAACTGTACGTTGGGACGCGTATTGGGCTCTACGTCGGGAAGTGTGTTGGGCTCTAGATCAGGATTTAGCTTACTTTCAGCTCTACGAGGGGACGTGTGTTAGGCTCGGCATCAGGATTTAGCTTACTTTCAGCTCTACGTCGGGACATGTGTTGTGCTCTACGTCGGGACGTGTGTTGGGCTCTACGTCGGGACGTGTGTTGGGCTCTACGTCGGGACGAGTGTTGGGCTCTACGTCGGGACGAGTGTTGGGCCCTACGTCGGGACGAGTGTTGGGCTCTAAGTCGGGACGAGTGTTGGGCTCTACGTCGGGACGTGTGTTGGGCTCTACGTCGGGACGAGTGTTGGGCGCTACATAAGGATTTTGCTTACTTTCAGCTCTACGTCGGGACGAGTGTTGGGCTCTACGTCGGGACGTGTGTTGGGATCTACATCAGGATTTAGCTTAATTTCAGCTCTACGTCGGGACGTGTTTTGGACACTACGTCGGGACGTGTGTTGGGCTCTACGTCGGGATGTGTGTTGGGCTCTACATGAGGATTTAGATTACTTTCAGCTCTTCGTCTGGACGTGTGTTGGGCTCTACCTCGGGACATGTGTTGGGCTCTACATCAGGATTTAGCTTACTTTCAGCTCTACGTGGGGACGTGTGTTGGGCTTGACATCAGGATTTAGCTTACTTTCAGCTCTACGTCGGGACATGTGTTGGGCTCTACGTCGGGACGTGCGTTGGGCTCTACGTCGGGACGTGTGTTGGGCTCTACATCAGGATTTAGCGTACTTTCAGCTCTACGTCGGGACGTGCGTTGGGCTCTACGTCGGGACGTGCGTTGGGCTCTACGTCGGGACGTGTGTTGGGCTCTACGTCGGGACGTCTGTTGGGTTCTACGTCGCGACGTGTGTTGGGCTCTACGTCGAGACGTATGTTGGGCTCTACATCAGGATTTAGCTTACTTTCAGCTCTACGTCGGGACGTGTGTTGGGCTCTACGTCGGGACGTCTGTTGGGCTCTACATCAGGATTTAGATTGCTGTCAGCTCTACGTCGGGACGTGTGTTGGGCAGTACGTCGGGACGTGTGTTGGGCACTACGTCGGGACGTGTGTTGGGCTCTACGTTGGGACCTGCGTTGGGCTCTACGTCGGGAAGTGTGTTGGGCTCTACGTCGGGACGTGTGTTGGGCTCTACATCAGATTAGCTTACTTTCAGCTCGACGTCGGGACGTGCGTTGGGCTCTACATCACGATTTAGCTTGTTTTCAGCTCTACGTCGGGATGTGTGTTCGGCTCTATGTCGGGACGTGTGTTGGGCTCTACATCAGGACTTAGCTTACATTCAGCTCTACGTCGGGACGTGTGTTGGGCTCTACGTCGGGACGTGTGTTGGGCTCTAGGTCGGGACGTGTGTTGGGCTCTACATCAGGATTTAGCTTACTTTCAGCTCTACGTCGGGATGTGTGTTGGGCTCTACATCGGGACGTCTGTTGGGCTCTACGTCGGGACGTCTGTTGGGCTCTACATCAGGATTTAGCTTACTTGCACCTCTACGTCGGGACGTGTGTTGGGCTCTACGTCGGGACGTGTGTTGGGCTCTACATCGGGACTTGTGTTGGGCTCTACATCAGGATTTAGCTTACTTTCAGCTCTACGTCGGGACGTGTGTTGGGCTCTACGTCGGGACGTGTGTTGGGCTCTACATCAGGATTTAGCTTACTTTCAGCTCTACGTCGGGACGTGTGTTGGGCTCTACGTCGGGACTTGTGTTGGGCTCTACATCAGGATTTAGCTTACTTTCAGCTCTACGTTGGCACGTGTGTTGGGCTCTACGTCGAGACATGTGTTGGGCTTGACATCAGGATTTAGCTTACTTTCATCTCTACGTCGGGACGTGTGTTGGGCTCTACGTCGGGACGTGTGTTGGGATCTACGTCGGGACGTGAGTTGGGCTCTACGTCAGGATTTAGCTTACTTTCAGCTCTACGTCGGGACGTGCGTTGGGCTCTACGTCAGGATTTAGCTTACTTTTATCTCTACGTAGGGACGTGCGTTGGGCTCTAGGTCGGGACGTGCGTTGGGCTCTACGTCGGGACGTGTGTTGGGCTCTACGTCGGGACGTGCGTTAGGCTCTACGTCTGTAGTTAGCTAACTTTCAGCTCTACGTCGGGACGTGCGTTGGGCTCTACGTCGAGACGTGCGTTGGGCTGTACGTCGGGACGTGCGTTGGGCTCTACGTCGGGACGTGCGTTGGGCTCTACGTCGGGACGTGTGTTGGGCTCTACGTCGGGATGTGTGTTGGGCTCTACGTCAGGATTTATGTTAATTTCAGCTCTACGTCGGGTCGTGCGTTGGGCACTACGTCGGGACGTGCGTTGGGCTCTACGTCGGGACGTGCGTTGGGCTCTACGTCGGGACGTGCGTTGGGCTCTACGTCGGGACGTGTGTTGGGATCTACATCAGGATTTAGGTTAATTTCAGCTCTACGTCGGGTCGTTTGTTGGGCACTACGTCGGGACGTGTGATGGGCTCTACATCAGGATTTAGCTTACTTTCAGCTCTACGTCGGGACGTGTGTTGGGCTCTACGTCGGGACGTGTGTTGGGCTCTACATCAGGATTTGGATTACTTTCAGCTCTTCGTCGGGACGTGTGTTGGTCTCTACGTCGGGACATGTGTTGGGCTGTACATCAGGATTTAGCTTACTTTTAGCTCTACGTGGGGACGTGTGTTGCGCTCGACATCAGGATTTAGCTTACTTTTAGCTCTACGTCGGGAGATGTGTTGGGCTCTACGTCGGGACGTGTGTTGGGCTCTACATCAGGATTTAGATTACTTTCAGCTCTACGTCGGGACTTGTGTTGGGCTCTACGTCGGGACGTGTGTTGGGCTCTACGTCGGGACGTGTGTTGGGCTCTACATCAGGGTTTACCTTACTTTCAGCTCTACGTCGGGACGTGTGCTGGGCTCTACGTCGGGACGTGTGCTGGGCTCTACGTCGCGACGTGTGTTGGAGTCTGCCTCGGGACGTGTGTTGGGCTCTACGTCGGGACGTGGGTTGGACTCTACATCAGGATTTAGCTTACTTTCAGCTCTACGTCGGGACGTGCGTTGGGCTCTACGTCGGGACGTGCGTTGGGCTCTACGTCTGTAGTTAGCTAACTTTCAGCTCTACGTCGGGACGTGCGTTGGGCTCTACGTCGGGACGTGAGTTGGGCTCTACGTCGGGACGTGCGTTGGGCTCTTCGTCGGGATTTAGCTTACTTTCAGCTCTACGTCGGGACGTGCGTTGGCCTCTAAGTCGGCATTTAGCTTACTTTCAGCTCTACGTCGGGACGTGCGTTGGGCTCTACGTCGGGACGTGCGTTGGGCTCTACATCGGGACGTGCGTTGGGCTCTACGTCGGGACGTGCGTTGGGTTCTACGTCGGGACGTGCGTTGGGATCTACGTCTGTAGTTAGCTAACTTTCTGCTCTACGTCGGGACGTGCGTTGGGCTCTACGTCTGTAGTTAGCTAACTTTCAGCTCTACGTCGGGACGTGCGTTGGGCGCTACGTCGGGACGTGCGTTGGGCTCTACGTCGGGACGTGCGTTGGGCTCTACGTCGGGATTTAGGTTACTTTCAGCTCTACGTCAGGACGTGCGTTGGCCTCTACGTCGGGACGTGCGTTGGGCGCTACGTCGGGACGTGCGTTGGCCTCTACGTCGCGACGTGCGTTGGCCTCTACGTCGGGATTTAGCTTACTTTCAGCTCTACGTCGGGACGTGCGTTGGCCTCTACGTCGGGACGTGCGTTGGGCTCTACGTCGGGACGCGCGTTGGGCTCTACGTCTGCAGTTAGCTAACTTTCAGCTCTACGTCGGCACGTGCGTTGGGCTCTACGTCGGTACGTGCGTTGGGCTCTACGTCGGTATTTAGCTTACTTTCAGCTCTACGTCGGGACGTGCGTTGGGCTCTACGTCGGGACGTGCGTTGGGCTCTACGTCGCGACGTGCGTTGGGCTCTACGTCGGGATTTAGCTTAATTTTAGCTCTACGTCGGGACGTGCGTTGGGCTCTACGTCTGTAGTTAGCTAACTTTCAGCTCTACGTCGGGACGTGCGTTGGGCTCTATGTCGGGACGTGCGTTGGGCGCTACGTCGGGACGTGCGTTGGGCTCTACGTCGGGACGTGCGTTGGGCTCTACGTCGGGATTTAGCTTACTTTCAGCTCTACGTCGGGACGTGCGTTGGTCTCTACGTCGGGACGTGCGTTGGGCTCTACGTCGGGACGTGCGTTGGGCTCTATGTCGGGACGTGCGTTGGGTTCTACGTCGGGACGTGCGTTGGGCTCTACGTCTGTAGTTAGCTAACTTTCAGCTCTACGTTGGGACGCGCGTTGGGCTCTTCGTCTGTAGTTAGCTAACTTTCAGCTCTTCGTCGGGACGTGCGTTGGCCTCTACGTCGGGACGTGCGTTGGGCGCTACGTCGGGACGTGCGTTGGCCTCTACGTCGGGACGTGCGTTAGCCTCTACGTCGGGACGTGCGTTGGGCTCTACGTCGGGATTTAGCTTACTCTCAGCTCTACGTCGGGACGTGCGTTGGGCTCTACGTCAGGACGTGCGTTGGGCTCTACGTCGGGACACGCGTTGGGCTCTACGTCGGGATTTAGGTTACTTTCAGCTCTACGTCGGGACGTGCGTTGGGCTCTACGTCTGTAGTTAGCTACCTTTCAGCTCTACGTCGGGACGTGCGTTGGGCTCTACGTCGGGACGTGCGTTGGGCTCTACGTCGGGACGTGCGTTGGGCTCTACGTCAGGACGTGCGTTGGGCTCTACGTCGGGATTTAGCTTACTTTCAGCTCTACGTCGGGACGTGCGTTGGGCTTTACGTCGGGACGTGCGTTGGGCTCTACGTCTGTAGTTAGCTAACTTTCTGCTCTACGTCGGGCCGTGCGTTGGGCTCTACGTCAGGACGTGCGTTGGGCTCTACGTCGGGACGTGCGTTGGGCTCTACGTCGGGATTTAGCTTACTTTCAGCTCTACGTCGGGACGTGCGTTGGCCTCTACGTCGGCATTTAGCTTTCAGCTCTACGTCGGGACGTGCGTTGGGCTCTACGTCGAGACGTGCGTTGGGCTCTACGTCGGGACACGCGTTGGGCTCTACGTCGGGACGCGCGTTGGGCTCTACGTCTGTAGTTAGCTAACTTTCAGCTCTACGTCGGGACCCGCGTTGGGCTCTTCGTTTGTAGTTAGCTAACTTTCAGCTCTACGTCGGGACCCGCGTTGGGCTCTTCGTCTGTAGTTAGCTAACTTTCAGCTCTACATCGGGATGTGCGTTGGGCTCTACCTCAGGATTTAGCTTACTTTCAGCTCTACGTCGGGAGGTGCGTTGGGCGCTACGTCGGGACGTGCGTTGGGCTCTACGTCGGGACGTGATTTGGGCTCTACGTCAGGATTTAGATTACTTTCAGCTCTACGTCGGGACGTGCGTTGGGCTATACGTCTGTAGTGGCCTAACTTTCAGCTCTACGTCGGGACGTGCGTTGGGCTCTACGTCGGGACGTGCGTTGGGCTCTACGTCGGGACGTGCGTTGGGCTCTACGTCGGGACATGCGTTGGGCTCTACGTCGGGACGTGCGTTCGGCTCTACGTCTGTAGTGAGCTAACTTTCGGCTCTACGTCGGGACGTGCGTTGGGCTCTACATCGGGATTTAGCTTACTTTCAGCTCTACGTCGGGACGTGCGTTGGGCTCTACGTCGGGAGTTGCGTTGGGCTCTACGTCGGGATGTGCGTTGGACTCTACGTCAGGATTTAGCTTACTTTCATTTCTACGTCGTGACGTGCGTTGGGCTCTACGTCGGGACGTGCGTTGGGCTCTACGTCGGGACATGCGTTGGGCTCTTCGTTGGGAAGTGTGTTGGGCTCTACGTCTGTAGTGAGCTAACTTTCAGCTCTACGTCGGGACGTGCGTTGGGCTCTACGTCGGGACGTGCGTTGGGCTCTACGTCGGGACGTGCGTTGGGCTCTACGTCAGGATTTAGCTTAATTTAAGCTCTACGTCGGGACGTGCGTTGGGCTCTACGTCGGGACGTGCGTTGGGCTCTACGTCGGGATGTGCGTTGGGCTCTACGTCAGGATTTAGCTTACTTTCAGCTCTACGTCGGGACGTGCGTTGGGCTCTACCTCAGGATGTGCGTTGGGCTCTACGTCGGGACGTGAGTTGGGCTCTACGTCAGGATTTAGCTTACTTTCAGCTCTACGTCGGGACGTGCGTTGGGCTCTACGTCAGGATTTAGCTTACTTTCATCTCTACGTAGGGACGTGCGTTGGGCTCTAGGTCGGGACGTGCGTTGGGCTCTACGTCGGGACGTGTGTTGGGCTCTACGTCGGGACGTGCGTTAGGCTCTACGTCTGTAGTTAGCTAACTTTCAGCTCTACGTCGGGACGTGCGTTGGGCTCTACGTCGAGACGTGCGTTGGGCTGTACGTCGGGACGTGCGTTGGGCTCTACGTCGGGACGTGCGTTGGGCTCTACGTCGGGACGTGTGTTGGGCTCTACGTCGGGATGTGTGTTGGGCTCTACGTCAGGATTTATGTTAATTTCAGCTCTACGTCGGGTCGTGCGTTGGGCACTACGTCGGGACGTGCGTTGGGCTCTACGTCGGGACGTGCGTTGGGCTCTACGTCGGGACGTGCGTTGGGCTCTACGTCGGGACGTGTGTTGGGATCTACATCAGGATTTAGGTTAATTTCAGCTCTTCGTCGGGTCGTTTGTTGGGCACTACGTCGGGACGTGTGATGGGCTCTACATCAGGGTTTACCTTACTTTCAGCTCTACGTCGGGACGTGTGCTGGGCTCTACGTCGGGACGTGTGCTGGGCTCTACGTCGCGACGTGTGTTGGAGTCTGCCTCGGGACGTGTGTTGGGCTCTACGTCGGGACGTGGGTTGGACTCTACATCAGGATTTAGCTTACTTTCAGCTCTACGTCGGGACGTGTGTTGGGCTCTACGTCGGGACGTGTGTTGGGCTCTACATCAGGATTTGGATTACTTTCAGCTCTTCGTCGGGACGTGTGTTGGTCTCTACGTCGGGACATGTGTTGGGCTGTACATCAGGATTTAGCTTACTTTTAGCTCTACGTGGGGACGTGTGTTGCGCTCGACATCAGGATTTAGCTTACTTTTAGCTCTACGTCGGGAGATGTGTTGGGCTCTACGTCGGGACGTGTGTTGGGCTCTACATCAGGATTTAGATTACTTTCAGCTCTACGTCGGGACTTGTGTTGGGCTCTACGTCGGGACGTGTGTTGGGCTCTACGTCGGGACGTGTGTTGGGCTCTACATCAGGGTTTACCTTACTTTCAGCTCTACGTCGGGACGTGTGCTGGGCTCTACGTCGGGACGTGTGCTGGGCTCTACGTCGCGACGTGTGTTGGAGTCTGCCTCGGGACGTGTGTTGGGCTCTACGTCGGGACGTGGGTTGGACTCTACATCAGGATTTAGCTTACTTTCAGCTCTACGTCGGGACGTGTGTTGGGCTCGACATCAGGATTTAGCTTGTTTTCAGCTCTACCTCGGGACGTGCGTTGGGCTCTACGTCGGGACGTGTGCTGGGCTCTACGTCGGGACATGCGCTGGGCTCTACGTCGGGACGTGCGTTGGGCTCTACCTCGGGACTTGCGTTGGGCTCTACGTCGGGACGTGCGTTGTGCTCTACATCAGGGTTTAGCTTACTTTCAACTCTACGTCGGGACGTGTGTTGGGCTCTACGTCGGGACGTGTGTTGGGCTCTACGTCGGGACGTGTGTTGCGCTCTACGTCGGGACGTGTGTTGGGCTCTACGTCGGGACGTGCGTTGGGCTCTACGTCGGGACGTGTGTTGGGATCTACATCAGGATTTAGGTTAATTTCAGCACTACGTCGGGACGTGTGTTGGGCTCTACATCAGGTTTTAGCTTACTTTCAGCTCTACGTCGGGACGTGTGTTGGACTCTACGTCGGGACGTGTGTTGGGCTCTACATCAGGATTTGGATTACTTTCAGCTCTTCGTCGGGACGTGTGTTGGGCTCTACGTCGGGACATGTGTTGGGCTGTACATCAGGATTTAGCTTACTTTTAGCTCTACGTGGGGACGTGTGTTGGGCTCGACATCAGGATTTAGCTTACTTTTAGCTCTACGTCGGGACAAGTGTTGGGCTCTACGATGGGACGTGTGTTGGGCTGTACATCAGGATTTAGATTACTTTCAGCTCTACGTCGGGATGTGTGTTGGGCTCTAAGTCGGGACGTGTGTTGGGCTCTACATCAGGGTTTACCTTACTTTCAGCTCTACGTCGGGACGTGTGCTGGGCTCTACATCGAGACGTATGTTGGGCTCTACATCAGGGTTTACCTTACTTTCAGCTCTACGTCGGGACGTGTGTTGGGCTCTACGTCGGGACTTGTGCTGGGCTCTACGGCGGGACGTGTGCTGGGCTCTACATCGCGACGTGTGTTGGAGTCTGCCTCGGGACGTGTGTTGGGCTCTACGTCGGGACGTGTGTTGGGATCTACATCAGGATTTAGCTTGTTTTCACCTCTACGTCGGGACGTATGTTGGGCTCTACGTCGGGACGTGTGTTGGGCTCTACGTCGGGACGTGTGTTGGGCTCTAGATCAGGATTTATTTTACTTTCAGCTCTACGAGGGGACGTGTGTTGGGCTCGACATCAGGATTTAGCGTACTTTCAGCTCTACGTGGGGACGTGTGTTGGGCTCTACGTCGGGACGTGTGTTGGGCTCCACGTCGGGACGCGTGTTGGGCTGCATGTCGGGACGTGTGTTGGGCTCTACGTCGGGATTTAGTTACTTTCAGCTCTACGTCGGGACGTGTGTTGGCCTCTACGTCGCGACGTGTGTTGGACTCTACGTCGCGACATGTGTTGGGCTGTACGTCGCGACGTGTGTTGGGCTCTGCGTCGCGACGTGTGTTGGGCTCTGCGTCGGGACGTGTGTTGGGCTCTACGTCGGGACGTGTTTTGGGCACTAGATCAGGATTTATCTTACTTTCAGCTCTACGAGGGGACGTGTGTTGGGCTCGACATCAGGATTTAGCGTACTTTCAGCTCTACGTGGGGACCTGTGTTGGGCTCTACGTCGGGACGTGTGTTGGGCTCCACGTCGGGACGCGTGTTGGGCTGCATGTCGGGACGTGTGTTGGGCTCTACGTCGGGACGTGTGTTGGGCTCCACGTCGGGACACGTGTTGGGCTGCATGTCGGGACGTGTGTTGGGCTCTGCGTCGGGACGTGTGTTGGGATCTACGTCGGGATTTAGTTACTTTCAGCTCTACGTCCGGACGTGCGTTGGGCTCTACGTCGGGACGTGTGTTGGGCTCTACGTCGGGATGTGTGTTGGGCTCTACGTCAGGATTTAGGTTAATTTCAGCTCTACGTCGGGTCGTGCGTTGGGCACTACGTCGGGACGTGCGTTGGGCTCTACGTCGGGACGTGCGTTGGGCTCTACGTCGGGACGTGTGTTGGGCTCTACGTCGGGACGTGTGTTGGGCTCTAGGTCGGGACGTGGGTTGGGCTCTACGTCCGGACGTGGGTTGGGCTCTACGTCAGGATGTGGGTTGGGCTCTACTTCGGGACGTCTGTCAGGCTCTACGTCGGGACATCTGTTGGGCTCTACGTCGTGACATGTGTTGGGCTCTGCGTCGGGACGTGTGTTGGTCTCTACGTCAGGATTTAGCTTACTTTCGGCTCTACGTCGGGACGTGCGTTGGGCTCTACGTCGGGACGTGCGTTGGGCTCTACGTCGGGACATGCGTTGGGCTCTACATCTGTAGTTAGCTAACTTTCAGCTCTACGTCGGGACGTGCATTGGGCTCTACGTCGGGACGTGCGTTGGGCTCTACGTTGGGACGTGCGTTGGGCTCTACGTCTATAGTTAGCTAACTTTCAGCTCTACGTCGGGACGTGCGTTGGGCTCTACGTCGGGACGTGCGTTGGGCCCTACGTCGGGACGTGCGTTGGGCCCTATGTCGGGACGTGTGTTGGGTTCTACGTCTGTAGTTAGCTAACGTTCAGCTCTACATCGAGACGTGTGTTGGGCTCTACGTCTGTAGTTAGCTGACTTTCAGCTGTACGTCGGGACGTGTGTTGGGCTCTACATCAGGATTTAGCTTACTTTCAGCTCTACGTCGGGAAGTGTGTTGGGCTCGACATCAGGATTTAGCTTGTTTTCAGCTCTACGTCGGGACGTGTGTTGGGCTCTACGTCGGGACGTGTGTTGGGCTCTACGTCGGGACGTGTGTTGGGCTCTACATCAGGTTTAGCTTATATTGAGCTCTACGTCGGGACGTGTGTTGGGCTCTGCATCGGGACGTGTGTTGGGCTCTACATCAGTGTTTAGCTTACTTTCACCTCTACGTCGGGACATGTGTTGGGCTCTACGTCGGGACGTGTGTTGGGCTCTACGTCGGGACGTGTGTTGGGCTCTACGTCGGGACGTGTGTTGGGCTCTACATCACGATTTAGAGTACTTTCAGCTCTACGTCGGGACGTGTGTTGGGCTCTACGTCGGGATGTGTGTTGGGCTCTACATGAGGATTTAGCTTACTTTCAGCTCTACTTGGGGACGTGTGCTGGGCTCGACATCAGGATTTAGCTTACTTTCAGCTCTACTTCGGGATGTGTGTTGGGCTCTACGTCGGGACGTGTGTTGGACTCTTCGTCGGGACGTCTGTTCGGCTCTACGTCGAGATGTAGCTTACTTTCAGCTCTATGTCGGGACGTCTGTTGGGCTCTATGTCGGGACGTGTGTTGGGCTCTATGTCGGGACGTGTGTTGGGCTCTACGTCGCGATGTGTGTTGGCCTCTACGTCGAGACGTATGTTGGGCTCTACATCAGGGTTTACCTTACTTTCAGCTCTACGTCGGGACGTGAGTTTGTGTCTACGTCGGGACGTGTGCTGGGCTATACGTCGGGACGTGTGCTGGGCTCTACGTCGGGACGTGTGTTGGGCTCTACGTCGCGACTTGTGTTGGAGTCTGGCCCGGAACGTGTGTTGGGCTCTACGTCGGGACGTGTGTTGGGCTCTACGTCGGGACGTCGGTTGGCTCTACGTCGGGACGTGTGATGGGCTCTACCACGGGACGTGGGTTGGGCTCTACGTCGGGACGTAGGTTGGGCTCTACGTCGGGACGTCTGTCGGGCCCTACGTCGGGACGTGGGTTGGGCTCTACGTCGGGACGTCTGTCGGGCTCTACGTCGGGACATCTGTTGGGCTCTACGTCGTGACATGTGTTGGGCTCTGCGTCGGGACGTGTGTTGGTCTCTACGTCAGGATTTAGCTTACTTTCAGCTCTATGTCGGGATGTGTGTTGGGCTCTTCATCGGGACGTGTGTTGGGCTCTACGTCGGGACGTGTGTTGGGCTCTACATCAGGATTTAGCTTACTTTTAGCTCTACGTCGGGACGTGTGTTGGGCTCTACGTCGGGACGTGTGTTGGGCTCTACGTCGGGACGTGTGTTGGGCTCTACATCAGGACTTAGCTTACTTTCGGCTCTACGTCGGGACGTGCGTTGGGCTCTACGTCGGGACGTGCGTTGGGCTCTATGTCGGGACGTGCGTTGGGCTCTACGTCGGGACGTGTGTTGGGTTCTACGTCTGTAATTAGCTAACGTTCAGCTCTACATCGAGACGTGTGTTGGGCTCTACGTCTGTAGTTAGCTGACTTTCAGCTGTACGTCGGGACGTGTGTTGGGCTCTACATCAGGATTTAGCTTACTTTCAGCTCTACGTCGGGACGTGCGTTGGGCTCTACGTCGGGACGTGCGTTGGGCCCTACGTCGGGACGTGTGTTGGGTTCTACGTCTGTAGTTAGCTAACGTTCAGCTCTACATCGAGACGTGTGTTGGGCTCTACGTCTGTAGTTAGCTGACTTTCTGCTGTACGTCGGGACGTGTGTTGGGCTCTACATCAGGATTTAGCTTACTTTCAGCTCTACGTCGGGAAGTGTGTTGGGCACGACATCAGGATTTAGCTTGTTTTCAGCTCTACGTCGGGACGTGTGTTGGGCTCTACGTCGGGACGTGTGTTGGGCTCTACGTCGGGACGTGTGTTGGGCTCTACATCAGGTTTAGCTTATATTGAGCTCTACGTCGGGACGTGTGCTGGGCTCTACGTCGGGACGTGTGTTGGGCTCTACATCAGTGTTTAGCTTACTTTCACCTCTACGTCGGGACATGTGTTGGGCTCTACGTCGGGACGTGTGTTGGGCTCTACGTCCGGACGTGTGTTTGGCTCTACGTCGGGACGTGTGTTGGGCTCTACGTCGGGACGTGTGTTGGGCTCGACATCAGGATTTAGCTTACTTTCAGCTCTACTTCGGGACGTGTGTTCGGCTCTACGTCGGGACGTGTGTTGGGCTCTTCGTCGGGACATCTGTTCGGCTCTACGTCGGGATGTAGCTTACTTTCAGCTCTATGTCGGGACGTGTGTTGGGCTCTACGTCGCGACGTGTGTTGGGCTCTACGTCGAGACGTATGTTGGGCTCTACATCAGGGTTTACCTTACTTTCAGCTCTACGTCGGGACGTGAGTTTGTGTCTACGTCGGGACGTGTGTTGGGCTCTACGTCGGGACGTGTGTTGGGCTCTACGTCGGGACGTCGGTTGGCTCTACGTCGGGACGTGTGTTGGGTTCTACGTCTGTAGTTAGCTAACGTTCAGCTCTACATCGAGACGTGTGTTGGGCTCTACGTCTGTAGTTAGCTGACTTTCAGCTGTACGTCGGGACGTGTGTTGGGCTCTACATCAGGATTTAGCTTACTTTCAGCTCTACGTCGGGAAGTGTGTTGGGCTCGACATCAGGATTTAGCTTGTTTTCAGCTCTACGTCTGGACGTGTATTGGGCTCTACGTCGGGAAGTGTGTTGGGCTCTACATCGGGACGTGTGTTGGGCTCTACATCAGGTTTAGCTTATATTGAGCTCTACGTCGGGACGTGTGTTGGGCTCTATGTCGGGACGTGTGTTGGGCTCTACATCAGTGTTTAGCTTACTTTCACCTCTACGTCGGGACATGTGTTGGGCTGTACGTCGGGACGTGTGTTGGGCTCTACGTCCGGACGTGTGTTGGGCTCTACGTCGGGACGTGTGTTGGGCTCTACGTCGGGACGTGTGTTGGGCTCGACATCAGGATTTAGCTTACTTTCAGCTCTACTTCAGGACGTGTGTTGGGCTCTACGTCGGGACGTGTGTTGGGCTCTTCGTCGGGACATCTGTTCGGCTCTACGTCGGGATGTAGCTTACTTTCAGCTCTATGTCGGGACGTGTGTTGGGCTCTATGTCGGGACGTGTGTTGGGCTCTATGTCGGGACGTGTGTTGGGCTCTACGTCGCGACGTGTGTTGGGCTCTACGTCGAGACGTATGTTGGGCTCTACATCAGGGTTTACCTTACTTTCAGCTCTACGTCGGGACGTGAGTTTGTGTCTACGTCGGGACGTGTGCTGGGCTCTACGTCGGGACGTATTTTGGGCTCTACGTCGCGACTTGTGTTGGAGTCTGGCCCGGGACGTGTGTTGGGCTCTACGTCGGGACGTGTGTTGGGCTCTACGTCGGGACGTCGGTTGGCCCTACGTCGGGACGTGTGATGGGCTCTACGTCGGGACGTGGGTTGGGCTCTACGTCGGGACGTGGGTTGGGCTCTACGTCGGGACGTCTGTCGGGCCCTAGGTCGGGACGTGGGTTGGGCTCTACGTCGAAACGTCTGTCGGGCTCTACGTCGGGACATCTGTTGGGCTCTACGTCGTGACATGTGTTGGGCTCTGCGTCGGGACGTGTGTTGGTCTCTACGTCAGGATTTAGCTTACTTTCAGCTCTATGTCGGGACGTGTGTTGGGCTCTTCATCGGGACGTGTGTTGGGCTCTACGTCGGGACGTGTGTTGGGCTCTACATCAGGATTTAGCTTACTTTTAGCTCTACGTCGGGACGTGTGTTGGGCTCTACGTCGGGACATGCATTGGGCTCTATGTCGGGACGTGTGTTGGGCTCTACGTCGGGACGTGTGTTGGGCTCTACATCAGGACTTAGCTTACTTTCGGCTCTACGTCGGGACGTGCGTTGGGCTCTACGTCGGGACGTGCGTTGGGTTCTATGTCTGTAGTTAGCTAACGTTCAGCTCTAAATCGAGACGTGTGTTGGGCTGTACGTCTGTAGTTAGCTTACTTTCAGCTGTACGTCGGGACGTGTGTTGGGCTCTACATCAGGATTTAGCTTACTTTCAGCTCTACGTCGGGACGTGCGTTGGGCTCTACATCGGGACGTGCGTTGGGCCCTACGTCGGGACGTGTGTTGGGTTCTACGTCTGTAGTTAGCTAACGTTCAGCTCTACATCGAGACGTGTGTTGGGCTCTACGTCTGTAGTTAGCTGACTTTCAGCTGTACGTCGGGACGCGTGTTGGGCTCTACATCAGGATTTAGCTTACTTTCAGCTCTACGTCGGGAAGTGTGTTGGGCTCGACATCAGGGTTTAGCTTGTTTTCAGCTCTACGTCGGGACGTGTGTTGGGCTCTACGTCGGGACGTGTGTTGGGCTCTACGTCGGGACGTGTGTTGGGCTCTACATCAGGTTTAGCTTATATTGAGCTCTACGTCGGGACGTGTGTTGGGCTCTACGTCGGGACGTGTGTTGGGCTCTACGTCGGGACATGTGTTGGGCTCTACGTCGGGATGTGTGTTGGGCTCTACGTCGGGACGTGTGTTGGGCTCTACGTCGGGACGTGTGTTGGGCTCTACATCTGTAGATAGCTAACTTTCAGCTCTACGTCGGCACGTGCGTTGGGCTCTACGTCGGCACGTGCGTTGGGCTCTACGTCGGCACGTGCGTTGGGCTCTACGTCGGGACGTGCGTTGGGCTCTACGTCGGGACGTGTGTTGGGCTCTACATCAGGATTTAGCTTAATTTCAGCTCTACGTCGGGACGTGTGTTGGGCTCTACGTCGGGACGTGTGTTGGGCTCCATGTCGGGACTTGTGTTGGGTTCTACGTCTGTTGTTAGCTAACTTTCAGCTCTACGTTGGGACGTATGTTGGGCCCTACGACGGGACGTGTGTTGGGCCCTACGTCGGTACGTGTGTTGGGCCCTACGTCGGTACGTGAGTTGGGCCCTACGTCGGGACGTGTGTTGGGTTCTACGTCTGTAGTTAGCTAACATTCAGCTCTACGTCGAGACGTGTGTTGGGCTCTACGTCTGTAGTTAGCTGGCTTTCAGCTGTACGTCGGGTCGTGTGTTGGGCTCTACATCAGGATTTAGCTTACTTTCAGCTCTACGTCGGGACGTGTGTTGGGCTCTACGTCGGGACGTGTGTTGGGCTCTACGTCGGGACGTGTGTTGTGCTCTACGTCGGGACTTGTGTTTGGCTCTACATCGGGACATGTGTTGGGCTCTACGTCGGGATGTGTGTTGGGCTCTACATCAGGATTTAGCTTACTTTGAGCTCTTCGTTGGGACGTGTGTTAGGCTCGGCATCAGGATTTAGCTTACTTTCAGGTCTACGTCGGGACGTGTGTTGGGCTCTACGTCGGGACGTGTGTTGGGCTCTACATCAGGATTTAGCTTACCTTAAGCTCTACGTCGGGACGTGTGTTGGTCACTACGTTGGGACGTGTGTTGGGCTCTACGCCGGGACGTGTGTTGGGCTCTACATCAGGATTTAGATTACTTTCATCTCTACGTCGGGACGTGTGTTGGGCTCTACGTCGGGATGTGTGTTGGAGTCTACATCAGGATTTAGCTTACTTTCAGCTCTATGTGGGACGTGTGTTGGGCTCGACATCAGGATTTAGCTTACTTTCAGCTCTACGTCGGGACGTGTGTTGGGCTCTACGTCGGGACATGTGTTGGGCTCTACATCAGAATTTAGCGTACTTTCAGGTCTACGTCGGGACATGTGTTGGGCTCTACGTCAGGACGTCTGTTGGGCTCTACATCAGAATTTAGCGTATTTTCAGCTCTACGTCGGGACGTGTGTTGGGCTCTACGTCGGTACGTGTGTTGGGCTCTACGTCGGGACGTGTGTTGTGCTCTGCGTCGCGACGAGTGTTGGACTCTGCGTTGGGACGTGTGTTGGGCTCTACGTCAGGACGTGTGTTGGTCTACGTCGGGACGTGTGTTGGGCTCTACGTCGGGACTTGTGTTGGTCTCTACGTCGGGACGTGTGTTGTGCTCTACGTCGGGACTTGTGTTGGGCTCTACGTCAGGACGTGTGTTGGGCTCTACGTCAGGACGTGTGTTGGGCTCTACGTCAGGACGTGTGTTGGGCTCTACATCAGGATTTAGCTTTTTTTCAGCTCTACGTAGGGACGTGTGTTGGGCTCGACATCAGGGTTTACCTTACTTTCACCTCTACGTCGGGACGTGTGTTGGGTTCTACTTCGGGACGTATGTGGGGCTCTACGTCGGGACGTGTGTTGGGCTCTACATCAGGATTTAAATTACTTTCAGCTCTACGTCGGGAAGTGTGTTGGGCTCTACATCAGGATTTAGATTACTTTCAGCTCTAAGTCGGAACGTGTGTTGGGCTCTACGTCGGGACGTGTGTTGGGCTCTACATCAGGATTTCGCGTACTTAAAGCTCTACGTCGGGACGTGCGTTGGGCTCTACGTCGGGACGTGCGTTGGGCTCTACGTCGGGACGTGTATTGGGCTCTACATCTGGATTTAGCTTATTTTCAGCTCTACGTCGGGACGTGTGTTGGGCTCTACGTCGCGACGTGTGTTCGTCTCTGCTTCGGGACGTGCGTTGGGCTCTACGTCGGGACGTGCGTTGGGCTCTACGTCGGGACGTGCGTTGGGCTCTACGTCGGGACGTGTGTTGGGCTCTACGTCGGGACGTGTGTTGGGCTCTACGTCGGGACGTGTGTTCGGCTCTACATCAGGATTTAGCTTACTTTCAGCTCTACGTCGGGACGTGTGTTGGGCTCTACGTCGGGACGTATGTTGGGCTCTACATCAGGATTTAGCTTACTTTCAGCTCTACGTCGGGACATGTGTTGGGCTCTACGTCGGGACGTGTGTTGGGCTCTACATCAGGGTTTAGCTTACTTTCAGCTCTACGTCGGGACGTGTGTTGGCCTTGACATCAGGATTTAGCTTACTTTCAGCTCTACGTCGGGACGTGTGTTGGGCTCTACGTCGGGACGTGTGTTGGGCTCTAGGTCGGGACCTGTGTTGGGCTCTACGTCGGGACATGTGTTGGAGTCTGCCTCGGGACGTGTGTTGGGCTCTACGTCGGGACGTGTGTTGGGCTCTACGTCAGGACGTCTGTTGGGCTCTACATCAGAATTTAGCGTACTTTCAGCTCTACTTCGGGACGTGTATTGGGCTCTACGTCGGGATGTGTGTTGGGCTCTACATCAGGATTTAGCTTACTTTCAGCTCTACGTGGGGACGTGTGTTTTGCTCGACATCAGGACTTAGCTTACTTTCAGCTCTACTTCGGGACGTGTCTTGGGCTCTACGTCGAGACGTCTGCTGGGCTCTACGTCGGGACATGTGTTGGGCTCTCCATCAGGATTTAGCGTACTGTCAGCTCTACGTCGGGACGTGTGTTGGGCTCTACGTCGGGACGTGTGTTAGGCTCTACGTCGGGACGTGTGTTGGGCTCTACATCAGGATTTAGCTTACTTTCAGCTCTACGTTGGGACGTGTGTTGGGCTCTACATCGGGACTTGTGTTGGGCTCTACCTCAGGATTTAGCGTACTTTCAGCTCTGCGTCGGGACGAGTGTTGGGCTCTACATCTGTAGTTAGATAACTTTCAGATCTACGTCGGGACGTGTGTTGGGCTCTACATCGGGACGTGTGTTGGGCTCTACGTCGGGACATGCATTGGGCTCTACGTCGGGACGTGTGTTGGGCTCTACGTCGGGACGTGTGTTGGGCTCTACGTCGGGATGTGTGTTGGGCTCTACATCAGGACTTAGCTTACTTTCGGCTCTACGTCGGGACGTGCGTTGGGCTCTACGTCGGGACGTGCGTTGGGCTCTACGTCGGGACGTGCGTTGGGCTCTACGTCGGGACGTGTGTTGGGTTCTATGTCTGTAGTTAGCTAACGTTCAGCTCTACATCGAGACGTGTGTTGGGCTCTACGTCTTTAGTTAGCTTACTTTCAGCTGTACGTCGGGACGTGTGTTGGGCTCTACATCAGGATTTAGCTTACTTTCAGCTCTACGTCGGGAAGTGTGTTGGGCTCGACATCAGGGTTTAGCTTGTTTTCAGCTCTACGTCGGGACGTGTGTTGGGCTCTACGTCGGGACGTGTGTTGGGCTCTACGTCGGGACGTGTGTTGTGCTCTACGTCGGGACTTGTGTTTGGCTCTACATCGGGACATGTGTTGGGCTCTACGTCGGGATGTGTGTTGGGCTCTACATCAGGATTTAGCTTACTTTGAGCTCTTCGTTGGGACGTGTGTTAGGCTCGGCATCAGGATTTAGCTTACTTTCAGGTCTACGTCGGGACGTGTGTTGGGCTCTACGTCGGGACGTGTGTTGGGCTCTACATCAGGATTTAGCTTACCTTAAGCTCTACGTCGGGACGTGTGTTGGTCACTACGTTGGGACGTGTGTTGGGCTCTACGCCGGGACGTGTGTTGGGCTCTACGCCGGGACGTGTGTTGGGCTCTACATCAGGATTTAGATTACTTTCATCTCTACGTCGGGACGTGTGTTGGGCTCTACGTCGGGATGTGTGTTGGAGTCTACATCAGGATTTAGCTTACTTTCAGCTCTATGTGGGACGTGTGTTGGGCTCGACATCAGGATTTAGCTTACTTTCAGCTCTACGTCGGGACGTGTGTTGGGCTCTACGTCGGGACATGTGTTGGGCTCTACATCAGAATTTAGCGTACTTTCAGGTCTACGTCAGGACATGTGTTGGGCTCTACGTCAGGACGTCTGTTGGGCTCTACATCAGAATTTAGCGTATTTTCAGCTCTACGTCGGGACGTGTGTTGGGCTCTACGTCGTTACGTGTGTTGGGCTCTACGTCGGGACGTGTGTTGTGCTCTGCGTCGCGACGAGTGTTGGACTCTGCGTTGGGACGTGTGTTGGGCTCTACGTCAGGACGTGTGTTGGTCTACGTCGGGACGTGTGTTGGGCTCTACGTCAGGACTTGTGTTGGGCTCTACGTCAGGACGTGTGTTGGGCTCTACGTCAGGACGTGTGTTGGGCTCTACATCAGGATTTAGCTTTTTTTCAGCTCTACGTAGGGACGTGTGTTGGGCTCGACATCAGGGTTTACCTTACTTTCACCTCTACGTCGGGACGTGTGTTGGGTTCTACGTCGGGACGTATGTGGGGCTCTACGTCGGGACGTGTGTTGGGCTCTACATCAGGATTTAAATTACTTTCAGCTCTACGTCGGGACGTGTGTTGGGCTCTACATCAGGATTTAGATTACTTTCAGCTCTAAGTCGGAACGTGTGTTGGGCTCTACGTCGGGACGTGTGTTGGGCTCTACATCAGGATTTCGCGTACTTAAAGCTCTACGTCGGGACGTGCGTTGGGCTCTACGTCGGGACGTGCGTTGGGCTCTACGTCGGGACGTGTATTGGGCTCTACATCTGGATTTAGCTTATTTTCAGGTCTACGTCGGGACGTGTGTTGGGCTCTACGTCGCGACGTGTGTTGGTCTCTGCTTCGGGACGTGCGTTGGGCTCTACGTCGGGACGTGCGTTGGGCTCTACGTCGGGACGTGCGTTGGGCTCTACGTCGGGACGTGTGTTGGGCTCTACGTCGGGACGTGTGTTCGGCTCTACATCAGGATTTAGCTTACTTTCAGCTCTACGTCGGGACGTGTGTTGGGCTCTACGTCGGGACGTATGTTGGGCTCTACATCAGGATTTAGCTTACTTTCAGCTCTACGTCGGGACATGTGTTGGGCTCTACGTCGGGACGTGTGTTGGGCTCTACATCAGGGTTTAGCTTACTTTCAGCTCTACGTCGGGACGTGTGTTGGGCTCTACGTCGGGACGTGTGTTGGGCTCTAGGTCGGGACCTGTGTTGGGCTCTACGTCGGGACATGTGTTGGAGTCTGCCTCGTGACGTGTGTTGGGCTCTACGTCGGGACGTGTGTTGGGCTCTACGTCAGGACGTCTGTTGGGCTCTACATCAGAATTTAGCGTACTTTCAGCTCTACTTCGGGACGTGTATTGGGCTCTACGTCGGGATGTGTGTTGGGCTCTACATCAGGATTTAGCTTACTTTCAGCTCTACGTGGGGACGTGTGTTTGGCTCGACATCAGGACTTAGCTTACTTTCAGCTCTACTTTGGGACGTGTCTTGGGCTCTACGTCGAGACGTCTGCTGGGCTCTACGTCGGGACATGTGTTGGGCTCTCCATCAGGATTTAGCGTACTGTCAGCTCTACGTCGGGACGTGTGTTGGGCTCTACGTCGGGACGTGTGTTAGGCTCTACGTCGGGACGTGTGTTGGGCTCTACATCAGGATTTAGCTTACTTTCAGCTCTACGTTGGGACGTGTGTTGGGCTCTACATCGGGACGTGTGTTGGGCTCTACCTCAGGATTTAGCGTACTTTCAGCTCTGCGTCGGGACGAGTGTTGGGCTCTACATCTGTAGTTAGATAACTTTCAGATCTACGTCGGGACGTGTGTTGGGCTCTACATCGGGACGTGTGTTGGGCTCTACGTCGGGACATGCATTGGGCTCTACGTCGGGACGTGTGTTGGGCTCTACGTCGGGACGTGTGTTGGGCTCTACGTCGGGACGTGTGTTGGGCTCTACATCAGGACTTAGCTTACTTTCGCCTCTACGTCGGGACGTGCGTGGGGCTCTACGTCGGGACGTGCGTTGGGCTCTACGTCGGGACGTGCGTTGGGCTCTACGTCGGGACGTGTGTTGGGTTCTATGTCTGTAGTTAGCTAACGTTCAGCTCTACATCGAGACGTGTGTTGGGCTCTACGTCTTTAGTTAGCTTACTTTCAGCTGTACGTCGGGACGTGTGTTGGGCTCTACATCAGGGTTTAGCTTACTTTCAGCTCTACGTCGGGAAGTGTGTTGGGCTCGACATCAGGGTTTAGCTTGTTTTCAGCTCTACGTCGGGACGTGTGTTGGGCTCTACGTCGGGACGTGTGTTGGGCTCTACATCAGAATTAGCTTACTTTCACCTCTACGTCGGGACATGTGTTGGGCTCTACGTCGGGACGTGTGTTGGGCTCTACATCGGGACGTGTGTTGGGCTCTACGTCGGGATGTGTGTTGGGCTCTACGTCGGGACGTGTGTTGGGCTCTACGTCGGGACGTGTGTTGGGCTCTACATCTGTAGATAGCTAACTTTCAGCTCTACGTCGGCACGTGCGTTGGGCTCTACGTCGGCACGTGCGTTGGGCTCTACGTCGGCACGTGCGTTGAGCTGTACGTCGGGACGTGCGTTGGGCTCTACGTCGGGACGTGTGTTGGGCTCTACATCAGGATTTAGCTTAATTTCAGCTCTACGTCGGGACGTGTGTTGGGCTCTACGTCGGGACGTGCGTTGGGCTCTACGTCGGGACGTGTGTTGGGTTCTATGTCTGTAGTTAGCTAACGTTCAGCTCTACATCGAGACGTGTGTTGGGCTCTACGTCTTTAGTTAGCTTACTTTCAGCTGTACGTCGGGACGTGTGTTGGGCTCTACATCAGGATTTAGCTTACTTTCAGCTCTACGTCGGGAAGTGTGTTGGGCTCGACATCAGGGTTTAGCTTGTTTTCAGCTCTACGTCGGGACGTGTGTTGGGCTCTACATCAGAATTAGCTTACTTTCACCTCTACGTCGGGACATGTGTTGGGCTCTACGTCGGGACGTGTGTTGGGCTCTACATCGGGACGTGTGTTGGGCTCTACGTCGGGATGTGTGTTGGGCTCTACGTCGGGACGTGTGTTGGGCTCTACGTCGGGACGTGTGTTGGGCTCTACATCTGTAGATAGCTAACTTTCAGCTCTACGTCGGCACGTGCGTTGGGCTCTACGTCGGCACGTGCGTTGGGCTCTACGTCGGCACGTGCGTTGAGCTGTACGTCGGGACGTGCGTTGGGCTCTACGTCGGGACGTGTGTTGGGCTCTACATCAGGATTTAGCTTAATTTCAGCTCTACGTCGGGACGTGTGTTGGGCTCTACGTCGGGACGTGTGTTGGGCTCTACGTCGGGACGTGTGTTGGGCTCCATGTCGGGACTTGTGTTGGGTTCTACGTCTGTTGTTAGCTAACTTTCAGCTCTACGTTGGGACGTATGTTGGGCCCTACGTCTGGACGTGTGTTGGGCCCTACGTCGGTACGTGTGTTGGGCCCTACGTCGGGACGTGTGTAGGGTTCTACGTCTGTAGTTAGCTAACGTTCAGCTCTACATCGAGACGTGTGTTGGGCTCTACGTCTGTAGTTAGCTGACTTTCAGCTGTACGTCGGGACGTGTGTTGGGTTCTACATCAGGATTTAGCTTACTTTCAGCTCTACGTTGGGAAGTGTGTTGGGCTCGACATCAGGGTTTAGCTTGTTTTCAGCTCTACGTCGGGACGTGTGTTGGGCTCTACGTCGGGACGTGTGTTGGGCTCTACGTCGGGACGTGTGTTGGGCTCTACATCAGGTTTAGCTTATATTGAGCTCTACGTCGGGACGTGTGTTGGGCTCTACGTCGGGACGTGTGTTGGGCTCTACATCAGAATTAGCTTACTTTCACCTCTACGTCGGGACATGTGTTGGGCTCTACGTCGGGACGTGTGTTGGGCTCTACATCGGGACGTGTGTTGGGCTCTACGTCGGGATGTGTGTTGGGCTCTACGTCGGGACGTGTGTTGGGCTCTACGTCGGGACGTGTGTTGGGCTCTACATCTGTAGATAGCTAACTTTCAGCTCTACGTCGGCACGTGCGTTGGGCTCTACGTCGGCACGTGCGTTGGGCTCTACGTCGGGACGTGCGTTGGGCTCTACGTCGGGACGTGCGTTGGGCTCTACGTCGGGACGTGTGTTGGGCTCTACATCAGGATTTAGCTTAATTTCAGCTCTACGTCGGGACGTGTGTTGGGCTCTACGTCGGGACGTGTGTTGGGCTCTACGTCGGGACGTGTGTTGGGCTCCATGTCGGGACTTGTGTTGGGTTCTACGTCTGTTGTTAGCTAACTTTCAGCTCTACGTTGGGACGTATGTTGGGCCCTACGTCGGGCGTGTGTTGGGCCCTACGTCGGTACGTGTGTTGGGCCCTACGTCGGTACGTGAGTTGGGCCCTACGTCGGGAAGTGTGTTGGGTTCTACGTCTGTAGTTAGCTGACTTTCAGTTGTACGTCGGGTCGTGTGTTGGGCTCTACATCAGGATTTAGCTTACTTTCAGCTCTACGTCGGGACGTGTGTTGGGCTCTACGTCGGGACGTGTGTTGGGCTCTACGTCGGGACGTGTGTTGTGCTCTACGTCGGGACGTGTGTTTGGCTCTACATCGGGACATGTGTTGGGCTCTACGTCGGGATGTGTGTTGGGCTCTACATCAGGATTTAGCTTACTTTGAGCTCTTCGTTGGGACGTGTGTTAGGCTCGGCATCAGGATTTAGCTTACTTTCAGGTCTACGTCGGGACGTGTGTTGGGCTCTACGTCGGGACGTGTGTTGGGCTCTACATCAGGATTTAGCTTACTTTAAGCTCTACGTCGGGACGTGTGTTGGTCACTACGTTGGGACGTGTGTTGGGCTCTACGCCGGGACGTGTGTTGGGCTCTACGCCGGGACGTGTGTTGGGCTCTACATCAGGATTTAGCTTACTTTCAGCTCTACGTCGCGACATGTGTTGGGCTCTACGTCGGGACGTGTGTTGGGCTCTACATCAGGATTTAGATTACTTTCATCTCTACGTCGGGACGTGTGTTGGGCTCTACGTCGGGATGTGTGTTGGAGTCTACATCAGGATTTAGCTTACTTTCAGCTCTATGTGGGACGTGTGTTGGGCTCGACATCAGGATTTAGCTTACTTTCAGCTCTACGTCGGGACGTGTGTTGGGCTCTACGTCGGGACATGTGTTGGGCTCTACATCAGAATTTAGCATACTTTCAGGTCTACGTCGGGACATGTGTTGGGCTCTACGTCAGGACGTCTGTTGGGCTCTACATCAGAATTTAGCGTATTTTCAGCTCTACGTCGGGACGTGTGTTGGGCTCTACGTCGGTACGTGTGTTGGGCTCTACATCGGGACGTGTGTTGTGCTCTACGTCGGGACGTGTGTTTGGCTCTACATCGGGACATGTGTTGGGCTCTACGTCGGGATGTGTTTTGGGCTCTACATCAGGATTTAGCTTACTTTGAGCTCTTCGTTGGGACGTGTGTTAGGCTCGGCATCAGGATTTAGCTTACTTTCAGGTCTACGTCGAGACGTGTGTTGGGCTCTACGTCTGTATTTAGCTGATTTTCAGCTGTACGTCGGGTCGTGTGTTGGGCTCTACGTCGGGACGTGGGTTGGGCTCTACGTCGGGACGTGGGTTGGGCTCTACGTCGGGACGTGGGTTGGGCTCTACATCAGGATTTAGCGTACTTTTAGCTCTACTTCGGGACGTGTGTTGGGCTCTACGTCGGGACGTGGGTTGGGCTCTACGTCGGGACGTGGGTTGGGCTCTACGTTGAGACGTGGGTTGGGCTCTACATCAGGATGTAGCGTAATTATAGCTCTACTTCGGGACGTGTGTTGGGCTCTACGTCGGGACGTGTGCTGGGCTCTACGTCGGGACGTGGGTTGGGCTCTACGTCGGGACGTGGGTTGGGCTCTACGTTGAGACGTGGGTTGGGCTCTACATCAGGATGTAGCGTAATTTTAGCTCTACTTCGGGACGTGTGTTGGGCTCTACGTCGGGACGTGTGCTGGGCTCTACGTCGGGACGTGTGCTGGGCTATACGTCAGGACGTGTGTTGGGCTCTACATCAGGATTTAGCATACTTTTAGCTCTGCTTCGGGACGTGTGTTGGGCTCTACGTCGGGACGTGTGTTGGGCTCTACATCAGGATTTAGCTTACTTTCAGCTCGACGTCGGAACGTGTGTTGGGCTCTACGTCGGGACGTGTGTTGGGCTCTACGTCAGGATTTAGCTTACTTTCAGCTGTACGTCGGGACGTCTGTTGGGCTCTACGTCGGGACGTGTGTTGGGCTTTACGTCGGGACGTGTGTTGGGCTCTACATCAGGATCTAGCATACTTTCAGTTCTACGTCGGGACACGTGTTATGCTCTAAGTTGGGACGTGTGTTGGGCTCTACTTCGGGACGTGTGTTGGGCTCTACGTCGGGACGTGTGTTGGGCTCTACATCAGTATCTAGCATACTTTCAGTTCTACGTCGGGACACGTGTTATGTTCTAAGTCGGGACGTGTGTTGGGCTCTACATCAGATTTAGCTTACTTTCAGCTCTACGTCGGGACGTGTGTTGGGCTCTACGTCGGGACGTGTGTTGGGCTCTACATCAGGATTTAGCGTACTTTCAGCTCAACTTAGGGACGTGTGTTGGGCTCTACGTCGGGACGTGTGTTGGGCTCTATGTCGGGACGTGTGTTGGGCTCTACGTCGGGATTTAGCTTACTTTCAGCTCTACGTCGGGACGTGTGTTGGGCTCTATGTCGGGAAGTGTGTTGGGCTCTACGTGGCGACGTGTGTTGGGCTCTACGTCGAGACGTATGTTGGGCTCTACATCAGGGTTCAGCTTACTTTCAGCTCTACGTCGGGACGTGAGTTCGGGTCTACGTCGGGTCGTGTGCTGGGCTCTACGTCGGGACGTGTGTTGGGCTCTACGTTGCGACGTGTTTTGGCCTCTACATCGGGACGTGTGTTGGGCTCTACATCAGGATTTAGCGTACTTTCAGCTCTACTTCGGGACGTGTGTTGGGCTCTACGTTGGGACGTGTGTTGGGCTCTACATCAGGATTTATCTTACTTTCAGCTCTACGTCGGACATGTGTTGGGCTCTACGTTGGGACGTGTGTTGGGCTCTACATCAGGATTTAGCTTACTTGCAGCTCTACGTCTGGGCGAGTGTTAGGCTCTAAGTCGGGACGTGTGTTGGGCTCTACATCAGGATTTAGCGTACTTTTAGCTCTACTTCGGGACGTGTGTTGGGCTCTACGTCGGGACGTGTGTTGGGCTCTACATCAGGATTTAGCTTGCTTTCAGCTCTACTTCGGGACATGTGTTGGGCTCTACGTTAGGACTTGTGTTGGGCTCTACATCAGGATTTCGCGTACTTAAAGCTCTACGTCGGGACGTGCGTTGGGCTCTACGTCGGGACGTGCGTTGGGCTCTACGTCGGGACGTGTATTGGGCTCTACATCTGGATTTAGCTTATTTTCAGCTCCACGTCGGGACGTGTGTTGGGCTCTACGTCGCGACGTGTGTTGGTCTCTGCTTCGGGACGTGCGTTGGGCTCTACGTCGGGACGTGCGTTGGGCTCTACGTCGGGACGTGTGTTGGGCTCTACGTCGGGACGTGTGTTCGGCTCTACATCAGGATTTAGCTTACTTTCAGCTCTACGTCGGGACGTGTGTTGGGCTCTACGTCGGGACGTATGTTGGGCTCTACATCAGGATTTAGCTTACTTTCAGCTCTACGTCGGGACATGTGTTGGGCTCTACGTCGGGACGTGTGTTGGGCTCTACATCAGGGTTTAGCTTACTTTCAGCTCTACGTCGGGACGTGTGTTGGCCTTGACATCAGGATTTAGCTTACTTTCAGCTCTACGTCGGGACGTGTGTTGGGCTCTACGTCGGGACGTGTGTTGGGCTCTAGGTCGGGACCTGTGTTGGGCTCTACGTCGGGACATGTGTTGGAGTCTGCCTCGGGACGTGTGTTGGGCTCTACGTCGGGACGTGTGTTGGGCTCTACGTCAGGACGTCTGTTGGGCTCTACATCAGAATTTAGCGTACTTTCAGCTCTACTTCGGGACGTGTATTGGGCTCTACGTCGGGATGTGTGTTGGGCTCTACATCAGGATTTAGCTTACTTTCAGCTCTACGTGGGGACGTGTGTTTGGCTCGACATCAGGACTTAGCTTACTTTCAGCTCTACTTTGGGACGTGTCTTGGGCTCTACGTCGAGACGTCTGCTGGGCTCTACGTCGGGACATGTGTTGGGCTCTCCATCAGGATTTAGCGTACTGTCAGCTCTACGTCGGGACGTGTGTTGGGCTCTACGTCGGGACGTGTGTTAGGCTCTACGTCGGGACGTGTGTTGGGCTCTACATCAGGATTTAGCTTACTTTCAGCTCTACGTTGGGACGTGTGTTGGGCTCTACATCGGGACGTGTGTTGGGCTCTACCTCAGGATTTAGCGTACTTTCAGCTCTGCGTCGGGACGAGTGTTGGGCTCTACATCTGTAGTTAGATAACTTTCAGATCTACGTCGGGACGTGTGTTGGGCTCTACATCGGGACGTGTGTTGGGCTCTACGTCGGGACATGCATTGGGCTCTACGTCGGGACGTGTGTTGGGCTCTACGTCGGGACGTGTGTTGGGCTCTACGTCGGGACGTGTGTTGGGCTCTACATCAGGACTTAGCTTACTTTCGCCTCTACGTCGGGACGTGCGTGGGGCTCTACGTCGGGACGTGCGTTGGGCTCTACGTCGGGACGTGCGTTGGGCTCTACGTCGGGACGTGTGTTGGGTTCTATGTCTGTAGTTAGCTAACGTTCAGCTCTACATCGAGACGTGTGTTGGGCTCTACGTCTTTAGTTAGCTTACTTTCAGCTGTACGTCGGGACGTGTGTTGGGCTCTACATCAGGGTTTAGCTTACTTTCAGCTCTACGTCGGGAAGTGTGTTGGGCTCGACATCAGGGTTTAGCTTGTTTTCAGCTCTACGTCGGGACGTGTGTTGGGCTCTACGTCGGGACGTGTGTTGGGCTCTACATCAGAATTAGCTTACTTTCACCTCTACGTCGGGACATGTGTTGGGCTCTACGTCGGGACGTGTGTTGGGCTCTACATCGGGACGTGTGTTGGGCTCTACGTCGGGATGTGTGTTGGGCTCTACGTCGGGACGTGTGTTGGGCTCTACGTCGGGACGTGTGTTGGGCTCTACATCTGTAGATAGCTAACTTTCAGCTCTACGTCGGCACGTGCGTTGGGCTCTACGTCGGCACGTGCGTTGGGCTCTACGTCGGCACGTGCGTTGAGCTGTACGTCGGGACGTGCGTTGGGCTCTACGTCGGGACGTGTGTTGGGCTCTACATCAGGATTTAGCTTAATTTCAGCTCTACGTCGGGACGTGTGTTGGGCTCTACGTCGGGACGTGCGTTGGGCTCTACGTCGGGACGTGTGTTGGGTTCTATGTCTGTAGTTAGCTAACGTTCAGCTCTACATCGAGACGTGTGTTGGGCTCTACGTCTTTAGTTAGCTTACTTTCAGCTGTACGTCGGGACGTGTGTTGGGCTCTACATCAGGATTTAGCTTACTTTCAGCTCTACGTCGGGAAGTGTGTTGGGCTCGACATCAGGGTTTAGCTTGTTTTCAGCTCTACGTCGGGACGTGTGTTGGGCTCTACATCAGAATTAGCTTACTTTCACCTCTACGTCGGGACATGTGTTGGGCTCTACGTCGGGACGTGTGTTGGGCTCTACATCGGGACGTGTGTTGGGCTCTACGTCGGGATGTGTGTTGGGCTCTACGTCGGGACGTGTGTTGGGCTCTACGTCGGGACGTGTGTTGGGCTCTACATCTGTAGATAGCTAACTTTCAGCTCTACGTCGGCACGTGCGTTGGGCTCTACGTCGGCACGTGCGTTGGGCTCTACGTCGGCACGTGCGTTGAGCTGTACGTCGGGACGTGCGTTGGGCTCTACGTCGGGACGTGTGTTGGGCTCTACATCAGGATTTAGCTTAATTTCAGCTCTACGTCGGGACGTGTGTTGGGCTCTACGTCGGGACGTGTGTTGGGCTCTACGTCGGGACGTGTGTTGGGCTCCATGTCGGGACTTGTGTTGGGTTCTACGTCTGTTGTTAGCTAACTTTCAGCTCTACGTTGGGACGTATGTTGGGCCCTACGTCTGGACGTGTGTTGGGCCCTACGTCGGTACGTGTGTTGGGCCCTACGTCGGGACGTGTGTAGGGTTCTACGTCTGTAGTTAGCTAACGTTCAGCTCTACATCGAGACGTGTGTTGGGCTCTACGTCTGTAGTTAGCTGACTTTCAGCTGTACGTCGGGACGTGTGTTGGGTTCTACATCAGGATTTAGCTTACTTTCAGCTCTACGTCGGGAAGTGTGTTGGGCTCGACATCAGGGTTTAGCTTGTTTTCAGCTCTACGTCGGGACGTGTGTTGGGCTCTACGTCGGGACGTGTGTTGGGCTCTACGTCGGGACGTGTGTTGGGCTCTACATCAGGTTTAGCTTATATTGAGCTCTACGTCGGGACGTGTGTTGGGCTCTACGTCGGGACGTGTGTTGGGCTCTACATCAGAATTAGCTTACTTTCACCTCTACGTCGGGACATGTGTTGGGCTCTACGTCGGGACGTGTGTTGGGCTCTACATCGGGACGTGTGTTGGGCTCTACGTCGGGATGTGTGTTGGGCTCTACGTCGGGACGTGTGTTGGGCTCTACATCTGTAGATAGCTAACTTTCAGCTCTACGTCGGCACGTGCGTTGGGCTCTACGTCGGCACGTGCGTTGGGCTCTACGTCGGGACGTGCGTTGGGCTCTACGTCGGGACGTGCGTTGGGCTCTACGTCGGGACGTGTGTTGGGCTCTACATCAGGATTTAGCTTAATTTCAGCTCTACGTCGGGACGTGTGTTGGGCTCTACGTCGGGACGTGTGTTGGGCTCTACGTCGGGACGTGTCTTGGGCTCCATGTCGGGACTTGTGTTGGGTTCTACGTCTGTTTTTAGCTAACTTTCAGCTCTACGTTGGGACGTATGTTGGGCCCTACGTCGGGCGTGTGTTGGGCCCTACGTCGGTACGTGTGTTGGGCCCTACGTCGGTACGTGAGTTGGGCCCTACGTCGGGAAGTGTGTTGGGTTCTACGTCTGTAGTTAGCTGACTTTCAGTTGTACGTCGGGTCGTGTGTTGGGCTCTACATCAGGATTTAGCTTACTTTCAGCTCTACGTCGGGACGTGTGTTGGGCTCTACGTCGGGACGTGTGTTGGGCTCTACGTCGGGACGTGTGTTGTGCTCTACGTCGGGACGTGTGTTTGGCTCTACATCGGGACATGTGTTGGGCTCTACGTCGGGATGTGTGTTGGGCTCTACATCAGGATTTAGCTTACTTTGAGCTCTTCGTTGGGACGTGTGTTAGGCTCGGCATCAGGATTTAGCTTACTTTCAGGTCTACGTCGGGACGTGTGTTGGGCTCTACGTCGGGACGTGTGTTGGGCTCTACATCAGGATTTAGCTTACTTTAAGCTCTACGTCGGGACGTGTGTTGGTCACTACGTTAGGACGTGTGTTGGGCTCTACGCCGGGACGTGTGTTGGGCTCTACGCCGGGACGTGTGTTGGGCTCTACATCAGGATTTAGCTTACTTTCAGCTCTACGTCGCGACATGTGTTGGGCTCTACGTCGGGACGTGTGTTGGGCTCTACATCAGGATTTAGATTACTTTCATCTCTACGTCGGGACGTGTGTTGGGCTCTACGTCGGGATGTGTGTTGGAGTCTACATCAGGATTTAGCTTACTTTCAGCTCTATGTGGGACGTGTGTTGGGCTCGACATCAGGATTTAGCTTACTTTCAGCTCTACGTCGGGACGTGTGTTGGGCTCTACGTCGGGACATGTGTTGGGCTCTACATCAGAATTTAGCATACTTTCAGGTCTACGTCGGGACATGTGTTGGGCTCTACGTCAGGACGTCTGTTGGGCTCTACATCAGAATTTAGCGTATTTTCAGCTCTACGTCGGGACGTGTGTTGGGCTCTACGTCGGTACGTGTGTTGGGCTCTACATCGGGACGTGTGTTGTGCTCTACGTCGGGACGTGTGTTTGGCTCTACATCGGGACATGTGTTGGGCTCTACGTCGGGATGTGTTTTGGGCTCTACATCAGGATTTAGCTTACTTTGAGCTCTTCGTTGGGACGTGTGTTAGGCTCGGCATCAGGATTTAGCTTACTTTCAGGTCTACGTCGAGACGTGTGTTGGGCTCTACGTCTGTATTTAGCTGATTTTCAGCTGTACGTCGGGTCGTGTGTTGGGCTCTACGTCGGGACGTGGGTTGGGCTCTACGTCGGGACGTGGGTTGGGCTCTACGTCGGGACGTGGGTTGGGCTCTACATCAGGATTTAGCGTACTTTTAGCTCTACTTCGGGACGTGTGTTGGGCTCTACGTCGGGACGTGGGTTGGGCTCTACGTCGGGACGTGGGTTGGGCTCTACGTTGAGACGTGGGTTGGGCTCTACATCAGGATGTAGCGTAATTTTAGCTCTACTTCGGGACGTGTGTTGGGCTCTACGTCGGGACGTGTGCTGGGCTCTACGTCGGGACGTGTGCTGGGCTATACGTCAGGACGTGTGTTGGGCTCTACATCAGGATTTAGCATACTTTTAGCTCTGCTTCGGGACGTGTGTTGGGCTCTACGTCGGGACGTGTGTTGGGCTCTACATCAGGATTTAGCTTACTTTCAGCTCGACGTCGGAACGTGTGTTGGGCTCTACGTCGGGACGTGTGTTGGGCTCTACGTCAGGATTTAGCTTACTTTCAGCTGTACGTCGGGACGTCTGTTGGGCTCTACGTCGGGACGTGTGTTGGGCTTTACGTCGGGACGTGTGTTGGGCTCTACATCAGGATCTAGCATACTTTCAGTTCTACGTCGGGACACGTGTTATGCTCTAAGTTGGGACGTGTGTTGGGCTCTACTTCGGGACGTGTGTTGGGCTCTACGTCGGGACGTGTGTTGGGCTCTACATCAGTATCTAGCATACTTTCAGTTCTACGTCGGGACACGTGTTATGTTCTAAGTCGGGACGTGTGTTGGGCTCTACATCAGATTTAGCTTACTTTCAGCTCTACGTCGGGACGTGTGTTGGGCTCTACGTCGGGACGTGTGTTGGGCTCTACATCAGGATTTAGCGTACTTTCAGCTCAACTTAGGGACGTGTGTTGGGCTCTACGTCGGGACGTGTGTTGGGCTCTATGTCGGGACGTGTGTTGGGCTCTACGTCGGGATTTAGCTTACTTTCAGCTCTACGTCGGGACGTGTGTTGGGCTCTATGTCGGGAAGTGTGTTGGGCTCTACGTGGCGACGTGTGTTGGGCTCTACGTCGAGACGTATGTTGGGCTCTACATCAGGGTTCAGCTTACTTTCAGCTCTACGTCGGGACGTGAGTTCGGGTCTACGTCGGGTCGTGTGCTGGGCTCTACGTCGGGACGTGTGTTGGGCTCTACGTTGCGACGTGTTTTGGCCTCTACATCGGGACGTGTGTTGGGCTCTACATCAGGATTTAGCGTACTTTCAGCTCTACTTCGGGACGTGTGTTGGGCTCTACGTTGGGACGTGTGTTGGGCTCTACATCAGGATTTATCTTACTTTCAGCTCTACGTCGGACATGTGTTGGGCTCTACGTTGGGACGTGTGTTGGGCTCTACATCAGGATTTAGCTTACTTGCAGCTCTACGTCTGGGCGAGTGTTAGGCTCTAAGTCGGGACGTGTGTTGGGCTCTACATCAGGATTTAGCGTACTTTTAGCTCTACTTCGGGACGTGTGTTGGGCTCTACGTCGGGACGTGTGTTGGGCTCTACATCAGGATTTAGCTTGCTTTCAGCTCTACTTCGGGACATGTGTTGGGCTCTACGTTAGGACTTGTGTTGGGCTCTACATCAGGATTTAGCTTACTTTCAGCTCTACGTGGGGACGTGTGTTTGGCTCTACGTCGGGACGTGTGTTGGGCTCTATATCGGGACATTTGTTGGGCTCTACGTCGGGACGTCTGTTGGGCTCTATGTCGGGACGTGTGTTGGGCTCTACGTCGGGACGTTTGTTGGGCTCTACGTCGGGATGTGTGTTGGGCTCTACGTCGGGACGTGGGTTGGGCTCTACGTCGTGACGTGGGTTGGGCTCTACGTCGGGACGTGGGTTGGGCTTTACGTCGGGACGTGGGTTGGGCTCTACATCAGGATTTAGCGTACTTTTAGCTCTACGTCTGGGCGAGTGTTGGGCTCTAAGTCGGGACGTGTGTTGGGCTCTACATCAGGATTTAGCTTACTTTCAGCTCTACGTCGGGACGTGAGTTCGTGTCTACGTCGGGACGTGTGCTGGGCTCTACGTCGGGACGTGTGCTAGGCTCTACGTCGGGACGTGTGCTGGGCTCTACGTCGCGACATGTGTTGGGCTCTACGTCGGGATGTGCGTTGGGCTCTACGTCGGGACGTGCGTTGGGCTCTACGTCGGGACGTGTGTTGGGCTCTATGTCGGGACGTGTGTTGGACTCTACGTCGGGATGTGTGTTGGGCTCTACATCAGGATTTAGCTTACTTTCAGCTCTACGTGGGGACGTGTGTTTGGCTCGATATCAGGATTTAGCGTACTTTCAGCTCTACTTCGGGACGTGTCTTGGGCTCTACGTCGGGACCTGTGCTGGGCTCTACGTGGGGACGTGTGCTGGGCTCTACGTCGGGACGTGTGCTGGGCTCTACGTCGGGACATGTGTTGGGCTCTTCGTCGGGACGTCTGTTGGGCTCTACGTCGGGATTTAGCTTACTTTCAGCTCTACGTCGGGACGTGTGTTGGGCTCTATATCAGGATTTAGCTTACTTTCAGCTCTACGTCGGGACGTGTGTTGGGCTCTACATCAGGATTTAGCTTGTTTTCAGCTCTACGTCGGGAGGTGTGTTGGGCTCTACGTCGGTACGTGTGTTGGGCTCTACCTCGGGACGTGTGTTGGGCTCTACGTCGGGACGTGTGTTGGGCTCTAGATCAGGATTTAGCTTACTTTCAGCTCTACGAGGGGATGTGTGTTGGGCTCGACATTAGGATTTAGCTTATTATCAGCTGTACGTTGGGACGCGTGTTGGGCTCTACGTCGGGAAGTGTGTTGGGCTCTAGATCAGGATTTTGCTTACTTTCAGCTCTACGAGGGGACGTGTGTTGGGCTCGACATCAGGATTTAGCTTACTTTCAGCTCTACGTCGGGACATATGTTGGGCTCTACATCGGGTCGTATGTTGCGCTCTACGTCGGGACGTGTGTTGGGCTCTACGTCTGGACGAGTGTTGGGCTCTACGTCGGGACGAGTGTTGGGCCCTACGTCGGGACGAGTGTTGGGCTCTACGTCGGGACGAGTGTTGGGCTCTACGTCGGGACGAGTGTTGGGCTCTACATAACCATTTAGCTTACTTTCAGCTGTACGTCGGGATGTGTGTTGGGCTCTACGTCGGGACGTGTGTTGGGCTCTACGTCGGGACGTGTGTTGGGCTCTACATCAGGATCTAGCTTGTTTTCAGCTCTACTTCGGGACACGTGTTATGCTCTAAGTTGGGACGTGTGTTGGGCTCTAATTCGGGTCGTGTGTTGGGCTCTACGTCGGGACGTGTGTTGGGCTCTACATCAGGATCTAGCATACTTTCAGTTCTACGTCGGGACACGTGTTATGCTCTTAGTCGGGACGTGTGTTGGGCTCTACATCAGATTTAGCTTCCTTTCAGCTGTACGTTGGGACGTGTGTTGGGCTCTACGTCGGAATGTGTGTTGGGCTCGACATCAGGATTTAGCTTACTTTCAGCTCTACGTCGGGACGTGTGTTGGGCTCTACGTCGGGACGTGTGTTGGGCTCTACATCAGGATTCAGCGTACTTTCAGCTCTACTTCGGGACGTGTCTTGGGCTCTACGTCGGGACGTGTGTTGGGCTCTATGTTGGGACGTGTGTTGGGCTCTACGTCGGGATTTAGCTTACTTTCAGCTCTACGTCGGGACGTGTGTTGGGCTCTATGTCGGGACGTGTGTTGGGCTCTACGTCGCGACGTGTGTTGGGCTCTACGTCGAGACGTATGTTGGGCTCTACATCAGGGTTCAGCTTACTTTCAGCTCTACGTCGGGACGTGTGCTGGTCTCCACGTCGGGACGTCTGTTGGGTTCTACGTTGCACTGTGTGTTGAGCTCCACGTCGAGACGTATGTTGGGCTCTACATCACGATTTAGCGTACTTTCAGCTCTACTTCTGAACGTGTGTTGGGCTCTACGTTGGGACGTGTGTTGGGCTCTACATCAGGATTTAGCTTACTTTCAGCTCTACGTCAGGACATGTGTTGGGCTCTACGTCGGGACGAGTGTTGGGTCTACATCTAGACGAGTGTTGGGCTCTACGTCGGGACGTGTGTTGGGCTCTTCGTCGGGACGTCTGTTGGGCTCTACGTCGGGATTTAGCTTACTTTCAGCTCTACGTCGGGACGTGCGTTGGGCTCTACATCAGGATTTAGCTTACTTTCAGCTCTACGTCAGGACGTGTGTTGGGCTCTACATCAGGAATTAGCTTATTTTCAGCTCTACGTCGGGACGTGTGTTGGGCTCTACATCTGTAGATAGCTAACTTTCAGCTCTACGTCGGCACGTGCGTTGGGCTCTACGTCGGCACGTGCGTTGGGCTCTACGTCGGGACGTGCGTTGGGCTCTACGTCGGGACGTGCGTTGGGCTCTACGTCGGGACGTGTGTTGGGCTCTACATCAGGATTTAGCTTAATTTCAGCTCTACGTCGGGACGTGTGTTGGGCTCTACGTCGGGACGTGTGTTGGGCTCTACGTCGGGACGTGTGTTGGGCTCCATGTCGGGACTTGTGTTGGGTTCTACGTCTGTTGTTAGCTAACTTTCAGCTCTACGTTGGGACGTATGTTGGGCCCTACGTCGGGCGTGTGTTGGGCCCTACGTCGGTACGTGTGTTGGGCCCTACGTCGGTACGTGAGTTGGGCCCTACGTCGGGAAGTGTGTTGGGTTCTACGTCTGTAGTTAGCTGACTTTCAGTTGTACGTCGGGTCGTGTGTTGGGCTCTACATCAGGATTTAGCTTACTTTCAGCTCTACGTCGGGACGTGTGTTGGGCTCTACGTCGGGACGTGTGTTGGGCTCTACGTCGGGACGTGTGTTGTGCTCTACGTCGGGACGTGTGTTTGGCTCTACATCGGGACATGTGTTGGGCTCTACGTCGGGATGTGTGTTGGGCTCTACATCAGGATTTAGCTTACTTTGAGCTCTTCGTTGGGACGTGTGTTAGGCTCGGCATCAGGATTTAGCTTACTTTCAGGTCTACGTCGGGACGTGTGTTGGGCTCTACGTCGGGACGTGTGTTGGGCTCTACATCAGGATTTAGCTTACTTTAAGCTCTACGTCGGGACGTGTGTTGGTCACTACGTTGGGACGTGTGTTGGGCTCTACGCCGGGACGTGTGTTGGGCTCTACGCCGGGACGTGTGTTGGGCTCTACATCAGGATTTAGCTTACTTTCAGCTCTACGTCGCGACATGTGTTGGGCTCTACGTCGGGACGTGTGTTGGGCTCTACATCAGGATTTAGATTACTTTCATCTCTACGTCGGGACGTGTGTTGGGCTCTACGTCGGGATGTGTGTTGGAGTCTACATCAGGATTTAGCTTACTTTCAGCTCTACGTCGGGACGTGTGTTGGGCTCTACGTCGGGACATGTGTTGGGCTCTACATCAGAATTTAGCATACTTTCAGGTCTACGTCGGGACATGTGTTGGGCTCTACGTCAGGACGTCTGTTGGGCTCTACATCAGAATTTAGCGTATTTTCAGCTCTACGTCGGGACGTGTGTTGGGCTCTACGTCGGTACGTGTGTTGGGCTCTACATCGGGACGTGTGTTGTGCTCTACGTCGGGACGTGTGTTTGGCTCTACATCGGGACATGTGTTGGGCTCTACGTCGGGATGTGTTTTGGGCTCTACATCAGGATTTAGCTTACTTTGAGCTCTTCGTTGGGACGTGTGTTAGGCTCGGCATCAGGATTTAGCTTACTTTCAGGTCTACGTCGAGACGTGTGTTGGGCTCTACGTCTGTATTTAGCTGATTTTCAGCTGTACGTCGGGTCGTGTGTTGGGCTCTACGTCGGGACGTGGGTTGGGCTCTACGTCGGGACGTGGGTTGGGCTCTACGTCGGGACGTGGGTTGGGCTCTACATCAGGATTTAGCGTACTTTTAGCTCTACTTCGGGACGTGTGTTGGGCTCTACGTCGGGACGTGGGTTGGGCTCTACGTCGGGACGTGGGTTGGGCTCTACGTTGAGACGTGGGTTGGGCTCTACATCAGGATGTAGCGTAATTTTAGCTCTACTTCGGGACGTGTGTTGGGCTCTACGTCGGGACGTGTGCTGGGCTCTACGTCGGGACGTGTGCTGGGCTATACGTCAGGACGTGTGTTGGGCTCTACATCAGGATTTAGCATACTTTTAGCTCTGCTTCGGGACGTGTGTTGGGCTCTACGTCGGGACGTGTGTTGGGCTCTACATCAGGATTTAGCTTACTTTCAGCTCGACGTCGGAACGTGTGTTGGGCTCTACGTCGGGACGTGTGTTGGGCTCTACGTCAGGATTTAGCTTACTTTCAGCTGTACGTCGGGACGTGTGTTGGGCTCTACGTCGAGACGTGTGTTGGGCTTTACGTCGGGACGTGTGTTGGGCTCTACATCAGGATCTAGCATACTTTCAGTTCTACGTCGGGACACGTGTTATGCTCTAAGTTGGGACGTGTGTTGGGCTCTACTTCGGGACGTGTGTTGGGCTCTACGTCGGGACGTGTGTTGGGCTCTACATCAGTATCTAGCATACTTTCAGTTCTACGTCGGGACACGTGTTATGTTCTAAGTCGGGACGTGTGTTGGGCTCTACATCAGATTTAGCTTACTTTCAGCTCTACGTCGGGACGTGTGTTGGGCTCTACGTCGGGACGTGTGTTGGGCTCTACATCAGGATTTAGCGTACTTTCAGCTCAACTTAGGGACGTGTGTTGGGCTCTACGTCGGGACGTGTGTTGGGCTCTATGTCGGGACGTGTGTTGGGCTCTACGTCGGGATTTAGCTTACTTTCAGCTCTACGTCGGGACGTGTGTTGGGCTCTATGTCGGGAAGTGTGTTGGGCTCTACGTGGCGACGTGTGTTGGGCTCTACGTCGAGACGTATGTTGGGCTCTACATCAGGGTTCAGCTTACTTTCAGCTCTACGTCGGGACGTGAGTTCGGGTCTACGTCGGGTCGTGTGCTGGGCTCTACGTCGGGACGTGTGTTGGGCTCTACGTTGCGACGTGTTTTGGCCTCTACATCGGGACGTGTGTTGGGCTCTACATCAGGATTTAGCGTACTTTCAGCTCTACTTCGGGACGTGTGTTGGGCTCTACGTTGGGACGTGTGTTGGGCTCTACATCAGGATTTATCTTACTTTCAGCTCTACGTCGGACATGTGTTGGGCTCTACGTTGGGACGTGTGTTGGGCTCTACATCAGGATTTAGCTTACTTGCAGCTCTACGTCTGGGCGAGTGTTAGGCTCTAAGTCGGGACGTGTGTTGGGCTCTACATCAGGATTTAGCGTAGTTTTAGCTCTACTTCGGGACGTGTGTTGGGCTCTACGTCGGGACGTGTGTTGGGCTCTACATCAGGATTTAGCTTGCTTTCAGCTCTACTTCGGGACATGTGTTGGGCTCTACGTTAGGACTTGTGTTGGGCTCTACATCAGGATTTAGCTTACTTTCAGCTCTACGTGGGGACGTGTGTTTGGCTCTACTTCGGGACGTGTGTTGGGCTCTATATCGGGACATTTGTTGGGCTCTACGTCGGGACGTCTGTTGGGCTCTATGTCGGGACGTGTGTTGGGCTCTACGTCGGGACGTTTGTTGGGCTCTACGTCGGGATGTGTGTTGGGCTCTACGTCGGGACGTGGGTTGGGCTCTACGTCGTGACGTGGGTTGGGCTCTACGTCGGGACGTGGGTTGGGCTTTACGTCGGGACGTGGGTTGGGCTCTACATCAGGATTTACCGTACTTTTAGCTCTACGTCTGGGCGAGTGTTGGGCTCTAAGTCGGGACGTGTGTTGGGCTCTACATCAGGATTTAGCTTACTTTCAGCTCTACGTCGGGACGTGAGTTCGTGTCTACGTCGGGACGTGTGCTGGGCTCTACGTCGGGACGTGTGCTAGGCTCTACGTCGGGACGTGTGCTGGGCTCTACGTCGCGACGTGTGTTGGGCTCTACGTCGGGATGTGCGTTGGGCTCTACGTCGGGACGTGCGTTGGGCTCTACGTCGGGACGTGTGTTGGGCTCTATGTCGGGACGTGTGTTGGACTCTACGTCGGGATGTGTGTTGGGCTCTACATCAGGATTTAGCTTACTTTCAGCTCTACGTGGGGACGTGTGTTTGGCTCGATATCAGGATTTAGCGTACTTTCAGCTCTACTTCGGGACGTGTCTTGGGCTCTACGTCGGGACCTGTGCTGGGCTCTACGTGGGGACGTGTGCTGGGCTCTACGTCGGGACGTGTGCTGGGCTCTACGTCGGGACATGTGTTGGGCTCTTCGTCGGGACGTCTGTTGGGCTCTACGTCGGGATTTAGCTTACTTTCAGCTCTACGTCGGGACGTGTGTTGGGCTCTATATCAGGATTTAGCTTACTTTCAGCTCTACGTCGGGACGTGTGTTGGGCTCTACATCAGGATTTAGCTTGTTTTCAGCTCTACGTCGGGAGGTGTGTTGGGCTCTACGTCGGTACGTGTGTTGGGCTCTACCTCGGGACGTGTGTTGGGCTCTACGTCGGGACGTGTGTTGGGCTCTAGATCAGGATTTAGCTTACTTTCAGCTCTACGAGGGGATGTGTGTTGGGCTCGACATTAGGATTTAGCTTATTATCAGCTGTACGTTGGGACGCGTGTTGGGCTCTACGTCGGGAAGTGTGTTGGGCTCTAGATCAGGATTTTGCTTACTTTCAGCTCTACGAGGGGACGTGTGTTGGGCTCGACATCAGGATTTAGCTTACTTTCAGCTCTACGTCGGGACATATGTTGGGCTCTACATCGGGTCGTATGTTGCGCTCTACGTCGGGACGTGTGTTGGGCTCTACGTCTGGACGAGTGTTGGGCTCTACGTCGGGACGAGTGTTGGGCCCTACGTCGGGACGAGTGTTGGGCTCTACGTCGGGACGAGTGTTGGGCTCTACGTCGGGACGAGTGTTGGGCTCTACATAACCATTTAGCTTACTTTCAGCTGTACGTCGGGATGTGTGTTGGGCTCTACGTCGGGACGTGTGTTGGGCTCTACGTCGGGACGTGTGTTGGGCTCTACATCAGGATCTAGCTTGTTTTCAGCTCTACTTCGGGACACGTGTTATGCTCTAAGTTGGGACGTGTGTTGGGCTCTAATTCGGGTCGTGTGTTGGGCTCTACGTCGGGACGTGTGTTGGGCTCTACATCAGGATCTAGCATACTTTCAGTTCTACGTCGGGACACGTGTTATGCTCTAAGTCGGGACGTGTGTTGGGCTCTACATCAGATTTAGCTTCCTTTCAGCTGTACGTTGGGACGTGTGTTGGGCTCTACGTCGGAATGTGTGTTGGGCTCGACATCAGGATTTAGCTTACTTTCAGCTCTACGTCGGGACGTGTGTTGGGCTCTACGTCGGGACGTGTGTTGGGCTCTACATCAGGATTCAGCGTACTTTCAGCTCTACTTCGGGACGTGTCTTGGGCTCTACGTCGGGACGTGTGTTGGGCTCTATGTTGGGACGTGTGTTGGGCTCTACGTCGGGATTTAGCTTACTTTCAGCTCTACGTCGGGACGTGTGTTGGGCTCTATGTCGGGACGTGTGTTGGGCTCTACGTCGCGACGTGTGTTGGGCTCTACGTCGAGACGTATGTTGGGCTCTACATCAGGGTTCAGCTTACTTTCAGCTCTACGTCGGGACGTGTGCTGGTCTCCACGTCGGGACGTCTGTTGGGTTCTACGTTGCACTGTGTGTTGAGCTCCACGTCGAGACGTATGTTGGGCTCTACATCACGATTTAGCGTACTTTCAGCTCTACTTCTGAACGTGTGTTGGGCTCTACGTTGGGACGTGTGTTGGGCTCTACATCAGGATTTAGCTTACTTTCAGCTCTACGTCAGGACATGTGTTGGGCTCTACGTCGGGACGAGTGTTGGGTCTACGTCTAGACGAGTGTTGGGCTCTACGTCGGGACGTGTGTTGGGCTCTTCGTCGGGACGTCTGTTGGGCTCTACGTCGGGATTTAGCTTACTTTCAGCTCTACGTCGGGACGTGCGTTGGGCTCTACATCAGGATTTAGCTTACTTTCAGCTCTACGTCAGGACGTGTGTTGGGCTCTACATCAGGAATTAGCTTATTTTCAGCTCTACGTCGGGACGTGTGTTGGGCTCTACGTCGGGACGTGTGTTGGGCTCTACGTCGGGACGTCTGTTGGGCTCTACGTCGGGACGTGTGTTGGGCTCTACGTCGGAACTGTTGTTGGGCTCTACGTCGGGACGTGTGTTGGGCTCTAGATCAGGATTTAGCTTACTTTCAGCTCTACGAGGGGACGTGTGTTGGGCTCGACATCAGGATTTAGCTTACTTTCAGCTGTACGTTGGGACGCGTATTGGGCTCTACGTCGGGAAGTGTGTTGGGCTCTAGATCAGGATTTAGCTTACTTTCAGCTCTACGAGGGGACGTGTGTTGGGCTCGGCATCAGGATTTAGCTTACTTTCAGCTCTACGTCGGGACATGTGTTGTGCTGTACGTCGGGACGTGTGTTGGGCTCTACGTCGGGACGTGTGTTGGGCTCTACGTCGGGACGAGTGTTGGGCTCTACGTCGGGACGAGTGTTGGGCCCTACGTCGGGACGAGCGTTGGGCTCTACGTCGGGACGAGTGTTGGGCTCTACGTCGGGACAAGTGTTGGGCTCTACGTCGGGACGAGTGTTGGGCGCTACATAAGGATTTAGCTTACTTTCAGCTCTACGTCGGGACGAGTGTTGGGCTCTACGTCGGGACGTGTGTTGGGATCTACATCAGGATTTAGCTTAATTTCAGCTCTACGTCGGGACGTGTTTTGGACACTACGTCGGGACGTGTGTTGGGCTCTACGTCGGGATGTGTGTTGGGCTCTACATGAGGATTTAGATTACTTTCAGCTCTTCGTCTGGACGTGTGTTGGGCTCTACCTCGGGACATGTGTTGGGCTCTACATCAGGATTTAGCTTACTTTCAGCTCTACGTGGGGACGTGTGTTGGGCTTGACATCAGGATTTAGCTTACTTTCAGCTCTACGTCGGGACATGTGTTGGGCTCTACGTCGGGACGTGTGTTGGGCTCTACGTCGGGACGTGTGTTGGGCTCTACATCAGGATTTAGCGTACTTTCAGCTCTACGTCGGGACGTGCGTTGGGCTCTACGTCGGGACGTGCGTTGGGCTCTACGTCGGGACGTGTGTTGGGCTCTACGTCGGGACGTCTGTTGGGTTCTACGTCGCGACGTGTGTTGGGCTCTACGTCGGGACGTGTGTTGGGCTCTACATCAGGATTTAGCTTACTTTCAGCTCTACGTCGGGACGTGTGTTGGGCTCTACGTCGGGACGTCTGTTGGGCTCTACATCAGGATTTAGATTGCTGTCAGCTCTACGTCGGGACGTGTGTTGGGCAGTACGTCGGGACGTGTGTTGGGCACTACGTCGGGACGTGTGTTGGGCTCTACGTTGGGACCTGCGTTGGGCTCTACGTCGGGACGTGTGTTGGGCTCTACGTCGGGACGTGTGTTGGGCTCTACATCAGATTAGCTTACTTTCAGCTCGACGTCGGGACGTGCGTTGGGCTCTACATCACGATTTAGATTGTTTTCAGCTCTACGTCGGGATGTGTGTTCGGCTCTATGTCGGGACGTGTGTTGGGCTCTACATCAGGACTTAGCTTACATTCAGCTCTACGTCGGGACGTGTGTTGGGCTCTACGTCGGGACGTGTGTTGGGCTCTAGGTCGGGACGTGTGTTGGGCTCTACATCAGGATTTAGCTTACTTTCAGCTCTACGTCGGGATGTGTGTTGGGCTCAACATCGGGACGTCTGTTGGGCTCTACGTCGGGACGTGTGTTGGGCTCTACATCAGGATTTACCTTACATTCAGCTCTACGTCGGGATGTGTGTTGGGCTCTACATCGGGACTTCTGTTGGGCTCTACGTCGGGACGTCTGTTGGGCTCTACATCAGGATTTAGCTTACTTGCACCTCTACGTCGGGACGTGTGTTGGGCTCTACGTCGGGACGTGTGTTGGGCTCTACATCGGGACTTGTGTTGGGCTCTACATCAGGATTTAGCTTACTTTCAGCTCTACGTCGGGACGTGTGTTGGGCTCTACGTCGGGACGTGTGTTGGGCTCTACATCAGGATTTAGCTTACTTTCAGCTCTACGTCGGGACGTGTGTTGGGCTCTACGTCGGGACTTGTGTTGGGCTCTACATCAGGATTTAGCTTACTTTCAGCTCTACGTCGGCACGTGTGTTGGGCTCTACGTCGAGACATGTGTTGGGCTTGACATCAGGATTTAGCTTACTTTCATCTCTACGTCGGGACGTGTGTTGGGCTCTACGTCGGGACGTGTGTTGGGATCTACGTCGGGACGTGTGTTGGGCTCTACATAAGGATTTATCTTACTTTCAGCTCTACGTCGGGACGTGTGTTGGACTCTATGTCGGGACGTGTGTTGGGCTCCACGTCGGGACGTGTGTTCGGATCTACATCAGGATTTAGCTTAATTTCACCTCTACGTCGGGACGTGTTTTGGGCACTACGTTGGGACGTTTGCTGGGCTCTACGTCGGGACGTGTGTTGGGCTCTACATCAGGATTTAGATTACTTTCAGCTCTTCGTCTGGACGTGTGTTGGGCTCTACCTCGGGACATGTGTTGGGCTCTACATCAGAATTTAGCTTACTTTCAGCTCTACGTGGGGACGTGTGTTGGGCTTGACATCAGGATTTAGCTTACTCTCAGCTCTACGTCGGGACGTGTGTTGGGCTCTACGTCGGGACGTGTGTTGGGCTCTACGTCGGGACGTCTGTTGGGTTCTACGTCGCGTTGTGTGTTGGGCTCTACGTCGAGACGTATGTTGGGCTCTACATCAGGATTTAGCTTACTTTCAGCTCTACGCCGGGACGTGTGTTGGGCTCTACGTCGGGACTGTGTTGGGCTCTACGTCGGGACGTGTGTTGGGCTCTACATCAGGATTTAGCTTACTTTCAGCTCAACGTCGGGATGTGTGTTGGGGTATACGTCGGGATGTCTGTTGGTCTCTACGTCGGGACGTGTGTTGGGTTCTACATCAGGATTTAGCTTACTTTCACCTCTACGTCGGGACATGTGTTGGGCTCTACGTCGGGACGTGTGTTGGGCTCCATGTCGGGACGTGTGTTGCGCTCTACGTCGGGACGTGTGTTGGGCTCTACGTCGGGACGTGTGTTGGGCTCCATGTCGGGACGTGTGTTGGGTTCTACGTCGGGACGTATGTGGTGGGCTCTACGTCGGGACGTGTGGTGGGCTCTACGGCGGGACGTGTGTTGGGCTCTACATCAGGATTTAGCTTACTTTCAGCTGTACGTCGGGACGTGTGTTGGGCTCTACGTCGGGACGTGTGTTGGGCTCTACGTCGGGACGTGTGTTGGGCTTTACGTCGGGACGTGTGTTGGGCTCTACGGCGGGATGTGTTTTGGGCTCTACGTCGGGACGTGTGTTGGGCTCTACATCAGGATTTAGCTTACTTTCAGCTGCACGTCGGGACGTGTGTTGGGCTCTATATCAGGATTTAGCTTACTTTCAGCTGTACGTCGGGACGTGTGTTGGGCTCTACGTCGAGACATGTGTTGGGCTCTACATCAGGATTTAGCTTACTTTCAGCTCTACGAGGGGACGTGTGTTGGGCTCGACATCATTTTTTAGCTTTCTTTCATCTCTACGTCGGGACGTGTGTTGGGCTCTACATCAGGATTTAGCTTACTTTCAGCTCTACGTCGGGACGTGTGTTGGGCTCTACTTCGGGACGTGTGTTGGGTTCTACGTCGCGACGTGTGTTGGGCTCTACGTCGAGATGTATGTTGGGCTCTACATCAGGATTTAGCTTACTTTCAGCTCTACGTCAGGACGTGTGTTGGGCTCTACGTCGGGACGTGTGTTGGGTTCTACATCAGGATTTAGCTTACTTTCAGCTCTACATCGGGACGTGCGTTGGGCTCTACGTCGGGACGTGCGTTGGGCTCTACGTCGGGACGTGTGTTTGGCTCTACATCGGGACGTGTGTCGGGCTCTACATCAGGATTTAGCATACTTTGAGCTGTACGTCGGAAAATGTGTTATGCTCTTTGTCCCGACGTGTGTTGGGCTCTACATCAGATTTTGCTTACTTTCAGCTCTACGTCGGGACGTGTGCTGGGCTCTACATCAGGATTTAGCTTGTTTTCAGCTCTACGTCGGGACGTGTGTTGGGCTCTACGTCGGGACGTGTGTTGGCCCCTACGTCGGGATGTGTGTTGGGCTCTACGTCGGGATGTGTGTTGGGTTCTACGTCGGAACGTGTGTTGGGCTCTACATCATGTTTAGCTTATATTCAGCTCTACGTCGGGACGTGTGTTGGGCTCTACGTCGGGACGTGTGTTGGGCTCTACGTCGGGACGTGTGTTGGGCTCTACATCAGGATTTAGCTTACTTTCAGCTCTACTTCGGGACGTGTGTTGGGCTCTACGTCGGGACGTGTGTTGGGCTCTTCGTCGGGACGTCTGTTGGGCTCTACATCAGGATTTAGCTTACTTTCAGCTCTACGTCGGGACGTATGTTGGGCTCAACGTCGGGACTTGTGTTGGGCTCTACGTCGGGACGTGTGTTGGGCTCTACGTCGGGACTTGTGTTGGGCTCTACGTCGCGACATGTGTTGGGCTCTACGTCGCGACGTGTGTTGGGCTCTACGTCGAGACGTATGTTGGGCTCTACATCAGGGTTTACCTTACTTTCAGCTCTACGTCGGGACGTGAGTTCGTGTCTACGTCGGGACGTGGGTTCGTGTCTACTTCGGGACGTGTGCTGGGCTCTATGTCGGGACGTGTGCCGGGCTCTACGTCGTGACGTGTGTTGGAGTCTGCCTCGGGACGTGTGTTGGGCTCTACGTCGGGACGTGTGTTGGACTCTACGTCGGGACGTGTGTTGGGCTCTACATCAGGATTTAGCTTACTTTCAGCTGTACGTCGGGACGTGTGTTGGGCTCTACGTCGGGACGTTTGTTGGGTTCTACGACACGACGTGTGTTGGGCTATACGTCGAGACGTATGTTGGGCTCTACATAAGGATTTAGCTTACTTTCAGCTCTACGTCGGGACGTGTGTTGGGCTCTACGTCGGGACGTATGTTGGGCTCTACATCAGGATTTAGATTACTTTCAGCTCTACGTCGGGACGTGTGTTCGGCTCTACGTTGGGATGTGTGTTGGGCTCTACATCAGGATTTAGCTTACTTTCAGCTCAACGTCGGGATGTGTGTTGGGCTATACGTCGGGATGTCTGTTGGTCTCTACGTCGGGACGTGTGTTGGGTTCTACATCAGGATTTAGCTTACTTTCACCTCTACGTCGGGACGTGTGTTGGGCTCTAAGTCGGGACGTGTGTTGGGCTCCATGTCGGGACGTGTGTTGCGCTTTACGTCGGGACGTGTGTTGGGCTCTACGTCGGGACGTGTGTTGGGCTCCATTCGGGACGTGTGTTGGGTTCTACGTCGGGACGTATGTGGTGGGCTCTACGTCGGGACGTGTGGTGGGCTCTACGGCGGGACGTGTGTTGGGCTCTACATCAGGATTTAGCTTACTTTCAGCTGTACGTCGGGACGTGTGTTGGGCTCTACGTCGGGACGTGTGTTGGGCTCTACGTCGGGACTTGTGTTGGGCTTTACGTCGGGACGTGTGTTGGGCTCTACGGCGGGATGTGTTTAGGGCTCTACGTCGGGACGTGTGTTGGGCTCTACATCAGAATTTAGCTTACTTTCAGCTGTACGTCGGGACGTGTGTTGGGCTCTATATCAGGATTTAGCTTACTTTCAGCTGTACGTCGGGACGTGTGTTGGGCTCTACGTCGAGAAATGTGTTGGGCTCTACATCAGGATTTAGCTTACTTTCAGCTCTACGAGGGGACGTGTGTTGGGCTCGACATCATTTTTTAGCTTTCTTTCATCTCTACGTCGGGACGTGCGTTGGGCTCTACGTCGGGACGTGCGTTGGGCTCTACGTCAGGACGTGCGTTGGGCTCTACGTCGGGACGTGTGTTGGGCTCAACGTCAGGATTTAGCGTACTTTCAGCTCTACGTCGGGACGTGTGTTGGGCTCTACGTCGGGACGTGTGTTGGGTTCTACGTCGCGACGTGTGTTGGGCTCTACGTCGAGACGTATGTTGGGCTCTACATCAGGATTTAGCTTACTTTCAGCTCTACGTCGGGACGTGTGTTGGGCTCTGCGTCGGGACGTGTGTTGGGCTCTACGTCGGGACGTGTGTTGGGTTCTACATCAGGATTTAGCTTACTTTCAGCTCTACGTCGGGACGTGTGTTGGGCTCTACGTCGGGACGTGTGTTGGGTTCTACGTCGCGACGTGTGTTGGGCTCTACGTCGAGACGTATGTTGGCTCTACATCAGGATTTAGCTGACTTTCAGCTCTACATCGGGACGTGCGTTGGGCTCTACGTCGGGACGTGCGTTGGGCTCTACGTCGGGACGTGTGTTTGGCTCTACATCGGGACGTGTGTCGGGCTGTACGTCGGGACGTGTGTTGGGCTCTACATCAGGATTTAGCATACTTTGAGCTGTACGTCGGAAAATGTGTTATGCTCTTTGTCCGGACGTGTGTTGGGCTCTACATCAGATTTTGCTTACTTTCAGCTCTACGTCGGGACGTGTGCTGGGCTCTACATCAGGATTTAGCTTGTTTTCAGCTCTACGTCGGGACGTGTGTTGGCCCCTACGTCGGGATGTGTGTTGGGCTCTACGTCGGGATGTGTGTTGGGTTCTACGTCGGAACGTGTGTTGGGCTCTACATCATGTTTAGCTTATATTCAGCTCTACGTCGGGACGTGTGTTGGGCTCTACGTCGGGACTTGTGTTGGGCTCTACGTCGCGACATGTGTTGGGCTCTACGTCGCGACGTGTGTTGGGCTCTACGTCGAGACTTATGTTGGGCTCTACATCAGGGTTTACCTTACTTTCAGCTCTACGTCGGGACGTGTGTTGGGCTCTACATCAGGATTTAGCGTACTTTCAGCTCAACGTCGGGACGTGTGTTGGGCTCTACATCAGGATTTAGCTTACTTTCAGCTCTACGTCGGGACGTGAGTTCGTGTCTACGTCGGGACGTGGGTTCGTGTCTACGTCGGGACGTGTGCTGGGCTCTATGTCGGGACGTGTGCCGGGCTCTACGTCGTGACGTGTGTTGGAGTCTGCCTCGGGACGTGTGTTGGGCTCTACGTCGGGACGTGTGTTGGGCTCTACATCAGGATTTAGCTTACTTTCAGCTCTACGTCAGGACGTGTGTTGGGCTCTACATCAGGATTTAGCTTGTTTTCAGCTCTACGTCGGGACGTGTGTTGGGCTGTACGTCGGGACGTGTGTTGGGCTGTACGTCGGGACGTTTGTTGGTCTCTACCTTGGGACGTGTGTTGGGCTCTACATCAGGATTTAACTTACTTTCACCTCTACGTCGGGACATGTGTTGGGCTCTACGTTGGGACGTGTGTTGGGCTCTACGTCGGGACGTGTGTTGGGTCTACATCAGGATTTAGCTTACTTTCAGCTCTACGTCAGGACGTCTGTTGGGCTCTACGTCGGGACATGTGTTGGGCTCTACGTCGGGACGTGTGTTGGGCTCTACGTCGGGACATGTGTTGGGCTCTACGTCGGGACGTGTGTTGGGCTCTACGTCGGGACGTGTGTTGGGCTCTGCGTCGGGACGTGTGTTGGGCTCTGCATCAGGATTTAGCTGATTTTCAGCTCTACGTCGGGACGTGTGTTGGGCTCTACGTCGGGACGTGTGTTGGCTCTATGTCGGACGTGTGTTGGGCGCTACGTCGGGACGTGTGTTGGGCTCTACATCAGGATTTAGCTTACTTTCAGCTCTACGTCGGGACATGTGTTGGGCTCTACGTCCGGACGTGTGTTGGGCTCTACATCAGGATTTAGTTTACTTTCAGGTCTACGTCGCGACGTGTATTGGGCTCTATGTCGCGACGAGTGTTGGGCTCTACATCAGGATTTAGCTTACTTTCAGCTCTACGTCGGGACGCGTGTTGGGCTCTATATCAGGATATAGCTTACTTTCAGCTCTACGTCGGGACGTGTGTTGGGCTCTACGTGGGGACGTGTGTTGGGCTCTACGTGGGGACGTCTGTTGGGCTCTACGTCGGGAATTAGCTTACTTTCAGCTCTACGTCGGGACGTGTGTTGGGCTCTACGTCGGGACGTGTGTTGGGCTCTACGTCGGGACGTGTGTTGGGCTCTACATCAGGGTTTAGCTTACTTTCAGCTCTACGTCGGGACGTGTGCTGGGCTCTACTTCGGGACGTGTGTTGGGCTCTACGTCGGGAAGTGTGTTGGGCTATACGTCGGGACGTGTGTTGGGCTCTACGTCGGGAAGTGTGTTGGGCTCTACGTCGGGAAGTGTGTTGGGCTCTGCATCAAGATTTAACTTCTATTCAGCTCTACGTCGGGACGTGTGTTGGGCTCTACGTCGGGACGTGTGTTGGGCTCTACGTCGGGAAGTGTGTTGGGCTATACGTCGGGACGTGTGTTGGGCTCTACGTCGGGAAGTGTGTTGGGCTCTACGTCGGGAAGTGTGTTGGGCTCTGCATCAAGATTTAACTTCTATTCAGCTCTACGTCGGGACGTGTGTTGGGCTCTACGTCGGGACGTGTGTTGGGCTCTACGTCGGGACGTGTGTTGGGCTCTACATCAGGATTTAGCTTACTTTCAGCTCTACGTCGGGACGTGTGTTGGGCTCTACGTCGGGACGTGTGTTGGGCTCTACATCAGGATTTAGCTTACTTTCAGCTCTACGTCGGGACGTGTGTTGGGCTCTACGTCGGGAAGTGTGTTGGGCTATACGTCGGGACGTGTGTTAGGCTCTACGTCGGGAAGTGTGTTGGGCTCTACGTCGGGAAGTGTGTTGGGCTCTACATCAAGATTTAGCTTCCTTTCAGCTCTACGTCGTGACGTGTGTTGGGCTCTACGTCGGGACGTGTGTTGGGCTCCACGTCGGGACGTGCGTTGGGCTCTACCTCGGGACGTGTGTTGGGCTCTACGTCGGGACGTGTGTTGGGCTCTACGTCGGGACGTGTGTCGGGCTCTACGTCTGTAGTTAGCTAAATTTCAGCTCCACGTTGGGACGTGCGTTGGGCTCTACGTCGGGACGTTCGTTGGTCTCTACGTGGGGACGTGCGTTGGGCTCTCCGTCGGGACGTGTGTTGGGCTCTATATCAGGATTTAGCTTACTTTCGGCTCTACGTCGGTACGTGTGTTGGGCTCTACGTCGGGAAGTGTGTTGGGCTCTACGTTGGGAAGTGTGTTGGGCTCTAAGTCGGGACGTGTGTTGGGCTCTACGTCGGGAAGTGTGTTGGGCTCTGCATCAATATTTAACTTCTATTCAGCTCTACGTCGGGACGTGTGTTGGGCTCTACGTCGGGACGTGTGTTGGGCTCTACGTCGGGACGTGTGTTGGGCTCTACATCAGGATTTAGCTTACTTTCAGCTCTACGTCGGGACGTGTGTTGGGCTCTACGTCGGGACGTGTGTTGGGCTCTACATCAGGATTTAGCTTACTTTCAGCTCTACGTCGGGACGTGTGTTGGGCTCTACGTCGGGAAGTGTGTTGGGCTCTACGTCGGGAAGTGTGTTGGGCTCTACATCAAGATTTAGCTTCCTTTCAGCTCTACGTCGGGACGTGTGTTGGGCTCTACGTCGGGACGTGTGTTGAGCTCTACGTCGGGACATGTGTTGGGCTCTACGTCGGGACGTGTGTTGGGCTCTAAGTCGGGACGTGTGTTGGGCTCTACGTCGGGAAGTGTGTTGGGCTCTGCATCAATATTTAACTTCTATTCAGCTCTACGTCGGGACGTGTGTTGGGCTCTACGTCGAGACGTGTGTTGGGCTCTACGTCGGGACGTGTGTTGGGCTCTACGTCGGGACGTGTGTTGGGCTCTACATCAGGATTTAGCTTACTTTCAGCTCTACGTCGGGACGTGTGTTGGGCTCTACGTCGGGACGTGTGTTGGGCTCTACGTCGGGACATGTGTTGGGCTCTACGTCGGGACGTGTGTCGGGCTATACTTCGGGACGTGTGTTGGGCTCTACATCAGGATTTAGCATACTTTCAGCTCTACGTCGGGACGTGTGCTGGGCTCTACGTCGGGACGTGTGCTGGGCTCTACGTCGGGACGTGTGCTGGGCTATACGTCGGGGTTTAGCTTACATTCAGCTCTACGTCGTGACGTGTGTTGGGCTCTGCGTCGGGACGTTTGTTGGGCTCTATGTGGGGGTTTAGCATACATTCAGCTCTACGTCGGGACGTGTGTTGGGCTCCACGTCGGGACGTGTGTTGGGCTCCACGTCGGGACGTGTGTTGGGCTCCATGTCGGGACGTGTGTTGGGCTCTACGTCGGAACGTGTGTTGGGCTCTATGTCTGTAGTTAGCTAACTTTCATCTCTACGTCGGGACGTGTGTTGGGCTCTACATCAGGATTTAGCTTACTTTCAGCTCTACGTCGGGACGTGTGTTGGGCTCTACGTCGGGACTTGTGTTGGGCTCTACATCAGGATTTAACTTACATTCAGCTCTTCGTCGTGACGTGTGTTGGTCTCTACGTCGGGACGTGTGTTGGGCTTTACTTCAGGATTTAACTTACTTTCAGCTCTACGTCGGGACGTGTGTTGGGAATACGTTGGGACGTGTGTTGGGCTCTATGTCGGGACGTCTGTTGGGCTCTACGTCGGGACGTGTGTTGGGCTCTACGTCGCGACGTCTGTTGGGCTCTACGTCGGGACGTGTGTTGGACTCTACGTCGCGACGTCTGTTGGGCTCTACGTCGGGACATCTGTTGGGCTCTACGTCGGGAATTAGCTTACTTTCAGCTCTACGTCGGGACGTGTGCTGGGCTCTACGTCGGGACGTCTGCTGGGCTCTACATCTGGACGTGTGTTGGGCTCTACGTCGGGACGTGTGCTGGGCTTTACATCCGGACGTGTGTTGGGCTCTACTTCAGGGTTTAGCTTACATTCACCTCTACGTCGGGACGTGTGTTGGGCTCTACGTCGGACGTGCGTTGGGCTCTACATCGGGACGTGTGTTGGGCTCTACATCAGGATTTAGCTTACTTTCAGCTCTACGTCGGGACATGTGTTGGGCTCTACGTCGGGACGTGTTTTGGGCTCTACATATGGATTTAGCTTACTTTCAGCTCTACGTCGCGACGTGTGTTGGGCTCTGCGTCGTGACGTGTGTTGGGCTCTACATCAGGATTTAGCTTACTTTCAGCTCTACGTCGGGACGTGTGTTGGGCTCTATGTCGGGACGTGTGTTGGGCTTTACTTCAGGATTTAACTTACTTTCAGCTCTACGTCGGGACGTGTGTTGGGAATACGTTGGGACGTGTGTTGGGCTCTATGTCGGGACGTCTGTTGGGCTCTACGTCGGGACGTGTGTTGGACTCTACGTCGCGACATCTGTTGGGCTCTACGTCGGGACATCTGTTGGGCTCTACGTCGGGAATTAGCTTACTTTCAGCTCTACTTCAAGACGTGTGTTGGGCTCTACGTCGGGACGTGTGTTGGGCTCTATGTCGGGACGTGTGTTGGGCTCTACATCAGGGTTTAGCTTACTTTCAGCTCTACGTCGGGACGTGTGCTGGGCTCTACGTCGGGACGTCTGCTGGGCTCTACATCTGGACGTGTGTTGGGCTCTACGTCGGGACGTGTGCTGGGCTTTACATCCGGACGTGTGTTGGGCTCTACTTCGGGGTTTAGCTTACATTCACCTCTACGTCGGGACGTGTGTTGGGCTCTACGTCGGACGTGCGTTGGGCTCTACATCGGGACGTGTGTTGGGCTCTACATCAGGATTTAGCTTACTTTCAGCTCTACGTCGGGACATGTGTTGGGCTCTACGTCGGGACGTGTTTTGGGCTCTACATATGGATTTAGCTTACTTTCAGCTCTACGTCGCGACGTGTGTTGGGCTCTGCGTCGTGACGTGTCTTGGGCTCTACATCAGGATTTAGATTACTTTCAGCTCTACGTTGGGACGTGTGTTGGGCTCTACGTCGGGACGTGTGTTGGGTTCTACGTGGGGACGTGTGTTGGGCTCTACGTGGGGACGTGTGTTGGGCTCTACGTGGGGACGTGTGTTGGGCTCTACGTCGGGATGTGTGTTGGGCTCTACGTCGGGACGTGTGTTGGGCTCTACTTCGGGACATGTGTTGTGCTCTACATCAGGATTTAGCTTACTTTCAGCTCTACGTCGGGACATGTGTTGGGCTCTACGTCGGGACGTGTGTTGGGCTCTACATCAGGATTTAGCTTACTTTCAGCTCTACGTTGGGACGTGTGTTGGGCTCTACTCGGGACGTGTGTTGGGCTCTACGTCGGGACGTGTGTTGGGCTCTACGTCGGGACGTGTGTTGGGCTCTACAACAGGATTTAGCTTACTTTCAGCTCTACTCCGGGACATGTGTTGGGCTCTACGTCGGGACGTGTGTTGTGCTCTAAATCAGGATTTAGCTTACTTTCAGCTCTACGTCGGGACGTGTGTTGGGCTCTACGTCGGGACTTGTGTTGGGCTCTACATCAGGATTTAACTTACATTCAGCTCTTCGTCGGGACGTGTGTTGGTCTCTACGTCGGGACGTGTGTTGGGCTTTACTTCAGGATTTAACTTACTTTCAGCTCTACGTCGGGACGTGTGTTGGGAATACGTTGGGACGTGTGTTGGGCTCTATGTCGGGACGTCTGTTGGGCTCTACGTCGGGACGTGTGTTGGGCTCTACGTCGCGACGTCTGTTGGGCTCTACGTCGGGACGTGTGTTGGACTCTACGTCGCGACGTCTGTTGGGCTCTACGTCGGGACATCTGTTGGGCTCTACGTCGGGAATTAGCTTACTTTCAGCTCTACTTCGGGACGTGTGTTGGGCTCTACGTCGGGACGTGTGTTGGGCTCTATGTCGGGACGTGTGTTGGGCTCTACATCAGGGTTTAGCTTACTTTCAGCTCTACGTCGGGACGTGTGCTGGGCTCTACGTCGGGACGTCTGCTGGGCTCTACATCTGGACGTGTGTTGGGCTCTACGTCGGGACGTGTGCTGGGCTTTACATCCGGACGTGTGTTGGGCTCTACTTCGGGGTTTAGCTTACATTCAACTCTACGTCGGGACGTGTGTTGGGCTCTACGTCGGGACGTGCGTTGGGCTCTACATCGGGACGTGTGTTGGGCTCTACATCAGGATTTAGCTTACTTTCAGCTCTGCGTCGGGACATGTGTTGGGCTCTACGTCGGGACGTGTTTTGGGCTCTACATATGGATTTAGCTTACTTTCAGCTCTACGTCGCGACGTGTGTTGGGCTCTGCGTCGTGACGTGTGTTGGGCTCTACATCAGGATTTAGCTTACTTTCAGCTCTACGTCGGGACGTGTGTTGGGCTCTACATCAGGATTTAGCTTACTTTCAGCTCTACGTTGGGACGTGTGTTGGGCTCTACGTCGGGACGTGTGTTGGGTTCTACGTGGGGACGTGTGTTGGGCTCTACGTGGGGACGTGTGTTGGGCTCTACGTGGGGACGTGTGTTGGGCTCTACGTCGGGATGTGTGTTGGGCTTTACGTCGGGACATGTGTTGGGCTCTACGTCGGGACGTGTGTTGGGCTCTACATCAGGATTTAGCTTACTTTCAGCTCTACGTCGGGACGTGTGTTGGGCTCTACTCGGGACGTGTGTTGGGCTCTACGTCGGGACGTGTGTTGGGCTCTACGTCGGGACGTGTGTTGGGCTCTACAATAGGATTTAGCTTACTTTCATCTCTACTTCGGGACATGTGTTGGGCTCTACGTCGGACGTGTGTTGGGCTCTACGTCGGACGTGTGTTGGGCTCTACGTCGGACGTGTGTTGGGCTCTAGGTCGGGACGTGTGTTGGGCTCTACGTCGGGACGTGTGTTGGGCTCTACATCAGGATTTAGCTTACATTCAACTCTACGTCGGGACGTGTGTTGGGCTCTACGTCGGGATGTGTGTTGGGCTCTACGTCGGGACGTGTGTTGGGCTCTACTGCGGGACGTGTGTTGTGCTCTACATCAGGATTTAGCTTACTTTCAGCTCTACGTCGGGACGTGTGTTGGGCTCTACATCAGGATTTAGCTTACTTTCAGCTCTACGTCGGGACATGTGTTGGGCTCTACGTCGGGACGTGTGTTGGGCTCTACGTCGGACGTGTGTTGGGCTCTACGTCGGGACGTGTGTTGGGCTCTACATCAGGATTTATCTTACCTTCAGCTCTACGTCGGGACGTGTGTTGGGCTCTATGTCTGGACGTGTGTTTGGATCTACATCTGGATTTAACTTACATTCAGCTCTACGTCGGGACGTGTGTTGGGCTGTACGTCTGGACGTGTGTTGGGCTCTACATCAGGATTTAACTTACTTTCAGCTCTACGTCGGGTCATGTCTTGGGAATACGTCGGGACGTGTGTTGGGCTCTACGTCGGGACGTGTGTTGGGCTCTACGTCAGGACGTCTGTTGGGCTCTACATCGGGAATTAGCTTACTTTCAGCTCTACTTCGGGACGTGTGTTGGGCTCCACGTCGGGACGTGTGTTGGGCTCTACGTCGGGACGTGTGCTGGGCTCTACATCCGGACGTGTGTTGGGCTCTACTTCGGGGTTTAGCTTACATTCAGCTCTACGTCGGGACGTGTGTTGGGCTCTACGTTGCGACGTGTGTTGGGCTCTACGTCGGGACGTCTGTTGGGCTCTGCGTCGTTACGTGTGTTGGGCTCTGCATCACGATTTAGCTGACTTTCAGCTCTACGTCGGGACGTGTGTTGGGCTCTACATCAGGATTTAGCTTACTTTCAGCTCTACGTCGGGACGTGTGTTGGGCTCTACGTCGGGACGTGTGTTGGGCTCTACATCAGGATTTAGCTTACTTTCAGCTCTACGTCGGGACGTGTGTTGGGCTCTACGTCGGGACGTGTGTTGGGCTCTACTCGGGACGTGTGTTGGGCTCTACGTCGGGACGTGTGTTGGGCTCTACGTCGGGACGTGTGTTGGGCTCTACAATAGGATTTAGCTTACTTTCAGCTCTACTTCGGGACATGTGTTGGGCTCTACGTCGGACGTGTGTTGGGCTCTACGTCGGACGTGTGTTGGGCTCTACGTCGGACGTGTGTTGGGCTCTAGGTCGGGACGTGTGTTGGGCTCTACGTCGGGACGTGTGTTGGGCTCTACATCAGGATTTAGCTTACATTCAACTCTACGTCGGGACGTGTGTTGGGCTCTACGTCGGGACGTGTGTTGGGCTCTACGTCGGGACGTGTGTTGGGCTCTACTTCGGGACATGTGTTGTGCTCTACATCAGGATTTAGCTTACTTTCAGCTCTACGTCGGGACATGTGTTGGGCTCTACGTCGGGACGTGTGTTGGGCTCTACATCAGGATTTAGCTTACTTTCAGCTCTACGTTGGGACGTGTGTTGGGCTCTACTCGGGACGTGTGTTGGGCTCTACGTCGGGACGTGTGTTGGGCTCTACGTCGGGACGTGTGTTGGGCTCTACAACAGGATTTAGCTTACTTTCAGCTCTACTCCGGGACATGTGTTGGGCTCTACGTCGGGACGTGTGTTGTGCTCTAAATCAGGATTTAGCTTACTTTCAGCTCTACGTCGGGACGTGTGTTGGGCTCTACGTCGGGACTTGTGTTGGGCTCTACATCAGGATTTAACTTACATTCAGCTCTTCGTCGGGACGTGTGTTGGTCTCTACGTCGGGACGTGTGTTGGGCTTTACTTCAGGATTTAACTTACTTTCAGCTCTACGTCGGGACGTGTGTTGGGAATACGTTGGGACGTGTGTTGGGCTCTATGTCGGGACGTCTGTTGGGCTCTACGTCGGGACGTGTGTTGGGCTCTACGTCGCGACGTCTGTTGGGCTCTACGTCGGGACGTGTGTTGGACTCTACGTCGCGACGTCTGTTGGGCTCTACGTCGGGACATCTGTTGGGCTCTACGTCGGGAATTAGCTTACTTTCAGCTCTACTTCGGGACGTGTGTTGGGCTCTACGTCGGGACGTGTGTTGGGCTCTATGTCGGGACGTGTGTTGGGCTCTACATCAGGGTTTAGCTTACTTTCAGCTCTACGTCGGGACGTGTGCTGGGCTCTACGTCGGGACGTCTGCTGGGCTCTACATCTGGACGTGTGTTGGGCTCTACGTCGGGACGTGTGCTGGGCTTTACATCCGGACGTGTGTTGGGCTCTACTTCGGGGTTTAGCTTACATTCAACTCTACGTCGGGACGTGTGTTGGGCTCTACGTCGGGACGTGCGTTGGGCTCTACATCGGGACGTGTGTTGGGCTCTACATCAGGATTTAGCTTACTTTCAGCTCTGCGTCGGGACATGTGTTGGGCTCTACGTCGGGACGTGTTTTGGGCTCTACATATGGATTTAGCTTACTTTCAGCTCTACGTCGCGACGTGTGTTGGGCTCTGCGTCGTGACGTGTGTTGGGCTCTACATCAGGATTTAGCTTACTTTCAGCTCTACGTCGGGACGTGTGTTGGGCTCTACATCAGGATTTAGCTTACTTTCAGCTCTACGTTGGGACGTGTGTTGGGCTCTACGTCGGGACGTGTGTTGGGTTCTACGTGGGGACGTGTGTTGGGCTCTACGTGGGGACGTGTGTTGGGCTCTACGTGGGGACGTGTGTTGGGCTCTACGTCGGGATGTGTGTTGGGCTTTACGTCGGGACATGTGTTGGGCTCTACGTCGGGACGTGTGTTGGGCTCTACATCAGGATTTAGCTTACTTTCAGCTCTACGTCGGGACGTGTGTTGGGCTCTACTCGGGACGTGTGTTGGGCTCTACGTCGGGACGTGTGTTGGGCTCTACGTCGGGACGTGTGTTGGGCTCTACAATAGGATTTAGCTTACTTTCATCTCTACTTCGGGACATGTGTTGGGCTCTACGTCGGACGTGTGTTGGGCTCTACGTCGGACGTGTGTTGGGCTCTACGTCGGACGTGTGTTGGGCTCTAGGTCGGGACGTGTGTTGGGCTCTACGTCGGGACGTGTGTTGGGCTCTACATCAGGATTTAGCTTACATTCAACTCTACGTCGGGACGTGTGTTGGGCTCTACGTCGGGATGTGTGTTGGGCTCTACGTCGGGACGTGTGTTGGGCTCTACTGCGGGACGTGTGTTGTGCTCTACATCAGGATTTAGCTTACTTTCAGCTCTACGTCGGGACGTGTGTTGGGCTCTACATCAGGATTTAGCTTACTTTCAGCTCTACGTCGGGACATGTGTTGGGCTCTACGTCGGGACGTGTGTTGGGCTCTACGTCGGACGTGTGTTGGGCTCTACGTCGGGACGTGTGTTGGGCTCTACATCAGGATTTATCTTACCTTCAGCTCTACGTCGGGACGTGTGTTGGGCTCTATGTCTGGACGTGTGTTTGGATCTACATCTGGATTTAACTTACATTCAGCTCTACGTCGGGACGTGTGTTGGGCTGTACGTCTGGACGTGTGTTGGGCTCTACATCAGGATTTAACTTACTTTCAGCTCTACGTCGGGTCATGTCTTGGGAATACGTCGGGACGTGTGTTGGGCTCTACGTCGGGACGTGTGTTGGGCTCTACGTCAGGACGTCTGTTGGGCTCTACATCGGGAATTAGCTTACTTTCAGCTCTACTTCGGGACGTGTGTTGGGCTCCACGTCGGGACGTGTGTTGGGCTCTACGTCGGGACGTGTGCTGGGCTCTACATCCGGACGTGTGTTGGGCTCTACTTCGGGGTTTAGCTTACATTCAGCTCTACGTCGGGACGTGTGTTGGGCTCTACGTTGCGACGTGTGTTGGGCTCTACGTCGGGACGTCTGTTGGGCTCTGCGTCGTTACGTGTGTTGGGCTCTGCATCACGATTTAGCTGACTTTCAGCTCTACGTCGGGACGTGTGTTGGGCTCTACATCAGGATTTAGCTTACTTTCAGCTCTACGTCGGGACGTGTGTTGGGCTCTACGTCGGGACGTGTGTTGGGCTCTACATCAGGATTTAGCTTACTTTCAGCTCTACGTCGGGACGTGTGTTGGGCTCTACGTCGGGACGTGTGTTGGGCTCTACTCGGGACGTGTGTTGGGCTCTACGTCGGGACGTGTGTTGGGCTCTACGTCGGGACGTGTGTTGGGCTCTACAATAGGATTTAGCTTACTTTCAGCTCTACTTCGGGACATGTGTTGGGCTCTACGTCGGACGTGTGTTGGGCTCTACGTCGGACGTGTGTTGGGCTCTACGTCGGACGTGTGTTGGGCTCTAGGTCGGGACGTGTGTTGGGCTCTACGTCGGGACGTGTGTTGGGCTCTACATCAGGATTTAGCTTACATTCAACTCTACGTCGGGACGTGTGTTGGGCTCTACGTCGGGATGTGTGTTGGGCTCTACGTCGGGACGTGTGTTGGGCTCTACTGCGGGACGTGTGTTGTGCTCTACATCAGGATTTAGCTTACTTTCAGCTCTACGTCGGGACGTGTGTTGGGCTCTACATCAGGATTTAGCTTACTTTCAGCTCTACGTCGGGACATGTCTTGGGCTCTACGTCGGGACGTGTGTTGGGCTCTACATCAGGATTTATCTTACTTTCAGCTCTACGTCGGGACGTGTGTTGGGCTCTATGTCTGGACGTGTGTTTGGATCTACATCTGGATTTAACTTACATTCAGCTCTACGTCGGGACGTGTGTTGGGCTGTACGTCTGGACGTGTGTTGGGCTCTACATCAGGATTTAACTTACTTTCAGCTCTACGTCGGGTCATGTCTTGGGAATACGTCGGGACGTGTGTTGGGCTCTACGTCGGGACGTGTGTTGGGCTCTACGTCGGGACGTGTGTTGGGCTCTACGTCAGGACGTCTGTTGGGCTCTACATCGGGAATTAGCTTACTTTCAGCTCTACTTCGGGACGTGTGTTGGGCTCCACGTCGGGACGTGTGTTGGGCTCTACGTCGGGACGTGTGCTGGGCTCTACATCCGGACGTGTGTTGGGCTCTACTTCGGGGTTTAGCTTACATTCAGCTCTACGTCGGGACGTGTGTTGGGCTCTACGTTGCGACGTGTGTTGGGCTCTACGTCGGGACGTCTGTTGGGCTCTGCGTCGTTACGTGTGTTGGGCTCTGCATCACGATTTAGCTGACTTTCAGCTCTACGTCGGGACGTGTGTTGGGCTCTACATCAGGATTTAGCTTACTTTCAGCTCTACGTCGGGACGTGTGTTGGGCTCTACGTCGGGACGTGTGTTGGGCTCTACATCAGGATTTAGCTTACTTTCAGCTCTACGTCGGGACGTGTGTTGGGCTCTACGTCGGGAAGTGTGTTGGGCTCTACGTCGGGACGTGTGTTGGGCTCTACGTCGGGAAGTGTGTTGGGCTCTACGTCGGGAAGTGTGTTGGGCTCTACATCAAGATTTAGCTTCCTTTCAGCTCTACGTCGGGACGTGTGTTGGGCTCCACGTCGGGACGTGCGTTGGGCTCTACCTCGGGACGTGTGTTGGGCTCTACGTCGAGACGTGTGTTGGGCTCTACGTCGGGACGTGTGTTGGTCTCTACGTCGGGATGTGTGTTGGGCTCTACGTCGGGACGTGTGTTGGGCTCTACGTCGGGACGTGTGTTGTGCTCTACATCAGGATTTAGCTTACTTTCAGCTCTACGTCGGGACGTGTGTTGGGCTCTACGTCGGGACTTGTGTTGGGCTCTACATCAGGATTTAACTTACATTCAGCTCTTCGTCGGGACGTGTGTTGGTCTCTACGTCGGGACGTGTGTTGGGCTTTACTTCAGGATTTAACTTACTTTCAGCTCTACGTCGGGACGTGTGTTGGGAATACGTTGGGACGTGTGTTGGGCTCTATGTCGGGACGTCTGTTGGGCTCTACGTCGGGACGTGTGTTGGGCTCTACGTCGCGACGTCTGTTGGGCTCTACGTCGGGACGTGTGTTGGACTCTACGTCGCGACGTCTGTTGGGCTCTAGGTCGGGACATCTGTTGGGCTCTACGTCGGGAATTAGCTTACTTTCAGCTCTACTTCGGGACGTGTGTTGGGCTCTACGTCGGGACGTGTGTTGGGCTCTATGTCGGGACGTGTGTTGGGCTCTACATCAGGGTTTAGCTTACTTTCAGCTCTACGTCGGGACGTGTGCTGGGCTCTACGTCGGGACGTCTGCTGGGCTCTACATCTGGACGTGTGTTGGGCTCTACGTCGGGACGTGTGCTGGGCTTTACATCCGGACGTGTGTTGGGCTCTACTTCGGGGTTTAGCTTACATTCACCTCTACGTCGGGACGTGTGTTGGGCTCTACGTTGGGACGTGTGTTGGGCTCTACGTCGGGACGTCTGTTGGGCTCTACGTTGGGACGTTTGTTGGGCTCTACGTGGGGGTTTAGCATACATTCAGCTGTACGTTGGGACGTGTGTTGGGCTCTACGTCGGGACGTGGGTTGGGCCCTACGTCGGGACGTGGGTTGGGCCCTACGTCGGGACGTCTGTTGGGCTCTACGTCGGGATGTGTGTTGGGCTCTATGTCGGGACGTCTGTTGGGCTCTGCGTCGGGACGTGTGTTGGGCTCTGCATCACGATTTAGCTGACTTTCAGCTCTACGTGGGACGTGTGTTGGGCTCTGCATCACGATTTAGCTGACTTTCAGCTCTACGTCGGGACGTGTGTTGGGCTCTACGTCGGGACGTGTGTTGGGCTCTACGTCGGACGTGCGTTGGGCTCTACATCGGGACGTGTGTTGGGCTCTACATCAGGATTTAGCTTACTTTCAGCTCTACGTCGGGACATGTGTTGGGCTCTACGTCGGGACGTGTTTTGGGCTCTACATATGGATTTAGCTTACTTTCATCTCTACGTCGCGACGTGTGTTGGGCTCTGCGTCGTGACGTGTGTTGGGCTCTACATCAGGATTTAGCTTACTTTCAGCTCTACGTCGGGACGTGTGTTGGGCTCTACATCAGGATTTAGCTTACTTTCAGCTCTACGTTGGGACGTGTGTTGGGCTCTACGTCAGGACGTGTGTTGGGTTCTACGTGGGGACGTGTGTTGGGCTCTACGTGGGGACGTGTGTTGGGCTCTACGTCGGGATGTGTGTTGGGCTCTACGTCGGGACGTGTGTTGGGCTCTACTTCGGGACATGTGTTGTGCTCTACATCAGGATTTAGCTTACTTTCAGCTCTACGTCGGGACATGTGTTGGGCTCTACGTCGGGACGTGTGTTGGGCTCTACATCAGGATTTAGCTTACTTTCAGCTCTACGTCGGGACGTGTGTTGGGCTCTACTCGGGACGTGTGTTGGGCTCTACGTCGGGACGTGTGTTGGGCTCTACGTCGGGACGTGTGTTGGGCTCTACAACAGGATTTAGCTTACTTTCAGCTCTACTTCGGGACATGTGTTGGGCTCTACGTCGGACGTGTGTTGGGCTCTACGTCGGACATGTGTTGGGCTCTACGTCGGACGTGTGTTGGGCTCTAGGTCAGGACGTGTGTTGGGCTCTACGTCGGGACGTGTGTTGGGCTCTACATCAGGATTTAGCTTACTTTCAACTCTACGTCGGGACGTGTGTTGGGCTCTACGTCGGGATGTGTGTTGGGCTCTACGTCGGGACGTGTGTTGGGCTCTACTGCGGGACGTGTGTTGTGCTCTACATCAGGATTTAGCTTACTTTCAGCTCTACGTCGGGACGTGTGTTGGGCTCTACATCAGGATTTAGCTTACTTTCAGCTCTACGTCGGGACATGTGTTGGGCTCTACGTCGGGACGTGTGTTGGGCTCTACGTCGGACGTGTGTTGGGCTCTACGTCGGGACGTGTGTTGGGCTCTACATCAGGATTTATCTTACTTTCAGCTCTACGTCGGGACGTGTGTTGGGCTCTATGTCTGGACGTGTGTTTGGATCTACATCTGGATTTAACTTACATTCAGCTCTACGTCGGGACGTGTGTTGGGCTGTACGTCTGGACGTGTGTTGGGCTCTACATCAGGATTTAACTTACTTTCAGCTCTACGTCGGGTCGTGTCTTGGGAATACGTCGGGACGTGTGTTGGGCTCTACGTCGGGACGTGTGTTGGGCTCTACGTCGGGTCGTGTGTTGGGCTCTACGTCGGGACGTCTGTTGGGCTCTACATCGGGAATTAGCTTACTTTCAGCTCTACTTCGGGACTTGTGTTGGGCTCCACGTCGGGACGTGTGTTGGGCTCTACGTCGGGACGTGTGCTGGGCTCTACATCCGGACGTGTGTTGGGCTCTACTTCGGGGTTTAGCTTACATTCAGCTCTACGTCGGGACGTGTGTTGGGCTCTACGTTGCGACGTGTGTTGGGCTCTACGTCGGGACGTCTGTTGGGCTCTGCGTCGTTACGTGTGTTGGGCTCTGCATCACGATTTAGCTGACTTTCAGCTCTACGTCGGGACGTGTGTTGGGCTCTACGTCGGATGTGCGTTGGGCTCTACGTCGGGACGTGTGTTGGGCTATACATCAGGATTTAGCTTACTTTCAGCTCTACGTCGGGACATGTGTTGGGCTCTACGTCGGGACGTGTGTTGCGCTCTACATCTGGATTTAGCTTACCTTCAGCTCTTCGTCGCGACGTGTTTTGGGCTCTGCGTCGTGACGTGTGTTGGGCTCTACATCAGGATTTAGCTTACTTTCAGCTCTGCGTCGGGACGTGTGTTGGGAATACGTCGGGACGTGTGTTGGGCTCTACGTCTGGACGTCTGTTGGGCTCTACATCAGTATTTAACTTACATTCAGCTCTACGTCGGGACGTGTGTTGGGCTCTACGTCGGGACGTGTGTTGGGCTCTACATCAGGATTTAACTTACTTTCAGCTCTACGTCGGGACGTGTGTTCGGAATACGTCGGGACGTGTGTTGGGCTCTATTTCGGGACGTGTGTTGGGCTCTACGTCGGGACGTGTGTTGTGCTCTACGTCGGGACGTGTGTTGCGCTCTACTTCGGGACGTGTGTTGTGCTCTACATCAGGATTTAGCTTACTTTCACCTCTACGTCGGGACGTGTGTTGGGCTCTACATCAGGATTTAGCTTACTTTCAGCTCTACGTCGGGACGTGTGTTGGGCTCTACGTCGGGACGTGTGTTGGGCTCTACGTTTGGACATGTGTTGGGCTATACCTCGGGACGTGTGTTCGGCTCTACATCAGGATTTAGCTTACTTTCAGCTCTATGTCGGGACGTGTGTTCGGCTCTACGTCGGGACGTGTGTTGGGCTCTACGTTGGGACGTGTGTTGGGCTTTACGTCGGGACGTGTGTTGGGCTCTACATCAGGATTTAGCTGACTTTCAGCTCTACGTCGGACGTGTGTTGGGCTCTACGTCGGACGTGTGTTGGGCTCTACGTCGGGACGTGTGTTGGGCTCTACATCAGGATTTATCTTACTTTCAGCTCTACGTCGGGACGTGTGTTGGGCTGTGCGTCTGGACGTGTGATGGGCTCTACATCAGGATTTAACTTACATTCAGCTGTACGTCGGGACGTGTGTTGGGCTCTACGTCGGGACGTGTGTTGGGCTCTACATCAGGATTTAACTTACTTTCAGCTGTACGTCGGGACGTGTGTTGGGCTCTACGTCGGGACGTGCGTTGGGCTTTACGTCGGGACGTGCGTTGGGCTCTACGTCTGTAGTTAGCTAACTTTCGGCTCTACGTCGGGACGTGCGTTGGGCTCTACGTCGGGACATGTGTTTCTAAGCAGAGAATAGAAACGCTTCCGCAAGTCTATTAAGATTCCTGATAAGATGGTAAAAGGAAAAGCAAAGAAAGAAGTCTGTCTTATCTGATGGGGACAGGAAATAACACCGTATTACATAACCCATTAAATGTTCCAAGCTTTACTTCACACTAAAGCTCAATGCCAATGGTTTTATATATGTGTGTGTGTGTTTTTGTAAAAACCTGTGTAGCTGTTCTGGCAGATCTGCACTGATCCATTGCCATAATTTTTTTTTCCCAGTGGTTCAAATCTCTGACACCAACCCAGTGCTCTAGTACAAAAATACTAGAGTACAATAGTTCAATTTCTAGTGCTAAGGTCTAAATTGTTTTCCCTGTGGTTTGAGAGTGAAAATTTGGCACATCAAACAGGCCACAAGATCATCCAAATTAAACTTCATCCAAACAATTGAACCCACTCCTGTAAACACAGTAAGCAAATTTATATCCAAGCATTTGGCTTTACATTGTTTCGAATTATTTGCTAGCATATATGGAACGTGATAAAACAGGTGATTACTCAATCACTGGCATAAAATGCACCAAAAATAAATATAAGCTAATATTAGTTGGCAAGTTCTGAATGATCCAGAGGTTCCCTTTAACATGCGCATTTGAGCTTCAGATTTGGGAAAGAAAAAGTTTTCTTTTAGTCTTGAGTGTTCACGGATTACGTCCACTGCATAGTAAACTGCTTTTCATGGTATTTGAATAGCACTGTGGTGTTAAAAATACGCGCGTAACTATAGTATCATTTTGCCAGAATGCATTTAAAGAGTATGCTGAAAGATATATTTCAATGGCAAATGGTGACAGAACAAGAATATATTGGGGGTGCTTTCTTTGGAGATTTAATGGGTCACTTCTTAAATATACATGAAGTGGTAAAGCCGCAAAGGACCGGCTACATTGAATGAGGGTCTCACTCCAAAATCACTGAGGGAATTTTTTAACACTTTGGATCTGATCTAAATGTTCACTTGGTGTAAACATCTGGAAGATGTTTACTTTCTACAGTTACAGCCCAGGCCAACCGAGGAGAGAGGAGTGATGGCCTGTAGTGAGTTATGTGCTCAGCATTGTTGCCCAAAGGCCAGTGTAGTTGAAGGGACACCGGCCTAACTGCATCTGTGCTGAGGAGTAGCCAGAGAAGGCGTGCCGTTTAAGTAGGTCTTTAATTTGAAGGAGCCCAACTGAAAGGCATCCTGTCTCTGGATGCAGCCATTGACTGTTCCCTGCTGCAAGGCATTGGCATACACATGCATGGCCCTGTTACACAGTCTGACGCATGGCTTCTCATAGGATAGGACCCTGAAATGCTTGAGCTGCCTGCCTTTTCTCAAAGGGGCTCTACGCACACAGATGCTAGCATACCTCCATGGAGCTCCCCCTAAGAAGTCTGTGGCAATGCTGCATACAGCAATTGCCTGTGATTTTCTCGTGGTTCTTCCCTTTAGTTGCAAAAGGATTTGAGCAAAGCTAGTTTGTTCCTTCCAGCATGGGCCACGTTCTCTGTGCAGGTGCACCACTGTAATTAAAACTGGAGTAACTCTAATGACTCCCATTTACTCAGGTTACTGCAAGCTGGTCCTGAGATGAAGCATAGATCTTGCTGCCTCCTCCTCCTAACATAATTGTTAAGGACATAAACTACAACTGCGTTCACTGTGACTACTGAACTAGAGGGTAAACAGGCTTAGCACAGTAATACAGAGGATTTAAAGTCATGGGTTCTTATGCCTGTTAACAGTCTAGTTCCAAAGATCTGATCCAGGTTCTGTTTATCTGTGGTGTAAATCTAGACTAATTCGATGTGCTCAGTGGAATTGTGGCTGTATAAAGCTGAATGAGAAGAGAATCAGCATGTAGGTATCAAACGTGGTGGACAGATGTCCCCTTCAGGATTCTTCTGTTTCAGTGGTAGGGGATATCACCTCCAGCTTTTCTTCAGTCACCTGCAACAATCTGGCAAACTCGACTGCAGAAAAAGCAGTCTTTCTGCTACCTAGGAGAGATATTCTACCGTTATACTTCAACCCTGTGTGAAGAAGGGACATCCGTTCATTGCTTGAAAATAGGACTTGGAGGCAGCTCCTCAGTAAAATTTAAGCCAAATATAGTTTCTGCCCTTCTGAAATATTTTGAAGGGAAGGAAAGAAGCGGAGGACTGTCATACTAAGAACTTCTACCTTCATGTTTTTATAAAACTCGTGGGTCACTGCCCTTGTTTTTCACCTGGACAGCTGCATCTAAAGGCCTGTAAGGCTCGAGAGATTAAATGCATTGCAAGTATAAGAGCGGAAAGACACCTAAAGACAGCATAACCTGGATTCCATCTTTCAGTTTTTAAGAAATGCTGAATTTTGGTAATGACATTACATAAGGTAAATTAGGAGTTATTTTTTGGTATCCATCCAAACCTTCCTGGGTAAGATGTGATTTGACCTAAAGAGGAGACAGGCTCAAGAAGAAAACCAGACATGCAAAATTGTTTGGCTGTTCTTGCTTGCTCTGATAAATACCACGGCCGGAGCTAGGGTAGCTTCTCTGAAAAGATGACTGTATTTATCATGCTATCAGATGTTTACTAAAAAGAATTATGCTCTTACTCAGTGGTATTGTAATAGAGGACATAAATTAACACAGTGTTTTGGAACTATGCATATTTTTTTCAGCCAAACATTTGGCCTGCGGCCCAGATAACAATGAGGTTTAGGGCAAAGCTGTGCACTCTGAGTAACCCATGGGATCAACAGCTCCCTTTCCCAACACACATTTTATTTTTACCTTTCCATTCTGTCTCTTCCTTCCCAATTGGAAAAGCAAAATTGAGACAGTAATGAAAACAATGAGACACAATACATTGATTCAAGGATTCCAAGTGCTCCTTGCCCATATACATCTTCCGTGTCCTTTTTGGTCATCAAAATGCCTTTGAATTAAGGAGGAACTTAGAGCAATGCTCTCAGGCAAGAGAAAGAGAGACCATGTGAGGTGGAAAGATGGGTCTGCAAGACAGGGACAACTTGGAAAGCCATACTCTAAGACTGCAAAACCTCTTTCTTCAGTGAAAAGATACATACTGATCATTTCCTCATTGGTTACTGCCATCACACACAAGGCAACTCGCTTCTCCTGTTCCGGCGTAAAACTGGCCAGTTTTTTTTTCCTTCTCTTTTAGGGCTCAAACTGGCAAAGTGCATGTTAAGGTTCAAGGCCTTGAGAAACTCTGGAGCAACTGGAAAGTTCTCCTGGGTTATAGTATCATTTACTGATAGAGCTTTACCTCTGCTGATGCCCCTATTACTGTCCACAAAGTCAGACTCCTCTGCTTACGGATTTGTTAAGAGCAGTCTTCTAAAGGACACACTCCCTTGGCCTTTAGGGACCAGCATAAAACTCGCATACAGTGCCCGTGTTTTCAGGAGACTAAGACTCTGGCTGGTTGCCAACACAAGTGAGAAAAGGATAATGGATCTTATCCCTTTGAAGAACAGACACAATATAGCAGCCTTTCTCCTCCATCCCCTTTGAAGTACACGACAACACAGAGGAGACAATGAAAAAGACGGAAATTTAATGTGAATGCACCTAGGAGTAATCAAAAAAAGATCCTCTTCTGCAATTTGACCAGAAAAGCACACCCTTCTCGAAGGAAGGAACTCCCATCTAAAAGGAAGTTCATTCAGAGTGAGGGAGGTCATGAATGTGCAGCATACGGCATATGCTACACCTGTTCCTTATACAGACACTCATGGGGTTAAGAGAGATGATATGGTTGATCTAATCTAATGGTACACTGTGGCCAAGACGGAAAGCCAAGTCTCCTGTTACCATCCTCACTCCCACTGTTTGTGTCATGCCATTTCTGGGTTCATCAGAACACTTCATGAGGCAATTCAATCATTCAACCCAACAGAAAACCAGTCCAAGCAAAAAAGAAATGGATTTGCCCTCTTCTGGGCTAGTAAGCTCAGTCAGCAACGGACAGAGCAGGAAAGAACTGGTAGCACTGAGAGTGGCACTGAGAGTGGCGACTGGAAAGGAAGAAGACCACTCTCACTGGGCAGCAGTGTGTGGCTAGTCTGGTTCTTGGCATGCAGTAAGACTACCCTTGAATGGAATCAGTTCCTCAGTCTCACTCTTCACAAAGCATGCTGATTAATTAGTGCACAGCAAATTTGTATCATACCTTATTGCGCAGTAACTTCCAATGGCAGACATAGCTCTTCTCACGCTGGCAAAGCTTCATAAACCAATAGGGCAGCAGGGATCAATGCCAGCAGGGAAGCTGTCTCTGCTTTGACAGGGAAAAAAAAAAATCTAAGAAGAGATGCTTTCCTTCCAGAAAGGCAGTGAGACACAACTGCTGTATTCTCTCATAGGTACCCACTGGGGTGGAAAATGTTTTCCCTGTGGGAATGCTGCTTTCAGCAAGGTGTCAGAGAACAATGCTGTCACCAGCCCCAGCCACATATGATTTCCATGTCTCTTTCTATCTTTTCTTCTCACATAGTTACTTGTGCGCTTTATCTGGCTGGAGCAGGGCCATTTATCTCCTATGGTACATTGCTTCCCAGGTCAAGTCTGCCTCTCCCTTCCCCCTTCTCTCCTCAACAGCTTGAAAAACATACCTTAAATTCTGTAAAGTAATCGAAGGCCTTGTTCTCTGCCATCAAAAGAGTCTAAAGGGCTTGCTGTGAAAGATGCTGGACAGTTCTGGTACTGGCAACCTCCGTACTCCTGCCAGCCAAAATTCTGCTCGTGACGAGACTAAGACTATATCTCTCCACTACCGCTCTCTTCTGCCACTGCCAAAAGAGGAGTGAGAATAAAGCAGGATCCTCAGGGTCTCTGTACTGAAAGCAACTAAGGAGCAAAGAAGTGAGAATAGAAGCTGAAATGAAGGACTGAAGAGCACGCAGTAGGAAGAATGGATATGTGTGATTTGTGGTGTTGTATGAGCACCTGGAGTTTCAGTATGCCTGGGTCTATCCCATCTACACTCCACTTACTCTTAAACTGGGCTGTGAGAATAAATTTAGTGTTGCCTGCAGATGTGTAACCACTTCTCATACTGTACCTTTTCCGCTTGGCAAGAAAGCACTATCTCTAGCTAAAAGCTGAAAGTAAAGCTGTCTCTGTTTTTTGTGCACAGACTGACAGGTCAGTCTGTGTTGCTTCCCTCTGGTGAGGAAACTCCTGAGAGTATTGAGTCATTGGTTTCCTGCCATTGCTGGGGCAGAGCAGAAGCACAGTGTCTGACCTCAAAGAGGACTCAGTTCAGGGCTCCTACTTCTGCAACATTAATGACTGAATTTTGCAGATACTGACATTTCACCTCAGCAAATGGTAGTCTGACAAGGACTGGCAAATAGGGAAGCTCAGAGAGGAGCCAACACATACCTGATTCCCACAGAGTCTGTTGTCTTCCTGCAAACAGATGACCTTCACAGACAGCCAGGTGGCAAGCACGTGGGAACACTTGGAATTTTTAGAGGAAAAATGTGGCAGGCTTTTTTTTTGCAGCAGGTATTTGCTCATCCTCTTGCTGACTCTCCATTTCCCAATTACCTGCAAAATGCCTTCTTTTAGAGAAGACTCCCATAGAAAGGTTTACTGCACGAGTGTTTACTGTTTAAGAGTTTCAGTCCAGAGCAAGTATGTCACAAATTCTGTCCCTTCTGGCAATCGGCCCTTAGCAAAAGATTTCTCTAATGTTTAAACTGAATGGCGGCATGCGTGTGCATTTCGTACTGACAAGTAAGAGGTTACGGCTGTCGGGGGCAGTTTGTTCATGAGCCAGCCAATTTTGTAGCAAGGATGCATTGGATCTGCGATGGAGGAACATTATGGTTTCTATTCCTCTGACAAACGTGCACGCTTCAAATGATGCCAGTCCTTCCTCAGCTTATCCTAGTGCTCACTGCAATTTATATGCCAAAACCATTGCTATTCCTCTCCCTGGCATCCCAGCTGGGAGAGCTCTGGGAAGGGAGAGAATCAATTTTCCTGGCAAGAAGTAGGTCACATGGCAGCATGTTTTGCCCATTTTTTCTCTGCCAAGCCCCATCCTAACATACCCTTGTCCTCTGCCGATTCTGATAGGCTGGTCTTTTTCCAGAGTGGACTGGGAAACTAGCTAAAAAAATAAAACAATCAACCAGCTTCTGCTCAATGCCAGATGCTGTGCTTTGTAAAAATGGCTCAGGTGAGATCCTGCTGGCCAAGTCAGTAGGAGATTTGCCAGTGGTGTACAGGATGCCACATCAGGCTTTTCCAGCAAGAAGCAGTCTTGGAATTTATTACAGAAAGTATCCTTTCATACTAACAACAACCACCCGCAAGATTTGGTTCCAAAGGAGTCCAAAATGCAGTGTACAGACTGGATGTAGAGGTGTAATGGATTAAGGATGGGAAATGTTTCTTTCGGATTCATTTTCAAGACAGCAGTTTTCCTATTTTTTTATGCCAGGCCAGACACTTCAAAAACTACAGGCATAACTGCTTCATGCTGTAGCCTGAATCGCTTCAACCATTCTGTCAGAGACATCCTCCCTGCACTAGTAATTTTCATCCCTCCTCTACCTCAGTTCACCTATATGCAGAATACAGCTAATAACATCCCCTCAAGTAAAGCACCTTCCATTGACTGTCTTGCTGAATATCGTGGTCAGCTGTTTTGGTCGTGGACTATTTTTTACCCCATGAATTACTGGGCAGCATCCAGCATAACTGGGAACTCTCAGTACTCCTATAATAAAAGAAGTACTTGTAACACTGGCACCATTCATAAGGCAGCATGCCATCCTAACCACCAGCTTAACCCATCAGCTCTCGGCACATTCCCAGGTTTAGGCTTGGAATCTTGATGACTATGACAGACCACCAGGATACATGTCCAGCTGTTAGGATGTGCTTCTTTCCCCTTCCTCTGACAGGTACCAGGCTACCAGAGTCTAAGCAGCAACCTGCAAGATGGCTCAAGGCTTCCACTGGGAGACCATTTCCTATGCCAGCAAGCAGTGCCTGGCATCTTCCATGGCTCACTCCTGCTCACTGTCATTTGTATTCCAAAATTAAGCCTCAAAATTAATGAGGAGATTAACTTAGAGAATAAGATTCAAAGTTCTAGGTTGCTGCAAACAAGACACCTTGGATTAATCAGCATACATGTTTAAAACAGATTATAATGACTGGTGGTGTCAAAGTGGAGCTGAAAAATACAGTTTATAAAAGCGCTGGATTAAGCAGGCAGCTTCATGGCATCAGGCAAAGCAGAGGGAATAACTGCATCACTGAAAAGCATACACGTCTGCTTAACTCTGACTCAAAAAGATGCATATGCCTGTGTCCAAATTTGCATCTGATTGGCTTTGTTCTTAAAAAAGATACTCGAGTGTTTTGCTGTACTTCAGCATGACACAAGAAACAGGCGTGCAGTACCAAAGCAAGCACAAGCCACATCAATGCACGTGCAAAAGACCAAAGGCTTTGCACTTATTGTGTGAAATATGATTATTACCAAAAGGCAAGTGCACATGCAAAAAGATTTCTAGTGCACTCAATGTGATTTGCCAGTGTGTCGCATGCTGATCAACACAGCACACTGCAGTCCTAATTCTGGAGTCCTTAAAATCAACTGTGCACTACAGCTGCATATGATAAGTGCTTCACTGTCGGATTTTCCTTACTTCAGATTTGTTCCTCTTTGGACATCTTTCTAAGTTGGTTTTATTTTATGAACTGTTTTAGTTGCTTGAGTCTCTTTTCATTCATGTTAGCAGACCAGTCAGAGCAGGGACTAGCAATGGGGCTCTGGTCTTCCCTATGACACTGACTTTCCAGCAATCATTGGGCAAGCTACTGAAACTCTGGGACTACTGAGGATTAAAGGCCCTTTATGCTCTCCTGCCAAAACTGGGGTGACAGGAAGTGGATGTGACTTCAGTTTGCTGTAAAGTTTCTTTTGCTTGTGAAAAGGGCATTTCTAGGTCTCCCTCTCTCCCTGCCTCCATTTATCCAGGTCCCTGTTGATTGTGGGAAGTGTGGTGGGTTTCCACTAGCGCTTTTGTTGTATTTTCTTCCTCTGGTTGAGGAAAGGAAGTGATGGAGCACCTTGGTGGGCACTCAACAGCCAGCCAAGGTCAACCCATGGCAGTTTGCTTCTACTGGGCTCTCTGTTCCTGTTTTTTCCTTCTTGCATGTTTCTTGTACCCCATCGCTTTTGAAAGTTTCTACCTCTCCGTTCCTGTCTTTTAACTTCTCACTTAAGTCTCTTGAACCCAGTCGCTTTTTAAATTTTCTTGCAACCTCTCTCTTGCTCTCCCCCTCCCTGACCTAATTTTAATTTCTTGCCTATGTTTCTCGTCTCCTGTTGTTTTTCACATTTTTGCCTGCATCCCTTTACGCAGGTCCATATACCTATTCTTTTAATTCTTGTACCCTTTCACATTTAAAATATTCTTTCTGCTTTTCCCTCTGTCCATCTCCCTGTCTCTAGTTCTTAATTCTTCCCTCTGTGTCCTCTACCCAACCACTTCTTCAGTTTTGCTTCTTCCATCTGTCACCCTGCCCCCATGTGTTATTTCTTGCCTGTGTTTCCCGTACTCCATCGCTTTTTGAAATATTTGTTCTACATGTGTTTCTATTTGGCTCCCTGTTTCTATTTTTAATTTCTTGCCTATGTTTCTTTTCCCCTGTTGCTTTAGAATTTGTCCCTGGCCCTTGTTTTGCCTCTGTCTCGTCAGTCCCTTCTGCCTCACTCCCCATCTCTCCCATTTGTCTCTCAGTCCCTATTTTCTGGTGCAATCTCTCAGCTCTCCTCTCTACACCCTTGTCCCCCTCTCCATCCCTCTCTTGTTCATGGTGTCCCATTTTCTGGCTCCCTCTCCCAATTTCTTAATGCTTTCCCGTGTTTCTTGTGCCTCACTGCATTGCAATTTCTCTTTCTCATTTTCCCTCCCTCTGGCACCCTGTCCCTCCTTTTTTAATTCCTCTCTCTGTCCTGTATGCTCTCACTTAAAAAAAAAAAAAAAATTCTTCCTCAATTTTCTTCTATCCACCTCCCCGACCCTATTTTTAAATTATTTCTGTTTCTTGTACCCTGTTGCTCTTAAAGATTTCTATCTACTTTTATCCCACATCCTGTCTTTATTTTTTAATTATGCCTTATCTTTCCTTACCACCATCCTTTTAAATTTTTCTTTCTCTGTCTCCATTTTTGTTGGCTGTCACTTTCTGTATTTTTATATCTTTCCCCTTTATTTCCCTAATCCCTATTGCTTACACTGTATTTTCTACATCTACTCTTTGCTTTTTGATATCTTAAGTTTTAACTTTTTCTTTTTCTTCAGTGCCTTTGCTTTATAGATTTTTCTTTCTACTTCTCCATTACTATTTTTATTTTTTTCCCTTATTTCCTTAATCCCCATCACTTTTAAAAGTTTCTGTCTACAGACTTGCTTGTCTGTGTTTCACTGTCACGGTTTGGCTGGTCCAGAATCACAGCCCAGCAATGCTCAGCAGGCTGTTAGCAGTTTGAGTCAGCTACAGGTGTAGCCCGGACCATTGTGTCATGCTCAGTATAAAGCGGGAAGGTTTGCTGAGGAAGGGGATCTCCCGCGGGGCTCCTGCAGGGCTCTCTCCTTTCCCTGCTTCTCCTTGCTCCCGAGGACCCCTCTCCTGTCGATCGTGGCTGCTGCACGTTCATTTGGCCCAGTGTAACTTTGCATGCCTCTGTTGGTAGTGGTGCTGTCTCGTTAAACCCGATTTCACTTCGACCCGCAGGTCTCCTCCCCTTTTCTCGACGCCCCTCCCTGGCTAGTGAGGGGTCATCGGGGGACAGGGCAGCTGTTGCCGTGTAGCCCCGGACACGGGCTGGAGGGGCACGTTCGCTGCCTTTTCTGTCCATCGCCCCCGGATTTCCTCAGAGCCCGCGCTTCTTAAATGGGCTTTCTGCGCGTTTCAGTTCGCTTTGCGGCGCTCTGCTGCCACCATGCGGCCAAGGGCAGGTACTGCAGCCCCGACCCGCGCATGCGCGGTGTCGCTCGCCCGGGCCATGCGAGACCGCGGGGGCGCTGCCGTTCTGCCCCTCGCCCTCTGCCCGTTCGCGCGCCGGCTCCGGCCCCTCCGGCGCGTCGGTGGTGGGCGGGGCAAGCGCGTGCCGGGCAAACGCGTGCCCGGCAGCAGCACGGCGGCGCGCCGGGGGAGGGCCGAGGCCACCGGTGAGGCGAGCGAGTCATCCCTTTCGGCGGGTGCGCGGGGTTTCCTGGTCGGCGGCGGCCCGGAGGTGCCGTCCCGCTCCCTTCTCCCGCCCCTGGTGCGCGTGCTTTGGCGCTGCCCAGCGGTGCTCCCGCCCGCCCAGGGGTGTGTCTTCCATGCTCCCCCCGCCCGGCAGGGGGCGCGCTTTGCCGCATCCCCCCGTCCTGGTGGGCGCGTGTTCCTGCATCCTGTCGCGCCGCCGGAAGCGTCACTTCCGCCTCTCTCCCCGCCCCTCCGGGGCGCGTGGCTTCCTGCACTCTCCGGTGCACCGCCCGGCAGTGCGAGTCGCGGCAGGAGCGGCGCGGTCACCGAACGTTGCGGGGCTGGGGCTGCGGCTGGGGCTCTTCTGGCTCGGGCTCCGCCGGGGGAGCGGGTGAGTGGGGAGCGGGCGATCGACCGGTGGGTCCCGGGGAAAGCCGTGAGGCGGGCGGCCAGGCCGGCGGGGCCCGTGTCGGAGGCGCGGAGCGGGGGGGGGGGCTGCGGGCGGAGCCGCGCCGTGTGGGAAGGAGCGGGGGGGAGCCGCGCCGTGGGGGGGAGGGTGGGGAGGGCGATGTCCCCGCAGGGCCGGAAGCCGGGCAGGCGCCTCTCGCGACACGGCGGGAGCGGCGGTCCCGGGGCGCGGCGCTGCCGGGCTGCCCTGCCGGTGCGCCGGAGCGGGCCGGGCGGTGCTCGCCGGTGTCTGGGGCGGGGCGGCGGGGCCTGCTCGGTGCCGGGCAAAGGGGACGGAAAGGGGCCGGCTGGGGCTCCAGGGGGCCCTACCCGGCCCCTCGGGCAGAACCTTGCTCGGTCTTCTCGCCGCTGGCCGGGCGACCTGACCAAGAGGTTCCTGTTCCGCCGCCTCTTCCCGGCGTCGCGTTCCGCGTCCCACGAGGGAGATCCCGCGCGGGCGGATGCGGTCGGTGCTTGGGCGATGGCCCACGTGGGGCTGGGGGAGCGCGGAGGGGCCAGGGCGAGTGGAAGGGCCCCGCCGCCCCTCCCCACCCAAGCCCGGGGCAGAGAAGCTGGAGACAAAACGCCGTTAATGGAGCACGGTTCGTTCCCCGGGAGGTCTCTTGGGAGTCGAGAGTGTTTTTTTTTTCCGGGCCGAGGAACAGACTTTCCTCCGTGGTAAGTGCAGAGCTGCCTGTTGCCGCCTTGAGAGTTTCTCTTCTCGTGGTTCACCCTGATTTTATGGGTGGGGTGGAGATGGCTTTTTATTTTTAGATGCCCGAGTACATTGTCAGTAACCTGTGGTGTGAGGACAGTGAACTCTTGAGCACCTAGATGCCGGTAGAAATGTAACCAAAGACACAGGATGGACAGTGATGTTTAAACTTGGTTTATAGTCGATTTGGTTTTTTCATTAGAGTGTTGATGACTGCTTGTCCTGTGGTTCAGTCCACATGCTATTCCGTGGAGCCCTCAGTCTGGGACTTTTATGTGTTAAAAAAAAAAAGCTTGTCCTTCAAAAAAAAGAACTAGTCCTTCGTAGGACTGAGGTATAGACTTGGGGAGTCTCTTAAAGACGTGATCAGAATTAAAGCTGGATTTCACTTAACGTTGCTGCTGTTTGTCTTTGCTTTTGTTACTGTCCCCACCGCTCCGTCATGATTGGGAGCTCCGAATCATGCCCTTTTTTTTTTTTCCAATTTGTAATGCCTTTCTCCCCCCTGCCCCTCTCCTAGGACTGTAGCGTACAGACCCTTCATTTAAACGTTAGTTTGTTTCCTCACAATTGAGTTCTGATGATTGAAATCACAGAAATTACACCTGTCTGTCTTACAGATTCGGAGTATTTCTGAACATGTACCCTCACAGACAAATGCTGTGGGGATACGCATCTTCTGCACTTCATCCTCCAGCAGGACAATCCGCCGAGACGGGGACGAGCTGTGAAGGGGCAGTTTCTGCAAGGAGGCGGTTGACAAGGACAGGTGGGTCGCTGTACATTTTAAGGATAGTATTCGATTTGGGATGTCTAGGGTGAGGAAACCCTGGCTCTGTGTAGGCTTGAGAAAAGGTGCGTAGTTATCTGTGTCGATCTAAGGAAGGGAGTTCTGGTGAGACTGAAGCTGCCAATGAGTCAGAAGGAGGAAAAAAAAGAAAAAAAAAAAAAAAGGCAGAAAGCACCCAGTTTTCTATGAAAACCAAAATCTCTAGTGGCCTGTCTCAACAGCTGTACCAAAGATGATGCAAAATGCTTTTTCCTCCACTCGGTTGTAGTCATTGCAAACCTTCGCCGAAATAGGAAGCTTTTGATTCCTAGCCCGCTTTGTGCTAAAAGGTGGCTTGTTTTTTTTTTTTTTCCTCTCTCAGCAGACTATCAACTGGCATCATTTCACCATGGTGACCCTTTCTTCTGCCCTGGAGGTACAAGACTGGCCCAGAGGATCCCGAGTGGCCTGCAAGGACAAGGTACATCTGCCCCGTGCGTCTGCATTTTTCCCCAGGTACTTGTAGTACGGACTTTAAAGTGAACGTGAAGAACGTGCCAGCTCTCCTTCTCTAGTTTTGATAGGAAGTGCTTCAGCAGAAACACTCAAAATAAGATCTGTTCTGGAGCACGTTGTGCCTGTGTGAAGTGTACTCCCCTCCGTTTATTTGCTCTTCCTGAGAGCGTGCGTAGCTTTCTGTTTTGTGTGCTTGCTGAGAAACGATTCTGTGAGAATCGTGTGGTGCTGAAAGGGGAAAGAAACTGTGTGTCAGAGTTTGGATGTTCTGAAGAAATGGACTGTGTTCCAGATAAAAGCTTTCTCCTTTTTCAGTCCTTAAGTGTTTAAAATATCTCATAGGGGTACGTGAAAACCTGACTGAGATACTGACATCTGTACTAAGAGCAATCAAGGTCGTGGGTTGGGGTTTTTTTTGTGTTGTGTTGTTTTGTTTTGTTGTTTGGGGTTTTTTTGCTTGTTTGGTGGGTTTTTTCCCCCCACCTCTCTCTGGCAAATCTTCCAGTCCTGTTTGGTAGCCTTAAGCATTGCAGAACTGGGTAGTTGATTTCTGCATTGTGTCGTCATCCCTGTCCGTCATCGTCCCGTCCGTGTGTGTGTCGTGTGTGTGTGTGTCCCCCAAAGTAAAATAGTATGGGGATCTCTTATCTTACTAATTTTTTATAAGTTTCATTTCTGATAGGAAAAAACCCCAAACAGTTCATGTTGTGTAATATACAAATGAACTTGCCTTGTTTAAACTGTAACCGCCCGCGAGCTTCAGGGTACGATTGAAGAGGGTGTTTAAGCAATTCGGTATTTCTTCTATGTGTTTAAAAAGAGAGGCTGCTGAATGTTATGGGTGGTTTTCCCCATATTTGGAGGGAGCACTCCAAAGTACTTTATTTCTGTCTGGCTTTCGGTGGTGCATTTCCCTGGCCATTTGGTGGCATCTCTCCTGGGCGGTGCAGCTGCCCAGATGTCCCTCCTAATGGTGTAATGCACAAGAAACCCCCCAGTCGGATGGGAACGGTGTATTTTGGAGACAGGTGATTTAATGGTATCTGCTTGCAGCTGGGTGAGTGCAGTTAACGCAAACATCAAATCAAATACTTTGGTAGTGTAAGCGTTTTTGTTGGATGTACATGAACATCCACGTGCTTTTTCGGTATAAAGTGAACGACTGAGATTTGTTCTTTCTTTAAAGAACGTTTTAAACATGACTTTGTTATGTTTATTTAGAGTTTTACACTTCACTCTGCAGATTTATTGACTGAGCAAGCGAGACGTGCAGCAGCAGCGGCGGTGGCGCAAGGGCTGTAGCTGTTGTGGTGAGTCCGAGGATGGTACGAGGTCTTCATGCGGTCTCACGGGCGGGGGGGGGGGGGGGTGTGTATCTCCCCCCAGGGGTGCTGTGAGAAAGGGACGAGACGTTTTCCAGCACTATCAAGGGTGTTTGCTTTTATGCTGAGAATGCTTTCAAAATTGTATTGATGAGTCTTAGTATTGATTTTTTTTTTTTAAATTTTTTTTTAAGCGTACCGATGGCTCTGGCTTTGAACAGATGTGTTGTAGTTTGAGCTGACCTCCTTTAGCTCAACTGCTATCCTATCCCTCATTCTCACTGAATTCTTCTGCTTTCTCCTGTGTTACTTTTCTCATATGCTGAGACATAACTTGGGATTTTTGTTCTTGAGCTGCCGTGTTGTGTCTGGTGCTGCTCGGCAGCTCCCCCTGCCCAGGTTTGCCTGCCGGCCATTCAGCGTGCTCGCCCGGCGGCGCCAGCCCTGCGGCCGGAGGCTCCTGGCTCTGTCTCCAGCGGGGACCTGCGGGTGCTGCAGCCGGGGCTGTCCGGTGGGGAGAGTCCGGGGCCCAGAGGGTCTCCTCCCCGCTGTTCTGCCCGCCCCCGCCCCCCCCATCCCTGTCGTCCGTCGTGTCGTCCCGTCCCGTCCCCCCCCCCCCCCCCCAAGTGATTCCCATGGAGATGTTGCCCCATGCGAGGTTTTTGCGGGACGTGCCCCCGAACCCCCTGCCCTCCGACCTTGTGCCCCCTCCGCCCCACCATGCTCGGCACCGCCCTCCCACCGCCCCTCGGGTGCCGCCTGCACCCGCCGACTTGCCCCTCGCCCCCCAGCCCAAGCTCAGACCCGCCCCTTCCCCGCTCCCGCCCCGCCGGGGGCGTGTCCTCCCGCCCCAGGGGCGCGGGGCCGGCGGGCGCTCGGCGCGCAACGCGCGGGGCTGCAGCGTCGGGGCCGCCCCGGGCACGCGCCGCCCGGCGGGCGCTGCTGCCGCGCGGCCAAAGCGCGGTCCCGCAGCGCGGCGGTCGCGCGCCGGACGTGGACCTTCCGGCGCGCCGGCGGCGGCTCGCGCATGCGCGGTGCGCGAGAGCAGCATGGCGGCGGGTGAGGGGCGAGGCCGGCGGTGAGGCGAGTTCGCTCCTTCGGCTGGTGCGGGAGTCTCTGCTGGCCGCTGGCCGCCGGGGGTGGCGGGACGGGAAGCCTCAAGGCCCGTGCTGCGGCGGGCAGCCCCGGGGAGCTCCCGGGAGCTGGTGGGAGGGAAGAGGGGAAGGAGGCGGACGCCCCTCCAGGCGCCGGGTGCCTTCCCAACTCGCCAGAGCTCCCCTTGAGCCTTCCCCGGCCCCGCTGGCCCCGCGCAGCTGCCTCCAGCTCCAGCACCTCCCCTGCAGCCTGTCTCCCCAGGTCATCCTGTTGTGATGGCAGCAAGCTGGCCCTCGGATGCACTTGATTCTGCCTTAACGTGGATGCCATTAGCTGCAGTGCAGGGAAAAAGTGGCATCTCCAGAAGCTGCTGTGGAAGGAGGCGATTTGGCCGGGGATGATCGACGGTCATAATGGTCACTGATTCTCCTTGTCTCCCAGAGGCTGCACTGAGGGCACAGGTGTCCCTTCCTCCCCTGAGGATGCTGTTGTCTGCACCCGCCTCGGTCTTGCCTGGGTTGTCTCTGCCTGACCTCGCTCTCGTCGCGGCGTGGGGGCAAAAAGGGGCGGGCGGAGCGCTTGCTGGCTGTGGGCAGTGGACAGGAGCTGCTGCGGCTGAAGCTGGAGAGGCCAGAGAAAGGTAAAGAAGAAGGAATCAGAGGCCGGCCGGCCGGCAGCTGCCTCCCACCGCAGGCAAGCGGAGAGTCCATGTGCGTAACCCACGGCGTGGTACGGCCGTGTGACGCATGAACGAGCGAGGCTACATGTCTAGGAAGCCTTGTCTCGCAAGAGTTGAGACAGCCATGTAATCTTTTAGGTGGAGAACCACCATGTGACCGGAGCTGCAGAAGAGGAAGGGAGGAGAGGAAGAGAAGGAAGCGTCTGAGCGGGCAAATTCTCCTGGCAGCACTGAGAACAAGGGATGCGGTGAGTCCTGGGCCCTCGGGGCCCCATCGCCCCACTTGTGTGTCCCAGGCCCTCCCTATCCCCCTCCCCTGGCCCCCTGTCTTTCACATGGTGCTGTGATTTCCCCCTTGCCCGCCCCCGTCTTTTTTTTTTTTTTTTTTTTTTTTCCCTCCCCTGTCTCAGTCTCTCTCTGTCCAGCTCCTGGTCTCTAATTTTAAATTCCCCTCTCTCTCTGGAAGCCTGTCAGGACTTTTCTCTGTCTGGCTCTCTGTCCCTGTTGTTTAATTCCTTCCTGTGTGCCCTTTTAGGCCTCACCATTTTTATTTGCTCGGTCTCTCTTGGTCCAGCACAAGATCCGGATTTTTTAAAATTCCTCCCTCTCTGCCCTGCAGCCTGTCGCTTTCGAAGTTCGTGTTGCGATTTCATTCCTTTTGCCGTCTCTCCCTGCTGGGATTTTTCAATTCCTCCCTGTCTGTCTCGCAGCCCGTTGTTGCTTTCTTGTTCTCTCTGTCTCTGTTGGGCTCCCTGTCCCTGTCTTGACCCACTTCTAAAAATGCCTTCCTCTCTGCCTCGTATGCATTGTTCTTGAAACTTCCGTTTCCCGACGTCTCTCTGTAGGTTGCTCCTGGTCCCAGATGTTTATTTCTTCCCTCTCTGTCCTGTGGCCTGTTGCGATTTGGTGTTTCTGCGTGTCTCCTGTTCCCGGCTCTCGGTCCCCGTTTTTCAGTTTCTCTCTCTCAGCCCTGTAGCCCACTGCTGTTATCTGTCTGTCCTCATCTCTCTCTGGCCAGTTGCCTCTCCCCACATATGTGGTTCCTCCCTCTGCCCTGTGGCCCGTCACTGGTTTTCCGTTCTCTGTCCTGCTCCTTTTCCCCGAGTCTTCAGTTGCTCCCTCTCTGTCCTGTAGCCCATCAAGGGGCTTTGTTTCTTTCTCCATCGCTCCCTGTCCGTCTCCCTGCCCCATCTTTTTAATCCTTCCCTTGCTGCCGTGTGGCGGCTCCCCGCTATCTTCCCTTTCTTCATATCTCTCTCTGGACGGCTCCCGCTTCCCTGTTTTTCAGTTTCTTCCTTCTGGGCCCTGTAGCCTGTGGTGATTGTGCTGCTTTCTCCTTCTCTCTGTCCGGCTGTGGATCCCATTTCTTTAATTCCTCCTGCTTCTCCCTGTAGCCTGTCTTTCTGTCTGCCCTCTCCCCCTTTATCTGTCTCCCCACTCCACCTCTGGCGCCCTGTCCCTGTGTTTTAATTCTTCCCTTTCTGCCCTCCAGCTGTTGCTGTGCTTCCTGCGTGTGTCACACTGGGTCCGGCCCCTCATCTCTGTCTTTTCATTCCTCCCGCTCCTCCCTGGAGCTTGTCGCTGTCATTTTCTTTTGCTGTTGCTCTGTCTGGCTCCAGATCCTCGCAGCTTCCCCCCACCCCTGCCCCGCCTCGTTGCTCCTGGCTGTTTTTTCTGTCTCGATCTCTCTGTGCCTGGCTCTGGCTCCCTGTTGTTTCACTCCTCCCTCTCTGTCCTGTAGCCCATCGGCACATTTTCTTTCGTTGGGCTCTCTTTGGCCGTTTCCCTGTCCCTGTTGTTCAGTTTCTTCCTTCTCAGCCCTGTAGTGTGCCGTGATTCTTTTTCTTTCTCCCCCTCTCCCAGCTCCCAGTCCCTCCCTTTTAATTCCTCCCTCTCTGTCCTGTTGCCTGTCAGGAGTCGTGTGTCCTGGAGTCCCCGGCCCACCCCCCCCCCCCAGCCCCTTCTCACTTTCGCACTTCCTGTCCGTGTTTTTTAATTCCTCCTCCTTTGCTGTGTAGCCTGTTGCTTTTTTCTTTTCTCCATCTCTGTGTCTCAGTGCCCCCATTTTTTAATTCTTACTCTCTGCCCTCTACCCTACCCCTATTTTCACCTTTCTCTGACCCTCTGTATCCAGCTCCCTGTCCCTATCGATTATTTTCTCCCTCTTACTCCTGCACCCGCTGCTATTCCCTGCTGTCGCCATCCCTCTCTGTTCAGCTCTCTGTCCCCAGATTTTAATTCCTTCTTCTGCCCCTCCGTAGCCTGTCTGGATTTTCCCCCTGCTCTCTGTCTGGCTCCCTCTCTCTGCCTTTTCATTCCACATTCTCTGTCCCATAGCCCCAAGCTATTTGTCTGTGTTTCTCAGTCTCTTCTGTCTGGCTCCCTGCTGCTGTTTTTTCTTTCCTCCTTATTTGTCTCATAGCCCATCACTGTTTCGTGGTTTGTTTTTTTTTTTTCTGTCTCTTTGTCCAGCTCCCAGTCCCTGCTCTTGAATTCCTCTTCCCTGTAGCCCGCTGCTGTTTTTTTCTGTTCTCGATCACGCTCTGTCTGGTCCCCTGTCCCTGTTGGTCAATTCTTCCTTCTCTGCCCTGCAGCCCCTGCAGTCTTGTACTTTTTTCTGTCTCTCTCTGGCCGGAGCTCTGTTGCTGCTCATGAGTTCCTCCCTCTCTGCCCTGTAGCCTGTTGCTTTTGTCCTTTCTCCGTCTCGCTTTCTCTGGCTCCCTGATGACGCTATTTTAATATTCCCTCCCTTTTTGTATGAATCGCTATACTTTTTGCTCTCCAGCTTTTTTTTTTTTTTTCCTGGCTCCCCGGCTCTATTTTTTAATTCTTCCACCTGTAGTGTGTAGCTCTGTGGTTTGTACCGTGTTGTTGTTCCCCCCACCCCCGCCCCTTCCCTCCATCGTTGGCTGTCTTGGCTCCCTGTCCCTGTTGTTTCATCCTCCCTCTCTGCCCTGTTCTTTGTTGTCTTTCTCCATGTGTCTCGGTCCAGCTTCCTGCCCCTGTTCTTCTTTCCTTCCTCTCTGTCGTGCTGCCTGTCCCAGTTTTGTCCTGCGTCTCCGTCCTCCTTTGTCAGTCTCTGCCCTGCTCCCTTCTCCCTCTATCTGCTGCCTCTCTTCTTCTCTCCCTGCTGCTTCTTTCTCCACCTGTCGGGCTCCCTGTCCCTGTCTTTCTCTCGCCATCCTGTTCCCTGCCTCAGGCGCTCTCGCTGCATCCGCTACCTGCGTGACTGAAGAAACGTTCGCAGTCTCCTTTGCCCTCCCAGCTGCGTTTGCAGTCCCTTCACAGCAGGCGAGGGGCTGTGAGGGAGCCCAGGGGAGGAGGTGCTGCGCTGCGGGGGTCGAGTGATGGCCCCCCGCTCCTGCGGCACGGCCCAGCCCTCGCCACAGCCGCCGCACGAGCTGTGGGCTCGTTGCCAGGGCCGCATGGCTGCCTGCGGGCGTCCGGCTCGGGCACCATGCTCAGCGCTGCATCCGGCGAGCAGCAGGCTGTCCTGCCGGCGGGCGCCGCCGGTAACGGCCGCGCGATGCTGCAGGGCCTGTGGGATGGGGCCGCCGTGCCCGCTGCCACTTCCCCGTGAGGAAAGGCCGCTGCTGCCCCCTGGGCACAGGGCTGGTGGGCGTGCTCTTTTCACCCGCCTGGCTCCCTGACCCCGTTTTCCTTCCACAGACCAGGACTCTGTGTCCTTTCTTTATCTGTGTCTCCCCCTCTCTGTTCTTTTCCCGGTACCTCTCTTTCTCTGCTCCTCAGTTCCTCTCCCTCACCTTATTTTTCTCTTTCTGTTCCTCTGCCCAGCTCCCCATGGCTGTGTTTTCGTTCTCCGTACCTGCTGCCCCAGCGTGGACTGCCGAGCGGTCCCAGGGAAGGGTGAGTGGACGGGCTCTGAGCCCCAGAGCAGGCGTGTTCCTCGCACTTAGATGGGTTTGCAAATAAACCCTCGCTCTGTCTCCTTTGTACTTGCTGAGCAGCGGTCAGAGAGTCCAGGGGAGCAGGTACACAGCGGGGGTAAGGGGCCATGGCTGCAGCTGCGGGCTGGTGCCGGAGGAGCCCCGGAGGGAGCCAGCGAGGCTGATGGCGATGGCCGCTCTGTGTCATGGGGCCGCAGCCCCAGGGGATGGTGCTGCTAGGGCACGCCTGCCCGAGAGTGCCGACAGCAGACGTCGGGCCCCGTCAGGGCAGCTCCCAGGGGTTTTGTGAGCTGGTGGAGAGGAAGGAGGAAGAGGGGCAGATGGCTGCCTCCGGGCACCTGGAGGCCTTCCCACCCCCTGGAAAAGTGCTCCGGCCTGCGCGCCCCATGCAGCTGCCCACAGCTCCAGCACCTGTCCCGTAGCCCCTGACCACCCCAGACCCTGCCCTCGCAGCAGCAAGCTGACCCGCGAACGTGCTTTATTGCCCCATAAGCACGGGTGCCGTTGGCAATGGTCTGGGGCAGGAGGGGGCGTCTCCAGGAGCTCCTGCAGAAGGAGGGGTTCCTGCCTGGGGAAAGGGGTGGCCGTCGCTGTGGACAACAGTTGGCCGTTCTTTGTGTCTCCCAGGGGCAGCGCTGAGGACTTGGTTGCCGGTTCCTCCCCGGGGATGTTGCTGACTGCACCTGGCTCAGGTTTGTGTCCTTATTCTCCCAGTTAAAGCGGTTCCGTTAGTTTAATTCCCTGCCCGGTCACGTTGCTGGTGCCGCAGATACCTGCAGTAGAAGAGCAGGTGTCGGCCTTTGCGGTACGGGTCGCTGTCTTTGCTCAGTGCTTTGTACCCCGTGACACGGAGGCAGGTGAGGAAACTCCCCGCTGCTCCTCCGGCCGCCCTTGTGTCTGCTGGGGGTCGCCCCAGCCCCTTTCCCAGGGGATTGCAGGAAGGGTGGTGAGCAGGGCCCCGGGTGTACGAGCCCTGGCCTCTGCACAGGGAGCCCGTTCTGCTCCGGGGCTGCTGCGGTGCGGGCGCTCCGCTGGTCTGGTCGCTGGCGGCAGCTCTTGGAGCCGGCTGGGCTGCGCGGGCGTCGGGGGTTTGCTCACGGCAAGAAGCGGAGGCGTCGGTGTGAGGGAAGAGTTTCGAGACCGGCCGAGGTTCGGCTGTAGGCATAGTAGGAAGTACCCTTTTATGCAGTTGTTTTTGTTGTTTCAGGCTGGCGGTTTTCCGCTGAGGGTTTGGGGGTGGCAAAATGGTTTAATAGCCTGCCATTTTTTTTTTTTAAATTTTAGATGCATTGCATTTTTCTGGAATTCCTGACTATGGGAGATGGAACCTTGTTTTTTTTCCCCACCGTTTTTACTGTGTGCTGTGTAAGTTGCTGATGTCTTGATCTATGCTCTTTTTTCTCTCTTAATAGGACTGATGGTGAAATTGTCCAGCGAGGGTTAGGGTGAGCATCTTGTACTCGCCTGTATACGGAGCTTGAGAGTTTCTCGAGAAGGCATCTTCCCCAGAACTTCTCAGAGAAGAGCGTCTGCGTTCTTTGCGCTGGTAACAGTCTCCAGCCAGGGTCTGTCTTCTGTCGTAGGCCCGGGCACGCGAGCCTTCCCATTACTCCGTTTCTGACTTTTTCATGACGCGCCTGATGAGACGTGTCGTAGTGCCGGTCACAGCAGTTACGTTTCCGTGTAGTTTTTCACCTGTTGTGTGTTTAGCACCGGTTTCTGTGGTTGTAAGGTGCCTGTGTTAGATCTTTCAGCCGCCGTGGTTTTTCCGTCAGCTGACCGCCGCTGTGATTCCTTGAGGGGTTCAGTGGTAAGGAGGCGGTCGGTGGTGCTTGTTCCCTGTGCGCTATACTGCACATTAATGAGGTCTCAATGCTCCGGAGGTTTATTCTTTTGCGGTAGGCGGGCGCATCGGTAGCCGCACCGAGGGTCTCGTGCTCCTCGACTCACCGGGGTACCGCCGACCGAGCGCTCCCCGTCTCGCGCGAGAAGCTCCACACACAGATCTGTCCAGCACGTCTCGTGTCCGAGAAGGTGACGAGTGGTCCAGGATGCGCTGGGGTATCCGCTGTCGAGCGGTCTGTTCTCACGGAGCCCTCTTCTGGGACGACGACTTCTCCGCGTCCTGTGGATGTTGGGTCTTGGGGCCCGGCTTCTCGCGCGTCCACCGTTGCGGTTGCGGCCGCGGCCGTATCTTTTCGTCAGGGGCCGTGGCATTTGACTTCCGGGGTGGAAGGTGCTAAGGGTCGTACGCGTAGGGCCAGGTGTTGCTTTGGCTTTGGTTTTCTGTGATGGCTGGCTGGCTGTTGTTGGAGTCTAGAGGGTATTCCTACATGGAAAGGAGATCTCCGGAACCGTTAAGCTGTTGCTCCGCAGCCGGGTGACTCGTTCGATGCCGTTTTCAGATGCAGTGAGACGAGCCGTGCACCAAAGGGTTAGAGGAGGGGCGGGGGAGCGGCCATAAGAAGGTGGGTTGGCACGCAGTGTCAGCGGGCAGATGCGGCCGATGGCTGTGTGAGCAGCTGACAGGTCTTGGTAGGTTTGTTGTATTCCAAAGGCACGAAGTAGCGAGCGAAGCAGGGTATCGGCACTGCGGGTGGCTGGGGCGAGGTGAGCTGGGACTGGTGGGCTGCAGCAGAGAAGTTACTTTTCAGGCGTTGTGTCATTTGTGAAGTTTATAAGCATCCCTTATGGGTTGTGTTTTACAGGTGGTACCGGAGTCTCAACGCGGCAGCTGGCAGAGGTAGGGTGGGTGGGCGGCCGAGGTAGAGGAGGAGGAGAGGGGAATGGGCACGGGCAGGCTGTGGTTTCGGGCGGTATCTCAGCATGTGCCTTTTGTTTTGGCTTTCGCAGGTCACGCACGTAGCCTCGGAGGGGCGAAGCTGCGCGCCGACCAGCGGCCTGAGGAGGCGAGGCGGTTGTCAGCCGGGCCGGCGTCCAAGAGCGGAGCATCCTGCGGCAGCTCGGTCAAGCGTTTCTGTGCGTTTGTGCAGGTGTTACGCAGCTGCCTTTGGAGTTGGGTGAGCTTTTGAGGTGGTGAGCTAAGGAGCAGCAAGGAGGAGCGTGGGGCTGGTGATTTCTCCCAAGCGTGACGGTATTTCTCTGTCTGTTGCTACCTTAGGGGGGCCGCAAGCGATGACAGCTGCAGCGTCCAACACGGGAATCGGTGCGGAGCAGTTGAGCGGAAGACCACGTTCCTTTTGAGGAGGAGGGTGTTTCGAGGAGGTCTGTAGTGACCCGTGTGACAGCTACCACTGTCAGCGGTGTGTGTGGTGTTTTTTTTTTTTTTTTTTCTGTAGGCGATGAGGAGGAACGTGGCAACTGCAGGAGTAATCAGGTTAGTTGATGTGGTTTCTGCTGAGGATGGACGCGGATCCCCAGCCCTCTGGAAGCAAAGCTGAGGGACCAGGGACCGTTGTCCTGCAGTGCGTAACTTTGATTTCAGTTGGAAAAGGGATTTTCCTGGAATGGAAATCTTTCTCCTTCAAAGAAACTGCGTTGTACGAACTGCCTGTCGGACTCTGTGTGCTTGGCTGTAGAAGTCATGAGCAGTGAGACTTTTTGCCCTCTTTTGAAAAACAAAACAACAGCAAAGTCAATTTGTTTCCAAAGACTGAAGCACAGCAAGTGTTCCAAAAGTGGATGGCGTCGCTGGTCTTTACATTCTTGGTTGCAACGGTCGAGATACGATTAAAAAATGTTCCTCTGCGTGCTTTGGTATAGCCAGAAGCCTTAGTGCATCTGCCAGTCCTGTTCGGTGGCCTTACCTGTTGCAGCCCTGGGGATTTGAATTTCTTTTTTTTTTTTTTCTTTTTAATGAGTAAAACCATGTGGGGGATCTATTATTTCACTGATCTTTTCCTGTCATATATGAAACTCTAGAGAAAGTTAAAATTGTATAATTGGCAGAATGACTAACGCGGTTTAAACTCGCTGCCGAATCAGTACAGCATGTAATGTATGAGGTGTACTTAAGCGGTCAGGGGTTTCTCTAACTCTTTCCAAGCCAGAGGCAGCTGCATGTTACTGAGTTTCTTCCCTGTGTTTTGACAGAGCGCTCTGAAGTACTTGGTTTCTAATCATGTGACATGATAGAACAAGGTGGGGCAGGAGCAGAGTCAAATAACAACTGTGTATTTTGGAGACAGGTGTAAGCATAGATCTAGATGGGGGTGTACAGCCTTGTTCTGCAGCAGCGCTCTAAGGAAGGGCATCAAACATGAGCAAGAGCAGTTGCTTTTCTGCTAAGAAGGGGTTGGAAATCGTATCTGTTTGTCTTTCTATGGAGTGTTAAGTATTCAAATCACTCTGGTTTGTAGAGGATGTGTCTGTATTTCGGGCTGGTCTCCTTCAGTTCGACTGCTCTCCTGTCCCTCGTTCTATTGAATTCCTCTCCTTGCTTCTGTGTTGTTCTTCTAATGTGCTGAACTATGGCTGGGGCCTTTTGTTTCCCGATGTCTTGCTGTGAGTGTCCGGTGCTGCGCAGCAGCTCGCCCCCCCCCCCCCCCCCCCCAGGTTTGCCTGCCGGTGGCTCAGCGCTCTCGCCCCGCGGGGCCAGCTCTGTCTCTGTCCAAGCTTTCTGCCACGGCTGTCCGGTGGGGAAAGGGGCAGTTGTTGCTCTGGGGAGCCCGTCCGGGCGTGGTCCGGGACGGGGAACGTGGCAGAGCCGAGTGCGAGCAAGAGCCATGGCACCGTCCTTTGGCGGACGCCCCGCCACCCCTCTGCTGTGCGGCAGCCGGCGTCGATGATCCGGCGGGGGGCAGGCATCGAGCATGGATTCTGTCTCGTGGGCTGTGGCAGGTGAGTGCTCGTCTGTGGGTTATGCCGGGGAGAGCCGTTGGTGTCGGTCATCCCCCACCCCTCTCCGGGTCCCCCTGTACCCCCAGTGTCAGAGAAAGACGCAGGTGCTGCTGCGCCGCTGTGACCGCACGGGGGTGCTGCGTGAAACGGCGCTTTGTGCTGCCTGCGCGTGGGGGGTGTGCGGTACTGCAGGCCGGGGTACGCGCATGCGCGCTGGCGGCCCCCTGCGGCGCTCTCTGCTACCACGATTTGACTAGGGTTGGGTACTGGGGCGTGGTACACGCGCGTGTGCGGTGACACCGATTTGTGGCGCTCTCTGCTGCCACCCTGTGACCAAAAAGCAGTACTGCAGTCCCGAAGGCGCTGCCGCGCTCCCTGCTGCCACCCTGTGACCGAAAGTCGGTACTGCAGGCCCAGCGGAGCTTTCCGCGCTCCCTGCTGCCACCCTGTGACCAAAAAGCGGTTATGCAGCCCCGGCGGCGCTGCCGCGCACCCTGCTGCCACCCTGTGACCAAAAGACGGTACTGCAGCTCCGGGTGCGCGCTGCCGCGCTCTCTCCTGCTACCGCCTACAGTGAGTGGGCTACGCACCGGACGCTCTCACCTTTGTGCCCCGCGGCGGCCCCTTCCCCGGGGGATGTTTGGAAAGGCAGTGGGCGGGGCCTGGGGTAGATGAGTCCCGGGCTCTGCCCAGGGAGCTCCTTCTGTGCGAGGTGAGAGCTGTGGGATTGGGCAAGCTCCAGCAGCACCCACAGTAGAGAGAGCCCTGGGATGCAGCTTGGGCTTTTTTTTATTATTATTTGTCAGCAGTTTCATACGGAGTGTTAAGGGGTGATGAGAGGGTTCTAAAACACACAGCTTTTTTAACTGACAGTTTTGCTGTGGTTTTGTTCTAGGTTGTCCTGGGTTACAGTGCAAAATGTGCCAAAAGAAAAAAATATTCTATTACCATCTTCAGGAGCTGTTGAGACCAGGTGGGGCGGTGCTCTCTGCCTCCCTCCCCCCCCCCCGGACTATCTCCTGTTACTGGGCACAACAATGCCTTATCGCCTGACTCATCAATAACTCGCTCCTGGACTATCTCCTGTTAATGGCCCATCAAGGAACTGCCTCACGACTCCCCATCCCATTGTGAGATGCTCCGCCCGGGGGGGGGGGGCGGGGGGGAAGGAGCCAAGCAGTCCATGCCAAATAAAAACAGAGATTTTGAACACCCTAGCAGCCTTCTTCCAGTGGATTCCCAGAGGAGCTTTTCCCCCCACTGGAGTTCCAGAGGACAAGAGCTACCTACCTACCACTGGACCTTCGGAGGAAGACCAGACTCTTTTACCTGATTGCTGCTTCCACAGAACTACATCCATCGCTTCAGGAGGACTGCAGCCAGCATCTTATCGGACTGCTACTGCCACCCTAACAGGGTGTCAGGTTGTATTCCTGACTCTGTCAGTGTAAACCAGTGGGTTGTTTGTTTTTTCCCTGCCTTGTGTTTTATATATATATATATATATATTAGTAAAGAACTGTTATTCCTATTCCCCATATCTTTGCCTGAACGCCCGTTAATTTCAAAATTATAATAATTTGGAGGGAAGGGGGTTGCACTTTCCATTTCAAGGGAGGCTCCTGCCTTCCTCCACAGACACCTGTCTTTCAAACCAAGACATAGGTGCACTGGATTTTCCTGGAATTCTGAACTTCCTGCAGGATGGCAACTTGTTTTTTGTGACAAGGGTTTGTGATCCCATTTCCTTTCCTAGGACTGAAGGTGAGATTATCGAGTAGCATGAGGATGTGCACCACATCTGCACCTGTCTATGCCCCCCCATACCCCTGTCTCTGCCTTCAGGTGGGGTTTTTCCCATGCCACCCCGATCTTTGTGGCCTTGACTCCCGTGTGTGTGCCTGGCCCTACTTGTCATGTCCCTGCCTCCCATGGGCCTGCCTTGCCTGCTTTTTTTCATGGTAGGGATGGACAACGACAAGAGTATATGTAAGAAGGCAGTCTTTATTAAGTTGCAAAAACCAAGATGGCTGAGATGGTGCAGCAGAAAAAGCGTACCCTTTTATAACCTTTCTTATCTGTCCACCTGTTCATGCACTAAGGCTGCTAAAATGATTTGCTCAATAGCTTTGTCCATTCACCTCCATTCACATAATGATTGGCTGGAGCTCCTACTGTATTTCTCACTGTACCTACTGTTCTCTTGCCAAGTTTCTGCTCTGTGGTATTACTTGCTCAGTCTCTTCTTGCTCAATCTCTTATAACTTCCTCAAACTTGTTTACAACATTCTTCATCCACTTCTTCTGTCTTTTCAAGGGTATACTGGAATGCTGTCAAGGTCAACTTCATCTTCCTCAATCAGGTTATCCCTGACAGATTTTTGTACCCACTTTATGGGTGTGCATAGCTCACACCCTATCCTCCCCCTGTGCACCTGCCTTCCTCCCCCCCCCCCCCCCGCCCCCCCACCATGGGTGTGCCTTGCACCTGCCTCCCATTACCATGTTTTGTGTCCCCCCCCCCTTGTCCCTGCTCCATGCACCTGCCTTGCCCCCACCGCTACAAGAAGTGCTGCTCCAGATGCAAACTGTTTTAAACAAACTGTTTGCATTCCAAACTTCGCTCTGGCACTTCCTTGGGCCCAAAATGCCATCACCAGTAGATATCAGGGGGAATGAGGGGCACCCAGCAGGGACACCCTGAAGTCTCATGGTTTCCATCAGGCTTTCCCAAGGGCAGGGGTGGGTGGGAGAGTGGAAAAGCAGTATCGCTTTTTACATTTTCTTCCTACATCTCCCTCTTCAGAGCTCCTTGTCCCTGGGTGCTTGTTCTTGCCTGTGGCCCCTGTTCCTGATGGGCTCCAGGTGTGGCCAGTGGGGCTAATAACAGGGCCGGCCCTCCTGTGGGCTATAAAGGGGCTGCCTGAGGGAGCTGATAAAGGGGAACTGGCTGAGGAGGTAGCTGGAGGTACCTCCAGAATGGAATGGCTGGTCCCTGTGGTAAGGAAGGATCCCCCTGAGCTGTCCATGATGGAGCAGACCACCAGCACACGTTGCTGGCAGCTTGGTGCCTGCATCGGCTGTGTGTGTGAGCCGCTGGCCAGCCTGGCAGTGGAGGGGAGTTGAGAGAAAAGTGTTGGGGTGCTGAAGATCTGAGCTGGTGCCAGGAGCTGGGGTGAGTCACACGTTCTCCTGTGTGTGTCCCGGTCCACCTCTGCTGCCCTGCCTGCCGCTCCTTCTGCTGCCTGGGAAAGGGCTGCCCAGGGATGGGGAGGGCCAGCAATGGCTTTCTGTCCTGGCCCCTTTGCTGTGGGAGCCTGATGGACAGCCTAACACCTTCCTGATTGCACTGGGGCTTCCCCTCAAGCCAGGGGGAGAGGCAGGGCTGGAAGAAAGTGGAGGCTGAGATGGGGTGCGAAGTCAGGGAAAATGTGGAAGTCAAGATGGGGGTGGAAATGGTGTCACTTTTTACATTGTCTTTGTAAGGCTCCCTCTTTTTGTCTTCCTGACCCTATGTGTTAGTTCTTGCCTCTGTTTCTTTTCCCCTATTGCTTTACAATATTCCGCTGTCCCTTGTCTTGTCCCTGCTTTGTGGTCCTGCTGGTCCCTTTGGCCTCTCTCTCCTGCTCCTCCTCGCTCTTATGTATTCCTCCATCTCTCCCTGGGTTTTTTGCTCAGTGTCCCAGTACTCCTCTCTCTATGCTACTGTCCTGCTCCCTGTCCCTCTCCCGTTTGCAGCATCCCGTTTACTGGCTGCCTGTCCCCCACCTCTTCTCTACCTTCCTCCTGCTTTTTCCCTTCTCTCCTGCTGCGTTTGCTGTGTTTGCACACCGAGCCTTGTAGCCAGCTAAGTGCCAGGATTTGTTCTGGGCAGAGGTGAGTAAACTTTTCCTGCCTCCTCTGTGCCCCTGGATGGTATTCAAGCCCCTGGGTGCAGAGCTTGTGGCTGTGGGCAGGTGCCGGGGAGGGGGCCATGTGCTGTGGGGCTTTGCCCAGGCCCCTGTTCCTGATGGGCTCCAGCTGGGGCAGGTGTGGCCACTGAGGCTAATGATGGGGCTGGCCCTACTTTGGGCTATGAAGGGGGCTGCCTGGGCATGCCTGCCTGCAGGAGCTGGCTGAGGAGTCAAACCAAGGGGCTTCCACAGGCAACTGTCTCCAGCTGGTCCCTGTGGCAAGGAAGGATCCCTCCCACCCATCCACAACAGAGAATGCCACCATAACACAGCACCAGGACCTTGGCGCCTCTGTTGGCTGCACACGTGTGAGCTGCTGCATGTCCAGGAAACCTCGTGAGAGAAGTGCATTGAGTCACCCACCGCCTGCTCCTAAGGTCAGGCAGCTGGCACTGTGGAGGAGGAAGGGGCAGAGACAGAGAGAAAAGCCTCGGGGCGGTGAAGGTCTGCCGTTGTCACCAGGAGCCACGTGTCCCCTCGTGTGTGTCCAGGGCCATCCCTGCCCCGGTTCTCTGGATCTCTGCCTGCCTCCTTGCCTGTCCCTGCCTCTGTCTGCCTTTCAGGCTGTCTAGTTCCCCAAAGCTTTTTGCTCTTTTGCTAGCATTGCCCTGTAAAGTGTCACCTTCTACCTTTCCTTTCTATGTCGTTTCCTTTCTGCCACCCCACCAGCTCTGATTTCATTCTTCCTCATTGCTTGTGAAACTGGCATTTCTAGGTCCCCTCTCTCCGTGTCTCAGTTTACCCAGTTGCCTATGATTTTGGGAAGGGTGGTGGTTGGGGCCTGGGGTAGATGAGCCCTGAACTCTCCCAGGAAGCTCCTTCTTACGTGCGAGGCAAGAACTCTGGGACTAGGCAGGGTCCAGCAGCACCCACAGTAGAAAGTGCCCTGGGATGAAGCTTGGGCTTTTTTTTTTTCTTGTTTTTATGTCAGCAGTTTCCTAGGGGGTGTTCAGGGGTGACAGGAGGGTTTTAAAACACACAGCCTTTTTTTTAACTGATAGTTTTGGTGCTGTTTTGTTCTAGGTGCACTGGATTTTCCCGGAATTCTGAACTTCCTGCAGGATGGCAACTTGTTTTTTGTGAGGAGTGTTTGTGACCGCATTTCCCTTCCTAGGACTTGAAGGTGAGACTATCGAGCAGCCGTGAGGATGCGCACCACGTCTGCACCTGTCTATGCCCCCCCATACCCCTGTCTCCGCCTTCAGGTGGGGTTTTTCCCATGCCACCCCCAACTCGGTGGCCTTGCTAAGGGTGGGTGTGCCTGGCTCCAAATCCACCCGGCGCCTCCCCCCCGCCGTGAGCGTGCCTTGCTGCTGTTCTTCGGCACTGGCCACTGTAGGCGTGCCCTTCTTGCCCCCCCCCCCCCGACCCCCCCCCGGTGTGCCTTTTCTGCCCCGGCACCGCCCCCCCCCGTGGGCGTGCCCTACTTCCCCACGCCCCGCCCCGGCACCGCCCCCCCCCGTGGGCGTGCCCTGCTTCCCCGCGCCCCGCCCCGGCACTGATCCCCCCCCCGGTGGGTGTGCCTTGCTTTTCCGCGCCCCGCCCCGTCACCGCCCCCCCGTGGGCGTGCCCTGCTTCCCCGCGCCCCGCCCCGGCACCGCTCCCCCCGTGGGAGTGCCTTGCTGCTTTGCACCTCGCCCCAGCACCGCCCCCCCCATGGCCTCGCCGACAGTGGCCGTGCCCTGCCCGGCCCCCACCCCCTTCCCCTTCCCGGGTTTGCCTTTGTTATTCTGCACCCCACCCCAGCACCGCCCCCCCGGGCGTGACTTTTTTGCCCCATGCCCCACCCTCCCGTTGGCGTGCCTTGCTGCCCACCCCCCCCCCCACCCCCCCCCCGGCACCGCCCCCCCTTGTGTCCCATCCCCACCACTTGCCCGGGGGCGGGGCCTGGGGTATATGAGCCTCGGCCTCTGCTCAGGGAGCTCATTCTGCTCTGGGGCTGCTGGCGCTGGCAGCTCCAGACCCAGCTGCCTCTGCGGGCATGGGGCTTCGGGCGCGGACAGGAGTGCAGGCGGCTGCGGCAGGGAAGAGCTGCGGCCGGGGACACCAGGCCACCCCTGTACTCCTCAGGCCCCCATCGGCTCCAGCCCCTCAGCGAGGACCAGATGTGCTCCTGGGCCTGGCCAGGCCCTGCCGGGACGCGTTCCACCCCGTCGGGCCCCCTGCCACCAGCTACGCCGAGCGCTGCTGCCTCTGCCCGGCCCCGGGGGCGCCGGGGCCAGAGGTTGTCGTCCCCAAGTGGGGTCACAGCATCTTTTGGGGGGGGTCGATGGCACCGACGCCGAGCCATCCTGCAGCCTGGCTTTGCACCGCAGGCATCTCCGTAAGCTGTCCGAGTTCCTCCCTCCCCTTCGTGTGCCCCTCAGTCCCCTCCATTTCCCATCCAGGCACCAGAATCAATCTGCGTGACAAGTGGCCTTCTCAGAACCACGGGCCTTCAAAGGGCCTTCTCTCACCTGCCTAGTCCTCTCAGAAGGACACGGGCGTTGCTCTGTGTGGACTCATTTGTCTTTCCTGGCACCTCTCCTGAGGTGCCTTGTCACTTGTTTTGGTTCGAGTCGCTTCAGTGTTACTTAAGGTGCTTGGTACAGTTCCTGATGCTGTGGGGTTCTTTTCCCCGAAGGTTTTTCCTTGGTTTTGGTTTTTGGTTTGGGTTCGGTTTGGTTTCAACCCTATCCTGGGGTTTTCTGTCCTTTGGGACTTATTTCTGTTGAGGGAGGCAGATGGAGAAAAGTAGGAGTCTCAGTGTCTTACAACTGCTGGTGATCTACAATATTCCCTTTGCAACCAGAGAGCTCTGAGAGGAGGATTCTTGCAGGCTGTCATTCGGCTTTGTCATTCAGTCCCGTCCAGAATGTAGCGCTGGTACAAGTTCTGCAACAGACAGGAACGGGTCTAGCCTTGTTACGCGGGCTTTCTTTTTCCTTGCAGGTCGGACTTGAGACTTGCAATGGCCTTTTCCTTCGCTAAAAAAACACGCCCCGGACTCGCCGCAGACTCGGCAGCGTCGCGGATTTCGCCGGACCGCGCCGCTGGCAGAGCCGGCGGCCGACGGGGTCGCGGGCGCTCGGCACTGTGTCGGCCGGAGGCTCCCGTTGGCGCAGCAGCGACGGTCGGGGGCGGCGCAGCTGGACAGCCGGAGGTTTGGTGTCGCGGTGTATCTGCTGTGCGCGGGTTCGCTTCCCCGGGATTTTGGGCTGCTCTGGAAAAACGGGTGGCGGAGCTGGAGAGAAGAGCGGGCGGTGGCTACAGGCCGAGTCGCCGCTCGGGGAGGTTGCGCTCCGCGGAGCTTCAAGCTTTGGAGACGGAGTGCAAAACCGTCGAGCGTCCCAAGTGGACCGCGGCAGGCGTCCTGGCTCCGGTCGCGTCGAGGCGCTCCGGTGGTTTTTCCTGGGGAATTCCAAAGTGGTCAGTTTCTATTAGTTTAATTTTTACCGCTCGTTTACGTCAAAACGTTTAAAATAAAAATGTCCGTCACAGTAACCAGAATAGTCTTTGGGAGCAAATACTGCCCGTCGTCCGCTCTAGCTATTGCTTCCCGCTTTGCAGACAGTACTTACTCCCCATTGATGTAATCAAAGGGCAAGCAGCAGAATGTCAACAACAGAGCACTAACTGGAAGTAATAGCTGTAGCGAAACAACTCTAACAGGAAAAGAAAAAAATCACGCGTCCTAGTTAATCCACTTCGTGGTAAAGTCACAAAATATTAGAGCGCGCCTAAAGAGAAGAAATATTACCTAGGGTTGAGTAATGACTAAATTTAGTGGCAGATGTTACTTAATGAACCAGGCAGTAATGATTCCCGGTCCGTACTGCAATTCAAAAAATGAATAGTTTAGAGACCCTCTTGAAGTGATAAAGACAGAAAACTAATTGGGAGTCGTTAACAGCTCCATTTAAACATAACCACTGCTAAACCAATTGAACTGGAAACTAATTGGGAGGCTCTAACGCTTAAACGATCACACCGCTGTAAGCAAGCTGGGAGGCAACAGTGACTCCTGCTTAGAACCAAAAGAGTAATCGAAGCTTTAGGTTTTTAGATAAAGAGAAATAAAAAAAGGAATCGTTCAATAACAGCTACGTTTAAACGTAGGTACTAAAAGAATTCCCGGGCGGTGGTGAACTAACATAACGCTAAAAGATTTAGATTTAAAATAAAAGGAAAATTAGAAAACCAACAGGGAGTCACGACTGCCAAAATTTAAACATAGCCATTGGGGGGGGGAGGAGGGGACGGGTACCAATTCCTTCCAAGTAGAGCTAAAAGAAAAAACCGACGCCAATTAAATCCGACGAACAAAAACTTAGATTTCATTTTAGAAACAGATCGAACGCTAACTGGGCATCATGAATGCCCGTTTAACAATACTAGCCATCTTAAACTGATGCATTAAAGATACCCCCGCAGCACCATCAGATGAAAATTTTCTCCTTGGGAAGCAGAAATAGAATACCAATTGGGAGCAGTTTAGGGTAACGGTCGTCGTGAACGTACCCCTAATTCGAGTCCTAATTCACAATCCGAAACCGTGATTTCCAACGGTAATGAACCTTTTCCTCTTGTGTCAGTCGGGTGCCTGCGCTTTGCTCCTGCTCCCTTCAGCAGCGGTACACGGAGCGCTCGCTGGCTGTGAGCCGTTCGTTCAGCGGCTTTTTGTACCAGTCAACTCTTCAATCGGGCCATTTAAATAACAGACTATTCTCTCCAATTCCAGCTCAAACGCGTGGCACGAATTAACGGCGCCCGAGGACCATGCCATTTACTAGTGCCGCCCCGGAGCTGAGCCTGCTTATTGCGAGGCTCTTCTCGCAAGAGCCCCTCACGCACGCCCGCACGCCCGCAGGTCCCGTCACCGGTGCTCCGCGCCGGCCTAACCGCGGACCGGCAGGGCGGGCGGAGAAACTGCCCGGAAGCCGTGGAGAGCGAGACGGATTCAACAGCGATTCCTGCCGAAACACGCAAGGAACGCAGCTCTGCACGGCGGGGCGGCGGCCTGTCCCCTCCTGGCCGCGCGGCCCCATCCCCGCCGCGGGCAGCCTCAGCCTTCAGAAGATGGCGGCGCCATACCCCCCCCCCCCGCCCCCCTCCAAGCACCGGCCGCAGCTCCGGAGAGAAACAACGCGGATGCGGCCCCGAGACAGCGGCGCCGCCACCGCGGCCGCCGTCGGCACTCGTTTCGCGGGGGACTCACCGGCTCCTCCGGGGCTCCGGCAGGCTCCCGCCGCTTCCCCGCGGTCCTCCATGATGCCGGAAGTGCCCCTCAGTCCTCCGAACTTGCGCTCTATGGGCCCGCAGTCCTCCAGGATGCCCAAGTGCCGGTTCGGTGCGGGGGGCCCTGGAGTAGATGAGCCCCGGGCTCTGCCCAGGGAGCTCCTTCTGGGCAAGGCGAGAGCTGTGGGACTGGGCAGGGTCCAGCGGCATCCACAGGAGAGAGCGCCCTGGGATGCAGCTTGGGTTTTGGGTGTGGTTTTTTTTGTTTGTTTTTTTTTTTTTTTTTTACGTCGGCAGTTTCCTACGGGGTGTTCAGGGGTGACAGGAGGGTTTTAAAACACACAGCCTTTTTTTTAACTGATAGTTTTGGTGCTGTTTTGTTCTAGGTGCACTGGATTTTCCCGGAATTCTGAACTTCCTGCAGGATGGCAACTTGGTTTTTGTGAGGAGTGTTTGTGACCGCATTTCCCTTCCTAGGACTTGAAGGTGAGACTATCGAGCAGCCGTGAGGATGCGCACCACGTCTGCACCTGTCTATGCCCCCCCATCCCTCCGTCTTGCGGCTATACGTCGGGTCATCTTCTGAGCTATACGTCGGGACGTCTGTTGGTCTCTACGTCGGAACGTATGTTGGTTTCTACGTCTGGCTTGACGTTAATTTCAGCTCTACTTCGGAATGTCTTTTGGGATATACGTCGGGACGTGTGTTGGGCTCTATGTCGGGACATCTCTCGGGCTCTACGTCAGGACGTCTTTTAGGCTCTACGTCCGGCTGTAGCTCACTTTCGGCTCTACGTCGGAACGTCTGTTGGTCTCTACTTCGATATGTCTGGCTTGAGCTCGCTTTCGGCTCTACGTCGGGACGTATGTTGAGTTCTACAACTGGACATGTGTTGGGCTCTGCGTCGGGACGTCTGTTAGGCTCTATGTCGGGACGTCTCTTGGGCTCTACGTCGGGACGTCTCTTGGGCTCTACGTCGGGACATCTGTTGGGATCAACGTCGGGACGTTTGTTGGGTTGTAGGTCGGGAAGTCTGGCTTGAGCGTGCTTTCGCCTCTAAGTCGGGACGTCTGTTGGGCTCTACATCTGGTTTAGCTTGCTTTCAGCTCTACGTCGGGACGTCTGTTGGGCTCTGCGTCGGGACGTCTGTTGGGCTCTGCGTCGGGACGTCTGTTGGGCTCTGCGTCGGGACGTCTGTTGGGCTCTGCGTCGGGACGTCTGTTGGGCTCTGCGTCGGGACGTCTGTTGGGCTCTGCGTCGGGACGTCTGTTGGGCTCTGCGTCGGGACGTGCGTTGGCCTCTGCGTCGGGACGTGCGTTGGCCTCTGCGTCGGGACGTGCGTTGGCCTCTGCGTCGGGACGTGCGTTGGCCTCTGCGTCGGGACGTGCGTTGGCCTCTGCGTCGGGACGTGCGTTGGCCTCTGCGTCGGGATTTAGCTTACATTCAGCTCTACGTCGGGACGTGCGTTGGGCTCTATGTCGGGATTTAGCTTACTTTGAGCTCTGCGTCGGGACGCGCGTTGGGCTCTGCGTCGGGACGCGCGTTGGGCTCTGCGTCGGGACGCGCGTTGGGCTCTGCGTCGGGACGCGCGTTGGGCTCTGCGTCGGGACGCGCGTTGGGCTCTGCGTCGGGACGCGCGTTGGGCTCTGCGTCGGGACGCGCGTTGGGCTCTGCGTCGGGACGCGCGTTGGGCTCTGCGTCGGGACGCGCGTTGGGCTCTGCGTCGGGACGTGCGTTGGGCTCTGCGTCGGGACGTGCGTTGGGCTCTACGTCGGGACGTGCGTTGGGCTCTACGTCGGGACGTGCGTTGGGCTCTACGTCGGGACGTGCGTTGGGCTCTACGTCGGGACGTGCGTTGGGCTCTACGTCGGGAATTAGCTTACTTTCAGCTCTGCGTCGGGACGTGCGTTGGGCTCTGCGTCGGGATTTAGCTTACTTTCAGCTCTGCGTCGGGACGTGCGTTGGGCTCTGCGTCGGGATTTAGCTTACTTTCAGCTCTGCGTCGGGACGTGCGTTGGCCTCTGCGTCGGGACGTGCGTTGGCCTCTGCGTCGGGACGTGCGTTGGCCTCTGCGTCGGGACGTGCGTTGGCCTCTGCGTCGGGACGTGCGTTGGCCTCTGCGTCGGGACGTGCGTTGGCCTCTGCGTCGGGACGTGCGTTGGCCTCTGCGTCGGGACGTGCGTTGGCCTCTGCGTCGGGACGTGCGTTGGCCTCTGCGTCGGGATTTAGCTTACTTTCAGCTCTGCGTCGGGACGTGCGTTGGCCTCTACGTCGGGATTTAGCTTACTTTCAGCTCTGCGTCGGGATTTAGCTTACTTTCAGCTCTGCGTCGGGATTTAGCTTACTTTCAGCTCTACGTCGGGATTTAGCTTACTTTCAGCTCTACGTCGGGATTTAGCTTACTTTCAGCTCTACGTCGGGATTTAGCTTACTTTCAGCTCTACGTCGGGATTTAGCTTACTTTCAGCTCTACGTCGGGATTTAGCTTACTTTCAGCTCTACGTCGGGATTTAGCTTACTTTCAGCTCTACGTCGGGATTTAGCTTACTTTCAGCTCTACGTCGGGATTTAGCTTACTTTCAGCTCTACGTCGGGATTTAGCTTACTTTCAGCTCTACGTCGGGATTTAGCTTACTTTCAGCTCTACGTCGGGATTTAGCTTACTTTCAGCTCTACGTCGGGATTTAGCTTACTTTCAGCTCTACGTCGGGATTTAGCTTACTTTCAGCTCTACGTCGGGATTTAGCTTACTTTCAGCTCTACGTCGGGATTTAGCTTACTTTCAGCTCTACGTCGGGATTTAGCTTACTTTCAGCTCTACGTCGGGATTTAGCTTACTTTCAGCTCTACGTCGGGATTTAGCTTACTTTCAGCTCTACGTCGGGATTTAGCTTACTTTCAGCTCTACGTCGGGACGTGCGTTGGGCTCTACGTCTGTAGTTAGCTAACTTTCAGCTCTGCGTCGGGACGTGCGTTGGCCTCTACGTCTGTAGTTAGCTAACTTTCAGCTCTGCGTCGGGACGTGCGTTGGGCTCTGCGTCGGGACGTGCGTTGGCCTCTGCGTCGGGACGTGCGTTGGCCTCTGCGTCGGGACGTGCGTTGGCCTCTGCGTCGGGACGTGCGTTGGCCTCTGCGTCGGGACGTGCGTTGGCCTCTGCGTCGGGATTTAGCTTACATTCAGCTCTACGTCGGGACGCGCGTTGGGCTCTACGTCGGGATTTAGCTTACTTTGAGCTCTGCGTCGGGACGCGCGTTGGCCTCTGCGTCGGGATTTAGCTTACTTTGAGCTCTGCGTCGGGACGCGCGTTGGGCTCTGCGTCGGGACGCGCGTTGGGCTCTGCGTCGGGACGCGCGTTGGGCTCTGCGTCGGGACGCGCGTTGGGCTCTGCGTCGGGACGCGCGTTGGGCTCTGCGTCGGGACGCGCGTTGGGCTCTGCGTCGGGACGCGCGTTGGGCTCTGCGTCGGGACGCGCGTTGGGCTCTGCGTCGGGACGCGCGTTGGGCTCTGCGTCGGGACGCGCGTTGGGCTCTGCGTCGGGACGCGCGTTGGGCTCTGCGTCGGGACGCGCGTTGGGCTCTGCGTCGGGACGCGCGTTGGCCTCTGCGTCGGGAATTAGCTTACTTTCAGCTCTGCGTCGGGACGCGCGTTGGGCTCTGCGTCGGGATTTAGCTTACTTTCAGCTCTGCGTCGGGACGCGCGTTGGGCTCTGCGTCGGGATTTAGCTTACTTTCAGCTCTGCGTCGGGACGCGCGTTGGGCTCTGCGTCGGGATTTAGCTTACTTTCAGCTCTGCGTCGGGACGCGCGTTGGGCTCTGCGTCGGGATTTAGCTTACTTTCAGCTCTGCGTCGGGACGTGCGTTGGCCTCTGCGTCGGGACGTGCGTTGGCCTCTGCGTCGGGACGTGCGTTGGCCTCTGCGTCGGGACGTGCGTTGGCCTCTGCGTCGGGACGTGCGTTGGCCTCTGCGTCGGGACGTGCGTTGGCCTCTGCGTCGGGACGTGCGTTGGCCTCTGCGTCGGGACGTGCGTTGGCCTCTGCGTCGGGACGTGCGTTGGCCTCTGCGTCGGGACGTGCGTTGGCCTCTGCGTCGGGACGTGCGTTGGCCTCTGCGTCGGGACGTGCGTTGGCCTCTGCGTCGGGACGTGCGTTGGCCTCTGCGTCGGGACGTGCGTTGGCCTCTGCGTCGGGATTTAGCTTACTTTCAGCTCTGCGTCGGGACGTGCGTTGGCCTCTGCGTCGGGATTTAGCTTACTTTCAGCTCTACGTCGGGATTTAGCTTACTTTCAGCTCTACGTCGGGATTTAGCTTACTTTCAGCTCTACGTCGGGATTTAGCTTACTTTCAGCTCTACGTCGGGATTTAGCTTACTTTCAGCTCTACGTCGGGATTTAGCTTACTTTCAGCTCTACGTCGGGATTTAGCTTACTTTCAGCTCTACGTCGGGATTTAGCTTACTTTCAGCTCTACGTCGGGATTTAGCTTACTTTCAGCTCTACGTCGGGATTTAGCTTACTTTCAGCTCTACGTCGGGATTTAGCTTACTTTCAGCTCTACGTCGGGATTTAGCTTACTTTCAGCTCTACGTCGGGATTTAGCTTACTTTCAGCTCTACGTCGGGATTTAGCTTACTTTCAGCTCTACGTCGGGATTTAGCTTACTTTCAGCTCTACGTCGGGATTTAGCTTACTTTCAGCTCTACGTCGGGATTTAGCTTACTTTCAGCTCTACGTCGGGATTTAGCTTACTTTCAGCTCTACGTCGGGATTTAGCTTACTTTCAGCTCTACGTCGGGATTTAGCTTACTTTCAGCTCTACGTCGGGATTTAGCTTACTTTCAGCTCTACGTCGGGATTTAGCTTACTTTCAGCTCTACGTCGGGATTTAGCTTACTTTCAGCTCTACGTCGGGATTTAGCTTACTTTCAGCTCTACGTCGGGATTTAGCTTACTTTCAGCTCTACGTCGGGATTTAGCTTACTTTCAGCTCTACGTCGGGATTTAGCTTACTTTCAGCTCTACGTCGGGACGTGCGTTGGGCTCTACGTCGGGACGTGCGTTGGGCTCTACGTCGGGACGTGCGTTGGGCTCTACGTCGGGACGTGCGTTGGGCTCTACGTCGGGACGTGCGTTGGGCTCTACGTCGGGACGTGCGTTGGGCTCTACGTCTGTAGTTAGCTAACTTTCAGCTCTGCGTCGGGACGTGCGTTGGCCTCTACGTCTGTAGTTAGCTAACTTTCAGCTCTGCGTCGGGACGTGCGTTGGGCTCTGCGTCGGGACGTGCGTTGGGCTCTGCGTCGGGACGTGCGTTGGGCTCTGCGTCGGGACGTGCGTTGGGCTCTGCGTCGGGACGTGCGTTGGGCTCTGCGTCGGGACGTGCGTTGGGCTCTGCGTCGGGACGTGCGTTGGGCTCTGCGTCGGGACGTGCGTTGGGCTCTGCGTCGGGACGTGCGTTGGGCTCTGCGTCGGGACGTGCGTTGGGCTCTGCGTCGGGACGTGCGTTGGGCTCTGCGTCGGGACGTGCGTTGGGCTCTGCGTCGGGACGTGCGTTGGGCTCTACGTCTGTAGTTAGCTAACTTTCAGCTCTGCGTCGGGACGTGCGTTGGCCTCTACGTCTGTAGTTAGCTAACTTTCAGCTCTGCGTCGGCACGTGCGTTGGGCTCTGCGTCGGGACGTGCGTTGGGCTCTGCGTCGGGACGTGCGTTGGGCTCTGCGTCGGGACGTGCGTTGGGCTCTGCGTCGGGACGTGCGTTGGGCTCTGCGTCGGGACGTGCGTTGGGCTCTGCGTCGGGACGTGCGTTGGGCTCTGCGTCGGGACGTGCGTTGGGCTCTGCGTCGGGACGTGCGTTGGGCTCTTCGTCGGGACGTGCGTTGGGCTCTTCGTCGGGACGTGCGTTGGGCTCTTCGTCGGGACGTGCGTTGGGCTCTTCGTCGGGACGTGCGTTGGGCTCTTCGTCGGGACGTGCGTTGGGCTCTTCGTCGGGACGTGCGTTGGGCTCTACGTCTGTAGTTAGCTTACTTTCAGCTCCACGTCGGGACGTGCGTTGGGCTCTACGTCTGTAGTTAGCTTACTTTCAGCTCCACGTCGGGACGTGCGTTGGGCTCTACGTCTGTAGTTAGCTTACTTTCAGCTCCACGTCGGGACGTGCGTTGGCCTCTACGTCGGGACGTGCGTTGGCCTCTACGTCGGGACGTGCGTTGGCCTCTACGTCGGGACGTGCGTTGGCCTCTACGTCGGGACGTGCGTTGGCCTCTACGTCGGGACGTGCGTTGGCCTCTACGTCGGGACGTGCGTTGGCCTCTACGTCGGGACGTGCGTTGGCCTCTACGTCGGGACGTGCGTTGGCCTCTACGTCGGGACGTGCGTTGGCCTCTACGTCGGGACGTGCGTTGGCCTCTACGTCGGGACGTGCGTTGGCCTCTACGTCGGGACGTGCGTTGGCCTCTACGTCGGGACGTGCGTTGGCCTCTACGTCTGTAGTTAGCTAACTTTCAGCTCTGCGTCGGGACGTGCGTTGGGCTCTACGTCGGGACGTGCGTTGGGCTCTACGTCGGGACGTGCGTTGGGCTCTACGTCGGGATTTAGCTTACTTTCAGCTCTACGTCGGGACGTGCGTTGGGCTCTACGTCGGGACGTGCGTTGGCCTCTACGTCTGTAGTTAGCTAACTTTCAGCTCTGCGTCGGGACGTGCGTTGGGCTCTACGTCGGGACGTGCGTTGGGCTCTACGTCGGGACGTGCGTTGGGCTCTACGTCGGGACGTGCGTTGGGCTCTACGTCGGGACGTGCGTTGGGCTCTACGTCGGGACGTGCGTTGGGCTCTACGTCGGGATTTAGCTTACTTTCAGCTCTACGTCGGGACGTGCGTTGGGCTCTACGTCGGGACGTGCGTTGGCCTCTACGTCGGGACGTGCGTTGGCCTCTACGTCGGGACGTGCGTTGGCCTCTACGTCGGGACGTGCGTTGGCCTCTACGTCGGGACGTGCGTTGGCCTCTACGTCGGGACGTGCGTTGGCCTCTACGCCTGTAGTTAGCTAACTTTCAGCTCTGCGTCGGGACGTGCGTTGGCCTCTACGTCGGGATTTAGTTTACTTTCAGCTCTACGTCGGGACGTGCCTTGGCCTCTACGTCGGGATTTAGTTTACTTTCAGCTCTACGTCGGGACGTGCCTTGGCCTCTACGTCGGGATTTAGTTTACTTTCAGCTCTACGTCGGGACGTGCCTTGGCCTCTACGTCGGGATTTAGTTTACTTTCAGCTCTACGTCGGGACGTGCCTTGGCCTCTACGTCGGGACGTGCGTTGGGCTCTACGTCGGGACGTGCGTTGGGCTCTACGTCGGGACGTGCGTTGGGCTCTACGTCGGGACGTGCGTTGGGCTCTACGTCGGGACGTGCGTTGGGCTCTACGTCGGGACGTGCGTTGGGCTCTACGTCTGTAGTTAGCTTACTTTCAGCTCCACGTCGGGACGTGCGTTGGGCTCTACGTCTGTAGTTAGCTTACTTTCAGCTCCACGTCGGGACGTGCGTTGGGCTCTACGTCTGTAGTTAGCTTACTTTCAGCTCCACGTCGGGACGTGCGTTGGGCTCTACGTCTGTAGTTAGCTTACTTTCAGCTCCACGTCGGGACGTGCGTTGGCCTCTACGTCGGGACGTGCGTTGGCCTCTACGTCGGGACGTGCGTTGGCCTCTACGTCGGGACGTGCGTTGGCCTCTACGTCGGGACGTGCGTTGGCCTCTACGTCGGGACGTGCGTTGGCCTCTACGTCGGGACGTGCGTTGGCCTCTACGTCTGTAGTTAGCTAACTTTCAGCTCTGCGTCGGGACGTGCGTTGGCCTCTACGTCTGTAGTTAGCTAACTTTCAGCTCTGCGTCGGGACGTGCGTTGGGCTCTACGTCGGGACGTGCGTTGGGCTCTACGTCGGGACGTGCGTTGGGCTCTACGTCGGGACGTGCGTTGGGCTCTACGTCGGGACGTGCGTTGGGCTCTACGTCGGGACGTGCGTTGGGCTCTACGTCGGGACGTGCGTTGGGCTCTACGTCGGGATTTAGCTTACTTTCAGCTCTACGTCGGGACGTGCGTTGGGCTCTACGTCGGGACGTGCGTTGGCCTCTACGTCGGGACGTGCGTTGGCCTCTACGTCTGTAGTTAGCTAACTTTCAGCTCTGCGTCGGGACGTGCGTTGGGCTCTACGTCGGGACGTGCGTTGGGCTCTACGTCGGGACGTGCGTTGGGCTCTACGTCGGGACGTGCGTTGGGCTCTACGTCGGGACGTGCGTTGGCCTCTACGTCGGGATTTAGCTTACTTTCAGCTCTACGTCGGGACGTGCGTTGGGCTCTACGTCGGGACGTGCGTTGGCCTCTACGTCGGGATTTAGCTTACATTCAGCTCTACGTCGGGACGTGCGTTGGCCTCTACGTCGGGATTTAGCTTACATTCAGCTCTACGTCGGGACGTGCGTTGGCCTCTACGTCGGGATTTAGCTTACTTTGAGCTCTACGTCGGGACCTGCGTTGGCCTCTACGTCGGGATTTAGCTTACTTTGAGCTCTACGTCGGGACGTGCGTTGGGCTCTACGTCGGGACGTGCGTTGGCCTCTACTTCGGGATTTAGCTTACTTTCAGCTCTACTTCGGTACGTGCGTTGGCCTCTACGTCGGGACGTGCGTTGGCCTCTACGTCGGGACGTGCGTTGGCCTCTACGTCGGGACGTGCGTTGGCCTCTACGTCGGGATTTAGCTTACTTTCGGCTCCACGTCGGGACGTGCGTTGGGCTCTGCGTCGGGACGTGCGTTGGGCTCTACGTCGGGACGTGCGTTGGGCTCTACGTCGGGACGTGCGTTGGCCTCTACTTCGGGATTTAGCTTACTTTCAGCTCTACTTCGGTACGTGCGTTGGCCTCTACGTCGGGACGTGCGTTGGCCTCTACGTCGGGACGTGCGTTGGCCTCTACGTCGGGATTTAGCTTACATTCAGCTCTACGTCGGGACGTGCGTTGGCCTCTACGTCGGGATTTAGCTTACATTCAGCTCTACGTCGGGACGTGCGTTGGCCTCTACGTCGGGATTTAGCTTACATTCAGCTCTACGTCGGGACGCGCGTTGGCCTCTACGTCGGGATTTAGCTTACATTCGGCTCTACGTCGGGACGCGCGTTGGCCTCTGCGTCGGGATTTAGCTTACTTTCGGCTCTGCGTCGGGACGCGCGTTGGGCTCTGCGTCGGGACGCGCGTTGGGCTCTGCGTCGGGACGCGCGTTGGGCTCTGCGTCGGGATTTAGCTTACTTTCAGCTCTGCGTCGGGACGTGCGTTGGGCTCTACGTCGGGACGTGCGTTGGCCTCTGCGTCGGGATTTAGCTTACTTTCAGCTCTGCGTCGGGACGTGCGTTGGGCTCTGCGTCGGGATTTAGCTTACTTTCAGCTCTGCGTCGGGACGTGCGTTGGGCTCTGCGTCGGGATTTAGCTTACTTTCAGCTCTGCGTCGGGACGTGCGTTGGCCTCTGCGTCGGGACGTGCGTTGGCCTCTGCGTCGGGACGTGCGTTGGCCTCTGCGTCGGGACGTGCGTTGGCCTCTGCGTCGGGACGCGCGTTGGCCTCTGCGTCGGGATTTAGCTTACTTTGAGCTCTGCGTCGGGACGCGCGTTGGGCTCTGCGTCGGGACGCGCGTTGGGCTCTGCGTCGGGACGCGCGTTGGGCTCTGCGTCGGGACGCGCGTTGGGCTCTGCGTCGGGACGCGCGTTGGGCTCTGCGTCGGGACGCGCGTTGGGCTCTGCGTCGGGACGCGCGTTGGGCTCTGCGTCGGGATTTAGCTTACTTTCAGCTCTGCGTCGGGACGTGCGTTGGGCTCTACGTCGGGACGTGCGTTGGGCTCTGCGTCGGGATTTAGCTTACTTTCAGCTCTGCGTCGGGACGTGCGTTGGGCTCTGCGTCGGGATTTAGCTTACTTTCAGCTCTGCGTCGGGACGTGCGTTGGCCTCTGCGTCGGGACGTGCGTTGGGCTCTGCGTCGGGACGTGCGTTGGCCTCTGCGTCGGGACGTGCGTTGGGCTCTGCGTCGGGATTTAGCTTACTTTCAGCTCTGCGTCGGGACGTGCGTTGGCCTCTGCGTCGGGACGTGCGTTGGCCTCTGCGTCGGGACGTGCGTTGGCCTCTGCGTCGGGACGTGCGTTGGCCTCTGCGTCGGGACGTGCGTTGGCCTCTGCGTCGGGACGTGCGTTGGCCTCTGCGTCGGGACGTGCGTTGGCCTCTGCGTCGGGACGTGCGTTGGCCTCTGCGTCTGTAGTTAGCTTACTTTCAGCTCTACGTTGGGACGTGCGTTGGGCTCTACGTCGGGATTTAGCTTACTTTCAGCTCTACGTCGGGACGTGCGTTGGCCTCTACGTCGGGACGTGCGTTGGCCTCTACGTCGGGACGTGCGTTGGCCTCTACGTCGGGACGTGCGTTGGCCTCTACGTCGGGACGTGCGTTGGCCTCTACGTCGGGACGTGCGTTGGCCTCTACGTCGGGACGTGCGTTGGCCTCTACGTCGGGACGTGCGTTGGCCTCTACGTCGGCATTTAGCTTACTTTCAGCTCTACGTCGGCATTTAGCTTACTTTCAGCTCTACGTCGGGATTTAGCTTACTTTCAGCTCTACGTCGGGATTTAGCTTACTTTCAGCTCTACGTCGGGATTTAGCTTACTTTCAGCTCTACGTCGGGACGTGCGTTGGGCTCTAGGTCTGTAGTTAGCTTACTTTCAGCTCCACGTCGGGACGTGCTTTGGGCTCTACGTCTGTAGTTAGCTTACTTTCATCTCCACGTCGGCATGTGCGTTGGGCTCTACGTCGGGATTTAGCTTACTTTCAGCTCCACGTCGGGACGTGCGTTGGGCTCTACGTCGGGACGTGCGTTGGGCTCTACGTCGGGACGTGCGTTGGCCTCTGCGTCGGGACGTGCGTTGGCCTCTGCGTCGGGACGGGCGTTGGCCTCTGCGTCGGGACGTGCGTTGGCCTCTGCGTCGGGACGGGCGTTGGCCTCTGCGTCGGGACGCGCGTTGGCCTCTGCGTCGGGACGCGCGTTGGCCTCTGCGTCGGGACGCGCGTTGGCCTCTGCGTCGGGACGCGCGTTGGGCTCTGCGTCGGGATTTAGCTTACTTTCAGCTCTGCGTCGGGACGCGCGTTGGGCTCTGCGTCGGGACGCGCGTTGAGCTCTGCGTCGGGACGCGCGTTGGGCTCTGCGTCGGGACGCGCGTTGGGCTCTGCGTCGGGATTTAGCTTACTTTCAGCTCTGCGTCGGGACGTGCGTTGGGCTCTACGTCGGGACGTGCGTTGGGCTCTTTGTCGGGATTTAGCTTACTTTCAGCTCTGCGTCGGGACGTGCGTTGGGCTCTGCGTCGGGATTTAGCTTACTTTCAGCTCTGCGTCGGGACGTGCGTTGGGCTCTGCGTCGGGATTTAGCTTACTTTCAGCTCTGCGTCGGGACGTGCGTTGGCCTCTGCGTCGGGACGTGCGTTGGCCTCTGCGTCGGGACGTGCGTTGGCCTCTGCGTCGGGACGTGCGTTGGCCTCTGCGTCGGGACGTGCGTTGGCCTCTGCGTCGGGACGTGCGTTGGGCTCTGCGTCGGGATTTAGCTTACTTTCAGCTCTGCGTCGGGACGTGCGTTGGCCTCTGCGTCGGGACGTGCGTTGGCCTCTGCGTCGGGACGTGCGTTGGCCTCTGCGTCGGGACGTGCGTTGGCCTCTGCGTCGGGACGTGCGTTGGCCTCTGCGTCGGGACGTGCGTTGGCCTCTGCGTCGGGACGTGCGTTGGCCTCTGCGTCGGGACGTGCGTTGGCCTCTGCGTCGGGACGTGCGTTGGCCTCTGCGTCTGTAGTTAGCTTACTTTCAGCTCTACGTTGGGACGTGCGTTGGGCTCTACGTCGGGATTTAGCTTACTTTCAGCTCTACGTCGGGACGTGCGTTGGCCTCTACGTCGGGACGTGCGTTGGCCTCTACGTCGGGACGTGCGTTGGCCTCTACGTCGGGACGTGCGTTGGCCTCTACGTCGGGACGTGCGTTGGCCTCTACGTCGGGACGTGCGTTGGCCTCTACGTCGGGACGTGCGTTGGCCTCTACGTCGGGACGTGCGTTGGCCTCTACGTCGGGACGTGCGTTGGCCTCTACGTCGGGACGTGCGTTGGCCTCTACGTCGGGACGTGCGTTGGCCTCTACGTCGGGATTTAGCTTACTTTCAGCTCTACGTCGGGATTTAGCTTACTTTCAGCTCTACGTCGGGATTTAGCTTACTTTCAGCTCTACGTCGGGATTTAGCTTACTTTCAGCTCTACGTCGGGATTTAGCTTACTTTCAGCTCTACGTCGGGATTTAGCTTACTTTCAGCTCTACGTCGGGATTTAGCTTATTTTCAGCTCTACGTCGGGACGTGCGTTGGGCTCTACGTCGGGACGTGCGTTGGGCTCTACGTCTGTAGTTAGCTTACTTTCAGCTCCACGTCGGGACGTGCGTTGGGCTCTACGTCTGTAGTTAGCTTACTTTCAGCTCCACGTCGGGACGTGCTTTGGGCTCTACGTCTGTAGTTAGCTTACTTTCAGCTCCACGTCGGGACGTGCTTTGGGCTCTACGTCTGTAGTTAGCTTACTTTCATCTCCACGTCGGCATGTGCGTTGGGCTCTACGTCGGGATTTAGCTTACTTTCAGCTCCACGTCGGGACGTGCGTTGGGCTCTACGTCGGGACGTGCGTTGGGCTCTACGTCGGGACGTGCGTTGGCCTCTACGTCGGGACGTGCGTTGGCCTCTACGTCGGGACGTGCGTTGGCCTCTACGTCGGGACGTGCGTTGGCCTCTACGTCGGGACGTGCGTTGGCCTCTACGTCGGGACGTGCGTTGGCCTCTACGTCGGGACGTGCGTTGGCCTCTACGTCGGCATTTAGCTTACTTTCAGCTCTACGTCGGCATTTAGCTTACTTTCAGCTCTACGTCGGGATTTAGCTTACTTTCAGCTCTACGTCGGGATTTAGCTTACTTTCAGCTCTACGTCGGGATTTAGCTTACTTTCAGCTCTACGTCGGGACGTGCGTTGGGCTCTAGGTCTGTAGTTAGCTTACTTTCAGCTCCACGTCGGGACGTGCTTTGGGCTCTACGTCTGTAGTTAGCTTACTTTCATCTCCACGTCGGCATGTGCGTTGGGCTCTACGTCGGGATTTAGCTTACTTTCAGCTCCACGTCGGGACGTGCGTTGGGCTCTACGTCGGGACGTGCGTTGGGCTCTACGTCGGGACGTGCGTTGGCCTCTGCGTCGGGACGTGCGTTGGCCTCTGCGTCGGGACGGGCGTTGGCCTCTGCGTCGGGACGTGCGTTGGCCTCTGCGTCGGGACGGGCGTTGGCCTCTGCGTCGGGACGCGCGTTGGCCTCTGCGTCGGGACGCGCGTTGGCCTCTGCGTCGGGACGCGCGTTGGCCTCTGCGTCGGGACGCGCGTTGGGCTCTGCGTCGGGATTTAGCTTACTTTCAGCTCTGCGTCGGGACGCGCGTTGGGCTCTGCGTCGGGACGCGCGTTGAGCTCTGCGTCGGGACGCGCGTTGGGCTCTGCGTCGGGACGCGCGTTGGGCTCTGCGTCGGGATTTAGCTTACTTTCAGCTCTGCGTCGGGACGTGCGTTGGGCTCTACGTCGGGACGTGCGTTGGGCTCTTTGTCGGGATTTAGCTTACTTTCAGCTCTGCGTCGGGACGTGCGTTGGGCTCTGCGTCGGGATTTAGCTTACTTTCAGCTCTGCGTCGGGACGTGCGTTGGGCTCTGCGTCGGGATTTAGCTTACTTTCAGCTCTGCGTCGGGACGTGCGTTGGCCTCTGCGTCGGGACGTGCGTTGGCCTCTGCGTCGGGACGTGCGTTGGCCTCTGCGTCGGGACGTGCGTTGGCCTCTGCGTCGGGACGTGCGTTGGCCTCTGCGTCGGGACGTGCGTTGGGCTCTGCGTCGGGATTTAGCTTACTTTCAGCTCTGCGTCGGGACGTGCGTTGGCCTCTGCGTCGGGACGTGCGTTGGCCTCTGCGTCGGGACGTGCGTTGGCCTCTGCGTCGGGACGTGCGTTGGCCTCTGCGTCGGGACGTGCGTTGGCCTCTGCGTCGGGACGTGCGTTGGCCTCTGCGTCGGGACGTGCGTTGGCCTCTGCGTCGGGACGTGCGTTGGCCTCTGCGTCGGGACGTGCGTTGGCCTCTGCGTCTGTAGTTAGCTTACTTTCAGCTCTACGTTGGGACGTGCGTTGGGCTCTACGTCGGGATTTAGCTTACTTTCAGCTCTACGTCGGGACGTGCGTTGGCCTCTACGTCGGGACGTGCGTTGGCCTCTACGTCGGGACGTGCGTTGGCCTCTACGTCGGGACGTGCGTTGGCCTCTACGTCGGGACGTGCGTTGGCCTCTACGTCGGGACGTGCGTTGGCCTCTACGTCGGGACGTGCGTTGGCCTCTACGTCGGGACGTGCGTTGGCCTCTACGTCGGGACGTGCGTTGGCCTCTACGTCGGGACGTGCGTTGGCCTCTACGTCGGGATTTAGCTTACTTTCAGCTCTACGTCGGGATTTAGCTTACTTTCAGCTCTACGTCGGGATTTAGCTTACTTTCAGCTCTACGTCGGGATTTAGCTTACTTTCAGCTCTACGTCGGGATTTAGCTTACTTTCAGCTCTACGTCGGGATTTAGCTTACTTTCAGCTCTACGTCGGGATTTAGCTTATTTTCAGCTCTACGTCGGGACGTGCGTTGGGCTCTACGTCGGGACGTGCGTTGGGCTCTACGTCTGTAGTTAGCTTACTTTCAGCTCCACGTCGGGACGTGCGTTGGGCTCTACGTCTGTAGTTAGCTTACTTTCAGCTCCACGTCGGGACGTGCTTTGGGCTCTACGTCTGTAGTTAGCTTACTTTCAGCTCCACGTCGGGACGTGCTTTGGGCTCTACGTCTGTAGTTAGCTTACTTTCATCTCCACGTCGGCATGTGCGTTGGGCTCTACGTCGGGATTTAGCTTACTTTCAGCTCCACGTCGGGACGTGCGTTGGGCTCTACGTCGGGACGTGCGTTGGGCTCTACGTCGGGACGTGCGTTGGCCTCTACGTCGGGACGTGCGTTGGCCTCTACGTCGGGACGTGCGTTGGCCTCTACGTCGGGATTTAGCTTACTTTCAGCTCTACGTCGGGATTTAGCTTACTTTCAGCTCTACGTCGGGATTTAGCTTACTTTCAGCTCTACGTCGGGATTTAGCTTACTTTCAGCTCTACGTCGGGATTTAGCTTACTTTCAGCTCTACGTCGGGATTTAGCTTACTTTCAGCTCTACGTCGGGATTTAGCTTACTTTCAGCTCTACGTCGGGACGTGCGTTGGGCTCTACGTCGGGACGTGCGTTGGGCTCTACGTCGGGACGTGCGTTGGGCTCTACGTCGGGACGTGCGTTGGGCTCTACGTCTGTAGTTAGCTTACTTTCAGCTCCACGTCGGGACGTGCTTTGGGCTCTACGTCTGTAGTTAGCTTACTTTCATCTCCACGTCGGCATGTGCGTTGGGCTCTACGTCGGGATTTAGCTTACTTTCAGCTCTACGTCGGGACGTGCGTTGGGCTCTACATCGGGACGTGCGTTGGGCTCTACGTCGGGACGTGCGTTGGGCTCTACGTCGGGACGTGCGTTGGCCTCTACGTCGGGACGTGCGTTGGCCTCTACGTCGGGATTTAGCTTACTTTCAGCTCTACGTCGGGATTTAGCTTACTTTCAGCTCTACGTCGGGATTTAGCTTACTTTCAGCTCTACGTCGGGATTTAGCTTACTTTCAGCTCTACGTCGGGATTTAGCTTACTTTCAGCTCTACGTCGGGATTTAGCTTACTTTCAGCTCTACGTCGGGATTTAGCTTACTTTCAGCTCTACGTCGGGATTTAGCTTACTTTCAGCTCTACGTCGGGATTTAGCTTACTTTCAGCTCTACGTCGGGATTTAGCTTACTTTCAGCTCTACGTCGGGATTTAGCTTACTTTCAGCTCTACGTCGGGACGTGCGTTGGCCTCTACGTCGGGACGTGCGTTGGCCTCTACGTCGGGACGTGCGTTGGGCTCTACGTCGGGACGTGCGCTGGGCTCTACGTCGGGACGTGCGTTGGGCTCTACGTCGGGATTTAGCTTACTTTCAGCTCCACGTCGGGACGCGCGTTGGGCTCTACGTCGGGACGCGCGTTGGGCTCTACGTCGGGACGCGCGTTGGGCTCTACGTCGGGACGCGCGTTGGGCTCTACGTCGGGACGCGCGTTGGGCTCTACGTCGGGACGCGCGTTGGGCTCTACGTCGGGACGCGCGTTGGGCTCTACGTCGGGACGCGCGTTGGGCTCTACGTCGGGACGCGCGTTGGGCTCTACGTCTGTAGTTAGCTAACTTCTAGCTATACGTCGGGACGTGCGTTGGGCGCTACGTCGGGATTTAGCTTACTTTCAGCTCTACGTCGGGACATGCGTTAGGCTCTACGTCGGGACGTGCGTTGGCATCTACTTCGGGACGTGCGTTGGGCTCTACGTCGGGACGTGCGTTGGGCTCTACGTCGGGACGTGCGTTGGCCTCTACGGCGGGACGTGCGTTGGCCTCTACGTCGGGATTTAGCTTACTTTCTGCTCTACGTCGGGACGTGCGTTGGGCTCTACGTCGGGACGTGCATTGGGCTCTACGTCGGGATGTGCGTTGGGCTCTACGTCGGGACGCGCGTTGAGCTATACGTCTGTAGTTAGCTAACTTTCATGTCTACGTCGGGACGTGCGTTGGGCTCTACGTCGGGACGTGCGTTGGGCTCTACGTCGGGACGTGCGTTGGGCTCTACGTCTGTAGTTAGCCAACTTTCAGCTCTACGTCGGGACGTGCGTTGGGCTCTACGTCGGGACGTGCGTTGGGCTCTACGTCGGGACGTGCGTTGGGCTCTACGTCGGGATTTAGCTTACTTTCAGCTCTACGTCGGGACGCGCGTTGAGCTATACGTCTGTAGTTAGCTAACTTTCATGTCTACGTCGGGACGTGCGTTGGGCTCTACGTCGGGATTTAGCTTACTTTCAGCTCTACGTCGGGACGTGCGTTGGGCTCTACGTCGGGACGTGCGTTGGGCTCTACGTCGGGACGTGCGTTGGGCTCTACGTCGGGACGTACGTTGGGCTCTACGTCTGTAGTTAGCTAATTTTGAGCTCTTGTCGGGACGTGCATTTGGCTCTACGTCTGTAGTTAGCTAACTTTCAGCTCTACGTCGGGACGTGCTTTGGGCTCTACGTCGGGACGCGCGTTGGGCTCTACGTCGGGACGTGCGTTGGGCTCTACGTCTGTAGTTAGCTAACCTCAGCTCTACATCGGGACGTGCGTTGGGCTCTACGTCGGGACGTGCGTTGGGCTCTACGTCAGGACGTGCGTTGGGCTCTACGTCTGTAGTTAGCCAACTTTCAGCTCTACGTCGGGACGTGCGTTGGGCTCTACGTCGGGACGTGCGTTGGGCTCTACGTCGGGACGTGCGTTGGGCTCTACGTCGGGACGTGCGTTGGGCTCTACGTCGGGACGTGCGTTGGGCTCTACGTCGGGATTTAGCTTACTTTCAGCTCTACGTCGGGACGTGCGTTGGCCTCTACGTCGGGACGTCCGTTGGGCTCTACGTCGAGACGTGCGTTGGGCTCTACGTTGGGATTTACCTTACTTTCAGCTCTACGTCGGGACGTGCGTTGGGCTCTACGTCGGGATTTAGCTTACTTTCAGCTCTACGTCGGGACGCGCGTTGGCCTCTATGTCGGGACGTGCGTTGGCCTCTACGTCGGGATTTACCTTACTTTCAGCTCTACGTCGAGACGTGCGTTGGGCTCTACGTCGGGATTTAGCTTACTTTCAGCTCTAAGTCGTGACGTGCGTTGGGCTCTACGTCGGGATTTAGCTTACTTTCAGCTCTACGTCGGGACGTGCGTTGGGCTCTACATCTGTAGTTAGCTAACTTTCAGCTCTACGTCGGGACGTGCGTGGTGCTCGACGTCGGGACGTGCGTTGGGCTCTACGTCGGGACGTGCGTTGGGCTCTACGTCGGGACGTGCGTTGGGCTCTACGTCGGGACGTGCGTTGGGCTCTACGTCTGTAGTTAGCTAACTTTCAGCTCTACGTCGCGACGTGCGTTGGGCTCTAAGTCGGGACGTGCGTTGGGCTCTACGTTGGGACGTGCGTTTGGCTCTACGTCGGGATTTAGCTTACTTCCAGCTCTACGTCGGGACGTGCGTTGGCCTCTATGTTGGGATTTAGCTTACTTTCAGCTCTACGTCGGGACGTGCGTTGGGCTCTACGTCGGGACGCGTGTTGGGCTCTACGTCGGGACGCGCGTTGGGCTCTACGTCTGTAGTTATCTTTTAGCTCTATGTCGGGACGTGCGTTGGGCTCTACGTCTGTAGTTAGCTAACTTTCAGCTCTACGTCGGGACGTGCGTTGGGCGCTACGTCGGGACGTGCGTTGGGCGCTACGTCGGGACGTGCGTTGGGCGCTACGTCGGGACGTGCGTTCTGCTCTACGTCGGGACGTGCGTTGGGCTCTACATTGGGACGTGCGTTGGGCTCTACGTCTGTAGTTAGCTAACCTTCAGCTCTACATCGGGACGTGCGTTGGGCTCTACGTCGGGACGTGCGTTGAGCTCTACGTCTGTAGTTAGCCAACTTTCAGCTCTACGTCGGGACGTGCGTTGGGCTCTACGTCGGGACGTGCGTTGGGCTCTACGTCGGGATTTAGCTTACTTTCAGCTCTAGGTCGGGACGTGCGTTGGCCTCTACGTCTGGATTTAGCTTACTTTCAGCTCTACGTTGGGACGTGCGTTGGCCTCTACGTCGGGATTTAGCTTACTTTCAGCTCTACGTCGGGACGTGCGTTGGGCTCTACGTCGGGACGTGCGTTGGGCTCTACGTCGGGACGTGCGTTGGCCTCTACGTCGGGACGTGCGCTGGCCTCTACGTCGGGACGTGCGCTGGCCTCTACGTCGGGACGTGCGCTGGCCTCTACGTCGGGACGTGCGTTGGCCTCTACGTCGGGACGTGCGTTGGCCTCTACGTCGGGACGTGCGTTGGCCTCTACGTCGGGATTTAGCTTAGTTTCAGCTCTACGTCGGGACGTGCGTTGGCCTCTACGTCGGGACGTGCGTTGGCCTCTACGTCGGGACGTGCGTTGGCCTCTACGTCGGGACGTGCGTTGGCCTCTACGTCGGGACGTGCGTTGGCCTCTACGTCGGGATTTAGCTTACTTTCAGCTCTACGTCGGGACGTGCGTTGGGCGCTACGTCGGGACGTGCGTTGGGCGCTACTTCGAAACGTGCGTTGGGCGCTACGTCGGGATTTAGCTTACTTTCAGCTCTACGTCGGGACGTGCGTTGGGCTCTACGTCGGGATTTAGCTAACTTTCAGCTCTACGTCGGGACGTGCGTTGGGCTCTACGTCGGGACGTGCGTTGGGCTCTACGTCGGGACGTGCGTTGGGCTCTACGTCGGGACGTGCGTTGGGCTCTACATCTGTAGTTAGCTAACTTTCAGCTCTACGTCGGGACGTGCGTTGGGCTCCACGTCTGTGGTTAGCTAATTTCAGCTCTACGTCGGGACGTGCGTTGGGCTCTACGTCTGTAGTTAGCTAACTTTCAGCTCTACGTCGGGACGTGCGTTGGGCGCTACGTCGGGATGTGCGTTGGGCTCCACGTCGGGACGTGCGTTGGGCTCTACGTCGGGATTTAGCTTACTTTCAGCTCTACGTCGGGACGTGCGTTGGGCGCTACGTCGGGACGTGCGTTGTCCTCTACCACGGGACGTGCGTTGGCTTCTAAGTCGGGACGTGCGTTGGGCTCTACGTCGGGACGTGCGTTGTCCTCTACGTCGGGATTTAGCTTACTTTCAGCTCTACGTCGGGACGTGCGTTGGGCGCTACGTCGGGACGTGCGTTGGGCGCTACTTCGGGACGTGCGTTGGGCGCTACATCGGGATTTAGCTTACTTTCAACTCTACGTCGGGACGTGCGTTGGGCTCTACGTCGGGACGTGCGTTGTTCTCTACGTCGGGATTTAGCTTACTTTCAGCTCTACGTCGGGACGTGCGTTGGCCTCTACGTCGGGACGTGCGTTGGGCTCTACGTCGGGACGTGCGTTGGGCTCTACGTCGGGACGTGCGTTGGCCTCTACGTCGGGATTTAGCTTACTTTCAACTCTACGTCGGGACGTGCGTTGGGCGCTACGTCCGGACTTGCGTTGGGCTCTACGTTGGGACGTGCGTTGGGCGCTACGTCGGGATTTAGCTTACTTTCAGCTCTACGTCGGGACGTGCGTTGGGCTCTACGTCGGGACGTGCGTTGGCCTCTACGTCGGGACGTGCGTTGTCCTCTACGTCGGGACGTGCGCTGGCCTCTACGTCGAGACGTGCGTTGGCCTCTACGTCGGGACGTGCGTTGGCCTCTACGTCGGGATTTAGCTTACTTTCAGCTCTACGTCGGGACGTGCGTTGGGCGCTACGTCGGGACGTGCGTTGGGCGCTACTTCGGGACGTGCGTTGGGCTCTACGTCGGGATTTAGCTTACTTTCAGCTCTACGTCGGGACGTGCGTTGGGTTCTACGTCGGGACGTGCGTTGGGCTCTACGTCGGGACGTGCGTTGGGCTCTACGTCGGGACGTGCGTTGGGCTCTACGTCGGGACGTGCGTTGGGCTCTACGTCGGGATTTAGCTTACTTTCAACTCTACGTCGGGACGTGCGTTGGGCTCTACGTCGGGACGTGCGTTGGGCTCTACGTCGGGACGTGCGTTGGGCTCTACGTCGGGACGTGCGTTGGGCTCTACGTCGGGACGTGCGTTGGGCTCTACATCTGTAGTTAGCTAACTTTCAGCTCTACGTCGGGACGTGCGTTGGGCTCTACGTCTGTAGTTAGCTAATTTCAGCTCTACGTCGGGACGTGCGTTGGGCTCTACGTCTGTAGTTAGCTAACTTTCAGTTCCACGTCGGGACATGCGTTGGGCGCTACGTCGGGACGTGCGTTGGGCTCTACGTCGGGACGTGCGTTGGGCTCTACTTCGGGACGTGCGTTGGGCTCTACTTCGGGACGTGCGTTGGGCTCTACGTCGGGATTTAGTTTACTTTCAGCTCTACGTCGGGACGTGCGTTGGGCTCTACGTCGGGACGTGCGTTGGGCTCTACGTCGGGACGTGCGTTGGGCTCTACGTCGGGACGTGCGTTGGGCTCTACGTCGGGACGTGCGTTGGGCTCTACATCTGTAGTTAGCTAACTTTCAGCTCTACGTCGGGACGTGCGTTGGGCTCTACGTCTGTAGTTAGCTAATTTCAGCTCTACGTCGGGACGTGCGTTGGGCTCTACGTCTGTAGTTAGCTAACTTTCAGCTCTACGTCGGGTCGTGCGTTGGGCGCTACGTCGGGACGTGCGTTGGGCTCTACGTCGGGACGTGCGTTGGGCTCTACTTCGGGACGTGCGTTGGGCTCTACGTCGGGATTTAGCTAACTTTCAGCTCTACGTCGGGACGTGCGTTGGGCTCTACGTCGGGACGTGCGTTGGGCTCTACGTCGGGACGTGCGTTGGGCTCTACGTCGGGATTTAGCTTACTTTCAGCTCTACGTCGGGACGTGCGTTGGGCTCTACGTCGGGACGTGCGTTGGGCTCTACGTCGGGATTTAGCTTACTTTCAGGTCTACGTTGGGACGTGCGTTGGGCTCTACGTCGGGAAATGCTTTGGGCTCTACGTCGGGACGTGCGCTGGGCTCTACGTCGGGACGTGCGTTGGGCTCTACGTCGGGACGTGCGTTGGGCTCTACGTCTGTAGTTAGCTAACTTTCAGCTCTACGTCGGGACGTGCGTTGGGCTCTACGTTGGGACGTGCGTTGGGCTCTACGTCGGGATGTGCTTTGGGCTCTACATCTGTAGTTAGCTAACTTTCAGCTCTACGTCGGGACGTGCGTTGGGCTCTACGTCGGGACGTGCGTTGGGCTCTACGTCGGGACGTGCGTTGGCCTCTACGTCGGGACGTGCGTTGGCCTCTACGTCGGGATTTAGCTTACTTTCAGCTCTACGTCTGGACGTGCGTTGGGCTCTCTATGTCGGGACGTGCGTTGGGCTCTACGTTGGGACGTGCGTTGGGCTCTACGTTGGGACGTGCGTTGGGCTCTACGTTGGGACGTGCGTTGGGCTCTACGTCGGGACGTGCGTTGGGCTCTACGTCTGGACCTGCGTTGGGCTCTACGTCGGGATTTAGCTTACTTTCAGGTCTACGTCGGGACGTGCGTTGGCCTCTACGTCGGGACGTGCGTTGGCCTCTACGTCGGGATTTAGCTTACTTTCAGCTCTACGTCGGGACGTGCGTTGGCCTCTACGTCGGGACGTGCGTTGGCCTCTACGTTGGGATTTAGCTTACTTACAGCTCTACGTCGGGACGTGCGTTGGGCTCTACGTCGGGATTTAGCTTACTTTAAGCTCTACGTCGGGACGTGCGTTGGGCTCTACGTCGGGAAGTGCGCTGGCCTCTACGTCGGGACGTGCGCTGGCCTCTACGTCGGGACGTGCGTTGGCATTAACGTCGGGATTTAGCTTACTTTCAGCTCTACGTCGGGACGTGCGTTGGCCTCTACGTCGGGATTTAGCTTACTTACAGCTCTACGTCGGGACGTGTGTTGGGCTCTACGTCGGGATTTAGCTTACTTTCAGCTCTACGTCGGGACGTGCGTTAGGCTCTACGTCGGGACGTGCGTTGCGCTATACGTCGGGATTTAGCTTACTTTCAGCTCTATGTTGGGACGTGCGTTGGCCTCTACGTCGGGATTTAGCTTACTTTCAGCTCTACGTCGGGACGTGCGTTGGGCTCTACGTCTGTAGTTAGCTAATTTCAGCTCTACGTCGAGACGTGCGTTGGGCTCTACGTCTGTAGTTAGCTAACTTTCAGCTCTATGTCGGGACGTGCGTTGGGCGCTACGTCGGGACGTGCGTTGGGCTCTACGTCGGGACATGCATTGGGCTCTACTTCGGGATTTAGCTTACTTTCAGCTCTACGTCGGGACGTGCGTTGGCCTCTACGTCGGGACGTGCGTTGGCCTCTACGTCGGGACGTGCGTTGGCCTCTACGTCGGGATTTAGCTTACTTTCAGCTCTACGTCGGGACGTGCGTTGGGCGCTACGTCGGGATTTAGCTTACTTTCAGCTCTACGTCGGGACGTGCGTTGGGCTCTACGTCGGGACGTGCGTTGGGCTCTACGTCGGGACGTGCGTTGGGCTCTACGTCGGGATTTAGCTAACTTTCAGCTCTACGTCGGGACGTGCGTTGGGCTCTACGTCGGGACGTGCGTTGGGCTCTACGTCGGGACGTGCGTTGGGCTCTACATCTGTAGTTAGCTAACTTTCAGCTCTACGTCGGGACGTGCGTTGGGCTCTACGTCTGTAGTTAGCTAACTTTCAGCTCTACGTCGGGACGTGCGTTGGGCTCTACGTCTGTAGTTAGCTAATTTCAGCTCTACGTCGGGACGTGCGTTGGGCTCTACGTCTGTAGTTAGCTAACTTTCAGCTCTACGTCGGGACGTGCGTTGGGCGCTACGTCGGGATGTGCGTTGGGCTCCACGTCGGGACGTTCGTTGGGCTCTACGTCGGGATTTAGCTTACTTTCAGCTCTACGTCGGGACGTGCGTTGGGCTCTACGTCTGTAGTTAGCTAATTTCAGCTCTACGTCGGGACGTGCGTTGGGCTCTACGTCTGTAGTTAGCTAACTTTCAGCTCTACGTCGGGACGTGCGTTGGGCGCTACGTCGGGATGTGCGTTGTCCTCTACGTCGGGACGTGCGTTGTCCTCTACGTCGGGATTTAGCTTACTTTCAGCTCTACGTCGGGACGTGCGTTGGGCGCTACGTCGGGACGTGCGTTGGGCTCTACGTCGGGACGTGCGTTGTTCTCTACGTCGGGACGTGCGTTGGGCTCTACATCTGTAGTTAGCTAACTTTCAGCTCTACGTCGGGACGTGCGTTGGGCTCTACGTCTGTAGTTAGCTAATTTCAGCTCTACGTCGGGACGTGCGTTGAGCTCTACGTCTGTAGTTAGCTAACTTTCAGCTCTACGTCGGGACGTGCGTTGGGCGCTACGTCGGGACGTGCGTTGGGCTCTACGTCGGGACGTGCGTTGGGCTCTACTTCGGGACGTGCGTTGGGCTCTACGTCGGGATTTAGTTTACTTACAGCTCTACGTCGGGACGTGCGTTGGCCTCTACGTTGGGACGTGCGTTGGCCTCTACGTCGGGACGTGCGTTGGGCTCTACGTCGGGACGTGCGTTGGGCTCTACGTCGGGATTTAGCTTACTTTCAGCTCTACGTCGGGACGTGCGTTGGGCTCTACGTCGGGACGTGCGTTGGGCTCTACGTCGGGATTTAGCTTACTTTCAGGTCTACGTTGGGACGTGCGTTGGGCTCTACGTCGGGAAATGCTTTGGGATATACGTCGGGACGTGCGCTGGGCTCTACGTCGGGACGTGCGTTGGGCTCTACGTCGGGACGTGCGTTGGGCTCTACGTCTGTAGTTAGCTAACTTTCAGCTCTACGTCGGGACGTGCGTTTGGCGCTACGTCGGGACGTGCGTAGGGCTCTACGTCGGGACGTGCGTTGGCCTGTACGTCGGGATTTAGCTTACTTTCAGCTCTACGTCGGGACGTGCGTTGGGCTCTACGGTGGGACGTGCGTTGGGCTCTACGTCGAGACGTGCGTTGGCCTCTACGTCGGGACGTGCGTTGGCCTCTACGTCGGGATTTAGCTTACTTTCAGCTCTACGTCGGGACGTGCGTTGGGCTCTCTATGTCGGGACGTGCGTTGGGCTCTACGTCGGGACGTGCGTTGGGCTCTACGTCGGGACCTGCGTTGGGCTCTACGTCGGGATTTAGCTTACTTTCAGGTCTACGTCGGGACGTGCGTTGGCCTCTACGTCGGGATTTAGCTTACTTTCAGCTCTACGTCGGGACGTGTGTTGGGCTCTACGTCGGGATTTAGCTTACTTTCAGCTCTACGTCGGGACGTGCGTTGGGCTCTACGTCGGGACGTGCGTTGGGCTCTACGTCGGGACGTGCGTTGGGCTCTACGTCTGTAGTTAGCTAACTTTCAGCTCTACGTCGGGACGTGTGTTGGACTCTACGTCGGGACGTGCGTTGGGCTCTACGTCGGGACGTGCGTTGGGCTCTACGTCGGGATTTAGCTTACTTTCAGCTCTACGTCGGGACGTGCGTTGGCCTCTACGTCGGGACGTGCGTTGGCCTCTACGTCGGGATTTAGCTTACTTTCAGCTCTACGTCGGGACGTGCGTTGGCCTCTACGTCGGGACGTGCGTTGGCCTCTACGTCGGGATTTAGCTTACTTTCAGCTCTACGTCGGGACGTGCGTTGGGCTCTACGTCGGGATTTATCTTACTTTAAGCTCTACGTCGGGACGTGCGTTGGGCTCTACGTCGGGACGTGCGCTGGCCTCTACGTCGGGACGTGCGCGGGCCTCTACGTCGGGACGTGCGCTGACCTCTACGTCGGGACGTGCGTTGGCATTAACGTCGGGATTTAGCTTACTTTCAGCTCTACGTCAGGACGTGCCTTGGCCTGTATGTCGGGACGTGCGTTGGCCTCTACGTCGGGATTTAGCTTACTTACAGCTCTACGTCGGGAAGTGCGTTGGGCTCTACGTCGGGATTTAGCTTACTTTCAGCTCTACGTCGGGACGTGCGTTAGGCTCTACGTCGGGACGTGCGTTGGGCTCTACGTCGGGACGTGCGTTGGGCTCTACGTCGGCATTTAGCTAACTTTCAGCTCTTCGTCGGGACGTGCGTTGGGCTCTACGTCGGGACGTGCGTTGGGCTCTACGTCGGGACGTGCGTTGGGCTCTACGTCGGGATTTAGCTTACTTTCAGCTCTATGTTGGGACGTGCGTTGGCCTCTACGTCGGGATTTAGCTTACTTTCAGCTCTACGTCGGGACGTGCTTTGGGCTCTACGTCTGTAGTTAGCTAATTTCAGCTCTACGTCGAGACGTGCGTTGGGCTCTACGTCTGTAGTTAGCTAACTATCAGCTCTACGTCGGGACGTGCGTTGGGCTCTACGTCTGTAGTTAGCTAACTATCAGCTCTACGTCGGGACGTGCGTTGGGCGCTACGTCGGGACGTGCGTTGGGCTCTACGTCGGCCCGTGCATTGGGCTCTACGTCGGGATTTAGCTTACTTTCAGCTCTACGTCGGGACGTGCGTTGGCCTCTACGTCGGGACGTGCGTTGGCCTCTACGTCGGGACGTGCGTTGGCCTCTACGTCGGGACGTGCGTTGGGCTCTACGTCGGGACGTGCGTTGGCCTCTACGTCGGGATTTAGCTTACTTTCAGCTCTACGTGGGGACGTGCGTTGGGCGCTACGTGGGGACGTGCGTTGGGCGCTACTTCGGGACGTGCGTTGGGCGCTACGTCGGGATTTAGCTTACTTTCAGCTCTACGTCGGGACGTGCGTTGGGCTCTACGTCGGGACGTGCGTTGGGCTCTACGTCGGGACGTGCGTTGGGCTCTACGTCGGGATTTAGCTTACTTTCAACTCTACGTCGGGACGTGCGTTGGGCTCTACGTCGGGACGTGCGTTGGGCTCTACGTCGGGACGTGCGTTCGGCTCTACATCTGTAGTTAGCTAACTTTCAGCTCTACGTCTGGACGTGCGTTGGGCTCTACGTCTGTAGTTAGCTAATTTCAGCTCTACGTCGGGACGTGCGTTGGGCTCTACGTCTGTAGTTAGCTAACTTTCAGCTCTACGTCGGGACGTGCGTTGGGCGCTACGTCGGGACGTGCGTTGGGCTCTACGTCGGGACGTGCGTTGGGCTCTACTTCGGGACGTGCGTTGGGCTATACGTCGGGATTTAGTTTACTTTCAGCTCTACGTCGGGACGTGCGTTGGCCTCTATGTTTGGACGTGCGTTGGCCTCTACGTCGGGACGTGCGTTGGGCTCTACGTCGGGACGTGCGTTCTGCTCTACGTCGGGATTTAGCTTACTTTCAGCTCTACGTCGGGACGTGCGTTGGGCTCTACGTCGGGACGTGCGTTGTTCTCTACGTCTGGATTTAGCTTACTTTCAGCTCTACGTCGGGACGTGCGTTGGCCTCTACGTCTGTAGTTAGCTTACTTTCAGCTCTACGTCGGGACGTGCGTTGGCCTCTACGTCTGTAGTTAGCTAACTTTCAGCTCTACGTCGGGACGTGCGTTGGGCGCTACGTCGGGATGTGCGTTGGGCTCTACGTCGGGACGTGCGTTGGCCTCTACGTCGGGATTTAGCTTACTTTCAGCTCTACGTCGGGACGTGCGTTGGGCGCTACGTCGGGACGTGCGTTGTCCTCTACGTCGGGACGTGCGTTGTCCTCTACGTCGGGACGTGCGTTGGCCTCTAAGTCGGGACGTGCGTTGGGCTCTACGTCGGGACGTGCGTTGGCCTCTACGTCGGGATTTAGCTTACTTTCAGCTCTACGTCGGGACGTGCGTTGGGCGCTACGTCGGGACGTGCGTTGGGCGCTACTTCGGGACGTGCGTTGGGCGCTACGTCGGGATTTAGCTTACTTTCAGCTCTACGTCGGGACGTGCGTTGGGCTCTACGTCGGGACGTGCGTTGGCCTCTACGTCGGGACGTGCGATGTCCTCTACGTCGGGACGTGCGCTGGCCTCTACGTCGGGACGTGCGTTGGCCTCTACGTCGGGACGTGAGTTGGGCTCTACGTCGGGATTTAGCTTACTTTCAGCTCTACGTCGGGACGTGCGTTGGGCGCTACGTCGGGACGTGCGTTGGGCGCTACTTCGGGACGTGCGTTGGGCGCTACGTCGGGATTTAGCTTACTTTCAGCTCTACGTCGGGACGTGCGTTGGGCTCTACGTCGAGACGTGCGTTGGGCTCTACGTCGGGATTTAGCTAACTTTCAGCTCTACGTCGGGACGTGCGTTGGGCTCTACGTCGGGACGTGCGTTGGGCTCTACGTCGGGACGTGCGTTGGGCTCTACGTCGGGATTTAGCTTACTTTCAGCTCTACGTCGGGACGTGTGTTGGGTTCTACGTCGGGACGTGCGTTGGGCTCTACGTCGGGACGAGCGTTGGGCTCTACGTCGGGATTTAGCTTACTTTCAACTCTACGTCGGGACGTGCGTTGGGCTCTACGTCGGGACGTGCGTTGGGCTCTACGTCGGGACGTGCGTTGGGCTCTACGTCGGGACGTGCGTTGGGCTCTACATCTGTAGTTAGCTAACTTTCAGCTCTACGTCGGGACGTGCGTTGGGCTCTACGTCTGTAGTTAGATAATTTCAGCTCTACGTCGGGATGTGCGTTGGGCTCTACGTCTGTAGTTAGCTAACTTTCAGCTCTACGTCGGGACGTGCATTGGGCGCTACATCGGGACGTGCGTTGGGCTCTACGTCTGTAGTTAGCTAACTTTCAGCTCTACGTCGGGACGTGCGTTGGGCTCTACGTCGGGACGTGCGTTGGGCTCTACGTCGGGATTTAGCTTACTTTCAACTCTACGTCGGGACGTGCGTTGGGCTCTACGTCGGGACGTGCGTTGGGCTCTACGTCGGGACGTGCGTTGGGCTCTACATCTGTAGTTAGCTAACTTTCAGCTCTACGTCGGGACGTGCGTTGGGCTCTACGTCTGTAGTTAGCTAATTTCAGCTCTACGTCGGGACGTGCGTTAGCTTCTACGTCGGGATTTAGCTTACTTTCAGCTCTACGTCGGGACGTGCGTTGGGCGCTACGTCGGGACGTGCGTTGGGCTCTACGTCGGGATTTAGCTTACTTTCAGCTCTACGTCGGGACGTGCGTTGTGCTCTACGTCGGGACGTGCGTTGTTCTCTACGTCGGGACGTGCGTTGGGCTCTACATCTGTAGTTAGCTAACTTTCAGCTCTACGTCGGGACGTGCGTTGGGCTCTACGTCTGTAGTTAGATAATTTCAGCTCTACGTCGGGACGTGCGTTGGGCTCTACGTCTGTAGTTAGCTAACTTTCAGCTCTACGTCGGGACGTGCGTTGGGCGCTACATCGGGACGTGCGTTGGGCTCTACGTCTGTAGTTAGCTAACTTTCAGCTCCACGTCGGGACGTGCGTTGGGCTCTACGTCGGGACGTGCGTTGACCTCTACGTCGGGATTTAGCTTACTTTCAGCTCTACGTCGGGACGTGCGTTGGGCGCTACGTCGGGACGTGCGTTGGGCGCTACTTCGGGACGTGCGTTGGGCGCTACGTCGGGATTTAGCTAACTTTCAGCTCTACGTCGGGACGTGCGTTGGGCTCTACGTCGGGACGTGCGTTGGGCTCTACGTCGGGACGTGCGTTGGGCTCTACGTCGGGATTTAGCTTACTTTAAGCTCTACGTCGGGACGTGCGTTGGGCTCTATGTCGGGACGTGCGTTGGGGTCTACGTCGGGACGTGTGTTGGGCTCTACGTCGGGATTTAGCTTACTTTCAGCTCTACTTCGGGACGTGCGTTGGGCTCTATGTCGGGATGTGCGTTGGGCTCTACGTCGGGACGTGCGTTGGGCTCTACGTCGGGATTTAGCTTACTTTCAGCTCTACGTCGGGACGTGCGTTGGGAGCTACGTCGGGACGTGCGTTGGGCGCTACTTCGGGACGTGCGTTGGGCGCTACGTCGGGATTTAGCTTACTTTCACCTCTACGTCGGGACGTGCGTTGGGCTCTACGTCGGGACGTGCGTTGGCCTCTACGTCGGGACGTGCGTTGTCCTCTACGTCGGGACGTGCGCTGGCCTCTACGTCGGGACGTGCGTTGGCCTCTACGTCGGGACGTGCGTTGGCCTCTACGTCGGGATTTAGCTTACTTTCAGCTCTACGTCGGGACGTGCGTTGGGCGCTACGTGGGGACGTGCGTTGGCCGCTACTTCGGGACGTGCGTTGGGCGCTACGTCGGGATTTAGCTTACTTTCAGCTCTACGTCGGGACGTGCGTTGGGCTCTACGTCGGGACGTGCGTTGGGCTCTACGTCGGGATTTAGCTTACTTTCAGCTCTACGTCGGGACGTGCATTGGCCTCTACGTCGGGATTTAGCTTACTTTCAGCTCTACGTCGGGACGTGCGTTGGGCTCTACGTCGGGACGTGCGTTGGGGTCTACGTCGGGATTTAGCTTACTTTCAGGTCTACGTCGGGACGTGCGTTGGGCTCTACGTCGGGACGTGCGTTGGGCTCTACGTCGGGATTTAGCTTACTTTCAGCTCTACGTCGGGACGTGCGTTGGGCTCTACGTCGGGACGTGCGTTGGGCTCTACGTCTGTAGTTAGCCAACTTTCAGCTCTACGTCGGGACGTGCGTTGGGCTCTACGTCGGGACGTGCGTTAGGCTCTACGTCGGGACGTGCGTTGGGCTCTACGTCGGGACGTGCGTTGGGCTCTACGTCGGGATTTAGCTTACTTTCAGCTCTACGTCGGGACGTGCGTTGGGTTCTACGTCGGGACGTGCGTTGGGCTCTACGTCGGGACGTGCGTTGGGCTCTACGTCGGGATTTAGCTTACTTTCAACTCTACGTCGGGACGTGCGTTGGGCTCTACGTCGGGACGTGCGTTGGGCTCTACGTCGGGACGTGCGTTGGGCTCTACGTCGGGACGTGCGTTGGGCTCTACATCTGTAGTTAGCTAACTTTCAGCTCTACGTCGGGACGTGCGTTGGGCTCTACGTCTGTAGTTAGCTAATTTCAGCTCTACGTCGGGACGTGCGTTAGCTTCTACGTCGGGATTTAGCTTACTTTCAGCTCTACGTCGGGACGTGCGTTGGGCGCTACGTCGGGACGTGCGTTGGGCTCTACGTCGGGATTTAGCTTACTTTCAGCTCTACGTCGGGACGTGCGTTGTGCTCTACGTCGGGACGTGCGTTGGGCTCTACGTCGGGACGTGCGTTGGGCTCTACGTCGGGACGTGCGTTGGGCTCTACGTCGGGACGTGCGTTGGGCTCTACGTCGGGATTTAGCTTATTTTCAGCTCTACGTCGGGACGTGCGTTGGCCTCTACGTCGGCATTTAGCTTACTTTCAGCTCTACGTCGGGACGTGCGTTGGGCTCTACGTCGGGACGTGCGTTGGGCTCTACGTCAGGACGTGCGTTGGGCTCTACGTCGGGACGTGCGTTGGGTTCTACGTCGGGACGTGCGTTGGGCTCTACGTCTGTAGTTAGCTAACTTTCTGCTCTACGTCGGGACGTGCGTTGGGCTCTACGTCTGTAGTTAGCTAACTTTCAGCTCTACGTCGGGACGTGCGTTGGGCTCTACGTCGGGACGTGCGTTGGGCTCTACGTCGGGACGTGCGTTGGGCTCTACGTCGGGATTTAGCTTACTTTAAGCTCTACGTCGGGACGTGCGTTGGGCTCTATGTCGGGACGTGCGTTGGGCTCTACGTCGGGACGTGCGTTGGGCTCTACGTCGGGATTTAGCTTACTTTCAGCTCTACGTCGGGACGTGCGTTGGGCTCTACGTCGGGACGTGCGTTGGGCTCTACGTCTGTAGTTAGCCAACTTTCAGCTCCACGTCGGGACGTGCGTTGGGCTCTACGTCGGGACGTGCGTTAGGCTCTACGTCGGGACGTGCGTTGGGCTCTACGTCGGGACGTGCGTTGGCCTCTACGTCGGGATTTAGCTTACTTTCAGCTCTACGTCGGGACGTGCGTTGGGTTCTACGTCGGGACGTGCGTTGGGCTCTACGTCGGGACGTGCGTTGGGCTCTACGTCGGGATTTAGCTTACTTTCAACTCTACGTCGGGACGTGCGTTGGGCTCTACGTCGGGACGTGCGTTGGGCTCTACGTCGGGACGTGCGTTGGGCTCTACGTCGGGACGTGCGTTGGGCTCTACATCTGTAGTTAGCTAACTTTCAGCTCTACGTCGGGACGTGCGTTGGGCTCTACGTCTGTAGTTAGCTAATTTCAGCTCTACGTCGGGACGTGCGTTAGCTTCTACGTCGGGATTTAGCTTACTTTCAGCTCTACGTCGGGACGTGCGTTGGGCTCTACGTCGGGACGTGCGTTGGGCTCTACGTCGGGACGTGCGTTGGCCTCTACGTCGGGACGTGCCTTTTGCTCTACGTCGGCATTTAGCTTATGTTCAGCTCTACGTCGGGACGTGCGTTGGGCTCTACGTCGGGACGTGCGTTGGGCTCTACGTCAGGATTTAGCTTACTTTCAGCTCTACGTCGGGACGTGCGTTGGCCTCTACGTCGGGATTTAGCTTACTTTCAGCTCTACGTCGGGACGTGCGTTGGGCTCTACGTCGGGACGTGCGTTGGGCTCTACGTCTGTAGTTAGCTAACTTTCAGCTCTACGTCGGGACGTGCGTTGGGCTCTACGTCGGGACGTGCATTGGGCTCTACGTCGGGACGTGCGTTGGGCTCTACGTCGGGACGTGCGTTGGCCTCTACGTCGGGATTTAGTTTACTTTCAGCTCCACGTCGGGACGCGCGTTGGGCTCTACGTCGGGACATGCGTTGGGCTCTACGTCGGGACGTGCGTTGGGCTCTACGTCTGTAGTTAGCTAACTTTCAGCTCTACGTCGGGACGTGCATTGGGCGCTACGTCGGGACGTGCGTTGGGCGCTACGTCGGGACGTGTGTTGGGCTCTACGTCGGGACGTGCGTTGGGCTCTACGTCGGGATTTAGCTTACCTTCAGGTCTACGTCGGGACGTGCGTTGGGCTCTACGTCGGGACGTGCGTTGGGCTCTACGTCGGGACGTGCGTTGGGCTCTACGTCTGTAGTTAGCTAACTTTCAGCTCTATGTCGGGACGTGCGTTGGGCTCTACGTCTGTAGTTAGCTAACTTTCAGCTCTACGTCGGGACGTGCGTTGGGCTCTACGTCGGGACGTGCGTTGGGCTCTACGTCTGTAGTTAGCTAACTTTCAGCTCTATGTCGGGACGTGCGTTGGGCTCTACGTCTGTAGTTAGCTAACTTTCAGCTCTACGTCGGGACGTGCGTTGGGCTCTACATCTGTAGTTAGCTAACTTGCAGCTCTACGTCAAGACGTGCGTTGGGCGCTACGTCGGAACGTGCGTTGGGCTCTACGTCGGGACGTGCGTTGGGCTCTACGTCGGGACGTGCGTTGGGCTCTACGTCGAGACGTGCGTTGGGCTCTACGTCGGGATTTAGCTTACTTTCAGCTCTACGTCGGGACGTGCGTTGGCCTCTACGTCGGGACGTGCGTTGGCCTCTACGTCGGGACGTGCGTTGGCCTCTACATCGGGATTTAGCTTACTTTCAGCTCTACGTCGGGACGTGCGTTGGGCTCTATGTCGGGACGTGCGTTGGGCTCTACGTCGGGACGTGCGTTGGGCTCTACGTCGGGACGTGCGTTGGGCTCTACGTCGAGACGTGCGTTGGGGTCTACGTCGGGATTTAGCTTACTTTCAGCTCTACGTCGGGACGTGCGTTGGCCTCTACGTCGGGACGTGCGTTGGCCTCTACGTCGGGATTTAGCTTACTTTCAGCTCTACGTCGGGACGTGCGTTGGGCGCTACGTCGGGACGTGCGTTGGCCTCTACGTCGGGATTTAGCTTACTTTCAGCTCTACGTCGGGACGTGCGTTGGGCTCTACGTCGGGACGTGCGTTGGGCTCTACGTCGGGACGTGCGTTGGGCTCTACGTCGGGATTTAGCTTACTTTCAGCTCTACGTCGGGACGTGCGTTGGCCTCTACGTCGGCATTTAGCTTACTTTCAGCTCTACGTCGGGACGTGCGTTGGGCTCTACGTCGGGACGTGTGTTGGGCTCTACGTCGGGACGTGCGTTGGGCTCTACGTCTGTAGTTAGCTAACTTTCTGCTCTACGTCGGGACGTGCGTTCGGCTCTACGTCTGTAGTTAGCTAACTTTCAGCTCTACGTCGGGACGTGCGTTGGGCTCTACGTCGGGACGTGCGTTGGGCTCTACGTCGGGACGTGCGTTGGGCTCTACGTCGGGACGCGCGTTGGGCTCTACGTCGGGACGCGCGTTGGGCTCTACGTCGGGACGTGCGTTGGGCTCTACGTCTGTAGTTAGCTAACTTTCCGCTCTACGTCGGGACGTGCGTTGGGCTCTACGTCTGTAGTTAGCTAACTTTCAGCTCTACGTCGGGACGTGCGTTGGGCTCTACGTCGGGACGTGCATTGGGCTCTACGTCGGGATTTAGCTTACTTTCAGCTCTACGTCGGGACGTGCGTTGGCCTCTACGTCGGGACGTGCGTTGGCCTCTACGTCGGGACGTGCGTTGGGCTCCAAGTCGGGACGTGCGTTGGCCTCTACGTCGGGATTTAGCTTACTTTCAGCTCTACGTCGGGACGTGCGTTGGGCTCTACGTCGGGACGTGCGTTGGGCTCTACTTCGGGACACGCGTTGGGCTCTACGTCGGGACGTGCGTTGGGCTCTACGTCGGGACACGCGTTGGGCTCTGCGTCGGGACGCGCGTTGGGCTCTACGTCTGTAGTTAGCTAACTTTCAGCTCTACGTCGGGACGCGCGTTGGGCTCTTCGTCTGTAGTTAGCTAACTTTCAGCTCTACGTCGGGACGTGCGTTGGGTTTCTACGTCGGGACGTGCGTTGGGCTCTACGTCGGGACCTGCGTTGGGCTCTACGTCGGGATTTAGCTTACTTTCAGCTCTACGTCGGGACGTGCGTTGGGCTCTACGTCGGGACGTGCGTTGGGCTCTACGTCGGGACGTGCGTTGGGCTCTATGTCGGGATTTAGCTTACTTTAAGCTCTACGTCGGGACGTGCGTTGGGCTCTACGTCTGTAGTTAGCTAACTTTCTGCTCTACGTCGGGACGTGCGTTGGGCTCTACGTCTGTAGTTAGCTAACTTTCAGCTTTACGTCGGGACGTGCGTTGGGCTCTACGTCGGGACGTGCGTTGGGCTCTACGTCGGGACGTGCGTTGGCCTCTACGTCGGGATTTAGCTTACTTTCACCTCTACGTCGGGACGTGCGTTGGGCTCTACGTCGGGACGTGTGTTGGGCTATATGTCTGTAGTTAGCTAACTTTCAGCTCTACGTCGGGACGTGCATTGGGCTCTACGTCTGTAGTTAGCTAACTTTCAGCTCTACGTAGGGACGTGCGTTGGGCTCTACGTCTGTAGTTAGCTAACTTTCAGCTCTACGTTGGGACGTGCGTTGGGCGCTACGTCAAGACGTGCGTTGGGCTCTACGTTGGGACGTGCGTTGGGCTCTACGTCGGGATTTAGCTTACTTTCAGCTCTACGTCGGGACGTGCTTTGTGCTCTACGTCGGGACGTGCGTTGGCATCTACGTCGGGACGTGCGTTGAGCTCTACGTCGGGACGTGCTTTGGGCTCTACGTCGGGACGTGCGTTGGCCTGTACGTCGGGACGTACGTTGGCCTCTACGTCGGGATTTAGCTTACTTTCAGCTCTACGTCGGGACGTGCGTTGGCCTCTACGTCGGGATTTAGCTTACTTTCAGCTCTACGTCGGGACATGCGTCGGGCTCTATGTCGGGACGTGCGTTGGGCTCTACGTCGGGACGTGCGTTCGGCTCTACGTCGGGATTTAGCTAACTGTCAGCTCTACGTCGGGACGTGCGTTGGGCTCTACGTCGGGACGTGCGTTGGGCTCTACGTCGGGATTTAGCTTACTTTCAGCTCTACGTTGGGACGTGCGTTGGCCTCTACGTCGGGATTTAGCTTACTTTCAGCTCTACGTCGGGACGTGTGTTGGGCTCTACGTCGGGACGTGCGTTGGGCTTTACGTCGGGACGTGCGTTGGGCTCTACGTCGGGACGTGCATTGGGCTCTACGTCTGTAGTTAGCTAACTTTCAGCTCTACGTCGGGACGTGCGTTGGGCTCTACGTCTGCAGTTAGCTAACTTTCAGCTCTACGTCGGGACGTGCGTTGGGCGCTACGTCGGGACGTGCGTTGGGCTCTACGTCGGGACGTGCGTTGGGCTCTACGTCGGGATTTAGCTTACTTTGAGCTCTACGTCGGGACGTGCGTTGGCCTCTACGTCGGGACGTGCGTTGGCCTCTACGTCGGGATTTAGCTTACTTTCAGCTCTTCTTCGGGACGAGCGTTGGCCTCTACGTCGGGACGTGCGTTGGCATCTACGTCGGGATTTAGCTTACTTTCAGCTCTACGTCGGGACGTGCGTTGGGCTGTACGTCGGGACGTGCATTGGGCTGTACGTCGGGACGTGCGTTGGGCTCTACGTCGGGACGTGCGTTGGGCTCTACGTCTGTAGTTAGCTAACTTTCAGCTCTACGTCGGGACGTGCGTTGGGCTCTATGTCGGGACGTGCGTTGGGCTCTACGTCGGGACGTGCTTTGGGCTCTACGTCGGGATTTAGCTTACTTTCAGCTCTACGTCGGGACGTGCGTTGGCCTCTACGTCGGGACGTGCGTTGGCCTCTACGTCGGGACGTGCGTTGGCCTCTACGTCGGGACGTGCGTTGGCCTCTACGTCGGGATTTAGCTTACTTTCAGCTCTACTTCGGGACGTGTGTTGGGCTCTACGTCGGGATTTAGCTTACTTTCAGCTCTACGTCGGGACGTGCGTTGGGCTCTACGTCGGGACGTGCGTTGGGCTCTACGTCTGTAGTTAGATAACTTTCAGCTCTACGTCGGGACGTGTGTTGGGCTCTACGTCGGGACGTGCGTTGGGCTCTACGTCTCTAGTTAGCTAACTTTCAGCTCTACGTCAGGACGTGCGTTGGGCGCTACGTCGGGACGTGCGTTGGGCGCTACGTTGGGATTTAGCTTACTTTCAGCTCTACGTCGGGACGTGTGTTGGGCTCTACGTCGGGACGTGCGCTGGGCTCTACGTCGGGACGTGCGCTGGCCTCTACGTCGGGACGTGCGTTGGCCTCTACGTCGGGATTTAGCTTACTTTCCGCTCTACGTCGGGACGTGCGTTGGCCTGTACGTCGGGACGTGCGTTGGGCTCTACGTCGGGATTTATCTTACTTTCAGCTCTACGTCAGGACGTGCGTTGGCCTCTACGTCGAGACGTGCGTTGGCCTCTACGTCGGGATTTAGCTTACTTTCAGGTCTACGTCGGGACGCGCGTTGGGCTCTTCGTCTGTAGTTAGCTAACTTTCAGCTCTATGTCGGGACGCGCGTTGGGCTCTTCGTCTGTAGTTAGCTAACTTTCAGCTCTACGTCGGGACGTGCGTTGGGCTCTACGTCTGTAGTTAGCTAACTTTCAGCTCTACATCGGGACGTGCGTTGGGCGCTACGTCGGGACGTGCGTTGGCCTCTACGTCGGGATTTAGCTTACTTTCAGCTCTACGTCGGGACGTGCGTTGGGCTCTACGTCGGGACGTGCGTTGGGCTCTCCGTCTGTAGTTAGCTAACTTTCAGCTCTACGTCGGGACGTGCGTTGGTCTCTACGTCGGGACGTGTGTTGGGCACTACGTCGGGACGTGCGCTGGGCTCTACGTCGGGACGTGCGTTGGGCTCTACGTCGGGACGTGCGTTGGGCTCTACGTCGGGATTTAGCTTACTTTCAGTTCCACGTCGGGACGTGCGTTGGGCTCTACGTCGGGATGCGCGTTGGGCTCTACGTCGGGACGTGCATTGGGCTCTACGTCGGGATTTAGCTTACTTTCAGCTCTACGTCGGGACGTGCGTTGGGCTCTACGTCGGGACGTGCGTTGGCCTCTACGTCGGGACGTGCGTTGGCCTCTACGTCGGGATTTAGCTTACTTTCAGCTCCACGTCGGGACGTGCGTTGGGCTCTACGTCGGGACGCGCGTTGGGCTCTACGTCGGGACGTGCGTTGGGCTATATGTCGGGACGTGCGTTGGGCTCCACGTCTGTAGTTAGCTAACTTTCAGCTCTACGTCGGGACGTGCGTTGGGCTCTACGTCTGTAGTTAGCTAACTTTCAGCTCTACGTCGGGACGTGCGTTGGGCGCTACGTCTGGACGTGCGTTGGCCGCTACGTCGGGACGTGCGTTGGGCTCTACGTCGGGACGTGCATAGGGCTCTACGTTGGGATTTAGCTTACTTTCAGCTCTACGTCGGGACGTGCGTTGGGCTCTACGTCGGGACGTGCGTTGGGCTCTACGTCTGTAGTTAGCTAACTTTCAGCTCTACGTCGGGACGTGCGTTGGGCGCTACGTCGGGACGTGCGTTGGGCGCTACGTCGGGACGTGCGTTGGGCTCTACGTCGGGACGTGCGTTGGCCTCTACGTCGGGATTTAGCTTACTTTCAGCTCTACGTCGGGACGTGCGTTGGGCTCTACGTTGGGATTTAGCTTACTTTCACCTCTACGTCGGGACGTGCGTTGGGTTCTACGTCGGAACGTGCGTTGGGCTCTACGTCGGGACGTGCGTTGGCCTCTACGTCGGGATTTAGCTTACTTTCATCTCTACGTCGGGACGTGCGTTGGGCTCTACGTCTGTAGTTAGCTAACTTTCAGCTCTACGTTGGGACGTGCGTTGGGCGCTACGTCGGGACGTGCGTTGGGCTCTACGTTGGGACGTGCGTTGGGCTCTACGTCGGGATTTAGCTTACTTTCAGCTCTACGTGGGGATGTACTTTGTGCTCTACGTCGGGACGTGCGTTGGCATCTACGTCGGGACGTGCGTTGAGCTCTACGTCGGGACGTGCTTTGGGCTCTACGTCGGGACGTGCGTTGGCCTGTACGTCGGGACGTGCGTTGGCCTCTACGTCGGGATTTAGCTTACTTTCAGCTCTACGTCGGGACATGCGTTGGGCTCTACGTCGGGACGTGCGTTGGGCTCTACGTCGGGACGTGCGTTGGGCTCTACGTCGGGATTTAGCTAACTGTCAGCTCTACGTCGGGACGTGCGTTGGGCTCTACGTCGGGACGTGCGTTGGGCTCTACGTCGGGAATTAGCTTACTTTCAGCTCTACGTTGGGACGTGCGTTGGCCTCTACGTCGGGATTTAGCTTACTTTCAGCTCTACGTCGGGACGTGCGTTGGGCTCTACGTCGGGACGTGCGTTGGGCTCTACGTCGGGACGTGCGTTGGGCTCTACGTCGCGACGTGCGTTGGGCTCTACGTCTGTAGTTAGCTAACTTTCAGCTCTACGTCGGGACGTGCGTTGGGCTCTACGTCTGTAGTTAGCTAACTTTCAGCTCTACGTCGGGACGTGCGTTGGGCGCTACGTCGGGACGTGCGTTGGCCTCTACGTCGGGACGTGCGTTGGCCTCTACGTCGGGACGTGCGTTGGGCTCTACGTCAGGATTTAGCTTACTTTCAGCTCTACGTCGGGACGTGCGTTGGGATCTACGTCGGGACGTGCGTTGGGCTCTACGTCGGGACGTGCGTTGGGCTCTACTTCGGGACGTGCGTTGGGCTCTACGTCTGTAGTTAGCTAACTTTCAGCTCTACGTCGGGACGTGCGTTGGGCTCTACGTCGGGACGTGCTTTGGGCTCTACGTCGGGATTTAGCTTACTTTCAGCTCTACGTCGGGACGTGCGTTGGCCTCTACGTCGGGACGTGCGTTGGCCTCTACGTCGTGACGTGCGTTAGCCTCTACGTCGGGATTTAGCTTACTTTCAGCTCTACGTCGGGACGCGTGTTGGGCTCTACGTCGGGATTTAGCTTACTTTCAGCTCTACGTCGGGACGTGCGTTGGGCTCTACGTCGGGACGTGCGTTGGGCTCTACGTCTGTAGTTAGATAACTTTCAGCTCTACGTCGGGACGTGTGTTGGGCTCTACGTCGGGACGTGCGTTGGGCTCTACGTCTCTAGTTAGCTAACTTTCAGCTCTACGTCGGGACGTGCGTTGGGCGCTACGTCGGGACGTGCGTTGGGCGCTACGTCGGGAATTAGCTTACTTTCAGCTCTACGTCGGGACGTGCGTTGTGCTCTACGTCGGGACGTGCGTTGGGCTCTACGTCGGGACGTGCGCTGGCCTCTACGTCGTGACGTGCGCTGGCCTCTACGTCGGGACGTGCGTTGGCCTCTACGTCGGGATTTAGCTTACTTTCAGCTCTACGTCGGGACGTGCGTTGGCCTGTACGTCGGGACGTGCGTTGGGCTCTACGTCGGGATTTAGCTTACTTTCAGCTCTACGTCAGGACGTGCGTTGGCCTCTACGTCGAGACGTGCGTTGGCCTCTACGTCGGGATTTATCTTACTTTCAGGTCTACGTCGGGACGCGCGTTGGGCTCTTCGTCTGTAGTTAGCTAACTTTCAGCTCTATGTCGGGACGCGCGTTGGGCTCTTCGTCTGTAGTTAGCTAACTTTCAGCTCTACGTCGGGACGTGCGTTGGGCTCTACGTCTGTAGTTAGCTAACTTTCAGCTCTACGTCGGGACGTGCGTTGGGCGCTACGTCGGGATTTAGCTTACTTTCAGCTCTACGTCGGGACGTGCGTTGGGCTCTACGTCGGAACGTGCGTTGGCCTCTACGTCGGGACGTGCGCTGGCCTCTACGTCGGGACGTGCGCTGGCCTCTACGTCGGGACGTGCGCTGGCCTCTACGTCGGGACGTGCGCTGGCCTCTACGTTGGGACGTGCGTTGGCCTCTACGTCGGGATTTAGCTTACTTTCAGCTCTACGTCGGGACGTGCGTTGGGCTCTACGTCGGGACGTGCGTTGGGCTCTACGTCGGGATTTACCTAACTTTCAGCTCTACGTCGGGAGGTGCGTTGGGCTCTACGTCGGGACGTGCGTTGGGCTCTACGTCGGGATTTAGCTTACTTTCAGTTCCACGTCGGGACGTGCGTTGGGCACTACGTTGGGACGTGCGTTGCGCTCTGTGTCGGGACGCGCGTTGGGCTCTACGTCGGGACGCGTGTTCGGCTCTACGTCGGGACGCGCGTTGGGCTCTACGTCTGTAGTTAGCTAACTTTTAGCTCTACGTCGGAACGCGCGTTGGGCTCTACGTCTGTAGTTAGCTAACTTTCAGCTCTACGTCGGGACGCGCGTTGGGCTCTACGTCTGTAGTTAGCTAACTTTCAGCTCTACGTCGGGACGCGCGTTGGGCTCTACGTCGGGATGCGCGTTGGGCTCTACGTCGGGACGTGCATTGGGCTCTACGTCGGGATTTAGCTTACTTTCAGCTCTACGTCGGGACGTGCGTTGGGCTCTACGTCGGGACGTGCGTTGGCCTCTACGTCGGGATTTAGCTTACTTTCAGCTCCACGTCGGGACGTGCTTTGGGCTCTACGTCGGGACGCGCGTTGGGCTCTACGTCGGGACGTGCGTTGGGCTATATGTCGGGACGTGCGTTGGGCTCCACGTCGGGATTTAGCTTACTTTCAGCTCTACGTCGGGACGTGCGTTGGGCTCTACGTCTGTAGTTAGCTAACTTTCAGCTCTACGTCGGGACGTGCGTTGGGCGCTACGTCTGGACGTGTGTTGGCCGCTACGTCGGGACGTGCGTTGGGCTCTACGTCGGGACGTGCGTTGGGCTCTACGTTGGGATTTAGCTTACTTTCAGCTCTACGTCGCGACGTGCGTTGGGTTCTACGTCGGGACGTGCGTTGGGCTCTACGTCTGTAGTTAGCTAACTTTCAGCTCTACGTCGGGACGTGCGTTGGGCGCTACGTCGGGACGTGCGTTGGGCTCTACGTCGGGACGTGCGTTGGCCTCTACGTCGGGATTTAGCTTACTTTCAGCTCTACGTCGGGACGTGCGTTGGGCTCTACGTTGGGATTTAGCTTACTTTCAGCTCTACGTCGGGACGTGCGTTGGGCTCTACGTCGGGACGTGCGTTGGGCTCTACGTCGGGACGTGCGTTGGGCTCTACGTCTGTAGTTAGCTAACCTGCAGCTCTACATCGGGACGTGCGTTGGGCTCTACGTTGGGACGTGCGTTGGGCTCTACGTCGGGACGTGCGTTGGCCTCTACGTCGGGATTTAGCTTACTTTCATCTCTACGTCGGGACGTGCGTTGGGCTCTACGTCGGGACGTGTGTTGGGCTATATGTCTGTAGTTAGCTAACTTTCAGCTCTACGTCGGGACGTGCATTGGGCTCTACGTCTGTAGTTAGCTAACTTTCAGCTCTACGTCGGGACGTGCGTTGGGCTCTACGTCGGGACGTGCATTGGCCTCTACGACGGGATTTAGCTTACTTTCAGCTCTACGTCGGGACGTGCTTTGTGCTCTACGTCGGGACATGCGTTGGCATCTACGTCGGGACGTGCTTTGGGCTCTACGTCGGGACGTGCGTTGGCCTGTACGTCGGGACGTGCGTTGGCCTCTACGTCGGGATTTACCTTACTTTCAGCTCTATGTCGGGACGTGCGTTGGGCTCTACGTCGGGACGTGCGTTGGGCTCTATGTCGGGATTTAGCTAACTGTCAGCTCTACGTCGGGACGTGCGTTGGGCTCTACGTCGAGACGTGCGTTGGGCTCTACGTCGGGATTTAGCTTACTTTCAGCTCTACGTTGGGACGTGCGTTGGCCTCTACGTCGGGATTTAGCTTACTTTCAGCTCTACGTCGGGACGTGCGTTGGGCTCTACGTCGGGACGTGCGTTGGGCTCTACGTCGGGACGTGCGTTGGGCTCTACGTCGGGACGTGCGTTGGGCTCTACGTCTGTAGTTAGCTAACTTTCAGCTCTACGTCGGGACGTGCGTTGGGCTCTACGTCTGTAGTTAGCTAACTTTCAGCTCTACGTCGGGACGTGCGTTGGGCGCTACGTCGGGACGTGCGTTGGGCTCTACGTCGGGACGTGCGTTGGGCTCTACGTCGGGATTTAGCTTACTTTGAGCTCTACGTCGGGACGTGCGTTGGCCTCTACGTCGGGACGTGCGTTGGCCTCTACGTCGGGATTTAGCTTACTTTCAGCTCTTCTTCGGGACGAGCGTTGGCCTCTACGTCGGGACGTGCGTTGGCATCTACGTCGGGATTTAGCTTACTTTCAGCTCTACGTCGGGACGTGTGTTGGGCTCTACGTCAGGATTTAGCTTACTTTCAGCTCTACGTCGGGACGTGCGTTGGGCTCTACGTCGGGACGTGCGTTGGGCTCTACGTCGGGACGTGCGTTGGGCTCTACGTCTGTAGTTATCTTACTTTCAGCTCTACGTCGGGACGTGCGTTGGGCTCTACGTCGGGACGTGCGTTGGGCTCTACGTCTGTAGTTAGCTAACTTTCAGCTCTACTTCGGGACGTGCGTTGGGCTCTATGTCGGGACGTGCGTTGGGCTCTACGTCGGGACGTGCTTTGGGCTCTACGTCGGGATTTAGCTTACTTTCAGCTCTACGTCGGGACGTGCGTTGGCCTCTACGTCGGGACGTGCGTTGGGCTCTACGTCGGGACGTGCGTTGGCCTCTACGTCGGGATTTAGCTTACTTTCAGCTCTACGTCGGGACGTGTGTTGGACTCTACGTCGGGATTTAGCTTACTTTCAGCTCTACGTCGGGACGTGCGTTGGGCTCTACGTCGGGACGTGCGTTGGGCTCTACGTCTGTAGTTAGATAACTTTCAACTCTACGTCGGGACGTGCGTTGGGCGCTACGTCGGGACGTGCGTTGGGCGCTACGTCGGGATTTAGCTTACTTTCAGCTCTACGTCAGGACGTGCGTTGGGCTCTACGTCGGCACGTGCGTTGGGCTCTACGTCGGGATTTAGCTTACTTTAAGCTCTATGTCGGGACGTGCGTTGGGCTCTACGTCGGGACGTGCGCTGGCCTCTACGTCGGGACGTGTGCTGGCCTCTACGTCGGGACGTGCGTTGGACTCTACGTCGGGATTTATCTTAATTTCAGCGCTACGTCGGGACGTGCGTTGGCCTGTACGTCGGGACGTGTGTTGGCCTCTACGTCAGGATTTAGCTTACTTTCAGCTCTACGTCGGGACGTGCGTTGGGCTCTACGTCCGGATTTAGCTTACTTTCAGCTCTACGTCGGGACGTGCGTTGGGCTCTACGTCGGGACGTGCGTTGGGCTCTACATCGGGACGTGCGTTGGGCTCTACGTCTGTAGTTAGCTAACTTTGAGCTCTACGTCGGAACGTGCGTTGGGCTCTACGTCGGGACGTGCGTTGGGCTCTACGTCGGGACGTGCGTTGGCCTCTACGTCGGGATTTAGCTTACTTTCACCTCTACGTCGGGACGTGCGTTGGGCTCTACGTCGGGACGTGTGTTGGGCTATATGTCTGTAGTTAGCTAACTTTCAGCTCTACGTCGGGACGTGCATTGGGCTCTATGTCTGTAGTTAGCTAACTTTCAGCTCTACGTAGGGACGTGCGTTGGGCTCTACGTCTGTAGTTAGCTAACTTTCAGCTCTACGTTGGGACGTGCGTTGGGCGCTACGTCAAGACGTGCGTTGGGCTCTACGTCGGGTTTTAGCTTACTTTCAGCTCTAAGTCGGGACGTGCGTTGGGCTCTACGTCGGGACGTGCGTTGGGCTCTACGTCGGGACGTGCGTTGGGCTCTACGTCGGGACGTGCGTTGGGCTCTACGTCTGTAGTTAGCTAACTTTCAGCTCTACGTCGGGACGTGCGTTGGGCGCTACGTCGGGACGTCCGTTGGGCTCTACGTCGGGACGTGCGTTGGGCGCTACGTCGGGATTTAGCTTACTTTCAGCTCTACTTCGGGACGTGCGTTGGGCTCTACGTCGGGATTTAGCTTACTTTAAGATCTATGTCGGGACGTGCGTTGGGCTCTACGTCGGGACGTGCGCTGGCCTCAACGTCGGGACGTGCGCTGGCCTCTACGTCGGGACGTGCGTTGGCCTCTACGTCGGGATTTAGCTTAATTTCAGCTCTACGTCGGGACGTGCGTTGGCCTGTACGTCGGGACGTGCGTTGGCCTCTACGTCGGGATTTAGCTTACTTTCAGCTCTACGTCGGGACGTGCGTTGGGCTCTACGTCCGGATTTAGCTTACTTTCAGCTCTACGTCGGGACGTGCGTTGGGCTCTACGTCGGGACGTGTGTTGGGCTCTACATCGGGACGTGCGTTAAGCTCTACGTCTGTAATTAGCTAACTTTCAGCTCTAAGTCGAGATGTGCGTTGGGCTCTACGTCGGGACGTGCGTTGGGCTCTACGTCGGGACGTGCGTTGGGCTCTACGTCTGTAGATAGCTAACTTTCAGCTCTACGTCGGGACGTGCGTTGGGCTCTACGTCGGGACGTGCGTTGGGCTCTACGTCGGGACGTGCGTTGGGCTCTACGTCGGGACGTGCGTTGGGCTCTACGTCAGGATTTAGCTTACTTTCAGCTCTAAGTCGGGTCGTGCGTTGGGCTCTACATCGGGACGTGCGTTGGGCTCTACGTCGGGACGTGAGTTGGGCTCTACGTCTGTAGTTAGCTAACTTTCATCTCTACGTCGGGACGTGCGTTGGGCGCTACGTCGGGACGTGCGTTGGGCTCTACGTCGGGACGTGCGTTGGGCTCTACGTCGGGACATCCGTTGGGCTATACGTCGGGATTTAGCTTACTTTCAGCTCTACGTCGGGACGTGCGTTGGCCTCTACGTCGGGATTTAGCTTACTTTCAGCTCTACGTCGGGACGTGCGTTGGGCTCTACGTCGGGACGTGCGTTGGGCTCTACGTAGGGACACGCGTTGGGCTCTACGTCGGGACGCGCGTTGGGCTCTACGTCTGTAGTTATCTAACTTTCAGCTCTACGTCGGGACGCGCGTTGGGCTCTTCGTCTGTAGTTAGCTAACTTTCAGCTCTACGTCGGGACGTGCGTTGGTCTCTACGTCTGTAGTTAGCTAATTTTCAGCTCTACGTCGGGTCGTGCGTTGGCCTCTACGTCGGGATTTAGCTTACTTTCAGCTCTACGTCGGGACGTGCGTTGGGCTCTACGTCCGTATTTAGCTTACTTTCAGCTCTACGTCGGGACGTGCGTTGGGCTCTACGTCGGGACGTGCGTTGGGCTCTACGTCGGGACGTGCGTTCGGCTGTACGTCGGGTCGTGCGTTGGGCTCTACGTCGGGACGTGCGTTGGGCTCTACGTCTGTAGTTAGCTAAATTTCAGCTCTACGTCGGGATGTGCGTTGGGCTCTACGTCGGGACGTGCGTTGGGCTCTACGTCGGGACGTGCGTTGGGCTCTACGTCGGGATATGCGTTGGGCTCTACGTCGGGATTTAGCTAACTTTCAGCTCTACGTCGGGACGTGCGTTGGGCTCTACGTCGGGACGTGCGTTGGGCTCTACATCGGGATTTAGCTTCCTTTCAGCTCTACGTCGGGACGTGCGTTGGGCTCTACGTCGGGACGTGCGTTGGGCTCTACGTCGGGACGTGCGTTGGGCTCTACGTCTGTAGTTAGCTAACTTGCAGCTCTACGTCGGGACGTGCGTTGGGCTCTACGTCGGGACGTGCGTTGGGCTCTACGTCGGGACGTGCGTTGGGCTCTACGTCGGGATTTAGCTTACTTTCAGCACTAAGTCGGGACGTGCGTTGGGCTCTACGTCGGGACGTGCGTTGGGCTCTACGTCTGTAGTTAGCTAACTTTCAGCTCTACGTCGGGACGTGCGTTGGGCGCTACGTCGGGACGTGCGTTGGGCTCTACGTCGGGATTTAGCTTACTTTCAGCTCTACGTCGGGACGTGCGTTGGCCTCTACGTCGGGACGTGCGTTGGGCGCTACGTCGGGACGTGCGTTGGGCGCTACGTCGGGATTTAGCTTACTTTCAGCTCTACGTCGGGACGTGCGTTGGGCTCTACGTCGGGACGTGCGTTGGGCTCTACGTCGGGACGTGCGTTGGGCTCTACGTCGGGATTTAGCTTACTTTAAGCTCTATGTCGGGACGTGCGTTGGGCTCTACGTCGGGACGTGCGCTGGCCTCTACGTCGGGACGTGCGCTGGCCTCTACGTCGGGACGTGCGTTGGCCTCTACGTCGGGATTTAGCTTAATTTCAGCTCTACGTCGGGACGTGCGTTGGCCTGTACGTCGGGACGTGCGTTGGCCTCTACGTCGGGATTTAGCTTACTTTCAGCTCTACTTCGGGACGTGCGTTGGGCTCTACGTCCGGATTTAGCTTACTTTCAGCTCTACGTCGGGACGTGCGTTGGGCTCTACGTCGGGACGTGCGTTGGGCTCTACATCGGGACGTGCGTTAAGCTCTACGTCTCTAGTTAGCTAACTTTCAGCTCTACGTCGGGACGTGCGTTGGGCTCTACGTCGGGACGTGCGTTGGGCTCTACGTCGGGACGTGCGTTGGGCTCTACGTCGGGACATGCGTTGGGCTCTACGTCGGGATTTAGCTAACTTTGAGCTCTACGTCGGGACCTGCGTTGGGCTCTACGTCGGGACGTGCGTTGGGCTCTACGTCGGGATTAAGCTTCCTTTCAGCTCTACGTCGGGACGTGCGTTGGGCTCTACGTTGGGACGTGCGTTGGGCTCTACGTTGGGACGTGCGTTGGGCTCTACGTCGGGACGTGCGTTGGGCTCTACGTCTGTAGTTAGCTAACTTTCAGCTCTACGTCGGGACGTGCGTTGGGCTCTACGTGGGGACGTGCGTTGGGCTCTACGTCGGGACGTGCGTTGGGCTCTACGTCTGTAGTTAGCTAACTTTCAGCTCTACGTCGGGACGTGCGTTGGGCTCTACGTGGGGACGTGCGTTGGGCTCTACGTCGGGATTTAGCTAACTTGCAGCTCTACGTCGGGACGTGCGTTGGGCTCTACGTCGGGACGTGCGCTGGGATCTACGTCGGGACGTGCGTTGGGCTATACGTCGGGACGTGCGTTGGGCTCTACGTCGGGACGTGCGTTGGGCTCTACGTCTGTAGTTAGCTAACTTTCAGCTCTACGTCGGGACGTGCGTTGGGCTCTACGTCTGTAGTTAGCTAACTTTCAGCTCTACGTCGGGACGTGCGTTGGGCTCTACGTCGGGACGTGCGTTGGCCTCTACGTCGGGATTTAGCTTCCTTTCAGCTCTACGTCGGGACGTGCGTTGGGCGCTACGTCGAGACGTGCGTTGGGCGCTACGTCGGGACGTGCGTTGGGCGCTACTACGGGACGTGCGTTGGGCGCTACGTCGGGATTTAGCTTGCTTTTAGCTCTACGTCTGGACGTGCGTTGGGCTCTATGTCGGTACGTGCGTTGCGCTCTACGTCGGGACGTGCGTTGGGCTCTACGTCGGGACGTGCGTTGGGCTCTACGTCGGGATTTAGCTTACTTTGTGCTCTACGTCGGGACGTGCGTTGGCCTCTACGTCGGTACGTGCGTTGGCCTCTACGTCGGGATTTAGCTTACTTTCAGCTCTACGTCGGGACGTGCGTTGGCCTCTACGTCGGGACCTGCGTTGGCCTCTACGTCGGGATTTAGCTTACTTTCAGCTCTACGTCGGGACGTGCGTTGGGCTCTACGTCGGGATTTAGCTTCCTTTCAGCTCTACGTCGGGACGTGCGTTGGGCTCTACGTCGGGACGTGCGTTGGGCTCTACGTCGGGACGTGCGTTGGTCTCTACGTCTGTAGTTAGCTAACTTTCAGCTCTACGTCGGGACGTGCGTTGGGCTCTACGTCGGGACGTGCGTTGGGCTCTACGTCGGGACGTGCGTTGTGCTCTACGTCGGGATTTAGCTTTATTTCAGCTCTACGTCGGGACGTGCGTTGGCCTCTACGACGGCATTTAGCTTACTTTCAGCTCTACGTCGGGACGTGCGTTGGGCTCTACATCTGTAGTTAGCTAACTTTCAGCTCTACGTCGGGACGTGCGTTGGGCTCTACGTCTGTAGTTAGCTAACTTTCATCTCTACGTCGGGACGTGCGTTGGGCGCTACGTCGGGATTTAGCTTACTTTCAGCTCTACGTCGGGACGTGCGTTGGTCTCTACGTCGGGACGTGCGTTGGGCTCTACGTTGGGACGTGCGTTGGGCTCTACGTCGGGATTTAGCTTACTTTCAGCTCTACGTCGGGACGTGCGTTGGGCTGTACGTCGGGACGTGCGTTGGGCTCTACGTCGGGACGCGCGTTGGGGTCTACGTCTGTAGTTAGCTAACTTTCAGCTCTACGTCGGGACGTACATTGGGCTCTATGTCGGGACGTGCGTTGGGCTCTACGTTGGGACGTGCGTTGGGCTCTACGTCTGTAGTTAGCTAACTTTCTGCTCTACGTCGGGACGTGCGTTGGGCTCTACGTCTGTAGTTAGCTAACTTTCAGCTCTACGTCGGGACGTGCGTTGGGCGCTACGTCGGGACGTGCGTTGGGCTCTACGTCGGGACGTGCGTTGGGCTCTACGTCGGGACGTGCGTTGGGCTCTACGTCGGGATTTAGCTTACTTTCAGCTCTACGTCGGGACGTGCGTTGGCCTCTACATCGGGACGTGCGTTGGCCTCTAGGTCGGGATTTAGCTTACTTTCAGCTCTACGTCGGGACGTGCATTGGGCGCTACGTCGGGACGTGCGTTGGGCGCTACGACGGGAAGTGCGTTGGGCGGTACTTCGGGATGTGCTTTGGGCGCTACATCGGGATTTAGCTTACTTTCAGCTCTACGTCGGGACGTGCGTTGGGCGCTACGTCGGGACGTGCGTTGGGCTCTACGTCGGGACGTGCGTTGGGCTCTATGTCGGGATTTAGCTTACTTTCAGCTCTATTCGGGACGTGCGTTGGCCTCTACGTCGGGACGTGCGTTGGCCTCTACGTCGGCATTTAGCTTACTTTCAGCTCTACGTTGGGACGTGCGTTGGGCTCTACGTCGGGACGTGCGTTAGGTTCTACGTCGGGACGTGCGTTGGGTTCTACGTCGGGACGTGCGTTGGGCTCTACGTCTGTATTTAGCTAACTTTCTGCTCTACGTCGGGACGTGCGTTGGGCTCTACGTCTGTAGTTAGCTAACTTTCAGCTCTACGTCGGGACGTGCGTTGGGCGCTATGTCGGGACGTGCGTTGGGCTCTACGTCGGGACGTGCGTTGGGCTCTACGTCGGGATTTAGCTTACTTTCAGCTCTACGTTGGGACGTGCGTTGGGCTCTACGTCGGGACGTGCGTTGGGTTCTACGTCGGGACGTGCGTTGAGCTCTACGTCGGGATTTAGCTTACTTTCAGCTCTACGTCGGGACGTGCGTTGGGCTCTACGTCTGTAGTTAGGCAACATTCAGCTCTACGTCGGGACGTGCGTTGGGCGCTACGTCGGGACGTGCGTTGGGCTCTACGTCGGGACGTGCGTTGGGCTCTACGTCTGGACGTGTGTTGGGATATACGTCGGGACGTGCGTTGGGCGCTACTTCGGGACGTGCGTTGGGCTCTACGTCGGGACGTGCGTTGGGCTCTACGTCTGTAGTTAGCTAACTTTCAGCTCTACGTCGGGACGTGCGTTGGGCTCTACGTCTGTAGTTAGCTAACTTTCAGCTCTACGTCGGGACGTGCGTTGGGCTCTACATCTGTAGTTAGCTAACTTTCAGCTCTACGTCGGGACGTGCGTTGGGCGCTACGTCGGGACGTGCGTTGGGCTCTACGTCGGGACGTGCGTTGGGCTCTACGTCTGTAGTTAGCTAAATTTCAGCTCTACGTCGGGATGTGCGTTGGGCTCTACGTCGGGACGTGCGTTGGCCTCTACATCGGGACGTGCGTTGGCCTCTACATCGGGACGTGCCTTGGCCTCTAGGTCGGGATTTAGCTTACTTTCAGCTCTACGTCGGGACGTGCATTGGGCGCTACGTCGGGACGTGCATTGGGCGCTACGACGGGAAGTGCGTTGGGCGGTACTTCGGGATGTGCTTTGGGCGCTACATCGGGATTTAGCTTACTTTCAGCTCTACGTCGGGACGTGCGTTGGGCGCTACGTCGGGACGTGCGTGGGGCTCTACGTCGGGACGTGCGTTGGGCTCTATGTCGGGATTTAGCTTACTTTCAGCTCTATTCGGGACGTGCGTTGGCCTCTACGTCGGGACGTGCGTTGGCCTCTACGTCGGCATTTAGCTTACTTTCAGCTCTACGTTGGGACGTGCGTTGGGCTCTACGTCGGGACGTGCGTTGGGCTCTACGTCGGGACGTGCGTTGGGCTCTACGTCTGTATTTAGCTAACTTTCTGCTCTACGTCGGGACGTGCGTTGGGCTCTACGTCTGTAGTTAGCTAACTTTCAGCTCTACGTCGGGACGTGCGTTGGGCGCTATGTCGGGACGTGCGTTGGGCTCTACGTCGGGACGTGCGTTGGGCTCTACGTCGGGACGTGCGTTGGGCTCTACGTCGGGATTTAGCTTACTTTCAGCTCTACGTTGGGACGTGCGTTGGGCTCTACGTCGGGACGTGCGTTGGGTTCTACGTCGGGACGTGCGTTGAGCTCTACGTCGGGATTTAGCTTACTTTCAGCTCTACGTCGGGACGTGCGTTGGGCTCTACGTCTGTAGTTAGGCAACATTCAGCTCTACGTCGGGACGTGCGTTGGGCGCTACGTCGGGACGTGCGTTGGGCTCTACGTCGGGACGTGCGTTGGGCTCTACGTCTGGACGTGTGTTGGGATATACGTCGGGACGTGCGTTGGGCGCTACTTCGGGACGTGCGTTGGGCTCTACGTCGGGACGTGCGTTGGGCTCTACGTCTGTAGTTAGCTAACTTTCAGCTCTACGTCGGGACGTGCGTTGGGCTCTACGTCTGTAGTTAGCTAACTTTCAGCTCTACGTCGGGACGTGCGTTGGGCTCTACATCTGTAGTTAGCTAACTTTCAGCTCTACGTCGGGACGTGCGTTGCTCGCTACGTCGGGACGTGCGTTGGGCTCTACGTCGGGACGTGCGTTGGGCTCTAAGTCGGGACGTGCGTTGGGCTCTACGTCGCGATTTAGCTTACTTTCAGCTCTACGTCGGGACGTGCGTTGCCCTCTACGTCGGGACGTGCGTTGGCCTCTACGTCGGGACGTGCGTTGGCCTCTAGGTCGGGATTTAGCTTACTTTCAGCTCTACGTCGGGACGTGCATTGGGCGCTACGTCGGGACGTGCGTTGGGCGCTACGTCGGGACGTGCGTTGGGCGGTACTTCGGGATGTGCGTTGGGCGCTCCGTCGGGATTTAGCTTACTTTCAGCTCTACGTCGGGACGTGCGTTGGGCTCTAGGTCGGGACGTGCGTTGGCCTCTACGTCGGCATTTAGCTTACTTTCAGCTCTACGTCGGGACGTGCGTTGGGCTCTACGTCGGGACGTGCGTTGGGCTCTACGTCGGGACGTGCGTTGGGCTCTACGTCGGGACGTGCTTTGGGTTCTACGTCGGGACGTGCGTTGGGATCTACGTCTGTATTTAGCTAACTTTCTGCTCTACGTCGGGACGTGCGTTGGGCTCTACGTCTGTAGTTAGCTAACTTTCAGCTCTACGTCGGGACGTGCGTTGGGCGCTATGTCGGGACGTGCGTTGGGCTCCACGTCGGGACGTGCGTTGGGCTCTACGTCGGGATTTAGCTTACTTTCAGCTCTACGTCGGGACGTGCGTTGGGCTCTACGTCGGGACGTGCGTTGGGCTCTACGTCGGGACGTGCGTTGGGCTCTACGTCGGCACGTGCGTTGGGTTCTACGTCGGGACGTGCGTTGAGCTCTACGTCGGGATTTAGCTTACTTTCAGCTCTACGTCGGGACGTGCGTTAGGCTCTACGTCGGGACGTGCGTTGGGCTCTACGTCGGGACGTGCGTTGGGCTCTACGTCGGGATTTAGCTTACTTTCAGGTCTACGTCGGGACGTGCGTTGGGCTCTACATCTGTAGTTAGCTAACTTTCAGCTCTACGTCATGACGTGCGTTGGCCTCTACGTCGGGACGTGCGTTGGGCTCTACGTCGGGACGTGCGTTGGGCTCTACGTCTGTAGTTAGCTAACTTTCAGCTCTACGTCGGGACGTGCGTTGGGCTCTACATCTGTAGTTAGCTAACTTTCAGCTCTACGTCGGGACGTGCTTTGGGCTCTACATCGGGATTTAGCTTACTTTCAGCTCTACGTCGGGACGTGCGTTGGTCTCTATGTCGGGACGTGCGTTGGGCTCTACGTCGGGACGTGCGTTGGGCTCTACGTCGGGATTTAACTTACTTTCAGCTCTACGTCGGGACGTGCGTTGGGCTGTACGTCGGGACGTGCGTTGGGCTCTACGTCGGGACGTACGTTGGGCTCTACGTCTGTAGTTAGCTAACTTTCAGCTCTACGTCGGGACGTGCGTTGGGCTGTACGTCGGGACGTGCGTTGGGTTCTACGTCGGGACGTGTGTTGAGCTCTACGTCGGGATTTAGCTTACTTTCAGCTCTACGTCGGGACGTGCGTTAGGCTCTACGTCGGGACGTGCGTTGGGCTCTACGTCGGGACGTGCGTTGGGCTCTACGTCGGGATTTAGCTTACTTTCAGGTCTACGTCGGGACGTGCGTTGGGCTCTACATCTGTAGTTAGCTAACTTTCAGCTCTACGTCGGGACGTGCGTTGGGTGCTACGTCGGGACGTGCGTTGGGCTCTACGTCGGGACGTGCGTTGGCCTCTACGTCGGGACGTGCGTTGGGCTCTACGTCGGGACGTGCGTTGGGCTCTACGTTGGGACGTGCGTTGGGCTCCACGTCGGGATTTAGCTTACTTTCAGCTCTACGTCAGGACGTGCGTTGGGCTGTACGTCGGGACGTGCGTTGGGCTCTACGTCGGGACGTGCGTTGGGGTCTACGTCTGTAGTTAGCTAACTTTCAGCTCTACGTCGGGACGTGCATTGGGCTCTATGTCGGGACGTGCGTTGGGCTCTACGTCGGGACGTGCGTTGGGCTCTACGTCGGGATTTAGCTTACTTTCAGCTCTACGTCGGGACGTGCGTTGGGCTCTACGTCGGAACGTGCGTTGGCCTCTACGTTGGGACGTGCGTTGGGCTCTACGTCTGTAGTTAGCTAACTTTCTGCTCTACGTCGGGACGTGCGTTGGGCTCTACGTCTGTAGTTAGGTAACTTTCAGCTCTACGTCGGGACGTGCGTTGGGCGCTACGTCTGGACGTGCGTTGGGCTCTACGTCGGGACGTGCGTTGGGCTCTACGTCGGGACGTGCGTTGGGCTCTACGTCGGGATTTAGCTTACTTTCAGCTCTACGTCGGGACGTGCATTGGCCTCTACGTCGGGACGTGCGTTGGCCTCTACGTCGGGACGTGCGTTGGCCTCTAGGTCGGGATTTATCTTACTTTCAGCTCTACGTCTGGACGTGCATTGGGCGCTACGTCGGGACGTGCGTTGGGCGCTACGTCGGGACGTGCGTTGGGCGGTACTTCGGGATGTGCGTTGGGCGCTACGTCGGGATTTAGCTTACTTTCAGCTCTACGTCGGGACGTGCGTTGGGCTCTAGGTCGGGACGTGCGTTGGGCTCTACGTCAGGACGTGCGTTGGGCTCCATGTCGGGATTTAGCTTACTTTCAGTTCTATTCGGGACGTGCGTTGGCCTCTACGTCGGGATGTGCGTTGGCCTCTACGTCGGCATTTAGCTTACTTTCAGCTCTACGTCGGGACGTGCGTTGGGCTCTACGTCGGGACGTGCGTTGGGCTCTACGTCGGGACGTGCGTTGGGCTCTACGTCGGGACGTGCGTTGGGCTCTACGTCTCTATTTAGCTAACTTTCTGCTCTACGTCGGGACGTGCGTTGGGCTCTACGTCTGTAGTTAGCTAACTTTCAGCTCTACGTCGGGACGTGCGTTGGGCGCTATGTCGGGACGCGCGTTGGGCTCTACGTCGGGACGTGCGTTGGGCTCTACGTCGGGATTCAGCTTACTTTCAGCTCTACGTCGGGACGTGCGTTCGGCTCTACGTCGGGACGTGCATTGGGCTCTACGTCGGGACGTGCGTTGGGCTCTACGTCTGTAGTTAGCTAACTTTCTGCTCTACGTCGGGACGTGCGTTGGGCTCTACGTCTGTAGTTAGGTAACTTTCAGCTCTACGTCGGGACGTGCGTTGGGCGCTACGTCGGGACGTGCGTTGGGCTCTACGTCGGGACGTGCGTTGGGCTCTACGTCGGGACGTGCGTTGGGATATACGTCGGAACGTGCGTTGGGCGCTACTTCGGGACGTGCGTTGGGCTCTACGTCGGGACGTGCGTTGGGCTCTACGTCTGTAGTTAGCTAACTTTCAGCTCTACGTCGGGACGTGCGTTGGGCTCTACGTCTGTAGTTAGCTAACTTTCAGCTCTACGTCGGGACGTGCGTTGGGCTCTACATCTGTAGTTAGCTAACTTTCAGCTCTACGTCGGGACGTGCGTTGGGCGCTACGTCGGGACGTGCGTTGGGCTCTACGTCGGGACGTGCGTTGGGCTCTACGTCTGTAGTTAGCTAACTTTCAGCTCTACGTCGGGACGTGCGTTGGGCTCTACGTCTGCAGTTAGCTAACTTTCAGCTCTACGTCGGGACGTGCGTTGGGCTCTACATTTGTAGTTAGCTAACTTTCAGCTCTACGTCGGGACGTGCGTTGGGCGCTACGTCGGGACGTGCGTTGGGCTCTACGTCGGGACGTGCGTTGGGCTCTACGTCGGGATTTAGCTTACTTTCAGCTCTATGTCGGGACGTGCGTTGGTCTCTACGTCGGGACGTGCGTTGGGCTCTACGTCGGGACGTGCGTTGGGCTCTACGTCGGGATTTAGCTTACTTTCAACTCTACGTCGGGACGTGCGTTGGGCTGTACGTCGGGACGTGCGTTGGGCTCTACGTCGGGACGTGCGTTGGGGTCTACGTCTGTAGTTAGCTAACTTTCAGCTCTACATCGGGACGTGCATTGGGCTCTATGTCGGGACGTGCGTTGGGCTCTACGTCGGGACATGCGTTGGGCTCTACGTCGGGATTTAGCTTACTTTCAGCTCTACGTCGGGACGTGCGTTGGGCTGTACGTCGGAACGTGCGTTGGGCTCTACGTTGGGACGTGCGTTGGGCTCTACGTCTGTAGTTAGCTAACTTTCAGCTCTACGTCGGGACGTGCGTTGGGCGCTACGTCGGGACGTGCGTTGGGCACTACGACGGGACGTGCATTGGGCTCTACGTCGGGATGTGCGTTGGGCTCTACGTCGGGATTTAGCTTACTTTCAGCTCTACGTCGGGACGTGCGTTGGCCTCTACGTCGGGACGTGCGTTGGCCTCTACGTCGGGATTTAGCTTACTTTCAGCTCTACGTCGGGACGTGCGTTGGCCTCTACGTCGGGATTTAGCTTACTTTCAGCTCTACGTCGGGACGTGCGTTGGGCTCTACATCGGGATTTAGATTACTTTCAGCTCTACGTCAGGACGTGCGTTGGGCTCTACGTCGGGACGTGCGTTGGGCTCTACGTCGGGATTTGCGTTGGGCTCTACGTCTGTAGTTAGCTAACTTTCAGCTCTACGCCGGGACGTGCGTTGGGCTCTACGTCGGGACGTGAGTTGGGCTCTACGTCGGGACGTGCGTTGGGCTCTACATCGGGATTTAGCTTCCTTTCAGCTCTACGTCGGGACGTGCGTTGGCCTCTACGTCTGCATTTAGCTTACTTTCAGCTCTACGTCGGGACGTGCGTTGGGCTCTACGTCGGGACGTGCGTTGGGCTCTACGTCGGGACGTGCGTTGGGTTCTACGTCGGGACGTGCGTTGGGCTCTACGTCTGTATTTAGCTAACTTTCTGCTCTACGTCGGGACGTGCGTTGGGCTCTACGTCTGTAGTTAGCTAACTTTCAGCTCTACGTCGGGACGTGCGTTGGGCGCTATGTCGGGACGTGCGTTGGGCTCTACGTCGGGACGTGCGTTGGGCTCTACGTCGGGATTTAGCTTACTTTCAGCTCTACGTCGGGACGTGCGTTGGGCTCTACGTCGGGACGTGCGTTGGGTTCTACGTCGGGACGTGCGTTGGGCTCTACGTCTGTAGTTAGCTAACTTTCTGCTCTACGTCGGGACGTGCTTTGGGCTCTACGTCTGCAGTTAGGTAACTTTCAGCTCTACGTCGGGACGTGCGTTGGGCTCTACGTCGGGACGTGCGTTGGGCTCTACGTCGGGACGTGCGTTGGGCTCTACGTCGGGACGTGCGTTGGGTTCTACGTCGGGACGTGCGTTGAGCTCTACGTCGGGATTTAGCTTACTTTCAGCTCTACGTCGGGACGTGCGTTAGGCTCTACGTCGGGACGTGCGTTGGGCTCTACGTCGGGACGTGCGTTGGGCTCTACGTCGGGATTTAGCTTACTTTCAGGTCTTCGTCGGGACGTGCGTTGGGCTCTACATCTGTAGTTAGCTAACTTTCAGCTCTACGTCGGGACGTGCGTTGGGCGCTACGTCGGGACGTGCGTTGGGCTCTACGTCGGGACGTGCGTTGGCCTCTACGTCGGGACGTGCGTTGGGCTCTACGTCGGGACGCGCGTTGGGCTCTACGTCGGGACGTGCGTTGGGCTCCAAGTCGGGATTTAGCTTACTTTCAGCTCTACGTCGGGACGTGCGTTGGGCTGTACGTCGGGACGTGCGTTGGGCTCTACGTCGGGACGTGCGTTGGGCTCTACGTCTGTAGTTAGCTAACTTTCAGCTCTACGTCGGGACGTGCATTGGGCTCTATGTCGGGACGTGCGTTGAGCTCTACGTCGGGACGTGCGTTGGGCTCTACGTCGGGATTTAGCTTACTTTCAGCTCTACGTCGGGACGTGCGTTGGGCTCTACGTCGAAACGTGCGTTGGGCTCTACGTTGGGACGTGCGTTGGGCTCTACGTCTGTAGTTAGCTAACTTTCTGCTCTACGTCGGGACGTGCGTTGGGCTCTACGTCTGTAGTTAGGTAACTTTCAGCTCTACGTCGGGACGTGCGTTGGGCGCTACGTCGGGACGTGCGTTGGGCTCTACGTCGGGACGTGCGTTGGGCTCTACGTCGGGATTTAGCTTACTTTCAGCTCTACGTCGGGACGTGCGTAGGCCTCTACGTCGGGACGTGCGTTGGCCTCTAGGTCGGGATTTAGCTTACTTTCAGCTCTACGTCGGGACGTGCATTGGGCGCTACGTCGGGACGTGCGTTGGGCGCTACGTCGGGACGTGCGTTGGGCGGTACTTCGGGATGTGCGTTGGGCGCTACGTCGGGATTTAGCTTACTTTCAGCTCTACGTCTGGACGTGCGTTGGGCTCTAGGTCGGGACGTGCGTTGGGCTCTAGGTCGGGACGTGCGTTGGGCTCTACGTCGGGACGTGCGTTGGGCTCTATGTCGGGATTTAGCTTACTTTCAGCTCTATTCGGGACGTGCGTTGGCCTCTACGTCGGGACGTGCGTTGGCCTCTACGTCGGCATTTAGCTTACTTTCAGCTCTACGTCGGGACGTGCGTTGGGCTCTACGTCGGGACGTGCGTTGGGCTCTACGTCGGGACGTGCGTTAGGTTCTACGTCGGGACGTGCGTTGGGTTCTACGTCGGGACGTGCGTTGGGCTCTACGTCTGTATTTAGCTAACTTTCTGCTCTACGTCGGGACGTGCGTTGGGCTCTACGTCTGTAGTTAGCTAACTTTCAGCTCTACGTCGGGACGTGCGTTGGGCGCTATGTCGGGACGTGCGTTGGGCTCTACGTCGGGACGTGCGTTGGGCTCTACGTCGGGATTTAGCTTACTTTCAGCTCTACGTCGGGACGTGCGTTGGGCTCTACGTCGGGACGTGCGTTGGGCTCTACGTCGGGACGTGCGTTGGGCTCTACGTCGGGACGTGCGTTGGGCTCTACGTCTGTAGTTAGCTAACTTTCTGCTCTACGTCGGGACGTGCGTTGGGCTCTACGTCTGTAGTTAGGTAACTTTCAGCTCTACGTCGGGACGTGCGTTGGGCGCTACGTCGGGACGTGCGTTGGGCTCTACGTCGGGACGTGCGTTGGGCTCTACGTCGGGACGTGCGTTGGGATATACGTCGGGACGTGCGTTGGGCGCTACTTCGGGACGTGCGTTGGGCTCTACGTCGGGACGTGCGTTGGGCTCTACGTCTGTAGTTAGCTAACTTTCAGCTCTACGTCGGGACGTGCGTTGGGCTCTACGTCTGTAGTTAGCTAACTTTCAGCTCTACGTCGGGACGTGCGTTGGGCTCTACATCTGTAGTTAGCTAACTTTCAGCTCTACGTCGGGACGTGCGTTGGGCGCTACGTCGGGACGTGCGTTGGGCTCTACGTCGGGACGTGCGTTGGGCTCTACGTCGGGATTTAGCTTACTTTCAGCTCTACGTCGGGACGTGCGTTGGGCTCTACGTCGGGACGTGCGTTGGGCTCTACGTCGGGATTTAGCTTACTTTCAGCTCTACGTCGGGACGTGCGTTGGGCTGTACGTCGGGACGTGCGTTGGGCTCTACGTCGGGACGTGCGTTGGGGTCTACGTCTGTAGTTAGCTAACTTTCAGCTCTACGTCGGGACGTGCATTGGGCTCTATGTCGGGACGTGCGTTGGGCGCTACGTCGGGACGTGCGTTGGGCTCTACGTCGGGATTTAGCTTACTTTCAGCTCTACTTCGGGACGTGCGTTGGGCTCTAGGTCGGAACGTGCGTTGGGCTCTACGTTGGGACGTGCGTTGGGCTCTACGTCTGTAGTTAGCTAACTTTCTGCTCTACGTCGGGACGTGCGTTGGGCTCTACGTCTGTAGTTAGCTAACTTTCAGCTCTACGTCGGGACGTGCGTTGGGCGCTACGTCGGGACGTGCGTTGGGCTCTACGACGGGAAGTGCTTTGGGCTCTACGTCGGGATGTGCGTTGGGCTCTACGTCGGGATTTAGCTTACTTTCAGCTCTACGTCGGGACGTGCGTTGGCCTCTACGTCGGGACGTGCGTTGGCCTCTAGGTCGGGATTTAGCTTACTTTCAGCTCTACGTCGGGACGTGCATTGGGCGCTACGACGGGACGTGCGTTGGGCGCTACGTCGGGACGTGCGTTGGGCGGTACTTCGGGATGTGCGTTGGGCGCTACGTCGGGATTTAGCTTACTTTCAGGTCTACGTCGGGACGTGTGTTGGGCTCTACGTCGGGACGTGCGTTGGGCTCTACGTCTGTAGTTAGCTAACTTTCAACTCTACGTTGGGACGTGCGTTGGGCTCTACGTCTGTAGTTAGCTGACTTTCAGCTCTACGTCGGGACGTGCGTTGGGCTCTACATCTGTAGTTAGCTAACTTTCAGCTCTACGTCGGGACGTGCGTTGGGCGCTACGTCGGAACGTGCGTTGGGCTCTACGTCGGGACGTGCGTTTTGCTCTACGTCGGGACGTGCGTTGGCCTCTACGTCGGGATTTAGCCTACTTTCAGCTCTACGTCGGGACGTGCATTGACCTCTACGTCGGGACGTGCGTTTGCCTCTACGTCGGGACGTGCGTTGGCCTCTACGTCGGGATTTAGCTTACTTTCAGCTCTACGTCGGGACGTGCGTTGGGCTCTAGGTCGGGACGTGCGTTGGGCTCTAGGTCGGGACGTGCGTTGGGCTCTACGTCGGGACGTGCGTTGGGCTCTATGTCGGGATTTAGCTTACTTTCAGCTCTATTCGGGACGTGCGTTGGCCTCTACGTCGGGACGTGCGTTGGCCTCTACGTCGGCATTTAGCTTACTTTCAGCTCTACGTCGGGACGTGCGTTGGGCTCTACGTCGGGACGTGCGTTGGGCTCTACGTCGGGACGTGCGTTAGGTTCTACGTCGGGACGTGCGTTGGGTTCTACGTCGGGACGTGCGTTGGGCTCTACGTCTGTATTTAGCTAACTTTCTGCTCTACGTCGGGACGTGCGTTGGGCTCTACGTCTGTAGTTAGCTAACTTTCAGCTCTACGTCGGGACGTGCGTTGGGCGCTATGTCGGGACGTGCGTTGGGCTCTACGTCGGGACGTGCGTTGGGCTCTACGTCGGGATTTAGCTTACTTTCAGCTCTACGTCGGGACGTGCGTTGGGCTCTACGTCGGGACGTGCGTTGGGCTCTACGTCGGGACGTGCGTTGGGCTCTACGTCTGTAGTTAGCTAACTTACTGCTCTACGTCGGGACGTGCGTTGGGCTCTACGTCTGTAGTTAGGTAACTTTCAGCTCTACGTCGGGACGTGCGTTGGGCGCTACGTCGGGACGTGCGTTGGGCTCTACGTCGCGACGTGCGTTGGGCTCTACGTCGGGACGTGCGTTGGGATATACGTCGGGACGTGCGTTGGGCGCTACTTCGGGACGTGCGTTGGGCTCTACGTCGGGACGTGCGTTGGGCTCTACGTCTGTAGTTAGCTAACTTTCAGCTCTACGTCGGGACGTGCGTTGGGCTCTACGTCTGTAGTTAGCTAACTTTCAGCTCTACGTCGGGACGTGCGTTGGGCTCTACATCTGTAGTTAGCTAACTTTCAGCTCTACGTCGGGACGTGCGTTGGGCGCTACGTCGGGACGTGCGTTGGGCTCTACGTCGGGACGTGCGTTGGGCTCTACGTCGGGATTTAGCTTACTTTCAGCTCTACGTCGGGACGTGCGTTGGGCTCTACGTCGGGACGTGCGTTGGGCTCTACGTCGGGACGTGCGTTGGGCTCTACGTCGGGATTTAGCTTACTTTCAGCTCTACGTCGGGACGTGCGTTGGGCTGTACGTCGGGACGTGCGTTGGGCTCTACGTCGGGACGTGCGTTGGGGTCTACGTCTGTAGTTAGCTAACTTTCAGCTCTACGTCGGGACGTGCATTGGGCTCTATGTCGGGACGTGCGTTGGGCGCTACGTCGGGACGTGCGTTGGGCTCTACGTCGGGATTTAGCTTACTTTCAGCTCTACTTCGGGACGTGCGTTGGGCTCTAGGTCGGAACGTGCGTTGGGCTCTACGTTGGGACGTGCGTTGGGCTCTACGTCTGTAGTTAGCTAACTTTCTGCTCTACGTCGGGACGTGCGTTGGGCTCTACGTCTGTAGTTAGCTAACTTTCAGCTCTACGTCGGGACGTGCGTTGGGCGCTACGTCGGGACGTGCGTTGGGCTCTACGACGGGAAGTGCTTTGGGCTCTACGTCGGGATGTGCGTTGGGCTCTACGTCGGGATTTAGCTTACTTTCAGCTCTACGTCGGGACGTGCGTTGGCCTCTACTTCGGGACGTGCGTTGGCCTCTAGGTCGGGATTTAGCTTACTTTCAGCTCTACGTCGGGACGTGCATTGGGCGCTACGCCGGGACGTGCGTTGGGCGCTACGTCGGGACGTGCGTTGGGCGGTACTTCGGGATGTGCGTTGGGCGCTACGTCGGGATTTAGCTTACTTTCAGGTCTACGTCGGGATGTGCGTTGGGCGCTACGTCGGGATTTAGCTTACTTTCAGGTCTACGTCGGGACGTGTGTTGGGCTCTACGTCGGGACGTGCGTTGGGCTCTACGTCTGTAGTTAGCTAACTTTCAACTCTACGTTGGGACGTGCGTTGGGCTCTACGTCTGTAGTTAGCTGACTTTCAGCTCTACGTCGGGACGTGCGTTGGGCTCTACATCTGTAGTTAGCTAACTTTCAGCTCTACGTCGGGACGTGCGTTGGGCGCTACGTCGGAACGTGCGTTGGGCTCTACGTCGGGACGTGCGTTTTGCTCTACGTCGGGACGTGCGTTGGCCTCTACGTCGGGATTTAGCCTACTTTCAGCTCTACGTCGGGACGTGCATTGACCTCTACGTCGGGACGTGCGTTTGCCTCTACGTCGGGACGTGCGTTGGCCTCTACGTCGGGATTTAGCTTACTTTCAGCTCTACGTCGGGACGTGCGTTGGGCGCTACGTCGGGACGTGCGTTGGGCGCTACTTCGGGACGTGCGTTGGGCGCTACGTCGGTATTTAGCTTACTTTCAGCTCTACGTCTGGACGTGCGTTGGGCTCTATGTCGGGACGTGAGTTGGGCTCTACGTCGGGACGTGCGTTGGGCTCTACGTCGGGATTTAGCTTACTTTCAGCTCTACGTCGGGACGTGCATTGGCCTCTACGTCGGGACGTGCGTTGGCCTCTACGTCGGGATTTAGCTTACTTTCAGCTCTACGTCAGGACGTGCGTTGGCCTCTACATCGGGACGTGCGTTGGGCTCTACGTCGGGATTTAGCTTACTTTCAGCTCTACGTCGGGACGTGCGTTGGGCTCTACGTCGGGACGTGCGTTGGGCTCTACGTCTGTAGTTAGCTAACTTTCAGCTCTACGTCGGGACGTGCGTTGGGCTCTACGTCGGGACGTGAGTTGGGCTCCACGTCGGGACGTGCGTTGGGCTCTACGTCGGGATTTAGCTTACTTTCAGCTCTACGTCGGGACGTGCGTTGGCCTCTACGTCGGCATTTAGATTTCAGCTCTACGTCGGGACGTGCATTGGGCTCTACGTCGGGACGTGCGTTGGGGTCTACGTCGGACGTGCGTTGGGCTCTACGTCTGTAGTTAGCTAACTTTCTGCTCTACGTCGGGACGTGCGTTGGGCTCTACGTCGGGACGTGCATTGGGCTCTACGTCGGGACGTGCGTTGGGCTCTACGTCGGGACACGCGTTGGGCTCTACGTCGCGACGCGCGTTGGGCGGTACTTCGGGATGTGCTTTGAGCGATACGTCGGGATTTAGCTTACTTTCAGCTCTACGTCGGGACGTGCGTTGGGTTCTACGTCGGGACGTGCGTTGAGCTCTACGTCGGGATTTAGCTTAGTTTCAGCTCTACGTCGGGACATGCGTTAGACTCTACGTCGGGACGTGCGTTGGGCTCTACGTCGGGACGTGCGTTGGGCTCTACGACGGGATTTAGCTTACTTTCAGGTCTACGTCGGGACGTGTGTTGGGCTCTACGTCGGGACGTGCGTTGGGCTCTACGTCTGTAGTTAGCTAACTTTCAACTCTACGTTGGGACGTGCGTTGGTCTCTACGTCTGTAGTTAGCTAACTTTCAGCTCTACGTCGGGACGTGCGTTGGGCGCTACGTCGGAAGGTGCGTTGGGCTCTACGTCGGGACGTGCGTTGGGCTCTACATCGGGATTTAGCTTACTTTCAGCTCTACGTCGGGACGTGCGTTGGCCTCTACGTCGGGACGTGCGTTTGCCTCTACGTCGGGACGTGCGTTGGCCTCTACGTCGGGATTTAGCTTACTTTCAGCTCTACGTCGGGACGTGCGTTGGGCGCTACATCGGGACGTGCGTTGGGCGCTACTTCGGGACGTGCGTTGGGCGCTACGTCGGTATTTAGCTTACTTTCAGCTCTACGTCGGGACGTGCGTTGGGCTCTACGTCGGGACGTGCGTTGGGCTCTACGTCGGGATTTAGCTTACTTTCAGCTCTACGTCGGGACGTGCATTGGCCTCTACGTCGGGACGTGCGTTGGCCTCTACGTCGGGATTTAGCTTACTTTCTGCACTACGTCGGGACGTGCGTTGGCCTCTACATCGGGACGTGCGTTGGGCTCTACGTCGGGATTTAGCTTACTTTCAGCTCTACGTCGGGACGTGCGTTGGGCTCTACGTCGGGACGTACGTTGGGCTCTACATCTGTAGTTAGCTAACTTTCAGCTCTACGTCGGGACGTGCGTTGGGCGCTACGTCGGAACGTGCGTTGGGCTCTACGTCGGGACGTGCGTTGGGCTCTACGTCGGGATTTAGCTTACTTTCAGCTCTACGTCGGGACGTGCGTTGGCCTCTACGTCGGGACGTGCGTTTGCCTCTACGTCGGGACGTGCGTTGGCCTCTACGGCGGGATTTAGCTTACTTTCAGCTCTACGTCGGGACGTGCGTTGGGCGCTACACCGGGACGTGCGTTGGGCGCTACTTCGGGACGTGCGTTGGGTGCTACGTCGGTATTTATCTTACTTTCAGCTCTACGTCGGGACGTGCGTTGGGCTCTATGTCGGGACGTGCGTTGGGCTCTATGTCGGGACGTGCGTTGGGCTCTACGTCGGGACGTGCGTTGGCCTCTACGTCGGGATTTAGCTTACTTTCAGCTCTACATCGGGACGTGCGTTGGCCTCTACATCGGGACGTGCGTTGGCCTCTACGTCGGGATTTAGCTTACTTTCAGCTCTACGTCGGGACGTGCGTTGGGCTCTACGTCGGGACGTGCGTTGGGCTCTACGTCTGTAGTTAGCTAACTTTCAGCTCTACGTCGGGACGTGCGTTGGCCTCTACGTCGGGACGTGAGTTGGGCTCCACGTCGGGACGTGCGTTGGGCTCTACGTCGGGATTTAGCTTACTTTCAGCTCTACGTCGGGACGTGCGTTGGCCTCTACGTTGGCATTTAGCTTTCAGCTCTACGTCGGGACGTGCGTTGGGCTCTACGTCGGGACGTGCGTTGGGCTCTACGTCTGTAGTTAGCTAACTTTCAGCTCTACGTCGGGACGTGCGTTGGGCGCTACGTCGGGACGTGAGTTGGGCTCTACGTCGGGACGTGCATTGGGCTCTACGTCGGGACGTGCGTTGGGCTCTACGTCGGGATTTAGGTTACTTTCAGCTTTACGTCGGGACGTGCGTTGGCCTCTACGTCGGGTCACGCGTTGGGCTCTACGTCGCGACGCGCGTTCGGCGGTACTTCGGGACGTGCGTTGGGCTCTACGTCTGTACTTAGCTAACTTTCTGCTCTACGTCGGAACGTGCGTTGGGCTCTACGTCTGTAGTTAGCTAACTTTCAGCTCCACGTCGGGACGTGCGTTGGGCTCTACGTCGGGACGTGCGTTGGGCTCTACGTCGGGACGTGCGTTGGGCTCTAGGTCGGGACGTGCATTGGGCTCTACGTCGGGACGTGCGTTGGGCTCTACGTCTGTAGTTAGCTAACTTTCAGCTCTACGTCGGGACGTCCGTTGGGCGCTACGTCGGGACGTGCGTTGGGCTCTACGTCAGGACGTGCGTTGGGCTCTACGTCGGGATTTAGCTTACTTTCAGCTCTACGTCGGGACGTGCGTTGGCCTCTACGTCGGGACGTGCGTTGGCCTCTACGTCGGGATTTAGCTTACTTTCAGCTCTACGTCGGGACGTGCGTTGGGCTCTACGTCGGGATTTAGCTTACTTTCAGCTCTACGTCGGGACGTGCGTTGGGCTCTACGTCGGGACGTGCGTTGGGCTCTACGTCGGGACGTGCGTTGGGCTCTACGTCTGTAGTTAGCTAACTTTCAGCTCTACGTCGGGACGTGCGTTGGGCTCTACGTCGGGACGTGCGTTGGGCTCTACGTCGGGACGTGCTTTGGGCTCTACGTCTGTAGTTAGCTAACTTTCAGCTCTACGTCGGGACGTGCGTTGGGCTCTACGTCGGGACGTGAGTTGGGCTCTATGTCGGGACGTGCGTTGGGCTCTACGTCGGGATTTAGCTTCCTTTCAGCTCTACGTCGGGGCGTGCGTTGGCCTCTACGTCGGCATTTAGCTTACTTTCAGCTCTACGTCGGGACGTGCGTTGGGCTCTACGTCGGGACGTGCGTTGGGCTCTACGTCGGGACGTGCGTTGGGATATACGTCGGGACGTGCGTTGGGCGCTACTTCGGGACGTGCGTTGGGCTCTACGTCGGGACGTGCGTTGGGCTCTACGTCTGTAGTTAGCTAACTTTCAGCTCTACGTCGGGACGTGCGTTGGGCTCTACGTCTGTAGTTAGCTAACTTTCAGCTCTACGTCGGGACGTGCGTTGGGCTCTACATCTGTAGTTAGCTAACTTTCAGCTCTACGTCGGGACGTGCGTTGGGCGCTACGTCGGGACGTGCGTTGGGCTCTACGTCGGGACGTGCGTTGGGCTCTACGTCGGGATTTAGCTTATATTCAGCTCTACGTCGGGACGTGCGTTGGGCTCTACGTCGGGACGTGCGTTGGGCTCTACGTCGGGATTTAGCTTACTTTCAGCTCTACGTCGGGACGTGCGTTGGGCTGTACGTCGGGACGTGCGTTGGGCTCTACGTCGGGACATGCGTTGGGGTCTACGTCTGTAGTTAGCTAACTTTCAGCTCTACGTCGGGACGTGCATTGGGCTCTATGTCGGGACGTGCGTTGGGCGCTACGTCGGGACGTGCGTTGGGCTCTACGTCGGGATTTAGCTTACTTTCAGCTCTACTTCGGGACGTGCGTTGGGCTCTAGGTCGGAACGTGCGTTGGGCTCTACGTCTGTAGTTAGCTAACTTTCAACTCTACGTTGGGACGTGCGTTGGGCTCTACGTCTGTAGTTAGCTGACTTTGAGCTCTACGTCGGGACGTGCGTTGGGCTCTACATCTGTAGTTAGCTAACTTTCAGCTCTACGTCGGGACGTGCGTTGGGCGCTACGTCGGAACGTGCGTTGGGCTCTACGTCGGGACGTGCGTTTTGCTCTACGTCGGGACGTGCGTTGGCCTCTACGTCGGGATTTAGCCTACTTTCAGCTCTACGTCGGGACGTGCATTGACCTCTACGTCGGGACGTGCGTTTGCCTCTACGTCGGGACGTGCGTTGGCCTCTACGTCGGGATTTAGCTTACTTTCAGCTCTACGTCGGGACGTGCGTTGGGCGCTACGTCGGGACGTGCGTTGGGCGCTACGTCGGGACGTGCGTTGGGCGCTACTTCGGGACGTGCGTTGGGCGCTACGTCGGTATTTAGCTTACTTTCAGCTCTACGTCTGGACGTGCGTTGGGCTCTATGTCGGGACGTGCGTTGGGCTCTACGTCGGGACGTGCGTTGGGCTCTACATCGGGATTTAGCTTACTTTCAGCTCTACGTCGGGACGTGCGTTGGCCTCTACGTCGGGACGTGCGTTTGCCTCTACGTCGGGACGTGCGTTGGCCTCTACGTCGGGATTTAGCTTACTTTCAGCTCTACGTCGGGACGTGCGTTGGGCGCTACATCGGGACGTGCGTTGGGCGCTACTTCGGGACGTGCGTTGGGCGCTACGTCGGTATTTAGCTTACTTTCAGCTCTACGTCGGGACGTGCGTTGGGCTCTACGTCGGGACGTGCGTTGGGCTCTACGTCGGGATTTAGCTTACTTTCAGCTCTACGTCGGGACGTGCATTGGCCTCTACGTCGGGACGTGCGTTGGCCTCTACGTCGGGATTTAGCTTACTTTCTGCACTACGTCGGGACGTGCGTTGGCCTCTACATCGGGACGTGCGTTGGGCTCTACGTCGGGATTTAGCTTACTTTCAGCTCTACGTCGGGACGTGCGTTGGGCTCTACGTCGGGACGTACGTTGGGCTCTACATCTGTAGTTAGCTAACTTTCAGCTCTACGTCGGGACGTGCGTTGGGCGCTACGTCGGAACGTGCGTTGGGCTCTACGTCGGGACGTGCGTTGGGCTCTACGTCGGGATTTAGCTTACTTTCAGCTCTACGTCGGGACGTGCGTTGGCCTCTACGTCGGGACGTGCGTTTGCCTCTACGTCGGGACGTGCGTTGGCCTCTACGGCGGGATTTAGCTTACTTTCAGCTCTACGTCGGGACGTGCGTTGGGCGCTACACCGGGACGTGCGTTGGGCGCTACTTCGGGACGTGCGTTGGGTGCTACGTCGGTATTTATCTTACTTTCAGCTCTACGTCGGGACGTGCGTTGGGCTCTATGTCGGGACGTGCGTTGGGCTCTATGTCGGGACGTGCGTTGGGCTCTACGTCGGGACGTGCGTTGGCCTCTACGTCGGGATTTAGCTTACTTTCAGCTCTACGTCGGGACGTGCGTTGGCCTCTACATCGGGACGTGCGTTGGCCTCTACGTCGGGATTTAGCTTACTTTCAGCTCTACGTCGGGACGTGCGTTGGGCTCTACGTCGGGACGTGCGTTGGGCTCTACGTCTGTAGTTAGCTAACTTTCAGCTCTACGTCGGGACGTGCGTTGGCCTCTACGTCGGGACGTGAGTTGGGCTCCACGTCGGGACGTGCGTTGGGCTCTACGTCGGGATTTAGCTTACTTTCAGCTCTACGTCGGGACGTGCGTTGGCCTCTACGTTGGCATTTAGCTTTCAGCTCTACGTCGGGACGTGCGTTGGGCTCTACGTCGGGACGTGCGTTGGGCTCTACGTCTGTAGTTAGCTAACTTTCAGCTCTACGTCGGGACGTGCGTTGGGCGCTACGTCGGGACGTGAGTTGGGCTCTACGTCGGGACGTGCATTGGGCTCTACGTCGGGACGTGCGTTGGGCTCTACGTCGGGATTTAGGTTACTTTCAGCTTTACGTCGGGACGTGCGTTGGCCTCTACGTCGGGTCACGCGTTGGGCTCTACGTCGCGACGCGCGTTCGGCGGTACTTCGGGACGTGCGTTGGGCTCTACGTCTGTACTTAGCTAACTTTCTGCTCTACGTCGGAACGTGCGTTGGGCTCTACGTCTGTAGTTAGCTAACTTTCAGCTCCACGTCGGGACGTGCGTTGGGCTCTACGTCGGGACGTGCGTTGGGCTCTACGTCGGGACGTGCGTTGGGCTCTAGGTCGGGACGTGCATTGGGCTCTACGTCGGGACGTGCGTTGGGCTCTACGTCTGTAGTTAGCTAACTTTCAGCTCTACGTCGGGACGTGCGTTGGGCGCTACGTCGGGACGTGCGTTGGGCTCTACGTCAGGACGTGCGTTGGGCTCTACGTCGGGATTTAGCTTACTTTCAGCTCTACGTCGGGACGTGCGTTGGCCTCTACGTCGGGACGTGCGTTGGCCTCTACGTCGGGATTTAGCTTACTTTCAGCTCTACGTTGGGACGTGCGTTGGGCTCTACGTCGGGATTTAGCTTACTTTCAGCTCTACGTCGGGACGTGCGTTGGGCTCTACGTCGGGACGTGCGTTGGGCTCTACGTCGGGACGTGCGTTGGGCTCTACGTCTGTAGTTAGCTAACTTTCAGCTCTACGTCGGGACGTGCGTTGGGCTCTACGTCGGGACGTGCGTTGGGCTCTACGTCGGGACGTGCTTTGGGCTCTACGTCTGTAGTTAGCTAACTTTCAGCTCTACGTCGGGACGTGCGTTGGGCTCTACGTCGGGACGTGAGTTGGGCTCTATGTCGGGACGTGCGTTGGGCTCTACGTCGGGATTTAGCTTCCTTTCAGCTCTACGTCGGGGCGTGCGTTGGCCTCTACGTCGGCATTTAGCTTACTTTCAGCTCTACGTCGGGACGTGCGTTGGGCTCTACGTCGGGACGTGCGTTGGGCTCTACGTCGGGACGTGCGTTGGGATATACGTCGGGACGTGCGTTGGGCGCTACTTCGGGACGTGCGTTGGGCTCTACGTCGGGACGTGCGTTGGGCTCTACGTCTGTAGTTAGCTAACTTTCAGCTCTACGTCGGGACGTGCGTTGGGCTCTACGTCTGTAGTTAGCTAACTTTCAGCTCTACGTCGGGACGTGCGTTGGGCTCTACATCTGTAGTTAGCTAACTTTCAGCTCTACGTCGGGACGTGCGTTGGGCGCTACGTCGGGACGTGCGTTGGGCTCTACGTCGGGACGTGCGTTGGGCTCTACGTCGGGATTTAGCTTATATTCAGCTCTACGTCGGGACGTGCGTTGGGCTCTACGTCGGGACGTGCGTTGGGCTCTACGTCGGGATTTAGCTTACTTTCAGCTCTACGTCGGGACGTGCGTTGGGCTGTACGTCGGGACGTGCGTTGGGCTCTACGTCGGGACGTGCGTTGGGGTCTACGTCTGTAGTTAGCTAACTTTCAGCTCTACGTCGGGACGTGCATTGGGCTCTATGTCGGGACGTGCGTTGGGCGCTACGTCGGGACGTGCGTTGGGCTCTACGTCGGGATTTAGCTTACTTTCAGCTCTACTTCGGGACGTGCGTTGGGCTCTAGGTCGGAACGTGCGTTGGGCTCTACGTTGGGACGTGCGTTGGGCTCTACGTCTGTAGTTAGCTAACTTTCTGCTCTACGTCGGGACGTGCGTTGGGCTCTACGTCTGTAGTTAGCTAACTTTCAGCTCTTCGTCGGGACGTGCGTTGGGCGCTACGTCGGGACGTGCGTTGGGCTCTACGACGGGAAGTGCTTTGGGCTCTACGTCGGGATGTGCGTTGGGCTCTACGTCGGGATTTAGCTTACTTTCAGCTCTACGTCGGGACGTGCGTTGGCCTCTACGTCGGGACGTGCGTTGGCCTCTAGGTCGGGATTTAGCTTACTTTCAGCTCTACGTCGGGACGTGCATTGGGCGCTACGCCGGGACGTGCGTTGGGCGCTACGTCGGGACGTGCGTTGGGCGGTACTTCGGGATGTGCGTTGGGCGCTACGTCGGGATTTAGCTTACTTTCAGGTCTACGTCGGGACGTGTGTTGGGCTCTACGTCGGGACGTGCGTTGGGCTCTACGTCTGTAGTTAGCTAACTTTCAACTCTACGTTGGGACGTGCGTTGGGCTCTACGTCTGTAGTTAGCTGACTTTGAGCTCTACGTCGGGACGTGCGTTGGGCTCTACATCTGTAGTTAGCTAACTTTCAGCTCTACGTCGGGACGTGCGTTGGGCGCTACGTCGGAACGTGCGTTGGGCTCTACGTCGGGACGTGCGTTTTGCTCTACGTCGGGACGTGCGTTGGCCTCTACGTCGGGATTTAGCCTACTTTCAGCTCTACGTCGGGACGTGCATTGACCTCTACGTCGGGACGTGCGTTTGCCTCTACGTCGGGACGTGCGTTGGCCTCTACGTCGGGATTTAGCTTACTTTCAGCTCTACGTCGGGACGTGCGTTGGGCGCTACGTCGGGACGTGCGTTGGGCGCTACTTCGGGACGTGCGTTGGGCGCTACGTCGGTATTTAGCTTACTTTCAGCTCTACGTCTGGACGTGCGTTGGGCTCTATGTCGGGACGTGCGTTGGGCTCTACGTCGGGACGTGCGTTGGGCTCTACGTCGGGATTTAGCTTACTTTCAGCTCTACGTAGGGACGTGCATTGGCCTCTACGTCGGGACGTGCGTTGGCCTCTACGTCGGGATTTAGCTTACTTTCAGCTCTACGTCAGGACGTGCGTTGGCCTCTACATCGGGACGTGCGTTGGGCTCTACGTCGGGATTTAGCTTACTTTCAGCTCTACGTCGGGACGTGCGTTGGGCTCTACGTCGGGACGTGCGTTGGGCTCTACGTCTGTAGTTAGCTAACTTTCAGCTCTACGTCGGGACGTGCGTTGGGCTCTACGTCGGGATCGTGAGTTGGGCTCCACGTCGGGACGTGCGTTGGGCTCTACGTCGGGATTTAGCTTACTTTCAGCTCTACGTCGGGACGTGCGTTGGCCTCTACGTCGGCATTTAGATTTCAGCTCTACGTCGGGACGTGCATTGGGCTCTACGTCGGGACGTGCGTTGGGGTCTACGTCGGACGTGCGTTGGGCTCTACGTCTGTAGTTAGCTAACTTTCTGCTCTACGTCGGGACGTGCGTTGGGCTCTACGTCGGGACGTGCATTGGGCTCTACGTCGGGACGTGCGTTGGGCTCTACGTCGGGACACGCGTTGGGCTCTACGTCGCGACGCGCGTTGGGCGGTACTTCGGGATGTGCTTTGAGCGATACGTCGGGATTTAGCTTACTTTCAGCTCTACGTCGGGACGTGCGTTGGGTTCTACGTCGGGACGTGCGTTGAGCTCTACGTCGGGATTTAGCTTAGTTTCAGCTCTACGTCGGGACATGCGTTAGACTCTACGTCGGGACGTGCGTTGGGCTCTACGTCGGGACGTGCGTTGGGCTCTACGACGGGATTTAGCTTACTTTCAGGTCTACGTCGGGACGTGTGTTGGGCTCTACGTCGGGACGTGCGTTGGGCTCTACGTCTGTAGTTAGCTAACTTTCAACTCTACGTTGGGACGTGCGTTGGTCTCTACGTCTGTAGTTAGCTAACTTTCAGCTCTACGTCGGGACGTGCGTTGGGCGCTACGTCGGAAGGTGCGTTGGGCTCTACGTCGGGACGTGCGTTGGGCTCTACATCGGGATTTAGCTTACTTTCAGCTCTACGTCGGGACGTGCGTTGGCCTCTACGTCGGGACGTGCGTTTGCCTCTACGTCGGGACGTGCGTTGGCCTCTACGTCGGGATTTAGCTTACTTTCAGCTCTACGTCGGGACGTGCGTTGGGCGCTACATCGGGACGTGCGTTGGGCGCTACTTCGGGACGTGCGTTGGGCGCTACGTCGGTATTTAGCTTACTTTCAGCTCTACGTCGGGACGTGCGTTGGGCTCTACGTCGGGACGTGCGTTGGGCTCTACGTCGGGATTTAGCTTACTTTCAGCTCTACGTCGGGACGTGCATTGGCCTCTACGTCGGGACGTGCGTTGGCCTCTACGTCGGGATTTAGCTTACTTTCTGCACTACGTCGGGACGTGCGTTGGCCTCTACATCGGGACTTGCGTTGGGCTCTACGTCGGGATTTAGCTTACTTTCAGCTCTACGTCGGGACGTCCGTTGGGCTCTACGTCGGGACGTACGTTGGGCTCTACATCTGTAGTTAGCTAACTTTCAGCTCTACGTCGGGACGTGCGTTGGGCGCTACGTCGGAACGTGCGTTGGGCTCTACGTCGGGACGTGCGTTGGGCTCTACGTCGGGATTTAGCTTACTTTCAGCTCTACGTCGGGACGTGCGTTGGCCTCTACGTCGGGACGTGCGTTTGCCTCTACGTCGGGACGTGCGTTGGCCTCTACGGCGGGATTTAGCTTACTTTCAGCTCTACGTCGGGACGTGCGTTGGGCGCTACACCGGGACGTGCGTTGGGCGCTACTTCGGGACGTGCGTTGGGTGCTACGTCGGTATTTATCTTACTTTCAGCTCTACGTCGGGACGTGCGTTGGGCTCTATGTCGGGACGTGCGTTGGGCTCTACGTCGGGACGTGCGTTGGCCTCTACGTCGGGATTTAGCTTACTTTCAGCTCTACGTCGGGACGTGCGTTGGCCTCTACATCGGGACGTGCGTTGGCCTCTACGTCGGGATTTAGCTTACTTTCAGCTCTACGTCGGGACGTGCGTTGGGCTCTACGTCGGGACGTGAGTTGGGCTCTACGTCTGTAGTTAGCTAACTTTCAGCTCTACGTCGGGACGTGCGTTGGCCTCTACGTCGGGACGTGAGTTGGGCTCCACGTCGGGACGTGCGTTGGGCTCTACGTCGGGATTTAGCTTACTTTCAGCTCTACGTCGGGACGTGCGTTGGCCTCTACGTTGGCATTTAGCTTTCAGCTCTACGTCGGGACGTGCGTTGGGCTCTACGTCGGGACGTGCGTTGGGCTCTACGTCTGTAGTTAGCTAACTTTCTGCTCTACGTCGGGACGTGCGTTGGGCTCTACGTCTGTAGTTAGCTAACTTTCAGCTCTACGTCGGGACGTGCGTTGGGCGCTACGTCGGGACGTGAGTTGGGCTCTACGTCGGGACGTGCATTGGGCTCTACGTCGGGACGTGCGTTGGGCTCTACGTCGGGATTTAGGTTACTTTCAGCTTTACGTCGGGACGTGCGTTGGCCTCTACGTCGGGTCACGCGTTGGGCTCTACGTCGCGACGCGCGTTCGGCGGTACTTCGGGACGTGCGTTGGGCTCTACGTCTGTACTTAGCTAACTTTCTGCTCTACGTCGGGACGTGCGTTGGGCTCTACGTCTGTAGTTAGCTAACTTTCAGCTCCACGTCGGGACGTGCGTTGGGCTCTACGTCGGGACGTGCGTTGGGCTCTACGTCGGGACGTGCGTTGGGCTCTAGGTCGGGACGTGCATTGGGCTCTACGTCGGGACGTGCGTTGGGCTCTACGTCTGTAGTTAGCTAACTTTCAGCTCTACGTCGGGACGTGCGTTGGGCGCTACGTCGGGACGTGCGTTGGGCTCTACGTCAGGACGTGCGTTGGGCTCTACGTCGGGATTTAGCTTACTTTCAGCTCTACGTCGGGACGTGCGTTGGCCTCTACGTCGGGACGTGCGTTGGCCTCTACGTCGGGATTTAGCTTACTTTCAGCTCTACGTCGGGACGTGCGTTGGGCTCTACGTCGGGATTTAGCTTACTTTCAGCTCTACGTCGGGACGTGCGTTGGGCTCTACGTCGGGACGTGCGTTGGGCTCTACGTCGGGACGTGCGTTGGGCTCTACGTCTGTAGTTAGCTAACTTTCAGCTCTACGTCGGGACGTGCGTTGGGCTCTACGTCGGGACGTGCGTTGGGCTCTACGTCGGGACGTGCGTTGGGCTCTACGTCGGGACGTGCTTTGGGCTCTACGTCTGTAGTTAGCTAACTTTCAGCTCTACGTCGGGACGTGCGTTGGGCTCTACGTCGGGACGTGAGTTGGGCTCTATGTCGGGACGTGCGTTGGGCTCTACGTCGGGATTTAGCTTCCTTTCAGCTCTACGTCGGGACGTGCGTTGGCCTCTACGTCGGCATTTAGCTTACTTTCAGCTCTACGTCGGGACGTGCGTTGGGCTCTACGTCGGGACGTGCGTTGGGCTCTACGTCGGGACGTGCGTTGGGCTCTACGTCGGGATTTAGCTTACTTTCAGCTCTACGTCGGGACGTGCGTTTGCCTCTACGTCGGGACACGCGTTGGGCTCTACGTCGCGACGCGCGTTGGGCTCTACGTCTGTAGTTAGCTAACTTTCAGCTCTACGTCGGGACGTGCGTTGGCCTCTACGTCGGGATTTAGCTTACTTTCAGCTCTACGTCGGGACGTGCGTTGGCCTCTACATCGGGACGTGCGTTGGGCTCTACGTCGGGATTTAGCTTACTTTCAGCTCTACGTCGGGACGTGCGTTGGGCTCTACGTCTGTAGTTAGCTAACTTTCAGCTCTACGTCGGGACGTGCGTTGGGCTCTACGTCGGGACGTGAGTTGGGCTCCACGTCGGGACGTGCGTTGGGCTCTACGTCGGGATTTAGCTTACTTTCAGCTCTACGTCGGGACGTGCGTTGGCCTCTACGTCGGCATTTAGCTTTCAGCTCTACGTCGGGACGTGCATTGGGCTCTACGTCGGGACGTGCGTTGGGCTCTACGTCGGGACGTGCGTTGGGCTCTACGTCGGGACGTGCGTTGGGCTCTACGTCTGTAGTTAGCTAACTTTCTGCTCTACGTCGGGACGTGCGTTGGGCTCTACGTCTGTAGTTAGCTATCTTTCAGCTCTACGTCGGGACGTGCGTTGGGCGCTACGTCGGGACGTGCGTTGGGTTCTACGTCGGGACGTGCATTGGGCTCTACATCGGGACGTGCGTTGGGCTCTACGTCGGGATTTAGGTTACTTTCAGCTCTACGTCGGGACGTGCGTTGGCCTCTACGTCGGGACACGCGTTGGGCTATACGTCGCGACGCGCGTTGGGCGGTACTTCGGGATGTGCGTTGGGCGCTGCGTCGGGATTTAGCTTACTTTCAGCTCTACATCGGGACGTGCGTTGGGCTCTAGGTCGGGACGTGCTTTGGGCTCTACGTCGGGACGTGCGTTGTGCTCTACGTCGGGATTTAGCTTAATTTCAGCTCTACGTCGGGACGTGCGTTGGCCTCTACGTCGGGACGTGCGTTGGCCTCTACGTCGGGATTTAGCTTACTTTCAGCTCTACGTCGGGACGTGCGTTGGCCTCTACGTCGGGACGTGCGTTGGCCTCTACGTCGGGATTTAGCTTACTTTCAGCTCTACGTCGGGACCTGCGTTGGGCTCTACGTCGGGATTTAGCTTACTTTCAGCTCTACGTCGGGACGTGCGTTGGGCTCTACGTCGGGACGTGCGTTGGGCTCTACGTCGGGACGTGCGTTGGGCTCTACGTCTGTAGTTAGCTAACTTTCAGCTCTACGTCGGGACGTGTGTTGGGCTCTACGTCGGGACGTGCGTTGGGCTCTACGTCGGGACGTGCTTTGGGCTCTACGTCTGTAATTAGCTAACTTTCAGCTCTACGTCGGGACGTGCGTTGGCCTCTACGTCGGCATTTAGCTTACTTTCAGCTCTACGTCGGGACGTGCGTTGGGCTCTACGTCGGGACGTGCGTTGGGCTCTACGTCGGGACGTGCGTTGGGTTCTACGTCGGGACGTGCGTTGGGCTCTACGTCGGGATTTAGCTTACTTTCAGCTCTACGTCGGGACGTGCGTTGGGCTCTACGTCGGGATTTAGCTTACTTTCAGCTCTACGTCGGGACGTGCGTTGGCCTCTACGTCGGGACACGCGTTGGGCTCTACGTCGCGACGCGCGTTGGGCTCTACGTCTGTAGTTAGCTAACTTTCAGCTCTACGTCGGGACGTGCGTTGGGCTCTACGTCGGGACGTGCGTTGGGCTCTATGTCGGGACGTGCGTTGGGCTCTACGTCGGGATTTATCTTACTTTCAGCTCTACGTCGGAACGTGCATTGGGCGCTACGTCGGGACGTGCGTTGGGCGCTATGTCGGGACGTGCGTTGGGCTCTACGTCGGGACGTGCGTTGGGCTCTACGTCGGGATTTAGCTTACTTTCAGCTCTACGCCGGGACGTGCGTTGGGCTCTACGTCGGGACGTGCGTTGGGCTCTACGTCGGGACGTGCGTTGGGCTCTATGTCTGTAGTTAGCTAACTTTCAGCTCTACGTCGGGACGTGTGTTGGACTCTACGTCGGGACGTGTGTTGGGCTCCACGTCGGGACACGTGTTGGGCTGCATGTCGGGACGTGTGTTTGGCTCTACGTCGGGATTTAGTTACTTTCAGCTCTACGTCGGGACGTGTGTTGGGCTCTACGTCGGGACTTGTGTTGGGCTCTACGTCGCGACGTGTGTTGGACACTGCGTCGGGACGTGTGTTAGGCTCTGCGTCGGGACGTGTGTTGGGCTCTACGTCGGGACGTGCGTTGGGCTCTACGTCGGGACGTGCGTTGGGCCCTACGTCAGTATTTAGGTTAATTTCAGCTCTACGTCGGGACGTGCGTTGGGCTCTACGTCAGGATTTAGCTTACTTTCAGCTCTACGTAGGGACGTGCGTTGGGCTCTACGTCGGGACGTACGTTGGGCTCTACGTTGGGACGTGTGTTGGGCTCTACGTCGGGACGTGCGTTAGGCTCTACGTCTGTAGTTAGCTAACTTTCAGCTCTACGTCGGGACGTGCGTTGGGCTCTGCGTCGGGACGTGCGTTGGGCTGTACGTCGGGACGTGCGTTGGGCTCTACGTCGGGACGTCCGTTGGGCTCTACGTCGGGACGTGTGTTGGGCTCTACGTCGGGATGTGTGTTGGGCTCTACGTCAGGATTTAGGTAAATTTCAGCTCTACGTCGGGTCGTGCGTTGGGCACTACGTCGGGACGTGCGTTGGGCTCTACGTCGGGACGTGCGTTGGGCTCTACGTCGGGACGTGTGTTGGGATCTACATCAGGATTTAGGTTAATTTCAGCTCTACGTCGGGTCGTGTGTTGGGCACTACGTCGGGACGTGTGATGGGCTCTACATCAGGATTTAGCTTACTTTCAGCTCTACGTCGGGACGTGTGTTGGGCTCTACGTCGGGACGTGTGTTGGGCTCTACATCAGGATTTGGATTACTTTCAGCTCTTCGTCGGGACGTGTGTTGGGCTCTACGTCGGGACATGTGTTGGGCTGTACATCAGGATTTAGCTTAATTTTAGCTCTACGTGGGGACGTGTGTTGCGCTCGACATCAGGATTTAGCTTAATTTAGCTCTACGTCGGGAGATGTGTTGGGCTCTACGTCGGGACGTGTGTTGGGCTCTACATCAGGATTTAGATTACTTTCAGCTCTACGTCGGGACGTGTGTTGGGCTCTACGTCGGGACGTGTGTTGGGCTCTACGTCGGGACGTGTGTTGGGCTCTACATCAGGGTTTACCTTACTTTCAGCTCTACGTCGGGACGTGTGTTGGGCTCTACGTCGGGACGTGTGCTGGGCTCTACGGCGGGACGTGTGCTGGGCTCTACATCACGACGTGTGTTGGAGTCTGCCTCGGGACGTGTGTTGGGCTCTACGTCGGGACGTGTGTTGGGATCTACATCAGGACTTAGCTTGTTTTCAGCTCTACGTCGGGACGTGTGTTGGGCTCTACGTCGGGACGTGTGTTGGGCTCTACGTCGGGACGTGTGTTGGGCTCTAGATCAGGATTTATTTTACTTTCAGCTCTACGAGGGGACGTGTGTTGGGCTCGACATCAGGATTTAGCGTACTTTCAGCTCTACATGTGGACGTGTGTTGGGCTCTACGTCGGGACGTGTGTTGGGCTCCACGTCGGGACGCGTGTTGGACTGCATGTCGGGACGTGTGTTGGGCTCTACGTCGGGATTTAGTTACTTTCAGCTCTACGTCGGGACGTGTGTTGGCCTCTACGTCGCGACGTGTGTTGGACTCTACGTCGCGACGTGTGTTGGGCTGTACGTCGCGACGTGTGTTGGGCTCTGCGTCGGGACGTGTGTTGGGCTCTGCGTCGGGACGTGTGTTGGGCTCTGCGTCGGGACGTGTGTTGGGCTCTGCGTCGGGACGTGTGTTGGGCTCTACGTCGGGACGTGTGTTGGGCTCTACGTCGGGACGTGTTTTGGGCACTAGATCAGGATTTATCTTACTTTCAGCTCTACGAGGGGACGTGTGTTGGGCTCGACATCAGGATTTAGCGTACACTCAGCTCTACGTCGGGACGTGTGTTAGCCTCTACGTCGCGACGTGTGTTGGACTCTACGTCACGACGTGTGTTGGGCTGTACGTCGCGACGTGTGTTGGGCTCTGCGTCGCGACGTGTGTTGGGCTCTGCGTCGGGACGTGTGTTGGGCTCTACGTCGGGACGTGTGTTGGGCTCTACGTCGGGACGTGTTTTGGGCACTAGATCAGGATTTATCTTACTTTCAGCTCTACGAGGGGACGTGTGTTGGGCTCGACATCAGGATTTAGCGTACTTTCAGCTCTGCGTGGGTACCTGTGTTGGGCTCTACGTCGGGACGTGTGTTGGGCTCTACGTCGGGATTTAGCTTACTTTCAGCTCTACGTCGGGACGTGCGTTGGGCTCTACGTCGGGACGTGCATTGGGCTCTACGTCGGGACGTGTGTTGGGCTCTGCGTCGGGACGTGTGTTGGGCTCTACGTCGGGATTTAGTTACTTTCAGCTCTACGTCGGGACGTGTGTTGGCCTCTACGTCGGGACTTGTGTTGGGCTCTACGTCGGGACGTGCGTTGGGCTTTACGTCGGGACGTGCGTTGGGCTCTACGTCAGGATTTAGCTTACTTTCAGCTCTACGACGGGACGTGCGTTGGGCTCTACGTCAGGATTTAGCTTACTTTCAGCTCTACGTCGGGACGTGCGTTGGGCTCTACGTCGGGACGTGCGTTGGGCTCTACGTCGGGACGTGTGTTGGGCTCTACGTCGGGACGTGCGTTAGGCTCTACATCTGTAGTTAGCTAACTTTCAGCTCTACGTTGGGACGTGCGTTGGGCTGTACGTCGGGACGTGCGTTGGGCTGTACGTCGGGACGTGCGTTGGGCTCTACGTCGGGACGTGCGTTGGGCTCTACGTCGGGACGTGTGTTGGGCTCTACGTCGGGACGTGTGTTGGGCTCTACGTCGGAACGTGTGTTGAGCTCTATGTCTGTAGTTAGCTAACTTTCATCTCTACGTCGGGACGTGCGTTGGGCTCTACGTCGGGACGTGTGTTGGGATCTACATCAGGATTTAGGTTAATTTCAGCTCTACGTCGGGTCGTCTGTTGGGCACTACGTCGGGACGTGTGATGGGCTCTACATCAGGATTTAGCTTACTTTCAGCTCTACGTCGGGACGTGTGTTGGGCTCTACGTCGGGACGTGCGTTGGGCTCTACGTCGGGACGTGCGTTGGGCTCTACGTCGGGACGTGTGTTGGGATCTACATCAGGATTTAGGTTAATTTCAGCTCTACGTCGGGTCGTGTGTTGGGCACTACGTCGGGACGTGTGATGGGCTCTACATCAGGATTTAGCTTACTTTCAGCTCTACGTCGGGACGTGCGTTGGGCTCTACGTCGGGACGTGTGTTGGGATCTACATCAGGATTTAGGTTAATTTCAGCTCTTCGTCGGGACGTGTGTTGGGCACTACGTCGGGACGTGTGATGGGCTCTACATCAGGATTTAGCTTACTTTTAGCTCTACGTCGGGACGTGTGTTGCGCTCGACATCAGGATTTAGCTTACTTTTAGCTCTACGTCGGGAGATGTGTTGGGCTCTACGTCGGGATTTAGATTACTTTCAGCTCTACGTCGGGACGTGTGTTGGGCTCTACGTCGGGACGTGTGTTGGGCTCTACGTCGGGACGTGTGTTGGGCTCTACGTCGGGACGTGTGTTGGGCTCTACATCAGGGTTTACCTTACTTTCAGCTCTACGTCGGGACGTGTGCTGGGCTCTACGTCGGGACGTGTGCTGGGCTCTACGTCGGGACGTGTGTTGGGCTCTACGTCGGGACGTGGGTTGGACTCTACATCAGGATTTAGCTTACTTTCAGCTCTACGTCGGGACGTGTGTTGGGCTCTACATCAGGATTTAGCTTACTTTCAGCTCTACGTCGGGACGTGTGTTGGGCTCTACATCAGGATTTAGCTTGTTTTCAGCTCTACCTCGGGACGCGTGTTGGGCTGCATGTCGGGACGTGTGTTGGGCTCTACGTCGGGACGTGTGTTGGGCTCCAAGTCGGGACACGTGTTGGGCTGCATGTCGGGACGTGTGTTGGGCTCTGCGTCGGGACGTGTGTTGGGCTCTACGTCGGGATTTAGTTACTTTCAGCTCTACGTCGGGACGTGTGTTGGGCTCTACGTCGGGACGTGCGTTGGGCTCTACGTCGGGACGTGCGTTGGGCTCTATGTCTGTAGTTAGCTAACTTTCAGCTCTACGTCGGGACGTGTGTTGGGCTCTACGTCGGGACGTGTGTTGGGCTCCACGTCGGGACACGTGTTGGGCTGCATGTCGGGACGTGTGTTGGGCTCTACGTCGGGATTTAGTTACTTTCAGCTCTACGTCGGGACGTGTGTTGGGCTCTACGTCGGGACTTGTGTTGGGCTCTACGTCGCGACGTGTGTTGGACACTGCGTCGGGACGTGTGTTAGGCTCTGCGTCGGGACGTGTGTTGGGCTCTACGTCGGGACGTGCGTTGGGCTCTACATCGGGACGTGCGTTGGGCCCTACGTCAGTATTTAGGTTAATTTCAGCTCTACGTCGGGACGTGCGTTGGGCTCTACGTCAGGATTTAGCTTACTTTCAGCTCTACGTAGGGACGTGCGTTGGGCTCTACGTCGGGACGTGCATTGGGCTCTACGTTGGGACGTGTGTTGGGCTCTACGTCGGGACGTGCGTTAGGCTCTACGTCTGTAGTTAGCTAACTTTCAGCTCTACGTCGGGACGTGCGTTGGGCTCTGCGTCGGGACGTGCGTTGGGCTGTACGTCGGGACGTGCGTTGGGCTGTACGTCGGGACGTGCGTTGGGCTCTACGTCGGGACGTGCGTTGGGCTCTACGTCGGGACGTGTGTTGGGCTCTACGTCGGGATGTGTGTTGGGCTCTACGTCAGGATTTAGGTTAATTTCAGCTCTACGTCGGGTCGTGCGTTGGGCACTACGTCGGGACGTGCGTTGGGCTCTACGTCGGGACGTGCGTTGGGCTCTACGTCGGGACGTGTGTTGGGATCTACATCAGGATTTAGGTTAATTTCAGCTCTACGTCGGGTCGTGTGTTGGGCACTACGTCGGGACGTGTGATGGGCTCTACATCAGGATTTAGCTTACTTTTAGCTCTACGTCGGGACGTGTGTTGCGCTCGACATCAGGATTTAGCTTACTTTTAGCTCTACGTCGGGAGATGTGTTGGGCTCTACGTCGGGACGTGTGTTGGGCTCTACATCAGGATTTAGATTACTTTCAGCTCTACGTCAGGACGTGTGTTGGGCTCTACGTCGGGACGTGTGTTGGGCTCTACGTCGGGACGTGTGTTGGGCTCTACATCAGGGTTTACCTTACTTTCAGCTCTACGTCGGGACGTGTGCTGGGCTCTACATCGGGACGTGTGCTGGGCTCTACGTCGGGACGTGTGTTGGGCTCTACGTCGGGACGTGGGTTGGACTCTACATCAGGATTTAGCTTACTTTCAGCTCTACGTCGGGACGTGTGTTGGGCTCTACATCAGGATTTAGCTTACTTTCAGCTCTACGTCGGGACGTGTGTTGGGCTCTACATCAGGATTTAGCTTGTTTTCAGCTCTACCTCGGGACGCGTGTTGGGCTGCATGTCGGGACGTGTGTTGGGCTCTACGTCGGGACGTGTGTTGGGCTCCAAGTCGGGACACGTGTTGGGCTGCATGTCGGGACGTGTGTTGGGCTCTGCGTCGGGACGTGTGTTGGGCTCTACGTCGGGATTTAGTTACTTTCAGCTCTACGTCGGGACGTGTGTTGGGCTCTACGTCGGGACTTGTGTTGGGCTCTACGTCGCGACGTGTGTTGGACTCTGCGTCGGGACGTGTGTTGGGCTCTGCGTCGGGATGTGTGTTGGGCTCTACGGCGGGACGTGCGTTGGGCTCTACGTCGGGACGTGCGTTGGGCTCTACGTCAGGATTTAGCTTACTTTCAGCTCTACGTCGGGACGTGCGTTGGGCTCTACGTCAGGATTTAGCTTACTTTCAGCTCTACGTCGGGACGTGCGTTGGGCTCTACGTCGGGACGTGCGTTGGGCTCTACGTCGGGACGTGTGTTGGGCTCTACGTCGGGACGTGCGTTAGGCTCTACATCTGTAGTTAGCTAACTTTCAGCTCTACGTCGGGACGTGCGTTGGGCTGTACGTCGGGACGTGCGTTGGGCTGTACGTCGGGACGTGCGTTGGGCTGTACGTCGGGACGTGCGTAGGGCTCTACGTCGGGACGTGCGTTGGGCTCTACGTCGGGACGTGCGTTGGGCTCTACGTCGGGACATGTTTTGGGCTCTACGTCGGGACGTGTGTTGGGCTCTACGTCAGGATTTAGGATAATTTCAGCTCTACGTCGGGTCGTGCGTTGGGCACTACGTCGGGACGTGCGTTGGGCTCTACGTCGGGACGTGCGTTGGGCTCTACGTCGGGACGTGCGTTGGGCTCTACGTCGGGACGTGCGTTGGGCTCTACGTCGGGACGTGTGTTGGGATCTACATCAGGATTTAGGTTAATTTCAGCTCTACGTCGGGTCGTGTGTTGGGCACTACGTCGGGACGTGTTTTGGGCTCTACATCAGGATTTAGCTTACTTTCAGCTCTACGTCGGGACGTGTGTTGGGCTCTACGTCGGGAAGTGTGTTGGGCTCTACATCAGGATTTGGATTACTTTCAGCTCTTCGTCGGGACGTGTGTTGGGCTCTACGTCGGGACATGTGTTGGGCTGTACATCAGGATTTAGCTTACTTTTAGCTCTACGTGGGGACGTGTGTTGTGCTCGACATCACGATTTAGCTTACTTTTAGCTCTACGTCGGGAGATGTGTTGGGCTCTACGTCGGGACGTGCGTTGGGCTCTACGTCGGGACGTGCATTGGGCTCTACGTTGGGACGTGTGTTGGGCTCTACGTCGGGACGTGCGTTAGGCTCTACGTCTGTAGTTAGCTAACTTTCAGCTCTACGTCGGGACGTGCGTTGGGCTCTGCGTCGGGACGTGCGTTGGGCTGTACGTCGGGACGTGCGTTGGGCTCTACGTCGGGACGTGCGTTGGGCTCTACGTCGGGACGTGCGTTGGGCTCTACGTCGGGACGTGTGTTGGGCTCTACGTCGGGATGTGTGTTGGGCTCTACGTCAGGATTTAGGTTAATTTCAGCTCTACGTCGGGTCGTGCGTTGGGCACTACGTCGGGACGTGCGTTGGGCTCTACGTCGGGACGTGCGTTGGGCTCTACGTCGGGACGTGTGTTGGGATCTATATCAGGATTTAGGTTAATTTCAGCTCTACGTCGGGTCGTGTGTTGGGCACTACGTCGGGACGTGTGATGGGCTCTACATCAGGATTTAGCTTACTTTTAGCTCTACGTCGGGACGTGTGTTGCGCTCGACATCAGGATTTAGCTTACTTTTAGCTCTACGTCGGGAGATGTGTTGGGCTCTACGTCGGGACGTGTGTTGGGCTCTACATCAGGATTTAGATTACTTTCAGCTCTACGTCAGGACGTGTGTTGGGCTCTACGTCGGGACGTGTGTTGGGCTCTACGTCGGGACGTGTGTTGGGCTCTACATCAGGGTTTACCTTACTTTCAGCTCTACGTCGGGACGTGTGCTGGGCTCTACATCGGGACGTGTGCTGGGCTCTACGTCGGGACGTGTGTTGGGCTCTACGTCGGGACGTGGGTTGGACTCTACATCAGGATTTAGCTTACTTTCAGCTCTACGTCGGGACGTGTGTTGGGCTCTACATCAGGATTTAGCTTACTTTCAGCTCTACGTCGGGACGTGTGTTGGGCTCTACATCAGGATTTAGCTTGTTTTCAGCTCTACCTCGGGACGCGTGTTGGGCTGCATGTCGGGACGTGTGTTGGGCTCTACGTCGGGACGTGTGTTGGGCTCCAAGTCGGGACACGTGTTGGGCTGCATGTCGGGACGTGTGTTGGGCTCTGCGTCGGGACGTGTGTTGGGCTCTACGTCGGGATTTAGTTACTTTCAGCTCTACGTCGGGACGTGTGTTGGGCTCTACGTCGGGACTTGTGTTGGGCTCTACGTCGCGACGTGTGTTGGACTCTGCGTCGGGACGTGTGTTGGGCTCTGCGTCGGGATGTGTGTTGGGCTCTACGGCGGGACGTGCGTTGGGCTCTACGTCGGGACGTGCGTTGGGCTCTACGTCAGGATTTAGCTTACTTTCAGCTCTACGTCGGGACGTGCGTTGGGCTCTACGTCAGGATTTAGCTTACTTTCAGCTCTACGTCGGGACGTGCGTTGGGCTCTACGTCGGGACGTGCGTTGGGCTCTACGTCGGGACGTGTGTTGGGCTCTACGTCGGGACGTGCGTTAGGCTCTACATCTGTAGTTAGCTAACTTTCAGCTCTACGTCGGGACGTGCGTTGGGCTGTACGTCGGGACGTGCGTTGGGCTGTACGTCGGGACGTGCGTTGGGCTGTACGTCGGGACGTGCGTAGGGCTCTACGTCGGGACGTGCGTTGGGCTCTACGTCGGGACGTGCGTTGGGCTCTACGTCGGGACATGTTTTGGGCTCTACGTCGGGACGTGTGTTGGGCTCTACGTCAGGATTTAGGATAATTTCAGCTCTACGTCGGGTCGTGCGTTGGGCACTACGTCGGGACGTGCGTTGGGCTCTACGTCGGGACGTGCGTTGGGCTCTACGTCGGGACGTGCGTTGGGCTCTACGTCGGGACGTGTGTTGGGATCTACATCAGGATTTAGGTTAATTTCAGCTCTACGTCGGGTCGTGTGTTGGGCACTACGTCGGGACGTGTGTTGGGCTCTACATCAGGATTTAGCTTACTTTCAGCTCTACGTCGGGACGTGTGTTGGGCTCTACGTCGGGAAGTGTGTTGGGCTCTACATCAGGATTTGGATTACTTTCAGCTCTTCGTCGGGACGTGTGTTGGGCTCTACGTCGGGACATGTGTTGGGCTGTACATCAGGATTTAGCTTACTTTTAGCTCTACGTGGGGACGTGTGTTGTGCTCGACATCACGATTTAGCTTACTTTTAGCTCTACGTCGGGAGATGTGTTGGGCTCTACGTCGGGACGTGTGTTGGGCTCTACATCAGGGTTTACCTTACTTTCAGCTCTACGTCGGGACGTGTGCTGGGCTCTACGTCGGGACGTGTGCTGGGCTCTAGGTCGGGACGTGTGCTGGGCTCTACGTCGCGACGTGTGTTGGAGTCTGCCTCGGGACGTGTGTTGGGCTCTACGTCGGGACGTGGGTTGGACTCTACATCAGGATTTAGCTTACTTTCAGCTCTACGTCGGGACGTGTGTTGGGCTCTACATCAGGATTTAGCTTGTTTTCAGCTCTACCTCGGGACGTGCGTAGGGCTCTACGTCGGGACGTGCACTGGGCTCTACGTCGGGACGTGCGCTGGGCTCTACGTCGGGACGTGCGTTGGGCTCTACGTCGGGACTTGCGTTGGGCTCTACGTCGGGACGTGCGTTGTGCTCTACATCAGGGTTTAGCTTACTTTCACCTCTACGTCGGGACGTGTGTTGGGCTCTATGTCGGGACGTGTGTTGGGCTCTACGTCGGGACGTGTGTTGGACTCTACGTCGCGACGTGTGTTGGGCTCTACGTCGCGACGTGTGTTGGGCTCTACGTCGCGACGTGTGTTGGGCTCTGCGTCGCGACGTGTTTTGGGCACTAGATCAGGATTTATCTTACTTTCAGCTCTACGAGGGGACGTGTGTTGGGCTCGACATCAGGATTTAGCGTACTTTCAGCTCTACATGGGGACCTGTGTTGGGCTCTACGTCGGGACGTGTGTTGGGCTCCACGTCGGGACGCGTGTTGGGCTGCTTGTCGGGACGTGTGTTGGGCTCTTCGTCGGGACGTGTGTTGCGCTCCACGTCGGGACGCGTGTTGGGCTGCATGTCGGGACGTGTGTTTGGCTCTGCGTCGAGACGTGTGTTGGGCTCTACGTCGGGATTTAGTTACTTTCAGCTCTACGTCGGGACGTGTGTTGGGCTCTACGTCGCGACGTGTGTTGGACTCTGCGTCGGGACGTGTGTTGGGCTCTGCGTCGGGACGTGTGTTGGGCTCTACGTCGCGACGTTTGTTGGGCTCTACATCAGGATTTAGCTTACTTTCAGCTCTACGTCGGGACGTGTGTTGGGCTCTACGTCGGGACGTGTGTTGGGCTCTACGTCGGGACGTGTGTTGGGCTCTACATCAGGATTTAGCTTACATTCAGCTCTACGTCGGGACGTGTGTTGGGCTCTACGTCGGGACGTGTGTTGGGCTCCACGTCGGGACGTGCGTTGGGCTCTATGTCGGGACGTGCGTTGGGCTCTACGTCAGGATTTAGCTTACTTTCAGCTCTACGTCGGGACGTGCGTTGGGCTCTACGTCGGGACGTGCATTGGGCTCTACGTCGGGACGTGCGTTGGGCTCTACGTCGGGACGTGAGTTGGGCTCTACGTCAGGATTTAGCTTACTTTCAGCTCTACGTCGGGACGTGCGTTGGGCTCTACGTCGGGACGTGCGTTGGGCTCTACCTCGGGACGTGCGTTGGGCTCTACGTCAGGATTTAGCTTACTTTCAGCTCTACGTCGGGACATGCGTTGGGCTCTACGTCAGGATTTAGCTTAATTTCAGCTCTACGTAGGGACGTGCGTTGGGCTCTACGTCGGGACGTGTGTTGGGCTCTACGTCGGGACGTGCGTTAGGCTCTACTTCTGTAGTTAGCTAACTTAAAGCTCTACGTCGGGACGTGCGTTGGGCTCTACGTCGGGACGTGCGTTGGGCTCTACGTCGGGACGTGTGTTGGGCTCTACGTCGGGACGTGTGTTGGGCTCTACGTCAGGATTTAGGTTAATTTCAGCTCTACGTCGGGTCGTGCGTTGGGCACTACGTCGGGACGTGCGTTGGGCTCTACGTCGGGACGTGCGTTGGGCTCTACGTCGGGACGTGCGTTGGGCTCTACGTCGGGACGTGTGTTGGGATCTACATCAGGATTTAGGTTAATTTCAGCTCTACGTCGGGTCGTGTGTTGGGCACTACGTCGGGACGTGTGTTGGGCTCTACTTCAGGATTTAGCTTACTTTCAGCTCTACGTCGGGACGTGTGTTGGGCTCTACGTCGGGACGTGTGTTGGGCTCTACATCAGGATTTGGATTACTTTCAGCTCTACGTGGGGACGTGTGTTGCGCTCGAAATCAGGATTTAGTTTACTTTTAGCTCTACGTCGGGAGATGTGTTGGGCTCTACGTCGGGAGATGTGTTGGGCTCTACGTCGGGACGTGTGTTGGGCTCTACATCAGGATTTAGTTACTTTCAGCTCTACGTCGGGACGTGTGTTGGGCTCTACGTCGCGACGTGTGTTGGACTCTACGTCGCGACGTGTGTTGGGCTCTACATCAGGGTTTACCTTACTTTCAGCTCTACGTCGGGACGTGTGCTGGGCTCTACGTCGGGACGTGTGCTGGGCTCTACGTCGGGACGTGTGTTGGGCTCTACGTCGGGACGTGTGTTGGGCTCTACATCAGGATTTGGATTACTTTCAGCTCTACGTGGGGACGTGTGTTGCGCTCGAAATCAGGATTTAGTTTACTTTTAGCTCTACGTCGGGAGATGTGTTGGGCTCTACGTCGGGACGTGTGTTGGGCTCTACATCAGGATTTAGTTACTTTCAGCTCTACGTCGGGACGTGTGTTGGGCTCTACGTCGCGACGTGTGTTGGACTCTACGTCGCGACGTGTGTTGGGCTCTACATCAGGGTTTACCTTACTTTCAGCTCTACGTCGGGACGTGTGCTGGGCTCTACGTCGGGACGTGTGCTGGGCTCTACGTCGCGACGTGTGTTGGAGTCTTCCTCGGGACGTGTGTTGGGCTCTACGTCGGGACGTGTGTTGGACTCTACATCAGGATTTAGCTTACTTTCACCTCTACGTCGGGACGTGTATTGGACTCTACATCAGGATTTAGCTTACTTTCAGCTCTACGTCGGGACGTGTGTTGGGCTCTACATCAGGATTTAGCTTGTTTTCAGCTCTACCTCGGGACGTGCGTTGGGCTCTACGTTGGGACGTGCGCTGGGCTCTACGTCGGGACGTGCGTTGGGCTCTACGTCGGGATGTGCGTTGTGCTCTACATCAGGGTTTAGCTTACATTCACCTCCACGTCGGGACGTGTGTTGGGCTCTACGTCGGGACGTGTGTTGGGCTCTACGTCGGGACGTGTGTTGGGCTCGACATCAGGATTTAGATTACTTTCAGCTCTATCTCGGGACGTGTGTTGGGCTCTACATCAGGATTTAGATTACTTTCAGCCCTACGTCGGGACGTGTGTTGGGCTCCACGTCGGGACGTGTGTTGGGCTCTACATCAGGATTTAGATTACTTTCAGCTCTACGTCGGGACGTGTGTTGGGCTCTACGTCGGGACGTGTGTTGGTCTCTACATCAGGATTTAGCTTATTTTCAGCTCTACGTCGGGACATATGTTAGGGTCTACATCAGGTTTCAGCTTGTTTTCAGCTCTACGTCGGGACGTGTGTTGGGGTCTACGTCGGGACGTGTGTTGGGCTCTATGTCGGGACGTGTGTTGGGGTCTACGTCGGGACGTGTGTTGGTCTCTACGTCGGGACGTGTGTTGGTCTCTACGTCGGGACGTGTGTTGGACTCTACGTCGGGACGTGTGTTGTGCTCTACGTCGCGACGTGTGTTGTGCTCTACGTCGCGACGTGTGTTGGGCTCTACGTCGGGACTTGTGTTGGGCTCTACATCAGGATTTAGCAAACTTTCAGCTCTACGTCGGGAAAAGTGTTATGCTCTTTGTCGGGACGTGTGTTGGTCTCTACATCAGATTTAGGTTTTTTTCAGCTCTACGTCGGGACGTGTGTTGTGCTCTACATCGGGACGTTTGTTGGGCTCTACATCAGGATTTAGCTTACTTTCAGCTCTACGTCGGGACGTGCGTTGGGCTCTACGTCGGGACGTGCATTGGGCTCTACGTCGGGACGTGCGTTGGGCTCTACGTCGGGACGTGAGTTGGGCTCTACGTCAGGATTTAGCTTACTTTCAGCTCTACGTCGGGACGTGCGTTGGGCTCTACGTCGGGACGTGCGTTGGGCTCTACGTCAGGATTTAGCTTACTTTCAGCTCTACGTCGGGACGTGCGTTGGGCTCTACGTCAGGATTTAGCTTAATTTCAGCTCTACGTAGGGACGTGCGTTGGGCTCTACGTCGGGACGTGTGTTGGGCTCTACGTCGGGACGTGCGTTAGGCTCTACTTCTGTAGTTAGCTAACTTAAAGCTCTACGTCGGGACGTGCGTTGGGCTCTACGCCGGGACGTGCGTTGGGCTCTACGTCGGGACGTGTGTTGGGCTCTACGTCGGGACGTGTGTTGGGCTCTACATCAGGATTTAGGTTAATTTCAGCTCTACGTCGGGTCGTGCGTTGGGCACTACGTCGGGACGTGCGTTGGGCTCTACGTCGGGACGTGCGTTGGGCTCTACGTCGGGACGTGCGTTGGGCTCTACGTCGGGACGTGTGTTGGGATCTACATCAGGATTTAGGTTAATTTCAGCTCTACGTCGGGTCGTGTGTTGGGCACTACGTCGGGACGTGTGTTGGGCTCTACATCAGGATTTAGCTTACTTTCAGCTCTACGTCGGGACGTGTGTTGGGCTCTACGTCGGGACGTGTGTTGGGCTCTACATCAGGATTTGGATTACTTTCAGCTCTACGTGGGGACGTGTGTTGCGCTCGAAATCAGGATTTAGTTTACTTTTAGCTCTACGTCGGGAGATGTGTTGGGCTCTACGTCGGGACGTGTGTTGGGCTCTACATCAGGATTTAGGTTACTTTCAGCTCTACGTCGGGACGTGTGTTGGGCTCTATGTCGGGACGTGTGTTGGGCTCTACGTCGTGACGTGTGTTGGGCTCTACATCAGGGTTTACCTTACTTTCAGCTCTACGTCGGGACGTGTGCTGGGCTCTACGTCGGGACGTGTGCTGGGCTCTACGTCGCGACGTGTGTTGGAGTCTGCCTCGGGACGTGTGTTGGGCTCTACGTCGGGACGTGTGTTGGACTCTACATCAGGATTTAGCTTACTTTCACCTCTACGTCGGGACGTGTATTGGACTCTACATCAGGATTTAGCTTACTTTCAGCTCTACGTCGGGACGTGTGTTGGGCTCTACATCAGGATTTAGCTTGTTTTCAGCTCTACCTCGGGACGTGCGTTGGGCTCTACGTTGGGACGTGCGCTGGGCTCTACGTCGGGACGTGCGTTGTGCTCTACATCAGGGTTTAGCTTACTTTCACCTCCACGTCGGGACGTGTGTTGGGCTCTACGTCGGGACGTGTGTTGGGCTCTACGTCGGGACGTGTGTTGGGCTCGACATCAGGATTTAGCTTACTTTCAGCTCTACGTCGGGACGTGTGTTGGGCTCTACGTCGGGACGTGTGTTGGTCTCTACATCAGGATTTAGCTTATTTTCAGCTCTACGTCGGGACATATGTTAGGGTCTACATCAGGTTTCAGCTTGTTTTCAGCTCTACGTCGGGACGTGTGTTGGGGTCTACGTCGGGACGTGTGTTGGGCTCTATGTCGGGACGTGTGTAGGGGTCTACGTCGGGACGTGTGTTGGGGTCTACGTCGGGACGTGTGTTGGTCTCTACATCAGATTTAGTTTTTTTTCAGCTCTACGTCGGGACGTGTGTTTGGCTCTACGTCGGGACGTGTGTTGGGCTCCACGTCGGGATGTGTGTTGGGCTCTACATCAGGTTTAGCTTATATTCAGCTCTACGTCGGGACGTGTGTTGGGCTCTACGTTGGGACGTGTGTTGGGCTCTACGTCGGGACGTGTGTTGGGCTCTACATCAGTGTTTAGCTTACTTTCACCTCTACGTCGGGACGTATGTTGGGCTCTACGTCGGGACGTGTGTTGGGCTCTACGTCGGGACGTGGGTTGGGCTCTACGTCGGGACGTCTGTCGGGCTCTACGTCGGGACATCTGTTGGGGTCTACGTCGTGACATGTGTTGGGCTCTGCGTCGGGACGTGTGTTGGTCTCTACGTCAGGATTTAGCTTACTTTCAGCTCTACGTCGGGACGTGTGTTGGGCTCTACGTCGGGACGTGTGTTGGGCTCTACGTCGGGACGTGTGTTGGGCTCTACATTAGGACTTAGCTTACTTTCGGCTCTACGTCGGGACGTGCGTTGGGCTCTACGTCGGGACGTGCGTTCGGCTCTACGTCGGGACATGCGTTGGGCTCTACATCTGTAGTTAGCTAACTTTCAGCTCTACGTCGGGACGTGCGTTGGGCTCTACGTCGGGACGTGCGTTGGGCTCTACGTCGGGACGTGCGTTGGGCTCTACGTCTATAGTTAGCTAACTTTCAGCTCTACGTCGGGACGTGCGTTGGGCTCTACGTCGGGACGTGCGTTGGGCCCTACGTCGGGACGTGCGTTGGGCCCTATGTCGGGACGTGTGTTGGGTTCTACGTCTGTAGTTAGCTAACGTTCAGCTCTACATCGAGACGTGTGTTGGGCTCTACGTCTGTAGTTAGCTGACTTTCAGCTGTACGTCGGGACGTGTGTTGGGCTCTACATCAGGATTTAGCTTACTTTCAGCTCTACGTCGGGAAGTGTGTTGGGCTCTACATCAGGATTTAGCTTGTTTTCAGCTCTACGTCGGGACGTGTGTTGGGCTCTACGTCGGGACGTGTGTTGGGCTCTACATCAGGTTTAGCTTATATTGAGCTCTACGTCGGGACGTGTGTTGGGCTCTGCATCGGGACGTGTGTTGGGCTCTACATCAGTGTTTAGCTTACTTTCACCTCTACGTCGGGACATGTGTTGGGCTCTACGTCGGGACGTGTGTTGGGCTCTACGTCCGGACGTGTGTTGGGCTCTACGTCGGGACGTGTGTTGGGCTCTACGTCGGGACGTGTGTTGGGCTCTACGTCGGGACGTGTGTTGGGCTCTACATCACGATTTAGAGTACTTTCAGCTCTACGTCGGGACGTGTGTTGGGCTCTACGTCGGGATGTGTGGTGGGCTCTACATGAGGATTTAGCTTACTTTCAGCTCTACGTGGGGACGTGTGTTGGGCTCGACATCAGGATTTGGATTACTTTCAGCTCTTCGTCGGGACGTGTGTTGGGCTCTACGTCGGGACATGTGTTGGGCTCTACATCAGGATTTAGCTTTCTTTCAGGTCTACGTGGGGACGTGTGTTGGGCTCTACGTCGGGACGTGTGTTGGGCTCTACGTCGGGACGTGTGTTGGGCTCTACGTCAGGATTTAGCGTACTTTCAGCTCTACGTCGGGACGTGTGTTGGGCACTACGTCGGGATGTGTGTTGGGCTCTACATCAGGATTTAGCTTACTTTCAGCTCTACGTGGGGACGTGTGTTGGGCACGACATCAGGATTTAGCTTATTTCAGCTCTAATTCGGGACGTGTCTTGGGCTCTACGTCGGGACGTGTGCTGGGCTCTACGTCGGGACGTGTGTTGGGCTCTTCGTCGGGAAGTGTGTTGGGCTCTACGTCTGGATTTAGCTTACTTTCAGCTCTACGTCGGGACGTGTGTTGGGCTCTATGTCGGGACGTGTGTTGGGCTCTACGTCGCGACGTGTGTTGGGCTCTATGTCGGGACGTGTGTTGGGCTATACATCAGGGTTTACCTTACTTTCAGCTCTACGTCGGGACGTGAGTTTGTGTCTACGTCAGGACGTGTGCTGGGCTCTACGTCGGGACGTGTGCTGGTCTCTACGTCGGGATGTGTGCTGGGCTCTACGTCGGAACGTGTGTTGGGCTCTGTGCAGGACGTGTGTTGGGCTCTACATCAGGATTTAGCTTACTTTCAGCTCTACGTCGGGACGTGTGTTGGGCTCTTCGTCGGGACGTGTGTTGGGCTCTACGTCGGGACGTGTGTTGGGGTCAACGTTGGGAAGTGTGTTGGGCTCTACGTCGGGACGAGTGTTGGGCTCTACATCTGTAGTTAGATAACTTTCAGATCTACGTCGGGACGTGTGTTGGGCTCTACGTCGGGACGTGTGTTGGGCTCTACGTCTGGATGTGTTTTGGGCTCTACGTCGGGACGTGTGTTGGGCTCTACGTCGGGACGTGTGTTGGGCTCTACATCTGTAGATAGCTAACTTTCAGCTCTCCGTCGGCACGTGCGTTGCACTCTACGTCGGCACGTGCGTTGGGCTCTACGTCGGGACGTGTGTTGGGCTCTACATCAGGATTTAGCTTAATTTCAGCTCTACGTCGGGAAGTGGGTTGGGCTCTACGTCGGGACGTGTGTTGGGCTCTACGTCGGGACGTGTGTTGGGCTCCATGTCGGGACTTGTGTTGGGCTCTACGTCTGTTGTTAGCTAACTTTCAGCTCTACGTTGGGACGTATGTTGGGCCCTACGTCGGGACGTGTGTTGGGCCCTACGTCGGTACGTATGTTGGGCCCTACGTCGGTACGTGAGTTGGGCCCTACGTCGGGACGTGTGTTGGGTTCTACGTCTGTAGTTAGCTAACGTTCAGCTCTACGTCGAGACGTGTGTTGGGCTCTACGTCTGTAGTTAGCTGACTTTCAGCTGTACGTCGGGTCGTGTGTTGGGCTCTACATCAGGATTTAGCTTACTTTCAGCTCTACGTCGGGACGTGTGTTGGGCTCTACGTCGGGACGTGTGTTGTGTTCTACGTCGGGACGTGTGTTTGGCTCTACATCGGGACATGTGTTGGGCTCTACGTCGGGATGTGTGTTGGGCTCTACATCAGGATTTAGCTTACTTTGAGCTCTTCGTTCGGACGTGTGTTAGGCTCGGCATCAGGATTTAGCTTACTTTCAGGTCTACGTCGGGACGTGTGTTGGGCTCTACGTCGGGACGTGTGTTGGGCTCTACATCAGGATTTAGCGTACTTTCAGCTCCACGTCAAGACGTGTGTTGGTCTCTACGTCGGGATGTGTGTTGGGCTCTACGTCGGGACGTGGGTTGGGCTCTACGTCGGGACGTGGGTTGGGCTCTACGTCGGGACGTGGGTTGGGCTCTACGTCGGGTCGTGTGTTGGGCTCTACATCAGGATTTAGCTTACTTTGAGCTCTTCGTTGGGACGTGTGTTAGGCTCGGCATCAGGATTTAGCTTACTTTCAGGTCTACGTCGGGACGTGTGTTGGGCTCTACGTCGGGACGTGTGTTGGGCTCTACATCAGGATTTATCTTACTTTAAGCTCTACGTCGGGACGTGTGTTGGTCACTACGTTGGGACGTGTGTTGGGCTCTACGCCGGGACGTGTGTTGGGCTCTACGCCGGGACGTGTGTTGGGCTCTACGCCGGGACGTGTGTTGGGCTCTACATCAGGATTTAGCTTACTTTTAGCTCTACGTCGCGACATGTGTTGGGCTCTACGTCGGGACGTGTGTTGGGCTCTATATCAGGATTTAGATTACTTTCATCTCTACGTCGGGACGTGTGTTGGGCTCTACGTCGGGATGTGTGTTGGAGTCTACATCAGGATTTAGCTTACTTTCAGCTCTATGTGGGACGTGTGTTGGGCTCGACATCAGGATTTAGCTTACTTTCAGCTCTTCGTCGGGACGTGTGTTGGGCTCTACGTCGGGACATGTGTTGGGATCTACATCAGAATTTAGCGTACTTTCAGGTCTACGTCGGGATGTGTGTTGGGCTCTACGTCGAGACGTGTGTTGGGCTCTACGTCGGGACATGTGTTGGGCTCTACCTCGGGACGTGTGTTGGGCTCTACGTCGGGACGTGTGTTGGGCTCTACGTCGGGACGTGTGTTGGGCTATATGTCGGGATGTGTGTTGGGCTCTACGTCAGGACGTCTGTTGGGCTCTACGTCGGGATTTAGCTTACTTTCAGCTCTACGTCGGGACATGTGTTGGGCTCTACGTCAGGACGTCTGTTGGGCTCTACATCAGAATTTAGCGTATTTTCAGCTCTACGTCAAGACGTGTGTTGGGCTCTACGTCGGTACGTGTGTTGGGCTCTACGTCGGGACGTGTGTTGGGCTTTGCGTCGCGACAAGTGTTGGACTCTGCGTCGGGACGTGTGTTGGGCTCTACGTCAGGACGTGTGTTGGTCTCTACGTCGGGACATGTGTTGGGCTCTACGTCGGGACATGTGTTGTGCTCTACGTCGGGACTTGTGTTGGGCTCTACGTCAGGACGTGTGTTGGGCTCTACGTCAGGACGTGTGTTGGGCTCTACATCAGGATTTAGCTTTTTTTCAGCTCTACGTGGCGACGTGTGTTGGACTCGACATCAGGGTTTACCTTACTTTCACCTCTACGTCGGGACGTGTGTTGGGCTCTACGTCGGGACGTGTGTTGGGCTCTACATCAGGATTTAGCTTAATTTCAGCTCTACGTCGGGACGTGTGTTGGGCTCTACGTCGGGACGTGTGTTGGGCTCTACGTCGGGACGTGTGTTGGGCTCCATGTCGGGACTTGTGTTGGGCTCTACGTCTGTTGTTAGCTAACTTTCAGCTCTACGTTGGGACGTATGTTGGGCCCTACGTCGGGACGTGTGTTGGGCCCTACGTCGGTACGTGTGTTGGGCCCTACGTCGGTACGTGAGTTGGGCCCTACGTCGGGACGTGTGTTGGGTTCTACGTCTGTAGTTAGCTAACGTTCAGCTCTACGTCGAGACGTGTGTTGGGCTCTACGTCTGTAGTTAGCTGACTTTCAGCTGTACGTCGGGTCGTGTGTTGGGCTCTACATCAGGTTTAGCTTATATTGAGCTCTACGTCGGGACGTGTGTTGGGCTCTACGTCGGGACGTGTGTTGGGCTCTACATCAGTGTTTAGCTTACTTTCACCTCTACGTCGGGACATGTGTTGGGCTCTACGTCAGGACGTGTGTTGGGCTCTACGTCCGGACGTGTGTTGGGCTCTACGTCGGGACGTGTGTTGGGCTCTACGTCGGGACGTGTGTTGTGCTCTACGTCGGGATGTGTGTTTGGCTCTACATCGGGACATGTGTTGGGCTCTACGTCGGGATGTGTGTTGGGCTCTACATCAGGATTTAGCTTACTTTGAGCTCTACGTGGGGACGTGTGTTAGGCTCGGCATCAGGATTTAGCTTACTTTGAGGTCTACGTCGAGACGTGTGTTGGGCTCTACGTCTGTAGTTAGCTGACTTTCAGCTGTACGTCGGGTCGTGTGTTGGGCTCTACGTCGGGACGTGGGTTGGGCTCTACGTCGGGACGTGGGTTGGGCTCTACTTCGGGACGTGGGTTGGGCTCTACATCAGGATTTAGCGTACTTTTAGCTCTACGTCTGGGCGAGTGTTGGGCTCTTCTTCAAGACGTGTGTTGGGCTCTACGTCGGGACGTGGGTTGGGTTCTACGTCGGGACGTGGGTTGGGCTCTACGTCGGGACGTGGGTTGGGTTCTATGTCGGGACGTGTGTTGGGCTCTACATCAGGATTTAGCGTACCTTTAGCTCTACGTCTGGGCGAGTGTTGGGCTCTTCTTCAAGACGTGTGTTGGGCTCTACGTCGGGACGTGTGCTGGGCTCTACGTCGAGACGTGGGTTGGGCTCTACATCAGGATGTAGCGTACTTTTAGCTCTACTTCGGGACGTGTGTTGGGCTCTACGTCGGGACGTGTGCTGGGCTCTACGTCGGGACGTGTGCTGGGCTCTACGTCAGGACGTGTATTGGGCTCTACATCAGGATTTAGCGTACTTTTAGCTCTGCTTCGGGACGTGTGTTGGGCTCTACGTCGGGACGTGTGTTGGGCTCTACATCAGGATTTAGCTTACATTCAGCTCGACGTCGGAACGTGTGTTGGGCTCTACGTCGGGACGTGTGTTGGGCTCTACGTCGGGATTTAGCTTACTTTCAGCTGTACGTCGGGACGTGTGTTGGGCTCTACGTCGGGACGTGTGTTGGGCTCTACGTCGGGACGTGTGTTGGGCTCTACATCAGGATCTAGCATACTTTCAGTTCTACGTCGGGACACGTGTTATGCTCTAAGTTGGGACGTGTGTTGGGCTCTACTTCGGGACGTGTGTTGGGCTCTACGTCGGGACGTGTGTTGGGCTCTACATCAGTATCTAGCATACTTTCAGTTCTACGTCGGGACACGTGTTATGCTCTAAGTCGGGACGTGTGTTGGGCTCTACATCATTTTAGCTTACTTTCAGCTCTACGTCGGGACGTGTGTTGGGCTCTACGTCGGGACGTGTGTTGGGCTCTACATCAGGATTTAGCGTACTTTCAGCTCAACTTAGGGACGTGTGTTGGGCTCTATGTCGGGACGTGTGTTGGGCTCTATGTCGGGACGTGTGTTGGGCTCTACGTCGGGATTTAGCTTACTTTCAGCTCTACGTCGGGACGTGTGTTGGGCTCTATGTCGGGAAGTGTGTTAGGCTCTACGTCGCGACGTGTGTTGGGCTCTACGTCGAGACGTATGTTGGGCTCTATATCAGGGTTCAGCTTACTTTCAGCTCTACGTCGGGACGTGAGTTCGGGTCTACGTCGGGTCGTGTGCTGGGCTCTACGTCGGGACGTGTGTTGGGCTCTACGTTGCGACGTGTTTTGGCCTCTACGTCGGGACGTGTGTTGGGCTCTACATCAGGATTTAGCGTACTTTCAGCTCTACTTCGGGACGTGTGTTGGGCTGTACGTTGGGACGTGTGTTGGGCTCTACATCAGGATTTAGCTTACTTTCAGCTCTACGTCGGACATGTGTTGGGCTCTACGTTGGGACGTGTGTTGGGCTCTATATCAGGATTTAGCTTACTTTCAGCTCTACGTCTGGGCGAGTGTTAGGCTCTACGTCGGGACGTGTGTTGGGCTCTACATCAGGATTTAGCGTACTTTTAGCTCTACTTCCGGACGTGTGTTGGGCTCTAAGTCGGGACGTGTGTTGGGCTCTACATCAGGATTTAGCTTACTTTCAGCTCTACTTCGGGACATGTGTTGGGCTCTACGTTGGGACTTGTGTTGGGCTCTACATCAGGATTTAGCTTACTTTCAGCTCTACGTCTGGGCGAGTGTTGGGATCTAAGTTGGGACGTGTGTTGGGCTCTACATCAGGATTTAGCTTACTTTCAGCTCTATGTGGGGACGTGTGTTTGGCTCTACGTCGGGACGTGTGTTGGGCTCTATATCGGGACATGTGTTGGGCTCTACGTCGGGACGTCTGTTGGGCTCTACGTCGGGACGTGTGTTGGGCTCTACGTCGGGACGTTTGTTGGGCTCTACGTCGGGACGTGGGTTGGGCTCTACGTCGGGATGTGTGTTGGGCTCTACGTCGGGACGTGGGTTGGGCTCTACGTCGTGACGTGGGTTGGGCTCTACGTCGGGACGTGGGTTGGGCTTTACGTCGGGACGTGGGTTGGGCTCTACATCAGGATTTAGCGTACTTTTAGCTCTACGTCTGGGCGAGTGTTGGGCTCTAAGTCGGGACGTGTGTTGGGCTCTACATCAGGATTTAGCTTACTTTCAGCTCTACGTGGGGACGTGTGTTTGGCTCTACGTCGGGACATGTGTTGGGCTCTACATCAGGATTTAGCTTACTTTCAGCTCTACGTCGGGACGTGAGTTCGTGTCTACGTCGGGACGTGTGCTGGGCTCTACGCCGCGACGTGTGCTAGGCTCTACGTCGGGACGTGTGCTGGGCTCTACGCCGCGACGTGTGTTGGGCTCTACGTCGGGACGTGCGTTGGGCTCTACGTCGGGACGTGCGTTGGGCTCTACGTCGGGACGTGTGTTGGGCTCTATGTCGGGACGTGTGTTGGACTCTACGTCGGGATGTGTGTTGGGCTCTACATCAGGATTTAGCTTACTTTCAGCTCTACGTGGGGACGTGTGTTTGGCTCGATATCAGGATTTAGCATACTTTCAGCTCTACGTCGGGACGTGTGTTGGGCTCTACGTGGGGACGTGTGCTGGGCTCTACGTCGGGACGTCTGCTGGGCTCTACGTCGGGACATGTGTTGGGCTCTTCGTCGGGACGTCTGTTGGGCTCTACGTCGGGATTTAGCTTACTTTCAGCTCTACGTCGGGACGTGTGTTGGGCTCTATATCAGGATTTAGCTTGTTTTCAGCTCTACGTCGGGAGGTGTGTTGGGCTCTACGTCGGGACGTGTGTTGGGCTCTACCTCGGGACGTGTGTTGGGCTCTACGTCGGGACGTGTGTTGGGCTCTAGATCAGGATTTAGCTTACTTTCAGCTCTACGAGGGCATGTGTGTTGGGCTCGACATTAGGATTTAGCTTATTATCAGCTGTACGTTGGGACGCGTGTTGGGCTCTACGTCGGGAAGTGTGTTGGGCTCTAGATCAGGATTTAGCTTACTTTCAGCTCTACGTCGGGACATGTGTTGGGCTCTACGTCGGGACGTGTGTTGCGCTCTACGTCGGGACGTGTGTTGGGCTCTACGTCTGGACGCGTGTTGGGCTGCATGTCGGGACGTGTGTTGAGCTCTACGTCGGGACATGTTTTGGGTTCTGCGTCGGGACGTGTGTTGGGCTCTACGTCGCGACGTGTGTTGGGCTCTACGTCGCGACGTGTGTTGGACTCTGCGTCGGGATGTGTGTTGGGTTCTGCGTCGGGACGTGTGTTGGGCTCTACGTCGGGACGTGTGTTGGGCTCTACGTCGGGACGTGTGTTGGGCTCTACATCAGGATTTAGCTTACTTTCAGCTCTACGTCGGGACGTGTGTTGGGCTCTACGTCGGGACGTGTGTTGGGCTCCACATCAGGATTTAGCTTACTTTCAGCTCTACGTCGGGACGTGTGTTGGGCTCTACGTCGGGACGTGTATTGGGCTCTACATCAGGATTTAGCATACTTTCAGCTCTATGTCGGGACGTGTGTTGGGTTCTACGTCGGGACGTGTGTTGCGCTCTACGTCGGGACGAGTGTTGGGTCTACGTCTAGACGAGTGTTGGGCTCTACGTCGGGACGAGTGTTGGGCTCTACGTCGGGACGTGTGTTGGGCTCTTCGTCGGGACGTCTGTTGGGCTCTACGTCGGGATTTAGCTTACTTTCAGCTCTACGTCAGGACGTGTGTTGGGCTCTACATCAGGAATTAGCTTGTTTTCAGCTCTACGTCGGGACGTGTGTTGGGCTCTACGTCGGGACGTGTGTTGGGCTCTACGTCGGGACGTCTGTTGGGCTCTACGTCGGGACGTGTGTTGGGCTCTACGTCGGGACGTGTGTTGGGCTCTACGTCGGAACAGTTGTTGGGCTCTACGTCGGGACGTGTGTTGGGCTCTAGATCAGGATTTAGCTTACTTTCAGCTCTACGAGGGGACGTGTGTTGGGCTCGACATCAGGATTTAGCTTACTTTCAGCTGTACGTTGGGACGCGTATTGGGCTCTACGTCGGGAAGTGTGTTGGGCTCTAGATCAGGATTTAGCTTACTTTCAGCACTACGAGGGGACGTGTGTTGGGCTCGACATCAGGATTTAGCTTACTTTCAGCTCTACGTCGGGACATGTGTTGTGCTCTACGTCGGGACGTGTGTTGGGCTCTACGTCGGGACGTGTGTTGCACTCTACGTCGGGACGAGTGTTTGGCTCTACGTCGGGACGTGTGTTGGGCTCTACGTCGGGACGTGTGTTGGGCTCTAGATCAGGATTTAGCTTACTTTCAGCTCTACGAGGGGACGTGTGTTGGGCTTGACATCAGGATTTAGCTTACTTTCAGCTCTACGTCGGGACGTGTGTTGGGCTCTACGTCGGGACGTGTGTTGGGCTGTACGTCGCGACGTGTGTTGGAGTCTGCCTCGGGACGTGTGTTGGGCTCTACGTCGGGACGCGTGTTGGGGTGCATGTCGGGACGTGTGTTGAGCTCTACGTCGGGACGTGTTTTGGGCTCTACGTCGGGACGTGTGTTGGGCTCTACGTCGGGATTTAGTTACTTTCAGCTCTACGTCGGGATGTGTGTTGGGCTCTACATCGGGACGTCTGTTGGGCTCTACGTCGGGACGTGTGTTGGGCTCTACATCAGGATTTACCTTACATTCAGCTTACGTCGGGATGTGTGTTGGGCTCTACGTCGGGACGTCTGTTGGGCTCTACGTCGGGACGTCTGTTGGGCTCTACATCAGATTTTGCTTACTTTCAGCTCTACGTCGGGACGTGTGCTGGGCTCTACATCAGGATTTAGCTTGTTTTCAGCTCTACGTCGGGACGTGTGTTGGGCTCTACGTCGGGACGTGTGTTGGCCTCTACGTCGGGATGTGTGTTGGGCTCTACGTCGGGATGTGTGTTGGGTTCTACGTCGGAACGTGTGTTGGGTTCTACATCAGGATTTAGCTTACTTTCACCTCTACGTCGGGACGTGTGTTGGGCTCTACGTCGGGACGTGTGTTGGGCTCCATGTCGGGACGTGTGTTGCGCTCTACGTCGGGACGTGTGTTGGGCTCTACGTCGGGACGTGTGTTGGGCTCCATGTCGGGACGTGTGTTGGGTTCTACGTCGGGACGTATGTGGTGGGCTCTACGTCGGGACGTGTGGTGGGCTCTACGGCGGGACGTGTGTTGGGCTCTACATCAGGATTTAGCTTACTTTCAGCTGTACGTCGGGACGTGTGTTGGGCTCTACGTCGGGACGTGTGTTGGGCTCTAAGTCGGGACGTGTGTTGGGCTTCACGTCGGGACGTGTGTTGGGCTCTACATCAGGATTTAGCTTACTTTCAGCTGTACGTCGGGACGTGTGTTGGGCTCTATATCAGGATTTAGCTTACTTTCAGCTGTACGTCGGGAGGTGTGTTGGGCTCTACGTCGAGACATGTGTTGGGCTCTACATCAGGATTTAGCTTACTTTCAGCACTACGAGGGGACGTGTGTTGGGCTCGACATCAGGATTTAGCTTACTTTCAGCTCTACGTCGGGACGTGCGTTGGGCTCTACGTCGGGACGTGCGTTGGGCTCTACGTCAGGACGTGCGTTGGGCTCTACATCAGGATTTAGCGTACTTTCAGCTCTACGTCGGGACGTGTATGGGCTCTACGTCGGGACGTGTGTTGGGTTCTACGTCGCGACGTGTGTTGGGCTCTACGTCGAGACGTATGTTGGGCTCTACATCAGGATTTAGATTACTTTCATCTCTACGTCGGGACGTGTGTTGGGCACTACGTCGGGTCGTGTGTGGGGCTCTACATCAGGATTTAGATTACATTCATCTCTACGTCGGGACGTGTGTTGGGCTCTACGTCGGGACGTGTTTTGGGCTCTACGTCGGGACATGTGTTGGGCTCTGCATCAGGATTTAGCATACTTTCAGCTCTACGTCGGGACGTGTGTTGGGCTCTACATCAGGATTTAGCTTGTTTTCAGCTCTACGTCGGGACGTGTGTTGGGCTCTACGTCGGGACGTGTGTTGGGCTCTACATCAGGACTTAGCTTACTTTCACCTCTACGTCGGGACGTGTGTTGGACTCTACGTTGGGACGTGTGTTGCGCTCTACATCAGGACTTAGCTTACTTTCAGCTCTACGTCGGGACGTGTGTTGGGCTCTACGTCGGGACGTGTGTTGGGCTCTACATCAGGATTTAGCTTACATTCACCTCTACGTCGGGACGTGTGTTGGGCTCTACGTTGGGACGTGTGTTGGGCTCTACGTCGGGACGTTTGTTGGGTTCTACGTCGGGACGTGTGTTGGGCTCTACGTCGGGACGTGTGTTGGGCTCTACGTCGGGACGTGGGTTGGGCCCTACGTCGGGACGTGGGTTGGGCCCTACGTCGGGACGTCTGTTGGGCTCTACGTCGGGATGTGTGTTGGGCTCTATGTCGGGACGTCTGTTGGGCTCTGCGTCGGGACGTGTGTTGGGCTCTGCATCACGATTTAGCTGACTTTCAACTCTACGTGGGACGTGTGTTGGGCTCTGCATCACGATTTAGCTGACTTTCAGCTCTACGTCGGGACGTGTGTTGGGCTCTACGTCGGGACGTGTGTTGGGCGCTACGTCGGACGTGCGTTGGGCTCTACATCGGGACGTGTGTTGGGCTCTACATCGGGATTTAGCTTACTTTCAGCTCTACGTCGGGACATTTGTTGGGCTCTACGTCGGGACGTGTGTTGGGCTCTACATATGGATTTAGCTTACTTTCAGCTCTACGTCGCGACGTGTGTTGGGCTCTGCGTCGTGACGTGTGTTGGGCTCTAAATCAGGATTTAGCTTACTTTCAGCTCTACGTCGGGACGTGTGTTGGGCTCTACATCAGGATTTATCTTACTTTCAGCTCTACGTCGGGACGTGTGTTGGGCTCTACGTCGGGACGTGTGTTGGGCTCTACGTGGGGACGTGAGTTGGGCTCTACGTGGGGACGTGTGTTGGGCTCTACGTGGGGACGTGTGTTGGGCTCTACGTCGGGATGTGTGTTGGGCTCTACGTCGGGACGTGTGTTGGGCTCTACTTCGGGACATGTGTTGTGCTCTACATCAGGATTTAGCTTACTTTCAGCTCTACGTCGGGACGTGTGTTGGGCTCTACATCAGGATTTAGCTTACTTTCAGTTCTACGTCGGGACATGTGTTGGGCTCTACGTCGGGACGTGTGTTGGGCTCTACGTCGGGAAGTGTGTTGGGCTCTACGTCGGGAAGTGTGTTGGGCTCTACATCAAGATTTAGCTTCCTTTCAGCTCTACGTCGTGACGTGTGTTGGGCTCTACGTCGGGACGTGTGTTGGGCTCCACGTCGGGACGTGCCTTGGGCTCTACCTCGGGACGTGTGTTGGGCTCTACGTCGGGACGTGTGTTGGGCTCTACGTCGGGACGTGTGTCGGGCTCTACGTCTGTAGTTAGCTAAATTTCAGCTCTACGTCGGGACGTGCGTTGGGCTCTACGTTGGGACGTGCGTTGGTCTCTACGTGGGGACGTGCGTTGGGCTCTCCGTCGGGACGTGTGTTGGGCTCTATATCAGGATTTAGCTTACTTTCGGCTCTACGTCGGTACGTGTGTTGGGCTCTACGTCGGGAAGTGTGTTGGGCTCTACGTTGGGAAGTGTGTTGGGCTCTAAGTCGGGACGTGTGTTGGGCTCTACGTCGGGAAGTGTGTTGGGCTCTGCATCAAGATTTAACTTCTATTCAGCTCTACGTCGGGACGTGTGTTGGGCTCTACGTCGGGACGTGTGTTGGGCTCTACGTCGGGACGTGTGTTGGGCTCTACATCAGGATTTAGCTTACTTTCAGCTCTACGTCGGGACGTGTGTTGGGCTCTACGTCGGGACGTGTTATGGGCTCTACATCAGGATTTAGCTTACTTTCAGCTCTACGTCGGGACGTGTGTTGGGCTCTACGTCGGGAAGTGTGTTGGGCTATACGTCGGGACGTGTGTTGGGCTCTACGTCGGGAAGTGTGTTGGGCTCTACGTCGGGAAGTGTGTTGGGCTCTACGTCGGGAAGTGTGTTAGGCTCTACATCAAGATTTAGCTTCCTTTCAGCTCTACGTCGTGACGTGTGTTGGGCTCTACGTCGGGACGTGTGTTGGGTTCCACGTCGGGACGTGCGTTGGGCTCTACCTCGGGACGTGTGTTGGGCTCTACGTCGGGACGTGTGTTGGGCTTTACGTCGGGACGTGTGTCGGGCTCTACGTCTGTAGTTAGCTAAATTTCAGCTCTACGTCGGGACGTGCGTTGGGCTCTACGTCAGGACGTGCGTTGGTCTCTACGTCGGTACGTGTGTTGGGCTCTACGTCGGGAAGTGTGTTGGGCTCTACGTCGGGAAGTGTGTTGGGCTCTAAGTCGGAACGTGTGTTGGGCTCTACGTCGGGACGTGTGTTGGGCTCTACATCAGGATTTAGCTTACTTTCAGCTCTACGTCGGGACGTGTGTTGGGCTCTACGTCGGGACTTGTGTTGGGCTCTACATCAGGATTTAGCTTACTTTCAGTTCTACGTCGGGACGTGTGTTGGGCTCTAGGTCGGGAAGTGTGTTGGGCTCTACATCAAGATTTAGCTTCCTTTCAGCTCTACGTCGGGACGTGTGTTGGGCTCTACGTCGGGACGTGTGTTGGGCTCCACGTCGGGACGTGCGTTGGGCTCTACCTCGGGGCGTGTGTTGGGCTCTACGTCGAGACGTGTGTTGGGCTCTACGTCGGGACGTGTGTTGGACTCTACGTCGGGACGTGTGTTGGGCTCTACATCAGGATTTAGCTTACTTTCATCTCTACGTCGGGACGTGTGTTGGGCTCTACGTCGGGAAGTGTGTTGGGCTCTACGTCGGGACGTATGTTGGGCTCTACGTCGGGAAGTGTGTTGGGCTCTACGTCGGGAAGTGTGTTGGGCTCTACATCAAGATTTAGCTTCCTTTCAGCTCTACGTCGGGACGTGTGTTGGGCTCTACGTCGGGACGTGTATTGGGCTCCACGTCGGGACGTGCGTTGGGCTCTACCTCGGGACGTGTGTTGGGCTCTACGTCGGGACGTGTGTTGGGCTCTACGTCGGGACGTGTGTCGGGCTCTGCGTCTGTAGTTAGCTAAATTTCAGCTCTACGTCGGGACGTGCGTTGGGCTCTACGTCGGGACGTGCGTTGGTCTCTACGTCGGGAAGTGTGTTGGGCTCTACGTCGGGAAGTGTGTTGGGCTCTAAGTCGGGACGTGTGTTGGGCTCTACGTCGGGAAGTGTGTTGGGCTCTACATCAAGATTTAGCTTCCATTCAGCTCTACGTCGGGACGTGTGTTGGGCTCTACGTCGGGACGTGTGTTGGGCTCTACGTCGGGACGTGTGTTGGGCTCTACGTCGGGACGTGTGTTGGGCTCTACATCAGGATTTAGCTTACTTTCAGCTCTACGTCGGGACGTGTGTTGGGCTCTACATCAGGATTTAGCTTACTTTCAGCTCTACGTTGGGACGTGTGTTGGGCTCTACGTCGGGACGTGTGTTGGGCTCTACGTTGGGACGTGTGTTGGGCTCTACGTGGGGACGTGTGTTGGGCTCTACGTGGGGACGTGTGTTGGGCTCTACGTCGGGATGTGTGTTGGGCTCTACGTCGGAACGTGTGTTGGGCTCTACTTCGGGACATGTGTTGTGCTCTACATCAGGATTTAGCTTACTTTCAGCTCTACGTCGGGACATGTGTTGGGCTCTACGTCGGGACGTGTGTTGGGCTCTACATCAGGATTTAGCTTACTTTCAGCTCTACGTCGGGACGTGTGTTGGGCTCTACTCGGGACGTGTGTTGGGCTCTACGTCGGGACGTGTGTTGGGCTCTACGTCGGGACGTGTGTTGGGCTCTACAACAGGATTTAGCTTACTTTCAGCTCTACTTCGGGACGTGTGTTGGGCTCTACGTCGGACATGTGTTGGGCTCTAGGTCGGGACGTGTGTTGGGCTCTACGTCGGGACGTGTGTTGGGCTCTACATCAGGATTTAGCTTACTTTCAACTCTACGTCGGGACGTGTGTTGGGCTCTACGTCGGGATGTGTGTTGGGCTCTACGTCGGGACGTGTGTTGGGCTCTACTGCGGGACGTGTGTTGTGCTCTACATCAGGATTTAGCTTACTTTCAGCTCTACGTCGGGACATGTGTTGGGCTCTACGTCGGGACGTGTGTTGGGCTCTACGTCGGACGTGTGTTGGGCTCTACGTCGGGACGTGTGTTGGGCTCTACGTCGGACGTGTGTTGGGCTCTACGTCGGGACGTGTGTTGGGCTCTACATCAGGATTTATCTTACTTTCAGCTCTACGTCGGGACGTGTGTTGGGCTCTACGTCGGGACGTGTGTTGGGCTCTACGTCGGGACGTCTGCTGGGCTCTAAGTCGGGATGTCTGTTGGGCTCTACGTCGGAACGTCTGTTGGGCTCTACGTCGGGACGTCTGTTGGGCTCTATGTCGGGATTTAGCTTAATTTCAGCTCTACGTCGGGACGTGTGTTGGGCTCTACGTCGGGACGTCTGCTGGGCTCTAAGTCGGGACGTGTGTTGGGCTCTACGTCGGAACGTCCGTTGGGCTCTACGTCGGGACGTCCGTTGGGCTCTACGTCAGGACGTCCGTTGGGCTCTACGTCGGGACGTCCGTTGGGCTCTACGTCGGGACGTCCATTGGGCTCTACATCAGGATTTAGCTTACTTTCAGCTCTACGTCGGGACGTGTGTTGGGCTCTACGTCGGGACGTGTGTTGGGCTCTACGTCGGGACGTCTGTTGGGCTCTACGTCGGGACGTCTGTTGGGCTCTACGTCGGGACGTCTGTTGGGCTCTATGTCGGGATTTAGCTTAATTTCAGCTCTACGTCGGGACGTCCGTTGGGCTCTACGTCGGGACGTCCGTTGGGCTCTACGTCGGGACGTCCGTTGGGCTCTACGTCGGGATGTCCGTTGGGCTCTACATCAGGATTTAGCTTACTTTCAGCTCTACGTCGGGACGTGTGTTGGGCTCTACGTCGGGACGTGTTTTGGGCTCTACGTCGGGACGTGTGTTGGGTTCTAAATCAGGATTTAGCTTACTTTCATCTTTACGTCGGGACGTCTGTTGGGCTCTACGTCGTGACGTCCGTTGGGCTCTACGTCGGGACGTCCGTTGGGCTCTACGTCGGGACGTCCGTTGGGCTCTACGTCGGGACGTCCGTTGGGCTCTACGTCGGGACGTCCGTTGGGCTCTACATCAGGGTTTAGCTTACTTTCAGCTCCACGTCGGGACGTCAGTAGGGCTCCACGTCGGGCCGTCCGTTGGGCTCCACGTCGGACGTCCGTAGGGCTCCACGTCGGGACGTCCGTTGGGCTCCACGTCGGGACATCCGTTGGGCTCCACGTCGGGATTTGCTTAATTTCAGCTCTACGTCGGGACGTCCGTTGGGCTCTACGTCGGGACGTCCGTTGGGCTCTACGTCGGGACGTCCGTTGGTCTCTACGTCGGGACGTCCGTTGGGCTCCACATCAGGGTTTAGCTTACTTTCAGCTCTAAGTCGGGACGTGTGTTGGGATCTACATCAGGGTTTAGCTTACTTTCAGCTCTAAGTCGGGACGTCTGTTGGGCTCTACGTCGGGACGTGTGTTGAGCTCTAAATCAGGATTTAGCTTACTTTCAGCTCTACGTCGGGACGTCTGTTGGGCTCTACTTCGGGACGTCTGTTGGGCTCTACGTCGCGACGTCTGTTGGGCTCTAAATCAGGATTTAGCTTACTTTCAGCTCTACGTCGGGACGTGTGTTGGGCTCTACGTCGGGACGTGTGTTGGGCTCTACGTCGGGACGTCTGCTGGGCTCTAAGTCGGGACGTGTGTTGGGCTCTACGTCGGAACGTCCTTTGGGCTCTACGTCGGGACGTCTTTTGGGCTCTATGTCGGGATTTAGCTTAATTTCAGCTCTACGTCGGGACGTCCGTTGGGCTCTACGTCGGGACGTCCGTTGGGCTCTACGTCGGGACGTCCGTTGGGCTCTACGTCGGGACGTCCGTTGGGCTCTACGTCGGGACGTGTGTTGGGCTCTACGTCGGGACATGTGTTGGGCTCTACGTCGGGACGTGTGTTGGGCTCTACGTCGGGACGTCTGCTGGGCTCTAAGTCGGGATGTCTGTTGGGCTCTACGTCGGAACGTCTGTTGGGCTCTACGTCGGGACGTCTGTTGGGCTCTATGTCGGGATTTAGCTTAATTTCAGCTCTACGTCGGGACGTGTGTTGGGCTCTACGTCGGGACGTCTGCTGGGCTCTAAGTCGGGACGTGTGTTGGGCTCTACGTCGGAACGTCCGTTGGGCTCTACGTCGGGACGTCCGTTGGGCTCTACGTCAGGACGTCCGTTGGGCTCTACGTCGGGACGTCCGTTGGGCTCTACGTCGGGACGTCCATTGGGCTCTACATCAGGATTTAGCTTACTTTCAGCTCTACGTCGGGACGTGTGTTGGGCTCTACGTCGGGACGTGTGTTGGGCTCTACGTCGGGACGTCTGTTGGGCTCTACGTCGGGACGTCTGTTGGGCTCTACGTCGGGACGTCTGTTGGGCTCTATGTCGGGATTTAGCTTAATTTCAGCTCTACGTCGGGACGTCCGTTGGGCTCTACGTCGGGACTTCCGTTGGGCTCTACGTCGGGACGTCCGTTGGGCTCTACGTCGGGACGTCCGTTGGGCTCTACGTCGGGATGTCCGTTGGGCTCTACATCAGGATTTAGCTTACTTTCAGCTCTACGTCGGGACGTGTGTTGGGCTCTACGTCGGGACGTGTTTTGGGCTCTACGTCGGGACGTGTGTTGGGTTCTAAATCAGGATTTAGCTTACTTTCATCTTTACGTCGGGACGTCTGTTGGGCTCTACGTCGTGACATCTGTTGGGCTCTACGTCGGGACGTCTGTTGGGCTCTACTTCGGGACGTCTGTTGGGCTCTACGTCGGGACTTGTGTTGGGCTCCACGTCGGGACGTCTGTTGGGCTCCACTTCGGGACGTCTGTTGGGCTCTACATCAGGATTTAGCTTACTTTCAGCTCTACGTCGGGACGTGTGTTGGGCTCCACGTCGGGACGTCCGTTGGGCTCCACATGAGGGTTTAGCTTACTTTCAGCTCTACGTCGGGACGTGTGTTGGGCTCTACGTCGGGACGTGTGTTGGGCTCTTCGTCGGGACGTGTGTTGGGCTCTACGTCGCGACGTCTGTTGGGCTCTACGTCGCGACGTCTGTTGGGCTCTACGTCGCGACGTCTATTGGGCTCTACGTCGCGACGTCTGTTGGGCTCTACGTCGCGACGTCTGTTGGGCTCTACGTCAGGTTTTAGTTTACTTTCAGCTCTACGTCGGGACGTGTGTTGGGCTCTACGTCGGGACGTGTGTTGGGCTCTACGTCGGGACGTGTGTTGGGCTCTTCGTCGGGACGTCTGTTGGGCTCTACGTCGGGACGTCTGTTGGGCTCTACGTCGGGACTTGTGTTGGGCTCTACCTCAGGATTTAATTTAATTTCAGCTCTACGTCGGGACGTGTGTTGGGCTCTACATCAGGATTTAGTTTAATTTCAGCTCTACGTCGGGACGTCTGTTGGGCTCTACGTCGCGACGTCTGTTGGGCTCTAAATCAGGATTTAGCCTACTTTCAGCTCTACGTCGGGACGTCCGTTGGGCTCTACGTCGGGACATCCGTTGGGCTCTACGTCGGGACGTCCGTTGGGCTCTACGTCGGGACGTCCGTTGGGCTCTACGTCGGGACGTCCGTTGGGCTCTACGTCGGGACGTCCGTTGATCTCTACGTCGGGACGTCCGTTGGGCTCTACGTCGGGACGTCCGTTGATCTCTACGTCGGGACGTGTGTTGGGCTCCACGTCGGGACGTCCGTTGGGCTCCACATCAGGATTTAGCTTACTTTCAGCTCTACGTCGGGACGTGTGTTGGGCTCTACGTCGGGACGTGTGTTGGGCTCTACGTCGGGACGTCTGTTGGGCTCTACGTCGGGACGTCTGTTAGGCTCTACGTCGGGACGTCTGTTGGGCTCTACGTCGGGACGTCTGTTGGGCTCTTCGTCGGGACGTCTGTTGGGCTCTACGTCGGGACGTCTGTTGGGCTCTACGTCGGGACGTCTGTTGGGCTCTACGTCGGGACGTCTGTTGGGCTCTACGTCTGGCTGTAGCTCACTTTCGGCTCTACGTCGGAACGTCGCTTGGGCTCTACGTCGGGACGTCTGTTGGGCTGTAAGTCGGGTTGTACTTTGGGTTTTACGTCTGGCTTGAGCTCGCTTTCGGCTCTACGTTGAGACGTCTGTTGGGCTCTACGTCGAAACATCTGTTGGGCTCTACGTCGAAACATCTGTTGGGCTCTACGTCGGGACGTCTGTTGGGCTCTACGTCGGGACGTCTGTTGGGCTCTATGTCGGGATTTAGCTTAATTTCAGCTCTACGTCGGGACGTGTGTTGGGCTCTACGTCGGGACGTGTGTTGGGCTCTACGTCGGGACGTCTGTTGGGCTCTACGTCGGGACCTCTGTTGGGCTCTACATCAGGATTTAGCTTACTTTCAGCTCTACGTCGGGACGTGTGTTGGGCTCTACGTCGGGACGTGTGTTGGGCTCTACGTCGGGACGTGTGTTGGGCTCTACGTCGGGACGTGTGTTGGGCTCTACGTCGGGACGTCTGTTGGGCTCTACGTCGGGACGTCTGTTGGGCTCTACATCAGGATTTAGCTTACTTTCAGCTCTACGTCGGGACGTGTGTTGGGCTCTACGTCTGGACGTCTGTTGGGCTCTACGTCTGGACGTCTGTTGGGCTCTACGTCTGGACGTCTGTTGGGCTCTACGTCGGGACCTCTGTTGGGCTCTACGTCGGGACCTCTGTTGGGCTCTACGTCGGGACCTCTGTTGGGCTCTACGTCGGGATGTCTGGCTTGAGATCGCTTTCGGCTCTGCTTCGGAACATCTGTTGTGCTTTACTTCGGTTCATCTGTTGTGCTTTACTTCGGGACATCTGTTGTGCTTTACTTCGGGACATCTGTTGTGCTTTACTTCGGGACATCTGTTTGGCTCTACGTCGGGACGTCTGTTGGGCTCTAATTTTGTTGTTAGCTCACTTTCAGCTCTACATCGGGACGTAGGTTGGGCTCTACGTCGGGATGTGTGTCGGGCTCTAGATCAGGATTTATCTTTCTTTCAGCTCTACGTCGGGATGTCTTTTGGGCTCTACGTAGGGACGTGTCTTCGGCTCTACGTCGGGACGTGTGTTGGGCTCTACTTCGGGATGTCTGTTGGGCTCTACATCAGGATTTAGCTTACTTTCATCTCTACGTCGGAACGTCTGTTGGGCTCTACGTTGGGACGTCTGTTGGGCTTTATGTCGGGACAACTGTTGATCTCTACGTCGGGATATGTGTTGGGCTCTACGTCAGTAGTTACCTAACTTTCTGCTCTACATCGGAACATCTTTTGGGCTCTGCGTCGGGACGTCTGTTGGGCTCTACATCTCGATGTCTGGTTTAAGCTCACTTTCGGATCTGCGTCGGGACGTCTATTGTGCTTTACTTCGGGACATCTGTTGTGCTCTACGTCGGGACGTCTGTTGCGCTCTAAGTCTGTTGTTACCTCACATTCACCTGTACGTCGGAAAGTAGGTTGGGCTCTACGTCGGGATTTTTTTGGACTCTAGATCAGGATTTAGCTTACTTTAAGCTCTACGTCGGAACGTCTGTTGGGCTCTACGTTGGGACGTCTGTTGGGCTCTACGTTGGGACGTCTCTTGAGCTCTACGTTGGGATTTCTGGCTTGAGCTCGCTTTTGGCTCTACGTTGGAAAGTCTGTTGGGCTTTATGTCGGGTCATCAGTTGATCTCTACGTCGGGACATGTGTTGGGCTCTACATCTGTTGTTAGCTAACTTTCAGCTCTACGTCGGAACATCTGTTGGGATTTACCTCGGGACTTGTGTTGGGCACTACTTCCGGACGTCTGTTGAGCTCTAAGTCGGGACGTCTGGCTTGAGCTCGCTTTCGGCTCTACGTCGGGACGTCTGTTGTGTTTTACTTCGGGACATCTGTTCTGCTCTACGTCGGGATGTCTGTTGGGCTCTAATTTTGTTGTTAGCTCATATTCAGTTCTATGTCGAGACTTGTTTTCGGCTCTACGTCGGGACGTGTGTTGCGCTCTACATCAGGATTAACTTACTTTCAGCTCTATGTTGGGATGTCTGTTGGGCTCTACGTTGGGACGTCTGTTGAGCTCTACGTCGGGATGTCTGGCTTGCTCTCGCTTTTGGCTCTACGTCGGGACATCTGTTGGGCATTATGTCGAGACATCTGTTGATCTCTACGTCGGGACGTGTGTTGGGCTCTAAGTCAGTAGTTACCTAACTTTCAGCTCTAAATAGGAACATCTGTTGGGATTTACCTCGGGACTTGTGTTGGGCACTATATCCGGACGTCTGTTGAGCTCTATGTCGGGACATCTGGCTTGACCTCGCTTTCTGCTCTACGTTGGGACGTCTGTTGTGCTTTACTTCGGGACATCTGTTCGGCTCTACTTCGGGACGTCTGTTGGGCTCTATGTAGGGACGTGTGCTCGGCTCTACGTCGGGATGTGTGTTGGGCTCTACAACAGGATTGTGCTTACTTTCAGCTCTACGTCGGAACGTCTTTTGGGCTCTACGTTGGAACATCTGTTGGGCTTTATGTTGTGACAGCCGTTGGTCTCTACGTCGGGAATTGTGTTCGGCTCTACGTCAGTAGATAGCTAACTTTCAGCTCTACATCGGAACATCTGTTGGGCTCTACGTCGGGACGTGTGTTGGGCTCTACGTCTAGATGTCTGTTGGGCTCTACATCAGGATTTAGCTTACTTTCAGCTCTACATTGGAACATTTGTTGGGCTCTACGTCGGGACGTGTCTTGGGCTCTACATTGGGATTTCTGGCTTGAGCTCACTTTTAGCTCTACGTCAGGAAGTCTTTTTGGCTTTATGTCGGGACATCTGTTGATCTCTACGTCGGGACGTGTGTTGGGTTCTAATTTAAGAAAAAAATTGTTCTATGTTCCGACGGAGAGCTGAAAGTGAGCAAAAGTTGAAAGTAGAGCCCAAGAGGCGTCCGGACGTAGAGCCCAACAGACGTCCCAACGTATTGCTGAAAGTAAGCTAAATCCTGATTTAGAGAGCAACAAACCTGCCGAAGTAGAGCCAAACACATGTCCCGACATAGAGCCCAACACACGTCCCGACGTAGAGCCCAACACACATCCCGATGTAGAGCTGAAAGTTAGCTAACTACAGACGTAGAGCGCAAGACACGTCCCGACGTAGAGATCAACAGATGTCCCGACATAAAGCCCAACAGACGTCCCGACGTAGAGCTAAAAGCGAGCACAATCCAGAAATCCCGTAGTAGAGCTCAACAGATGTCCCAACGTAGAGCACAACAGATGTTCCGATGTAGAGCTGAAAGTTAGCTAAATCCTGATGTAGAGCCCAACAGACATCCCGACGTAGAGCCGAACACACGTCCCAACATAGAGCCCCAAAGACGTCCCGACGTAGAGCCCAACAGATGTTCCGATGTAGAGCTGAAAGTTAGCTAAATCCTGATGTAGAGCTCAACAGACATACCAACGTAGAGCCGAACACACCTCCCGACGTAGAGCCCAACAGACGTCCCGACGTAGAGCCCAACAGACGTTCCGATGTAGAGCTGAATGTGAGCTAACAACAAAATTAGAGCCCAACAGACGTCCCGACGTAGAGCCCAACAGACGTTCCGATGTAGAGCTGAATGTGAGCTAACAACAAAATTAGAGCCCAACAGACGTCCCGACGTAGAGCACAACAGATGTTCTGACGTAGAGCTGAAAGTTAGCTAACGACGGACGTAGAGCCCAACACACGTCCCAACGTAGAGATCAACAGATATCCCGACGTAAATCTCAACAGACGTCCCGACGTAGAGCCAAAAGCGAGCTCAAGCCAGACATCCCGATGTAGAGCTCAACAGACGTCCCGACGTAGAGCCGAAGAGATGTCCTGAAGTAAAGCACAACAGATGTTCCGAAGTAGAGCCGAAAGCGAGTTCAAGCCAGACGTCCCGACGTAGAGCCCAACAGACGTCCCGACGTAGAGCCCAACAGACGTCCCGACGTAGAGCCCAACAGACGTCCCGACGTAGAGCCCAACAGATGTTCTGATGTAGAGCTGAAAGTTAGCTAAGTACATACGTAGAGCCCAACACACGTCCCGAAGTAGAGATCAACAGATGTCCCGACATAAAGCCCAACAGACGTCCCGACGTAGAGCCCAACAGACGTTCCGACGTAGAGCTGAAAGTAAGCTAAATCCTGATATAGAGCCCAACAGACATCTTGACGTAGAGCGGAACACACGTCCCGACGTAGAGCCCAACAGACGTCCCGACGTAGAGCTGAATGTGAGCTAACAACAAAATTAGAGCCCAACAGACGTCCCGACGTAGAGCACAACAGATGTCCAGAGTTAAAGCCCAACAGACATCCCGAAGTAGAGCCGAAAGCGAGCTCAAGCCAGACGTCCCGACATAGAACTCAACAGACGTCCGGATGTAGTGCCCAACATATGTTCTGACGTAGAGCTGAAAGTTAGCTAACTACAGACGTAGAGCCCAACACACGTCCTGACGTAGAGCCGCACACACGTCCTGACGTAAAGCCAAACAGACGTCTCGACGGAGAGCCGAAAGCGAGCTCAAGACAGACGTCCCGATGCAGAGCCCAAAAGACATCCCAAAGTAGAGTCCAACAGATGTTCCGACGTAGAGCTGAAAGCAAGCTAAATCCAGATGTAGAGCCCAAGAGACTTCCCGACTTAGAGCCCAACAGTCGTCCCAACGTAGAGCCGAAAGCGAGCTCAAGCCAGACTTCTTAAAGTAGAACCCAAGACACATCCCTACATAGAGCCCAACAGACGTCCCAACGTTGAGACCAACAGACATCCCAACGTAGTGCAGAAAGCGAGCTCAAGCCAGACGTAGAGCCCAACAGACGTCCCGACTTAGAGCCAAATAGACGTCCCGACTTAGAGCCCAACAGATGTCCCGACGTAGAACCCAACACGTCCCGTTGTAGAGCCCAACAGACGTCCCGATGTTGAGACCAACAGATATCCCAACGTAGAGCAGAAAGCGAGCTCAAGCCAGACGTAGAGCCCAAGACACATCCCGACGTAGAGCCCAACAGACGTCCCGACGTAGAGCCCAACACATGTCCCGTTGTAGAGCCCAACATACCTCCCGACGTAGAGACCAACAGATGTCCCGACGTAGAGCCGAAAGTGAGCTCAAGCCAGACCTAGAGGCCAAGCGACGTCCCGACGTAGAGGCCAAGCGATGTCCCGACGTAAAGCCCAAGCGACGTCCCGACGTAGAGTCCAACACACGTCCCGACGTAGAGCCCAACAAACGTCTTGACGTAGAGCCGAAATTAACCTCAAGCCAGATGTAGAAACCAACGTACGTCCTGACGTAGAGCCCAACACACGTCCTGATGTAGAGCTGAAATTAACCTCAAGCCAGATGTAGAAACCAACGTACGTCCTGACGTAGAGCCCAACAGACATCCCGACGTAGAGCCGAAAGCGAGCTCAAGCCACACATATCGAAGTAGAGACCAACAGATGTTTCGATGTAGAGCAGAAAGTGAGCTACAGCCAGACGTAGAGCCCAACACACATCCCGACGTATACCCGAGAGACTTTCCGACGTAGAACTGAAATTAACCTCAAGCCAGACGTAGAGCCCAAGCGACGTCCCGACGTAGAGCCCAACAGACGTCCCGACTTAGAGACCAACAGTCGTCCCGTCGTAGATCCAAAAGCGAGCTCAAGACACACTTCCCAAACCAGAGCCCAAGACACGTCCCAACTTACAGCCCAACAGACGTCTCGACAGAGCCCAACAGTCGTCCCGACGTAGATCCGATAGCGAGCTCAAGCCAGACTTCTTAAAGTAGAACCCAAGACACGTCCCTATGTAGAGCCCAACACACGTCCCGACGTAGAGCCCAACACATGTTCCGACGTTGAGACCAACAGAAGTCCCGACGTTGAGCCCAACACACGTCCCGACGTAGAGCCGAAAGTGAGCTCAAACCAGACGTATAGCCCAAGACACGTCCTGACTTAGAGCCGAACAGACATCCCGACGTAGAGCCCAACAGACGTCCCGACGTAGAGCCGAAAGAGAGCTCAAGCCAGACATATCGAAGTAGAGCCCAACGGACGTCCCGACGTAGAGACCAACAGATGTTTCGACGTAGAGCAGAAAGTGAGCTACAGCCAGACGTAGAGCCCAACACACGTCCCGACGTATAGCCCGAGAGACGTTACGACGTAGAGCTGAAATTAACCTCAAGCCAGATGTAGAAACCAACGTACGTCCCGATGTAGAGCCCAAGCGACGTCCCGACGTAGAGCCCAAGCGACGTCCCGACGTAGAGCCGAAAGCGAGCTCAAGACAGACATATGGAAGTAGAACCCTAGAGACGTCGGGACGTCTGATGGGCTCTACGTCGGGACGTCGCTTGGGCTCTATGTCTGGCTTGAGGTCGCTTTCTGCTCTACGTTGGGACGTCTGTTGGGCTCTATGTCGGGACGTCTTTTGGGCTCTACGTCTGGCTGTAGCTCACTTTCGTCTGTACGTTGGAACGTCTGTTTGGCTCTACGTCGGGACATATGTTGGGCTCTACAACAGGACATGTGTTGGGCTCTACGTCCGGACGTCTCTTAGGCTATATGTCTGGCTTTAGCTCATTTGCGGCTATACGTCGGGACATCTTCTGAGCTCTACAACAGGACGTGTGTTGGGCGCTTTGTCGGAACGTACGTTGGTGTCTACGTCTGGCTTGAGGTTAATTTCGGCTCTTCGTCGGGACGTCTCTCAGGCTCTACGCCGGGACGTCTTTTGGGCTCTACGTCTGGCTGTAGCTCACTTTCTGCTCTACATCGAAACATCTGCTGGTCTCTACGTTGGAACATCTGTTGGGCTCTACGTTGGGACGTCTCTTGGGCTCTACGTCTGGCTTTAGTTCGTTTGCGGCTATACATCGGGACGTCTTATGAGCTCTACGTCGGGACGTCTGTTGGTCTCTACGTCGGAACGTACGTTGGTTTCTACGTCTGGCTTGAGGTTAATTTCAGCTGTACGTCGGAACGTCTCTCGGGCTATACGTCGGGACCTGTGTTGGGCTCTACGTCTGGCTGTAGCTCACTTTCTGCTCTACGTCGAAACATCTGTTGGTCTCTACTTCGATATCTCTGGCTTGAGCTTGCTTTCGGCTCTACGTCTGGACGTCTGTTGGGCTCTACGTCAGGACGTCTGTTGGGCTCTACGTCGGGACGTATGGTGGTTTCTACGTCTGGCTTAAGGTTAATTTCTGCTCTACATCGGGACGTCGCTCGGGCTCTTAGTCGGGACATGTGTTGGGCTCTACGTCTGGCTGTAGCTCACTTTCGTCTCTACGTTGGAACGTCTGTTGGGCTCTACGTCGGAACGTATGTTCGGCTCTACAACGGGACATGTGTTGAGCTCTACGTCGGGACATCTGTTGGACTCTACGTAGGGTCATCTCTTGGGCTCTACGTCTGGCTTGAGCTCGCTTTCTGCTCGACGTTGGGATGTGTGTTGGTCTCAATGTCGGGACGTCAGTTGGGCTCTAAGTAGGGACGTGTCTTGGGTTCTACTTTCCAAAGTCTAGATTGTGCTCGCTTTCAGATCTACGTCGGGACGTCTGTTGGGCTCTACGTCGGGACGTACGTTGGTTTCTACGTCTGGCTTGAAGTGAATTTCTGCTATACATCGGGACGTGTGTTGGTCTCTCAGTCGGGACGTGTGTTGGGCTCTACTTCGGGACGTCGTGTGGGCTCTACGTCGGGACATCTTTTGGGCTCTACGTCTGCCTGTAGCTCACTTTCCTCTCTACGTTGGAACGTCTGTTGGGCTCTACGTCGGGGCGTATGTTGGGCTCTACAACGGGACATGTGTTGGGTTCTACGTCAGGATGTCTGTTGGGCTCTACGTCCGGACGTCTCTTGGGCTCTACGTTTGGCTTTTGCTCACTTTCGGCTCTACGTCGGAACATCTGTTGGGCTCTACGTTGGAACGTCTCTTGGGCTCTACGTCTGGCTTTAGCTCATTTGCGGCTGTACGTCAGGACGTCTTCTGAGCTCTACAACGGGACGTGTGTTGGGCGCTACGTCGGAAAGTACGTTGGTGTCTACGTCTGGCTTGAGGTTAATTTCGGCTCTACGTCGGAACGTCTGTTGGGCTCTAAGTTGGGACGTCTCTTGGGCTGCACGTCTGGCTTGAGCTCGCTTTCAGCTCTACGTCGGGATGTGTGTTGGGCTCTACGTCGGGACATCTGTTGGGCTTTTCAACGTGACATGTGTTGGTCTCTACGTCGGGACTTCTGTTGGGCTCTAAGTCGTGACGTCTCTTGGGCTCTACGTCTGGCTTCAGCTCGCTTTCTGCTCTAAGTTGGGATGTCTGTTGGTCTCAACGTCAGGACGTCTGTTGGGCTCTACGTAGGAACGTGTCTTGTGTTCTACTTTAAGAAGTCTGGATTGAGCTCCCTTTCGGCTCTAAGTCGGGACGTCTGTTGGGCTCTACGTCGGGACATGTGTTGGGCTCTACGTCGGGACGTGTGTTGGGCTCTACGTCGGGACGTCGCTTGCGCTCTACGTCAGGACGTCTTTTGGGCTCTACGTCTGGCTGTAGCTCACTTTCAGCTCTACGTCGGAACGTCTGTTGGGCTCTATGTCGGGACGTCTGTTGGGCTCTACGTCGGGACGTACGTTGGTTTCTACGTCTGGATTGAGGTTAATTTCGGCTCTATGTTGGGACGTGTGTTGGGCTCTACATCGGGACGTCGCTTGGGCTCTACGTTGGAACGTCTGTTGGGCTCTACGTCGGGGCGTATGTTCGGCTCTAAGTCAGGACGTCTTTAGAGCTCTAAGTCGGGACCTATCTTGGGCTGTACGTCTGGTTTAAGCTCGCTTTCGGCTCTACGTCGGGATGTCTGTTGGGCTCTACGTTGGGATGTCTGTTGGGCTCTAAGACGGGACGCGTCTTTGGCTCTAGTTTGGGAAGTGTGTCTTGAGCTCGCTTTCGGATCTACTTTAGGATGACTGTTGGGCTCTACGTCGGGACGTCTGTTGGGCTCTACGTCGGGACGTCTGTTCGGCTCTAAGTCAGGACATCTTTAGAGCTCTAAGTCGGGACGTCTCTTGGGCTGTACGTCTGGCTCGAGCTCGCTTTCGGCTGTACGTCGGGACGTCTGTTGGGCTCTACGTCGGGACGTCTGTTGGGCTCTACGTTGGGACATACATTGGTTTCTACGTCTGGCTTGAGGTTAATTTCGGCTCTACGTTGGGACGTGTGGGGAGCTCTATGTCAGGACGTCTGTTGGGCTCTACTTCGGGACATCGCTTGGGCTCTACGTCGGGACATATTTTGGGCTCTACGTCTGGCTGTAGCTCACTTCCAGCTCTACGTCGGAACATCTGTTGGGCTCTACGTCGGGACGTCTGTTGGGCTCTACGTCGGGACAACTGTTCGTCTCTAAGTCAGGACGTCTTTAGAGCTCTAAGTCAGGTCGTCTCTTGTGCTGTACGTCTGACTCGAGCTCGCTTTCGGCTGTACGTCGGGACGTCTGTTGGGCTCTATGTCGGGACGTCTGTTGGGCTCTACGTCGGGACGTACGTTGGTTTCTACATCTGGCTTCAGGTTAATTTCGGCTCTACGTTGGGACGTGTGGGGAGCTCTATGTCAGGACGTCTGTTGGGCTCTACTTTGGGACATCGCTTGGGTTCTACGTCGGGACGTCTTTTGGGCTCTACGTCTGGCTGTAGCTCACTTTCGTCTCTACGTTGGAACGTCTGTTGGGCTCTACGTCGGGACGTATGTTGGGCTCTAAGTTGGGATGTCTCTTGTGCTCTACGTCTGGCTTGAGCTCTCTTTCTGCTCTTCGTTGGGCTGTCTGTTGGTCTCAACATCAGGACGTCTGTTGGGCTCTATGTAGGGACGTGTCTTGGGTTCTACGTTAAGAAGTCTGGCTTGAGCTCGCTATCGGATCTATGTCGGGACGACTGTTGGGCTCTAAGTCAGGACGTCTCTTGGGCTCTACGTCCGGACGTCTCTTGGGCTCTACGTTTGGCTTTTGCTCACTTTCAGATCTACGTCGGAACATCTGTTGGGAACTACTTCAAGACGTCTCTTGGGCTCTACGTCTGGCTTTAACTCATTTGCGGCTATACGTCGGGACATCTTCTGAGCTCTACAACGGGACGTGTCTTGGCCGCTACGTCGGAACGTACGTTGGTGTCTACGTCTGGCTTGAGGTTAATTTGGGCTCTACGTCGGGACGTCTGTTGTGCTCTACGTCGGAACGTATTTTGGGCTCTATGTATGGCTGTAGCTCACTTTAGTCTCTACGTTGGAACGTCTGTTGGGATCTACGTCGGGACGTTTGTGGGCTATAAGTTGGGACGTCTCTTGGGCTCTTCATCTGGCTTGAGCTCGCTTTCTGTTCTACGTTGGGATGTCTGTTGGGCTCTAAGTCGGGACGTGTCTTGGGTTCTACTTTAAGAAGCCTGGCTTGAGCTCGCTTTCAGATCTACATCGAGATGACTGTTGGGCTCTAAGTCGGGACGTCTGTTGGGCTCTACGTCCGGACATCTCTTGGGCTCTACGTTTGGCTTTTGCTCACTTTCGGCTCTACGTCGGAACATCTGTTGGGCTCTGCTTCGGGACGTCTCTTGGGCTCTACGTCAGGACGTCTGTTCGGCTCTAAGTCAGGACGTCTTTAGAGCTCTAAGTTGGGACGTCTCTTGGGCTGTACGTCTGTCTCGAGCTCGCTTTCGGCTGTACATCGGGACGTCTGTTGGGCTCTACGTCGGGACGCCTTTTGGGCTCTACGTCTGGCTGTAGCTCACTTTCGGCTCTACGTCGGAACGTCGCTTGGGCTCTACGTCGGGACGTCTGTTGGGCTGTAAGTCGGGTTGTACTTTGGGTTTTACGTCTGGCTTGAGCTCGCTTTTGGCTCTACGTTGAGACGTCTGTTGGGCTCTACGTCGAAACATCTGTTGGGCTCTACGTCGGGATGTCTGTTGGGCTCTGCGTTGGGATGTCTGTTGGGCTCTAATTTTGTTGTTTGCTCACTTTCAGCTCTACGTCGGAACGTCTGTTGGTCTCTGTGTCAAGACATCTGTTGGGCTCTATGTCGGGATGTGTTTTCGGCTCTACGTCGGGACGTCTGTTGGGCTCTACGTCGGGACGTCTGTTGGGCTCTACGTCGGGACATGTGTTGGGCTCTACGTCGGGACATGTGTTGGGCTCTACATCGGTAGTTAGCTAACTTTCAGCTCTACGTCGGGACGTCTGTTGGGCTCTACGTCGGGACGTCTGTTGGGCTCTACGTCGGGACGTATCGCTTGAGCTCGCTTTCGGCTCTGTGTCGGGACGTCTGTTGGGCTTTACCTCGGGACATCTGATTGGCTCTACGTCGGGACGTCTGTTGGGCTCTACGTTGGGACGTGTGTTGGGCTTTACATCTGTAGTTAGCGAAGTTTCAGCTTTACATCGGAACATCTTTTAGGCTCTACCTTGGGACGTCTGTTGATCTCTACGTCGGGACGTCTGTTGGGCTCTAAGTCGCGATGTCTGTTGGGCTCTAATATTGTTGTTAGCTCACTTTCAGCTCTACGTCGTAACGTATGTTGGGCTCTATGTCAGGACGTCTGTTGGGCTCTACATCAGAACATCTCTTGGGCTCTACATCTGGTTTTAGCTTACTTTCAGCTCTACGTCGAAACACAGATCCCAAAAGACATCCCAACGTAGAGCCCAACAGATGTCCCGACGTAGAATCCAACAGATGTCCCGAGGTAAACCCAACAGACATCCCGAAGTAGAGCAGAAAGCAAGCTCAAGCCTGACGTCCTGACGTAGACCCCAACAGATGTCCAAACATAGAGCCCAACACACGTCCCGAAGTTGAGCCCAACAGATGTTCTGACGTAAAGCCCAACAGACGTCCTGAAGTAGAGACGAAAGAGAGCTCAAGTCGGACGTCCTGACATAGAGCCCAACAGACGTCCGGACGTAGAGCTCAACAGATGTTCAGATGGAGAGGTGAAAGTTAGCTAATTACAGACGTAGAGCCCAACACACTTCCCAACGTAGAGCCCAACAGATGTCCCGACGTAGGTTCCAACAGTTGTTCCGACGTAGAGCTGAAAGTGAGCTAACAACAAAATTAGAGCCCAACAGACGTCCCGACGTAGAGCCCAACAGATGTCCCAACATAAAGCCCAACAGGCGTCCTGATGTATAGCCAAAAGCGAGCTCGAGCCAGACGTCTCGACTTAAAGCCCAACAGACGTCCCGACGTAGAGTCCAAGAGACGTTCCAATGGACAGCTGAAAGTTAGCTAATTACAGATGTAGAGCCCAACACACGTCCCGATGTAGAGCCCAACAGATGTCCTGACGTAGATTCCAACAGATGTTCCGATGTAGACATGAAAGTGAGCTAACTACAGACGTAGTGCCCAAAACACGTCCCGACGTAGAGCCCAACAGATGTCCCGACATAAAGCCCAAGAGACGTCAAGAAGTAGAGCCAAAAGCGAGCTCAAGACAGACAACCCGACGTAGAACCCAACAGACATCCCGACGTAGAGCTGAAAACGAGCTCAAGCCAGAAGTCCCGACGCAGATCCCAAAAGACGTCCCAACGTAGAGTCCAACAGGCGTTCGGACATAGAGCTGAAAGTAAGCTAAATCCAGATGTAGAGCCCAACAGACGTCCCGACGTAGAGCCCAACAGATGTCCCAATGTAGAGCCAAACACACGTCCCGACGTAGAGCCCAACAGACGTTCCGACGGAGAGCTGAAAGTGAGCTAACAACAAAATTAGAGCAAAAGAGACGTCCCGACGTAGAGCCCAACAAAAGTCCCGAGGTAAAGCCCAACAGACGTTCCGAAGTAGAGCTGAGAGTGAGCTAACAACAGACTTAGAGCCCAAGAGACGTCCCGATGTAGAGCCCAACAGATGTTTCGACTTAGAGACCAGCAGACGTTCTGACGTAGAGCTGAAAGCAAGCTAAATCCAGATGTTGAGCCCAACAGACATCCTGGCGTAGAGCCCAACAGATGTCCCGAGGTAAAACCCAACAGATGTCCCAAAGTAGAGCCGAAAGAGAGCTGAAGTCGGACTTCCCAACTTAGAGCCCAACAGACGTCCCGACGTAGAGCCCAACAGACGTCCCGACGGAGAGGTGAAAGTTAGCTAATTACAGATGTAGAGCCCAACACACGTCCCGACGTAGAGCCCAACAGACGTCCCGACGTGGAGCCCAACAGATGTTCCGATGTAGAGCTGAAAGTGAGCTAACTACAGACGTAGAGCCCAACACACGTCCCGACGTAGAGCCCAACAGATGTCCCGACATAAAGCCCAACAGACGTCCCGACGTAGAGCCAAAAGCGAGCTCAAGCCAGACGTCCCGACATAGAGCACAACACACGTCCTGACATAGAATCCAACAGGCGTTCCGACGTAGAACTGAAAGTGAGCTAAAAACAGATTTAGAACCCAATAGAGGTCCCGACGTAGAGCCCAAGAGATGTCCCGAAGTAAAGCCCAACAGACGTCCCGACGTAGAGCCCAAGAGACGTTCCGGCTTAGAGCTGAAAGTGAGCTACCAACAACAAAGAGCAAAACAGACGTCCCGACGTAGAGCCCAACAAAAGTCCCGAGTTAAAGCCCAAGAGACGTTCCGAAGTAGAGCTGAAAGTGAGCTAACAACAGACTTAGAGCCCAAGAGACGTCCCAACGTAGATCCCAACAGACGTCCCGAAGTAGAGCCGAAAGCGAGCTCAAGCCAGACGTCCCGACTTAGAGCACAACAGACGTCCGGACGTAGAGTCCAACAGATGTTCCAACGGAGAGCTGAAAGTTAGCTAATTACAGATGTAGAGCCCAACACAAGTCCTGAGGTAAAGCCCAACAGACGTTCCGACGTAGAGCTGAAAGTGAGCTAACAAAAGACTTAGAGCCCAACAGACGTCCCGACGTAGAGCCCAACATACGTCCTGAAGTAAAGTACAACAGATGTTCTGAAGTAGAGCCAAAAGCGAGCTAAAGCCAGACGTCCCGACGTACAGCCCTACAGATGTCCCGACATAGAGCCCAAGAGACGTTCCGACATAGAGCCCAACAGAAGAATAAACGTGGAGCCCAAAAGACGTCCCAACGTGGAGCCCAACAGAGGTAGCAACTTAGAGCTGAAATTGAGCTGAAGCCAGACATCCTGACGTAGAGCCCAACAGACGTGGCGACGTAGTGCCAAAAGGGAGCTCAAGACAGACGTCCCGACGAAGAGCCCAAAAGACATCCCAACGTAGAGTCCAACAGACGTTCCGACGTATAGCTGCAAGTAAGCTAAATCCAGATGTAGAGCCCAACAGACGTCCCGACGTAGAGCCCAACAGACGTCCCGAATTAGAGACCAACAGATGTCCCGAGGTATAACCCAACAGACGTCTCGACGTAGAGCCAAAAGCGAGGTCAAGCCAGATGTCGCGAAGAAGATCCCAAAAGACATCCCAACGTAGAGTCCAACACAAGTCCCGAGGTAAAGCCCAATAGATGTTCCGATGTAGAGCTGAAAGTGATCTAACTACAGACGTAGAGCCCAAAACACGTCCCGACGTAGAGCCCAACAGACGTCCAGAAATAAAGCCCAACAGATGTCCCGACGTAGAGCCAAAACCGAGCTCAAGCCAGATATCCCGACGTAGAGCACAACACATGTCCTTTCGTAGAGTCCAACAGACGTTCCGATGTAGAACTGAAAGTGAGCTAAAAACAGATTTAGAGCCCAACAGACGTCCTGACGTAGAGCCCAACACATGTCCCGATGTAGAGCCGAACACATGTCCCGACGTAGAGCCCAACTGACGTTCCAACGTAGAGCTGAAAGTGAGCTAACAACAAAAATAGAGCAAAACAGACGTCCCGATGTAGAGTCCAACACAAGCCCCGAGGTAAACCCAAGAGACGTTCCGAAGTAGAGCTGAAAGTGAGATAACAACAGTCCTGGAGCCCAAGAGACGTCCCAACGTAGAGTCCAACATGCGTTCCTACGTAGAGCTGAAAGTAAGCTAAATCCAGATGTAGAGCCCAACAGACGTCCCGACGTAGAGCCCAACAGACGTCCCGACGTAGAGCCCAACAGACGTCCCGACGTAGAGCCCAACAGATGTCCCGATGTAGAGCCGAACACGCGTCCCGACGTAGAGCTGAAAAAAAGCTAAATCCAGATGTAGAGCCCAACAGACGTCCCGACGTAGAGCCCAACACACGTCCCGATGTAGAGCCGAACACACGTCCCGACATAGAGCCCATCAGACGTTCCGATGTAGAGCTGAAAGTGAGCTAACAACAAAATGAGAGCCCAACAGACATCCCGACGTAGAGCCCTACAGACGTCCCGACGTAGAGCCCAAGAGACGTTCCGATGTAGAGCCCAACAGAAGAACAAACGTGGAGCCCAAAAGACGTCCCAACGTGGAGCCCAACAGAGGTCGTGACTTAGAGCCGAAATTGAGCTGAAGCCAGACGTCCTGACGTAGAGCCCAACAGACGTGGCGACGTATAGCTGCAAGTAAGCTAAATCCAGATGTAGAGCCCAACAGATGTCCCGACGTAGAGTCCAACAGATGTCCCGACGTAGAGCCAAAAACAAGCTCAAGCCAGACGTCCCGACGTAGAGCCCAACAGACGTCCCGACGTAGTGCTGAAAGTGACCTAACAACAACATTAGAGCCCAACAGATGTACCGACGTAGAGCCGAAAGTGATTTAAAGCCAGACGTAGAGCCCAACAGACATCCAGACATAAAGCCCAAGAGTGGTCTCGACATAGAGCCCAAGAGACGTCCCGATGTAGAGCCCAACAGACGTTGTGAATTAGAGCCAAACAGACGTCCCGACGTAGCGCCCAATAGACGTCCCACGTAGAGCCGAAAGTCAACTCAAGCCAGATGTAGATCGCAACAGACATCCTGACGTAGAGCCCAATAGACTTCCCAACATAGAGCCCAAAAGTCATCCAGACATACAGCCCAACACACATCCCGACGTAGAGCGCAACAGACGTCCTGACGTAGAGCCCAACAGACGTTCCGACGTAATGCCGAAAGTGAGCTAAAGCCAGATGTAGAGCCCAACAGTTTCCCGACGTAGAGCCCAACAGACATCCCGATGTAGAGCTGAAAGTGAGTTAAAGCCAGACGTAGAGCCCAACACACGTCCCGACGTAAAGCCCAAAAGATGTCCCAAAGTAGAGCAAAACTAGTGTCCCCACGTAGAGCCCAACAGACGTCCCGACGTAGAGCCGAAATTGAGCTCAAGCCAGATGTAGAGCCCAATAGACTTCCCAACATAAAGAAAACAGATGTCCCGACAGAGAGCCGAAACCGAGCATAAGACAGACGTCACGAAGTAGAGCCCAACTGTCGTCTAGACTTAGAGCCCAACAGACGTCCCGATGTAGAGCCCAACAGACGTCCCGACGTAGAGCTGAAATTGAGCTAAATCGAGACGTAGAGCTCAACAGACGTCCCGACATTGAGCCCAACAGACGTCCCAAATTAGAGCCAAACAGACGTCCGACGTAGAGCCCAATAGAGGTCCCACGTAGAGCTGAAAGTCAACTCAAGCCAGACGTAGATCGCAACAGAGATCCTGACGTAGAGCCCAACAGACTTCCCAACGTAGAGCCCAAAAGTTGTCCGGACATACAGCCCAACACACATCCCGACGTAGAGCCCAAAAGACGTCCCAAAGTACAGCCCAACAGACGTCCCCATGTAGACCCAAAATTGAGCTAAATCCAGACGTAGAGCCCAATAGACTTCCCGACGTAAAGCAAAACAGACGTTCCAATGGAGAGACGAAAGCGAGCATAAGACAGACGTCACGACGTAGAGCCCACCTGTTGTCCAGACTTAGAGCCCAACAGACGTCCCGACGCAGAGCCCAACAGACATCTAAACTTAGAGCCCAACAGACGTCCCGAATTAGAGCGCAACAGACGTCCCAACGCAGAGCCGCAAGCGAGCTCAAGACAGACGTCCCGACGTAGAGCCCAACAGATGTCGCGACGTAGAGCCCAACAGATGTCCCAACTTAGAGCCCAACAGATGTCCCAACGAAGAGCAGAAATTGAGCTCAAGGCAGACGTAGAGCCCAACATTCGTCCCGACGTAGAGTCCTACAGACGTCCCGACTTAGAGCCCAACAGATGTCCCGACGTAGAGCCCAAAAGACATTCCAACGTAGAGCTGAAAGTGAGATAACAACAAAATTAGAGCCCAAAAAACGTCCCGACGTAGAGCCCAACACATGTCCCGAGGTAAAGCCCAACAGACGTCCTGAATTAGAGCCGAAAACGATCTCAAGCCAGACGTCCCGACGTAGAGCCCAACAGACGTCCGGACGTACAGCCCAACAGATGGTCCGACGGAGAGCTGAAAGTTAGCTAATTACAGATGTAGAGCCCATAAGACGTCCCGACGTAGAGCCCAACAAAAGACCCGACGTAGAGCCCAACAGACATCCCGACTTAGAGCCCAACACACATCACGACGTAGAGCCGAAAGTGAGCTCAAGCCAGACGTAGAGCCCAACAGACGTCCCGATGTAGAGAGCAACAGACCTCCCCACATAGAGCCCAACAGACGTCCTGACGTAGAACTGAATGCGAGCTCAAGCCAGACGTCCAGTTGTAGACCCCAACAGGCATCTCGACCTAGACCCCAACAGACGTCCCGACATAGATCCGAAAGTGAGCTCAAGCCAGACGTCCCGACGTAGAGACCAACAGACGTCCCGACTTAGAGCCCAACAGACGTCCCACGTAGAGCCGAAAGTGAGCTCAAGCCAGACGTAGAGCCCAGCACACGACCAGATGTAGAGCCCAACAGACGTCTCGACGTAGAGCCCAACAGATGTTCCGACGTAGAGCCGAAAGTGAACTAAAGGCAGACGTCCCGACGTAGAGCCCAAAAGACATCCTGACATAGAGGCCAACATACATCCCGACGTAGAGCCAAACAGACATCCCATGTAGAGCCGAAATTGAGCTCAAGCCAGACGTAAAGCCCAACACACGTCCCGACGTAGAGCCCAAAAGACGTCCCGACTTAGAGACCAAAAGAAGTCCCGACATAGAGCCGAAAGTGAGCTCAAGCCAGACTTTACATCTAGATGTTAGGCTTTACCTCTAGATATTCGGCTTTACCTCTAGATATTGGGCTTTACCTCTACATGCTGGGGTTTACCTCTAGATGTTGGGCTTCACCTCTAGATGTTGGGCTTTACCTCTAGACATTGGGCTTTACCTCTAGATGTTGGGTTTTACATCTAGATGTTTGGCTTCACCTCTAAATGTTGGACTTTACCTCTTTATGTTCATCTTTACCTCTAGATTTTTGGTTCAAACTCTAGATTTTGGGCTTTACCTCTAGTTGTTGGTCTTTACCTCCAGATGTTGGGCTTTACATCTAGATGTTTGGCTTTAACTCTAGATATTGGGCTTTACCTCTAGATGTTGGGTTTTACATCTAGGTGTTTGGCTCTACCTCTAGATACTGAGCTTCACATCTAGATGTTTGGCTTTACCTGTAGATGTTGGGTTTATATCTAGATGTTTGGCGTTACCTCTAGATATTGGGCTTTACCTCTAGATGATAGGCTTTTCCTCTAGATGTGTGGCTTTACCTCTATATGTTGGGCTTTATCTCTAGGTGTTGGGCTTTACCTCTTTATGTTAGGCTTTAAATCTAGATGTTCACTTTACCTCTAGATGTTGGGCTTTAACTCTAGATGTTGGGCTTTAACTGTAGATAATGGGTATTACATCTACATGTTTCACTTTACCACTATATGTTGGTCTTTACCACTAGACATTGGCCTTTACGTCTAGATGTTGCTGTTTACCTCTAGATGTTGAGTTTTACATCTAGATGTTTGGCTTTAACTCTAGATGTAGGGCTTTACCTCTATATGCTTGAATATACCTCTAAATGTTGGCTTTTACAGCTAGATATTTGGCTTTACCTCTAGATGTTGCGCTTTAGCTCTACATGTTCGACTTTACCTCTAGATGTTGCGTTTTACTGTTAGATGTTTGGCTTTACCTCTAAATGTTGGGTTTTACCTCTAGATTTGGGGCTTTAACTCTAGATGTTGGGGTTTACATCTAGATGTTCAGCTTTACCTCTAGATGTTGGACTTTACCTTTAGATGATGGGTCTTAAATCTAGATGTTTGACTTCACCTCTAGATGTTGGGCTTTATATTTAGACATTGGGCTTTACCTCTAGATGTTGCGCTTTACCTCTAGATGTTGGGCTTTAGCTCTAGATGTTGGGGTTTACAGCTAGATGTTTGGCTTTACCTCTAGATATTTGGCTTCACATCTAGATGTTTGGCTTTGCCTCCAGATGTTAGGCTTTATCTATAGATAGAAGTGTGGCTTTACCTCTATGTGTTGGGTTTTACCTCTAGATGTTGGGCTTTACTTCTAGATGTTGGACTTGACATCTAGATTTTGGGATTTACAGTTAGATGTTTGGCTTTAACTGTAGATGTTGGGCTTTACCTCTAGATGTTGAGCTTTAACTCGAGATGTTTGGTTTTACATCTAGATGTTCAGCTTTACCTCTAGATGCTGGGGTTTACCTCTAGATGTTGGGCTTTACATCTAGATGTTGGACTTTCCCTCTAATTTTAGGTTTTACATCTAGTTTCTGGGCTTTAACTCTAGATGTTGGGTTTTACCTCTAGATGTTTGTCTTTAACTCTAGATGTTCGGCTTTACCTCTAGATGTTGGGCTTTACATATAGATTTTGGGCTTTATATCGCTTGGGCTCTACCTCTATATGTTGGGCTTTACCTCTCGTTATTGGGCTTTACCTCTAAATGTTGGGCTTTACCTCTAAATTTTGGGCTTTAAATCTAGATGTTGGGCTTTATCTCTACATGTTCGGCTTTAACTCTAGATTTTGGGTTTTACATCGGGATGTTTGGCTTTACACCTAGATGTTAGGCTTTATCTCTAGATATAGGCTTGACCTCTAGATGTTTGGCTTTACCTCCAGATGTTGGGCTTTATATCTAGACGTTGGGTTTTACATTGCTTGGGCTTTACATCTAGATTTTGGGCTTTACATAGCTTCGTCTTTAAGTGTAGATGTTGGGCTTAACATCTAGACGTTGGGCTTTACCTCTGGATGTTTGGTATTACATCTAGATGTTGGACTTTACCTCTAGATGTTGGGTTTTACATCGCTTGGGCTTTACCTCTAGATGTTGGGCTTTACCACAAGATTTTCGCCTTTACCTCCAAATATTGGGGTTTACATCATTTGAGCTTTACGTCTAGATGTCAGGCTTTACCTCCAGATATTGGCTTTCCCTCTAAATATCGTGGTTACATCGCTTGGGCTTTACCTCTATATTTTGGGCTATATCTCTACATATCGGGCTTTACATATAGATGTTGGGCTTTCCCGCTAGATGTTGGGCTTTCCCTCTGGATATTGGGTTTTTCTCTAGATTTTGGGCTTTACATCGCTTGGGCTTTTCCTCTAGATGTTGGGCTTTAACCCTAGGTGTTCGGTTTTACATGTAGTTTTTGCTTTACCTCTAGATGTTGGACTTTACCTCTAGATGTTGGACTTTACCTCTAGATGTTGGGCTTTACCTATAGATGTTTGGATTTACTTCTAGATGTTGGGCTTTACCTATAGATGTTTGGATTTACTTCTAGATGTTGGGCTTTACCTCTAGATGTTGGGCTTTACATCACTTGGACTTTACTTCTAGATGTCGGGATTTACTTCTAGGTGTTGGGTTTTACATCTAGATGTTTGGCTTTACCTCTAAATTTTGGGGTTTACACCAGATGTTGGGCTTTAGCTCTAGATGTTGAGCCTTACATTTAGATGTTTGGATTTACCTCTAGATGTTGGGCTTTGCCTCAAGATGTTGGGCTTTACCTCTAGATGTTCGGTTTTACATCTAAATGTTTGGCTTTAACTCTAGATGTTCGGCTTTACATCGCTTGGCTTTACCTCTATATGTTGGACTTTATCTCTACATGTTGGGCTTTAACTCTAGCTGTTGGGCTTTACCTCTAGATTTTAGGCTTTACGTCGCTTGGGCTTTACATCTCGATGTTGGGCTTTACATCTCGATGTTGGGCTTTACATCTCGATGTTGGGCTTTACCTCTAAATGTTGGGCTTTACCTCTAGATGTTTGGCTTTACATTGCTTGGGCTTTACCTCTAGATTTTGGACTTTAACCCTCGGTGTTGTGGTTTACATCTAGATTTTTGGCTTTACCTCTAGATGTTCGCTTTACCTCTAGATTTTCGACTTTATCTCCAGTTTTTGGGCTTTATATCACTTGGTCTTTACCTCAAGATGTCGGGTTTTACCACTATGGTGTTGGGTTTTACATCTAGATTTTTGGCTTTATCTCTAGATGTTGAGCTTTACCTCCAGATGATGGACTTGAGCTCTAGATTTTGAGCCTTGCATTTAGATGTTTGGCTTTACCTCTAGATGTTGGGCTTTACATCGCTTGGGCTTTACCTCTAGATGTTGGGCTTTACCTCTAGATGTTGGGCTTTACATCGCTTGGGCTTTACCTCTAGATGTTGGGCTTTACCTTTAAATGTTGGGATTTACCTCTAGATCTTCGGCTTTCCCTCCAGGTTTTGGGCTTTACATCAATTGGGCTTTACCTCTAGATGTTTGGCTTTATCTCTAGATGTTGGGTTTTACATCTAGATGTTTGTCTTTACCTCTAGATTTTGGGCTTTACCTCTAGTTTTTGGGCTTTACCTCTAGATATTTACCTTTACCTCTAGATGCTGGGTTTAACATCTAGATGTTTTTCTTTAACTCTAGATTTTGGGCTTTACTTCTAGATGTTGGGCTTTACCTCTAGAAGTTGGGTTTTACCTCTAGATGTTGGGGTTTACATATAGATGTTTGGCTTACCTGTAGATGTTGGGCTTTACATCTAGATGTTGGTCTTTACTTCTTCATGTTGGGCTTTATCTCTAGATATTGGGCTTTACATCGCTTCGGATTTACCTCTAGATGTTGGGCTTTTCCTCTAGTTTTTTTTCTTTACCTATAGATGTTGGGATTTACCTCTAGATGTTGGAATTTTCCTCTAGATGTTGGGTTTTACTTCTAGGTCTTGGGCTTTAACTCTAGATATTGGGCTTTACCTCCAGATGTTGGGCTTTTCCTCTCGATGTTGGGCTTAACCTCTAGATGTTGGGCTTTACATCACTTCAGCTTTACCTGTAGGTGTTGGGCTTTACCTCTAGATTTTGTGTTTTACATCTAGATGTTTGGCTTTACCTCTAGTTGTTGGGGTTTAGCTCTAGACGTTGGACTTAACCTCTAGATGTTGGTTTTTACAGCTAGATGTTTGGCTTTAACTCTAGATGTTTGGCTTTACCTCTAGATGTTGGGCTCTACATCTAGACTTTGGGCTTTACCTCTAGATGTTGGGCTTTACCTCTAGATGTTGGGTTTTATATCTAGATGTTTGGCTTTATCTCTAGATGTTGGGTTTTACCTCTACATGTTGAACTTTACCTCTAGATGTAGGGTTTTACAGCTAGATGTTTGGCTTTACCTCTAGATGTTGGGCTTTACCTCTAGATTTTGGGCTTTACCTCCAGTTGTTGGGCTTTACATCTAGATGTTTTACTTTACCTGTAGATGTTTGGCTTTAGCTCTAGATGTTGGGTGCGGAGACAGGAGTTGGAGAATCCACAAAAGACTCAATAGGAGTTATATCAGGAAACTCATTTTATTGTGCAGATGCACTTTCTTATATAGCATAATTTTCCAAAGTCATCATTACTTGCAGTTTTTCATCATCTCCAATTGTGCTAGACATACACCAGTCATCTGCTTCTACCTATCACTTTACTATTAATACTAATGTGTTCCGCCTCATACGGATGTTAGCTTCTAATTCTTCTGTTCTGACCCTCAAGGTCAAAGCGTCCTTGAGGCCTACTGTGTTAGTTTAGACAAACTGTTCAACAGAGTTTTCCTTGTGCAGGCCCTCTAGGTTTCCATGCCTGTTTTCAGTGAGCTACGCTCCCACAATTCCCCCTTTTTCGTTTTGCACAAATAAAACTCTGTGAACGAGACTCAATATGCCTTTCCGCAGCAAATTCCATACAAAGCCTAACCCTAGCAATAGCAATATAATTATAATAAGCCATCGTATGCCTTCTTTGATTAAGCCTAGTAACCAAGGGGAGAGATTTCCAAAGATGTTTGCAGCCATAAGTTGAACAAATTCGTATCCTTCTGAATCTTTTGGCTCTGCTCCTTCAGCCACCGCAACTGCTGATGAATCAATTCTCCATGATCGCTCAGGTTGAAGCAACACATCCCTTGGACATCTTCACACCCATGATCTTGTGCTAGAAGCAAGAAATCAATAGCCGCACGGTTCTGCAAGACTGCATGTTTTAAGCTATTTTGATCTAATAGCATCTCTTCTAGTATTTGCGTAGTCACATTCGACTGCTTTTCTGACCAGCAAGCTAATTTCTCTATTTGCTTGCCCCTTTTTTTTTCTTCTTTTTTTTTTTTTTTTTGTGAAAAGAGGCAAAGTGCAGTTAACAAAATATCTTCCATATAATGATAACAATAACACTGCGTCTCACTCACTCACGCATTCAAATATTGGTAACCAATTTTACACTATCACACAAGGAGCTCCTTTACACCATTCACACAAAAGATACAAGAAGACACCTGCAAACATGATTACTACAATAGCAACCACAGCACCAAGCAGACTAACCCCATTCACATAGTTAAATATCAGTGCGAGTGGTGAAAATACACATTGACATCAATGCCGATCGGTGCATAGTGTGAACATTTAGCAAATTACAAAAACAGACCAGAAAGAATACCTTTTTCCATAGATGGACCGTGTCTGTCCCTGCAGCGAGCCAGATGAGTCAGGCTCAAGGCCCAAGAAAGGGTCCCGGGGCACGCCTAGGGAGTCCCAGTCCTCATTGGCTCCTGCAGCCGGACAGAGATTGTCACATCTGGGTTGTCAACTGAATCTGAGAAAACTCAGTAACAACTAAGTGTTATCAAGCAGGTATTCTCCATTCTCCATTGCACTTCAAGAAAAGAAATCTGTCAAAGGCTTTTATATCTTTTATGCAGATCCCCCTTTTTCGGGTGGGATTTTTTTTGGTTTTTTTTTTTTTTTTTAGATTGTCTTCACAAGGAACTTGAGAGCTCTTTCATAATGAATACTGCTTTTCAAATTGCACAACTTTATAGGCAACCTGTAAATGAATCCTGAATTTCTTTGCCTGCTTTAGATAAAATGTCTCATATTTTACAGCCAGCTAACATCCTGAATAAAAATAGCATTATGAAGCTTTCTTTTTGACCAGACACATACAGATCATAAGACAGTTTAAAAAATAGTTTTAAAACAAGGACCTGCTTTGACCCTATTGCAATGACTGAAAAATTAAGCACTTTTTAAACTTGCCTGGCAAGCACAAACCTACAGCGCGATTAGAATTTGGTACGCCATGTAACTGAGGAAGTTTGATTTACAGAGGGACTGAAATGAGTTTACATTGGCTCATAAAGTGACCCATTGTCCTGTAATTGAAACATCTCTTTTGCTTGCCTCTCTCCTTTCTATCTATGAGGGGTTGAACAACACTGTATACAGCAGCAGCAAGTAAGGACGCGATACCATTGGTGCGTTCTATAACTTCAAGCATATCAGCTACTTGTGCATCTCTGGGTAGGGTACTTAAAGCTTTTTTTTGTTGTATCATTAGCATTCTCAAAGGCAAACATTTTAAAAACCTTTTCCTTCATTCCCTCATCCAAATCTGGATGACTTCTAATAACCTGATATAAACAATCAATAAAAGAAGGAAAACTTTCTTGTGGACCCTGCTTAATGTTGGCAAAGGAATATACCTTTCCTGGTTCCCCGATTGAAATTATTGTTTGGTAAGCTAACTGCTGTGACAATTGTAATACCTCTCCTATAAAACCTTGTTGTAAAGCCGCGCTCGCAAAAGGACCTTGGCCTGTTAGCATTTGTGCTTGTACTCCATACAATGGATCCCCTTGCTGCCTTGGTCGTGCAGCCTCCTGGTCACAGAGTTGTTGCCAGGCCTTGGAGAACATAAGCTGCTGAGAAGGGGACAAAGGAATGTTAGCAATCTGTTGTGAATCAAGTGGCAACAAAACACCTGCTGTAAAAATAGATTGTAATAATTGCTGAGTATAACTAGATTGAATCCCATATTGTGATACTGCTAAACATGCTTTTTCAAGGATTTTCCAATCAAACGGTTCCCATTTTCTACCTCCTGCCTGATCTGTAACGATAGGAAAGGCAGAAGGAAGAAAATTTCCTTCAATTAGGGCATCACGAATAACTCCTTTCCATCTTCGTCCTGCTTCTTGTTCATTTAATATTGTATTTGAAAATGAAGTAGTTGGCACAGGCATTTGCGACAAAGGCACTGGTAGTGATGACGGTACAGCAAAAGGATTATGAGTCGCAGCGTTTTCTGGATTCTTCTTGTTGCTGTCCGCTGCGATATTGAGTTCCGATAGTTTGTTTATGAGTTGCTGTAGGACTTCATCAAGCAGTTCCTCTTTCTGCTTTTGTTTTGACATGATCCCTGGAGAAAGAGAGTCTTCCTGTAGGCGGGTCGTTGTGACGTCGGGATAAAGGCGGGATTCTACTGGTTCATGTACTTGTCCCTTTTCTTTGCCCACACCCTCTGGTAGTTTTTCTGCATTCTCCGCCGAGTCCCTGCTTACTGCGATCGGGTCGGTGCCATTATGGTGCACCTCCTCCTCCGAGGGTGCCGTCCCTGCGGAGGCCCCTCTAGCCCCTGAACTCGCGGTCTGTGTCTGATCAGGGTGAGATTCCGTAGTCGTTTCATGATGAGGCGTGCACCTTCCTTTTCTCTCCTCCTGCCTGGTAACTATGTGAGTCACCGCTTTTCCTCCAGCGGTGCGCTTGGCCCCCCTGCAGGGTACTGCCCATCGAGGGGGGGAAAAGGGCGGCGCAGGCGGGAAGACCTCAGACCCGGGAGACATCTGGGGTTTTGTAAATACCAACGAACTCTCGACCGCATTAAGTCGTCTCACGGCGGCAGCCGCCACCGATAGTTCCGTTTTATACTTTTTCAAACAGTTAGTTACTTCCCGCCACGGCGCCCCCAGCCTTTCTGCCGTTCGGTCCTTATCAATAACCGCATCCCATAACGAGTCCCCACATCTACGCCACTCGGACACATCAAACAATGTGCTTGAGTCCGAGAAATGTCCTTTTACATATCCCCACGTATAAAGAGATATTAAAGTCTTTTTTCCAATATTTACACCCAACTTTCCCAGAAAGCTTTTCAATAGTGATAAAGTTACTTCTTTTTCCATTATCTTACCGCGGTGTCGAGTTTCTTTTTTTTTTTTTTTTTTCTGGCTTTCCCTGATGGGCCACCTGCTTTCTTTTTTCTCCGGCTTTCCCTGATGGGCCGCCTGTTTTCTTTTTTCCACCTTTCCCTGATGGGCCGCCTGTTTTCTCCGGCTTTCCCTGATGGGCCGCCTGTTTTCTTTTTTCCAGCTTTCCCTGATGGGCCACCTGTTTTCTCCAGCTTTCCCTGATGGGCCGCCTGTTTTCTTTTTTCCGGCTTTCCCTGACGGGCTGCCTGTTTTCTTATCTCCTTTTCTCCGCCGAGCTCCAACTCTGCTGCAGAGGCGAGCTTTTTCCTTAATTTTCCCCGAACGTGAGTCCTGCTCATTCTTCGGGTCCCTGTTCGGGCGCCACTTGCGGAGACGGGAGTTTGGAGAATCCACAAAAGGCTCAATATGAGTTATATCAGGAAAACTCATTTTATTGTGCAGATGCACTTTCTTATATAGCATAATTTTCCAAAGTCATCATGACTTGCAATTTTTCATAAACTCCAATTGTGCTATTGTCACAGTTTGAGGCTGGGCTGGCCACTAACGAATGACAGACGCTTTCTACTAACCCCTCTCCCCTCCCAAAAGGGAAAAGGAGAGAGAACAAGGGAGAGAGACTTTATGGTTTGGAAAAGAAAACTAAAACAGCTTTAATGGAACAATAACAATAAAAGAAAAGCTAAATAATAAGAATAAGGAAAAAATGAAATATATACAATATGTACAAATATATACAAAACCAATACTGAACCCAACTCCCCCCACCCTGATGACAATACGTCACCACCACACCGCAGGGCTGGCACTGGGGCAGTCCCAGGCTGGACTCGGCAGCAGACAGGGATGGGATACAGGAGCTGGACTCAGGCACTGGATTCAGGGATGCACGGATCAGTCCTCCTCAGATGTCGGCCATCAAAGAGAGAGGAAGAGACGAAGAGGGCGAGACTCTCGTGATCTCTCAGCTTTATACTGAATATGACGTATATGGGATGGAATACTCTGTTGGTCAGGTTTGGGTCACCTGTCCAGTTAGCTCCTCCCTATAGGTGCGATCCTTTTCACTCCTGGCACCCCAACATGGAGTACAAGATTTAGCAGTGACCTTGGTCGCCATAAGAACAAGTATAAGCAAGGGCCTCTCTGCATACCATTCCTTGGTACGAACTATAAACATCAGGCCTTATCACTGCCAGAAGCAGTCACTGTCTGGAAAAACATGCTGCTGTTTCAGAAAGTGCCGTTAGTTAGAGGGGACTGAACTGAAAAGTTAAAGCACTAAAACAGAATTAGTTCTGATTTAGCCCAAACCAGGACAGCTATACATACATCAGTCATCTGCTTCTACCTATCACTTTACTATTAATACTAATGTGTTATGCCTCATATAGATGTTAGCTTCTAATTCTTCTATTCTGACCCTCACGGTCGAAGCGTCCTTGAGGCCTACTGTGTTAGTTTAGACGAACTGTTCAACAGAGTTTTCCTTGTGCAGGCCCTCTAGCATTCCATGCCTGTTTTCAGCGAGCTACACTCCCACACCCCTGTTCTGGGCAATGTTTGAAACATCCCTGTTTCCAGCACCAGCCTCTTCCAGTGGTTGCACTGATACCTTAACATAGCTTAGCTAAATTGAAATTTTCCTGAGAAAATAATTACTTTGTATTTGACACATAATCACTATCTTTTTAGTAATCACTCTGTGCTTGGTACATGTCTCCTTAAAACTTTAGGGCAACATGCAGAGGGACCTTGACAGGACGGAGAGGTGGGCCCAGGCCAAACTCATGAAGTTTAACAAGGCCAAGTGTAAGGTCCTGCACCAGGGTCGAGGCAACCCCAAGCACAGATACAGGCTGGGCAGTGAGTGGATTGAGAGCAGTCCTGGGGAGAAGGACTTGGGCATGCTGGTGGATGATGAGGTGAACACGAGCCAACAGTGTGCACTCTGGCACAACAACAAGTAGGCATCCTGGGCTGCATCAAAAGCAGAGTGGCCAGCAGGTCGAGGGAGGTGATTCTGCCCCTCTGCTCTGCCCTCGTGAGACCCCAGCTGGAATACTGCCTCCAGCTCTGGAGCCCCCAACACAGGAAAGACATGGAGCTGCTGAAGTGAGTCCGGAGGAGGGTTACCAAGATGGTCAGCGGGTTGGAACACGTTTCCTACGAGGACAGGCTGAGAGAGTTGGGCTTGTTCAGCCTGGAGAAGAGGAGGCTCCGGGGAGACCTTCCAGTGGGCTTCCAGTACCTGAAGGGGGCCTACAGGAAGGCTGGGGAGGGACTTTTTACAAGGGCCCACAGTGACAGGGATGATGGTTGGAAGCTGGGAGAGGGCAGGTTTAGACTAGATACAAGGAAGAAGTTCTTCACGCTGAGGGTGGTGAGACACTGGAGCAGTTGCCTAAGGAAGCTGTGAATGCTCCTTCCCCAGCAGGGTTCAAGACCAGGTTGGATGGAGCTGGGAGCAACCTGGTCTGGTGGGAGGTGTCCCTGCCACGGCAGGGGGTTGCAACTAGATGATCTTTGAGGTCCCTTCCAGCCTAAACCATTCTGTGATTCTATGATTCTATGATCCTGTCCTTGTTGCATGTTTGTTGTAGCAGTAGTTTCGATACTTTAGTACGTGTGAACAGATAAGAAGATAAATATATTTCACACTGGATGAGACCAGCCAACCGAGACAAGGAGGTACACCACCTGGAATACTCCTCACTGCGCAGACTCCAGAGAAAGGCAAGTTCTGTGTAAATGATTTATTGGAAATTATATGAATATGTATGAAAATTACAGGAAAATACTATGCATATGCATATTATTGAATAATGTAAGTTCCACTTGTTGCTACATGCAGTCCGCACGCTAGATGGAATTACCCCCCCATGCAGCCGGTGCCATGAATGAAGAATGTCTGCCTTCCAAAACTTCAAACTAAGCCTTAGAAGGTTCTTCTGTGACCGATTTTTACGGTATCCTTTGGCGACCCAGGAGGGACACCGCTCTTGAACCTCAACGGATCTGTGGCATTGCAGGACTTCCAGCCAGCACCGAGGGATTCTCGGGGAAAACCTCTGATCCCCGGACCGAAGAGCTCGGAGCAAGTCCCCTGGTCAGATTTAAGGCATTCTTTCTGGATCCTCTGGATGCCTCCCTGTAAGGCGTGGCGAAAGCCTCGCGAGGTTGGGCTATAAGGGTACACCAGGGGTTCGAGTCCTCTCTTGGGATTTTGGTTCATGACGGGGGTTCAGGTCCTCTCTTAGGATTTTGGTTCATGATAAGATTTCTGCTTGGTAGTGGTACTTTTGGCTTTGATGACATTGTTTACGGTTTCTGGCATACGGTTTGGTTTACGGCTGTGGCTTCTGGCACACAGTTTATGATTTACAGTTTCTGGTGTACGGTTTACAACTTTCGGTTTGGTGTATTAATCTCAGTTTGACTGGAGTGGGTACTGGACTGTCTAAAGGTGACGCTTTGAAAAGATCTCCGTTAGGATGTGTTTTAAGGAACTGGAAACAAGTAGGCAGTCCTGCAGGTGGGAACGTTACTAAAGACAATCTAATTAAGTATTGCAGTCAGTGGTGGCCGTTATAGAAATTGGATGACGGAGAAAAATGGCCGGAAAATGGCACACTGAATTATACTGCCATGCTACAATTCATGCTGTTTTTTAAGACAAGAAGGAAAGTGGGACAAAGTGCCGTATGCTGATAGGTTCTTGTTTCTAAAACTCCCTCTCGAGTGGCAGAGGGAATGTGGTGTGAAGCTGCCCCCTAGTGACCCGCCTGTTTTAGCTTTAGGAAAGGAACGGGGTAAATCTTTGAAAAGGTGTTGTTCTGCTTGTAGCATGGGACAAAAAAGTTTAAAGTTGTACGAGCGGGAGGAAAAGGATGATATTGAATTAATGCTAGCCCCCGAAAGGTGCTCGGGATCCAGAAGTAGTGAGCGTGATGAAATAAGAGGTGGTAGTCAGCAAGAAAACGGAACGGGACAGGGAGCAGAAGGTCTCAGACCAACAGCAGGGCAAACAAGGGGCAGACACGGGGAAATCCTACAGGCTCCCCTGCGCCAAGCTGTAGGGAGTGAAGGACCAGTGACGGTGAAGGTCCCATTTGCAATTCCTGGTCTTAATAACAGGGAAGCCACAGCTGGAAATTATAGGGAGGATCCAGAGAAAGAGGCAAATGCTTTTGAAATGAGGATTAAAACTCAGGGTCCAGACTGGGGAGACATTGAAGCAATGATGCAAGTGTTATTTGACAGCACTGAGAGAGACGTGATTCGCCGAGCAGCCAGAACACATGTAGAGGCACAAGTTAATGCAGGGGCTCTGTAGGGGCCAGTGGAACAACACCTCCCCTCTGCAGACCCACATTGGGACCCAAATCTTAGTGGATCTAGACAGCTTTTGACACCATATCAGGAATGGAAATGGATTCTATTTGCTGTTCGAAAGGCGGTGCCCAAAGCAATTAATATCTCTAAACTTTATGAAATTAAACAAGATAGAAAAGAATCTCCCACGGATTTCTTGGCTAAATTAAAGGTAGCTACTCGCAAGTATAACAATATTGATCCAGATACAGAAGGGGGCAGGGCCAATTGACTCATATATTTGTTGGACAATCCTCAGATGATATTAGAAGCAAGTTACAAAGATGACAGGGAAATGAGGCTCGGGCTTGGGGAAAATTGCTGGACACTGCTTGGATTGCGTACAGGAATAGGGATAATCAGAAGGAAAGGACAAATAATAGACTGGTAGTGGTATTGGAGGGACAACATCAGAGACGGGGAGGGCCTCTGGGGAACGGGGCCCAATCCAAACCCCGTCTAAGGGAAAATCAATGTGCCTGTTGCAAAAAGGATGGGCATTGGAAATGGGACTGTCCTTTACAAAAGTGAAACACTTCTCCTAACTCCTTACTCTCAATTAATGAGGACTGAAGGGGACCGGAGGAGTCTCTCCCAGTGGAACCTCTGGTTAAAGTGGATCTGGGAAATGAGACAATTGATGTGACAGGAACTAGAGAAACTTGGCCGTTCTTTAAAGCTTTGACAATGACATTGGGAAAACAACGGGTCACCCACCAGTTTCTATAATTGCTACATTCTCCAAAACCATTACTGGGGAGAGATTTACTTGAAAAACTAGAAGCAGAAATCAGATTTAAAGACAGAGAGGTAGAAATTTTAATTCCAGAAACTAAATACATTGAGGCAGCAGCCTCGTTGTTGCAGGATATAGCCCTCGAAAAGAAAAAGATACGTCCAGAGATGGAAAATGCAGTGATTCCCATTGTGTGGACCAGAGAAGTCCCAGGAAACTCCAAAAGAGCAGACCCTGTAAGAATTGACCTCAAGCCTGGATCATCCCCAGCAAGAATTAAACAATATCCTCTAAAGCTAGAAGCTAGAAACGAGTTGGTACCAATAATTCAGAAATTTCCAAACTATGGACTATTAGTAGAATGTGAGTCAAAATATAACACCCGCATCTTACTGGTCAAAAAGGCTGATGGTAAAGATTAACAATTCGTTCAGGACTTGAGGGCAATAAATCAAATAACTCATCCTGTAGTGGCAAATCCATATACATTGTTATACTTTCACTGGGGAACAGGGTTGGTTTACAGTCTAGATTTGAAAGACGCCTTTTTCTGTATTCCCCTTGATACTGAAAGCCAAGAACTTTTTGCTTTCGAATGGGAAAACCCAGAAAGAGGAAAAAAAACCCAATACATCTGGACAGTTTTACCACCAGGCTTTAAGAATAGCTCCACGATTTTTGGAAATCAGTTGGCTAAAGGATTGGAAGTCTGGAGAAAAGAAAATAACCGAGGGACAATATTACAATAGGTGGATGATATCCTGATTGCAGCAGAAACAAGAGAACAGTGTCTTTCTCTGACTATAAGCCTTTTACATTTTTGGGGAATGAGCGGATAGGGGGTGTCAAAAGGCAAGTCCGAAATCACCCAAGAATAAGTTACGTACTTAGGGTTTGAAATCCAGAGAGGTCAGAGACAACTCGGATCCGAGTGCAAAGAGGTGTTGCCTTCCTGAACCCGAAACCCTGACTGAATTACAGGCATTTTTAGGAACGGCCGGACGGTGTCGCCTATGGATTGCTGACTGCACATTACTGATGAGACCTCTAGATGAGCTGTTGAAAGATCCCAATGAGAGGTAGGTGTCTCGACCAGAATGAGAATGGTAGAGCTGCGTTTAAACAGCTGAAGTGGGCCTTGATGGAAGAAGCACCCGCCATGGGTTTGCCAGACCTCACAAAGCCCTTTGAACTGTTCACATATGAAAGAAAGGGTATGGCCCTGGGTGTCTGTCCTGGGTTTGGCTAGGGTAGGGTTAATTTTCACCAGAAGCTGGGAGGGGGCCCAACTGGGACAGCCAAACTGAAGTGGATTAGGGGTATTCGATACCATGCTGGTGTCATGCTCGGTATGTAAGGGGGAGTGGTGGGAAGGTGCATACAGCACGGTGCGGCGGGCAGTCCGGGCGGTGCGCCGTTTGTCCCATCCCACGTGGTGGGTTTTGGGGCAGGTGAATTTTTTGTATCCTCCCTTTTAAAGGGGTTTTCCTCTGCACGTCAGAGACCCTTTGCTCGGCAAAGGGAGCGCGTTAATTACCTTCTTTGGTTAGTAGATTGGCAGCAATAACACACTTTATTAGTAATATTTCACAGGTCGAATAAAGGTATGGATTTCCCTAATTCTATCTAATAATATGGAGAGAGAAGAAAAATAAAAGAGAAAAAAAGAGAAAGAGAGAGAGAAGAAAGAGAGGAAGATATCACCACTCCTGATGTCCAGCAACGTCTCACAGGTCCAGTCTGATCTTTGGTTCTTCAGAGGTGGGTGAATGCCTGTGTCTTGATTATTGGTATTTTTATTGTCCCTTCCATTAATATTCATGAGTCCTGTCCACATTAGCCCCTCCTCTTCTCGCTTTCCATGTTAATTAGGATGCAGGCGCAGTATGCAACATTTTGGGGGGTCCAAGGGGGTTCTGTCCACTATAGATAAGGCAGTGGACCTCCTCAAGTCCAGCGTACACCTGTAGATAAGGGAGTGGCCCTTCTTGAGTCCAGAAACACCCCTCTTCTGCAGCGTGTGTCCGGTTGGATAGGGGAGGTGGGGTAGCTGCTCCAACTGAAGCCACCCTTTATTGATCGCACCAACTAAAGTTTCTGAAGGAGAACACCGCTCCACCCTCCCATCTCTGAGGAGGGAGCACTGCTCCACTTTCACAGGGCTTGTTCCCCCCCTGGAGCAGTCTGTACTGCAAAGCAGTCTGGTTTTCAGGGCTAATAGATAAAACTTGCACTGTAAAACAGGTTTGTCCAAGACACATACATAAAATCTGCAAAACAGGTTGTTTAAGGTAAGAAAATCAGACTGTCCTTCTCAGGCCCCTATCAATTACACCTTCTTTTGTACTCCCTCACCTTCACTCAAACAATACCCAATATCCCATGAAGTCATTGGAGTGGTAAAACCCCTAATGCAAAAGTTCTTATGCCAAAGAATGTAAAAAGAATGCCAGTCACCATGGGGCCCCTATTCTGACCACTAAAAACACCTAAACCATGCCTGGATGGAAAACCTATGTACTGATTCGTAGAGGATCAAAGAGCCATCAAGGAGTGCCTGCAACAAGTAAGAGCTTGAGCTCAAAGGCCAGCCCAGTGACTTAAGTTGAGAGGATGTGACAGAATGGAAACCATCCTTGTTGTGGACCCTGTGGTGTTAAGAGTATGGACTTGATGTTTGCCTGTCAGAGCCCTCTTGGGGGCTTTCACTGAGGCAGTTTCACAAACCTGCAAATATAGGTAAATTTATTAAGGTGACAGATATAACAAGTACGTAATTACCATGGATAAATACACTTACTGCAGTACTGCTTATACCTAATAATAATGCTAGCCAAGTTTTCCTGGGTATTCTTTGCTGTCAGAAGTACCAAGAAGGTGTCCCTGCCTTGTGTGGAGGAAGAGGAGTCTCTTCTAGGTCTTCAGTCCCTTTCTCCCAATTTTTACCCCATATTCTCCTCTTTTTATTCTCTAATTCTTTTTTTCCCCTCCCACAGGTTACACAGGCAGAGAGTTGAGCAACATAGTCATATACCATGATCTCTATAGTTCTCATTAATGTATGCAGGGCTGTTAACTTTAATATTAATTTTCTAGGTAATTAAGCAAAGGTTTCACTCCAGGCATCGTGGCCTCCAAAGTCTTGTGCTGAAACTGTTTTTCTCCGCAGTTCCTCACTTTTTCGCCAAAACAGAGCTGTCTTGCCACCGCAAGGCTCCCTCTTTCAGCTGTTATCTCCCCTCACAAGGTTTGTAGAAGGGAGAAGTGGATACCAGCATTCTTCACCTTTTCCTGTTTTTTGCCAGATGAGCAAGTTGCTCAGCTCTTGTCCTTGCTCTATCCAGGGAAAGATAAGGACATTGCTTTACTTGCTTAAGTGGACCTTACAAGCCTGGCATTTCTCCATAGACTCTAAATATCAGAGGTGTGGATATGTTGCTGATGTCCCACTGGCCTAGACATGTGCACAGTTTTGCCAGCAGTCTAGTAAGGATTCCATTTTCTGCTGGAATGGGTTTCCAGATGGATTTAAGGCTTGCATGGCTGTCTGCAGAAGGGCTCTGCTGTCTGTTTGCATTTATCAGTGTGAGGGTTTTGGAGGAGAACTGGCTAAACCAGCTTTCTCTCTATGGAGGTCACTGACATTTGTGTAGAAAAGTACAGGTTCAGTCAGTCAAGCTTATAGCGTTGCGCAGTTCTCAGGCCATGGAGCTCTGCCTGCTGGAGATACATTTCATTTGGACCCATTATTTTCTCAGCTGAGTCTGTCTGAGTCTTACAGACTTGAGCCCCTTGGGATCATGACGTTGTAGTTCGAGTGCTCAAGTGGCAATGTTTGGTTTGCTGTCGCTTTGCGAAGGCAAATCCCCTTGCAGGATAATGGTCCCACAGAGATCCTGGGCCTGCAGTCTTCTCAGTAGTCTCCTGTAGCCTTCATGCTGCCAGGGTGTTGATGCTGTTTCATCTGCAGTAAAATTCACCCTACTCCTGGGATCTTTCCTGCCCTCTCTGGACGGAGTAATCCCTCGTCATTCATGAACTGGTCAAGCTCTACCTTCAACCTAGGCAGGTTATTTTCCCTCATTCCTATCTTTTTCTGAAGTAAACATCACAGCTGTGATAACCATGAAAAGGCTGATTTTTTTTTTCCCTTGTACAAATATGACTTACATAATAGCCTCCTCATTTCCCTGTACGCATCTTTAGGCGTAAGCTGGCAGGACTGAACTAGAGAGCTTTAACCTAGAACCGATGAGGGGAGCGGATACCAACAGGATTGCAGTAGGTTGGCATGGCATTGCCTGAGGGTGGCAATGCTAGTGGGAACAATTACGCTGCTTCTGGGAGCATGGAGAACTCAGGAGAGTTTTCCAAATGCTAGTACACCAGCGCATGTAGTATAAGAAACAAACAGGATGAACTGGAAACCTTGGTCTGTTCCCAGAGCTACAATATCATTGGTATTAGTGAGACTTGGTGGAATGAGTCTCACCCCTGGAGTGCTGGCATGGAGGGTACAGGCTGTTCGGAAGGGTGAGGTGGAGGTGTCTCACCAGATGTAAGGGAAAACTTTGATGGTACAGTCCTTACAGTCAACGATGTGGTTGAGAGCCTCTGGATGAGGAATAGGGACATGGAAAACAAAGTAATAGTGGGTGTCTAGTACAGATTGCCAGCACTGATGAGTTATTCTACAAGCAATTAGGAGAAATCGCTGTATTGGTAGCCCTTGTCCTCATGGGAGATTCAACTTCCCAGACATCAGCTGGGAATACCATACCGCTGTGATGAGCAGGTCTGGAAAATTCCTGAAGTTCATGGGAGAGAACTTCTTGTAACAAGTACTCAGGGAGCCAACTAGGAAAGACGTCCTCCTAGACTTGTTATTTTGTGAATGGAGAAGGACTGATGGGAGATGTGATGACAGGTGCTTGTCTTAGACACGGGAATAATGAGATAGTTGAGTTTAAAATTGTCAGGGTAATGAGAAAAAAGGACAGCAGAGTTGCTACCCTGGGAAGACCCAGCAAACAACACACCTGTGAGCCTAACCTCAGTTCCTGGAAGCGTGAAAGACAGCAGGTCCCGGGTGTCTATAGCAAATCTTAAGTCAGGAATTGAAGAACAGAGCACCTTTCACTGTTCATCAGAATTGCAGTGACAGCTACCAGCCCTCTGTGCAGGAGGTTGGGTCTATCAGACAGTGGAGCACAAGCCACACAGACACACAGATGCCACAGATTTTTTAACCTGGGTACCAAAGTTACTGTACATGTGTTAAGAGTGGCAGAAAATTGTCATAAGACTAAACCTGTAATTTTTTTTGGAACAGGTTTCTCCTAGGCTGGACAGGCTATTTGTGAATTAACCCTCACTCTCTGTGAGGGACTTGCTCAACAAGGAAGTGAACTGCAGAGGACTGGCTGCAGGAGGCTATTTTCCAGCTGATCTGGATCACTGTGGCCCAAAGGAGAATGTGTGCAGATATGATACAGCACCAGAGGAGGGTTGTGGCTCTCCTGAACTAAGGGATATGGACTCTGCCTGAATTGTCACTTAAGGGAAGGCTATGGGGCTCCTGACTGGAGGGAGGAGGGGGTAAGAAAAGTTGTAATTTGGGGAATGGGTGAATTTAATTCTCCAAAGGGGGATGACTTTTTTCAGGTCTGAGTGTAGAACATGACAAAGAAAAAGGGAAGTGAAGGAAGACTTCACACAGGATCATTCCAGGTAGGAGAAGAGAGCTTTCCAACATCTCCTTTTAGTCCTATGTTGCTTAAGTGCAAAAAAGGGTGACCTGCAGAAAGGCATTTTATCAATGAGTGTTTCTGCCTTCACCAATCCTGTTAAACACAGTGTGACCTGAAAGCAAGTTTAAAATCTAACATATACTCCAGTGCTTTGTTTAGTATATTTGCAGATGTTGATTATTGCCTTTTTCTTTCTCTCTCCCTCAAAGACACACACATGGCAAACAACAAAAAGATTTTACACCAATCTTAAAAAAATATAGACAAAAGTAACAGCTGTACCAAACTGGAGTTGATTCATTGCAGACAACAAATGATTTCTGAAGTACATTCAGAATTAGGTGGCATGGGGACCAGCAAGGACTAAGGGAAGTGAAAGAGCAGTAGGGTCATCTGCAGTGGAAAATGGGGAACATCTTGTTTATTTGAGCGTAGCCTTTCCCTCTGATGAAGACCTGATATTGGCAGATTCTCTGTGATGTCCTGCCAGGTAATGGAGCCATGAGATACTGGGGCATGGCTAGCTCAAGTTAGGCTATATAATAAGAATGGTATAGAGAATATTGTGCAAATTAGGAACAAGAAGGAAGAAAAAAATGCCAAATTGCAGTTAGGGTTTGCTGGGCTAAATAAGGTCTCCTGTAATGGTCTGTTGCTTTATGTTTTTTTGGGGGGTTTTGTCTGTTTTGTTTTGTTTAATTGCATTTGTGTGTCATCTTATCTGTTTTATCTTGGTAGAATGTACAGACAGACTTGAAATGTGATCAGTTTGAGCTATCCACCAGCTATAATTGGAGTGCTAAAGGTAATCCAAATAAAAAGGTGTTAGGGGGAGTTCTGTACAAAGCATCAAGATAACACTGTGATATTTGACTTATTAAGAGGGTCTTAGTACTTGCCCTTTCCTTCTCTCTGACATTTAGTTTAGCTCACATACATGAATCATTTGCTGGACTAAGGGAATATCATTCCAATAAAGGAAAGAATAGAGTTCAAGGCTGTGGCCATTTTCAGGTTGTGAAGGTTACAGCTCTGTTCTAGAACATGGTGATTAACTGAGGACATAGTAACCTGCTAGAATCAATGACATCTTCCCACAGGAAAGAAAGAAAACACAGATGGAGAGAGGTGGAGAAGGGAAAGGCTCAGTTACTGTGAGAGAAGGGAATTTCTTGCATTGTTTAGCTTCAGGTGTTCAAGATGGCAATTGGTTTAGGAATAACGACCCTTTTATGAGTTTTGAGGTTTCAGAGGAAAACTGATTAGTCAGATGTAGTCTGAAAAAAAATAAGTTTAAATACATGGGGCAATGCACCAGTCCAGGCTGGTGGTTGACATGCTGGAGAGCAGCTCTGCGGAGGAGGACCTGAGAGTTGTGGTGGACAGAAAATTAACCATGAGCCAGCAATGACAAAGAAGGCCAATGGTCTCCTGGGGTGCATGGAGAAGAGTGTGGCCAGCAGGTCGAGGAAGGTTCTCCTCCCCGTCGACTCTGCCGTGGCACGGCCACATCTGGAGTGCTGTGTCTGTGTCTTGGTTTGAAAGACAGGTGTCCGCTGAGGAAGGCAGGAGCCTCCCTTGAAACAGAAAATGCAACCCCCTTCCCTCCAAATTATTATAATTTCAAAATTAAGGGGCCTTCAGGCAAAGATATGGGGAATAGGAACAACAGTTCTTTACTAATATGTATATATATAACACAAGGCAGAAAAAAGAAAAACAACCCACTGGTTTACACTGACAGAGTCAGAAATACAACCTGACACCCTGTTAGGGTGGCAGTAGCAGTCCGATAAGATGATGGCTGCAGTCCTCCTGAAGTGATGGATGTAGTGCTATTGAAGCAGGGATCTTGTAAAAGGGTCTGGTCTTCCTCGGAAGGTCCAGTGGTAGGTAGGTAGCTCTTGTCCTCTGGAACTCCAGTGGGGGAAAAAACTCCTCTGGGAATCCAGTGGAAGAAGGCTGCTAGGGTGTTCCAGATCTCAGTTTTTATTTAGCATGGACTGCTTGGCTCCTTCCCCCTGGGCGGAGCATCTCACAATGGGATGGGGAGTCATGAGGCAGTTCCTTGATGGGCCATTAACAGGAGATAGTCCAGAGGGGGAGGCAGGGAGCACCGCCCCACCTGGTCTCAACAGCTCCTGAAGATGGTAATAGAATACTTTTTTTGGGGCACATTTTGCACTGTAACCTAGAACAGTCTGGTTCTGGGCCCCTCAGTTCAAGAGGGACAGGGAACTGTTGGAGAGAGTCCAGCAGAGGGCTATGAAGTTGATGAGGGGACTGGAGCATCTCTCCTACAAGGAAAGGCTGAGAGAACTGCAGAAGACTAAGATGGGATCTTATCAATGCTTATAAATATCTAAAGGGTGGGAGTCAAGAGGATGGGGCCAGGATTTTTTCAGTGGTACCCAGTGACAGGACAAGGGGCAATGGGCACAAGCTGGAGCAGAGGAAGTTCCACCTGAACATGAGGAAAAACTTCTTTACATTGAGGGTGGCAGTGCATTGGATCAGGCTGCCCAGAGAGGCTGTGGAGTCTCCTTCCCTGGAGATACTCAAAACCTGCCTGGAGGCAGTGCTGTGTGACCTGGTCTAGGTGAACCTGCTTTAGGTTTAGACTAGATGGTCTCCAGAGGTCCCTTCCGACCCTGACCATTCTGTGATTCTGTGATTGCAAGGTCCTTGACTAAGGCAGGAATTAACAAGACTACAAACACAAGTTAGCAACCAACTGCCTACACAGCAGCTTTACAGATTACATGTATAGTGACGATAGGGTTGAGAGTGTTTGGAGAGTGTCGGATAAGGGGCAAGGCCAATAAAGCGGATATTTCTGTGTGGGTCTGCTATAGACCTCCCAATCTGAGCAGTGAGGTAGATGAAGCATTCTATAAGCACTTGGGAGAAATCTCACAGTCACTTGCCATTGTTCTTGTGGTGGACTTCAACTTCCCAGGTATTTGCTGGAAATACAACTCAGCAGAGAGGGAACAATTCAGGAGGTTCCTGGAATGTATGGAGGATAACTTCCTCACACAGCTGGTAAGTGAACCAACCAGGGAAGGCGCCCTGCTGGACCTCCTGTTTGTGAACAGAGAAGGTCTTGTGGAGGATACAGCAGTTGGAGGCAGTTTAGGCAACTGTGACCACAAAATTATTAAGTTCTCTATTCTTAGAGATGGGGGGGGGGGGGGGGGGGGGCAGAAAAACTGCCACTTTGGACTTTTGAAGGGCAGACTTTGACTTGTTTAGGAGGTTACTTGATAGAACCCCTTGGGAATCAGTTTTGAAAGGTATAGGAGTCCAGCAAGGCTGGACACTTTTTAAGAAGGAAATCTTAAAGGCACAGGAACAGGCCACCCCCACGTACCATAAGATGAGCTGGCGGCAAAGACCAGCCTGGCTGAATAGGGAGATTTGGCTTAAAATCAGGGAAAAAAAGGAGAGTCTATGACCTCTGGAGGAAGTGGCAGACTACTCATAATGATTACAAGAATGTTGTTAGGTTATGCAGAGAGGCAATTAGAAGGTCCAAAGCCCAGCTAGAAGTTCATCTGGCTTTGGAGGTAAAGGGCAACAAGAAAAATTTCTATAAATACATTAACCACAAAAGAAAGACCAGGGAGAGCCTTCATCCCCTACTAGATCCAGGAGGTAATATAGTAATAACAGATGAGGATAAGGCTGAGGTGCTTAATGCCACCTTTGCCTCAGTCTTTAGTAATAGGACCGGGGAAAGTCAGCCCCCCAAGCCAAGAGACAGGGGCAGGCGCAAAATGTCCCCACGCAATCCAGGAGGAGATGGTCAGTGACCTCTTGCTTCACACCAATGTGAATAAATCTATGGGGCCAGATCGGGTACATCCTAGAGGTGCTCACCAAGCCACTGTCCATCATTTATCAGCAGTCCTGGCTGACTGGGGAGGTCCCAGCAGATTGGAAGTCAGCCAATATAACACCCATATATAAGAAGGGATGGAAGGATGATCTAGGAAATTACAGGCCTCTCAGTTTGACTTCAGTGCCAGGGCAGCTGATAGAGCAGATCATCCTGAGCTCCATTATGCAGCAAATGCAGGACAACCAGGTGATGAGGACCAGTCAGCATGAGTTTATGAAGGGCAGATTCTGTTTAGCAACCTGATCTCCTTATATGACAGGGTGACCCACTTGTTGGATGAGGGAAAGGCTGTGGATGTCATCTACCTCGACTTTAGCAAGGCATTTGACACTGTTTCCCACAGTGTTCTTCTAGAGAAACTGACTGCTCTTGGCTTGGATGGACGCACACTTTGCTGGGTGAAAAACTGGTTGGATGGCCGAGCCCAGGGAGTTGTGGTCAATGCAGTTAAATCAAGTTGGCGGCCATTCACAAGTAGTGTCCCCCAGGGCTCAGTACTGGGGCCACTGCTGTTTAACATCTTTATCAATGATTTGGACTAGGGGATGGAGTGCACCCTGAGTAAGTCTGCAGATGGCACCAAGCTGGGTGGAAGTGTAGATCTGCTTGAGGGCAGGGAAGCACTACAGAGGGATCTGGACGGGCTGGATCACTGGGCCAAGGCCAATTCCATGAGTTTCAACAAGGCCAAGTGCCAGGTCCTACACTTCGGCCACAACAACCCCCAGCAGCGCTCCAAGCTTGGGGAGGAGTGGCTGGAGAGCTGCCAGTCAGAGAGGGACCTGGGTGTGTTGACTGACAGCCGGCCAAACATGAGCCAGCAGTGTGCCCAGGTGGCCAAGAAGGCCAATGCCATCCTGGCCTGCATCGAATGATGTTGTCAGTGGGAGCAGGGAGGTGATCGTGCCCCTGTACTCGGCTTTGGTGAGGCCGCACCTCGAGTTCCGTGTCCAGTTTTGGGCCCCTCTCTACAAGAAGGATGTTGAGGTGCTGGAGAGGCTACAGAGGCGAGCTACGAAGCTAGGAAAGGTTTTGGAGCATGTCTCATATGAGGAATGGCTGAGGGATCTGGGGCTCTTTAGCCTGGAGAAGAGAAAGCTGAGGGCAGACCTTATCACTCTCTACAACTACCTGAAAGGAGGTTGCAGCAAGGCGGGGGTCGGTCTGTTCTCCCTAGTAACAAGCGATGGAACAAGGGGAAATGGCCTCAAGCTGCACCAGGGGAGGTTCAGGCTGGATATTAGGAAGAATTTCTTTACCAAAAGGATTGTCAGGCATTGGAACAGCCTGCCCAGGGAGGTGGAGGAGTCACCATCCCTGGAGGTGTTTAAGAGACGGGGAGGTGTTGTACTTAGGGACATGGTTTGGTGGTGTTGATAGAGCAAGGAGAAAGGTTGGACTCGATGATCTTGAGGGTCTCTTCCAACCGAAACTGTTCTATGATTCTGAGATTCTGTGTTGCATGTGGTTCAGCCACGTCATGCAATGGTGAAAGAAGGTGATACAGTGGAGTCATACCCAGGATCATTATGTCTAATGCTCATGAAGCAATCCTTCTGCTCTACTCCACACTGGAAAGACCTACAGTTAGGGTACTGAATTGTGGGAGCGTAGCTCGCTGAAAACAGGCATGGAATGCTAGAAGGCCTGCACAGGGAAAACTCTGTTGAACAGTTTGTCTAAACTAACACAGTAGGCCTCAAGGACGCTTCGGCCTTGAGGGTCAGAATAGAATGATTAGAAGCTAACATCTGTATGAGGCGGAACGCATTAGTATTAATAGTAAAGTGATAGGTAGAAGCAGATGACTGATGTATGTATAGCACAATTAGAGTTTATGAAAAATTGCAAGTCATGATGACTTTGGAAAATTATGCTATATAAGAAAGTGCATCTGCACAATAAAACGAGTTTCCTGATATAACTCCTATTGAGTCTTTTGTGGATTCTCCAACTCCCGTCTCCGCACTGAATCACTTTTGGTTTTGATAGTACAACTCAACAAAAGATGTGGAGGAATTGCAGAAGGTCTACTGAATGCAAGAAGAATGATCAAACATGATCATTTCATGTACGGAATCAAAGCATGTGTCCACACCTTTTTCCAGCTGCAAGTTGACAAGTGTTAGCTTCAGTCCTGCAAATGGGATCTAGTCTTTGTTCTTTTAGAACTACACCCCATAGCCAGCTTATGAAGGAACATTTCTATAATGGTACCTCTTCTTCTGAGTTCCTCAGCAGTAACAAGGCAACCCAAGACCCATCACTACTCTCAGCTGACTTAAACCTTACAGAATCCCTCTCCTCTTTCTGTGTTTTTGAATTATTACAGGTCGTAAAGAGAAGCATCATGCCAGAGTAAGTTAAGACACATCAATAACAACAACAAAGGCAGTGACCAATTTTGCTCAGGGTGAAATATCACCCGCTTGGCCACTGTGCATTCTAGGATGTATTTTCTTCCAAAACTAGTTTGAGAACATCTTTGCCTTTGGGGTTGGTAGTGGATGTGGTTGAAATAGGAGTTACTTGTTTTGAAGAAGTCTTCTAGTTTTGGAATAATAGTTCATCTCAAATTTCTCAGTCCCATCTCCTTAATGGAAAATGGTATGGGTTTTTTGCTTGCTTCAGTCCAGTAAAGCCAAGTGAAAAAACGTTACAACAACCTTAAAACTTGATGTGCTCTGTAAAATGACCTGATGGTTTAAGCATGCAAAAGGGTGTACGGGTGTACCAAACACACCTCTTCAGCTGTTCTTGATTGCAATAATCAACATTCCTTTCAGAGTCATGCTAATATGGACAAGGATTGAGAAGGCATGGGGTCAAAACTAGCTTATTTTTGAACTATGTGCTCTCCTTTTCGCTGCCATGGCCAATGAGATGTCTGCACTGAGTAACCCAAAGCTGTGGAACCAGCTTGGCAAAATGAGGGTGGTTTTAATAAAACAATGAAATACTGCAGCTTTTGCAAATAACGCAGATGGAGTGGTAGCAGTACCAGTCCTAGGTGTATAAACTCTCTCACTTTTTTCAGTGGATGAGTGATGCGGTTGAGAAGGACAAAGCGACAAGACAACAAATCTTTTTGAAAGCCTGGTAGTCCAAAAGCCTTTATTGCCTGTTCATTTATACTCTCTTTCCCCTTAGCTTTTTCAGAGGTGTCTCTTTCTAATTGGTTCAGAATTGTTATACAATCTCATCATTTGTTATTTGTACAGTTCATTATAACTCATCCCTTCTGCCAAAAGGACATGTAAGCTTTGTCTTGTAATCGACACTTTCTCAGGACTTGCTTATCTTGCAGCTGCAACTCTTCTTACTCCTGTCTGTTCTCTCACGGGTAGACCGGAATCCTCCCAAGGTCAAAGTCATCCTGTTTAGGGGCCTCAGTCCAGCTGAGATCCCCCACAGATGAGTAGTTAGGCAATTTGAATTGTTGCACCTCTCTCTATCTATATATTGGATACTGATTTTTCTACTGCAGTAGCCTGTTGCCTTTCTGCATGAATGGGTGTGATGATGTAAGACCTGTTGCCACAAAAGGGACGGTCAACCTTGTCTCCCATTTGAATAGAGGCCATACATACTGTTCCTACAGACATGCTTGAATAAGTATGTTAATTTACCCAGTAAGCTGTGGTGATCTGCTGTTCAGCTGTGTAGTGCTAGAGACAAAACTTCATGTTAACTAGCTGCTGAAGTAGTTACCTGCTTTAGAAGTGAATTTTTCAGTCTTTTCTGATGCCCATGCTGTCACGGCAGTATTTTCTACACTAGCTAATATACAAGTAATGAACACAAGACCTGTAGTCACTTACAATGTCTGCAGTATTGACTTCTGCTTGTCTGTGGCTACAAAAATGTCAGGCCTGCCAGTAATGTTGGTTGAGCAGAATAACATCTATCCCTGAATCTGCTTGTTGGCTTATAAAACTTAAAATCAAGTCTCTGAGGTTGACAGACAGAAAGGCAGGAAACTAAGCATTTAGGAAGAAATGGTGTTTCACTTCATCTGTAGGTTCTCCCAAGCAGTGGAGCACTGGCCAAGTAATAAGGACACAGGACTGAGAAGTAAGACACTTTGGATATATGTGTCATTAGAGCAGCTTATGACACTTCAGCTGAGGCAACAGGGCCAGTGACTTAGAGACATGTGTAGCATAGGAAGTTTCCCATCCCTCACTTCTCTTGCTCTCCTTAGGGAGAAGAAACATTTTTTTCTCCTCTGTCTCAAGACATCTGTGAAGTTCTGCCTCTCTTTAGATTTCTCCCCAATATAGGGCTCACTTCTATGTTATTTTTTTTTAAAGTCACAAAATCCACTAATTTTCAAAGCATAACTGGTGTTGCTGCCAGTCTCTAAGCCATCTGTGACACTTTGATGCTTCTGTTAAGAGGATTTCTCCCCCTAGCTATTCAGGGTAAAATGCTGCTGTCATTATTGTCAATAGCAAAGCTTCTGTTGACTTGATAAGAGCAAGGATTTCTCCCTCAGTAAAATCTAAATAGCCCTACTGTGAAACTTATCATCTGTGTGGTTAACCATTATTTCATGCAAAAGAACAATTCTGATGTGCTATTCTGCAACTTCCCAATTCGGTAAATTTTATGTGCTGCAAAAGCACAACATTAACTAGAGGAAATACATCTAACGGAACAAACCTCTTTTATTTCTATAAAATTGCCTTACAGTGAATTAAATTTCAGCATAGCTGATAGATTATTTTCAATGCCATAGGACCCAAAAGTAAATGATTGTATGCATGCAAGTGTTAAATTGATTGGCTTCATTGAGTGACATAAGTGATTACAAAGTAAAAACACTCAAAAGCAGGAAAATACTTAAAATTGAGAGGATGCTTTGGGCATTATTTTTCTTGCCTATTTCTAAGTTTGTTCAAGAGTTTCAAAACATGTTTTCTTGGTGGAACTTTTTCCTCTCTGGGTTCTTTTTCCTCTCCAACACTACTGAAAGTGTTGAAGAGCTGCAATTTATGATTGTTTTTCTGTGACTTGGGCCACAAATACTCCCTGGAGAAGCTTGACCCTGCCTTCAATGTGTGGGTTCAGCTTGTAAAATCCACTGCTCGGCAAGCAAATAATTTACTGGGACAGGTAAAAGCGGAGCTGAATCTTCAACCTCTTTGATAGTCACTCACTAATTAGCCTCTCTGTGGACTCTACTTCCACAAGTCAGGTCTGTGTAATCAGCACTATGCAAGTAATGAGGTTGTCAGGATCAGCCCATGCTGGAGAGAGACGGTACCAAAATACATTGGTCTCGTTCAGAACATAAGAATTCCTGTAGCTATATTGATGTATGGGTGACCGACTGTATTAAAATATAGATATTATTCATCCTCTAGCTAATACATACTCAAAACTAATTTGCATTATGCTGAATCATGGTCGAGTCTCAATGTGCACATGCTTGGGCGTCTCATACAGTCTCTGGTGGTCGTTTGGGGGTCCTGACCACTCCTTGAATTGACCATTTATGGTCAAGAGTCTTCTAAGAACACCGTGGGTATGGTCCAGCCTATCATGTTCCCAACAATTTGCCCTTACCTTGGGATATCTTCCAGAACTTCATCAACTCCTTTCTTTCTTCTCTTTGTTTCTTGCTTCGGTTCTTGATCAGGGGGTTGTGGTTTGATGGACACAATAAACTGTGCTTACTTTTTAGGTATAGTCAGCCAAGCCTCTGTCACCTATGTACTAACAGTACATGATTTAAATGTTCAAGTGAAATCCCTTTAACCAAGCTAAATCCCTTTAACCATATCCCTGCATGCAAGCTAAATTTCCAACACAACAATCCTGCTGATGATTTTTACATAACTTGACCCAATTTAGAATGACAACTACTTTTTTAAAAAAACATTTGTGGATATAAGAAAAGATCCAAGTTGCTACCATCTTAATACAACTCATTTGCATCGCTCTAACAGTTAGAACTAATCACCAGGAAATGAAAAGGTCTGAACCCCACTAAGGGTCACACAGCAGAAGTTTTGGACCCATTTCCAGTTCCATACCAGTTCTGATTTAAGGATATTCCCATCAGCTTTCTGCTAACATTAAACAAGACAGTTTAACACCGGTTTCTTTTAGTTAAATGTATTTGCTGTGCTGCTGTTGATTCTGGAAGGGCCTTCTAGTGGAAGGACAGCTAATGAAGCAGTCTGTTAAACAAAGCTGATGCAGTAAATTCAGTATTACCTTGGGTTTGTTTATGGAAACGTGAGAACATGAACCAATCTGCAGCGAATGCTGCTGGGAGAGCCTCCTGCTCTTAACATGGTGTTCAGTTTTTATAGTCCAGAGGCTGAGCTGTACACACGCCTGTTTTATCTAAACCAGCCAGCATATAAAGCAGCCCAAGCCAAGCTCTGGCTGAAGAGGGTGTTCAGATCTGCCTCAGCGAGCTCACTGCCCAGTTAGGCCGAGTAGGACACCAGGCACTTGGTTTGGAAGCCCCCAGGTTACTGCCCTGGAACTCCAGTTACAGCAAGGCACTTGCTGTAAGTCCAGCCCTCCACTTGTCCTGCGTGTTTAGGCTTATTTGCAGTCAGAAGTAGCGCAGGTCTGACAGGGCAGGGCAACGCTCAATTAAAGGCAGAATTAGCTTTTTTTTTACACCATGGAACTCTTGCTTTAGAAAGGGAAAAATGGAGAAAACCCCCGACTTTTCACTACCAGCTGAAACCAGCAGAGAGAAGAGTGGGATAGGAGGCAAGAACTGTTCTTAACAGGTGAAGGATCTCTACAGAAACACTAGCAGGAAAATGGGGAGACCCATTAAAAGGTCTGTTCAACTGCTCATGCTTGTCAGAGTCCATACCCAGACCCTAAGGCTGAAGGGATTAATTAGGCCATTATTCAAACTGGGTATTTTCCCCCTTCACATATGGACAACTTCAGATATCAGCTGGGTCAGTCAAGAGATGCTTTTGAGGTATCTGACCCACTTCAGCTGCAGGAAATGCTCAAAGGACAGCTTCGACACTGGGTTTAAAAAAGGACACCTTATTACAGCTCCTTATTTCTCATCGTTGCCTTGACTCTTCCATGGAGGGAAGACGGATTTCTCTCTCTCAGAGCAGCTTTATCCAACTGCAGACATAGCTCTTAGTCATCTTGTGGGGTTTTTTCCCCCCTCCTCTCTATGAGTTAATTTGTCACACTTTCTTCTCTGTGTTTTCCAAAATGCTAGGGGAGCATTAGGACTGTAGTCCTGTTGTCCCAAAACTCAAGGTTCTTCTACCCGGTATGTGAAGATCCAAAATCCATACAGAGTCGAGATTTGTTTAATTCCAGTTCTGCCCAGAAAAGTGTGCTAGATGGTAACTCCACAAAGCCAGCACCCCTTTGGGGAAATAACCTGGGTCTTATATACAAAACAACAACAAAGAAACTGCAGTGAAGTAAATGATGTCACTCCTAACTTTACATATGAAATCAGACATTTACCATTCTCTTATCTCGAGACTCCCATTGACTTTGTTTGAGATTAGTTTGGTGCCACCAAGGTCTGACACCCCCACCCCACCCCCACCCCCCCCCGCCATCAACTACACAAGCCCACCTAGTTGTGAAACCAGGAATTTTTGTGACTGTTCACCCTTTCCTTTCGACAACACCTGGAGGACATGGGGACACCTGCTTGTGTCAGTGCTTTGCACGGCATGCTGCTCAAAGCTTTACTGTTTTGAAAAACGCACCTGAGGATCTTCAGCTTCTCATGCAGATCCTATAATTCAGCTGATCATACAGCACACAGAAGAACTAAGCGACTGTTTATCAATGTATTTTGCTAAACAAAATCAATCCCAAGTGCCACCTTTTGCAGTCTGTACCCGACTTGCCCTAGGTTGGTATGCGGCCTGGGGAGGGGGGATCACAGCAAGTGCCGAGCGGCAGAGGAGCAAGGGCAGGGAGAGAATCGTACAACAACAAAAACACACCCTGAACTGTTGTGTAAGTAGGTTACTATATTGCATTGATGCTGTTTGCTCTTCACTGCTTGATTCTGGGTTAAACTGATGCATTTTGCAAGTTCAAACAGCCAAATTCTAACACACAGTGTTAAAAAACTAAAATTCAGCGAAAAAAATCTCCAGGTACTTTCCTGGAAAGACAGTGCAGGGCTGATCCTGTCTCTCTGAAATCAATGACAAAATTTCTATTCCTGTCAAAGATTAAAAACTGAATTCTGTTTGTCCATAAATCATTTAACTAGTTAAAACGAAATTTAACTTCTGTAAGCGACAATCTCCGCCAGCAACAGCAGCCGTCTCTTGGTGACGTGAATTGCAGGTGCTGTTTTCTGCGGGACTTCCCTGCCAGAGTGGACCATGTGGGCAAAGGGACTGACAGAGGTTGGTGACTCCTGTGGGATGGGCACCTTCTGCAAGGGAGCATTGCTGACAGTGGCTGGATAAATCACGGGCTCTTCTGCTTCCACACAGGGTGACCCTAAGAAGCAGCAGCTTTTGCTGTGTCTTCCTGGGGAAGCCTCAGGAGCTGACAGCAGAACTGAGGTAAGAGTTGTCACCTGAGCTGGAACTGGGTCTGTGCAGAATGATCTACCTGCACTGGTTTTGCCAACAGCCAGGGGTCCCACACTTTCCTCCTGCCTTTGCCTTTTGCTCAACCTGCTGAGGAAGGAAAGCACTTGCAAAGCAGGGAAAGCACATGTGCCTCTGCTCCTTGCTGAGCTCAGGTGCTCCCCAGAAGGGATGGACCGCTCTCTGACAAGATGTGTTTTCCTATTCCTGCGGGAACTCACACACTTTATTGGCAGAGCAAACTCAAAAGCTACAGCTTCTGCTGGAGGAGGTGGCTCGACTGAGGGCAGAGATGAGCAGTGTGAAGAAGGTGACCCTACCTTTTGGGGAAGAAGACTTGTCTGGGCAGAACCCTTGAGAAAGCACTCCTTGGGGTTGTTGGTGTGGTCGGAGTGCTGACTGCAGCAAGCCAACCTTTGCCAGGGGCTTGCTGGGTGAGCTTCTGTGCTGCACAAGCCCTTCTGCAGTTCCAGTTTAACTGGGCCGCCTCAGGCAGCGGAGGACTCCCAGTGTCCTTCCCTTGGCACGCTGGTGCCTCTGACTTCTCTGGCCAGGCCCCTGAGGCAGTGGTGAGACCCAGGCATGCTCACGGGGCCAACCATTGCTAGAAGGGCCTGAGCCCATCTCCCGGCTGACCTGGAGAGCATGGAGAGTGGGGATGAGCGTGTGGGGACCATCAACTCATCTTAGGGCCAAGGGCCACGGCCATGCCCCTGGCCACAGATACTGGTCCTCAGGCCTCACGGCTCACATCAGCAGCAGAGAGTCTCTCAGCTCTGTGGACAAGGCTTTCCTTGCGTTTCTAACGGTCACCCTTTGGGCTTCTCTGGGCACTTGTAGCCACGCCGAACTGCCCACTGATGTGGTCCTTTTCTGTGTTTGTTCATGGCTTTCCCAGGAAGTTCAGGAAGTGAGCCAGGCAGCGGCGGAGATGGCTTAGAAGTCTACATTGAGATGTCTGACTGGGCCCTGAAAAGCTCTGATATGGACACAAGCAGCCCAGTCTCCTTGCCCTGCACTTGGCTGCAGCACGCCCCAAAGCAGGCTGTGCTCCAGGCACTGCTTTCCAAAGCAGGGGAGCCTAAATGCTTCACAGGGTCCAAGAGCAAGGCTGTGGCAGGGTGGTTGTCTGACTCCCTCCCAGTCCTGCCCTCGGCCTCTGCGCGGGTGCCTCTGGCGCTGTCCCTGCACACGTCCCTGTGCTGACTCAGGGGCTCTCTTCCTCTCCACTGCCTTTGGAAAGGGAGCGGTCGGGTCATCCTTTGCTGTCTGCACAGCAGGCCCTCAGCTTTGGTCTGCTGTCGTTCACATGGGTGCCTGCTGTCTCCCAGCACCCTCAGACCTTCTCCTCATGGTGCTGTGAGAGGCAGTCACCAGGCATATGGATGCCAGCATTGCTCTGTGCAGCTGGGCTCTCCCCGCAGCGTGGTGATGAGGACAGCACTGACAGACGTGAAGCTGGCCGGTGGCATCAGAAATGGTGTCTGAGCACCAAGTCCTAGTCTGTGGCGTCTCGCAGTCATCTGCTCTCCCTTCCTTACAGGTGCCACCATTGACATGCAGAGAACTTCCAACACCTACGGCTGCACAAGAATGGGGGCCTCAGGCCTTTATAGTGCACTGCCAATCCTCCTGATACTATTTTGCAGGTATTGTAGCAGAAATCACCAGTGCTGGTTTCTTTCCCTCCTGTGAAGTTGAGGACCAACCTCAGAGGCTCTCCCCTCAGTCCAGTGCTGCTGCTGAAGCCCACAGTGTTGATCAGGTTCCTGCAACCAAAGCGTGAGCACAGGGCTGGGCTTGCTAGAAATCATTGGAGCTGAACTCCTGCATCTTGCCCACAGTCCCCTGTCACAGCTGGGTGAAAGACTTTCTCCCTGTTTCCACACTCATCCCTAACAGTGCCTTTTTGGAGGTGGGAGGCAGAGGTTGCCTGGCAGAGCCTTGTTTCCGTAAAGCCCTGACTAGTACAGTTTCATAACCATCATTCTTCTCCATAGTGCTGAGAGCCCCCTTTGTCAGGCAGGCAAGGCAGCCTCCTGCTTCTGTCCATCTCCTCACACACACCTAAGTTTTGAGCTGAAATAGACCCCGCAGGCCCACCGTCGCCTACACTTCAAGCTAGACGATCAGTTGCGTTGGCCCCAACGCTCTCTCACACTCCATTGCTCTTGTACTCTGGTTGCAGCCAGATGTTTCCCCCGGAAACTGATGCGCTTTCCAAAGGCGTCAGGGCCAGGTGGTCATCAGGTTGCCAGTATGAGTCCATCTGCCTACTGTCCCTGTGCAGCACATCTCCAAAGAAGTCTCTCCATCTGGGACCATCATCAGTGCCCCCAGAGACATCTCTGTCTTTGCAAGTCTCTGCTGGGTGCTTCTGGCTGGCATCTGGCCCTGGCGGAAAGCCATGGCAGGGGACTTGCTGGCTTTGGTGCATCCTCTGAGGTTTGTGTGCTGCTCTCTCCTGAGCACTGCAGTGCCCTAGTGGGATACTATAAGGGCTCTAGAGGCTTCACCCTTCTCAAGACTTCCTCTGGCCAAAGCACCTCAGGGTTCTTGACCAAAACTCAAGACGGAGGCTGAGCTCCACCCTAACCAGGGCTAGACTGCTGCCAGGGCCCCAGGGGAGGCTGGGTAGATAACAGGGCTGATCTAGCACCTATGGTCCCCCTTTGTCAGGACAAGTCCGAGCTGCTCTCCTTCTGCTTTTCCCCTGAAGGAGTGGATGCGGACAGAGAAGAGGAAACTCTCCTTGGGGTGTTCATGTGCAACGTGGCAAAAGAAGCCATTCAGACCTTCCCTCTGAAGGTATGCCTATGCATGGGGGGCAAGGGGCCAGGGAGCAAAACATGTTTGCCTGCAAGTCCATGGCAGGAAGGAAAGGCATGAATGCTTTCTCCCTGGGCAGAGGGGCCTGGACCACCACTGAGAGAGACCTGGCAGGGCGGGAAGGGCTGAGTAGCACGCAGTGGTGGTAGCAGAAGGATTGCAAGGGCAGGGTCAGACCCGAGGGAGCACGAGTCCGAGAGCCCTGGCTGCAGCCCCTGCCTTCAGCAGAGCCAGCTGCACCCAAGCAATGTCTTTGTGCCCTGCAGAAACAGGAACACCAGGTGGCGATGCAAGAGCTAAACCCTGACAATCCCTGACTAAGGCCTCACTGTGATACATAAAAGCTTTACTGACATATTTTTGTTTAGCTTTGCTTGTGTCTTTGTTTTTCTGAGTTTTCCTTCCCCCACAAGGATGGCTTTAGCTATTTGCTGAGCAAAGTTGATGAATAGATAACATCTTGCCTGACATCACGGAGACAAAGCTCCAGATATCAAGGAGACATCAAGGAGACAAAGCCATCTACACATGCCAGATTGTCTTGGTTTGAAAGACAGGTGTCTGCTGAGGAAGGCAGGAGCCTCCCTTGAAATGGAAAATGCAACCCCCTTCCCTCCAAATTATTATTATTTTGAAATTAACGGGCCTTCAGGCAAAGATATGGGGAATAGGAACAACAGTTCTTTACTAATATGTATATATATAACACAAGGCAGAAAAAAGAAAAACAACCCACTGGTTTACACTGACAGAGTCAGGAATACAACCTGACACCCTGTTAGGGTGGCAGTAGCAGTCCGATAAGATGATGGCTGCAGTCCTCCTGAAGTGATGGATGTAGTGCTATTGAAGCAGGGATCTTGTAAAAGGGTCTGGTCTTCCTCGGAAGGTCCAGTGGTAGGTAGGTAGCTCTTGTCCTCTGGAACTCCAGTGGGGGAAAAAACTCCTCTGGGAATCCAGTGGAAGAAGGCTGCTAGGGTGTTCCAGATCTCAGTTTTTATTTAGCATGGACTGCTTGGCTCCTTCCCCCTGGGCGGAGCATCTCACCATGGGATGGGGAGTCGTGAGGCAGTTCCTTGATGGGCCATTAACAGGAGATAGTCCAGGAGCGAGTTATCTATGGGTCAGGGGATAAGGCCTTGTTGTGCCCATTAACAGAAGACAGTCCAGAGGGGGGAGGCAGGGAGCACCGCCCCACCTGGCCTCAACAGCTCCTGAAGATGGTAATAGAATACTTTTTTTCTTTTGGCACATTTTACACTGTAACCTAGGATACATGTTAAGGAGACGCTAGGACTACTTGTTACAAGAGGTTGCATTAGAAAAGGGGCCCTGGCTTGTGCTGAAGAAGGAGGATTCAACTAGAGGACAGCGTGAGGAAGACTATGAATGGTCACTGGAGGGTGAGAAGGTTAGGGTCTTTTCAATCTACTAAATCTTTTTTCAATCAACTGAGCATGCTTGGACTATGTAAATGAATACTGGGAACCCATCACCATAAGACTGCCCTTCTCAGGAAATCTGATGAATAGGTATGATTTTTGTGTATATGAACTGGTGTGTTTTGCTAGCCCGTTGGAGTACCCATAGTGGAAGAATCCCCAGTGTTTCCCAGCGCTGCAATAAAGAACGCCTGCCTAATAACACCCTGTTGTTATTCAGTTTTCACCTCGGAATCCTTACCCAGCCTCCCACCTCAGTGGGGAGTGTTAGAAAGCAAGGGGGTTTGGAAGGTCTGAATTTTGGATCAGTTTTGGCGACCCAGGTGGGACCCTCTCTGTCCGGCTGCAGGAACCCCTGAGTCAGAGACTCCCTTGGCCGGCCCCAGAGAATTCTCTGGAGGGACTCCTCGATTTGGAGATTCCATGCGGGGGCAGACAAGGACCACTGGTAGGAAAGGCATTCTTTTTGAGTTTGGGGACCGGTCATTTGAAGCTGCTCGTAAGACGCAGTTTGTGAGAACCCCGCCGGGTGGCATACAGCTGCATGTACGATTTGTATTGGTCGTTCGGTCACTACGTTGCACGGTTGTATTGATCGTTTGATTAGTTCAGTCGTTTGTTTGTGCATTTGTACTTGATTTTGGTTTACGTATGCGTGCGTGGTGTACTCATATGTCTGGTATACAGGTATTTGAAAATCTTTGATCTTCTTACGTTGACGTTTGTTATCTGGGGCTGTATAATCAGATCTGAATTTTGAATAGCTAGTTAAATTTTCATTGATAATTAATTGTTTTTTAATGAACAACTAACATTTTTTATATATATTTCCTGATTGAATTAATTTACATTATGGTAAAAAATATACAAAACCTCGCTTATGCTAAGAGACAGCAGATGCAAGCTTTACGAAGATGGCCAAAGCTAAAGCTGCTGTGGATTGTGAAATTGTACAGAACACAGAATGGGGAGGCAGGGAGACAGGTACAAGGGGTGAAATTGTACATTCTCAGCTAGTTCTCTTATCTCATGTGATGAAACCATAGAAACAAAGGAATGTTGCTGTGAAGACTCTCACATCTTCCCCATCCTGATTTGTGTATCAGAGATTTTGATCAGTAAAATAACCAACGATTATGTTAGTATAGGAGTATTAATAGAGTTATATGATAGAGTGGACCAATTGTAAATGTCAAAATTAATAGCGGGCATAACATGCATGCTTATGTTAAAATATGTTAAAGATCATGACTTTGCAGAAAAAGGATATAAAAATGCTGAATTTTTGATGTAACTTAGAAGCACGTCAGGTGGAGCTGTCCCCCATGCTTCCCAGCACTGCAATAAAGAAGTGTCTGCTTATCTGCAACAGTGTGGATAAGTTTCTTGTGATTGCGACCCTCCGTCAACAGGGGGATAGTAGTTGTTATTGTGTCTGTAGTAGTAATTGTTAGTTGTGTGTGGTGTTGCTGCCCCTGTCCCTGTCCTTGTGTTGTATAAATTTTAGAATGGGGAACCAACAAGGAGGAGTTTTGAAAAAGAGCCCTTTGGGCTGCATTTTAGCTTACTGGAAAGATATCGGGGGACAACCTGGAGGGAGTGTGGATCCTAAAACCTTGATAAAGTATTGCAATCAGCGGTGGCCTTTATATAAGCTAGATGATGGAGAAAAGTGGCCTTTTAAAGAACTTTGAAATATAACACTTCATTGCAACTCATGTTATTTCTACACGGAAAAGGAATGTGGAATCAATCTAGCGCCCCAGGATCCTATGGTTCTGGTGACAGAAAATGAGAAAAAATAAGAAGTGAAATTAAAAAGGTGTTGTTCGGCAGGTAGCATTGGAAAGAGATGTTTAAAAGTTGGCTTGCAGAATGAAAGGCTGGAGGATTATTTGCCTCCGACAGAAAAAGAAGGTGATAGGGAAGGAGACACTGGCGCTGTAAGGGGTGAAGAACCAAAAAGGCAGTGGTCAGAGAAGAGATTGTAAAAACTCACGACCCTGACTGGGAGGATGTGGATGTGATGTTGGATGTGGTGTTTAGTGAGTTGGAGAAACAGATGGTTGTGAGGGCAGCTAGAGCTCAAGTACAGGCTCTAACCTTGTCTGGGACTATGCCAGGAGCTGTGGATACCAATCCCGGCTGGGACCCCAACCAAACAGAAGCCAGGGATTTATTAGTGTGGTATTGCTGGAGATTGCTTGGTGAGTATATTGGAATAGACAGTCAGAAAGAGAGAATAATGGGCAAAACAATTGCTGATGCTACAGCAGCTGCTTTGTGCACCGCAGGAGGTCAGAAACCCCTCTGAATAACACTAAGAGTTATAAGGAGTGGTGCAAATGCCCCCACCTAGAGGCAGTCAACCCCTCTTAAAGGAACAGTGTGCGTATTGTAAGCAAATGGGGCATTGGAAAAGGAATGCCCGAGATTGGGAAAATCAGTGACAGCTGCAAACGTGGAAAAAGATTGACTGGGACCAGGGGAATCCTCCCTAGCGGAACCCTTGGTAAAATTTCAGCTAGGGAAAGAAGAGAGACCTGTAGAATTTTTAATAGATACAGGTGCCACATTTTCAGTATTAAGTCAGACCTTATTACCTGTGAGTAGGCAAACTGTTAATATTGTGGGAGCAACCAAGCAGGTTGAGAAGGCTTTCTTTCTGAAACCATTAAAATTCAAAATTAGGAAAAGTATAGGGGTTCATAAATTCCTCTGCCTGTCTGAAGCCCCTAAACCACTTTTGGGAAGGGACTAATTAAAGCGATTGAATGCCGAAATAAAATTTAACAGAGAAATTGAATTTAAAATGCCTGAAGAAAACCACATGGAAATCTTAACTTTTGCCTTCACTGTAACCCAGATTAGAGAAGAAGAAATCATACAAGAAATAAAAAAGCAGGTATACCCAGGAGTATGGGCCTCGGGAATACCTAGAAAGGCTAAAAATGCAGAATTGGTTCTTGCTAAACTCAAAGAAGGAGCACAACCCACCAGGGTAGAACAATATCCTTTGAAATTGGAAGATAGACGAGGAGTGCAAAGTATTACAGGAGAATTTATAAAATTTGGATTATTAATTGAATGCTCCTCAGAGTATAACACTCCTATTCTGCCTGTCAAGAAGCCTGATGGCAATACCTATCAGTTGGTACAAGACCTGCAGGCGGTAAATCAGATAGATGAAGATTTGCACCCAGTGGTGGCAAACCCCACACACCTTATTGACTAGTTTAAAAGAATATGATTGGTTCACAGTATTAGGTCTGAAAGGTGCATTCTTTTGCCTTACCTTGGCCCCCAAAAGCTGCAATTTATTTGCCTTTGAATGGGAAAACCCTGACTCAGAACAAAAAAACCCAACTAACCTGGACAGTGTTACCTCAAGGATTTGAAAATAGCCCCACGATCTTTGGAAATCAACTAGCTAAAGAATTAGAGGCCTGGGAAAGACCTCCAAGAAATGGCATAATGGCATCCTTTTGCAATATGTGGATGATATTTTGATAGCTACAAAGAAGGGTGAAGAATGTAAAGAATGGACTGTGAGTTTGTTAAATTTTCTTGGACTAAGTGGTTATCGAGTATCATTGCAGAAAGCCCAGATCTTGAAGAAAGAAGTAATCTACCCGCGATTTGTGATTTCTAAAGGACAGAGACAGCTCGGGAATGACTGAAAGGAAGCCATATGCAGGACCCCAGAACTGACCACAGTAAAAGAGCTGCGAACCTTTCTGGGAATGACAGGTTGGTGATGGACCTTGGGACAGAAGATGATTGTGCACACTTCCCATGCTGTAACTTCTATTTTGGAACAAAAAGGAGGACACTGGCTCTCACCATCAAGGTTCCTGAAATATCAAGCAGTCCTGATGGAACAAGATGATGCAGAAATTGTCACCTCTACCATTATCAACCTTGCTTCTTTCCTAAGTGATAAACAGGAGATGGAGACTGCTGTGCATGACTGCATAGAGACCATTGAGACCGTGTATGCAGGCAGGCCTGATTTGAAGGAGGAGCCACTGGAGGGAACTGACCACACTTGGTATCCCAATGGGAGGAGTTTTATAAAGAATGGTTTGGATGGTGGGGTATGCTGTGACCACCACAGAACAAGTGATGGAAGCAAAGTTGCTCCCTAAGGGCACATCTGCACAATGAGCAGAAATAATTGCTCTAGTAGGAGCATTAGAGCTTGCTGGAGGATTCCGGATAAATATCTGGACAGACTCAAAATATGCCTTCGGCGTAGTTCATGCCCATGGAGCTTTCTGGAAGGAACGTGGGCTTTTGACGGCCCAAGGAAAACCTATTAAACATGCTGACATGATCTTAAGACTTTTGAATGCAGTACAGTTGCCTTCAGAGGCTGCAATTATGCACTGCAAGGGGCACCAAAAGTGTAACACTGCTCAGGAAAGGGGGAATAAATTGGCAGATTATGAGGCAAAAAGAGCGACGGAACAAGGTGAGGTGTTAAGTTTAATTCCTGAAAAAGCTTTGCCAGTACCAAAGTTGGTTGATTATGATGAAAAGGATCTTAGATTAATTAAAGACTTGGAGGCAGAGGTTGAATCACCAGGTTGGGCAAAATTAAAAGATAATAGCCAGAAATTTGTTTCAGACTATAGAAACCATGGTTAATAGATGTGAAATACGCTTAAAGAATAATTCAAAGGTAGAAAATCATGTAAGATTTGGAAGTATTGATAAAGGGAATGTTCCAGGTATGGCCTGAAGCTTTCCCTTGCAGAGCAAATAAAGCCTGGGAGGTAACGAAATCTCTATTAAAAGACATTTTTCTCAGATTTGGAGTGCCAGAAGTGATCTCCTCTGATAGGGGACCACACTTTGTGTCACAAGTAGTTCAACAAGTTAACAGATTTTTAGAAATTAATTGGAAATTGCACAGAACTTATCACCCACAAGTGAGTGGGCAAGTGGAAAAGATGAATCGTTTAAGACACAACTAAGTAAGATATGAGACTGGTCCTGGTTGACCAGCTGGTTATCAGATCTTTCACGGGTAGAAGCAATTGGTTGTGACTGTAATTTTGATAATCTTTGTAATAATTAACACATGTTTGATCACTCAAATATTTGTTACAATCTTGTTGTAAAAGAAGCGAGTATTATAACTACCCACTGCAAGTGTAAGGAAGAATGATCACAGACTGGATGGTTGATAATGAAGTATGAAATGTAGAACCTTTGTAAAGGGATTTACAAAGTTTAAAGAAAAGGGGGGAATGAAAGACTTAAACCCCTGACAATCCCTGACTAAGATACATAAAAACTTTTCTTGCATTTTTCCTGAGTTTTTCTTCCCCTGCAAGGATGGCTTTAGCTATTTGCTGAGCAAAGCTGATAAATAGATAACATTTTGCCTGACATCAAGGAGACATCAAGGAGCATAAAGGAAGTTTTCTTCTTTCTGAATTGAAATGTTGGTTTGGGCTTTTGAGCAGCATAGGTTTGACTGCGTAAAATTTGATGTGTTATAATTCTAACACGTTTGAATGAATTATTTATGAAAGGGCATAGAGAAGCCTCTTCCTTTTCAGCCGTTTTTAGTTTTGCTAAACCTAACTTATAGACAATTCTGGGTTTAAGACCTATCTACCTGTGCCTAGACCTCTCTAGTTGGAGACCTGCACACATCTCTAAGGTTTGGTATACTTTACCCTTTCAGACTTAAGGAATTATCTGAAGGAGACAGACAAAACTTTACAGTTGTACAGCTCTCTAAGAACTGATCCTATCCAGCTGATTTATTGTATTTCCCTTCTTCCTGGCACTCCTTTGGTCTCTCCATAAAATTCTTTTCCTTCCTATGGTAGCTCTCACTACATGACTCCCTTTCCTGTTTTTCTCCAGAATCTTTGGGAGAAACTCCGATGGGTCAAGTTCATCCAGTCGTGTCCAGCTGTCAGGGTGGAGAAACTTTGGTTGGCACAATTCCTTGCAGTTCCGAAGAACCAGTGGTTTTTCTCCATTCCTAAACTTCCTTTGTTTGCAGTTTAGTTTATGCTTTTGAAAATCTATTAACAGGAACATCTCATTACCTAATGTACTTGGGCAAAATCTTTCCTTTAGAAATCTTTCCGCAAGGCAAGCTACCAGGATTCCTCTCAGTCCCACTGTCCTCTCACGTACCCATGGCCAACTCCAGGCGACAAGAGGGAGTAGCGAGTAGAAAGTTCACTTAGTGTGTGACACTGTTGTGTAGTGAGACATATGCAAGTGAAGGTAAGCAGAGTATATACAGGCAGACTGAGCAATGGTGGCATAAAAGAAATGTTGGAAGTTTTTGGATCACTACTGGCGTGGCATTGAGCGCTCTTCTATATAATGGGTGGAAAGGGACATTCTCTCAAGAGCAGAGGGGAAACTGTTCATCAGATGAGTTCCTAGTTGGGGCAAGAACTGCCAGGGGAACACAGGAGGTGCTTGGGATGCCAGGAAAAATTCAAAAGAGCTGACAATGCCTCTGAATATGCTCAATTATCCAGTCTTTGTAACCAACAGGTAACCAGTTTTGCTCGTCCACAATCCAGCACACAGCAAGATTTTAACAAAAACAACAGGAAGGAAAAGGGAAGGAACATGAAATCTCAAACTATTTTCTGGTTTCTTTGAGGGAGACACTCAAAAGAGTAGGAAATACAAATCGTCCATGGCCTTCAGTGTGTTCTGAAGGTCAGTGTCATACCTGTCAGTGTTTCTGGCAAGAAGATATCTTTTTAAATCCTTAAATGCTTCTCCAATTAAATAAGTATTAGGCTATTACCTCAGAAAATTATATCTTGCTATTCATAGGGAGCAACATCTTCATGAGCCCCCTTGGCTGATTTCACTTGGAAACACATGCATTTTCTATTGAGTAAAAACAGTTAAAGCAACATGAAAATGAATGCTTGAAACTTCATACACAAAAAATAACACAAAGAACTGGCCAAGTCCTTTTTCAGAATTTCAGAAGCTCTTCAATGAAGAGGGAACAGCAGAAGTAAACAGCTCATGCTATTAGGTTTAGGTAGAACTCTGGCCTTTTCACCTCCATCAGTAGCTGAAGGCTGAACTTCAGTCTTCACATAGAGCAGTAACACTGAAAGCACCAAGGGAAGGATTAACTATGTGGCAGACAAATACGTAATCTTTAATTTAACATAATATTGCAGTTAAAATGTGGAGGCTTGTCTAAGGGCCCCTATGAGACTGCATCTGGAGCATTGTAGTTGGCTTTTGGTCAACACTATGTAAGACAGGGACATGCTGGAGCAAGTCCAAAACTATTAGGGCTGGGAGTGCATGTTATACTAGGAGAAATGTCTTCATTCAAGCCCAGAGAAGGCTCTAGAGATTTTATTGCTACCTACAGCTGCTCACTAGACAAGATCAAGTCAGGTTCTTGGAGGTGTACAGTGATAGGACAAGAGGCAACAGGCACAAACTGAAGGAGGAGAAATTCACATCAGGTATAAGCAAAATGTTTTTAACATGAGGGTGTTCCAACAGTGGAACAGGCCTAGAGTGGCTGTGAAATCTCCATTGCTGGAGCTAGTCAAATCTTGGCTAGACCAAGGCCCTGAGCAACCTGGTCTAAATTAATACCATTTTGGGTCAGAGATTGAACCAATGACCTCCAGCAGTCTAGTAATTTCTCATGTTCTTTTTAGTCAGCTAAACTTCAAGCCAGGCCCTGTTACCCATCTGCATTATATGAACTGGTATCTCTAGTAGGAGAAAACTTCTGGCTGTGTCGCCCTCCCTCCTCTGACTGGCTCCAGTTGGTACATGCAGTCTTTTTCCATCACACAGGGTGAGAGTTTCACAACACTTGAGTGATTCCCTGTTTCCTTTCTTCAAGCCGCAGATTTGCTGAAGTGCATGACAATGCCTGGGATGTTGATTGTGAAGTCACTTCATTTGTAGCACCCTGGTCAGGCAGATTTTTGAGGTCATCAAGTGTGAATCACAAAGACCCTGCAGCAGAGATGACAGTTCAGGGGAGGGCAGAGGCACCAGCAAGACAAGACAGGGCTGGGGTATTGTGATGTCACTCTTAATTGTAGCAATCTGATGGGCCAGCAGAGGGCAGCCACTGTGAGATCAATTATGATGGATATCTGTTTCACTCATTACTGGGGTGTGCAGTTAGTTCCTTCCTGCCGTTTGTTATACTGCCATCGCTTCTGCAGATAAAAGAGACCCAGCTCTCTTGGCCTTTCCTCGCAGGCAAGGTGCTCCAGTCCTGTCATCATCTTTGTGGCACTTCACTGGATCCTCCCCAGTACGCCCATATCTCTCTCGTACTGGAGACCCCAGAATGGGCACAACACTCTTGGCATGGCCTCACCAGTGCTGATTAGAGGGAAAGGATCGCCTCCCTCAACCTGCTGGCAGCAGTCCTCCTTCTGCAGCCCCGGATGCCACTTCCTCCAGTCCTTCTTGCAGCCAGGGCACATTGCTTGCTCATGTTCAACCTGGTGTCCCCCGGGTCCTTCTCTGCAAAGGTGCTTTCTAGCTCCCAGCATATACTGGTGGAGGGGGTTGTTCCTGTCCAGGTGCAGGACTTTGCACTTCCTCTTGTTGAACTTCATGAGGTTCCTCTCAGCCCATTTTCCCAGCCTGTCGAGGTCCCTCTGGATGTTAGCACAACCCTCTGGCCTATCAGCCATTCCTTACAATTTTGTCGTCACACAACATGCTGAGGGTAGCATCATAAAATCATATAAATGTTTGGGTTGGAAAGGACCTTTAAAGACCATCTAGTTCACCACACCTCCACCATGGGCAGGGACATCTTTCAGTAAATCAGGTTGCTCGAAGCCCCGTCCAACATAACCTTGAACACTTCCAGGGATGGTACATCCACAACTTCTCTGGACATCCCGTTCCAGTGTCTCACTACCCTCATCGTACAACATTTCTTCCTTATGTCCAACCTAAACCCACCTTTGATCAGTTTAAAACCCTCACCCCTTTTCCTCTCACTACAGCCCTTGGTAAAAAGTCTCTCTTCTTTTTTCTTATAAGCTCCCTTTTCTTATTGGAAGGCTGCAACAAGGTCTCCCTGAAGACTTCTCTTCTCCAGGCTGAACAACCCCAACTCTCTCAGACTCTCTCCATAGGAGAGGTGCTCCAGCCCTTGCATCATTTCCATGGCCTTCTATGGACCTGCTCTAACACGTCCATGTCTTTCTTGTACTGGGGACTCCAGAGCTGGATGTAGCACTGCAGGTGAGATCTCACCAGAGCAAAGGAAAAGGGGAAAATCACCTCCCTCGACCTGCTGGCCACACTTTCTGATGTGTGGATGCGATTGGCTTTCTAGGCTGCAAGTGCACATTGCTGGCTCATGTCCAATTTCTAACTCACCAGTATCCCCAAGGCCTCTGCAGGGCTGCTCTTCATCCCTCCATCCATCCCTCCATCCATCCCTCCATCCATCCACCCATCCCTTAGTCTGTTCTGATAGTGGGGATTGGTGCAACCCAGGTGCAGGACCTTGCACTTGGCTTGTTGAACCTCATGAGTTTTGCATGTGTCCACTCCTCCAGCCTGTCCAGGTCCCTCTGGATGGCCTCCTGTCCCTCCAGCATATCAGCTGCACCACTCATCTTGGTGTCATCCACAGACTTGCCGAGGGTGCACTCTATCCCACTATCCATGTCATTGATGAAGATACTGAATAATACTGTTCTCAGTACAGACCCTTGAGGGACACTGCTTATTACTCGTTTGCACTTGGACATCGAGCCATTGACTACAATTCTCTGGATGCAGCCATACAGTCAGTTCTTTATCCAACAGTCCATCCACCAAACTAATTTCTTTCCAATTTAGCAGCAATAATGTAGTGGAGGATTGTAAAAACAGGGTACACTATGCCCCATCATCCAGATCATTAATGAAGATGCTGAACAGGATTGGACTCAGTATTGACCCCTTGGGTGCAGAATTAGTTACTGGCCTCCAACTGGCTTTGTACCACTAATCATCACCCTCTGGGATTAGCCATTCAGCCAGTTTTCAATCCACCTCAATGTCTGCTCATCCAGTCCTTCCTTCATCAGCTTCTCTCTGAGGACCTTTTAGGAGACAATGTCGAAAGACTTTCTGAAGCCAAGGTAGACAATATTCACTGCTCTTCCATCATCTACCAAGCCAGTCTTTAGGGCAAAGCAGTGGATGGTGTCTACCTTGACTTCAGCAAGAGTTTTGGCATTGTCTCCCATCACATCCTCACAGGTAAGCTTAGGAAGTGTGGGATAGACAAGTGGATGTTGAGGTGGATTGAGAACTGGCTGAAGGGCAGAGCTCAAAGGGTTGTGATCAGTGGTGCTGAGTCTAATTGGAGGCTTGTGACTAGTGGTGTACCCCAGGGGTCAGTACTGGGTTCGGTCCTATGCAACATATTCATCAACAACCTAGATGAAGGGACAGAGTGCACCCTCAGCAAGTTTTCTGATAACACGAAACTGGAAGGAGTGGCTGACACACCAGAAGGCTGTGCTGTCCTTCAGTGAGACCTGGACTGATAGAGATTTGGATGGAGAGGAACCTCATGAAGTTCAATAAGGGCAAGTGTAGGGTCCTCCACTTGGGGAGGAATAACGCCACGCACCAGTCCAGGCTGGGACTCGACCTGCTGGGGAGCAGCTCTGCAGAGAAGGACCCGGAAGTTGTGGTGGACAGAAAGTTAACCATGAGCTAGCAACGTGCCCTGGTGGCCAAGAAGGTTCTCCTCCCCATCTACTCTGCCCTGGTGAGGCCACATCTGGAGTGCTGTGTCCAGTTCTGGGCCCTCCAGTTCAAGAGGGACAGGGAACTACTGGAGAGAGTCCAGCGGAGGGCTACGAAGTTGAGGAGGGGACTGGAGCATCTCTTCTACGAGGAAAGGCTGAGAGACCTGGAGCTCTTTAGCCTGCAGAAGAGAAGACTGAGAGGGGACCTTATCAACGCTTATAAATACCTAAAGGGTGGGTGTCAGGAGGATGGGGCCAGGCTCTTCTCAGTGGTGCCCAGCAACAGGACAAGGGGCAACAGGCACAAACTGGAGCACAGGAAGTTCCACTTGAACATGACGAAAAATTTCTATACTTGGAGTGCAGCAGAGCACTGGAACAGGCTGCCCAGAGAGGCTGCAGAGTCTCCTTCTCAAAACCCACCTGGATGCAGTCCTGTGTGACCTGCTCTGGGCAAACCTGCTTTGGCAGGGGATTGGACTAGGTGATCTCCAGAGGTCCCTTCCAACCCTGACCATTCTGTGATTCTGTTAATAATCAAGAATTCTTTCCTCTTTGTGAATCCATGCTGACTATATTGTGTCTCTACATTCTTCCCAGATTCCACCTTCTGTATACTCCCTTTACATGTCTGAGATTTGTCAGGAGCTCTCTGTTCACTGATGCAGCTTCCTGGCATTTTTTTGTCTGGTTTTCTACTTGTCAGGATGGACCACTCTTGAGCTTGGAGGAGGTGGTCCTTGAATATTGACTAGCTTTCACGGGCCACTTTTCCCTCCAGGGCCTTATCCTATGGGACTCTTCCAAGGTGACCCCTGAAGAGGTCAAAGTCTCCTTTCCTGAAGTCCAGGTTTGTGATACTGCTTTTTCCCCTGCTTCTTCCTCTCAGGATCCTGAGCTCCATGATGTCATAGTTACTGTAGCTCAGGCTGCATCCCCAAAGAGCCCTTCCTTGTTTGTGAGTACAAGGTTCAGCAGAGCACTTGTCCTCATTGGCATCTCAGTCATTTGTGTCAGGAAGTGCTTATTAACGCCCTCCAGGAAGCTTCTGGATTGCTTATGCCCTGCTGTGTCGTCCCTCAAAGAGATACAGGGGTGGTGAAGTCTCCTGTGAGGACCAGGGCCTGCAAATTTGAGGCTGCTCCTATCTGTCATCCACTTGTTCTTCCTGCCCAGGTGGCCTATAGCACATATGCATGTGGTGGTTTTACCCTGGCCAGATGCCAGGTGCCCACCAAAGCCGCTCTATCACTCTTTCCCAACAGGCTTGTGGCATTGAGATGAGGACAGGGAGATCACTAACATCACAAGCAAAACAGACTCAACTTTGGGAAAAAATGTAATTTATTACCAATCAACTCAGAGAGGAGTAATGAGAAATAAATCGAAATCTTAAAACACCTTCCCCCCACCTCTCCCTTCTTTCCTGGGCTTAACTTTGTTCCCAATTTCTCTCCCTCCTCCCCCCGAGCAGCGCAGGGGACAGGGAATGGGGGTTGCAGTCAGTTTATCACCCTGTTATTCCTGCTGCTCCTTCCTCCTCGGGGGGAGGGCTCCTCACACGCTTCCTCTGCTCCAATGTGGGATCCCTCTCAGGGCAGACAGTCCTCCATGACTTCTCCAGCATGAGTCCTTCCCAGGGGCTGCAGTTCTCCATGAACTGCTCCAGCGTGGGTCTCCTCCATGGGGTGCAGTCCTTCAGGAACCGACCGCTCCAGCGTGAGCCCCCTCACAGGGTCACTAGCAGCAAACCTGCTCCAGCGTGGGCTTCTCTCTCTTCATAGGTCCACAGGTCCTGCCAGGAGCCTGCTCTGGTGCAGGCTTCCCACGGGGTCACAGTCTCCTTCAGGCATCCACCTACTCCGACGTGGGGTCCTCCACGGGGTGTAGGCAGTCATCTGCTCCACTGCCCATGGGCTGCAAGGGGACAGCCTGCCTCACCATGGCCTTCACCACGGTCTTCACCACAGCTGCAGGGGAATCTCTGCTCTGGCACCTGGAGCATCTCCTCCCCCTGCTTCTTCCCTGACCTTGGTGTCTGCAGAATGTTTCACATATTCTCTCACTCACTGCAATTACTGCTGCACAACAACTTTTTTCCCTCTCTTAAATACCTTATCACAGAGGTGCTGCCACCAACACTGATGGGCTCGACCTTGGCCAGCAGTGGGTCTGTCTTAAAGCCGGCTGGCATTGGCTGTACCGGACACAGGGGAAGCTTCTAGCAGCTTCTCATAGAAGCTACCCTTGTAACCCCCCCACTACCAAAACCTTGCCATGCAAACCCATTACAATGCACTACGATGGTGTCTGTACCTGTTTTCTCTTTAATCCAAACGTATAAGCTCTCATTTGGCTTGTCACTCATTCCCCAGGAATGCTCCATGCACTCCAGCTGCTCCCTCACATCAAGGGCAATTCCCTCCCTTCTTCCCATCCTGCCCTTCCTAAAGAGCCCCTATCTCTCCTTCGCAACACTCCAATCATGTGAGCAATCCCACCATGCATCCATGATCCCAACAATATCATAACTGTGGAAATGCGCTCATATTTCTAATTAAGTTTACACACTGTGCTACTTGCATTCCTGTAGATAAATGCTCAAACCCATGATCTATTCGTCATAATGGACACTGGTTTGGACAATTTATCTGAAAGTTTCTTTACGGTGTTGAGCAAGAAGCACAGCAGAAGTGACGTCAGATACCCCATTGCTAAAGCCGGGTAAAGGGAAAGCAAAATATCTGGCCACCAGTTTTCAACTTTGAACTGTGATGATGACATCTGTATGGCAAACATGGTAGATTGGTGCAACTTTTTGTGGGAAGTAGAGCTCTGAGGAAGCTGAAACCTTGGTTTGGGAAAGCATTTGATGATTATTCTCCATGCAAGTCTGCATTTGTGCAGACCACTTTCCACTTGCTCTGTGGTGGGGGAAGAATATAGGTTTGCATGTGTGATTCCAAGAGACTCTCTTCCTGCATGAGAAACTGCCATGAAATGCAAAGGCACCCAGAACAGCTTGTAAAACTTCAGTGAGGACCTCCTGAGAGCATGAGTGGTACAGTCAGATATGTGGGAAGCTGCACAGGTGTGACAGGAAGCCTCTGTGGATGAACAGGAAAATCCTGAGAGAGTTCAAATGAACACACACAGAAAAAAAAAAAAAAAGAAAAAAAAAAAAAAGATGAACAAAAGATGCAGAGGGTGTAAGCAGGGATGAGCTACCGAGGAGGAATATAGAGACATTGCCCAAATTGAGCTTGCATCTGGAAAGACAAAGCTAAGTTGGAAGTGGAATTATTGAGGGATATGAAGGGCAACAAAAAGGGTTTCTAGAAGAATGTGGGCAGTAAAAGGAAGCCTAAGGGGCGTGTGGGCCCATTGCTGAATGAGTCAGGGGACCTAACTCAGTGATAAATGACTTGGAAAAGGCTGACTTCTACTCACTGACTTCTTGGCTTCAGGCTTTACTCATGTGAGATCCTTGTGCCTCATGACAGAGTCTGTAGAAGTGAAATATTTCCCACAGTAGGGAAGATATGGTTAGGGACTGTCCAAACCTCCACTTCTTTCTCTATCACACAACTCTGGCACAGGCTGGACCAGGTCCATAGTGGGAGAAAATGTGTGTGATAGCCCTGCAAAGGCCAGAGCTCCCATAGTATGTGGGCTATGCCACCCCTTGTTTATCACTGTGCCCAGCTTCACTGATGCAGTGCATCACTGGTGTGTGTCAGGACAGCCTCCATCAGCTCATATTGTGGAAAGTGTGTATGAAAGATGACCCATGAAAAAAGCTCACTTGTGAAGATCTTGAAGAGAAGCATTCACTGAGTTGCTAGAGTACAACTCACAGTTTTGGGGTGACATTTCTGTCTTTGTGTGACTCTGCTCTATTATTTCTCTAACTATGACTGTGACCTACCCACCCAAGCAATACTGCCTGAGCAAGCAGAGATAACCATCATTATTTCTTTGGTTTGCCTGATTCTACTTCTATCAATCACTAAAACTGAAAGGGGAGAACTCTTTGCAGGCAATGATATAGCTAGAATTTCCCTGAAGACATGAGAAGCCCACTGTGAGGTAGACATCTGAGCAATTTCTCCTGGAGACAACCTCCCATGGCACCAACAGTTCCTGTCTCCAGCATTTTTCATCTTCAGGGCTGGGATCTCCTTCCCATAGAGTTGCTCAGTGATCTGAAAACTCCAGACAAGTGCATGGAGGAAGAGTTTCCACTGCAGCTTCTGCCAGGTGCACCGAGACACTCCACCATGTGGCCATGCTGTCCCTGATGACTCAGAAAGAAACAGTGTGCTGGAAAGGGAGGGAAGTTCCCAGATTTGAGCAGGACTTGGTCCTGCCAGGCACAGGATGGACATGGGCAATAGTTGGGGAAGGCTTCAAGGAAGAAGTTACTCATTACAGGAAGGAGGTAAAGCCTTATGTCAATGCACAAGCCAGTTGTTAATGGAGTGGTTAATTAGATGGCTGACCAATTTCCAAAAGGAAATTGCATTACTGGAAAAGGGATTGCAATGAGATAATAGTGCAGTAGTGGAATTTGCATAATATACAATGACTCTTTTATTATTCTAATACAGAATAAGCACAATCATAGTAGAACTATTAGATATAATATATAGTTAGAACTGCAATATTTATTTTAGGACATGGGATGGGCTGAGGTAGTCCAGGCCACCTGTACCTTGGCCTTCAAGGTGCAGGAGCTGCCTGCAGGTCTCCACATGTGCCAGTGAGATTTGGAGAGCTACACACACTGTAGACTTGTCATCAGGAAGCATTTCTTTACTGAGAGGGTAGTCTAACACTGGAAGAGGCTTCCCTGAGAGGTCGTTGATGCCCCAACCTGTCAGTGTTTAAGAGGCATTTGGACAATGCTCGTAACAACATGCTTTCACTTTTGGTCAGCCCTGAAGTGGTCAGGCAGTTGGACTAGATGACCATTGTAGGTCCCTTCCAACTGCAATAGTCTAGTTTAGTCTAGCCTAGTCTATTCTGTTCTATTCTATTCACAGTAGCTGAAGCTCCATGTGGGAATGACTTAGAGATGCTGGACATGCAGCAATCCATGATACTCCGTGGGATGCCTCTGAAGGTGCTACAGGATACAGCTGATATCATTGTGGCTACGCTCTAACACGTCCAGAAAACGGTGGTACTTTGAGAGGTTCTTAGTGACTGGTAAAAAAAGTAAATGTGATACCCAGGCTTGAAAATCTCTGAGGATGGCGATTACACGTCCTTCCTGACCCCATTTCAAGGCTGCATCATTCTTGAAGAGAAGGATGTTTTCATTATGTTCTGTTGGTATTTCACCATTTGCAGCTTGTGCCAGTTCTCTCTTGGCCTTTCACTGTGCCCCTCTGAGAATAGCCTGGCTCCATCTTCTTTGCCACCACACTTCAGGATTTCAAAATCTGCTATTGGATCCTCTCTTCAGCGTCTCTTCTCTAGGATAAACAAGCCCAGTTACTGCAGCCTCTTCACAAATTTTTGGGCTCCATTTCTCTGACCATTGTGGGCACATGCTCTTGGTCTCTCTAAAGTTTGTTGGCATTTTGCTTTCCCTGGGCAGCTCAGTGTGGGTTATAGTATCCAGATGCAGCAATACAGGTGGCAGGTAGAGTGAACCATCACTTCCCTCAACCAGCTGGTTATCCTCTTACTGGTGAAGCCTGCACTGATGTTCATGACTACAACTGTACATGCTAATTCATGATCAACTTCTTGTTTGTCAGGATCCAGCTCCCTTTCTACAGAGCTGCTCCTCGGGCAGTCATCCTCAGCCTGCCTTGCTGCATGAGGCTATTCTGTAGCAGGAAAAGAGCAGGACTTTACATTTGCTTTTGCTGAATTTCATGAGGTTTCTGCCAGGTAACTGGCAGCTTGTAAGGGTCCCTCTAAATGGCCACCATGCCTCCAGTACTTTAACCATTCACCCCTCAATTTGTTTTTCTCTACAGACTAACTGAAGACACAGTTTGTCCAGTCTCCATTCTGTTTATGAACATGCAACCAGCGTTAGCTCCAGTATGAGTCGCTGAGGAAAATGATTCTCAAGTGACCACTACTAATACTTAGAATCATCAACCACTGCACTTGGAGGTTCATCTTTTTTTCACCCACCTTACAGTTCACCCATCCAGCCCTTATAACCTAAACCCATCTTCAAAAATGTGGAAGAAAAGAAGGATCCAGGGAACTACAAGGCAGTCAATCTCACCTCCGTCCATGGGTTCAGTCCTTGCGGAAGCCACTACCAGGTACATGAAGGACAAGAAGGGCACTGGAAACAGTCAGCATGGATTGATCAAGGGCAAATTGTGGCTGGGCAACCTGATTGTCCTCTAAGATGAAATGGCTAGTTCAGTGGCTGAAGGGAAAGCAGTGCTTATGTACCTTCACCCTTCATAAGGCTTCCAACACATCATCCTGTTCTGCCAACAATCATGATTGGTAAGTAGCCTCCCTTAACCCATGAGCTCAACCCACGAGCTTTCTTGTTTCAACACTTTGTATTGTCTCCCCTGTTCCTCTGAGAAGGTCAGTGAGTGAGCAGCTGGGTGAGAGTTTGGCCATTACCCAAGGCTTACCCACCACAAGCAGGGAGAGCTAAAGTGGATTTCCCAGGTCGGGAGCAGAAGTGGGATGTTAGAGATTAGACTGACAGGGCCTTGGAAGCAAGACATCTAGGGAAGGTTCACTGCCTACACATTGACATCTAGTGCCATTTGAGGCAGCTCAGGACATCTGAAACATCTGTGTGGACCTGTCAGACACTTATAGGAAACCTATGGATACCTGAATCAGTGACTGGAGGACACTTTCAGATACCTAGGACATATCAAGAGACACTTGACACGTGCATTTTGGTAACTGAATCCTACCCTGACTCTCTCTGTATCTCCAGCCCAATGGGAAGTTTGCTTTTCAATGCAAAAGGCACTGGGTCCCACAGAAGTGACTGCAATGGGATCTTTGGACTCCTGCCTTGGCAGTCAAAAGCTCAGGACGTGAAGACAGCTGGAACTGTACTTTCTCATTACCTTCTCACATGCAGAAATATACATAATTGTAACCTGCCAAACTCTCTAATGCATTATCCTTGCTTCTCAGCTTTTGCTGGGGACATAAACACGATCTTTTTGCACCTGCTCATATGAAGGAGATGTTCTGTTGCAATTGTCCTAATAATCATGTTAATCGTTGTACACTCATTCCCCGGAACAACTGAATTCCTAATACCTAAATAAATTCTTCTCTGACACTGTCTTGGCACCTCCCTGTCTGTAAGGGAGGTACTCTGGGATGCAGAGACTCATATTTTGGTAGTTTCCTCCTCTCTGCGCCATCTTTAGGTTCAGATGAGCCATGGCCCAGTAACAGTCAGGCACTGACCTGGAAGGCCATCCCCAGTGTCATGAATGAGTGCTTTAAATCACTTAAATCTCTTGTTGCGGAATCCTGATTTAGGATCCTGCCAACTACACCAATTTGTCAGGGAATGGGTGATTATGTATCCTACAGAACTTTGAGATAGCAGCAAGTTAAGATTTGTTAGCACTATTATGTTAAAACACAAGATTAGGTTATATGATTTTTTTGCAATATTTAATCATCAGCCAATTATTAGAGTGATTTAATAAAATTTGCTGTAGTTAATGTAGCAACTCAATTAAAGATTTGAGAATGGCAAGACTCGCATGAGATATAGAGTTTACTAAATTGAATTGTACACACAAATACACACACAGATAGATACAGAGGTTAAATCATACAGACAGACACACACACACACAGATATATAGAGGTGAGCCTATGGCCAAGACTTTTCTCCTTCTGCACTTGCAGTAAATTTTTACCAAGATATTCTCCTACCATGCTTGCAGTAATTTATAGGGAATTACTCACTTTTCTCTGGCACTTGCCAGTGGACAATCATCAGTACCTCTGGGAAGTCCACCCAGAGAGGTGTTCCGACTCCAGGGCAGATGCTGAGCCACAGCCTGCTGCAATCCCAGAGAGATCAAAGGGGGCTCACCCGGGCTGTCATATTTATGGGATGAAATGGTGGGCTTGTACGCAAATCACATGCAATGGAAGGGTAGGCATGAGGCTCCTTGTAGCCACAACTTCATTTGTTCCTTGATAAATGAGTTTGGAAAAGCTGCCTGTTATCGGTGTTCCAGACTCAGCTGTATTGACATTTACTGTGTCACTCTGCTCCTTGGTGGATGTTCAGAACAGATTGGAACTAGAGAAGCTCTTGGCCCAGAACGCGCATCAACCCACTGCCAGTCTGGTCAAGGGGGTGAGTGCACCCATTACACTTGGTTAGGATCATTCTTAGGATCCCTATTTATAGGATTGCAAGATGATTAACTCGGGTCATTGCTGTATTTGGCATAGTTTTGTTAGGTGACTCTGGTACCTCCCAGACTGGGCTGCAATCCAGGCAGCAGGAGTTTCAGGTGCAGTTAGGGTGTGCCTGATCCTCCCAACTCACTGTACCGTAACCAGGACAAGAAAACATGAAGTGTTCAAACTGACTGCATTTGTAGCCGGAACAAGAGCACAATGTTGGCTGATCCTGACATTGCAATGCGGCCCAGGCGGGCTGCACCACGACCCCCCATCAGCTAGATTTGTCCTCTGCCCATCCACGTTTGTCAGGAACATCTGTGGGACCAAGATTCTCTCCAAAAAGGAAGTAAATAGGCTATGCAATAATCCACAGGAGAAAGCTGCTTAATCACCATGAGAATGTGTCCTGCACCCCATGACAGCTGCTTTTGACAGAAGCATGTCTCTAGGTTAAGCTTGGCCAGAGGTATTGGTTACTTCATAAAGAAACTGAAAGGGAATTGGTTTTCAGACTGACACATTTATCCCTTTTTGGTAAGTTGTGCTGCGTAAAAAATTAGGAAAGAAGACATATCCAGAACGAGGCATCCACAGTCACTAGCCGCTTTGGAAAGCGTCTTAAGTATCATTTGGTAATAGACACCATTGGCACTATGAGATTTTAGTAAAAATTACAGTTTCTTTTGAGGCATCTGCAAATGTAGGTATTCTAGCACTTTGACATTTTGCTGTGTCGATGTGTCTGCCATTGGAGATGTGAATGGTGTGTGAACCAGAGTGCTTAAAAAGCTGTATATGACTAATTCAGTAAGTATTGGAAAGACAGAACCCCAGGCTGTAAACTGCTACATCCCACAGCTGGAACAAACTTGGGCCAGAACACCTCCCAGTCCTGCCTTCTAAACTACTAGCGTGCCCTTCCCTGAGCTCACTGTGCAAATATAAAGTCTTTTTCACCAGTCTCAATGCCACTGAGTATATCTTGAACCGTGGCCCTTGAGAAGCCTCCATCCTAGCTTAAGCTCTAGGACAACATTATTCCCAGCCTCCAGGTAACAGTAAGCCACTGTACAGGTTTTGGCTGGGATAGGGTTAATTTTCTTCATAGTAGGTTGTACGAGGCTGTGTTTTGGATTTATGCTGAAAACAGTGCTGATAATGCAGGGTTGTGTCAGCCATTGCTGAGCGGTGCTGGCCCAGCGTCAGGGCCTGTTCTGCTCCTCACACCGCCCTGCCAGCGGGTGGGCTGGGGGTGCACGAGGAGTTGGGAGGGGACACAGCTGGGACAGCTGATCCCACCTGACCAAAGGGGTGTTCCATACTGCGTGACATTGTGCTCAGCAATTAAAGCTGGGGAAAGAAGAAGGAAGGGGGCAATGTTTGCAGTGATGGCATTTGCCTTCTCCATAACCGTTAGGTGAGATGGAGCCCTGCTTTCCTGGCGGTCTGTTGTGGTTTAGGTCCAGCCAGCAACTAAGCACCAGGCAGCTGCTTGCTTACTCCTCCCTCCCACCCCGAGTGGGATGGGGAGGAGAATCAAAAATAAGTAGAACTTGTAGGTTGAGATAAGAACAGTTTAATAATTGGGAAAAAAAATAACAACAACAAGAACAATGATAATCGTAATCAAAAGGAAGATAACAAACAGCGAGTGAAATAAAGCCCTAGGACAAGTGATGCACAAGGCAATTGCTCACCACTCGCTGACCAATGCCCAAGCAGCGATCTGCCCACCCCCAGCCAACTCCCCCCAGTTCACGTACTGAGCATGATGTTCTGTGGTATAGAATATCCCTTTGGCTAGTTTGGGCCAGCTGGCCTGGCCATGCTCACTCCCAGTTTCCTGTGCACCTCCTTGCAGGCAGAGCATGGGAAACAGAAAAATCCTTGACTTAGGATAAGCGCTGCTTATCGACAATTAAAACATCCGTGTGTTATCAAACTGAAACAGGCAGTTTGATATCCAGTTGTTCTCATACTAAATCCAAAACACTCTCTATCAGCTACTATGAAGAAAATTAACTTGATCTCAGCTGAAACTAGGACAAGGTGGCTAAACATCTTCCTGCTCATGGGAAGTAGTGTATTAATTCTTTATTTTGCTTTGCTTGTGAGCGCAGCTTTTGCTTTACCTATTAAATTGTCTTTGTCTCAACCCACAAGTTTTCTCCCTTTTACCCTTCCAATTCTCTCCCTCATCCCACCGGGGAGGAGAGATCAAGAGACTTAGCAGCCTACTGAGGTTAAACCACAACACCCGCTCAAGGTACAGCCTTTGATCCAGGAAGTGTCCATAACCCCAGCCACCAAGTTGGTGATTGCCTCAAGATTTGGTAACTACAGTATCCTATAGTTCATGCATGTGTAGCCAAATCCTCATTTAGAGCAATCTGGGGTGACCTCAGTTCTTGCAATTATGATTCTATGATTGCCCAAAAATGGTCCCTATAGCAACCCTACCCTCAAATCATAGGACGGTTCTAAACTGCATCAATAGAATAAACCTAAAGCTGGTCCTGACACATAGGTAACTATAATTTAACTGTAAACTCAGTCTTTTACGTTACTGTAAAGGTGACTCTTGGGGTTTTCTCAGCCTTTACTCATAGCTAAATCCCAGCTCAAATCCTGTGACAACCATGACCACAATCTCAATGCTATCCCTAAATTTCTTTCCTGGAGCAACTCTGTCCCTGACTTCTGGCCTTTGGAATACTGAACTGGGGGTTGCTGGATTGTCTGTGGCATGCACAGGGCTGGTGAAATAGATACTGGCATCTTCCAGGAATTGCCTTTGGCTTTTGGCCCACTTTCTTATTGGCTTATTACTGTAAAGGCCTCCCACGCTTCCCAACATGTTTGGCTAGCCAGTTGGCCCTCCTCCTGGGAGCAGAAATAAAAGGCTGCCATTCAAGGCAGTCCTGACAGACAGCTCAAGTTGCTTTGGCACTTCCTTGCTGTGGACTGCATTATGAGAAAGTCAATGCTCATCTTCGGCTTTCTTCTTGTCTTCCTCGGCCTGGCTTTGCCAGGCACCCAGGGAAAAGTCATCCCCCGATGTGAGTTGGTGAACATCCTACGTCGGCATGGCTTTGAGGGCTTCGAGGGCAAAACTGTAGCTGACTGTGAGTATAATGAGCTCCCATTGCACCTCTCTGCCTATACCACCCTTGTCCCTCTTAGCTTCTTTGTAATCTTCCAGCAGTACTATTCTGTCCCTCTGTTCCTTTGACTTCAGCATCTCTCTTTCTCTTCTTCTTCTTTGCCCCCTTCTATTGCTTAGACAATAAATACCCATCCAGAGCTTTATCCTTCCAAGCACTTATCCATCCATTTCTCAGACTTACGATATCTCCAGTTTAATTCCTTCTTCAGCTCTTCATTCACCCTTGATCTCTTAATCTCTTTCCTTTCATTTACCCTGAGCACATCTTGATGTTCGTTCTCTGGGCTCTCTCTTCCTTCTGCAGGGGTGTGCCTGGTGCAGCACGAGAGCAGTTACAACACTAGAGCCTATCATGACAACGGTTCAAGCAGGGATTACGGAATCTTTCAGATCAACAGCCAGTACTGGTGTGACGATGGCAAGACCCGTGGATCCAAGAATGCCTGCCACATCAGTTGCTTAAGTAAGTGGTGGGATAGAACAAATAGCCTTTGTTTGTCCACTCTCTGAAAGCACTAATCTATCCATGACATCTGCCTAGCAGCTGCTCTGGGCATGTCTCTCCATGTGTCCTTTTATTCATCCATCTCCTCAGTAATTCACCTACTCTTCCTGATGAGCACTCTTCCCTCTGCCCATCTAGACCTGCTCTCCCTCTACCCCTCTTTCCTCCATACTGACCTCTTCTCCCTTCTCTACAGAATTGCAAGATGATGATATCCAGAACGATATTCAGTGTGCCAAAAAGATTGCTGAAGAGGCTCATGGCCTCAGTCCCTGGTAAGGATATTTGCAGTGGGCTCTGGGGAAGGGTGGGCAGAGGAGAAAGAAAATTATGCAATTGACTGGGCAGGGGCATGGGGTGGGCAACGGGTGCGAAGCTGTATTTGGTGAAGTTCAGCACAGATCTTCTCCTAGAGCTGCAAGGAGAACTGAGGAGTCCTGGCTCCCAGCATCTGCTCTACCTCCCTAAATCTCCCTCCCCTCCCAGAGCTCTCCCTTTTTTTCCTTCCCCTTCCCCCACCTCCCTAGGCTGAGCCTAGCAGAATTTTCATTGTTTCATATCTTTCACATCCAGCTTTCTCCACCCAAGACTCTCAAAGACTAAGCAAGTTCAGTTTTACAACCAATTCAATCATCATCTAATATCTCAAATTACATCATGTGTTTCTTTTCTAGGTATGGCTGGAGAGACCATTGCGAGGGCAAAAACCTGCATTCCTATGTCGAGGGTTGCTAAATCACTCCACAAGCAGTAACTCTTTACTCAGGATCACCAATGGTGAAGAGTGAGGGTGCATGGAGTGGAGGCTAGAGAAAATGAATGGGTGGGGGGAATTAAAAGCAGCATATTATTCAGGCAGAAAGGGTGCTGTTTACACTATGAGGGCTTTGGGCTGCTGCAATGTAAGCAGAGAACTTGAAGGCTGATGGCTTAATAGAAAGAAAGCTTAGCAGGAGCGCATTACAGGTGGAGTTTCAGCCATTTACTTGCATAATCCTCTCTGAAGATTTTGTTGGCTTTCTAGCAGGGCTTACCGACATTTAGGGTTTCTCTCTCTTTTTGTCTCTTTCTCCTCCTTCATTCCTCTCTTTCTCCCATCCTCCTTCCTTCCCTCCCTTACCTTCTTTCATTCTTTTGTTTTATTACCTGAGTGTAGAAAATACATAAATTAATGACTGCTATGTTAGTTTTAAGACCTGCATAATTGCAGTTGCCTTGTAACTAGGACACAGTCGCTGACCGAGGTGGGTAGTACAGTTGGCTGAGAGAGAGAGACAACTGCTGAAACATGACCTTGCTCCTTAAATTTATCTGAGCATCTGCTCCTTACTGGTGTGAGAGATAGGGCACTGAAATGTATGGACATCTGGCCTGGCTGAATATGGCTTTTCTGATCATCCTTTGAGGTATCATATCAAACATAGTCTAGGAAAGATACAGGCAGCATCTCTGTGAGGAAATAACGGGTTGGAAAGCCAGTTAGGGCAGGGAAACTTTTTGCCATTTAGGTCACAAGTCCTTTTTCCTAACAAAGGCTGAATCCAGAAACAGTGCATAAATGGAAGGTGACAATACTGAAACGATGTTTGCTTCTTCATGTGCTTTGTTCTGCTGCTTGGGGAGCAGGGACAGCTTTTATGTTTACGCAATAAAGTGACGCTTTCACTCTTGTCTTAAGTGAATGTATAAACCAACAACAAAAGGCACTGTTTAGATGGCTGAATCTAAACAAACAAACAAAAAATGCTCGAAGTAGCCTTGCCAGAAGACCCTCTTCCCAGCTGCAGGGCAGACGGTGGCTCTTTCCCCTCCCATGACCCAGGAGACTTCATTCTCTCATTAACTCGAGGCAGAACTATTTTACGTGCTGGCGTCCATGAGATTTTTGAGAAAACTCAAAAAAACTTGAGTCAAAGCCTTACCTTGTCATTGTGTTCAGTGCAGGTACTTTCCATCTGTCTGGGAATTTGGACAAACCTCTGGGGTTTTGGCTTGTGGGTTCAAACCCTCGTAAAGGGATGTTTTCTGTCTACCTAAAAATTAAGCCCATGCATCTTCAAGGGACATGCTCATCTCCCAGGGACATACTCAACCAGAAACAATCAGGGGTTGTGGAAGTAAACTCTCTGCAAATGAAAACAAGTCCCTGCTGGAGGCTGCTGAGTCCTGCGGCAGCTCCATAACCCCAGGTCCAACCAGGAGCGAGGCTGAACCGGGGTTCCCAGCGGGCCCACACGTGAACACACTCCCACACACGGAGGCACAAGCACGTCTATATACACACATATGTACATACACGTGTATGACTGGCCACACAGAGTGAGATGTAAATACTCATCACTCATAAAAACACAAACAGCACCAGTGGCCTCATCCTGTTCACAGAATCACAGAATGGTCAGGGTCGGAAGGGACCTCTGGAGATCACCTAGTCCACTCCCCTGCCAAAGCAGGTTTGCCCAGAGCAGGTCACACAGGACTGCATCCAGGTGGGTTTTGAGTATCTCCAGGGAAGGAGACCCCACAGCCTCTCTGGGCAGCCTGTTCCAGTGCTCTGCCACACTCCAAGTACAGAAATTTTTCCTCATGTTTAAGTGGAACTTCCTGTGCTCCAGTTTGTGCCCGTTGCCCCTTGTCCTGTCGCTGTGCACCACTGAGAAGAGCCTGGCCCCATCCTCCTGACACCCACCCTTTAGGTATTTATAAGCGTCGATAAGGTCCCCTCTCAGTCTTCTCTTCTGCAGGCTAAAGAGCCCCAGGTCTCTCAGCCTTTCCTCGTAGAAGAGATGCTCCAGTCCCCTCCTCAACTTCGTAGCCCTCCGCTGGACTCTCTCCAGTAGTTCCCTGTCCCTCTTGAACTGGGGGGCCCAGAACCAGACACAGCACTCTAGATGTGGCCTCACCAGGGCAGGGTTCACCTCTCTGGCTGATCAGAATGAAGGTCCCTTAGTCCTTGAGTGGGAAGAATACACCCCCGCCCCCCCCCCCCCCCCACCCCCCCCCCCCCACGGTCGTGCAACGCAGCTCCTTCCAGTAGCTGGGTCAGACCCTCTTGTCCGCTCGGCAGCCACCCCTGGCTCCCACCCAGTCTCCCCAGTTGCTGGCACCTGGCCACACCAGCCCCGAGGCCACAGCCCACCCCGCTGGCAGAGGCCCCCGCTCACACGCTCACACGCTCACACACACACGCGTGTGTCCGCGCGGGTCCCGGCTGCCCCCGCGCCCCCTCCAGCAGCCACCTGCGCCCGTGGCGGGGGGGCCGCTGACCTCCCACCCCGAGGCGGTCCGGAGCGCGGCTCCCGCTCCCGGGGCGGGCCGGCGGCTCTCCAGGGGAGTGTCCGCCCGGCGCCGCAGCAGCACCCGGTGCGGCTGTGACACCGGGAGCGGGGCGGCCGAGGGGCGGGAACGGGGCGAGGAGCGGGGCGGGAACGAGGGCGGCCGAGGGGCGGGCGCAGCAGCGGGTCCGAGTTCGGAAGGGCCGCCCCTTCCTCCTGCCGCCCGGCTGCGTTCGGTTCGATTCGGCTGGGATGGGCTCGGCAGCGCTCGGCGGGACCGCTGAGCGGAGAGCCCAGGCCAGGCGGTCCCGGGCCGCCTCGCCCTGCCGTGGGCACCGGCCGCTCGGGAGGAGCCGCTGCCGGGACTCCAGCTACGGCTGAAGGTTCCCGTGGGCCAGTCGCGGCCTTTCGCTGGTGCGTGCGGGAGGGAGAACCGGCGGTGGGCCCGGAGGGGGACAGGCTGGCTGCTGCCGTCTGTCTGTCCGGCTCAGGCCGCCCCCAGGGACAGGCAGGGCAAGGCCCCGCGGGAGCCGGGCTGCGAAGCAGGGAGGTGCCTGGGCTGGGGCAGGGGGAAGCTTTCGGAGGGTGCAGGAACGCGCGGCTGTGCATGCCAAGGGGTTTGAGGGTTCCTTGGCGTGGTCACTGCTGCAGAACGGGCAGCGGGGCCGTCCCCGCTCTTCACAGCAGCGGGAGAAACTCCCCTGGTGCGGGAGCCCTCCGCCATGGGCTCCCTGCGTTTGGGGCCCCTCCTACGGCCGTGCCTGTATGCAGCGGAGGAGCAGGAGATGAATACGAAGGCCCACGAGGTGTGCAAGGAAGACAAGGATGGACGTGAAGAGGTTTCATGGGGAGGGAGCTTCTCGCTGCCAGGCAGGTAGGAACACCTCTGTCGAGCAGAGCACTGCAGCGCGTTCGGTTAAAGCCACGTCAGGTTGGTGGCTGCCAGGACAGCCCTGTGCAAAATCCAGCGCCCAGCAAGGGGCCACCCAATGCCGGCAGCTGCTTGCAGGGCGTGTGGGCGAAGGGGTTAGAGGCGGTCAGAGGGGCCCCGAGTGTCTTCCCCACGGGCCCCTGCCCGCACCAGCCTGCGCAGCCCGGGCTCCCTCACCCTGCCCGCCTCTTCCGAGGCTTTTCCCGGGCAAGGCGAAGGGCAGACGTTTCTCCCCGGGCTCGCCGCTAGATGGGCCTCACGTCTTTGCTGTCCCTGCGGTGGGTCCTCCTGCGGCACGGGCAGCGGCAGGAACACGGCTCCTGCTTTTGCTGGGGTTTAGGGGGAAGAACGAGGACAGTGAGAAACGGGAACATGCGTGGACCTCCCTCACGTGGAGTCAGGGTTGGACCCCTCAGCAGGAATGATTTGGCTCTGATTCACACAAAATGCAGCAGAGTGGTGTAGGAGGGGGCAGGTCACTGGTTTAACCCCTTTACAATCGAGGGCCCCCTCCTCCAGAGCCTGTAAAAACTCGCTGGAGCAGCTGCAGGAGTTGCTCTCCTCTGCTGTCTCCCTGCCGTGGGCAGGCAGTGATCGATTCCCTCAGCACCATGGCCCTCCTGGCCCTTGACACTGCTTGCCGCAAAGCTGCAAAGTCATTTACCGCCACACTGGAGTGACCCTGCAAAGCAAAGGAGAGGAAGCTTTGAGCAAGGCAGTGTGGTGCAGCGGGTAGAGTGGATCCCTGGGATGCCTGGGGTTGGCTGGGGCACAGCTGGTCAGTCACTTTAGGCTGTAACATCCCTGTAGGACAGGAATACTGTTTGCTGTGGGACATACCTGTAAGTAGTAAGGTCGCTGCAATTATTTTGCTGACTCTGTCCATGAGACCCCAGGAAAACCCCTTCCTGGTGCCTCAGTTTCCCCTGCTGTGAAGAGGTGCTCGTAACATGCCTCTACCCCTGCCTGTCTTCCAGCTCAGGAGTTACCATAACTGGTCATACCATTCATCCCATTGGGCTTTCCCAAGCCCAGCTGGACTTGCCAGGACTCAATCCAGTCTAAGTTTGTGGGGTTCCTGCATCCCCAGGCACACTCAATACCCTGCAAGAATGACTGGGGAGGTGAGGCTGAGCAAGGGGCTGTTTGAGGCACTGCTGCCAGCCGAGGGTTTCCTCTGCCGCTCCAGAAAAGCAAGCCAGAGCACTTTTTTGACTCACCGTGATTCTCTGGAGCTCTGAGGTTGGGATCAAAGTCACTGTCAGTGAGATGGACCGAGCCCCAGCAGCCCTACAGCCCCAGGATGACATGGTCCAGGGCTCAGTTTGAGCAGTTTGCAGCAAATGAAGATGAAATCATGCAGAGAGGGGACTGATCAGTTTGTGGGATAACCTTTTCGGGACCTGGCCAAAGTTGGGTTCTCCATCTCACCCTGAATAATGTGATTCAGCAAATGGGGCTGCAGGCAGCCCAGCTTCCCGCTTTGGGCAAAGGAGTCTGGGGGAGCCGGGGCAAGAGCTGACTGGGACAAAGGCAGTTTTCTTTCAGAGACAGTGTGCCCATCGCTGAGCAGCCTGTTCCCACCCCCAACCCGGGTCAGTGGCATGCGAAGCACTTGCCCGCCTCCCAGCGCCCCGGGTAAAGCAGCAACAGCTGCAGGGGCCCTTTCGCTGCCTCAGGAGCTGTAACAGCACCCGGGAGCCAGGCCGGGATCTAAATTTAAACTCATGCTTTGTGTGTTTGTACATGCAAGTGCAGGCTCCAGCCCCCACTCCCCCACCACCTCACCCGGTGCGCGGAGGAGTCAGACGCCGCAAGAAGGGAGACCCAGAGAAGCTCCAGCTGGCTGGGACCTGGGGAAGGGGGGCTCAGCTGTGGGGCAGGAGAGGCAGAAACAGCTAGGGGAGAAACACCATGGAGCCTGCTTCTCCCCAGGATGACGTGAAGAAGAGGCAACAGAAGGAGAAGTCCAAGAAGCCGGTGCCACCAGCAGCCCCCCGGCCAGCCAGGGCTCTGTTCTGCTTAACCCTGCAAAACCCGCTGCGGAAGGCATGCATCAGCATCGTGGAGTGGAAGTATCCTTCTAGCTGTGTGGGCTTGGGAGCACCTGTGTGTGTGGCTGTGAGCAGGGGTGCTGGGGAGCAGGACCCCGTGGGCTGCAGGCAGGGGAGCCGTTAGCTTACTTCAAGCCTGTGCTGGGTCTGTAAAAGGCAGCGAGGCACTTGGGGAGCCCTGGTAGGACGCGTTGGCAAAGGCATTGGCTGTGCAAACTGGGGGCATGAACAGGTTTGTGGGGGAAGCTGAGGGTGAGAAGCGGGTCAGGGCATGGGGACCTTTGGTAGGGTGGTGTTGGGACAGGCAGGGGCAGCTTGGGTGCCAAGGGACTTGTGGGAGTGAACAGGTTTTGTGCAGGGGAGAAATGGGACAGCCCACTGGGAAGGGAGAGGGTTTGGTGTGTGGTGAGGGGGCACAGTGCCCATCCCGGGTTGGGAATGGAGCCAGGCAGAGGAGGAAGGCCAGGCTGGGTGAGTGGGAGCTGAGGATGGAGCAGGGGACAACAGACTGCCTCAGGAGAGAGGTTTGGGGGTGGGTAGCAAGACCATGGTGAGCTGCTTGGGATGGCTCTTTGTGTGTGTCACTGCTTGCCTCATCCCACAGCTGCTCCCTTCCTGGGGAGGGGGCCCGCTGGCCAGCATCCCCCAAATCCTTCCTGACACGGTTATCCTCTCAGCCTCCCTTTCACATCCCTCCCTGGCACTTCTGTCACAGGTGAAGACTTTTGTGAGTAATACTGTTCAGAGGGACAGTATCTCTCTGTGCCTCTGGCTTAATTTAGAGATGGGTTTTGGGTGGTTGCTCTTTGATTGGCCATCTTTTCACTGGGGCATTATAGCTTGGAAATACCAAAATGTTATGTTTCTGCTACCCACCCAGGAACTGCCATTAGATACCGCTTTGTTCACCTGCACTGTATGTAAGGGAAGAGGATGGGAGATGAAACATTTCACTTTGGCTTCAGCAAAACATTTCAGCTCAAGCAAAACCCATGGAATTGGGGGTTGTTTCCAGCAAATCCAGTTCTTCCATCCCAGCTTCTCTCATTTCAGTTGCTGAACCTATCTACATGTTCCTGGCCTTGGCAGGATCATTCCAGCCCTGGCCAGGCTTTGCTCCCCTTGGAGGTGGCTGTGTTGCTGTACAGGTAGTGCCGTGGGGACACCAATACCATGCCCCCGCGCTGCCAGAGGTGCCGTCTTGTTTAAAGCCCAGGGTGCCCGTTTGCAGGCACTCAGGGCATGCTTGCACCTCTGGTGGTGCTGTGCTGGCCATGGATTTTGAGCCCTTGTTTCTTCATGGCAAAGGGGCTGTCTGTCCTTTGAGGAGAAGGGAGCAGAGCTAAAATTGGGAATTCTCTGTTTCTGCTTCTCTGGCCTGAGGACTGGGTTGTTCAACAAGCACATGGAAGGGAACTGTGTCTGTGTCTTAAATAGGCATTGAGAATGGAAGAAACTTGTGCACACACCCTAGTGGCAGGAGAAGAGCTGGAAATAGGACTTAAATCTTCCAGCGTGCTCAAAGACATTCCTCCTCCTGGGCCAATGCATGCCAGAGAGAGTGCGTAGCACAGTGGGGGTCTTTCCCACATTGGTGCCCTGGAAGAGAAGTCTGGAGGGGAGAGGTGGGTGTCCCACCAGGAAGGTTGCAGGTGTGGGTGGTTCTGACTTGTGCAGGACAAATGATCCAGGGCATTGGGTTTCTCCAGCACCACTCTTGCGCCTGGCTGTATTTATACCCATGGGCACCTGGCTGCCCTCGTTCAGGGATCAGGGTTTGCAAGGCCTGACAGGGTCATTCCAGTTCCTGCAGGTTGTTGTGGTCTTCAGGGCCAGGCAAGCTGCCAAGGGGAGATTAGCTGTGATCATTTTCTGTGAGGATACCTGGCATCTGGTTCAGTATGGCAGTACACGTTCCTGTTCCTTGGGCCCATCTCTGCTGGGTAGCTGCTTCTGTCAGAGCACCGAGCAGAGCCACGGAGTGGGACAGGGTCTTTTCCAGGCTGTTGGAGAATGGGGAGTATCACTGCACTCAGCCTAGGGTGGGTGAAAGTCAGGCTGACTTGAGGCAGAGAAGTTTTTGTGCTGAAATATGCTCGCATCTCAAAACTCGCGTTTGTTAGCACAAGGAAATCTGGGTACTCTGCAGATTGCTGCTTTTTGTGTGCTTGACAGCTGGCCCAGCAAGTTAATAGTTGTTGGGACATGTGTAGCTTTGTGGTGTCATCCTGGTATTCCAGGTTGTTTTGCAACCAGGAGGACTTCGAGGTAGATGGGTGAAGAGTCTGGGGACCCTGGAGGACCCCAGAGCTGCAAGGCACCAATGGCCTAATTCCTGCTGCAAGGTAGATGTTGGGATCCTTGGATGCTGTGTGGGCAGGAGGCTGCAGAAGTGAGATTGCAGGACAAGATGATGAGGAAGATGTTGAGGCTCTGGCTCAGTGGCAAGAGGCAGAGACAGCATGCCCAGTGACACTACATGCCTTTTTTTTTTTTTTTTGGTTCAATTTGTCCCCCTGCATTTCTACCTAATAACAGTGCCATACTCACAGACTCGCAAGCAGCAAGCTGATTCCAGCTTCAGTTACAAGACAGGTCACCCTCCAAGGAGGGCTGCTCATCTCACAGTGAAGCCTCTAACCCCTGGGCTCTTCCCCATTGCCTGGAACACAGAGGGGAACAGCTTTTCCAAATGGCTTTTAGTTTTTAAAGTGGCATCCAGTTGATGGATAGAAGGCTCCAGAAAAGGTAAAATAACCTGTGATGAGCATAGGACACAACTGACAGCACTCAGCAGGCCAATATGGAGAGAATGCTCCCTAGGTGCCCCTTGCCCTGTGATTCTGTATTGGACAGTGGTATGCCGCTGCAGCCCAAGGCAGGCCTCAGCAAAACTATCTGGAAGGCTGAGCTAGTTAGTTGGTTACCCATGGTGTAGGGAAGCATCAGTATGGCTGCAGGGCCTCTCTGCTGGGATACTGAGTTTGGAGGGCTGTGATGGGCTCTGTAGTGGGATCGTTCTGCATGGCTGAGCTGTAGGTGTTCCCACTGAGCATGTTCCTGGGAGCTGTTCTCCTCTGGAAGGCCTACCCAAAGTGAGATGGGGATGCTGAGAGATCCTGTCTTGTCCTGGAACCTCTACCCGCTGGATGAGATTTACCGGTTTGCCTGTCATGGCGAGTGGGTAGTTACAGGTGGGGATGGGGATGAGAGATCTCAAAACAGTTTATGTAGGTAGATGCTGGCTGTGGCCCAAAGTGGATGTTGGCTGGTAGGACAATGGAGAGAAGGGGCTGGAGGGGACTGTGCTGATTTATGTCACTATTTGTTGATTTACACTAGGTGGGTCTGGCCCAGTGGGCAGCTGGACCAGTATTTCCGTTTCCTCCATCTGCTTTTAGTCTCAGTGGCTTCCAGGGGTACAGGCAAGACAAGTGAATAAGGGGCAACTGAGATGTACTTGTCAAGAAACATTAGCCAGGAAACTTTGAGGTTAACATTATGACCACAAATATTTCTTGGAGGTTTTTGCATCATGCTGTACCCAGCTGTCTTCTAGCAGCATGGGTCCACTAGATGAGTGGAAAAGACCTCTTTGTTTTTAGATATGTGCATAGCTGCATGGCGTGGTGGCTGGGCACGAGCTCTTCAGAGCTGCAGCAGGGTCTGGATGTGAGCAGCATAAGGGCAACAAAAGATGATGGCTGTTTTCTGACCAGATGTCCACTGCACTCCTAGGGTACCACAGGGTGGCAGGTTTGGATCATGCTGGGAGGAACAGGGTGAAGTCCCTGGGGTGAGAGCCTGGCCATGAATGAGGTCCTGGAGCCAGAGTTTGAGCTGTTTGGGGGCTTCAGGAACATGATGGCTGAAGCTGGGGATGTTAGCAGCTGGATGTTCTGCTAGAGGACACTCTGGCTGAGCTGACTTGCCCCTAGATACCTTCTAGTCAGGGAGATTTGAGACCTGCTGCCTAACAACATCTCCCTCATTGATGCTGAGTACATAGGGAGCCAGGGCCAGCACACTCTGAAGGGTGATGCGTTGGTTAAGTGCTTATGTTATGCAAGAGGGTCCTGACCCATTGGGATGATTCACTGAAGGATGAGGAGGGGGAAACTACCAGCTTTCCTATCCCCTTGTAACAAGCACTCCACTGCAACCTTTTCATTTGTGCCCCTTTCCCACATGTCCTGTGCCAACACTGCCCCTCTCCAGCAGCCACGTGTGAGTGTCTGGGCCCTGCATCTCATCCTGGCCCATTCCCTCCCGCCCTTGGGACCCAAGGAACGGCAAAAGCTGAGGATGTGCAGAGGGTGAAGTCTGACTGCTCTTTGGTACTCTGCCCCAGTGGGAGGTTGTTTCCCACAGCCAGTGGGGTTTCCCCACACGTACCCAGACAGGACAGGGCAGGCCTGTCCCTGCTTTTTCATTTTGGTCTCTGCTCCTTAACACTTCCTCTCAGACCCTTCGAGATCATCATCCTCCTCACCATCTTTGCCAACTGCGTTGCACTGGCCATCTACCTGCCGATGCCCGAGGATGACACCAACGTTGCCAACTCCAGCCTGGTAAGGCACAGCCCTTCCCGCTGTCCTGGCCAGCCCGGCGCTCGTGTCCAAGGGCTCAGCAGAGCTTGTGGCAGCGATAGCTGGGGTATCTGCTGCTGCCCTGCGGGGTTCAGTCAGGCGGCGTCGAGCCAGCGGGAGGTGCTGCAGAGTCAGAGGGAGGCAGAGTGGTGGAGAAGCGGCTGCAAAATGGGTTTTCAAAGGGGCTGAAACCACCCCTAGGTTGAGATCAAAGGCAGCAAATTGGTGCATGAAGTACACAGGAAGGAAGAACTGATGCCAAAAAAGGAACAAATCCTCTCAATTTTTTGTCATGACGCTTCCAAAAGGAAACATGCTGTTCCAGAAAGGCTCCAGTGTTTTGTTTCAGCATTTTTGGAATAAAGTTTTCTGACCTTTAATTTCAGAACTGTATTTTAATTTTGGTACTTTTTATTGAAGAAGGGGAGGAAAAAACCCATCTTGGTTAAGCAGAAGTTGTTCCTTTCCAATCAGTTATTCCTTTTTTTTTCCTAGTCACTTCATTTTGCCTGGAATAAGATGTTTTGATATGATCCAAATCAATAGTTTGCACTATTTTTAGCTTGCCACCCCTTTCCCCTCTTCAGATCCCCATTGTGGTTCAGTCCATATTGATTTCCATTGAGAGTCTGCATTTAGTGACTGAAGCAAAGCATCTAAATATGCCCTTTTTAATGAAAAGTTCTCTTCTGCTAATTTCAGGACTCCTCAGTGTTGGGATGAGGTGTGTTGTGTGCAGGTATTGCTGGCAACTTGTGACTTTAAAAAAATCACCTCTGTGGTTTTTGCCTGTTGCTTAGAGACACTGCAGGGAAAAATATTAAAGCAGTCAAAGAATCTGAAATAGAAAATACAAAGTAAGGTTTTACATGTGCAGTTTTTAGTTCCTTGAACTGATTTTGTCTCTTTCCCTCTCAACAGGCCTTTATTGGCAGCAAAGATAGTGTTTTAGTTCTCATTTTCTTGGAAAAAGAAGAAAGGAGGTCACTATTGGCAAAGTGGTCTTATGTCTTTTAAAAATAAAACCAAGATAGGTCCACAGAGGAGGGGCATTAAAAATACCCATGGAGAATTAATTCCTGGGGCATTCATTTGGCCTCCCAGTGTGCTGTCTGGCCAGCTTCTCTAACACCTTTGAGCTTGAGACAGAGTTAAGCTCAAGATGCTGGTTTTGGTTTCTTCCCTGGCCGAGGGGGTGTAACAGGATTTGAAAGGTGCCGTTATCTCAGCTGAGAGGTTAAAGAGGGAAAGCGGCCCTGGGGCAGGTTGAGCATGGGAGGCAGGAGGTGGGGACAGCAGGGATGGGGGCTTCCCCCTGGGAGGGGGTTTGGGGTTTGGCTGAGACAGGGACATCTGCGAGGGCAGAGCTGGAGAAAGCCGAGCAGCATGTGGCAGTGTGGCGTGACGGGGGGACAGCCTGACAGCAACCCACCTCGTGGGGCTCCTGGGCAGGGGCTGGTGCTGCCCAGGAAGGACCAACGGCCTGTCCCATTAATGGGAGGCAGGCAGGAGTGTACCGAGTGATGTCATGTATAAACAAAATTTCATCTGTTTATTGTATATTAGATTACTTTTGCTAGATCCTATTGGGGGATTTTTCAGCCTGTTGCCATGCCAACAGCCTTCTGTATCAGGAGCTTGGCAACCCCAGGCTTCTGTTCTTTCATCCCTGCTCTGCGTGTCCCTTTGTCATCATGTGCTGGTGGCTTTGTAGGAGCAATCCCAGCTAAGAGCTGAGCTAGACCCCCATCACCTCAGGTATCAGGCTGTGCTCTGCACGGGGCCTGCAGGCAGTTCAAGGAAGGCTTGTTGGAGGCATTTCTTCCTGCAGCAGAGAGATGCCGCAATACATTTAATCTCTCCCTGACACTTTTTTTTAATTGCCTCTCTTCATTGCCCAGTCCTCTCTAGAGAGGATTGAGTTTAGATAAAGACCTTGAAATTGTTGAGGAGGCAAAATATGTGAGAGGAAACTGAGTCAGAGAAGTGAGGACATCACCCCATGTTAATTGTGGAGGCAGGATCGAGGCTAACTTTCATCAGGGCTCGCTGCTAGTGACTGTGCAGGAGCTTGTCCAGCCCAAGCTTCCTTCAGAGAAGCCTCCTGCATCCCAGGCGCTTAATGCAGGGAAAGCCACTTTGCTCTAAAGCTGAGGGTCTCCAGCAAGGAGGGTCTCGGGAAGGGAGGGTCTCCTGGGAGACCTCTGCTGCCACTTTCTTCCTGCAAGGTTGGAAAACCTGGAGAGCAGCCACGCTTGTGACTCTTGTCTTGCCAGACCACCCGAGGGAGATTTGCACACGGAGTTTACATTAAATTTAGAATTAGTCTCATGAAAGCTTTGTTAACCAGAACTCACTTTGGGGGGTGAAAAAAGTGTTTTTAATAACCCATAAATCTTCTATGAATCTGTTTTGCTTTATTCTGGAAGAAATACATTTGTTTAATTTCAACGTATTTCATTATTATTCTTTTTCAATTAGATTTTTTCTGATCCAGAAGACTTATTTTTAATGCGCTTTTTTGTCTAATTTTGTCTAATTCTAGTGAAGTCAAAGATTTTCTCCCACCCTGATGAAATGATTTTGACTTTTCAAATTGATCAAGAATTCACAGCGTTTATTTTCACTTTGACTTGAGTTGCCAAAATTGTCAGTGAGCTCCAAATCACACTGTCTTGCACTAGAAGCCTTGCTCCAGGAGCAAACAAGTTCAAAAATGTGTTTAGCAAGGCGGGTTATTCAAGGGGATTCACCCAAGCAAATACAGATGTCTGCATGTGACCTGACTGCCTGGACTCCATTTATGGTCGATGGAGAAGTAAAGGCAAATTTAGAGTTGGGTTTGTCTCCTAGGGCAGTTGGTCTCCTCCTGCAGTTCTGGTGGGTGGTGGTTGACGTGCAGCACACACTAAAGTACCTGATTTTCCCCACTAATGGGACCCAAGGGTGACTGCTCAGAGGGAGGCCACTGTTTCAGAGCATCCAAAAGCAGCTGGAAGTGCTTTGTAAGTGTATCAGGTAGAGCACAGGGCCTGGTGAGTGGGGGACAGAACTGGAACTCAAGCTGTACAGAAGACACCCTTAACACTGGTAATGGCCTGTGTGTAGGCACTCCATTAGAATCACAGATGACGGCTTTGTGTTTACTTAGGACAGAAGTTTAATATAAAGGAGTAAGCTTCCAAAACTCCTGCCAGTTTGGGTTGCATCTCAGCCAAAGGGGTCAGGGGACCCCTGTGTTTTAAAGCCTGAACACAGCCCCAGGCACAATTCAGTTAAGGGAATATGGGCGCCTGATGCTGTTGCGGGTGTCCCAGGCCTCCATCTGCTGCTCTGGAGGGCTGTGACTTGCTTGTGGGCCTTGTGTAACATCTGCCAGCCCAGGACTGTCTCATATAGCCCAGGGCATCTCCAATAGCGCTGAAAGCAGCTGCTTTTGGGCAGCTGACTGGTGTTTAGCAGTCCTGGAACAGAGATTGCTGGTCCAGTGCTGGTTTTGAAGAGCAAGTACCTGCTGTCGGGTGTCTGTCCCTTGAGGCTGGTGTGGGTCACTCACTGCAGGAAAGTCCTGATTACATGTGGCTTTCCTAGAGCCTGGGGTCGCCCTTGATCTCCTGGAGTCCTCCAATAGCTGTGAGAATACCACCATATGCCTGCACAGTCTCAGTGCATGGGACTTCATAACCTCCTGTTGCTCTTTTACCCAACATGTTGAGGGATACACAGCCCTGCTGTCACAAGGTTGCCTTCTTTCAAGCTTCTTCCCCCATGGACAGAGCTGGCGAGAGGATTTCGCCTCCCCTTTGCACAGATCCCATTTGTAACTTTTGCTGCCCATTGCTGGTGCAGAGCTCTCGCCCTCCAGTTTGGCCAGCGGAGCTGACCACTTGTCCTGAATGCCAGTAAAAATACAGCATCTTCCAAAGCCTGCTGCATCAAGCAGGATGCCCCATGGTCCCCAGTGCCATGGTAAGGCTTCCTCTCAAGGGACCTTGCTGACCTTCTCCTCCCAGCCCTGGAGAAGGGTGGATTAGCTGCAGCTCCTCTGGATTTCTCTTCCTCTAGTTGGGCTCTTCGCACCCTGGGTCTGACAGGCATCAGCTGAGCTCTTGTTCATGCTGTGTCAAGATCATTCTGTCCATGGTTTTGCTGGCTGAGGTGGTAGTACCCAGCAAAGCCTTTTCAAACCAAGCAGACCTAGGGCATCTAGTCCAGGGACAACCCTCAGGAATGCCACCAAGGTGTCCCACAGACACCTGACCAGATGTGGACAGCTGGTGCGACAGGGAAGGAACATGGAGCAATGAGGAGCTGTGGACAGCAATTGAGGGAGGTGCAATGGGGAACAACTCATTGTAGGGCCTGGCCCCTCCATGCTTGTATAGCTGCTGGAGAGGTTTATTGCTTTTTTGGTTCCTGCCTCTGCAGCCCTGGGATTTGTCAAGCCCAGGTCTGTCACTTGTTTATGGGAAAGGAGGAGCTGTGGCTGGGGGATATGGCAGGAAAATCACAGCATCACAGGGCAGCTGAAGGTGGAGGGACCTCTGGAGATCATCTGGTCCAACCACCTGCTCTAAGAACCTTGTGCAATTGATTCAAAAACTCGCCCAAATTCTTCCCTGCATGTCTCCCTGTCCCAAGCGCTCCCTGTGCAATGACAGAGGCCGCTGTGAGAAGCAGAAATGTTTCTCTCAATGTCTCTTCCCAGACATGGTTTGCAGCAGCCCCAAGGGGCCAGCCTGCCTTCCACTGTGTCTTTCCCGGGCCGAGTACCAGGGTTTCCCACCACATACTCAAAGGAGCCTTCCCCTGCTCCAGCCCTCGTGTTTATCTTGATTTCCAAGGGAAGGGGAGCCTATGAGATTGCTGTTAACTGTGTTCGCATGTGTTCATTAGCTGTCTTGTCACCTTCTGCCTCTCACATCTGCAGGGCTTCTCCCGTCTATGTTCAGGGGAAGAGCAGAAAGACACAGAGCTACTCTGTTTTGCGAAGCACGGTTGCTGCAAGCCTCTGGAGAACACCCTTATGGGTGTTTTATGTTTAAAAATCCGTTATGAAAGACTTCAGCAACACAACTACCTGCCTTGCATGTCCTGGTGCAGGCGGTCCACACATGCATCCTGGTCAACCCGTTGGTGCACATACAAAAACCATTTTTATTGGGGAGGGTGGTCAAACACCAGCACAGGTTGCCCAGGTGGGTTGTGGAGTCTTTCAAAACCTACGTGGACAAATTTCTGAGCAACCCGTTAAAAGCTGGCCCTGCTTTGAGCAGCGAAGGCTTGGACTAGGCGACCTCTAGAGATCCCTGCCAGCCTCAAACCTCCTGTGACAACTGCCTCAGCCATGGCAAGGGCCACCCCTCAGGCTAGCAGCAAAGGGCAGTGTGAGACAGCGGAGGTGATGGGGGCTGGAGCTGCAGTGGGAAAGGGGAGCAGGGCCTGGCTGGGAGTGAGAGGCTATAGGGAGGTGCAGGGACTGATGGTGCAGGAGCAAGAATGGAGGGCATGGAGGAGGGCAGGAGGCTGGGGGTGGTTTGGAGGGGTGTGAGTGCTGAGTCCTACTGCACACAGATGTCTTCTGCTGCGAAGCAGGGGTAGCTATCTGGCTGTGTTACAGTCACAGTCTCCCTTCACCATCTGTCCCCCGTTTTGGCCAGTTGGGAGGCTTTATCCAAGCCCTACTCGCCCTGTTCCCTGGGAGAAGAGACCAGGGACATGGAGCTGAGGCTCGTTCTTGAGAGCCCTGCGTGGCCATAGGGGCTGGGAGCTGTCATGGCTGAGCAGGCTGGAGCTGTGTCATGTTGCATTGCATCGGCATGGTGTATGCTGTTATTCCTGCGACTCATCCAGCACCCACAGGTCAGGTTACTCTGTGACCCCTAACATGGTTGAAGCATGCGTACGTGTAACAGCCTGGAGTCTTACCAAGACCTGCGTCTTTTTAGAGTGGCTTTTTGAAGGCTGGGCCACTGGGAGAGTCCAGAAACCTGCCCCACTGGAAGGCTTCATCACCTCAGCCCACTAACAAAGATGCTTGTGAGATGTCTTCATAGTCAGGGGCCTGGCTCCTCTTGCTCTGCTAACATCAGCACTTGCCCACAGCACAGCCAGATAAGCCGGGGGAACTGGAGCCGCAGCGGTAGGACAGGTGCTGGGGGATCCCTGCAGCCGGCACTGATGGGTCACTGCGTAGAACCTTCATACTGGCCATGCCAATGCTTTTCCTTGTGCTGGAGGGAGGAACAGGACAGATGAGGGTGATGCAGCTTCATGGATGTGGCTGGGTCTGCAAAGCACAACGGTGAGCTGGTGCTGTAAGGGAATTTGCAATTACTGCCTCTCCCAGGAGGGAGGGAATGTAGCCGTGTTGCAGGGCGCTGCCTGCTGGTTTTCGAGTGGCCCAGGTTTGAACCTTGCTGCTCACTGGCTGCACATGGGGGGCAAATACCGTGGGAGCTGGCCAAAGCGCTGTTCATCTGGTTCGGGCTTCTCAAAGGGACTCCAAGGAATAGCAAGTCATCTTTTGATTCTGGGCAAGGGGTTTTTAGTGGGAGATCCCCGTTTGTCAGAGACCCTGGGGCCTGATTCTGTCCTGCTGGATGAAGCAGGGCAGGGAATTAGCGTTTGCAATGCTGGGGCTCCAGGTTGGATCCTGACACTCACCAGCCTGGGCCTTGGCAGCTGCAGGTCTGCTATAGCTTGCAGTGGGCTGCCCCATTTCTCCTCCATTTGCAGCAGGGCTATCTCTCCCACACACCACTGACTGCTGAAATGATCCTCTCAATAGTTGTATTTTCATGTCTGGGATTGCAGGGACAGGCTTTTGGGGACAGACTAGGGGGGATCTAGCACTGATAAGGGGGGGGGGAGGTGAGTGGCATTGAGTTGCCTTAGCTAAAACCTCAAAGAGAGAGCCCTGATAGCACCAATAATCGCAATGCTTATGTCTCTGCTCTTACCATTGCTGCCCTCAGGTCCAACAAGGAACTTGCACTTGTATGGGTGACAATCATACAGGGGCACTCGGCATGGCCACTGCTTTTGGATATGGTAATTGAGCAGGCAATGCTGCTGTCTGAGGCCTGGCCCTGGTTTCTTAAATGGACAGTGTTTTCCGTTTGGCAAGCCAGAGGCACCCTGGGAGGAAGGTGTGCTCGCAGCACTGCAGCCTTCCTCAGTGGAGACTCGCTCCCAGTTTGATCTCAGAGAGACTTTTCTGCCTTTCCGGGTGTAATTCCATGCAGAGCTCAAGCAGGGATGCTCCTTGCCCTTCACGGGGTGCAGATGGAGGAGAAGGGCCATGGAAAACCTGAAATATAAATAGCCCTGTCCATCTGTCTGCTTCGGAGGGATTTTAATCCCAGTCTGGAAAGGGCCATCAGCAGCAAGGGCAGTGGTCACAGTGACAGGCAGAACCAGGTGGGCACAGGCAGCTCTTGGCCATGCTCTGGGGAAAGATGAGCTATTCTGGGCCCTGAGGCTGCAGGGCTGTGCTGAGCCCCCTGCGGTGGGTGCCCGGTCCTGCCTGGGAGTAGGTACAATGCCTCTGCTCAGCAGAGCTCCCAGGCCAGTTTCTAGCAGCTCACTCTGCCAGGCAGATGTCTGGCATTAGGCTGGAGGTCTTGAGCCCAAGGCCTCACTTCCCTGGATGCTCAGGGCACAAGGGAAGGCACAAAGCAGCTGGTGACTGTGTGGTGTCTCCTGGACAGACCCAGCAAGCCCTCAGCTGGAGAGGATGAGAAGGCATCGGTGCTGACTGTGGGAGGAAGGCAGTAGGAGAAGGGAGGGTGAGGCAGCAGGGAGAAGAACCGGAGATGTGCAGTGCCCTGGGCCAGGCACCTTTGGGCACTAGGTTGGGAAGTGGTGGTTTTGCTGGCATAGTTTGTAAGAACAGGCACCCATAGCCCAGGGACATGATCCTGGCAGTGTGCCATTGAAGGGATGCAGGGGACCATGTGGCAGGCCAGAGAGTGGCATGTGGTGGCTCAGCACGCCACCCCTTCCTGCCCAGGGCAGCCACAGCGATGCCTGCTATGTGGGGGGGATCACAGATGGGTTGTCAGCAGGGGCCGATCCAGAGACACGCGGGGGGCAGCCGTGCACGGTGGTGATACCAAGGGAAGTGACAGTCTGCTTTAACAGAGCATCCTCTCCTGCTTGCCTTTCCAATCCCCAGGAGAAGATCGAATATGCCTTCCTGATCTTCTTTGCCATTGAGGCGATGCTCAAGATAATTGCCTACGGGTTTCTTTTCCATACGGATGCCTATCTCCGAAACGGCTGGAACGTGCTCGACTTTTCCATCGTGTCTCTGGGGTAATGCAAAGAGGGGAAGCTGCTGGTGCTCAGCTTGTGCCAGGCCTGCTCTACAGCCCGTCAGCTACCTCAGTTTTTCTAGTGACTGCAGTGGGTTTGGAGGCAACTTGTAGACTCAGTTCATGGCATTCTCCCGTAGGCCCCCTTTTTCATGCCCTGACATCACCTGGGATCCTCTCTAACTCCTGTTTCTTATTGTCTGGCTCCTTAATGCCTCTTAGGTCTTCTTGCCTTGGAGAAGGGGAGTGACATGGGGTCCCCTGGGGTTTGGCACACAGGAAGAGGGTCCACTGGGCATCAGGGCATGGGAGGGCCCCCAGCTGCTCAGCAGTGAAGGTGGCACCCAGCAGAGGTGTGCCCAGCCACGAGTGTGTCCAGGAGCTGGACTTAGCCAAGACCCGTTCCCTGGGTCAGGCTCACCACGGCTGGCAGAGTCCTGTCCCTCACTTTCCTGCCTGCAGAACTTTGAATCCTTAGCTCAGGTTTCTTGGTTTCCATCCTCATGCCCTTCTCTTTCTGCCTGTCCTTCCTTCTGCTTCTCCCCCTTCCTTCCCTGCTCTGTGCCCCGGCTCTTTCAGGCTTATCACCATGACCCTGGAGCAGGTCAATGCGAAGCAGGGAGGGACTTCAGGGGGAAAAGGAGGCTTTGACGTGAAGGCCCTGCGAGCGTTTCGTGTGCTGAGACCCCTGCGCCTGGTGTCCGGAGTGCCGAGTGGGTGATGGGTGCCACAGGAAGGGCTGGCGGGTGGATTGAACGCCTGTGCCTGGCCAGGGTGGGGGTCCATGGGGCAGGTTTCTTATTGCTGCTGGGTGAAGCCCAGCCACAAGGTGGGTGTGGAGGAGCCACAGGGTCTCGCTCATCCTTACAGCTTGCAGCTGTCAGCACTGGGGATCTGCAGGTTGGCACTCATATAGCTCCCTCCATGTCTGTGTCAGCACCTTTGGGTGGCCAGTGTGAAAGGAGCCAGGACCTCACTCTAGGTTCTCAGGGCAGGGATCTCACCCTCCCATAACTCATGTGAATACAGCCAGGGTGAGAGCAACAGAACAAATGGAGAGGCATGAAGCAGCCTCCAACACTGCCTCGTGCCTGGCACTGTTGGGGTCTTGTGCATGTTTGCGGGGAGAGTAGAGAAAGGATTTCTTGCTTCAGAGATTTCAGTCCCAGCTCACTGGGACTCTTCACTTGGCATAGGTCGTTTCAGAGGCTTGTCAGAGGGGCTGGCAGGAATGCAAGGTGCACCCAAAGCTGTTTAGGAAGTGGTTGACCTCCTCTCCCTTCTCCTTGGTGCAGGCCTTCAGGTCGTCCTGAACTCCATCATCAAGGCCATGGTGCCCCTGCTCCATATCGCCCTGTTGGTCCTCTTCATGATCATCATCTATGCCATTGTGGGGCAGGAGCTCTTCAAGGGCAAGATGCACAAGACCTGCTACTACTTCGGGACAGGTGGGGCTGTGACAGGGGGGGTGATATGGCAGAGATACCTCTGTGTGGCTGCTGTGCAGACCACAGAGGTTCTGTGGGTAGCAGAAAGTCTGGTCTTGCCAGCGTCAGGCCTGGGAATATGGCAGCACCGGAGGATGTTTGGTGCAGCACACAGCTCGGTGATGGTACGTGGTGTGAGGAGGTGGTGAAAGGGACCTGCTTGCAACGGTTCTGCAGGAGGCTGGGAGGTGCTGGGACCTGCTCTACTTGGCCTGACCTGCTGCTCACACCATGGCTTTCCTCCTCAGATGTGATTGCTACAGTGGCATCAGAGAAGCCAGCCCCATGCACCAGCTCTGGCCACGGGCGACACTGCACCATCAATGGCACTGAGTGCCGAAGCGGCTGGCCAGGGCCCAACAATGGCATCACTCACTTCGATAACTTCGGCTTTGCCATGCTGACTGTCTATCAGTGCATCACCATGGAGGGCTGGACCGAAGTCCTCTACTGGGTAGGCTCCAGCAGCTTGGGCTTGGTGCCCCGCTCAGCAGAGGTGACTGCTGGTCCTGCCTCAGAGCAGGGAATTCCCTCCAGGACCCCAGAGGGGTCCCACAGGGCCCCATAGCAGGGCTAGCTCTCTCCACCAGTGAAACATTCTGCCCCCACCAAGCTTCATACCGTAATGCACATTCCGTAGTGCACCAGGCATGGCTTCTGCATTTCTGCAGGCACTGCCCAAGCTGTCCTTGCTCTCCAGATAGACAGGAGAGTGCTCTGGCTCCCACCTTTGTGTACAGTCCAGGCACAGCAGTGGCTCGCTGGTGGATGCTTCTCCAGCAAAAAACCATGCTTTGCAGTCCTTGGGAGACTGTCTTGGTGAGTCTTAGGCATGGGGCTGATGTTTAAATCTGCCTCCAAAATGCTTGAGTCTGGCTTTGCCTCCACTAAAACCAGATGCAGAGTCGTAGGGAGCCAGGGCTGAGTCAGGTTTATCTGCTGCCATCCCAAGCACTCACTTTAGAGGGGGCGAAGCTGCCGGAGGCTGGTGAGGGGGGCCCCAAGGGGAGACAGGCAGCAGACAGTGTGTTCAGAATGCTTCATCTGCTTCTCCTTGCCAGGTAAATGATGCCATTGGGAATGAATGGCCATGGATCTACTTTGTCAGCCTTATCTTGCTGGGCTCCTTCTTTGTTCTCAACCTGGTGCTGGGGGTGCTCAGTGGGTAAGTGCCACCCTGCCCTTTCTCTTTGCCAGCAGATCAGTGAGCATGATCAGAGTGTGGACATTGGCTGGTTTTAACTATACAAGAAGAAAGCCTAGGAAAGTTTCTGTTCCTTTTCCTCCTCCATTCCTCTCCCTTTTTTTTTTTTGCATGCTTAGAAACCCTGAGCCTTGAGTTACTTTTTGTGTTAGTGTCTGTGACTGTCTGTGGTTTTAGCTCAAAACTTAACACAGAAATCTCCCTGTAGCACAAGCAGCTGTCAGCAAATGCAGCCATGGAGCACATTATTGGGTGTTGATAGTGTGGCCTGCCAGCACTTGCAGCAAAAGCAGCTGAGCGGGGGAGCTCAAAGCAGCAGTCCTTACCCCACAGCCTTGAGGTCAAGACACTCATTTTCACTGGTACACACGGCGCTGCTCTCCTGTTGTGAGCACACACTATTTCCTTATGGCCAACCTAGAGAAAACACCTTTGATATGAATGCAAGGGATGCAAGAGAATTATTGTTAGTCTAACTAATGCTTCAACAGTCTCATCCAAGTACAACAACGAGCTGTCATCAGTCTGGTTACAATGATCATAACACTTCTATGCCAAATGACTCAATCAGTGCTAATTCCCATAGTAGTACTGTTAAAGCTGCTGTGCACAAAATATCTCTGGTACAATGCTCAACCTACTATGTGTTGCTGTGGTGAGGTACCAGCACCCCAATTTTGTGGCTGGGAAGTGTGTGTTGTCCTGGGGACTGAGGAGAGCTTTCCTCCTCAGTTTTGTGTAGGCTCTGGGTCTTTTTTAATATGTTTCAATCCTTGTGTGCTAGTGGATCACACTCATCGTCTATTAGCTCACAGGGTTAGTTATGCCCTAATTACTTGAATTTGTTAGTCCTCTTCTATGGCAAGAACCATACAATAGCACAAGGTTAAAACAAATTGGATATTAATAAAACAAGCCCAAAACCAGACCACAGGCACCTAACCCTTACATGACGTTGGCTGTAGCAGCAGGACAAGCTGGACAGTAGTCATCTGATCCTAGAGTAAGTTGCAGGCACAGCAGATGTTTCTGGAATATTTTTGCAAATATAGCTAAAATATGCTTGAGATCAGGAAAATCCAGACAAGGCCTGACAAGTTCTGAGGCTTAGTGTGTCTAATTATTGTTGTAGTGTCTGAGACCTGTTACTAACACCTGGCAGCATGATATTGGCTGGGCAGCAGATCTACAGTCCTGCCAGATGCCAGGACAGAAAAGAAATTAGAAAAGCATGAGAAGAGTGGGAACCCCTGCATTGGCAGGCCTCTCCTTTCCATGTTACCATGAAAAGCATCTCCTCTTTACTTGCTATGTGATTTGCTTACCTTCCCCACATGGAGAGCTTGGGGCAGCTTTCTGCCCCCCAGGTGGATGAGACCTCGCTTGCTCTAGTCCTTAGCAGGGCTGGAGAACTCCCTCAGCCTCCAATGCCCTGCGTTAGTTGGCCTGTCCGGCCGCAGCATCCTGCAGCAAGGAGCTGACAAAGAGTAGCCAGTGGTGGGGAAGAAACCCTGCCTGTCATCAGGCATCAGGTGGTGATCCCCCATGGTCTTGCACCATGGAACAGGGACAAGAAAGAGGACAGTCATTACAGCCATCTAGTGGTAGCCCTAGATAGTTGGGTATTTCGGCTTTTCTCTTTCTACAAGGACTGGCCTGGCACAGGGCTGTGGTACCTGACCTCCACGCCATCCCCCTCCTGAGTCTCACTCTGCTGCTTGCCTTGTCCCAGCGAGTTCACCAAAGAGCGCGAGAAGGCCAAGTCGAGGGGCACGTTTCAGAAGCTGCGGGAGAAGCAGCAGCTGGAGGAGGATCTGAAGGGCTACATGGACTGGATCACCCATGCGGAGGTCATGGACAGTGACCGGGCCAGGGGAGAAGGTACCAGCTCTGCTTGGTCAAAGACCCTTAGCATGAGGGTTGGGTTTCTAACACCGACCATCCTAGAGAGGCAGAGTAGAGACCTTCAGAGAAGTCACAAAGACTTGTTTTGCATGAAAACAAAATGCTTTGAATTCTGCAGACCAGTTTCTTTCCTCTTTTTTTTTTTTCTTTCCTGAGTCATTTTATTGAATCTGACCCAAACTAGCAGTATCTTGGCCCTGATGCTAAATCTTTACCTCAACCCCTGTGTTTAATATTTGCAGACTAGTAGCAAGGTGTAGGTCTCCTTTGGCAAAGTGCACTTGAAATGGCCATCAGAGGCCATGAGGAGCATGTGCACTTCTGTGTGCAGGGGCAGAGTGCAGGGTTAGTTGCTCGTACACTAACAGGTGCATGAATTTCTTGTCATTGCTTGACAATTTTGGGGGATTAAAAGTGTCTCAGGGAAGGAGGTGATATCCAGGCATCTAGCCAAAGGCTCAGCAAGGCCTAGGAAGCTCTGCCACTGAGCCACTGTATCTGCTATGCCACCCTGCCAGCTGAAATAACATCTGGTGCTGCAAGATGAGTGGTCCATGTGCGCAAAGATCCTGGGGAAACAGTGGGAAAGACAAAATACCTCTTCCACACCTATGGCCAGTGCTTTTACAAACCTGTTGTTCGGCATTTGCTCGGATCACAATTGACCCCAGTTTTCTCTGTGCTGGGAGTGCCTCACGCGGAGGGAGCCTGCGTACACACTGCTGCCTCTTCAGGTGCCTCTCTGGGTTGCTGCTGCTCCTGCTGCTGGGCAGCTGTTCTGATGCCTCCTACTTGCTCAAAACCTTCTGCCCAAACTCTTGCTGCTGCCTCCCTGGGATGGCTCTTCCTGATGTGCTCATGGGAGAGGTTCCCTCGCACATATTCTTCCCAAGGGCTCCAAGGAAAGCCTGGGGTGTCATTCCCTCCTTAGGTATGATGCCATCGGATGAAGGGGGGTCAGAGACGGAGAGCTTGTATGAAATTGAGGGCATGAACAAGTGGATTCTCTACTTGTAAGTATGCACTGGTTGAACTATCTGCTTCTCTGCATGTGGGCTTGCACAGTCTCTCGCTTGCTGTCCCAGTTAGACCAGGCTTTCTTTTCAGCCACTGGTTTCTGGGGCAGAGCCAGGGGCCCTGTGCTCAGGAGGAGATGCAGTCATTGCAGACAGCAGATAGGGAATTTTGCTCTGTTGCTGGCGAAAAGCCACTTCAAGGTGAACAACTTCCTCACTTTGGGACTGGGCTCCAAGCATCCTCTCATGGCCCATGCAGCATGTCTTATGATCTAGGAGATGGGCCTGTAGCAGCCAACCAGAGGTGACTGTAGGCTGAAAGGAAGCCAGGAGGTGTTTGTGAGAATGAGCTGCAGGGCCTGAGTGAATGCATCAAGTGCCAGGGACAGGGTTATGTTCCTCATCCCTTTTCAGGGAAGGCTGCCGGAGAAGGGAGAAGGAGTGGCTTTGCTCTGCAGTCTGCAGGCACAGCCCTGGGCTGGGCAGGACCCGCTGGCTGGCCCTGCTGACGCTTTGGCTATCTCTCCAGCCGTCAGTGGAGGCGTTGGAACCGAATGTTTCGTAGGAAGTGCAGGGATGTGGTGAAGTCAAAGTTCTTCTACTGGCTTGTCATCCTGCTGGTGGCACTGAACACCCTCTCCATCGCCTCCGAGCACCACTTCCAGCCAGAATGGCTGACACAGGTGCAAGGTGAGCAAAGAGCCTGAGGGAGGGGGAAGGCCTGGGACACCCTGCTGCCCTGGGGACGTGTGTGAACCCTTGCTCTGCATGCACAGGCACGCTGGGTGTCACAGGGGCTGTTAGGCACACGCAGACTTGCTCATGCACACGTACACAACCTGCACACAAGTCTGTGTGCACTGTCCCCACTGCACTGTCACACAACGGCACATTGAACATGTACGGTGTGTACGGTTATACATGCACAGCGTAATTATTCTGGGGGATGTGGGTTTGCCTGGTGAACACACGTAGAGTGTGTACATTTACACCTGCACATGCACAAACACGCATGCACTCAGGCATTACAGCCACACACATGCATACAGTCACGCTACCTGCACCCCCACACGCACACACAGACCCATGGAGTACAGCTGTGCGCACACGTACACAGCTCAGCCACACGTGTGCACACACATGCACAGCCCAGTACACGTGCCCACACTGCACGGACTCACATGCACAGTACAGCCGCACTCTCACATGTGCAAGCACACAGTTGCACATCACCCTTCTCATCTTCCTCTCCTGTGTAGCTGAAAAACAGCATTTGCTGCAGCTGCAGCTCAGGGCTCAGTGGGCAAAGGGAGTTGGGCAGCACTGCCCTCCTTCCCTTCCTGCTGCACCATGCTGAGTTTAAGAAGAGGTCCATGCTCTGATGGCTGGATCTCACGTCCCAGACAATGCCAACCGAGTGCTGCTGGCCCTCTTTGTGGCTGAGATGCTGCTGAAGATGTACGCGCTGGGCCTGCGCCAGTACTTCATGTCACTCTTCAACCGCTTCGACTGCTTCGTGGTGTGTGCGGGGATCTTGGAGACCATCCTGGTGGAGCTCGGCACCTTGTCACCCCTGGGCATCTCTGTGCTGCGTTGCATCCGGCTCCTCCGCATCTTCAAGATCACCAGGTTGGGGAGGGAGCTCTGTGGGTGCTGGCAGCTCACGGTCCTCAGGCATCACTGGCCTTGTCCCTGGGGAGAGCTGCAGCATGAGCAGAGCTCCTGGATGGAGGGACAAGGCGAAGCTGGGGATTTCTGTCTCCAGGACATGGTCTGGGAGTGGTGAAGAGGACAGAGCAGGGCTTGCTGGAAGTCTCCTGGGGTCCCTCTCTTGCTCTGGGTTCTGGGGTGTTGTAAATGGGTGTGACGGGACTCCTGGCTTCCCTTTCTGCCACCAACCTGCTGTGTCCCCCTTCCCCATCCTGCCTGCTGGTGCCCAGTGCAGGCAGCAGGTGTCACACCACAACTGGAGCTTCATTTCCACCTCCTGGCGCGTGGCTGGAGCAGACTCAGTGCCCAGCCTGTGAGTGGTGCTGGTTCAGAGCCCCTCATGGTGCGCTGCTGGCGCATCCCCCTGGGCCAGGCAGTCTGTTCCCTGTGTCTTACCTGGTCCTGCCCACAGCCTCCCCCACTCCTTCAGCTCCTGCATGCTGCTGTCTCCTCTCCCCAGGTACTGGACATCCCTGAGCAATCTGGTGGCCTCCCTGCTCAACTCTGTCCGCTCCATTGCCTCTCTGCTCCTCCTCCTTTTCCTCTTCATCATCGTCTTTGCACTGCTGGGCATGCAGCTCTTTGGAGGCAAGTTTGACTTTGAGGACATGGAAGTGCGGCGCAGCACATTCGACAACTTCCCTCAGGCCCTCATCAGTGTCTTCCAGGTATGGGGCTGTGGGAGGTGCAGCAGGGGACTGGAGGACAGGGTGCTGGGAGTCTCGCCTGGGCTGCGGGTCTCCTGGCGAGAGCTGGGGCTCGGAGAGATGTGGGTACGTGGGAGGTGATATGGCTTTGAGGCAGGAGCAGAGAAATGCAATTGGGGGTCACGAGCAGTAGTGCAGGGAGGTGGGTTTGGCAATGGGGCTGTTGGGGCTGTGAGGGCTTGGGGCTGGAGCCAGGAGGGCAGGATCGAGCTATGAGTTCTGCCATACTCTGCTGTGGGGGCTCTTGAGTGTTTCTTTCTGCTCTCTCCCAGATCCTGACCGGAGAGGACTGGAATTCAATCATGTATGATGGGATCATGGCCTACGGGGGCCCATCCTTTCCTGGCATGCTGGTCTGCATCTACTTCATCATCCTCTTTGTTTGTGGGAACTGTATCCTCTGCCTGTGAAGCCAGGCCCAGCCTCCCTGTACCCAGCCCTATACCATCAGCTACACAGGACTCTGGGAAGGGGGGGGGGGAAGGGGGGGCTTCCTTAAGCTCTTTGGTGCTTGCCTTAAGCTTTTCAGTTCAGAACAGCAGGAGACAAAACACAGGCTTCAGGGCTTGCATTGGTGGTGGCTGGGGTCTGGGATCTGGAGTCCAGAGGAAAGCACACCACAGGACAGGTTTGGATGACTGGCTGGCATGGATTCAGCCATCAGTCAGTGCGGTAACCGGACTGAGCTAAGGCAGAGAGAGGGCAGTCCGCCTAGAGCTCAGTACTCCCAAGGACAGCTGCAGGGTTAGGGATCACAGGGTTACCTCAAGGAGTTGACTCCAGGAGGGTTTCTCAGGGCACCCTGGAGACTGTGGACAGCTCTGACCACATCCTCCAAAGGGGAACCAACCAGCTTTGCTGATGATACGACACCAGAAGGCTGTGCTGCCCTTCAGTGAGACCTGGACAGGCTGGAGAGCTGGGTGGGGAGGAACCTAGTGAAGTTCAACAAGGGCAAGTGTAGGGTCCTGCACTTGGGGAAGAATAACCCCACGCACCAGTACAGGCTGGGGGTCGACCTGCTGGAGAGCAGCTCTGCAGAGAAGGACCTGGGAGTTGTGGTGGACAGAAAGTTAACCATGAGCCAGCCATGTGCCCCTGCGGCCAATGGTCTCCTGGGGTGCATGGAGAAGAGTGTGGCCAGCAGGTCGAGGGAGGTCATCCTCCCCCTCTACTCTGCCCTGGTGAGGCCACGTCTGGAGTGCTGTGTCTGGTTCTGGGCCCCCAGGTTCAAGAGGGACAGGGAACTACTGGAGAGAGTCCAGCGGAGGGCTACGAAGATGATGAGGGGGCTGGAGCATCTCTCCTACAAGGAAAGGCTGAGAGACCTGGATCTGTTTTGCCTAGAGAAGACTGAGAGGGGATCTTATCAACACTTGTAAATATTTAAAGGGTGGGTGTCGAAAAGATGGAGTGAGACTCATTTCAGTGATTCCCAGTGACAGGACAAGGGGCAACAGGCACAAACTGGAGCGCAGGAAGTTTCACCTCAACGTGAGGAAAAAATACAATACTTTGAGGGTGACAGAGCACTGGAACAGAGAGGCTGTGGAGTCTCTTTCCCTGCAGATAGTCAAGACCTGCCTGGATGCAGTCCTGTGTAACCTCCAGGCGAACCTGCTTTGGCAGGGGGTTGGACTAGATGATTTCCAGAGGTCCCTTCCAACCCCGACCGTTCTGTGATTCATGTCCTTAGCACTGTCTCTGCAGACATCCTTCTCAATGTCTTCCTTGCCATCGCAGTTGATAACCTGGCTGAGGCTGAGAGCCTGACCTTAGCTCAGAAGGCCAAGGCAGAGGAGCGCAAGCGACGGAAGATGTCCAGGTAAGTGCTGCAGTCCCTGGTGGTGGGAGCTCCCAAACCAGTCGCTTTGGTAGGAGGAGGCAGAATGGCATCACCCATGCCCCTGCTCAGAGTTCAGTTTCCTGCTCTCCCATCCTCTCCACTCAGAGCTTACCCAGAGAAGTCTGAAGATGAGAAGCAGATGCTGGCAAAGAAGCTTGAGCAGAAAGCAAAGGGAGAAGGGATTCCTACAACAGCCAAGGTCAGTGCTGGTGGGGCTGGGTCTTGGGGAGCTCCTGGTGAGGGACCAGGCTCCTCCTCCCACTAGCCAGGACTGACAAAGGCTTGGAGCCACCCTGGGTCTCGACTCTTCTGAGCCAGAATTGCTCCTCGCATTAACATCCTCTGGTGATGGGGGCTCTCCGGGCCCAGGCAGACATGTTGCCTGGTGAAACAGGTCCATTGCTGGGGATCCTTTTCCTCTGATTCATGTCCTTGGCTACAGCCAGCTGTCAGTGGTTGAGATGGGCTCCTGTGTAGTGGTGTGGAGTGGAGCAGAGCAGAGCAGCAGCATCCCAGACCTCCTTTATGTCCATACCAGCACCCCCTGTATATGAAACCGTCTGTCCAGCTGTGCTGACTGTGCTGAGCTGCCTCTTATAAGCATCTGGCCAGCTGCTACTTCCCAATCCACTTTCCAGAGATGCCCTATGGGAATTCACCCAGGAGTCACCCCATGTCTTATTCCACCCATGGTAGAGGTGCATGGCCTCAGGCCCTTGGCCAAGCACACATTCCCCTGTCCCATCCTCTTGGTGTTTGCTCTTTGCTCAGATTGCCACATTCCTGAGGTGTTGCCCCTCACCCTGCTCCATCCTGGCCAGGACTCCATGTGCTTGGTGCTGTACAGGCCAAATTCAGAGACACTGTGTGCCCCACATGGCTTCTGAGATGATAGGGTCTGGTCAACGTGCAACATTTGGCAGCAATACTGGCACACAGCTGCATGTCCTCCTCTCTATCTCTCCTTTATTTCAGTTGAAAGTGGATGAATTTGAATCCAATGTCAATGAGATCAAAGACCCCTACCCTTCTGCAGACTTCCCAGGTAAGACTTGTCCCTGGTAGGGCAGCAGCAATGGGGAGGCACTGCAGAGGGATGGTGTCAGAACCCTGGCTGTGTGAGGACCAAACGATGTGGTGACCCTCTACCAGCTTCGGGGTACTGAGGTCCTTCTGGCACAGATGCTGAATCAGGATCACAGGTTCTATTATTGTCTACAAGGTCACATTCCCTCTCCCTCTCAGGGTGATTCTTTCCTTTTACCCCCTCTTGGTCACTGTGCAGGTGATGATGAGGAAGATGAGCCTGAAATCCCCCTGAGTCCTCGGCCACGTCCACTTGCAGAGCTACAGCTGAAAGAGAAGGCTGTGCCCATGCCTGAAGCCAGCTCCTTCTTCATCTTCAGCCCAACCAACAAGTAGGCACTGACCCTTCTCCCTGCCTTGTGGAGCCAGAGCTGGCCCAGGTACCCCTGTCACTGACCCTTCTCAATGGGATCCTACCTGTGCATGATAGACAGCTCTGAAGGGAGACAGCTCACTGGGAAAAGTCTCTGTGGAAGGGCTGGCACAGACATCCCTTCATGCCTAGGGCCTTCCTGCCCTCCAGGTTTAGCCATAACCCTCTTCCTGGCTACCATGGCTCTATCTGACGTCCCTCTGGCCCCTCACAGCATCTCCTGCCATTTCTGTCCCTGGCAGGTTTCGTATGCTGTGCCACAGAATTGTCAATGCCACCTGGTTCACCAACTTCATCCTGCTCTTCATTCTGCTCAGTAGCATCTCGCTGGCAGCTGAGGATCCCATCCGGGCCGAGTCCTTCCGCAACCAGGTGCCCATGTAACTGTGGAGGGTTGGGATGGGTGGGGGAGACCTCATGGAGACCTCCAGCTCCTCATTAAGTAGAGACCTGCTTGCCAGATGTCATGCCTAGGCAGGTAGCTGTGATTTCATCCCTGCCTCTGGGGAGGCGATACACTCGGAGAGGCTGGTTGTGTTTCCCATCGAGGGAACAGCTGGTGCAAGTTTTTACTGCTCCATGTCTCAGTTTACATCTGGGTGAAGAGATCCACCTGACAGGGTGTGTGAGATTACCCTGGTTCAAGGCTGTGGTGGCTTGTTGGGGATAGGGACATGCTGTGAGGTGGCAAACTGGACCACTGGTGTGTGCAGCACCCTGAAATGCTGCTAGCATGGAGCAGTGGTAGCCACAGGTTCAGCCACACGAGGCACAAATGGCTCTGCACACATGCAGAGTCTGGCAGGGACTGAGGGGTCTCACACGAGACAGCTTCCCAGGACACTCAGTGCTTTTGGGGATCAGATGCTTTCAGGAGAATCAGGTCAAGCCTCACTCACTTGGAAACTAAAAGCTTGGCCCCAGGCTGCAGGTTGGATCGTGCACTGGGGAAATTCAGGAGCCTTGGCACTGGGTTTGCAGTCTCTGTTGAGCTAGATGAGGTCCCCAGTCAACAGAGTGGAAGGCGAAACCGCAATGCAATGATGGTTGAACACACCAGAGCGTTTTCTATGTCACCTAAATCTCATCCAGTTCTGGTACTTCTGTCCCCAGATTCTCAAATACTTTGACATTGGTTTCACCTCTGTCTTCACAGTCGAAATCGTCTTGAAGGTGAGTCCCTCTGCCCCATGGTCCTCGCTATGCACATGACCCAGCACATGGGTCTAGATTGTTCTGGCCATAGGCCCTTAGGCTTTTTGGGCACAAGCTTCAGGTCCCAGCGAGGAGAAGCTGCTGGCTGATCCTCACATCCCCAGAGTTCATGCAGTCTTGGTGGTACGTGACTTGCCACAGAGGCCGTGTGTCCCCTCCAGTGAGGTCAGGCAGCCAAGTCAGCTGTGACACAGGGATAGCTGGGCCATGGCACCAGCATTTTTGTTCTGACATGTCGTTAAGAAAAACTTTGAGAAGGAGAAAGCAGTGGAAATCTGTGTGGAAAAACCCAGCAATTCAAGCAGCTGCTGCATGTTGCTCCCACTCCAAGTCTCTTTACTCTTCTCCTTAATTTGTGGAATGACTGGGAAGTGTTTTGTCTCCAGCCAATGCAGTACAGAGGATTTCCAGCTGAAGTCATCTCTCTGCCTGGCTGCAGAGGTGGAGGTCTGAGCAGGATGGGGTCCGCAGGCCATGGAGCTGTGAGAAGCCTCTCATGCCTTGTCTGCCCCAGGGCTGTGGAGGGACCATGCCCCCAAGCCCTGCCTGGCTTCTTTCCTAACTCCTTCTGCTCCCCAGATGACAGCCTATGGTGCTTTCCTGCACAAAGGCTCCTTCTGCAGGAACTCTTTCAATATCCTCGACTTGCTGGTGGTTGCTGTCTCACTCACCTCCATGGGAATCGAGTAAGCACCTCCACGCTTTGCGGGGTGGGCACTGGTCTGTGAGGCCTGATAGGGCAGTTGGGGTGCTGCTGCTCTCTGTGCTGGATGGAGAAGGAGCAGCCAGCCCAAGGGCTGGGCCTTAGCCCATGTCAGTGTCCGTAAAGTCATGCTTAGGGGGACAGGGCATGGGCAACTGGGAGGTAGGCAAGCAAGCTCCTTGAGTGTCAAAGGTGAAGATCTGGGTGGAAATTCAGTTTGGAGCTGCTTTCTCCAGCTACCAGTGTCCCTTGGCCTTATGTGGGGTGACAGCTTAGTGGTATCTGCATGTCTGCCATCCCTTGCCCCTCACCCCCGGTCTCAGCCTGGCCTCCATGGCTTCTTGGTGGGGCTGTGCCAGGCTGGCCTGGGCAGGGGAATCGCCCCATCTCAGCTGTGCCTTCCTCCTCAGGTCCAGTACCATCTCAGTGGTGAAGATTCTGAGGGTGCTGAGGGTGCTGAGGCCTCTGCGAGCCATTAACAGGGCAAAGGGGCTGAAGGTAAGAGGGAGGCTGGGGCCGGGGCCCGTGGGAGTCCTCATGGAAGGTTATGTGGCAGGCATCATGCCCTGTGGGGTTTGTGGGGCCAGGAACCCAATTCCCACTCCCTGTCTGTGGAAGGTGTCTGCCCCATCCCACTGCTCTCAGCAGGCTCCTGCTCTTCCTGGGGCCCATCCCTGCAGTGAGAGGGTGTGGGAGATGCAGCAGGGGCTTGCCCCAGGCGTGCTCACGTGTGCACTGTCCTCCACCTCTGCAGCACGTGGTCCAGTGCGTGTTCGTGGCCATAAAGACTATCGGTAATATTGTGGTCGTCACAACGTTGCTGCAGTTCATGTTTGCCTGCATCGGGGTCCAGCTCTTCAAGGTGAGAGGTGTCTCAGATGGGCCGGAGAGACGTTCTGCTCGGGCACATCCTGCACAGGCTCTTCCAGTCATAGCCCTTGGGGACGGTGACTCCCAGGACTGGGGTCAGCACAGGCCGTACTCTCTGTGCTCTGCAAGAAGACCTGCCTGCACCAGACCTCCTGGCAGAAGAGCCTGCAGTGGGAGGGCGGCAGGAAACACCCAGGATACTGTCAGGTCCAGACAGCAGATGTAAAGGGACCGGCTGCCTTGCCCTGCTTGATGCCTCAGTTTCCCCTTTCTAAGGCAGCTAGTGCTTCTGACTTCCTCTGTGCTTTGGATGCAAAGTGTTTGCTTTTTCACAGCACCACTCTTGCTCTCTAGGCCTTGGCTGAGCTGAGCTTTGTTCTAATAATTGAGCTTAAATTCGCAGCTGACATGGGGAGAACTTTCAGCACACCCTGCAGACTGAGCAGACCTGTCGACATACCTTAAATTTTAGTTATTTCTATGGTTACTACTTTCTTCCCTATTTTTCCAAATAGTTGTCTCCCAGATAGGATGAGCGAGTTAGGTCTCAGCTCAGAGCCCTGGAAGATTTGTTCCCATCACTAGGCAACGTTTACTTAATCTCAGCCTGGGACTGACCCCAGGGTCTGCCTTGGCTTCTGAAACACCCTGTGAACTGGTTGCATTGGCATGCAGAGTGGGGAAGCCAGTGGTGGTGTGAGGCAGGGGCCAGAGTCAGCATGGAGGCATGGTGGGGACTGACTGTAGGTGGTGGAAAACTCAAACTCCCCAGGGCTTCTGAAGTCACGGCAAAATCACAGCCTCTCCTGATCTCTGTTAAATGCAGGGCAAGTTCTACAGATGCACAGATCCATCCAAGATGACGGAGAAGGAGTGCAGGTAAGAGCTCTCTGCAGCTCAGCCCCAGCAGGATGGTGGCCAGGGGATGGGAGGGGGGGTGTGGCGGGGTCCACTTGGCTTCCTGCATGAGGATGTTGCATCCACAAAGTGGAGCTGAGGTCTCGTGCTGTTCTCCCTCAGATTGGGTATATCACAAAGAAGAACGGGGCTTTCCTCCCTTCCCAGGGACCAAAGAGCCCGGGGCCAGCGCCGCAGTGGGTGGGCTGAAGGCGGCCCTGCCCGGTGAGCTCTCTGTCCCTTCTGCCGCAGGGGTTATTTCATCAACTACGTGGATGGGGACCCAACACAGATTGAGCTACAGGAGCGTGTCTGGTTGCACAGCAACTTCCACTTCAACAACGTCTTCTCAGCCATGATGTCACTTTTCACTGTCTCCACCTTCGAGGGCTGGCCAGAGTGAGTGTGGCTGTGTGCGGGGCCTGCCAAGGGACGGGTCTGCGCTGGGAGCAGGTCTCTGCCTCAGGCCTTTACGGTGGCACAGAAATAAGAGCTTCCCAGGCTGAGGAGCAGGGCTAGCCATTCTGACAGTGGCTGTGGGGCTGACAAGGTCATCCCAGCAGCACTGTCCCACCGTTGGCAGATTTGGGATGTCCCCAGAGCTCTCCATAACCTTCAAGAGGAGAGACGGTCTTTCCCGCCTAATTAGGATCTCTGTTGCCTCGCTTTCCCTCCTGTAGGCTGCTATACATGGCCATTGACACTAATGCTGAGGATAGAGGCCCTATCTACAATTACCGGGTGGAGATTGCAATGTTCTTCATCATCTACATCATCCTCATTGCCTTCTTCATGATGAATATCTTTGTGGGCTTTGTCATTGTCACCTTCCAGGAGCAGGGGGAGAGCGAGTACAAGAACTGTGAGCTGGACAAGAACCAGGTAATGCGACTGCTAGGACAGGGCAAGGTGGACCAGGCCTGGGCCTGGCACTGCTGGGGCTGGCTGATTTGGATCAGCCCTTAGAGGTGGCACCGCTGGCATGGATGAGTTGAACCTGCCCCAGGGCTGTTCACTGCTGGGGCAGGGTCAGCTGGACCCATGTCTGGCACAACATAAGCCTTTCAAGGGAAGGGCAGAGTGGACCAGAACCAGGGAGTGGGCCTTCTGGTGCTGGTAGGATACGCAGACTGAGCTGGAGCAGAGGGTTGTGCCCAGTTCTAGGTTTCCCAGGACAAAAGCAACATGGACATACTGGAGTGAGTCCAGCAAAGGGCCACTGAGATGATTGAGGGTCTGGAGCATCATCTGAGCTGAGTCTGGTGTTGAGAAAAGAAGGCTTATACCTATGTGTATATATACCTGATGGGAGGGCGTGATGGAGCCAGGCTCTTTTCAGGTGTGCCCAGTGACAGGACAAACGGCAATGGGCACAAACTGGTGAAAACAAGAAATTCCATTTAAACATTAAAAAAAAACCCTTTTTTGTGGTGTGGGTCATCAGGCACTGGAACAGGTTGCCCAGAGAGGTTGCGAAGTCTCCATCTTCGGAGGTATTCAAACCCCAGCTGGACACAGTCCTGGGCCACATGCTGTAGTTGGCGCTGCTTTGAGCAGGGAACTTTTGACTAGACCATCTGCAGAGGCTCCTTCTACTGACAGCCCTTCTGTGATGCTGTCATGCTGTGATTCTGGCTGGGGACATTAAGGTTGAAAGCAGCAGAAGCGAGATCGGCATCGGCAGAGGATGCGGCACATGTTGGCGAGGACAGGTAGACAGGGATGCCTGTTGGCCCAGAGGAGGTGCTGGCGTGCTCCATGTGCTGAGCAAGCCTGCAGAGGCAGCTCGGGCACCTTGAGTGAGGGTGCTGGGGGCAATGTGGGCTGCACATGAACCCAGCAGAGATGGCCCTGGCCTGCTGGAGAGGGAAGGGCCTGCTTAGCACCTCTCAGATGCAGAGAGAAAACTCAGTGCCCCCCTTCACCCCTGGTTTGTGTGATGTCTTCAGGCTGCTCTTGGCCAGTCCTGAGAAACCCTGGGAAAGGGCTGTGATAACCAAGCAGGGTCAGGACTGGAGGGGTTGGTACAAGAGCAGCATGGCAATATTTGGAGGCAAGCGGTGGCTTCGGAAGCCTGGTCCCATGTGGGTGCTCTGGGGGTGTATTTGCAGAAAGCACAGCAGGTGCTTGAACCATCGCTGTCCCTGGCCTGTGTCACTGGGCCGAAAGAGAAGGGGGGATCCACCTTGTGTCTGTGGGGACGTGCAGTGCTGCCAGTGGTGCTGACTCTGCCGGTGCTCCTGGCACTGTCCTGTGCCCCGCTGTGGGATCACACCTGCCCTCCCTCCCCAGCGCCAGTGTGTGCAGTATGCACTGAAGGCTCGCCCTCTGCGGCGCTACATCCCCAAGAACCCCTACCAGTACCAGATCTGGTATGTGGTCACCTCCTCCTACTTCGAGTACCTCATGTTCTTCCTGATCCTGCTGAACACCATCTGCCTGGGCATGCAGGTAAGGGGCGCGGTGCCCACCATGGGTGGTGGAGAGATGGCCACGGCAGCAGATGAGTTAGCTCAGCCCTGCCACCTCCACGAGAGCTTTTGGGGAGGAGGACTGTCCTACACAGCAAAGCGCGTGGTGTGTGCACAGTACCTCTGGGGATGGGGCCAAAGTGGGACTGATTGGGTGCGGGGAGCCCAGAGAAGGGGCTGCAGGGGGGAAATTTCCTTTTTGCTGACCACTGCTGAGCCATCGGTCTGTGGGAGGGGGGTCTGCATCCAGCACACAGCTCTGAGCTCACAGCAGAGGCTGGACCTGCCGTAGACTAAAGTGGCTCCTCCTGCCTTCTCCTCAGCATTACAACCAGTCTGCAGAAATGAACTACGTCTCAGACATCCTCAACGTGGCTTTCACTATCCTCTTCACACTGGAGATGATCCTCAAGCTCATGGCCTTTAAAGCCAAGGTGAGAGGAGGGCACGGTCTGGAGAGCAGGAAGGGGCCCCAGGCCAGGCCAGGGGGCCATTTACTCTATATTTGGCATCTCTCAAGTACAAGCACCCCCAGGCCTGCAACTCCAGAGAACTTCTTGTGAGACCCTTGGGGACCCGCATGTGTGGGACCTGTGAGTTTCTGGAAGGACTGCTGTTTGTCAGGGCTACCCTTGCCAGCCAAATCCAACTGAACACAGCTGGCTGCTGTTCCCATCTTCAGGGTTATCTGTCACTGGTGGGGTCATCGCTCTAGCCACCTCAATCCACCCTCCTCATTTCGCACCATTGTAAGACAGGACCAAACAACTGACCAGAGGGTACAAGGTCTGACCACCATCCCTTCTTCTGGCTCTCCCTGAGGTGCCAGAGGTCACTGGTGATCCTTCTGGCATTCCTTCCTGTGGGCTCCAGCATATGTCTTCTTGACTTAACCCTTGTATGTTCACTCCTCTTCTTTGGCTCTTCCCTGGCAGGGCTACTTTGGGGATCCCTGGAATGTCTTCGACTTCCTCATAGTGATTGGCAGCATCATTGACGTCATCCTCAGTGAGATTGATGTAAGTGTCAGGCTTCTTGGGCATGAGGGTGTCCCCATAGGGCACCACTGCCAGCACCCACCTGAGGCTGTGCCACAGCACCTGCCCTGGGGCGAGACAAGGATGCTGGTGTGGTGTCCAGCTCTGCAGAGCGTTGCTGTCCTCTTGCTGGTTCTGAGGAGGGACAAGCCAGGAGGAGCCTGTGGCATGAGTGTATGGAGATCACAGCCATGGCCCTGTGCACCTGGAAGCACAGTTTAAACATAGGGGACCATCCCCCACCAGCCAGCATGTCGCACTGCCCCCTCCCCTCCAATCCCCTGAGTCTGTAGGCACGGAGATCCTATGGAAAACAGTCTGCTCCCTCAGGCTGGGCCATGAGCAGCAGGATGCGTGCTAGCCCCTGCCCCACTCACCCTGCCTGTCTTCCTCGCGCGTGCACCTGGCAGGCAGTCACCCACGTGCCTGGCATCAGATCAGTGCTGGTGGGAAGAAAAAGGGTTCCCATACCTCCCTGTACCCACAGGGCACTGCTGCCCCCTGCCAGGAGAGGATCAGCCACATCAAATTTCAAGGAATTTGCTTTGTGTGTGTCCGTTTATGCAGCAATCCATGCATATATACACATACTGACCGTATATGTGTGCATGTGTATACGCTATTTCAGAACTCTACACCATATAAACTGCGTGGCTGGTGGCTGCAGGCAGTGGCTATATGGTAAGTGCTCTACTGGGAGCATTTTCAGAGCAGTGCTAGGAAGCCAGCGTGCCACTGCCTTTCATAGCACTGGGACGTCGACAGCCCATGTCTAGCGCTGAAAATGCCCCTCTGCACCAGGAGGTTGTGCGCTGCATCTAGCGGATCTGACTGTAACTCTAGAAGCAGCTGTAGGATCAGGTAGATCATAGATTAACTCTCTGTAGTGACTTTGCATGCCAGGAGCAGAGCTTGCCAGCCCTGGTGCACCGCAGGGCTGTGTGGCAGAGCTGCTGCCGCCACCACCCCTGCGCAGGGTGACCTTCAGCCAGGGAGGAGAGGGAGTTAAGGGGCCCTTGGTGGCAGTCACCTTCTTCTCTTGGAGGGTGGTCCAGGCCTCACAGATCTGGGATGAGCAAAACCATCCAGCTTCCTCTCCTGTGACAACAACAGGCTCCTCCCTGCACTTCAATGCTGCTGTCCATCTGGCTTCTCAGCCTTGATGAGCTCCCAGATTTCATGCCGGTGCCAGCAGCTTTCAGCTGACACCAGGTCCCCCAGGACTCCATCCATGACCCCCAAGCTCTCTTGCACCTATGCCTGGTTTCCCATTGGCTGTAGGGTATTGTTTCCTAGTGTGTGACCTCCTTCCCCATCCTGTTGTCGCTCAGAAATGGAGTTCGAAGCGAGCTCGAGGCCTTACACTGGGCAGAGACTGGGTCGGTGGGCACAGGTGCCAAAGCACTGCTGTGGTTGGCCATGGGTCTGTGGGGATGCCCGGACACAGCTCACAGGCACCCGGAGGAGCCTGGTGCCCTGGTTGAGCTGGCAGGGACTGACCCAAGTGTTCTGCCCAGTGTGCCACACCACCACTGGCAGTGGCAGGGCTGTGCAGGCCTGGCAGGATTTCAAGAACGGTCCTTGTATGGCCTGAGCTTCCCTGGTCCTCTCCCCTGGGCTATGTGCTAGGTCACGAAGAGTGCTGGTCTCCAGGCCCAGTGCCCCAAGGTCTTCAGGGGCCTCCATCACAGACAGTCCTGCTCTGGCAGGTCTCATGCCCTGGTGACCATCTATGTCCCCTCCTGAGAGCAGAGCCCCTCCCAGCTGCCCCGGCCTTTCTGCATGTGCTTTCTTCTCCGTCCAGCCCACATCAATCCTGGCATCGTCAAGCTCTTCCCAGCCATCTGGTGATGTGCAAGGGGATTAGGCTTAGGAGGCAGGGGGACACCTCACTTCCCCTTCTGCTAAGTCTCCTCCCTGCTGAGAGATCAGTGCAAGGTGGGTCTGTTACCTTGGTCCCCAGGAGCTGTTGGCAGCCACTGCTCCTGTCACAGATCACCTTGCCAGTGCAGGCAGACCTTGGGGCATAGTGTTTTCAAGAGGGTGGCCTTCACAAAACAAGCCTGCACCACAGTGCAGGGGTGGTCGGTGACACCTCACAGCAGCTGAGCCATTCCTGGTGGCACCCAGGCACGCGACTCTGGTTTGCAAAGTCTGTCCTCTCCTCCTGTCTCTTTCTGTTCTGCCTCTTTTCTCCTCCCTCATGTCTCTGCGTGGCTGCCAGGGTGAGGCGGTGGGGAGAGTGGTGCTGTCAGGAGCCCTCTGCTAGCCACCACAGCCAGATCCTCACAGCTGTTCAAATCTGGGAGCTCCCCCAGATCCCAGGGGGTGCTGAGGGGTCTGGGGCAAGAGGGAAGTAGGGATGGGCTCCCCTCTGGCAGTGCTACCCCAAGCTCTGAAGTGTAGGGAGCTGGCAGTGTCCATGCTGCTGTGTTACTCCTGCCCTGGAAGCCCAGCCCCATGGCAAGGGCCAGCCCTCTCAGCCTCCCAGAGCCTCCTGCCATTGCTGGCTGGGCCCCCAGGAGCGAGTCTGGTCTGTGCAAGGGGAGCAGGGGCTGGCCCACCCCACCAAGGGTCAGGTATAGGCGTCTGTGCCGGGAAGGACCCCCCTGCCCCAGAGCACCGTGTGCTGTCTGCAGGGCAGAGCGTGTCTCCAGCTGGCTTTGGGGAGCCTCGAGGGTTTGTGTGCACGTGTGAGTGTGTGGGTGAGCGAGCGCTTCTCTGCCTGTGAGTGCGTGTGCCCTGCGTGTGTCGATGCGCGTGCAGACCAGCAGATCCTGCCTCTCGGTTAGTGGGTGAACGGTGCCAGGCAGTGGTTTGCCAAATACTGACGTGTGGGACTACCAGTCTCGGTGCTTGCTCCCAGCAAACCGGCACCAGTTTCATCTTGGTGTCCAAGCAGCCGTGCTGAGAGCAGCCCAGCTTGCTGCAGAGGGGCCATGGGTTGTCTTGAGCTGGTCAGCTTGCCCCCAGATCCCACCTGCCACAGCCCTGGGCCTGGCCTGGGGGTGCCCATGGGAGGCAGCAAAATTACACAGTCCTGAGGTTTGGCCCAGATTTCCTGGCCCATACACCCCTGCCCCAGATATGTATGACACAGCAGGTGAGATGCAGTGGGGCACAGAAGCGGGTACGTCCCTCATCACCAGTGTGTTTCCCTGGCCATCCATCTGCTGCCTCTGCCCCTCAAAAGCCATGTTGCCTTGTCCGTGACCCCAAGTGACAGTGGGTCTCTGCCTGTCCTTCCCCCATGCTCCTCCTCTTGTCCCAAATGTCCATCTTACTCTTTCTTCTGTGTCTGTGTCTTCTTCTTCTGCAACCACTCATCCCTCCATCCCTTTCATTCCCGCCTCACTTCTGCTGACTCTGTTGTTCTCTTGACAGACTGTTCTTGCATCCAGTGGCGGATTGTACTGCCTCGGCGGAGGCTGTGATAGCGTTGTAAATATCAGCCGCATGTGCTTGCAGTGTGCCTCTCCGCTGCCCCCGCGTGTGCCAATGTGCCTGTGGCTGGTTTTTGCATGTGTCCTGCATGTCATTAAGACACACCAGACCCCACTGCTGGCTCTGGGGTGTCCCTCTCCCCTTGCTGAGAGGGACTTGGGGTGAGACACCCCATCGCCCAGTCATCCCTTCCTATCCGGAGATGTGCTGGGTTGTCCCCAGCCCTCCTGGGTCTATCTGCTGGCCCAGCCCTGCCCTCCACCATCCCACCCCCCAGCACTGCGATATCTGGCCTGAACGGAGCATCTAACAAAGGGGTCCCTGGCTGTTGAGGGCAGAACAGTTTGCCTTGGTCCCTCTGACCATCACCGTGTCTGTGTAAGGCCTGAAGGGATTTGCCAGCTCGAATGCAGCCCCTGACACTGTTAGCTGGAGAAATGGTTAGAGGAGCAACTCTTGCACCGTGCCTTCCTCCAAGGAGCTGGCTGTGTCCTGTGGCTGCTGGCCTGATGTGCTGGGGGGCTGAGTGGGCCAAGCCCTGCGCTGTGGCTGAGACCACCATGGGGGTGCAGTGTGGTGGGGGTACCCTGGGTTGGCCCATAGGAGCTCCCATAGGAGCTCTAAAAACGGGGAGGGGCTGGCTGCAGGGTCCCATGCACTGGAGCCTCTTCCCAGGGGTCCCAAGGCCCTGGTGCTGGGAACTGCCGAGGGCAAGCTGGCCTTCACTGGGCACTGCCCAGGTCCCAGTGGTGGAGATGTGGTGCACTGGAACTGATGAGATGTTCCTGGCCACCGTGCTCACTGGGTGAGTGCTGGGTACTAGGAGAGCGAAAGGCAAAAGAAAGGGATGAGGAGAGGAGATGGTGTTTTCCAGTGCAGCACTGGGAAGTCAGAAATGCCAGACTGGGAAGATGAAGCTGCTGGGAGGGGTGTTCACACCTGGGTTTTGTTGCCCTGAAATAGCTGGGAGCGGGCGGGCTGGATGATGGGAGTGAGAGGGATACAGTAAAGCTCTGGGAGGCCGAGGGGGCAGTGGGAAAGGCATCCCAAGCAGTGATGGAGTCAGGATGGACAGTGCCTAGTGGAGGCCAGGAGGGTCTGCTTGTGGTGCCTGGTGGCAGAGGCTGGGCCTGAGCAACATCCTGGAGCAACCAAGGGAGCGGGTGACCAAGCCCCCAGCATCTCCAACTCCCAGTCTCAGGTGCTCCCAAACAAAACCTAGCCCTTTGAGCCCAAGAGCTGTGCCTGCTGGCTCCACTCCTGCCTGCCCATTCTGCCCTGAACCCAGGAGTACCCAGCCTTGGGACATGGCAGTTCGCCCCTCCAAGGAGGGACCTGCAGCCACCCCAAGAGAGCAGGCATCACTGCAGGTAGGGGTGACCCTGGGCAGCACCACCCCAGAGCCACCCTGCCTTCAGTCTCTCCTTTGGCCCATGGAAGCCCTGCTGGGACATTCTGAAACAAACCTTTCTGTGCTGAAACAGCCGTCATTAACCCTTCATGTGCCTGGTGCCTGGCCCACAGCTCACCTTACAAATAGGCCCTTGAGGTGGAAGGGTCCCATATGGTACCTGCTGGGCAAGAGCCTGGAGGGGCCTGAGCCTATCCCTGAGTGTCCCTGTGTGGCCTGCGGTGAACAGCAGAGCTCTCCCAGCCTGCGTTACAGCATGCCTTTCTCCCTGCGGTGTCCCGTCCCCCTGGCTAACCTAACCAGGATTGCTCTTATACCTATCAGCAGGCATCCCGAGCATCCTGGGGGGCAGAGATGTGACAATGGGGCTGGGGAGATGGGAACTCATTGGGAAGGCCGGGGAGGGGGAAAGTGCCAGCGCATCCTCTCTGCAGCCTGGTCCTCCGTGCAGGCAAGGGCTGTGGGGACCACAGCTGGTGCGTGGCGGGAGGGGGGGTGGGGCAGGGTCGGCAATCTCGCAATCTCGTTGCCCTTCCCCCCACCCCCCACCCCCCCCCCCGGACCTGGACCCCTCCTTGTCTGCCTGGAGGCATCAGCACCCGCTGCCCTCCAAGTGTTGTGCTCTGCCTGCAGGACTCTGATGACAACTCCCGTGTCTCCATCACTTTCTTCCGACTGTTCCGGGTGATGCGGCTGGTGAAGCTGCTGAGCCGGGGGGAAGGTGTCAGGACCCTCCTGTGGACCTTTATCAAGTCCTTCCAGGTATGTGAGGAGCAGTGCTCCCCTCCCAGAGAAGGACAGGCCCCGGGCTGGCAGCAGGCTCTGATCCTCAGGCTAGCTGGGCAAGCAGTCTGTCCTCATGAGGCAGAGGAGGAAAGCTCCAGTGCTGGCCTCACACTGGACCAGGGGCTTGAGCTGTGTTGGAGAACATTGCCTGTGTGGGTGAGAAGATGTGGGGGCTCTCCCTGCCTGACACCGTGACATGTCAGAGCTGGGCTGAGCAAGCAGGCAGGGGCTATCTGGGCCCATCGGCCCCGGTCCCAGCAGGGCTGGGCTCTGCACCAAGTGGGTGGCTCAAGGGCATCCTGCAGCATCCCAGCACACAGCCCCTGAGCCTGAGCAGCGCCCTCAGCCCGGGGCATCCCTGGGTTATGCTCAGCTGCAGAGACCCGTCTCTCCCTTGGGTGTTGGCATAAGCCTCCCATCCATGAGAGCTGCAGGGTGGGGCTAGTGGGAGCGAGGTTACAGGAACTGGCCGAAAGTGAGCTGTCCCCTCCCCACATGGAGGCCTGGATGCTGGCCTCACAGTAGCTCCAGACACAACCTCCTGACCCTGGGTTGCCTTAATGCTGGGCTGGTGTCTCCCATGAGCTGTGGTCCTTTTGTTACAGGCTCTGCCCTATGTAGCCCTGCTGATTGTGATGCTTTTTTTCATCTACGCTGTGATCGGGATGCAGGTGAGAGGCACAGGGGTGGGCTTTGGTCTTGAACAGGTGCCCTGAGCCTGGTAGCATCTGGGGAGATGGGACGGAGAGGGACTGCGTCCTCTGCCGGGCACTCTCTGGGACTCTGCACAAGATGGGACTATTTTACTTAGGATGCTTACAGGCCCAGCAGCCTCCTCCCATCTCCAGGCTGCCGCTAGGGCAACTGAGGCGTGCAGCAAATTGCGCTTTCAGAGTCAACAGCACAACCTAGACACACGGTCACCAGTGCTTGTGCCAGGTTCATAAGACCTTGTCTCCTTGGCCCAGATGAAGTGCAGCATAGACAGGGGCATTTTCAGCATAGGCAGGAATGTGCAAGGAGCTCATGAACCCCAGAGCAGCCACACACCGGTCTCAGTCTCTTTTGGGGACACCCAAAGCCAAGTAAAGGATGAGGAAGCTAAGGGATAGGGATGCTCTGGAATGTGGTAGGAGCCTAAGAAAGGATGCTGGGGATCTGACAATGTGATTTACAGATGTTTGGGAAGATCGCCATGGTGGATGGGACCCAGATCAACCGAAACAACAACTTCCAAACCTTTCCACAAGCTGTGCTGCTGCTTTTCAGGTGAGTCTTGTCTTGGCGAGCAAGCAGCTGCAGAAGGGAGCTGGACTCAGAGTTGACATGGGAGCCCGCCAGCTTGAGTGAGGGAGACCAGCATTTCGGTAGTTGATTTCTCTTTTTTGCCCTACAGAAAAATCTCTTGCAGCAATAAAAGCATTTCAGGAGTGCTTGTCATTTTGCCTGGTGTGGCTGAACTGCAGGAGAGAGGGGCACTTTGAGGTTTCTATTCTGAACATTTCCTTCCCAGACTGGATTTTAATTTGTGAGTTGTGAGGAAACTCAAGGGGAAGTAAGAGCTCAACCCAAGGCTTCCCTTGGCTCCAAACACTTCACTCTGGAGCTTTCAATAGCAGACTCAGTAGCAGCACAGCAAGCCCAGGATCCTGACTGCTCCTTTCCCAGTGGCTCCCCGTTTGCGCTGGGCTGGTGACAGCTCATGCCCAGGACAGGCAGAGACCAGCAGGCGTCTCCTCTCCCCAGGTGTGCAACCGGCGAGGCCTGGCAGGAGATCCTGCTAGGCTGCAGCTACGGCAAGCTCTGCGACCCTGAGTCAGACTATGCCGAGGGCGAGGAGTACACCTGCGGCACGGGCTTTGCCTACTTCTATTTCATCAGCTTCTACATGCTCTGCGCCTTTCTGGTATGCTGGCCACCACAGGGCTCCCTGTGGCATCCCTGTCCTGGCCTTGGGCAGCCCCTGCTGTCATGTTAGCCTCGGATCTCATGGGGCTGAGCCCACAGCACCCTGTTCATAGGGGCAGCATCCCCCAGCCCACCTGCCCAGCCGTGCTGTAAACCTGGCATCACACTCCTGTGGGGCCCAGAATCCCCTGTTAGTTCCTTCCCACAGCCTCCCTGTGCTGCCATCCAGATGTCCCTTGTGTTGGCTCTTGCAAGGGTGGAGAAGGAAGAGGTGCCCTGTGCCTGCTGCAGCCTTTTGCAGTATCTCCTTGGATGGGTGGCCCATCCCTGCATGGGGTGACCCACAGCATCCCCCGGCTTCAAGGGAGCCCAATGCCCCTTCTCCTCCTGAGCACGCTCTGCCTGCCTTTTCCCATGGCCCTGGCCAGGGCCCAGGGGCGACATTGCCCTGCCAGGTGCTGTCTGACACTGTCCCTCTGCTCCGGGACCTGCTTCGTGCTTGGCCCTGCCCAAACTTGCATCCTCTGCTCTCAGATCATTAACCTCTTTGTGGCCGTCATCATGGACAACTTTGACTACCTCACACGCGACTGGTCCATCCTTGGGCCCCATCACCTGGATGAGTTCAAACGGATCTGGGCTGAGTATGACCCCGAGGCCAAGTGAGTAACAGGGCATGAGTGGCATGGAGGGGATGGTCCATGGGGAGCCTGGGGTGGGCTGCCCTGAGACACGTGGCAGCGTGAGCAGTGGCAGTGTCTTAAGAGTTATATCCCAGCATCTCAGAGGTGGGTGTGGACTTGCCACCGTATTGCAGGGCTGATACAAGCCATCAGGATGTTTGGGGACATGAGACTTCCAGTTGCCTCTTCATCCAGCCCTGGTGCTGCCAACTCTTCCCATGCCACTGCGCACCTTGGTCTGCTGCGTGGTGCCACAGGGAACAGCTTCTTTCCCCAAGAGGAGCATAGGGAAGTGTAGGGATCTGCCCACGGCAGGAGCATGGGGCAGGCCACGAGGATGAACCCACCCAGCCCCTGCCTAAACCACTGTCCTTCGTATCTGCCACCCACTGCTGATGCAGTTTGTTGCCTCCGCAGGGGCAGAATCAAACACTTGGATGTAGTGACTCTGCTGAGACGTATCCAGCCTCCCCTGGGCTTTGGGAAGTTCTGCCCACACCGTGTAGCTTGTAAGGTAAGAGCCAAGGGGGTGGCGGGGTGTGTGGGCACAGGGACACCTTCCCCGAGCCGTCTCTGCATCCTCCCCAGGGAGGCTGAGGGTGACAGTCCAGCTTCCTGGTGTCGTGCTTTATACGCATGCTCTGATCTCTCCTGCTTAATGGAGGGGAGTATTCTGGGGGTCAGGAGAGATGCTGTTAACCTGCGTGGTGCTGATGCCTTTTAGGCTCCTGAAGATAAGGACTTATCTGTGCTCACACCCACACCGGGGGGAGGGGGACGGTGCCGGTGCCGGTGGGCTGATTTCTGCCTGACCTGGAGCCCTCAGTTCAGAGGGACTCCCAAGCCACACTGGGGTGCCCCACATCTGCATCTGCTGCAGGAGGGCAGTGCTGGGCCTGACTACCTGGCCACATCAACTGGGCTGTAGAAGTTTGTTTCCAAGGGCTGATGGCACTGAGGGAGCTGGAAACACCGGCCCTGTAGGCAAGAGCACACTTTTCCTGGCTTAGCTCATTCTGCATGAATCCAGGGCCTGTGTAAACCATGTGGGCAGGGACTCAGGCACTGGTGTAAACCCTCGTGGGTCTTGGGAAAACTTATTAGGAGGTTTGATCCCCAGATCCCTCAGGCATCCCGGACCACTTTTTGGAGGGTGGAATGCAATGCAGAATGATACCCATCTCACTGAGAGCAATGCTTTGTCTCTTGCTGGTTGTTTAGTCCGGAGGAGAGGAGGCTGAGGGGAGACCTTACTGCTCTCTACAACTACCTGAGAGGAGGTTGTAGTGGGGAGGGGGTCAGTCTTTTTTCCCAAGTAGCAGGTGATAGGATGAGAGGAAATGGCCTCAAGTTGCTCCAGGGGAGGTTTAGATCGGAGATTAGGAAATATTCCTTCACAGAAAGGGTTGTCAAGCACTGGAACAGGCCACCCAGGGAAGCGGTGGAGTCCCCATCCCTGGAGGTATTTAAAAGACATGTAGATGTGGCACATGGAGACATAGTTTAGTGGTGGACTTGGCAGTGTTAGGTTTACGGTTGGACTTTAGGACTTTTCCAACCTAAATGGTTCTGTGATTTTCTCCCATGGCACTGGTGCCCCACGGGATGGGTTGTTTCTGCAGATCGGACCTTGCTTTCCCCACAGCTTGGTCTGATGAGTGATGACCCTGCCCCTGGCCCACGTGCTGCCAAGTGGTGGTGCAGAGCCCCGTGGGGCTGGGCAGCGCAGGCAGAGCTGGGAGGGCTCCTTGGCTGGCAGCTCAGTGCTCCAAGCAGAGCCTCCCCCCGGCCAGCGCGGTGCCCTCCAGCCAGGACAGGCTGTGTGTTTGCGGGGGCTCTGCCAGCCTGCTCTGCCGCCTGGGGTCACAGCTGTTTGTTTGCTGGGCAGCGTCTAGTGTGCATGAACATGCCCCTGAACAGCGATGGCACCGTCACCTTCAATGCGACCCTCTTTGCGCTGGTGAGGACAGCCCTCAAGATCAAAACAGAAGGTAAGCAATGCTCCTATCTGCCTCTATGGCCTGATGGGGGCACCCTGTCCTGCTGCAGGGTGCTGGTTACACCCCCAACTCTGTCTGAGGACCTCAGGGCCCTTGCCTATGGGGCTAGAGCCTCTGGTACAACCCTTGGCTTCACGTTCCCCTGGGAATGAACGTTCTGTCACACTCGCTTTTCTTGCAGGTAACTTTGAGCAGGCCAACGAGGAGCTCAGAGCCATTATCAAAAAAATCTGGAAGCGAACGAGTATGAAGCTTTTGGACCAGGTCATCCCACCTATTGGAGGTATGTCACCGGGTGTTACTTCCCAGAGGGGCAGAGTGACACCTGATTGGGGTCTCATCTGCTCCAACAACTCGGAGCTTTGTGATAGATGGTATCGTCATGTTATTTTGCTCTCCTCCAGATGATGAGGTGACAGTGGGCAAATTCTATGCTACTTTCCTCATCCAAGAGCATTTCAGGAAGTTCATGAAGCGCCAGGAGGAGTATTATGGGTACCGACCCAAGAAGAACCCTGTGGAAATCCAGGTTGGTAGCATGTGGGTGGTGTTGGAGGGGTGACCCTTCCTGGGGGCAGGCAAGGTGTGGTGGGGAGCTCTGCAGATCAGGGAAGAGGCTTCCCCCAGGTCAGGAAAGTCCGGAGTGACTTAGAGATACAAAGCTGCAATGACACATAGGGACCTCTCTGCCTCAGGCTCTGTAAATGAGGTGGCCCCAAGTGAACCAGCACTGAACCGGCCATGAGCACTCCACTGCTGAGAGTGACTTTAGTCTCCAGGGTGCAGATGACTCTGGAAGCAAAGGAGATTTTGACTCTGCCCTGCTGACTTTGGCCACAGAGAGGGCTCAGCCAGACCTGATGCCTCAACAAGTAGTTTTGAGACCTGGAAACCCGCACCACAGACCAATGCACCTACTCTTCTCTCTTTGCAGGGCCCTCTCCCTTTCCTCATCTTAGCAGGGTTGCGGGTAGTTCTGTGTGCCAGGTGAGATGGAGGTAGAGTGGATGCTGTCAGGGTGGGATGGGAGAGGATTTATGTGCCTGGCCAGCTGGGATATCCCCAGCCTCTCCTGGCCTTATAGGGGGGAAATCACTTGTAGAGATAAAAGACCAGGCACCAAAAGTGCAAGGCAAGGAAAAGAGCCAGGCCCCAGGTCAGATATTTACAGATCAGGGACAAAGGCACAGCTACCCCTTGGGCATCACCAGCCCAACCCTTTGTCAGGCTGCCCTTAGCATGCCCCTTTGTGGGGCAGCATTAGCCTAGAAGCTGTTCCACCAAGCACAGAGCCATCCAGTTGCAGGACAACCCATGGCCTGTTGCTGGTAGGAGACTGGCAGGGCAGCATGGCTTACCAGGTGAGCGTGCTTCAGCATGTTGCCCTCTCCAAAGTGAGAGGGGTGGTGGGCCAGGCAACATCCAGCCATGCCTTCTTGTCCCCACCAGGCTGGGCTGAGGAGCATTGAAGAAGAAGCTGCTCCTGAAATCCATCGGGCCATTTCTGGGGACCTGACTGCTGAGGAGGAGCTGGAAAGAGCAATGGTGGAGGCTGCCATGGAGGAAGGGATATACAGGGTGAGTGCAGCCCTCAGGGCACCCCGCGTGGTAGTAGTCCCACCCAGACCCCGTTTCAGTGTGTTGATGGTGGGTCAGCACGACTACCAGCAGCTGGAGGAGAGTCCATAGAGATAAACCTGACCATGAAGGATGGATCAGCACTTCTTTCCTCTCCCTGAGCATCAGGACATCCTGGTTGAGTCATCCTGGGCAGCCTGCTTCAGTTTCCCCTCCGTAAAAGGACCCTGCTCATAGGCCTGGCAGGGATGTGCTGAATGTTTGCACATAGGTTTGGGGGGCCCCGTTCACACTTCTGCAAGGCTAAGGCAGGACAGCTCAGGTGTGATCACCAGCAGAGCAGGAACAGATTATCACTGCCCACTCCCTGGGAGTCTTTGAGACAGCCTGGGCAGCTGTGGTGGTGTGGGATTGCACCTTCTGCTGTGTCCAGAGATGCCACCAGCTCAGGCTGTCCCACAGAGGTGTCAGGATTTGTCATGCACAGGGCTGGCTCTCATCCCAGTGCTGCTGTGTGACCATCAGCCCTCAGTGCCTCAGTTTCCCCACCTGGGCAGTTAGGCTTTTGAAACCATGAAGTCTGGGAGGCCCAAGCAGAGAGACAAGCAGAGAGAAAGGTGCTCCAGTGGGCACCCCCACATGTGCCCTGTAGCTCTGCAGAGAGGTACCTGGGAGTTTTGGTGGATAACAGGATGTCATGAGCCAGCAATGTGCCCTGGTGGCCAAGAAGGCCGAGGGCATCCAGGGGTGCGTTAAGAGTGTGGCCAGCAGGTCAAGGGAGGTCATCCACCCCCTCTACCCTGCCCTGGTGAGGCCACATCTGGAGTGCTGTGTCTGGTTCTGGGCCCCCCAGTTCAAGAGGGACAGGGAACTACTGGAGAGAGTCCAGCGGAGGGCTACGAAGATGATGAGGGGACTGGAGCATCTCTCCTACAAGGAAAGGCTGAGAGACCTGGGGCTGTTTAGCTTGGAGAAGAGAAGACTGAGAGGGGACCTTATCAACGCTTATAATACATAAAGGGCAGGTGTCAAGAGGATGGGGCCAGGCTCTCCTCAGTGGTGCCCAGCGACAGGACAAGGGGCAACGGGCACAAACTGGAGCACAGGAAGTTCCACTTAAACATGAGGAGGAACTTGATGACAGAGCACTGGATCAGGCTGCCCAGAGAGGCTGTGGGGTCTCCTTCCCTGGAGATACTCAAAACCTGCCTGGATGCAGTCCTGTGTGACCTGCTCTAGGTGAACCTGCTTTGGCAGGGGGGTTGGACTAGGTGATCTCCAGAGGTCCCTTCCAACTCCTGCCATTCTGTGATTCTGTGATGCTGTGATTCTATGTCTCCCCTCCCATGGGAATGTCCCCAGAGTAGCCCAGAACTCCAGGCCTCCCCTGATGCCCTCCCTGTTGGTTGCAGAGAACGGGTGGCTTGTTTGGCCAGGTCGACAGCTTCCTGGAGCCTAGCAGCCCCCTGCAGCCCCACGTGGCCAGCCAGAGGCCCCTGCAGTTCACGGAGGTGGGCAGCGAGGACCTTGATTCCCCCGTCTTCCTCGATGACTTCCCCCAGGAAGGCAACACCAATGTCAACAACGCCAACAGCAACGACTGGCTGGAGGGGTAAGGGCTAGTAAGCCTCGCGTGGGCAGGCGAGGAGATGCAGAGCTGGGCCGTACCTGGCGGCTGGCTGCATGTCAGTCTTGCCATGGGGCCCTTCATGGAAGGGTAAGGTCTGGAGAAGTGGCTGAGTTGCAGCAGCAAGGTCCCTGCAAGCAGAGGGAGGAATCAAGCGCTGTCCATGGAAGCAGCTCCATGGACACAGGAGCTTTGTGCAGAAATTCACCCCTTGGGGTATGAGCTAGGGCCCAGGCAAGGGGACACAGAGGGCAGACACCCCTCACTGGTCCCCAGACCCCAACCTGGCACTCCCAGAGATGTCCCCAGAACATCCAGGGTAGCGCCAGGGCTGCTGTATGGCTCCGCACATCAGCATGTGTAACTCCCTACGTGCCCTTCTTGTCCGTCCCATCACTCCTTCATGTCAGTGCTGTGAAGATCAAGGTGGACAGCAGGGCTCCAGGGATTGCAGGAGCAACCCTTCCCCACCAGTCTCTGAGTGCCGAGGCCCAGGTAGGGGCCACGAGCACCTGCCTGGCCACAGGTACAAGGGACAAGGGTTACCAGTGTAAGAGGATGGACTTAATCCTACTTCTTGGGGTCTCCACCCTGTTCATCCATCCCAGGAGAAGGTGGGGAGGGCTGCATCCATGGGTGGAGCTGGTGCGTGGTCCCTGCTCAGGCTGACCCACCTGCCTGCCCTTGCCAGGATGGAGTACGAGGACGAGGTGATGAGGAAGACGGTGCCAGCAGCACCCAGGCGTCCAGCACGCAGTGAGTCTCAGCATCGTTGCTCTTCTGGGGGATCCGGACCAGCCCAAGGGCCAGGGGTGGGGGCGGGGGCTGATGTTGGCAGGCAGGAGGAGGAGACACAGACCCCAGCAACCTGAAGGTTACCTGAGAGCCCTGAGCACAGCAGGACCTGTCTGGAGAGCTCTAGGAAACCCTCCTCCCACCTTCCCACCCTCTGGGGTGATGGAGCATGGAGCCAGTGCCTCAAGCTGGGGGAGGACTGGCCACCCCTAGGCAGCAGGGCCACAAGACCGTGCTCATTTCCACGAACAGCGACTTCTCACGGCTGAGAAGGAGAAGCCAGCATGGGGCAGTGGGCAGGTGCTGGGACTTCGGTTGGTCCTGAACTCCTAAACCCTTTGGTTCCCCCAGTCTAGTTCCCCCATTCCCAGCTCTGGGTGGCAGTGGTGTCCTTGCTGTTGTGCCCATCTGATGTCCCCACCTTTCCCTCTTCCAGAGCGCGACCATGGCTTACCCATGGAGAGGCTGCAAAGGAGGCTGAGCAGGAAGCCAGGGGCCGCCTCTGGGGGTCCCCCATCACCAGGGCTGCATCTTCTCCCCCAAGAGGTAAAGGGGACAATGTATGTCCTGAGGCAGCAATGCAGGGGACATGGGTGAACCTCCCTCCCCTCCTGGGAAAGGCTGTCACAGCCATGCTGGGGAGGAGCCTGGCTCTAGGGCTCCCCACCATGAAGCCAGCTTGGCTGGAGCTTTCTTTGCTGATCAGCTCAGGGAAGGAGCTGGGCCCCCACCCTGCTGTCGCAGCGGGCACAGGATGCTCATCCAAGCTGGGACAGCTCAAAGCAGCACCTCTCTGGTTCCCCGGCTGCCTCCAGAGTCAGGGCAGAAAAAAGGGGTGTGCCAGGTTTGCTCCCACACTCCCCTGGCTGCTCTCGGCTGGCCACAGCGCCTCATTGCCTGGCAAGTGCCAGGGCAGGAGGTAAAAGGGGGTTCCCAGCTCTCTCTGCCCATGGTCCCATTGCAGGTGGTCCCCTGGACCCAGGAGCTCCAGCAGGATGGGAGTGTGCGTCCAGGCTAGGGCCAGTAGCTGCAGCCCCCACATTAGCATGGGAGAGATCTTCCATGGGCATAGCCCAAGTGCAGGCTGCAGCTCTTTGCTCCTCTCCTCCAGCTGCCCAGAGAGGATGGCACTGTGACAGGAGCGGCGTCCAGCTCAGGGTACCAGCAGGGTGAAAGCAGTGACCCAAGCACGTCCTCCACCCCGGCCATCACCTTCCTCATTCAGGAGGTAAGGCAGGGGCACAGCCTGGCAGAGGGAAGGGCAGGGCTGCCAGGGAGGGAAAGGAGCTGGCAGGGGTGCCGTGCTCATGCCAGGTTGGGAGGCTGGAGGGCAAAGCTTAGCTGGCAGGGTAAGCACCAGGTATGTGCCAGCGTGGAGGTCAGCAGGGAAAAGGAGGCAAGGGTGGGCTGCCTGCAGCCAGGGACACTTGTACAGACTGAGCACACGCTGGGCTGTGACCCCGTCCTCTGCTGCAGGCTCTGATCTCCGGCGGCCTCGCGGCTCTGGCCCACGACCCGTCCTTCGTAACAGTGACCAGGAACGAGATGGCTGCCAGCAGCCAGCTGGAGGTGGATGAAGTGGAGAAAGCAGCCGTGGAGCTGCTAAAGGGAAGAGAAACGCTGCAGGGTACAAAAACTAGCTCTGCCCCTGAAGACGCCTCGGCTGCATCACCAGCCGGCTCTTCAGAGCTCAGCGCAGTCCCCTCTGAAAAGACCATCGCTGCCAGTCGCCTGTGAGCTGTCTGCCGGTGCAGCCCCATGGGCACGGCCTCTTCAGGAGCTTGCAGGGTGTTACTGGAGCAATGCCATACTGCTCCCCCTCTCTGCCTGGGCTCCTGGTGGGCTCTGTCCAGCTGCAGGAGGATTTTTTGGGCCAGGTCTCCAGGATGCTGGTGCAGAAGAGGACAACACTGTGCCAACAGGGTCTTGCAAGAGCTGGACAGGTCATTAAAGTGTTCCTGCCATGTGACTGCATGGATCCCCCTGTCCCCTCCTTCCTCTGCCACCCTGCCTGTGCAGCCTGTGCCCGTGGCTGTGGCTGCCTAGCCCAGCCTGGGGAGGGGGCTGCAAATGCCAGACCACATTTCACCAGACCTGGCAGTGATTCATGTGGCAGCCTCCAGTCCCTGTGCTGAGAGACGTCTGTCCCTGCTCCCAAGTGCTCGTGCCTCAACCAGGCATTTTGAAGGTGCCAAGCTCTGGGGGTCTGCTGATATCCCAGTGGCTGGACCCAGTGTCCTTAGGGCTCTGCTGGAGCCTGTTCCTCTTGCTTGCAGCCAAGTTTGTCCTGTGGGGAGGAGGACAAGTGGCTTGGGCAGATCTACCTTGGGGTGAGGCAGCAGGCAGGAGCAGGCTTTGCTCCAGAGCGAGGCCTGGGGGCTTCTTGGCTCACTCTTCTTCACTCTGGGTAAGAAACAGGGGATGGGACAGGCATGAGAGCATGTCCAGGTCAGTGCAGCAGCCCTGGGTCTAACCAAGAGGAGAGTTGGCCACTGTGGTGCCATTTCTGTCACTCTGAGTATCTCCAAACACCGCTCAGGAGCACCCACCGCTCAGCTCGGCCCACAGGAGGGTCTCATCCAGCCCACAGACATCCTCACTGCTCTGCAAGGGACAGGCCAGAGAAGGCACAGCCAGGAGAGCGCAAGGAGCACAGCGCTTGCTGCATGCCCCTGCCAGCGCTGCCTGCACGCTGCTCGCTGCCACCAGCTGAGCTTATTCCTCTCTGGGAATAGGTCCAGGGGGGTTGCTTTTACAGACCGCAGTGCCCCAGGTGGGGTCTGGGTGCTGAGCACTGGCACAGCCCTGTGTCCTCAGACCATCTCTTTGCTGGGATCTTGCTCCAGGGGGCCCCCAGCCCAGCCGAACTGGGCAACTCAGGTCTTAATATATATTAAAATGCAGCAAACTGATGGGTCCCGGGGGAGATGCTGAATCAATCAAGCCTGCCTGCACTCCAGCAGGGCATTTATTTGTTAACTTAATAAAGGCAATGGCTGTTGCTGCTCTCCAGCTGCAGCCTGAGCGCTGGAGAGCCCATCTTGCATCTTGTGCAGGGGATGTGTCAGCGCAGATGGCTTCCCCCCGGGGGGGATGCAGGCGATGGGCAGGGATGGCGCAGGGGCCGCCGCTGCTCTTGCTTTGCTGCCCTGGGGCAGGACGCACAGCCTCATACACACAGGCACACACTCACGAACACCCCCACCCGCTGCTGAGGAAGGGGAACAGGGTGGGTGCCCACCAGGCTCTGGCATCTGCTCTGCCAGGGGGAATGTCAAGGACATACCTCGTTAGAGGCAAGGTGAATGGTGATGGTTTCATGGTCCCTTCAGTGAGGTGCAGGACTACGTGGGCCGCTTTCCAAGGCAGGTGACTGCTCACCAGGGACTCCAAACATGAAGGGTGACACTATGGTGGGGACATACTGCGGTGATGGGGCAGTGCCTCTGCACCCTCTCCTGGGGTCTGGGGCTGCCCAGGGGCTAATTTGCCCCACGCTAGCATCTGGGGGATCTTTCTGGAGTTGATTTCTAGCTGAATTTGGGGACAGATCTGGCTCGTGGCATGGCTGGCACAAGGCTGAGAGGAGGAAGATAGGGTCAGCAACACCACAGCACAATTACTGCCCCTCTCGGCCTGGAGCTTTGCTGAGGAAGGGTCCAGCCTCAGAAAAAAATGGCAGCTCAGGGTGGGAAGTCCCCTCCTGACCCAGGTGTCCTTGCAAACATGGCCCCCAGGGACAAAGGAAGAGAAATGCCAGCTCCCCACATCCTTGCAGGACAACAGACAGGCCATATCCTGCTCATCCACATGATGCTGTACCAGCGTGAGGTGTCCTGGAACTTGCCCATCCCAGCAGATGCCAAGCCAGCTCGCCCAGGGTGCAGAGCCCTGTGTGTGCATGTGGCGTGTGGCCCTGGTACCTTGGGAGCTTCAGGAGGAGCACAAGCAGATGGGGTGAAGGAATGGTGCTGCTGAGGTGAGGGCAGGTGCTGGGCTCCGCGCTGGGCACAGCTCTGCCTTCATTAGCTGTCGGCCACCAGTGCTGGCCTGTCTTGGCTGTCCCAGAGCAGATGGGCAACCTCTCCCAGGACACAGCCTGGGCTCCTCAAAGTAAACCACAGCATGCCTCAGTTCCCCTCAAGCTCCATTGCTGTTCACCCCGACACCAACACCGACCTGCAGAGCTGGGGTTCCCCTGTAGGTCCCACACCTTCTTCAAGCTGGGAGATGCTTTTTCCTGCCCAGCCGGAGGCTGCCTGCGTCCCTGGGCAGCCCAAGCTCTGCCCGTGCTGCCAGCGCAGGGCAGCTCTTCCATCTGCCATCAGCCCCAGCAGTGGGAAGGCAGCTGACAGGGAAGCCAGGACAGGACTTCTTCAGCTCCTCGACGTCTCCCTGTCGCCAGTCCTGCTCCCCAATGGGCCCTGGACGTGTCCCCCTCGCCAGCCTTCTGAGAGCAGCTGGTCAGATGGAGGCAATCACCCTGCGGGCACCGTCCTCAGCTGCATGGGTGCCCAGCTTGCTGCTTGGCCACCACAGCCACACGGTAGAGACTGGGCATGCTGGAGAGCCATGTCAGCGCCTGGGCACTGTCCTGTCATGCCCTTACCCCCTGTCCTCTTGGGCAACCCACGGGGTCACTAACCCCCCCAGTCCCAGTGGCTCTGGCAGGAGGACCCAGCTCACCACTGCCCTGCACTGAGTCCTGCTGATCAGTGGTGTCATCCCACCACACCACAGGGCTCCAGGATGGGACCAGGTGAAGCCATGGAGGTGTTCGAGTGATGCCAACCCTGTGGGAAGAAAAGCACTGTGGGTGGTCATTCACCTCTGTCCTCAACTACTGTCGCACACAGTACCTGCAGTGTCCCAGTCTCTGTCCCCTGTCCCAAACCAAGTCACTGCACCCCAGAGCAGGCTGGAAGCATCTTTTATCGGCACCATGGGGCTGGGCGGTTTGGTCTGGGGACCACAGGGGACTGTCATGAATGCCTTTGCTGGGAAGTGCTTCAAGTGGAACGTGGCCTGGTCAGTGGTGGGTGGCTGGGGACAGCATGTGGGGTGACAGCTGTGGTCAGCACCCCTGCCTCCGCCTGCATGCACACCCAGCAGGACCTGCACCCTCAGCTGCACGCAGTGGCCTCTTGCAAGCTGCCCAGCTCCTGCCACCCTTGCCAGCCCCTCACAGCGATACTCCTGTGTCTGGCTGCTAGCAGGGAGCTGGGGGCCACTCAGGTGGGCTATGGCAGGGACATGGTGCCCCCTCCTTGTGTCCCACACGTGGGCGGGAATGGGGAGAGCTCCATTGTCCCCCCAGAGCAGCACCCGAGCCACCGGGGCTGGCTGCGAGCCTCTGCCCTCCGCACCTGGGGACAGGGTAGCTGGGGGACAGGGAGAGGCTCAGGGACAGGATGGGGCAGGCAGGAGGCCAGGGGGGGAAATGGGGTCCTGGGTGGGACCCGGGTGCCCCAGGGCTGGTGAGGCCGTCGGGTCTGGACCTGAGCTACACCGGGCTGCTCTGGGCAGCAGCAGACTGCACTGGGATGCACTAGGCTGCAGCGGAATGCACTGGGCTGCACCAGGCTGAGCCAGGCTGCCCTGGACTGGCACCGGGCTGCGCTGGGCTGGCAAGCGGCTGACGACCTCCCCGGGCTCCCGCAGCCCCCGGGAGTCCTTCCACACCGGGATCTGCCGGTGCCCCGCTCCTTCCCGGGAACGGGTAGCACCCGCCCCGCAGGACCCCGGGCTGCTCTCCCCCATCCCCGGGGGGGCGACGCCCTGCACAGCCCGGTACAGCCCCGGTACAGCCCGATACGTTCCTGCACAGCCCGGTACAGCCCTGGTACAGCCCCGCTACAACCGTGCGCAGGCGGGAGCGGGGCCGCTGGCCCGGCAGGGGGCAGCAGGGACCGACGGGTGAGTGTGAGTGTGTGTGTGCGCGCGTGTGTGAGTGGGCGAGAGGGAGTGTGCGAGTGCGTGTGAGTGTGTGAGAGTGCGTGTGTGTGAAAGTGCGTGTGTGCGCGTGTGAATGTGTGTGTGAGTGTGTGTCACTGTGTGTGTGTGCGTGTGCACGTGTGTGAGCACGTGTGCCCGAGGTGGGGGCGCCTTTGTGCGCGGCGCGTGAGGGTGACTCGGGGGCTGCGGCCGGGGGCGGGGCTGCGCGGGGCCCCGTGCACTTGACGGCCGTGCGCGTCCCCGTGCGCGTCCCCGTGCGCGTCTCTCCGCGCCCGCGCCCCTTCCCCCGCGTGCCGGCGGAGCGGCCTTGGGGGCGTGTCCCTGCCGCGTTGCCCCGCCCGGTACCTGCGGCCGCCCCCCGCCCCGCCTCGCCCCGCCCTCCCCCTCCCCCCGCCGCCCGCGGATGCTCTCGGGCAGCGGCGGCCGCGGTGCCCGGGCGGCGGGGGATGGCGGCCCAGGATAGCTGCGTCAAGGTGGCCGTGAGGTGAGCACCGGGGCGGGCCGGGGGCTCGGTGCTTGCGGCGGGGGGACCGTGCGTCCCCGGGGGGCGCAGGGAGCGCGGTGCGCCCGGGGGCCCGGCTCCCGCCGGCGGGTTGGGCGCTGCAGGCGCGCGGCGGGGGCTTGCGAATGCCCGGCTCGGCGCTGCACGTCCCGGGGCAGAGATGCTCCCCAGCCCCACCGCCGCTGTCGTGTCGTGTCGTGTGTGTGTGTGTCCCCGCATCGTTTCGGGGCTCCCTCCCACCTCCCACCACCGGCTCCCATCCCCTGCGGGGGGTGGGGGGGGAGGGGGGGGTGGGGGGCGAGGCTGGGACCCCCCGGCCCCTTTACCTGGAGGGCTGGCTCTCGCCCAGCCGGTGCAGCTCGCCAGCTCCTGGCTGCCTCGTGGGGGGGGTTGGCCCCCCGGGGGCGTCAGGCAAGATGCTCGTGGGGGGGGGGGGGGTGTCTCTGTCAGTCCGTCCGTCCGTCCGTCCCCCGCTAGGTGGTAGGGAGCGATGCGGCATCTCGGTGTCCTTTGTGCTGGAGCCGGGCTGGGAACAATGCGCCTTCCCGATCGTGCACCTCCATAACGGCGCTGCCGGCGGCATCTCATTCGTGCAGGGGATCGGGGGGGCTGCGGGAGCCCGGGGGGCGCTGGGCTGGGCGGCAGCCGGCGGGGTGGGTGAACCGGGGAGGGGGGGGGGGGGGCTCTTTGTTAGCGCCGTGCCAGGCTGGGTGTATTCCGTGCACAGCCGCTGGGGTCCCGCAGCTTCGCTCTGCCCCGGGAGGAGGGAGCCCCCGGAGGAACGAGGGGGGGCCGAGCCCCGCCGAAGGCAGCGGGGAGGGGGGCGCCCTCCCCTGCTGTCACGGCTGGAGCTGCCGTCCTGCCCGGCAGCGGGAAGGGACCGGCCGTGCGGCTTCCCGCTGCTCGCCCCGTGCCCGCACCGGGCCGGCCCCACGGCTCCCGGGCGAGCGTGAGCCCGGGCCTGGCGTGCGGGGCTGGAGGTGGGCGAGGGGAGGGTGGGCCCTCCCCTGGGGACGCGGCTTGGCAGCCCCAGCCGTCACCCTGAGCCCCCACGCCTGGCCGTGCCCCTCGCGCCTCCCACCGTGGGGCTGCGGGGTTGCCCCGGGGCGGGCAGGGGGTGCCGTGTCCCCCCGCCCGCACCCCCAAGGGCACGAGGCTGGTCGGGGTGCCGTGGCGATCTGCGGGGGGGCCGCGCCAGTCCTCGGGGGAGGGTTTGCGAAGGGCACTGCCCTGGCCGGTCCCTGCCCGCCTGGGCAGAGCGACAGCACAAAAGATGCGGGGTGCAGCGTCAGAGACGGAGGGAGAGAGGATGGGTGCGGGGCCGTGCGCGCTGCTGCGGGTGTGCATGTGCGTGTGCACGCGTGTGTGTGCTCCAGGACACCTCCCGCTGCTGCCTGCCCGTCTTGGAAGCGGGCGGTGGTGATTTTCTGCCTTGCTCCGTTGGAGAGGCTTGAGAATCGGGGCCGGGCTGTGGTTCGAAAGGGTGGGGGAGCCGCAGGGAAGGTGACAGCAACCCCCGGTGCAGGTGCTGCTGGGGTGCTGCGCAGGGGCTGGGCTGGGCTGTGCCGAGGCGGGGGTGTCCGAGCCAGGACACTGACCCGGGAACCGAGTGATGCCGGTGGCCGGGGGTGGAGATTTCCTGCTGGCCGGACTCTTCCCGTCCTCCATCCTGCGTTTCTCTTGGGGTGAAGCCTTTTAACAAAAGGCCCAGCTCAAGGCCGAGATGCTTTTTGCCTGGGAGGTGGAGTGGGTGCTGCTGGGGTCGAGGACTGTCCAGTGCCCAGGGAGGGGATCATGACCAGGAGGTGACTTGATTATGCAGCATTGCAGTGGGGCTGGGGTGTGCCTGGCGAGGATACGGGGAGCTGGGGGGAGGTCCAACACTCCCCCACCCCTTCCTTGAGGGAGCCCGCTGGCACCCCACTGGGTGCAGCCGGTGGGTGCCGGGCAGCTGGGGCGATGCGGTGGCAGAGGTGAGGCGGCAGGACAAAGGAGGAGGGCTGGCAGCAAGGAGGCTGCGAGACAAAGCAGGCAGGTCGCAGCACCATGCAGGAAGGTGGCTCCTGAGGCTGGGCCGTGTTCCCTGCCGGCTGATGATGGGTCTCCTCCTGCCCTGGGCCGGGAGCAGAGCGAGGTTGTCCTTTGTGAGCACTCGTGACACCCCGCCGGTGGAGGAGTCTCCAAGATCCCCCCACCCTCCGAGCAAACCTGCCCGCAGACCCCACCTCCCTTGGCTATCAGAGCATGGAGGAGGCTGAATGCCTCCGGGGTGTGGCAGGACACGGATCAGAGCTCCCCTTGTGTCACTTTATAATGACATGAATGTGCCGGCTGTGCCATTTCTTCGGGCACAGTGTCTGTGCTGCTGGGAGGAGCGAGGTGGGACCCAGGGAAACGCTGGGGACACTGGGAAGCGATGGGGGCTTTGGAGGAAGGTGCCATGTGCTGCTGGGGTTAAACGGCTGGGTGATGGGGATGGTGCAGCTGATGGCAAGAGGTGCTGCAGCCACCAGACTGGTCTCTGGGGCCTCACAGAACCCTCAAGGGTGGGATGAGTGAGAGCAGAGGGGCAGGGATGGCGGGGCTGCGCTGTTCTTGCGGGGACCCCAGTTCCTGCTGGTTCTCCTGGCCTGTCGGGAGAGATGCTGTGGTGTTTCACTGTCAACTTCACAGGTTCCCATCTTCCCCTCGGGAGCCCCCCACTTGCCCTGCTGGCACCGGAGGTCCAAAGGACCTGGGTGCTGAGCCACTGGTTGGGGTGTGGTGGGGGCGAGTTTAGGCTTCTTGCAGGCCAGGAGTGAAATGGCTGGTACCTGCTGCAGCGCTGCTGCCGGTGGAGGGAAAAGCAGGCCCAGCGGCTGCTTCTGGCCCAGGGGCTGGTTTGTACCTGCACCTCGTACCTGCACCATCTGCCCCGACTCCCGCCCTCCCCGCAGGCAGGCTCTGCCTTCTTGCCCATCCACGCTAAGCCTGGCCTGTCACTTCACGGGCATGCCTGAGCTCGCTGGCTCCGGCAGACGCTGCTGGGGAGGGAGCGATGGGGCCGAGCTGCTGGCAGCTGTCGGTCGGGTTCGGTGCCCGTGCCCTGCACCGGCATAACGGTCTCAGCCGGGAAGCTGCCACCCGCTGTGATGGTGCTGAGCAGGGCACCTCGCCCCTTGCTGCTGGGGGTATTTCCTCAGAGACTGGAGAAGGCAACAACTGCCGTTTCCTTCTGTAGGTGACCTTCAAATGGGTGGCTGCGATGCAGGCAGCTCGGCAGCTCGCCACTCATGCCCTCCATCTGGGGGCACAGCTGTTGGTTGCAGGCTTGTGCCTCCCCTTGGGCCTCTGCGGCACCCCTCCCTGCGGCACCCCTCCCTGCGGCACCCCTCCCTGCGGCACCCCAGCTCGCCATCAGGTGCTGTCAGCTCTTGCAGCTGCAGGGAGCCAGGGGTGCAGTGAGGGAAGCGGGACTTGCTGCGCTGGTTGCAGGAGGTGGAACCCAGCCCCATTGCGCGCGAGTGGTTTTGCTGTGTCAGGAAGGGCTGCTGGCACGTATTGACCCAGAGGCCATTAAACTCCTTGGCCAGGGGAGGCCCGAGAAGCTGGGCTGGCTGCAGAAATGCTTCCTAAGGGCGCTTCCAACTTGTCCAGCTCATCAGAGAGCAAGTGGCACCCCTATGCCAGAGCTGCCCGCGGCACCCGAGTGCGCCTGGCTGGCTGCGGAGGCTCAGGAAACGGAGCTTGTGAAATTGGGGAAGGAAGTTGAGTCGGATTTCAAGTTTATTTAAACCCTGCAACCTCCAGTGCTCTGCTGCTCTCATAAACGCTCCTGCCATGATGCTCCGTGCTCCACACGGGCAGCCTGGTGCTGGCTGTCTCCTGCCCCGGGAAGCTGCTCCCACCTTCTCCTCAGGAAAAAGGCTGGGATGTGCCGCTTGGGATGCGACAGGCTCACGTGCCCTTCACTATGTGCCCTGGAGGGCCTCAGCTCAGCAAAGGCCAAGTGCCAGGATCAGCTGGGCTCCTGGCTGTGCCAGGGTTCTGGCACCTTTGCTGCCACGTGGCCGGGCCTCCTCTGCCCTCCTGTGCCTTCTGGGGTGGTTTCTGCAAACCTGAAGTGTCCAGGACTAGCTGGGACTGGTCCTCGAGGAGGTGGAGTTGCCCTTCCAAACCAGCTCCTCCCGGGACAGTTTTTGGGTCTGGGTGGAGAGCTGATGTGAGCCCAACTCGTGCCATGCCAGTGCACATGCTGCCCAGCATGGAGAGTGGTACAGCCTGGTACCCACTGCTGACCATCACCACGGTGCTGCTGCAGCTCTGAGCCCCTTTGGCGTGGTCCAGGGGGGTGCTGTGGGGTGGCTCGTGCGACACGAGCCAGGTCTGGCTGGTGTTGGGCTGGTTTTGTCACAGGGCCGCTCAGGGAAGAGAGGAGGCAAACTCACCCTGCTGCATGGGATGTGCCTGGATCCTGTGGTCATGGGGGGCACAGCCCAGCCCTGGGGTGCCCCATCTCCCATTTGTGGTGGCTGGAAGGCTCCCTGGCTCGCAGTCCTGATCCCAGAGAGGAAATCTCTCAGGAGGCTGCTGTAGTCTGGGGGTGCTGGGCAAGCAGAGCACCCCAAGATTCTTTCTAAACCTCTGCCTCCACCAAGGGCAGCTCAGCCATGGCTGTGGGGGCCCCCCCATGTCCTGTGGTTATTTTGCTGCTGTGCTGAACCCATCTGGGCGAGCTGCTGCTCTTTGGTTTCATTTTGAGGCTTCCCAGCCCCTGTCCGATGCAGGGGTGCGCATGCCCTCAGAGGTTAAATTGGCCTCCCGGGTCTGGAGAGGGATGTGGTGGGTGGGGGGCCCCACTGGGTCTCAGAGGGAAGCGCCGAGCCCAGGTGTGTGGGTGCAAGGGGTTTTTCTGCGCCTGGCTTCAATCAGGCGTGCGCTCGCTGGCTTTTACAGCGGAAATGTTAGAGAGGGGATGGAGACGGTGCTGGTGCGAGGGGGGAGCAGGGCTGCACCCTGCGGTCCCACGAAGACACGTCATTGCCTGCGGCATCTCTCGGAGCAAACCAGCTTTAAGAGGCTTTCTGTGCCTGCACCCATCACCCAGCAGCAAGGGGTTTAAGTGTGTCATGCCATGAAGTCTCAGGAACTTGGGAGGCTGGGATTGTCACTAAGGCAGAGGACAGAGCCAGCTGCAGGTTTCCTGCACCAGCAGTGAAATCAGGGGCAGGAGAAAATTGCAGGAGATGAAACCTTAAACAAAGCTGTCGGGAACATGGCTCCTGGCCCCCGGAGAGGGAAGGCGATACCCCCGCTGAGCCTGCCGCTAACCGAGGAGCCAGCCCTGGCTGGGCGGCTGTCATGCTGTTCCTGCTGGGAGCGGGGGACTGGCCCCGGTGGTCCCAGGGGGCTGTTTTGCGCCAGAGGATGTCAAAACAGTCCCTGTAACAGCCACAGGTTTGGGATGTGGTGGCTCGTGAGGGCAGCTGCCGCCAGGCTCTGCTGCAGGAGGTCAGCACGCTGCGGGGTGGCTCCCCGCCCTGGCTGGATGCTGGGGAGTTTTTGCCACCCCTTCCCCTCCAGGCGTGCTGGGAGCTGCTCCAGGGCTGCCCTGCCGTGTCCCCGTTGGCTCTGCACTGCTGTGAGGCCAGGGGTGACCAGCAGCTTTGTCCCACTTGCCACTGCCCCTCTGCCCTGCTCCATGTGGACACAGCACATGTCCCCATTTCCAAGTGAGGGTTCAGGGCTGAGGCCGACGTCCCAGGGATCCCAGCGAAATCCCTTCCCCTCCTCTGCAGCTCCCTGAGGCCAGGATGGGGGCGGGGGGGACGTTTCTTGTCACAGCTTGCTGTAGCTGAGCCTGGCCCCAAGCTCCACTGTCCCATGGTGTCCCCCACCCCATGTTACCCCATGGGGCTGTGAACCCCACCCCACCCATGCCTCTGTGGTGTCCTGGGAGGGTGGCTCAGCAGCCCCCTCCAAGCTCTGGGTCTGTACTCCCAGTGTCACCAGCCCCACATGTGGGCCAGCACCAAGGGCAAAGCTCTGGAGACTGATACTGGGGCGGCCCAAGGGGCAGGCTGCCCAGGGAGGTGGTCGATGCCCCATCCCTGGAAACATTCTCGGTCACGTTGGACAGGGCTCCGAGCAACCTGATCTGGTTGAAGATGTCCCTGCTCACTGCAGGGGGACTGGACTCGATGGCCTTTAAGGGTCCCTTCCAACACAAACTATTCAATGGTTCTATTCTATGATTCCTGCACCAGTCTGGCCCTCCCCAGGGCAGAAACATTTAATAAAGTTCCTTCTGCCCGCTACCCCCCGGGCCTTGCTGCAGCCGGGGTCCTGCAGGCTCTCAGCTCCCTCCCTGGAGAGTGGCGCAGCCTGACCTTGAGCACCAGGCACAAAACTGTCTCCAACTTCTTCCCAGGGCTCTTCCTTCCTCCTCCACCACAGCCTGGGGCACATCTGGGTGCTGGAGCCCAAGGACCCAGGTATGGGTGCTTGGGGGAGAGGGATGGAGGTGCTGGGGACAGGAGGGTCAGTGGGGCAGAGTGGGATGCACCGGGTCTGTTTGTCACTGTCTTTTCCAGAAGTTACAAAGGTCCTGTGATCTTCATGTGAGCTTCTGCGTGCTGCTTGGTTGGCAGGAGCGGGATGTCTCCATCCCTGTGCTGGTCTGGGAGGAGATGAGCGACGCTCGAAAAGGAGGAAAGGCGTCATGTCGGGGGAGAAACGCTGGAGCTGGGCTCCTGGTCCTTGCCTTTCTCTCTGCCCTCCAAGCACTAAGCAAGGGCCCTTCCTTGGCCCGGTGTGGCAGGGCTGGGAGGCACAATCTGGCCCCTGCCTGTGTTAGGAGTGGGGGTGTCTGCTTGCCTATTATTTAATGCCGCACCTGCCTGAGGAGGATGTTGGGGCAAAATGTGCCTGTTCCCTTCCCAGCTGTGGGACCAGGTTTGCTCCTGGGTGCTTCATAGCATCCCCTGTCCTGCTGGCTGAGGGCTTGGAGCTTTTGGGTGGGTTTTTTTTTTGTGGAGGGTGGAGAGGCACCTCTTTTGTGCCACCCACTGTCCTGTCTTGTGGGCCAGTTGCTCCAGATGTCCCCTGTGGGCCCTGGGGTTGCACCATCCTCTGCCAAGATCAGGCTGTTTTTCCAGTGGCAATCGGAGCGTGACTGGGTGTGGGGGGTGGGGCTGGGACATAAGGACCTCACAGGGGCACCTGGGAAAGGGAGAGACCTTGTGGGTGTGATTCACTGGCTTGGGAGGAAGTGGGAGCATCAGTATCGGGGTGCAGAATCGGGAAGGGGGAGCGTGTCCATCCGTCTGTCTCCGTTGGACCTGTGGCATCTCTATCTCCTCACAGGGTCAGGCCAATGGCCCATCAGGCCCAGAGTTTCCAGGCGAACGATGGTTTCCTATTGCTCTCCAGTAACTGCTGACGCTGCTGCTGAGCCGGTGGTTTTGTGGCCATTCCCGCGCAGTCAGAGGGGAGCGGGGCCTCTGCCGGGTTGTGCGTCGAGTCGCGTGTGTTGCCACACGCGTGTTTCCTTGTGCTGCCCATCCTGCCTGGGGTTTTGGGGCCCTGCACCCCTTTGTGGGTGTCTGTCATTTGCAGACATCCTCGTGGTGTTTCCCAGCCTCTTCTCCTGGGCAGGTCCAGCATGGAGCTGATGGCATTGCTGGTCACTTATGGGGGTGAAGGAGTTGTCCAGGGAGATCCCAAACTCAGTCCACACCTGCTCCCCTCTAGGCTGGGTAAAGCATGACCCTGTGCTTCCCCCAGGCCCCGCTGGTCTCTGTCTGCTGCCTTGGGCTGGGTGCCACAGCCACTGGGTCCCCATGTGGGCAGCGCATCCCTTGTCCCCGACCCACGGTGGGTCTTGGCACGGAGCAGATGGTGCGGCTTAGCGCCGGTGTGCTCCTGCCAGAGCTAATGAGCAGCACATGGCAGCTGCCAAGGCCTGATTTAAAGGTTTCCCTAAGCCTGGGAAAGCCTGGAGCAGGAGGATTAGGGGGACTCCGCGGGGTTCTGGGGTCCAAGGCGCCGGGATTTGCTCCACAGGGGAGCGGGCTGCACAGCCGGGAGCTGGGCACAGCCAGCACATCCCTGCAGAGCACCTGTATTGGGGTCGCTTCCTTGGGGGATGAATGTGGGGTGGAGGTGTGTCCCTCCACTGAGCCATGTCCAGCCCGTCTCCATGCACACCCCAGCTCTGTGGGGACCTGCGTGTTCCCAGGCTGCCCGACGCTGTGGGGGGATGGGGACCCAGCAGCCAGGGAGCTTCGGCTTGCCCCCGGTGCTGGTCCAGCCATGCTGGCCATGGCCCCCTCTGCTTTGGTGGCGTTTGGCTGGAGCGTAGGCAGCGAGTGCGTGGCGTGGGTGGCTCTGCAGGCAGGCTGAGCCCCTCATTTTCCCATGTTGGGCTCACTCCTGCTAGGAGGTGCCTTGCTATATCTCTTAATTGGAGCGCTCGCTGACCAGACCTGGCAGTCCCCAGGGAGCCTGATTCAATTTTCTCTGATTGCTGAGCCACTTCCCTGCTGCGGTAATTAAATGCTTAACTTTGTCTTGATTTGGGTCCAAATCAACCTGTGTGCAAACAGCCAGCCCTTGGCAGCCAGCCCTCTCCTGGGACCTCATGCTCAGGGGGGGAATGAGGCTGGGGGCATCCCTTCCCGAGCAAGGGGGCAGATCCTCCTCTGCAAGATCAAGGCATGTGAGCTGAGGCCTGGGAGCCACTGTCTGCTGGTGAGGATGGGCAGCCCCGCTCTTGCTGTGCTGGCCTGGAGATACGGGAAAACCTGGAGCACTTGGCTCTGATCTTACCGTGGTGATGCTGGCAGCACCCAACTGCCTGGGGAGCTGCTTGGCCAGGTTGAGTGCCCCGTACAGCACCACGCTGCACCCCAAGTGCCCCACACTGTCTTGCCTGCTGGGTTTGCAATGCCCGGGGTGTCCTTGACCTGTAGGATGGCCTGGGGGAGCACAGGATGCTGTTAGAGCTGCTCTCCTCCTGCCTGCCCTGTGCTCCTGCGTGGAATTGCAGGGCAGCAGCAAAGCATAGGGGGCAGGTTTGGGGAAGACAAGAGCGAATCACGGGGGGGAGCGAGGCTGGCAGATGGGCTACGTGCAAGTCTGGGCTGTCTGGCAGATGCTCCTGCAGCTCTGGTGCTGGGGATGCTGGAGGGAGTGTGAGCAGGGCGAGTGTGGGTGACGTGGGGATGGGGCAGTGGGGGAGTGGGGACGGGAGCAGGGTGAACACGGGGGATGCAGGGATGGGAGTGGAGCGAATGCAAGGTCACGTGGGGAGGGGAAATGGGGCGAATGTGGGTTATGTGGGGGGTGGAGTGATGCGGGAATGAGAGTGGGGTGAACGCAGGTGATGCAGGGAGTGGGGATGGGAGCAGGCTGAATGCGGGCAATGTCGGGAGTGGAGCCAGGCGCTGTCTGGGCTTGCTGAGGCCTCCTGTCTTGGCAGGAGCATCCACGGCAGCTGGGCGGCACGGCTGGTTGGGGTCTGCCAGCTCCAACCTCTGCCAGCCTGCACCGACAGAGCTGCCTCTGGCCGGCTGGGTGGCTGTGCCCCGGCCCCTCACCTGGTGCTGGAGCTGCCAGCACCGCAGCGGGCAGCCTTGCCCCTCGACCAGACAAGAGTGAGTGGCTCTGGGGCCTGGCACAGAGAGGGGAAAATGGAGTTTTCCACCCGGCTCTCTGGCTGGGCTCCCTGGGAAACCAGCCCTGCCTGGCTGGGCAGCCTCCTCTGCTCCTCAGGAGGGGAGAGGGACAGCTCCTTGAAGGGGGTCTGCAGGCAGGCACCCACCTTCCCTCCGAGGGTGGTCTCGGAGGGACGGGAGCTCCCTGCGGCGTTCTGCCCATCCACAGTTGCAAGGTTGTAAGAGGCAGCGAAAGGCAGCTGTGGCTGGGGGGTCGCCCGCACGCTCAGTCTGGAGGAGCTGCCCTGCCGACCCCTGCCGGAGCTGAGAAATGGGGGTGAGTGGGTGTGTGCTTGGCCTCTCTGGGGAGCTGGGACAGCCCCTGCTTGAGGTGGGTGATGCAGGGTGATGGGGCTGGGGGAGGCTGGATCCTCTCTGCCCCCATGCCCACCCTCTCCTGCTGGGTGGTGGCAGGTGGGACGGGTGCGCTGCCCCAGGGGTGCCTGAGTCTCGGCAGGGTGGTGCAGCCTGGAGGGAGGTCAGCGTGTGCCTGGCTGTGGGTGCAGGGAGTTTGGTGTGCAGGGATGTTGTAGCCCTCACTGTGGGCAGGAGAGCTGTGGGAGCATGTGCTGCCACAGCTTTGGCAGAGTGCTGGGGGCAAAGGATGCTCAGGAGCCCCTTGGGATTGCCATTGTGGTGGGCTGGGAGTGGGGAAACTGAGGTAGTTGGGTGAGGAGGCAGGGGGACACAAGGACATGAACCAGCAGTCCATGTCAGCCGAATTGAGCCTTCCTGTGCAAGGAAACAGCCTACCTTCAGTGCACAGAGGGAGGCTGGGTGGTGTGTGTCTGCTGCAGCCCTGACGTGGGGATACTGGCTGTGCCTGGTGTGGTGAACCCCATCCCCTCCACTGGTTGCAGAGCGTGAGATGCTGGGATGGGCAAGTCTTTCACCACGGCAGCTGCTCCTGCCGGGGTGGAGGGACCCCAGAGCTGACCCTGTGAGGGCTGCCTGTGGGAGCTGGCTGTCCCGCGGTGCCCATCCAGCGCTTGGCTCCCAGCCTTGCTCAGCTTCCCCCTCCCCGGACGAATGCTGGCATAGGGCAGTGGCACTGAACAACTCTGCCTTTGTGCTTTCCACCGAGCACCCCTCAGGGTGCGGGACCTGCTCCCCCCCTTCCTCCCAGATGCTCGCTCGCCCTGGCAGCCCAGCCGTGGAGACGGCGCTTTCACAGCCTGCCAGCCCAGCAGGGAAGAAGGAGAGCCATGGAGAGGCTCCCAGCTGAGATCCCCTTTGTGTCCCCATGTGGCTTCAGGCTCTCCCTGGCACACATGCCACTCGTGCTGCTGGGTTTGGATGCTGATGCTGGAGCAGGCAGGCTCCTGCCATGTCACCCGTCATCGCCCCAGCAAGAGCTGCCGGTTCGGGAAGGAGCTGTCTCCACCCCTGCCTGCGCCTCTGTCTGTCTGTGTGTCCATCTGCCCCCAACCCTGTGTTGGGTGCCTGGGGCTGGGAAGCAGCCAGGTTTGCTTGGCAGGAGCACTCAACCAAGAACCGTGCAGCTCCGTCCCTTCATGGTGAGCTGAGCATGGTGGGGACAGAGGTGGTGGCTGCTGTGGCCCTGCCGGCTCTCTCGTCCCTGAGTGTGTTGCCTGTGATGAGGCTGGTTTATCAGCATGGACAGGAAGGAGATGGGGCTGATGCCAATCATCTTGCTGGCCCCAGGACAGCCTGTGTCTTCCCCATGCCGGCTTTGAGCAGAAGCAGTCACCTGTGTCTGCGTGGGGATGGCTGGTGCAGGCTGCCCGGTGGAACTGGGGCTCTGATCCTCTCCTGCTGAGCTGCGGGGTGGCAAAACAGCACTCCACTGGTTAAGTGCTGGTTTATTTTGGTTGTTGCTTAGCAGATAAGTCCCTAATTGCCATGTAACCATAGAAGCCTGTGCTAAGGGCTCCCAGGGGGTCAGCCAGGCTCTCTGTGGGTGTCCCAGCCCTTTAGGACAGGGCACCCCAGTGTGTTTGGCTCTGCAATGGGTCCTGGTGCTGAGCACGAGCCGTCCTGGCTGGTGGCCCATGACCAGGCCCAGAGCAGGTTGGCTGACTGTGTCCAGATGCAGGCGAGGGAGTAGCTCCATCATCCCACAGGCTTGGGCCCTGATAGCATCTCACTCAGTTCTTGCAGACCCACGGACAGAGGACATGGCCGTCATCGCCTTTTTAATAGAGCTAGGGACAAGGAGTGCCAGAACGCACTCGCGTGGTGACTTTGACACTAGTGTTGCTGATCTCTGTTGCAGAGGAGGGAAACTTGAGGCAGAGCATGGCAAGTGCTGCCAGCTCCCCCAGTGCCAACTGGTGGGGATGAGGACAGGGCCAAGAAGAGCCCGTGCTGTTTCTGCAGATGCTTATGTCATGTTTGGCTGGAAAGCCGCCCAGTGGAAAACGGCCTGGGTGTATTGGTCAACAGTGGGCTGAACATGAGCCAGCAGTGTGCCCAGGTGGCCAAGAAGGCCAACAGCATCCTGGCCTGTATCAGGAATAGTGTGGCCAGCAGGAGCAGGAAGGTGATTGTCCCCGTGTTCAGTTTTGGGCCCTTCACCACGAGACAGACATTGAGATGCTGGAGCGTGTCCAGAGAAGGGCAGCGAAGCTGGCGAAGGGTCTGGAGAACAGGTCTGATGGGGAGCAGCTGAGGGAGCTGGGGGTGTTTAGTCTGGAGAAGAGGAGGCTGAGGGGAGACCTCATCACTCTCTACAACTACCTGAGAGGAGCTGCAGTGAGGTGGGTTTGGTCTCTTCTCCCAAGTAACAAGCGATAGGACGAGAGGAAATGTCCTCAAGTTGCGCCACGGGAGGTTTAGATTGGACATGAGAACAAATTTCTTCACAGAAGGGGTTGTTAAGCATCAGAACAGGCTGCCCAGGGAAGCGGTGGAGTCTCCATCCCTGGAGGTATTTAAAAGACATGTAGATGTGGTGCTGAGGGATGTGGCTCAGTGCTGGGCTTGGCAGTGCTGGGTTAACAGTTGGACCTGTTGATCTTAAAGGTCTTTTCCAACGTAACCGATTCTATGATTCTGTGTTTGGAGGAGGTGTCATGGTGCCTGGGCATGACTTGAACTACACATGAATGCTCACCTGGCCTGACCAGGGTGTGGCTTTGCCCAGTTCCTGGCATGGTGCTGCTCCTCTTGGGAAGGCAGGGATGGAACCCTCCGCTGTGGGAGAGCCGGGATAGTTGGACGCTGGGGAGCAGGAGGAGCAGCTGCACTGTCCTGGAGAAACCCTCTGTGATGTCTCTTGGTGGCCACGTAAATCTCCTGTGATGCTGGGTGACATTTCTGCACCATCCCAAGCAGAGTTGTGGCTGCTGGTGCTTGTCCCTGCCCTCCTGCTCCGCTTGCCCTGCTCTTGTAGCAGGGCTCCGTAGTATTTGCACACCAGCTGGCAGCAGCTCCCGAGGACTTCCCCCGGTGATGCTTGGCTGACTGCCTGGAGAGCAGGACCCTCTCCAGCCACCCTGGGAAGACGGGACAGCAGGGGGGAGCACATTGAGGACTGGCATCTGGGTCCCCTCCAGCCCCCACAGGTCCCCTGGCTGTGAGAGCCTGGGCGAGCAATGGGCAGCTCGGAGCTGGCTGGGCAGCGAGGTTTGGGGAGCAGGGGTTGGGGGGGACATCAATGTTGGTGGATGGACAGCTGGAACAGTCCAGCAGGACCGTGCTTGAGGTGTGTCCCCAGATGCCCTGTGGAAAACTTACGTGCGCACACCCCTCCAACGCTGCTGCTCATCCTCTCTTCTAAACCCATGTGCACATATTTAATCACCTTGGGGGAGCTGGGGGTAGGGGGGAGAAAGAAGTCTTTTGCTGAAAACCCCATTCTCATTTTTATTCAGAGGAAAAAAAAATTCCAAAAATACCATGGTCCCAGCTTGTTCCTCTGTCTGTTCCCTGGGGACAATGTCTCTGTGCATGTCTGGGGTGGGGAGGGAGGGAAGTGCATCACGTTGGTCAAAAAGTAATTAAAACTGGGGCTAATTTTCCTGGAGGAGGGTGGGACCCTGGGAAGGCGACGGTAGCGAGTCTAGGGCTGAGCACATCAGAGGCTGCTTTCTATTGTGGCTGCTGAGCTAAATATACCCGCGGATGCAAGTGGCTGTTCCCACACGTCTGCTGCGCAGGCAGGGGTGAGCAGGGTGCTCGCGCTGCCTCCCACCCCCCCGGGGACACCCTCTCTCCCCAAATATGGTGGGCTTTGGCCCTCCCAGGCTGTGTTTGCCGCCGGCCAGGCTGGCAAGGAGCAGTGGCTCATGCGGAGCCCCAACGCGCAAAGCGTCTGCTGCGGTGTCGGCGCTGGCTTGCCAGCGATGCGGCTTCGGAGGAATTAATAGCCGTGTTTACGAGGCACCCAGGGAGGGGAGATGTGTAGTCATTAGCTCTAATGAGAGCTGTTTGCCATGGCGCTTTGCTCTGTGCTCCCTCTTTCTCCACAAGTCCCCCGGGACCAGCCAGCTTCCCACAGCCAGCAGGCCAACCAGCTTCCCCACGTAGAGCCGTGCCTGTGTGGGTCCGGCTGTTCTGTACCCACATTTCTCGGGGAGGGGTTGAGTGCGGTGGTTGGGGATGCCGTGGGTCGGTGGTGGCTGCCACCAGAGCCAGGAGCCCGGCACAGCCTCGCCTGTCCCCATCTGCCGAGTCCACGGCTGGGGACAGCCACAGGGCTGGGTGGTGGTTTGGTTTAGATGGTTGTTTTGGCGGTGGCACTGTCTCGTCATGTTTTTGCATTTTTGCATTTCAAGCCTTTGTAACTGCAGTTTGATCTCGCTGCCTCTGAAGCGAGCGCGGCTGGCTGCAGCGCATCCCAGCTGCCCACCCACACTCTGGCAGTCCTCGTCAGGGCTGCTTCGATGTATTGATCGGTGTCTACGTGCAGTCCAGAGCTTGCTGCCCAGCTGGGGGCATCACGGTGAATGAGCCAGCGTAGGCACGGGGAGGCTGGCTGGCTCCATATGGGCTGTGCTGGGCCACATTTAGCTGTTGGCGCAAGAGCAGTTTGTAAGTGCAGGCTGCGTGTCATGACTGGGTCAGCCTGTGCCATGGTACCCAGCCCTGCCTGTCCCCTCTGCTGCGGAGGTGGCTGAAGGCATCGCTGTGGATGCACCGACCTCTTTTTATCAGCCGCAAATAGGCCAAGGTTGTCGCTGGGTGCAGGCGTTGAAGCATCCTCTGTGCTGTTTGTTGCACGCTGCAGGCAGAGATGCTGCTGGTTGCCTGCCCACAGCAGCCACCATTCCAGCATGGGCCACACTCGCACCCTCAGGGCCAGGCTTGTGTTCCTCACGACCGGGGTGAGCCTTGAGGCTGCCCTCAGCCTGCTCCTCTTCCTGCAGGATCCGTCCCCAGCTGTCCAAAGAGAAAATAGAGGGATGTCACATCTGTACCTCAGTGACACCCGGCGAGCCCCAGGTGCTGCTGGGGAAGGACAAGGCCTTCACCTACGACTTTGTCTTTGACCTGGACACATGGCAGGAGCAGATCTACACAACATGCGTGGGCAAGCTCATCGAAGGCTGCTTCGAGGGCTACAATGCCACCGTGCTGGCGTACGGCCAGGTGCGTGCTCTGCCTGCTCCCTGGCCTCTGGCAGGGACGTTGGGCTCTCCTGTGGCACTGGGTGCTGGGGATGCTGAGGTGGCACCTGCAGGGGTCAGGGAAGGTGGGGGGTATATCAGTTCCTGGGTGTGGAGGGGACAGAGGGTTGGGTGAGAGCTGGGGCAGGGGGTGGCCTTGGGTGGGAGGAGAGGGAGGCAGGGCTGGGCTGGGACCGTGGGAGCTGTTGTAGCAGTGGGGATCAGAGGGGCTCAGCAGAGGTGTTTAGGGAGGCTGGGGTGGCAGGGGGAGGTGTGGGGTGCAGCAGGCAGAGCTGAGCCTGGGAGGGCACAGCCAGCTCCCCCCTCGCTGCCTCCTCACAGACTGGCGCGGGGAAGACCTACACCATGGGCACCGGCTTCGACATGAACATCTCCGAGGACGAGCAGGGCATCATCCCGCGGGCCATCGGCCACCTCTTCAGCGGCATCGAGGAGCGCAAGCGGGCGGCGCAGAGTCAGGGCGTGGCAGCACCCGAGTTCAAAGTCAGCGCCCAGTTCCTGGAGGTAGGTGCCAGCAGGGCTGGGTGACACTGTGGCCCTGCCCTGTCCTTCACTCAGCTTCCGTGTCTCACGCTCCTCAAGTCCTCCGTATCCTGGCTGCTCCCCAGCTGAGCTGGACCCCGCAGCAGGCGTGTGGCCGGGGGTACGTGCTAGGGCAGATGAGACTTAAAGCACCTGAATGTTGTTGACCTCATGATGGCCACAAACTGGGGTGCCATTTTATTGGCTGCAGGGAACCCCTGCCATGGGGAAGGGGCTTATGCCTTGATCCCCTGGAGATTCAGGGGGCTCAGGTCTCGCTTACTCCTGTATGAGGTCAAGGATAGCGGCATACCTGCTCCCCTGGGTCTGGACCAGTGTTCCCAGTGAAACAAGGAGAGGAAAAAGTGCCATTCTTGTGGGGATTTGAGGGAGGGCTATGTTATTTCCCATGTCTTCTGCTGCATCTTTGACCTTGAAAATGCTTCATTGCGTCCTCTCCCGCCTCTGCTTTGGCCTCTCCATTTCAAAAGCCTCTTCTATTAACTGCTTCTTTCCCTGGAGAAGCTTGTCCCAGAAAGCCTGTAGACCTTGTGTGTCTGTGGTGACTTGCCTGGGGACTGGTCTTGGGGTGAAAGTGCCAAGAAGTTCAAAATGGGAATGGGTTTAAGGCCTTGGTGAGAAAACACAGGGTGGTGTTGAACAAAGCTCAGCTTCTGAACAAAGTTCACCTGGTTGGTGTCTGAATCTGGGGTACAGCCCAGAGGAGACAGGCAGGCAGAGAGAGAGGCCCCATGCTGTGATTTTTGCCTCCACGTGTCTTTGGTGGTCATCATGTCAGGATTCCTCCAGGTACAGATGGCCTAGAGAGGGGAAGAAGGGCCCAAAGTCACCTCCTAGCCTGGAGGGCTGACCTCCTTGTTGGAGAAGTCCTTCCCAATCAGCTTTCCATCTGCAGACCCCTTGTTAGCTCCCATGGTGCTGCCGTGCCTGGCCACATCCTTCCCTCCCCGCCACTCGGCCCGTCCGAGCTCCTGGCTGCCTTCCCACGCATCCTTGGCCTCATGGGGCTCTGCTCTGGGGAACCTGGGGGCTGGGATGGAAATGGGGACAATTTCCTGCCTGTTCTGAAATCACTCTGGGGGATAAACCTTGACAGGCGTTCCCCCACTGGAAAGTCCCCTAACCGTGTTGGGCCTGGGCATAGTCCTGCCTTCCCTGGGCTGTAGGATCGGATACTGACCTTCAGCCCAATGCATGTCCCCTCACCCTACGTGATACACTTTCCCTTCCCTTTCAGCCCAACGTATCTGCCCTCTAGGAGATCCTCTGCTGTCCAGCTGTATTTTCTCTTGCCTCAGTTTCTCCCACTCAGTTTGGGATGACCCGACAGTGCCCCAAGGAGCTGGGTGACCTGTTAGCTGGGGTTGGGACACGTGAAGGACGAACACTGGGAGGGGGATGCCTGTACTGCCTCTGTCCCAGGCCATCCTAGGAAGCACCTCTGCAGACCAAGAGGTCCAGCGCAACCCCAGAGGCACTTGGGGGTGATGGAGCAGTGGCCCTGCATGGGGTCACACCAGCTGCCATGGGGATTTCCTGCAGCCTTTCTCTTTCTTCGCCACCTCTGACCCCTGGTGGTTTTGGCTCTCAAAATAGCCTCAGATATGTTTGTCTGGTGGCTGCAGTGGAGGATGGGAACGAGACTTCCTCTGCTGTGTTTCAAAGCCACTCATGGTCACGATCCTCAGGCCAGCTGTGCCCAGCGGGACACTGGCAACTCCAAGGTGGGGGGGCTGTCTGCCAGCTGGTGGGGCGTGAAGGCTTTCAAGGGCCCTGTTATGTGTGGGTAGAGTAAAAACCCATTGCTTGATGGCCCAGGGACCAAGACTGTTGCAGCCTGTCAACAGCTTTACCCGGTGGTCCACCCTGCAGGCATGGACATCAAACCAGGAGCTCTTGTGCCAGCTGCGCTGAGACCTCTCCTACAGCCACCCTTATCCAGGCGACCCAGGGAGGGTTTTGTGGCAATAATGGCTCTCCTGTGCCAGCATGGGCACGTGGCTGCATCAGGCGCTGGTTTCCAACCCTGCTGTCCCAGCAGTGGTGCAGGATTTGGTTCTGCTGATCCCCATCCTGTGACTCTCCTCCTGGGCACAGGCAGTCAGAGTGGGGTTTAAACCCTCAGGGAGTCTGTTGGTACCTGGGGTGGCCAGGGACGGATTAGCCTGATCCACTCTGCTGGCCAGGAGCCTGTGGTCCTTGGGTGACCCTGCTCTCTGCACTGGGACGTGGGTGCGAGAGGGTGACTGTGGCATTGAGCGGTAGTGGCGGGGAGACAGACAGGCAGGGCTGTCCCTGTGTCCCAGTGTGACAGAGGATGCTGCAGAGTGGAGGTACAGATGAGGACATCCTCTGTCAGCTCTGGGTCCTCAGAGTTCTCCCTGCTTGTCCAGCACTCCCTGGTTCCCTCCCCCTTGTCCCTTTTCCACTCGGCAGAGTTGGCCTCAGGGAGCTGCGGTGGGAAAGGGGCTCCGCTGGCTCGTGTGGCCAGGGGGTCCCTGGGCGAACAGGGAAGGCTGGGGGATGTGTAGCTCCCGGGTGTCCACGCGGGCTCTGGGAACCGGACTCTGAAGGTCTCCTGGTTCCCACACAGCTGCTTGTGTGGGCCAGGGCCAGGACAGGGTCGGGCAGCTGGAACCAACCCAAACTGCAGCTCAGAGCCTCGCAGGGCAGGCAGGCACATGTATGCACACTGGTGCACATGCATGCATGCCTGTGCACACGTGTGCACACACACACCACCCTTGGGCATCCTGTCCTAGTGGGGTACCCGTGCATACATGTGCAGGTCAGAGCTTGTCTGTGCATCAGCTCCTATCTGCACACGCATGCTTGTGCGTCCTCTCCTGGTCAGCCTTGCCCAAGCACACACATGTGCACATACATGTAAACACAGACCCATCTCCAGCGGTGTGGCCTGTCCTCCTGGCTCTCAGGACAGCGGCAGCAGGGTGGCAGACGGCAATTCCCATCAGTCCCACTGTGCCGGGCTCTGGCATCCTCCTGCTTCCTACTGTTAACTTCTGCCCTGCTCAGCTCTACAATGAGGAGATCCTGGACCTGTTTGACAGTGCCCGCGACCCTGACGCACGCCACCGCAAATCCAACATCAAAATCCATGAGGATGCCAGCGGGAGCATCTACACCACGGGGGTCACGTCGCGCCTCATCAGCTCGCAGGACGAGGTAGGTGCAGGATGGGGCAGACATGGAGGAGGGACGGCAGCTGGGTGCCCACTGGCCAGGGATGTGCTACGTGAGGACATCCAGGCAGGGGAGGGTTCTCGCCCGGGATGGGACAGAGCAGCCCTGGGGTGATGCTGGGGTGCCTGCTGGGCTGCAGCAGGGTGCTGTCCTGCCTCCCTAGGAGCATGCTTCAAGGTTTCATTCTTCCCTGCCCTGTGTCGTTATAGCTGATCCAGTGCCTAAAACAGGGGGCTCTTTCCCGCACCACCGCCAGCACCCAGATGAACGTGCAGAGCTCCCGGTCCCATGCCATCTTCACCATCCACCTGTGCCAGATGAGAGTGTGCACCCGCCCGGAGCTGGTGAGACATGCTCCTGCCTCATGGCTCTTCCTGGGTCTGGTACCCAGGTGGTGTGGGTGGGTCCCGTGGAAAGGGGAGAGGATTTGAAGTCTTGCAAAGAGAGGCAGGGCTTTGTCGTCTTCTCAGTCGTAGCCAGCGTTACTACTTAATGGGAGCTGAGGTCTGCCTTGGAGTAGCCCCATCCAAGGCAGGGATGGTCTGGCCCAAGGGATGTCCCAGAGCAAGCTGCTGTTGGGATCCTCTCTCCCATCCTTGAGTGGCTGGACGCAGAGTGTGAATGCTCAGGTGTTTGCTGACGTCTGAGTGCGGCCAAGGGCACTCCCACCCGCTCTGGGTCTGTGGCGGTGACCCTCTCCATCTGTGCCTGGCCGCAGGTGAATGGGGAGGTGACCAGCCTCCTGGACGGAGCCCAGCCCACCACCGAGTACGAGACCCTCACGGCCAAGTTTCACTTCGTAGACCTGGCTGGTTCAGAGAGGCTGAAGCGAACGGGTGCTACTGGCGAGAGAGCAAAGGAAGGCATCTCCATCAACTGTGGGCTGGTACGGCCCTGGGCACCAGTGTGCAAGGGGAGGGGGGAAGCAGGGCCTGCCTGGGGGAGTGTGGGACACCTTTGGGTCCTGCTTGGAGCCGCTCTGGGCTGTTGGGGTTGCTGCTGTCTCTGCTGGGGTTTATGCTGCCTGGCCCTGTAAGGGAGGATATGCATAATCCAAAGTACCAGTGGTGAGGGCACAGCTCTGCTGCTGTGGGGAGAGGTTACAGCTGGACACAAGGGTGCAAGTCCTCCAAAGGTCAAAGGCTGCTAACTGGAGCTTAAAGAAATATCTAGGGCTTGATGCTGCCCCTCAGTGCACGTGGGAGAAATGCACAGCCCAGGGAAGGGGGGTGAATGCTGAGACTGGCAAGGGAAGCCCCATGCCTCCCCCTCTTGCACCCCAAACCTGTGCCACAGCACATGCCCCAGGCCTGACATGGTGGCTACGTGACAGCTGAGGCTGAATTTGGCGGGGGCCTTTCCTTTGTGTTGGTAGCTGGCCTTGGGGAACGTCATTAGTGCCCTCGGAGACCAGAGCAAGAAAGTTGTGCACGTGCCCTACCGTGACTCCAAGCTCACCCGCCTGCTGCAGGATTCCCTCGGGGGCAACAGGTAAGGGGGGTCCCAGGCTAAGGCTGAGCCCTGGGAGAGGCCTGCAGGGGCTGTCCCCCTGCAAATAGGGCTGAGGGTTTATGGAGCCATGGAGGAGCTATTTCAGGACTCAGATGCCTTTTGGGTTGCCTGGTGGGGAGGAGATGCCTCCTGGCAGGCAGTGCATGACGTTGCAGATATAAAGACCTTGGCTTCTAAGTCCCAGGTGCAATTAGCCAGCTTTGGCAGCATTAGCTGGTGCAAAACACTCTGGAGCCCTTGCAGGTCTGGGACTTGGCAGGTGGTGTTGCCCAGCAGGAGGTGGATTGAATTCCCTGCCTGCTTTGGGGGTACTTCTCTGAAGAGCCCGTTCTTCTGCAGCAATCCTGGCATGTGTGGGCTGGCTGGTGGAGGTTGGCTTTGCTCAGTGCTGTGTGATGTGTTGCTTGTGGGGTCTTACTGGTGCTCTGGCTGTGGGAGGGACTGAGCCCAGTTTATACCTAGGTTATAAAACACAGAAGGGGCTAGGATGGATGTCTGGGGGCACGTGGCCTGTGCTGAGTCCCAGATTTCCAGGTGCGGTGTTGGTGCAGGGTGGGAGAAACTGTCCTTTCATCCTCACCTTCACCTCCCCAAGCCAAACCATCATGATCGCCTGCGTGAGCCCATCCGACCGGGACTTCATGGAGACCCTGAACACGCTCAAGTATGCCAACCGGGCTCGCAACATCAAGAACAAGGTGGTGGTGAACCAGGACAAGACAAGTCAGCAGATCAGTGCCCTGCGGGCTGAGATTGCCCGCCTGCAGATGGAGCTGATGGAGTACAAGGCGGTAGGTGGCCCAGCAAGCCTGCAGAGGTGGGATGGAGGCAGGAGCAGAATGCCTCCTCCTCATGTTTGAATTGGGGTGGGTTTATCAGGAAAGACCCTCCTGCCTACCATGCTCTGCCCCTGTTCATAGGGGTAATTGCTAGGAGAGGTCAGGGGGCTTAAGAGATGGGGGCTCAGCTCCTACCCTGCTACAGGCAGGACCTTGGGCAAATGTCTTGGGGATGCTAAGGCAGGGAGAGGCCTTGAAGCATCTCTTACCCTCTGCCTGTTGAGCTCAGGCCTTCCTAGTCCATAGACTTGTCCCGCCCCTGCTTTGGTGGCTGGGGCTGTCCCCAGGGATGCAGTGGTGGGCCCTCATGTCCCAGTTTGCCCTGCACTCAAGGACTCTCCTCTTATCCACACAGGGCAAGCGGGTCATTGGGGAGGATGGCTCAGAGGGCTACAGCGACCTTTTCCGTGAGAACGCCATGCTGCAGAAGGAGAACAGCGCCCTGCGCATGCGGGTGAAGGCCATGCAGGAGGCCATCGATGCTATCAACAGCAGGGTCACTCATCTCATGAGCCAGGAGGCCAATCTGATGCTGGCCAAGGCAGGTGAGGCTGGGCTAGTGCGTGGCGTGGTGGGTCAGTCTGGCCAGTGTAGCTGGGATGGGTGCTGCGGTATAGCCCGTGTCTTGCCTTGGTCCACCCGTGCCTCTGCTCCTCCAGGTGACGGGAATGAAGCCATTGGCGCCCTCATCCAGAACTACATCCGGGAGATCGAAGAGCTGAGGTGAGCTGGGCATGGGGGCTGGTGAGTCACCTGGGTCCCTGGGCCAGCAGGTGCAATGGTGGGGTCTGAGCCCACGTGTGGCTCGCAGCTCCGTGCCCCCAGCATCACTGGGGTGAGTGGTAGGCCCTGATGGAGAAGCAGCTGACTGCATCGCAGCTACGCTGGGCCTGTAGGAGTCCAAGCGTTGGTGCTGGGCAGTGCTTTGGCCATTGTCATCCTCTGTGTGGCCTTTGAGGGAGGGGGAAATCCCAGGGACTGCTGGCACCTCAAAGCTGGGTCCATCCCAGTCTCTTGCGTGATCCTAGGACCTGCCTTGCAGCATCCTGACCTTTTGACCCAACGTAAATGGGAATGGCTTTGTGGTGACTCTGTCCCTGGCTCACACCATCCTAAAACCAGGCAACATTCCCTCCTCTGAGGACAGTGGGATGTCCCCTCTTTGACCACATCCCATCTCCACTCCCTAGGACGAAGCTCCTGGAGAGCGAGTCCATGAATGAGTCTCTGCGTCGCAGCCTCTCGCGTGTCTCTGCCCGCCCCCCCTACTCTGTGGGCTCGTCCCCAGCGTCTGGCTTGGCTGGGCTGTGCAGCCCTGCTGCTCCCGTGGAGACCGAGGCCTCCGATGTCCTCCGGCGGGCCAAGCAGGACCTGGAGCGCCTGAAAAAGAAAGAGAGGAGGCAGCGGAGGAAAAGGTGAAGGCAGCTGCTGTGTTATGTTGGGAAGGGAGAGGCTGTGTGTCTGTCCCTGTCCGTCCTTGTGGGGTCGGGTATCCTGCTTCCCCCATGCGTGCGAAAGCCAGAGCACTGAGACAGAGCCCAGAGGTCTGGGTTCTCCTCCCAGCACTGCCTTGCCCTTGGTCTCTTTTTCACCCACCACGTGATCCTGGAGGCTGTTTTCCCCAAAGGGTCCAAAAGCAGGAGTGGCGGGGGGGGCCGTCAGGACCTGTCCCTGGGCTTCCCCACGCTGGGACTCACCAGCACCTTGCTGCTCTCCCCCAGCCCAGAGAAAGAAGCATTTAAGAAGCGGCAGAAATTGCAGCAGGACAACGGGGAGGAAACAGATGAGAATGAAGTGGAAGAGGTGAGTGGGCTTCGTGTTCATACTGAGGGGGTTGTTTGGGTGTGGAGCATTGTCATCGCCCCACATGGGAGAGGGACCAAGCCCAGCCTGGCCCTGAAAGGAGGTTGGAGGTGTTATGGAGCAGAGGACTCCATGCTGGAGTGTGAGGCAGCTGGATGCTCCCCAGCCAGCCCCGCTGTGGAGAAAGGAGCCTGCATCTTTTGGGGCTTGGTTTCAGTAAGTGTAGGGGAAGGGGATTGGATGATGGAGTGTTATTCAGCTGAGAGGAGGTGGATGAAGGATGGATGGGACACAGAGATGCTCATCTCAACAGTGGGTGTCCAGAAATGGTGCTGCAGCTTCTGGGCATCTTGTGTGGGAGGGTGAGTTCCGTTGTGGGGGCTGCAGCCCATCATTTTGGAGTGAGCTGAGGTTTGGAGGAGAGGATCGCTGCAGAGAGAAGGCCAAGGCCATGCTGCAAGCTGAGGTTAGGCACTTGTCTCTTAGGAGGAGGAGGAGCAGGACGAGAGCGGCTGTGAGGAAGAGGATGGACGTGAGGATGAAGATGAGGACTCTGGCAGTGAAGAGAGCCTGGTGGACTCAGACTCGGATGCAGAGGAGAAGGGTAAAGTGTGGAGCCACACATGCAGCCCAGGGTATGGGGGTGCATTTGCTGATGTCTCCTGGCACTGAGCTCTGGTCCTGGGAAGGGAGAGTCCTCTGGGATGCCCCAGCTGTGTCTCCTATGGGGGGCTTGGAAAAGCACCGGGGTTGCTGCAGGGAGTCTCCAACGCTCTTTGGGGTGCTCTCACTCTCCAGCGATGTGGGTTCCCATCGGCTCCCTCTGCCCTCTTCTTGTGCTGTGGCTCAGTGGGGCCGTGGGAGCGATGCTCCTCCATTCATCCCAGCCTGACTGTCCCCCACCGGCCTCCAGCCGTGAATTTCCAGGCCGACCTGGCGGATCTGACTTGCGAGATAGAGATCAAGCAAAAGCTGATTGATGAGCTGGAGAACAGCCAGCGACGCCTGCAGACCCTCAAGCACCAGTATGAAGAGAAGCTGATCCTGCTGCAGAACAAGATTCGGGACACACAACTGGAGCGGGACCGGGTCCTGCAGAACCTCAGTGAGAACGGCCTTGCCTGTGGGATCCCACCCCTGCAGTGTTGGGCCCCAGTCCCCGCTCCTGCCCAGCTGACTTAGACCCAAAACGTCCACCCCCTGCATGCAAATCTGCCTCTGGTAGAGCTTTGCCATCCCCCTGCCTCTGCTTGAGCCCCTGGGACCCCCAACACCCTGCTTGTCTTGTCATGGGAGCGGGACTAGTCAGTTGAAGAGCTCCTGACCCTGCTGGTGCTGGAGAGGTGACTGGAAAGGATGGCAAGGCAATGCCTCTTCTAACCTTGAACACCACTTCATGACATGTGGGAACACTTGGGGAGACTGAGGTGCTAGAGACCTCGTGGTGTAGCTAGCTGATCTCTGGGCTCAGCAGGGCAGGATCAGCCATGCACATGGCTGTAGCTCTAGGTCTGCGGCTCCTCTCAGCCCAGCTACTGTGCTGTTAACCCACTGTCCCCACGCTGCACTGAGCCTTAACCCATCTCTTCCAGTGGGTCCCCCAGGCAGACCCCAGCCTGTGATAGGGCCAGAGCAGAGGAATGAGGAAGAGGAGTCTGGCAGGATGGGGAGGGAGCAGTGCCTGGTGCCTCCAGGCAGGGTGTGTAGGTGCAGGAGGAGGCCGGGGGGGCTGCGTGGCCGTGGCAAGCCCTCTCCTCACTCCCCCAGGCACCATGGAGTGCTACACAGAGGAGAAAGCCAACAAGATCAAAGCAGACTATGAGAAGCGGCTGAAGGAGATGAACAGGGACCTGCAGAAGCTCCAGGCAGCCCAGAAGGAGCATGCTCGCCTGCTCAAGAACCAGTCCCGCTACGAGCGAGAGCTGAGGAAGCTGCAGGCAGAGGTGGCTGAGATGAAGAAGGCAAAGGTACCTGGACATGATAGGGCAAGGAAGGTATCCCCTGGTCAAGTCTGGCCCCCTGCTCAGAGGCGATATTTTCCAATCCTGGTGGCAACTGCAAGGACATCTGCCTGTTTGCTGGGTGGGTGCCCTGGGACAGTGCACTGACAGGTGGTACCTTCACATCCCAGGTCGCACTGATGAAGCAGATGCGTGAGGAGCAGCAGCGGAGGCGGCTGGCAGAGACGAAGAGGAATCGGGAGATCGCGCAGCTCAAGAAGGAGCAGCGGCGGCAGGAGGTGAGAGCCCAGCCCACCTGTGCGCCACTGGGCGTCCCAGTCCAGGGGGGAGCTGGGCTGGTTGGGGGTGGGTGTTTGTCCTGCTCTGGCACTTCAAAGTGCTCATAAATCTTAGTTGGTGAAGCTCGGGGTCCTGTTGCACCCATGGCCTTGCCAGGGGCCATGCAGCCCCAGCAGAGCACACCTGGCTGAATGGCTCCCCAGGGCTTCCCGCAGCTCCTAGTGTGGTTGTAGAAGATGCTGTGAGCTCCTCGCCATGCTCAGGGGGGCAATGTGCCATCAGGGCCAGTCTTGAGCCTGGGAGCCTACTCGCTGTTAAAATCAGGAGTGAGGTTATTCGTGCAAAAGTAACTGCCCCAAGCTGTGGGGATGGGAGCCCTGGGACTGTGACTCTAGCTGGGGTGTCTGGGCAGGACCCCAGGGGAGTCTCTCTCTTGTACAGTTTCAGATCCGGGCTCTGGAGTCTCAGAAACGGCAGCAAGAAATAGTGCTTCGGAGGAAAACCCAGGAGGTGAGGGCCAGGGGGTGGATGTTTGCCTCCACGTAGCTCCCAGCCCCCATGGGGGTCCTGGCACCCGCGCTTGGCTCAGAGACACACCATCCTCCAGCCAGTGCCAGCTCTCGGAATGGGGTGCCCAAAAGGGTGGGAGGATTTTTATGGCTCATCAACTAGATGGGAGATGGTTGCAGGCAGCAGAGGAATTACCCATCTTGCGGGGCGGCTGAGCCTGGTGGCAGGGGATGGGCTACAAAGGAGAAGGGGGAAACCCATGATGCACAAATGGCCCCGGGGCTTTGTATCTCCAGAGCTGCCACTCTTGGTCCTGCGGGGACCTGGGGGTGACAGTGGCAGGTTTGGGCTGGTGATGCCCATTTGACACCCTCTTCTCTGCCCCTCCTCTGGGCAGGTCTCGGCGCTGCGCCGTCTCGCCAAGCCCATGTCAGACCGGGTTGCGGGCAGGACAAGTCAGAAGCCAGCCATGCTGGACTCAGGCGCAGAGGTCTCGGCCAGCACCACTTCCTCCGAGCCCGAGTCTGGTGCTCGATCCGTCTCCAGCATCGTGCGCCAATGGAACAGGAAAATCAACAACTTCCTGGGAGACCCCTCATCCTCCGTGAACGGGGCTCGGCCAGCCAGGTCAGGGCAGAGGCTGTGTGGCTGGGTGATGAGGCATCCCAGGACTCCCATGTCTGGCTTTTGGCTGGTGGTGAAGGTTGAAAGCCAGCTTCTGATTGTGCATTTGGCCCGTGTTAAACCACTGACCCAGTGACAGGCTGTGCTGGCAGAGTGTGAATGACTGTCACCTGGGCTTGAGCCCAGTGCTGGCCTTCCACGAGCATTAAATGCCATGGCACAAACCCTGCTGGGCTCATCTCTTGTCCCTCTGTTTGCTATGGGGTGATGGAAAAGCTGGACAATTTGGAAACAATGCAGATGCCTCCTCTGCTCCTGGCCAGCCAGAGCCCAGGCGTCCTGCTGGGGCATGCACAGCTTTCCAGGCATGGTGCGGCCGATTGCCCAAGTGCTGCTTCTTCACTCTGGCTGTAGGAAGAAGTTCCCCAAGAAGGGGGCAAGCCAGACCTTCAGCAAAGCCGCCCGCCTCAAGTGGCAGTCGTTGGAGCGGCGCATCTTTGACATTGTCATGCAGAGGATGACCATCGTCAATCTGGAGGCTGACATGGAGCGGCTCATCAAGGTGACCATGGCGCTGGGGACAGAGAGGGCTGGGTAGTGGGTGCGAGGCAGGGGGACAGTCATGCCAACAGTGCCAATCCCCCTCCCTTTTCCCCCAGAAACGCGAGGAGCTGTCACTGCTGCAGGAAGCATTGCTGAGCAAGAGGGCAAAACTGCAGGCAGAGAGCCCCAGGGAGCAGAAGGGGCTGCAGGAGCTGAACGAGGAGATTGAGGTGCTGGGGGCCAACATTGACTACATCAATGACAGCATTTCTGACTGCCAGGCCACCATCATGCAGATCGAGGAGACCAAGGTGGGTGGCTGGACTGAGCCCAGCTGGCAGGGAGAGAGCAGGAGCATCCCTGGGAGGTAAGGGCGTCCTTGGGCACAACCAGGCTTGGCACCCCAGAGTCCTCCTCTGAGCTGTCACACACTCAGTGGGGGCTGTACCCACACAGTCACTTATGAGATGGCTAATTGTGGAGGGGAGCGCTGCCAAGTCCTTGCACATCCACGGACAGGCTGTTGGTGCCCTGCGCCCCACTGCTTTGGGATTATAGGGAAGCTGCAGCTCTCATCCTGCCCGTGGGGCTGGCAGTCACTTGTCCCCGTGGGAGCTTCATGTGCTGGAGACATCCCGGGGAGGACTGGCTTTCTTTTCTGGCATTAACCTTGCAGATTTTGTGTCCAGTTTTGATGCTGGGCATACCACAGAGATGCTGTGCAGCTCCCGGCTTCCCTCTAGTGGTTGCAGCCCGGGCTGGAGGCTGTGTGTTGTCCTTGGCTTGTCCTCAGCCATCACCTAGATTGGTGGGGAAGAAGGGGCTCTTGTTAACTGACACTAGACTTTGGGCCAATGACCTGATCTGCTGTGGTTTCAGGTGAGGCTGGTACCTGCAGATTAGTGACCAATTCAGTGTTGGCACCAGGATTTCTGTAGCAACACAGGAGCCCTTCAGGTTGTGTTGGCCACCTCCATGGCCAGATCTCCCCAGTAGCCACTTGGGCAGACTAGAGAGCGAGTGTTGGGACTGGACAGTGCTGGCAGGGCGATGGAGGTGCTGTGCTGGCCAGAGATGGGAATTCTGCCCATCCCATGCCCAGTGGCAAAGCTTCCCTGTGGCATCCAATGCCCGTCCCTCCGCTTTTCAGGAGGAGCTGGACTCCACAGACACCTCGGTGGTGATCAGCTCCTGTTCCCTGGCTGAAGCCCGGCTCCTGCTGGACAACTTCTTGAAGGCCTCCATCGACAAGGTGCGGGGCCAAGATGGGACCTGGATGCATGATGGGATTTCTCGCAGTTGGAGAGGGAAGCAGGGTGCCAGGATGGGGACCTGGTGGTAGGGACCCCAGGCACCTGCCTGACGTCTGGCATGGCCATCCTTCCCCAGGGGCTGCAGGTGGCACAGAAGGAGGCCCAGATCCGCCTGCTAGAGGGGCGCCTGCGGCAGACGGACATGGCCAGCTCCTCGCAGAACCACGCCTTCCTGGACGCCCTGCGGGAGAAGGCCGAGTCACACCCCGAGCTGCAGGCCCTGATCCACAACGTCCAGCAAGGTGAGACCCAGGGCTGGGGCATCCTTGGGCCAGGCATGCTGCCTGTGGGGCGAGGTGCCCACCCATGCCAGCCCCCTGAGAAGCACCTGGAGGTGCCATGGCTGGGACTAGCATGCCCAGGGCTGCCCCGACGGTGGTGCTGGGTGGGGACATGTGCTCCAGCCACCACACAACAGGCACGAGGACCAGGTCCCCTGCCAGCAATGGCCTGGGCTGCGCACTCTGCCATGCGGTTCAGATGGGCCTCCATACAATGGGGTCCCCTCTGCGCTGCTGATGTGCTGTCTCCCTCCTGCACAGAGAACGGCTACACCAGCACAGATGAGGAGGTCTCAGAGTTCAGCCTGGCTTCAGATGGGAGGTGAGCACCTGGCCTGGCGCTGCCTGAGCTGGTGGCGGCTGGGAAGGCGACAGGTGGGGTGGGATGTCCAGTGCCACTCATGGGACCTCACAGATGGACATAGACAAACAAAGCCCCACCTAAGCTTTCCTGTGGTGCCCAGCCCTCGGGGAGGGTAGCAGAGATGACTTTTAGACACCAGCAGGGAGTGCAGACTAGGTCATCCCCTGGAGAAAGGGTGCTGGGGAGCACCCAAGGAGTCTGGTGTGTTGGTGGCAACCAGCTCTTTGAAAGAAGCTTGGCACTGAAGATCCATCTTTTCTCTCCTCTCCTTGCAGCATCTCCCAGTCTTTCACCATGAAAGGCTCAGCAAGCCAGGATGACTTCAAGTTCAAGGTTAGTTGGCCTTTCTGTGTGGCCTCATCACAGGGAATGGGAGGAGGGATGGTGGGGCATGTTGTTCAGTGATGATCCAGGCATTTGCTCTGTAGTCTGACCTTTGGAGGGACAGACTTGGTATAGGACCATGTGGCTGGTCTCTGGGTGGGGTCAGCGCTAAGGAAGGGGGAACCAAGGCCTCCTGGTACTGTGGTCGTCTGAAGCACCAGAGACTTAGGAAACATCCACCACATTAGCCAATACCCTCCAGATTTGAGTGGGCACCAAGGAGGTCCCTGTGCAGTGGGCAAAGGTGGAAGAAAGTGCACGTTCTGCACAGGCTGTCACATTTGCTTAGAGCATCGAGAGCTGGCACTGTGATGGGCATTCCACCATGATACAGGGGGAACTCAACCTCCTGTGGCCAGAGAGCACAAGCTTTTCCATGTCACAGCTCTCTGGCTGCTCCTGCTCTCCTCCCCCATGCTACCTGTGCCCTCTGCCCTGCTCTAGGGAGAGCCCAAGCTCTCAGGGCAGATGAAGGCAGTGTCAGCTGAGTGTCTAGGACCCACGCTGGATGTCTCCACCAAGAACATCACCAAGTCCTTGGCATCCCTTATGGAGATCAAAGAGGATGGGATCAGCTTCTCCATCCGAGATTCCTATTACAAGGAGAAGGTGTCGCGCACCATCAGCCTGCCCACGCGAGGAAGCACCTTGTGAGCATGGGGTGATGGGTCTCTGGGCATTGGGAGGCTCATGGAGGCATGGGCCAGCAGGCGGGAAGCTGTGCCCTGGCTGTGCAGTTGCAGAGTGGTGAGGGTGACCCCAGTCCTGCATCTATCCAGGCTTGTCTGCAGCAAGTAGTGGTGGATTTCTCCAGCGGGACTTGGAGAGTGTCTAAGAGTATGTTGGTATCCTCTACAGATGGAGAGAAGGGTACTCCAGGAGGAGGGAAAGAAGGGGGGCGTGCAAGGGTCCCTGACTCACTGCCCTAGGTTATCAGCCTTCTTGAAGGCTTCTTGGGTTGCCAAAAGCCTCCACGCTCATGGGATGACTCAAGGCATCCTCAGAGCTTGTGATTGTGACTCCAGGGCAGCCCAACTTCTCGATTTAGTCTGCTGGGGAAGGACATGGGCATTCAGCATGGAGGATCCCAGCAAGGGGGCAGGCACCCACTGTGCTCTGTTTCACTTGCTTTAGTCCCAGGCAATCTCGTGGCTCAGACACTTCGCCTCTGACAAGGAGGAAATCCTATGACCGTGGACAACCTGCCAGGTGAGTTTGGGAGCTGGAGAAATGGTGACATGGGCAGGGAGAGGCTGAGCGTTCCAGACGACTGGGGAGAGATGCTGGCTGGACCAGCACTTGCTGGTGTGCCGGGCAGCTGCCGGGTGAGCTGTTCCCAAGTCATGTGTCCCTCTAATCCTTCCTGGCTCAGGCCTCCAGATGTTGGCTTCACACCTCCCTCATCCCCACCCACCCGTCCACGCAACGACCGCAATGTCTTCTCTCGTCTCACAAGCAACCAGAGCCAGGGGTCTGCCTTGGATAAGTAAGTCCTGGTGGGGCGGGAGGGTCTGAGTGAGGGGGACCCATACGATAACAGCAAATGCCATGTACCAGGTCCCACGGTGGAGTGTAGAAGCGTAGGACCTGGGTCGGCTCAGCCAGCCTCCTGCCACCATTTTCACTCGCTGCTCCTCTCCGTGAGGGAGCAGATGCTCTGCAAGGGCCGTGCTGAACCCTTGCCCTGTCCTGCCTGCTGTGTGTCCCCTCCGAGCTTGCTGTCCTCGCCGCTGGCTAAGTCCTACTTGGAGAGAGGGCAATGCCAGGCTTGGACCACTGGAAAAGGATATGGAGCAGGATGGGGGCTCACAGGAAGCTGATGGACTGCCACCAACCCACAAATGCTGCTCCAGCCTCCCCCAGCCTGCAGCAGGTTGGGTAGCTGCCCTCAACTTGGAGCATTGCTAGCACCGCTGACGTTCCCTGATGGAGACCTGCTGTCTGATCCTCACATACCCTCCTGCGCCTCTGCTCTCTCCCCTGGTTCTCCACGTGTGCTTCTCTTTCTCCCTCCCCTCCTCCTTCTCTCTGTCCTACACTGGCTTGGATGCAATAACAATCCTCCACCTCTGACTCCTCTGCTGCCTCTTCTAGTCTGGGTTTTCTCTCCCATAATCCTGCTAATTTTCTGCCCCTAGGTCTGATGACAGCGATTCCTCTGTCTCGGAGGTGCTGAGGTATAGACAACTTTCTATTTATTATCCCTTCCTCCTCTCCTCCTTCTCTCTGTCTCACGAGTCTGCTCTCCCTTGTCCCTGCATGCTCCACCTGCACCTTGCTGCTCTCCCCCACCTCCCAGCTTGTGTGTGCTGTCCCCTCTCAGCATGCCACCTCCAGTGTCTGGTGCTGTTCCCTCGGTTGCAAGTTCGAACCATTCTTGCTCTGATTAGCCCTTAGAAATATGGCACTCGGCTCACCTACGGGCACTGACTGGTTTGGGGTGGCAGCATGTTCTCCTCCAGCTCTGATGGGCCCTTATCAGCATGACACTACCATGTCCCATATGGTTTCCCAGCTCTCCAGCAGGACGGTGTGATGCTGGGGCAGGGGGCAAGCAGCCCTGCATGCTCCCAGTGTGTCCTCCGTACAAGCAACTTCCAGGCAAATATCTCCAGGTGCTCCCCACACCTGGTTGTGCTTCCCTGGTGCTGGGTGGTGGGTAGGTAGATCTCTTTCCCAAAGAAACCAAGCCAGACTGTGGTGCAGAGCACAGCCTTGGGGTTAAGGTGCTCCTGGGCTTGTCCCACTGCACCCTCCTGCCTATGAACATTTCCCAACATGAGGGCCACCTTTTCCCCATCCTTTGGGAACATCAGCCCTCCAGCACCCGGGTGTCCCCTCACACCTGAGTTCACGCAGGTGCCCAGTCACTGAAGAGGTGGCACCAGAGGAGTCTGTGCTGGAGCCTCTGTCAGTTTGTCACCTCGGGCAGTTTGCAGTCAGGCAGCAATGCAAAGTCCATCGATAACATCTCACCCTGGGGAGCCAGGATTTCTGTTTAGATTCAGTGTCACCTAAAGGCTGGTAGGAACACCAGGGGTCAGGGAAGGACTGTTTAACTTGAGTTTGTAAGCACAACTGCTGAGAAAGAAAGATCACGTGATCAGGTGATTTCCAAACCCAAATAATGAGTCTGTGTTTGTCCTCACAAGTAACACAAACCTTACGTGGCCTCGGGCCTGCCCTTCTCCAGCCCCGTGCCTCAGTTTCCCTGCCTATAAGAAGAGACTAGCACAGCCCAGGGCCCCACAGCCATGGGGAGGCTGTGCTTTGTGGTGCCAGCTGGAAGGAGCTGTTGGTGGCCGTGCACGCTCAAGTCTGGAAGGGTAATGGCTGTCGGTCCTTGGCACCCCGAGCACTGCTGAAAAGGAGAGGATTGTCAGATGCTGTGTCCAGAGGGACAGGCAGCAGGTGTCCCTGGGAGGAAGATTTGGAGCCCAGAGCCAGTGGTGGGTGCAGGGCTTCCACAGCCATTGCAACAGGGACACTGAGTGCAAAAGCCGGGACTTTTGTTACCCTTCTGTAAAGGAGCGTGGTCCTGCCTCTGAATGTCACCAGCCACAGGCTGACAGCCTCGGAGGAACTGGGGTGTTGGATATTGGTACCCTGAAACATTTATCCTAGCAGAGCTTCAGGCTGGAGAAGGTGCAGTTTGTCCCAAGCAGACCTGAGGAGCTGGGCCTCCTGGCTCCTCGGGTCTGCACTGGTCAGGCATGAGAGGTTCAGCAGGAGAGCAGAGGCCACCATGCAGCGCCCCCCTTTCCTAGTCTGTATTGCTGGGGTAGAGGCAGTAGGCAGGGATTGCTTCTGGGGAGGGAGATTCCTGGGGTTTCCATGAAGACCTTTGCTCAGACGTGCTGCATTCAGATGGAGGGGCCCATTGCACTACCAGGCGGTGGTAGGTGCTTGGGGTGAGCTCTCCCGTGCCCCTGGGACGTTGCAGTGCGGTGCCTTTCCACACACACCCCACCGTGCTTGTTCTTTCTTTTCTACGCAAGGGGCATCATTAACCCGGTGGGTGGCACCAAGAATGCCCGGACAGCCCCGCTGCAGTGTGTCTCCATGGCAGAAGGACACACCAAGCCTGTGCTCTGCCTGGATGCCACCGATGAGCTGCTTTTCACTGGGTCCAAAGGTGCGTGATGGACAGAGAGGATGTGGGGGTTGCTGGCCTGCAGAGACTATGGGGGCAGGTTGGCACAGGGGGATACATGAAGTGCCAGACATCGCGGGGATGGTTCCTTCTGAGCCTCTTTCCTGTCCTCGGTTTTGAGCCTTGCCCTGCGCTGCCCTGGCTCTGGGGCTGGCTGGCTCCTTTCCTCTGGCCCTGTGGGTGGGGGGAGGCAATGCTGAGAAGATTATGGCCCTCAAGCCATCATGCCCTCGGAGGGAGACATACACACGCACACACACAAACACCCACACGCACACGCACACCCCCGCAGCCTGACACTCCTGGGCACGTTCTTCCTCCTGCAGACCGGAGCTGCAAAATGTGGAACCTGGTGACGGGCCAAGAAATTGCTTCCCTCAAGGGTCACCCAAACAACGTGGTTTCCATCAAGTACTGCAGCCACACGGGACTGGTGTTCACTGTGTCTACGTCATACATCAAAGTGTGGGACATACGGGATTCGGCCCGGTGCATCCGCACCCTCACGTACGTGGCAGGCAGGAGCAGCCGTGGGGGACCGTGCCCTCTCTGGGCATCTCTGGCTTTGCAGAAGCCAGTCCCAGGATCTACTGGGGCTGGAAGGTCAAGGACTAGCTACCTCAGTGCCAGTTAGCAGTGCTGCATCCTCAGGGAGCAGGGAGACTGGGAGAGAGTTTGGGGTGAGGGTACCCGTGGGGACCTCCTGCAGCGAAAGCTGAGGGTAAAGAGCTTTGCAGAGATTTGCAGCCACTTCTGGGCATGGCCACGAGAGCCAGCAGCTCTGTAGAGAAGGCACAGCCCCTAGCAGCATTATGGCTGAGTAAATCACAGGCTTTGCAGTGGGAAACTCAGATTTTTAGGAGGAGTTTGGGGACAAGAAGAGAGCATGGGCCAGGCTGTAGCTGTGGTCTGCCAGTCTGGAGCAGAGCTCCAATGATAGAAGAGTATGGCAGGCCAGGGTTACCAGCTCACTCCAGCCCAGAGCTCCTTCTCCATCCAGCCTCAGCTCATCTACCTTGTCTTGAAGGTGCTTCTCCCTTGGTGCAGAGGCCAATTACCTCTGCCTCCCTGTGCTGGCTGCCAGCACTAGCCAGCTCTCCTGCAGAAAGCAAAGAGGAATGGGAGGAGAGAAGAGCAGCCCTCAAACAGAAACCAGGGCAGGATGCTCCGTGTCATGTACACACCTGGCACCCTTGGCTCCCTCTGCAAGCAAGGCACTGGCCATGGGGACAGAAGCCTTGTTGAGCCCATTGTGGCCAGAGAGATGATGATACCTCTATGGCCTTTCCCCAGTGCAGGACCCACCTGTGCCAGCCTGGAGCCAACAGCCCTGTGTGGTTCTTCAGTGACTCTGATCTCTGCTCATCCTCCCCCCTTGGCTTCTCTTTCCCTTAGATCTTCCGGACAGGTGATCTCCGGGGATGCATGTGCTGGGACCACCACCCGCACTGTCACCAGCGTGCAGGGGGAGCACCAGATCAACCAGATCGCTCTCAATCCCACTGGCACCATGCTCTATGCTGCCACGGGTAACTCCGTCCGCATCTGGGAGCTGAGCAGGTGAGGGGGTAGTGCTGGGGTGGGCAGGACAGCTTACAGATGCTGAGTGGACACTGCCTGCTCAGAGCGGCCTGAAATTGCTCCCCCCAGGGAAAGTTAAAGCCTTTTTAGCAACGGAAGTTGCCTGGAATAAGGACTTTCAGGACCTTTTCCTGTGGGACCGAAGCAGTGATGAACAGCAACGGAGCTACTGGGGGTGGAGGGGTTTGTCTGTGAGCTGGGCAGAGCTTAGGAGAAGGGGAAAGACATGTGGCGTGAGCAGCAGTACCCCCCTGGTTTGGCTGTTGCCCCCCTCCCTGCCAGGTGGACACTGGGCTGCTGACCCCTTGCTGCAGCCTGGGCCATGTGGCCAGATGTTGGCGTGCCCCGAGGCTGCCTTCCTTCCACAGCATCACTAGGAATCACTAGGAAGAGAGGTGTCCCTGCTCACAGTCCTCCGAAAGGAGCAACCCCTATGGGGGAGCTCCAGGGCCTGGGAGAGCCCCTTGGAGGAGCTTCAGCCCTTGGAAAGGGGCTGGCTGACCCGTATTATTGAACTCAGGTTGCAGCCCATCGGGAAGCTGAGTGGCCATATCGGGCCTGTGATGTGTCTCACGGTAAACCAGACGGCGAGCAACCACGACCTGGTGGTCACAGGCTCCAAAGATCACTACGTCAAGGTACTCTTCTCCTTAGAGAGCAGAGCCCTCTATCCCAAGGGAAGCCCAGATGTTGGCAACCCCTAAGGTCTCTTCTCTCCTCCTGACATCTGAGCCCAGTTCTCCTCGCCAATACAGATGCTTTGTGCCTGCTCATTCACGACTCCAGCACAGCAAGAGCTTGCTCCTCCCTTTTAGGTTTCTGCTGGTTTTTAGCAAGTTGAATTGGAGCTGGCACCAGGGGAGTGAAGAGGGGTGGTGAGATAATGAGGGAGGCAGGATCCTGGTCTGGCTGCTGCAAGCTGTTAGCTTGGCTCCTGGAGGTGTGTGAAAGCTCACCTTGAATAAAAATGCAGCAGAATGGGGGCTGCCTCTGGAGGCAGACCTCCACTGATGGTGGCAGGACCCCTAGAGAGACTTTGGCCCCCAAAAAAGCTTCCACTAGACAATGCCCACTTCTCTTTCCAGCATCACTCTGGGTGCCCTGAGCCTAGAAAACAGTGTGTGATGCTCTCCAAGAGAGAGTCCACTCTGTTTCCAGTGCCATCTGGGATCTTTCACCCCCTATTCTTCCCCCAGGTGTTTGAGATTGCTGAGGGCATGGTGGGCAATATTAGCCCCACTCACAATTTTGAGCCCCCTCACTACGACGGCATCGAGTGCCTGGCCATCCAGGGAGACATCCTCTTCAGCGGATCCAGGGACAATGGCATAAAGAAGTGGGATCTGGAGCAGCAGGAACTTATCCAGGTCTGGAGGGGAGCATACGGCACAGGTCCTCGGGGTAACAAGGGGTGGGGAAGTATTGCTGCTGGGGGTCTGGGGGGACCGTTGTTCAGGGACCTGGTGCCAATGTCCTGCCCTGAGCTAACCAGGGAAGGCACTCCCATTCCTGGGAATCTGGCAGTGCATGTGTGAGGTGGTTCTGTACCCTCTAAGTTTGTGCTGTAGGGCACTCGGGATTGCCAGCTCCCCACCTGGCACACAGGTTGCGGCATCAGCTGCAGAGCTGGGTGTTGTCTCCTGCTGGGTTCCTCTCTGAAGGCAGGATTGTTGTCTCCTGCCCCAGAGACAAATCAAGCCCAGACTTTTGAATCTATCCCTTTGGCCTCCTAACTTTGCATAACTAGCCCCATGATCCAGATCAGCCCTGGGGCAGCAGTGAGGGTCTGAGCCTCCCAGGTTGGCTGCCTGAGGTGGTGGTGCTGCAGATGAGGTTGGTCATGATCTCTGCTCTGTGCCTGTACCTACAGCAAATCCCTAATGCCCACAAAGACTGGGTCTGTGCCCTGGCCTTCATCCCTGGCCGCCCCATGGTGCTGAGTGCTTGCCGAGGAGGCATGATCAAAGTCTGGAACGTAGACAACTTCACCCCCGTTGGGGAGATCAAAGGGCACGACAGCCCTATCAATGCCATCTGCACCAACTCAAAGCACATCTTCACTGCCTCCAGGTGAGCCCTGGGCTTTCTGTTCCCCAGAGCCCCTGGGAGGTGGGAGAACCCTGGGTTGAACTTTCATCCCTGGGCCTGGGTGGGTTTGGTCTGAGTGGACAGAGGGCAGGGAGGGAGGGAAGGGGGGTCTCTCACAGCTTTCTAGTCTGTCCTCTCCTTCATCTCATCTTGCCCACCTTAGCCCGCCCCATGACACGGCCTGCCCACTGCAGTGCCAGGAGCTGTTCCCCCAGCCATCCCCTACCCATATTCTGGTGATGCCCTGGGATATCCCCCACGCAGGGACCCCTCTCCCCCGGGGCTGGTCACCCTCTGCTGCTCTTGGGGAGCTCTTTGGCAGCAAGACTCTGATGTCCTCTTTTCGCCCATGTCCCTTTTCTCCCTTCCTTTTTCTCTGTCTCTCTCTATCTCCTCTCCTCCCCACCTCCCATCTGTGCCACAGCGACTGCCGGGTAAAGTTATGGAATTACGTGCCTGGGCTCACCCCTTGCCTTCCACGACGCGTCCTTGCCATAAAGGGCCGTGCTACTAGTCTGCCTTGACCCTCCTGCTCTTTCTGACTGTCTTGCTCATGCACTCTTCTTCTGTCTTTTCTTTCTTTTTCTCTTTTTCTCCATCTCTTTTTCCCTCTGTCTTTCTCTCTGTTGCTTGCTTGTGCTTCTTTCTCTCTCTTTTTCTTTCTTTCTTTCTCTCTGGTCTGAGCTGCTCCTTCACGGTATGAAACTATTTTGCGTTTTTCCCACTTGTTAAATCTTTGCTAGAAGTGACTTGCCCCTTTGTCCCAGCCATACCACCACGTTGTTTTGGTTTGCCTTTTTTTTTTTTTTTTTTTTTTTTTTCTCTTGCCAAGTGCCCACATCTACTGTGGCAGCTCCGTGGAAGTTGTGACCTGCCTGCACCCTTGCATGGATGGTGGGACGGGAGTCAGCAGCCACCCCTGAAGCAGCCCATGCCCTGGGGAGACCAAGCATAGCAGCTCCCTGCGGTGTCAACCCGTTGACCTAGCTAGAGCTCATTCAAGGGATGCAGGCATCCTGTTGTTGGGGTCAGCCCTGGAGGTCACCATTTCCCTTTGTCCCCAACTGCGCCAGTGGGGTGAGCTGGAGGCTGAGCCCCATTGGGCCTTGCCTGCTCCCCAAAACAGATTGGGAAACCTCCTGTCAAGGGAAAAGGGCCTGGATGTTTTGTGGGCTGCATGCTGCCACGGGCTGGGGGTGGGGAGCGTTTCTTCTCGCGGTGCAGCGGGCTCCTCTGCAGCACGTCTGCGGGGCTCCTGCAGGAGCCCGTGGCTCACACCATCCCTCTCGCCTTTGTTTCTCAGTGACTTGACAGTGAAGCTTTGGAGCGGGAGGAGGTTACCCACGGGGTCGAACTAGGAACTGCAAGAAGACTGGAAGACTTGACAGGAGGGTGAAAGTCAGGTTACCTCTCCCTTGCTATCAAGACCTGGTCATCTATAGGAGCTCAGCCCAGGGACAGGGATTTCTTTGTGCCTGACATGACAGCGTGGATGATGTCCCACCTGGTACTTTGAGCACTGCCAGCTCCTGTGAGGAGGCAGCTCCATGGGGCACCGTCAGCTCCACCTTCCCTCCTGCTGAGATTTCTTGATGGTTTTCCAGTGACCAGGAAATGTTTCATCTGTCTTCTCACCCACCCTGCTGTAACACCTGCCGGGACTTCTGGGGGTCAGAGCTTCTTGTCTCCTTCTGAGAGACACTCAATTCCCTCCTGCCACTGTGGGCTCATGTGGCCTCCACCCTGATGTCCTCCTTCTGTCCCTGTTGGCTCCGGGGCTGGTTCCTGCAGGAGTCTTTCTCCACTCCATGGCCACAAGGAGTTTTGGTGTCTGATGGACAGGACCACAGCATAGAGGGGCTGCTTCTTTGGAGATGTTACTCGTGGGACAGCCTCTCTGCTGTGGAGGGTCTCCAGAAGGATTTCCAGGTAATCCCATCGTTCCCCATCCTCAGTCTACCTGTCCTCAGCCGTTGGAGGTGTGCATCTCTGAGCTCCTTTGCCATGTCCCAGCTCTGGAGGCACAGCAAGCCTGGGAAGATCTCAGTCAGGCAACTTCCAGACTAACTGACTGCAGTTCCTTTTGATGTTCTCCAAACCCCAGTTGTAAACTCAGCTGAGCCGTGGCTCTTGGGCTCTTCCCTGTGTGCCCACCCTGCTCTGCAGTGGAGAAGGGAAGGGCTGGTTAGTCCTGCTATTGACACCTTGGCCCTCAGCAGGGGTTTTGAGGTGGGTTCCTGCAGTACATTAACCTCCTTGAGATGGAGAAACAAAGCAAGAATGGAGGTTACAAGGCAAAGAAGCCAGGGCTTAATTGGTCACCCTGCACCTGTGGCCCATCTTGTTTTGCCATCGCTGGAAGCTGTAAATCCTTCCCCCAGGCTCAGCTCTCAGCCCCTCTGCCTGGGAGGGGGCTAGCTCAGGTTTGGCCCCTCGGCCCCTGTGAATCTGGGAGCCAGAGAGGGCCCAGCAAGACATGGAGCAGCTTGAGAACAGGCCAGGTTGGAGTCAGTTGTGCCAGGAACAGGGTGAGGAAGGGGTTGCACACACTGGTCTCACACAAGTCCCCTGATTCACCCCATGCTTGAAGGACAATCCTGCAGTGGATGATCTTGCACAGTCCAATCTCCATGAAAGTCTGGGGGCTCCATCCGGGAGTCTTTCCTTAAGGATGCAGATTCTCCAGGCTCCCTCTCTCCTGTTCAAGGGGTTGGCAAGGCCTGGTCTTACACTGGAGCTTTTCTCCATCTCTCCTGTGGCCCGTTGGACTATCTCGTGCCCTGTCCAGGCAGGGCTTCTCATGGGGTGGCTGAGGAGACCCTGGGACTGGTGCTCTTGCCTCATATGCTTTCACTTCCCCTCGGTCACAGAAGAAGCAGTGTTTGAACTCAAATTTAAGGACTTTTCCACGTGATCCCACTAGCACTGAACTGGGATCTCCAAGGCCAGGGGCTCCAGGACCTGCCCTATAAAGCACGGACCGTTTTCCCTCTGCTTTCTCCAGCCACGGTGACTTGTGGACCAGCCCCAGATCATTTGCCACCAGCCCTTGTTAAAACCATTCTAGGTGGAGCATGGGAATTCCTCCACATCCTGAAAGACAGGACCATCTCTATTGATTTTGATGGGGAGGTTGCCGGGGGGGGGGGGGGGGAGGGGGGGGGAGGGGGGAGAAAACCCATCCTAGTGGCGTGTCTTGGTGGAGGGCATGGTGGTATGTGTAGGTGTGGCCCCGCCCAGGACAGTAATCTGTCCCTTGTCATTGTGGCCGAGCCCTGCAGAGCCTGGGACCAGTGGCTGCATGGAGGCGAGGAGCCGGCAGCTCTGGGCTGTGGGGCTGGAGGGGGCAAATAAAAATGCACTGAGCACCTCCACGCGCACGTGTGGGGGGAGCGGGAGGTGTTGCCCTCGAAGCCTTGTCTTGGAGAGGGTTCCCTGTGTTCCTCAGCCAGTTTAACCTTTGCTTGGCAGGGGTGCAGGTGCGTTTGTCTCTAGGTAGGTGTGCCACACGCAGCGGTGTCTGCACCAAGATCTGCCAGTGCCTGACCTGGAATCTCCCGCTGCTCCCTGCTGAAGCTCTTGAGGGGCTTGGGGTCAGACCTGCCTTGCCTTTTGCCACCAGTTTCCTCCTGCGTGCAGGCTGCAGTTGCTGCTTAATTTCCCAGGGCTGAGTGGCCAGTCCTGGGTGATGTTGAGCATCCACCTCCCTGCTACATCTGACAGCACGTTGAGGGGGCTTCAAGGCTTTCGCAGCCCGCAGGTGGAGGGAGCTGGGTGCTGTGGCACAGCAGCAAGCATCTGGAAAGGGAGGTCTTTGATGTGAGGGGTGACTGTGATGCCATAACTCTGTGTGTGTCTGTGTGTGTGTGTTTGTACGTCTCAGTGTCTGTGTGGGTTGGTATTTCCCACACAGGACAGCATTTCTCGGGTGTTGATCTGGTTTAGCTACCTCACGGTGCAAGCTGGGTGCTGTCGTCATCGGGTTTCGTTTTGGGGATGGGGTGGGGAGTTTGTGTTTTCAGTTTTTTCTTCTCTTAATTATTGTTACAGTTTTGACACTTGAATTTGTCCTGGGGACATGTGGCCTCACCCCCACCTTGCTGCATGTCTGAGCCGCCTCTCATGTCCCCCCTCCATGCGTCCTCCTGGGCAGCACAGTAGGACCAGCATCCTGCTCTCCCCTGTGCTCCCAGCTCTCACCTCTGTAGTAGGATCCCCCAGCTGAGTCACAACACTGAGATTTTGCTCCCGTTGCTGGTGGGATGCTTGGACTGAGGCTCGGCATTGTTGCCGTTAGTTTTTAGCTTGATTTGCAGCCTGGAAGTGGTCACTCTTGTCCCTTTAAAGGGTGGAAAGAGACCTCTGAATGGCTCAGCTCAACCGGTGTTCCTGCCCCTGCTCTCACAGATAGTCTTTGTGGATGTAGTGAAGCCCTTCTTGTCTGGGAAATGTCCATGCAAAGCACATCACTGGAATGGGCTGGTCCTAGTTTCCAGAGCCTGCTGTAATTTGGTGGCAGCCTGGAGCAGAAGGGAACTGGTGCTGTAATAGCCTCTGTGCAGGGTGGGGGCAGTCTGTGAGAGAAATTGATTCTCATGTGTGATGTTTGATTTTTTTTTTTTTTTTTTTCACCCCCAAAACATAGTTGAATCTAGATCCTGTCCCACGCACTAAACATAAACCAGGATGACCCTGGAGCCCCCAGACTAACCCCTATTTGGGGCAGGATAAGGCCTGCAGGATAAGTGTCTGCTCGCCTGGCACAATGGGGTTGGGGAAGGGGCTCGCACCTCTGAGCCACACTGTCAGTTTTGGGGGGGGTGGGACAGGTTCCCCCAAACACTAAAGCACAAGGTCCCAACATGCAGGTGGTCTAGCATGTGTAGCCCCTTGGACGCTGGTCCTTCAGAGTACGGCTGTGGACAACCCTGGTGGCGGTGGGGCTGGGGGTGATGGTGGGGGCTGTGTGCCTGCCTGGGGAAGCAGGTGAGCTGTTTCGTCCTTTTGCGCTGTGCTGAGGTGCTCCCCTGGCGCTCGGGGCTTGCACGGCTGCATAGCTTAAGTCCCTTTTTGTGGTCCCTGAGCCCCTCTGCCAGTCCCTCCATTGCAGGGACAGTTTGGAGCTGCCTTCACACCATGCACCTCATTTTGCTTTGCCCCTGGGTGCCTTGGTTTGTGCCAAGGGTATGATGGTACCTGCAGACCAGGGAGGTCCTTCCCTTCCTCAAATCACAGGGTGCTGCTTTTGTCCCTGGGCCCTGCCTCTTGCTCCGTGGGTCTTCTCCCTCCAGCACACAGGGGCCAGCTCCAGCCTCTGCTGAGGGTGTAGTGCTGGCCTAGCGCTGAGCTTTGCACATGAGGGGTGGAGATGACTCAGGACCCCAAAAGTACTGGGCCCCTGAACCACTGTGAGCCCCCCCAGGGTGCCTGGGCACTGCCCTCTCCCTGGCACCCACAGCTCTTATAGCACAAAAGGACAGGTGGTGGTGCAGCTCCCAGTCCAGCCAGCTGTGAGCAGCTGGAGCACCAGGGTTCTGTCCTCCCCCAGTACCTCCCAGCACAGCTTTTTTGGGGTCTTAGATGCTGCCTCCTGCCTTGGTACTGCAGAACCAGTGCCTGCTCCCTAGGGTGCTCTCTCACTGCCCCTGTCCCAGTCCTTCTGTCCTGTGCTGGATGGGGTCCAGGTACGACCCCTGCAGAGCACAGGGCTCCTGCTTGCTTTTCAGCAGGCTTACTGGAGCTTTGCTTCATCCTGCGGGCTGCCTGCCCTCCGCAGCCCTCTTCACCCTCCTGGGGAGGGAAGGGGATCCCTGACCCCTCCACCTGCTGCATGGTGCTCCAGCTGTAACTGGGAGGGAGCCCTGCACAGCCCTGACTCCCCAGGCCCTGACCTGGCCTCCTGAGCCTCACCCCCAGAAAAGCACAGCCCTGCACCTTCCTCCTGCCCCAGGGGCTTGTCCCCTCATCCATAACAGCTCTGTCCCTGGTACCTGCTAGCTGTCTGCATCCCCCAGGTCCTGGGACCACCCAGTACCCTCTGGTCCAGCCCTGCACCAGGGCTCGGGCAGCTGCAGCGTCATGTCGCCTGCTCCATCACCCCTTCCCGCTGCACAAGCGTCGCAAATAGCAGGTGCCTTTTCTTGCTTGGAGCTGTTTTCTAGAGGCCAACTCTTCTGAAGGCTTTTTTTTTTTTTTTCTCTCTGCTGAGTCGTGCGGCCCAACCCAGCGGTCTGGGTTTGTCAGAGGACAAGGTGTGTACATATATTTTATACCTCGATGTGTTCCTGTAAATAGTGTAAGTTATTTCGGTCTCATGATGTACATGGTTTTTCAATGGCTGTGTTTGTTCCTTGCCTTTTTGTCTTCACAAATAAAATGTACGGAGATGAAGTGACAGAGCAGAGATGACTTTGAAGAGGGAACAAGCACAGCCAGGAACTGCCCCTCCCGCCCTGATGAACCTGGCAAAGGGGCTGGAGGAAAGGCTGGGAGACCTGATGCTGCGTGTAGTGAGAAGGTGACCGGCGTCCTTACAGGCACCGGGTCCTCGGGCAGGGCAGATGTGATGGCCCTGGGGGAACTTAAGGGGCCGAGGTGGAGGAATCACAGACCCAGCCGGGCTGGCTCTGCCCCTCTCCTGGCGAGGAGGAGGAGGGGAGAAAGGCGTCCAACCGGGCAGTCTCAAGCCAGAACCAACCCCCGCAGAAATCAGAGCATCCCAACCCGGCAGCATCGCATCACACACCCACACACATCCCCACCCCGAGGGGTCCCCAGGTCCCCCGGCTGGCAGGGCCCTGGGGCTGCCAGAAGGCGCTGTGGGGCAGGGGCTCTGTCGCCTCCTGCCCTCGGTGGTTGCCCACACGCCTGCCCGGTCGCACGCCCCTCGGCTCTCCTGGGGCTGGGAGTCTTCGGGGACAAGGACTCCCTGCGGTCGCCAGGCGTCCGCCCCTGCCGTGCTGAGGGGCGCGGTGGCCTTGGGAACAGCCAGCAGGTGGCAGCGCCGGCTGCGTGACAGGGGAGCCCGGGGCTGGGCAGAGCTGCTGGAGTTGGGTGCAGGGGGGAACCCCCGCCCCGGGCTGCGCCGTGGGGGACGCTGGGGTGGGGGATGCAGGTGTGTGGGTGGGGTGTGACCCCGGTGCCAGCGTGTGGTGCCCGCTGAGCGCCCAGAGGTGACCGGTGGTGGCACCCACCCGTGCCCCCCCCCAGACGCTGGGCTGCCAACCTGCCCCAACCCCAGCTGCTGCAGGGCGGTGAGGGGGGCAGCGAACTGTACCCCCAACTCAGCAGGGCAGGGCCTCAGCCCCAGCAACCTCCACTTTCTCTTTCCCAGCTAGCCTGCACTGGTTAAACTGGTCGGACAGAGCCGCTGAGCGGGGAGCCGCCAGCCACAGGCTGTGCCCGCACCGACCACCCCAAACGCACATGGGGCACCCCACACCCCGCTGCTGCCACAGAGTGGGAGCTGGGGACCCTTCCCCGGCCCCGGGCTCAAAACACGCCTCGCACTGCTCATCCCCAGAGCGGTGGCGGTCCAGCCCGAACGGTGTCTCTAGACGGCTGCTGGTGCCCAGAGCCATACCAGTGCCAGAACTGTGTCCTGTGTCACCCTCTGCCTGTGCCATGGCTTGTCTCGATGAGATGCTCGGTACCCACAGCCACACCACGGTGCTGCCAGGGCAAACAGGATCTGTGGGGCAATAAATGTGGGGGTATCATGGGCCAAATTACTCCTGGCAGGGCAGGTGACATCAGTAACATCCCCCTCCCACCTGGTGTCCCAGCCGCTCTCTGCACCACAGACACCTTTTCTTGCTGGCCCTCGTGTCACCAACTCACTCCAAACTCATGACCACCTCTTGTCTTTGCAGCAAGACACCAAGCCTGGGCTGGCAGCACCCAGTGCCGTGCTTCCCACATGCCTGAAAGTGCCCTGGGAGCTTGGACCAGCAGCAAGGGGAGAGCAGGGACACATCCCTGGGAGTCACTGGCTCTGGTAATGAGATTGTGGCAGCCTTCTGCCACCCATCCTCAGGCTCAAAGAGTTGCCCTGAGCTCATCAGTGCTGTGGCTCCTCCCCAGCAGTGGAGGGTACCATGGACGCCATCCAGCAGTTTGCTGGTGTCCTGTGGCTCTGGGGAGGGCATGCAGACATCCCAGGAGAGGCTTGTGCTCTCCCATGCTCCCAGCACAGTGTCTCAGCATCCTTAGGGAGTGATCTTCTCCCCACAGACTATTAGAGGGCCTGGGCTGTGGCACATTGGTCGGGCAGATGGGCAGGAAGGTCTGTTTCTCCAGGTCAGTAAAGCTGGAGGGTGCCTGCAGGGTGTTGGGGAGGATTGCTCAGGTTTGCTGGCCTCCTGGCTCTCAAGCACAAGGGGAAGGAAGGGGGCAGGCTGGGTCCCAGGAGAACCTGGAGGGCTCCCAGCATGTCAGGCACACGTAACGGGCTGGGGGGTGTCACCCACTGAGCGCACCTCTCCCATTGGTAGTGTAGCCGGGTGCATGGACTGAACATGGCACTTCCCCAGCATCTGCTGTGCGTCTGCAGAGAAGGGAGACCTGGGAAAGGGGATGCTCAATGTGGTTCATGACACAGAGCCCCATCAGGCACCCAATCAAATCCCCCGGGGTGAAGGAGAGCCATGGGTGGGCTGGGCAGGACATAGAGAGGAGACTCCTAAATGCTACGTGTCCTCCCCATCATCTCTTGGCTTGTGGCCCAGGGTACAGCGCAGAGCTGTCATGTCCCACTCTGCTCCGGAGATATCTGCATTTCAGCAGTGAGTGGAAAAAGCTTCCCCAGGGGCAGATTTCTAACCACAAGCCCTGGAAGCCCAGCCAGGTGACCACAGTGGAGCTCTGGGCTCAGCACCCACCTTGAACACGGGCTTAAGGCTCTGTGCCTGCCCAGCACCAGTGTTTTCCCAGGTGGGCTTGGCTTGCCCCTTGACAGCAGTGGCAGGGGCCGCTGCCGGGTGTCCCTGTGAGCTGTGGGGTGCTGTGCCCAGGACACAAAAGGGCCTGGCAGCACCCAGCACTTGTGACTGTGCCACGGAGGAATGAAGCTGGGGCAGGTGATCAGCTAGCGTGACCCAGTGCCTCCTGGCTGGCACGCTGGCCCTGCCTGCCCTGGGGCCACAGCATGGCATGGCATGCCAGGGTGACGTGGCAAGGGGGATGGGGCACACAGCCACCCTGCCCTTGCTGGCCCATGGTCCAAGGTAGAGCATCCATGTTAGCCATAGTCTGTCACCACCTTGTTACATGAGATGATTTGTCGCCAGGCACTAGTTTGATGTGACAGGGACCTAGAGGTGACTGTGTGATGCCAGGGTCTGCCCTGTTCACACAGTGCCCTGCGTTTGTGCCAGCCCATGTGTGGCATGGATGTGGCTGGCTTGGCAAAGTACCAGCACTGGGTAAATGGGTGCCAAGTTGTTGGCTTGGACTGGCCTGGGGCCCCTCTGCCAGCACAGGGCTAAAATCAGCAGGAACATATCCAGACAGGGTCCCAAGCACCCCTGCCCAAGAGCCAGAGGGGCAAGAGCCACCAGAAGGTAATTCCTCAAATGCATCCCACAGCCCTGCCTTGCCCCTTGCCCCTGTGCCAGGCGCTTGTGAAATGCCAGGGAATGGGCCATCACAGCTCTGCAGCCTGTCCCAGACGACCCCCCAGGCAAAAATCCACCCATGCCAACAGAGAGCAGCAACACTCGGGCACCTCCTTGTCCTCTGTTCCATCCCTGCCTGAGTCCCGTTCCCAGCATCTGCCCAGCTTGGCCAGCGGGTCCTTCCTCCCGCCCTTGGAGAAGCTGCGCCTGTGCCAGACCAGGGAGTGACTGAGCCTGCGCTCCAGCCGTGGCCAAGGCACCCATGCAAGCACCCGCTGGCTGCCGGGGCTGGCCTGCCCTCCTAAGCAAGGGGGATGCCACATACGGCCGGGTGGGTGCCCAGGGCAGCGTTCCCGGCCCCTTTGCCGAGGGCAGAGCCCTGGGGACGGATAAGCAGCCCCCGGGGCTCGCTCCGGCCCCGCTGGGTGTGTTTGCTTGGCAGCGGGAGGAGAGTGAACCTGCTGCTGCGAGCAAACAAACACAACCTGGGCAAACGGCGGGGAAGAAAACACCCCGCGGAGCCGGTGTGGGTGAAACTGTGGGCACCGGCCGGGCAAGGGCTCTGACAATGATTAAACTGGCCAACCCAGATTTCCCGGCAAGGCAGCGCTGGGCTGGGGCCCGGTGGTTCATATTATGCAAATCACCTGGATCTGGGAGCATGAACGTTTCGGGCTGGAATTCCCCTCGGGCCGCCAGATCGCGTTACGCCGCCCTCGCTATAAAAGCGGCGGCGGGGCAGGGCTGGCCCATCGGCCCCAGCCTCCCCGGGCCCAGGAGCGGCGGCTGCCGGCCGGGCAGGGCGCTCCGTCTCCCCTCGCCGCTCTCTGGATTAGCCGCTCCCCCTGGGACTGCCACCGCGGAAGGTACCCAAGCTTTTTCGTCCGGGGCCTGTTGACGGCCCCCGGCCCAGGACGGCCGCTTTGCTCCCCCCGCCCGCGCATCTTTGCGCTCCCCGGCGGATGCGCTTGGCCCTTTCTCGCCGCTCGCCTGTTCTGCCACCGAAGCTGCCAGCCCTTTGGGGGGGCCCCAGCGAGGTCTGGAGGGCCCCCCAGGTTTTGTCAAGCGAACGGCAAGATTTGGCTCTTCTGCGAGGGCCAGGCAGGGGCTTGGCCCCCTCCCGCCTGCAGAGTGACTGGGATGCGCTTCTTGCGACTGGTGGAGAGGACCGGAGCTGCCGGCCCCGGCGGGCAGAGGGGCAGCGGGGCTGCGCCGGGCCCGGCCCTGCTGCGGGGCTGGGGGAGCGCTCGACGGCTGAGACCCCCGCAGCGCCCGTCCCCACGGAGGGGCCCTTCCCTGCCAGCCACCTGCCCGCCGCCCCTCCGCGCCGGCCGCCACCGGCGGGGCCAGGCCGCTGGGGACGGGCCCTCCCGCACGCAGGGGCCACGCCGTGTCCCCGGGTGGCGCCAGCCCAGCCTCCCTCGCTCCCGGCCCCCGGGGCGGCGGTGAGTCAGGCCCCAGCCCCGGCCGGCGGGCGCTGGGCGGGTGTTTCTGCAGAAGTGACCCGAGAGGGGACGGAGGGTGGCGGGAGGGAGCGCCCGGCCCCACCCAGCCCGGCCCCGGGAGCGCTGCGGGATAAAGTGTCCCCCCGCGCTGCCTCCACGGGGCCAGGGCTCACTGTCGTCTCTTGGCACAGAGCGTGATGGCGGGATCTTGTGAGATCAGCAACATCTTCTCTAACTACATCAGCGCCATGTACCAGCCAGAGGAGGTGCAGCCGCCCCTGGACGTGCTGGGACACCTTGGGGACGACGGCACCCTGGGGCTGAGCCTCCCCACCAGCCAGCCCCCGGCCCAGGGCACAGGTAGGACTGGGGGAGCTGGTGGCTGCACAGGGGAGGCAGCACGCAAGGCAGCACGCAAGGCAGCAGCAAGGCAGTGCAGCTGGCTTGGAAGAGCGTTGTGAGGTCCTGGCCCCACCTGGGGCAGGTCAACAGCTTGCACCAGGCCTCAGTGTCCCCAGGGGTGTGTTGGGTACAGTGTTGCTGGAGTAGACCCTGGGTGGCACAAGGCTTGGCTGCTTGGAGCATATCAGATGTGTACGTGGAAAGAGGGACTCACTGGTCTCCTCCCTGAGCACATCCCAGGGGGCGGGCTGCCAGGGCTTATCAGGAGAGTGGTGTGGAAGTGCAGTCCTGGCACCGAGGGTCCCGCTCCACTGGTGGAACCATCACGGGGTGGCCCTGCGGGAGGCATGGGGAACACACCAGCAGGGTGGATCCCAGGTTGGATGGGACAAATGGCACCGAAACCAGCGTGGGAGGGGAGGCATCAGGTCGTTGCTGTACCCCAGGACAGGAGCAGGGCAGAGCGAGGCCAGTGACTTGGGAGCAGGCACTAAGCCTGGTAGTCCCATAACCCTCCAAGCCGAGGGCCCTGTGTGATCGCCATGGAACTGGACCTGGTGCCCAACTGCACCCAGCGCTGGCACACCCTGAGCCCCGCTCTCTGTCCCTTGCAGACAAGCCGGAGTGGTTCAGTGAGCTCCCGTACTTCTGGACCAAGGTGCAGGTGCTGGAGTGGATCAGCTATCACGTGGAGAAGAACAAGTATGATGCCAGCGCCATCGACTTCTCCTGCTGCAACATGGATGGGCACACGCTCTGCCACTGCACCAGAGACCAGATGCGCCTCATCTTTGGGCCCTTGGGGGACGAGCTCTACGACCGCCTGCACGAGATCAGTGAGTGTCCCAACGTCCCCTCCTTCCCCAGGCCTGGCAGCTTGAAGCATGAGGCTGAGAACTGCCCCCTCCACCAGCCCAGGACCTGCTGCTTCCCAGGCAGGAGGGCTGCCTGGTGAATGCTGCACTCGGGAGGCTGCACAGGGGGACATGGGGGCACAGACCAGAGCCTAGGCAGGGCTGGGCTCAGCTCCCAGTATACACTGTTCCCTTCCATACCAAATAGGCGTCGCTAACCCCAGTCCCCCCACCCCTGCAGCCTCCGATGAGCTGAACTGGATCATTGACTTGCTGGAAAAAGAGGATGTGACTTCCCAAGAGACCTCCCTGGACTCCAGCCACCTGGGTAAGAGAGGGGCCCTGGCCAAGCCTTTTCCCCATGGATGAAGTGCTGGTGCAGGCAGACCTGAGCCCTTCTTCCCATCTCTGCCCCTTCCAGAGCTGGGAAATCCCTGTGCCAAGGACTCCTTGGAGGACATGAAGCCCACACACCCTTTCCTATCCACAGACTTCACCTACTTGCCTGCTGCCGTGTCCCCAGGCAGCTCCGATATCTCAGGTCAGTATTTTGCCCTGCAAAAAGCTCCCTCTGCTTGTACTGATCTGGGAGATCAGTGGGGAACTGCCCCACTGCCAAGGGGCCTGGGGTGGGGGGAAGCGGGGAAGATCCCAGGGGGACACATCTCCAGACACCAGCAGCTGGTGGTCTGAGCCCTGTTCCTTTGCCTCTCAGGGCCTGTGATGTCCCACAGCCCCAACTCTCAGGACTCCGGTGGAAGTGACCTTGACCTCGACCCTGTGGAAGCAAAGCTGTTCCCTGATGGTGAGTTGTTTGCTTCCCACGGGGAGCTGGGAGACGAGGGCTGGCTCCTGGGGACTTCCAGCAGCTGCAGAGAACATCCCATCTGGCAGTGGTGTAGGGACAACACCTGAACATCCATCCCCACACTGGGAAGGAGGGAGGGGACTGGTTTTCTGTGCGCTATGGGTCTGTTTCTCCATGTTGAGCATGGTGATGGTGGAGGCTCTGGGGCAGAGCTGGGGTAGCGAGGGCAGCAGTGAGCTTGGTGGCAAGGGGTAGGTGGTGGCGGCTGCGTGAGGGCTGCAGCCAGAGATCCTGGGCACTGGAAGCTGTGTCCAGTATTGATCCCAGCTGGTGATGATACTGGGGACATTGGGAGTGCAAGGAAGCAGTAAGGTTTGGGGAACAAACAGCGTGCTGCCCTAAGCGTGGTGGCATGGATGAGGGTGGGACAAGGCTGGAGGGAATGGGGAGACCCTGCTTTCAGGGGATGGTTCCCTGGTACCTGGGCCTGAAAAGAGGGCGCAGCCCCTGATCTCTCCCCCTGCCCCAACCAGCTCTCTCCTGATTTCTCCTGCTCCTCCTGGGGAGGGCATCTCTGTGCCCAGGAAAGGGGGACCTGACACGCAGCAGGCTCTGCACAGCATGACATGTCCCCTTATCTGTGTGCACAGATGGCTTTGCAGGGAGCAAGAAAGGGGACAGCAAACATGGCAAGCGGAAACGGGGACGGCCCCGAAAACTCGGCAAGGAGAGCAGAGACTGCCTGGAGAGCCGGAAGAGCAAGCACTGTACGTGGACCCTCCAGCCTGGGAGCGGGGACTGCCTCCCCTGAGCTTGGCTCCGTGGGGGGAGATGGGAGGAAGGGCCATGTCTGCTGGCCATGCCCCTTGGCAGGGGGCTTTAGGGAGATCCAAAGTGCAGGGACCTGCAGGATCTTTCCTGCTACAAAGCTTGTTCTCCTCTTCCAGCCCCGAGAGGTACCCACCTGTGGGAGTTCATCCGGGACATCCTGATCCACCCTGAGCTGAATGAGGGGCTGATGAAGTGGGAGGACCGGCGCGAGGGCGTCTTCAAGTTCCTGCGCTCAGAGGCAGTGGCTCAGCTCTGGGGCCAAAAGAAGAAAAACAGCAGCATGACCTACGAAAAGCTGAGCCGAGCCATGCGGTGAGTGCCCTCCCCTGTCCCCAGAGGGGGACCTGCCCCACGGGGCTGGGTCAGACCCACCAGGGCTCAGCCTTGATCCACCACAGCAGCTCCCCAGCATGCAGGGCTGCATCCAGAGCCCTGATTCCACCTCCATCTCCTCCAGATACTACTACAAACGAGAGATCCTGGAGAGAGTTGATGGCCGACGACTGGTGTACAAGTTTGGGAAGAACTCCAGCGGCTGGAAGGAGGAGGAGGTGCTCAACAGGAACAAGGAGCTGTAGGAGTCCTGGTTGAGCCGGGGTCTGACAAGCCCCTTGGGGACAGCCCCGAGCTGGACTCCTTGGCAGGAAGCTTTGCCTGCAGCCATATCTGGAAGCTGCTGCCCTGTGCAGCGTGTGAAACTCCGACCCGAGCATGGGCACGCTCATGTGTGCTGGTGACTTCCAGCACTGAAGTGTTTAAAGCTAATATTTTGGCTCCAGTAGGTTGTTGTAAACCGTTATTTCCCTTGCTGGATTCGTACCTCTGACTCGAGTCACAGCGACTTTGGCTGTTTCAAAGCCTGGACAAATGCAAAGGGGAAGAGAAGTTCAAGTGGCAGCTGGCACTGCAGTGAGAACCCAGCAGGTCTCCTGCTGTCACCCACCCCCTGCCCAGGCAGAGGGGCAGCACCACCGTCTCACCGTGGTCAGACTTTGTCCCAGCTACGGGATCCTCCCCCATCACTGCTTGCACTGTGCTGAAGGCGCCCACCATCCTGTTTGCTCCGCGTGGGATGGGTGAGGCCTCTCAAGTGCAGCAGCTTCTCAGTGTGGCACCTGCTAAGAGAAGATGGGAACGTTGTGGAGCTTTACCTGGCGCCAGAGAGCCCTCAGCAGGGAGAGGACTGGGGACAGCAGGGCCTCTGCATTTCCACCCCAGCTGCCTGTATCTGGAAACAGGCCTTTTCCCCCAAAGTAGCTTCTAATTTATGTAAGAGAAAAAAAAAAAGCACAGAATGAATGTACAGATATATTTTTTCATGAGTAAGATGTTCCCATGTGCGAGTGTGCATTGTAGCGCACGCATGTGTCTTGTGGTAGGTGGTGATGCTCAGCTGGTCTGAAGTGATGTCACGGGGGCACAGACTGGCTCTGTGTCAGCCACAGGAGGGGGATGCCAGCCCAGCCAGGCACTCAGCAGGTGCATGGGGGTTCCTCCTTTTCAGATGGGAACATGAGAGGAATAAATTGTTGTTTTGTTGGGTTTTTTGTACCTCTGTCATTTTGCTTGTTTTTCTTAAAGACAGGGTGGAGGTCAGATTCGTGTTACATGGGATGTCCCATTGTGTGAACTCTGTCTGCCACCACCCCTCCTGCCTAGACTTGCCTGATCACCCTGGTTTCAGGGTCACCAGGGTTTCGGAGTCTTCCTTAGGATGAGGTGATCTGCTTGTCTCTGGGCTGGTGGGAGGGAGGTCTGGAGGCCTTGTCTCAAAGCCAGCCATGCAGGGGCATCTTACACCCGCTTTGCATCCTCAGCCCTTCTGAGGACACTCCAGAAATTCAGCCCTAGCATCTGCCTTTGCAGGAGGGCTTTCCAGAGCCGTCTGCTGTGGTCTCGGGGCAGGGGGGGGGGCGGGGTGTGTGTCTCTCTCAGCTCCCTCTGCATTAAAGTCCCCAGCCTGGCTGGGGGTCACAGGCTGTAGCAGGACTTCCAGCCCCTCTCTGGCCATTGCTCTCTTCTGAGGCATGAAGGGACACAAAGAAGCAGCACAGGCACTGCAATGTATTTAAGGCTTGCTCATCTTCCAGTCTGGCTCTTTGGGAGCCTCTCCTAGGACCTGGGTGCCTCTCAAGAACCACATATTCAGGAGGGGGGACTGCTAAGGCCAACACACCATCTGCCCCTTCTTGTTCAATGGCCACATCAGCCTTCCCCAGGTAGCCCAGCCATGAGGAGGCTGGGACAGTGCCCCAAGCCTGCTGGGAGGATCTCTCTGCCCCACAGGATATGTCTGTGGGGCAGCAAGAAGGAATTCATGGGGTTGTAGGCCAGCCAGGTTCTCAGATGTGTTCCTGCCACAAACTTGATGGTCCATGCATCGCTCCTGGCTGGTGTGCATTGCCTGCATTTCATGACGAGTCTTTCTGAATACTGCTGGGCACCAGAGGGTCTTGTTGCTACTCTAAAACCTCTTGCTAGTGCACAGGACCTTGCTGAATGTGAGCATGCAGGGGATAGCACAGCTCAGCTCCTGTTCACCCTCAAAGGGAAAGGCCCTGAGACTCCTCCTCTGAGCTTGGAGCTTGACCAGGTCTGGCAAAAGCAATGCCACATCCTTCTGAATGGTTTCAGCCAGTGCCTGTAGTGACTAAGGAGGGAAGCCAGCTGGCCAGTGAGGGGGTGAGGGGAGGTTTTCGGATGTCCTAAGGAGTAACGGTGCCTTGCAAAGCCTGAGATGACTTTTTGGCAGGACCACCCAGCCATTGTTCCCTGACTGCCCTTCATTACTGCTGGAGAGGTGGTACAGTTAAAAATCACCCATCCCACACTTGCAAGAGTGTGACCTGATGCAAAAGAGTGAGAAATAAGTCCTTCAAAGCAAGGTCTGGCATGGAACACCTGTGCTGTCTCCCCTCAGCTGTCCTGGCTGCAGCAGTAGGAACTGTCCCCAGTCTGCTTGAGAGTGAGGCTTCCCCGCTGCTGAGCCCCTGTGCTGCCGGGGGGAGCCTGGGCCCCTGCTTCACCAGGATGTGGATAACAGGAGATGGGTCCAAGGGCTGGGGGAACCACAGACCCTGCTGCAAGTCTCCCATTTCACTTTCAAACTCCTGATGGCTGTGGCCCTGGGCACCCTACTTCTCTGCTGGCAGCCCCCAGGCTGTGGGCTCAGTGGCAGCTGAAGGACCTCCTGGAGATGCTGCAGTGGCATGGAGGGCAGGGCCCACCTGCTCTGCCAGGGGCAGAAGGTGCCCATGGACCTGGTCTGATCTCTTTTGTGTGGGTTCAACTGCTGTTTACGTTAAGAATTGTCCTGCTGGTGCAGCTGGGATGCCTGGTCTACTGTGGCCGTACCATGCCCGCTCTTGCAATTCACCAGTGGGGTCTGCAGTCATCCAAAATCCCAGGGATGACAAAATCTGATGAAAGACTTTCATCCCTTGTCTTCTAGCGTGCTGGGCTGAAGTTGTACTGCTCCCAGATCCACATGCTGAGATGAGGCCATCAAGGTTGCCCTGTGGTGCAAGAAGAGGTCCCAGTCCCTGGGTGTGAACCAGGAGCCAGTCCGTGGTCTGGGTTGCAGCCAGACTTCCGTCACGTTCCTTGCGCAACCTTCCCCAGGGAACAGGTTTTCCCAGCTGGCGTCTGCTGGCTCCAGCAAGCGGAGGGTGCTCCAGGCCCATCCCTGACCTCCCAGAGCTGCTGCAAGGAGCAGGCTGGACAGGGTATGGGCGGAACAACGCCTACATGCTCAGGCGGCCCACGCAAGTGACATGGGCGCAAGGGGGCCGGGGTGGTGCTTGGTGGCAATCAGCACGTTTGGGGAGAGGACAGGCAAGCAGGGCAAGCCCAGCCCCAGGCCAGGTCTCCCAGGAGCCGTCTGTGCTCCTGGCTGCTGTCCCTCTGAGTTTGGGGTTGTGGGCGAGGTGTTTATTCTCCGTCAATAGATAACCCTGGCAGGTTGGCAGGGAGAGGGGAGCACTTTGTCACGCAGCCGGCTGCCCTGCCAAGCGCACTTTGTTTGCTCATGCAATTTCATTTCTTTCTCGCTGCGGTTTGTGTTACCTAACTGGCCAGGGACAATGTTTAACCAGCTCTAGCAGCAGCAGGGAACCTGTCTGCTTCGCCTCCTGTGCCCCCAGTGCTCCCACTGCCTGGCACCGCCACCCCACTGCCATCGCCAAGCAGGGGGGCACGCCAGGTGGGAGGCTTGGGGCAGAGGTGGGGGGGGCCGTAGCCCCCTCAGCTGTATAGACACCATGTGCCAGAGGAGAAAGAAGCATGGGTGCATGGGCACGGGCTGGGGGACCAGATCCTACAGCCTCCTGTGAAGTCTGCGTGGGTCTGTGGAGCGAAGAGCCAGGGAGGACAGGAGGAGGGCAAGCAAGGCCAGACACACACACGTGCACACCCCACCACACATGCATACACCAGCACACACTCACAATAACCCCTACAGTGACCTCCAGGCCTGCATTGAGCCAACCCAGTAGAGCCTCCCAGCACGTTGGCATGAAAAAGGGATGATTTATTTGTTTTCTTAATCTCCCTGGAGGTGCCTGGGTTTTATGGCTGTGGCAAACCACGGCAGAAAATGGAGAAAAAGAGGATTTTCCTCCAAAACAACCTCCCCTCACACATTTACACTGGGGTCTGCTGAGGGACCTTTCCCACCAGGTAGTCCCAGGTTGAACATGTTTCTGGCACACAGTTCCCATGGGAATATCTTGGTCGCCCTTCAGGTTTGAGCGTTAAAGTTGCTTTTCTCTCCACCAAGACCCTCCAAAGGGACACAGGGGCCATTGCTGAGCCCTGATCCAAATTAGGGAAGAAAAGAGCAGTTTGCCTTGGCCAGCCTGGGACTTGTGGACCCAAAGTAGGCTACTGTGGCTGAAATGGAGCAACTGGGAGCAGTGAAATGGGGTGAGGGGAGAGGTTTCGGCTGGGCCAGCAAGAAGGTGTCCAATATCCCACATGCCAGACCATGAACTGCCCCTGAGCACAACGACATGACCTGATTTTCCAGCTGAGCCAGGCTGTGGCCTTCCTTGCAGTGGATCAGGGCGGACAGGAATGTGGTGGGAATGGGGGCAGCCTGTGGGAGGCAGAGACCAACTCTCTGGGACCCCCTGCTCTCCTTCCCACACCCACTGTCTTTTCTTCAAGGTCCCTGCAGTCCCTACTGGCTTTCACCCTTTCTTACCCTCCTGCCTCTGGCTCAGCATGATCAGGGAGCAGGACTGAACCCCATACTGGGGGTGTGGGGTCCCGGCTGCCTTCCCATTGCCACGTGCAAGGGACAGCCCAGTAGCACAAGAACGGAGACTGGCCCCAACTCCACAGAGAGGGCAGGAGGAGACAGCCTAGGTCTGAAGCCAAGGTGGCACCTGAGCCATAAGGAATGTTGGCTCAAAATACCCAGTGTCTTCTTTCCTCAGGGGAAACATTTCTTTGCTGGGGCACTTCTTTGGTGTGTTTCTCTTGAGACTACCTGGTCCAGGTGGGAATCAGCCCTTCAGAATCTGGCACACGCCTGCTGAAAGAAAGAAACGTGTGTAAATTGTTTGGTCTGGTCCTCCTAAAAACATCCATGGGGGGAAAAGTCTTGGAAGCCTGTGGGAGATGTTTACTGCAGCTGGACTTCTGCAGCTGTGACAAGAAACCCTCTCGTGACTGGATTTCACCTGGCATGACCCTTGCTAGTCCCTGACTAGCCCTGGGCTTGCTTCATGCCACCCAGACTAATATCTCCCAGTTTTCAGGACTGTCTGTACCTGAAGGAGGTATGAAGGATTCGTCATGAACAGAAACAGGCTCCAAAGTATCTGGACTCTACCTTGTTAGAGAGCGAAAATGTCAAGCAGTTTGGGCTGCCCAACTGTTTTGAGTGCTTTTCCAGTGGTGGGCCAGATCAATGATCAGCTGGCATAAATATGCCTGGAGAAGCATTCTCCTGATGGGCCACTCCATCCGCATAGAACCATAGAATCGGTTAGGTTGGAAAAGACCTTTAAGGTCATCAAGTCAAGCCATTAACCCAGCACTGCCAAGTCTGTCACTAAAACACGTGCCTAAGCACCACATCTACACATCTTTTAAATACCTCCAGGGATGGTGACTCAACCATTTCCCTGGGCAGCCTGGTCCAATACTTGACAGCTCTTTCAGTGAAGAAATTTTTCCTAATCTCCAATCTAAACCTCCCCTGGCACAACTTGAGGACATTTCCTCTTGTCCTGTTACTTGTAACTTGGGAGAAGAGACTGATCCCCACCTCACCACAACCTCCTTTCAGGTAGCTGTAGAGAGTGATGAGGTCTCCCCTCAGCCTCTTCTTCTCCAGACTAAACAGCCCCAGTTCCCTCAGCTGCTTCTCACAGGACTTGTGCTCCAGACCCTTCACCAGCTTCGCTGCCCTTCCTGGGAGCAGCCGAGGTTAGTGCCCAGGGATGACAGGGCACGGCAGCCACCATTGCAAGAGGGGCTGTCCTCTGGGGACAGACACCCACTGAACTGGGGACTAGGTACACCTCGGGGACCAAGGGCACCGCAAGGGAGGGGATCTTCCTGCTGCTCGACGTGGGGAGTGAAGGGTGCGGGGCAGGTTGCACAGCCACGGGTTGCAGCCGTGGGAGGGGTCTCATGGATGGAGCTTTAGGGGCTGTGCTGGGGTGGGAAGGCAAATGCTGCTGAGGGACATGCTGTAAGGGATGGGGGTGTTATATACCTGCACTTCTGGAAGCTGAATTATTTGAGGGGCAGATTGTTGCTCAGGTGGGATATGGAGGGCAGTTATTGCCCAGAGGCTCCGTATCACACAGGAGCTGGGAAGGATGGTGCTGCCAGGGGTTTGTAGGCACCCACGGCAGGCTCAAACCCAGCCCAGTTTCAGGGCTGGGCTGGCATGCCTGAGGCTGGGCAGGCCCCCCAGGGCTGCGTCCTTCTTCCCGGGGTAACAGCAGTTACCCGGGCTCCCAGACAACGCTCCCGCTGCCTTGAAGCCCAACAGTTTCTTTGATAATTGCTTGCAGAAGTAGCTGCCCCGGGGGTGTCTGCCTCATCCGGGAGAGCTCCCTGCCGATGGTAACTCACTTGTTAAAACCGTGGGCTGTTTGGTTGTTAAAGAGAGCGGCTGTTCCTGCTGTAGGAGCGGGGAAGCCGCTGCAGTGTCTGCCTGGAACCAGAGCGAGCAGGCAGCCAGCGGGCATGGGCACCCCAGGGCACAGGGGTAACACCCTGGGGCACGCCACACGCTTCAGCCTGCCCGTGCCCATCTTCCCCTTTCCCTGTGGTCAGCCCTGCATTCAAGCTTCTGCATCCTACCCAGCCCTTGCCTCCAGCCAGAGCTCCTAGGATTCTGTACTAGGAGGTCCTCTGCTTGCCACTCTGGCATGCCAGCCCATCCAGGATAGGGCTGGAGGGTTCAGGCTCCCCAGAAATCTGGCTCCTGGTTGCCCCCACGGCGATTCAGCACCAGGCATTTTTCCCGCAGCCTGGGTGCAAAGCAGAAGCTGGCTGATCACCCATGAGGAGGGACTGCGCCAGCCCCATCCGTCCTGCGCTGTGCTTGCAGCTTCTCTGGGACCAGGGCTCTGCACGTGGCTTGGCCTTGCTGCACATGTGTGGCTGCCACTGGCCACATTGGCTGGTCCATGATTCTCGGGAACAGACTTGAGGTCCTGCTCCCAGCCCAAAGCTTTATTCCTACCCAGGTCTGACAAAGCTGTGTCTCTGCACCCTCCCCAGCTTGTGCTCCCTGTGCAGATGCTTCCCCTCCTGCAGAAAATGCCAGATCCCAGACTGCCCGGGTCAGGATAGATGTTCAGCCCTTGGTCTCTGGCACCCTCAAAAGGGTGGCAGTGGTGGGTCTTCTTGAGAGGGTGTCTCCCACCTTCCTCTCTTCTCCTTCCTTCACCACTGCCACAAAAAATCCCAGTCCTGTTTCATTGTGAAACAAAAAGAAATGTTCATCGCATTCTTGTTTCCTGGCCAACTCTACCCTTTGTTATCCACCAAACATGGCACGGAGCCTGGCATTGCACCAGTTTGCAAACGGAGTCACCGGGCAGAGAGCACTAGCTGGAAAGTCTAGGAATGAGAGAGCATGAACTGAAGGTCCCGACTGAGCTCACGGCATCAGCAGCAGGTTGCCAGATGCCGAAGAGGCTGCTCAGGGTTACTGCAGCCCAACTCCCATCACACATACATTTCCCTTCGATGGGCCAATGCCTCCTGAGCTCTCCTACGTTCTCACAAGTGATCACACACCTCTAGCTCTTCTTCCTGTGTCCTGCTGAGCAGACCATGTGGAAACAAACCCAGAAGCCCTCTGCCAAACCATCAGGATGTGTGGTCCTGAAAGCCCTGTGTCCTGGAAAAGCTTCCTTCAGGGTTCGTGGTGAAAGCATATGGGGATGGGGACAGCTGCAGACACTGCAGCTGTGGGATGTGGGGGACAGAGCTGTTAACTCATGGGCTGCAGCTCCCATCTGGTATTTTCTTTCCTTCAGCTTGTGCAGATTAATTTCACAGTGAGGCCTCCGGTAGCCCTGATCTCCTCTATTTGTTGCTCACCTTCCCGCCCAGCCATGGCCGCATGCTCACTTTTCAGTTTTCAGCTGAAAATCCAGGTAGTAAATTAAGGTGTTTGAGCCCACCAAACTATTTTGGGTACATTCTGTCCTCAGTTCAGCAAGGCACTGATCGTTGAACCACTCTTTGAAAGCCCCAATTTTGAAAGCCAATGTGTCCAGGACATTCCTCCTGGCCTGGCCTGCCTTGCTGCAGCATGGAGGTGTATGAGCAAGTCTGTCCTAGCTCCGTGCCTTCCCCTGCTGGAGCACTGCAGCACCCCAGGACAGAGCAAGTGAACACGTGCAGTCAGAGATGAAGGAAGAAGAGGGGAGTGAGGTGGTGGAGAGGAAAGGAAGATGAGAACCGCTGGTGTCTGAAATGCCTGAGAGAAGATGCAAGGGAGTGGTGGGAACTGGAAGACCAAAGCTGATCACCCCACTGCAGTGACACGTTCCTGAGTGCCTGAAGAAGCCAGACACGTGGGGAACCTTTTGCTGAGCATTTTGTTGTGTCCATCAGGCCTGGATGGAGAGTGCAATCTCTCTCTGAGTGCTCCAAGAAGAGTTCTGGGGCATTCTTGGCCTCCAGCACCAAGTATGGCATGAGGGCTGCTGATGGCTGAAGAGCACCTTGGGGGGGAAACACGGAAACCATTCCACAGTCAGTGTGTCACTCTGCAGTGGGCCGGGGAGGGCAGGACTGCCATGGCAATGGATGAGAGTGTCAAACTCCTCCTGTGTCTATTTCTGTCAGGGTTCAAGTGGTTGGTGAGCAGAGGTGGAAGGCGTGTATAATGAAATGTCCAGCCTCCTGTTCTGTATGTTATGGTATGGTATGGTACGGTATGGTATGGTACGGTATGGTATTTGCTGGATTTTCCTGCCTGCTGGCCCCTGAAGTGGATGGCTGGGCTAGTGGGTACATCCCCCAGCCCAATCTCTTCCAAAGCTCCTGGAAAAGTACAGCACCAGAGAGCGTAGCTGTGCCACAGGGCAGGGTGACCCCTGCCAGCCCAAGTGATGTATCCTGTCATTGGCCACAAACAGAAGTTTCCAGCTGCCTGGTGTGTCCATACTGCAGGGACAGGGATGGCGGTGCCCTGCTGAACCGCGGGCACACCCGCTGAGCACGAGACATGCTCTTGCGTCAGCGGTGCTCTCCTCCAGAGCCCCAGGGCAAAGGTCTGCTTGGGGTGGAGGTGGCAGAGCTCCCTCCATTTCCAAAGGATGCGGTGAGCCAGGGAGATGAAGATCTTGGCTGAGATGAGCTGTGGATCTAGTCCTGGCCATCCCAACACCAAGTGTTTGAGGATACCCCTTTACATTGATCTGGCTGGGGGGCAAATCACCTTGATTAGGCTTTCTTCATTCAGGGGACTGACCCCTAAGTTGGCAGGGTCTTTGATCTCACAATGCATCCCAGGGCAAGGTGACCCCCATCTGCTGGCAAGGTCTGGTGGCCCCAGTGTCCAGGCCACAGACACCAGTCTCAGCGGGGGCGCATGCAGCTGGCCGAGGCGCTGTCATCATGGAGTAACGTGGTGGCAGCTCCTGTGGGATCTTCAGGCTCTCCAGAGAGCTGGCGCTCCTCTAGTTTTTGCCTTCAGGACTGCAGGTGAGCAAGTCCGGGCCTGAGCCTGCTTTCAGGCAAAGGGTGGGTCCTACCAGAGGATCTCATGGCTCCAGGCCTTTCTAAAATGAGCTGAGTTTCAGAGCATGCTTTGTGGGAGCCATCTCCAACACTGCCATTACATAAGACATGTTTTAGGGGGCCAGCAGACCGAACTGATAAGAAGCCCAGTGCGTGAGCCATAGGGAGGTGCTGCTGAGCTCGAGGTGGGGACGGGGCCTTTGGGGCCAAGTCCTGTGGGATGAGACCATAGAGCATGTTCACCAGCTGCACTGTCCCCATGAGATCAGCATGCCTTAGCACTGCACCCCACCAGGAGGATCTCTGCACCTGCACTAAGTCTCTACGTTAGTGGCACCAAGCCCCTTCTGGTGCATGATCAGCATCTGATACAGTGGCCACAGGATGGCTACTGCCCGTCAGGTGATCTACACAGGCTTCCAGATGTGGAGATACCAGAGCTGCTGGGTGTCCCAGTTTTCTTCCCTGTACATTTGTGGTGTACACAGCTGAGCACAGCAAGACCTGGCTCCTTGTCAGGAGCCAGGGGCAGAGCAGGCAGCAGGTCCACCAGGATAGACAGAAAGTGACTGGCCCCAAGTCAGCTTCTGCTAGTGGCCAGGATGGTCTAGAGGAGCAGATGTGCCCTGACTTCCCTGGGGCACGTGGTGTCCAAGTGCAGGAGACTCTGTTCCAGCCATGGGACTGGGATGGAGGGGGTCCTGGGATGTGCCTCAGCACAGCAGGAGAGGAAAGGAGCTGAACGTCTGTGGGCTGCAGTCCTCTCTCCTTGGGCATGCTCCAGCCTTGAGGCTTTCCAGGGTCCCTGGTGCTGCGAGCCCTTCCCAAGCCACCCCAAGGAGCAGGTCCCAAGAGTTGTTCTAGCTGCGGGCAGGTCCCCAGCCTTTGTGCCGAGACCCATCCCTCCTGCATCCTCCCTTCCCAGAAGTGACGGTGGCAGGCGGTGGCAGGCGGCCAGCCCCACCTGTCTGACAGGTAGAGCAAGGGTGGGGGTAGCTGCTGGCACCCTCTGCCTGCATGCCTGCCCCAACCTGCCGGGGCAATGCCAGGGATCGCCCCTGGCCAGCAGTGCCACCCTGCAGGGGTAGCACAGCTCTGCCCCTGCCACAGAGGGACATTGGAGGCAACACACGACTGGGTGGGGATATCCTGCGCTGTGGCACGTTACCCACAAGCACGCTCAGTTGCACACACGTGGCCACCCATGCAGTGGGTTACGTAGTGACAGACACACTTGCACACGTATGGTTACGGGTGCATACAGATGCATGCAGACTGTGTTACACTGGTAAATACTCACAAATGTAGATACACGCACAGTGTGACGGTGACAGACACCTGCAGTCACACACAGACACGCACAGTGTGTGAGTGAGTTGCAGGCGTACACGCAGACACACGCAGTTACATGCTGCGTTACTCAGGCATGGAAGCACTTACTCACATGCAGTTACTCACGCAAGTCCCCGCACCAGTCCTCACCCGTGGGCACACCCCCCCCCCCCCCTCAGACAGGTTGCACCCAGCATGGTGGCAGCCCAGGTTGCATTCGTGTCCCATTCCCACCACCTGCAGAAACAGCCCAGGTGTGCCCCAGCCCCTCGCCCCGCTGTGGCCAGCTCCTCGCTCCCCAGCCTGACCTCTTGCTCCCAGCTCCCTGTGTTGGGAAGGGCTTTGGGATGGGCAGAGATCCCTGCGGGGTGCTGATGGGGCCAAGGAATCACCGTGGTGTGTCATACCCTGCTCCAGCCTGGGGCCAGCTGGAAGCAACAGGCAAGGGCACCTGAGGACACAGGGTGAGTGCTCCCTGTTTTGGGGCAGCAGGAACCCCCAACATTTAGGAGCCAACCCCTAGGCCTGCCTGGTGAAGGTGCAAGCAGATCATGGGTGACCTTTCACACAACCCTGCTATTTTGGCAAGAGGTAGCAATGCCAGGCCTGTACCTGTGGGAGTGCTGGCCAGCAGCCTGCCTGCTCTGGCACCCATCCACCCAGCGTGTCCCCAGCAGGGACCACGAGGGTGCATTTGGGGCATGGCTGGGCAGTGTCCAAGGGCTGTGTGATCACACACTGTTTATTTCCCTAGTTTCAGTCCTGAGGGACCTATTGGTGACCTGAATTCAGAGCTGCAGGGACAGACTTGCCTGGGGTCAGAGACCTCTAGTGCTCACTGCCTCTCAGCAGCTGAGGGTCACAAACAGCCTCCAGGATCCAGCTGAGCCACTCCAGCCCCAGGTGATGAGCCTCAGCATCTTGCCTAGCCACCTGCACACAAGTCAAACAGCTCAAGGTCTCCCAGACTGGCCGCAGACATCTTGACCCCCTTACAAACAAAGCAGAGGTGTGGGCTGTGCCTCTCTCCTCCAGGCAGAAGGAGGGTCCCATGTCCTCTTGCTACTCCTGCTTGTGAGATGCAGCCCAAAGATCCCAAGATCCCATTGGGTCTACGCCTGACACACCAAGCCTCCACCTCACCTGCCTGTAGGGTGCTGCTGAAGCTGTTCCAGCTCCCTGGGTGCCCCACAGGCTGGGGTGAGAGTGCCATGCTGCTGTCAGGACAGAGAGGTAAGTGGGCACCCCTCTGCCCCAGCGAGCTGACCACAGTGGTTCATTCACACACCAGGCCAACCGACCGGTATTTATCTCAATTTGCCCAGGTGAAGGCCACCGAGCATCTCTGGGGCTGTGGGGTGAGCAGGACATGTGGGTCCCAGAAAGCAGGGGTAGGGTGTTGGAACTTACTTGGATGAAAGCAGCAATCAGGTCTATCATGAGGCAGATGCACTGGCCAGGGTTCAAAGAAAATGCCTGCAGCTGGGAGGTGAGGAAGGCTGAGGGTGCAGCACAGCGGGAAGTGACTTGGCACCATGCAGACACCCAGGCTAAACTGCTGGTGCACAGGGCAGTGGGGAGACCAGATGCTCACCCTGGATCTACATTTCAGGAACCTAGAGACAGAGCCTGCAACACTGTCTAGCTTGATGCCCCTCTGTCTCCAAACAGTGAGAACAAATCCCATTTATCCCAAGGAAACGTGAATCTAACACAGGGGGTTCCATAGAGAAAGCTGGATGGGGAAGGGTCCTGAGCCTGTGATTGTCCCACACTGTCCCTGGGGTGGTGATGAGCTCATTCCACTGCGGTTACCCTCCTCACTGCATGCCAGGTGCTTTGTCATGAGGCAAGAGGAGGAGTGGGAACAGGTTATTCAAGGTCCACGGGGCCCAGGGCAAGCACAGGTGAGCGCAGGAGCTGGGGGTGTCTGGGACCGCCAGAGCAGGGCAGTCAGGCAGGGTGCAGCCCCTTTCTCTTCCCACAGGAGTTCTGGGGAGATGGGGGCTCAGGACCCCGGTGCCAAGCACCATGGTATCGCCACGGGGCACGGATGGGGGGAGCAGCAGACTTTGCCCCCGACTACAAGGTGTGGCAGAGAGGCTGAACAGTCTGCAGGGCATAATTATCATCATCAAGGCCGGAAAAGGCGGGTTGGGGTCAGGACGGGTCACATTTGGGTCAGATCAGGAGGCCTGACCTGGATGGGATCAACAGAAACCCCCTGTGACGGGTTTTGCAGCATGACGACAGCATCCCTCTGCTGTCTGGGACAGGGCCTCCTTCCTTGGCAGTCCATATGTCCCTCACTGTCATCTTCCCAGCCTGAGAACTAGTGGCTCCAGATGGACCAGAACATTTTCCACAGCCCCAGGAGCCCCCTCCTGCCCTCACCAGGCTCTCCTTTGCCACTTGATCACCAAACTGGGAAAACTCCTTTTGGTGGGGCCACAACCCTTCAGGGCACAGGGACCAGGCACAACAGCCCTTCTGGTCTGCCATCGCAAGGCATTGGACCCCCTGGGCACCTTGGAGACACAGCAGTGCTTCACAGGAACCTGATCCTCCTCTTCCTCTCCAACAGCTGCTTTTCCCGCTGGGATGTGCCATGGCCACAGCCCCTGTGGACCCTGTGCCCACCCCACATGCCACTGGGGAGGCTGCAGCGTTGACCCCTCTTCCCCTGCACCATACACCACCCTCTGCCCACACAGGCCCCTCGCTCCTGTCATGCACACCCTAGCCCTGCACACATGTACTCCCCATCCTCACACCCATCGTCTCTGTGTGCCTATGTGCGCACACACACGTGCCGGTCCCTGGGACTGCCTGGCTTTTCTCCCCATTTTGCTTTTGGAATCCCATAAACACGATGAACCTGCAAACACCCATCTTCTTTCCCCGGGGTGTGAACCAGCATGGTGGGGGGGGATCCAGCCCTAGGCAGTATAGCTCAAAGCACAGGTCTGCAGGTTTCAGCAAGCCCGAAGCTCTTCTCTGAAAAAAAACCCTAAAGGAAAGGGAGGGAAAAAGCATCCACAGTGCCCCTCCACCCATGTCCCTCCCTGCTCTACCCTTTAGGCTGGTGGTTCAGGTGTTGGAGGGGGTCTTGGCTGCTGACCCAAAAGGTCCCCTTGGAGGGGTCAAGGCTGGAAACCTGGTACCACATGTGGTCTGTACAGAGAAGAACTGGCCTCAGACAAAGCCTTCTGGAAACAGAAGGGGCCGGTGAAGTACAGTGAGAGTTGAGGATGCTCCTGGGGTCCACAGGCCCTGCACTGCCCCAGGGCTGCCCACGGCTGCAGAGCCAGCCCTGCCACCAGCATGCAGCTGGGCTGCAGCGAAGGGCTGCTCTGGCCATACTGCCCTTGGCTCCATCTGCAGCCTGGGGCAGGGGGCCAGCAGGGACCTCTGTCCTGGACGCTGAGGGACCCCATGGGTCCCCCTTCTTGTGGACAGGTCAAGCGTTGCCTTAACACCACGTCTGGTCCTTGCTCCAGCCGCTGGCCTGGCAGATGATTACAGCTCCTTCCTGCCGTGATGATGGTTGGATATTTTCTCTTTTCCAACTGAAATATGGGTGCAGACACTGTTGTACTTTCACTTCTCCTCGTGTGACCTCTGTCCATAGCCAAAAGAGCTGTCCTCCACTCCCGTGAGCCTTTGTGAGTCCATCAGACAGGGATGCAAGATCTGGGGAAGAGGGGGGATGGCAAATCCTGGGGACAACTGCCCTGCTTGTGGGCAGGGGGACGCCCTGGGGAGAGATGACCTCATACAGAGAGCTCGCAGGGCACCAGACCAGTGAGAAGGGTGTGTAAGCAGCACGAAGGAGAGAGGGTTTGGGAGAGCTGCAAAACTGACCTCCCTCCAGGGGCACAGCCAGGCACGGCTGAGCTGCGTGATGCCCCATGGAGCCAGTGCCAGAGTTGGTCCCTCCCTGCCCGACCTTGTGAGCAGAGAGACCCACCTGCAACCTCACACCACCACTGATCTGGGGCTGGTGTAACCAAAATGCTGTTTGTGTTGTGGGAGGTGTGTGTGTGTGTGTGTGTGCGTGCACGCGCATGTATGTTTGGGCAGGGCCCCCGAGCATGGAGCTGAGCGAGGATGTCACGTCAGCCAGGGGTGCGGCACCGCCCAGACATTCATTTTGCAAACAGACATGGGGTCATGAACTACATAATGGGCAAATGTGGGTTCTGCCGGTGCCCGGGCTGAACCGCACCTCCCTCATCCAGGTCACCCCGGGAGAGCAGAGCAGCGGCAGGGCACAGCGGGTGGAGGGAGGACACAGCAAAACCCTTTGCCATGGGGCAAATAAAGCACCCCACCAACTCACGTGAAACTTAAATGCTTTGGGACAGAGGGTTCCCCCCAGCCAAGTGCCTGGCGGGTTTGTAACAGCAGGGACTGCATTCCTGCTCGCCTCCCCAAGCAATGGGCACGGGGACCTGGGGGTCATTGCCTGCTGGCTGGACTCCCAGCTGGACTCCTGGCAGAGATGTGGGAAGCCAGGAGGTTCCCGGCACCCACCCAGATCTCCAGGGCAGCTGGAGATCTTTTAATCCTGCTCGGTCTCCCAGCGCTGCTGAGGGCGGCCAGGCTTTTAGCTCAGCTTAGCCATAGTTGGCCCCAGCACCACTTACTTGTTCCTTGGTGCAGCAGCAAAAGCCAGGGGCTGGATGTCCCAGCTGAGGCACCCCTGCCTGCCCTGGCTTTAGGAGCACAGCTCCTTCCCTGCCCTCACCACAGGCTGTGGCCACAGCGGCTGGGGACACCGGTCTCTGCTATTCTGCCTTCCCATCCCAGCTGTCTTGCAGCAGGGGACATCAGGGCACAGCACGGGGAGAACCCAGGCCACCTCGTCAGCCTGAGCGGGGCTGTGTCAGCCCTGTCACAACCCTGCTCCTCCAGCAGCTCTGGAAGGTCTTTTAGCTGCAGAAGGCGTTTAGGGTGCAGAGGTGGCTCTGTGCCTGGCCGTGGCTCAGGTCGGACAGACTGATGGGACCCTGTGGAGCCAGGGCAGACCCCTGCCAGCAGAACAGCTGCAGGGCCAGGGCTGCAGGCTCCAGGAAGCTCTGTTTCTTTTCGGACATGCACTTTCTTGAAACTTGTTTGCCTGCAGATCTTTTGCTCATAGAAATAAAAAGTTACCCTGAGAGTGGCAGTGGAGACCCCAAACCTGTTTTGAAAGCCCTCCTTTCTTCCCCAGCCTGGAGCCCTGTGATCCTGCTCTTGCACCGTGCTCGCCTGCCTTTTGCCTTCAGCTGTGGCACAGAGCCTGTGCATCCCCTGGAGAGCAGATCTAGGGCTTAGCAAGTGTGGCAGAGCCACTTACTCCTTTTAACAGAGGACTGGATGAGATATCCACCCAGATGAAGGCAGCACTTTACCCTGCTTCCCCAGAGAAAGGACAGTCTTGCAGGGAAGGGAAGGGCTGCAGGACCCTCTGAACTTCACTCCCATCTTCTTAGGATCAGGGTGGTTTGTACGGCACCCTTGGGCAGGAGCCCTGCAGCCTTTCAGGCTTTGCCTCACGCTGCTACACATGCCATGGAGTTTGCAGGCTTGTCCCCAGCCCTGCACCTTGCTGCCCGTGCCACTGACTCACAGCCCGACCTTGGGCTGGCCGTGTCTCCCTGTGGCACTGGGCTCCCCAAGGAGCAGGCTCGGCTCAGCTTCTGCCTGCCTGGCCGTGGAATTTCCCCACCTCCCTCCCATGCCCAGGACCTGCTCTGCCCCGGCACCCCAAGGGCTCTGCCCCCGGCCAGCCCCCACGCTCTCCCCAGCGCATCTCTCGCCCTGGAGAACAGCCCAAGCCCTGACTTCGCAAAACCCCGGGGCCGCGGGAATGTGCAAGCCTTGACAGCGCCGGAGGAGGAGCCTGGCTGGAAACACTGGCGTCTTTGTAAAGGCTGGGAGCAGGCGAGTGCCAGGCTCCTGGTATTTATTTATTTATGGAGGTGAACGCTAACAGCTTGTTTGAAAGGAAAACGTGCCCCTCGGGGCCCTGTGGGCAGCCGCTCCTGCCCTGCGCCTGCAGCCCTGGCCCCTGCCATGGCCAAACCCAGGGACCCCACACCATGCTCCCCAGCCAGGGCTGCACACATGCCCTGGAGGGTGGGAAGGGCTCAGAGCACTCAAGTCTCACCCACTCCTCAGCCCAGAGGTGGTGGCCCACCTTGGCCCCCCTGTGGGCTTTTTGGGAAGGGTGAGATTGCAGCAAGGAGAAGTGAAGGAGAGCAAAAGACCAGAGCCCAGGGTCCAAGCAGCACTGTCCCATGACCAGGACCTGATGCAGACACCACATCCAGCCCTGCAGGGCTTGTTTGGATCTGCCCCAGCCCTGACACAAGTTCATCCCACATCTGGACCAGCCTGTGGAGTGCTGTGCCCACAGCGGGCAGCTCCTCCCTGCCTTTGGCTCACAACCGTAACAAAGATACCGCTGGCCTGAAGCAAAACGGTTCTCATGACACCTGATGGCATGTCTCCCAGCATGCCTCTGCTCCTGGGACTGGGGCAGGGGGCAAAGAAGGAGAACAGGAGCCAAAATAAGTAAGGCTGCAGTTAGGAAAAGGAAGGGTCTTGGTCAGTTTTGGGCTATCCTGTGGCCAGAGCTTTCTGTCTACCTCAGGCCCAAACTACAGGTCTTGGCTGCCATGAGACTTCACTCCCACCAGCTTGGCAGCAGCAGAGCTCTTCATGGTATGAGCATGGCTGGCCAAACCTGCTCCCTGCCCAAGGTACAGCCTTCTCACTTGTGAAGCCTGGCTGCAAACAGGAGCGTCTGTGTGCTTTGGGGGACAGGCCAGGTGGAAAGCTGGTAGGTTTGCTTGAGGGACTGTACCCCTATGTGTAACTTGGGGCTGTGGAGGGAAGCTGCTGAGAAGTTCATATTTATCCTCCATCAGCAAGTGTGACCCCACTAACCACGGTGTCACCCTGATTCCTGTGCTGGCCACCCTAAGCCTGGTCCACCTGGGCACCTTCTTCCCCAGCAGTGGGGATTTGACAGCAGTCCTGCCTCTCCTCCGTCAAGCAGCATCATCAGATCCTTGTGGGAGTTCCTGGCAGAGTCACACTCAGATGGCCCCATGCTGATCCACGGCCACAGATATGACTCCATCCAGGAACTGTGGTATTTTCAAATCAGGACCAGGGACCCAGTGCTGCCTCTCCAGTGCCACGGGAAGCCCGAGGTGTCTTGGCAGCACGTGTTCATTCTTCGCTGCTGGTGACCTGTGAGGGGCACACATGCTTCTGGGGACATTCCAACTCTCCATCCGCTTGGCGTCCCGTGGGAAGATTTAAGGCACGTGCTGATGAGCAGTAGGACGTGACGGGGAGTACTTGTGGTCATGCCCATCCTGCTGCAGCTTGGCTGGTGGTCTCCCAACAGCACACCACCATGGCCCTCGTGTCTAGCAAGACTGGGACAGGTTCAGTGGGAGCAGGTAAGATTTAAGCTAATCAGGAGAACCTGACCACCAGCAGTGCTTTAGGACTGGGTCCAGCAAAGCAGAGGAAGGCTGTAGGAGCACCCCAATCGACTGCAGCTGCTTCTCTGAGTATAGCTCGTGCTGGTGATGGGGTGGCCCAAGCCAGCCTGGATCACCTCCAGCCTTGTACACACACATAGTGCCGGACTTGGCTGGCCTGTAAATGGCCACAGGAGGGCAATGACCACATGGGACACTCAGAGAGTGCTTGTAACAAACTGTATATCAATTGAGACCACTCCTGCATGGAGCTGGTGAGCCTATGTAACCCTGTGGGTCATCCTCCAAGTGCAGATTTAAGCTGTTTGTTCTTTTGCTGTTATAGCACTGTCTTTCTTCCAGTTTAGGATCATAGGATAGAATCACAGAATCATAGAATAGTTTGAGTTGCAAGGGACCTGTAAAGGTCATCTAGTCCAACTCCCCCCGCAATGAGTAGGGACATCTTCAACTAGATCAGAGCCTTGTCCAACCTGACCTTGAATATTTCCAGGGATGGGGCATCTACCACCTCTCTGAGCAACCTGTTCCAGTGTTTCACCAGCCTCATTGTAAAATATTTCTTCCTTCTATCTAGTCTAAATCTCCCTTCTTTGAGTTTAAAACCATTACCCCTTGTCCTATCACTAGCCTCCCTGATGAAGAGTCCCTCACCACCTGTCCTGCAGACCCCCTTTAAGTACTGGAAGGTCGTTATAATGTCCCCCGGAGCCTTCTCTTCCCGAGGCTGAACAACCCCACCTCTCTCAGCCTGTCCTCACAGGGGAGATGCTCCAGCCCCCTGAGCATGTTCATGGCCTCCTCTGGACCCGCTCGAGCAGGTCCGTGTCTGTCTTGTGCTGGGAGCCCCAGAGCTGGGCGCAGCGCTGCAGGTGGGGTCTCACCAGAGCAGAGGAGCAGAATCACCTTCCTCAACTTGTTGCCCACGCTGCTTTTGGTGCAGCCCAGGGCATGGTTGGCCTTCTGGGCTGCAAGTCACGTTGCCAGCTCATGTCCAGCTTTTCGTCCACCAGCACCTCCAAGTCCTTCCCAGCAGGGCTGCTCCCAATCCTTTCATCCCTTAGCCTGTATTGATACTGGGGATTGCCCTGACCCAGGTTCAGGACCTTGCACTTGGCCTTGTTGAACCTCATGAAGGTCACACAGGTCTGCTTCTCAAGCTTGTCCAGGTCCCTCTGGATGGCATCCCATCCCATTCCATCCCATCCCATCCCATCCCATCCCATCCCATCCCATCCCATCCCTCAGGCGTGTCAACTGTACCACTCAGCTTGGTGTTATCTGCAGCCTTGCCGAGGGTGCACTGGATCCCACTGTCTGTGTCACTGATGAAGATACTAAACAGTACTGGTCCCAATATGGACCCCTGAGGGACATCTCTTGTCACCGATCTCCATCCGAACATTGAGCCATTGACTACTGCCCTCTGGATGCAGCCAGTTCCTCATCCGCAGAACAGTCTGTCCATAACTCTCCAATTTAGAGAGGAGGATGTTGCAGGGGGACCATGTCGAAGGCTTTACAGAATTCCAGATAGAGAACATCCATAGCTCTTCCCTTGGCCACTGATGTAGTCAGTCCATCATAGAAGGCCACTAGGTTGGTCAGGCAGGACTTGCCTTGGTGAAGCCATGTTGGCTGTCTCAAATCACCTCCCTGTCCTCCCTGTGCATTAGCATATCTTCTAGGAGGATCTGTTCTATGATCTTCCCAGGTCCAGAGGTGTGGCTGGCAGGTCAATAGTTCCCAGGGTCCTCCTTTCTACTCCTTTTAAAAATGAGTGCAAAGTTTCCCTTTTTCCAGTCGCAGGGGACTTCATCTGACTGCCATGACTTTTCAAATATCACAGAGAGTGACTTGTCAACTGCATCAGCCCGTTCTCTCAGGACTCTGGGATTCATCTCATCAGGTACCATACACTTATGTTTGGCTTAAACCAGTTCACAGGTGATGTACATGAACACATCAGCCATCCCATTTCTGTGAAGAAAAGACACCAGCACCAATTTACTGCCTTGAATTCATGCCAGACTGAGACTGAAGTGGGTTTGCTCTGTCATCAGCAGACTTTGGTCTTAGAGATGTCTTCATGTTATCCTTCTGGACTTGGAGAAATCAGTTCAAACCAGCCTATCCGTTTGATCAGTGCAGTTTCCCAGTGGGGACTTGACTGGGAGAAGCCTGAGAACTCTGTCACTGGCTGAGCTGGCAGTGCTGGGGATGTGGGGTTGGGTCCTGGGGTGCTTGTGATCTGCCCCCGATTATTAGCCCTAGCTAGCAGTGAGCCTGCAGCCACCAAACAGGAGATAACAAATCCTGACAGGAAAAAGCAGAGTTCAGAGCCCTGCCATGGCTGAGACCTTGTCCCTGGGACAACAGTGGTGTGGAGGAGGGATGGTGCAGGTTCAGGACTCCTGGCTACACTGCTATGGACCCAGGATTCACCCCCCATCCCGGCACCCACCCTGTCACAGCAAATTGGCTTTCCCATGTAGGAATTCTTGTGTCATCACCACCATCACATAGGGGTGACAGCAGTCATGGGGTAAAGCAGATCTGTTTGCCCCTGAACACAAGGCTGGTGAATCTCTCCCCTACCCCACAACAACCCTTCTGGCTCCAGCAGTCGTGGCTCGCCAGGCCTCCCCACCCTGCAGCCTCCCAGCTCAAACTGGATTTTTATTGCAAAGCCTGCAATGGGGGGAGCATGGGGAGGCACCAGTGGGGACATGGCCAGTGCCGGCCCTCCCTGCCAGCTGCTCGTCTCTCCCCACACACTGTTTGCTCAGTGCCGGGTGCCATGTGGAGGCAAACATTGCCGTGCTGGAAGAAGCAGAAACAAGGGCAGAGGCTGGCACAGCCCCACAGCCTCCCGCCACAGTGAGTGGCATTTGGGGGGTTCCCAGGGGGCACAGACAGAGCTGACGGCACCCCAGGGCCCTGACAGCCCTCACCTCTTCACTAAGACAGCTCAGAGCACAGTGCATGGGAACCACTGCCTGAGGGTCTCTTGTCCCAAGAGGAAAGCTGCATGACCCGTGCCATGGGAGACCTCAGCCCAGGGGCTCTGGCTGCCGCAGCCCCAGCAGCATCCCACAAGTTGCATTCACAGACAGCAGATTTAAAACTGTGCCATGTGAGCCAGGAGGACCAAGCTCCCAGGGCCAGAGAGACTGGTGGCTCCCGAGGACAGGGGCACAGTCCCCAGTGGGAGGATGGTTGATGCCATCACACTAAATTTGCTGTCTTCGTGCGCTGTCCTGAGGAGCAGAACCTGGACCAAACGGTCCTGCTGTGGGAGAGCGGCCCTGTGCCGCACTGGCTGTCCCCCTACACCCCGCATGCAGCACCCTGCCCTTCTCTCTTAGCCGCAGCCATGTCCTGTGCTGGTGTCACATCTGCAGCCAGAGGGGCTGGGGCGATGCACCCCCTGCTATTCCCAGCTCCCTTTGGCTGCCCAACGGAGGGGAGGGAAGCGAAAGGCTGAAGCATCTCTGCTGTGCTGCCTGGGGAAGGATGAGCCGGTTCAAAGCAGGGGTGGAAGTGGTGGGGGGTCAGGTCCTCATCTGAGATGATTGACATGTGTTGGCCTAGCCCCACTGGTGAGCTTCCTAGGGCCCTGCCTGGCAGGGCTGTCTTCATCAAGGCAGCAGCAGCTCGGGGAGACAAGGTGCCTCTTTGACCCAAAGGGCCATGCTGGGATTGTGCACACTCAGCTCCTTGGGAACCTGCAGCCCACGGTCAGAGCTGACCCCACACCAGTCCAGGACCTGGCTGACCCTTGGCCGCAGGAGCCTCTGAGCCAATACAAATCACCTCCTCCTCCTATAATTAGCACAACGATTTACTGGGGAGCCATGCTAATTTCTCATATGAAGTCCCAGGTCAGAGACAGTCCTAGTTTTCCTCCTAACACCTGCTGAGCCTGACCTGCTGAAAACACACCCCGCTCATCACCCATGTGTCACAGCAGGCTTTGCTCTCTGCTGGACATGTGGGCAGGCGGGAGCCTGGCCTTGTACTTTGGAAGCCATTTACACCTCTTAAAAGGGAGCCCAAAATATCTTCTCACCCGTTCTGATCTGCCTCATAGGTACCAGCCAAGGGGATTCGGTGTGCCTGCTGTACCAGGAGCCGCATTGACGCAGACCAGAGGGATGTGGCCCTGGGGAGCATGGCCTGGTTGCGTAAGAGCACTGGCATTTCCAGGGCCACCTATGCCAATTTAAAGCAGACAGAGAAATACAGTGTTCACAGGCTGATAGCTGCATGCACAAGGTGTGAGGTGTGTCTGCAGATAATGACGGTGGGGTCTGAAGTCCAGGAGATAAGAGGCTGGGGAAAGTAGGCTGGGGAGCTGCAGCCAGGAGACATTTCAGGGTCCTGCAGAAGGAGCAGAGCAGGTTCCCAGTGCACAGTGCTGGGGCTGCCAGGTCATGCCAGGAGAGGTCAGGTCCCCACTGGCCACCTGTCCAGCGTGGCTCTGGCTGCCCCCACCCTGCTCATCTGTGCAGCCCCAGAGCACAGCCCTGGCAGAGGGGCAGGGGGACATTACTGGAGGATGTGCTGGGAGCAGTGGAGGGTGCCCATTACTGGAGGATGTGCTGGGAGCAGTGAAGGGTGCCCGGCCGGGGATGGCAGGTGGTGGGAGAGGGCGAGGGGAACAGCCGGGGCTCACAGCATGCAGAAGGGGGTGACTGCTGCTCTGCCAAAGCTCCCCACGCCCGCCCTGCCCCGCACAACGGCCCTTTGTCCCTGCCTGACACAGCGGGGACAATGGCTCCGCTGCTGCTGCTGCTCTCCGAGCGAACTCCAAGTCCTGCAGCCCCAGCGGCTGTCACAGGCAAAATGAGAATAATTAGAAGGAGGTGCCTTTTATTACAGGTGTCTCTGAAGGCCTGGCAGAGCCCGACCCTGGAGGACCCTTTGATCTCGGCCTTTGAAACCCTATAGCTTTGGTGACAGAGCTGCTCTGTGTTTCCAGGTCACCGGGATGATCATTTCCATCTGGGAACAATGAGTTCTTTATGCCACCCCGTGTGCTGGAGCCTCCCCGTGCCGAGCGGACTGGGAGGATGCAGCACCGTGCAAGCCTTCATCAGAGTGGAGCCGGCTCCTTCTCTGAGTGGGTGACACAAGGGACAGAGGTGGGAGGAGGCCACCCAGTTCAGCATCCTCCTTCCCCATGGCAAAAGGGAGGCTTTTAGTGCCGGGAGATCAAATTCCCCCAATGCATAGCTTGGGGAGACAGCCTTTTGTCCCCAGGATGTACCACCATGAAACCTTCCTGCTTCCCTGCAGGAAACCCCTGCACATCCCCAGTCCCAGCAGCTAAACCAAAATCCAGCCTCTGGGACGGGCCAAGCAGGCACGCAGGGGTGGTTGTGCACATGAGTTTCTGCATCTCCCGTGAGGAGCAGGTTATGTGAGGGCTCCCAGAGCAGGTCCCCGAGCCAGGGTGGGCACCTCTGCTGTGTGCTGCCACCAGAAGGAAAGGTTCCTGGCATTGCCCCTGAAACAGCCGCTCCCCAGGCATTGTGCTGGGGCCTCTCGCTGCTCCAGACTCTGCACGCTCAGCTCTCTGCGCTCTGCTGGTGCCCGGGCAGCAGGAGAAAGCTGTATTTCTCAGGGCAACATGGACTTTGCTGGTTGGACAGCCCTGCTACAGAGCCTGGGAGCTGGTCACCTGGGGACAAGCCCAGAGAAGGATTTGGGGAGGAGAAGCCCCTCAACACCCTGTTGGCCCTTGTCCCCCTTTGGGACTTCGTCTGAACTGGAGAAAGAGCATCTGAAAAACCCAGCATCTTCATTGTCCGCGTGTTCTGCCTCTGTGCCTTTTCCAGCTCCACAGCCTTTCCCAGCCCAGGAATCTGCAGGGGCACCTTCACCTACCCTTTCACTCCCCACTGCAGCCTGCCTGGCTCCCTTGCCTACCCTGGGGTTTGTACCTCCATCCTTCTGTGGGTCCCAGCTTGGCATGGGGCTGCTGAAGGCTGTGGTTTGCATTTGTCTTTGTCACAACAATACATTGTTCTCCAACAGCAGGCACAGGGACCGGTTGTGCAAGTTTCCTTGGTTGTGACAGTCAGTGTTTCCTGGGGTACGAGGCAAGATTTTGACTAGATGAGCTCTGAGGTCTGCTCCCTGGGGAACAGGGTGTCCCCAAAGTGCTCTGGGGACACACAATGGGGATGTGTCTGGGTTCAGTCTGACTCCTTTGGGCTGTGCTTGGGCGTTGCTTGTCACCCCCATACACCATGATGGAGCCAAGAATCGCATGGCTGTTCTCAGCCTGAGGAATGAAATGAGTTGTTCCTGGGGAAGCCAGCAGCATCAGCCACCATCTTCCATGTTCCAGCAGCAACTGGCTCCACCGTCATACACCAGCCCCTCCTCACCTGACCCACAGAGGCTTGGCAGACCCTGTGTGATGAGGCATGCTGAAGCCAGAGCACCGATCCTACAGCAGCAGCTGCTGTGGAGACTGTGGTTGTGGTGACTGGCTGGCTGATCGATGAGTGGATAATACGGTCAGAGTCAGCGTTGTCCTGGTGTGCAGTTCCTGAGTGCATTTGTTGCCCTCTCCCTGTGCTGGATGTTACCTTCTGGTTTTGCAAAGCAAATCCCGGCTGTGCAGGGGTGGTGCAAAGGGAAACCTGCTCATTTGCCAGGTAAATTCCCCGAGGAGCAGAGCAAGACCTCTCGGCCTGGCCCCATGAAGCTGTTGTCAAGGGAGGGCAGGATGAGGGGGCCCATCTCCACTCCCCCCACCCCCTCCCTTTCTGCTCCATGCTCCCCCCATGCAGAGCTATCTCCAGGCAACCCAGCCAGGGCAAAGGAGCTCTCCCGGCCCAGCCTGGTGTGCTTGTGCCGGCACATACCTTGCATACCTGGATGCAGGCATCACCAGGAACGCTAACCCTTTCCTGCTCTCCAGACATGAACGCCCGCCTGGGCACTGGCCTCTCACAGGTGCCACTGTCCTCCTAACCCAGTCCCAGCATCCTGAGGATCCAGCACTGACAGGCACTGCCAGCACCCACCTGGGCAAGGAGGCAAGAGCCTCCATGGTGCCAAAACTTGTGCTTCGCCGCCTCTACCTGTGTCATTGCTGCCTAAGAGCTGCTTTACTCCATAAGCAAGCTGGAGGGCAATTTGCCCTGCTTAAACCCTGCCACCCACTCACTGCTACAACCCCTCTTGCCCTGGGATTGCAGGGGCTCCCTCCAGCAGCCTCTGAGGTAAGGATGCTCCCAGCTGCCCCAGCAAAACAGAAGTCACCGTGTCCAAAGGGTCCACCACAGGTGGGGCACTTTGCAGCAGCTGTTTACCTCCTCTGAGCAGTGCTTCGGTGGATCAGACTGAATCCCTGCATCTCTCCAGGATAGTGAAAGATCCAGCATGCTCACTGCACATCTTCCACTCACGCTTGCAGCCTGGCCAGATACATGCTGGCTGCCAGTAGCTGCTGCCAGCTGGTGCTCACTCACGCTCAGGCCATGGTGGTCTGACTGATGTCCTGCACCCAAACCTGGTACATGCAGGGGTGTTACAAAAGGAGCCTGGGGACAAATCAACTCATGCCAGAAGTGGCAGTTCGTGCTGGGTAATTGCTCTTCTGGTTCAGCACAGACGTCCCAGCCCACACTTCACATGAAACATCCCTGGAGTAAGGTGTTTTTTCTGTTGGAGGCTGAGATCCAGCTGAGACCATGCCAGCACAGACATGAAGATGTCCATGTGTGTCTGGCACTGCAGGTGCTGTGTGTCCATTTTTGCATGCATGTGGATGCATGTGCCTCTGTGTACACACCGTAATGGGTGGGAGCCTGCATGCAACTTGGTCCCGAAGTTGCTTGCAGGTGTGTGCGTGTTCTCCTGGCTCTGTGTGCTATCTGCAGGGATGGATGTATGGAGAATAGGATCAGCTTATGCCTGGTCTTTCTCCATAGGTTTTGGTTGAAAGGACTCCACAAGATGTCCTCACTCTCTTCTCTCTGCCAGGTCTTGCTTAACCCACCCTAATTGCTACTTCTGCATCCTCATTCAGTCTGCTACCTGACTGCCTGGCTTCAGGCAGCCCACGCTGCAGGGTCTGAGACCTGGATGTAGCAGAAATCTCTCACCTGAGCCAGCCTACCGAGCCTGACCATGTCCAGAGACTCAGGTAATCCAGGTCCAAGCTCCCAAGACCCCTCTATCCAAAGGCCGAACTTTGCAGGGGTGTGTGGGTGGTCTGGACACCCTCAGCCATGTAGGCTGCTCAGCCTGTCTACTGCCGCTTCAACTCCCCACAGATCTGCATAGCCCATGGTGGAGCAGGAGGTCTACAGAATGGGGCAAAACTGTGAATGGGATTTTTTTGTGCTTGAGATTAGGGGAGCTTGTGCTCCCATGGTTCCAAGGCTTAAGCAATGTCTTAGAAGTAGATGAGGCGTGGAAGAGCACAGACACAGCACAAGCAGTGGCACCAGGACAGGCGTGGCTGTTAGGGATGCTAAGGCTGCACTCATAGCAGAAGCAGTGCCATTCTGAAGCCCCAGCAAGTGGTCCAAAGCAGAAAAGGGGCAGGCCAACCTCGAAGCATCTCATGAGATCATGCAGGCATCTCTGGAGGACGCTAAGGGTGAGCTACAGGTACAGGCAGTACCTGGTGCACACTGTACTCCGGGCCCTTTGCTAGGCAGGAGTCTAATCTGCCCAGATGAGCTAGAAGATTTTGGCTGTTTCCTGGAGAGGTGGATCCCAGGAGACTTGAGGGACTGCTAGCCCCAGCTCTCCTTGACTGTGGGTGCTGCCCGCTGGCCCTGTAGCCCAAGAGCATCTGCCGTGTGCCGGCTGGTCCAGACCGTGCCAGCCTGAGCACGACTCTCCGCCACTGGCACCCTCCGGCTGGTGGTTGTTTTGCCGGTGACTAATGGTAAGTGCCCAGGTGACAGGGCCGGCGCTTGTCCCTGAGGGCAAGCTAAGTTGGCTTGAGCTGGGGATGCAGCTCTGAGTGACAGAGCTCTGCTACACATCTGATGCTGAGTCCTCAGGGCATGGCACAGAGGCGAGCAGGGAAAGCCAGACAGGGAGCTCAGAGCACCTGGAGCAGAGCCGGGTCTGGCACCTTTGCTGTGTTTCCATCTCCCCGGTTATTATTGCTGTTTCCAGTATTGCCAGCTCCTGAGTGAGAGAAGTTTAAGGAAATCCCAACTTGATGTTGAGACCAGATTTAGATCTTGTGGCTGCTGAAGGAAGCCTGCTCCAGGGCATATTCCAGCACTGAGCACCCAGTCTGGAGCAGGTTTCCAAGCTGATGGGCATCTTATTCAGTCCCAGGCAGCATGGCTTGTGCTCAGCAGGGCTGCTCACAGCCACAGGGCAGCCCCACATTGGGAAAGCGGTTGGTGAAAGTGCCCAGGGTGATACACACCAGTGTGTGCGGAGCATGGCTGCACACCACAGCTAGCCTGCAGCACACTAGCCGAGGCATGGGGAGATCCCTGTGGCAAGCAAACCAGAAAAGCAGAGGAGCACATTGCTGTGGGCTTTACCTGCCTAAGACAGAACCACTCCACAGCCCCAGGAGCTGAGCCTGCCCATTGCCTCCACCTCTCCAAGCTCATGGGCTGTGCCTGGACGAGCTCTGGGACTGCACAGGAGGGAGACAACGGCTCTCTCCAGTCCTCTTCTCCTAACACAGCACAAGCCCCCCCTGGCCCCGCCGGGTGCTGGGGTGAGCCAAGAGCTGGGGTGAGCCAAGAGCTGAGCCCTGCTGCTGCCTTTCCCCCTAAACTGGGTGCTGGCAGCCTGTGCTGTGCTGCGCCCGGGCTGCAGGCCCAGGAGTTGCACAACAAGCAGGGATGAGCCTGCTCCGCAGCCACCAGCTCAGAGGCACCAGCCTGGACCTCCACCAGCCCCTGCCTCTCCTCGTGCTCAGGGGTACTGAGGAGCAAATCTACAGCTGGGGTCTTGGAGCAGCCCAGGCTGGGACAGCTTTGGGGATCTCCCCAGCTGCTTGCAGCCAACCCAGTACCCTGTGCCATGGGTCCTGGTGTCACACTGCACTGGACAGGTGGCAGCACCATCCTGGCACACTGCCACAGCGGCTTGTTTCCACGCCAGGGAACTGCATCACTTCAGAGCAACTGGAGAGGAGCTAAAGTCCTCCCTCGCGTGACCTTGGCACAGCTCGCTCTTCTCAGAGGCAGTGAAAAGCATAGAGATGGCCTTGGGGGTCTCCCACCACCAGTCCTGTCCTTGGCCCCCAGTGATGAAGGAGAGGTGGGGCCAGCTGAGCACTGCTGCCAGGGAGGTGGTGCCTGCCAGCTCCCAGAGGCACAGCCAAACTCTCCAGGCAGAGCAGGCAGCATGCCTGCATTTTTTTTCTCTGTGCCTTGTTTTGTGAGCTGCGTTTGCGCTGTGTTTTGGTACAAGGCATTTCAATCTCCAGCAGCTTTGGCTGGCCCTGGGTGCACACCCTGGGGGTACCTGGCAGGAGTGCACTGCTGGGCATTCGCAAGAGTGGAAAAACCGTCCCCAGGTGCAAGACCCCTCTGGGAAGCTGTCCTTCCACACGGGTGTAGTGTGTGATGTGCTTGGCCCTGCAGAGGCTGTCTCTGACATGTTTGCCTTCTCGCAGGCTGCTGGTAAACTGAGTCAGATGCCTCCTAACCGGAACACGTTCTACCATGGATGGGGAAACTGAGGCAGGGTAGGGGTTGTGACTCACTCCCATCTTCAGGCAATGCTGCGGAGGAGCCAGCGCCCTGCTCCGTGCTGCATTGCCCGCAAGAGGAGGGGAGCTGCGCTGGTGACACAGTGCAAAGGAGAGGGCAGGCTGGCTGAGCCGGGACTGCGAAAGAAGCAGCCTGGAGCACAGGATGACTCAGCTGTGATGTGGGGGTGTGAGGCTCAGGCTCCGCCAAACCCAGCCTTTCGCAATGTGTTTACCAGGACCCAGGCAGCCAGTGCCTTCCAGGACGTCAGCTCATCCTCCTTGGCCTTGAACCTGCCCACCAGGCTCAGCCAGGCAGAGGAGGGACTGTGTCCCCACCCCAGCCTCGCTGGCTCACGGTGGGGAGCCAGGCAAAGAGCCTCCAGCCAGCATCGTGCTCCCTCAGCGCTGCTGCTGGTGCTCGGCCCTTGCCCGAGAGGAAAGCGGTGCACCATGCCGAGGTTGGGCAGCATGCTCCCAGGGCAGCTGAAAATTACTGGGTGCACCCAAATATGGCCCCAACCCACAGGAAGGTGGTGGCACATTGGAGCATTGGAGTATTTATATGCAGATGATGTCATCCCAGGGAGAGAGACAGAAATTCCCCTGCTTTCCTCACACCGTTTGCTAACTGGTGTCCCAACCACCAGGCCACCTTCTGTCAGCTACCACGTTACAGGTCCTGGGTGGGAAGACACAGACAGTGAGGGGTTAGTCCCTTTTTACGCATGGCTTCAGAGCAAAATGTGCTGTTTTGAAAAATTTCCCTAGAGGAAAGCCAAGGACCACAGATCCAAATTATGTTTTATTTCATTTCAGCTTCTTGTGGAGTTTGAGATGGGAAATGCTGGTCAGAAGTGGAAACACCAACCTTTCTTTCAACATTGAGCTGGAAAGGAGGGTGTCAGGTGGTAGCCCTTCTCCCTGCTTTCTTTTGTAGGTGAACTTGGCTTTGCTGGTGCAGCACTGCCAGGGGTGAACACCCAACAGCAAGGGTCACCAGTGCTCCTGCAACCCACTGCAACTTGGAACCCACTTCAGGAACGCCTGCTGTACTATGGGCAGGAGCACCTGACCCATGGAGGCCCCCAGAAAAGAGGCACTGGAGCCATCAGTGGACGTCTCAGATGATTTCAACAGGTCCGTGTTGATCCCCACCACACTGGATACAGGGCATCATAGAGTGATGCCATCATCGCCTGAATTCTGCTTGCGCCTGTCCAGTCAGGACCCTTTGTCAGGCCACGCAAATGAACCATTTTCAGCAGTTAACCTCAAAAGGCAGTTCCCAGTTAACCCAGTTTGGCTCTGGGCAAGGCTGGGCCCTCCAGAAAAAAACACACATGGGCTTGTCTCCCGCTAGCCTCTTTGCTGGATGATTTCCATCATGTGATTCATATCAGTTCCCAGCGCCAACGGCTGGGAAGGGACCTGTGTCATTGCATTGTCCCTGGGATATTTATTGCTTGGTTACCAAACCAGGTTCAGGCTGGCAGGAGCTCACAGCACAAGCAGCAGACAGAAACTGGTGTCCCCAACCTGGCAGGAGCGGTGGTGGGGGTAAGGAGGGCAGCTGGGCAATGCTCTCTGCTGCTGGAGACCTGGCTCCTCTGGCACTGGGGGGGCCATGGGGATGGGTGGCACGAGGCAGTTGTGCAGTGCCGTGGCTGGGCATAGTTCTCGCTACCTGCTCTGGCTGCCTGCAGAGGGCTCAGCCACCCTCGCTGCCCTCTGGGCTCTTGTTCCTCCCCCCCAGTGCCCAAATGTTCACTTCAGCTGCTCCGTTGCTCCAGCTCCGCAGCAGGAACATCAGAGAGGGCAGGGCCCACACGTGAAAGAGAAATGTGTTCACCCACCCCATGCCAGGAATATCTGCCTGCAGGGTGTGTGCACCCGTGGGCACGGCAGGTTTTGCATTGGCTGCTGCTCAAGGGTGGGTGCCCAAATGGGCACCCAGCCCAGCCCACCGCCCCTTACTCTCCCAGTGCCAGCCTGTGGCAGCTCTCCCTCAGCTCGGGCTGACCTGCAGCCTCCCCGCTGCAGTAGGACCTGGCAGGTTTTTGGCTGTTGCGAGATATAAAACTCTTGCCCCCATCCCTGGGGTCAGAGGGTGTCCGGGCAGGTGGGGGAGGCGTTGCACGGCACATCCAGGAGCCACCCATGCCTGTAAATCAGTAACGAAGCCGACAGGTCCTTTGCTGCTCCTGTTTTCCCACTCTTGTGACTCTCCTGTCTGTGGCCTCTCCCCTCGGATGGAAGCAGGAACAGGTGACAATGTGACTATCGACTGCCATGTGCCCCTGGGCTGCCTCCGCCCTGCCGCGCAGTGGCACTGGGATGTGCACTGATGGGAATATGGGGAGCAGGGCATGGGATGGGGTGGGCTCCTTTCCTACGGGGGATCGTGCTTACCCCATGGTCCCAGCACTGAGTAGCAGACAGCCGTGCCAGGGCATGGTGTGGCTGGGGGCTCAGCCCTGGGACACAGACCTGTGCCTCTTCTCTTTCTTGCAGTCCTTGCTTAGTGACGCCCCTCATTTGGTACCTGCTCTTCCCTGACCACTTCTCATGACTCTGTGTGTATGTGGCATGAACCTACCTGGCTGGCAGCACCTCAGTGGTTTCTGGCAGGTGGCACCCCCTGGGACGTACCCATCCCTCCAGCAAGCTCCAGAGACTGAAATGAAGTTTTATTTCAATTATCATATCCGTAATATTGAGGGACAGAGGGGGCATGAAAAAAAATAACCAGTTTCTATGGCAACCAGGAATAACCTCCTTGGAGACAGTGCCGTCTCTGTCAGTCTCCGGTCCAAATCCCAGCGATACGTCAGTTCCCTGATATGTTGGCCACAAAAAAACATTTAAAAAGCCCCACGAGATCTGCAGCAGAGGTTGCAAACAGCAGGGTTCCTCAGCTGCAGAACCCTCCCATCCCTGAAATGCCTTTCCTCCTCTCTGTACCATCTCCCTTTGCTTGCTGTCCCGTCATGCTCTGCCAAAACCAGAGCCAGGAGGAATTTCTGCCATTTCATGGCTGGGGGAGCAGGACAGAGACCTGCCCTCTCTCAGCCGGTGAGTCAGCAGCCAAGCCTGCACCACCACCAGCTCTTTGCTGCAGATGAGTGCCCCTCACCTACAGTCTCACCCTGGCTCGGGAGAGCCTCTGCCCCGTCCTGCACCTCTCCAGGCTTCAAAGGGGGGTGACGGAGCACTGTTTACTCTGTCGCACAGTGGCAGGGGTGTTCCCACACGGAGATCTCACTGGGGTGTCCCGGCAGCCCATGACTTCTGGGAGAAGGCAGCATGTGCTACATCATATCATACCTAGGTGAGGCAACTCAACATGGGGGTACACAGGTGTCCACCAGCCACCCATGGAGCAGCCAGAGACTTATCTGCTCTGAGGTAGCTCATGGCACTGCATGGCACAAAGCCCGCCATTCCCACAACTAGAGAAAACCCTGGAAGGGGTTGCCCAGAGAAGTTGTGGAGACATCATCTGGGCATGGTGCTGGGAAACCTCTTCTAGAGCTGACCCTCCTCTGAGCAGGCGCGTTGGACTGGTGATCTCCAGAGGTGCCTCCAACCTTAACCTTCCTCTGATCTCCACTTTGGGAACCTTATGGGCGTCTGAAGAAAGGCACCTATGGGGAGGTATCTCTGTGCCTCCCCAAGTGCAGGGCCACAGAGTCCCACCAGAGCCATGTTCAGGCTAGGGGAGGAGATGTCCGAATATCCTCCAGGCTCCAGGTGTGTCACAGGCCAATCATTTCAATTTCAGCTATTCTGGCATAATTTTGTTTCCAGCAACAGGAAATTCTGACCCCTGAGTAACCCTTTATTAGCGGTCACTTCCAGTGGGCTCCAGTGCAGAACAAGGTCGCTCCCAGGGCCAATCAGAACACAGCTGCCACTCCTACATGCGCAGCAGCAACAGGCAGCCTCTGATTGGCCAGTTGAGTCTCTCCTGAGGGTTTCTTGATGAAAGCTTGGCTCTGATTGGCTGCTTGGGTCCCTCCTGGAGGCTCATTAGTTTTCATGACTGGTTTCTCGCTGGCTGCTGCATCGCAGCCTGGGACAACCCCTAGTGTCACAGCCGTGCCCAGTGGCCCAGCTCCTGGCTGCAGCTCACAGCGATACCCGGTCCCTGGGAGGCTGCACAGCACCCATCCCTACCCCTTGCACGTCCCCAGCCCCTGCCCGTGGGGTAGACACAACACCACTGGGGCTGCCCCCGTGCCCTGCGCTTGGCCAGTTGTGCATGGGGCAGGCTGCCCACGGTGCTGTGGCTCTCCTGTGGGGCCAGCTCCTGGGGAGAGGGTAGAGCCTTCCCTTGGCTCACCCTGTGGGTGCACACTCTGTTGGAAGCCAGCCCAGGCACACACATCCCCAGTGCAGGAGCTGGTGTCACACCTTCAGGGCGCTGAGGCTGTCTCTGCTGCCTTCCTGGGGATCCCTGTCTTCCAGGAATGGCCATCGCAGGCCTGGGCCAGGTTTTAAGCATCGGTTCCCCATCTTCCCTGCTCCACTTTGGGATCTCAGAGCATGCCCCAGAGCCTGAGAAAACAAAGCAGTACAGGTGGAAAATTAATCCTGGCTGCAGTCCTGAGAGCTTCAAACAATATCGCTGATTCCTTAGGAGAATAGTGGAAGGGAGCGGCTCCATCTGTGCAGCAGAGCATGGAGCAGGTCATAAAACACATGCATAGGCAGAGGCACTGGACAAAGTCGGGGGAAATAGGTACGAGGCATCACTTGTGTCCCTTCCCTCCTTGTTGAGTCTCCCTTTGTGGCACTAGGCCAATTAGCACAGCGCATGAAAACAGAAAGGACCTTTCCCACTCCACCATACCTGCACAGGGGTTTTCCTGAGAAGCTCTGTCTTTACCATTATCAGACCTTTACTGACTTAACTGGCAAGAGTTCGTCACCAAAAGGTCTTTCTGTAGCTTTTAATGCCATCGGCAGCACCAGCTCCAGAAAGGATCCCCGTGAGACTCAGCTGGTGACCTCAGTCTTTAGAGAGCATTGCTCTGCCAAATCACTCTGACTCTTCCCCATAACATACTTCTAAACCACATGCCGTGGATCCCCTGCTGGTCAGCAGCAGCACCAGTGAGTTCCCCAAGCCTCTGTGTGAAGACATTTCTCTGGGTGAAGGTCCCGGCGTTTTTTCTCTCCATTTGTGTAAAATAACACGTTCTGAAATTTTCTTCTCCTGGCATCCCCGTTGGAGGGACCTCATCTAACTTCTTCACTGTGAAGAAACAGTCCAGCCCAGGAAGCCCTTGGGTGCCTCTGCAGGGGACAACCATGTGAGGAATTCATCTCACTTCTCTTTACAGCTTATCTTCAAGTGCTCCTGTCGTACTCCATTGTTGGTTGACTCCGGCCTCTTTGGCAGGCAACCATCTTTTGTGTACTTTAAAAAACGTTTGAAAGTTGTTATGCCTTTAGCAAGTTGTTCCTCAAAACCAATTTTGGCTTGCCTTACTGTGGTTTTATATTTCACTTGCCCAGGTTTATACTCTTTGCTGTTTGCCTTGTTTGGACACGGCTATGGCTTATTCAAAGATATCACTTTACTTCTAACAGGATCCCATACTTGCTTTTTAAAAACATTTACTATAATAGTGCTACAATCTCTTTGGGCAGACAGTGTACATTTACTCTGTACCTCCAGTATCGTATTTGCATAACGTCCAACATTTTACTCTTTTGGTTGCCACTTTTAATTTCTTTATTTCCCTGTTTTCTTAGTTCCTTAATTTTAAGCATCTCTCTTTTTGCATACAACTATTGCTGCAGGTTTTATGCCACTGGTTTTCCTGTCCAAGACATCGTTATGGTCATCAGAATGACATTTTGGACTAGGTTTGTTGTCCCAGTTGTAGAGCTATGTGACAGATATACTAAGACTGGGATGGAGAAAGGGTGTATGGGAATGTCTGGATGTGAAAGTACCAGAAGAAACCCTAAAGAGGAAATTATGAGAATGTCCTGCAATGATAACCAGGGGCACAATCAACATCAGGCAGATTCTGAGGAATCTGGTGTTTGCATCAGCCCAGATGATTTGATAAGGCCTGGGTGTAGATGACTCACCAGCAGAAGACTTGTGCTTTGATAGCAGGAGGATGGCAACAAGATACAAGCACATCTCTTCCATCTTCATCCTAGCTCAACACCATGATGGCATCTATAAAGACACCCACAACAAAGAAGTCCAGACAAAGGGCAGCAATCCTGCCTGAGGCTCCTGGAGGGTGGCGTAAGCAAGGACCAGAGGCTGAAGGTGCTGCAGTGAAAATGGTTAACTCCTAAATAGTATAAAAGGCCTGTCATCACCAGTTTGCTGCAGCCAATAAAGAGAAGCCCGTGAGATACAGTGAAGACCCATCTACCAGCATCCTTCATACTCAGTGCTGCACACTGGTAACCTGGTCAGACCCTTCGTGTGGGGATGAGTGAAATTGGGCGAGTGGCAGTGTGAGAGACTGAGTCAGTCTGATTGAAATTAAAATTCCCCTGCCCCAATTTATTACATGAACAGCTTATGGTGAGCCTGGCCCAGAGACCAGGTACTGCTGAAGTGGAAGCGTGACCCCCAGCCTGCACACTGTTGGCAGGGCCTTGGAGGGCTTTCCTAGAGCTGGTCCACACCCAGGCTGAGAACCCGGTGGTATCGGTGTGTATCCAGTCTCTGTGACACCGCCTGGTGACTGGTTGGGTGTATTCCTGGACCTGAGATGCATTCACCCGTCACAGTTGATTGGGGGCTGAGGAGTTGAAGGTGTGCAGGTCAGGATGACAATGCTGCTTCCAGTAGCTGCTAGGGACAGTCTCGGAGGGTAAGGTTGGATCCCACAAAGGCAGGGCCCTTGTGAAGTCCTGGACAGCTGCAAAGAGCCACCACAGCAGCTGCTAGCTGGAAATTGTACTGCAGAAGGCAATGGCTGGTGCTGTGCAGTGCTTAAACCTGCCCAGACACATGGAGGTCCACGGAGAGGGTGTCTCCTGAGGGCAGAACAGCCACCTCTGCCATGGTTCCTCCCTGGCAGGCAGCATTACTTCTGCATCCTAGAGCCCAAGAGTGCTCTCCTTATCCTATCTCCAACACTGCAGAAGAGGATAACGCTTGAGACAGGATCCGTGCTGCTCAACACCCTACCTCTGCTGAAACCCAGCACATCTATGGCTGGAGAGGCTCACCCAGGAGAGTATACCTGGTCTGTCAAGCCCAATACAGGGAACTGTGGTTGGTAGGGAAAGGGGTTGCACAAAGGGTACCACTGACCCAGCAGAGGTGGGGTGTGTGTTCAGAGCAAGGTGCAGGTGTGGGCCTGAGGGCTTGTGCCCACATCATCCCTGCAGGGAAACAGATCACCCGCAGACTCAGGGAACCCCTTGACACCCTGGGTCAGGTTGTTGTCCTTTCCCTGCCACTCCATCCCGACTGCATTCCTGCAAGCTGACTCACAGGTTTGCAGATACCACCTACGCAGGTCCAGCAACCGGGGAGGGCACAGCTCCTCCTCCTGGCCCAGCAGGTTGGCAGAACTCTGCCACCCAAGGTCAGAAAGGTGTTTGGGATTGGGGAAAGGGTGAGAGAGAAGAGTGGGTACGATCATAAGCTCAGGCTTGGAGCTACAGTAGATGCATCTTGCAGGGCTCCTTGCTCCTCTGGGAGGAGAATGTTCCTGGTCTGTGTCTGGGCACTGCTCTTCCCACTCACAGCTCCCCCATGGTTTATCTACAACCAGGCTGCTGCTGCATGGACCCTCTGGGTGTTGTGCCACTGTGCTGACCTTGGGCTATTGAGACCTGGTCCCCCTGCAGTGACTGTTCAGCGCGATCTTATCTAGATATCCCAGGCTCAGCACCCCCCCAAAGCAGACTGCAAGGAAACTGCAGAAACACCAAGTGGCAGTGCCTGGCATCCAGCAGTTAATGCTCCTTGTCACTTTTCAGTTGTGGAGTGGGAAAAGACCAGTGGGTGTAGAAGGATCCTTCTATCCTGCAGGCTGAGGTCAGAAAACTTCAGCACCCTTGAATAAAGGACAGGAAGAAAAGTGAGAAAATTGTGGTAAAGAGAAAAGTCATTTCAGCAAACAGAGAGCCATTTAACAAAGCTCCTAAAAAGAGATGCCCAAAGATATGTTTGGGTTAGGGACCAGCAGTATCTCTGCCTATGGAGATGAGGAGATGAGATGGGCAGAGAAAGACATCACAGACTGAAAATCATGTTGGACAGTGGAAATAGCAGACCTCTCCCCGCAACTGCCAGGAACCATTTGGGACTGAAACTCTGCATTGAAGGAAGAATTGTCTCTAATGAACTACTGACCTACTAATGAGGGCCGCAACACTGATCAAACTGGGCTGGTGGAGATCAGAGCAGAAATGCAGGAGAAGCAATGACAGTTCCAAGCATGTAACAGAACTCTGTGCCAAACCTTGGTGACAGGGGATTTCTATTTTAAACAAAACTGACTCAGTCTCTCACACTTCTAGCTGGTCTCTCTCACCCTCGCAGCTGCCCCCACCCCGATGTGTTTGCACAAGGGATATGGCCAGGTCTTCAGGCTGAGACACAGAGGACAGGGCTGCCAAATCAAGTTGTCCCTGCACGGGATCCTGTCAACCAGCAATGACGAACTCGGTTTTGGGCAGGCATCAACAGTTATTATTGCAGGATCTTTCACCTTCAAAATTTTCTCACTTCATCCTCCACGAGACCCAAGCAGAGCTGCTGCTTTTTGTCTGTTCATCCTCATTTTGGGTGTCTTTTTTGGCTGCTATCTTTCGAAGTGCTGGGGTTGGAGGAAGACATAGGGTGTCTGCTGGCATCATCATTCTGTTACAACAGTGCAGGCCTCCTGGGCTCAGCATGAACACTTGTTTCTCGGTGTTTATCGGTTTGCCTGTGGTCACTTCCACTGCTGGCTGTTGATAGAGGCCACTCGCATAATCCCTGGTGGTTTTTTTGGGTTCTTTCACATTGGGATGTTTCCATCCATGCTTCAGCCAATCTTATCATTTTGGTTACAGTGTACACTATGATGCTGCCAAGATCCTTGCTTTGTGTTCACCAGCTCTTGGTTCAACCTGGGATCTACTGAAACCCATCTGAGTAGTCTTGCTATTTGATAAAGAAGCATTTGCATTATTGCAAGGCTAAAGAAGGCCACTCTTCACAAAAAGCATTGCATTTAAGAGGGCTAGATCTGGTCTGAGGGTTTGTTGAGTGCCAAACAAATTAGCAAAAAAGTCTTCAAGTGAGGTTTGGTTTGACCAGGTGGGGTTTTAAGACCTTTTTAAGAGCATTTCTAGGTCAAAAGGTAATTTGAGCAGTGTCCCTTCATGCTTCTTTTGGAAAATGTCCTATTAAAATCTTCCAACTGCTTTCCTCAACATTTTATTTCTAAATTCAGCACATTTGGTGCAATTGGCTGCCGCCCTGTCCCAGTGAAGACAGAGACCTATGTGCCCCACGTAAAGGGAAAGAACACCCTCACATGCAGCTTTTCCCACAAGTGTCTGAGCAGTTGATGCCACTCTCTGCTGGCAGGAGTGTCCTTGCACCGCCTGGCAGTGTTACCTCTTGCCTGGCAGCCTGCCCCTCCACGGCCCCTGGAGCCGGACACAGTGCTAGCTCACACACCTGCCTGTGGTAGCTTATCTGCCAGTCTGCAGCAAGTGCTGGGAGTGGGGAGATGGCCCCAGATATTTCCACATTTCATGGGTTTTCTACACCCATAACCATGAGCTTGCAGGAGTCCAGGCACGCAGGGCAGGAACACCCTGGCTGTGCCCCGCTGGCTCTGCTCAGTGCTGGCTCTCTGCTTCCCCCTCCCTTCTTTGAGGACTCACTCAGCACCCCTCAGATAAAGGGATGTCAAGTCCTGAGGTGCTGGAAATCATCCAGTGCTTTGCCACATACAATGATCATGGGGTGTCGCCATTTGCATCCCACTCTTTCTAACCCCCCTCTGCCTTTGCTCTCTGCTGGCAGCCCCAGGATCGCTCCCATACAGAGAGATCAGAGAGATCAAGGAGAATGTTTTGTTTTGTTTTCTGAGTGGCCCAGCAAAGAGAGAGTTGTGCCAGCCTGGGCAGGACCTTGCCCTGCCCCATTGAGCTCACCTGCATGGCTATGATTAGGACAACAGACTTAAGATGCCTGTGTAGGACCAAGTGATCATCTGCCCCAAGTACGAAGAGTCCCCAGGAATGTGCTGGGATTGTGGCCAGTCCTGGACTTCTGCTCTCCATCACGTAGACCAGCTTTTTGCCTCTCCAATCCCCCTCATGTTGTGCAACCTCTTTTCTTGCAGTTTGGAGATGGCAATGTCAGGTGTTTTAGGGAAAGGAAACAGCACCTTTACTTTTAGGCCAATGGGCCTAAAGCTGCACAGCACCAGTGGCCAGAATCCCCATGGGAGACTTGCCTGTGACATGCTGCTCTTCGGCCTGAACGTGCCCTCTTTGCCTGTACAGCACCTAGCAGGGACCACACAGTCTGTAAGTGCTCGCCAGCTACAGTAGAAGTCAAAGCATGTCCCAGGGACTATTTATCCCCCTGTTCTGGATGTGCTTGCAGCATCCCACTGCTGCATTTTGTGCATCCCCAATCTGGGGGCTCCAGGATCCCATGGCCTGGTGCTGTGGCTTTGGGGAGCCCAGCTTTCCACTGCTCACAAGGATGCTGGGTCCAGGGCCAGCTCTGTTCCCAGGTGGTGTGTCTGACTGACTCAGTGGAGCAGGCAGGGAGGTTCCCAGCGTGATGATCAGGACATGGCAGGCAGCAGACCATGCCCGTAGCCATGCTGTCAGGGACAGGGACAGAGGGGTGAGGAGTCTGCCTCAGGCATGAGCCCCAGACAGCCCCAAAAGGGTTCCTTGGAGCTGAATAGCTTCTCCCAGGAGACAGTGACCCAAATCCTGGCAGAGTTGTGACATCTGCCAGCCAAGCAGTCTGTCTTACCAGCTCCTCAACAATTGTCCAAAGCTGTGAGTACCAGAAAGATATTCCTCACCTACAGTCACGAGTGTCATCAGCACCAGCCTGAAATTACTTCTGCATCACCACGTCAGTGCTTGTGAGCCAGCTGGCCTCACGTCATCCGTCGAGCTGCCACACCTGGGAGATACCAGCAGAGTATGGCTGTGTCACCTGGTGACTCAGGGCCACTGGCTTTGGTATGAAGCTGGAGCTACTGGCCTAAAGCTAAGGGAGAACCTCTTGCAAGCTGCTGGGTCCTGCCTTACTGCAGCGTTGCAAAGCTCCAGCCCTTCGTGGGCTGAGGGCTGGTGGTCGTGTGGGTCACTGTCTCAGTGCTGAGCAACTCACCGTGTGCGACTGTGTCTACAAGGAGAACAGGGAAAACTGCACAGGAAGCCTGGAGTTTTCTCCATCACTGAGGAGAGGACAACATCTCCCTGTCACTAGCCAGCCGCCACGTTCATAGCTGACCCCTCTGACCTCCAGGCAGCAGGGCTTGGAGCCTGGGATGGATGGTGCCAGCAGCCTCTGAATCCCACTTGCACCTCTGTGCTTGTGGCTGGCCCTGCTGATGCTGCGGGTGTTGGGGTAGAGCAGCTCCAACATCGATGGAGCCCATCTCACCCACCGGTGGCTGTGTCCTTATGGCTCTAATGTGAGCATCCCAAGAAGCAGGGATTCTGCAGGTTAACAAGCTTGATAGGGAGGTTTTTCCCTCCCTGCATCATCCATCATCCTCCAAGCATTCCAGGCAGTACCACAGCCTGGGAAAACAGGACTTCTAAGGCAAAGGCTTAGGAGATTCCCTTGCTGTGCTCTGCCCTCTCCTGAGCCTGGTCTGCGGACACCTTCGAGCATGCAGTACTGATCGTGTCCACCTCTGGCACCTCAGGGAGTCCTGCCCACCCAGTTGCCAGGCCAGGCCTGGCCACACAGTGTCAGCACAACCCCAGCACCGCAGTGCCCGGTGCTCTCCAGCAGGCATCAGTACCAGCCCTGCATGGCAGAGCACAGACAGCTGCCTGGCTCCTCCCGTGAGCTCCTACCTCTGAAGACCCTGGCACAGTCTTCTCCCCCACATCCTTGGCCACAACAACAAGGATGTGACCAGCTCCATGGGACACCCCTGGTCCCTGTGGTCTTGGTGTGGCCCTGCCTGTATGTGGCTCCAGCAAAAGGCTCCTCTGGCTCCAAAGAGTGGGTCCATCAGGAGGATGTGTCTGTCTGGCAGGGCATGGGCACAGCCCCCGCAGATGTATGGACAGGCTGCGGGCAGTGAGAGCTGCCCTGCAGCCACAGCCATGCCCTGTGACCAGGACATCTCCAGGGTGGAGGACAGGTTTCAGGGGGACTGATCTGCCATGATGGCAGCTGGGTTGGGGGCAGCACAGAGAGCCCCCAGCCTTGCTGGGGCTTGGAGAAGTGAGGGCAGTTGCAGGGGGCTTGGGCACAGGGTCCCCGACCCTAGCCCTCATTTGCATGTGCACAGAGAAGGGAATTTCCCCATTTTTTCCGTCAGCAAGCAGGCGAACTTTCTGCACGGTGACCTTCGTCCCCACCCAGGGTGGGGTGCCCACGGCAGCTGCCAAATGTCGGTGCAGTGCCTCGCTTCCCACCGGCGGGCTGAGGACGGGTCCCTCTGTGTGGAGGGAGCAGCAGCGCTACCTGGGCTGTGGGCAGCCAGAGGGGGCAAAGGCAAGGGGTCCAGACCCGCCCCCCCCCGAACCCATGCACTGCTGGCTCATGCACAGCAAGCAGTTGAACCACCCCTGCCAGACCCCCAGCATGTCCTCCAGGGAGGGCAGGGTGCCCCGGTCCCCAGCCATCCCTGGGCATCGGTGGGGTCTCTGCGCGGGGGGTTCTCACTGCCCATCCTGCTGCCAGCCCCAGGCACTGACACCCCAGCCCGCAGGAAGCTTCGACAGTGTCACCGGCTCTGTGGTGTCTGGTGGCTTGTTGGCACAGATGGACATTTCGGGGGGCATTCAGCACCTCACAACATTAGGCCCCGGCCACTGTGGCCAGATGCTGCCCGTGGATGCAGAAAGGGCTGTATGCGGTCAGGATTGTGAGGATGAGCTGTCTGGTTTGAAGGCAAGCTGTGGGGGGACCAGGAGAAGCCACTCAGGAGACAAAGCATGGATATGGGGTGGAGGTCTCTGAATTGCACCCCTGCAGCGTGGAAACCTGTGGCCATCCCCGCCCCCCCTGCCCAAGTTGCCCACAGCCCTTCCTGTGCATGAGGTCCCCCTGGATGCACCACAGCCTCTCACAAAGCTCCTGGCCCCTCTGTGCTGGGCACAGAACCCCTCCCACAGGGACTGCGATGCTGGAGCACCCTGCTGCCAGCCTGGAAGCCCAGCAGTCCTTGGGGTGTGTGTGGGGGGGTCCATCGCCCCTGCCCAGGGGGTCCATTGCTCCCAGCAGCGTACCCAAGCAGAGACTGCTTACATGCCAACTCCCTCCTCGCAGCTTTCCAAGGAGAGACAAGCCATGATATTCCTGGTAAGCGCAAATTACCTTGACTTTTGCTCCGGGACCTGGAGTGGTTAGGGCAGAGCGTGGACGGAGTCCAGCTCTGTGCCTCGCTCGGGACAGTGTTTCTGCAGGCGGGTGATTTTCCACTGGTGTTTCCCCAGTGCCCAGGTTTTGGCAGGCAGGTGGGTTGCAGGCACAGGTCACCCAATCTGCCTCTCCCTCTGCTGATGCAAGCGGGGATAGCAGCCCCTACACAAGTCACCCAGCACAGGCTCTCTGCCCTCCAAGCTCCCCCAGACCTTTCTCCTGCTCACCTGGAGCCCCAGCTGTGCTCTACAGCCGGCTGGGGTTTACCTCCATGGCTGCAGGAGGAGTTGGGATTCCCTGAGAGTGGTCAGGGCTCTGAAGCACCCTCAAAGTGGTCCTAGGGAAACAGAGGGTGACAAGCCCCATTACCTTGCGGCATGGTGGCTTTCAGCAGTGCTCTAGCTGACATCCCTGAGGACCTAGAGGTGACGCTGCAATAGTCCCCGTGCAACTGTCACCCCAAAGCCATCTCCACACAGGTCTGAAGCCCCTGGCTGAAGTATGTGGCAGCCAGAGCAAAGAGACACAGCAGAGAGGGAGCATGAAGTTTACCCCAAAGCAGGGAAAAACAGAGGAGTTACTCCTAGAGCCAGAGGGACTGAATTGAGGGAAATGAAGAACCCAAATACCTCATCCCCCCAAAAAAGAAGGTGGCAGACTTGAAGATGGTTTATTTTCTACATTAAACTTACAAGTATTTTTGCTCCAAGTTGCATTTTTGCATTTGTGAGTCCTTATGAATTTACAGGGAACTGGAGGGTGAATCACCCAGTGGTCTCCAAGCTCAGGGCCTCTCCAAACAGCCTCTCGCTGCTTCCAGCCAGCGCTCGTTTTATTCCACGGGAAAATACTGCCTTTGCCCTAAGTTGAACTTGCGTTGGGTTCTCAGTTCCTCCCCTGAACACAACGTGACCGCCCTGCTGCAAAGAGAAATGAGCTGACAATGCTTCCCTGCACAGACCAGGCTGCGTCCAGCGCCACGGCACCAACCCACGGCCAGCCCGGACATCCCCACAGCGCCCCACGCGAGGAATCCCTGGGAACTCAGCTCCTGCTGTGCCTCAAGGAAAATCCCACCGCCAGTTTGACTTTCCCACTGCAAAACAGGGTTGAGTGTCATGTCATGCTTTAAACCACTGACTGCCGGGAAACCGGCCCAGCAGGAGCAGAGCCAGTGTCCCGCAGGAGGCTGGGAAGGCTGCGGGATGTGGGTTGGTTCCAGCAGGGCCGGCTGCAGCGAGCTCAGCGCAGTGTGGCTGTGGGCAGGAGGGAGAGGCTGTTCGTGAGCTCTGAGGAGCTGGGGAGGGGGAGCTGCCAGCTCCAAAGGCTCTCATGGCTCCCGCGCACAGCTGCTGGCACCGTGGTGGGCTGGGAACCGCTGGTCAGGCACCACAGGCTGCTTCACTCCAAAACCCCGCAACTTCTGGGCTGAACTAGCCCTGCAGGAGACAACAGCTTGCAGCATCGGTGCCGTCAAGACACTGGTGGGAACTCCAAAGTCCACCACAAAGCACTGAGTGAGATGGGCTCAGCCCAGCACTCCAGGAGTTAATTTGGAGACAGGAGTGAGATGGTGGGCACAGATGCCGGGCTGGGCGTGAAAATCACACGGGAGCATCTTCATTCAGGACAGAGGGTCACAGGGGTGGTGGGGAGCTCCTCACCCGTGCCCACCCCCACGCAGCCCTGCCGTTAGAGCAGCAGCTGCCCGAGCACTGGCTTTGCCTGCACCAGCCTTCTGTGTTTACCATGTCCCCTCCCTGCCCTCTCCCCCCTTTCCGAGGAGCCACCCAGATCACTCTAACAGCGCAGGGCAAACAGGCGTGTACCAGCCCTGTTATTGCTCTGGTCCTGCCACAGCCTGGACTGTTTGGTGGAAACAAAAGGGAGCCATTTTCCTCCTCTCATTGGGTATTTGGGCCTCGTCTGCCCCAAGTCTCTCTAGCAACAGGGGACGGGACGTGCAAGGTGCCGCAGGGTGAGGGGCACCTGCAGTGGCAGGGAGTGGCAGGGGTCTGCAGCAGCTTGCCCTACCACATCTGCAAGGCAGCCAGGACAGATCCGCTTCTGCTGTGCGTTGCCAGAGATAGCCTGTCGTGGCCCCGAGGAGCTCACCAAAGCTCACCAGAAGGCAGGCTGGAGCCTCAGGGGGGTTTCTGATATTTATACTGATTTAAGAAAAAAAAAAACATTTTCATCAAAGGAGAAAAATCAGGAGTGGAATTGAGTCTGACTGTGCCCACTCTTCAGTCATGTCAGGCTGTTTGCAGTTGTAGGGGGCTTTCACCCCCTTGCAGGGCTCTGGAAGAGCTGAGTATGTGAGGTCTAAACTCACTGGTGAGGACAAGCTTCTGCCAAGTGCCGGGGATAAGATGGATGGCCCTGGCATATCCCAGAGCCCTTGGTGAGGATGCTCTGTAACACGGTAGAGCACAGATCTGCTGAGCGGGAGGTGCAGAGCACCAGGAGCAGGGCCATGTGGAGAAGAACGGGGCTGCCGGAGGTCATAGTCAAGAGCCTCAGTGTCAAGGTGCTGGGGCGGTGCACACCGAAGGGAACAGGGCAGCTTGTCCCTGCCACCCAGCTGATCTCCCAGCCTGCCTGCAAACTCAGCTCAGCATCACTGGTGCTGTCACTTCCTAGCAAAAATGGTCCTGATCCCTCCCACAGACGGTCCCATGTCCCCTCAGATGACTGCCTGTCCAACCGTCCATCTCAGCACATGGCATTACGCTCGCAGGCACGGCTGTCTCACTCCTGACCAGACTTTCAGGCTTCCTTCCCCTCAGCCATGCCTCTGAGCTTGGATTACAGCAAACTGCATGGGGCGAGTCTCCTTCTCCCCAGAAATCACAAGGTCATATGGACTGGGGCTGGGCACAGCTCACTCCGCTGGGCTCCTTCACGAGGGTGATGCTGCAGCACGAGCAGGAGGACACTGCAGCTTCCTGTGGAGGTAAGAGGGAGTCAAAGAAACCCATCGACTGACATGGGGGGGTCCCAGCTGCCACAGACACCACCCACTCACGTATCATGGTGTCTTGGCACTGGTACTCCCACTATTGCCTCTGGCCAGGGAGAGACAGTCCAGCAATGGGATCAGCCATGGCATCTCCCTCACGTCCCCCTGTGTCCCTGCTGAACCATCTCCAGCATCTGGAAAGCCATGGTGGGTACACGGACACGGTGGTCAGGAGGTGAAGCAGTTGCTGGGTGGCTTTGTAGCTGCCCTTGCCTGCAACAAAGCTGTCTTGCCCCAAAACAAACAACTTTAAAAAGCCCCAGAAGGGGGAAGATGTTTAGCGTGGTGCAATGCAGGCTCAGAAACACTTCTGACTTTTGCCCCTTTTCTATCAGATGATTTTGAATTTGTTACTGAGGGGGCTGACCCTGTGGGCCCTAGGGTGGGGAGATGCAGTTCTTAGGTTGGGGTGTGATTTTTGTGCAGACTTGTCCAAAGCTTGGAGGGTTGAATGAAATATCTGGAAAAGGGTATTTAAGAAACCTCCCCTGGGTCACAGTGGAAAGCTCAGACTCTGATAAAGTACCTCCAAGGAGACGTCTGGAAAACTCCAACACACACTCATCTCCTGAGAAACAGTCTCAGCCCGTCTGTGAATCTGTGCTGGAGAAGATAATTGTGCAGTTCCCAAACAGTCTCTGGGGCTGTTGTCTGGCCCCCAGTTTGGGGACAGCCAGGGACCCATGCATCCTAGACAGAGAGAGGGAAGGAAGAGCAGTGTCTCGGAGAGGCTGTTTGGACAGTGGTGCCCTGAGTGACAGAGCCCGCCCGAGGTCACTCCTGTGCCACTAAAGTGTCACCTTGCCTCAGTGAACTCTGCTGCTGTCTTCAGGCAGCTCCATGACACACCCGGCCGTTGTGCAACGGTCATGAAATGAAACTAAAAATAGCTCCTTACAGGAAAACACCTGGTGCCATGCGCTGGGGCGGGAGGGTGCTGGGTGCCAGCGCCCTGCCAGGAGCCACATCCCTCCTGGCAGGCGAGGAGCGCACCGAGGGCTCCCTCCTCCGAGCTGATGTGGGTACTGAGGAGAGACCTCATCCTCCTTCCCTGAGCTCCTGCCCCAAGCCCTGCCTTGCCTCCATTCATCCCTCACTCAGGCAGCGTGGTTTTCCTCTGCGCCTCGCCAAGGTGCAACGGCATCACTCCCTGAGACTTATGAGGGGACTGATGCCACCATCTCTCCTGCCTGGCCTTTGCAGGGGGAGCTGCGATCAGCACTGGGGAGTGACGGAGGAGCAAGTTCATGTTATCCGTCCTTCAGTTAACCAGACTATTAAAATTCTGGAAGTGCTTGGCTGGCCAAGTTGCCCATGTCCTGGCTCTGGTGGCACCCCACATCTGGGCATAGCACTGTGCCCCCGCGCAAACTGGCCACAGTTCAGCTCTTTTTGGGGTTGATAACCCCTAAGGAGAACACGTGGCTTGTTTTAGGTATGGGATGGTGGACCAAGGCCAGAGCATTCATGAACCCTGGGGTTGGTCCCCTGGCCTTCCATGGATTCCCTTGCATCCTTACAGCCAGAGCACCTGAAGCAATTGCAGCCCAACACAGTCCTGCCTGATCCTCAGGCTGTCACTGAGCTCAGGCTGAGCTGTTCTTCCTCTGTAGCAGGTGGGCTCCACAAGTGTTAGGCCAGTGATCGCTTCAAGGCACCGGTCCCTCTGCACCCAGGAGAGAACTCAGGTTATCACCACTGCCTGCTCCTGTAGAACCTGGCAAGAGCTGAAACCCTCCTTTCCCTGTTGGAAATACCTAAAGGATGCTCAAAAATCATAGCATTATCAAGAGTCAAAGAGCAGGAGCTGGCTGCAGGAGAAGCAGTGTGAGGAAGGAGAGCGGCCAGGCACAGCTGCCAGCTCCTGCCTGCAGGGCCCAGGGCAAAGCACTGCCCACAGGGCTGTGAGCAAGGCACCGGGCTGCAGGTGTGCCTCCGAGTTCTGTGGGTTTTGCTGATCACCACGGTCACACATGATGAAGGAATGGCTCCAGCACAGGAGGGATCAAGGGCTTGTGCTTGGCTGAGCCAAATGATTTGGGAGCAGAGACTCCTCCTGCCCCACCCTGGAAGGACATGGGGCAACAGGAGCCTCCACCAGCCCTGCTGTAGTGGCCGAGCGCCACAGGCCGGCTGAGCACAACGTGATTTTGAGCAGAGCAGGAGCATCCCACCACTGAGGCCCATGCCAGCAAATGTCCTGCTAGCCGTGGTTGCATGTTCACCTGGAAGGGGCAGCCTCTGAGCTCTGGGACTCAGTTTCCCTCCACTGGCTCCGGTGACATCGGCTGTCCTAGCTGCCAGTGATGCAGCAAGAGGCCCAGGTCCCCTTCAGTGCTCCGGGAAGTCAGCCCAGAGGCCCTTCTGGCTCAGGGAAGGGCAGGCACAGTGCCAGACAGAGACAGCAGCAGGGTCCCAGCTAGGGGGAAGCTGGTGTTTGCTGGCTGCAAGGGGGTGAGGCAACCTGGCCCCTGCCGCTGCCCCATGCGGGAGAGGGACAGACTCCTTGAGACCCCCAGGTCTGGGGTAGCCCTGCTGCTTCAAGCCTGGCGTGCAGCCCCGTGGGCTGCCTACGTGCCACAGGGCATGTCCCCAGAGGGGACCCTGGTCCCTCTGGTCCCACAGTCATGGGGAAGAGTTGACAGCACAGGAAGAGATAACAGGTAGAGGAACGGGAGACTAGGGCAGAGGAGAGGTGGTGGATATAGGGGAGAGGCAATGGAAATGGGGAAGGATCATGGGTGCGGGGGAGAGATGATGGCTGTGGGGTAAAGTCACAGGTAAAGGTCGTCAGGGACCTCAGTTCTATTCAAAGCCCTTTCCCAGGGGGGGAAGTCAGTAGGAAAAGCAGCAACAAAGCTTGGGAGAACGGGGCCAGCAGACCTGACACCCCAGTGTGGCAAGGAGCATTGCCTGAGGTCACCCAGTCCTTCCTCTCACCCTCCCACTGAGGGCAGCCCTGCCACCCCTCCAGCCCCGGGGAGGTGGTCTGGCCATTCGAGGGTGTCCTGAGTCCAGGGGACGTGCCACATGGTGCCCAGTGCCGGACCTCGGGCATGCTTAGTGCCTCCTGCTCGGGGCCGGGGGGTGGGAGATCTCGAGTGGGAAAGGCTGAGCTCAGCAGCCCATCCCCAGTGCCAAGTCGTGAGCATCCTTCATCTGGCTTGTTCTGGGGGGCATGATGAGGGGATGCTGGGGGTGTGTTGTTGATGGAGGGATGCTGAGGGGATGTTGGGAATAGGTTGTTGGGGGGAGGTTGGGGGATACCGAGCTGCCCAGCCTGGGCGCTGGCGCATCTCCGCAGCGCTTGGCAGCCCCCCCGAGCGGGTGACCAGCAGAGGGCCCGGCTCTGCCGCTCCCAAGCGCTGCTTTTATTCTGCCAGGAGCCCTCCGGAGCGCCCAGAGCAGCAGCCGGAGCCGGACCGAGCAGCTGCTCCTCCGGACGGCTCCCTCGCTGCCTGCAGCCCCGGGGCCCCGGTGCTCGGGGCTGCGCTGTCTCCAGCCCCACGGTTTCTCCGGAGGGTGCGGAGGGGACCATGCCTTCTCCAGCGCCCCTTGTCCTCCTGCTGCTGATGCTGCTGGCACCGGGGGCCGCGGCGATGCGAGGCAGGGCTGGGCAGCCTGGGGAAGGCAGCACCCGCCACGGCAGGGGTGCAGATGGAGGTAGGACCCTGCCGGTGATTTCCCGGGACGGTCCAGAGGTCCAGGTGACGAAGGACAGGCTGCGCCGAGGGACAGAGGAGGACTCCAAGTCAGTGCAGCAGTACGTGCCGGGGGTGCGGGTGGAGTTCCCACGGCCCCTCAACTCTGCCAGCTTGCACCCAACCAAGGCCCTGCTGCCATCCAGCACGGACCCATCTGAGCAGCAACAAGGGGTCCCCACAGATGGGGAGGGGGCAGGGCCCCGAGCCAACCTCACCACTGTGTCTGACAAGCGGTTGCAAATCCAGAACCCCTTGTACCCAGTGACGGAGAACTCCTACAGCGCCTACGCCGTGATGTTCCTGTCCCTCATCGTCTTCGCAGTGGGCATCATTGGAAACCTCTCTGTGATGTGCATCGTGTGGCACAACTACTACATGAAGAGCGCCTGGAACTCCATCCTGGCCAGCCTGGCTTTCTGGGACTTCCTCATCCTCTTCTTCTGTCTGCCTGTGGTCATCTTCAATGAGATCACCAAGAAGAGGCTGCTGGGGGATGTGTCCTGTCGCATCGTGCCCTTCATGGAGGTAAGGGGCTGCACAGGGCCCTGGAGGGCTCAAGGACTTGGCTTCTTTCTGCCCTCTTGCTGCTCATGGCCTGGCACAAGGGCTGTGTGCCCCAGAGACCCCCATCGTGGGGCACAGCAAGGAGCCAAGGGATGGTCCCAATATTGACCTTCCCTTTGCCTCTGCCCTGGGCCATTCTTCAGGCTCTGCAGCAAGCGCCAATGCTGCCAGGGCTGGGAAGAGCCCATGAAATCCTCCTTTGTCCAGCCAGCACGGGGACTTCTGTCTGTGGGGTCCCTCTGCCTGTCTGTCTGTCTCTGTCCCAGCCTGACACTCCCCAGCTGTGGTGGGCTGATGAGGATGGCCCCAGGGCAGGGGGCAGCAGGTGGGGCAGCACCAAGCAGCACTTGTGTGGGTGAGCTCAGGAATTAGGATTGGTATCCTGATTGGTATTGGTTGTCCTCAAGCCTCACATGTGATGGGTTGGCCAAGTTCAGGGTGAGCTGGGGACCCACTAAGAAGGCTACAGGGACTGTGGTGATAGGGGAAGACAGAATAAGCAAAAATGCCCCAGATGGCATTGCTCTTGTGCTTAAAACCAACCCTGGCTGTGGGACATCTGCCTGTGCACAGCAGACACATCCAGCCTGCCTGTGTTGTCTGCGGCTCCAAAGCCCAGTTTATCAAAGGAGGGTGCAAACACAAGGTTGGAAGAGATGAGAGACAGTGTCAGGTCCCTGGAGACCTTCTCAGGCTTGGTCAGGCCAGATGGGGTTCAAAACCTGCCCGTCCCACCAAGCGCCTACTGCCACAGTCACTGCCCCCGACACAACATACAAAACCCAGCTGCAAGCTGAGGCCACAGCTTGTGCTGGAGGGCCCGGGGGCTGCTGCCCTGGCTCCCCAAACCTGATCGAGTTGTGTGGGAACACTGACAAAGCTTGGCACCCACGCCCAGGCCAACCCTGCCCTCCCCAGGGTTGTCACTGTGCTGAGTTGGGACCTGGCCTTCTGTCATCACCAGCCCTGTCTGTGCCCATCACCAGGACTCAAGCCTGCTCAGAGAAATGACAGCTGCCAGGGACAGAGAGCAGGCCTTGGCACTCAGGCGAGAAAAGCTCAGGGCTGCAGGGAGCTCCGTCATTACAGGCAAAGAAATGCCCCCAGGATATTGGCATGTCTCATCACAGTCCCCTCCCCAACATCCCCCTCCCTGGTCCAACTCCTGCTGGAGAGCAGGATATGCAGAGCTCTCTGGTGCAGGACCTGGCTGCACCCCCCTCCCTGGGTGGCTGGGTTATCCTCTGCAGGTTGGGGTGACTCCAGCATGGGCTGGGGGGTAGACGTGGGCCTGGATGGCCCGGCAAGGCCCCACTGTGAGGTGAGCAGGTCTGAGGCCATCGCTGCCACCAGTGGTCCCACTCTGTCTTGCTGCTGCGTGCCCTGCTGGCACCGTGACAGTCAGCTCCCTGGTGTCAGTGCCTTTGCACATGGTCTGCAGAGGCACGGGGGTCCCTGGAGATTGATGGACAGCTTGGCTGTGCACAACCCTAGCAAGGGACCCCGGCAATGCCACTGGGTGCTTTGGGCGCAGACCTGGGGTGATGGACACTCATCCTGGGTGTCCTGCCAGACACAGCCCTAAACCTGCAAGATAGAGCCCAGCACGACAATGTGGGGTTTGCTAGAGGAGATGTGCAGCCCCTGCCTCTCCACGCTGTCTCCCTGCTCAGCAAGCAGGATAATTTCTGGAGATCTCCCACCCCAGCCTCTTACTAAATGAAGTGTTTGCCCCCATCACTATCCTCCACCTCAGGCCCCTGACACTGCGGCCAGGTGGAAGGAGAACTCAGACAGGGGTGGGCATATGGACCTGTGTTTGCCCAGGCGGGCTTGGGGTGCCCTGGGTAAGGATGGCAAGGAAAGGGTGATGTCCCCAAACCAGACTCCTTCTTGAGGAGGATCTGCCATGGCTTGTCTCTGAGTTGCTCGTGGGCTCCCTTGCCACACCTGGGGGTGGCACCTGCAGGGGCAGAAAGGGGCTTCACGGCTTCTCTGTCCACCTGGGACTCAGAACCAGGGACCATTCAGCCTGGGTGGGAAGGCATGGCCAGGCCAGAGCTAAATCCTCAGCAAAGGGTGAGCCACAAGAGGGGAATCAGTCTGCGGTCCAGTAGTTAATGTCCAGCCTTTCTGCATGGGTCTGTGCAAGCGTTTCAAGCTGCTGGATGAACTTCGTAAGGAGCAAATCTTTGGTGCTCCACTTTGTGGCTACTCAAATGCCCTGCGGAGCGGCACAAAGCCAGGTTTTTGGAGCAGAGCTGGCTACATGAGCTCCTGGTGACAGGCGGTGTGCAGGGATGTGCCTGGGGTGACCAGTGGCACCAGCTGCATCCCTGCCAGGGCACTGGGGAAGGATGCTCTGCCACGTCTGAATTACATGCCAGGACCAATGGGCCCAGGAAAGGCAGAAAATCCTGTGAGAGGGTGTAGGGGGAGAGAAGAAGCAGCAGCACAGCAGTGCTGAGAGGGCTGTAGGTGCCAGCCAGAGAGCTGGGCAAGCCTGGTGGATGCTGGTTGTGGGGCAGAGCAAGGGTGCTGGATGCTCGGGGTGGCTTTGGGCGTTGGGCAGAGGAGCTAGGACAGGAGCAGTGTTATTGGGCGGTGGGACTGGGTGCAGGATGGTGATGCTGAGCTGGTGCCCTGATGCTGTGTCTGGGGGGATCCAGCTGCGCCCAACCGAAGGGAGATGCTGGGTGCTTGGTGTCAGTGCTGGTCATGAGCTGCTAAAGGGGCCAACCCAGGACCACCGGAAAAGGCTGGGGAGGGCAGTGCCAGACCTGTTTTGGGCTGCTACCGGGGGCATCACGCAGAGCCCTGGGAGGTTTCCTGAGTGCTGGGAAGTTTCTTCAGGACAAGGTGACGTTTGATGGCTTCGTGAGGCCAGGAAAGGCCACGGGGCTGGGGGGCACCAGCATGTGATGCTGCCATTTTCCTGGCCAAGGGCTGTGGGACTTGGCTCTGAGCAAAGCTGCAGCTCTGGGGGTGGGACTGTGAGTGCTGATTGTGACCCTCGGTGCCTTGCCAGCCCTCCCAGAGCCACTGCGATTCCTCTGCCTCCTTTGGCCTCTTCCCTTTGGCAAAGGGGATGTTTTTCCTGCCATTCTCAATGCAGCGGAAATTGCCCCAAGCTGGTTTGTGACAACGGTGCCTTCAATGGGTTTGGCCTGTTCAGGAAGGGGGAGGCAGCTCTGCAGAGCAGGGCAGGGACAAGCCAGCCTGGGGCAGCTGGGGGGAGCCTTGGGGACCCTGGGAAGGTGCTGGTGAGTGTGATGGTCCCTGCTTTTCCTGTCCAAAAGGCCATCCAGAATAGAGGACAGCCCTGCTACTCCCACCCTGCTGGGTGGACAGACAGACATCCAGCAAAGCTTCTCCCTTCTGCAGAAAAGGGAGCTGGGCAGGGACAAACGGGTCAAGGGACATTTTTATCCCCCACCGTTTCAGGAGTCACAGAAAAGTAGCTCTAGCCCTGGGACGCAGCCACAGGCTGTGACCTCTCTGCCATCTTGGAGGAAGGGTCTCGGGCAGTGGTCTTGGGTAGCCAGGGCTTTGCCACCAGCCTAGTAAAGTCAAGTCCCCCGTGATGTTCCCGCAGCAAGACCCACTTGTTCTGCCTTCCCCCTCACCAGGTATCGTCGCTGGGAGTCACCACCTTCAGCCTGTGTGCCCTCGGCATCGATAGGTTCCACGCGGCCACCAGCCCCCAGGCCAGTGCCCGACCCATCGAGCAGTGCCAGTCCATCATCGCCAAGCTGGCCGTCATCTGGGTGGGCTCCATGACGCTGTCAGTGCCAGAGATCCTGCTCTGGCAGCTAGCGCAGGACACGTCGCCTGTGTCCGGCGTGGTGACGGAGTATTGCACCATGAAGCCTTCGTCCAACCTGCCCGAGTCTGTCTACTCGCTGGTGCTCACCTACCAAAATGCTCGGATGTGGTGGTACTTTGGTTGCTACTTCTGCTTGCCCATCCTCTTCACCGTGAGCTGCCAGCTGGTGACTCGGAGGATCAGCGGCACCGAGAAGAAGACTGAGTGCCGAGGGACCAAGCACAGCCAATGTGAGAGTCACTTGAACTGCACCATCATCGGGTTGACCATCATCTATGGGCTCTGCACCACCCCTGAGAACGTCTGCAACATCGTGGTGGCCTACATGTCCCCTGACATGTCCAAGCAGACCTTGGATCTGCTCAACCTCATCAACCAGTTCTTCCTGTTCTTCAAGTGCTCAGTGACACCTGTCCTGCTCCTGTGCCTCTGCAGACCCCTAGGCCAGGCCTTCATGGACTGCTGCTGCTGCTGCTGCGAGGGCTGCAGCCCCGACACTGCCTCCAGCGAGGGCAGCGCCGACAGCAAGCTCAAGACGGAGATGTCCTCCTCCATCTTCTTCGACAAGCCCCGGGAGTCCCCTCCACCCCTCCTGGCCCTTGGCACGCCTTGCTAAGTGTCACCATGGAGCTGTAGAGATCGTTCCACCACCTCCTCCCAAGACCAAAAGTTTTGCCGTTAGTGCCTGTATCTGGACGTAGAGCAAGCAGCAGAGACAGCTCAGGGGGCTGCGCCATGGGCTTCAAACCCCACACTGGGCAAGTGGGGCTTGAAACCCCAGTCCCTGTGGCTACATTGGTGGCCTTCTTGCCTCTGCCCAAAGGCCAGCAAGGACATCAGCACCCTCCTATTCTGGCTGCCTGGCCAGGCTCAGAGGGGTTGCTGCTCTGGAGATGGAGCTGTGCCAGAAAGGTCCCATCTGGATTTTGGAGGGTTTCCATGGTGGCTTGCAGAGGACATAGCAAATACAAACTGCCCTCGTCCTGTCCCATCCCCTCTCGTCAGCCCCCTCCACAGTAGGAGAAAGTCCCAGTGACTATATCGCACTGGATCCAAGCAGTGCCCTGTAAGAGCTCAATAAACCAGTAACCTAGAGCACGTCGTGCATGCAGCCGTCCAGCACTACCGCGCAGATTCCCGGGGAGCCAGTGCTTGGGGCTTGGATGGCTGTTCCCTAAAACCTCGGGGCTCTGGGGTGGGCACAGGCAGCTGGGGGGGGGGCATGAGGGCACTAAAGCAGCCATGCCAGGTCCTCAGCCCCTCTGCCCCCGTCCCTCTGGAGTGATGCTGAGCAACCCAGTGCCAGGCCAGCCCCTGGGAGGGTCCCCTCAAAATCCCTGGGCTTGGGATGGTTTGTAGGACTTGAGCTGGTCCCAGTAAAGCCCAGCCAGCCCTGAACTGGGCTGAGGTGCTCCACAGCCTGCAAGGCAGCCAGTTCCTCACCTGCACCGTGCAGGACCAAGGTGCTGCCACGCAGGGCTGGGGAGGCCATGTGGGACCACCACCCCCAGTACCCCTTGGGGAGCTGATGGGGTCAGCACATCTCACCCAAACAGCGCCGTGCAGGGCTCCTGGCCTTCACCCATCTGCCCTTTGAGGGGACAAAATTGTCCAAGGATGACGGTTTCAGGGCACCAAGGTTTCCAAGCCCCCGATCCACCCCTGCCCAAGGCTCCTGCACGCAGGGGAGACTTCGGGGGCAGCTGGGGCAGTGGAATCAGGCTGAGAACAGGCTGGCCATGCCGGCCCTGTCCACTGGAGCTGTTAAAGCTCCTTGTCCTGCCGCTGGCACTCGCCCCAGCTCACGAAATGCCGGGGCGAGGGAGACGGTTGCTACGGCCGGGTGAATGCGAGGGGCTCACTGCGGGCTTTGTGCGGCATCGACACCCACCGGGCTTTGCTTTCGCAGCCCCGTTTCCAGGGAAACAAAAGCCCCAGTTTTCTTCCGAGAGCACAAAACTGGGTTTTTCCTTTCCTCCCCCCCTGCCAGTGCTGGGCCCCGCAGTGTCAGAGCAGCTGGGGAGAAGAGGGGTCTCATCCTGGCTCACGGATAGAAGTGGGGGAGCAGAGCCCAGGCTGCCCACTGTGCCCTCACCTCCTTGCATCCCCAGGAGGCGAGCGGGGTGCCTGTGGGGGGCCAGCGGCAGTGGGAGATCGGGAGCGGGGGCAGCTCTCATGCGCCTGGTCCGTGCCGCTCCGTCCTGAGCCTGGGCCAAGGGCGAACAAAGCCGGGCTTGTTGGTGCAGCCCCGTGGGGCTGGATGCGTGGGGAGGAGGAGAGCCGGGCGGGGGGCAGGGAGGGCGCAGGCAGCACCACTGCAGTCGGCACCAGCCCCAGGGGCTGCGGCCAACACACGGCCCCACAGCAGGCAGAGCACCGCATGGGCTGGGCTGGACACCAGCCCTGGTGCCCGGGTACCCAGGCAGGCACAAAGGACAACCCTGGGGGGGGCAGCGCAGGGGGCCAGCCCCTAGAGGACACGAGGCAGGGGCGCCCTGGCCAGCAATGGCCACAGGCCTCAGGACGGGGCTGGTGTGGGCAAGCGGGCAAGGAGAGGGGGCAGGAGCCCTGCAGCAACCCTGCTCCAAAGCCAGCATCGAAGCGGGGCCCCGCAGCAGTCCTGGGACACAGTGTGGGGGCAGAGGAAGGTCCGGCAGCAGCGATGGCTCCCACTGGAGTCTCCAAGCTTGTCTTCACTCCCAGGCCACGAAAATGAGGCATCCAGAGCCACACGAGTTGGCTCCAGCACCTCTTGGGTGAGCACGACCTTGTGGGTGTCTGGTGCTGCCAGGGGTAGAGGGATCCCCCCTCTGTGCTCCAAAGCACAGGCACAGCACCAAGGAGGGACAGGTGGCAGCAATGGCAAGGAAGTAACGGGACTGCAACCACACCCCCCAACGCAAAATTGGTAATTTATTATTATTAGGAGGCAAAAAAAATGTACAGTTACAAGAATCATTTCCCAACAGAGGTCAAATCTGAGCCAAAATAGCTCTTAAAAAAAAGGGGGTGGGGTGGGGGGTGACAACACTTTACAATTCATTAAATTAAAAAAAAAAAAAAAAGGAAACCTCTCTTTGTGCAATTCTGCAAAAACAAGAACAGAAGAGAAACCCCCAGCCTCACCGCCCCAGAGCCGAGCAGGGCAAGGGGCTGGGAGAGGGGCCCTGCAGCCCCCTGCCCCTGGGCCGCCACCCCCCTCTCCCCCAGCTCTGAGCTGGGGACAGGCAGCTGCCTCCCCGCTGTGCCGCTGACCTGACCCCACTGCACACCCACCCTCATGATACCAGTGCGCCCCCTCCCCCAGCCCAGATAAGTCCCCCCAAACTGGCACCAAACAACCTGGCCAGGCCCCCAGGCTGCACCCGCAGAGACCCAACAACTCATCTCACAGCACAGACAGGTACGGCCTTCCTGAGCCCCCCAAAATTTCCTCTTGCCCTCTCCCCACCTGCAGACAAGAACCCAACTGCACCCCACCGCCCCTATGTCCGTCCCCCCCCCCAGCCAGGGCAGCAGAGCTGGGGGCTGGCACGGGGAGCAGGGGACGGGGAGCACCCCCCCACTCTGGTGGGCAGCGCTGCAGGCAGACGGCGGCTCTCGCAGCCCCGCGCGCGTCTCCAGGCGTCGCCCCCCTTTTGTGGCACCCCCACGCGATGTCCTCGGCCAGGGCAGAGCCCGCAGCCCCCAGCCGAGCGCGGGCGATGCCTTTTGGCACAGGTGGAGCCAGCGTGGCCGCCCTGAAGGGCCGAGCGGGGCCGAGCCACCTCCGGGGGCAGGAGCCAGCGCCCTGCTCACCGCGGGGGCTGCTGGCAGCGCTGGGACCCCTGCACTGGCACCGGCCCCTCAGGTCATGGCCCCATCGGCCCAGGCACGGGGGCCAGGAGGGGGACGTGGGACAGGGGGACAAGCGGCCCAGGGCGGTGAGGAGGGGTCGGGGCAGTGGTGTGGCAGCCGGAGGGGCGAGGCTGGTCGCAGCGGGTTGTGACTAATCCCTGTCCCCCTGGAAGGGTGAGGAGCCTGCAGAGCGGCATCGCCTGCCCCCCAAACCCTGCCCATGTGGCCGAAGGCCGAGGAAGGACAAGGCTCCTGACACCCCCGGGGTGCCCTCTGCCCAGGGGTACAGGCAGGACAGCCGGGTAAGGGACGAGGGAGCCCGAGGGGACCTGCCTGCAGCCTGGCACAGCCCCACGCCCAAGGGGCTGCCTTCTGCCACCACCCTCATCTTCCTCCCAGCACTGAGCCTTGGCCGGCCTCAGGGAGCCCACAGCCTTCCTACTGCTCACAGGGCCCATTTTAGTAACAGCGCTATCGCTTAAATTAAAAAATTAAAATATATATACATATATATATATACTGTATACACAGACAACAACAGAACAGTGCCAAAATGGGAGGAAGAGACAGAGAGAGGAGAGGAGGGCGGTCGGACATTTTCTTTACAATAAAAACAAGGGCTCCACCTCAATACGAGGGGAGTCTGGGGTCCCCTAAAAATACCCATCTAGAGAGAGAGCTGGAGGGACAGAGCAGGAGAGAGAAGGGGCATGGGCTTGTACAATGGCATCTTCCCGATCTGAGCTGCAGTCCACGGGATCTCAGCTTCTCCTAGACTTCGAGTGCTGGATAAGCCACTGTAGGGTGATGTCTGTGAAGGCAAGTGGACACTTACAGCCTCTCCCTCCAGCCGTCACCCCCTGCTGTGCTTGGGCAATCGGCCTGGGCATGCTGCTCCCGTAAGCGTGGGCTGCCCCCCCTCCCGACCCGCAACCCAAGCCCCACACCGGCGCCGCCGGCACTCACCGATGTTGTCCTTTTCTTTGCAGGAGATGGAGTAGCAACAAATCTCTCGGTCCTGGATGGCAGAGAGGTTCCTGCAGGAAAGGAGCAAGCTCTGGCTGCAACCCCCCGCGGGGCTGCTTGTCAGCTACCTCTGCACAACCTTTTGAAGGGTCCCTGTAAACCCCAGCTCCGAGACAGGGGATGCTTTGCAGGGGCAACATCTCCCCAGGCTCTCAGGGACCTGCATGTAGGTCAGGCGAGGACACCGGGGCACCCTGCCCAAGACTGATGGCCAGGCACAGGACGTGATGGGGCAGGAGGGACCTGACCCCACAGAGCCCCTGGCCACAAAAATCAGGCAGCTTCCCTCCCTACACCTCGGCGGCACAGGCCTGGGGCGAGCCAGGGCAGGGAAGGTCTGGGAGCGGCACAGGGCTGGCAGCACCGGAGCTGCATAGGTGTGCACGGGACAGGGGACACCTCCGAGGGGTGGCCAGGGGGGAGCAGAGATGCTGCGAGCCAGCGCATCGTCCCAGGCCGCCGGCTCCATGGAGTTGGGCAGGAGGCAGCATCGGCTGCGAGGAGTCCACGTGCCGGCATGGAGAGGTACCTGGATGGCTCCTGCACCGGAGCAGGATCCGACCTCCAAGCACCGAGGGCTGCCCGGGGAGCAGCGCCCGCACCAGGCACCCAGCAGAGCTGTGAGGGTGATGGGAGCAGCACCCACACGGGAGCCCAGCGCCACCAGTGAGCGCTGTGCCGGGCCCCAACGCCACCCTGTGGCACGCGGGACCCAGCCCTGGGACTGGCGGCTGTGGCTCCCAGCTCCTCCCAGTCCCCACAGGCGTAGAGACATCACCTCCACTGGGATGTCCCCAGCCACCCGGCTCTGCCAGCCCACTCCAGGGCACCACAATGCCACCCGGGCTGGGGAAGGAGTACTGGTAGAGCACAGCGGGGTGACTGTGCTGGTGGGGATACGGCCACACTGTGTCACAGCCCCACTGTGGCCGCCCGGGCCACTGGCACACTTACATCTTCTCAATGAGCTCCTTCTCATCCAAGGCACCGGGCAGGTCTCGCTTGTTCCCCAGGACTAGGACCTGCAGGTGGGGGGAGAGGGGACACTTGAAGCTCTTGGCCACCAGAACAGGCAGGAACCTGCTTCTGCCACCCAGAAGCAGACCCTGGACCCTGCTTGAGATGCAAGAGAGCCCTGAACACTTCACCAGGGTGTGCTTGGACAGAGAAATACCCTTCAGCAGGCAATCAGAAGGCAGAGCACTTCAATTAACAGCCTTAATTAGCCCGTACACAGCATCTCCTGTATGCTTTTTTAGTTCCAGTGAGAAGCTGGCCCCACAGCACATCCTCCCTGAAGGGCACCAGCATCTGTCATGCCATCTAGGACATTCTCCCAGGAGCCTCTTGCTGCCTTTGAGCAAAAAGTCAAGCTAAATGGCTAAAACCAACGTTATCAGGAAGGAGCGAGATGCGGATGCCATGCAGAACCTTCTCTCCGCAGGCAGCCAGCCCAAAAAAGCAACGGCTGTTCGCACCATCCACTGATCTCTCCTTATTTCAAGGCTTTTCACATCCACAAAGGCATCCTCAGACTATGAAAGGAAAATAATCGCCCAGCAGGACTCGTTCAACCCTCCGGAGCGCGCCACGCGACTGTCATCTGACAAGGCCAGCACTGAGGCTGCGGCCACCCTCCCAGGGTGAGCCAGGGCCTCGGCAGCAGCACAGTCATGCAGCATCCCCCCACTGAAATCTGGAGACTTGTTCTCCAAAAAGAGTACTTGGAAGGGCTGCAAATCCAGCGTGTTAGGTCAGGAGCTTAATTTAGCCAGCAGCCAACATTTGGGATCTGTGGTGCGATCCTCGATGAGCTCCTTTCCCAGGAGGCTGATTTCGGATGCTCCGTAAGCGTCCTGCCCCGGCACGCACAGTGCGCCCCGTGCCACCGCCACAGCCCACCTCCTGCCAGTGCCCCGGCCCTGCAGCCGCTCTCCTTGGAGACGAGACCTGAACATCCCACCATAAATGAGGTGCAAATTCATGTGAGGGGCCAGATCTCACACATCGGCGGTGGGTGGGGGTGTGTTCCGGTCTCTTCTAAAGCTCCTTCATTTTCGGTGGGCCCAGCCCCGGGCTAGAAAGCGTCATTGCCCCAGCTCCTGCAGGAGTGCAGCAGGGCCCTCGCTGCAAACCCTGGTAGCCACCAGCCTGGGGACCGCGAGCGGCGGCAGGGGACACCTATCTAGGCAACAGCTCACCGGGATGCCCTGGAGCTGTGGCTTGTCGAGCAGGTTGTGCAGTTCATTCTTGGAGGCCTCGATCTTCTCCTGGTCGGCAGCATCCACCATGTACCTGCAAGGAAGGGCCATCCCTGAGCAGAGGTGCCAAGGCCTGGTGCCGTGCTGAGGTCTGTGCCACCACCAAACCTTGCTCACACGGCAGCTGCTCCACACCCCCACTGGGCCCTGGGTCCATGCATGGAGGTGATGGATAATGGGATCCTTCCCCCAGGACTCCTCTTCCCAAGGAAGGCTGTGGGGCTGAGAGCCCCAGGGCAGTGGGGGTCCTCCTTGTCCCTGTCCCCACAGGGGTCCACCCTGTTGACAGCAGGGACACGGCAGGCAAGGGAAGCCCAGAGCACTGCGTGGGCAGAAGAAGCTGCAAGACCCATGTTGTCCCCAAGCGAGGCTTATCTGCACGTGGTAGCTCCTATGGAGACACCCAGAATAGAGGACAAGTGGAGAAGACAAGAGGAGCTGATGATGGGGAACAAGAGATGATGTCAACCCAAGAGGGGGAAGGACTTGCTCATCCTCTCAACAGGAGCAATCTTGGGCATGGGGCACGGAGCAAAGGGCACTGAAACCAGCAGTCAGCAATGACTGAGTAGACAGGAGAGATTTAGGGAAGGATTTAGCTCTTACGGGTGGACACCCATCCTGCAAAGGACATATATGAAGCCAAAACTGGGGAGAGGAACTGATCAAAGCAGCCTTTATTTTAAAGATCAAGAAGCTGGGAGAGAAGTGAGAAACACCATCAAGCTTCATCAGGCCTTTTCAGGTTTATAGGAAAATAGGAAGAAAAAAATATAGGAAAAAGAAACCAGGAAAAAAGCCTTTAGCTACTGAAGTGCTGAACACAGGAAAACGTGTACAAGCTATACTGAGAGGGAGAGGGAAAAACACCACCCAGGCACTGCCACAAGCCTTCAGCATGCTGGATGGGGCAGGAGGGCTGAAGGCAAGTGAAAAGGGACATGATGCAGCTCGAGGAGAGGAAGGCAGACTGGAGTGTGACCTGGACGGCCACAGGTCCTTTTGCTTCCTCTCAACCAGAGCGGCCACTTTGCAAAAATTACGAAATTATGCAAGGAAGCAGTAAAAGGAGTGAAGAAAATGGGATTTTGTCACTTTCAGCAAAGCTCACTTTAAGAAAAAGTGTCAAGGACATGTCCTGGCATGGTGACAATTAGCAAGGGCAGGACCAGATACCGTTGTCCCAACAAGCAGGACAAGCACTCCCTCACTCCTCCTCACCTGCCAGACTTGCAGTTGGGAAGAGCAGTACAGAAACACAGCCCTCCAAAATCCCAGGGTATGGTCAGATGGTGAAGATGACATATATATGATTTTCTGATTGGGTTTAAGTGACCCCAGCGTGGCCTCCCAGGGTAAATATTTGTCCTTAGGAGCAGTAAGCCCATGAGCATCTTGCCAGGCTCATCCCCAGCCTAGACTCCCTGGGACTGCACTTACTGCAATGTTTGCAAGCAGGGGACATGCAGGGACACTCAGAGACTTGCTGACAGTCAGCAGCAGGCATTGCACAGGTACTTACAGAATCATAGAATCATTAGGCTGGAACAGACCTCTGAGATCATCAAGTCCAACCGCTGACCTAACACCACCAAACCCAGCACTAAACCATGCCCCGACACATCTACACGTTTTTTGAACACCTCCAGAGACAGCGACTCCACCACTTCCCTGGGCAGCCTGTTCCAATGTCTGACCACTCTTTCAGTAAAGAAATTCTTCCTGATCTCCAATCTAAACCTCCCCTGGCGCAGCTTGAGGCCATTTCCCCATGTCCTGTCACTTGTTACTCGGGTGAAGAGACCGACCCCCACCTCACTACAGCCTCCTCTCAGGCAGTTGTAGGGAGGGATGAGGTCTCCCCTCAGCCTCCTCCTCTCCCAGCAGAAGATCCACCCAGCAGCCCATGAACACCACAACCTGGAAACACACTGCTGGCAGCCTCTTGGAAAGGGCTGAGCCACACTGGTGGCCTTTGCTCAGGCCCTGCGATGAAGAGGCAGCGCAGGGGAAGCACGGGAGCCGGGAAGGGCAAGATCCGAGCTGAGCACTGCTGGAAGGGAAGGGTCTGCCACAGCTGGCAGGGACCTCGCTGCCCTCTGCCCAAAGCCCGAGGGGGCACCACTCCCACAAGGAAGCATCTCAACTCCCGACACTGCTGTCCAGCTCTGGCAGCGAAAGCACCACAGCTCCCCCGGCTCAGCCCTGCCCAGCACCCTTGGGTGGGGCAATGGGACCGTGCCCCCATCCACCGGGGAGGCTCAGCATCAGCACGTGGGTGACGGGGCTCTCAGCTCCCAGGGATACTCACACGATGGCACTCACTCCACGGCAGTACCGCTCCCACATGCTGCGAAACCGTGGCTGGCCACCGATGTCCCAGAGCTGTGACAGGGAGAAGGCAACGTTACCCCACCGTCCTGCCCCTGCCCCTGCCCCCTGCTGCCCGGCCAGAGCACCGGCCATGCACCAAACCCACCCCCATCCCCTTCTCTTCAGCTCAAACCTAACGAGGAGGCTCCCGACTCAATACAGAAAGGAGACATCTCGGGAAGGGCAGATGGAGGGTGTTGAACACCTCCTGCGATGTGCCTCTGCTGGCACAGAGGGACCCCCTGGCCCAAGCCAGGGTGTTTCTCCCCATGCCCACCGCACCTCCCAGCCTTCCATTGATGCATCTGCCATTGCAAGTCACTCAGCATGCTCGTGGAAACATTTCTGCAGCAGGCAGAGATCCCCAATCAGCTTTTCAAGCCCATTCCACCATTATTTCCCAGTCCAATCCAGGGCCCTTGAAAGATCTGGAAGGGGTAGAAGCCTCCTCTCCCTTTGCTCTTGAGGCAGAGACCACCACCACAAGCCATGACCTGTTTTTCCTGGAGCTCCCAAGGTCACCACATCCATGAGTCCCCACCAGCAAGCCAGAGGTATAAGGAAACCTCCAGCTTTGCAGCCTGGACTGGCTCTTACTTGAGAGTCTGGATCTCCCACATCCCCTCCCACCATCTCCTCTGGGGGGTACCTGCAGGAGCCTAACAGGGCAGATCTTCCCAACTGCAGCTGGGGTTGCTGGCATCCTTCAACCTCCAGCAGAAGGCCCACCAATCTCCCTTCACTCCATCTTTTATCCCAAGAGCCCCCATCAATGACAATATCTGCACCTTACTTTTATGGTAACGTTCCCCTTGGTGATCTTCCTCATGTTAAAGCCCACCGTTGGGATCATGTCTTCGTTGAACTGTCCTGACTGCAAGGAACAAGGCAAAACAGTGTTAGGAGGCATGGAAATCCCACCAGCTTGCCCCAAGCAGGGCAGCGAGGACCAGAAATAACCCCAAACGCTCTGCCAGCCCTGCAGCAGGCATGGCGTGACCCTCCTCCTGATCCACACCAGGAGCAAAATTAGAGCCAAGGAGACAAAATGCCTGTGGAAATGATGATGATAATGCACGGGTGCAGGAGGCCCTGGGTGCCCCACTGAAGCCTCCACCCCCCAGCAAGCTGCCACCCCCAGCCCCAGCCCCACTGCCACCTTGGTGGGGCAGTGGAGGCTCAGCCAACCCAGCCCTTTCCTGGTGGGATTCCCAAGCCCTTTGCAGAAGGAGGCCGAGACCTTCGCGCACCGCAGTGACCTCAGGTCAGCCATGCCAGGCCCAAATCTCTCCCACAAAACCCACTGGCGAGGACCACTGAGGGGGGAGGGAGCCGGACGGGCTTCCCATCCAGGAGAGCCACCTCCTGCATTGGCTCCTTTTCGGCCGTGAGTCCTGGGGGCTCTGGCACATTTCCTGCTTCGGATCATTCACGGCCCAGCCCAAACCAGACTGACTTCTGCTTTCCTGCAAGCCTGCTGCCTGCCTGCACAGGCCTTCCAGCCCCTGCCCCCTGCCCGTGCAGAAGAGCCAAGTGCTCGTGCTGGGTGACATGGGGGGATGCGAAAGGTCCCCTCTCCCCTCCCCTGGAGCCGCCGATGTATCTTTTCCAGCAGCGCAGCTCCAAGCTGCTTCAGGCAGGAGAAGCATGAAATTGCCACAGATTTGCAGCATCCCAGTGCCACCGCGCAATGAGGTTAGTCTTGTCAGAGTGGTGAGCAGGAACTGTCCCTCTGCCATCACGGAGAGATGCTGGCTTGCCAGCCCACGTGCCCGGCACCACACCAGAGCGACAGGACAGCACTGGTCTGTTAAAGCCCACCCCACCTTCCAGTTTGCTGCTCAAATCCCAAGGCTGCAAGACCATCCTGGGCTGAGCAGCACAGGGCAATGCTCCAGGCAGCCCCAGCAGCAACGTGGCATCCCTGGGGCAGGATGCGGGAGCTGCCACAGCCCTTCACCCTCTGCCTCTAGCAGCCTCCCGCCTGGCAGGCAGCCTCACTGGGACTCAAAACAGGTTTCTCTTTGCTTTTTAAATGCATCCCTGTGGAAGGCCCTGCTGCAGGATGCTGAGGAAGCCGACGGGGAAGAGGGTTTGATAATCAGGATAACACAGTGCTGGGGCTTTTGGCCACCAGTGCCAGAAACCTGCAGGAACCAACAATCGTGGATGAACTCATCTCAGCAGCTCTTTACTGGCTTAAAAATCTCAGTTTCCCTCGGACTTTTCTGCGTTTTATTTCAGTTAACACAAACCTCAAAAAGGGAAGGCAATTTATGCCATTTTCTGATAAGCAGAATTTTGTGCCTGGTTGAGCCAACAGCTTCTCCAGACCCACCATGTCAGCGTGTCCCCAGGGTTTTCCTGACCTCTTCCAACGGTTCTGCGTTACACACCACTTCCCTTTTTCATTTCCCTTTTGCGTTCATCAGCAAAGCCCGGCAGCCAAGGGGTCTCCAAGCCACGGTGCACCCAGAAACCACACCAGGGACTGGCAGGGAAGGGCACGGGGGAGAGGAGGGGAAGCAGGCAGGGATCGCTCTACCACCAGCCAACACGGATGTCTCCTGCGGACTGAGGTTCCACACATAATTTGGGTTTAAGGACCAGGTTTTAAGAAATTATCAGGCTTTGATCACAAGATGTGGAAAGCAATTGCTGAAGAGCTCTCAGAAGCTGCAGGAGCCTCCATTGGGGATCCTGAACCACATCACGGGAACTGCTGGCTGTGTGAAAGCCACCTGAGACAGGATTCACGTGTGACAGGAGCTCTTCTTCCATGAAGGGATGGGCTGCAGGAGCCAGGAGTCACCTCTGTTTTCCCCCATGAGAGATGCGAGTGAGCACATCTCCGCGAGCAACACATGGCCTTGCTCCCTGCCCCAGATCCTTCCCCCCACCACAGTGCCTGCCTCCAGGCTGCCCACAGCCAAGAGGACAAACCCACTCGTGCCGTCCAAAAAAGGCCAGGCTGAAAATGTGACACATTGTGGTCAAGGACAGTCTGCAGTAGTCCCTGCTGTCCTGGCACCCGCAGCACTGTCTTCAATACGTTGCAACATGCTGAGCTCCTCCTGCATCAGCTGCTCTCTGAAAGCAACTTTGAACCATGGAATCATGATGTCCCCTCTTCCCTCTCCAACCGTCCTGGGTGCTGATACCCGCAGGGTCCAGCCATCCGCATCTCCACTGCCAGAGAGAGGGGAGACCAGCCCAGCTGCAGCCATGCAAAAGCTTTGCTAGACACATCCTTCCCTCGAAATTTCAGTTACGCAACAGACACAGCATCCGTGCTGACCCCAGAGGTCATGCCCAGATGCACCGATCACTTGGGAATGGGATTTCTCCAGGAGGCACAAAAATCCTTGCAGGCAAGATGGATTTTGTGGCTACAATGGGCGGATCAGGTCTCTGCAGGCTCTAGTTCATCACTAATTTTGTCAAGGTCCCCTCAGCACCCTGGCCAAACCACCCTGCCTTGGTGTCCTGGCTGGAAGATGAATGACCCTTCTGCTCAGCCCCACCTCCTTCCACCTGGGTTACTGGGAGAGGTGGCCAGGATCCAGCTTTTGTGGGGGTGAGCAGTGCCCCCAGCTCACTCTGAGCCCCATCTTCTGCCACATGCACGTGGACACCACATCACCTGCCACTTCAGCCATCGTCACCTGCTCGGCCAGCACCCAGGACCTCAGCTCGCTGGAACAACCTCAGCCTCCTTGCTGCACCAGCTCGGGTGAGCAGCACGCAGAGCCGCTCCTCGCTGTGGCCAGGTGGCTGTCACCCTGTCCTAGCACATGATGACACCACCTTGATGCCACCTGCTCTCGATAAATCGCTGCTGGCTGTTTTGCAGGCCCATACTCCCGGGTGCTCACAAACAAGCCGTTCCCCAGGGACTGGAGATGGCAGTGCTGAAAGTCCATCCCCATGACATCTGAAGTCATGTCTCCACCAGAACATGGTCCTCCATGGGGCAGGAGCAGATGGCCAACATGCCCTGGGTTGGACGGCTCTCACCAGCGCCTGGACCCTCCCCAAAACCACCCAGCCTTATGCTCCTCCTGCCGTGTGGCTCAGCCGAGTCCCTGCCAAACCCTGCCCAAGCTCCAACAGGGAGAGGAAGGCAGGGGGTTCATTTCTCCCTCACAGCCCCCCCGACTGGCTTCGTGCACAGCGCAGGGCGGGAGGGCCCAGCAGGCACAAGCTTCCCTCACAAAGCCGCTGCCTTTCCAGGAGCTCTTCTCTGAAACAGTTACAAAAGACCAGCGCTGCTGCGGGGGCTTGCTCTGGCCCCCAGCACGTCTTGCACCGCTGAACCGAGCCGTGACAGCCCCTCCAACAGACACTTGACTCTGAGCACCCCACTCAGATGGAAAAGTCAAATTCAAGCCAAGCCTTTGCAAAGTTCCCCTTCGACAGCGGGTATTGCAGCTTTTTGGGGCTCCAAGTGTCGCGGGGCAACTATAGCATGGAACTTCGTGTCGCCCTGCAGAAGGCACTGGAGAGGACAGGGCTGTCCCAAAAGCAGCACAGCCCTCCCAGGGAACCCAAAGATAGGGGGCTGCCACCCAGAGCTGGGCAGGATGGAGCTACCCCAGGGCTGACAGCCAGGAGGAAGAGCCACAGGAGTCCAAGAATGAGACAATGCTGACTTTTGCCCCAAATCCTCAGCGTGCTTTGGTTTCCAAACCTCCACAGAGAGGAACAGTGCTGAAGGGACCCATGTTGGCCAGACCCCACCACTGCAGGCAAGCCAGCAGCCAGAGCTGCGCAAGTGCAGTGCTGCAGGACGAGGATGGGCACTCCAGCTCCCCTCCACCCCGAAGCAGACGGTCTCACCACCAAGACCTGCAATTAACATACACAGTCCAGCTCTGCAGCACCCCTCAGCTTGAAAATTCAACGTCCCAGGCTTTCAGTGGAAAACCCATGGGCCCCTGCAGGCCATGCTCCTGCTGATGCTACCGCAGCCGAACCAGGCTGTGCTGCCCTCCCCAGGGCCACAGGCCTGTCCCCAGGGCACTCTGTATCTCAAGAGCAAAACTGGGACTTCGGGACAAACCTGCAGATGGCAGCCAGGCCATGCGCCAGCTGACCCTGGAGCCCAGGTAACGCTGGCATGACCAACACAGCCGGTAAACCCACAGGTCTCCGGCAAGACGATGCTCTCCAGGACAGACTCATCCCACTCCCTGCAATGCAGCTAATGGCTTTTTTTTTTTTTCAGAGCATGGTATCACTGACGCTCAGTTTCTTTCATAAAAATGAGGCTTCTCAGGTGACAGGGAACATCCTTTGGCTGGTTTTACATCTTCAGCGCTGCACCACAGCCCGAAACACCCTGGATGGCGGTGCTGAGGCTGCGCTGACCCAGCGCCCTGTTTGAAGTAGAGACACATATGAGATCCTCCAAGCAGCTCCCCAGGGATGCACAGCACACCTCTTGACTCTGAGGTGGAGAAGGCATCGCTGTACAAGAGCTGCAGCAATGTGTGCTCCCACCTCTGTCCAGACAGACGCTGCAACTGCCTACAAATTTATCAGTGGTTGCTCTTATTCAGGATGTGTCCATAATGAGGCAGCATCTGGACAGAGGGACAGAGGTGGTGGCCACATGAAGCGCTGGTGGTTCTAAAGTGACCGCTTGCTGCTGGCCCAGGCTTTGGGCTGCTGGACGTGTGCAGCCCCCACTAGCATCAGCGCTACTTGGTGGCAGCACAGGGTCTGCTATAGAGACTCTGGAGAAGAGCAAAAGCCTCTGGATCCAAGCAAGGCACGAGAAGATCCCCTCCTGCAAGCTTGGGGAATGATGTGGGACAGGACCGAAGTAGAGTCGCTCTGCACCACACATCCCGAGCCAACCTCACAACACGGGAGCAGCAGGCAACACCTTCAGAGGTCTCCAGATCCTTTGGGACAAGGCAGAGGCCGCAGCTCAGCACCTCTGTCCTTAGCATCACCCTCTTGAAGGAAACAGAAGCGGCCCCTCTGCTTTTCAGCGCAGCCTTAGCTCCAGCTACCCAGCCCGATGGACGACCCCAGCGATGGGACCTTCAGTGCATGGTGTTTAATCCATCCCTAACCCAGAACGTCTCCATGCCCCTGCTCTGTCACCGCCAGCATCCATCTGCTTCTGCCTCATGGTCCAACCCAGCTCAGTGGCAGAGCAGCTTGGCTCAACTCTTGTTTCTGAGGTTGCTCACTCTCCCTTGGTCTTCTACTGAACTACAACACTCAGGCTGTCCCCTCTTCAATCATTGCTCTGGCTTCTCAGACACCTCCAGTCATTGCCCTGCTCCCTGCTGGACCATCTCCCTTCCTCCCCCAAGCAGAGAGCACCAAACCAGCTGTGACAGCCCAGCCAAGGCAGGGGCAGCCAGCAGCAGGGCTGGAGGTGCTTGTACCTTGCAGGACACTTGTGGTCCCTCAGGGCACAGCACTACTGGTAGCTGTGCCACAGGTCTGCAGCCTGGCCAGGACAGATGGCACTTCATGAAGACAAAAACTTGCGCTCTCCCTTCCTGAGCTGGGTTTAATCAAGAGGAAGCTGAAAAAAACCTCCTAGATGAGCCGGGCAGAGGCAATTATTAAGTTCTGTGACAAAAAACTCCCCTGCGCACACACAAAGGAGCACAGAGAGGCAAGAATAGGTGGATGAACCCAAAAAAAACCCTGGTCCAGCTACGCCCTGGGCATGAGCCAGAACAGATTCCTCCACCAACAGATACAACAGCAGGTGGGGACCCAAACTACAGCGGGGGAGAAGCATCTTGGCATTGCACAAGACTTCTTCTGGGATGTCTATGGGAAAAAACATGGGAAACCAGAGGGATAAGGGGATAAAAAGGGTGAACAGTTTGCTGGTCAGTATGTTCGTCTGGCCGTGCCTCGTGCTCAGTCTGTCCTGTCCTCTCACCAAACTGCATTTCTAACTATTTCCCTGGGTAAGGGCCTCTATTTTCTGCATGCATGTGCATGTTTGGGCGTCTGAGCACCAGCAACTGGTCTCCAAAGCAGAGTTCAGAGGCCACTTGTCCCTGGTGCAGCAACCAGAGTGCGTGTGGGTGAGCGTGCAGCCACTGCTGAGCAGGTGGAGCGGCCATGGAGCAGAGGGTGGGCGTCCCCAGTGGCGCGACCATGGGAGAAGGTGGCTGCTGGAGGGCCCAGGAGGTCGAAGACAACTGCCAGAGCAACCGTGGGGTCTGAGGGTCAACTGAGAGATCTCTCTCTGTGTGTTACAGCTGGGGAACACCACGGTGGGCAGAGCTGGCAGCCACTGGTAAAACTGAACTCAAGTGAAACCGCTACTTTCTCCAAGGCTGAAAAGATGAGACCAAAGTAAATATTTAAGCAGTGCCCATAGAAACCAATTCTTCCACCTGCTGAAGCTGCTGCGCCTGAGAAGTAAACTAGGAGAGAAAATCTGCATAATGGCAATAATTAAAAAGCAGGCATAACGAAGCCTGGAGCTAGACCAATGTTGACACGTTCTCCACTTTCAGAGGAAATGAGGGCTGCGTTTGCTTTTTCCATTGAAAAACAAAAAAAAAAACAGAACAAGAAAAATGGAGAAGGAGAACCAAGCAGTGGGGGCAGGCTATGGAAACAGAGCAGAAAGCTGGAGACAAGGACCAACCTCTCATGAGGCTGTAGCTGGTGGACTTTTGCTGCCAGGCCAGAGGAAACACAGGAAGTTGCTCCTTGGCCGTTCATCCATGGCTCAGAGCCTGCGCAGCCTCTGGTTTCCAATGTATGGGGTGTTCACCCCTCTAAGGCAGCAAGCACCCACCGCCAGATCCATCAGGCACAGGAGCCAAGTTTTCAGCTTGTACCTGGCCTGACTCTGCCCATTCCCACCAGGCCCTCGGGCACCAGCTCCTCCCTCAGACCTCTGCAAAGCGCACGAGGACACAGAATCCCTTCACATCTTCTCAAGCACCAGCTGGCTTCACCCCAGGGGTAAAGTCTGACGGCTGACGAGCGAACAAAGTGGTGATACATCCATACAGGACCTCTCAGGTGAGGGGCTCCAGAGCAGAGACCGGCAGTCAGTCAGAGAAATAAAGACCCCGCTGAGCTTGCCACAGCCTGGTAGTCCTTGGTTCTTCAAAGCTGATCAATCTCCAAGGCTGTCCTGCTTTGAAAGGCCAGAGATATCCAACCCAGGCTGCTTGAGGCTTGTACTACCTTCAGCTTCGCAATCTTACTGATGTTTACATTCTTCTGGGGCTGCCTTTTAACTTTGCGCTCTTTCATTAAAAAAAGAAAAAATAAAAAATTACAACACTCCTTAATTAGCAGCTCTTTCTTACGTCCGGACCTCGGGTTATGCTGAGGGAGACTCAAGCACTACGCTTGGGTTTTTCAGGATGTGCCAGTGCTCCCACCCTGCAGATGGCACCCACGCCGCGGGACACACGTGGACAAAACCCATCACTGGGGTGCAGCACGATGCTCGTGTGATCAGCCCTGGGGTAGGACAGTCACTTTTCTCAGCTATGCCCACAAGAGCCCTGGCAAGGACGCTCCAGTGAGCCCTAAGCATGAGTGTCCCATACGCCAGGGACAAGTGGCCTCTGACCCCTCGTCTGGACCAGTTACTGGTGCTCAGACCCGCAAACGCACACAGACACATGCAGAGGACAGAGACCCTTACCCAGGGAAACACAAATACAGTTTGGTAAGACAGGACAGACTGCATTGGCTGAGCACAGGGCACAGTCAAACAGACTGACCAGCAACCTGTTGACATGCAACGGACCCTTTTTATTCCCTTTTCCCTCTATTTTCCCATGTTTGTTCCTGTAAACATCCCAGAAGTCTTGTGCAATGCCCCAGGTGCTTCTCCCCTGCTGTACTTCGGGTTACTCACCACGTCTCCAAGGCAGGGCAGGAAAAGCTCAGAGACATGCCATAACGGTGGTTTGTCCGTTTTTTTAAGGCGGCCTGAGCACAGCACAGAGCATCCCACCAGGCCCAGTCCCTCTCCCAGCACCCCCAGCACCCCTCACAGTGCGCAGCAGGTCCCACAAACCCTTGTCCCAACGCAGCCGTGGCTTTTCTAGCAAAACCCAGAGCTCCCCAAGATACAGGGATGCTTGGGGCAAGCAAGCGGCTTCACCCACGTGGGCTGCACAGAGCATCTCTGGATTGAACAGCACCACAGCCAGCCCGGAGCTGGTGCCAAGGACACCGGGCTGGGCACATCCACCCCTGGGGCGTACATCCAGCTGGGGGCTGGATCCCAAAGCACCCAAGGAGGCCAGCTCACGGCTCTGCAGCACCGCTCTTCAGGCGAGCAGGTGGGCTTGTCTGGGGTTGCTTGCCCAGCGGGAGGGAGATGGTGTCACTGCCCACCTGGATGACCCTCGTCAAGCCCTTCAGACCTGCTTATGTTTCTGCTCTGGACAACGCGACTCGCCCATCACTTGTCCATACTGGGACCAGCACTGTTTTAGTACCTTCATCAGTGACACAGACAGTGGGATCCAGTGCACCCTCGGCAAGGCTGCAGATGACACCAAGTTGAGTGGTGCAGTCGACACCTATGGGATGCGATGGGATGGGATGGGATGCCATCCAGAGGGACCTGGACAAGCTTGAGAAATGGGCCCACATGAACTTCATGAGATTCAACAAGGCCAAGTGCAAGGTCCTGCACCTGGGTCAGGGCAATCCCCAGTATCAATACAGGCTGGGGAACGAAAGGATTGGGAGCAGCCCTGCTGGGAAGGACTTGGGGGTGTTGGTGGATGAAAAGCTGGACATGAGCTGGCAACGTGACTTGCAGCCCAGAAGGCCAACCATGCCCTGGGCTGCACCAAAAGCAGCGTGGGCAACAGGTTGAGGAAGGTGATTCTGCTCCTCTGCTCTGGTGAGACCCCACCTGCAGTGCTGCGCCCAGCTCTGGGGCTCCCAGCACAAGACAGACATGGAGCTGTTGAAACAGGTCTGGAGGGGGGTCACAAAAATGCTCAGGGGGCTGGAGCATCTCCCCTGTGAGGACAGGCTGAGAGAGGTGGGGTGTTCAGTCTGGAGAAAAGAGGGCTCCAGGGGACATTATAGTGACCTAAAGGGGGCTTGTAAGAAAGATGGGGCAAACTTTTTAGCAGGGCGTGTTGTGACAGGACAAGGGGTAATGGTTTTGAACTAAAAGAGGTGAGATTTAGACGAGATAGAAGGAAGAAATATTTTACAATGAGGGTGGTGAGGCACTGGCACAGGCTGCCCAGTGAGGCGGTAGAAGCTCCACCCCTGGAAATATTCAAGGTCAGGTTGGACGGGGCTCTGAGCAACCTGATCTAGTGGAAGATGTCCCTGCTGATGGCAGGGCAGTTGGACTAGATGGCCTCTAAAGGTTCCTTCCAACCCAAACCACTCCATGATTCTATGATCCTGGAAAAAACCCACTGTCCATTTTTTCTTGGCTCAGGCTGACAGAGTTTGCAGCAGTGGGGCAAGACCATGCCCAAGCCAGCTCCTTCTCCTCTTCCAGAGAGGAGATGGAGAAACCTCCCCCCAAAAACTACAGCCTTCTGCATTATGAAGCTCAGGTGCAGCTGTTGAGGGCCCAGACTCTGCATCTGGAGGCAGAACAACCACCCAGCACAAGGACTCATGTCTACCTCCCACCCCATCCTGGCCCTGCCAGACTCCTCACAAGGGGCACGTTCGGAGTTACTGGGAGAGGCGGGTGTCAGACAGACCGGCAAAAACGCATCAGAACAAGATCTCCTTCCTTTGCCCTCAGCATCTCCACCAGCATCTCTCTTCCCTACCTCCCCAGCAATCCTTGGGGACCTTGCAGGAGCTGGTGACGTCGCCTCCCCTCCCAGGCTCATGCACCCAAGCGCACCCTGTCAAGATGGGTCAGCTGCCCAGCGGAGGGGGATGGTGGCTTCCCAGGGAGGAGTGGGTGCAGGCGCTGAGAGTTCTGCGGTCCTTCAAGCCGCTGCCAGGATGCACCTCCGCTGGCAGCACTGTCAGAGAGCTGGCCAGCTGCCACAGCATCCATCACCCTACCTGAGGCCGTGCACGAGGCTGACATGGTTTCCTCTTGCAGCATTGATTCAAACCACTTTCTGAGCGGGGCTCAAGTGCAGGATGCTGCCCCAGGCCCCCCCACCATGCAAGTCCGACACCCCAGCACCCGATCTCTGCAGCTCCACTCCCCTGGAAGGCCCTAGCACAGGTGGAAGGTGTGTGATGTTGAATCAAAAGCCACAAAACACCCTCTTTTGCTAAACACGTCCTGCACTGACAGGTTTTGAGCCCCAGCGCCCATTGAGGGGCTCTCAATGCCTCAAGTCTCACCCTAGTCACCCCCAGACTGGTGAGAAGGCAGGTAAAAGCCCACCAGCTTCAGGCCTAAACCAAGACCAGATGCATTTTACAGCCTTTCACCCCTCCTTGCATGCAGGACCTCCAAGCTTCAGCTCCCAACAGCCAAGGAAAGAAAAAATGAGCCCTGAAAAATTAAAACCCCAGCCAGGTGACCCAGGAGGAGCCACCCCCCTGATCGTGGCTGCCTTCAGCAAAGCCTTCACCCAGCACAGCCACAGCTCGGTGGCTGTAGGAAACCACCCAATCTTCCAGTCAATCGGATTCCATTTTTCAGCCAGGTGCAGCTAAAAATCCAAGAAGACAAGGACAGCTCCAGCCCCAGTGCCCACAGCACTCTGTGGGCTGGGGAGCATCGCCTGTACTCACAGAGATTTCCTGGGAGATCGCTCCAACAATGCCAAAATCCAAGACTTTTCAGTTCAGGTTTTTCCCTTCCCCAAAGCCCAAATCACAGCTATTTCCCCTTCTAATGCTCCTATTACACCACCTTAAAGCCAGACGGCTCAAACGCTTCTCGTGCAGTTCCTGTTGAGTTGGGGTTTTGCGTGTGTCAGGTCGTTATTTAGCTGACCCCGATGAGTCCTTATTTACAGGACGTTTTCTCAAAGGTCACTGCTTCTTTTTTGATGCATTTGCCACAAAATCTAAACTTTCAAACAACTTCACAGACAGAGGCAAAATTGCAGCAGAGACCGAGCTCCTTGCTCAGCGCCCTGAGCCTCCTTGCCCTGCAAGGGTATTAAACACCCCACCACAGACCTCCTGATGCACCAGCAGACCACGAAGCCAGCTCCAGCCTGTGCACAGAGAGCTTCCCTCGAGAGCTGCTGCAATTCCTGGATGTCACTTTTCCCTACACCAGCAACACTGGCTCAGCAGAAAGGGCCTTGGTGCACAGGTTTTGCAGACGGGGTCTCACACACAGCAAAATTGCCAGGTATGAAGCATTCACCTGCAGAAGCAGGAACCCCACCAAAGCCCATGCTGCGCCCAGTCTGCTGCAGATGTGGCTGGGAGAGGAGGAGGCACATGGGGAAAGGGGAGCCAGGCTGGCAAAGAGCCATTGCAAGAGGATGAGGACCATCCCTGGTGATTCCTAGCCCTGTGCAGGCAACACAGTCCAGCAGGTTTGGGATAAAGCTCCATCACCCTTTAAAGCTGATCTGGTTTTAAAAAAGGCACTGAATTACTTTTCCATTTTTAACGCAGGCTGTGTTGCTGTAACAGGCTAGCAGCGCGCGGCGGGCCCAGAGCAGGACGAGCCCATGCGTGGTATTGCTGCGTCCCACCCCGACATGGGACTGCAAAAACTCACCATTAAGCATGCAAATGGCAGGGATGAAGTCACCCCCAAAACAGGTTTGTGCTCATGGCCACTGTTGCAGAGCCATAAAGCTGGCTGTCCCTCGAGGCTGGTCGATGTGGGGAGAAGCAGCACAAAGCGGTGACTGCCAGCAGAACAGCTTGAGAGCAGGAGCACCATCATCTCCCAGGTGAAAAGCATTTTAGGGCATCCTCCCTCTGCCCCTAGGCACTTCGGGAAGGACATTTTCATCCCTGCAGCACCCAGCACCAGGGGAAACCCTCCCGGGGAGCAGAGCTGCAGCCCAACGAAGCCTCCAAATTAGCTGCAAAATCACCTTTGACAGCCCAGCAGCTTCCAGCGCTGCGAGCGAGCAGAAATAACTCGCTTTGCTCTGGAGCCAAGGCACCGAGCAAAGCAACGTGCATGGATGAGGGGAGCCACGGGGGAACCGGGACAGCCAGAAGATCCACATCCGCCTCCCTCCATGAAACCCTCGGGAGCAACAGCCCCTCCGGGATCTGCCTGCCAGCGGCTCCAGCCTCGCCGCGTCATGTCTGGAGAGAGTGAGGACAACCCAAAAAGCAAGAGGGGAGACTCCGCTGAGCATGGGTGAAACCACACCCTGAGCTTCAGGATCCAGGGCCCTCAGGTCCTGCTCTGCCGCCAGATCCAGGGACCCCGTGGACAAGGCACCGTAGCCGGGGAGAGGCCAGGGCTGAAGGTCCCCGGGGTGGGTGTCGCTGCCCCGTTGGGGTGAAAAAGCTCGTGCCGCCGCGGCAGCACCCCGGCACCCCTGAAACACCGCTGCTAGTGGGTGCTGTCCGAGGAAGGGAGGGAGGTCGCAAGGCAAATAACCTCCCACACCGGCCCCCAGGCACACCAATCCCGCGGCACCGGGCCCCGCAGGGTCCTCACAAGGCCCCACCTGCGCGTCCCTCCGCGGCGGCAGGGCCCGGCGATGACAAAGCGCCTGCTGCCGCGGGGACGAGGGCAGGAGCTTCCCCCGGCCCCGAGGCACCCGCCATCCCGGGCGGCAGCAGCCCCCCAGCGGGACCGGCCGCTGCCCCGACACCGGCAGCAGCGGAGCCCCGGCCGGGCAGGGCCGGTGGGTGCTGGGTCCCGCCCGGGGCCTGCTCCAGCTGCGGCCCCCGCGCCGCCGCCGCCGCCGCGCTCGGCCCCGGGGATGCGGGAAGCAAACGGCGGGGTTTGCCCAGGCCCTCCCGGTGCTGCCGGGCCTGCACCCTGCAGAGCCGCCCGCACCCCACAGCCTGCGCCCCCCGCACGTGCCCTGCACACCCCACCCCCCAAATGCCTTTCCGGACTGGGGGGTGCAACAGGGCGGCGCGGCTCTGGGAGGGGACATGGGGGGGTGCAACACGGCGGGGGAGGAACGAGGGGGTGCAAGGAGGGGTGCGCAGGACTTGGAAGCAGGGAGGTGGGGTGCAAGACACAGGGCGGGGTGCAAGCAGCAGGGGTGCCACCGCGGGGAGGGGGGTGCGCAGCCGAGCCCGCCCGCAGCGGCACCGCTGGGCCCCGGGGGGCTGCCCGGAGGGGGGGCGGGGGGAGAGGGGCAGGGGGCGCTCACCGCGATCACGTTGACGAAGGTGGTCTTGCCCGAGTACTGCAGCCCCACCAGGGTCAGCTCCATCTCCTCCTTCCAGAACAGCGCCCGGAACCAGTCCAGCAGCTTGTTGAAGAGCGCCAGCATGGTGCCGGGCCGGGCCGCGCCGAGCCGAGCCGAGCGGGGCGGAGCCGGGCCGAGCGGGGCCGAGCCGAGCCGGGCCGGGCCGAGCGGGGCCAGCCGGGGCGGGGCGGGGCCGAGCCGAGCGGAGCGGGGCCGAGCTGAGCCGAGCGGGGCCGAGCGGGTCCGGGCCGAGCCGATCGAGGCCGAGCCGGGCCGAGCCGCCGCCGCCGCCCCGGTATTGTCCGCGCGCCGCGCGCACTCCTGCCGCACCGCCGCGCGCCGCCCCGCGCCCCGCGCGCGCCGGGTGGGGCCCGCGCGCCGCCCACCGCCTCCGCCACCGCTGCCCCCTGCCGGAGGGGAGGACCCGCCGCACCGGGCACCGGACCTGCGGTGCGGCCCGGCCGGGCCTGGCCCTCTGCACCCTGCACCGCTGCACCCCTGCACCCAGCAACCCCTGCACCCCTGCACCCCTGCATCCAGCAACCCCTGCGCCCCTACAGCCCTGCACCTCCAGCACCCCCAGCACCCTGTGTCCCTACACCTCTTCACCCTGCACCCCCAGCACCCCTGCGTCGGGCACCCCTGACACTCTGTCCCCCTACACCCCTGCACCCTGCACACCCACAGCCCTGCACACCCAGCCCCCAGCCCCTACACCCCTGCACCCTTGCATTCCACACCCCTAGCACCCCTGCATCCAGCAACCCCAGCACCCTGCATCCCTACACCCCGCACCCCTACACCCCTGCATCCAGCAACCCTGGCATCCTGTGCCCCTGCACGCCTCACCCTGCACCCCACATCCGTGCATCCTGCACCCCCAGCACCCCTGCATCGAGCACCCCTGGCACTCTGTCCCCCTACACCCCTGCACCCTGCACACCCACAGCCCTGCACACCCAGCGCGCAGCCCCTACACCCCTGCATCCCCCCACCCCTGCACCCTGCACCCTTGCACCCTTCACCCCTGCAGCCTACACACCCTGCACCCTCAGCACCCCCTGCACCCCTGGCATACATGCGTGCTGTGCCCTACCCAGCACCTACTGCACCCAGCACCCCTGCACTCCCCCCCACATGCTGACACCCAGCACCCCCTATACACCCTGCACCCAGCACCCCTGCACCTTGCACCCCCAGTTCCCCTACACTAATCACACCCCACGCTCTGCACCCTCAGTACCCCAGGACTTTTGCAAGCCCAGCACTACTGCACCCTGGACTCCTGTGCCCTGCAAACCCCCCACCCAACACCCCCTGCACCCCTGCCATGCCTGAACACCCTGCACCCCAGTACCCCTGCAGCCTGCATCCAGCATCCCAGCGCTCCCAGCACCCACTGCACCCCGCACCCCCAATACCCCTGGACCCAGCACCCCAGTAACCCCAGCACCTCTGCACCCTGCACCCAGCACCACCCCTTGCACTCAGCAGCCCTCGCACCTTCCCGAGTCCTGTGCCTTCTGCACCCAGCACCCTTCACACCCCCATCACCTTCTGTGTCCTTTTGCACCCAGTGACTGCTGCACCTGGCAGCCTGCACCAGGCAACACGTGTCTGGCACCCAGCACTGGCTGACACCCATCCTGCACCCTGGGACAGAGCCTCTGCAAGCAGCTGGCACCTGACACCTCCAACCATGCCAGCTGAGCAGACCCCCAATCCTGCACCCTTACGTGTCTCCTCCGCTGGACCCCAGCTCCCCCGTGCACCCAGGGGTCCCCAGCACCCGCAGCAGGGCTGGGCCAGCCCATGGGGCTGCTCCCCTGCTCTCCAGCCCCGCTGCAGCCCACGCCGTGGTGCCCCTGTTATCACCTGCCTGAGGTAACGGCCGTGGCAGGAAAAAAAGTGCCTGGCCAGGGGCTGAGGCAGCTTGGGTGCCACAGCACCCTCTGCCATGGGTGCCCCTGCCTCAGGGCTGGTGAAAGGGGCTGTGCGGAAGTGGCAGCGCGACACCAGTGGTGGTGAGATCCCCACAGGGCCCCCAGCTCCCCAGACTCAGCGGACACTAACGGGTGAGACAAGGGTGACCTGGAGGTCCAGCCCGGTGGGTGGCACACCGTGGTGCGAGGGGACGTCATGGGCATGAAGGGGACCATGTCGACCTGCTGCTTTTCAGTCATGGGCCAGTCACTGGTATTGTGGATTTGGAGGGTGCATTTGGACCTGGCACTTTGCCTTCAGGCCTCAGTTTCCCCAGGTAATGGGCTGCACATGCTTTTGTATTTTTACCCTTTGATTTCTGAAGACAAGACCTCGGCAGAGCCAGGAACAATGTCACAAGAGATGATGAGCAATTTTCCATGTGCAGAGGAATTCAAAGGCACAATTTTCTTGAGGGATGTTTCTAGAAGATGTTTATACAACCTGCTGCAACACCAGCCTTTAGTGATCGAGTTGGGCCCTGCAGCCTCAAACCCCTCTGATTTTCACGCAGCTAAGCTCTGCTGTATTGCAAGGGGACGCTATGCTGCTCCTGCACTCTGGGTACTTGTACTGGCTGTGCTGCCGCTCTGCTTTGCCCTTCCACGTCAGCGCTGAGCACTCCGGGCGCTCTGCTGCTGGCCGCGCTGGCTGGCTGTGCGATGCCAACAGGGCTCGCTTACATCCAGGCAGGATTTGAGCCAGTCCTAAAGTGAGGGCTGATACACGAGGGCATTTGCAATTCCCCTACACCGGGGTGAAGAGGCAGGACCTTTATTCCAGTGGTTGTTGGGGAGAGCCCACGTGCAGAGGAGGTTGCTCATGCTCCCACGAGAGATGAGGATGCTCAATTCACTGCTAGGGCTGCCTGACTGCCTGAGACAAACATGTACACACAGAAAACAGAGCTAAGCTGTGGTGGGACCTGCCTTACAGTAGGTATCTCAGAGCCGATGACAACTAATGGTGGGAAAGAGTTTCCATCCTCTGCTGTAAGTCACCGGGAAGCTGCCTTTGTTTTCGGAGGCAGAAACCATTTTGCTTTCAGCAATGCTGCAGCCTGCAGAAGATCCCATGTTCTCTGAAGGAGGCCTAAGGAAGCAGGAATATCGCTGCTTTCTGCAATTGCTCCGTTGTAGCTCCTCCTCACACCAGTGAAAAATTCATTATCCCCCAATCCTTGTGTGTAATTTCTGCCTGAAGATTTGTATTTTTTTTTTTTAACAGATTCCAGCACAGGGAATGTCCCTGCACCAATCTGGGGCTTCCCACCCAAAATGCTTGTGGCGAGTTGTTTAGCAGAGATTGCCTCCTGATAACAAATGTGTTACTGCGGTCCTTGCCAGAGAAACTGTGCGTCCAGTGCTCAAACAAAACAGATCCCTCACAGCACGGGTGGGAGCTGGGAGAGTCCATCCCCACACTGGCAGAGACACCAGCATATGAGCAAAAAAGACCCTTTTCAGGTACCAACCCCCCACCTCCCGTCCCCGTTCCCTTTATCCCCAGTAAGGGAAGGGTCTCATGCCGGCCCTGGCAGGTTTGGAGACGTGTGTCTGCTCCCTGCTGGTTTGAACCAGGGTGTCCCAAGCTCTGCTCCCTGCAGAGGAACCGTGGTGGTACATGCAGGGATGCACAAACTGGATCTGGTTCCCTTGGCTGCACCTCTGCAGCACTGTCTTCCACTATGTTTCTCCATGGTCTCTGTGCCAAGAGTGTGGGACTGGGCAGAGTGTCCCGTGCAAGACCCTGGAGCAAGACACAGCCCTGCTTCAGGACCTCTCCAGATAAGAGCATGTTTGAAATTCCCAGAAAGTTTTAATGTGGTTGCTCAACCAAGTTCCTTAAAGAAACTGAATTGTCAGGGCTGTGCCCATGTTAATGTGGGTAAAGGGTGGCTTCCTCTCTGAGTTCCCCTGTCTCATGGTTTAACTACTGGGTTACCAAAGCCCAGCATGAACAGATGTCACTCCTGTGCCCCATAGTGTCCCTGGTGCTCCCAGCCACCAGGTCAACCCCACCCATCCCTCTGGTGCTGGGTGAGGTGCTGCTGGGTGGACTTCATGCTCTGTAGGGTTCCACCCATTGCTGGTGCTGTCACAGGGCCTCCGTGAGATCCCGGGACCCCAGTGCTGCCCTTGAAATGCCAAACCATGCTTTGAAATTTCTCCTTTCTGGGTGATGGCTTGATCATCGATTACTTGGAGTCTGTGAGGATGCTGTTGGAGGCTCATCTGTGGTTACATTGCTTGCCTGAGCAGAGCTGTTATTGAATGCCCAAGACGCTGCATCTTATTCAATGCCCTGCCCTTCCAAGAAGCTGGCCAAAGCGGTGCCCTGCTGCAGCCTGCTGGGCTGGGGTCGATGGGGACGCCATGCAATGCACTGGCACTCTCCGTCAGCTGCAGTGAATTTGGAGCACCTTGGGTCTCCTTGCCACCAGCAATACCTGTGTGTGCCACTGCGGTGATGTGCTCCACATGGCCACCATGGGGGTTTTTTCCCATCTAGGCAACCTCTAGCCGGATGAGTTGTCACAAGGGTAGGAAATGGATTACCAGCCTGGGAGACCCCAGGCCAAGATTACACTATATGGAGAAAGGACTTTTCCTGAACCCCGGGTAGGACCTGGCCTTCTGAGGACATGGTTTGCAGGAGCTCCCTGCCTGGTTGTCTGGGCTGCACCTCCAGCAAAGCACAGAAATGCCACAAGAAGGAAAAGACATCTGGGTCCATACCAGGGTTTTGAGGGAGAGGAATGAGGAACAGGAGCAATCTTGGCTCTGCTGAAACCCCTGGGCAAGCTCAGGGGCTTGATCTCAGCCCGGGGCATGGGGAGGCAGGAGATTTTGGAGTGATTCCTTTCCTTTGCTTGCTGGGCACCCCATGGTCTTTATGGGCAGGGTGAAGCTGTTTCCCAGGACACAGGTATACGCCTGACCCAGCCAGACCAGACTAAACACGCTGCTTCACCCCTGACCTCAGGTGAGCCTGCGGATGGAGTTTTGCAATAAAGCAGGCAATAGTCCAGCATAGCCCCGAGGAGTGCTTGGGAAAGAAATACAGAGAGGATGGAAAGATACTCAGATAGTGCAATGTCAATGGCCTGATAAGTGTCTTGAACAGATAGAGCTGGTAGAAGTTGAGATTGAAAGACAGGAAAACTGCTGGACTGATTATAATCTGCATCAGACAGCTGAACTGGCAAAACTCCCAGCACCTCATGGGGAATCTGAGAGGGGATGACAATACCCCCTGCCCGGCCACAAGTCCCAGCGCTGCTCCTGCACGCCTTGGGAGACCCTCAATGCAGCTCTTGCTGCAAGCCTGCCCTAACAACTCTCCTCTTGATAATAAACCAAAAGCATGAGAAAAACGGTGCCTGTGCTGCTGCCCAGGGAGCGCAGGAAAAGACTGCGCCTTGGTGCAGTTTGCAGGCTCTTCAAGTTCCCCTGCCCGATGGCGATGTGGAGAGGAATGATTTGGGCAGGAGGATGCTGTGGGCAAGCTGAATAAAGCCTGTCTTAGACAAACTCAAAACTTCTATCAGTGGCTTCAGAGACACCATCAAAGGCAACAACATGACATAAAATTAACAGAGAAAGCCAAGTCCTGAGCCACACTTTGACCTTCAGGGGGCTCATGGAGGTTCTGCAGTCTCTCCAAGAGCCTGGGCACCAGACAGGAGCCCTGCATATACCGAGATCCCTCCACAGCACCCGGCTGGGCAGGCTCAGTGGCATGAGGAAGGGTTGACCTGGAGGCAGGAATGGAAAGATTGCTCTGCGGGGGCGATCCGGATGCCATAGGTGAAAGGACTTTACTTCAGATCTGGGTTTTTTTTCTGCTGTGGGGCCAAGCCAAGGAGTCAGTTTGTTCCTGGTGCCATGGGAGGGATTGTGCTAGCAGAGGGTCTCTCATTTTCTGTCACTCTTCCATCCACTCTCTAACACATTTCTGCAAAAGGATTTGTTCCTTGCAGTGAGCAGATGCTTAACACGGCTTTATCGTGCTATAGCAAGTGCCCTGGCAAGTGCTCTATCCAGACAGTCTGCAAACACATGAGAACGACTAATAAGAAGGGCTCACCAATACATGATAATTTCTGTAATATTGGGGGTTTTGCACAGTGAGACATGCATGTCACTGGGTTTGCTACTTATGCCCAATGAGATTAGGAAGAAGCAGCTGACTTTGTCTCACCACCCATCCCTGGCCAAGGCTGATTCAATTGCTCACTGCTTTTATACAGAGTAAATGGAGAGGAGCAGGAGAGGAGCAAGGAGAGGAGCAGTGAGGACGGGATACCAGGGGGGCGCGTGACAGAGGCCTGAGGACCCCCCACTCCTGGGCTGATGGACTGATGACAAGTCAGGAGAACTACAGAGTTAAGGATGAAACTTCTCTTTTTATTCAATAATTTCTCCTCCCAAGAGAGCCACAGAGCCTGAACAGCAGGCACTAGGGCAAAACCATCGGGCAGCCATTTCAACTGCATTTTGGGGACCCACAGAGTGGTGGAGGGGGGCCCATGCACACAGCCCTGATCTGGGAATGCTCTGGGAGCCAAGGCAAGCTCAGACTGTCTCAGCAAGACGATTGGCCCTTTTTTCCCTGGATCTCACCCACTGAGTGGGCCACGTCAGGGCTTGTGGGCATGGGCAGGCACAGGCTAGACAACCCCCAGCTCCTTATCAGTCCAAGATGGTGTGCAACGCCAATCAGCTGAAGGCTCATTTTGAATAGCTTTAAAATATTTTACAGACTATTTCCGTCTCCAAATGTGTGTTAAATGTTTGTGCCAAAATATTTCTCTCTCCTTCTTTCTCTCTCCCTGAATTTATCAGTGAAAAAACAATGTAACAAAACCAAATATTATTTTGTTCTTATTTCAGAAAGAAAACAAGAATGAAAAACTCCCACCCTCGTATAATAAAAGGCAATTGGGAATGTGTTGTCTGCAAAACTGCAGATGCCCTTAGGAATCTTCCCTACTTTATGGCTGTTGAGAAGCTGTTGGCAAAAGGTAAAGAGGAGAGCAAGCCATGTAACGAAGGCAACCAACTGTCCCACTCCTGTACTAAATCATCAAGGTGTATCTTTAGCAAGAAGAGCATCGCAGCGTGTATTTGGAGCAAGCCCAGCCCCGCACACAACACAGCCCCTGCCCACAGAAAATAAGCAGTCAGGAGAGCAACTCTGTTTATTTGCAGGGTAATTCTACCAGCTCTGCATCTAATGGGGTAAACATTTCTGTGCAGCTAAAAGGCAAACTGTGCTCCCGGCGCCCACCCAGCTTCGGTTCCTCTGCACAGCTTGCTCTGCTGGTTGAGGATAAAATGCTACACATTTCAAAAGCCAAAGCTTCTTTCCATGGGTGAAACCTGCCTCGGGCCAGCAGCAACAGCCACCTTGAGCACCCACTGAATCCCCCATGTGAATCCGCCAAACCTTGCTCGTCCCCGGGGTCGCAATCCCCATGGGTTTTCTCGGCTATGCTCATCCTGAGATATGCTCATGCTGCTGCTCTGTGGCCCGACAGGAGCAGGAGGGGGTTTGGTGGAGGTGTCCCCAAGGCTGGTGCAGGAGAGGTCAGAGCGGGGAGCCAGCAGCCTGGTGGGAGCCCTGCGCTAGTGGCCTCCCGCCTCCAGCAGCTGGGAAGCGTAGAGAGCTAGTGTGTGATGGAGGAACTGGTACTGCTCGCTCGTCTGGATCATTCCGCCTCTGCAAGGGAAAGGCAGGTCCCACTGACACCTCGCTGAAACCCACAACCCGTCCCCAGCTCCCTGCTCCCAGGACACAAGTGTTCCTGCTTCACTTGCCACATCCAAGTACTTCTGAAACAGATGCCAGAGCTGCCCAAAGAGTATTTAGGCTCAGAAGCGATGCTGGGCTGTTCAAAATGCAGATTAGCAAGTAATTTGTCTCTAATTTTTACCAGTACTTCTTGAAAAGTGGCAAAATTGAGTTTTCTGGATTTAGTGGCTGAGCTGGAAGGAGCAGACTGGCTGTCAGGTTCAGAGCTGCTCCCCTCTCCCTCGTGTCCTCAGGTCCCCAGAGCTACAGTAGCCCTGACAGCAAAATCAGCCTGGCACCAGGGAATCATTTGCTGTTGACACATCTGTATCTTTCAACAACCCTTATGGTTTCCATTCAAAATTGTCCCCATGCCCCTTTATGACGTCCATCCCAACGTGCCTCCCAGATCCCTCCTTCCACGCCTGGCCCACAGCAGGACCCTCCAAGGAGCTGCCTGCTCTGAGCACCCACCTGTCTATGCGGAGGCGGCACACGATCCCCAGGATATCCACCTCCCCCTTGTCCTTCAGCTGCTGGCACCCGATCCTGGTGGCGATAAAGCAGCCCGTCCGGCCGATGCCTGCGCTGCAGGACAGACACAGCAGGGCTGAGCACCAACAATATCCACTGCCTGGACCTTGATCTGTCCAAGCTGGACATATTCCTGGACTGGTTTGCTGCCATGTTTTCTACCTAGAGGGATGCTGGGGTCCTGGTCCCAGCTGCCAGAGCCAGGCACCAAAAGGCATGTGCTGATGTCATTCTGCCACAGCAAAGGGATCTCGCTGTATGGCATGGCCCAGCCAAGGCTGCTCTGGAAGCACAACCAGCCTCTGCCCCCCGTCCCTGTGCCGCTCAGGGGTCTCTGCAGCCCCTTCACCTCCCCTCCCAGCCATGCTCTAATCCCAGGCACTGAGCAGTTTGCACCGGGGCAGGCCAGCCTGCAGCATTGCACGCCGAGTGTGTTGCACAGGGACAACCAGGTGCTCTGCTCTGCTGCCCCCAAATTCACTCAGCAGTGAGAGGCTGCCCTGAAAAACAGCTTCACAGCCGAGCCACAGGCCATGCTCAGTGGCAGAGGAAGCAGGAGCCTGAGCCATGGATCTGCCACAGGTCTGGTGTCTGGGTCCTGACTCTGCAGACCTCTCCCGCTCCCACCTCACTGTCCGCAGACCCGGGTGCAAACCAGATTTCTTTACGGGGCTGTATGCGCAGTGCTAGTGCCGCCATCCTGACGCAAGGACAGGAGCTGCTGGTTGAACAACTCTGCTGTGGGGTTGCAGTGCCCTGGGATTTCTGCACCGCAGCAAGACCAGCTCATGAGCATTCACATGTGGGATTTTCACCTCTGACATTTGCAGACTGACCCCAAGGTGAAGAACACGCAAGGGGCTCAAGTGAGAGTAAAACTCTTACCTGCAGTGCACAATGATGGGCCCTGGGCTGGTTGCAGCCTGCAGAGTCTTTTCCACCTTGGACACCAACTGCAGCAGGGGCTTGGCTGACTCAGGTGTCTGCTGGTCTGGCCAGGAAGGGAAGAGGATGTGTTTGACCTGGCGGCATTCACCTTCAAGCTTTTCGAGCACAGAAGAAAGAGAAATCAGGATGTGGGAGTACAGGCTCTCTAGGCTGGGCCAAATGAGTGCATGGAGTCCATCTCAAGCAGAGGCCACGCAGCCTGTGCCCATCTTATCCGTGCTCCTCCTGAATCCCTCTTTGAGCCTTTGCCAGACACCCAGGAGAGACCCCTGGGCCAGGGACACTGGGAAGTGTCCCACCCCAGAAGATGGGAACAGATGCAGTGTCCCAATACTGTCCCCACAGTCCAAGCAAAGCCATCAAGATCCTCTTGGCCAGTGTCAGCCCGGGGTGACTATGGAGAGCCCATGGGACAGAGACCAACAGCACAGTGCAAACAATGGGCTTGTAGAGAAGCTGTCCCCAGCTGACCCCCTCTCCTCTGAGCCCTGGGGCTGGGTCCTGCTCCCTCTCAGCCTCCTCAGGCAGGCAGGAGCTCTGTAGACCCCTTCTCTGGCAGTGGGCTCCTAAGACCCAGTTTCCGAGCCACGAACCCTCTGCTCTCCTGTCACACAGCATTGCCATCCCACTAGAGAGCCCGGGGGTCTCACAGGCACTGCCAGGCACTGCTGGGATCCCCCTATGACCCCAGGATGGAGCTTGAACCCACCTGGATGGAGAGATCCCGGACCACGTACTCCACACACTCGCTCATCCCCTGCACGCGAATGGTGAAGGGGCCGTAGGTGCCCTCCTTCTCAGGCCAGTAGTGGACACATTTCTGAAAGAGCAAGGTGGGGTTTGTGGCTGTGGAGATGCTCAAGGCACCCACTGGATGTCTGAGCTATGCTTTGCTCAATGCTCTTGGGAAGGGGCATCACTTGGGGAGGTGTAGGGGAGCGGGGAAGGTGGATATGGAGAGATACAGAGGGGAAGCTAAGGAAGGGGCAGATCCCTCTCCCCACATCTGCTCCCCCTGCACCCTCTCCCATGCCATGCCTTATGGCTTTCAGACCTCAGGGCTGCACGACTCTCCCCAGCCCCACAGGAGCTGTGCCTGGGCCAGTCCATGTCCTGCCAGACTCAGGAGGACCCAGCCTGCCAGTGGAGGGGTGGATCTCTCCCTGGCTGCTGCACCAGCTGGGGAGAGAAGGGAGAAAGGACATGTCCAGGAAAGAGGGAGTGAGTTTCTCCAGGAAGGTGCTGCTTGGACGGGGAGCTGGGGATCCCAGCCAAGGCACAGGGTGGCTGCCATACAGGGCACAGCGCTGCTGGCTCCCATCCCAGCCTGGATCCACCAGCTGAGAGCTCCCAGCCCAGAAGGAGAGCTGCTCAGGACTGGAGGGACACTGCTGACTGCTGCTTCTGCTTCCTCTCCCAGGGGTTGCCCTAATCTCTTTATCCTATTATCCAGCTGGCAACGCATGCCCAGAGCAGGAGAGACCATGTGAGGAAGAGAGGCTTTGCTGGATGGGGCCAAGGCTGCAGCCCTGGTGCTCTCCTCCCCCACGTGTGATCAGTCAGGGGCACCCTCTGAGAGCAAAGCAGAGAAAGCAAGCAGGTGCTCAGAGCCCACGTCTGGTCTCGCACAACCCTCTACTGTTGTTATTACACCACCTCACCCTTTGCTCCTGGCTGGGTTTCTGTGCTTGGGGAGGGACACTGGTACCTCTTTGCGCTCCTGGAGCTTGGTTATCATGACGATGAGGGGTGCCTCCTCCTGCCACACCATCTCCCAGAAGTCAGTCATGGTGTTCAGCATGGGTCCCTGGGTGGCAATGTACTCCCGGGGCCGCCCTGCGTAGCCCTGCCAAGCACATGGTACATCAGTGACATTGGGGGGGGGGGGCCCTGATGTGTGAGGGGAGCCTGTCTCCAGGCCACTCCAGTGCTCATGGTGCTTTTCCTCCTCTACAGGCGAGAGGATGAACCACACAGGCTATTCGCTACTACATGTGTCCTTGAAATGCTTTTACAGACCCGATCAGGAACTACCAGACATCCTCTCCACCCTCCTGGTCCCACAACCCAGGAGCGAGCCCATGAAGCATGCCGTGTGCACCCGAGCTCCTTACATGCACCCCCAGGTTATTGATGTGTCAATAGTCAGCATGATGGACGCCTTGGCGAGGCAGAGCTCATGCAGCGAGCAGCACTCCTTACCACAGTCCTTTCCCCAATGACAAGCAGAAGTCTTCAAGCCCTGCTCTGGCTGGGATAGTCCCAGCTGGGTCCCACCAGTCCTGCTTCCCCTCCAGGCTCAGGAGGAGATGTGGCAGTGCCCCGCAGCAGGAAGACTGGGTCTGGAGACACCCGGAGGGGTGGTCAGCACAGGCTCCTGCACTGCCTCTGCCCCCGGCTCTGTTTCACAGCTCCAAGCATCCTCTGCCTCCATGGTCACTTCCTTCCCCAGCGTAAAATTTCCAAAGAAATAGAAAAGTTTGGAGGTGCTCTGAGTCCTGCTCAGCTCCTGCTTTACACCGTGGCCTCACAGGCAGAGGGGAGAGTGTGTGGCGGCAGCAGGCAGGAGCTGGAGGGCAAGCACAGGCAGAGGTGTGGAAAAGCCTTCCACAAGGGTCAGTAACATGTTACTCCAGCTCCCAGCTGGAAATGCCATCTGGCAATAGAGCAAGGAGTCAGGGACCCGGATGGCAATGCCCTGGAGATTCTGGGGAGGCACCCACAGTGCCCACATCTTTTGGAAAAGAGGGTACACAGCACTCTGGGCAGAGCTTTTGGTTTTGTCAAAAGAGATCTCGGTTAAAAATGCACCCAAACCCCTGTGATTTAGTCCAAGTTGTTCCAGCAATATTATTAACAGTTTTGTCCCTCAAGAAGTTGCACTGGCCCAGTCAAGGGGCAGGAACATTTTCATGAAGATTTTGTATAGCCCTTTTCTCATGCCTCAGGATTACTTCTTTTTCCTAGGAAACATGATTTTCCATTCAGAAGGAGACTTGCAGTAAGACCCAGAGGTGTCAACACTGGGAATTTCCCCTCACCTGCTCCTCATGCTCAAAACCATTTCACAGGATATGGTCAGCAGGAAAACCATTCAATCCCAGGTAGGGGCTGATGCGACCAAATACCTGCAGAGCTCTTCCAGACTCGTTGTGCCTCCCAAGCATGCCAGAAGCAGGGTGGATTGCCAATTTTCCGATGTGCCCACAAATTCCTGCACCCTGACGCCCTTGGAGAGGTAAGTGGAAGGAAGGGTTCAGGAAATACCAGCTTTGGTATTGTGTGGGCACATGTGTGCTCAGGTGTGCGCAGGTGTACATGCACATGTGCACGAGGTAGGGATGGTCAGTGTTGGTGCATTTTGGTTACCGCTCACGTACACCCTGGTGCACGTGGACAGGATGGTGGTGTCGCCCGATGTGAAGCTGCATGCTGTCAGGCTGCTCCGGGAAGACTACTCTAAAAGTAGTCTTCTGCTGCCCATGTTCAAAGCCCCATTTGGGCCAGCAAACCTCCCCGCAGGTTTAGGCACGGTGCTCCTGTGTCCAGAGCCACCGCAGGATCCTGGCAGCTCACCCTGCTGCTGTCTTGCTGGATCACATGCAGCAGCGCTAACAGAAATGAAATGCTACTAAATGCCCTTCAGCTCCAACCTGTGCCCTCAGACCACCTCCCAGGGGTCTGTCTGTCATACCAGAGGGTGCTTTTGTGGGCTGCTTTTCTGAGTCCCACATTCCCGTGCTCTCCTCACTGCCACGCACCCAGAGCAGCTGTGGACACACATCTGCTCCCCAGCACCCCTGGCCTGTCCCAAAGGGAAGGATGCTGAAATGAGATTAATTGCTCAGAAAGAAGCCTACCAACCAGGCAAAGCTGAGCCTGGCTGACACACAAGCCTGTTTTACGGTCACGTATGATTCAGCACAAGTGAGAAGGCAGCCTGGAAGGGGTCGTTTGCACAGGAGGATGAATACTGTAAGTCAGGCTGCCTGAAGTAACACACTTGGGTCTGGGGTCTTCCCAGTCTCTGGAAAGGGACCCCATCAGGTGTCAAAAGTAAGCCGTGCCCTCCCTTCATTAGCTTTCTTCTTGGGAAATTGCAGCAAACCCCCTGAGCGGAGAGGAAATTCCTGGATGTGTAAGGGTTGAAGAGGACCAGGCTGCAATGCTCTGTTGACACGGCTTGCCTCCCGTGGCCTCGCCAGACAATGGACTAGTGCATGAGGAAGAGTTGGAGAAGCCACTGCAAGAGAGCCCATACGGGTGCTCAACCTGCTCCAGCAGCATGAGCTGAGAGCAGCCACCTCATGAGACTTTCCCACCCAAAGGGACAGTGTGTCTGCCCTGTGCAGATGGAGCCGCATCTTTCCAGCTCAGAAAGGGGTGGCAAGTTCAGACTGCTACCCCAGGGCAGCCACAGGACAGTGGTGAAAGTCAGTGCCCCGGCTTACAGATCCCAGTGTGGCATCTGCAGCACCAGGGAGTTTGCAGCCCAATGCCTCATGAGCCACAGGCTGCAGGACCTGGGAGACCACCCGCTCTCCAACCAGGCAGGACACTCACCGTGATGTAGTTGGCATTTATGTAGCTGTCTTCTTCCTGATTCCTTGCCCTCCTGAGACAGACCCGGCTCTCCGGATCTGAAAGATATGGCAGGCGTTACCCCAGAGCCTGACCCTGCCCATCCTCCCTGCCTCAGCTCCAGCAGCTGGAGGCTGAGTCCTCCAGCTCCATACCACACTCAGAGCTGTGTGCACCCACCTTCCCGCTTCACCCTCACTACCACGGCAGGGTACAACTAATCACGCCCAAACCTGCCTGTACTGCAGTGAGCATGAGGGGTAATACCCACCAGTTCCTAACTAGAGCCCAAATATGTTCTATAATGTTCTAAGCCTTTATACCCCATGCCCTTGGGACATGTAAGGCCCTACGCTGGCAAGGAGCAACCTGGGCTGGGCTGTCATGCACTGCACACCCTGGGAATACACCCGAAGAAGTAGCTCCCCCTGTACCACCCCATAACACAGTGCACACCCCCTGCAACACAGCACCCAGCTCCTGCAACACGGGAAGCAGGAGAACAAGCACGGCAGAAACACCAAGAGCGCCCAGGAGTGCCCACCCCAGCACCAGGGATGCTGTGAGTAACCCGTCTCCCATGCACACACCCCCACCCCCCTTTCCCTGCACATGGCACTGGGGCAAATGCGAGGCAAAGGGATGCAATGGCACATACTGGGGAGAATGGTTTTGTATCTGTCTTTGGAGGCACGTCCAGGGATCTCCAGCTCCTCCGGACTGACAAAGTTGGGTGGGATTTTCTACAGGGGGAGAGAACAACTATGAAGAAACCCCCATTGCTGCTGCTTGTGTCCCCTTGTCGTGGCAGAGCTGGTTCCCCAGGCAATACGAGGCTGACCCAGTAGCATCACCAGAGATGTCAGCTCCTGGGCTGAGCTCTGTCCTTACCCCAGATGTGGTAGGACACCTTCCAGAGAGGCCACCTCGGGAGAAGAGTTTGTCAGAGGACGGCAGGGCAGGCTTTCCAGGGACACAAATGGGACTTGTGTGCACCAGGAAGCAGGCAGCCAGGGGATACCCAGGGCACCCCTCACCTCTGTTTGCCCACACCACCATCCCTGCCACTGGTGCTGTGCAAGACAGCTGGGCTTGGAGCCTCCCTCAGAGATGTCCACCCCTGTCAGTTCCCACCCCCGCCCCACTGCCAGCCCCTGCCATTGCTTGTGTGAGGAGAGAGCAGAGGGGAGCGTGGCACCGAAAACTCCTCCTGGAGCTGTGTCAGGCTCTGGGCATGTTGCTGGAGCTCCTCTCTCCTCAGCACGTGGCTGGACGTCCTCAGGAACTTCATCGTGATGTCCCGCGGTGTGCAGACGGGCTGGATAGGCTCCACACTCCCCAGAGAGCTCATGTCCAGCATCAGCGACACATTGGAGCCCCTCCTGCGAGGCAAAGGGGTCCCTGTCTGATGCTCTGCCACCCCAGCACAGGAGGACAGACCATCCCACCATATCATCAGGCAAAACCACCCCACACTGAGCAAATGCAAAGCAGAGAATAACAGGATGAAGAAAGGGGCCAGGCAGAGACCCAAGAAGATGGGACAGGAGTAAGGAACAAGGAACTAGCTGGTCATTTCACCTTTTTGCCAAAAAGCCCCCAAAGGGCGGTGCCTAGATTTGGCCTGGACTGGGCTGGGGGGGGTCAGGGCTGCCTCCAAGTGCAGACCTGGCACCTGCACAAGTCAGCAGGCAGCGGGCTGGTGGGGCTGGGCTGGGCTGGGGGAAAGAAGTTTGGGGGAGCCCACGTCCTGGGGATGAGCAGCGCTGTGGGTACCTGCCATCTGGGCTGAGATGGGCAGCACAGAGCTCAGGCGCTGTCCGGCCATGCTCACCTCTCCTGAAGACGCACGTGCTTCTTGGCAGAGGGACTGGGCTTGTCCGACTTGTCCATGTCTGCCCCGGCCGCCCGGGCGGGCAGGCTGCCGTTATGAACTCTGGAGCACACCAAGCAGGCTTGTACCATGCTGCGGCAGCCACGAAGCCCTTGTCCTGAAGCACAGGGAGAGGACTCAGGGGGCCCTCAGCTCCCAGGGAATCAAGGAGCCATCAGAGGAGAAGCAGCTGGAAAAGAAAACGCCGACCTGAGAGATGCCATGAGACTGGGTGCACCCCCTGATGGGTAGTTCCTAAGCAAGGGACAGGTTTTATGTTCTCAGCTGCCCTAGAACCAGGACGTCCAGCCCCTGCATCCAGGTGGGTGGCATAGGGAGAGCTCCCAGCATGTTCACCCTCTGGGATGCCTGCAGCACTACAGCCCACACAGGCACCCACTGGTGACCCTGGGCATGGCACTGACGGCCATCAGCTTGCACCAAGCAGAGGACACCCACACCCTGCGTTGGCAGAGCATGGTCTGGTTTTGGGGGAGCTCAAGATGCTCTCCACTGCCGTGGGAAGCACATGCTGCTGCGTGTTTCCAGGCCTTCCCTGGCACGCCTGCTTTGGCCTGGGGACATGGTGGGGAGGAAGGAGAGCTGGGACCCTCATGAGCACAGCAATATTTGGCAGGTGAGACGAGGTGGGCTGTAGGCACCACAAGGGGCCTGTCTCATAGCTCTGGTGAGGGAGGGATGACCCTGGGACAGCCTCCTCCATCCCGCAGGTCTGAGCAACCGTCAAGAGGAAACTGCTTTATCTGAGCGGTTGAGCAAGAGGTGATAGAGTACTCCAGCTGGAGGAGGGTGCCGGGGCTTCACCACCACCAGCCCTGGGACAGCCCCTGGCGGGGATGGGGAGATGAAGGTGATGCTGTTTCACCTCTGGGCAGAGCTCCACATGGTGAGGGAAGCACGCTAGGAACGTGAGGCTCCTTCTCGTACCCAGCTCCCTCCATGGGGAGGAGGCAGACCCAAAAGGACAGGGGATGCTATGGAGTCAGAGCTCTTGGTAGGCAAAGAGTGGGATCCCAGGTACTCCATCAGCTCAGGGAGGTCCTGCAGAGAGCTGAGTCCATGCTGTGGCTGTGCCATTTGGGAACACAGCCAGGGCAGGAGCCGTTCCCTGTGACTCCCCGCTGCCCAGCGGCACTCCTAGAGGTGGCAATGCCACCGCTGCCACGCACACCATACCCATGTGCCACGCAGGGTGCCCTGGGGGGCCTGTGCTGCCGGGGTGTCCCTTGGCCAGACAGGGCAAGAGCGGCTGCTCCCCAGGAGCCACCGCACCAGGAGAGATCCCGACCAGAGACAGCAGCAGGGTCCAACCCCAGGAGCCGTCCCTCGCACACTGGTCAGGGAACACCTGGGAGATGCCCCAGCAAGTCCCTGGTAGGGAGGAGGACCCTGGGAAGACCCGCAGCTGCTGGCACCTGCAGGGAGAGTGTCCCCATCACCCTGCCCAGCAACCCAGCCCGGCCCGGGGCTGCTCGGCAGTGAGCCCATGCCCACCGCCTGTGGGTGCCAGGGTCTGGTGCTGCCCGGCTGGAGTCCTCTCTCCAGCGGGTGGCATGGGTGGGCTGGGGGGCTGCCTACCTGCTGCCCCGTGGCGTGGGCTCCGTCGGTCCCGGCACAGGCCCGCAGGCGCCGCGCGTGTCGGTGTGGCACCACGGTTTGAAAGTGTTCAGGAAGCTGCTTATCAAAGAAGCTGCTGCCTCTGCCGCTTCCTCTCCCTCCTTCTCCCCCACCCTGCCTGCCGCCCACACACATACCGGCCACATCGCCGCAGCTCCACTCCACCAGGCCGTCCGCAGCCCCAGCCCTGCTCCCCACCAGTGAAGCCCCGTCCTGTGCCTGTGGGCACTGCCCTGCCTTCCCTCAAATCCTGGGGTGCCTCCATGGGCACTGCTGGCAGGGCCAGTGGGGTGTGTTCGGTGCCCTCTGCGACCGGCCATGGCCAAAGCTGCTGCCAGCCCATGGGGCACAGGGGGACAGGCAAGACCCAGCCGTGGGGCTGGGGCCACTGGCAGGGGGGCTGAGTTGGGGTGCTTCACGTGGTGCAGTGCTGCTGCGCTGGGGACACCAGACCCCACCTGCCCCACAGCGGGCTGGGCTGTGTCCTGTCCCTCCCACCCTGGCTGGATCCCCTTGCCCAGGCTGTGCACCAGCCATTCCCCATGCCATTGCAGAGCAAGCCAGACCTTGGCACCTCGCGCCCTCCATGCCCAGGCATGCACGTTGTGGTCCTTGTGCCACCCCACCATGTCCCTATGGGTGCCACCCACCACCCCTCTGCACCCAGGACCATCCCTCCTCAGGAGAAAGACGCACCGGCTCCCCTCCACAGCAGGGCAGGGAAGCGGGTGTATTTGGGGAGGAAGGTCCCCGCAGGGTCTGGCTCAAGGAGGACAGCTCTGCCCCTGGGGCACTGCACATCCTTCCTGACGATGCCCACCGCCGCTTGCCGCAGCCCTGCCGCTCTTCCTGTTCAGTATCGTCCAGGCTCCGCGCAGAGCCGCTGCATGCTTCCTTCCCCTTCTGCCCCCACCCCACTGCGCTGCAGCAGCTCCCGCTGCGTCCCCACCAGCCACCACGGACCCCACATCCTAAAGGCCTTCTCGCTGCAGCCGCCCCTCTGGCTTCTCCTCTCTGCCCTGGGGACCCCCCCGCCCTGGGCCACCTCCAGCTCAGCTCCTTGCAGTGACCAGGGCCAGCCCTGGGACGTGCGGTGCCAGCATTGCCAGTCGCCGAGCATGTCTGTGCATGCCTGTGTGTTTGCAGGAACGGGTGTGCAAGGGGTTGCCAGGGTGCCAGAACATCTTCACTGGTGGCCCATGGGAGACCCTGTCAGTGTCACCTTTTACCCAAGAGCTGGGAAACCAGAGGGCCCAAGCTCCAGAGCAAAGTGCTGGGCCTGGCAAACAGCAGAGCAACCTTATCCTGGAGACAAAGGCCACCAGTATCTGTGTCTTACGAGCAGATCCAAGGGTGCCACAGCCTTTGCAGACCTGGACTGGACTCTATATCAGGCCTGAGGATAGACTGAGGAATTACTCCCTGTCCTATGTGGGATGAAACAACTTGGCTGTAACGGCCTACAGATAGCTCCAACCATGGACAAGCAAGCCCCAGCACTGCCCTTCCCTCCCGCTCTCCATCTTCTGACCGAGAAGTCCTCCTAAGACGACCAGCAGTGCAGTACTTAACAAGGTGGCTGCATAAACTTGCCCTCAGTAGGGACCAGGGTAAACAAAGAGGGTTCTTTCCTGATATATCAGCCTGTCAGACAACGCAGAAGCTTCCTTAGCAAAGCTGAGGCTGGGACTGTATCTGCCCTCTTAGTGTAGTGGGCACCCCTCCCATCTGAGCGGCTTTGAGCTCAAAGGGTCCCTGTAGATGCAGCCAAGATGCAAACCCCTGGGGCCACCCTTCCTACCTTTTGCTGGCCCAACCCTGCACGGGCCTGCTGCTTCCTCGCCGCCCTGTTCCTCTGGCACTGGCACAAGCAAGGGACAAGCTTAGCGTGGCATGGTGGCAGGTACCATGGAGCCACCAGCACACACAAGTCGTTGGGCACCTGTTGGTGACACCCAAGCACCCATGCTCACCCCAACCTTCACAACTTCCAGGCACTTGTGACGGGGGTGACGGAGACAGCTGGACACCCACAGACCTTGCAGGGCCCAGGGAACATCCACAACACCCAGCAGCACCTAAAGGTGCAGAGAAGTGGGTCTCCAATCCCCAGAGCTGGGCTGTCCAGAGGGCAAGAGGCACCACAGGCATGTTCTGCTCCTCTGCAAGGAGCACAGTGAGCAGGAGACCAGAGGGCAGCACCATCCTTTGGGAGCTGGATTTTGACTGGTTTTCCTCAAAGGGAATGGGAACCTTTCACCAAAACGTGACTTTATCCAAGAAACAAGGTCAAGCTGCAAAAGTGGTGTGGAAAAAATTTAATGGAGGCCAAGAGCTCCCTGTGTGCTGTTAGTTTTAGTGATCTGGGGCACCGTGTGATTTAAGAGATTTGGTGGCCATTTTGAAAGATTTGGGATCCCCCCAGCAGTAAAACTCTTCCTCCTCCTGCCAGGTTCTGCCTTGGTCATGAAACCCTCCAGAGAGCTTCAGGGAAGGATGCAGATGCAGATACACTCCCTTTGCAAAATGGCCTCGTTTGGTGGCCCTGGGACCTGGGTCACTCCTGTGCCTCAGTGAGCTCATGGACCGTGTATGAGGAAGAAATGGAGGTACTGAGATGCAGCGTATCGTCTGCCTCTGAAGCAACACAACATCAAGGTACTCATGCTCAGGGAAGTACCCCAGAAAACCCTGCAACAGTTTCCCTTTGCCTCTCATGGACCTCCCCGTGCCACAGACTTGGCTCTACCAGCCACACGTGTCCCTGTGCTGGCTGGGACCAAGAAGGGCACCCAGGACAGAGCCCCTGGGAGCCACACCTGACCCCTTCGGCTTTTCCTTATCCAGAAAGCACTGATGGGGACTGAAGGGACTGTCCTGGACATGGGGACACATCCAGGATGGAGGGAACACAAGACGGAAGCAGAGATGTGTACAAGGATGTGCCACGGCCCAGGCTCTCAGGGGCAGAAAAATCTGCACTGCAGAGACCTGACGACCCCTGCAAGCATCTGATGGGGCACGAATGGACCCCAGCAAGTTCCACCTGGCCAGCATGGCTTCTGTTCCCCCTCTCTGCTGAAGAGTCAGCAGGCTGAGACATGACAATGGAGGTGCATTTGTGGGGAGACAGGGCATGTGAGGTCACAGCCAAATGGAGACCCAAAGCATGAAAGACAAGATGGAAAATGAGGCATGAGCTGGTGGAGATAGACTGGATGTGAGGGAGTCCAGGAGCAGATGAAGCAGGAACACAGCACTCACACCAGGGCACTTTTCAGTTCAGTGCCACTCCCGCAGTAACCTTCCCCCCTGCGCCTCCTTGTACCCACCCACACGGCTGCTGCCTGCCTGGGAACGGCACATGCACCGCTGCCTGCCTGCCCGCGGGAGCACACGGGAGGGTTGCACACCCACACGTGCAGAGTGAATGTCCCTGTTACACACCAGTGTCCACCCATGCAGGCGGAGGGCATGCGTATACCTCGCTGGCTTCTGCAGAGCAGAGGTCCCAGAGGTGCACATGCACACGCTTCCGTGCACCCTACTTCTGGCTGCCTCTGAGCTCCCGCTTGGAAAACGATGCTGCCACCCTGCTCCGCCTGAGTGACACAGGCTGGGTCTGTAGAGGGGTGCAACAGTGAGCAAAAAGCCAGGAACCGCTCGGGATGTCAGTTCAAGGCAAGGGGCCCTGCACCACTGTTCAGCCATGTTCGTCCCGTGTTGCACCACCAGCTCTGCACTGGAGGCATCAGGCAGCTGCAAGGTCCTACAAGAAGGGGCTGCTGGGGCCATGGAGGACCTGCAATAGGGCCTAGCTTCGAGCAAAGAGAGTGTCCAGCCTGGGGCAGATTCAGATTTATCCCTGACTGGTACTTGCCGGCTGTTCACTTGCATTTTACAGCTCCACGTCCATGGGGTCATGCACTCTGAGCATCCTCTGGCCAGATCCTCATAGTCAGCTCCCTTCGTGCAAAGAGCAGCTCCCAGCTTCAGACTGAAAGTTGTTCCCCCCGCTAAACCCCAGCCAGTCCTTACTCCCATTTCTGCCCTGCAGCCTCCTGAGCACGAGCTTCCTCTCCCAGCCACGCTGCCCTGATCCACACACCCCAGCAGCCCTCCTCACCCTCTCCAAACAGCAGTGTAGCCCCAGAGTCACCTGAGCCCAGGCAGACACCAAACCAGCACCCAAAACACAGGTGGTGCCCCGCGGTCTCGGTCGCCCAGGATTGCCTACCACACCATGGTCTTGTCTCGCTGGGCCTCCGTCACCTTTGGGTCCAGCGTTCAGACAGGGCTGCTCTTGCTCCTGCTGACACGACTGGCAGCTCAGGACATCCTGCAGAGTTTTGGAAATCAGCCCATCTCCTTCGCTGCCTAAACATCGCTCATGGGCTTGAAGGTGAAGCGACTGCCTTGGGATTCAGCAGAGTCTGTTAAAACCAGCCGATCAGCTCCTGGCAGGCGTGAGAAGGACTCTGCAATCAGCCGGAGCATCCTGCAGAGCCGTCTGCGGGGTGCATGAACAGCCCAGTTACGGCACAGTACTGGGGGGCTCCGTGTCACACACCCGCTGGCCTGGGGACAGCCGAGCGGAGCACCCCTGCAGATTGCTTTTCCCAGAGAACAATGTCTCGCCACTCCAGCCTCCTCCGCGTCGGTGCCTTCCCAAGGACAGCCCTGGCACCCGGTGCCGCGGCACACAAACGTCTGCCATGCGCAGCCCGTGCCGGCGGGGCTGCGGGGAGCTCAGAGCCTGCAAAGCAGCACCGCACACGAGCCCGGACCCTCGGGCATCCTGCGGGGATGGAGCTGGTGCTGAGGAGGGAGGAGACGTGTGACCTTCCTGCCCATTGCCCGTGACGGTCTGTGCAGTTTGCTCCTGCCGCTGCCCGGCTCTGGCTGGAAGCAGTTAAGCAATTGCCGTTTCACTTTTTCACGGCATTTGGGGCTCTTCTTGCCGGCCCCTGCACTTCTGCCCTTCTCCTCAAGGAGAACCAAAAGGATGGTTTATCACCTGGATTTCTTGCTTAACTGGTTGGATTTTTTTTGTTCTTTGAATGACCGCTGAGCAGAACCACTTTTGGTTTCTGGAACTAGATATTCTCCCACATTTCCTGCAAACAAGCTGAGCTTTCCTCTAACTTTGCAAACAGAAAGGCAGAGGCAAAGCAGGTGAACCACCAGCCCTATCTGTGTGGGGCTATCAATGCTGCAGAGTTGTTGCTGCTGTGGGCTATAGAGGGGGGTGTGGGCACAAGGAACAGCCCCCCTGGGGAAGGTGTTCTAGCATGAAGGTGCTTTATATCAGCATGATTTATTCTTCTCCCTGTGTGGGAACAAGCTCTCCCCATTCATTTTAGCTTCATGCATGGAGGACTGCTCCTAAGTTAAGTGATGAGGGTAGAGGTGGGGGGCCAGATTTCCAAGGTGCTGAGACTTTGACTCTTTATCCAACAAATGCCAGAGGAGAAACCACAGAGGCACAACACGGGGCTACTTGGTCACCCCAGACACACCGCTGCACCGTGAGGGGACACAGCCCCAGCACTGGTGACAGCATCTTGCTCATCCACGTGTCACTTGGGCTTGTCCTGTGATTCCCCGGCTGTCTCAGAGCGCTGTGCTTTTGTAAAGGCTGTCTGGAAACCTTTAGGTGCCTCAGTTTCCCCTGGGGAGCTAGTTGTCTGCCTCGTATGGGAAGCCTGCAGTGTGGCAGCAAACAGTGTCTTGCCTCAGGTTGAGAGACACGCACGTGTCTTCTCTGGAGGCTCTAGACCACAGCACCTGCTTGCAAAACACTATGAGGTGCGTGGGCAGGAACAAGGCTCCCAGGAACAAAAAACACCCCCAGCTACCCTCCATCCTAGAGCACAGGACAAAGCAGCTCCCTATGAAAAAGTCACAAAAAGGCCTGAAAATCCTGAAGACCCATCATGTCGTTCCTATCCCGGATCCCTTGGCACGCTGTCCCCGTAGCAGCAGGGACCTCAGCACCCAGTGGCATGGACTGAGCCTCACTCCCTACCCCAGCAAAGCTTGGTTGGGTTTGCTTTGCACAGCCCTGCTGTCTCCAGCCCCCTGGCTGTTTTCTTGTGGGGGCACCAAGCGTGGTGACCTCTCACCGGGTGCAGGGCCCGTTATCAATAACAGGAAACGAACTTGTCAGGAGGGGCAGGAGAGAGAGAGAGACCCAGAAAGAAAGGAAGCGGTTAAAGTTGTCGCTTCCATTTTTGCTGCTAGAGTGCCTGCGCCCACGCGCCACTGGGCTCCCGGGTAGCGGTGCTGGCTTTCTGCAGGCTTATCTGGTCTGGGATCGGCAGTGAGTTTTTCACGAAGAGCGCACAGACCCTCTCCTAGGCTGTGATAACAGCTAGAATGAAGATACTAAACCAGGGATGGTTAAAAATAGCCCACTCTCAGCCAACGTCCGGTGCAGAAATCGGTGCAGCGAGTCAAACAGATGCTGAGTTTGTCACTCCACGGGGGCTAAGTTTCTTAACCTCTCTAAAAACAGCCCATACATGTGATGCTGGCCATACCATCTGGCCCCAGCACAGGATGGACCTGTGGGTGCAGCTACCTGGGGCCAAGGAGCCTTGCTGCTGCACACCGCAGACTAGTAAGGATGTGCCAGCAGCTCCTGCATGGAGTCCTGCAGGTGGGGTTGAGCCGGCGCTGTCTGAAAGAGCAGCCGTCCAGGGTGAAGCTGCTCCTCCAGTTCCCAGCTGCTGGCGCATCGGCAGCTGCTGCTGGACAGGAGGCATCTTTTCTCCATGCAGATGCTTGCATAACTTGCCCCGCCGGCCTCTTCCTCTTTTCTTGGACAAACTGTAGAGCTGAAGGCCTGTCAGATCTTTTACTGAAAGCCATGTTCTCCAGAGCTTTTCCTACATTCTATTAAAATACCTTTTTAAGGTAGGACAGCCCATTGAAAAGCCTTGCTGCCCCCTGCAAATGTGAATCCGCTGCCATATCCCTGTCATGCAGCACCCTGCAGGTGCCCTTGAGTGCAGAGAGAGATGCAGCCTCCTCGCCCCGAATCCCACCGACACAATCCTGGTTTAGCACAGCAGGACGCGTCCCACAGCCAGGACAGGCACCCGGGCCGCCAGGATTGTGCGAGCTACGTTGCATGTGCACACGCAAACGAGACAAACTCTCTAAACTCAAGCCCTGTAGTTTTGCACCAGGCTGCCGGCACCCGTGCCTGGCTTGATGGTGCACTAAAACCCGCTGATCTGCTCCCAAAGGGAGGCGCTTGAGCTGGGGTGCGTCTGGCGAGAGCCAGAGCCCCCCGGGCAGCCGCAGCAAGTCCCGCCGCTCCAGCCGGAGCAGAGACTCGCCGCGGCTGTGCTGGGGCAGCCAGAGGGCAGCAGCGCAGAGCCGACGAAGACCTGCCCGGTGCGGCTCTGCCAGCCCCAGCCCTGCCCGGTGCGGCTCCCCCAGCCCCCAGCCCTGCCCGGTGCGGCTCTGCCAGCCCCAGCCCTGCCCGGTGCTGCTCCCCCAGCCCTGCCCGGTGCGGCTCCCCCAGCCCCCGACCCTGCCCAGTGCGGCTCCCCCAGCCCTGCCCGGTGCGGCTCCCGCAGCCCCCAGCCCTGCCCGGTGCGGCTCCCGCAGCCCCCGGCCCTGCCCGGTGCAGCTCCCCCAGCCCTGCCCGGTGCTGCTCCCCCGGCCCTGCCCGGTGCAGCTCCCCCAGCCCTGCCCGGTGCTGCTCCCCCAGCCCTGCCCGGTGCGGCTCCCCCAGCCCTGCCCGGTGCTGCTCCCCCAGCCCTGCCCGGTGCTGCTCCCCTAGCCCTGCCCCGTGCGGCTCCCCCAGCCCCCGGCCCTGCCCGGTGCGGCTCCCCCAGCCCTGCCCGGTGCGGCTCCCCCAGCCCCCGGCCCCCAGCCCGCCCAGGCAGGACCATCCGTGCATGGGAGTACGTGGGCTTGCCCGCTCCTGCAACTGTTTCGAGGAACTTTTGAGAGCTTTCCTGGCCTCGGGAAGTCAGAAAGCCGCCACGCTGGGCCCTGCATTGCTCCTGCCAAGCGATGCCTCCCGAGCCCCTTGGTCTGGCTGCAGCCGCCCAGCCATGGGTCTGAGCCACAGCAGCTCGCAGCACGCAGGGTGTTTTATCCCAGCCCCAAGTGTCAGAAATATTCCTTTCAGCTCACTGTGGGGAAGCCATGGTGCTGGAAGCCACACGTACCCCAGATCTGGAGGAAAAGCTAAGAAACTGCAAGGTGCTTCGGGTTTTTTTTCTTCTGCTCTTGGGGCCAAGGGGGGTCTGCAGCTGCTCTGGGCAGGGAACACCTTTGCTGCCAGCAAATGCAGGTAGCAGAGGATGGAGCCACGGGGCTTCCAGCACTGGAGAATAAATCAAGGCAGAGCCCCCGAATGCAGCACAGGTATCAGGCTTTTTGCCTGTGAAACACTCACCTTGCCAGTGCTGGACGAGCCGCAGCGGCAGGCAGCAGACCTCTCCGTCACCTAGGGCTGCCAAACACCCTTCCCCTGCTCCCACCCAGTGTGGGCACAGGGGTCAAGCTACGGGGCCGGCATCAGGGCAGTGTTTGCTGTAGCTCTGAACAAGGCACTGAGTCTGCCACTGAATGGGAGAGCAGCAGGTCACGGCTGTGGGACCTGGAGGGCAGGTCATGGCTCGGTGCTACAGCTTCTGCTCCACCGACCGATCCTTTTCCCCCCATGCCTCACCTCTGGTTTATGGGGGACATTGTGCCCTGTTAACAACGGCTGCTGGACTGACTGTGCATTTTGGGAAAGAACGGGCCCCTTTATTATGCAGAGCCTGCATGTGGTGCTGAGGCCCAGGCCTGTGATACCAGGATAGGGCAGGAGGGATCCCTGCTGCTGGCAAGTGGGGGAGAGAGTGGGGAAGCACTGGCTGAGCACCCACGGGGCTGTGGAGAGGGGTGCAAAGGCAGCGAGCTCTGCTCTCAGCTGGGGCCAGTCACCCGCGCCCTGCCATGCCACCAGCCAGCCTGGCACCATGACACCGCAGCAGATCACGTCCTGCTTGGTGGGCACCACCCCTGCCAGGGGGCAAGTCCACCTCCTCTCCTAGCCCCCCAGACAACTCTGCCTACCCCTCTCCTGTGGGTCTCCTGAGCCTCTTCCCAGACATGAGAGTCACCAGCGAGGCCACCTCAGCTGGGCTTTGGGGTTGCTCCACTTTGGGGAGCTGGAGTCCAGCCCGGGGGGACCCTGCAGACTCAGACGCAGCAGCCTGCGGGCACGTGCTGGGCCGGGGCTCTGCTGCCTGCTCCTGCCAGACACCAGCTGCCGTGTGTTGGGCCGCATCCTGCATCGCTGGCCGCGTCTGGGCCCGCAGGTGCTGATGGGACCCGCCTGCGTCTGCCTGTTTCTCCATTCCTGCAAGGTCCTGGTTTATGTTTCTGTCACAGTCAGGCTAAGCCTGTAAGGATCCAGGATGGACCCTGAGGAGGTCCAGATGGATCTTGTCTTCCATGAAGAGCCAGGACTGATTCACGCAGTGGCAGCCACTCTTTGTGTCAGCATCCTCCCTGCCTGCCTCTTCTCCGTGGGTCAGACAGTCCCCAGGGGCTGACGCTTGCAGACTGGCTTTCAGGGCAGACTCTCTGCCAACAGCCTCTTTTTAATAACGCTCAGCAAAGGAGGGGAAAGATGATGTTTGTCAGCTGAGAAAATACCTGTGTGTTTCCCTGGAGACCTGGTGGGATGGCCCCACCATCCCTGCTCCTAGTACTGTCCAGGACAGAGGGCAGGTCATGACAGGCAGGGGCAGAAGCAGGAAGAGCTGGGCAGGGGGCTCGGCTGGGCTAGAGGAGCAGCAAGAGGTTCTAGATGGGCAGCACAACCAGGCAGGGTGACCTTACCTGTGTGCACAGCTGTAGGCAGGCTCTGGGGGAGAAAGGATGGACCCAAGGCTGGAATGACACTGAAATTGTGCAGGGCTCTTCTCAGGACACCAACACACAGCTGGGGTGCAGGACCTGGCCTGGGAGGAGCAGGGGTGATGGAGATGGAAACACTCACCCCACACGCCTGGAAAATAGCGCGGTGGCATGCCACGGGGCATCCTGCCATTGTTCCCTGCCTTCAGCAGCATCCTGTCATTCCTGCTTGCAGCAGAGCCCCTTGGAGCAGCGCTGAGCCCAGGAGCTCCCGTGCTCCCTGTGCAGAGCTGCCCGTGTCTAATGGGTGGCCATGCATGTGATGAGTTTGTCAGGCCATGGAAAGCTGTCCATGAGAAATACCAGCAAGGCTATGTAAACAAGCGGTGTCCGACTGGTTTTGACCTAGGTAAGACCACACGTTCGTGGATGCTTTCAGCCCTGAGGGGAAGAGAACAACACTGTCTCATGATGCAGGTCTCTGCTAAAGGTCACAGCTGATCCTAAAGCCGGTCTTTTGTGACCTCTTTCTCTGCCAGATGTCAAGCAGCAGGAACTTGTCTCCTCGGTGTGGGTCTACTTTGGGACCAGGCTCTGTGCAGACAAGTCCTCTGCCCCAGTGGTGCTGGAAAAGCTGCTTAGAAAACAGGAAACCACTTGACCAGGAAAAAGCAGTGAAACATTCCCTTAGTCTGCAATGTTTGTTGTTTTAGGCTCTCCCAGCCAAGCGGCTCAAGCCGAACAGCAGCCCAGCTGATCCCCCCGAGCTTTGGGGCAGTCCCTCCTGGACCCTGCAGCCAGCCCAGCCCAGCTGCACCACCCACGGGAGAAGCAGGACAGCGTGGCTTCGCAGCCCAGATGCCAAACTCGCTGCTAATGACAGCCCAAGGAGGGATGAGGAGGCTCGGAAAAGCTTGATGCGCCTCCGTTACCAGCCTACTGACTACTCTCCCTCCCTCCCTCCCCTCCAGCAGCAGAGCACCTCTGCTCCCCAGTGCACGGATGGTAAACTGAGGCAGGGTGGGTGTGTCCCAGCTCAGAGGTGAAAATAGCTTCTGCGAGTGCTTTGGGTAGGGCCCAGCTCTCCACGTCTGCCATCTGGGAAGGTCTCCAAGCCCCACAGATCCTCCATGTCCCCAAACCCTCAAGCCAGGGTGTTCGACTCCATGGACACACTATAGTGGGCCCCTGGACAGGCAAGGCTGAGCTCCGTGTCGCTCTGCAAGACTCAGTGAATGGTTCTACAGCCCCAAGTCATGCAGCAGAGGCTGTGACTGAAGGGACAGACACTTTGCAGGGATCTGGAGCAAAACCGTCAGCAGGCAACGGTGGAGGAGGCTGATCCTGCATCCCTCTGCCACCGCCTCACCCCTGCTCCAGAATTGCAGCATCTGCCCGGTGGGGCCAAGCTTGTGCCAGCAAAGCCTTTAGCAATCGCCAGCTGCAAGACCTGCACCCGTGGCCAAGACGTGTCCCAAGAAGCAGCTTCCGCTGTGGCGGGTGAATGCCACCTCCTGCAACGCCCCAGGGGGCAGCCAGGCTACAGCTGTGCCAGCCTCAAATATGCATCAGCCCGGGGAGGGTGGTCTTGGGGGGGGGGCCTGCAGCTGAGCTGGGGGGAGTAGAGCCAGGGTGGGGGTCACCCAGCTGCTCCTGTGAAGCAGCAGAGCTGCTTTCCTTTAGGGGCTGGATGCAGGAAGCAGCAGACGCCGCTGAGAGCCGAAGAGTCAGGCTCGTGTTGTGTTTGGCTCCGGACGCTGCAGGAAGTGCCAGAGAGAAGCCAAGGAGCTGCTGAAAGCAGGCGCTGCCAAGGCTGCAGCCATGCTGTAGGGAGGGGGGCACCCCTGGGTGCCACCCCACAGCACCCTGGGACCACCCCGGCGCAAGGAGAGCCACAGGCAGACGTTGTTCCCTCTGCTGAAGGACCGTTCCTGCCCTTGCACAGCCCCATCCACCTGTCCCCGTGCCCTGGACCCTTCCAAGGCGTCGCACCTACGGGGAGGTGTGCGAAAAGCCTCGGCGGGCACAGCCTGCCAGGGCCCAGGGCTTGCTGGGCCAGCCTGTCGGCAGCTCAGTTCAGCAGAGGTGCTGGGGTTGCTGCAGGCGGCAGGCTGCTCGCAGGGGATGTGGGAGAGGGAAAGCAGCCAGGCAGCAAGATGGGACAGTGCCTTCGCCCTGAGCTGCCAGGCAGACCTCCCGCCCAGGGCAGGGGAGGGCATGGAGGATGGGCAGGCCTTGTGTTTACTCCTCCAAAAAAGAGACCTTCCTCCCGAAAACAAAACCTTTTGTGTGCAAATGCAGCCGTCTGGCAGGTTTGTTTTTATACAGAAAACTTTGAACCAGAGGGCCGGGGCCAGTTTCATTTTGAGGTGAGTTTTTCAGTTCATGGCGGTATGGAAACTGAGCCGCTTTCCAAATTTGGAGGCTGTGTTTTCACGTAACTGCTGAGCATGGCAGTAGTGTCCAGGGCTTCTTCCCCTCCCTGGCGTGCAGGCAGGCTGGTTTGGACTGAGCCAGCATCGCCTCCCCTCTCCCTTTTCTCTGCAGAGGTCTTCGCCCAGGCGAGGGGCGGCGAGCCGCCGGCAAGGACAGGTGCCCGTGGTGGAAATGCTGGACCCCCTGAGAGGCAGTGGAAACATGTGTGACCCTCGTGGGACTGGAAAGGGTCAGAGGCAGAAGTCCCCCCCACCATGCACTGCACAGTGATGCGGGAACCCACTGCTCCCGTGTGGGGCTAGGTGGGTAACCCTGACAGCTCTTGTGAGGAGACCAGAAACATGAGCTCCAGGCCCTGTTTTCAGCTGGGACTCCAGGAGACAGGATTCCTCACACTCACTACGGTGGCTCTTGCACCTCCTCCTGCTGCATCCATCAAGGTGGGAGAGGGGGTGCCTTGGGACCTGCTCCCATGGTCCCAGCTTTCTTCTGAACCCACTGGCAAGACCCTTCTCCTTGCCCCCAGGGACCGACCAGCTCACCACCCCCTGTCCAGGGGGAGGTTAAGTGCCACCTGGACAAGCTCTTGGGATGCTTTGCACCTCCTGAGCCAACTCACCGGCTCCAACTCCTCCTCCACATGGGACTGAGAGGGACCAGGATGCTCTCAGTCTGGGATGGTGGCTGGTCTGAAGGGGCTCAGGGCAGTAAAGCCTTTAGCAATCACAGCCCACAGACACCTTCAGGGCTAGAGCGTGGGTCTGAGTGTCTGTGCTGGCTCCATCACAGCCTTGGGGCTCCCCTTTGCAACAGTGGCACGAAGGAACGTTTGCCTTCTCCAAGGGTCCCATCACAGGGTGCCCCCAGCACTTGGGCTGGCCCTGCAGAGCTTGGTGCAAACCCAGGTGAGGTGCAGGGAGGCCTGAGCTGCGCCCAGCCTGCGGCACGGCCAGCGTCTCCCACCCTCACTGGTGCACAGACCCCTGCCGTCACGGGGCTGCCAGAGACATCTCCGTCCAGCTGATCCCTCCTCCCTGGCATCCTGCAGCTGAGACGCCGGGCGAGCCCAGGCGGGCCTTCCCGCAGGACCAGCCCAGACTTGAGCGTCAGGGCCGTGCACAAGTGGGAGTAAACGGCAAGTGGGAGCGCGCCAAGTTGACACCGCACGCGCCAGGCTCACGGGGACGGGCTGTGGACCACGCCGGGGATGCCCACCATGAGAGGTACCGGTTCCACTCCTTGCCCTCCTCTCTCTCCCCAGCTGTGCGGTTGAAGCCGGGATATGTGTAGCGGGGAAAGGAGCGCAGACCCTCGAGTGCTCTGGCACATCGTGGGCAAACCCCATCCCGCGGCCCCGGGGCAGGCGGCAGGGGTTGGGCAGCTTCTGCGCACGGCTGTGCCAGCAGCAGAGCTTGGCGTTATGTGGCTCTGCCTGCGTCGGGGGGAATCTCGTGCCTGGGCTCCCCAGCACGGTGGGGCATGGGTGGGTCAGGGGACTGCTTCGTGGCTACTTTTTGTCTCCGCGAGTGTGGCATCCTGGTGGCACTGGGCACCTTTGCTGTCAGCCTGTGCTGGCACTGCATCCCAGGTTGGGAGCAGAGCTCCGTAGGGGCTCTGCAGGCTGTCGGGGATGGGGTAGGTGGTTTTGGGGCCATCCAGGCGCTGCCCTAGCACTACTTGCAGTAGATGTGGGGCAGGCACTCTCCAGGCTGCTATCAGCCCTCCCCACCTGGTGCCTCTGGCCCCTGCCAGGGGAAGGGGACTCCTGGGCCCCAGGGGCGGCACCCACACCCCGGGGGGGTGCAGAGCAGGTCTGCCCGGCTCTGCCGGCTTTGGGCGTGCTCTGAGTCACCCGCAGCCCTGCTCTTCCCAGGTCTGCAGGCGCCTGCTTCGTACCCGCAGGCATCCCGGGCTTTGCTGCCAGGTCTCCAGCAGCAAGTGGGGGGAGCACAGAACATCGCCCAAGCACGGGAGTCACTCCTGCAATTCCTGGCTGTTCCACAGCCTGGCCGGAGCAGCTGTGGCTGCCCTAGGCACAGCTCTGCCCTGCAGAAGGGGTGATGTCCCCCACTGCCCGCCTGCCTTCCCCTCTCTGCAAAGTGGGAAGAGCTCCAGGGCTTGAAAGTGCAGGGCAGGAGGGAGGCAGCAGCGCTGGCACGGCTCCATGTGGAAATGATTAAACACTTGCAAGGGGTTGAAGGAAGAGCACCCCAGTGCTCTAGGGTTTAGAGCTGGAGAACAGCAGCGTGTGAACCTTGCAAAGAGAGAGGTCCCAGCGGCACCTGCATCCTCCGCAGGCTCTGCCCGGGGAACAGCCTGTTCCCCTTGTACCTCCCTTGCAGGCCCAGGCAGTGCTTGGCACCTCAGAGGTGGCAGATGGGAGAAACTGTGGCCTGGGGCAGTTCACAGCACTGGTGGGCACAAGGAGAGACAGGGATCAGAAGAATGTTGCTGCTGGGCTGAGGCAGGATAGGAGCCCCAGAGCTGCTCCCAGCCCAGTCCCAGTGGCACCAGAGTTATCACGGGGCCCCTGGGCAACACGTTGTCACAAGGTGCCACGTTGGATGCAAGGGAGCCAGCCCAGGGAGGGATGCCAGAGCTCCCACAAGGACAACAGGGCTGCATATCCAGACATCGGTACAGGCTCCTCCATGCAGTGACAGCATTGCTCATGGCATAGTGACAGGCCACGGCTGTGCCCTCTCTGCATGACAGGCTGAGTCCCTTGGGGAGTGGCAGCATCCTTGTCCACATGCTGTCCCCTGGCAGTGGTGTGCAGGGACCCTGCCGGGCTCTGCCCATGGCCAGCCTCGGGAGCATTGCCTGCCAGCTGTCACTCTGCTGCCCACTCTGCTCATCCTCACCCTTGCTGGTGCTTCCCAGGGAGGTTCCCTGCTTCCCCCGGGTGTGGAGACCCATGCTCAGGTCTGGGAGGTGCCTCAGTGGGGACAAGTCCTGTGCCACCAGCTCCGTGCCCGGGGCACCTGGAGCAAAGGCCAGTGCATGGAGCACAAAGGCAAACTGGGGGTGGACTCTGCTGTGGTCTGAGGTTGGCACTGACCTGCCTGGAGCCTTTGCCAGAAAGGGCCTTTGCCATTGCACTGTGGCTACTGTCCCTCAGCATAAGCAAGACCTGACACCACAACAATGGGCGTGCTGTCAGAGGTCTCCTTTCCCATCTCTGCTCCAGACTGGATGATCCCATTGGCCTGGGGCAAAGACAACTTCCCAGCCTGAGGCTCTCTCCCTTGCAGGAGGCGGTGGCTTGGCTGCACAGACCCCGCGGTCCCACCTGGGCTCTGGCCAGCATAGCTTTCGAGCGCTCATGGTTGGCGAGGCGTCCCCCATCCCCCTGCTACTTGCAGTAGCCTTTGCTGCTTCACGGAAAATGTGATGACTCGGCAGCTCCTGAGTTTCCAGGCCTGGTTCCAGCTGCTGGGTGGAGAAACCTTCTGCAGTTGTTTTTGGGTCTGGCACAGCCGAAAGCTTCACTGTCAGGGGGACCAGAGGGGAGATCTGGCATCCTCAGCTGAAGGCAGGCTCTCTCTCTGTCCTTGCCTGTGGTGGCACAGTGTCACTGGGGTGGCCACAGGGAGGGCAGCACTGGGACATAATGAGCAGCTTCTTCTGTCCAGTATGGGAGGCTGCTGAGCACCGTGGCGCCAAGGACAGGGTCTGGGTTTGGCTCCCACCAGCGCTTTGGGCTGTTTCCACTGCAGGCACAGCCAAAACTCCCTGAGCTCAGGGAGCACAAAGTGCTGGGTCCCCAAGTGTAAATCAGTGGGTCTGGTATGGATGTGTCCCCACGGCCCATGGGGTACCAGCTCTGCATGCCCTGTGATGGGCCACCAGCAGCATGTGGAGGCCGGGAAAGCCGCTGGGACATTGTGCCCAGAGGTTGGTCCTGGTGGGCAGCAAGGCATGGTGCTGAGGCATCCCCCCAGCCCTTCCTCATACCAGGCAGCGGGTCACCTCTCCTCCTGGATGGGGACGTGCAGGACAGTGGCACGGCACAACAGCGGGCTCCGGGGGACAGAGACACTGTGCTCCAGGAGTCCCTGCTCAGCTCCCCAGCCCAGAGACCAGGGAGGGAAGGACACATCCTTTGGTACGTGGGCAAGCCAATGCCTGAAGAAAATCCCTTTGTGGTGGAATTGTACCCCCACGTAGGGCCATGGCAGCAGAAGCTGTTTTCCAACAATTCCTGAGATGCCACATCCCACCTACCACCCTTGCAACTCCATCCCACTGAGCCAGAGTGGCTGGAGATAGACATGACCAGCTTTGCAGAGAGGCTGGTGGCAGGAGCTTTGGGGTGCAGGCAGGCAGGTATAGTGAGCACGCGTGGGCTCAGCTTGCTTCCCAGCCGGACAGGGCAGACTCAGCCTAGCTGGAGTTTCCCAGGACTCCAGTGAGTGGGTTTGTCCTCTTGCTGGCCTAGAGCTGCATTTTGGTGTGCTTTGAAGCTAGAGGAGCCCCACCTTGACTCTGTAGCCTGGGAAAATCTCCTGTCTGTGCCACTGCCAACGACTGCCTCCTGTCACCTGTCTCAGACACTGGGGGTTGCAACATCTCTCCCCAGGATTTTCCTTGATAATCAAGGGTCCCTCCTGCCCCATCCCCCTGGATCACAATTCCCACCCCACCAAGGGCCTCCATCCTAGCCTCCAATCCCTGATTCATCAGCCAGAGGCTTCTCCAGCTCTGCCATCACCTGCTACACTCCAGGGACAACACACCGTCCCATCCACCCCCAGCCTCCCCTGCCTGCTCTGCCTATGCCCCGGCCATCCTGACCCTCCAGGCTCCTCACGGCAGCAAGCAGCCCCATGCTCTCCATCCAAGGTGGGGTCACCTCTCCTTGTGCCGCTGTGGTGGGGCATGTTACCTGGCAGTCTGCACCCTGCCATGGACCCACATGGGGACATCCACGGAAAGCCTCTTTGCAAATGCGTTTGAGGATCAGCCAGCCGTAACCTCCCAGATCCCACCCCGGGCCCCTGGGTAAACCTGGCAAGCCCTCACTGCAGTGGGGAGGTCCAGCCTCCTCCCAGCTGGCTGCAGCCGCCCAGCTCTGGAAAGTGGCCTTTTAAAACAGTCCCCAGCCCACTGGAGACGGCAGCAGCCAGACCCAAACCTCCCTCTGCCTTGGCTCGTGCAGCAGGACTCCCTCCCCATCCCTCTAAGTGGCTGGAGGACATCACCTTCAGTATCCATGAGCACCCACCTTGCACTTGTCTTTGGGGGGGGAGGGGGGGGCGTGGCCAGCCCCTGGTCACACCAACATCCAGCAGCAGGGATGAGTGTCCCTAGCTGTCTGTGGCACTGGTTGATGGGTCATCCCCATCACTCCAGGTGCTGGTGGACCTCAGTCCCAAATGCTTATCAGGGGATCTCTGAAAGCCAGAGCTTTTACCCTGGGCCTCCATCACTTGAGCAGATGCACCGTTGGCATTTTTGACATTCAGCCCTCCCTGGAGCTGCCAAGATTAAGGATTAAAAAAGCTTGCCTGGATGGGAGCCAAGGCATTGCCTCCTGCTTCCACCCTGATCTCCGTGACCAGGGTGCAGGGGCAGGGCAGCTCTGGTTGTTGAGCTGTGCCTCTCTGCTGGGGGGACGTCCGAGTCCTGAACGGAGGAGACAAAGCTGGCAAATAAGCCCTCACTGCTGGGCTGAGCAGCAGGGCCAGGGCTCCTTTACCCTCAGCCTGCTCCAGGACGGGGACTGGACCTCTGCAGAGACGTGACTGTGACCACGAACCAGGACTCCTGGCACCAGTCCCATTTGGCCAGGACCTGGGGAATTAACTGTCCTCCATGCAAAGGGAAGGGGACTGATGTGCTCTGTCGCCTTTCCTAGCTGGCCCCATCAGCCTGGGGGCCATCTGGAGGTTTGGGGGGCTGGAGATGAGTCCTAGACCAGGGCCCTTGTGTCCCCCCCTGTTTCTCAGTTAGGCACAGGGGCTGGGGCTTTCCCCTGTCTTTGCCCAGCACTGGGGGCTGATCTCTTTGTCACAGGTCCAACCTGACAAACCTCTGAATTTTGGGGGTAGGCAATCTGCTGTCCTGGGGCCAGCTTGGGGATGTGTCCCACCCTGACAGCTTGGTGGCTCACAGCAATAAGCAGAGCTTGAATAGTCCCCGTTGGTGGCCGTCCTGGCTACTGGGACAGACTCCCACGGCCACACAGGCTGCTCTGGCTTCCAGGATTGATGCATCACTGAACCCCTTCCAGCACTGTCCCAGATCTCCTGCGCTGATGTGAAGCCAATGGCATCTCCGCTCTGAATCAGAGCTGGCATCCCGCCACGCATCGCACAGCCACAGCACAGCACCACACAATGCACAGCCCTGCACGCAGCTCGAGGGGCACAGCCTGCTCCCCATGGCAGCACCCCAAACTACAACTCCTGCAACCCACGAGCAGATAGGGCAGAGCTCAGACCCAGCCAGCCCCTCAAATGGGCAAAAGCGCAGTCCAGGCATCTTTGTGCCCGTGGGATGCGATGCACAGGAACCTCTTACAACACGTACACTTCTCCCAAGTCCAACCTGCCTGCCCCTCTGCCACGGGCATCACCCAGAGGTCTCCCTCCTCACCCAGCGTGACCCAATCTCCCGTTCCCCATCAGCACCCCACGCAGAAATTCGCTCAAGGGGGGCAGGCACAGGCAGCCGCAAGGTGCACAGCACCCCGGAGCCACCCTCGTCCCGATGCTCCCTCCGGCACCCGAGCCCAGCTGCCGGAGGCTGCGCTCCGCCCTTCCTCCCCTTGCTGGGGGCTCGTTTGGGCACTCCCTTCCAGCTCGGAGCCGCCATCTGGCCCGTCCTGCCTCCTCCCCTCTCCTCCCCTTCCCAGCACCAACTCCCACAACCCTGCCGAACTCCTCCTGATGGCCAGACCGGGCTCCAGCCCTGCCGAGCCCCAGCCGCAGCCGGAGCCCCCCCTTCGAGCCCCCCGGCAGGCAGCTCCCTGCCCGCAGCACGCACAGGCTCGCACAAGGGCAGCTGCGGAGTCCCCGCAGAGGGACACGGATCCGAGGGAACAATAGCAGATGCCCGCAGCGAGAGGCGCACACACGCACGCTGGACTTCTCCCAGCCCGGAGGCCCCGGGAACAGCTGGCAGGGCTGATGTGCGGCGCGGTGGCACGCAGCGGCGGTCCCTACTGATGACATCGTGTCACCCGCGCTCGGAAAGCATGTGGGGACGCAGCCCCTCGCTGCCAGGGGAGAAGGGGCTGGCTGGGGACAGCCGCTGCTAAGAAGCTACCTGCCCCCCCACCCCCCCCCCAGCCCCCGCAACTTGGCATCCCTCTAATTTGCAGCCACCCTGGTCCCCATGAGACCCCCGCTGCTGCTGCTGCTGCTGCTGCTGCTTGTCCTGGGGGTGCCACGGCTCCTGGGAACCCCGGTGGAGGTAAGTGCTTGTCTCTGCGACCCCCCCGGTTGTCCGTGCAGGCTCTCAGCTCCAAGCTCGCTGGCGGCCAGGGGCTTTGCACAGTCCTACCCCGCTGAGGAATGACGGCAGAGTTCTGGGCTGCCTCTCCAGCCGTGCAGCTGCACCAAATTAGCGACGTTTGCAATTACGAGCTGGCTCTTTCCTCCGCTCCCCCCCCCCCCCCCTTCCCCCCTACCCCTGCCGTGCCCTCTCGTCCCAGCGCCCGGCTCAGGGTGCGTTGTTGCTGCTGCCATGGCTGCAGGACTCCTCACCCCAGGAATTGGCTGTTCCCAGGGGTCCGGAGCCCCTTCGCTCCCTCCCATGCACACGCTCCCAAAAGCACCGCAGTCGGTGGGGGAGCTAGAAATGAGTCAGCCAGCAGAGCCAAGGGGGAAATAACTACAGAAAGACGATTGCTCCTCTGTGGCTTGTTGTGGGGCAGGGAGCGGGCAGAGATGTTTCCTTTAATGTGGAGGGAACTGGCCTCAACCTAAAGCAGGGCACACCCTGCCCGCCGGCAGACTGTAGGGAGACGGGTGTCCCATGGGCGTGCTCAGCACCCACTGTGGTGTGGAGGGTGCTGGATGCGCTGGAGCTCTCAGGCCAAGCCCTCGCATTGCAGCCTCGGGGGGGATGCAGCTGGACTGAGATCTGAGGTCCTGCCATCCCCCCACCATGGTCGTGGGAAGGAGGGTGCCTGTAGAGGGAATGAGATTGGCAGAGCCTGTCCAGGGCTCCCTCCCGCACCAAATCTTCCCCTTGTGCCCTGGCTGTTTTGGTCAGACGTCTTCCCATGTGGGCCTGGCCCCATGTTGGTCTGCAGCCCCAGGAACCACACGGAAAGCCAGGGCAGCCCACAAGCTACATCTGCTGAGTCTGTCTCCCTACCTCGGCTAGGGGAGGGTGATGTGAGCAGTGGCCTGGTCTCTCCTGGCAGGTCACAGTCCCCAGAGGGTCACAGCCCCCAGATGCCATGGCGGGATGGGACTGTGCCTGGGCAGCCTGACCCCTGGCCTGGCACAGGGCAGCTCTCCCAGGCATTGGTCTCGGCTCAGACCACCTCCCCTTGCCCCGCTCTCACTTGACACCTTCAATCCCCCAGGGCGAGGGATGCAACGGGACAGCACGGGCAGAGCTGGAGGGCCAGGATGCACGCAGCGGTAGCGGTAAGTCAAAGCGAAGAGCTGGGCTGCAGAGGGTGGTCTTGGTGCCTGGGAGCAGTGGGGTGAGCAGATCAGAGCTTTTGGAGTTAAGAGTAGCTTTGTAAACACTCTGCTTTAGACTTACTCCAGGCTGCAGATCATGGCCAGGGAAGGGGAGAGAGTCGTACAGGGGGCAGCGTGACAGACGGACAAGGCTCCAAGATCTCTCGTTCCCATGGAGCATCACAGGGCTCAGCAGCAGCACAGCCATAGGTGCCCTGCACAGAGTGCCTTAGTTGGCTGGGCAGGATCATACTCCTTGGGGCAGCCCCACGGCTGTGCTGAGCTGGCTGGGGAGCAGCACTCACCCTGCAGGCAGTAAGCACTGCTGTGTGCTTGGGGCCAGGACGGTGCCTGCATGGTGCTGGCCCATGCCGGTGAAAACTCTCCCAGGTGATCTGCAGGCACGAGTCAGGGCATGGGGTGTACCTGGACGTGGCTGGCTGTGATGTGGTTACCTGAGCTAATCTATGGGGACGTTGTGATCACGGGCCTCAGATCTGGAGGATGCTGCTGGCCTGTTTTAGGTAGTAGTACATTCGTACTGCAGAGGTGAAGAAGATGGTTGCCAAGTGACAGATGGAGGCAGGCGATGCAATCTGTTGGAAACATGAGAGAAGCAGACACACATGGGTGGAGAACTCCTACCTTCATGAGATGAGAAAGAGCCCACGGTGAAAAGTCATCCCTGTTTGAACTCCGCACAGGGCACGATCACGCTGGCTGTGTTCAGGAGGAGGTTAGCCATGCCCCGTACTCTGCGAGCTGCCATGACTGGGTCTATGCTGACAGCATGAGGAGCCCAGGGCAGCTGGCCCAGGTGTAGGCACCTGACCCATGGACACCCAACTACGTTCAGCTGAGAAGTCAGTTCTTAAATCTGCACTTGAACTGCTCAGGGATGGCTCTGAGAAGACCTTTCCCAGGGGGACTATGTGGTCCTCTTCTGTGTCCATCTAACTTCCCCGATTCCCTTTGCACTCATCTGCCAAGTGAAGCTCTCAGCATGGCAGCAGGCTCCAAACAATGGCAGAAGTTGCATGTAGTTCTGAAACTGTCCAGCGTTGTGGGAAGGCCACACACAACACCTGAGCAGTCCCAAAGGTGCCCCTGCCCCTGAGGCTCACCCCATACTGCTCTTCTTTTGTTCTGTAAAGGCAGCCCCTGGGCAGACCTCTGGGGCAGTAGTTGTGCTTGTTTAAAGCTTTCTTGCCATGCCAGATCACATGGAAGCCTGTTACAACACGTTGCACGTCATAAATTTTAAGTGCTAATAATTACATAAATGTCTTATTAGCACTAGAGCTGCTCTGGTGTTTCCCAAAGGCTGAAAGCAATAGAGAGCTCTTAGTTCACAGCAAGGCTGAGGATGGGCAGTGCGTGACGATCTGCTAGTGGAGGCATGGGGAGGAAAAGATGGAGCCTGCAAGGGTCCCATTGCCAGCTTGGTCCCAACAGACGGGCTCTGTCTGGCTCCTGTTTGTGTAGGTGGTTCCTGAGCAACTCTAAGGGCAGGGATTCGGCAGCAGTTTTGGCTGGTGACCCACCAATTAGGCCAAGCCCCATACACCACTTCCTTGTCCCCAGATGCTCTCCATCTGGATGCCACAGCACCGGCCCTGCAGCCGCAGCATGCCAACCTTGCTGCTGCAGCAAGGCCAAGGCAGGGACACACCTCAGCAGGGGGTTGTGCAAATCTGGCCCCGCATTTCCTCCACGCATGCAGTGTCCTGCTCTTCCCATGTCACCTCTGCACTGGGCAGGACAGGGAGGACTCAGTGCCCGGATCCATCCAAAGCAGCCTTTACCCTCTTCTCTGTCAGAGCCCCCACAGAGACAGAGACTAGTGCATGGACCTTAACAGCACCACTGCCATACCCATCCTGCTCCCTCACTGGCCATTGTCTTGCTTTGCAAGGTGAACCCAAGAGCCCTTCAACATCTTTTTGGGGGCTTAAACCAACCAAGGTGGTGAGCAACAGATTATACCCAGACAAGGCAACTTTTCTGCCGTAAACCAGTGCTGTCTGGACAAAGCATGTGATAGTCTGAAGCCTTCTGGTCTTTCTTCAATGGAGGAGATGCTCCATGCTTAGGAGCATCTCTTTCACGTGGTGCCTTTGACCCCAGCCCGTGGGGGTTCTGAACGTTCTTGTGTTTTCCAAAGGCTGTTTGGAGCCCTTGGGGTTGGGGGGCCTGACTGAAGCGGGGCAGTGCCCATGGTGGTGGCCTGTGTCAAGGTGTGCAGTGAGGGTGGGTGGGCCAGGGAGCCTGGCCTTTCAGGCTGGCCACCCAGCAGCACCACAGCTCCCTGCTGAGGGTTTTGGCTTCGCCTCTGCAGGGACCCTCCTGAACCTCAACGTGAGTGCCCATGGCCGGCCGGACTCCCTCCTTCTGTCCTGGGATGAGCCGGAGGGGGGTGCCAAGGGATATTTGCTTGCCCTCTCCTCCCTGGAGTCAGGCACGCTGCTGCAGAATGGATCTGCTGGACCCAACATCACCAGCTTCTGGTTCCGTGGGCTGACCCCTGGCATGCGCTACGAGATTGAGCTGACAGCCACGCTTGCCTGCATGGAGACCACCAGCCAGACAGTCACGGCACAGACAAGTAAGGGGTTCCTCAGGGACTGCAGAGCCAAAGGCTCTTGGTGCTCCTACCAATCATTGTCATACTGCTTTGGAGGGTGCAAATCCAGGTCTGTGTGGAGTCTCAGGAGTTCGTGGGGAGGTCGGGCCTTTCCTCACTTCCACAATGATTAGGGCCCTTCCCTGGTCCCCAGAAGTCATTCCCTCATCCATGTGGAAGGAAGGTCCTGTACCTGCACCTTGTGTGGGCAGGGTTCATGCTATATATCCTCCTGGAATAATATAGCTAATGATGGACCAACCTATGATGTGGACTGCAGAGAGCAGAGGGGTGGAAAACGTCATGCCTGAAGGTCTAGAAAGAGCTACAAGGAAGTAGCACCTGCTCCATGAATTTGGCACATCTCTGTCAATCGCTGGCTCACCCACCGAGCCTTGCTCTACGCCCTCCCTGGCTGATGCCAAGGACTGGGGGAAGGGGGCAGGGCTGGTGAGCCCACAGCTCAGGTGAGGATGGCAGCATTTGCCTGCATCTCTCCAGAAGATCCTTGAGTAAATCAGTGCAGGTGAAGGTGGAAAACCTAGAAAAGGAGAGTAGATCTGAAAGGAGGAGGTTGGCCAGCAGAAGGGATGGTGCCAGGCAACAGCAGTGGCTGCAGGGAGCAGGGGCTGGTGCTCCCAGGAAGGCAGGTGGCAGGACCCACAGGGCCAGCAGAACAGAGGGCCTGGCAGCAGTGAGCTCACGGATAAGTTCTGCTGGGTTCATCTTCCTCAGTGCAGGCCTGGTGTGTTGTCCCTGAACGAGTCTCCCTGCCCCAGTTCAAAGTAACTGTGCAGAGGCTGATCCAAAGGGGATAGCGCAGCCCACACAACCCGTGGGAGACTGGTGAGCTGGCAGGGAGGTGATGGGGCTGTGCCTGGGGGATTGAGTCCTGCGGACTTGGCTGGCAGGACCTCGCCAGGTGAAGGCACTGTCCTACCAGCCCTTGAGCAACCTGGCAGGTCAGGCATCACCAGGCAACCAGCCAGCACCATCTGTGCCGTGTCCCACGCAGGCCCTTCACCTGTCCGCAACCTGAGCCTGAGCAGCGGCGGGAGCTCTGCTATGCTGCGCGCCTCCTGGACGCACGCCCACGGGCAGCGAGACGGCTACCACCTTGCCCTCTACCACAGCGACTCCCAGACGCTCGTGAGAAATGCGTCCATCCTGCCAAACGCCTCCACGTTCCTGTTTGACGGGTTGCTGGCTGGCAGCGAGTATGCCTTGAAGGTCAGCACGCTGGCTGGATCCAGCCAGGCAAGCACCAGTATCCACCAGTGGACAGGTAGGGAGCGATGGGTGTGCCTGCCCGAGAAGGAATGAGTGGGAGAAAGGGTTTGGCAGGAGGGGTGCAGCACACGTGCCAGCTGGGCCGACAGAGCTGGGGAGGAGGTCTCCAGGCTCGGGATGGGGATTTTGTGTAGGATGAGGAACAGCTGGGTAGTTTCTCACATCCCTGCTGTGAGCTCAGTGTGTCGGGCCAGGGGGAAAACCTCACACCTCTGTCCTGCCCTGGGTTTGTGTGCTACATGTCCTCGTGGGAGAAGGACAATCTGGAGATCCTGGCAAAGATCTTGGCTGGTGGGAGCTGAAGAAATGTTGCACTACCCAGGCTGCCACCCCCTCTGCCCTGCAGACTGAAAGAGCGTGACAGTATGGAGGGATGCCTAGAGCCCCTCAACCCGCCTGGGAAGGGACATGGGAGAGACATCCCTCAGCAGACCCCTGCCAGACCTTCAGCCCCCATGTCAGCATAGAGAGCAGCTGTGGGCGTAGGAGACCCTGGGGAGAGAGTCCAGGGACCCCCAGCCCCAGTGATGAACCTCACTGCCTCCTGCTTTTCCCCTCAGCTCCCTCCATCCCCACCCATCTGAGGCTCAGTCCGGGCTCCAGCACCAGCCTTGTCGCTTCCTGGGCTGGTGCTGTGGGGGCCGCCTGGCTGCACCTCGCACTCCACAATCTCCTCACCCAGACGGTGACCACGACCCTGTCAGCCAGGAGGGGCCTCACCAGCTACACCTTCCAGCATCTCCACCCTGGCACCCAGTACTGGCTGGGGCTGAGCGCCACGGCTGGGCCCTACACCATGGGGGGGCCCAATGCCACCGCTTGGACATGTGAGTATGATGGCCAAGGGTGGGGGAGGACGTCGGTGGCCCTGCATTTCTCCCTGCCTCGGGTCCAGCCTCTGAATCCAAAGGACTCCTGCCAGAGCCCCAGGGGCAGAGGGCATTTCTTCTGCTTGGACCTGGCCAAAGGCTGCTCCAGGACCCAGCTGTGGGTCACTGTGATAGTGGGGCCAGTGAGCCCCTGGGCAGGTGAATTCCCAGTGTCAGCCTGCTCATCGCTGGTATGCACTGGGGTCAGCCTGTGGCTTCTCCCTGAGGAGGAGGATGGAAGGGCTGCAGATGCCACTGGTGTTCAGTGCAGCTGAGGCTGGGCTCTTAAGTGCCTCAAGGCTGTGTGACGGCAGTAGAGAAAACAAGGGGCAGGGGAATAGCCATTTAGCTGGTTTGAACCGGAGGTTTCTGGAGAGAAATGGATCTTTGGTCCTCTTTGATTGCTGTCAAGGTTATATTTTGGTAGTGTCTGATAACTTCATCCTGATGGATGTCTCTAATGTGCTGGGTGCTGTGCAAACACAGCCAAGTAAGCCAGCCTCTGGCAGGTCAAGAAATTGAGAGTGGCCCTCCCAGGCTCCAGCTAGTTGCACCATTCAACCCAACTTCTTCCACCTTCTGTCCTCAGGCTGACAAGGGCCCTGAGAGAGGGTGATTTCCACCACCATAGTCCTGGTTTGCAGCCGACACTGTGTCCGTAGCACTGCAAACACTTCTGGCCCCAGATTTGCTTTCCCAGATGTTCCCAGAAAAGCCAGGGGCAGAAATGGAGAGGGCAAGTCTAGCCTCCTAGACAGAGCAAGACTCATGCTGAATGCCAAGAAAGTGTTGGCCCTCTAGCGAGGAGCAACAAACCATGGAGATGCCAAGCTGAAAACTCAGAGCCGTTGTGGCCAGTGACTCACCCTGGCCCTGGGCAGAGACACTGGTCAGGCATACGCTGAAGGACCTGGATGCCACCAGGTGACAAGTCCCCAGTTCTTTCTTGCTCTGCCTGCCAGTGCCTGAAGCTGGAGCCTGCTCACTGCTGACTCTGCAGCTGGGATTTTGGAAGACCTCCACACCCCCAGCTGGTTTGTTTCTGCCATGAAGTGAGCCGTTCCCTGCTGTTGCCGTCTGCGGCTCTGATCTATCCGGCTGAACAAAAGTCCCCAGTGCCAGACAAATGAGCCAGCAGCATCTGGCCAGGAGTTCTGTCCAGGCCAGTTCCTGGGAATATCAGCAAGCTCATGATGGGACTCGAATGGAGAGGAGGGGGACTTTTAGGAATTTCCCAGCAGGGCTGCCAGCTTTGTCTAGGCTCTGCTAGACCTGGAATGGCTGTGCTAGAAAGTGGAGACAGCGTGCTCCAAAAGGATGTCTAAGGCTGGATGTAACCCTGCAGATAAGGAAGCAGTGAATAAGGCTCAGGGAAATTTGAGGTCCAGAGCACCCCATAGCCCTGATGCACACAATCCCGTTCCCTTCCCTTCCAGACCCCCTGCGCCCTGGCAATGTGACCCTGAGCAGTGCAGAGGATCAGAGCTCCTTGCAGGCTCACTGGAGCACCCCAGCTGGAGAGAGGGACTTCTACCTGGTGACACTGCAGGAGGGAGAGGATGGTGCTCCAACGAGGAACATCTCTGTCGGTGGAGACAACAGCCATGTCATCTTCCATGGGCTGAGCCCTGGGAAGCAATACTCTGTCCAGGTGACAGCAGTGGCTGGGCCTTATCGGGCATCAGCCCGCAGCACAGCAGCCTGGACACGTAAGGAGAAAGCCTGAGCATGTCCTTTTGAGGCCATTTCTGCTGCCTGATAGAGGGGCCGATGCCCAGAGGGAGGCTGGTGGGATGGGGAGGGGGATTGCATCAGGGGCAGCGATGGGGCTGTGCAGTGCAGTGGCACCTGGTCTCAAGAGCAGGCTGTGGGTTGGAGCAGCAAAACCTGCTGTCCCACAGTTCCTTGTGAGGGTGGACTTGGAGGTCCTTGGCAAACTTGTGCCAGGTAGCGTCAGGCATGAATCAAGACTAGATCCTACTCAGTAACCTTTGGACTCAGTGTTTGGCAGGCTTTGAGACACCTTCCCCTCCCTCTGCTCACAGCAGATGGTTTGGTGGATAGTGAAGCACCACCAGTCCCCCCAGAGCAGCATCTCCCTGTGCCCAGTCCCTCCTGGGTGACTCATGGAGCCACGGTTGGTGCTGTCCCAGAGCTGCCACCCCAGGGAGGAAGGACTGGAGCCTTAGTGTGGGGAGGCACTCACCCAGCCCCTGGCAGTGAGAGCAGTAAAAGGCTTTCCCTGCAGACCTGGCTGCCTGTGTTTGGTGGAGGCACTGCTGCAGAGTGTTGTGAGAGCAATCTGGGCGCCTGATGCACTGCCCCACACAGTGACATGCACAATCCCATCCTTGTCCCTTGCAGAGCCACTAGCACCATCTGGTGTGAGTCTGTCCAGCCAGGGGAGCCCCTACAGCCTGCTAGCCAGCTGGGAGGAGGCAATGGGAGAGGGCTATGTGCTGGCCCTCAGCCCCAAGGAGCACCCCGTGAAGAACAGCTTGCTGCTCAGAGGTGTCACAAACTTCACCTATGAGGGCCTCCACCCTGGGACCCTCTACACCTTTGAGGTCAGCACTGTGGCTGGGCCCTACACATCCTCACCCCAGCGCATCATCAACTGGACATGTGAGTGCCACAGCCCTCACCGCAGCCAGCCCCGGGGTTCCCACTGGATCTTGCCCTTCCCCACAATGTTGTGCCTCAGGGCATGTGGCAGCATGGATCTCCTGCAGCTTTATGCAATGAAAGGGCAAAAGACTCGGGAGGAAAGCAGAGTTGCTGCTGGATGTGTCTGACCCTGGTGTGTATCCCAATTGCCTGGCACAAGGGTCAGCAGAGCCCAGTGCCTTCCTCCTCTGCCCTTGGGCCACCCTCCTGTGGCACTGCTCAGGCTGCATCTGCCTTGAACCACCTCTCCACTGCCCTGATCCAGACCATCCCACCCACCACCTCTTCCAGCACCAGAGCAGTCCTCTCTTACCATGCCAGCTTGAACTCTGTGCTGGCCCAGTCCCTGCCAAACTGGTGTGTGGGTGTTAGCAGGGGTGATGGTGGCCTGCTCAGATCCCATGGGTGACCAGAACACCTGGATGTGGGAAGAGGCTCCAGCCCCAACACGTTTGGAGTTGCGCTTCTGCCAGGTGACCCCAGACTGGGTGCAGTTGTGACTCTAGACCTTTACTTTCCTAGATCCTTTGCCCCTGGAGCAGCTGACCCTCAGCAGTCAGGGACACAGCACCTCTCTGCAAGCCTCCTGGAGAGCAGCTCCCACTGGCAGCACCGGCTACACAGGCACTCTTTGGGAAACCAAATCCCAGGAGCAAGTCAGGAATCTGACTTTGGGGAACAACTGGACAAATGTCACCTTTAAAGACCTGGTCCCTGGGCGACAGTATACACTGAAGATGGTTGCTATGGCTGGACCTTACAGATCCCCTGTGCGATCAGCGACAGACTGGACATGTGAGTATGATACTCCTGCCTCATCCCTGCTGCAGATTGCAACCATGGCCTGCCAATGAGCACAGAAAACTCACAGCATGGAAGCAAGGCAGAATGAGGACCATGTGTGGGGAGGCAGTGGAACCAGAGTCAGGGATGCATAGGCAGACAAAGAGTGGAAGGACAGCCAGAGACACATTCAGCCAGGTTGGAAGTAAAAGGGTCTTCAGTGCAGGAGAAACCCATCACTGAACAAAAAACATTTCCAAATGTCACCCAGCAGGAGAGGTGGGGACTTGCTCCCATGTTTGTTGTGGAGCAGAAGCTCAGGCTGTTCTGGGCTTTGATACACCAGGGCTGATTTCTGACCTGAGCCCACCAGGGACAGGCTGTGGAGGGTGCCCAGGACAAGTGCATGCAGGCCCCAACTCTGCACCACAGCAGCTCCACCATGACTGCCTCTCACTGCCTGCCTGTCTCTTCTCTCTCAGACCCTTTGGCTCCAGCTGGCGTGACCCTGACCAACACCCGACGCCCACTGGGACTCTCTGCCTTCTGGGACAAGGCTGCTGGCGATGTGGACCAGTTCCACCTCCAACTCTACAGCAAGAGCCATCCAATGCAGAGGAACATCACAGTGGGGCCAAACACGCAAAACTTCACGTTCCTGGGGCTGTCCCCTGGCATTCAGTACTTCCTGAAGGTGACTGTCCTCGCTGGCCCATACAGATCCTCGTCACACTTTGCCACTGAGTGGACATGTGAGTGAGAAATGTCCCCAGCCTCCTGCAGGGACGGGGCATCCTGGCACTGCCTGCAAGACTAGCAGTGACACAGACATGTCGGGTGGAGGGAGGGTTCTAGTGAGACCTGCAAGGTTCCTACCCCTGGGAATCAGAGCACGTGTCGTGAGTGCTGTGTGCTGGCTTCTGGGGTCCTAAAGACCCTTTTTTCCAGCTCAGACTTCCCCAGTCAAGCTGAACCTTCTGTCTAGACCGCTTGTGATCTCAAGGCCAGCCTGGGACTGGTGGGAGAGGGATGTGAGAGAGGAAGCACAGAGACCTGTACGGGCTTGCTGCTCCCTGCCCACGGAGCAGAGCAGCCCACTGGGGAGCCGAGTGCTCTCCTCTCAGTACAGCACCTGCCTGCTAGCAGTGCCCTGGGGACATGCATGGGCAACTTGTGTCCCACAGGACAAACAGGAAAGCTGGCAGTCAGCCACCACCACTTCTCCTTTAGCCGTGTGCAGAGGTGCAGGCTGTGTCCTGGCTTCTCCAGTTGCTTCTCTCCACCATCTCATGAGTCTTCATGCTGTGTTTCCCCCTAGATCCACTGTCTCTGGCTAATGTGAGTGTACAGCCTGGCCGGAGACCCCAGGAGCTACATGTGAGCTGGGTGGAGTCAGGCGGTGGCAGAGACCACTTGGTACAGCTCTCGGTGGCTGAGTCCCTGTCCATCATCAGGAATGTGTCCGTCCCCCGTGGAGTCACCCAGCTTGACCTGGAGGGGCTGGTGCCAGGGTCCCGGTACCGCGTGGAGATAATTTCTCAGGCTGGGCCTCATCGCATCTCCTCTCAGACTGCCATCGGCCACACTGGTAGGAACGCAGCTCCTCTGCACCTATCCCCATTCCTGGTACCCAGCCTGGCTCTGACCTGGCAAGGGGCTGAGGACCAAGAGGGGGGTCCCAGGGCTGTTCTGCAAGAGAGCTCTCAGACCATGTCCCCACAACCCCACTGGTGCCTGTCTCCTGCTCAAGATGCTGGCTTTCTTGTTGGGACTCTCACTCACCCCGAGCCCAGCAGCTCAATGGGGCATTCCGTGAGCCAGCCCCAGCACTTTGGGACAAGGGGGTCTCAGGCTGCAGTGGTGATGCACCGTTATCACCTGGGACACAGGGAACAGCTTTGATCTGGGAGCAAACTGCTGCTCTCAGCAGTCTTTATACAGACCTGCAGCTCCCAGCTTCATTCCCAAACTAGAGTCAGTCCTGAGCGTCCCAGGTTTGTCCCCGTAACTCTGTTTCTCTCCCACAGTCCCACTACCTCCTCTTTCCCTGTTGGCAAGCCCTGTCAGCACTGCCTGGGCTCTGGCTGTGCACTGGGAGACCCCACCTGGGCAGAGGGATGGATACCTGCTCAGCGTGCATGAGGAGGGCTGTCCTGCACCAGCAAGGAACCTGGAAGCAGGGAAGGACAGCACCAATGTCACCCTGGCACGACTGGAACCAGGAACTTGCTACCTTGTTGGGATCTGGGCAGTAGCTGGACCCTACCGCTCCCTCCCCAAGAACGTCACTGGCTGCACAGGTGAGCATCCGTACCACCCACGGGTGGTTGGGGTGGGAGACCTGTGAGGAGTTCCACAGTGGGATGGGGATCAATGTTGGCACCCAAGGAGAGGAGAGGAGGGCACCCTGGCCTGGTTCCCAGTGATGCTGGCCTGCAGTCATCTCCTGCCTCTTGCAGCCTTCTTGTACCATGTGGGCACAGAGCACTTGCTGGCCGGTTGCTGCTGGCTGCCTGGGGATAGCAAGACTCCTCCCCAGAGATGGCTACCTGTTCAGAACCAGATCTTTTTCTGCCTGACTCACGTGTCTGTCTTTCCTTGCAGTTCCTGCTGCCCCGACAAACCTGAGCCTTACCAACCCAGGGAGCTCCTCAGAGCTTTACATGTGCTGGAACAAGCCCCCGGGCAGGAGAGACAGCTATCGCGTTATTCTGTATAGCCTCAGCACCCAGAGCAGGGTTCGGGTCCAGACCTTGAGTCCAGATGCCCAGAACATCACCTGGACTCACTTGGAGGCAGGCAGCAGGTTTGCTGCGCAGGTCACTGCTGTGAAAGGCTTGCTCGAAGCCTCCTCCACCAATGTCACCCAATGGACACGTGAGTCTGATGGGTTGGGTTGGACACAGCCCTACACTGTGCCCCAGATCCTCTGCCCCAGCCTTGCAGAGCACCCACCGCCACCCTCTCTATCCCAAACCATGCCCGCTGTTGTCCCACCTTTCTGCTCACTGTCCTCACTCTTTCCCTGACACAAAGCCAATCTCCCCTACCCACCTCAAAGGCTCTGGGTATCTCCCCTGCCAAGTCCAGCTGCAGTCCCTGGGGATATTATGCTGAGAGTCATGTGCACTAGCTGCCAATTTGTCCCCATGCGTCTCTCTGGGAGGACCTCTGTTGGCCAGCCTGCCCACCACCCAGTGGGAGCTGGGGGCTGCCAGAGCCTGAGGAACCACTGGGCAAAGCAGCCGGCTCATAGCACTGAGCAGTGAGTGGTGGCACGCGGGGGCTTACTGTCTCCCTGTTGCTTTCCAGATCCCTTGGCCCCTGCCAACCTCACCTTGAGCAGCCCCTCTGCCTCCATGCTGCAGGCCTCCTGGGCAGCAGCAGGGCAAGGAGCAGAAGGCTACGTGGTGGACGTCTATGACACAGCCTCCAGCAGTCGTGTTGGGCGCGTGGTGCTGGGTGGGGATGCCAGGAGTCACATCTTCAGGAACCTGAGCCCTGGCACCCGCTACAGTGTGGCAGTGAGGGCCACAGCTGGGCCCTTCCACACCAGCACCCCCAACCTCACCCACTGCACACGTGAGTAGGATGCTCTCCTTGCAGCCAGGTGGCCTCCACCAGATCTCCCACTTCCCGGTTCAAATCAGAGGCCATACTTGTGCAGCCAGATCCTGCCTTCCTCTCCCACCCACACAAGCGCCCAGTGTTCATGCCCTGCTGGATGCAGTGTGGGGAGTCTGTGTATGACCCTATGGCCTGGCAGGCTCAGGCAGCACCAGGGAGGAGGTGGCAGCCACAGAGCTGAGGGAAAAGCCAGCCCTCGGGACCTTGCAGGGCTGACCCATCTCCTGCAGCATAGGCTTGGCACAGACATGGAGCATCTCCTTTCCCTCAGCCCAGACGTGGCTGCTGGCAGTGACTTGTGTTTCCTCCCCAGGCCCACTGCCCCCAGCTGCTGTGCACTGGCTGAGCATGGGGCATCCCGACAGGCTGAGCACGTCCTGGGGAGCTGCGACCGGCGGGCGAGATGGCTACACACTGACCCTGTACCATGTGTGGCTGGGCACCGTGGCAGCTACAGCCTCACTCAGGAGAGACACCCATAACTTCACCTTCATGGGCTTGACCCCAGGGTACGAGTACTCCCTGGAAGCCAGTGCCATGGCTGGACCATACCGGGCAGCAGCACCCAACATCAGTGGCTGGACTCGTGAGTGCCTGGAGGAGTGTCCTCTGCAAAGGGGTGGGAGATGGTGCACCACTGGGCAGTGCTGAGGAGGGCTGGGAGGTTTACAGGGGAGCTGGTGCCTTTGGAGATGTGCACGCACATGTGCATGGGTGCAACACGCAGCTGTTAGTGCAGGGACGCATTGTTACCCTCATGGGCACATGGATGTTCAGCTATAGGCTTGCACAAGCACATGCTGATGAGATGCAGGGTTGCCCAGCGGTGTCCACATGGGGACATCCCACTGCCTGTGCTGTCGCACCTTCCTATATACCTGAGCACTTATGTCCTCACTGAGTGTCCTCAGCAGATAGAAACCACATTACTATAAAGGTTTGTTAAATGAATCAGTGTAGTACAAGACGCTAATGCACAGTCCTCCCAGGAGACTAATTCTTTGCTCCAAGCATGGACTAGTCCAGCACTTCTGCCCACCCAGAAAGATCTTAGGGCTGGACAGAGTATAGACACTTTGCCACTTCTGTCCAGGCAGCTGCATGCCAGCTGGGTGCTGGGGGACGTGTGTCCACGCAGCAGTGGCAAAGGTGCTCCAGCTGGACTATGGGGATGGGGGTGACGTGGAGGAAGGGTTGGCATGTGAAAGACCACAAAGGATGAGCAGCATTAAAAGTGAGGTGGGATGGGGACAGAAAAGAGAAAAGTGAGGAGGAGGGGTGCCCCCCAGAGGGTGTCTATGATTCCCACCCCTCAGGAAGCATCTGTCCTGCTGCACAATGTCCTATCAAGGTCTGTTTCCTTCTGCATGGTCTCCAGCCCTAACATCAGGTCTGGTGACTCCCCAGGCCCTCTGCCCCCAGCCACTGTGCGCTTGCTGAGCATGGGGCACCCTGACAGGCTGAGCGCATCCTGGGGAGCCGCGGCTGGGGGGCGAGATGGCTACACATTGAACCTGTACCACGCACGGCTGGGCACTGTGGCCGCTATGACCTCGCTTGGGAGAGACACCCACAACTTCACCTTCACGGGACTGGCCCCAGGAAGCAAGTATGTGCTGGAGGTGGTGTCCGTGGCGGGGTCCCACTGGACACCTGCAGGGAATGTCAGCAACTGGACGTGTGAGTACCCTGTTTTGAGGGTGATGCATGGTTTGCTGGGCAGTCATGAAAGCTCATGACAAAGTATATGGCCCCACTGACCTTCATGACAGACCCCGGGCCCTGCCCCAACCCAAGGGCATGTCAGTGCCATGGCACTGAGCAGAGCTCTGGCCACCCTCACCAACAGCTCCACCAGCCGCTCCACCAGCCTTGGATTAGGCCAACTTAAGCTCCAGGGGCTGTGCTTCAGAGAGGCATGGAGGAGGGAGCAATGGACAGGGGTGTTCACCTTCCCCTCCCCTCTAGCTGGCTGGGTGCTCCCTCCTCGTCCACCTCCGTGTATCTCACTCCAGCTGGAACAGGGGTGCCTCTGCTCAGACAGGCACCACTCAAAGCTTGCAGAAGCTGCTTTTAGCTGCCTCCAGGCTGGTGGATGCAGTCATCCAGTCAAGACAAAGTGCCCTGTCCTATGGTGCATCCCTTCTGATGACACTGCCAAGATACCCAGGCAGTGTCCTCAGACCCTTCACTGACACGTCTCCCATCTGGTCTCTCCAGACCCCCTGGCACCCCGTAATGTGTACATGACGAACCAGGGGTATCCCAACAGGCTGAGTGCATCCTGGCGAGCTGAACCCCAAGGACAAGACAGTTACAGGCTCCTCCTGTATCATTCGGGATCAGGTATTGTGGCAGCCAACGTGTCTGTTGGGAAAGGCACCAGCAAATTCACCTTTTCTGGCCTGGCTCCAGGACACAAATACTTGCTGGAAGTGGTGTCTGTGGCAGGGCCCTACGCAGCCTCTGCAGGGAACATCAGCGACTGGACAAGTAAGTGGCAAGGGTTGGAGGTCATTGCATCATGTGTGAGGCTCAGCCTTTCCCCCGCTGGGTAGGCTCAGCACCTGCGGTGGGAAGGGACGGGGCCACAGCTAGGGCTGCTGCCTGGAAGCTGTAGGTACCACTGCAGCAGTGGGCTCAGGGGCTGTGCAAGCCCCCGGTGGAAGGGGGAGCAGGGCAATACTGCTGCCTACAGGACAGTCTGGCAGCCATGCTTGCTGGTTCAGGAGGCAACCCTCCAGCTCGTGGCCCTGCTGTTCACACAAGCTGGCTCCTCCAGGCATGGGTGACTGAACGAGTGCAAGGGATCCCATGGCAGTAGTGCTGCTCTGGTAGAGGACACCCACAGCCTGGGAGACCATGAGGCCTTACAGCCAGAGAGGGACACCCCACCATCCCCACTGCCTTTCTCACAGGCACTCAGAAAATTCCTGGCATGGGGGATAAAAGGAGGCTGGGCTTTTTTTTTTTAAGGAATGTGGAAATTGCAGATAAGCACAATAAGCCTTTTCATGTGCTTGTCCCCACAGTCCCTGTACTTTGCCTGGGGAATCCAGAGGCCTCTGCTCCCACGCTCAGCCAGCCGCTGGCAGGGTGCTGAGAGTCGTGTGCAGAGCCCTTCAGGCAGATCTCTAATGAAGCTTGCTAATTAGCAGGAGGAAGAACCCATCTCCTCATGCCCCTCACTCTGCATGTCCTCCAATTGCCATTTAAAGGTCTTTTCTGGTAGTGGCAGCCAGCAGCTGCAGAAATGTTATCGCTGAACATACGAAGTTTCCTTACATATTACCCATCTTCTACTTGTGTCTCTATAGGGTGGAAGAGACCACATGCATGCCAGTAACTCTCCCCTGGTGTGGTTTTCATTGTAGCGCCCTCAGTTCCCCAAAATCTCTCTGTGGTGGCCGAAGGGAACAACTCCATGCTCATCTCCTGGGGCAGTGTCTCTGGACAGCAGGATGACTGCCAGCTGTGGCTGCGTGATCCCAGGAACAGCACACTGCCCTGGCGGCACACCCTCGGCAGAGGGCAAGTGCAGCACCTCCTCCAGGGGCTGATCCCAGGGAGGAACTACTCTGTCTCCTTGAGCTGTGTGGCCGGACCCTACTGGAGTAGCACCAAACCCTTGGTAGTGCCAATGGGTGGGTATGCGCTGCCGTGGGCGTGAGGGGAGGGCAGGCTGGAAGGGGGAGAAACACCTGGGTGGCCTCAAGACTGGATCAGCCCTTGGGTGTCAGCATGGGAAATCTTCATGGTGGGAGATAAGGAAAGCCAGCAAGGTGACCCACTGCTAGCCACCAGCTCCCTAAGCTAGCCCCATCACAGAGATTTTCCATTACCTTGTGGCCTGGCTACCTGTGAAGCAAAGCAGACTCTGCAGAGACCTCCGTTGGTCTGCTTCTCTTACAAGACATCTGCTCAGGCCCTGAGCCATTTCTCTTGTCCTGTGGCCCTTGTCACAGAAGGCTCCAGGTTGCAAGTGTCCAGCTCCACTCCTCTCTCATTGACCTATGGACAGGCAGTAGAGGACCATAGTGGCTCTGGGCAGACATGTGGGTTGCGCTTGGGATTTCTCTGATCCAGTAAGATCAAAGCCTGCCATATCTCCTTCACAGAGCCAAACCCAGTGGAGGATGTGCAATGCCTACCGGAGTCAAGGAGGCTTTACTTGAATTGGACCAGCTCTCACGGAGATGTGGAGGCTTATGAGGTGGTAACAGAGAGACTCTCTGGTGGACCTCCCACCTCCAAGTTTGTTATGAGCATCCCTACGAGCGAGGCCAGTCTGGAGGGGCTGGGGCCAAACTCGTCCTACCGAATTGTTGTGAGCACAGTGGGCATGAACACAATGAGGAGCCAGGCTGTGACTCTGCTCTGCAACACAACAGTGGAGGGTGAGTCCCCTTCTTTCCCACAACCTTGCCACAGACCCCAAGAGAAGACACCCAGTGTTGCTAATTAGACCTGGGGACTCTTTCAGATGCCTGTGGTGTGGTCCTGCACTGAACTGTGGTGGGTCAGGGCTCTGGGCAGTGATGCTGGGACCACTCGCAGGCTGAGCAATGTGTGGTGGGTCTGTGGGAGCAGGGACACTCTAACAGGCTGTGCTTGGTGGTTCCTCCTCCAGCCCTGCCTCCACCTCTGCGAGCAGACATCTTCCAGGTGGAGGCCAGCTCCACAGTTATAATTTCATCCGACCTGTTCAGTGAGGAGAATGGCCAGATCAAGTATTACGGTGTCATTGCGACCACTAATGATTCACGTAAGTGCCCCTGCACATCCCAGTCTTCAATGGCTCCCTGAAGGGCAGCAGATTCCTTGGATGTCACTTTGGGACTACCACTGTCACCTTGTACAATTCCCCTTCAGTGCTGAGGCCCACCCAGGAAATCATGTCCAGCACATGGTATGACCACTATTACGGGACAGAGGATTCCTACCTGGCTGTGCTAATCCCCAATCCCTTCCATCCGAGCCCTGAGAACTCCCCCGAAACCTGGCGAGTGCCAGTGGGAACAGAGGAGTGTGGCCAGTCCAGGGCAACGTGCAACGGGAAGCTGAAAGCCAACGAGCAGTACAGGTGAGAGATGTCAACATCCCTCCTGAGGGGAAGGGGCTGGAAGAGAAAAGGGACTGTCCGTGTGCCTGCAAGGTGCCACCAGCTGCCTGGATGTTACCTCACCCTCATACTCCCCAGACCCCCAGCAGTGGACCCCAGGGGGTTGCCCCACCAAGCGGGATTTGAGGGGTGTGAGGGCTGGCATACCAGAGAGTATTAGACAGTGTAGGTGGGCAGGGAGAGGGAGAGCAGAAGTGAAAGCTGAGACTTGGCAAGGGCTGTATGTGTTGTCCTGGGAGCCGGGCGGTTTTCCGCTTTCAGGGTAAGAACTAAAATTCATGCTGTTATTTGTAGCATTTTTGCATGTGACTCAGAGCCACGTACAGACTTACTGCACTCTTTTGTACAAAACCAAAACTGATTTGGAGACATTCGTTCAAGTGGTGCCTATACTATTAGGGGCTTAAAGGTTGCGGGTAGCAAACATACAGGTAAGGTCCAAGTTCCCTGTGAGACACATACATGGATCACAATTTTCATAAATTCAGAGTCTTATTTGATAGTAAATAGAATCCAGGAACATGAATGTACAACCACACGTATTTTGTTATAGGGTACCTTTAAAATAGTTGATGGTAAAACAGGTTTTCTATTACAAAGAATCGTATCTTTAGTCAGTCCTCTGTTAATTCAGCAGCTCGCAATTTCATCAAACAGGGACTGTATCCCCAGGCATTTCTCTTGACAAAGGGATCTCCCAGAATCTGGAAGACTGTCACTTTCAATTTAAAGAAACTTACAGCAAGGGTGGCTGTCTGGTGATAGAAGTTGCTGAGAGTGTTGGGAAAAGAGAAAGAAAGACCATGAGAGATGTGTGCATGAGACAGTTTCACTTTCCCTGCGAGTAAAGTGAGAATTAGATCGGCCCTTAAGTTTTGTGGTCAGTGGAGTCAAGGTCCCTGGTGTCGGGTTTGGACTCACTGGCTCTCCTTCCTTTCTTCTTTCCTGCTTCGCTCTCTGCTTTTGCTATGTGCAGACTCCACACTTAGATGAAAAACTTACGTTGATTCTTGCAGAGTCATTTTAGATTCACACATTTTGCCAAACAGGGGCTCTTAACTCAAGCTACTGTTTGGGGCAGCACTGGCAGGGATTGGTGTTAATACTGGGCTGCTTCCCCTGGGAAAAAAAAAAAAAAAAAGTGAGTTTCCAGAAAGCCATTCCCTTGGAAATCCTACTGAGATGAGGATCGTCAAGAGCAAACAGCTCTCCTTAGGTACTCCCTGGCAGGAGAACTGCATGATAATGTATGCCTATCCCGTGCCCACCACAGGTGCTGCTGGCATGGGGAAGTCTCCAATTGATTCAGAAGGTTTGAGATTGATTGCCCATCGAGCCCATCTATTCTTTATTGCTAACGGCTCCTGCCTGGCTCGCCCTCAGGCATGGCAGGGCAAACCTTACTGCTTAACCCCAGCAGCCTCAGATCTGGCCTTCTGCTCCAGCCAACACGGCTGAGAGGGGACACCTGGGCACAAGCTGTGTCTGCGTTACCACACATTGGCTCAGAGCGAGGTCTGCCAGCAGCCTCGAGAGGAGTTTAACAACAGCACAAACGCAGCCGTTTGTGATACCCCTCCTGCCCTCCAAAATCCACCTCCCGCAGGGTAGCAGCTAATTCAGAGCTGTCAGGCTGTCATTAGTCCACCTACCATGATGCAGTAACATGGACTTAACTGTCACGTTACTCAGGACTAGAAGATCCTTTTACACCTCTTCACAGCTGCTTTTGTTTTGGCTGCCCTAAACAACACGCATCCTCAGTACACTGTGCTGCTTTCCTAGCGTGGTGAAAAGCAGATACCACAGACAACCCATCTCCACACTGAAAGCTAGCCCTTGTTTCCTGTCTTTCAATGAGTGATTTATCCACAAGCCCTTATCTCTCATGCTCAGTTTCCAGAGAGATCTTTGCTCTGGCAGCCAGGTCCAGGTGCTGCCAGAGAGGACTCAGACTAGACTCCACAAGCTCTTGGCTGCTAAAATCTAAAGCTACATTTGAAAGCCTTAGCTTGCATTTAGGGCACAAGAAGACCTACCCTTCCAAGTTACCTGCTCCGAAGGAAGTCAGCTCTGTGGGGAGCTGTGAGGCTTGGTGCGCACACTGCCGGGAGGACGATGTCGGGCAGATCTTCACAGGGAAGAGAGTGCATCAGCCACTTCTGTGGGCATAAGTAAGGGTCTGGGTCGGAGCTCAGCCCTCCCAGCTGAGGTGCCACTGTTTCAAACAGTTACCCGGGCTCAGCTCTTTCAAGTCAACCCAATTAATGGGTTGCCATAAACAAAGACAGTGGTTCAACACAACTCCATTTTTCCTACTTACTGTTGTCTTTCCCTGTTTGTGTCCTGTAAGACAGCAGAAACTTACTACTCATCTTTGCAAATAACACGTCAGAGAAGAGCTGTTTCCCATTTGTGTTTTCTGAACGTTTTCTTATGTTCTCCCAAGTGCAACAAACTTGTCTAAGAGGCAGAAAAGGGAGGAAAGACCATTTCCACACACTCCCTAAATCTCTGCCAGAAAACCAGCTTCTTCCAAAACAGCATTTCAAAACAGAGGCAGCTGTCCAGTTCCCTTGGGTCTGCCTGCCGCTGGCTGCATGGATGCTGTGCTTGGTTCAGATTGCCCCTGATGGCAAGACTCTGCTTTGCCCTAGGTTCAGCATCGCTGCCTTCACCAAATATGACCCAGTAGCCCCTGCGGTGACATTCACCATGTTCTCAGGTAAGATGGGGAATGTAATCTTCCCTGCCTGGCTGTGTAGGTTAGACATAATTAACAACCTGACAGTGGCAAGCCAGACGGGTATCATAGGCTGTAGCAAATGTAATAAATAGACTAAATGCAGCCATTTACTGACTCTTTCTTCTGTCCATTCTATCTCTTTTTTTATTCCAGCTGCTGGATCTGATGCAGACGCAACTCCACTCTCAATGCCAATAATTGCTGGAATCATTGTGGGATTTCTCTTGACGCTTGCAGCTATTTTTGCTTTGGCCTACTGGAAACATCTCAGAGCAAAGAGGTGAGACTGAGACATCTCTTACTTGGCAGGTGCATGCTGAGAGACCCAACCTTCAGTGCCAGGCCAGGAGGAGGAGCAGCGAGGGGGTATAAAAAAAATTTTAGGCAAACTGGGACACCCGCTAGCGGAGTTGTGCCTGGCAAGCACAGAAGCAACAGGCAGAAGGGAGAGGGGTGCTGCCCATGTGCAATTAATTCACAGAACCCTACAAGTGTGCAAGGCAGCGTGCCTGATGTGACCTGCTGCTCACAAGCACTCCACGAGCCAGCAGTATGCAATATGGTCGCAGGGAAGAGTAACATCTCCTGCGCTTTGATTCTAGAACCAAGAAGAGCAGCCTGCCCCAGGAAATGGTGACCTACAGCTTGAGGTGAGTGATGGAGTCTTCTCTCTCTGCGTGTCTCCGTTGCAGGTTCCAGAGTCCTTCACCTACTTCCTTTCTTATGCTTTGACTCAGGAAAAATCCAACTCTGTCTCCTTCAGATATTTTTTAAATCTTAGGTTTTCCCATGCTCAGTATTTATTGCCCAGCTCTATTTCAAGTCAATGCATTGTCCACACCTCCTCTGCAAGGCTTCTGCAGTAGGAGAATATCTTCATCATCCTGAAATCCCTCCCAATATTTAAACAATGCTCTGTTGGACGCACTTCCCTGGGTCACAACATGGGCTATAAACCATCCCTGTGTGTGTGCATCCAGGTATTGCAGGTCTCAAGGCTGGGCTGTCTCGTTGGCTGCCCAACTGGCCTACCAGACCTCCCAATAGCTAAGGCAAGTTTTCCCTGGACTTCATTTCATGCAGAAACATGCATCGGCCAATTCCCATACAGAACTTCAAGCAGTACTACGAGATGAAGACAGCAAGTGCTAACCACGCTTTTTTCCAGGAGTTTGAGGTGAGATGAGATTCCTGTTAGAGATGGGACTTAATTTCCCTTGTAGGTAGCTCATGCCCCAGCTATTGGGTGGCCCGTATGGATTCCTCATCTCCAGGGACAGTAACCCTTCTCTCTAGCAATCCAACCACTCTACTAGGCAGTCTTGGAGGCCAAAAATGGGATGGACTAAGTGATCAGGAAATTCCTTTGCTCAAAACCTGTTTTGTTGAAGTTCTGGTAGAAATATGTGTTGTCTGTGGCGTGAGGTCAACTAACACTGTCCATAGCTGCTGGTGGACAAAGCTAAGGACCCCAGGCCTGGACTGGAGGAGAAGATGCTGAATGGTGTTGCAGTGAGATCCACCTTGACAGTGTTAGAAAAGAGCCTGCAGCCAAAAGGAAGGTCAAGGAGCATTCTCAGAGCGATAGGGCCAGGCTGTAAAATTCACCTCAGGCTACCTTCACTGGCTTCCACTGCCAACATCTGCAGGCCCTGAATCGTTTTGCTGCCAGCATCTTTGAAAGTCCCATCAATGATTTCAAACTCTCCTCAGATCACCCTTCTATGGCCTTCTGAGTGAGAACAGAGGCAGAAGCAGCATAAGATATTTCTGGTTTTGCAGCACAAGATGTTTCTCTTCTCAGCACAAAAATGCTCTGAGCTTCTTGGTAGAATTCTGATTTCTTGTTAGAATTCTGATTTCTTGTTCTTGGGCTTGTGTTCTTTTAAATACGAACAATGCTGTTGGAAAAGGCACTGGGAAAAGCCACCTATGGCTCAGAGTTCACAGGCCATACAGACAGAGGAATAGAGCAGTTCCCTGTCCATGGGTGACCCTCTTTAAGCACCAGACAGAGGGGCTGGCTCTGAGCGGGGAGCTGGGATGGCCAGGAGCTCTCCAAAGAGACATTTGTGCTTTTCTTCCCCCTCGTCCTACAGGAGCTGAAGGAAGTTGGGAAGGAGCAGCCAAAGGTGGAGGCCGAGCTACCAGCGAATGTCTCCAAGAACAGATATCCCCACGTGCTTCCCTGTAAGTGTCGTCTGCTCCCTCGTCTCCCCAGCATCCAGGATGGGAGCTCACACTGCAGTGCACAGGGACAAGCTCACCTTGCATTGCTGCAGGCTTCACAGTGCCTGGTTCCTCTCCTGGGAGAAGAAGGAGTCTTGAAATTGGCCTCATTTTCCATTTTCCTGCTGGAGACTCAAGGCTTAAGGGTTGAGACAAGGCTGAGCCACCATCCTCCTCAGCTCTTCCAGGAGGCTGCTGGGCAGGTGCTGGGTGAGCCCAGCTCAGGGTTGAGTCCCAGCTGGAGACCAAGGGGGGACCATGAGTGTCCCATGGCTTCTCTGATGAGCCTTGTGATACCAGCTCTGCTTTCCTACCCCCAGCTGGCAGGCAATGCTCACCTCTCCAGAGAGAGGGTGCCTGGCCAAGCACAGAGCCTCACTGCTGGCTGCATATGTGGAGCTGCTGGAGCTTCTCCTGATGGCTTACCCAGGTGAAGAGGCAATGATCATGTCTTGGTGAAGGGCTGCCTTGGTGGGTCACGTGTGTGGTCTCTTTCAGACGATCACTCTCGAGTCAAGCTGAGCCGACTGGGGGAGGATCCACACTCGGAATACATCAATGCCAACTTCATGCCTGTGAGTGCCCACTTGCCTTCCCCAAAGGGACCTGGCCATGGGACACCATCAGAGAAACTCTGCCTGGATTGAGGTTATGAGGGCTGGTGGGCAAGAGCTGTCACTGAAGCCACAGCTGGCACAGACTGGCAAGGAGTTGGTGGGTCAGGTGGAGATGCAGAGTTGCCGTTTAGCAGGGTTTGATGGAGATCATCAGATGGCAAGTGCAGAGATGTGAGTGTAGGGAGACTGGCAAGGCTTTCTGTTTTCTTCTTGAGGGCTGTCCTCTTTCCATCATCTTCCAGCTTACTGCCCTGTCTGTCTGCCTGCTCTTTCTCCTTCTGATCTGTGCAGCTGCACTTGAACAACCCTGAAGCTGTGCCCACGTCCCCCATCCAGGAAGTTTTCCCAGGTAACAGGCAGGGCGCACAGCATGCATGTGCAGGTGTGTGGGTCTGCGGGGCATGTGTGTGTCAAAGGGACAAAGGCAAAGCAGCAGCCTGAGACCTTGCATGCTCACCCTACCTTCAGCAGTGACTGGGAAGCTCAAGAAAGACGCAGATCTGTCTTTCCCTGGTTAGGCTGAAAAAGGAATTGCTTAGAGGGGAACAGCGAGGGTGACATCTTTATTCCAAATATGTAGAGAGCACGTGCTGGGCAGCACATGCTCCCTGTGAAATCAGCTGCCTTTGAGATCAGCTGCCTGGGAACTGTGCCCGCATGGTAAGGGCAACGGGCATTTCTCCCTCTACTGCAAAAGCAGACCAGGCACTGACTCTGTCCCAGGGCAGGATCCACCTGCCTCAGCAACTTGCTGACTCCTCCTGTCTGCCTCTTGCTCAGGGCTATACGTCCCAGCAGGAGTTCATTGCCACCCAGGGGCCCCTGAAGAAAACAATAGATGACTTCTGGAGGCTAGTGTGGGAGCAGAATGTCTGCAACATCATCATGCTGACAGTGTGCATGGAGAATGGGCGGGTAGGTTGGCACCACCGGGCTTCCACGTGCCAGGCCTAGCCAAGCCCAGGTCGGATCGTGTGAGCTGAGCCCTGGGTTTGTGTCCTCTGCTAACCCCTGCTCAGATGTGACTCCAGGGTGAGCACGGGCCACACAGCTTCCCTGACAGCTGGTGTGGGGGAAACAGAGGCTGATGTGTGCAGCTCAGTGTCAGCTTGGGGTAGGAAGGGGCAGCAGTGGAGCATAGCTGGAACTATGCTCATCACCCTCAGATATGTCTGCAGTGTCTGAAATTACCACTTGCCTCTGGATGAGACACCTCACATGGAGTGTTTCTCCGGTCTCCAGGGGTGATGAGACCCACACCGGTCCTTTTCTGTGGAGGAGGCTGAGACCCAAAGGGGAGGTGGGGGAGAGCTGTGCAAAGCTCCTGGTGGGAAGGGGAAGCACTGCTACCTGCTCCCCAAGACCTGCACTGGCTCCCCACACATCTGCTGCTCTTCAGATGCTCCTGGGGAGCCGACAGGTCACCCAGCGGGACCTGGGCCTGAGGGACCTCGTCCTGCCTGTGCTTTAGGTCCTCTGTGATCATTACTGGCCATCTGAATCTGCCCCAGTCTCCTATGGGCAGGTCCAGGTCCACCTGCTGATGCAGAGCAGCTCCGAGGAGTGGACCATGCGCGAGTTCAAACTGTGGCACGTGAGTAAGAACCCAAGAGGACTCAGAGCTGGGTGTCCCCAAGGCCTCGGGTGCTCCCAGGGCTGTGGGGTGCAAGCATTCCTCTGTCCTGGCAGCCTGCACACCAGTCACCCACATTCCCCCTGGCAGGAGGGTCTCCAGGCAGAGCGTCACGTGTCCCACCTGCACTACACAGCATGGCCTGACCACGGGATCCCGGAGTCCACAACTTCTATTATGACCTTCAGAGAGCTGGTCCGGGAGCAAATCCAGAGCACCAAGGATGCAGGACCAACCCTTGTGCACTGCAGGTGACACTCTGCTCTGGGAGACAGCAGGAGGGGGACAATGGGAGAGGGCATGGGGCACAAGGGTCCTACTTGTGCACAAACCAGTAGGGAAAGCATCACCTGGGAGACACAGCTGGTCTGTAGAGAGTCTTCTGCTTGGGCATTGAGGATTACATTTGCTTGCAGCCTGCCCCCAAGTTCCAGGGGATGGGGCAGCCGGAGATGGTCAGCACCAACCCAGGGCAGTCTGAATGGCTCCTCAGGTCCATGCTGTGCTGGCACCAGTGCCCCAGGGTGTAGCGTCTGGGAGTCATGTCTAGCAGCAGGAGGGGATCCCATCGGCTGTGGGGTCAGGCAATGTTTAACCCTTGCTGTCTGTGCTCTCAGCGCTGGGGTGGGCCGCACTGGCACCTTCATTGCCCTGGACCAGCTGCTGCAGCAGATGAAGCAGGAGAAAGTGGTGGACACATTTGGTGTTGTTTATGCCTTGCGGATGAACCGTTACCTGATGATTCAGACGCTGGTAAGACCTCTGCTGCCTCTTCGCCCAAGCCCCTTTCTCCATGGCATAAAAACCAGCAGGGCTGGCAGACAGATGAGCTGGCTAGCCAGCCCCAGCACCTCCAGGCTTGTCCCCAACCTGACGCTGTGTCACAGTGCCACTCAAAGCAGCAGCTCAGCTGGAGTGGAAATTGCTCGGCTGAGGGTCTCCAGCAGCTTCATGCCCTGCTAGACCCACAGCAGCAATATACAGTCTCAGAGCCCTCCCAGGAGGCTCAGAAACACCCCAGAGCACCTAGGAACAGGATCAGGCCCTTTGCAGGCAATTCGTGACCCACACCATGTCGTTAGCCTGTGGTGCTCCACAGCCCATCTAATATTCCCAGCACTCGGGGTTGGGAAAAGGTGTCAGTGCTATTCTTCAGGACAGACAGACAGACCCAGTGGAGAGATACAGGGGCTTTGAGACTGAAGTAGCCAGGGCCTTTTGGGCATGAATGTAGGGCTTTTAGGGCATGAATGTGGGACACCTTCTGCCTACTGGGCAGTGTCATACCCACCTTTTCATGCTGTCTGCGTGGTGCAATGCTCTACATTGCTGTTTGCCTTTGCATTCCAGTCCCAGTATATTTTCCTGCACAGCTGTATCCTGGAAAAGATCTTGGAGGAACCACTCCTGGGTTTATCAGGGACAGAGAGGTAAGGGCCTGATGTGTTTTGCCTGCCACTCTACCCACCCTGATCCACAGCCCCTTCAGGCAGCAAGCTGTGATCCTGGTCCCAGCTTGAGCCTTGGCTCCAGCACAGAAGGACAGGGAAGCCCAGCCAGCCAGCCCACATGGTGTTTTGAGGGGGGTCAGCCCAGGGCTGGTTGTTCCCTGCAGCATGGGGAGCCCAGCCCAGAACTAGATGTGAGTCACTGGGCACACTCGGAGGGCTTGGGGGACTGCATCATCCTTTCTTCTAGTGTCAGTCTCCTGGGCTACGCCAATGCCAAAGAGCTGCAGAGCTGTCCTGGGGAAGCCATTTCAATCAGCCCCTGGCTTCCCAACCCACAGGGTTGCCCTAGAGATAGGTTCAAACTTGAGGGGCTCATGGCAGCTGTCCCCCCTAACGGAGGCCAGGAGGGAGCAGGGTTAGTCTAGGTGTGGCTTTACCCACCTACCTCGTTGTCTCTGAGGCTACATCTGGAGGTCACATATCTACCTTTGTGGTCAAGTTGTTGCCTCCCTCATGCAGAACAGGATACCCATCTTGGGAATGGGTCCTGGGCTGCACTACACCTGAGACCTGCCTTTGTCTAGGTTGGCATGGGCCAGAGCTGGGCTGGGGGCCTACAAGGGCCCCAGCATTTGAGGGGTGAAGGTCTGCTCACAGCCCTGTCCATCCACTGCAGACACAGCCTGGGTGCTGCTGAGTTTGCTCAACCTCAACCTTACCCCCAGTTTCTCTCCCCAGGTCCTGCCCTATCCCGCTGAAAAGCTTTGCTCAGCACTACACCCAGAAGGCGGCCAAGTCTCACGTGGGCTTCCTGAGGGAGTACGAGGTGAGAGCTGTCCTGGGCAGGGTGCAGGGAGTGCTGCCGTTGCCATATGCACTGGGGGGACATGGGGAGCGATTGCACCTGGTCAGGCTGGGGGACACGCAGTAAGTGCCTCCTGAGTGGGTCCCATGCCCTAGTTCCCACATGCCTGGCTGTCCTGGCAGCATCCCCTCTCCACAGCATTGCATCCCCAGGTACATAGCTCCCCCACGCATCCTGCACTGATCAGGGTCTGTCCACAACCCACTTGTTCTGGGACCCCGTGCAGGGCAGGGACCTACCTGAACACCATTCTCCTACAGAGAGATGCAGCCATCTCTGACAGCACGGAGCAGACCTGGCAGCCCACCCCCAGAGGTGGCCACGTAGCACCCCTGCTAAGGCTTCTGCGTGTGCAGTTATAACACCCCCTGAGGCCAGGTGTCCTCAGGAGTCCCCAGTTCCTCTTTCTCTTCCTGACCCTTCCCTGCTTACTGCTTCCTCCACTCCTTCACTCTGGCAGACCCTCCTAGAGGTTATCAAGGAAGAAGCCAGCTCTGCAACACCATCTTCAGGCAATCAGCAGACACGGCCCTCTTCCAGCATCCTCCCATGTGAGTGCTGTGACACCTTGCATCCATTTCCTTCCTGTACGTGTGTGGAGCCGGGCTGGACCAGGGCCGGTGCTCCACAGTACAGGAAAATATTTTGACCCACTTCAGTGAGTCCACCAAAAGCCTACCAAGGTGTTTCAGGGGTGGAGCACGTGATGTATGGGACTGAGATAGGTGCGTTTGTTCAGCCTGAAGGAGAGAAGGCAAAGGGGAGACCTTACTGCTATTTTGACTACTTGCTGGGAGGGTACAGAAAAAATGTAGTCTTCTCAGAAGTGCACCGTGGAAGGACGAGAGGCAATGCGGGTGATTTGGAAGGGTAATCCAACTCAGTATAAGGAAAAATTAATTTCCATGAAGGTGGGACACTGAAACAGGTGTCCAGAGCATCTGCAGGCTCTCCATCCCTGGAGGTATGCAGATGTCCATTGCCTGAGACACTGAGCAACCTGCACTACACATATCTATCTGCTTGGAGCAGGAGGTTGGTTAAAGACCTGTCTTTTGGGGACTAACATCCATGAGGTGGAGAAGAGCACTGTAAAGGGGAGCACCTTTGCAGAGAAATGGTGAATGGGGGTTGCATTTATATGGCTGTGGGGATCTGGCAGTCGGCCTGCAGGAGCTGGGTGAGCACAAGTCTGCCCTGGATCCCTGCACCTCCCACATATTTTGCAGATGATCGCTCCAGAGTGAAGTTTTCCCTGCTGGAACAGGGCCCTTTCTCAGGTCTGCTGCAGGTGTGGCATGTCCCGGTGAGTCGTACCCTCAGTAGCAATGCCCACCCCTGTGCCTGGGTCCCACAGGCAGCAGGTGATGCTCCCTCTTCCTTGCTGTGCCCCTGCTCCCTGATGCCTGGTTCCTGCACTGCTCCACTGGTCACTGCTGCCATGATGCTGTGTGGACAAGAGGGGACTATGGGGACTGAGAATGTGTCTTCCCTCACCTGCCCAGTTTGGGCTGTCCTCACTTCCCTCCCTTGGTTCTCTTCTCTTCTCTTCTCTTCTCTTCTCTTCTCTTCTCTTCTCTTCTCTTCTCTTCTCTTCTCTTCTCTTCTCTTCTCTTCTCTTCTCTTCTCTTCTCTTCTCTTCTCTTCTCTTCTCTTCTCTTCTCTTCTCCTCTCTTCTCTTCTCTTCTCTTCTCTCTTCTCGCTTCGCTTCGCTTCTCTTTCTTCGCTTCTCTTCGCTTCTAATCTCTCCTCTCCTCTCCTCTCCTCTTCTCTTTCTCCTCTCCTCTCCTTTCCTCTCCTCTCCTCTCTTCTCCTCCCTTCTCCTCCCTTCTCCTCCCTTCTCCTCCCTTCTCCTCCCTTCTCCTCCCTTCTCCTCCCTTCTCCTCCCTTCTCCTCCCTTCTCCTCCCTTCTCACTTCTCCTCTCTTCTCCTCTCTTCTCCTCTCTTCTCCTCTCTTCTCCTCTCTTCTCCTCTCTCTTCTTCTTCTGACGTGCTGAGCTTCCCTTCTTTTCCTGTATCTCCCACAGCTGCCTAGGCTGATGGGGTACCTGTGCCCCCCTCTCCATCAGGAGAGTGATGTTCTTGTTCCCCACCCAGGGCTGCAGCTCCAGCAGGGAGTATCTGGCTGTCCAGGGGCCTGACAAGTTGACCATGGAGGACTTCTGGACCCTGGTGTGGGACCAGGACATTCACACCATCCTAACACTTCTCCCATGTCAGGAGAAGGGGGAGGTAAGGTGCCGGGCCTGCCTGTGCCATAGCAAAGCAGGGTTCTGTTTAATGGAGTTGGAAGCTAGCATAGCTCCAAAACTTGACCTCTTCACTGTCTGCTGAAGCCTGGGTGCGGATCCGGCTTATCTAAAGCTGAACCTTTCCTGTGTCAAAGTGCTTCCACAACTTGTCTGGGAACACAGACAAGAAGAGAACACAGGTTCTGTCTGCCCACCATGCAGTCCACAGCCCTGGGCTCAGCTGGTGCTATTCAGGCTGCACTTCCATGGCACCCCAGGACAGCAGCTCCTGCCTCTGACCAGCCGAGATGAAAAGCGTTTGATGAGCAGATTCCTGCTGCCAAGCAGCTCTGTGTTAACAGGGAAGCTGGATGCAATCTTCTGTTGTTTCCCAAACTCCTCCATGGTTTAGCTAGGGGATGAGCATGGAGTGATGTTGGGGCTGCCCTCGTTCCAGTCCCATGACAGACCCCTAAGATGGTGACTGATCTGAAAGATGGCAACCATCAACATGAAGCTAAACTTGCTGTTGCGCACAGGTCCCAAGTGAGGCATGCTGGCCCCTGGAAGGAGACTCTCTCTGCACAAAGATGCTGACCATCCAGTGTTGCACAGAGAAGCTTGTCTCCGGATGGAGGTGTATCCAGCTCAAAATGAGACACGTATGTGTTGATGGGGCTGGCCTGGCTCCCACAGCCTGGGGTGTTCTTCACTGCTAGCAAACATGTCTGTAGGGGCAAGGGCTGAAAGGTCCATTGAGACTTGTCTGAGCTGCAAGAACACAGTGCCAGCAGTTCACAAATGCAGGAGGGAATCTAGATTGCAACATCCGAAATATATGCTGAATGGACATAGGATATGCATGGGAGAGGCCTTGGGGGCTTCCCCCACCCCTTGCTGGTAGGTCTTTGACCTTTGAAAAGGCCCACACAGTTCTCAGTCTCCCTCTCAAGGTGCAGGTGCCGGGGGAAAGAGAGGAGGTTGCCAGAGGCACCATGCCAACTGCACGGATGATGGGCAATGCGCCAGCAGAGACTGGACAGCTTTCCAGAAGCTAGCAGTTAGATCAGGAAAGCGTCTGACAGCCTAAGGATTGGAGAGCTGGGACTCCTTTGCATCTCTCCCCAACAGCCCCATCAACTCTTTCTGTCTCACCAGGAGAAGAAAGCAAAGGAGAGGCAGGTACAACAGTTCCTGTACACGCTCTGGAGCAGCAAGAAGCAGCCAGATGTCCAGAGCCTGGTGGAGCTCCTCACTGTTGTCAGACGGTGCATGCCCCACCGGAAGAGAGGCAGTCCTCTCCTGCTGCACTGCAGGTACATCATGTTACTGCCCAGTCGATGGACAGCCTCCCAGAGCTGGTACCCGTGAGGCTGCATAGATACAACACCTTGCCATGGCCACCAGCAGGCCTGTTCCCTCCACCAAGCACCCCAAGGTTTTGGGCATGTTGAGAGTAGATCCATGGGAGCCAGGGAAGCTGGGAGCTTGGGAGGTCAGATGAAGCAGTGCTCTGTCAAGCACATGGGAGAAGGGAGGGCAAACAGGGCTGGGCCAGGGGCAAGCATGGATGGGGCAGGCATTCCCAAGCTGAGGTGGCCAGGCCATCCTTGGACTGACTGCTAGGATCCTGGGAGCAGCCCGGGAGAGCTCACAGTCCCACAGGAGCCAACACAGCTGGTACACTGGCAGAGCTGGCTTGGGTGGGGGATGCACAGCTCAGCAGGGCAGGGTAGGCTCCTTCAGCGGGCACCTTGGGGTCCCAACCCCCTGGTCAGCACAGGCCTGCCTGCCACCTAGGCCAGTGCTCACGGTCCTCTGTCCCCACCGTAATCAGTTGCTGCATGTTTTCTTATGGGGCTTCTGACTGCTTGGGCTGGTGCCCACTTCCAAAGTGGTTCAGCTCAGCCTGGCCTCGCATCAATGACCCTCCCTTGTCCCTTGCAGTGGTGGCGTGAGCCAAATGGGGACTCTGATCTCCCTGGATTGCCTGTTGCACCAGATGAAATCTGAGAGAATTGTGGATGTCTATGGGGTGACCCTCCAGCTGACAAGAAGCTGCTGTCTCATGACCCCGACTCTGGTAGGTGGGAAGGAGGAATGGTGGTGGGCCAGGCAGAGCAGAACATTCATGCTGAGCTGCCTGGAGCTGTCAGCATGCTGCCCCCTCCCTGGGTGCTACCTGCCACCTAGAAATCTGTCCAGCCTATGCAGGGTTTTATTCCATGCTTCCTCCCCACCCTGCAGCTCTGCCAGCCACCAAGGACTAAGGGCACTGTCTTTTCCCAGGGAAGAGCTTTCCATCTCCCCAGTTCTGAAGTTAAAATAGGTTAAATTGCATGTGAGCGTATGATAAATGCAAGGCACTCTTCCCATTCTGTCCTGCAAAGCGTGAAGCACTGTTTTATCCTGCGTGACAAACTTTCCTGCTCTTCAGCCTCTGGACGTGGCTGTCAGCCTGGGTACCCAGAATCTGCTGGTTTCCCTTCATCCAGTGCATGTCCGTGCCACATCCCCCACACCCCTAGTCTGCTCCCAGCTCCTGTCTGCTGCCAGAGCTGGGGCTGCCTGCGAGGGGGTCAGTGGGACACCCTGCCACATTGCTGTGGGCTGTGTGGACTGTGGCACTGTCTGATGGTGCCGCAGCCATGCCCTGCCATGCCAGGACAGCCCAGCCCCACAGGCCTCCATCGCGTGGCTCCTGATGAGCGCTGGCAGCATGGATGCCCTCTAGACAGTGCTTTAATTTGCTGCAACCACTGAAACAGCTGATGCAGCATCCCTGGAAACAGTCCCCACAAGGGACAGCAGAATTGGGGCAGATCTCTCCTGGGCTTCCCAGCTGCAGAGCTGCCTGCAAGCAGCTAATCGCATTCTTAATTAATGTGAACCATACGCATGGTAGGAGCCGGAGGAGGGCAAGGCGTCCACTGTCCCTGCTTCAGAGCTCCTTTGTATTTCGTCAGAGGTCTTGCTGAGCACAGACACAATGTGCCCATAAAGGCACAGCAAGTGTCGATCAAAAGCTGCTGCCCCACTGAGTGGGGGCAGCAGAGGCAGCTGCCTCCCCACCTTGCTGCGAGCAGTGGTCGCTCTGATCCCAGCACGGCCAGCGAAGGGCAGGCAGGGTTGCACTCCAGCTCTACACTGCTGCCATGTGGCTGCCAGCCTCCTCCATCACTGTGGGGTCTTGCCAGGACCCCTTTATCTCTGTCAGGGGCATGCTGCTGTCATGCTGGGGGCATCAGCTGATTTTTTGGGGGGTTAGTAGCCAAACAATGGGAAGATGAGACTTTGAGGGATCGTCCATGAATAACCACCAGGTATTTAATCACCCACAGCTCCAGCATGGCGCGTGTCTCTGGGGATGTGCTCTTGCATCGGGCCAGGCATTGAGTGTGCCTGGTCTGAAGCCAATCCTGGGCTGTCACTCCAGATTTCACAATCAGGCCAGGCTTATTGAAAACACACTCTGGTGACCTGGAACCACAGCTGTTGTGTGATCTGTGGCTTTCCCGGCCCTTCCATGGGGCTAAACTCACCATCGGCAGGGGAGGAGGGTCCTCGTGACTTGTAGCTTAGCCAATGTATTAGTGAGCTGTTCGGAGGCCCCTCTGTTGGGTCCCTAATCCCACTTTCCTGGCTACCATGTGATTTCAACCATTTGCAGGCTGGCCCTGCTCTCCAGCTTTGTGCATTGAGTACAACGTCATTTACCTTTCCTACATCTTTCCTGGAGCCCTGCCTTGGTGGTAGTCAGCCCTGGGTGTTTCGTAGCCTAGCATCATTTTGAGTGGCCTGGCATTTGAGCAGAACCTCGTATCAAATCCACAGTGGACTTGAGACCTCTGGACTCACATTTGGTACTGATGGATTATTTTGGTGATCTTAAAAATAGAGAAGAAATTCAACTGGACTGAAACCACCCAGATGTTTTTGTCTGCCTCTGAGAGCTTGCAGAGGTCTACCCTGATCCACTGTCTGCACTTGACTCAGGTACACTGAGACTACCACCAAGGGACAATCCTGCTCCAGAGGTCTTCCCTCCTGGACTCGGGTTGCTGCCAGACCCTGTACATTCCAGCAGGGCAGAGCTCTCCCTGCTCACTGCCCTGCAGCATCACTGGAGCTGCTCTTCAGCCTTGTTTTCTATGCAAACACCATGGCACATCCAAAAGCCACCAGGGCACTTTGAGGAAGTCTGATGACATTGTTCCTCCCCGTCTCAGATGGGGATATTCCTCTCATTCCCCATCACAGGGGTGATGAAGCAGGAGGAAACAAACGTAGTGTAAGTACAGCTTCAGACCTGATTCTTCCTTTCTGGGCAACTCTGATGACATAAGACAAACATGGACCACTTGGGACAGCAAATCCTGCTCTGCCATCAGACACTGTTAGTTAATTAGGACCTATTAAGGCAAATTGCAGGGTTAGTCCCACAACCAGGAGGTCTCTGTCAGAAACCTGACTGCAGACCCCCCTTTCTCTCTTGCAGGACCAGTACATATTCCTGTACACCTGCATCCAGGACATCATCACTCAGAAACAGCCCTAGCACTGCTCAGCACTTCCTGGCACTGTCCTGCCTTCCACCTCTGCAGAGTCCTGTCCAGAGCCAGGAGTTGGGGTGAGAGCACCATGGGACTCCTGGCACAGAGCAAACCCGGCAGCGAGAGAAGACTTACCCTGGCACTATCACCAACACATCACATGCGGTGTAAACAGTGACATAGGGTCTGCTGAACAGCTGGGCAGTGCTGTCCTGCACTGCTGCAGCCCCTTGGTGCGGACACGGCGAGGAGCTGGGTGGGATGCTCCCCTGCTTTGGCCATCTCCTGGGATTCCTGGTGCCTGGAAGTTAACCAATGTTGACCCCACTGCAGTACGCAGTGCTGGCTGTGAGGGCTCTGAGGTGCCCTTGCCCCTCAGCACAGAAGGGGCAGCCCTTGGCTCACTCCCGGACAGCCCTGGTGCCCACAGGCTGCTGAGGTCTGACACGAGTACTGGGCACCATGGTCTCCATGCGTCCATGGGGACTGGGTGTGTTGAGGTCTCAGACACCAGTGTGGGCAGAGCATGGTGGGAGCTGGCTTGTATCAGCTGGTGGATCAGTCTTAGGTACAAACAATAAACAGCCATAGGAAGGAGTGTGCTTGTAAGGGCGGGTTGGCTTTTGTGGCGTCTCAGTGACACTGAGGTGTTCCCCTGCTGCAGCTGTGTCCCTGGCCATGGGCAGCAGATGGGGGCCACTCCAGATGCTGCAGCCCATGGCACACAGTAGCTTCTGTCTGTTCTCATCTGCTGCTGTTACTGAGGCAGCACTTCTGCAGTGAGCATCCAACCCACCCACAGCTTTATGAGAGAGACACATTTTCTGATGAAGCCTGGGCTTGAAGTTATGAACCGCCTGGCTTCGAAGAGCCAGTGACCACGGCAAAGCCAGCTGGTCCAGCTGACATGCTGGCAAGCAGCTGGCAGCCCTGTGGCTCACTGCAGAGCACTGGCTGCTGCTCCAGGAATTTGGTTGTCCATACAGCCACATGTAGAGACTGCTCTTCCAGCAGGGGTGGCCATGCACCAGCTGAAATTGCAAGTAGCAACTTGGTTCACTGAGTGCCAAGTTGAGGTCAGAAGGAAGAGTTAAAAAAAAGCAGTTGATTTCACAAGCACATTCCTGGGGTAGTACCTGGAATCCATTTACCCTCCTTCACTCCTTTAGGCAGCATGGGGTTACAGTACAGTCCCAAAGCAGCACCCCTGTCCCAGTCTGGGCCCGCACTCCTGCCCACAATACCTGTGGGGTCTGCCTTGGAGTGGGATGAGGAGACACAACAGCTACGATGAAGAGATCCCAAGACCTACTGCAAGGAGCAGACAGCCCTATGTGGGGGACTGACTTGGCCACTCATCCTACTGCCTTTGTGTTTCCTCAAACAGCTTCTCCTTCTTCCAAAACAAGGATCCTGCTGGCTGCACCCCAGAGTGGGACACCCAGGACACCCTAAACATGGGGAAGCACCAGCCATCCCAACACTAGGATGATGCCTCAGTTGCAATTGGACCTGATGCCCAGCACCTTTTCCCCCTCTCCTGAGATAACGTTTTTGTCTTCGGCAGTTGCTGTGTCCACCCATCTCCCATCCCCACCACCCACCAGTGCAGTGCCATGTGTTCAGGCAGGGGTGGGAACCTGCCTGTTGTGCTTTGCACCCACCGCCCACGTGTGGACACAGCGAGTGCACAGTCAGGTAGGAGCAGTCTCTCTGTGCACAGTGTGTATCTTCTATACTGCAGGCAGGGCTTCTCTGCTGCTCGGTCCCATCTGCCACCCTCCTCTTCCCTGCATTCCCTGCTCTGCTCCCAGCTCCAAGCTGCAGCACTCATGGGCTAAAGGAAACCAAGATGGTGCAGAGCCTTAGCCCCATACAGGGCTGGGTTTAACCCCCACTGTTTCCCCTCACTGTGTGCACTCTCTGTGTGCAATGCTGTCTTCACCACACGTCAGAGCATCCTGAGTTGCCCATGACCACCCTCATCCACCCTGACCTGGTTCGTCATGGATCCAGTTGCTGTTTGAAAATGTTTCCATGTGACTACATGTTTGTCACAGGGTCACCCACCAGTATGATGTGACAGTTCACTCACTGCTCAGCCTGCACAAGTGACCGTCACAGTAACTCATAGCGTTTCTGTTTCTGGTTGGATGCCAAGAGCTCTCCGGGGGGATGTGTGAATACTTTCAACATGAAAAAGGCCTGCAAAACTCAATGGATATTCTCATATGCACAGGAGGATTCATGATGTTGTCTTGGGAGGAGTCTGGCACTTTCTCCTATGCTCACAGGAAGCCTGGCAGCTTTATGACTTTCGCATAACCAGTAACTCCTAAACTACGCTCGTGCTGCACAAGTGCCACAGCAAGAAAATGTTTGCTCCCAGTGACCCCCAGCCCAGTAGGCAGGATTGGCGGAATCGAGCTGTTTGCTGATCATGAGGTGCATGCAGTTTGTTGCAGCAGCCCCCTGCCATGTTCCTCTGGAGCACCATGGGAGAACACACAGATGCATGCTGGAGGCCTGACACAAAGCAAGCAAGCTGGAAAATCAAATCTGGTCCAAAGAGGGATGTGCCCGTTGTCTCTCCAGAGTTCTGAGTTGATAAGACAGTGAAGTTTAGACCTTCCCAGCAGCACAGAATCTCACCAGTGCTGGGGGTTTTATCCCAAGAGCCCCCCGGAAGGAGCAGTCTCAAAGACCATGTGGCCCATCCTTCTTAGACCTCCATCGGAAACAACCCTGATGTCTAGCTTTCACACCCCAGCTCCAGCAAAGCCTTAGAAATAGTTCCTGGGCTACAAGACAGTAGCCCTTCTGCCAGGACCTGCAAGTCTACTCTAACAAACCCCTGCAAGGACAGGGAAAGTGCTGGTATTTCCACACCAGAGACCAAATCCATCCACTTGTCAGAGTCCTCTCCTCACTGCCTCAGCCTCATGCATGGCCCAGAAACCCCAGGTGCTGACCAGGATTACGTCTCAAAGGTGTGTGTAGATGTAAGCTTCATCCTGGTGCCCAACAGGCTCTTGTTCAGAGTGTGCAGTCTCCACTGAACACCAATAAGTGTTTGCACAGGTATGTCCCAGCACAGTATATGATGTATAAGACACCTAATGCTTTTAGTCTCAGAAGATTTCAAGAACATCTGTGGAGCACCCTGACCTGCAAAGTGGGGCCTATCACAGTGACAGCGAAGATGCAAAGGAGGAGACATTGCCATGAGGCCACAGGAGCCTTGTGAGGGGCACAGCGGCAGGATCACCAGGGTTTTTTTTCTCTCTAGAGCCTGGCAGCCTGTGTGTGGGGCTTGTACTGCCGGCTCCTGACCCTGGGTGGGTGGTCATTTCCCCTTTGGCTATGCATCACCCCACAGTAGCCTGGGGTCCTGCAGAGACAAGTGCTCCCTTGCTCTGTCAAGCACAGCTACCACGGTCTCCCAACAGCTTGACCAGGACTGCATCCTCAGAAGGGGGCAGCTGACAAGGAGAAGGACGGGCAGGAGCTCCCCATCCTCTCTTTTCTATTTTTCTGCAATCAATCAGAGCTACCCTGTGGCTTTCAGAGTCATTATGCCTGGGCCTTCACTCAAAGCCACATTCCCCATGGAGAGGGTCTGGGTCTGGCTCTACAGCTTGTGGCACAGGAGAGAGGCCTCAGAATGGGACAGCATTCCCAGGGATTGCTTGTGTGCTCTTGCCTTTCATGGTGAAGAACAGGACAACATCCACATGAGACAGCTTGGCCACCTCCCAGTTCACCCTTAGCTGATGACAATGACCGAGCGCTATAGGGGGTGAGTTCTGCTGGTACTTGTCGCACACCAGCTCTCATCCCAACGGGGCACAGTTCAGCACACTGGCTCTGAGTTGTAAGGAAGCAAGTGAAAGCCACGGGGGGGAGGCATGTTGCTGTCTGCAGAGCTTCCAAAATTCCAGGAGCAAGTGATTCCACAGCCCTCACATCTGGCTAGCACAACACAACAGTGTTTCCAGCAAAGCCAGGAGCCGAGGTGAACCTGCAGACATCTGCAGCTAAAGCACAGCTGCTCAGGGAGGTATGAAGGGACCTTCTCATCCATGGACAGGCACGGGACAGAGGTTTGTCATGCAAACTGGCCGACAGGTTTCACGAAGCGAGTTCGGCATGGCTGTGCCTGGGGCAGAGCGCACTGCTCCGCATTTCACGTCCTGTCTAACAGGAGGCTGACTTGGTGACGATGACGAATTTACGACCTCCCACCCACTGCTGCAGCGGAGTCTGGAGCCACAGATGCTTACAGAGGGTGTTGGGGGAGCTGCGGTTTGGATGAATAATTTTCCAGCCCTGCAGCTCAGAGCCATGAAACCCAGAGGGGGAGAGAGAGACAACAAAACAGTAAAACAAAACAAGCCTCCAGCTTGGGCCGCCCAGTGAGTTCTGGACCGTGCCGTGTTGTTCTTCATATTTAGTCTGTTCTAGTCTGGCAGCATCCAGCCACCACCCTCCTCCATCAGCCCCCATGCAGATGTCAAGACCCTGGAGATAAGCAGGGCCGTGCCCATTTGGACCCCTCTTCCCATGGCTACCAGAGCAGGGCCAGATTGGGTCAGCGTTGCCAAGTGCCAGGAGAGCAGGGGTACCCAACCCTCGGATCTCCTGGGGACCCACAGCCATGGGAGCCTGATTGTGACTGTTGGGGCACCACAGCTCCTTGATCCCACAGCTTCTCCATTCACTGGTGCAGAACCTCTGCCTGAGGGTCTCCCCTGTCCCCTGCTCCCTCCAGGGCACAGAAAGTCTAGCAGCTGCCATATCTTTGCAGTAACAGGGCGTTGCTCCCACCACGGGGAGCCCATAGCACCTTGCCACATCCCAAGCTGGACATCTCCATGATATTAGAAGCCTGGCACCAGGCTGTGGCTGCCCGAGCTGTGGCCATGGTGTGGGAATGCCCACTGCTCGCTGTTTCCTCCACCTGAGCTGTACCAGCACCGGGAGCAGCAGGATTGCAGCCTATTCCTCCCCAGGATCTCCAGCATTATCTCTCCTTAGATACCGTTGTCAGTCACCTGGAGAGCAGAAGTGCTAGGGCCAGACAGATTCAAGGTAGGTCTGAACTGGAAGGAAAATTCTGAGGTTCCCTCTTCAACACCCTGCTCTTGCAAGTGCCAGGCTTGCCATGCTGACCCAGCTGATGCAAGCACTCCAAAAAGGAGGGTCTTCAAGGATGTAGGACACTGAACCAGGGCTCTAGTCCCACCTAACAGGTCTCCTAACCTACCTCTGCACCTCTGTCCCTCCTCTCTGCAGGACATTGGAGCCACCAAGCTGCCCCATGGCTTTTTGCAAGCAGCGCTTCCCAGAACAAGGAGTTAAAGTGCATTTGAGCCTTGTGGTATTCTGTGCCCTGGGCATCAGGGAGGAACTGTCCTTCTCTGTGTGACTTCAGTGGCACCAGCCCTTCCCCCTGTCAGGGAGCATGGATACCTCCAGTCCCCATCCTTCCCCTACCACAGTCAGGCAGCTGGAGCAGCATACTGGGCACTGGGGCTTTCTGCTTGTTGCAAGTGTTCGTATTTACATTTTGGAAAGCCTCTGGGAGCCCTTGCTGGGCCCTGACTCACCCGTGGCCTGACTGTGGTATTTCAGCCTTTGGATGGCCCCTATGGGAGCAGGGGCACCAGGAACATTCCTCTGGCCTTTGCCCCTGTGCCCAACCTCGAATGGCTCCCCAGGGTACGCTGTGGGCTTACAGACACATCCAAAGCACCAGACTCTTGGCTCCCACTGCATTCAGCCCATCCCTGCTGATTTCGGCTGCGTCCTGCTCTCCCCAGAACCTGGAGCACCAGCTTCAGGGGGAGCCAGAGGTGGTGAGGTAGTCTGGAGGGTTTATCTTATAGAGAGATCATGCCCCAGGAGTGAGTGTCCCCTCCACAGAGGTGTCATAGATGAGGTGGATGAGTGCATGCCCCAGCTCACAAAGGCCAGTCCTGGTAATGCCTATTTTTCTCTGGTGTCCCTGTGCTTTGTGAGATTGCTTGGGCCTCTCTGCATATCCTCCTTCACCTGCAAGCCCTTCTGGAGGGACTGCCTCTCTGTTGTCCTCTTCAGTGTGTGGTACAGCGGGGTCTTGGTTCCTGCCGTGACTTTGGCAGTGAAAAGTAGACAATGTCCTCCTGCTCTGCAGTAGGGACTGGTTGTCCTTGGAGCTCAACAGCCAAACTGGGATTCTACTGGGGAGATCCTGAACCCTCTAAAATCTGGAAGGGAATAAAAAGGGGTCAGAAATAGTTGCTCCATGGGAGCAGGACAGAAGACACCCTCATGGGTTTGTTCCAGGGCCCCCAAGTCTGGCACATGCTGAGGACAGAAATAAAGAGCCTCCAGCCCTTTGGCTCATCTAGAACAACCTGTCTTCCAGCTTGGGAAGGTCCCTGGCTGGATGTCCAGGGCTTTGGCAGCACCTTGACCTTGAGAGGAGCAAGACACAGCACTGCCCATCGCCTCCCTCTGCTCTGCAGGAAGAGCGTTGCTGAGTGACAAGGTCGAAGCCCAGCAAGTTGTCCTGTCCAGGCCCACAGGGTCATTTTGGCCCTGCGGGAGGGGACGTCAGCGCCTGTTGTAATAGCTGCAGCCCTGCCCCAGCTATACCTCCGCAACAACTTTGTCAGCCTTTAAACTCCAACAGCTCTGAAAAGCCTTACCAGCCGCAGTCCAAATCTTGTTGGTCATTTCATTTCTGGTCCACAGAGAGGATCTGGCCAGTGCTGGCACCTGGAGTCCCAGCTTTCCTCAGGTCCAAGGCTGAGATCCAGAGCCAGACCACGTCGAGCATGTTGTGCTGGCATGAATAACACAGCCCTTTCCCACTGCCTCTGCCTCTTGGGTGCCCCTGACGAGCTGAGGCAGTAACTGAGCTTGCAGCAGCTCACACGAGATGGACCTTGTTCCCCACTTAGGCTGTACTCTAAATTTTCCCAAGTTTTTTTTTTCCTGCTTTTAAGCAAGCTGTAGCAATACAGTGTGGAGGCAGAAGGAGAAATACCACCTGGAATGTCACCTGCCACCCAGAGGTACCACATGCCAAGATGTAACGCTCAGTCGCAAACCCCCGGTGTTTGGTCCTGGAGCCTCAGCCCCATCCTTCAAAAGCAGGTCTCTGTGACTGGGGGGTGCAGCAGAGCGTGCTGGGGAGCCCGGCTGGCACAGCTGCAGCAGGTGAGCAGCTCAGGTGAGCAGAAAGTGCTGTTCAGCTTGCTGTGGAGCAGTGCTCTTCTCATCCCCCCAAACCGCAGCCTGCCGCTAGAGGCCAACACACAAACATGCGTGAGCCTTGCAGAAAAACATCCACTCACGTTAACAGGAGCGAGCTGGGTCTGGAGCTCCCAGTGCCTTTAATAAGGGCATGGTGCAGCCCACACTACTCATAGTGAATGTAGTTTCAGTGAGACCTGGCTGAAAAGTGACACTTCCACCCCAGAGGGACTTATTCAGAAATTCCAGGTTTACCGTGGAAACATCAAAGCTCTCTGGTCCAAAAGACTTGATGTCCAGACTCTCGGTTTTGCCAGGAGCTGAGCGACACGCTGGAATAAGTGAATGCTTTGAATATTGACATCTATTATCAGGTCTCAAAGAAATGAGACATGGAATTGAAACACCACAGCTGAGCTGGAATAAAAAGCAAACAGAAAAGTCAAAGCAAAGTGAGACACAGAGACCAAACCCCTCCAACTTCAGGCTGTGTTGCTCCAAAAACAATGTGAAAAATGTCATTGCAGTCAATGCCTTCCTGAGGAAATGGCTCTATTTCAGCAGAATAAGAGTTTTCAATAGGAATCTCTTCAGTGCAATTTTTTTTTAAGAGCTCTATTAATAGTGTGCTCAGCCAGAGCCCTGGATCCCCAAGGAGAATTCACTAAGCGAGAAATCGTCAGGAGCTCGCAATGCGGTTGGTGTCTGGCTGCTCAGGCTGGAGAGAGGGACGGGAAAATCATAGATAAAAGATGAAGCTGCAGCCAGGAGTAGAGTTATAGGCCTGACACTTTCTCCAGACTGACACCAAATTCCTGGCTTCTGTCAGAGCAAATCCAGCCATTTCAGGCCATGCTAAAGTCCCATTGCAGAGCTGGAGGGGAAGATTGTCAAGGAACCCGAGGAGGAATCCTCTCTCCAAGGAAGGCTTCCTATCTCCCCACCAAGCAGTGTTTTACATTTGGAGCTGTCAGAACACATTAAAAATGTTTAATTAATGACATCTTCAGAATTGCTCATGATGGAAGGGGCTTAACTCCAATTAAATCAGTTCCTGCTCCCAGACCAGAATCCTCACTCCTCTGCACTTGGTGAAAAAGTTTCTACCCACTTCAGCAGTGATAGGGATTCAGTCCTGAAACTGCAGGATCTGAACGGACTTTGCAAACAGAATAGTTTCAGGTCCTGCATCACCCAGGCCAGGAGCCCTCAGCCAGAGTCTCTGCATCAGCCCCAAAACCTGATTTTGACCTTGAGCAGTTTTTTTCAGAGGAGATACCCACGCAATGGCCTCAAGGCACCCCAGCCCTGGGTTAGCTGGAACTTTTTAAGTCTCCCACTTTGCAGGCTCCCCTTCCTGACCCCAGATATCTCTCCTACCTCTTTTATCCTGAGATAATGGGGTTATCAATTAGGAAACTCTTTTCCTGGAAGGAAAAGCAGATTCAGAGGAAGAGGGGCCATGAAAATGATCTCTCATTCTGTGCTTCAGCCATGTGTCACTTTGCCGTGGTGTGGCCACAGCCAGAGGAGTGACTTCATGGGTGCAGTTTGCAGCCGTCCAAACCTGGGCACTTCTTTCTCTGGCCCATTCACTTCCTCCAACCACAGCTGGAGGGGAGGCAGAGGGAGGAATACACCAGGTCTAATGGAAGTCCAGTGGTCCATTGTCTTTCTTCAGTGTAAGACACCCGTGTTCAGCTGCCGTCACTGTTACAGACGATACTTGGCCCTATAGAGAGAGTCGCAGCATGGTTCAACCTGTGGGACCAGACTCAGCTCCTAACACTGAACCCACTGCCATGGACAGTAATCACCCCAGTCAGGGGCATCACGGTGACCCTGAACAGGCTGAAATCAGGAGGGAGGAGCAGAGGGACCACACAGAGCTGGCCTTTGCAGCCTTCTCCCGCTGCAGATCCAATGCCCTTTTCTAAGCAGGTGCTTCTGCTGTCCCAGAACTCGATAGCTCCTAGACACCCAAGCAGTAAAAAATCCTGTTCTGATGCACATCCCACATGTTTCAGGACACCCCAAGGCCCTGGGCTGGGCTGGCACAGGCAGTACCCCTCTGCTAAGCCAGACCTTCTCCCTTCTGCATGATGGAGCTCCAGATGACATGGCTTCAAGCCCCCACTCAGTGGCCTGTTCCTCTACTTTGACATCTGCCTGCTTTACCCAAGGTTGGAAAGAGCTCTTGGAGCAAACCAGCCACCTGCTCCTGACATCAGTGCTGTGCAGCTCCTGCAAGCACAGCCCACCCACGGCCCTGACCTCGATCTGGGCAAAACTATAGCAAGCAGCGCGGCTGCAATATCACCATGTCCCACCGTCACGGGGAGATCTCTGGAGAGGTCCCCCACCTAGATCAGCACCATGCCACTGCTGCTCCATCCCCCTGCACCTCCCCCCCAGCACGGGGAGCAGCAATGGGACTGCTTGTGAGTGAAGGTCAGACCACAGGACAGACAGACCTACAGCCCTGGGCACAGTCACTCCCAGCAAACAGCTCGGTGTGAGCTCCTTGCTACCTTCTCCCCAGCTACACCCTGACTTTCCAGTTGCAGCTGGGTTTAGCAGCCAGCACAGACACACAGAGTCCTTTATCTGGGGTTATATTTCAGCGTCCCAAAGTCTGGAGCCCTTGAAGTGCCGGTTGGGTACTCCTGCCTCCCTATTTATACTCTTTTGCCCTGCCGGAGCCAGCTTTGCCTTCCCCTGCCCTGCTATCTCACAAAAACACTGTTACAAAACAAGCACAGGTCCCGCAGCTATGAACAGGTCTTTATTTGTTGAGGTTTCTCCCCCCCCCCCCCCCCCTTTCTTCCCTTTGAATGAAATTCCTGCCAACTCTAGGAGAGAGAGAGAGAGGGAAAGAGTAGAAAGTTTAACTCCTCCCATTCGAGTGTCTCACGCCCCTGCCCAGCCCTTGAAACCCAATAACCAAGATCATTCAACAATGCCTTCCCTTCCCTGGCTGCATCCTTACCACACTCCGACCTGCAGGAGGTACCCTGCCCGCTGTGGGCGAGGCGGCGGGATCGCTCCCCTCCATCCCGCTGAGCCTCGGGGTTGGAGCGAGCCGGCGGCACCTCACACAGTCCCCGTGGCTGCAGCCAAGGCGAGGATGGACAAGCTCTTCTTCTGGGGCATTCTTCTGGCCTCCTCTGTCCGCTTCCAGGCGGTGCTTGCAGAGCAAGGCACTGCACCTTCATGCCCACCCCAGTGCCACTGCGAAGAGGATGGCATCATGCTCTCGGTGGATTGCTCTGAGCTGGGGCTTTCGGAGGTCCCTGCCAACCTGAGCCCTCTCACAGCTTACCTGTAAGTACAACCCTTACCATTTCTTTTGCCACGCTTTCTCTGGACCCCTTCGTCAGCTGCAGCTGTCCTCCAGCTTGGAAGTTTGTGCCATATTTTCCTGAAATTAGTTTTCCTCTGGAAATTAGAAACAAAACAGAACAACAGCAAAAAAGGCAGCTATTACTGCAGGACCTGCCAAGCTAAGCCAGCTCCCCCTCCTCCCTGTGCCCCTCTGCGAACACTGTTTATATTGCGATGTTATGCATGCTTTGCTTCTTGATTACAGTGGATCAGAGAAGCTGATTTGCTGTGTAGATTCTGATTGTCTGAGAACATAATGGAATATTTATACTGAGCAATTAGTGCAAACTGCTCTGGGATCCTTCTGTCAAACATTTCAATAGCTGTGATAACGCTTGGCTTTTGAGGGTTTGGGTTGAGCTGGCCACCAGCAGTGTCCAAGTTGCTCCTTTAAAATCAATATTAAAGTCTTATAAGAGGTGTGAGGGCTTTGGTAGGTTGGTGGTGGGGGGGGGGGTGTTAGATTTATTTTAAAGTTCTTAATTATCTGAATGTTTCCCATCCTTTCTGGTATTAATACCCCAAAGGGTTAAACTGCCACGGAGACCAGTGGGTTCCTTTCTAGACCCAGAAATGGTCTCAGTGGTGCCATTTGACTAGTGATGTCCCTGAGGTGAGCAAGGGACTCAGGGTTTGACCAGGAGAGAAAACATCTCTCTCAAGGAGACAAGCTGACCCTGGCATGCACTGGAGAAGATGCTTGGCCTGTTTATTCGCAAAAAGTGCTGCAGCCACCAACTTCAGCTGTGCAGGAGATAGGCTGGCAATGACCTCGGCTTTCCCAGCTAGGGATGCAGCTAAGTCACTGCCAAGGGAAGCCGTGTGTACCGCAATTTTTGAGGACAACGAGTAGCCTCCAGGCAGTTCCGTGGACGTTCGCTTTGTGCTCATCGTGCCGAAAGGGGGTGTCCAGGGGTGGCACACAGAGCACATTGCTGGTTTTCTGGTCTTCCTGAGTTGTCCTGAAATGCAGTTACTCAACTGTTAAAGCTAAGAACCCTAACCCATTCAGAAAGGGCTTTGCAAAGCCAGGTTAAAGCTGCCACAGCTGGATAAGAGCTTCTCTGCTCACACTGCTTGCCGGAGGATTGCATTGCTTTGTCTTGTGCCAACCATTGGATGGCCAGAGCTGTATTGGGTCAGCTGAGAAAGAAATATGATAGGAAAGGACAATTTTTACTGGAGAGCATGAAAGATGAGAGAAATGTGTAATGCAAGCTGTATTTCCCTGCAAAAAGGAACCACAGAGCACTTGTCACATGAGGTGTGTCCTGTACAGAGCTATCCCTTCTGCACACACTCTGGGGCTAAGTTTGGAACCAACTGCCTATGAGTGAGAAGTCACTCCAGCTCGTGGGCATGTCTAGATGGAGGTGGTTATAAACATGTGGGCTGTGAATGTGTGAGGCTGCAGAGCTTTGCAGCACTGGTGCTCCTGCGAGGACAAGCGGCAGCCCTGTCAGGTACACACGCCACCTTTGCAGCCATTGCAAGACAGGGCACCCGTGGCTCCAGCTCTGCAGAGAACATGCTGCCTGTCATCTCTGCAGAGCTGTCCCTTGGGCAGGGAGATGCAGAGAGCTCCTCTGCATGAACCAAGGGACATCTCGATGCGAAACGGTTCTCATTGCCGCATTTACCCTGACCACGGTGGTCGAAGCAGGGACACAGAGCCTTGGGCTGCGGATCCCTTGGGCATGATCCCCAGCAGGCGGGTGCTTAAAGGTGCTCTTGGCTTGGTGTGGCAGGTGACTCTGCGGCTGCTTCTGGCAGAGCTCTGGGTTTCGCTGGGACCCGGTCTTCGGGACATCCCCGCAGCAGTCGCTGCTTTGGGAGCGTGTCCCGTCCTTCAGCCGCGGCTCCGCTCTCTCCCGTGGGCTGCTCCACCCGCCGGCTCCCCTCGCACGGTGGCGCCAACGACAGCCGTTTGCCGGGGATGAACTGGCGATGCCATCACCCCGGCCCATCGCCGTGCAGGAAAAGCCGGGCTGGAGGGACCCCTCGGGTGCAAAATGCATGGGGTCGAGCCAGGGGGGTGTCGGAGGGTCCAGAGTTTTCCTCCTCCCCCTAGGGCTGGAGCTGTTTGACGCAAAACAGCACGTTTGCTGCCTAACTGTTACACACTGCCAGTGAGTTAACAAATACGATGTAACAGAGGTGGGAAAGCAGGATGAAATGGGAATTATTGGAAGAGGACTGGAGAGCTGGGTTTTCTCCCTGTTTCTGTCACTACCATCTTGGGCTACCTTCAGCAAGTCACGCAAGGTTGGTTTCTCTGTTATAAAGTGTGCAGTCAAGGCTGGTTTTTCAGAGAAAATCAGCATAAATTTTGTAAAAAGTCTGGATATTCTAGAGAGATCTAAGCTCTTCATATAAATTCAGGCTTTAAATCCACATTCAGATATGTAAAGAAATGCCTAGATTTTTTTGGAGAGCTGCAAGTGCTGAGAAGCAAGCCCTGTCATGGCAACGAGGAGCATGGAGCTGAAGTGCAGCTGCTCCCAAAACTTTCCAGCTCCTTTGCTCCGTGCCCTGTCTTCTAAGCAAATTTCTGGTACTCCTTTCTGTGAACAGCAAGACTCCCTCAGGTGCACAATAAAGGAACCTTGTAATAACCTGATTAGACACTGCCTCACCGCTAACGAGCTCACATTCATGCCCCATCCTGACAACAGTGTGCCTCCACTCTCTCCAAGAACCCTGTCCTTGCTCACTCTCACACCCCCTGAACTGGAACCTGATCCCACCTATCCAAAACCAAGCTTTTCCAATGGAGGCATCATTGGTGAGCTTGCAGCTGTGGTCAGGGAGATGGGCGAGAAGCAAGTCACCTCTTCCCAGGGGTGCCTCTCCAGTAGGCACTTAGACATGCTGGTGTCTTGTTGGCAGCCCTGGAGACTGCCGAGGCAGCCAGCACAGCTGGGGGTTGTCCCTGTTAGGTGACAGGCCCCTGCTGTCTGCATTGTTCCTGCAGGCAGCCTGAACACGATCAGGGCTCATACTGGCACAAACAGCCCATTTCTCTGGAGCAGCACAGACCACTGTGCCTGGATCATCACATGAGGGCTGACGAAGAGCTTCTTAGTGTGTGACGTGTTTGGGATGTGAACTGTGTCTTAGCCTGGCCTTAGAGTCCAGCCATGAAACACTAAAAGTCAGCACATCCTCTCTGATTCAGCTACATCTAGAGACCCTAGGGTCTGTATCAACTCAAAAGAATTGAGCTATTCAGAGAGCAGGTGTAACCTTTAGCTGATATGCCAGTAAGTCCTGACAGCACTGTGTCAAATATCATGTGTCTGTCTTCCACAGCCAGCACCGTAGGTAGGAGAGTTACTTTTGGGACCGGCAAAAGAGATGGGCTGGAGCTGATGGGGGGTCTCTGGAGAGGACAGCAGCAAGCTGAGAGTGCAGAAGGAGACTGGAGCTGGCAAAATGGGCAGGGAGGATGACAGGGAAATGGGAAGAGCTGCCTGGTAGTCAGAGTATTAGCTTAGCTTCGATCCCTAGCACCACTGCGAACGCTGCATGTGACCTGATTGAGCAATCCCACCTCAGATTCCCCAGGGTGTGGAACTGCCGTGTCACATGGACTGGGGGAGTTCAGTCCCTGGCTGTCCCCATGCCTTTCACCCGCTGCCTGAGCGCTGGGAACGGGTCTGTGGTTGGGTCCAGGTGCTCAGCACTGCCCCAGGATGGCATCCTGACCCTCCTTTGTCTCCATGGCATCTGGCTACCCCTGGCAAGGGGGACTGGTGGCAGTGCTGGGGGCTGAAGGGATACTCTCCATTCATTGAAGCTGCTCCTGTTTCACCAAAAACAAAATGACACCATGTTGCTGGTGCATGTCAAGTCCCTCCTAGGGACATGCTGTCCTGTCCAACCACAGCCGGCAGGAAATAGGGGGATCAAAGAAAGGGAGTGCCCATACTCAGCAGAAGACACCCTCAGTAGCACCCATGGATGGAAAGGTGACAGCAGTAGCATTATGATCATGCATTCAGGCCAGCTGGCCAGACAGCACACACACACCTTGGCCACCGTGCACACGTATAGGTTGGAAATTACACATCTTGCAGTGCCTTATCCCCAGCCTGGACTAAGAGGACACAGAGGGGAACTGGAAGGATTGCCCGGAATCATAAAATATCTTACAAAGGAAGACACCTCTGGAGGTCTCTGATCCACACTCCTGCTCAAAACAGGTCCAGCTTGTGAGGTTGGTCAGGGCCTTGTCCAGTAGGGTTTTGAGTATCTCTAAGATTCCCTCAACGTCTTCCCATTTTTCTTAATATCTAATTGCAATTTCCCATGTTCCAGCTCGTGCCCATTACCCCTCATCCTTACCCTGCACAACACCAAGAAGAGTTTGGCTCCGTCTTCTCTACGCCCTCCCAGTCAGTAGTAAAGACAGCAATAACATTCCTCCATTTCTCCTTCTCTTGTGAAGACTCATCAAACCTACTTGTATGAGCAGTGCATGGGACAGGGTGGAGCAGGGATTATTGCGATGTGGGAGAGGGGAGCATGCAAGGTAATGGAGATACTGCAATGGAAGTGATAAAGATGAAGGACACAAACCTGTAGGGTACCAGTCATCAGTAGCACCATGGCTCAAAGCTCAGTTGGAGGAGCCATTCCCCCCTTCCCCAGGGTCCCAGGTCCCCACAGCACCATGGAGGGGTCAGGCTCTACCCCTGCTCTGTGCCTCATCCCCAGAAACATTGGTGGCCACCGTGTCCTTGTCCCCAGCCCCATGCACACCTTGCAGTGAAGCCAGGCAGCCACTGCACAGCTCACTGCATGCGATGCTGTTGCTCTGTCCTGGAAAGCCAGGAAAGACCTGGGGCACAAGTCAGGTGATGAGGTTGTTGGGCTGTTGCTATCACAGCAGGATTTGGGGGAAGAAAGAGCAGCAGAGAATCTGGCTGCTCCTGGATATCACCAGGCATCTCAGGAGACTGCCCAGACAGAAAGCTTCTCATTCCCCATGCTGTTTCCACTGAGGTGAATGTGATCAGGAGCTCTCAGGGCTGTTCTCACCTTGTAGAGACATTTTGAGCCATTGCCTGGAATTTTGCATCCCACTGGGAGCCTGGGGCGCCCACGTCACCCACGCTGTCTTCTGAGCTGCCCTCTGGGATCAGGTGCCACATGGACCTTTGACAGGGCTCTGCAGGAGGCAGGGATGCTCTGACATGGAGCCGGGCAGACACTTCCCTGGTCACACAAGGCTGCATCCAGTGCAGGGAAAGAATGAATGGAAGATGCCTCTTTCTTGATATTTGCATTTTCTAAGCTTCCACAAAACTCTGGGTAGGTGAGGCAGCAGGGCTTGAAGGCTGATACAGAGCCACAGCTGAACGCTGGAGCAAGACAAGCAGTGATGCTGAAGGCAGTTCCCCTCAGCCAGAAACTCCCTAACTGTCTGCCCTGGAGTCTGTCCCTCTGTAGCCCCCACCTTGGGAAAAAAGGTGACAGACCCCACCACAGCCCCTCTAAGATGGGAAGCACTCCAAGAAGTGCCATAGGAGCCAGAGCACCAGTAGAGGGGCAGGACTGGTGGCTGACCCATAGGAGCCTGGGCAGGCATTGCAGCTGTGGGGAGGGGTGTTGAGGTTGAAAAGATGTCTGGGCTCACAGGGTCTGACAAGGAGATGGGATCTCCTGCAGGGATGGCAGAGACCTCTGTGGGCCTTTGGGTATTAGGTGACAGTCACACAACCCAGGGAGACAGAGGGAGCAGCCAAAAATCCCAATGCAAGGTATAAATTAAGTCCTTCCTGGGGGGCATCCCTGCTCTCCTGCCCCAGGTGATTTTGCAAAGAGCAGTGAGTCACCATCCCCTGGCTGATGCTTGCCCAGTGCCAGGGCCCATCTGCAGCTGCTTCCTCATGCCATGGTAACCACAAGAGCCCCAACATTGCACCAGGACCCATCCAAACACACCACAAAGGTGCAGACTCACCCCAGAATGTTCCCAGATGCTTCCATGGTAGAGCACAGGATTTCGAAAGGCACCTCCAGGTCCTGGTGGCCAGACTGATGGACTAAAGGCTGGCTTTCTGCTTGATCTTCTTCCCTGCTGGAAGGCTAATGGGAAATGCCACTCCTGCCCCATACGGCCAGAAGTCCATTGCCCTTGGAAATGCCCAGCATGCCTGGGAGAACGGCAGCCATAGCAGGATCAAGGGGAAATGTTTATGGGCTTGGGGTCCTACTTGTGGGACATAAGGCTGGTGAGAAGCATTAGAACAGCTGGTCTCTGGCACAGACTCTGCAGTGTGTTCATGGGTTTATGTTCACCATTTAACAGTTTTGAGGCACTTCTTTTTTTTTTCCTTACCCCTAAAATATCAAGGATAACGAGTTTCCCACCTTCAGGGATTTGGTTTCCTCCAAAGGGGCCCTGCAAAGACCATCTGCAGAGCCTGCTGATACTGTGCAGGCATGCCAGAAGGACACAGGCATGTTCTGCATCCTTACTGCATCCTAGCCAGCAGGATTTTAAGGGGCTTTAAGGTCAGGCTGCCTGGGTTCAACTCCAATTACCCAGCACCCCGATTACCACCTCAGGGTCTCCTGTGGCTTACAGTGGCTTTTTGCTGACATGTTGCAATGAAGATCCCATGGGGGAGCGTCTTCCGGTATTAATGAACACCAGCACCTCAGGATACCCAAGTAGGCTGAGCCAAACTAAGGTCTGCCTGAGTCCCAGGTATCAGGGAGAGTTGCTGGTAACAAGTCTGACACTGACTCTAACTAGTGTTTCCCTTCTGGAGAAGGCAGGTGAAAGCTAACTAGAAGCAGTGCAATTCCTGCCTCTGTGCTCCCCAGCCCGTAATGAGGAGAAAATCACATCGAGCAGATCTGGGATCAGGCACAGCTTGGGAGCGGCATGTGAGAGAAACTGAAAAGCAACCTGAAGAAGCCACAACCACTGAGCATGTGCTTCCAAATAGCCTTTTGTATCCCCTGGGCATCGTGTAACTCTCATCCCAGCCAACAGCTGAAATTTCCCGGTCCCTTGGCCCACGACGGTGTTCAGAGTGCTGTTGGTTTAGCAGTCAGAGAGCAGAGGACCTTCATCCGTGCATTAGTGTCATGAGCCTGATGCTGCAGATGCTGCAGATGCTGCGTGGTGGTGTGCCTGAGCTTGAGCCTCAGGACAGAGCAGCGGAAACACCCTGAACCTCCCAGCGAGCAGACAAAGTCATGGTGAGGGAGCAGTGTCCAGGAGGGGATTGGCAGTGCTCAGAGTAAAGCCAGAATTGCAGGACCATTAATAGTGAGATCAGTCCTAGAGCTGCCTGAAGTACATTTGGTGGGATGATTTTCCAAGCAATACTTCATTTCATTGAAAAGGAAAAGCTTAATGAAAATGGATCGATGTTCATGGGACTGTGCATGGGAGAAACCTAGTAACAAGTTGAATCAAGAGAGATTATTTCAATGTTTTCACTTCATGATGGCTTTTTAAAAAAAGTTGCCATTTACATATTTCACCTGCTGTTGTTACGTTTACCTGTGGGCTATTCAATATTCAAGTTGCAGGACTCCAAAATTATCAAAGTGAAGCATCTTGGTGTTTCTAAAACACAATATATTGGGTTTTTTTTTGTTGTTCTATACTAAATATTGACATGTTGGCTCTTTGTTCTGGGTTCAAGAGAAAGGAAATGTTGAAGTCTCTGAATTTCCAATTAGGTGAAACTTTCACGTTCATGACAGCTTTTCCTACCTCCTCCTGCCTCATCATCTCCCAACCCCCTTCTCTGCCATAAGCTCTGCTCTCTTTTACCTGTTGACATCTTGAGCTAGAAACGTGTTGGGCCCAGCAGTATTTTGCTCTACTTGGCTGCTGCTATCCCAATAGGAGTGCTGTTGGGATTCATGGGACGCTGTGCTCTCTGGAGAGCGGCTGGTCCACAAATAAGGGTTGCAACCCCCAACAACCGCTACAACAGGCGGTGCTGCGGGTGACAAGGTGGAGGGCTTTGGCTTTAGTGCCACATGTCATGGCTGAGACCTTCCCAAGGTTTCAGTTTAAAAAGAAAGAGGCATCCTTTGTAGGGTTGTTCAGAAGTGGCAGCAGGGTGTCTGGGGCACTGGATGTGAGCAGATGTCCACTTCTGGGTGGGGCACTGCCTGAGTAGGGCTGCAGGAGGTGAGATACAGGGTCTGCCCCATCTCAAAGCCAACAACTAGTGCCCAAGTCTCTCTGCAGGAGAGGGAGCAGCCAGACCTTCACTGCACTTGCTTCACAGCTGGCAGCGAGTGCTATGTTCCCTGGCAAGAAGGGAGCAGGTGTACGGACGAGGAGCACGGCGGGGAAGGCAGCACAGCGGAGCGGTTAAAGCAAATGTGCACGGAGCTGGGGCTGTGCTGCCGGGTGGATAGCCGCGTGTGACTGCCAGCAAGCCCCCTCCCTCCTTCCTCACTCTGCAAACTGCAACCAGGGCAGCTTGGTTGGGACTGGAGGAGACCAGTCCCTCCCACTCTCGCTTTGAGGGATGCCCCACTCCTGGCCACATCCATCGGAGTGAGCGCGGCCGGGCAGCAGCAGGCACGCCGTGTCCGCATGCTCCCTTCCAGCTGGCACCGCTGGGGAGGGAGCCTGGGTGAGAGTAAGCTGCTGCTCACCCACCACATGCTCTAGACTTCAGAGTCCACTTCATGGACCTCAGCCGCAGCAGGCTGGTCCACGCTCACATCTGATCCCACTTGGCCTCTCCACCATGTCTGAGAGCACCGGCCGCGGCACAGCCAGGCTTTCTGCAACGTCGTCGTGCACTTCCACTGCAAACGCCTTCCTCCATCCTCCCCCCTCTCCTCCCTGCCCGCCCCCCAGGCTAAGTAATATGCCACAGCCTCCCCTCTCTCCCTCCCTTCCTTGAAGAATAAGCTCATAAATCTGCCTAGGGCAATGAAAACACTGAGCTCATGGCCCTTAGATCTGTGTGGGAGGAGCTCTAGCTGGCGATTAAAGGAGTTTAGGGTTTTCTTTGAAAAGCTCTTTGATTCTGGCAGAGGCTCCGATGCCAAAAGGCAGCAATGGAGCTGCAAATGCCTCTCCCCCTCTGCACCTGCCTGGGTCAGGGAGCAGCAGGAGGGTGGAGGAGGGAAAGGGAAGTGTGGCGCTTCCCAGCTCACTGCAAGGGAGGCTGAGGGACCCCATCACCCCCTCTCAGGAGGGGAGCACCCTTTGCCAACAGCAGCGCAGTGGGTGCTGCTGCCTTCGAGCCCAGACACTTCAGCTGAGGTGCCAAAATGCCTCCACCGCTGTAGAACAAGCTGCTCTCCCAGGTGCTTCTTTGGAGGCGCTGGGCTGGGTCTCAGCGAGCCAGCCGCCCGTGGGACAGGCAGACGCTCCTCCTCTTAGCTGCTCAGAAGGCTCTGACATGGGCCAGGCTCCTTGGGAACCCTGGAACAGGAACATGAGCCACCTTCATGTGCCACAGGGAAACAGCTCTGGGTGGGGAAAGGGGCGCCAAGGGCAGCCCAATGCTGAGCTCCCTGCAGGCAGCACAGGGTCTTGCCTGGGTGGCAGAGAGGCAGGAGAGGCTGTGGGGAGCCAGAGAAGAGCTGGGGCCAGGACAGGGATTACCACAGCAGTGCTCTGAAAAGCAGTGGGAAGGGATAGGGGAGGACTGTCAGGGCTGAGAGGAGCCTGAGGTCTTGGAGAAGGACTTGAGTTTGGTAGGAGGTGAAGAGAGACCAGAAGCAGCCTTCACGAAGAGCAGCACCAAGCACAAGCATCTAGTGTTGCAGACAAGTCAAAACAGAGCCAGGCTGCAGTCTGAGTGGAGGCAGGAGCTGTGCCAGTGTTTGGGAGCAAGGGGAGGACACAGTGAGGCTCAGGTGGTGCCTCCAGTCTTGCAGAGATGCATAAGGGGTCCAGGAAGGGGTAATGCAAAACCTTTCCCTGATCCACCAGCACAGGCTTTGCTGACTGATGAAGGAAGGCAGGTCTCCAGTCTCCTCCCCTCCATGGGATGACAGAGGAGTCTTCCAAGGTATCAGCAGCTCTCTGTCTCTGTTTGCCTTTGCCTTCTGTGCAGTCCTTCCTGTAGCTGTTTAAACCTCTTTGAAGGATTTGGAAACGAAAAGCAGCCCCCATGGGAGTGGAGCAGTTAGACACACCAGTAAGGGTACGACCTGCTCAAGGGACGTGCTCTCTCTTCTTGTGAGCAGCCACTACAAAGAGTCCCCAGGGAGATAAGATAGTTCCCAGCACTGAACATCCCTGTGGGGCACCAGTTAGGAACATTCCCCTTCGTTCAAAGGGAAGTTGAAGCCCAAGCACCACGTGTCATCCTGTCAGGGCTGCGTGTGCTGCGGTGGGAACCACAGAGGTGGAAGGGGAGGGGAAATGTGGTCTCTGCAAAGTAAGGGGTGGGAAAGCAGGGGGATGCGCATGTGTTGAAAGGTCTTGTAATGTGACACTGAGTCCTGCAGACCACCAACCCCTGGGACATTCCTCCTGCCCAGTGCCACCTCCCAGTGCCAGAGGTGTCTGGTCCATAGAGCAACCAGTTGAGCCAAGGCCACAGCAGCTGCTGGCAGTGTGACAATGTGGCCAAGCACCATGGATCTCCAGGACCTGCAGGATCTGAAGGCACAAGTCACCTTCCTGAGGTTACCTGTTGTAACGATGACTCTGGGTGTAATTGCATCTTGCAGCTTCTAGAGAATTCCCAATTCTGTGCATTTCTTAACCTTAGTAAGGTAAATTTTCTTCTTTGCATGCATGAAACCAGCAGGAAAGGCATTTGCACTTTTAGACAGAAATTCGCCTTCTGTCTTTCCCAGCGAACACAAGAAGAAGTTCGGGTTGCAGGGAACAATCTCTGCAATTTTGCTTTATGCCTGTTTACGCAGCTGCTCACCTGGCAATGTCCCTACCAGCTTCCCAGTACCTGGGAGATGAGAAAGAAAATATCTGTGTGAGCATTTCACTGACTTCCCAGGCTGGGCTCTGAATCAGTCTGGCCATGGACATGAAAAGTGCTTCTGCTGCTGCTCAGTCAGAATCTGCCAAGGAATGAGGTGCTGTGGTGGGCTGACCCTGGCTGGATGCCAGGTGCCCACTAATGCCACTTCATCACTCACCTCCTCATCTGGACAGGAGAGAGAAAAATATAACAAAAGGCTTATAGGTCAAGATAAGGACAGGGAGAGATCACTTACTAATTACCGTCATGGGTAAAACAACTCAACTTGGGGAAATTAGTTTACTTTATTACCAGTCAAATCAGAGTAGGATAATGAGAAATAAAAACTAAATCTTAAAGCACCTTCCCTCCACCCCTCCCTTCTTCCCAGGCTTAACTTTACTCCTGAATTCTCTGACTCCTCCTCCCCTTGAGCAGTGCAGGACAGGGAATGGGGGCTGCGGTCAGTTCATCACATGGTGTCTCTGCTGCTCCTTCCTCCTCAGGGGAGGACTCCTCACACCGTTCCCCTGCTCCAGCTTGGGGTCCCTCCCACAGGAGACAGTCCTCCACGAACTTCTCCAATGTGAGCCCTTCCCACAGTCTGCAGTTCTCCACAAATTTCTCCAGAGTGGATCCCTTTCACAGGGTGCAGTCCCTCAGGAACAGACTGCTCGGATGTGGGTCCCCCATGGGGTCACAAGTCTTGTCAGCAAACCTTCTCCAGGGTGGGTGCTTCTCTCCATGGGGCCACAGGTCCTGGCAGGAGCCTGCTCCAGCATGGGTGACCCACGGGGTCACAGCCTCCTTTGGGCATCCACTTGCTCCAGTGCGGGGTCCTCCATAGGCTGCAGTTGGGTATCTGCTCTGCCATTAACCTCCATGGGCTGCAGGGGACAGCCTGCCTCACCATGGTCCTCACCACAGGCTGCAAGGAAACCTCTACTCTGGAGCCTGGAGCACCTCCTCCCCCTCCTTCTTCACTGACCTTGGTGTCTGCAGAATGTTTCTCTCACACATTCTTACACCTCTCTCTGGCGGCAATTGCTGTTGCACAGTAACTTTTTCTCCTTCTTAAATATGTTACCACAGAAGTGCTACCACCATCGTTAATTGGCTCAGCCTTGGCTAGCAGTGGGTCCGTCTTGCAGCCGGCTGGCATTGGCTCTAATGGACATAAGAGAAGCTTCTAGCAGCTTCTCACAGAAACCACCCCTGTAGCCCCTCCCCCCCCAGCTACCAAAACCTTGCCAGACAAAATCAATACATGTGCAGAGTCACATAGCTGCACTGTAAGTCTTTCTTCTCCCTGTACATAGTGGCATGGGACTTGTCAGATACTGTCCCAAAGCTCTGTCTCAAGACTGGGAGGTCACCTGCCTGAGCAGCCTGTGCCCCAGGTACCAAAGAGACATACCTTTAGGGTCAGGTGTGCTGCATTTGCAGAACCAAGGCTATCACGACCAAGACAGGACCTTGATTATAGTTGTAGGTAAGACTTTTGTTGTTGCACTGATTTCCTGTGGCAATGAGTTCCACAGATTAATGAGGTGCCTATTGCACAGAGCAGTTTTACGTGTACTCTGGTAACACATGCTGGGCTTTACTGAGCACAGGGCAGCCTTGCTGTACATGCTGTCTTTGGCTTCTCTTCAGCTCAGGGCCAAAATGCCAAGTTCTTGTGCTGCGGGTTGTGTTTGCAGCTGCAGTCCTGCCCAGGGAAGTGCCTGTTGGTTAAGGTATTGTTGTGCTTTCATGTGGTGTAAGGCAGCACAAGATTTATTAGTGACAAAAGCATGAATGCTGGAAGCCTTGATTTATTGGAGAAGGGGGAGAGGAAACGTGTTGCAGCCCATGCTGGTTAGTGTGGTGTGTCTGAGATGAGTTAGCACATGCTGCGAAAACGGCCCTGCTCCTCCATGAGGTGCTCTGGCTCATCTGGTGATACCATGAGGTAGACCCACTCCTTTTCCAGGGGATGACTTTCCACTGACCACCTTGCAGATGCTTTGAGGTGAGGGCTTCTAGATGGAGGGACACAAAGACTCAGAATTTTGGGAACAGACACCTGCCCTGTGAGCTTTGGCTCCCTTGTATGGTGGAGGTGGGAGATACAGAGGACTGGAGTGCAGCGTGAGAAACCCAGACTGTTTCCTAGCTCTGTCCCAGCTTTATGGTTTACCCCAAACAAGTGCTCTCCTTTTCCTGTGCCTCATTCGCCCTGTCTTTAAAGCATTACTAATAAACCCTTCTCTAATGCACTTTGAGATCAACTGATTAAAACAGTGCTATAGAAGAGTTAGAGACTCTCAGTATTTTTCAGCCACATGTCTGGACCTCTCAAGCTAAAATACCTTTTAAAAGTTTATTAAAAAATTCTTGAGCTTTACATTTGTTCAGCCACAACATGAAGAAAAGCAATACTACACTCTCAGATTCGTAGCCTGCCTTTCATGTCCACTGACCTCATCACTCCTTTCTTACGGATGCAGCCACAAGTCAGTGCAGCTACTGAAATGCTCCTCTGGAGCCACATCCAGCAGCTGTTTAAAAGCTCCTGGGCAGCACTGGCCAACTCCGTAGAGGAAGTGAACCCAGCTGGTAAACTGCAGCTTGGCCAGAGCTTCTGTAAACCCCTATTCTTTAGTCTAATCTGTTTTCTACAGGAAGCTACCTTGCTTTTAGCATACTTCTTCCTGAACGTAGCAGGGTAAATAACAGCTATTTCAGCTCTTTGGCTAAACCAAAAAAGGAGGGGAAAGATTGGCTTGGGTTAAACAACTAAGGGTTTTTTTCAGGTTTCCCATGCAATTAAAACTAAGCCAAACCAAAACATAACATGTTTGCTCTGGGTATCCCTAAAACATTTTGCTTTGACCCAAAAAAGAAAACTTTGCTTCATTTCTGAGTCACTTGAAAATCTTTAAACCTTTCTTAAAAAAAGATCTTACAATGAAATATTCCACCATCTGCCCCTCTTCTTTTTTCACTGGAGCATAATTTTTCTGTGAATTTACTTTTGACCGAAATGCTGTGGGCTCTGCCTGACCTGGAAAGTCACTCAGCTGAGCTCATGCCGTCACTTGTTTTTCCTTTCCACACTGTTTCCATCTTTTCAGCTCCCACCATACAGACACACGGGTCTCATGGGAGCATCATCCTCATCCCAGGGCTGCGCTGACTTTCCAGGGAGACTGAAGAGTGGCCAGGAGAGGGGAGGAAAGAATCCATGAAGGCTCCTTTCGGCTTCAGAGAGTTCATCTGGCTCTTCTGACTATCTCTGGCTACTGCTGAGGCACCTTAGAAACACCTTTGAAACGTCTCCAGCATGTTGGGCACTGTGACTGGGCTGGAGGGGAAATCCACATTCTCTTTGAAGTCTGGATACTTGAACAGTTTTAGAATTATAGGGCTGTAATATACAGGAATGTGTGGGGCTGTAATTGTGACTTAGATCCTTGGATGAAAGGTGCTATGTACATACAAAAGGTATTATTATTATTATTGCTATTATTATTACTATTATTATTACTATTATTATTATTATAGGGCTGCAATATGTGGATTGGAGATGAAAGTAGCACTAAAAGATCCTGAAATACAAGATGTGTCTTAAGGAAATTTCATCTTGGAGTTAGGTTTTGTCTACAAGGGGGAAGCAGAGCCGGCTGGCTGCCCTGCACTGACAGCCTTGGGGCTTTTATGGAAGAAGTCCTGTATGAATCCCACATCCAAGTTGCTCTGACTCTCAGAAGGGTGTCTACAGGAGGAGCTGTTCCAGAGCAGTTTTTGGAGAAAAAAATGACATCAAACATTTTCACCATTCTTTCTGAGACACTCCGATTGCTGCCAGGCAGACTGCAGCTGTCACGAAATAAGTCCCTGGCCCTTGAGCTATCCGGTGTGAGAAGTACAGGAACTGGTGACTCTTAGCGGGGCTCAGAAGCTGGGGTGGAAACTGAAGCAAACTCCCAGTGTCACTGAGCAGCAGGGAGAGCCTGTGTGTGCCCTGATCCTCCAGCACTCCAGCAGAGACAGGGCCAGACCCAGCATCCTGAGCTCGCCATCCTCTTTCCAGCCATCAATCACATCTCTCCCTGAGCAGCATGGGAGCAGAGCACAAAGGAAGACAGGGACCAGCTTTGATCCTTCTTAGGGTCTATGGCTCTGCACAGCCTTTGCCATCAGCCCCAAGTTATTTCTCCTGCTCTGTTCTGCACTCACATCTTGTTAACAAGGGAGGACTTAAGTGAAGCCAGGCACTGAAGTAGCACTCCCCGCGACAACACCAGTGGTGATTTTCTCCTGTGTCACAGGCTCTGCAAAGCATCAGGTTTCACCCTGGTGTGCAGCTCCAGCCATCTCTCCTGGGGAAGGTGGGGGGAGGATTTAATCCACTCTGATTTCCATCAGCTTTGAAAGCCCAAGCAAAATCAGCTTGAGTTTTCCTACTGACTTCAAAGATTTTGGGAAAAGGCCTTGGCTCTCCTGCTTCAGGGGCTATCACCCATCGAGTGCAGAGGCAGGTCTGCACTCAGCTCGTCTTGCTGAAGAGCTGAACCAGAGACACGGGAGGCAGGTGGAAGAGGGAAGGACTGTTTTGCTAGAGCTGGACCCCTCCTGAAGGAGGCTTTCTCCTTTCCTGGGTAGCAAAGCTGGCTCTGGCTGGCATAGGCTAGATCTGACGTGGCACTGGGATCTAGCTAATGAGCTCCAGTGGGAACCAAACCTACCCTTTTGGTCCTGATCCCTGGAGCAAGCCAGGGAGCAGATTGAATTGACTGCACTGATGCACCCAAACATTCCTTTCAAACATCCAGGCCTCCATTCTCCTGCAGTGTTGCATGAACCAGTAGGCAGCTTCATGCTTTAGCCTAGAAGAGCTTTCATTTCAGCTGTGGCTATGAGATGGGATGGTGAATACTTCTGTCTGCAAGGCTGGTGCACACACAGGCTCTTCCACAGTCTCCTTGAAGCCTCTCTCTTGCTGTTCCTGTGGCAGCTCCTCAGTGCCCAGCACAGTGTGCATCAGGGGAATTTCTCCCAGACAGACTCTTCTCATAAAGGTGTGGAACAACTGCCAGAGATGACTGTGCAGGATATGGCTGCATGCTGGTAGCCCTTTGGGGTGCCACCAGCTACAGCACTTTTGGAAAGGAGCTTCCTTCTCACCCAATGATGTTTCTGGCAGGCACAAAAAAAGGGAATTCAAAACCCCTGCAAGGAAGGGTTTGTAAAGCCTTCATGTTATACCTATGCCTGGTGGTCTTGGAAGGAGCAGAGGAGGCTCTGGAGTGCCATCCAGAGCCACTTTGACTCCAGAATCAGCTCGAGAGCCTTAGAAAAAAGTCTTTCTCAAGAGATGTTCAGAAGTTTATGTTAGGTGCTGCATTCACATCAAGCCAGACATCACCTGCAGAGCACACACTGCTTGGAGAGCAGAACCTTGACACTGGGACTTGAGCACAGCCATCTAGCTAAGAATTCTTAAGCAAAACTCTCCAGTAAGCAAAGAGGCAGATTTTCAACAGCCCTGAACTACCGGAAGTGCCCCTGGAGCTAGGGATCATCCCAGACATCTGAATATCCAGACATAAAAACATTTCCCCTGATAAGATGTGTGCCAAAAATCTTTGAAAGGGCTGTAAACCAGACATGTGTCTAGTGAGCAGCTTGAGCCAGTTGCTCTGCCCCGGTTTGGCAAACAGGAGGAGCCCTGGGGACCACTCTGGGTCCTGGGCAGGTCTCCGCTTGGCTCTGTGGATGCTGGGCCCTGGGACTCAGGTTTCCCCATACCGTAGGCTGTTGTTCTCCTTCATCCAGTCCTCTTCCTGTCAGTTTGCCCTGTGGACAGAGGTTTCTGACCAAGACAGCCCACGCACGCTGGCTTCCTGGGAATTTTTGTATTCTTCTGGTCAGATATTGCCCCTGCCTTGTTAGTCCACGTGCCTTGTGAAATCAGGCGTGCAGAAGCAGGAGCAGGGCATCTACCTGAACCACAGGGGCGACGGAGCACAGGCTGGCTCACATTGGGGGTGATGAGTCAGGTCCATCCACAGCAGTTTGTCCGTTGCTAAACTCCCACGAGTGAGGTCTGGCTCCTCATCAGGACACTTCAGCTCCCCAACCCTGCCCCACTCTTTCCCAACTGCACTGGCAAGTGGAGCTTTTCGCTCCGCAGAGTTGGGAGTGACAGTGACTCACCATCGCTCCAGTGTGAACCATGCAGCCAGGCGCTCCAGCAGCAATGTGTGCTGGAGACAGGAAGACTCTCGTTACCCACTTGACAGCAGAAGAAAGGCTTCTCTTGGTGTGCAGGGACCACCCACTGGAGAATGAGACAAGGCGAAAGCCGTCACGCTCTAACATCTTGTGGATTCCTTGTGACACCATAGAGTCTGCTGCAGTTAATGGAAACCTGCTAGTTAGTTACTCAGGGTAGCAGAGCTCGCTCTGAGATGAGCCAACTCTTGGCATCTCTGAAATGCAGCATGTCACATGCCAGGCCATTGCTGGGCTTGGCTGGAGAGCACCTCAGCCCAAATCCCTGCAGGCATCTTGTTGCCCTTAGAAGGCAGCGAGTGTGATGAGGAATGCAGCTGGTATTCATCTCTTACCTTGGGCTGTGAGTTTCAGCCAAGAGGCCAAGCTGCTACAAACAGCATGCAGAAGCTCTCCTCCTCTGCTGTCGTAAGTGCTCAGAGACACTTGGTCTATAAAAATCAGGCACTGTCTTGAGAGGCAGGGCTTGGATGCCTACTAGCCACAGACACCCAGGCTTTTCTTGTTTACAGTAGGGAGGATACTGGCAGGATCGGTAGTTCCCCGGGGGAGGGTTCAGCAATGAATGGATTGTATCGCTCACTCCAGCGCTGGTACCACAAGGGAAGTCTACCTACATGGGCTGCGTCAGTAGAAGGAAAGACCATCAGGATCCTGTCTGCCATGTGTCCCCATAACCAAGATGGATCCTTTGCTTGGTTCCTCAGTTTCTGTTGGATGAGATTTCATGGCTGCTGTCTTCGAAATTTCCTCCTGAAGAGGCCAGAAGTCCAAAAGGCATTTTCAAAAGCTTTCAGCCATAATGTTTCGTTTTGGGAAGTCTTTGGTCTGAACACAGATAATTTTCAGCCAAAAATGTCTGAAAACCACCAGCAATTTTCAGTTCCAATAAAAATGCAATTCTCTGTTTGACAGTGTCAAGAACTGTTGTTTTTTTGCTCCTTGCTCATTACAGTTTCCTGCAAGAGGAAACAAATGTCTCCCTGGAGTGAACCCCTGGGATCCAACAGTTTATCCATCTCTCTCATCCAACACAGTGCCTTCTCCAGGGACCATTTCTGTTGCCTCCAAAGAGATACAGAATGTTGCCTCTGGCTGAGGGATCTGGGTTGTGTGTGGATGGGAACATTATTTATTGAGATCGCTGGCTGGTGGCTTGTGTAAGACTCATCTCAAAGAGGAAGGATAAAATGCAACTCAGAACAGTGCTCACTAATAAAGCCATGGCAGGGAGAGAAATTTCTGGGTAAGAAATTAGGTGGGAAACTCAAGTGTTTGGGGCAGTAAAAGAGCCCACATCTGTCTGTGGGACTGTAGGAGCAGGAAATATGGGCTGATGAAGCAGATGGGGAGCAGAGTCTCTCCCTCTGACTATTCCCTGGGCTTGCACTTTGCAGGCAGCCCAGGACTAGGGACTTAGCAGCAATCTGATAAGGTTGTCCCAAAACAAAGGCAGACCAGGCTGATTGAATGGCTGCTCAAGAGTCGTTGTGCTACAGCTCAAGAAAAAGAAGAGGCAGCATGGTCTGGGACTTCTCAGAAGAGGCCATCAGAGAACAGCATAAGGCAGTTCTCTGGCTGCAGCGTTGCCATGTGGAGAAAAGTGCAAGAGACTGGGTGAGTTGCAGTAAATATAAGGACTGTGCATTGCCCCAGAGAGTTTCACTGTGTGACAGCTTATGGAGGTTGATCCTGGCCAGCAGCTCAGTACCCACCCAGCTGCTTGCTCACACTCCTCAGTGGGGTGGGGGAGAGAATCAGAAGAGCAAAAGTGAGAAACCTCATGGGTCAAGATAAAGACAGTTCAATAGGTAAAGCAAAGCTGAGCATGCAAGCAAAGCAAAACAAGGAAATCACTCCCTACTTCCCATCGGCAAGGAGGTATTGAGCCATTCCCAGGAAAGCAGGGCTTCGTCACGTGTAATGGTTATTTGGGAAGACAAATGCCATAAATACGAATATCCCCCCTTCCTCCTCCTTTCCCTGTAGCTTTTGTTGCTGAGCATGATGTCATATGGTATGGGTTATCCTTCTGATCCATTCAGATCAGCTGTCGCAGCTATGTTCTCTCCCAACTTTTTGCCTGCCCCAAGCCTACTCCTAGTGGGGGCAGAGTGGGAAAAAGATGCTGCACAAGCACTCTTCAGCAACAGCCAGAACACTGAAGTGTTATCGGCATAGTCACAGATCCAAAACACAGCACCCTACAGGCTGCTGTGAAGAAAATTAACCCCAGCCCAGCCAGAACCAGTTCCCACCTCCATCAATCTGCCAGACTCTCAGCATCCACCCGCTTGTACTTCTCTCTGGCAGGTTTTTGCAGGCTGATATGGAGGTCAAGGCTCTGTTCCTAGATCCTGTTATCACTGCATGAATTTATGGCCACAGCCAGATTAAAATCATCCTTTATTTAATCCCATTGTTGGTCTTGATATTCTAGATCGTAGCATAGATCATTATTGCTCTTGTGGGCAGAATTCTGCTAAATCTTGATAAATCAATACAATTCTAATAAATCAATCCAATTTATTCACTTTATATCCAGTTACTTCTGTAATGTTGTTCATCTGTTATGTGGCCTCATCCCTGACCATGTTACTCACATTTTGGAGGTAGGAAGGCAATATTTATATCATGTAGCTCCAGTCCGACAGTCTTTCCCACAATCCCAAACATAAGTCTTCTAGGGCAGGGCCCATCCGTACCATGATTTTTCTAAAGGTCCAGGTAATAATTAATGGCTAGTTATCACATTCTTCTGCCTGGCAGATGTGAGGGAATGTCTGGGAAGTTTTGTGTCTGAGGTCAGACTTGGTGACATCAGGTTTCAAAGGTGCCTTGGGCTGTCCTAACTGCCATTGTTCTCTGCTACAGCTTGAACTCTCACCAGATCCACCAGGTTCATGATTAGACCTAGAAGGGCTTTTTGTTATCCTATGACTTCAAGTTATCTTGTCAGGGTGGTGATCTGCCCTAGCTGCAGGACTGCGATTCCTCTTATTACATGAGGGAGTCCTATGGCTGTACTGGAGGAGCTTTGCCACCCCATTACCCATTATTTCTCTCACAATCCTGCTTGTTTCAAAGCTGACCATTCCTTCTTGGCTAGCTCAGGTCTTGGATAAGCCACAGACCTCTAGGGCTGGGACCACTTTTCTCTGTAGCCTGAAACAGGGCTCCAGGTTGCTTTGCTGTGAGATTAAGACCTTCAGGAGAGAGAGCACTAGCAGATAAGTTGCTATACACCCAAGCCACATGTCATCAAGTAGACCTGAGAGAAGACCTGTCTGTGCCTGGAGTAGCACTGGCGTTCCTGTGTTAGGCACCGGAGGTGCCCCAAAGCTCAAGCAGGTTCAGACTGAAAATTTTCAGAGCAGATGAGGTCAGTCTTGTCATAGCTGGGCCCGATTAAGGATCAGACCATGACAGCCATACTTGGCAGGCCACCTTGAGAGCCACAGGCTGTTTGTCAGAAGCCCTTACCCAGAGGAGAAGGTCCTTACTGTAGAACTGTTAGAGATGCCAGGCACATTCACTGCTCGCTCAGGGAACAGAGACAGATTTCAGCAACCTCCTGAAATGCAGATCCCAAGCGGCTGGCAAAGGAGCCTCCATGGAGGTTAGAGCTGAGTGATGGCCACGGGAGTCTTTACCCAGTAAGGCAACTGTGGCCAAGGTAGCAGGAGCTCAAGCGGAGAGAAGGCACAGGGAAGAGCAGAGTGCCCTCCCTCCTCATCTCAGCCAGCTGGGTAGTACCTGCAGTGGTGGAGGTGCTGTGTGCCTGGCATTTAACCTCCCCTTGGCCAGGTGCTACCTGGGACTTTCCCCCTGTTCGCATACAGCAGATGTGAACAGAGCTCTGTTTGCCCTGCGGACTTCGGAGTGATGGGGCTGGAGAAGGTGTAGCCCTCATCAACCTAGAGCCTGCCATGGTCCCAGGTCCCCTTCGCTGGCCTTCTCCATGCCAGGAAAAGTGTTGCACTGTGCATAAGGAATTCCTTAATTGGCATCCACCATGTTTCCTGAGAAAGGGCTGTTTCCTGCAGATGGATCCTGGCAGCACTGGGCTCTCAGATATTGCCATCTTGGGATATTGCCGGCTTTTAGTTGTTGCTCATGCTTGTGCAACTTGTCTGGACAGGACAGACGATGCTTTGGTGCATGAGCAGAGGGAGTGCCACTGAGTCACCCTCAGGGCATCTGATTTCCAGACATGGCCCACGCACTTCACTGGCTTTCTCCCAGGAGACCCGGCCACAGGTCTGGGGTCATCCCTTCGTCGATCCGTATCTAAAAAGGGAGGGAGCGGGGCTGGCACTCAGGGTTCCACTGGACTAGCATCCACTGCCAGCAGGTAAAGTTTCCCACATCCTGCAGCTGTCAGGGATCTATGAACAAAAGTGGCTGGTGGGGGTTCATCTCTCCTTCATGTGGAGCAACATCTGGAGCTGTGAGGAGGAAAGAGTGAACAGCAGGAGCAGTAGGGAGGGTCCTTGGCAGCACTAGCCCAGCTCAGAGCCCCTCCAGGTCCCCTCTTGCTGGCTGCACTTGGTGGCAGTGTCCCTCAAGCACTGGGCAGATGATGGCCAGGACTCTGGACGCCCAGACCAGATGCATGTGGCATTATGCATATGACGACACATTACCACAGCCCCAGCAAGGAAGTCCCAGTGCCTTCTCCAGGCCAGGTTACGGATTAGGCACAGGCTACCTCACACTGGCGTCTTGTCTCCCATCCCTGTTCTGCCCCCCTTGCTGTCCCACACAGCTTGCCCTCTAGCAGGACCAGAGTGGGAGCCCCATCTGCTGCTCCAGCCACCAGCACTGAGAAGAGCTCAGTAAAATCAGCACTGAGCACTCAGGCATTGGTCCAGGATATGGCAGCCAGAGGTGGAAGGTTTGCACAAGCTCTGCTTATGATTTCCCAATCTGGGAGAGCATTAGGGAATGTTGAGCCAGCCCATAGAGCTTGGCCATTGCCAGTGTAAACCCCCACAGTTTGAAAACTCCTTGTAACTAATGAACCTTCCCATTAAGTGTCACAATGGAACAATTCATTATTACTGATGTGTGCAGGCTCTGCGTTCCTCTGGCTCTGCTGCCTCCTACAAGAATGTGGAGACTGATCTAGATAGATAAACCCATCTCATCTGCATTGTCTTTGGTGATTTACTGATTCCAGGTACTGTTCTCCAACTCTTTGGCATTTACCTGCTTCTTAATCCTCCACATCCACCAGTTTCCAGCTACTGCAGCCAAGTGGATTTGCACTGGATTACATCTGTCCAAAAAAAAGGGAACTGGAAACACTCTACTTGAGGGTCACTTCACTGTTCACACCACAGCAACCAGCAGGCACGTCAAAACACAAGCTGTCAAACTTCCACCAAGTGTAAGCAATCAAACTGATTCCTGCTGTCGAAAGCTTCTGCTTCCCCCAAAAAATTCTCAGTGACTTAATGATGGCTGTGAGTTTCCTCAGCATAAATCAGCTGTCTCTCTCACACCCATGTGGGAGTAAATTCCCAGAGTGGCACCGTCGTGAATCTCGTGGGCTGGAGGTGAGTGCTGTCGTGGTGTCAGCACTTGCAGACAGAGATGGACAGACATGGGTGAGCTGCTGGATGCCACAGCCCTGTGGGTCTGGAGCAGGGTTTACCACAGGGAAGGCAGAACAACGACCTGCGGCCATAGCAGAGAGCTGTGTCCCAGGAATAGCTTTCTTTCCTCTACCCAAAGGGCACCATGCCCAGGACAGAGCAAGGTCACCTATTAACAGTGTGCATCCACTGGAAAGGGAATTCTGCTCTCATGGCATTCTGCACCATCTGCACAGAGCTGGGACTTGCCTGGCTGGCTTGCTCCCTGGTAAGGGAGGTGCAAGCCCTGGAAACCATGGATGTAGTGGGCTAGCCCAGCACGGATGCAAAAGACCTGTCAACCACAGGGACCACAGTACTTTGGCGGCCTCAAGATTGGGTGTATCTGCTTTAGCACTGTGTCCCCATCTCATTCCCCATTTTGTCTCGTCCAGATTTATACTGAAGACAACAGAATAAGTCACTGCTGTGATTTCCTTAGTGGACTGTGATTGTGTCAGGGCTATTCCCCAGATATGATTTTATCCGTGGGACTTATCTCTTTTGCTTATGTTACATTCGTTCTGACTATAGGGCATGGCTCCCCGGCTAATACATGTGATCGGGGCAGAAGATGACCGCTTCATGATTTTATCAAGTCTGGTTATGTGCAGGAGCTCATGGCTCCTGCAAAGGTGGCCTGGTGGCTGTCCTCTGAAAGGCATGGCTGAGCACCAGCTTTGCTAGAAGGGACTGCTCATGTAGGCAGCTGGAAGTTCACCTTCCTCATTTCCAACTGTTTTAAATGTCTGTGGTCTGTTCATCTTTACAAGAAGCTGGAAATGGAAAAAAACCTACAATGAACCTATCTGACACTCTCAGTCTGTGCTGCGCGTCTCCACTGTCAGGCTCACTAGGGTTCCAGCCTCTCCACTGAAGCAACCACTGAAACCAGAACAAAAGGGAAACATTTTTTTTTTTCCAGAAAGAAATAAGGTCTGTGGGTTAGGAAAAGGCTGGATTACTGCTCAAGCATGAAGCGTTAAGGGATGCATAGGCAGAGTTTTGAGGAGCTGTTGGCAGCTGAGCATAGGAAGCTTTTGGGATGGTTATACAGGCATCTCACAATTTGTCACGTGGGCATAACGTTATTGGCAAAGGATTCCCCAGGACACGGAGCCTCCATAGAGATACCATAACTATCTACCATGGCGTGGCCTAGATTTCTTAGTGTCTGCTGAATGGAGGAATTTCATGAGATTTTCAGTGGCTCTCCAGCAGTTCTCCAATGTGGATAACTCCCAAACCAAAGAAATGCTCTCTATGGGTTTCCCCTGAATCCAGTATTTCTTGGATTTGACACTCTGGAGTGTCACCAAACTAGATTAGAGGGAGGGGAGTGCTTATTCACATGTCACTTCATGGGGATTCACAAAACAGTGGAAGAACTCAAAGCAGCAAAGACGCAATTTGTTGGGTTGATCTGAGCAGAAATTGTGAAAGGCTCCCCACAAAAGCAACAGTTAAATTTTTAGATGGGAGTGAAGTTTGTAGGTGTTTTGTCTAGACTGCCTCTCCTTTTGATGGAGTTGGAGACTCCCAACAATGAAAATCTGCCTGGGCTTTAAAGACTTCCTTTGATTTTTCCAGAAGGGACTGTACGCCTAGTGCACAGTCTGGCCCAGCTGAGAAATCTCGTCCCTTGTAATTTAGTGCAACTGAGAGTGAAATCATTGATAGACCTCAACTTGTCAGTCCAGACAGCTGTACAGATAAATGAATGGAGGGATGCTGTGGAAATTGTGCAAGCAGGATAAAATATAACTGGTCATCCAGACAGTACAAGTTTAACCATCATCCCAGAGTTTATTTATTTTCTTTATTTACCCATTACCTTAAAGTGAATATGCAACAATGAATAGCTCTTTTGTTCCCAGTATGATTAGAAGTTCTTTCCAAAACATGAATGAAATCTGAGGCTTTCAGTCAGAAATCACAGTAGGCAGAGAGTCTACAAGTTAAGAAAAGCTGAGGTGCTTCCTTAATAGTAGGAGGGTAGGTGCAGGGTAGAAGGTGTCTTGACTTAATTAGGCTTATTAATAAGGAAAAAAAAAAAAGCTGTTCTCATTCTCTAGAAGTAGGAAATGTAAGCTTACATCAAAAACATAAGCTAAAGAAAGGCACTGTGCAATTAAAGATGCAGAGGCATCAGTAGTTCTACAGCCTTGATATATTTGCAGGATTCAGCATATATAACACACCCCCCAACGTCCCCAGGCACGGTGGGCCAGTCAAAACGAACACGGCGAGTAGCTTATAAACCCTGAACAACCTACTTTATCAGAAATGTGGCTTGCTCAGACCTTGAACCAAACAGCCCCTTATGGGCTTGCATCTGTCTCCTGGCCAGCATAAGCAATCTCATATTTTCATGTTGCATGGGTGCCTTGCTTTGGTTGAGACACAAGTAGGCAAAATCATCTTTAGGGTGACTGAGGGACCTAAATGTATTGCACAACTCCAGGTGGTTTTAAAACTGATATCCAGAACTGCAGACCAGAGCTAATTAGCTTGTGCTTTTAATACAAAGCCTGCTTTCCCCATCTTCCCAACAGGCCAAAACTCAAGGTGGTGAAATGAAAGAGGACAACCAGGAAATAAAGTGAGTTATGATGCTTTAGCCTCTTCAGTGTTCCTATCCCGGCTGGGCAGGAGTGGCTCTGCTGCAGGTAGCTCATCAATAGCAGCTAATTCTCTTGAATTCAACTAACATCAGTTGCTAAAAATAGCTTGTGCAGGGAGGAAGCTGTGGTTGAAAGGTCTTTAACGGAGCTACCACTTCTCCTCCAGCACAATGAGAATCATCTGCTTTAACAATGAACTGATGGGAAGGGTCTGTCTGTATTACGAACGGGACAATTATAAAAACCTTTTTAAAACTATAGTGTATTTCCTCAGCAATCAGGGTGTGCTTTATCTCCACATAAAGTGCATACCTAAAATAGGCTGTATGAATCACATGGTAACAGGACTTGTTTCTCTTCATGGGACTATAAAGACAATCCAAAGTCTAGCTCAGACGTAGACATGTGCATTGTCAGCATCTAAATTGAGGTGGTGAGATTCAAACATCCCCCTCTTTAATAAGTACAGGAATGGTAAGATCATTTGGCGAAGCCTTTAATTAATTGGTGATAAAAGATAATGAATCTAAGAAAGCTAAGAAATCTAAGAAACCTAGTAACCATCTTTGGTGTGGCCATGTCTGTGATTTCTCAGAGTTCATTTCCATTGCCTCTGGGGAGGTGGAGGTGAAGCGGCCCAGGAATTCAATGGAAGACATTTCAGAATTTCACCTCTCTAATTTGGCATATGAGTTTGTGACAACTCAAATATTCTGGGATGAATTTTACAAGCTGTTCAGGTTCATTCATGCCCTGTGAAAAAAATAATGCTGTTGTCCAACAGTATTATTGTAAAGGAATCTAGTAAATCTCTAAAAAACATAATTAAAAATTTTGCAAGGTAACTGCAGCATTATATAGGCCAAAGGGCATGACAAGATACTCAAGGTGTCTGTCTCTGGTCCAAAAGATCATTTTTGTTTTATCTTCTGAGGATTCTCTTGCTAAACTTCAGACGTTTCTGAGTTGCAGTTTTGTAAAGACGTTCTCTGCAATCTAATTTTCAAGATCAAGAGTAATGTATGTCTTTTCTCACAACTGTCTTACCTGATTCCCAAAACCTTGATGTATGGTGGAAATAAGCAATCCTACCTGCACACAAAAAGAATGTGAGGACTCCTATGGGGAAGCTGAGGGATGCACAAACCTTCTGGGTTGTTTTTAGAGGTGTGCTCCAAGTGCTTCCATGCTGGCCCTGACAATGGATAAAGGAACCCAAATCTGGGTCCCAGGGCCAGTGTGGTCATCTGCCCAAAGGGAGGGCGGAGGCCAGCAGCATTGTGCCTCTGTAGCCAAGTACTGTGTTGGCTTAACACATACTTGTTTTCTAACTCACTCAAGGCGGGTATAACACCAATGACCTTTCCTCCTGAGATCATGACTGGGATATCACTACTTCTGATGACAAAAAATCAGAGATGGACAATGTTATCTCCTCATTCCAAAGGGCTAAAGATTGTGCAAGGGGAGGCAGTCTCTCATCCCCCCCCCCCCCATAACTGGGAAATGGGGTAAGCCAAACAAAATGTAAGAGTTAGTTACTTTTGCAATGTAACAGCAGCCACTAATGATAATATAAACTATTTCCAACTCACGAGAAGGAGGCAATCGGACAGGCCAAAAGGTGGCAGAGATAGGAAAAGGTACTCAAACGCAGGGCCATCAACATAACATTAAATAATTTTCTTTGTTGTTCCCTGAGAAGAGGCTGTGGGTGCTTCCTTCAAAACCATTTTTAATGTGGATCATTCTGAGAACAAACGGATAAAAAACGTAACAAAATTTGTCAGAACCAGGTGATACTCGCTAAAGCTTCTAAAGGCGTCCAGATCTGAGATTACTGACCTACTCTCCATCCTGCTTAGCCCATTGTTTAAATCAGTTCTGCTGCCTCGGTTTCCAGAAAGTCTCCAAGATGAGCCCCCATCAAAGTCTTTTAAAGAAATTCGGTTGATATGGACTAATGACTGGTGAAGGGAAATAAAATGAAATAAGGCTCAGTGGGCATTTTCAGAGCAGAAGGCAGGGTGAACAGAGGACCGGGAGGATATCACGGGACCCTATGCCTCTGCCAGATGACAGAGCTTTGCCAGGAGAACATAACAAGCAAAATTCTGTTTTGAGAAACCCAGGGACAAACTACTGCCTGTGTGCACACGCCAGTGGGCTGCATGGATGTCATGACCATATGAGAAAGGGTTCGTGGAGGCAGTGAAGCCAGATTCATGAAGGTGTCAGCTGGGTCCTCAGGGCGATCAAAAAAGCAATTGTTTGTTAGGCAGTGTTTAGGAATGGCAGGGAAGCTGCACCAGATCTAGTCTCTAAAACTATGTGGTAGGTCCACTGAAATCAAAAGGGATGACCAGAGGTTCAGGACTACCTTCTCTCCAAACCACAATGAAATACATAGTCTCACAGGTTCAGGATTCAGAGCTTCGAAACGAGGCAGCAAAAGAAAGAGAAAGCAGATCTGTAATATCCATGAACCTATTCTTTGCACCAGCCTTGAATCCCTGCTTCTCTTGGTTACTCCAGCAGGTCCTGCTTTACTGCCTCAGCCAGTTTCACACGCCTTTGACTTGGGAGCTTAGGAAAATGTTCATTTTGTGAGGCTTTTCCTCCTGCCTCTGCTTAGAGCAGTTCCCACGCTGTGAAGAACTTTTGTGGAAAAAATCAGCTTTAGAAAGGGTTTTCAAGCCTATTGTGGGTGCAATGTGCTCTCACTGTGTGGGAACTGTTAGTGAAATGATTATAAAACCATGGTGATTGGTCTCATCATGAAAATAACACGGAGTATATATAGAGAGAGAGTATAGAACTTATACTACCACTTCCCTGACTCCTCATGTCTTGCCAAAATAACAACAACTTCACAAGAACCATATCTCCTGCTTCCTTCTTCCCATTCCATCCTGGGCCAGAGACACTCAGGTCCTTCTGAAGGATCTCTGAAGGTCAGTTTTTAAGTGCTCAGTATATTTGGTGCTGGTGTGCTCAAAAACTGAGCCATTGTGTTGACAGGTACTGCTGGTGCTGCTTTCTTATGAAATCCAGACTGTACTGAGGTGCCTACAAGGAAGATAAATTCTTCTGAAAATCTGACTGAAAAACAAGCAGCTCCTGGTGTGGTTTTCCCTGGCGAGTGCCGCACCTTGACTTTGGCACAGGAACTACTCAATGGGAGAGGGAAGTTTCTGGTTTAGGGGTTTTCTTAACGGAAAAAAGCATTTTGTTCTCAAATTGAATATTTCCTTCAGAACGTAGTGATGTTTGCCAGAATGTCTCAAGTTTCCACTGGGAAAGTTGAATCATGAAGAATTGACTGGCATCCTCCAATGCTCAGTCAAAGCACTTGGCTGGGTCAAACAAAACCATATTTGACTTCACAGTGACACTGAACTGTATAATGGGAGGCACCTGCTTGGACCTGTAGCTCAGATAATCCTGCTAACAATTTTCCTAATTGGACTCCCAGGGTGACTGTGATATGATAAAGACATTAATGCTGGAAATTTGTTTTCCATGTGGAAAACAGATATTTAAGGAAAGCAAATTTTGTATCTCAGGCTTTGCTTTTGTTCTGAAAAATATATTGGGAATATTTCAGGCAGCCTTGATCAGATTAGCTGGCCTTTCACCGGGTCCTTTCTGATTCCTGGCTGGTGGTCTTTGTAGGTGGAGATGGACAAACTGTAGGAAACAAGAAAAAAATCCTAGGAGAAAATACTCCAACTGCTCTCACAAGTTGAAAAACAGGAGCATTTGTTCTCAGTTGAAGACAATGTTCTGTCTGAACTGATTTCAAGCAATTCAATCTATTTAATTGTGTCAGTTTGGATTAAGAATAATGTATTCCAAGGGACTTTGTGAAAACAGAACATTCTAATATTTTCAGAGTTTTGTAGCCTTTACCTCCACGAATAATTAGAAATCCTGACGCTCATTTGCCAAGTCTTGCATTGTCATTCCATGAGTGTATTTGGCAAAGTAAATGTTAGGCAAAAACCTTTTCACCATCTCTGCAATAAGTTCTTTGCTTTGTTCCATTTTCTGCTGGCTGAGCACCCCAGCACAGCAAAGAGCAAGCAGAGCAGGAGGCAATGACTGCCTAGCACAGCCAGCGGGCCGAACTCTTCTCTTGTGAACATTGCTGTGAACTTGCGGTAGGACAGAGACAGTCTGGGTAACTTGACAGAAATTTGCCATGTCTTAAGAAATCTGTTCAGATCTTAACACAGAGTAAGTCCTCGGCAGCAAACTAAGGTTGACATTTTTATTTTGCTCCTCCTTAGACGTTTTTTGTCTATATCAAAAGCTGGCTGTGCAACCCAGCATTAGTGACAGTTGCCTCTGATGACAAGTGGTAGATACCCACAGGTGATCTGGTCAGTGGGACAGTGCTTTTGCAGGGCACTGCATGGGTGGGCATGGGCAGAGCTGGAAGCTCAACAGCAAACGTAGGAAAAGCTGCGGCATTTTTGTCTAATGAGTGTAAGTAGAAAAACAAAATCTTGGTTTTGTGTGAGGGAATGCAGTCTGTAAGCTGCCCAGCAGATGCTCCTCTCCAACCATGGAGAAAAGAGCAGCCAGCTGTGCAGATGGGGGGAGCCTGGACATGGGAACAAGTTTGGAGAGGGTGATAAGGAGATGTGACACCCATCAGCTGGCATCAGAGCAGAAAGCAGAAGCAAGCACGGGCTAAGCTGCGGTGCCAGCTGCAGGCACGCGAGGCTATCCTGCAAGCAGTGGCAGGAAAGGGAGCTGCTTTGTGCCGCTGCCTGATGGATCTTCTCTCTTCAGAGCAGCCGCAGGGAGCATCGCTCCATGTATAACAGATCTATGTTTGGTGCTTTCTTCTCCCCTGCTGTCAAGAGGATTTACAGCTTGTGGTAGGGAAGGCAGCAATGTTAATAGTGCAGAGCGGGAGCAGAGTCGTTTGAAGACACAAACTGAACAGAAGGATGGTCTGGTGTGGCTGAGACCTGCACGCTGCAGCCAAGCCCTTAGAGCCTTCCTTCAGCCCCAGCTGGGACACCAGCCTAAAACCCTGCAGCTCCAGGGGCTGCTGCTTTCAGAGAAAAGACAGTTTCTGCTGAAACCATTGCACTGGCTGCCTTGCCCAAGGGCCAGATAACTTGTGGTCAGAGTCAAGAGGCTTCCCAGCTGATGTACATGTGCTGGGGGTGATTGAGCAGCATACAGGGACGTGCTCTCACCGTAGCATTTTGCTATTTGGTTGATTTTGTGATTTAGCTCCCAAGTCTTTGCAAGTGGTAAAGCTCAATTTTCCTTGTTTTCCAGGGCTGTCAAGGGCCTAGTGAAGGGAAGGGACCATTTGAGTGTCCCACAGAGAGACAGTGGCACAGCTGGAATCAGGGCGGCCAACCACTTCCAAACCTCCCTCCCCAGTGCCAGGTCTCCCCAGCTCATTTGCTTGTGCAGTACAGGTAGACTCACGTATCCTGGTAGATGTAGGCACACCCTCCACGTGGCAGGACATGGTCACTGGGCTCCACACGCAGTATTTCTAAGATCTGCCTGTGGCAGCAGGGAAGCCAGTGGTACCTCTCTTAAGGCTCTTCATTTAACAGGGAAAAAGCAAATTCTGAGTGCAAATTCTGAGCACCAACCACAGGGACTCTTTGCATTTATGTTGGTCCCAAGGACCTCCCTGGCTTTGAGAAATATTGCAGGCTGGTGAGGAGGGAAGGGGGAGATGTCTCAGATATCAAAGAGTAGCTGAGTGGTCTTTGTTTGGTCTGGGGGTACCAGAGCAACAGCCTTAGGTATTGACTTCCCACCTCCCATCCTCACCAGGCATTAGGAAGTGGCAGTGATTGTCTCTGTTGGGCCAGATATCGATGTCCCAGGTCACTTTTCGAATGACCGGCAAGGAACTGGGCAGGTGTTGATTATGGGAGCACAGAAGGCAGCAAGCACGTGACTGGCAGCGATGTCAAAACTTTACACTTCTTAGAGCTTGTAGCAAACACCAGCTCCTGGAATCACACAAAGTGAGGGTCTTTCCTTCGAAGAAGACATTTCCCAGGCTTCTAAAGGTTTAAAATTCATAAGGCAAATAAAAGAAACCAAATATTCTTCGTTGTTAACCCTTTTGCCCAAGCAAGTTGACAATATCCAGAGTCACAAAGTGCTGGTTTTGTTAGGATGTAAATTATAGGAGTTGGGTGTATTCTTGATATAATCTCATTTATTTACCAAGAACACACGCTGGAGCCTGTTTCCCTGTGCACTGCAGAACAAACACCGCCAGTATTGCTCAGAAATCCCGCACCTGCCCCTCCATGCCCAGAAAGCCCTGTCACCAAGGAGCTTCTCCCAGACCAAGCTCCATCACTTGCAGCCTGACTCCAGGACCTGATACTGCAAATCCAGCACCCACACAGCTTTCAGTCTGAGGTTCCTTCATGGGAGTGCAGCTATCAGGATGATGCTCTTTACATCTGGTTGTTAAAATCGGGCTGACTTTTGGAGACTGGATGGGTATTCTTGGAATGTACATTGGAGCCATCACTGGAAGGGAACTGCAGTGCACTCAGGTGGTTGCCTTGACAATCTGATGTCTCCTTAAGATAAATTAATATTTGCATCTTTCTGCAAGCATATGGGGCATTTGAAGGCTGGAGATGGCCATCTCTGGCGTTGAAAGCAAGACTGGAATTGCTTGCACTATTGTGACAGGAATGCATTGATGCAGGTGGATATAACAAGGAGGTAGGAAGGTGCTATCGGATGGAGCAAGGAAACACAGAACACTGCCAGGCCTCCAAGTATTATTGGGATATTAAGGCAGTAGAGCTATTCCAAATTTTTTCAGAAGTTGAATAGGTAGATCTGCACCAGAAATCTCAATACGGGAGTTTCAGTGTGATCCAGGGCTCATCATGCCTAGTGCCTTGTGGCTGTCCTTTGCATTTCCAAATGCACACCTTAGGAATGGTGCCCGAGCACCATGACCCCTGGCAGCTGTAAGCAAAGGTGGTCACTGTCTGCAGCAGGACAATGTATAAAGACATTACCCTGTGATCACTCACAGCCCCCGAGCTGTGATCACAGCATGTCACACTGCGATTCCTCCCATGCACCTTCTGTGCAGTGGGCTCTGTTCCCCGTGCTCTTGCTGGAGTTACGAGTTACCTGTAGCAGCCCAGTACCTGTGTCCAGAATGTTCCTCTTTCATTCTGCCATGCATTGCTGCTGCTATTTTGAGATATATAGACCTGCTAAATAATGGGATTAACCTTGTAAAAGATCTTTGCAACAATATTCGTACATGGCTGAGGACTGCACCTCACACCAGCCTGTGCAGTAGTTTGTGCCCTTTGCCTGATCTGCTCTAGGACAGCTGTGAGGCATGTCCCATAATGGCAGACCTCAGTTTCCAATAGCAGGGTTTGCGTCTGCAAGCAGGGACCAGAGCAGGTACAAGGCTGCAGTTCCCCAACAGAGACAAGTTTTCAGAAATTTCTGCTGACAGCTGACAGTCCATGTCTCTGCTGTCCTCTGGGCACGACACTAGCTTCTGTGTGAGAAGTTCAGTCACTGCTCAGGGGTCACGATGCTTGGATTGCCTAATTCTGCTGCCAGATCCCCATCTCCAGCTCAGGCTGCACTTCTCATTTTGAGCACTGAGAATTGTAGAGATGTTCCTGCTGCAATGAGCAGGGCCAGATGGGGATTACCCACCTCTGCACCCCTCTTCTGCTGAGGCACTGACAAATGGACAGGTTGTGGGCACGATCCCAGCCCCACTTCACAAAAAACATCCGTCAAAAGCAGGTTGACCCAGCCCTGCTAACTGCCAGAAGCAGTGTGGGAACCACTCAGAAGATCCTGGACGGTGGCTGACCTTTGGTTTGTGGCAATGAGGAGCAGCTCAACATAATGAATGGGCACAGCTGGGCACGAAGAGGACATCTGCAAGGACCTGTGGTGTCTGCTAACAAGAGCGAGGTCTCCCTTACTCTGTCAGCCATCATTCATCATTCCTCACAATAGTCTGGGTTAGCACATCACTTTGTGGCCATGATGGTGGTTTCAGATTCCCCCCACAATGTTCAACAGATCAGTGGGTCATGGGAGTTGTGCCAGCTCTAAGGCATAGTGTAGGAAAAGACTTTGTCTCTCTCTGTGCCTCAGCCTGTTGGGGCAATGAACGGCTACTGATCCCATAGCTGAGTCCAAAATACAGGGGACAAATGGCACAACCACTGACTTCCTCCAGAAACAGTTTGTACAATGAAACAGCACAAGATAAAAGCAAGATCAAACTGGAGCTGGACAGGAGTGTTGGACAAGTGTGGGCTATGGGGGGGATGCTGCTTGCCTCACTGTCATCCAGAGATGCCTCCTTTCATCCTACAAGCACAGCAAGAACCTGGAGCAAGGCAGGCCATGGCTCTGAGATGGTTTATGCAGGATCAGGCGGCCAGCAACCATTCCAACCATGATAAGGTGTCTGCCCATACCACAAAGACTGTGGCCACATCCTGAGTGGGAAGGCAGTCAAAACCCAAAGTATTTCCCTAGATTACCCACACAAATGCCTCAATCTCTATGTCCAAGGTCAGCTCCACTCCAAGAGAGCAGAGGAGTCATCTGAGGCTGAGCGTGCAACCAGAGCCTTTCTATGTCTCCACATAGCAGCATCCAGCTCCTCTCTGCTGCCCCTTTCTCTGCTACCCTGCTGGGCTTCAGGTGAAAACCCCTCTAGCCCAGGCTATACAAAAAGTGCCTGCTAATATCACTTGGTAAGTTACTCACCTGTCCCAGAGGAAACATTAAAAAAAGTGTCACGATATTGCCATGGGGCTGCGAAGGATGAGAGGTGCCCATTGCAGCCAACAGGCTGCCAAAAGCCTAAAGCAGAGAGGAGACTGCAGCAAAGCTGGGAGACGAATCGGGGAAACATACTGTGCTGTCCTGGCATCAGTGGATTGCTTTGCAACTGCCTCATAGTCCTTCGTTCTGCCTCCCTCTCTTGCACACAGAGAGGCTCTTCAGGGCATGCTGCAGTGGATGTGCCCCATCACATTACTTGTCCAGAGCTTCGCAGCAGCTGCTTTCCTCCTCCCCTGCGCTCAGCCCTCAGATCACTTGATCCACACCTGGTGGTCATCAGAGCAGATCTGGTGGAGTAGCAGTGGCAGGAAGAGGTGGTGGTCAGACATCAGCCAGAGGAGATGCCGTCCAGCACCAGGACTGCCAACAGGCCTGATGTCTGCTTCTCACCTGGTTATCCTCAGTCTTCTCATGATTTGCACAACTCTGGGCTCTCTCTCTTGTCTCATCAGAGCTTGCACTTTACGTTAAGGAAATCCTTCTTTTCCATTAAGTCTTCTTTCTCCCACTTTCAGTAATTTTGTCTAGCAAGACTGTGATTGGGAGCCTGGCCATAGCGTGGCTTGAGAGAGTGAGGACTGCAGATGGATGGACTAAAACTGAAGCCGTTCAGCTTCATCAGTTCACAGGTGCAGCTCCTGGTTCTTCCAGACTACTGGAAAAGCCTCAGAAAGCAGACATTACTGCAGCTGCTTCTCATTTCTTGCACATGATATTGCACAGGATACAACAGGCAAAGAGTGTCCTGTCAATGGACCGGATTCATATTTGATCTCCCAGGACCTTGGTCTTCCCAGGAAGAGCAGTGCCTTGGGCTGTCTAAAGCAAGGGTGAGGCTGCTTGTATCTGGCTTCAGCAAGTCAGATGAGGGCATCAAGCAGCAAGGCTGGAGACAGGGCCTCTTTTGACATCCACTGACCCCTAATCAAGCCATGGAACATGCAGGTTTCATGCCCTTCTCAGGACCATGAGGACTGAAGGCAATAATGTAGAGACATTGTTCTCCAACAGCCTGGATCTTCATAGCACAGGATATTTTCTTTCTGATGAAGAGCAGTCCCTGGCAGTGCAGATGGGCAGCAGAAGGAACAAGGAGGTGCTCACCGTGCTGATTTACTAGCACTCAGGGGCTGTTTTCCACTCTGCTCCCAGAAGACTAGGCAGCTTGACATTATGGGGAAGAAAGTTTTAGGGTGCATGGACAGGATTTGGACAATGCTGTAGGCAGCCACCCCCTTCCAGGCCAGCAGCACACCCCACTCCAAAAACCTCCACACAGAGGGAGCCCCAGTCCTCCCCAGCACAACCCTGACCAGCATCCAGCCTGAATGACCCCTGCACCAGGCAGGCAAGGCTGGACACCTCTGCAAACCAGACACCCACATTCTGGAGCAACCTCTTGGAGATCTCCTCCCCACCCACCTCTCCTTGGCCCTTTCCCTGTTTTATTCTTCCATCATTTCATACATCGGATGTCACTCAAGCCCATTGATTGTTCTCCCTTTTGTCCTGGGGCAGACAGACGGCTCCCCAGACAATAGATAGGTTTCACCAGTGACTAGGAAAGAGAGGTGGAAGATTTACTGCCATGAGGTAATTGGCTGGAGGAATTTGAACTTTCTTTGCTTCAGGAACTGCCTCCATTGTCTTGCTTTGTCAGCAAAGCAGAGATAGGGAGGGTCTCGAGCATGGGTGTGCTTGAGACAGGCAAGATTTGCCTTCTGAGCACCAGCTCCATTCACAGACCCGAGCCAGAACCTGAATCCTTGGGCTGTGACTGTTTTCTGCCTCTGGGTACAGCTCATCCCACCTGCTTTGACACTTCTTTTGCCAGATGTCTCAACCATGCCTGGTTGGTGACTCCCCTCCCCCTTATTTAGAGCATAAAAATGTCCCAACCCTTTTTCATTTACCCCAACACTAAGAACAAAAACACCTCCCTGATGCCTTTGATATAGTGCCTTAGAACAGGGACAAGCAGCATCACACACCAGGTCATACAAGCACATGAGTGCACAGCGAGGCCAGCGGGAAGTCAGCGCAAGAGGTGAAATCTTGCGGGCTGTGTGGGAGTGAGAAATAATCCATTTTCAGCTGGAAGAAAGGCTTTCACAACTTGCAACTGCCTGCATGGCATTTTTGCAATCCCTTCTTCACGTGGGTATAACAGGCATGGATCAGGAAATGCTGTAGTAGCTATGCTGACACTTCATCATCCTTTTTGCTCTGAAAGACCATGTGGTTGGGATCAACAACAACTTCAGGCTGCCACGTTGCTTACAGTCTTGACTGTTCCAGGCAGGTGCCACGTCTTTAGCAAATGGTTGTTTTAACCCAATACAGGTCCACTGATTGCAGCTGCACAGCTTTGTCATGTCCTTTCTTGATGGCTCTGGGTTGGTGAATTTTCCAGCTGAGGTTATGTCCTTGGACATTCTTAGGTCATTTCATAAGCGAGCTGGTTAGAAAACTAGTAAAAGCTTCAAGATTATCTGTTTTAGGTGGCCCTTTAGCACACCCCTTGCACAGATATTGTCAACAGGCTATCAGGTGGAGACAGCCAGGTAGACTATCCGGGCAGCAGCCCACTCCCTGTGCTCCATGGACATTGCTTCTCCCACCCCAGCTCAGAGACAAGGTGGGAGCATCAGGGTGGGGAACATGCTGGGGACATGCATAACCCCAACCTTAGTCTATGCTCTCCAAAATCTCTGGTGCCTGAGCAGTGGGGGAAGGCCAACAGGCAGAGTCCATGTCCCAGGGTCGTGCCATGGCCTCTGACACACTTTGCAGGTAGCAGTGGGAGTCGTCGAGTAATATCCTGTCTCTGCACATACCATCAGTGTGGTTTTCTGCCCTAGCACCAGCAGGAAGACTAGTGCTTTTGAGGTTTCGTAAAGCCCTAGATACAGGACTTAAATAATAGAAACCTCCTATTTTTAGTTTTATTTATGCTTCTGAATTATCTCAAATTCTGGGGTTTTTTTCCACTTTTCCTGACTTGCTCCCCATATGCGAGGTCAGCCATTAGTACTCAGACAGGGCAATACCTGGGGTGGCTTGTGAATCTCACCCCAGAGCCCATTCTGCTTCCTTGAGTAAGGTGATAGTTCCCTTCTAACTCTATCCAAATCCATCCCCTTACACCAAAAAAAAAGGGAAGGCAGGAACATTTGCAGGAGCAATTTTTTTTGAGATTTCCTTTACTCAAAGTCTCATGACGAAAGCAAAACACTTAACACTGGGCCTGGGCACCAGCAGAGGCTCATCCATCCCCATAGCTCTGGCATCAAAGCCTTGTCTAATGGGGCCCAAGGTAGGGATCCAATTTCCAGAGCCAAGGGGTCAAGCCAGATGTCTAGACACTGTGAGGACAGGGCTGGGTGTGTGCCAGTCCCCTTCATGCCCTTCCCTGCCTTGCATGCTGGGTGACCAGCACCAGGCTTCAGGAGTCTCAGCACTGGCCATCGCCTTGCCTGAGCCAATGCTGCAGGGTCAATGCAGACAGCATGTTGCAGCCCACCACAGCCAGTTCTGCAAAACCCGTCATGGACACTCATGCCAGGACAGCCCCACTGCAAGGACACGTTGTCTGCCCTCCCACCACAGTGCTGGGAGCACATGGTCTCAGCTGGTCTTTTAATTCTCAGTCCACATGCCAGCATCACATCACAGGGAGCTGGAGAGCAGGGGAGAGGTCTGGGGCAGGAGAGGAGTAAGATCCTCTCTCAGGCCCCAGTGCTTCTGCCGATCCACCCAGATATTTGGGCGCAGGATGTTGAAAAGGCTGGCCGTCTCTGGTCAACACTAGTTTCATGTCTCAAGCAGCACCTAGCACCACCCAACTCACAAGAAACAGAAGAGGGCAATTCTGTGCACTTTCTCCCAGCTGCGATTGTTAATAGTTGGCCATGCCACAAAGCAGAATGGTTTAAACTATTTTTGGGACAGGTTGAATACAACAGAAAACCAAACTTCTGTTCCATAAAAGCACCTGCCAAGCCCAACTCTAAATATAAATCATCTGCAGCGCCAGACCATTCCAAGCTAGTCCTGCTTCAGAGTGAATTATTGCCTTCCGTTCCTGCTTGAGCGCACTAAATGTATTCAGCCTTGTCATGACGTGATTGTTCCTTCCCTGACTTGTTTTGGCACAGAGCACACCGTCTCCAAGACAAGTGAGCTCAAAAGCAAAGCCTAGACACTTCCTCATCACTAAGCAGGTGTTAGGTTATGACATGATTTTCTCCTCTTGCGGCAGACGCTCTGCAGATGTTGTATTATTGCTGTTTGCAATTTTCAGGTCCTCACACAAGTTTCTTCAAAAATCCCAGCCTCCACAGGTAGCCCTCTATCTCCACAACAGCTTCTCACAGTCATGACTAAAGTAGTGCCACAAACCAGATTAAAAAAACAAAGTGCAAACCTTAAGGGAGGTTCTGCTGCCTCATCGTTGGCAATGGGCAGCTCCCCTCTGGGCAGGGCAGGCAGTTAGGATCATCCTGTATCCTTACGATATGCCTCCACACTGATGAACAAGCCTTCATATCATAACAGGGCACCTGCATTCATGATGAAACGCACAGGCACAGGGTTGTTATTCCCCCACAACTCTTCCCCCCTCTCTTGTGGCTCTCAGTCATTCTGCTCAGAGAAGGACCCTGCTGAGCTGGGTTCTGCTGGGGTCCAAGGCATATGAAAAATAAGAGAGACAACTCAGAGGTCTCTGCCAGCTCTGAGCTGAACATAACCGCTGCTCTTTGTTTGGCCAAAGATTTGCCAAAGTCCTTTGGGGCTGGATGCCGTCCCTCACACAGGGGCTTTAAGTGCAATCTGCGATAGCCTGTCATATCTCAGACGTCCCCGTGGTGGGCAGATATGACAGAGGACCCACCCACATCCCTAGCGTGGTGCCTGGAAGCCAAGGTGAATGCAAGGGTGCTGCAGGGTCCCTGTTTTGATGACTGTGGTTTCAGTGCAGACAAGGTCCCATTTGGCTGGATGAAGCAGCTATTGTTTGGATCCTGCCCTGGTGGGGGGCTGAGCTTGGGCAGACAGACCCCATTCACGGTAGCTGGACCCCAGCTCTAAAGGCACAGGTGAAAATCTAGGGACAGCACACAGCTAAAAGATGTTTTTCTCTGGCAGTTGTCGAATGACTGAAGTCAACACTTCTGCCTGCTGCCAGCACCTCAGCAGCCCATTGCAGGAGCCAGCAGGGAGCTGAGCACCAGGGAAACACAGGAGTCCACCTCCCTCAGCTTTTTAGGGTTCTCTGCTCCAGAGCAGAGGGGACAGGCACAGAATTCCTAATGCTGGTATGTCCTGACAGCAGCAAATGCTGGGCACCCGCAGCCTCAGCTGGGGCAAAGCCTGAAGGTGCAAAGGACACAACCTTCCCCAATACTGCTGGTGACTGTGCAGGGCACACATTTCTATACTGGGCAAGGATTGTGCTCACTGCACCCAAATGACTGGTGCCTGTGAAAAAATACACAGTGAGAGCCAGCCCAATGCCCAACGCATCCTGATTTGTAGCTGGATTAAGAGATTTTTAACCCATTTCAAATCCAAGCCAGGCAGTACAAGAGCTGTGTCCCTGTTGGGGGACTGATGCCCACATAATATGAGTCACATGGGCCAAAAAGAAAAGCTATAGCTTGTTCTGCTTGAAAATCAGGATAGCCAGGAGAGCTAGAGTGCTGACACTAAAACAGCACTCTGGTGTCAGGGATTGGTTTCCCAGCTGATCCCAGATCCCCTGGTGTTGCCCCTCTCCAGGGGCAAGCCCAAACTCGGGTTCACAGGGTGGCCCCGAAGGCAGCACTTTTAAGAGCAGGGCAGTGATGCCTGAGGAGAAACTTTGCCTCATAGTGCACCACAAGCTGAAGGGGAACATTCACAGCAGCCCACCTTCTCATGTCTGTTGGCCAGCATTGCAACACAGCTGGCACCAGGGCCATTTCAGGCATGCAAACATAGCCTTGGCTCCTTTGATTGTTTATGACACTGAATTGTCTTTGCTGGTTGGTCAGGGTGGCTGGGAGTGTTTAGAAAGTGCCATTTGAACACAGGCTGCTGCAGCACAGTCTTTCCAAACCAAATGTGGGAAGGGCCAGCACTTGAGTGTTTCTGGGGGCTGTTTCCCAAGACAGAGCACTGCCTCCCTTTGTCCCTCCTGCCAGCTCCCAGGCTGACACAGCTCCTAGCCTCTGAGCAGCAGTTCGGAGACCAGGGGGCCACGCTCGTCACTGCTGTGTCTGGCTGCCTGTCGAGACTGACGTTTCTCAGTGCAGACGTGCTGCACGCACCTTCTCCATGGCTCGTCACAAGTTCATGCATATACCTCACATGAACTTCGTGCCTACAGCCCTGTCGAGCTCTTTGTAGCGGTCCAATCCACACCGCCTGTTGCTGAGACCTGAGTTACAATCCTGACCACCCCACAGCAAAGCACTTATGGGGGCAGTGGGAATCTACCCAGGTGCAACTAGTACTTAAAGCAAAACAAGGTACTAGGTGTCTTTGGGGAGAGAGCTGAGTATGGAAAGCAGCTTGGCTGGGTTCAGCAGACCATGGCAGCCACTGTGGTAAACATGATCTTGGGCACAGTGCGAGTTCAGGGCTGGCTGCAGCACAACGGTGTGAGGATGCTGGTGTAGGGCATGGTGCTGCACACAACCAAGATGGAGATGGGGCTTCTTCTCACCTCTTGGGCAGGTTGTGTTAACGGGAGAGCCTCTGTCCCCAACACAACCTTCCCTGGATAAATCCCACCTGGGATTTTATCTCTTGGAGATCTGCATGCTTCATCTTCACAGAGCTTTCCAACATGTTTTAGAGAAGCACTCCCTCTCCATGAGGTCAAGGATTTGGGCATAAAGCCATTAGCTTGTATCTGGCATATTTAGTGCTCCTTTTCCTCTAACCTGAGATATTTTTTCACCTTCTGGATAAGAGAAATCAGTTTTCACTGGACCTGCTCCAAGGAATCACAGGCAGGAAGACACAGGCTTCTTATCAAAGCTTTTCAAATCATTTCTTGCTAGCAAACCTGTTGTGCTCTCCCAGGAACTTCAGAGGATCTGTCCAGAAGTGCCAGGTACAAACCTCCATACCCTAGTAACTGGGTTCCTGTTCTTTGAGAGAATGATGCGCAGCTGCGGCACATACATCAACATTTGGCAAGTCCAAGAGGTCACATGCAAGGGGAGAAAGCCTATGTAACAGTCTCCAAATGCCAAGCCCTACTCCCTCTGCCAGCTCTTTGTTAGTGCATTGGTCTCTCCCTAACACTTGAGCCACCTCTCCGCCCTAGCACATGGGTTTTCAGATCGGGGCATGCACAGCCCTGGAGATAACACAGGCGGCTTCAAAGCAGTGTGCACTGGGGAAACATAGAAACTCGTCATCTTTCCTTCAGGGGGAGATGGGAAACAGCAGTTCACGCAATGTCTCCTGTGTCTAAACACAGCCTAGCACCAAGACCAGGGTTCCCATGGGGCTATAGCCCTTTCCCACAGTGGTAGTGCCTAGCACCCCACAGGGTCCCATGGCAGCAGCTTGCTCATGAGCAGCAAAAGGATCTGCTTATGATGCACAGGGAAACCAGTTTTTTCTCTATGAAATACTTTTCTAGAGCGAAAAATGCTCTTCATCAAACACAAAATTTTCGAGGCAACAGATGTGGTCAAAGTTTTTGAATGAAAACATATTGGAGATGTTTGAATCTCAAGTGAAAGATTTTGTTTCTATTGGGGTTTCATTTTACTCCTGATTTTTCCGAACTCAGCCTCAGGTTAATACGTGCAGGTGCTGTCTGTCATCATATATTGCATTGTCATGGCTTGGCTTTCAGTGAATGAAATGTCTTGATGTCAGCATAAAGCATTTCAACCAGCCATTCTGACATTTTCAACTAAACAATATATCAGAATTTGTCCCCTCTAAAATATTTCCAAATGTTGCCTGCTTCTTCCAGTTAGTGATGGACACAAACTCCGCAGAGATTCAGTAGTGCATCTCCTCCAGCCCTCTGGTTCACGCGTACTGCTTTATTCACTAGTTTCAGGACTTTGGGATCAGATTCTGCCCCACACCTGAGCTGGTGTTGCCCCCCCCGAGATATGACTTGCACAGGGTGAGGCAGACTGGCCCAGTGCTCTTCCAGTAGTGCCTTGTCCCCATTCTTCCCCATCTCAGCACCTTTTGCCCCCAGCTCAGGTAGAAGTCACACACCATCTGTGACCATACAGCTTGCCAGATCCTTTCTCTGATTTCTTGCCAGTCAGAGAACTAACAGGAATAACTGTGCACTGCCAGATCCTCTCAGTGTGAAAGAAACCAGCACATTTACATACACTTCGGGCCAATGACAGGCTATCAGTTTCCTGCCCGCCAGCCTTGGGCTCCACCATCTCGTTTCAGTGGGTCTGAAAGTAATGGAGCGGAGCTGGAGACAATGGGCATCAGCTGTCAGGGATTCCTGAACAACTGTAGGGGGTGTCAGAAGTTGGCAGTGAAGGGAGAACATGTGCAATGAAGAGAAATGAAAGAGAGGTGGCTGATCTGGGCCAGATGTGCAGGGCTTTCTGCACAAAATTAACTGTGGGCATCTTAGAAAATGTCCAGGAGGGCTTTCAACCCTCAGGCAGAGGTAGAATTCAGTATTCAGAGAGCCTTTTTCCCTAATTCAAATACTGCTTCTCCTTAGACTTCCAGCTTATACATTTCCAGGATATGTGGGGCCAAACACACTTTGTGCAGATCAAAGGAAGGATGTGGATGACAGTCATTGCATGTGCCCCTGATAGGCAGTTGGAAGCATGTCTATGGCATGTGCATGCAGACCACACTAGCTTCTCCCCAGACTGCTCCTGAAAGGAGAACCAGAGCTCAAAGCAAGTGCTCTGAGTCAGGCATGGGTACCAAGCTGGTAGTCCAAAAGCCGGTCCCAGTCAACGACATACTCAGAAAGCACTTGGGCCACAGGAGTTTCCACATGTATGACCCCAAAAGGAAAGCGGGCCATCTGAAAGCTGGCATCCAGCATAGCCAGGCTGTCAGTCTCAGATATTTGATCATGCAAACTCAGCAAGAGCCACTGGGAGCAACAAGAAGACAGCTTTCAAGAACCTCTTTTGTGTTGTCCTCAACCTGGCTGGACCCCCATGCCCAGGTCCTAGGAATCAGTGGTTTAGGCACCCTGGAGCCAGATGTAGCATTGGACAATCACCCTGAATAGTCACAGATAGATTTATCCTCCAATAATTTGTCTTGTATCTTTGTCTTTTGTCTTTATAAGGGGAACTCTGCAAAATTCTTTGCCAGCAATTTGTAGCTAAAAAATACATCCTCCTAGTCCTTCAAATCAGCATCATCTTCTCTGTCACATTTCTCCTCACACATCTCTTTGCCAAGCAGAGGAGTCCTGGTATCTTCACCTCTACACTGACCCAGTTCCTTAGATCCTGGTCCATCTCCTATGATCTGTCTGCTCCTTCAATGTCTGCTTTTTTGGTACAGTCCAAGAAGCCATGCTTTCCAGGTGGATCATTTACTCTCCCAGGAATATGTCCATAACAATTCACTTCTGTTCCCACAGTCCTGTGCACAGTGCCCATCAGTGTAAACTACCCACAGAGGTCTTCTTGGAGGTGCTGGGCAGGAGCCTGGAGCGAGCAGGGCAGACTGTAATGAACAAGCTACCTTCTCAGGCACTGCAGGCCATGGAACAGCTCATCTGCTGCCAAGTGCCTCTGCCATGGAGTTTCTGGCTGCCTAGAACAGCCTTGTGGCTTACAACCCTCCTTGGCTTGTCTTGACCCGCTTTCTACCCTTCTGCATTGCTCTTCCCAGACACAGCACCGTGCCCCCCAGCCAGCTCTCAGGTGAGCATGGCTAGTGTCCCAGAGCAGAGCTGGGTAAGAGATTCTCCACACATTTGTCTTCATAAATAGCCTGCCCTAATCAAAGCAGAAGATGTCAACTTGAAAGCACAATATTTCGATGACTCGGTTGATTTCAAGGACACTTGCGTGGGGAATGTGTCGGATGCACCAATTGCATTTGTTTGCTGTTTACTGCTCATTATCTCTTTCAAAAGGCTTTGGCTGGGCAGCAAAGAAGAAGATGCTCCTGAGTTTACCTTTCCCTGGTAGCTGTTCTGGGTGTTAAGAGGATACCTACTCTGGCAGGGTGAGAGGTTTCACTTTCCACGAGAGTGACCAAGTCTGTTCCCAAAGCGCCTGGCAAGTGGGGAGCCAGAGCCCAGCAGAGACCTGGAGAAGGGCAGGGAACAAACCCACACTCAGGACACAAGAGAGCGTGAGACTCTTTCCAGGGATCTAGTGGAGACCATTTAGTTGCTAAAAGTCAGGACATTGCTGGACTGTGGCTGCTCCAAAGGACACAGTGGGCAGAAAGGACATTTGCTGGCAATCTCATTTTTCCTGCTTTAAAAAAAATGCTCCTTGCTCCCATTCATGCCCCAATATTTCTTTTTAGTTTAGAGGTTCTTTTGGATTTGATGTGCTCACACTAAGGAAAAAGCTCGTGTTGACCCAGCTCCAACACTGGCCAACTCTGAATCCTATTATGTGAGGCAAAAACATAAAAAGAGTTTTAAAGAGGCTGAGAAGTCCTGCTTGGACACTTCCAGGACAGAAAGTATTTTTCTTTTCAAATGACTTTTAGCTTAGAATGTCCTTTCTGGGATGATTTTTTAGTGTCAAAACTGGAGGAAAAAACCCCAAACCAACACATTTGTTATTATTTTGATCAACCCAAAACAATTCTTTCTGGACTTCTGTTTCCTGGGAATCACCAAAAACATGAACTCACAGAATGGTGTCAGAAATGGAAAACATGGTCCTTGTCCAGCACCTAACCAAGAGCAGCCTGCTGCACTGATTGCTCTATCTGGACGGTGAAAGCAGAGGGGCCAGGAGGAGGCTCCATCAGCCTCCCCCTAGCTTTGGTGTGTGAAACTCCCCTACTCCAGTGGAAGCAGCTCTGTGCTAATGGGGGCTGGAAGCACCGGGGCACTTGTACATCTGCAGGCCAGAAGATGTCAATGCCATCGTGCTCATCCAGCAAGACAAGCCATCTTCTCCCCGCCCTGTCACAGCACAAGTGCTTTCCCCTTTTATCATCAAGCAGGCTTTCCTCCAGCAACTAGGACAGTTGCAGCCAGGAGACAGAGCCCATGAGGAAAATCTCTAGCAAGATTCACATTTCGCCTTTTTGGAAAAAAAGACATCATGTTCTGATCCAAGTTTCATCTCTGCCCCATGGCACGGTGGCTTCTGGAGGCAGCTCCTTGCTGCTTCTCAGCCATGTCTCCTCCATGGGGCTGCAGCCAATTTTGCCAAGTAATCTGCCCTTCTCCCTACCTTTGGCTGTGCACTCCACACCTTCCTTTCTCTGCTGTCGAGGGGGAGCCCTTCCCCTGGCAGATGCTTCAGGCCCTGGGATGAGATGGTATTCACTGGCAGCCCTGACCTGGCAAATGGTTTCTAAAAGTTATTTCTTCTTGTTCTCACGTCAGCCATTCCCAAGGGCAGAAATGCATCACTCCTCTGCTCAGCCCCATTCTGCTCTCACGTGCGGAGGACACAGCGCAGAGCCAGGGCAGCTATGGGAGGAGCTGGAAGTGAAGTGGCCAGAGTGACATGAGAATTGTTCTTACAATAGGTCACTGCTATTCACTGAACAGACCAGACTTCTGAAGACCTGCTGGTGCAGGGATGGGCTTAATCTCGCCTTGGCAAACTGGCCTTGGCTGAGTCTTTATTATTGAAACATTGTGGAGATCTCGGATAGGGCCTACACATGGGGGATGATCTAAGATGACTGATCTATTTTCAAACATGGAGAGGTGGGAGTAGAAACACGTTCTGCTCTTGCCTATTGCAGTGATATGGGATTGAAGCAGGGCTGGTGCCTCCAGATATGGTGTAATGCAAATGAGCTCTGACTGCTTTGATCTCTTTATCTTCCCTTTCTCCTTTTCTTTATGGAGACTACCTCTAGCGTAGTTTTCAACCTGCAGGCTTTTAGGGAAAATTTCAGCTGGGTCTATGGCTCCAAGTACCATTCTACCGTCAGCCCCAGCTTTACCCCAAGCAATTCAGGCATTTTGTGGTGACCTCGGAGATTTCAAGATAAAGAGGAAAGGAGATAACCAGAACCTTTATGAATCACTCTAGTATAATCTGGAGAATTTCTAAAACTATCATTTATTGCTTTTGGGTTTCTTTTCTAAAAGTGTTGTAACTAAGCATTTTCCACTGGATGCTAATGAGAGTGGCCAGAAGATAGATAGAGACATTGCTCATCTCCTAGGGATTTCAGAGACGCAAGCATGTTTCGTACCTTGCAAGAACAGGTCTAGTGTTGGACCTTTCCAGGATAAGGATGGGAATTTTGGTCTGGTTTATACAGTTCCCCCAGAAATCAGACTGCTGAACTGGGAGGCCTTAATGCTGTAATTGTGCAATTAATTAATCAAGAGGATTCCAAATCATTAGCTTCTCCCTACAACCATAAAATTTCTACTTAACTGCCTCAATGTAAGGATGGTCTTTTTTACCATCCAGGAACCCATGTGTTCAGCACCAACACTGAGAGGGGCTAAGTTGAGTCTGTGCTGGGAAGAGAGCACATTAATATCCTGAACATCTTGAAAAATGCAAAGATATTCACATAGTGGGGAAATTTAGGGCTTGAGAAGATAGTTACCATTTGGGATTCTTAGTAGCTTCCTGTAGGCTCAAAACCTGAGGAGAGTAGTTAGATATGTTCTTTGGGGTGATCTTGCCTCCTTACAGAAGAGGAGCACAAGGTGCATTTCCCTAAATACTGAAAATCCTGTCCAGTGTCTTGGGGAAAGCTTCCAGCTATTGCCACATGCATGGGATTTCACCAAGGTATGAAAGAAGCCAGAAGCCCATAGAGTACACCACTATTGACTCCCTGAAGGTCTGCCCATTGAACCACACCCTGAGCTTGCAGAAACATTGCAGATCAAACAACTGCTTGAAGGTAGCTACTTCTCCCTGCTCTCATAGCAGGAGTACACAGGCTTCTTGTCATGCTGAGTGACAGAGGGACCCATGGAGAGCACCTCAGGGGACTGAAGGTAGTGACCAGACTTTCTGCCCCTTTGGAGTACAGAGAGAGATGGCTGGGGAAAATCTCCCAGCCATAGCTAGGAGCTGCTCTTTCTGTCGGAAAACTCCTAGTCCTGTGCTGGCTTCCAGGAGAGCACCTTCTCTCTGCCAGTCCTGTGCACTTTGCAGATCTTGAACCAGATGCCTCAGCCAAAATCATATCACTGCAGATTTTACCTTCAAACCTTCCTGACTGAGCAGCCATAATCTCATTGTGTTACTCTAGTGTGGCTTCAACCTGTTTTACTTTAGGTTCGTTGACTTCTGCTTGTGTTAATTCACATTAGAATGCATCTCTGGGGAAACACCTCTGGGAAGAAGTATATCATGAGCTTTGGGGGTGATGAGCAGGGTTTATCTCTCCCCAGTTTTGTGGCAGATTTTAGACACCCTGAGTTTGTGTGAGATACATCAATCCTGCTGACCCTAGAGGTACATCCTGGGGATATTGCTTAGCCCTATCTTGGGCAAGTATCACAGGGTGCCTCGTGGAGACCCACATATCGTATCACAAAAAACCTTCCCTTTTGGCCTAAGAGCATGCAATTCTACAAGGTCCCACAGGTGCCTTCACCAGAAATGAGTCTGCTGGGACCGTGCTGCTTCCTGCAGGGGCATCCATGGCTCCATGTTTCAGACCACCAGCAACACAGCCTGCATCCCACCTGCCCAAGTAATTACACCAAAGATAAATTTCTTTGATCTTTAAAGCTCATATCATCCCCAAACTAAAACACTGCAGTAACCATCTCGGCACTGGTAGAGAGCATGGCAGACAGTCCTACTGGGGTACCCAAAGCATGGTGTGTGTCACATCATTTTTTGGTAAGGGAAATCAGCTAATCAGTGAATAATCAAAGGTTGTTCATGAAAGAAGGCGACATCAAAGCGAATAATTTAAGGAACCCCTCGAGGGCCAGAGGAGTTGTAAGGTCTGAGGCTGAATCACATGAGCTCAGTTTCCATGAACTGTGTCTCAGTTTTCCTGCAGGTACAAGTTAGAAATGCTTATGATAAATGTTTAGAATTAGTTGGTGAAGGGGGGGATGTTAAATCACACTAATTATAGCCATGATGGCTTTGGTGCAGTGCCATTTGAAAGCATAGGTAATTTCAACACCTAATGCAAGAGGCCTTAAAAGACATTGCTTCATGGGTGAACAGGAGCGATACCGGAACAGAGTTTCTGTTCTGGGAGTAGTAGAATAGTTCACTTTACTGTCCGCATTTCAGACCACAGCCACGCAAAATGATTTGATAGCAAAAGGTTTCCTGCTTTTATTTGATAGCTTGTAGAGAGGACAGACAGGCCAGTCACTGGGGAAAAAGGAGCACAGGAACTCTGGGGCAGGAGAAGGATGGCTCGTCCCAGCGCACCAATGCAGTGTGTTCTTAGGAAGTCAAAGGCGAGAATCTGGACAGTTCCTCTGCTGGTCCTACATTGCAAGCCTGGGTGAAGCTGCAGCAGCCCATTTCCTCTTCTACCTTTCTAATTTCCTTTACAGTTCAAGAGACTTTGGCATCTGAATTATGGTACTGTCCCCATCTTTGTAGTCGTTCCTCCAGTGCAAATGACAATACCCATGCTTAGATGTGAGTGCCTCAGCACTTGTTTGACTCCACTGGATGCTAGTGACTCAAAAGAGAGAGATATTTTGGAAAGTCAAAGTCATTGACAGAGCTGAGAAAGGTCAGAGAGGTCCCTAATTTGTTTAGTCCATGAATCCATAATCCTTCTGCCAGATGTTGCTGGAAAACAAAACCCAACAAGATTCCTTTTAAAATTAACTCGATGTGGCTGGCTGAAGCAGCCACCCCCAAACACTTGAAAAGATAAATAGCTTCTCTGATTACTCTGACAGGAAGCATTTCCACTTTTGCATGTGCTAGGGATGTACACAAGAATCCTTGCTAAGAGCAAAAGCATGAGCTTGGGAAAACACAGCAAGTCAACAACATCTATACATGAGTAATAAGTCAAATATTTACTCCCACAACACTTCAGACAAGAATCCTGTGTCTCAGCTTTCACACAAGCATGGACAGCCCATGGAGAAACATCTCGTACTTTTGTGGCTAGCAAAATCACTGGGTCCAGGACTGTGCTCAGGAAGTTCATTTCCAGCCCTTGGAGGAATTTGTTCTTCCTTCACACCATCTGTCCTTGCACCATCCCTTCCATGCTGTCCTCATACCACGGCCAGTCCAGGAACTCCACCACATCAAGTCAGGTGTAACGTCCACTGCTGTAGAGGAGCTGGTGTGGAACCCCTGTGGGATATCACACTGGGGAGTTAATGGTAAAGCTGAGTCATTGGCACCATATTTGCCTCGCTGTTCATCAGCTGGCAGACCACTACCAGGGTTTGCACTATGGGTGTCCCCTTTTCAGTATTGTGAGTGTAGATGTGTTGTGCTCAAGTCCTGCAGGACTGCAAACCACCAGAGCATCAGTAAGTTTTAAATAAAATTACTCCAAACGTTGCCCATGCAATAGCCTTGGCAATCAGGGCTGGATGTTTTCTACACTGCCCCAAGATATGGTGGGAGAGAGCCCCTTCCCTCAGCCCTGTCCATGGCCAGGAGCCCCGGGGGTGCAAGAGGGTGACAGGGGCATTTAAAGAAAAGCCATGCGAGGTGAAGCTGTGAGGCTGTCAGAGTGATGGGATAGTGGTATTTCTCCTCTGCCTTTTGGAAGATTTCTTGAGAAACCAGTGTATTTTACTCCTCTTCAGGGTGTGGATCAAGGAAGAGAAAAGAAGGGGTCAAAACATCTTTGACCTCCCCATTACCACCAGCCACACAGTGCCATACTGCCGGGTAGGACTGATGCTGAGGGTCTGTACATCCCTACAACCCCCCAGGGGTGTGGGACAGGCGGCTCTCCCTGTCGTGCCTGGGAAAGGGCTGGGCACCCAAAATGCAGTTCAATGAGGTTTGAAAAGTGCCTCTGCGGCAGGCAAGGAATATTCCCCACGCTGCCAGCAGAAGGCAACTTAAGGAGCGTGCCTCGAAGTTTCAAGGAAACCTTGGATGTTTCAGATCTGTGTTTTGTTTCATAGCCTTTCATTTTACGTTATTTTTCGTTATTCTTACATTGTTTCACAACATGTCAAAACATCAGACTGATTCATTACAACATAAACAGGAGACACTTTGATGTAGGAAAAAAAGATTTTTTTAATGGATGCTAAGTAGCAACTGCCCTTAGGGATTTAAAAATAAAAATAGAAGCAGCACAAAATAATATTTTAACCCTTTTATTGTATCCCAGGATCATCCAAATACAGAATGCACACATAACGAAGGAGACAATAACTTCATTTTTTCATTCATTCTGAAAACAGAATTTGGGACTCTTGTAGGTCTTTTGGGTATTTTTCCACCGCTGCTTTGGAGAGGAGAAAGTTTTAAAGAAAAAAACCCAAATTTTTCAGGAGTATCTTTAAATAAAGCTCATGAAACTGCACAGTTTTGTCACAGGACACATCTGCTGTAAAGGCAGGCTTTAGACCCTCCCTAGGTGTAACTTGCCTCCACAAATGCCAAACGGATCTAGTCAGAAAGTGGTGGAGGGTTTTGTTGAAAATGGTGCAAAATGAAGCAGCTTACACCCTCAAACTTTTTAAGCCTCTTTACTAGCAGAACTCGGGAATTGTCTCTCTGAAGAATACAAAGGAATTCAGTAATTTTTTCAATAAACCTATTTTCCACTGAAGCCAGCTCCAACCCAGAGCCCAAAGCCAGCCTGTGATGCTCCAGGGCATTTGAGATGTGACCTGCAGTGTCATCTCTTGGGTCTGCAGGATCTCAGTTTAAATGATGGTGTGCTGTGTGAGCTGATGGCAGTCAGCTCAGAGAGGTCCCTCTTGTATGGCTGGGTTGTGCTGAGGGACTTTTCTCCTTCGTGCATCAGTCCTTGCCCTTGGCACAAACTTCCTTCCTCCATGCATTCATCCAATGCCAAGATAGATTCCCACTGACATTGCCAGGGAGGGCACATCCTTCCTTAGACTCACAAGTCCGTCAGTTTTACAGGAGGAAAGAGTAAAGTAAAATGCCTTTATTTTTATGTTGTGCCTCCTTGGTCTCACATTACAAGAGAGACACCTGTCTGCCTCTGCCGTTTAGTCTAAGCAGTCCAAAGCAGCCAAGCTGTTGTACAGCTGTCTGTACACAATGACCAAAAATAGTCCCTTTTGCCTGACACATGTCCACCCAGCACCTCAGATGGCATTTGACTGGGAGTGCTTTGCTTGGTAAGGGGTATGTCCCATCTATTCCCATTGGGTTTAACCACAGCAGCTTTTAACTCAGACTTATCTTTCCTCATAGTTGTAAAAGTCAATGCCCACTTGCAGTCACTTGGACACGGGTGGCTCTAGACTTGGGTAACAAGCACGGTTTTCTTCACGTGCAGCTTCTCATGAGCGCAGGGTTCCAGCTATCGAGTATCAGACCTCCTGAAGAGCCCCAGAGCCCGGAAGCAGCCTTGTTTTTTCCAACTAGCAGCTTGTCTAACGCACCGCTTGCTGCAGACTGCTACTTTTATATCCTAAGATGGTGACAGCTCTGCAGTGGGTGGCTCACAGTGGCTCTGTGATGTGCTAAGGGCTTAAGACCTGGACCCCTTGGGTCGCAGCACAGTCTCCTCTGGCAGGGTCTGTCAGACCCTAAGCAGATAGGAGGTGAGCCTTTAGCTGGAAATGGCAAATACTGAGACAAGCACAATCAGATTCCTCCCACCTCCTAAACTCAGCATTTGTCACCCACAGAGCCAACCTTCGTCCCTCATTCCTGGCACTGTTCTCTAGTTTTTCCAGTTTAGAACAGGCCTATCCAACAGGATGTACCTCTTCTTCCATGGCTTGCACTCTTCTTGAAAGAATCTGTCTATCCACACACTGGAAAAGCTCCCTGTGGTGACTGGCATGACCAGTGGCCACAGAAAGTCACTTTTCGGCCCAAGGACATGTTGTCCTACTCCAGCATCACTGGGCTTCCTGTTCACTCTCCAAAAATTGTGAGATGCTAACACTGCTTGTGCTGTTAGGAAATGTCCTAACTTGCTCCATGACCTGGAGAAGCTCAAGCAGACCACCCTGAAGGAGTCAATGTCTCTTCTGGTTACTCCCCTCCATCCCTTTGCAGGCGGAGCCTGGGCTGTCATTAAGATGCTAACACTGAAATGCCGTTTGCAGGGGCTTCTTGTAGTCCCTCTTAGCAGAGAGGGGACACGGAGCCTGGCATTGGGGTTTATTTTGTGCAAACCACAGTGTGACTGACCACAGATTTCTTTTTTTCTTACCCACTAGAGATCTGAGCATGAACAACATTAGCTGGCTCCAGCCCAGCGCTCTCCGTCACCTGCGCTTCCTGGAGGAGCTGTGAGTATGAAGTGGCTGCACTGGTCGGGGTGGGAACACTAGAGAGGGTGCCTGCGGCTCTGGTAGCAACCCCCAGTGTTGTCACTGCAACTACAGGCCAACATGGAAGGGAGCTGGATGCTGGGCGAGTGTTTATTTGATACTCTAGCTTAGGGGTTTGACTGAGGTCATTACCTTTAGGCTGAGATGGTGCACGTGCCAAAAAACAAAACAAAAGCGGACCAAATCCACTGTGCAAAAATCAACACTGTGCCCCAGAACAGAGCCAGTAAACAGGGAGCTTCAGTCACCCTTCTCCATCCAGGGTCCCCCTTACAGCCTCCTGCAGTCCAGAGATACATTAACTCCCAGGTACTTTGCAGTTTGGATGGCAATGAGCCTGGGCAACTGAAGTCCGAAAAACTTGTCCCAGAGGCTGAGGTGTCCCATCGTGCACCCAATGTGAACCATGGTCTGAGCAGGATCACTCAGACACAACAGCAATCGCAGTCCCTGGGGATCAGCATGTGGCTGTGTGTCAGTTGAGGAGTGGCCCCACTTCTGAAAGTGTGAAAATTAACCACCAGCATTAGAAACCACTGGAATCCCTTGGGAGCCCCAAAAATTGGAGCCTGGGGGGCAGATATTGAGGCTGGCCATTTCTACATGGGTAAATTGCACCTGTATGGTCTTATTCCACTTGACCATGAGAAATACCTCCAGTTGTTATTCTCATGCTGTTGCTCCTTTAAACACGATAGCTGCTGTTGGAAAAAGAAGCAGTTTCTTCGAAACACTATTATTACATCACATGAGATACTAATATTAATGCTGCATTTGATGTATGTGTTGTAAACTTACTGTGCATAAACTTACTGTATATATATATATATATATATGTCCGGCTGGGCTGCATCAAAAGCAGCGTGGCCAGCAGGTTGAGGGAGGTGATTCTGCCCCTCTGCTCTGCCCTCGTGAGACCCCAGCTGGAATACTGCCTCCAGCTCTGGAGCCCCCAACACAGGAAAGACATGGAGCTGCTGGAGTGAGTCCAGAGGAGGGTTACCAAGATGGTCAGCGGGTTGGAACATCTTTCCTACAAGGACAGGCTGAGAGAGTTGGGCTTGTTCAGCCTGGAGAAGAGGAGGCTCCGGGGAGACCTTCCAGTGGGCTTCCAGTACCTGAAGGGGGCCTACAGGAAGGCTGGGGAGGGACTTTTTACAAGGGCCCGCAGTGACAGGGATGATGGTTGGAAGCTGGGAGAGGGCAGGTTTAGACTAGATACAAGGAAGAAGTTCTTCACGCTGAGGGTGGTGAGACACTGGAGCAGTTGCCTAAGGAAGCTGTGGATGCTCCATCCCCGGCAGGGTTCAAGACCAGGTTGGATGGAGCCTTGAGTAACCTGGTCTAGTGGGAGGTGCCCCTGCCACAGCAGGGGGTTGGAACTAGATGATCTTTGAGGTCCCTTCCAGCCCAAACCATTCTGTGATTCTATGATTCTATGATGTGACACTTACTGCAGATTAATCTGTCTAAATGAAACTTTTTTACCGAATCAGTTCTTGCAGCCACACAACATTGACATTTCAAAAATGTTTTTTTCCAAAATGTCAGAATTTCCTACAGAATAGATGTTTGCACTACCCTGAAAGCAGGTATTTTCATCTCCCAGATGTACTAGCCCACGTGTTCTGCAGTGGAGACACCCTGAATAATCAGCATCCAGTACTACATTGTAATGCCAGTGAGGTGCATAGGTTGTGGTGCTGACCTGCCTGACACTTTCCTGACCTGAGCCTCTGCACTGTGTGACAGTGTGCTGTGTCAGGCACCACTGTCACGAGCAGAAAGTCATGTCTGTGCATTCAGAAAAGAGTTTGCACAAGTGTACATGCTTATGTGGACACACATACGCAAAGACAAACTTATTTCTCTGAATGTTCAGTCTTGACTAAAGAGACCAGACCAGATATCGAAGTTCATTATTCCCATAACAGGTCAAATCTCTTCATTATCAGATCATACTATAGGTTTTTAACTTTGAATGGTCTTGCAACTCATCTTCATCTGTCGGTAATTTCTATTCATTACACTTGTAATGACCCCAGCTACCCAAACTCCCCTCCCCATTAGGCATTTACAGACTGAGCAGGAGTCATTTTTAATCCTTCTTTAGCTTTGGAGCTCAAGCCACACAGAGAAGGTGAGGTTTTCAAGTCTTTGCATCCATTTTGCAGCCTTTCTTTTTCCATTTTGCCAACCTCTGTGCTGAAGTGTGGACACCCAAAGCATTCACTGGGGGTAGTAAAGCTTTTCACACACTGAGACCATACTCTGTTGTATACAGTTAACAGCTGACTCGCTGGAAGCAATCATGTCCTGATTACACGTCATGTACAAACAGAACAGTCTTAACCAGCAATGAATAAATATTCATAGGTGCCAAAACAGCCAGCTTCCCACAGCCAAAAATAATTATGAATGAAACAGGCGAAGAGGAAAAATTTAAACAGGAAAATCTGAAAAATAATTGGAAGTTGTTAGAGAACATTTTAGTGGAGGTTCAAAAAGTCCTCATTCGGAAAGCAAAAGTATTTTGACTAGGAAAAACGTCACAGTTAAGAGAAGAAATGGAAAATGAAGCATTATATACCTATGCATACCCAAGTTCCTGCTTGAATTTGATAGCAATAAGACCATAATCCTATTTATGGAAATCAAGTAATTTCTATGAAATCAAGCAAGGACAGCTTTTTATATATTATCATGAATTAAAAGTGATTCTTTCAACAACAACATCTGGACAGTGACAGTGTGTATGTTATTCATAAGGCTGTCATCAACCAGTAATGCAGCTTGCCTGGCATTTCCCCTGCTCTTTTCACTTATATCTTTACCAGACTTTCATCCCAAAACATTACATCAGGACCATGACATTCAGGATGGAATCACCCTCTGTGCCAAGAGTCAAGCAAACAAATCCTGCCTGTTTACAGATCCTCAACAGATCTGTATGTGTTTGGGTTTTGCAGCTCAGATACCTGCAGATTTCATCTACCTTGGGTCTACTGGGGTGGATGTAGCACACGAGACCAAGCCTTCTGTCTGCTTCCCCACAGAAGAACTGCCCAGGCTGGGGTATGCTAAGTGAGTGAAGACCAAAAAACCCTGCTGAGCAATGAGGGACAACCCAGGTACCTCAGTGTTAGTGCCTCCTGGGGAGGAAGAAGACCTGCCTGCCTGCCTGCCTGCCTGCCTGCTCTCCAGTCAGAGAAGGGCTGACAATGAAGGGACTTTGCTGCAGCCCATCCTTACTGCAAGTGCCTGTCTTTAGTTAGATGGGAACCTTTCAGCTGGTTTCTCAACTCCAGGGGTTTTGGGTGACTGTACAGTCCCAGCCTGCCTCATACACCGTTATGTTCCCTGTTACATCCTTGATAAACTGAGTGAGTAACAGGCTGGAGCAACTGAAGACAAAACTTGCAAAATTCAATTCAAAGTGAACCGAACCTGATGTTCTGGGGCTTTGGTCAACCCATAAAAGTTCTTTTAACCTGAAAGAGAAAAGTTTATTTAATTTTCAGGTTACTTCTTAGCTCTTACTCTTTTACTTTGGGTCAAACTTGAAAAGAAAATGGTATTTCAAATGATATTTGCTTTATTGCAAAGATGTCTTTGAAAAGATGCTTGAACATTCTGAAAAAAATCACAGGTTCCTCAGCCAAAAATATTTGCCAAATTCAACAGAGATTTTCAGGTCCCCTAGAAACTCTTATATTTTAGGGACATTTTTACTTTGCTCTAATGTTCAGAAACATCCTAGAAGCTCCTGACACCCCTGGCCCTTGAACACTTGTGAATGTGATCTGTAACTCTGATCTTCTCTGACAGCCAGAGAAAGTCCACGTTCCTCTGCCTCCTCCATGAGCTCCTCTTAGTTCCCCTCCCCTGCTCTGCTGCTGCCAAACTTCTGTCTCATTAGATCTAGTCCCAGTAGCCCAGGGTCACAGCAGCTTGGAGCAGAGCTGGTGTTTTGCACCTTTTATGATGCCTCCTCTTTCTGTGCCTCTATTTTAGCACCATCTCAGGCTCCTCATGAAGACGAAGTTTCATCAAAGCCAGAGATCAGCTGAACTCAAGGTTCCACTTGTGCATGGAGCCAGGGTTCAACCAAGGAACAGGAATAATGGGAAGGGGAAAGAAAGCTGCAAAAATGGGTAGATGAAGTACGTGTCCCATGGTCACTGAGGACAAATATGCTTTGTTGCACATCCTTCAGGCTGCTGTGGAGCACTGCAAATCCAGGTTGCTGGATTCACCTGAGTTCTGAGTATGTTTAGTCCTCTGCACACACCCACGCTGGGTGGGGGCATGTGAGGAACAAGTGAGAGCAGAGTGGCACGTGAGGGTCTTGAGGACAGTGAAGCAATCACCCAAGCCGCACCATGATGTCCAGCCGGGCTGTGTCCCACAGGACAACTCCCCTCTGGAGACCAAACAGCTGTGTCCCACAAGGGACCGGAGGCAATGCTGTGGTTAGGGCACCAGGACTGCTCCCACTCAAGCTGCTCACTCACCATGTGGTCTTGGTAAAGCAATTTTCCCTGCCAGTGCCTCTATTTACCCATCCATTCATCATAAGAATGGGCCTCTCAGGTGTGCTGGGACCTGTTAGTCATTAGCTTTTTCTGCAAGCTGCTCAGGAAGGTGTTGTGGATGCAATTAGCACTCATGCTTGGAGGCTGCCAAGAGACCAGATTCTCCAGTCTCAGCTGGCATTGAAGAGGTAACACCACCGAGGACTCCTCTCCAACAGCTCTCCATCAGTCTGTGCTCTCCTGGGTCACCGCCAGCCTCCAGCTCCAGTGGGGAAACAGCAGAGACAGGAGAGGCTGCGCTGTAAGCAGGCACAGTCCCAGTCCAGGCACTCACCGGTCCTTCCCTCCAAAGAAAACCTCCAGAGGTGTTCAGACCTGGGCCTCACACAGGCAGGGAGCAGCCCAGAGTTTAGTGTGTCTCTTCTTTGTTTCTTTTCTTTTTTTTTCCCCTTCTTTTCTTTCTTTCTCTCTTTCTGGCAGCAGGAAGATTGTTTAAAGTTGCTAATAAATCCCAGTTAATGAAGCCTGAAAAGCCAGAGCTGGGAGCCAAGAGAAACAAGAGCAATCAGTACAGAAGGAATAGAAAGAGGATCTTGAAAGCCGGCCTGTGAATAATAACATGTTGAAATGTGTTCGCCGGCAAGGGCTTTGTTACCGCGCTTTGAATCCAAACATGAGCATTTGGTGCCAAGAAGAGAAACTGCAGCCAAAGGCAGGTGTTCATTGCCATTCACCTCTTGCTTCGGGGCACAGCGGCAAGATCAGACCCCTTCCCAGCCACTGGCTCTTTCACCTGCCTCTTCTCAGGCCCCGAGGGCAGAGGGACTCACCGTCATGGGGAGTGCCATGCCCCTGCATCAAGGCAGGCACAGCAGGCTCAGGACCCACACCATGGCCACCCCTTGCAGGCTGTTCCCTTTCCCAGGTCAAGGGACTGGAGGCCAAGAAACAGTGCAAAAGCACAATGAAATAAAATGCAGGCATGTGTGCTAGGAGTGTGAATGCAGCAGCCCTCTTCTCATCCCCTGCACCAGGGAAGAACCCCCCTTCTCACTCCTCTTCCCGTGTGGGTGCAAGGACCAGTGGAGCCATCACAGATTATGGAGCACCAGCACCACCCGCATCAGCTCCCAGACATCTGAAACATCCATCTTTGGAGGTATTGTCCAGCACAGGGTCTCGCTCCAAGGCAATCTCATTCTTGTAAGAGGCAGCACTGCAGTAATGCTGGCTTTGGGGCAAGACTCATTCTGGAGTGATAGCTCCAGAGGTGCTGACATTTCTGGACAAGGTTCAAGTGTGCTGGCACCATGGTGAAAAGCCTTTCCTGGAGCAGTGCAGTAACGAGTAGGGTCTGGAGTAGGGTACTGCTAGGCGAGCAGCTTTGGTTTCCATTACATAGCAGGCTGCAGAGGTCTCTGGTAGAGACAAATGCTTGTAGGGCCATGTCCGTGTTTTGCCATGCTGAGATTTGGAGGCAGGATCACTGCTGTCTTCGTAGCCACCTTCCCTGACAGCTCTCCATTTCCAGATGGCTGCAGGTGAGGAGCTGCAGCTCCTCTGAATTCTTGGACACTGTGGTCCCCCCCAGGATGCTGCCTAGCTCTGATATCTGAGAAGGCATCTTGTTAGCAACAAGGGGACTAGCCCTGGTTCATCCAGGACTCTCTGTCCTCCTGGTTGACATTGGTCCTTGGCAGAGGACAGCACAGGTTGTCAATTAAGTGAGTGGGCAAAAGCACAGAGAGGGTTAAAGGATAATTCCTCTGACGAAGTCTTCCAAAGGTCATCACTGTGCAATCTGGCATGCCATAGAGGCAGATTTTGGTTAAGGTGCAGGTGGGGACAGGAGATAAGGGCTTCTAAGGGGTTCTCCATCATGCACATTGAAAACAAAGCCAAGTTATTGAAGGGGCCCAAGTCAAATTCAAAATGTTCTGAAAATTTAGAGATTTCAGTTATTTTTATACTCCGTTTAGGCAAGGGATAGTGAAAAATCCTTGCAAGTAAGGATAGAAGGCGTAACTTCCCTGAAAACCGCCTTCCAAATGACTAATTCTGTTCTGGGGTACCCCAAGTGGGGCACCAGAGTAGAGTCAAAAGTCAAAACTGCTCTGAAGGTTCGCAGGGAACAAATCTTCCCTGAGAACCTCGACAGTTTATAAGGGGATGGAGTGAAGGCATTCAGTGACCTGTATTGGGTTGTTCATTAAGGAATTATGTCTTATTAAATCTTACTTGGCAAATGAATCCAAACTAGCTTGCATATGAACATTCGTGTGGGTTGAAAACTGGCTTGAGGACCATAAACAAAAGGAGCGAATGCCATCAATATATCGAGTTGGAACAGGCATTCAGTGGGGGTACGGAGAGCAGAGTTAGAAACAGGCCTGCATAGTCTCCTCCTCAGGGATGGAGTAAGGCAGTAAAGACCACTTTAGAGACACCTCCGGGTGATACCAGGCTAGAACCAGCTGCAGATTCCTGTGTGGGAAGGGAGAGTCCAAGCCTGGCCCTTTTCTCAAATGTACCATGTTTTCACTTGCATGACTTAATTGGCTTCATTCCTGTTTTCCACCAGCACGAAAACAAACTCAAGCATAACACAGAGCCCTTGGTCCCCTGTGCACCCAGGGGATGGCACAGTCTTGGCGTGATGATGCTTTTCAGACAGGAGCACAGAGAGTTTATCTGGGCACGGATTCTGCCTTGACAGTGTTAGTGCTTGAGAAATGAACCAGAGCAGGAGATCAAAGGGGTAGGCTGACATGCTCAATAAAGATCTGGCAATAGGAAAATTCCACTGGGATATGGACACACATGTTTGTCCTGTCCTGCCAATGAGCAATGTTCCTGCCTCCTAATGTGAATGATAAGAGCATCACCGTGTTGCTTGAGCACATGACATGAGTGATCATGCCCAACAAACAGCCTTTGGGCGTGCCATGGAAGTTGTAGCATGACCAAGAAGCCCAAGATACAGGAGGGGGTGGGATCCTGTGGTAACTGAACTGCAGTAACCATGAGGTGGTAAACCATGAGTTTGTTCCAGCTTGGAGAGTATTGGGAACGGAGATCAAAGCCTGGAGGAATGTTCCCAGAAATCACAGGAGTGGGGAAGGTGAGGGGGGTGGGGGGAGAGCAGAATTTAAAATCCACGGAACACACGAGCTTTCCAAAGCAAGCGAGCCAATTCCAGCTCCCACCCTCCCCTTCCACCTGCCCCTTCTCTCCCTCTTCCATCGGTCACTTTAAAACCACAGCTCTCCCTTTCTCCCAACCCTGTCTCACGGTGTGAGCTCCAGGACGGCAGGCCATACTCAGGTCTACCTATACTAAAAAGAGACCTGAGCAGGCCTGGAGCAGAGCTTGTGTGCTGTGGACCAGACATTCACCCCTGCAAGAGCAGCTCCTCTTCCCCTCGTGTGATTAGGGCACAAGGGATTACCACCTCTCAGTCCTTCTTGGTGCGGTTACTTGCTTCAGTCTCCTCCCAAGAGGAGCAAATTAAGACCTGTCTCAGGGGAAATCACACTGGCAGCATCACATAAAATGCTATTGTTCCCTTTCAAATAGAAAGAAAGGGACCATATCAGTGGATTTCCTGTGGGATCTGGCTTCTGGAGATATATTCAATGGGTGCCTGTCTGCCAGGCTGGGAGATTCCGGGAGAGTTTGAATGAGAGGGACAGAGGGAACCAAGCACTAGGGAGGTAGCAAGTGACCATAGACAGAGGAAGGGTCTTTTGTTCCTTGAGTCTCTCACATGAACTGGCACAGGAGCTAACAACATGGAAGCAGGTGTCTCTTCCCATTGGCCACTAATGCTGCTGGACAGGGCAGCCCGAAAGACCTACCCATTCCTGACACACTCTTGGAGAAACGGGACAGCCACGTTGCCTTGCCTGGGACACCTGGCTACCATAACAGCATCATGCAGCTCCGGTCCTGGGAAGTATAGCAAACCTTCAAAGCCCACACCTCCAGACCCTGTGTGCATGTCCCAGCCATGTACCCCTCTAGCAAAGCAAAATCTCAGCCTGTGTGCACAAACATGGACATCTCCTGCCTCCCAGTCTTTCCAGGCATACAAGTAAGTGGAGCCCATCTCAGACCTCAAAGGCACTGGCAATCACCTTGGGAGGTGGATTGAGTAAAGTGATTGTGGCTGATGCCTCCCTTTGTGCCTGTTCCTTGGCTTGGCATCGAGCTCTGCACCTTGGGGAGAGGAGCTGGGCTGACCTGGCGGCAGGGAGGAGGTAAAGGTAGAGAGAGAAGATCCAGAGGCCAGAAGTGAGCCAAGGACACAGTATAGTCTCAGTGTGGCAGGGTCAAGGACAGAAGTGGCAGTAACAGGGAGGCATGGCTGCCTTTCCTGGGGCTGGGGGATGCTTTGTGCTGCTAAATTCACCCAGAGATGGTGCCCAGTAAAACCAGGTCATCTCCTGCAGTGTTGTTTTTCCCCTCGTGTTCTGTTTTGCCCATGGTGCTGAGATGCCACAAGCTATCTCAGCACATGTCCCACCAGCACACAGGGCTCCCTGCCACCCTGTTCTGAGGCCAGGAGCCCCAGCCTGGGCTCCATCCAAACTCCACACTCCTTTCTTGCTAATTCTGGAGGTCTCAGATCCATTTAGGGATTTGGCAAACACTCAAACACACCCAGGAAAGTGAACGTAAATGTGCAGAGCTGCCAGGAAACAAGTCAAGAGGCACATTTAACCGTGAATACATGTAGATCGCTGCCAGCAAAGGCATGGGGGCAGACAGGAGCTCCAGGGAGGTAAGGACAGACAGCCCCCCTTAGAACAAGGAAGCCCGGTGGGATGGATGCTGGGAGCAGGCTGAGGATGCTGTGCAGGAATACCTCCCCTCCAGGCAAGAAGTCCAGTCTCCTGGACAACACTCACTCCCATGTGGAAATCAGCAATCGAAAGGAGCAATTACCCCAAATCACAGCCCCCAAGTGACAAATAGCCCAGCCTGCCAAGTGGCTTGCATACTGCAGAGAGGCAGGTTACAACCTGCTCACACACATTAAAGAGACGACCCTGTGCTGTTTATGCTGTCGGAAGCCTAATTACGGGAGCAATTTTCTCCAGATTTCCAAGGGGAGAGATGGGGAGGGAGAGAGCTCAGGCACCCACACATGCCTGCTCTGCCACCGGTGAGTGTGGCTGCCCAAAACAGCTCAGATCCTCTCCGTGACCTTTGTAGAGTCCTCACTGCAATGCACTCTGCTTCCAGCCTGGATTACACTGCTCATCCTTGACACCTGCCTCCTTCGCAGCAAAAATGTCTAAAAAGAAACAAGATTTTGAATACAACAAGCTTGCCAGCATCTGTGCCTGACCTCTCGGGCCTGGTTTGGACTTTATGGGAGAGTGAAGATGAGCCTGGTCGCAAATAATGTTCACTGTCTGCTCTTGGGAGATGCAATATTCCACTCCAAGTCAAGTGGACAACAACAAATTTCTTACCCTCTGACTATGAAGAAGTCCAGTCTTGACCTCCTTTTGACCACTTGGGGATCAGAAAGTAAAGCATAAATGCAGTAGTAATTTGGGGTCTTAATCAGGTTGTTGAACCCGTTGTCATGAGTCTGGCTGATGGGCACTGGGACTTGGTCCATGTTTGTCCTCATGGGAGAAACAGGAGGAGAAGGAGAAGGTTTTCCTTAGGTCAAGCCTAGACCATCAGTGAAAATGATGGTAACAGTGATGCAGTTTCCAATATCAGTGAAAAATCCCAATACCTGTTGATGCCCCCTGCTCTGGGCCTTGCTAAAATTTGAGCTCTCTGATCAGACGATGCTGTACAAAGGTGAATCCCACAGTTTTCCTTGGATAAAATCTTTCAGCCAGTTCTGAATGTTGTCCCCTGCTCTTTGCTCTGTGTCCCCAGTGGTCCCACTTCCATTTATAGAATCACAGAATCACAGAATCAGCTTGTGATGCTGCTCTTCACTTTGTTTTCCTCTCTCATCCCTTCACATTCATCCTCATGCATCAGTCTTCCAAGGCTGCATTGTCCCTATCTTCATCTTCTCTCCTGAAGTTTTCTCCAGCCATAACTTGTCCAAGAACCAGTTTTGAATTGTCTGTCTGGGATTTGGAAACCATTCTCAGATAAGCTGGTTCTACTGTGGCACCTACATGGTACCCCCAATCTCCAGCCCTTTCCCTGGTCTCCCCTCACAGTTGATACCAAACTCTCATGTGCTGAAGGAGCTGGGCCTTAGTGGTGATCACGCAAGTCAAAGCAGTGCTGGGAATGAGGGAGTGGAAGCAAATCAAGTGGCATCAAGCTTTGATGGACAAGACAAAGGGAGAACCTGCAGGATGCAGAAACAGGCCACATGCAGGCAAAAATGACAGAGAAGGGTCCATGATTTAGGGATAGTCTTTCTAGGACCATGCATAAGCAGAAAGTACCTCTCCCCCTGCTCCACCCTCACTGCCAGGCATCTGGCGTAGAGCAGGGTCTGTAGGTTGGTCAGTGCCTTCAAGTAGAGGGCAACCTCACAGGCAACCTGTGCTGTAATTTCTGTGGAGTGGGATCCTCTACAGGTATCCAGGGAATTACTTGAGCCATGAGCTATTGCTGGATGCTGAAAACACTGGATTCAGGTCTGGCAGGGGTAATAAGCTATTATTTTCTTTGCCTGTTCCCCAAGCTATAAGAGGGGATGATACACAAAGGTTGCCCAAGCTGCAACACCGCAGCTTCCTCCCCAAGAGGGCTGTGGCAAAATGCATGAATTGTTAAGCCTCTGCAGACAAGGGACTGTCATTACAAGGATGTTGACACATTACTGGCTCTTCTTTTCTCTGCAGACGCCTCTCTGGAAACCAGATCTCCGGGATCCCAGGGGAAGCTTTCTCTGGCCTCTACAGCCTGAAGATTCTGTAAGTAACTCCTTCCCCTCTGCAGAGCCGCCACTGCCCCCACCTCGCCCGGCCCCTCGGCACTGGACGTGCTTGGGGACTTGCAGCCATCCAGAAGGGGACGTAAAGTTACAAGGCAGTGTGGTGTCAGTTGTTAAACCCACGCTGGCTAACTTGCCCCTTGGTGAGTGGGGAACTGTGTCCCACCCCAAGGACCACTCACCCCCCTGCACTGCTTCCTTGCTTCTGCTACAGCAAACCATGAGCAGGTCATCTCCAGGGCACAGCCCTCCATGCTGTGTGAAAGCGCGCCACAGGAGAATCTGCAGAGGTTCATATTTTGCATAAAACTCACCAAATACCCTAATGTGCCTCCCAGATGTGGTGTCCAGACCTCAAACTGGCCCCCATCTGCTTTGCTGCTGAGTCTTGGTACTGGGTTGGAGCTACCCAAAGGTCCAGATGGGCGCTCTGGCCCAGCTCAGCTGCCTCTTCACAACCAGCCTGCCCTTGCTGCAAACTTCTGCATGGCCCAAGAGGCTTCTGCAAGGCTCTGGAGTGACCTGCCCCTGGGAAGGGTGGGATCCTTGGGCAGTCTGACTTCAACCTCAGCCCAGCCTGCCCACCGGGGCGATGGGGACATGTGCAGCTGCATCCAGAAGCATTGCAGCCGTCAGGCCTTAACTGGGAACTGCCAGCCCTGGTAAATGAAAGCCTCCTTGTCATTGTGGGCAGGCCACCCACCTCTGCCTGTCCAGTGGGGAAGGTCTAAGTGACAAGGGTTACCAGCAAGATCCTCCCCAGAGTATTCTCCTACAAGCTGGGGTGTCCCACTGCCTGTGCAGTCACACCACTTTTTGCATCCATGTGACAGTCCCGTAGGGTCTGTGCCAGCTATTGAGGTGGGAGTCCCTTTCTCCCTTTCAGGAACCATCTTAAAAATCTCCTGCAATAAACATTTCATCCCCAAGGGGATGTTTTGAATTCAGCCACAATGTGAAATTGTTGTAGCTGGTCCAGTTTATACAGAGCAAGCAGGTACAAACCTGCTCCCAGGATTAGAGAGTATAGAGCTGTTTACTACATCTTCTGAAGATGTAAAGTATGAATCCTGCCCTAAATCTCAGGGCTTAGAGATTTATCCATCCCCTGCATTAGGCAACAAATCAAAGGAACTGAGGAAAAACCGCAGCTCTCCCACCCAATTTCAACAAGAGGAACTTTCTACTCGGGGAACACGGGAGCTTTTAAAGCCGCTTTTGATCAATTCCCATTTGTGTCAGGCCCAGGTGACTACTGATGCAGAGTACAAGAGCGATGCCGCTCTTCCGGAGCTAGCATGGCTCCCCACGGGTTGCGGTAAGGAGAGGAGCGTGCTCTCTCTGCCCCAGCGCCCGCATGCAGATGGGCTCACGGACACCTGGCCGTGCTCCACCACGGGGACACATTCACGAGCGACCCCATTGTAAGAAGAGGCTTGAAGGATCAGAGCATTTCCAGCTGGGAAATGGTTGCATGGAGAAGCTTGCTGCAGGCTGTCTTGTGGGAGCTGAAGTTGGTGTCCTCATGCTTCAGGACAACCTGCCTTGCTCTCAGCCAGACTGGGCCCAGTGACACAGGGTGGCACTTGGGCTGTCACAGCCACCCCTCTGGCTGCAGGCCTGCCTTAAATTTAAGCCCCCGATCTTTCCCATGGAGGTATGCAGAGGACTAGCCCAGCTCCAAGGCCAGGGAAGGAAGGGCTAATGTTCACAGGGACTGGCCCATCCGGGCCCTGCCATGGGCATCTTATTTAAAGAAGTTCCTGCTCCCTAAAAGCAGGGGCACTGCCAGCCCTCATTTCACTGGGAGCATTTCACTTTCCAGAGACTGACATTTTCCTGGCTTGTTTGCAGGAGTATGTTGGGCTGGCATGTGCTCTGGCTACAGGAGATGCTCTGATTGATTGCTTTCTGTAACGATACTGTGGGGTCCGTGGGAGTGAGGGCCTTGACAGATGCAGTTGTGGGTCCCTGTGCCCTCCAGGAACAGCAGTCATTCACCCTCATCTATTTCTCTGTCACTGTGAGAGTGAGGCTAACAGTGATGGACATGGAAAAGATAGGCTGGTCCCTGGGAATTTGCTGGAACAGGACTAGAAATTTTGCCAGGACAGACCTTAGGAGCATCAAGCTTAATCATGTTGGAAGGGCTCTTGGCAAGGATGAGGACTCTGACTGGTTTCCTCTACTGAGAAAAGACCAAGGAAAAGCACAAAGTGCTGAAGAAGGCGGGTGAAGGCCACCACGTGTTTCCTTCAGGCTGTGATTCAGGTCCTTCAGGTCACTGCAGCAGAATCTGCTCCATCTCCCCAAGGACCAGGGGGAACAAACGTCCTTCCTGGCACTGGCTTGCTGAAGAGTCATGGGCCTCTCCACCTCCCCTCTGACCTCCTCAGGACAGGAGTGGGAGTGCAGGGTGCTTCCACAGCAGCACCACAGCCTCCTTGGCAGCACAATAAAATGACCAAAACCTCCTGTAGGGAAAGGTGTTATTATTGCTATTTTACTGGCTGGGAAAACCCAAGGCAGGAACTGAGCTTGGAAGCAGAGTGACCCTTCCCAGCCCATTGCAGAGCTTGCACGTTCCCTCAGAGTCTGGTTGTGGTTGGGCTGGAGAGCAGAGCCTGGAGGGAGACCATGGGGATGGCTCACCCTGCTTCTTGCGTCCTGGGAGTGACCAAAAATCCTCGCCCTCTTCCCAAGCCGTGTCTCAGTTCCCTTTTCCATTGCTGTGTTTCTCCGCCCCCATCTTACTGAAGGCAAGACCTCTCTGGCAAGCCAGCTGCTGCAAGATCTCCATGTGACCTGGCACTTTGAAACCCAGAAAAGCAACTTCAATGCAAAAGACTGTAGAGGCATTTGGGGCTCATGGGGAACTGCAGTGATTTATAAGACACTGTCATTACAGATACTACAGATACTACACAAATACGGGGGGTGGGTAACCAGCTGTAAATCGGTGTAAACTGGTGTGCCTCATGTAGTGTACAGAAGTGTGTCAGGTAACTGGGGAGCATCAGTTTCGCCCTAGTTACATCCACGGCCTGTGGGGCTGCTGTGAATCTACACTGTGAAGAGCACTGCATTTCATGGTGACATGAGCTGCTCACTACACAGTTCCCCATCCCAAACAGATCCTTGCTCCCTTAGGACTAGTGTAACCACTCCTGCAGTCATGTGCTTTTCTCTGCACTTCAATCTCCTTCAAAAAAAAGCACAGATCTTGAAGAAGGTATCTGGAGAGGGAATCTGAAGAGCCTGTGAGGCAGGACAGATCAGAGAAATGCTGGGATGTCAGGTATTAAAAGACAGGAACAGGGAGGAAAGTCCTGTCTGCTTGCTTTAGGTAGAGGCAAAGCATCAAGTTTATACTCAACCATTCTGCCTCTGTTGAAAATCAAGACATAAGAGAACTCAGGGAGGGCAAGTCACCCTTCAGGCTATACACTGAACTTCCCTGGGAGTGCTGGGCTCTGATAGACAGCAAAGGCTATGAGATAGGCTGCTGGGCTGGGTAAGGACCCGCACCCAGATACCATCTATGATCCTTCTGTTCCTCTTAATGCTGGACCATGCTGTCCCATCTGGCACCAGCAATATTCAGGACATGGCACAGCAGGAGAGCAGCCAGAGGAGAACAGGCAGAAGGATGAAGAAATGCCAGATCCTCATCAGTGAGGAAACTAGAATAAAATTAGAGGGGTGGTAGAGAAATGTAACTGGGATAATTTGGTCTAGAAGATAAAAGGCTTAGAGAAGTGCACGGTGCTCAAAGGTAGGGCTGAGTGTGTTTGACGTGACTGCCTCTGCCCACGCCCTCCTCCTGCATCTCCCACAGAAAGATGGTCCATGAGCAGCACAAGTGGCCCTTGGTGTCCATGTGCACACAAGGGGCAATCCCAGCCTTAAACACTTTGGCAGTCTCAGATCCCTGTTCCATCAACTCCTCATTTTCCTCTAATCACTCTGTCGTACCCCACTCCCACCACCTTGCCATGCTCAAAGTGCTTCCTCTCTTCACCTTCCCAGGTGATCATCTCACTGCCTGCTCTGCATGGACAGAGGCCAAGTGCAGGGACCACAGAGCACCACGAGCTTCCTTGCTGATGCACCCGGAGCCCGTTCACACAGGGTGCATGCTGCAAGGCTGGTGGGATCCCTCTGAGATGACTGTCACCCACAGAGGACATGGGGCTAGAGGCTGATGGGAGAGGGGTCATTGGGTGTGGTTCTCCTTCCATGCTTGTGAAAAGCGAATGTAAGCCTCGGTGATCAATCCCGAGTGCTCTCTGCAGCTCACTGGCATAGGAACTCTCATCCAGATTGACAACTGTCACACAAGGACCAATGCAACTTCTGGGGCTCCTGGTCCTGCTCATCGATTTGTTTCTGCAGCCAAGGTGTGCTGGGGAGATAAAACACTGGGGCCTGCAGCCCAGTTATGCAGAAAAACGAATTGCTTTATTTAAAAAACAGTGGGAAGGATCAGGGGTCTGGTGATGAACTAAAGGAACAATGAGTCAACTGAGGTTACTCAACCTGTAGGTGAGGTGAATGAGGATGGACATAAACCTTTAAGGACAAGCAGCTGCTGCAATAAGGATGGAAATACATGTTCTCTCTGTCTGAAAACAAGATTAGCAGGTTTTGGAGCAGATGGCACTAGGAATATTCAGGACAAATTGCATCTACAGGTGTGGATGCTCTGTCACAGGCTGGCTGAGGTTTGACAGGTGTCACAGGGATGGCTGGAGTTGGGAATGGCTGATGAATGACCAGCTGAAACCTGGAGGTATTCAGGAGATGACTCACAGCAAGAATAGAGATCTTACCTCTGGTGACAGGGACGTCCCCCGAGGAGACAGGCTGGTAGCTGGGGATTGTAACAATTTTCATAATTTATTTTTAATGTCTAGGGCCATAGAGCTGATTGCAGTCATGTGCATGTCCACAAGTAAACTCTCACAGGCATCTTGGGTTGTCAAGAGGCCTGATGCTTTCCTGGTTTTTCCAGAGTGTTAGTTTATGTTTAAAAAAAGGATGGGAAACACCCTGGGAAATCCTCCACAAACCTGCCTGTGCAGATGGTCCTCTCCCTGCCCTCGGAGTGAATCCTAGAGTTACTGGAAGCAGGGCCAGATTCTTGGCTCTGCCTCCTCGGGCTGCTTTTCTGCACAAAAACCACCTGGAAAGTGGCCATGAAGATAGGCCTGTGCAGAAACCATGCAGGGGTACACCCGGAGAAGCAGGTGTGTGGAGACTTGGAAGAGAGCAAGTGAAAAGCCATGCTGCCCCACTACCAACAAAAAATCACGACACAGGGAAGTATGCTGAGATCTTTACGCACCAAGCCTTGAGCCAGTCCTCAGCCAAAGGCAAGGTGAGATCTGGCCCCCTCGGCTCCCATCAGACGAGTGCAGACTGAGAGCGATGGATGCTCAGCAGTCGTAGCTGGAGCTCTGAGGTCTTCTCAAGTGATGGGTACATCCCTTTGCAAAGAGACTTTGCAAGTGCACCTCTCCCAAGGGCTCATCTTTGCATCATGGCCAACCCACATCCTCCTCACAGAGGCTGATGCTCCTGAGTCCATCCTTCAGTGCCAGGATCATCAGAAACCAGTGTCATAGGCTGGTTTGTCTCCTCTGCCAAGTTCCTTCCCTTGCAAAGTTTACTCTTTGGTCCATGACCTCCCAACCTTGGAGCTTTCCAAGGTAGCAGAATATGCTGCTTAATCAGTCTCTGGAAAACTGGAAACTTCCGCATCCTTCCAGATCTCGTGAGCTGCCTGGATGCCCCTCACCTCCAAGTGCCCTAGCTGGAGCTCCATCAGCCAGGAAGCATCCATTCCAGCTGGCCATGTGGCTGAACTTGTGCTGCCACAGCTTCACACCACATCCCACCCTCACATATGTATCCCTCACCAAATGCTCTGCCACACAAGCAGGATTGCCAGGCCTCTTACTTTCCAGGCTGAACATGCCGCAGCAGCAGCAGCACTTACTAGCCAAGAAGGAATCCCACACCAAACTCCAAAGGGAAAGACTCCAAGTACAACCACAACCTGAGCCTGCCTCACCCCAAAATGTGGAGGGCAAAATGCCTGGGTGCATCCTCTTGGCTGCAGACCCTGCACCCGCAGCAGCCAGCTGGGGTGGCCCACCCCACTGCTCCATTCCTCAACAAGCCTCAACCAGTCTGCATTTGCTTGCAGACCCAGTGCTGCCCACAGTCTGCCTGCACAGACAGTGGCGTGAGTGCTGCCCAACACCTGCCTGCACATGCTTGTTGACCCAGTGCTGCCCGAAGACACTCCCACCCACACACTGCCCATGGCTGGTCCCCATCAACAGGTAGGCTGGACTGAGCCTGGCAGGAGTGGTCTTGCTCTGCACATGCCACATCTCCTGGCCTGATGGACCCTACCCAATGGCCACCCTCACTGGTCGCTCCTACTCTTCCCTCGACTGAGCTGCAATAGCAGCATCTCATGTGGTCAAGGACAGGCAGTGACTAGCCTGGCTTGTGGACACACATCAAAAAACATCACCAAAAAAGCCATGTTGCCCCAGGATGGCAGGTTTGCAGATGGCTTGGGACACTTCAGGAATCCCCAGACAGACCCTACCTCTCTGACAACCCTGAGTCTGTGTAGAACAGAAATGGCTTTAAAACAAAGGGAATGGTGTGGCACATCCACAAGACGCTCCCATGGGGAGGGAAGAGGAACATGCAGAGGTTGGAATGTCTTTAATCCCTGTGCACAGGCTCCAGGCACAGTTGCCTCAAGCAATAACAGCCCTTTGACTGTGCTGGCTGAGTCACTTCAGCCTCCCAAGATGGGGACATTTTATCATGCACAGACCTGTACCTCTGAGGGCTGGAAGTCTGCTGAGACTGTCTTGTGCAAGGATCCTGGTGTGATGGGACCTGATCCCAGCATTTTTCTGGTCTTTCAGGCGTGGTCTCTGCCAACAAACAATCCTCCTACTTCTTGAAGAGTTGTGATTTATGCTGGTTCTAGTCAGACTGCTGTGGATAGCAGGTTGTGTTTCCATGTCTGCCAGTGTCTGCAAGCTCCAGTATGGTCACCTGAACAGTGCCAATCCAAGGTGACAGTGCACTATCCAGACCTGGTTTTAAGCACTTGCTGGCCTGAATAGTCTTTGTCATGTTCATTAATGTCTGCAGCTTGCCCAGAAGGCCTGGTGCTGTATTTGATAGTGACTCATCAACAAGTGCAGTCCTTTAGGACTTTACTCATTGATAAAGCTGCTTGAAGACAGAAAATTGCACACAGCAGTTGAGAAACTGTACCAACCAGAGTGGGCACAAGGCTGAGTAGGTGGTGAGATTGCTCCATGGGTGCAAGAAATCAAGCTCTGACTAAGGTCGTCTCCAAGCTGCTGTGAAGCAGCAGCTTGCAGTAAGAAAGCTAATGAAGTCCAGGAATTTTGTTTGGACTGGAGCCAGGAGCTGGTGGAGAGGCAGGAGCAAAGATAGATGCTGATGGAAAAATGCCGAGGCGAGCATGACCTGGGATCTCAGGGTTGCTGTGATCTTGTGGACTGAGGTCCAGCTTCACAGACCACATCTGCACTTCAGTCAGTCACCCTGCAGCATACTGAGGACCCGGATGCGGATCCCTGCGCCATCCTCCATGCACACCCTGGAGCTCAGCTTCCTTTCCTGGGGGAGTATGAACGCAGGCAGGGGACAGGGCACTCCCAAGGCTTTCAGGGACATGAAGTCAGGAGGCAATTGGTTTGCAGAGCTGTTCCCTCTGTGCCATGCTATTCACATAAGTCATGCAGTGATCCCTTAATGCAGAACATACCAGCCATCCTTGGAGCTGGCCTAGAGCCCAGGACTCCTGCTGCAGGTGCTCTCCTCAGTGAGCCACAACATTGTCCTCCTCCATCTTATACAAGACCAGCATCCCAAAAGGTGAAATGGCAACAATTACACAGAGAGGGACTCTGTGACCCTGTCCCAGCTCTCCAGGTGCCCTGCTGTCCTCTGAACAATTTTTCCATCCTCCTTTTGTAGTAGTGCCTGGGCACTCCAGTAGAGAGCAGCCCCAGGAACCAGATGCCACTGCAAGATGTTCTTTTGCTAGTATGTAGGGACCTCCTTCACACCATCTCCCAGGTTTTGGTACAATTATTTGAGCTCTTGCCAAAATCATGCTATATGTAGTTGTTGAAAGGGCCTGTTATGAAAAAAAAAATTAAAAAAGCATATGCAAGAATGGTTTAACGTAAGATGTAAGGACCGACTGCAGGGACCAGGGGCCTGATGGGGGTTGTCCTTAAGATCAGACTGTAAGAAAAGCTGTCCTGGGACATCCAGTGATAAATGTGTCATGTCTTTTCCTGCTAAAACCTGAGCTCCCAGTGAGCAGATCTGGGGCTTTCCTGACCTTGAGGCTGAATGAAGAACTTCTTGTTTAATACCAGGGTGGATCTGTCCCTAGAAAATTACCTGACCCTGTATGGAACTATTTTTTGGGCTCTCTGTATGATGCTCTGATGATGAGTTACTAGAGTAATTACATGCCTTTTGAAGAAGCAGTGCTTCTTGTCCCGGTCCCAGCATCCAAAAACTTCTCTAGCTGCCCTGTTGTGAAAAATAGCACTGTCCAGCACTCAGTGGTTTCAGAGGTGTCTGAAGCATCTTCCTTAAATATCATTTGTCTGCACCAGAATGGCTTTGTTATGGAACCACTCCATGCTGATGGTGGTCTGGAAAGTCTCTGTGTTACTGTTGGAGAAGGGCTTTGTAATAGATAGGAGGCAGCAGGATCCAGCAGTAGTATGACAATGGGTTTTTCTTTAATATCGACTCCAGGTACTTCCACTGATCAACTATGAACACTGAGCTCAGACTTCGTAGAGCCACTGACATCCAATGGATGTCCCACCAAAACCCCAATAGCGCTTCCTAAAGCCCCACTCTACATCACTCTCTATCGAGCTGCACATCTTCTTGATTTAGAAGACCTGAATTGTTGTACTTCTCCACTGGGCTGCAGGACCCAGTGTCATATCACCCCAGCACACCTCGGCTACTGAAACAAATCCATATGCAGGACCCCGAGCCCCAGAAGTTGTGTTGGTTCTTATGTGACAGTTGTCCACCTGGATGAGATTTCCCGTCCCAGTGGGCTGTGGAGAGCACTCATGGGATTGATCACATTTCTCTTTCACAAGCATGGAAGGAGATCCAGGGCCGATGATCAGGGACTTGCCAGGGCACAGTTCCCACCACCTCACAACCCCTCTCAAGAGGGGTCCCACCAGCCTTGCAGCATGCACCCTGTGGGAATGGGCTCCGGGTGCATCGGCGAGGAAGCTCGTGGTGCTCTGTGGTCCCTGCACTTGGCCTCTGTCCATGCAGAGCAGGCAGTGAGACGATCACCTGGGAAGGTGAAGAGAGGAAGCACTTTGAGCATGGCAAGGTGGTGGGAGTGGGGTACGACAGAGTGATTAGAGGAAAATGAGGAGTTGATGGAACAGGGATCTGAGACTGCCAAAGTGTTTAAGGCTGGGATTGCCCCTTGTGTGCACATGGACACCAAGGGCCACTTATGCTGCCCATGGACCATCTTTCTGTGGGAGATGCAGGAGGAGGGCATGGGCAGAGGCAGCCACGTCAAACACGCCCAGCCCTGCCATTCCCCATCAGTCAAGAGTGTGTCTGAGCACCCTGCACCTCTCTGTGCCTGACATTCCCATGCTGCCTCCTGAGTTTTTCTCTTCTGGACCAAATTATCCCAATTACATTCCTCTACCACCCCTGTAATTTTATTCTAGTTTCCTCACCGATGAGGATCTGGCATTTCTTCATCCTTCTGCCTGTTGTCCTCTGGCTGCTCTCCCACTGCCCTGTGTCCTGCAGGGCAGGACCCAGATGGAGCAGTGTGTCCTGGCCAAAGCTTGCCCAGCGTGCAGAGGAGCAGAAGGATCACCGCTGGTGCCCTACTCCTCATACCCCCATGTAGCCACTCCCACAGGGTCTCTGCACTCTCCCAAGAGCAAGTTTGTCTTGCTTCAGGTCTCCTGGGATCCCACCAGCCCCGGACAGTTTTGGCAGGTCTGCAAGCCTGTGCCCAGCTGTATTTGTGCAGCCGGTTATCCCTATCCATCGGTAGAGCCTTCCTCTTGGTCTCCCTGCAGTGTCCTGCATTTTCCAGCCGCTCTCCCACACTAGCCAATCTCTGCACCCCTACTCGTACGTGAAAGGTGGCTTGTGCAGCCCTGTGTTGTCAGCAGAGGTAACAGCCTTCCTTTCCTAGCTATGATATGGATCCTTAGCAATAATGCTGAGCGTTAATACAAATAATTTAACTGTGAGTCCCTATTTTCTTCCAGAAATGTAAGAGTTGTGTGGCCTACAGCTTCCCTTTTCGGAAGATTGTCTCTACAATTGTCTTTTTTCAACTTCTGTTTCATGACAGACCTCTGAATCCTCTGCAGTAAAGCTAGTAGTCACAGCAGTGGGAAAGTTTCTTGTTTGCATCAGCACTCTTCTTTGGGCTGCCCCTCACTACTAAGGCCGTGCTCTGTCCCTTTGACACTGGTAGTAATTATGACAGCCCCCTAAGCATCATTTCCCTTTTCATGTCATCTCCTACCACTTCTTGAAGGTTTTGGAAATAGAAACCTCAGATACGTAAAACATTCCTTGTTTTAGGCATTTTCTCCAGCCCAGCTACCACGCTGGGATGTCTCTCTTATCCAGAGGAGCATGTGCCTGTGATGTCCCAATTCTGGAAGGAACAAGTAGGTTCAGGACAGAGGCTGGTCCAGAGTAAAAAACTTAGCCTTTCCAGAGCTGCAGAGATGATAAAACCAGTAAACTCACATGTGTGGTGCTCCAGGAGGTCAGTGAGAGAGGATAGCGGCTGACCAGGTCAGCAATACACCTGAGGATCCCTGCCTGAATGGCTAAAGTTTGTCAGACACCTACCTCTGGAGCAGGAGACTGCCACACAGTGTCTCCTCCTCTCCAGTCACTTGTGTGGTTACCTCAGTATCCACAGCCCTTCTCCATGCTCTATGCTCACTTCCATTTCTGAGAAGTCCTCCTGGGTCTTGCCCATCCAGCCCAACAGCTCCAGTCATCTGCTCTTTCTGAAGCCCCTGGTCTGATTGGGGTTTTTTTCCACAACGGCTCCAGTTATTGCTGCAAAATGTACCAATGCTGTGAAGCCCCTTAGCAAACAGCTGCGGAGTGGCTCCCCATCCATTGTGTTTGCAACTGTCCTACAAGTTGAATAAGAAACCTGTCCACAGGCTAGTTTGCATAGGCCCTGCAGAGGTAACCACCACTGACACACACTGGGAGAATGATAAATACACAAGCATAAATACGGAACAACTCAGCTGGAAGCACTGGTATTACTCTGGACTAACAGACGCATATGTGCAGTGGAGAGACCCCTTTATGGTCACATCGTCCCAGTGGATCCTCCATTGCAGCACCAAACTCACCTCTGGGACACTCTGCTGAAGGATCCTGGGCCACCCTAGACGGCAGTTCACCCGCTGGCAGCCTGCAAGCTTGCCTCAGAGCCCTGGGTGACTAACATGGTGTTTTACAGCCCCTCTAGCTTTTCAACAGGAGTCCAGGGCAGCTTCAGAAATAAGCAGCAACATCGTCCATTTTGTGTCAGGCTTTTTTTTTTTTTTAACAAAGTTTTCTTTTTTCTAATTATAGGATGTTGCAGAATAATCAGATGAGTCGCATCCCTGCAGAGGCACTGAGAGATCTTCCAAACCTCCAATCTCTGTAAGTCATTAAAATCAATGCTGCAAGCTGCATAGTCCCTTGGGGGCCTGGGCTTTCCAACATTTGAGTCATTAGTTCCTTTGTTAAGGATGTTCTGTCCCTTCTTCCTTTTCTTTTCTAATTAAAGCAAAGATTACTGTCACTTAGCATAGAAGGGAGGGGAGGGCAGTTTTCAAGGAAGGAACACTGTCTTGGTAAAGGATGTTGAAATTACAGCTCCCCATGTGTGCATGGTGATGAAAAGGGCACCAGAGCCAATGCATATTTCAAGGAACACTGGAAAATATCCACCCAGAAGGGGCTCCATCCTCTCCACTGTGGATCACAGTGGGGAAGGGACCTGCCAGGGAGCACAGAGGACACCCTGGTCTGTCAACATGTGAGTTGGGCTGTTTTACCCAGATAGAGGGTAGTTATGTCAGGGTAGAAATGCCTTATTTTTTTACTTTAAAGTCACTATATCCGCAGTAGGTTTGTGCTACTGTATTCACTAAAAATCACGTCACTGAAATATTTGCAGTTTTCTTGAGTATGGGCACACTTGCAGTCAGGTCCTGGTACTGCCACTGAAGGGAAGGAAAGGTCTGTTTGGTAATTGCCCAGCTGGTGCAAGCAGCACTGCAGGAGCTTGTAAGAGCATTCTGGATCAGGCTGAACCACTGAAAAATTAACCTCAATCCTAATCCTTAACTTCAGTCCTAGTTTTACTGTGTCTTTTTATCATAGAAATGTTGGCTGTAAGAGGTTTCTGGGGGGCTCCAGGCCAGCCTCCTTCTTGGAGCAGGGCTATCACCAATACTAGGTGTGGCAGTTGCAGTTTTGTCTATCCGAGCCTTTAAACCCCCCAAGCATGGAGAATCTCCCCTCGCTGGTCACCTGGCCTGGGGCTGCTCTTCCTGGGGAAGAAGCTTTTCCTCAAGTCCGACCTGAAAGTCCTGGAGCACAATTTGTGGTCATGACTCTTTGTGTGATCACTTGGAACCACCCAGAAGGGCTTGGCTCCATCATCTTTCGTTGTGGGTCACTAGCAGATCTCCTCTTAGCCTCTTCTCTGCTAGGTGAAACCAGCCCAGCTCCTTCCACTGCTTCTTGTGAGGCGACTTCTCTGTCACCCTGACTCAGTTGCCAGCCCTCCACTGGACCCATCTGGTTCCTCTTCATCCTTCTTACACTGAGCAGCCCAAAACCAGACAGAGTCCTCCATTTGTGGCCTCCCAGCACCAAGTAGGAGATTCTGTAAATATTAATTTAAATATTAATTTGCAATGGGGGTGTTGGCTGTGCAGGATATGAATGTCCCTTCTGCCAGGAGAGATTCAAAATATTTGTTGCTGAAACATCATTGGCACATGGTTGTGGCTGTTACTAAAATATGTTGACATCATCACCCATGCCAGAGTCAAGACCCTCGACTCTGAGGATTTGCGGATTAGATTGTTTTCCGAGTGACTTCCCTTTCAAGGGAAATGTGACATGGAAGGTCACTGCGATGGGGCTGCCCCAGGAACACCCCTTTCCTCCCTCAGCCTGTCTCTCCTACGCCCATGAAAGTGTCACGAGAGCCCATGGTTGGACAGACCCAACCTTTGCTTCTGAAGGTTCAACTGCCTGCAAGCACCACAGCTGCTCGGGCCACCTGGCCTGAGGCACACACCACTGATGGATGGCCACCTTGGCTAGTGCTGAGAGGTCCACACTCTCCATCCCCTCAGCCAATAGCCCCCACTGAAATACCACATGGCACACAAGAAATGCAAAACACTCCAAGAAGCTGCTCACAGCACTTTTGGGCTTCATTTAAGGCTCAGGGTGGGAGGATGGCTTATCTTGAATCAACACAGAGGTACCTGCTCTTAGTGTACTTTGAGGCCACCTCATCCAGTGTGGGCCCCCCAAGTGTCTCCAAAGTTGGGTGAGCAGGAAGAGCTCAGACCAGCCAGGATCTCATGTTTTTCCTGTAGAAACCGAACAGTAAGAGCAAATTTTAGGAAGAAATAAGCTGCTTCAGACAACCTGAAGGAGACCAGGCTTGGAATAAAATCAGAGGGCTGAGTATCAGGGCATGTCTGGTTAGGACATGCCTAACACCTGTCATATTAGGACTGGTTTCAAGACCCACAGCAGCAGTGACAAGAGATTGCTGTAGCCAGTTGTGTCCCATTTGCCCCAGAATGTGCTGCCACAGCCAGAACACACCCATCCAGAGTTCAAGGTGATTGAGCAGGCACCTCCTGACTTTCCCCAGCAGCCTTGGCATTTTGGCCCAATCTGTCTGGGTTGTTATTCCCCTCTCAGAGCAGCCCCTCATCCCTGGTAGGTCAGCCAGGTCTTTCTTCCCGGAAGTGCACAAGCACCTATGCCCGGTCCCTCTGGGCTCTTTCACTTCTCACCATCCATTTTCAGGAAACCTGTCCTCATCCCCCCTGACCAGGGTCACCTCTTTTGAGCCTTCCCCAGCTCCACCTGAGGCTCAGGTTCCGTTTCCAGCCTCTCATTGGACCTGAATTCCTGTCCCAGACACAAACTGTGCACAGGAGGGGCTGAGACAGTGGCCTCCCACTCCTGTCTCTTTCTTAAAAAACAGAAAAAAACTGTTAAACCTGACAAGATCTGGGTTCTGGATGGGAAAGGGGGCAACAACTTCTGTCCTGCCGGAGTGCTTCATCCAATGCTCCCAACTACACCAGCCAGACCCACAGCTTACCTGCCAGCCACGAGGAACATTGAGAGTAAGTAAGTTCAAAGGAAGGCTCCTGCTGGGAAAATTAGCATTTCATGGGATGGAGCTTAAAGCGCTCCCCCAGCTGAGGGAGCCTGGGTACACATTCTCATGGTCACAGACTGCCCAGGGCTTCTGGATCATACTTACACAAATGACCATTTAATTAAACATTCTTTTTGGGAGGCCAAACTTTGAGAACCAGCAGAGAGTATTAGAAAATAAGAGATGTGCATTGGGAAAACATCACAATCCCTTGTGGCAGATCTGCTGTGGCAACACCTCTCCCCCTGAGCCAGACAAGTATCCTGCTCACCAGCTCAGGAAGGTGGGACCTGCTGCAGTCGGTGTGGATCTTTGTCGTCACCTCTCATCTGATCAAAGAAACTGGAAAGGGATCAGCTAAGTCACAAATTAGTGGGAACTGGTAAACACAGCAAACTGTGGGGCAAGATAGTGTGGATCTTTCCCCATTAGGATAATAACACATGCACATAGTCACCTCTAGCTGCACACTCAAGTGCTTTCCAGAGAGTTCACTTACTGCCAGTGCTTGCACTGCACTGGCAAGAATGACAGGAGCATGGGAAAGCAAAGTGATCTTCCCTGGGGCAAAAGCAAAGTCAGCAGTAGGACCTAGGTGTCCTGACTCCACTTGCCACATTCAAGACTCTGCAATGGCACAATCAGTATGTGTAACCTCCAGTGACCAAGAGACAAAGTATTTGGGACAGACTGTGTGAAAGATGAAAAGCCCCAGGAGAGAGGTTTCCATAACAAAAAGCAAGCAGCAAAACAGTAGTATCTTCTGTAAGTCTCACATCAGTGAACCCACCTCACCCATCCTGTTCTTTCTGTGCTTGTGAGAACTCCAGGTAAAGCCATAAGGGATCAGTCAGGTCCCCTACAATCACTTTTCCATGATGTGCCCCTAAGACTGGATCCAACTCTTCAAACCAGGGGGGCGATCTCTGGAAGCAAAAGTTACAGGACTGTCCCACACCATGGAGACTTCTTCCCTGTCTGAAATACCTGGTTAAAGGATGGGCAGAAGGGCCCTCTCAGAAAGACCCTGACTGCAGATCACCAGCAGGTTGCAGTAAAACCTGCCTTCAGTATGGGCACTTGAGCTTGGCCACTTGAAAGTGTGGAGGGCATGTGCAGAAAAAGAAGATGATTTGCACTTTCTCCCCTTTATACAGAAACTGTCCAACAGAGAATCCTTGGGCACAGTGAAGGCCCAAGAACAATGTCTGGTAACTAAGCCCAGCATGACTGTGAGACACACCCTGGGTGGATCAGGACATTTCTGAAGACACGCGTGGTGTGTCATGAGGTTGTACCACACTGGTGAAAGCATGACCTGCTTTCCTGGGTCTCCGGGGTCTCCATCCTATGCTGCTTCCCCAAGGGAGAAGCTAGTGCTTGCAGAGCCCTGCAATTCTCTTTCTAGCTCATGTTTAGAGATGCTCTTCTCTAGACACCTTTTCCTTCTCTCTCCGTTCAAACAGGGAAAAGTTCCATTAAGCTAGATGAGACCTGATTTGAAGAACAGGGGTGGCACAGTTTGGACAGTCAATATGTCTTAAGGCAGATACAGAGCTGAGATGCTCTGCTTGGTTTTCACTGGTGCTGCCATGATTTCTCCAAACATAGTTACTAACCTCAGGCCAAGAGCATTCAGTACAGGTCTGCTTTAAAGAGGTATTTTTTCCCTCTTTTTCAAATATCTGAGTCATTTTCCACAAGTTTATGAGACTCTTGTGTATTCACTGCCAAAAAATTAGCCAGCCTGGAACATCCATAGGTCACCCACAGCATGGTTTCCAAGCATTACTGGTCGTGCTCTTTGAGACCCAGTGTACTCCTGTTGCCCAAAGGCTACTTTTTTCCATTCAGAAGGGGAAGTGGCTCTATGGCACATCATGACAGTTCATGAGTTACCAGATTTGTATGGCACATTGTGGAACATTAAGCATCTGGTTTGCAAGTTGGCAACACACGCTAAGCCGGCAGGACAATCAAAAAGGAGGGTGAAAATGAGAGCCAACAGGAGTGGGGTGGAACAGACAGCTCTACGAGACAGAAAGGGATTGTGTGATGGTTATTTTCTTGCTCTTTCAGATGTTTGCACTTTGGTGTCCATGTTCGTCATTCTGGGATTCAGGCAGGGTTTGAAGGGAAAGTGTGTATCTCTTATGGACAAGCTGACACAGGAGAGGAAAAACAGACTTCTCAATACACAAGTCTTTTCTCAGGTTTACAACAGAAACAGCCAAACTAAGTGGAAGCTGAGAACAATTGTTTTGAGCATAGCTTTACCAGGAGGACTTACTAGGGAGTTAAAGGGATGAGGCAGCCAAACAAGTGGAACAGAAGGGGATGCTTCTAGCTGCTGCGGGACAGAGAGAGCTTGGTATTTACTGCCTGCACAGCATCAAGTTAAAGCTAATAAGCAGCAAAAACCTCATGTGTCAGTGGAGTCTCTGAAACAGGAAAGCAAAAAAAAAAAAATCATTTATAAACTCCTTGCCTTTCGAGCATTTTGCAGCTCTTTTGCCTTTTGAGCATTCAGACACGATGCCCATTGAGATAGGGCACATGCACCCAAGCCTTGGTAACACTTGGAATTGAACTGCTGGGTCCCTTTGCTGCACTGCTGAGGTCCTAGCTGGGGTCCCAGGAATGAGGCATGTTCAGACCTGTTCTGAAGACCCTCTGCTTGCTGGCTGAGAGTACCAGGCAGTACAGGCATCCAGACGCTCCTCAGGCTCTGCAAGATGCATGCTGTGAGGCCATGGTACCAGCTAGGAAGTTTGCAGCAGGTTTGGGAGTCTCTAACAGCAGGAGACCAACTTGTACATACATGCTCAAGGAGATCAAAGTCCAGGCAGAAAGAAACTCCAATAAAAATTGTCACTCAGGGAGCAGAAGGAAAGATATTTCCTTCTTTTTATTGAGGGATGATGCACAGGGAGGTAGGAGTCTCCTGTCCAGAAAGATCAGAGTCAGTGGCACAGTCAGGGCATGAACTCTACTCCTCAGAGCACCTTGCCCCCAGGAAGGCTTGTTCCACATTGGAGCCCCCTCGCATTGCACATGAACCCTGCATGCCTTCCCACACAGCTTTTTTTGTGTCAGCCTGAACAAAGGACTGTGCCTTCAGGGAGAGGAAGCAGCAGCTTTCTGTTAACATGGCCTGGGTCCTGCTCTCACTTCTGTCTCTAGAAGACCAGAAACAAGGAAGGAGAAACATTGAGCAGGTGTCACAAAGACCATGCTTACACTGCTCTCCTTCTGTGGGCCTCCCCCTGCTCTTCCCTTCTCGTCTGGCAAAGATGAGATGCTTTTCCTTTCTCATCTGACTAAAATGTCACCCATAAAAGACGTGCTGTGGTGCAAGAACCAGCAATAGGAGGGCACTAATTTTAACTAACCTAGATGAGGCATACTGGCTCTCAGGAAACCTAAGTTACTGAAGTTCCAGTCCTTCACAGGACAGACAGCATGCCAAAAAAATGACTTTAGATTCAGGTAAGTTTAGGTGAGATGTAAGGGTCAGGGTGTTCCCCCGTGGATCCTCTCCAAGAGGATGTTCCCATTGCCCTTTTGATTCCCCCATACCTTTTCTAACTAGGGAATGCATAGTCCTGAGTTTTGGCAAATAATATTTCAAACGCACTAACAGGGCTTCCTTCTGCAAACTCTAACAGAGGTGCTGGGAAGACTGGCAAACCGGGTGTAGGTTTCCAGTCATTCAACATAACTCTATTTCAAGGGCATTCGTAGGTCTAGGACACCCATTTCCCGTTACTTCATGCACTGACCCAAAGCTTGGCTGCTCCAAATTGTATCACTCATCAGGGACTTCATGTGGCCACTCCTCCTCCAGAGGGAAGCATCCACTATGGGGGTTCAGCACTTCCCAGCCAGAGGAGTTCATGATTCACTCTGCCCCATGGATGCCAGCCAGCCTGAGGAGGCAAGTGTCAAATCCACCCAAATACCCCCATCCACATCAGACACACCTGTCCTTACAAACACCCCTCATCACAGGTCCTCTGAAGCTGCAGCCATGCCTGTGGGGCTAGAATCAGACCTGGTCTGCTCCCTGTCAGCTACAGGATGTGGAGGCATCACTGCCTGGAGCCTGAGCTGTCAGGAAGGAGACCTTGGCAGGGATGACTAGATGAATACAAAGAGGAATTTGGATTTCAAAAGACGAGAATACAAAGCTCTGGAGACCAGGCCTCCTACCAAGTGTGAGGGAGCTGCTTCCCAGCAGGCTTGCTTTATCTGGGAAGCATGTTGGGAAGCCCAGTGGGGAGGATTAGAGAGAACACGCACACCTGATGGCAATGCTCTGAGCCCTGCGAGGGGTGCCAAGGCTTTGCGTAATGCTCTGATCCAGTTGTGATCCCCTGGCAGAGTATCTGGTTACCAGTGGTTTATAGGTGCAGTAACAACATACCATGTGTATTCTGGAAGAGTCGTGTGTCAGTCTAATTAACAACTTCGTGGTTTGTAAGCACTTACCTAAAGCAGATGGGCACTATGTCTGTTCCTCTGCCAGGCAGAAGGAGTCCAACGTATTTCAAAGTGAGCAGGTGCTGTAAATTATAATTACCAGGCTTGCAGAGGTAGAGAAAGCAAAGAGAAAAGAAACCTGATGGATTAAGAGATCAAGATAAACTCTTGGGTTTTCTTTTTCAAATACTTATGGAAAGTGATGAAAATGGCTGGCTCTTTCTGGAGTTTCTCGCAGATCAGCACTTTGGGAAGGTGCTTACCATGTGTCTGTCTCGTCTGGGTGGGTGTTGCCTACAGCAGTTTGGAGCGGGAAGAGGGGATTAGTGCCAGCCAGAAGGTTGTCAGATCTTTTCCAGTATGGGTGGCTATGTGGTGGCCTTGGGACAGTCATCACAGCTTCTCTCACCTGGCTTTGAGGCCAGGAGCTCCAGGAGGATAAGATTTCTTAAGTGGCCCAGTGCAGCTTTCCCAAAGTTACCATTGTAGTTCAGGTCCACAGTACTGGTCTGTGCTTTCAGCATGGCAATCTGATTTCTAGCCTGTAGCCATGAATCCCAGAGCTCTGCATTTTCTTGGCATTCCCTCCTCCAGTCTCGGGAGTAACTGTACTACCAGCTAAGCACTGGGATTTTGAGAGACTTTGGGCATCCCTAGGACACTAGTGGGTTTTCTGAGCCAGTAAGACACAGCAGCATAGGTACCAAGCTTACAGAGTCACATTTCTCCCTGCTGGATAAAGGTATCCAGTTATTTATTCCCTGCCCCATGGTAGCTCCTTTCTCCTGCTACAGAGACTTGTGGCTGCATGTCACCTCATGTAGACCCCAGACCCCAAGAGTACGGACACAGGTGGCATGGAGATGCTGACACACATAAAGTCATATAACCCCCAGTGGGACATCAGCAGCATGGAAGGCTCCAGCTGAGCTCATCTCTATGTGTCTGACAAGCACCCTTTAGTCAAGAGAGAGAAGTAGGTGCACTGGGAGAGAAACTCATCTCCTGGAAAGCAGGCATCTGCCTTCAGAGATGGATCACTCACAGCGGTGCCTGGTCCTCTCCATTCACAGCTGGAGAGGGACATACGGTTCAAAAGGAGACATTCAAGTACAGTTGAGATGACTTCTAGCTGTGATACCCACCTGTGTATCAAACTTGATGTCCTCATTAAGTCCTTGGTATGTAGAGCATGGCATGTGAAACAGAGAGTTAACCACAGCTCCAGCCCATTCCCTGGCCTGCATGCACAGGCATTTGTCCGGAAACATATAAACATCTGGTAACCCTGCTCCAGAGGAGAGAGAGCATGTAAATCATAGTCCATCAATAGTAAAATCTGGGATAAGAGGGAACTAGAAGTCTATTGTCTTGGCTAAAGTTCTGCAAAGCCCATTCAGTCCAATAAAGGAATTTTCAGATGTTTCTGCTTAGTCCAAGTGATCAGCAACAATCAAGGCCTTGGATCAGCTTTGACGGTGGGATTTCCCCACAGCTGTTTCTGTCCCAGCAGCCTCCAGAACACTGAGCCCGTACCCCACTTCACTCTTGCATTTACACAGAAACCCGTTGTGGGAGACTTGGTGAATGGTTCCCAGCCACTTTTCAACAAATCTCATTTGTGCATTCACCTCCTCCACCACCAATCTCTCTCTCTCTCAGTCATGCCCCACTCCCTGCTCTGTGATATTCCCTCTCCCTAACAGCTACTGCAGCACTTCCCTTCATGAGGAGTAGAGCCTCAAGATCCTGCACCACAAGGTCAGGCTCTTCTTGACTCCTTCCCATAATGCACTTAGAGTTTTCTCTTGTCTCCCTGGCAAGATGCAACATAATGCTAGCAAACACTGGCTGCAGCCCTTGCGGGTAGTTTGTTAGCCCTGTATCCCAAGAGGATTGGCTAAGAGTATTGGCTATCTTGTTGGGCTTGATGACATGTTTGCTAAAGCGAAGGTGTCCAGGAAAAAATCCTGTGACAGTGTCTCCATCTGTCTTCTGTCTCTTGGCAGATCTTCCTGTGTGCAGCATGTCAAGGAAGCAACTGTAGATAAGCGAGACCTTCCCTCCATGTCAGCATGTGTCAATCTCCTAAAGCAAACCATTTCCTGCCACTTGGTGGCTAACACACCCAGTACACAGCCATCACTGCAACCCTACACAGGTGGTGGGCAACAGCCTACAGGTCCCATTCCCTCAGATCCTGTCCTTGCTCTCACTTTCATTCTCCTTTCTCCCTTACATTCTTTGTTCACTGCATCCTTCTGAAATATTTGCAGGATTCACTTGCCGCTTTGCCACAAATCCGTTGTTCCCAGCTGAGGTCAGCCGCAGTTTCTCTGAGGAGGACTCCAGTCCCATCAGCACTGGTCCATCACCTTCCTATTTCAGATGCTTATATGTTAGCAGTGTCTGGCCTCTTTACATCTGTCCTGCAGAAGGTTTCGATGCATTCGAAAGCTGATGGGATGCAACCTGGAGGACAAACTGTGTTCTATACATTGTTCTTTAAAATAATGCAAGTATTTTCATGTTTTCTACAAATATCATTTCCCATTATATTCTGATTTCACTCCAGCTTTACTTGACTCATAATCTCTTAGCACTAAATCAGCCTGACATGTACACTCCCTGCATACAGTGTAATTTTAGCTCTAACTAAAATAATCCAGTTCCTCCAACCCATTGGTTTGCCACTTCTCTGATATCTTTAGCCTGAACCTTTTGGAGTCTTATGGAAATGCAATAAAGACTGCTTCATCCCCTGTCCCTCAAGGCAGGTAATTATTTTTATACATATGGCCGGAGATTAAAATGCAAAGAATGACTTATAGCAATTTGAGAACATGTGGACTTTGATGTAGGCAAAGTAGGAAAGCTCTTCCCACCTGATCAGATTCTCACAAACATATAAATTCTTATGACAGAAGGAAGAAAAAAATTACTTTGGAATCAGCATGGCCTGAAGAGCTCAGTCAATTCTTTCCTCGCTTCACTTCTTTGATCTATTTGAGATTTGACAGTTTGCTGTTAACAGCAATATTCTTCTCTATAAATCACACGTGCTGCAGTAAGGTTTAAGAAAGGTGTTGTTTCCATTGGGTGTTAAGAGGATAAAAGCTATGGAAAAATCAGAAGTCTATGAAGTCAACATAACATAGCAGTGACTTACAATCTGTTGGCATAGGAGTTGTCTTGTGGCAAGACCACCTCAGTCCTGTGACATGATTTATTGCCTACAGGGTCTTTCTGAAGCACAGTGAAAAAAAGGTCAGAGAAGAGCAGTGAGGTGGTTCTTAACAGCGCATCTGAAGGTAGACTGAAACAAAGCAACTGCAAGTACTTTCTTGGCGATCACTGCTGCTGAGAGCACAGGGCCTTGAATTTCACCTGTTATAGATCACTTTGCAGAGAGCCCAAAACAAGTGTCACAGTGCAGGCAGCGTGCTAAACAAGTTCCTTCCACTCTAGAGGACACTTGCTGCTCTAAACCTTCCTGCCCTATCTCTGAAATCCCCTCTTTTCCCTGAGGCACCTCTTCTCTGCAGCCAGCTCTGGAAATGAGCACGGCTAAGTCAGTGGGGTTTTGTCCCCATTCTTGTTTCCAGAAGTCTGGTCTCCATCCTGGCATTTCAAGTGTTTAATGGTATTTCCACAAAGAAGAAACTCTAGGAGGGACCAAGAGCAGAGGTCTACCACATCCAAGTGAACACTGCAGTCAGGCATGCCACGCATCTGGATGTACTGCAGGTAACTTTCATGCAGTCAGGTAGCCATGGCATGGTGAGTGCTTGCTGAAGTTTGGCTACTGTTAGTATTCCTCACTGGCTCCGCATGCCGTGATCCTTCTTCCCACATGTAGTGTGGACGATCTGAGATTCACCTGAAAACAGCAAGGTAGCCCCTGTAGCTTACATAGTTGAGCCAGCGCACAGACGGTGAGGAAATATTACAGCTGTGTTTTCTTTCTTTGGATTCAGGTGGGCCAATGTCCCTGGAAGGGACTGAGGCTCTCCTCCTCTATGCCTACATCTCGTAATTTGGTTCAGGAATGATAAGCCAGATTCAGAGGAGTTACTGCTTTTTGGCATGGGCTTTGAGCAGACAAGATTCTTCTGGTTCTGTGTACCACAGGCTGTCATCCAACCTGCCACTTGCTAGCGCTTTTCTCCACTTCACCCAATCTGAGCTGTTGCTGAAGATCTGTGCTTGTCACCAGGACTGGCAGCAATAGCTTGGCAATATCAGACCAGGTTTGAGGAGAAAAAGCTGCATCAAAATACAAATCCAGTTCAAGATTCAGATTTCAGAGCTGTTCCTCTGCTTACTCTGGCCTGATCCGAATCCCTGGTCTGGTCTGAGTTCCAGACCGTTTGTTCCCAGACTGAGAAACAAATATGGCTGGATCTTATTTTTTATTCCAGCAGCTTTGTCTGCCATTCAGCTTGTCTCCAATGTTATACATGGAGTGTTCCCCAGTACCTTTGAAAAGCACTAGCATTTTTACTTCAATGATAAGCAATAATACATTTTCAAAAGCCATTGGCAAATCCACCTGGCCAAAAATGCATCACCCTCTTTTATAGGGGCAAAACCTGTGGTTTAGTCACTGTGTTCTTGGTAGGACCCAACAAGCAGCTTCACTGCCTCCCCTTTGCAGCCCTCAAGGAACAGCAGCGGGACCAGCCACGCTGGCATTTGGCACTACAACAGAGCAGCCTGCGCCAGGTTTGCCGTTGGGAAGTCGAGTGGCTGGGACCAGGAGGCTGATGTCTTTGTGCCGCTATGGCTGGAGTGCTAGGTAGAAACACAGAAACATAGAATCATTAGGTTGGAAGAGAATTCTAAGATCATCAAGTCCAACCATCAACGTAATACCTCCATGCCCACTAAACCATGTCTAGAAGTGCTACATCAACGTATTATTTTAACACCTCCAGGGATGATGTCTTCACCACTTCCCCGGGCAGCCTGTACCAATGTTTGACCACTCTTTCAGTAAAGAAATTTTTCCTCATGTCCAATCTAAACCTTCCTGGTGCAACTTGAAGCCATTTCGTCTTGTCCTATTGCTTGTTACTTGGGAGAAGAGACCAACCCCACCTCATCACAACCTCCTCTCAGGTAGTTGTAGAGAGCGATAAGGGCTCCCCTCAGCCTCCTCTTCTCCAGAGTAAACACCCCCAGCTCCCTCAGCTGCTCCCCATCAGACTTGTTCTCCAGACCCTTCGCCAGCTTCGCTGCCCTTCTCTGGACACGCTCCAGCACCTCAATGTCCTTCTTGCAGTGAGGGGCCCAAAACCACACACAGCATTCTAGGGGTGGCCTCACCAGTGCTGGGTACAGGGGCACAATCACCTCCCTGCTCCTGCTGGCCACACCATTGCTGACACAGGCCAGGATGCTGTTGGCCTTCTTGGCCACCTGGGCACACTGCTGCCTCATGTTCAGCCGGCTGCCTACCAGCCCCCCCAGGTCCTGTTCCACCGGGCAGCTTTCCAGCCACTCATCCCCAAGCCTGTAGCACTGCTGGGGTTGATGTGACCCAAGTGCAGGACTTGGCACTTGGCCTTGTTAAACGTCATACAGTTGGCCTTGGCCCACCGATCCAGCCTGTCCCGATCGCTTTGCAGAGCCTCCTACCCTCAAGCAGATCAACACTCCCACCCAATTTAGTGTCACCTGCAAACTTACTGAGGGAGCACTCAATCCCTTCATCCGGATCATTGACAAAGATATTAAACAATCCTTCCCTCACGGTGGGAGATACTAAGACACCACCAGGAAGGAAATCAAATTCTTCTGAGTCATCCTCCATGGCCCCGCTACGCAACCTTCCTTCCCTTCAGGTAAGTTTCTGCTCTGCCCATATCTCCCTCAGGCAGACCAGGTGGATTTGTCTCCTCTGACCGTAGCAGTCTAGATATTACTCACCTCAGCTAGTCAGCAGAGGAAAATGATCAGCATCTCCATAGGGTGAATCATCCCTGTTATCTCAGAGCCCTTGTCGGGGGGGATGAATCACTCTCTGGAGGACTCTGGTTTTCTCTTCCGGCTATGGAAAGACTCTATAATTGGTTTCAAGTTCTGTATGAAAAAGGCTGGGTGAGATGTGTTTTTCCTATTCCTGGAGAGCAAAAAAAATGCCCCTCTCCCCACCCCCCCACTTTTATCTGGCAAAGCCAGATCACCAAGATAACACAGCAGAAGACGGGTACCAAAGCAGAGCTGAGCATCTCTCCTCCCCCATGCACAGGACCCAGCACACACTTGTGTAGCCCTCAAAGAAACCTATCAGAGGAGATCGTCTTGCTCAAAAATACAGGTTCAAGGAACAGCTTAGCTATTAACCAGAGAGGAATTTCTCTGCACACTAGACCTGGAGGAGTTTGAATTTGTAACCATTGTTCTGTCAGAAATGAGGAAGACTTCTGACATGGGTACTGGGTACATGACAGACACGGTTTTTTTCCTGTCAATAGGAGGAACTCAGCTGGTCAGATTAAAGCCTTTTTTGCTTAGGAGTACAAAAGCATGAAATGCAATGTGGTTATCCCACTACAATGACCTCAACAACTTTTTTTGAGATGAAGACTTAGAGACTACACACAAGCTGTTGAACATATCATCCTCAAGGAACAGTTCTCTTTAGCAGTGCCCTAACAAATCCCCACCTCCATTTGTCCTTCATCCATTACTCTCTGGCTTTGGCCAATGAGATGTTGTGAAGTTTACATAACGGAAATGTCCTTATGGATCATGCTTGTGAGTGTCCATGCTGTGAACGATCCCTGGATTTATCTCCCTGGAAGACGAGATTGTCATGTTGTTTATCAGACTACAGTTAAAAGTTTAGCAGACTTCAGTCACTTTAACTTGTTTTGTTGTGTGACAGAACTGGCAAATAATACAGAAAAACAGGTGTCTGCATAAATTGCTATCTTGTCCCAAGAATGATGTGAGCAGATATAGACCCTCTACTCCTGACTGCAGCAGATGCTGTACCTGTGTACACAGTATGTAAAAAGCAGCAGTTTCATCTCTTTACAGCTTTTGAAATTCTTTCCTGGAACGTGTAGAGACTAGGCTCTTCAGCTCCCCATGATCTTGAGTTAGGCCATGATGTTCATGATGATCCTCTGAGTCAATTCCTGTCTTGAGACTTCACTTTCTGATTTTCCCATTCCTTGAGCTTGTGGTTGGCAACACTTGAGCGGTAAGGATGAGTGACACCCTTGCTGTGCCCCAGCACCTCTAGGATTCACTAGTTATAGTCCCAAATGAAGAGGTTGGGTGGCTCGAGCTGTATTTGTCTAGCAGCTTGGCAGACATCATACCTACATGGCTATGCCCAAGATGCACTGAAGTCCCCTCCAAACTTTTCTATATTGACTGCTAGCAATCCATTGTGGCAACCAGGAGCTCTATTTGGATAAACATTCAGGAGACCATTCACACAAGCTGAAACTGGTGGTTCTTGTCTATCTATATTGCTCCTACCTTTCTCAGCCCACACTGCAAGGACTGCAGTACCCACCTTTCAATAAGCAAACGTCCCTCAGAAGAGACTCTGACAAACATGGAAACTTAATTCCACCTTCATACCCCTCTCTTATCCACTGTAAGTTCCCATCTCAGGCTGTAATAGCTTTCAGGAAGAGGCACATGCTATCTTGACTGCTCTCCCAGTGCCTAGAACATTGTAGGCACTAAAGAAATAATAATCACAGCTCACATCCACAATCCACACACACACACTCTTGCATATGAGTCATATAGTAAGTTCCAATGTGTTTTCCATTGACCTTTATTATGGGGACACATGAACCTTAACTCCCTCATTTATACACATGAGTACCCAGGGCATGCCGCATTCCCCTAGTGACGACTCAATAGAGAAGATGGACAATGGGTCCCAGATGTTACACACAGTAGATACAGCCTCATTGGAGGGAAGATGGGTCCCAGATGTTACATACAGTAGATGTGTCAGTGCAAAAGGAAGATGGGTCCCAGATGTAACATGCACTGAATGTGTAAGCACTCCTGATGAACCACAGAAATCTTCAGGTAAACTGGAGACAGCAAGGCAAGCAAGAAATTAACAGCCTATTTAAACTGGCACCCACCTATGCAGCATTTAATCCTCTATGCAAGACACATGAGTCTGCTCTCAGCTTTAACTCTCTGCCTCTTTCATAATCCTGTGGATTTCAAGAAGTTCCTCCCACAGCAAAGTAGATGGGAGCATGGTCAATCTAGTGAGACTCAGGGATGTAAAGTGCAGAACTGTCTCACCTTATGAGGTAAGAATCACTAGCTGGTAGGTAGGTGTTGGTAGGATAAAGACCAAGTTAATGTTTAGCCAAGAGATGTGATGCATATAAACAAGATTTTAGGAGCAGCAGGAGCCAGTCCTGTGCAGGACAGGCCCTATCAGACATGGTATCTTTGACAGTAGGAGCTCTGTGTCGCAATCTGTGAGGTTTCTGCTAGCCCAGGCTGTAGATTGTCCAAGCAATCTGTCTCGTAACAGCCATCTGCAGTGCTAACTGCTCTGAAGGGAAGCAGCTCCCTTCACAGCCTGTGGCAGTGCAGGGCAAAGCTTTGTACAGAGGGAGGAGGAGGCAAAGAAAAGCCAAGCAACTTGTTCAGGGTCACACTGAGCCCACGGCAGAGCAGGGGCACTGGACAGCTACCTCCAAATCCCAGCCGAGCAGACTATGCCCTGTTTTCACAACTCAGTGTTATACCTTGAAAGCATCTCCAGCTGCCAGGAAGAGCAGAAGAGCTTTCCAGTGCCCTGTAGCTGCGATGTGGCTCAAAAACTACTGTGTCTGTGCCATGGAGGATCCCCTCAGCCAGAGAGGGGCCAGGGGACAGTCCCACAGCCTCCTGTGTTGGCTCTGGAGGGCTCATGGGTGCCATGCCATTTAAAACAGCCTGGAAACTTGTGGAGGGGCCAAGCCCTGAGTGCCTCAGGCCCTGGTGAGTTGGAGAGTTGTTGCGCATGCCTCTTCAGGACAACGTCTGGCCAGATGTGTGTCACAAGTGTTCAGTGCAAAGAGGTGCATCACATGCATGACCATCAAGGCTCAAGGCTCTCAGCAAAGGCCAGTGCTTCTCCCCAGTATAGCCCATGAGCTACAAGGGTTATTTAATTTCTAAACCAAAGCTGGCTGCATTGGAAGGTCATAGGGGATCCTATGGGTTCTCACCCAGCAAAAGGAGACACTCAAACACACCAGGGTACAGTCTGGCACCTCAACAGGAGGAAGCTCCCACCCAAGTGTCCATCAAAACAAAATAATCACTGGTCTAGCAGTGATCACCAGAGTCAAACACCACAGACTGGACATCTGGAGCCCTATCTCCATATCAGCTCATGAGTGGAGAGTGGACGGAGCAAGGCAGACCTGAATGCAGCTGTGACACCCCTGCAGGTCCCCACTGCCAGACAGGGACCTTGTGATGCACCTAGTCTGGCCCTGGTCCCCATGCATTCAAGGTGTGAGCTGGCTCTTACGTCCCAGTATATGCTTGGCCCTGGGGATCTCTCAGGGCACCATGACTTGTTCTGAGCCCCTCTCCCCAGACAGCAGTGTGTCCTGTTCCTTCTGTCCCCAAGAGCTGCTCTGCCTTCTCTTTGCCAGCTAGCTTGTGTGCTTGACAAACACCATGTTTCCCAGCAAATATGCAATGCCCTCACTGCTTTGAGCCACTCTGCTTAGCCTCTGGCTGCTTTCTGTACCTTCTCCATTTCCCTGTTCCTGGCACCATGGGCAAGGGGGGCACTGCCAGGTGCCCAGGGAGAGGGTTGGTTGGGGAGTTGGCACAGCGTTGGAGTGCAGCTGCCCAACTGTCAGCAGTTTCTATAGCTGCACAGAGATTTTGGCAATCCTTCTTGCACAGTTCTGACCTGAGGGATTTTGGAGGTGTCTGCAACTGGCAATAACAAAGCCCTCTTGTCTGTACCAAAGGCACTTTGTGTGGAGTCTAGGTATTGCTCTGATTTCATTTCCTGAGCAACCCTCATGGAGGGCTTCCCAGAGGTACATGTCCCATTAAGTCAGGAGTGAAGACTCATTGCAGTCCAAACAGAGCCTTGCAGACTTTTCCACCGAGTCCTGTTCCACAGCCAAATGGGAACACGTTTGTGTCTTGAACCTTCATTCACTGCTTGGGATGGTTTTCACAAGAGTTTTTAGCCTGCAAATAGAGACAGGGAACTCTTGCAAGCCTTGCTTGAGCGCTTTGAGCTCTTCTGTGTCAGAGGGCCCAGGTGTTGAGGCAGGCCTACAAGGTGACGTTTTACCTATTCATTCAATATGTCATTCATAGAATCACAGAATAATTTGGATTGGAAGGGACCTTTAAAGGTCATGTAGTCCAACCACCCTGCAATAAGCAGGGGTCGTGTTCAACTAGATCAGGATGCTCAGAGCCCCATCCAACCTGACTTTGAATGCTTCCAGGGATGGAGCACGTACCATGTCTCTGGGCAAACTGTGCCAGTGTTTCACTACCCCCATCATAAAAAATTTCTTCCTTATATCTGGTCTAAATATACCCTCTTTTAGTTTAAAACCATTACCCCTTGTCCAATCACTACAGAAGCTACTAAGAGGTCTTTCCACATCTTGGTTATAAGCCCCCTTTAAGTACTGGAAGGCCGCTATAATGTCACCCCAGTGCCTTCTCCTCTCCAGCCTGAACAACACCAAGTGTCTTGGCCTTTCCGCATAGAAGATGTGCTCCAGCCTTCTGATCATTTTTGTGGCCTCCTCTGGACCCGCTCCAACAGGTCCATTCTCCCACTGTATCTGCAGTACGTTATGACCACAAGGACATGACAGGCAGAGTAGAAATTTATCCAGTTTCCCACCTTTCAGGTTATCACGGCAGTCCCTGTCTGCCTTTCTCCTGTCCCAGTTGATGGAAGAAGCCCTTGCTTCTCACCTGAGTTATTTGGGCAGGCTCAGGGACCCAGAACCTCCCGTCTCTGTGTGTCTGGGTCCCATCGGGTGCTATGCCTACCAGAAAAAGCAGCACACATGGAGCCGGCTTGCAAGGGTGTGGCAGAGGGGGACAGAGTGCCTTCGAGCAAGGTGTTTTTCAGGGTGCCAGAGCCATCCTCCCTCGCTGTGCCCTCAGCTCCTTGCACAGCAAGTTCCCCAGGAGCTCACAAGCAGATACTGACTCAGTGCGTCAGGGAGTTTTTCCTGAGAAAGGAGCTGAGGTGTTGGCCCCAGTCATTAGTAAGTTATTGGAGAAGTTTAGCTGCAGTGACATCATCTCCTTCTTATGTTACTACAAGGAACTTAGATCCTATTATGGGATAGGAGGTAACTCAATCGCCTTTCAAGATAAACTCAGACAGGAAGAGAGACGTGATTGCCTGAAGGCACCAATTAGACATTTCTGGTGAGATCAGCTCTGTTCAGCCAACACACACGCACGCTGGGGCCAGGGAAGACAGCAGGCACCTCGCTCCCTGAGAAAGCGGTAGTCTTAAGGAAGGGTGGGCAACCAGCTCTTCCTCCCACTGCTGTTGGGTCAGCCCTCAGTCCTTCGAGGGTCACAGGTCTCTCTCCAGACCATCCTTTCTTTATGTCCTACATGCTGCTGCTGACAGATAATCAAGATGCAGAGGAGCTCTCCAGTTTGGAGACATAACAGCCCAGTACCACCCAATGCTGTATATGATCTTCAGTGGCAAGTTTTCTCCAACTTTTTCAAGGGAAATAATAGCCCAATATCTTGCAAAAAAAGATAGTGGGAGGATGGATTGGAGTTTAAGGTCCAACTGTCCTGTTGTGACTGAACTGTAGGCAGCGGAGGAACATCACAGAGTCTGCACTGCAGACCAGTTACTGCACGTAATTTGTCTAAGGCATCCAGACAGCCAACTACTATCGGCTCTACTGTGTGCAAGGAAGAACAGCAGGAAAAGTCAGGATATTTCCTGATAGCATGGCATCGTGCATTTTTAATGGTTTCCAGGCTGCAGCTCCCCCTGTAAATGCTCCACAGCCAGAAGGAACTGGAAAGATGTGGGCAAAGTTGCTTTTGCCAGTCATAGCCTCAGATTTGCACCACATCTGTTAGGGAACAGAGAGACTGTTTCTGGTTATCCACTGCTGCACACTTCTGCCAGTCGTGTTACAGACAGCAGGATGCATGTGCTTAAAGATGTCTAGGAAACACACCTCTGAAACACTGTGGAAGTGTTCTTGGAACAAGACGGTTCCTAGAAACTGCTGGGTCTGCGGCACAGGAAACAAAAGATCTCAGATTATAACGCAACCTGTCAGAACTAATACAAAACTTAGACTATGCTCACTGCACTGGCAACTGCATATATCCCACGACCACCTGGACCTCCTGAATGGCTGCACTGCTTGCATTGGCTTATCATCTGTGCACTGGGAAGGAGGAATCTCCCACTCTTGATGTTTTCTCATTAGAAAATGAATTCCCTACCTGCTTGGTTCCTTCTAGGAATGTTTTTGATCCTAGCATCATCTCTGGACTGTTCCTGGCAAGAAGACAGGCAATTGCTCCTCAAGCCTTTATCAAATACAGACAATGCTCACAGCAATGAAGTGGCTTATCAAAGGCGTGCTGAGCTCTTAACCCTGCATGCACATGAAGCCTACCTGACACTGTCCTGCCCAAGGAAAGATTTCCCTTTCCTACCCCACACAGGTTCCTTTGGCTCCCCAGAGCTGCCACCAGCTACAGCAGCAGAAAAGGCACCAGCTGGTGGGGCTCAGGTATACCTGCATTTGGTGCTGACCTGCTCCTCTCACCATGGCTCAGCACAGACATGAACACCTGCTCAAGGAACAAAGGTAACATAGGCAATGCCTCAGACCAAAAGCCAAGGGACTTTTGATGTTCTTCCCAGGCAGCTCCCTCTCCCCCCATCCCTGTAGTCCCTCAAACAGATAATGGAGTAAAATCCAAGGTGATTCCTGGCCCTTTTAGGACTTTTGACTAGGTGTCATGTTGAAGTCATACAAATGCCCCATAACTATCGGCAGTAGATGCAGATCCAAAAGTAGAAGCTGGGAATTTCAAGCAGCTGGTGATTTCCATATGATGTTGTTCTTGAATGACCCACTTAAAATCAGCTCCTTTTGTCTGCAACAGACAGGACAATGCTCTGCAGTGCCTTGCTTCAGCCTGTGAAGTCACTTGGAAAACTTGTCCATGTAGACATCTGGAGACCTCTGTGCGTTGTCCACTTTCCAGACCTACAGCACTGCTCAACAGCAGGCATGAGATGAAGTCCCACTTCTAAGTCATCCAGCAGCTCCGTGAAAGAGGCATCTTCCTCTGTAAGCAACAAACAGGTTAATGCTTGCAAGGAAAACCGAGTGATTTGGTGAAATAAAGATTAAAACATCTCCATGGAAGGTGAAGAGCCAGCCCCAGCCTGCACTGTCCCATTTACCCACTAATCGTCCCAATTATCTTAGGTATAAATCATAACACAAAACACTTACGGAGCCAGAGTCACACACTGAAGAAAGGAGAGAACTGTTGGGTTGGTTTTGTTTAGTATAATTGATATAATTACTAACAGCTCTGTGCCAAGAACTTCAGCTTTTCTCCTTCCAGAAGAGAGAGCTGTCTGAAAGCCATAGCAATTAGCAATCCCCACATGCACAGCTTTTATTAGAAAGAATGCACCTCTATTCCAGAAAGAGCCAGCAGCTCCCTGAGGAGCAGTTAAACAACCTGGTACCTTTTCGTACCTTTTGGTACCAGGAACGCAGCCATTGCTCCGTGTCAATGCTGCAAAGGCACATACGGAATCCTACCCGCCATGCTGCATGAGAAACGCCTTCACCTGGACACTTCTTTGTTCCTAATTTTAACTTCATTCGCTCCAGCTAGATGCATCTCGCTGTGCTGTAGTCCAAGCAGGCTGCTGCTTCTGAGGTTGCTCAGGCCCTTGTCCAGCTCATGGCAACCAACGGAAAGTCTCCCTTTCACTCCACTGAGGAATCTGGGTGGGGTCTGGTTTTCACACTCCCGAGCAGATTAAGGCATAATTACGTGTCTGGAGCTCACCAGCACTCGCTGAGCACACTTGTTCTCCAGGTAGTGTCCCACGGACAGTGGCCACACTCATCTCAACACACTACATTGCCACCAGGCGGGCCCTGCGGAGTTGAGCAGACCTGGGATTCATTTGAGTCTTGCAGGGTTGAACTCTGATTGACGGCAGGATGTGGAGACATGGAGCAGAGCCTGGCTTGGAGCTGCAGCATGTCCAAAGCTAGTGGCCATCAAGGAGTGTTAACAAACTCCTTAGATGAATCCCAATTATTGCCCCTGTACTAAACACAGGGATCCAGAAAGACAGGGAGGTGCCCGAGTACCTAAAAAAATAATCCTTCAAGGGCCCATGCCACCTTGCTGGCACTTCTCTCGTGTCTATGGTTGTATAAAAGTGCGTTTCCTGAGCATATGCTAAATAGCCATGGAGTAAATCCACCCACATCAATGGTTTCCCCAACACCTGGGGCACCCTCACACTGAAGCCAAAGTCCTTTGTGGCTCATGTCTGTGGCTTTGCCCAGGATTTCATGACCAAAGGGGGACATGAAGCTAGACAGTCATGGGGTCCACCTCACTCCCTTGCTTCAAACAATCCCCGTCCCAAGACACGCACTCAGCCTGGTCTACCAGCACTTGGCTCTGTTTCAGCATCTCCATTTCTGAAAGCTTAATTTGGGTTTGAAAAATGATAACTATTCTCAGCGGATATTTTCATTGTCTGTTCTTTAATTAATTACACTTGAAACAGAGCATTCACTTTGAAACAGTTTTCAGTAAACATATAGGGATTTTGAGAAATCTTACTTACTCTGAGAAAAGTAAGCAGTACTTTTTCGTTTTTGAAAAACAGATTATGATGCCAAAAACTAAAAGAATTCTTATGCTGAAGAAGGAATGGAAAAATTAAGTAAAGATTAACATTTCCCACAAAAGTTTTAATTTTGGTCAAAAAGTTCTTTTTTGTCCCGAAACATTTTGATGAAAATTCTCAAATGGTCTTTAATCTTACCCTGAGCTGCTGCAGGGTTTGCTTTTCTGCTATTTATTCTTTGGATTTGTCTTCTCGGGAAGATGATTGATGCTATGCTCTGATTTGTTTGTAGTCTTTGTGACAGGAGGTAAATTGAGGCAGAACTTGCAACATGCCCACTCTCTTCACGAGTCTTGTGTCAGCCCTCTGAGCAGAGACGCAAATCCTGTGGCAACTGAGTTGAGCTTTGGGTGCAATGTGCTTTTGTCATCCACAGAGGAATCAACAGAAAAACTCTTAGCTGAACAGCCCTGCACCAGAAAATGCCACTTTGCAGCAACGCAAGTGTGTTGCAACTTGGAAAAATACATTAATGTGGCAAAATGGGAGTAACAGTTATTTAATCCACCTTGGGGTATAATTTCAGTTTGAGGTGATGTTGTAGGAAGACTTGTACGCTGCATTTAAAGGACAGTTGTCTCTACACTGCATTTAAAGGACAGTTGTCTGAGGGAGATCTCGGGAAGGTTTGACTGCACTTCTCAACCAGGTACAAATCTCCGGCTTTGCCCATCCAGATCAGATCAGCCAGTGCAGGAGATGTTGTGCGGCAGAGGAAAAGGTCTGGTACCCAGGATCATCCAGGAAACACCACCCCTACCCCACTGCAGAGACCACAGCTTGCACCTGGTGTCCTCCCTGCTCCGTGCACACGGTGGGGCATTTGATCTCCTCCTGCAGACTACAAGTTGATTGCAGGGTGCTGGGAAGTGGTTTGTGAAATGTTGTATGTGCTCTTTGGATAAGGCTCTGGTGCTGGGCAGGAACAGCATCTGGGGGTCTGCTCTGGTGTTCAACTTGCATCAAAAACATTACTTTATCTAGTTAAAACCACTATCTTCTGTATCACATTCCTTTATGGAGGACCATCGATTTGAGGGCTGGGACATGACAATTCTGTTAACTTCCTTCCCTCATGCTTTGATAAGAGACAAAATGCTTTCTCTTTGCAATTTGAATTCAGAGATCTTTCCTTTAGATAGCTTGGAAAAATAAAATAAGCTCTGTTGGCTGTGGATGGAAATCAGAATTTGCTTTCTCCTTGGTATAATTGGTTCCTGGTATTTCATCCAAATTTGAAGTGTTTTCCTCTTATAATTTGATTTTAAAATCTACAGATAACACATTGTATCCTGCTCACCATTGTTGAAATAAGAGATTTTTGAGAGATGATTCCCAAACCTAGTTTTTTAACTTTTCTTTCATAATAAGTTTAATATTTTTTGGCTTCTCATTCTATTTTGGAACAAAAACAAGTCTTAAAAATTAATGTTTCTCACCAAATTAAAGCTCAAATTCAATCGCCTTAAGGTTTCCATGATGATAAAGAAACGGCAAATCAAGGAGAAAGAAAGGCCTGAACATGTGCGATACAGAGAGCAGAGGCTTAATTCCTGCACCATGACATACGGTCTGACTTGTTTGTGGTGCTCTTGCAGGTAGCTCTGGCTGTTGGGATGAAACACAGCACCCCAAGCAGGGCTGCCACACATTTCACATTCCCAGACAAATCCTTTTCTTCTGGAACGGGGCTTTGGCCACACAATTTGGCTGTCCTGCACATCCCACAGCAGTGGGTCTGAGCGGGCTGTGGGTACCCCAAACAGGGCTGTGCCTCCACAGATCAGCTCAGGCAGATCCATGGCAAGCCCAGCCCCAGGGGATGCAGCTTTGATGATCATTTTTAAGGCAGGTGACTGCAAGCCACAGCTGGCCAGTGTCCATCTGCTGGGTCCGTGTGAGAGGACTTAGTCCAACCACTTTGTTTAAGAACGTCTCATCTGTTGGCAGCGCTAAATTGCCATCAAGAAGGGATCAGCCTTGGTGGGGTCAGACATCTCCAAGCACAGGCAGGAGCCTTGCAAGGAGACCTCCTTATGCTAATCACTATTTACAGTCTAATCCAATCTCCCTGGCCATCAATCCCTCCCACCTCAGCATCAAAACTCCCTTTGCATAGCACTGAAGGCACACAAAGCAACGCTAGATTGGTGTCTCACTTATCCCCACCCTGTTTCTTTCCCACTCAGACGCCTGGATGCAAACCTCATCTCTGTGGTGCCCGAGAAGAGCTTTGAGGGGCTGCTCTCCTTGCGTCACCTGTGGCTGGATGATAACGCCCTGACGGAGATCCCTGTCCAAGCTCTGAACCACCTGCCAGCGCTGCAAGCCATGACCCTGGCTCTCAACCAGATCTGGCACATCCCTGATTACGCCTTCCAGAACCTCAGCAGCCTCGTGGTGCTGTAAGCCTTCTCTGCTTGTTCCTCCTTTGCAGCCATGGCATCCTCCAGCTGGGGCAAGGTGCTGACTGTGCCTGGCAAACAGGGTCCTCCTCCTGTGGGAAGACCTGGTGGTTACTCCCCAGGAGCAGCATTTTGCTGCAGGGGCACCAGGCAAAGGTTTTGTTCATGAGAGTCAAGGAATCCCCACTGTTTGACATGAAGTGCTAAAATCGCTTTTTTGATTTTTTTCATATTTTCCTCTTTTTTTGCTGAAGAGCCAAACAGCTCCCTGACATAATTCAAAAAATACTTTGCATTTAAAAAAAAAAAAAACAAAACCAAACAGTATCTGGAACCAAAAAGCAGATTTTTCTCCCTGAAGATTCAAGCAAGAAAAAGCTTCTCATTTTTATTTCCCCCTCCAATCCCTGTGTTAAAACTACAGGAATTTCTATCAAAATGAAAAAAAATGAAAGTTGCAGTAACTTGCAGTTAGGTCAAAAAACAATTATTTTTTTTTCTTGGAAAACATGCCAAGAAAACTTTTTGACCAAATATGACTCTGAACAAAAGGTCTGACCTCAACACCTTGTCCAAGCCTGTGTGTGCTTATTTGCATGACTGTGTTATATGTGCAGATCAACTATTTGCAGCGATCGCAACCCTACGGTGCACGTTGCTGTCCAGTTTGCGCTTTACTGACAGCTCTCAGAGTGACGTAGCAAACAGTGCTGCTCTCAGAAGGTACCTGGTCCAGGAGAGAAACATTTACTCCATGGGCAGTGAGACGCAGTAAAACGCTCTGCAGCCCATAATCAGAAAGCAAACTGATGTCTTTGGCAGTCCTAACAGGAGGTGCAGCCTTTCTATCAACAGAGGCTTGTATATTATCTAGCTTTTAAAAGGAAATTTGCATATGCAAATTAGCTAGTCATTACTTTTTTGGTGTTGATTAGCAATTTCAGGTGTGACTGCCAACTACTTTACAGCTCCTGTATCTACATGAAATGCTACCTTTTATTTTGGTAATATGTATTGATACCAGGGTGTTAAGTATGTGGTGCCTTAGTGAAAGTTTAGCAATTATTTCGCTTTCAAACTTTAAAGTGTTTACTGAAGCCATCTAGCATAGAAAGTGCTCGGACAAAGCACAGTCCAGGGCTTTATTAAGCATCAACTTCAGCTGTTTAGACAAAGCATAAAGGCTTATTTAGGAGAAACGCTAAAAGCAACTTGAGAAATGTCAAATAAGTAGTTTTCACCCACAATAGTGCTCATTCTACAAGGCATCCCATGACCATCATAATGCAACCACTTCATTCAGTTTTAATAGCTAGCACGGCGGGTGAGCTGACATTTGGGGTTTTATTTCAGTCTCAAAAGCATGCTGCTTTCATTCTGGCTTATCCCATACTTTGGGTGAGAAGCAACCCCTTAATTAAACAGGCAAGCTCAAGAAATAAAAGTCATTGACCATTAGGTCACAAGGGAGAGAATAATGTCCCACCACAGACAATTGGAAGGGAACACGTGTGATTCTGCCAGGCACTGTGGGACACGATGCTAAATTTTTGTGGGATCGCAAGTGTTTGGCAGAACTGGCCCCATAAATCTCTCCCATGCTTCCATGCATACCCTTGTCAGCACGCAGGCAGTGGAAAGTCACCCAGTGTTCTTCCTTTGCCCCTACCAGGGATGTTTCCCTGCTTCAGACTCACGCACCAAGCTGAGAAGTGAACGCTTCCAAAAGCCAGCCAAGCTGGGCAGTAATGTTTGCGAGGAGACTTTCCCCACCAGAACGTGGATGATAGGTATGTGCATTCCTCTGCAAGTGTCTGAAATCGCACATAGATGGAGAAGAGCTGGCTGCTACCATAGACCTCAGGAAATCTCTAGGCTGAGAGGTATTAAAATGAGCACCCGGGGGAGGAGAGCCAAGGGCAGATGTGAAGGAGCACAGGGGAGTCTCTCATATACAGGCTGATTAATACTCATGGAGGTGGCTGACCATGGCTGACCATGGCTGAGGGCACGACCTTCCCAGGTGCAAAGATGTGCTTTTCCTCCTCCACACACCTTGGGCCTTTGGGAGAGATGTGGATGATCATCCTGCACTGACACAAAGCACCAACATCAGAATATACAAGCCCCAATCTGGAATAAGTTAAGGGGTTCAGTCTCTGCTAATAAATTACACCTCTGTTGAGGAATTCCCTGATCTTATTACCATCTATTGCTGCTGCAGGTTTCTAACTAGGGCTGCAGGGTGTTCAGTAAGCAGAGCCTCATGTAAATCACTCGTCATGAAATCTATGATTCTCGGTAATTGGCACCATCCTTTCCCCGGCTTTGATAACAAGGGCTTCATGTGCTGCGATGCTGGCACTGTGCTGCTGATGGCAGAAGGGAGATGGCTTGTTTGATCAGGGTGGCTCATGGGAATAGGACACTGATGATGTTACCTCCAAGTCTGATCTGTTCGGGACAGAATGTGTCATAGCACCCACAAGGAGAAATAGTCCTGAATGATTTTCAGCTAATGATTTGTACGAAGCAAAGGTAGTGTTTTTACAAAAACCTTGTTCTTTCTCGGGCATAAAAGACTTTTCATTTAGAAGCAAGCATCTGAAACCCCCACACTGCTGTGCTGACAGGCTGATAAAGTGCATGACAGCAGTTCTCGTTAAGTGTCCCTCATCTCCTCTGTCAGCTGAATTCAGCAGAAAGTCAGCTCTCAAACCAGGAATCACAGCACCTCTTTCAGCTTCAGTCCCCAGAGGGGTCCACTAGTCCTGCAGGAAAATCTCACATGGACAAATCTGGGAACCGTAGCCACAAATTCCCACAACACTGCAGATGTATCCATGCTGCCACATCTCTGCAATGGGCTGCATTTCCTTTCTTTCCTGGTGTCACCAAAGGAGCAATGAGCCCTCTCAGCAGAGAAGCTAGGATGTGGATGGGCCACAGAGTTGGAGTGACCGCTCCTAAACGGGCCAGGCAGCAGAGAGGTTTGCTCTGCAGCCGTGTAATGATGGACCTGGCTAGAGAAAGTCTCTGTGTAGTTTTACTTTCATCACATGGCAGGGAATCCCTTAAGTTAGAGCAAACATGGTCAAAATCCAGATCCTTCTCTGTTTGGGTCTGCAGGGAGCCTTAGCTTCTGGAAACCCCACTGAGTCAAACATTCTTGCAATGCTGAACATCCTGTGGTCGAAAGGACTCAGCATTTGCTGCCCCACGTGCAGTGAGCTTGGAGCCAGTGAGTTAACTTGGCCCCATAACGCAAAAAAAAATGCTCCACTCCTCTTATCTGGCCCTGACCCTCGTCTACCTGAACACAAGTCTTTTCAAAATAAGGACTCTGCAAACGTTGTTTTCATGCCTCTACCGGTTAGATTTGCTTAACGTCTTCTAATTCTTGTACTCTGTCTCTACCTCCTCCATGCCATCTCCGTATTTGTTACTGTCTGTGATACCCTTCCTTCATCACAGCTTTTCCAATCTCCATCCAGTTAGTTGTTTTGCAATCAGAATTTAGTCTACATGCCACACCCGTTTGTTCCTCCACACCTTTGAGATGGAGACCAGAACCGCACACTGTATCAAAGACAAAAATTAATGCCAATTTATACCATGGCATAATTACATTCTGTAGCCCATTTTCTCTTTTCTAGTCATCTCTACCATTTGATTTGCTTTTTTGACAGCTACTGAATGCCAAGACCTCCTTCCTGTAGTTATTTAAAAGCCTGTTACTGCACATGTTCATATAAGACTGGTTTTCCCCGCCTCTACAGAATTCATGCAACCTGAATTTCAGCTAATGTTTTATTGTCAAGGACAAGCCACTCACCTGCAAGCACTTCCCTCCTAGATCATCCAGCAAGACCTTCCAGCTGAATGTGTTGGGATCTGAAGACAGTAAATGAAGGATATTTAGTAGAATTTCTCTTTCATGCAGTTTTTATCATGTAAGGACATGATGCAGTGCTCTAACAGCATGGTTTAGTGACTAGAGGAAAAAAAATAGTTTCCGAGACTCCTGGGTTCCCATTCCCATTTTGGTCCTTGTTCCGGTGTTACTCTGGCCAAAATATTCAAAAGGGCCCATTGATTGTCAGTGCTGGCCCTGCCCGGGAGCAAACGTCAGATGTCTCATCCTTGCTTTCCAGGGCAACTGAGCAGCGGTGGTTTCAACTGACACCTGTGGGAGTCAGAGCTCCCCAGCATGACAAATCCCAGTCTGTTAGATCAGTGTCAGGATGAACCTGTGTATCTCTACCTTCACCTGTACAAGGGAGTTAACAAGTGCCGCTCTGAGGAATTCTTGGGAACCTCAGTGTTGGTAGGGAGTGCCAGGCATGTGCAACTCATTATTACTAAGAACAATATTGCCTTGAACATCTGGGTCCCATTCACAGGCCTTTTAATTTGTAAAAGTGCATTTTCTTCCTGAGGATTGAGCATGCTGCCTTGGCAAATGTGAGTTTCCCTCTCCAGCACTTGAGGAAGAAGCAAATAGCACTCCAACACACCCCTGACAACGTCACTCCTGATCGGGATTTATTCTTCACCAGACAAGTCTCATGCTGGTCCTCCACTGCCGGAAATAATCCATGGGAATTTGCACCATTTATGATTTATATCTCTCTACTTATCCATGACCAAATTGAGGAAAGGACAATTTTGTCACAATAAAGCTGGAAATTCATCATGGCAATGGCTGGTCCAGTGGGAGAATTCATATCATGTCAGATTTGAACATAGTTCAAATCATTTAATGCAAATAGCTGATGGAAAATGTTTGCATTTCTCCTTTTTCAGAAGAAAAAATGAAGTCATTAGAAATGAACGCAATGGAGAATCCACCACTTCTCTTTGTAGTTTGTTCCAGTGGTTAATCATCCTTAGTGTTAACACACACACACAAAAAATAAAAAAGCAGCTCATATTTCCCATTTGAATTTTCTTTGGCTTTGACTTCAGACATTTGTTCTTATTATTCTTTTCTCCACTAAATCACAGAACCATTTTAGTACCCATTTTCCAACCAGAAAGAATCCTATACATTACGCTGCACTCATCCCCTTGATCTTATTTTTAATAAGCTAAACAGATTGAGTTCTCTAAGTCTCCATTCTAGTTTTTTCCAGTCCTTGGATCACTCTTTTATTGCTCTTCTCTGCACTCATTCCAAATTATCACTATCCAGTTACCAGAAATACATTTAGCTTTCTAGAGCCAGTTTCACCAGTGCACAATGCAGATGTAATATAATTTCCCATTCCTTACAGTCCACTCTCTTATTCATCTGGACAAACACCTTTATTGAACCATTATTTAGCACATTAACTCAACTTGCTTTCCCTTGTCTGTAAGACAAATGGTGGAGGTGCTCTGTCCCCTTGCAGGTGGCATTTCCAGACCTGGAGCTCACAATCCTAATGCCTGTGTTGGACTGTCTCTCACTTCAGTACAAGACTGTTCTCCAGGATCTTCTAATCCACTGAAAAAATACATGGAAAAGGGATTGAAATGAAAATGAAACAAATTCTGCTAGGAATGCTGCAGGGATCATTTGGAAAAATCTCATTTATGCCCAATTTGTGATAAGAAATTGATGGCAGGGACAGAAAATCTTCCTCCTAGAAACTGTTGTGCATTTTTTTGTGGGGCACAAATGAATCTTGTAGGATTGTTTTTTCCTGCTGTTCTTCTAAAGTCTCATTACCTAAGGCACCAACCAAGACAAAGCATCTCTCCCTGGCCTGTCTGGGGCATTGTGTCCATCTGGTACTCTGCAGCCACTGTAATTTATGCTGTCTCTCAGCAAGGCATGGCATGGGCTCACCTGACACATCAGAGGAGCCAGCCTGCCTCATGACATGTGGTAGCACCGGTGCTGCTGCAGGAGCCTATGGAGCAAACTGTCTGCCACCCTGCCAGAGGTCAGTCGTGAAAACTGCTTTTGGAAAGGGACCGCTGTTTTCTTATGGAGGTGCATCACTGAAAAAGTCTACATGTCAGCCCACAAAAAAGCAATGACTGTCCTGCTCCTTCCTGGGCAACACTGCTCTCGTGGATGATTGCCCAAAACCAGCCTCACTCCACCGTACTGACCTGCAAAGGAAGATACACAGAGCTCAAAGCTCGTTGATCTTCCTGAGCACAGTGGTGGATACCATCTTCAACAGCAAGGGCTTAAAGACTTCTCATGTTTTTGCATCATGAGAGGCTTGTTTACAGCCCAGAACCAAGTATCTGAGCTGTTATCAAACCAGCTGTAATTTACAGGGCAGAATATAACGTCGTGTGGGCTGAGCTCAAATTGACAAACACTGGAGATGTTGCAATTCCTCTTGTTAAAATTTGTTTACCTGGGTAGAAAAAAAAGGCAGGACAGAAGAAACAAACATCTTTTCAAGTGTTTATCTTCCCAGCTCTCTTGTTTCTATTATTGCCATGTGATTGGGTAACAACTCTAGAGTTCAGCTTGGACAGCAAATTTTTTTTATAACTCTCTTTTTTGGGTGCTCACCCTGATGATTTTCATTACCCTGCTTCCAAACAGAGCACTTAGAGACAAATATAAACACAGCAGGTGATTGCTTTTCTATTCTGTCTCCTTGCCCAACTTGAGTGATAGTCGGCAACTGCTCAGTATTTCCAAGCTTAGACAAGGTGTCCTGTTGTACCAACCCAACAAATCTCTAAGGAGCTCACCACTTCCCCAGCATTCAGCATTTCAGCAGGAGACAGAGGTACAGGGCAAGGAGTTCCTGTGGTACCTCTCACTGCAATTACAGAGCAACTCCAGATCCCAACGCTCCATTTACCAAATGCAGTATCCAGTGCTCAAAGAGACACAAAATTGTTCACGCCATCATGCACTGGAAGTGCTAAGTGAAGTAAGGGCAACATGATCTGAAGCTATCCCATAACGTTTGGCAGAGGAAACCACCTGGACCTGAACCTCTTTTCTTGTGACAAAGAGAAATTTCTCTTGTAAGATTCTGATTTTGATCTTTGTTTATTTTCTCCTTCAAGAGTCACAATCAAACCAAGTTTTCTTGCAGGCAACTTCCTTTTCTTTCATCCCTTTTGCTCAAAGGAGCAAGCATACTTTATCACATACCTTTCCCCTCCCTTCCCCTTCCTCTGAAACGTTTGTATGTTCTCATCCCAACGACAAACAACCGTCTTGGGCTGGTTTCTGTTTTGCAAGCCCCTACCAAACTGCCCTAGAGCCTGGTTGTTCCTCCACTCCCAGCTCCCTCCTGTTTTACCCTAGAATATTTGGCAGTGGGAGCTGCCTGCGCTCAGCCAAACAGCTCACACTTGAATCCAGGTGGAGTGAGAGATTTGTCAAGACGAAACAGATTTAGATTAAGCAGCAAATAACAAAAAAGTCATTGATCCACCTGCCAATGTGGAGTCTCCCCCAGGCTCTTGGAAGGAGGTACCAGTGTTGGACAAAGGCTGGTGCATCCCTGAGCAAGGGCAAGGGAGAAAAAGACCCCAAAGGCAAGTGGTGTGGCAGCGGATTAACCACATGGCACTCTGTGTTAAAGGAGAATCTGGAGTGTAAAATGAACTGATGAGGAAACCTACCCTGACAGAGAGCGAAGAGGGTATCCTTCCCCAGAGGACCTCACCTCCTCGGTGGGCATTTCTCTGCACAGACCACCCCAGTGCAAGCATGGACATCACTAATATGCTTAAGCATAGGCTGGTAGAAGTGCAGGCTGGGCAACAGTGGGTTGCCTTCTCCTGGTTTTCAGCAGACTTTCCTCAGGCTGCTCCAAGGTCTCTCTAGATGGACTTCAAGGTGCCTTTGAGTGGGATTTCAGAGGGAGATGCACAATGAGCCATGTGGCTCCCACCATCTCTAAAGGAAGCCAGATGGCAAAAATATTCAGATGTGCACACACACAGAGTCTCTGACAATTGGAGAGGAAGAATCCAGGAATTAAGTTTTTGGGTTTGCCAAAAAAATGAGACATGGAAGTAAGGGGCCCCTGGAAACAGAGAACCAAGCAGATGGGACTCCAGGGGAAGTCGTCACCTATGGAGTTTCCAAGGCAAAAATACCCCAGGTGGCTTTGCAAGCCAGGGCACCCTTAACACATGGCTCTCCAGCACCAGCATTAAGGCTGGGAGGTCCAGAGCTTCAGCACTATGTGTTCATGGCATGCAGCACCAGGATGAATAGGGCACAGGGAAAAAAAATGCTGCCTTAGTGTAGAGAATGCGCATCAGCCTGTCATACAACCCCTGCACTTCAGCCAGACACTCTGAAGCATTAACTCGTTGCAATCAAACTGGAGCTAATCCAGGAACTGGCAGCATTTTCAGGTTTTTGCAAGATAATAAACTGTGACTAACAGGATGATTTTGAACTCAAAGCCTTCTTGCTGCTACTAAGGCTCTGAGGAGTCCCAATATAACTGTGTCCTTAGATAGCACCTGGTGAACATGAACAACTGTTGAAGCCACATTGCATTTTGTAGGGTTGGGCCCAGGTAAGGTGAGACCTAGGGTGTTTCTTGAAGCTTCTTGCTTAAGCATGTTCATTCAAAGTCATTCAGCAGCTGTGAAAGCGGAGGTCTCAGGGAAACTCCTACATCAGCCTGGATCTACTGGGAGAAAACAGAGATCTGTAGCTGCTCTCCAAGCACTATCACACCTAGCATGTGTCTCACGGGGCAAGAGAGAGGACCATATAACACCCCTCATCATCCCAGCCAAGGCTATGCTCAGCTTGCAGGATGTCCCTGGGCCATGGCTCAGACTGGCAGGAAAAGGCCCGCTTGCACCTCCACTGACCGCCTCTGTTTTGTCCACAGGCACCTGCACAACAACCGGATCCAAAGCCTGGGAGCCAACGGCTTTGATGGGCTGCACAGCTTGGAAACTCTGTGAGTCATCTGTTTTCTTCTCCATCCTAAAAAGCTCACATGTGTTCATCCCCTCCAGCACAACCCGCGGGAAAGGGCTTGTGTCTCTGGGTCAGCCCCACTGCACGTTCCCTCATCACCACACTCTGAGGGCAGCAGCAGGGCTGGTTCCAGGTACCAGCCGAGCAAATAGATGCCTGGGGCATGATGCTTCCCATGGTGGTGGCAGACTGGACTTTCTCCCTGCATCTGTGCAACCTGGTCTGGCTGTGCTGCTGCTGCAGAGGGGTCTGTGCATGCAGGTGGAGTGGCTGGGAGGGGGCTCCGAGGCCCTGGACACAAGTCTAGCCCTGGTGCAATCCAGAGAGCTTGCATGCATGCCCTGCTCAGGAAGTGTCCCCACCTCCTTACCACATGCATGTGGTTCTAAAGCCTCCTAGACACCTGAGGGGCTGGCTTGAGTTCAAAGCTGGTAAAATCTCGAGGATCTGATATGTATCTCTCTTTGAGATGGTCTCATGTCACCTGGCATCGCCCGTAGCCAGTTGACTTCATCTTGCACCATGTTCTCGGCATGGCTGGGTAGGCAATGTCAGGAGACCTTGGGGGAAGTTGAGAAGCAGGAATGAACTCTCCTCCAGCATACATCTTCATTAGCAGCAGACGGGTCACCCTTAAGGCAGAAAGACGTAAATCTGATGGTCTTGCCTTGCATACACCTCACCTTTGAGAGCAGGACCATTGCTTGGGTCTCATGTGCCATGCATTGGCCTAGGAGGAAACATAAGCAAGCGAGCAAATAAATCAAGGATCTGAAAGACTGCAAGAGGTGCCTGTTGCCTTCAGTTGTGCAGAAACATGTCCTTCCATGCAGGCTTTGGGGTCAGAGTCAGACCCCAAATCCTTACCAGGGAGAACTAGGGGGTCTGGGTCATGGGAGAAAGAGGTGATGCTTCCCAGCATTCAAGTGGCATTCAAGGAGACAGGGACCCTCTGTGCTCAGCACGATGCCAGCAGCAGCGTTCGGGCAAGGGTGGAAGCAGCAGGTGAGCTCTTGGTCCCTAGACACACTCCTCAGGGGCAGGACCATGACACACATTGTCTCTTACTTTCAGACCGGCACATCCTGGGGCCACCCAGAAGGGCTCAGCTGGGGAGAGGTTGAACCGTGCCAGGGATGATGTGGGAAGCGAGGCTGCTGGACGGTTTCCTCTGGTGACACATGGGTCTCCCCCATCACTGTGCCAGCTTGGCTTTCTCCCCAGTCATTTCTGGTGGGTGCAGGCAAATACATGAGGGCAGAGTAGTGACATCGAAGCAGCACAAAGGCAGGCAAGTTGCAGGAGGGAGTGGAGGACTTGCTGATGGAAGAAAAACCTGTTTGGGCTATAACCCAGGCAGACCATGCAGCAACATCAATGTCTACATCAGGGCAACCTTGTTCTGCAGCCAAGGTGGTTAAAGCCACCCTGCTGCCCATCCCGAGCAGGATGGAGCTGTGGAAAAGCAGCTGGCCCCTTATTTACTGTGGGAAAGACTAAAGGGCCTCCATTGCCCTGGGAGATAATTTGGTTTCCACAGACACTTTTGCTGAAAGCTCATTTTCCCTCTCTTCCCCTCTGCTCCTGCTCTAGCACTTTCTTTGCCTTTTGTTGCCCGTCTGAGAAGACACCCAGCGTTCAGGGGAGCTGAGCATCTCCCTCTCATGTTCTCAGTCCCCACAGGGACATAGCATTGCAGGAACGTGGCTCTCTGCAGGGCTGCAGCAGTGGAAGCCCTGTCCCTGCTGACCAGGCAGCCCCGTGAGTATTCGACCTCCAGGGGTTGTTCTCTTGGAGCAGAGCTCTGCCTGACCTCTGCCAGTGTCCAGGCTCTGGTGGCCCGGACTTGCACATGTAACAGCCCCCATCCGCCACGAGCTGCCTGCAGCTGCAAGCACAGTGCTGTGGGTGAGACCTCCAGCCTCTCCTCTACGTCTGATCGCACTGAAGGAGTGTCCCCAAGAGAGAGTGAGCTGGCTTTCTCTCCTCTTGGCCTGAGCATCTAACTCTCACCTCCCGACCAGCAAGTATTTCAAGTCACTGATCTCTGAGGAACGCATTGTTCCTCAAGTGGAGCCATCCCCCTTGTGTTAATTTCCACCACTGATCTGCCCTGTTGACCAAAGCTGACCAAGCTTTGTGGCGAAAAACAGACAAGCATTTGGCTGCAACAGCCCAGCCAGGCTGCTAGACCTGCATCTACCTACCACCTCTCAACTCCTGTGCATGTGGAGACTATTACAGTCTCCGCACATACCCTTTAACTCAAATTATGATTACATTCTGTTGACAGCACTTAGCACATTTTCTTGGCTTGTGGAGGCCAAATTGTGCTGTCAGTTACCCCGTGGGCATTACCTCCTGGAAGGCAGCAGGATGGTAAGGGTTGGTGAAGACAGAAATTTCTCCAGGGTTCCTAAATGAGTATTTGTGGCCAGATGCTGATTATAAGCCAGGCACAATAGTTGAAGAACTGTAGAAGTTGAGAGGAAAAAAAATGTTTCAGGATTTTCAGAAAAGGCTAGGAAGATTTAGGTGCAGAAACTTCCATTCCCCTAAGCGAAATGTTTCTTCTCATATTCAGCTAGACAGGGAAACTTCTATTTTTATCATCAGATGCAGCCAAAACTCTAAGAGGCACAACAGCCACTGCTCCATGCAGTGTGCAAACTGCCTATGCACAACCACACCAGATACCTACCACAGGTCCTAATATTTCTGCAAAAACAGATCCAAGCAGACCATCTCTGTTCTTGAAGAGGGCTTGGCTCTGATATTTTAGGAGGGCAGAAAATGTAGAAAGAGGTAAAGTGAAGGCAGATAAATGACTTCATGTTTCCCCTGCATTGACCTGCAGCTACTGTGCACAAGTCAGTTCTTCCAGGTACAGAGCGAGAGCAGCTCTGTGTTTTTCATGCTGATGAGAGGGCAGGTAGATGTGCAACACCCACCAGGTCTCCACTGGTCAACCACCAACATGTAGCTGGAGAAAGCAGCTCCAAGTAAATTTTCTCTGTCAGGGCAAGACCTGGCTGTTCACCAGCCCCCCCAGCCTCCTCTTCCTGGGAAGGAAACCTGGGCAGGCAGGCTGGAAGCCAGACAGAGCCGCTCTGGCCAGATTCCCAACAGGGTTTCGAAATAGCCTTGAAACCTAGCGAGATTCCCTCACCGGTTCCCATAAGCCTGAGAGATGACACAGAGCAATGCTGCAGGGCTGTGGGAAGAAACCCCAAGCACGGCTGAGCCATGAAACCAGGTCTTAGATGCTTGAAGTGGGTGATACTTGGCATTTTTACCCCTCCCCCAAAGACATGGAGTAAATAAGTGTAAATGTCCTTATGTGACACATTCTTCCCATAGTCCCTTTGGGTAATGGACTAGCTAGATCCTTCAAAGAAGATGTAAGCTCAAAAGACGACACCCATAGGAGATGCAGAGCAGAGCCAGCGCTGCCCAGTGAGCGAAGCAGGGGCAGCTAGGCACAGAAACTTTAAATACCAAGGAAAGGAGACCCGTGACCCATAAGCACGCCCAGAAGGGAAGACCTCTAGCCAAGGGGAGCATTTGGACCACAGTAAATGCCTGGTGCAGTGAGGTGCTGGGAATCCCAAGAGGGCTTTGGGTGAGGAGTAGGGTGGTGAAATAAAGGAGAAAAGAGAAGTCAAGGGGAAGCACCATCTTTTGCCAAAAACAGGAGCAAGGCATGCCAAAAGCTGAGACTCCAGCCACACTGCTCTTCATGTCGCTTCACTGCTCCTGCTTTGCCTTGTAAAACCTGCCCTGTAGTATATTGCTCTTCAGGCATTTAATGTGCACTGTAAAACAGGGCAGCATAACCAGCTTCCTGCCATTTGGATGGAAGGATTTTAACTTTTACATTTCCTGATTATGTTGGTCTTAATTTCTCAGTCTTTAACAATGCGTGGAGAAGGGGAGGGGGATTAGATTATACCTGTTCTGTAGCATAAGCCTAGTAAGTAGAGATGTTTACGGAAAAGCTGATGTAAAAAGAAGTCAACTGCAGCCAAGAGCATGGCTGCAATAACAGAGGTTGATCCCTGGAAACATTCAGACCTTGTACTTGGGGCTGGGAGCAGGGCACTAGGGGAGACAGGGCTGTGTTTTCAGAAGAGCAGCCAGGAAGGAACGCCATCCAAAGGCTTGCATGGTGCTAATACAGGAGCCAAGTTCCCCACTGCTGTATGAGGACAGTATTTCTCATGGGGGGATCCCTGTGACATAATTTTCCACAGTGACACTGGTCTTGTGCCCAGGTTTCCTCCTTGCCACCTTCACCTGGAAAGCTGACCAGTGTCCTGAGGTCCTGAGGCTTTGCAGCCAGTCTGAAAGCACTCTAAATGCTGATGAATAACTGCCTCATGCCTTGTAGTGCTTGACTTTGACCTCATTAGATAGGTTGTGATAATGCTGAACTTAGCCCTCTGCTTCCCTGGAATATAAACGTTTCATGAATCAGACCTAGAGGGGAAGGCAAATGCATGAAGTCCCTCCAGATAGCCAAGCCTCAAGTCACTGCTCTCTGCAGGGTGAAGGGATGGAAGGAGTAGGTGACCTGAGACTATGCAGCCAAATATACGTATATGGAGAGAGTGTGTGTATGTGTGCATTACACCTCACAGATAGCCATGGTGAGCGCATCTAATGATGGAAGCTGAATTTCAGAGCTAGCCCCCAAGTTCTAACTCCAAACACTGGCACACATAAACCATCATTTAGCATTTCCCAGCCTGACTGACATTAGGGAGCGCTCAACCTTGCCAGTAACCCCACGGCAAAGCAGGGCAGACCCCAGACAGCAAGTGGAGAGTGCAGGTGAAGGGGTGGAGAGGTCCCTGCATGGATCTTCCCATGTCTTCCACCAAAACAGAAGTACCCCACTGAAACGCCCCTAGGCTGGGAGCTCCGCTTTGAAGAAAAGGAGAAAGTGTTTTTTCTCCCTTCAGGACTGTTTTGCCCAAGCAGGGAGAGGAGGTGTTGTGGCCCTGAGCACTGGCTGCCACACATACACGGCAAGGAAACTCATCAAGGCAAGTCCTTGGGGCCTCTGATACGGGGCAGGTGGGTGACAGCAGCAGCTCCAGCACGTCTACGCTCTCACATGGCTCTCAGGTGCAGATGGGCTGGCAGCCCCAAGCAGCATCCTGGCATGGGTACATGCAGGGTCTCCCATCACAAAGGCCACCACATATCCCCCAGAACCTGATCAGGGCTTGATTTTGAGCTGCTGAGGCAAAGGGAGAAATGCAAAAGTGAGAGCTATGGCCCTCCCAGTGGTGCCGTCCGTGGATGTGGCCGAGTCCCCTGCATATATGGAGCATGGGCTGAACTGGAAACAGGGGCCAGGCTACCTCCCTGCCCCAGCACATGCAACCAGACAAGACCCTGAAAACGTGTCTCGGCAGCTTCCCGTCTCCCCACCCCACAGCAGGGCTAAGGTGGCTCCCATGGCAGAGGCAGGGATGGGAAACAAACGGCTGCTCCCCAAGACCAGCACAAACTGCTGAAGGCCTCCAGGCTACGGCAAAAATAGCAGTGATCTGCCCCAAAAGTGCTGCTTCTCTGGTTGTTTGGGCATCTCCAGCCCATCTCTGACACGGACGTGAGGGGAAAGCAGTTCAGAGAGGCCCTGCAGCCCTCGCCCATCCCCTCCGCCTGAGATGACCCCGCTGCTTCCTATCTCTCTGACTCGCCCTCCCCATCCACATCCCTGCCAGCTCCTCTGCTCATCAGACAAAGGAGATAAATCACTTGGAAAGAGCAAATCTCCATTCATTTAAAAACCTTTTAATTTCTTTTTAAAAAATAGCGCTAATAAATTAAAAATGTCTCCCAGAAGGGCTGAATCCAAAACCCTCTGGCTCCAGGCGTTTTATCTGCCTAACCTTGCCTCACAGGAAATGCCCTTACCACAGGCTTTCGCAGCCCGCTGCCCTATTATCCGGGTAATTAGTCAAGTCTGTAAATGCAGAGCAGAGCTGGAACCTACCAACTCCTCCAGAGAGTTGGATTTTCTATGGGAGAAAAAAAAAAAAAAAAAAGAAAATTAATATAAAGTGCACCTCGGGCAATGAAGGCAGGAAGAAGGAAATGGGAAATATCTACACCACAGCTCATGCAAGGATTGTTTAACCCTTTTAGGGCCCGGCAGGCTTTGCTGTTCTCCTGGAAAACTGTCTGCCAAGTGCTATCTTGCTCCTGAACTGGCATCTATCAGTGTGTTTAATTAGAAACTTTTTGTGCAGTCTCTTGGTGCTAATCCTAGTCTGTGCAATTCCCAAAGTAGCCAATGGTTTTGACTCCTCCAAGGATGTCCTATTCGCTGCTCTGAGCCGCTCAGTTCCTTCCTCAGCATCCTGATGCTCCAGCCTTGCTGTGTGTCAGGCAGCTCATCAGAGGCAGCTTGGCTCTATGGTCCCACCCTGCCCTGCCAGAGGAGGGAGGGTCTTCAGCAGAAGCTTAGGGACCCACATTCAGGGGATGGAGAAAGGAAGGGAGTAGATGGTTTTTTGGAAAGAGGGACTACAGCTCAGGGTGCTGATTGTATGGGTCCCTGTCTCTGGTCCAAGAACAGAGCTATAAAGTTCATTGCCTGCTCTGATCATCATGTAAATGGAAGGTGACATTTCCAAACGGAGAAAGCCACCTGTAAAACTGAATTGGCAAATGCATAAGGCATTGTCTGGGAGCTTGGGGGCCAGGCTCTTCCCTCCTGTGGTCTCGCGGGCCAGCTGGTCCTAGTTTGCTGCATCTTCTCTCCTAAGAGCAGAAGCCTGCGCTGCCAGAAGTGTGTCCTCACTGATGCAGCTCAGGCTCTGAACCTGCCAGGTACCTTCCAGTTGTGCTCTTGAGCTTTGGCTGAACATGGCCCGAAGAACACATAGTATTTTGCAAGATTATTAAGAAAAAAGACAGGAAGTGAAGGCAGTTCGGGTGAAAAGGTAGTTCTAGAGCCACTATGTTTTTCCATGGCTTATAGCTCTGATGTAAGGCTCACCTCATTTGCAGGACTCTACCTATTCTCCCTTTGCCCACCAAATCCTCACAGCACCCCTTTTGCTCCCTGCCAGATCTCCAGTCTGGCTCCCTGAAGCCGCTGATCATGCAGTGACAGACGGCACTGAGTCTCCCCAGACCTCCAACCCCTGGGTCTCCAGACATGCTTGCTGTGACCTGTCAGGGGTCCCCAACTCCTCTGGCTCCTTGGGCTTCATTTTGCTCTAAGCCTTCCCCTTTGACACAGACACTTTCACAGAGCAGCTGAGCAACAGCAGCTGCCTGTGCCGGAGAAGAGACGCCTCTGCCTCCAGAAACGTGTGCGAGTGAACCGATTGCCTGTGCAAGGGAGGGACAGACACCGCAGGCAGCAGAAATGGCAGTGGAGGCAAGCTGCTGGCATGTTTCCACTGTGCATGTGCTGATGCACAGAAGCTCTGCCCCCACCCCACGCTCCCTCCTTCCAGCAGCAGCACACTGCAGGGGGCCGGGGGCCGATCACCAGCAGCTTGTGCACCTTGGGGGGTAGGTAGAAGTCCCCAGCTTCCTTCCCACAGTTCAGAAACACTCTGCTGTAGACCAGACTTCCTTGAGCCCGCGTTCTTCCCCTGCCTGGCAAAGTGCAGCAGCCTTCTCCGTGCCTCCCCTGCCTGAGTCATCGGCTCCATGGTTATTGTCTGTGCATCCCAGCGACCGAGGTCCCCGCTGCTCCACTCTGCGGTCAGCTCCTTTTGTGTCTTGTAAATGATATGTGCATGGCAGCGCCTGTGCTCCCAGGACCCCCCACGAGATCCCGTTCTCAAACGCTTATTTCAACCTTGTTAAATAAATCAAATAGAATTGAAAACATATTTAATCCAGTACCTTTGTCAGTTAGAGAACAGACAGAAATACTGGTTGGAACAGACACACTCTGGGCACTGCTGCATTTTTAAATGAAGAACAGAGCTGTGCGAGGGTGGATGGGCGGCTGCAGGCGTACAAGGCATGACCTGCAGATAGGTCCCCCCCGCCCCAGCAGTAGAATTTTCAGTGCCACATAATCCCTGTAAAATGGTGCAGCACCATGTAAGTGTGAGGCTGGGATGATTCCAGGCCAGGCTGTCAGAATGAATCTTTGTACAGAGGGTGCTGCTGGCTCCTGGCTGAAATCAGGTACCATTAGCGCCTGACAACCTTCGCGCGGTGCGGGGGCCCACCTCTGCTTCTTTGGGACAACCCATGAACTCTGTCGCACTCCATCTCAGCCTGGCTTTTCCTTATAATTTGCCAAAAATGGACCTTTCTAGAACATGATTAATTTCCCAAATTAAAGCACTGACCCTAGCAGATGAATCCCACGATAGGCCATTTCTCTCCCCTGCACTCACCTGAGCATCCCCCTTTTGCGTGTCTCCGTTTAGAGGACGGGTGCAGAGCTCGAGGCTGGCTGGAGTCAGACACGTGTTCTGGGTCCTTTCGCATCACCCTTCCCTCCTTTCACTTATCACAGGCACTTGCTGCATCTCATCATCCAGATTGTGCTGGAAGGGCACACACTCACCACACGTGTTAGCTGCTACCAGGAGACCAGGGTTTATGTGGTGCTACACAACAAACATGGGACCTAATGGTACAGTTGCTTTTCATACTCCAGATTAATCAGGCAGCTCTTCCCAGCTCAAGCTCAACCACAATCATCCATGACCTTGATATAAGGCATCTGGGTAAAGCTGTCTGGCCAGTGTCAGGCAAGAGGTCAAACTACATGGTCACAACGGCCCCCTTGGGCTTTCAGACTACCAATTAAATCATTTCCAGTGCTTGATTTGGCCACAGTAACCAGCACAACTAGCAGCAGAGGTAACTACATTTACTGGCAGCTTGATTAGATGCCAGCACAGGACAGGTGGAAATGCAAGCCCTTATCAGAGGCTGCACAAAGTCTCCCTCCAGGGCACCACAGTAACATCTCAAACTACACTGGGACTGAAATAGTCAGCAAATGTCCCATCTCCAGCTTCTAATCTTATTGCATCTTCAGGTTTATTAGCTGCAAATTTGTGGTGTTTTGTGGCTTATGGAAGAATTTATAGTACTATATAATTTTTTTTTGGCTTCCTGTGTGGAACCACTAATAGTCCCTAACAGGCAGAAAATTGACCTGAGACTCTTTCCCCTCCTTCTCTCCTTTTGGCCCGACTGAGGATATTAATAGTTCCAGGCTGCATGTTGTCAGCTTCAAATCACCCTGGCAGTTAAATCCCAAAATAACTGTGCCTTTGATGTCAATTTACTTTTATTTCTAAATAAACAACAGGGTTGGTTAAGATCTTCCAAATATGAAGCTATAGGCTCACTCTAGAAATAACAGCAATAGAAAGCCAGCCAGTTCATCGTGTCTTGGGCAGACCGGGTGACCTTTAAGAGGTTTTCATTTTAACTAAAAGAACAGACAAGGCTCCTTTCGACATCCCACTGTGATGCCTGGAGCTGGTAACTTGGAGCCCCACTAAGGAAAGTGATTTTTTATAGTCATTTCTGTTGTACATCATTTCTGAACCTCTTGGCTGGATGATTTTGCTTCCAAAAGCCCTTGATAATGGGCAAAACTCTCTTCCTTCTGCTATGCCCATTATTTCTTTTACAAGGCTTCCCTATTGTTTTGGCATAGCCATGGCCATGGTGCATTGGCATCCTTCCAACAGGTAATGCTGCCATTGGGTCCAGTTTCCCAGGTGTGCCAAAAAGGGCAGCACCCCACAGCCAGGAGACCCCATACACACTGTGCAAAGCCTTGGGGCAGACCCCAGAGCTGGGACAGCTGAGACCCCAGCAGTGCCAGGTCCAGCTTCCTTGGGCCAAGAGGGCTCCCTGGTCAGCCCTATGGCCACCCCAGCCCATGTGCCACAGCAGTGCAGTAGGGACGGTGTCTCTTTTGTTTTTTGCAGCTTTGCCCACATCGTCCCGAAGGCGGAAGTAGTGGGAAAGTGTCAGAGTGTGGAGTTGGGACCCACAGAGCACTGCCCAAGCAGCTCAGATAAGACAGGGCAAGAAAGATGACACTTGGAGGTGTTTTCTATGGCATGTCCATTTTCTATATCCACCCAGCCCCTGGAAAGGATTTGTAAATGACATACAGTTCACTGACATGCACAGTGGAGGAGATTTTCTTGCCACTTAAGTTGAAACACAAAATCCTCTCTGACCCACTGAGCCCAGACTCCTTCCCATCCGCTTGACCCTGCACCAGGAAAGAAGCTCTGGAGACCCACCACCAGCCAAATCCATCACGGGAGGGTAGGCAGAGAGGAGTGATGTCTGGGATGGATGTAGCCCTGCTGATACTGGACATCTGTGGAAAAGACCCGAGGACTTAATTTCACTAAATGAGCAGAAACACACCCACTGCCACCAACATCCATGGCCTTCCCTGCAGTGAAGGTCAGGGGATGTTTCCGGGTCAGTGCTTGAACCAGAGCCTGACCCAAGTTCTGGAGAGGAAGGAGAGGGGAGAAGGAAGCCACCCTTGTGTCCTGGTTTGCGTCTGGTCTTTGGGGAGATCTACCTCACTGCAGGGAAGAGATAACACTTGGGGACCATCTCAGGTACTGACTTCTTCCAGCCTCTTCCAACCAGATGAACCCCCCACCCCGAAATCAGCCGGGCTTGGCAGAGGGCAGCGCTGGAGGCAAGTCAGGGCAGTGCAAGCGGCACACAGATCAAGAGCAGTCAGCTGCAAGCATCACTCAGGGGAGCTGTTAACAAGCACAGTTGGGTTTGTTTTCTGGGAGGGAGGCTCACCTCGCTGAAAACCAGGAAGCACTGGCAGGAGCGAGCATGGGCACATTGTCTCTCCTGAACAGACTGGGGTTGCTGGCAGCCAGTCTGGAGCAGCATAACTACACCTGGTTGCATTTCCACTTTCCAACAAGCCCAGTGTATGCCAGTGGGAGCAGCTGAACACAATGCTCTTTGTATCTGTCAAGTGCAAGGGGGAGGGAGGCACTGAGAGGCTGCCAGGGCTGGGAAAGGTGTGTGTTCGCTCAGGAAGAACTGGTCCTGTACATACTTGCATGCACACGGAGGTACAAACAAAATGTTCATCTGCTGATGAAAGACCAGCCTGCCTGGAAGAGATGTGGGCTGGAAAGGAAATGTATTTTAGAGAAAGACAGGAGCAAATATTACAGCACATTGAATTGTTCCTTGTAAATAATATTGGTTACAGATCTAAGATCCCTTTTTCTGTTAGTGAATCACAGGTGAGCCAAGCCTCCTCTGTTGGGCAATATTTTCCATCTGTCAGCTGCTCACAGACACGTCGGGTATCGCTGGGGAGAAACTCAACCCCATGCCATTGCACAGAGCTCCCCCCAGCATAGGTGACACGACAGTAGTGAGCTGAGTGTCATCTGAGGACGGGGGTCACGGTGCCTGTTCTCCAGGGACAGTTCCTTGGCATCACACAGGCTCATCCCAGCCCCTCAGTTTGTGGTACAGGGGAGGCAAGCAGCACAGGCAGACACACATCCTTGAGTGACCTCTGCAGCTTCCCGCGCTGCTGTAAAACCTCGCTGTAACCTTGGAAAGTCACTGCAGAGTGAGACTTTTAAAGCTATTAAGCACCTCACACACAGATAGAGATTTGGACTGTCAGTCAACTTAGGCTGCTAATGCCCTCTGATTTCACTCAGTGCAGTGAGCTGAAGGTTAATCGGGTTTGACTGATGCTTTCAAAACGCCCAGCGGTGTCCTGTCTGCACTTCTAATTGCTTGTTCTCTTTGGAAATCCACTCCTGTGCCTCCCTGAGCTTCAGTGAAGGGATGTGCATTGTAAAAGTCCTGCCCTGTCTTCCCCCACATAACAGAGCCTGTATAATGTGAGGCACTGAGCCGTGACAGTGATGGATGCCTGGCAGGTACCATCGACAGAAACTGGCTAGGAGCATCCAAGCAGCTGATAATGAGCTACGTGCGCCTTGCAAAGAGTGAGGCGTATGAGCAGTCATGTGTTGGGCTATTTATTCTTAAACAGATCATTTTGGGCTCAAGCACAGAAGACTGGGAAAAATCACTGATCTGCTTGGACCCAGATGAGAACTGAGTGCATCAGAGTAAGCTCTTTAGGACATGCAGAGCTGGCATATCTAACAGATGTGAGCTGGCATGAGGAGGGGACGCATCGCTCCTGTTTCACTCCTGGGCCCTGGGGACGTGCACAGCAGCTTCACGTGTGCTGGGACTCTGCTGCTGCATTGCAGGTTGGACACAGCAGGGAGGCAGACTCGCGGTCTTGTCACCAGCCCTGTGCTCCTCTCCTGCTGATTGCCAGCCCTGGCAATTATTAGACTACGTGAACCTTCTCCAGACCTTGAGAGGTAGGTCCTACAGGAGCAGGATTCATTTTCTCAAATCCATACACGTAGTGCAGGCAGTCAGATTCCCTGTGTAACTGGAGAAAAGAAAGTAGCCCTTGGTGTGAGGCGACAAACCTTGCCATTGCAGGACCTGCCGCGTCCCCTGGGCTGCAAAGGGAATCCAGCAACAAGGTCAGATATGGACCTTGTCAGGGCTACACAAGACAAAATCCACCCAAGACAACCTCTTTCCATATTTTTCTTATGGTTTTGTCCCCTATCTTGTAATTCCCTGATAAATATTCCCTAGGACACAAGTCATATAAGCCTGAAATCCTGGAAGGCGCAAGGGAAGACAAATTTGGAGAGACTCTCTGGGTTGATTTACTGTGTAAATATCTGCAGGACAAAGTCGAGACGATGCTGTAGAGTAATCCTTAAGCAGGGACACTGGTAAAGGAGAAGACTATGTAAGAGAGAAGGGAGGCCAAGAGAGATCATAATGTAATTACCATGGCTGGGCCCAGAGGATGAGAATTACAAGGTAATTGGGCAGCAACTCATTGCTGTGTAAATGCACGGTTATTTCTGTTCCGTAAACCACAATCCAGGTTACACGGTAATTACTTTGAGGTCCATTAAGTGCAATTATACAGTAATCTCCAGGAGCCAGTAATTACCCTCATATTGCAAAGTATCTACCACTTAAAACCCAGTGAGTTTCATGCAGGTAGGAAGCAGTTGCACAGTTTTCAGACTTCAGTGTCTTGGTCTGTGGGACGGCCGGGACGGGGCCAAGTTGCCATTTCAGCTGGAACTGTCTTTCAAAGGAGGGTGCTGGGCATACTAGAGGAGCCATGCTTCACATCCAAAGCCCAGCCAGTCTCCATGGGCCACCTCCAGTCAACAGCAGGATCAGCACCTTCAGAGCACTGTTCCTCCCAGGCTGCCAGCAGTGGCCCATAGCTCAAATAAATCCTCTTCTGGAGGTGCCAGCCAATCCTTGGAGAACAAATTCAGCCCACAAGATTTCATTCAGGCTCAGACGTCTCTTCTGGTTGCCGAGTCAGGGCAAGTAAACTCTACAAGTGTCATTATGACCAACATATTATATTTTACTTTATTTATTATACTGCAAATTAAACTTAAAACTCAACAGTGTTCAATACCTCTTGCACATCACTTTCACCTTTGGCTCACAGTTTCCAATGTGGGGTCCACCCCAACCATCAGACGAAGACCTAGGCCTTCCCATAGCCAGCTTCCCACTGATCCCAGTCACAGCATGTCCTAGTGGCAGGGAGATCCAGCTTCCTCAGGACAAGCACCAAGGGAATGGTCCCCTGATCCCCTCTGCGCCGCAGGGCTAGGGGACCCAGCGAAGCCCTTTCATGGGCTTCACAACTGAAGCTGCTCTTGTGTTTCTTATCTTTCATAAAATCCCTTTTTGACCTGGGAAGGCAGGAAAAGTGACTCACAGCCAAAGCCCCTGGGGGTGAGTTCCAGGGAGAGGGGCACAGGACACTCTGGAGATGTGAAGCAGCAGCACGGTCCAGCACCAGGCATGGAGGGCCTCGGGGGGAAGAAGTCCAGATGGCAGCAGCCAAGGTTGGACTGGGTCTTGTCTGACAGTGCTCCTAGCAGGGAATATTCCTGCTGCAGGAATGTGTGAGATTTTGTTTCCAGGCAGTGGCTGGATCAGCACGGTAGGAAAAACCTGTCTCCCATGCTTAACAACTAAGTTTCCATGCCTTCAAAGCACGGATACACTCGGTTGAGTTCCTACAGCTATGTTAATGAATGTTTTTCCCTTCTCTGTCTTTCAGGGATCTAAACTACAATGAGCTGCTGGAATTCCCTGGGGCTATCAGGACGCTGGGCCGACTGCAGGAACTGTGAGATTTTCTATTTATTCTTTTTCAAAAGCATTCCCTGATGGAGAGTGACCAATAAAGCATCACATGTTCTCTGACTTGAGGAGAGCAGTCCGTCCAAGACTTTCTTTTGTCTTTCCCAGCCCTCCCCAACATGCACATAAAAGCAGTTTATCCCCTTGATTTCCATCGGCTCTAATCACCTCACCATCAGCCTCTGCAGCCTGGGGGAGGGGAGTAGGAGAACCCCTGTCAGGCTTGGAGCAGGTTCCTCCTGCAGCTCTTTATTCTCCTGTGGCATTTGAGGGACTCAAAGTCCGTTTGATCTCCAGCTACTTCTAATGTCCATTCCCCAGCTTGGGACCACAACCATGGAGTTACCTGTGTTACTGTAAGGCCATGGCTTCTGCAGGCCCGGTGCCACCTCCTCTGATGTGCAGAAACTGATCTCCCTCAGGATAAATTTATAATAGGGAATTACAAAAGTTTATGACCAATTTAGTGGCTAACTCTCTCATCTAACTGGTCAGCCTGGGAGATAGTAAAAATGGGAAACGATCCCACTTCACACTCACAAAGGTAGAAGTCCCAAGCTGAGGTCAAGTCAAGTTGATGTGGATCCACAGTTTCTGTGGACCCTAAGACTGTGTCACATTGGTGACAGGCTAGGGTGGAACAAAAGCAGCCGCTTTCGTGCTTCTGGGAGGCTTGGAATAAAAGATCTACTTTTTTCTTTTACTGGAAGAATTCTCAGGAGATTTTTCTGATCAGACCAGAGATTATCATTAACCTGACTTTAAAAATGAGAATAAGATCCTTAATTCGCTTTAAGATGGCTTTTGAAATGCCCGTTGCTAAATAAGAGGCAAACTTCACCACGCATGCAGACTCCTCTGGGATCAAACCACCTGGGCATCACCCAGAGCCTGGTCTTGGTCCTGGCTGCCTTTGATGTACAGATCAGACTGTGGCCACAGAGTTCTCTTCCGCTGCAAAAGTTTGCTGATAGGAATTTTCTCAAGCTTAGCCAAAAATGTCACAGCTAGATCGACAAATACTCCTATGGGCCAACGATTCATGGTAGACTGCACTCCGGTTAACAGCTGTGGAGCTATAATGGAGACCATCCATAAAAAGTGTAATTCCTGGAAGGCATAAAATTAGTGTATTTTGGTTGCTCCTGTTTCCTGAGCTGTAAAGTGTTAAACCTCAAGTCCTTCTATTCTTGGTTGGTTCAGTGGAGTGACATATGGAGCACCAAGCTACACACAGAGTAAACACGGCAGAATGAGGGCTTTGTCCTGCCAAAGGACATACCTCGTTCACTTGCTGGGATGATGCTACACCTGGGACAGAGCCCACACCTCCTATTTTATGTGTGTTTTAAAAATGTTGAGGAAAGAAGGTGTGTCCAAGCTTTTCTCATCCATTAATATCAAGATATTTGTTTCTCCCAACAGTGGTTTTCATAACAACAACATCAAAGCTATTCCAGAGAACGCATTTGTTGGGAATCCCCTCCTCCAAACAATGTAAGAAAATTAAACAATATTTCCTAAATACTCACATCCCCTGGAAAGGGGCATTTCCTGATGTCTTTGGTTGAGATTTCTGACAGTTGTCAGCATGACTGCCATTTGACATTTGTTGTATATGGGCCAACGCGAGCTGAAATTATCGCCTTCTCCACTATGCCTCAGGATTTTTGACATGGGTTCTTCTTTCCCCGCAGCTGAACTTTCCTGCAGTACAGGCTGATAACAACGAAGGAACAATACATGGGCGGTCCGCGTGGAAATCTTGCTGCGCATAACAATTTTCTAAGCCCTGGTTGACATCTGTCTGTGTTTATTCCTTGTGTTTAGAAAAGCTGCTAGCCAGCTACAGCAGTAGATGTATGTGTTGGGGAGCTGGGATACCAGAGCATTGTGTGTCCACCCAGATCCATGGACACTGCAGCTAAGTTCTGCAGATAAATACACCCAGTTGTCAGCTCATTTCCCTTCTGACCCAGCCACAGGTAGAGACTTTTGGACAGTTCTTCCCTGAAGCACACTGATATTGGAAATCATGGCAAGTGACAAAAGCTCTTCTTGGCCAGTCTGGGACTTACGTTATAGAAATATCAACATCTGGAAAGCCATGATGGCACTGGGTGAAAACAGTCATTGCTCCAGTCCGAACAAACCACCCTTATCCCCATCTTCCTTGAGCACCATTCTAGGAGTGATGTGGGCGTGGGAGACATCCAGAATACTAATGTCTCCATCGGATCCGCCCATCTAAAGTCTTTCAGTTGGCAGGGATAATGTGCTTCTTGTGGGAGGTGATTCAACTCCTCCTAAAGCTAGTTGGATCCTAGAAGAGTTCGCTTCTCTCCACTGACTGTGGAGGAAAGATGCTGGTGCTGTGGATGTGTAAGATCAGAGGAGGTGTCATCAAGTGCAAGGTGTTTCCCAGCAGATTTACAGCATTATAGCAGGGTTGAAGGAGGGCTTTGCAGCTTTCTAGCTTGCCTGGTTCAGCAGGACCATGAAGGGCCCTTTGAGAGCAGCAGGAGACCTTACTTGTACCAATGTTCAGCCAAAACAGGCTAGTGGGAGAGCCTGGGGTTATTTGGAAAACAAGGCTTCCTCACAGGGTAGCCAGCACCTCTATGTAGCATGTTCTCTTCATGTGCAACAGATTCTGACCTGTTACTTGTTTCCTTTGCAGCCATTTTTATGACAATCCCATCCAGTTTGTTGGACAGTCAGCTTTCCAGTACTTGCCAAAGCTACACACTCTGTAAGTTCACCATATACATCTTCAGAGAGGTTACACAGAGAGTGGCCTTCTCCCTTCCCCTTTTCTAGAGCCCTTAGAAGGCCATTGCTGCTCTTCTAGCCAGCCCCAAGGGCAGTGAGCCAAGGAGCAGACACTGCAGATGTTTTCTGCTGAGAAGGGCATTTTGGAGGGAGCAATTCATTCCTCCTGCCCACCTAGCTGAGAAGCACTGGACTCTTCTAGGGTCTCCACAGCTGCATCAACACCAGCAAAGACCACAGTCACAAGTGCCACTACATCTGCTGCATGCTACTCGAGCAAGCCCTGCACTGTTGTGTAGTTGCCCAAACACAAGGCCACTGAAGGCAACTGCCTTCCTCCCAAGGTGGAGAAGCGGAGGAACACATGTCCCGTAACACCAACACCATGGCACAAATAATCTTACTGGGCAGCCAGTGGTGACAGTGATTCTTTTGCATGTATGGCCCTAAGCCTGCCCCAGGGCCACTACCCTGTGATGGGCACCATCTGGACCGCAACAGCTGCTCCATGTTGGCTGGCCTGGACTAGCTGGCTTTTCAGCCAACTTGTCGTGGCACAGCACTAAATATCAAGGCAGAGGCAACCTCAAAATCTCCATTTCTAAGCCTCACCCACCCTCTTGCTGCAGCAACACACACTCAGGCAAATAAAATAAATCCTTCAACTACCCATGCATTCTTTATCTCCAAATGCATAGAGACTGGGAGGCTTGGGTGGGATGCCCTGCTTACATTCCCCATGGTAATTGTTTGGGATTTTTTATTTAATTTGGGTAGAGATCATGCCAAGAATGTCAGTGGTTGGGGAGGGTCTGAGCTTGCCAAGCCTCCTTGCATAGAAATACCCAACACTGCCTCGGTGTTTCTGCACTGCGTGAGACGTCTGCTCCACCGCCCAGCCAGCAGTGGCCTGCTGATGACAGGGGCACCTTTGGATCTGGGCCTCTGATCACCCTATTTGGGTGTGAGGAAGCAGGCTGGGACCTTGGGCAGCTGCACTTGCTTCTGGGTCCTCTGTCCACCTCACTTCACCCCCATTTCTCTGCAGGTCACTCAATGGTGCAACGGACATCAGAGAATTCCCAGACCTTAAAGGCACCACCAGCCTAGAAGTTTTGTGAGTGGCAACTCTCTCCCTTTTACCCTGCTATTTGTGCTCTTCCTCCTTCAAGGCGGTCCAGGCTGTTTCAGCGAGGACAACTTTCACAGTGCTGTGCAGTTGGTTGTCTTCAGCTCTGCCTCTCCCTGGTCACTCACCTCTCTGCTTCGTTTCACTCCTGTGGCTCCTGAAAGCAGCTTTCTTCTCTGTGAGTTGCTCTCTCGGTACTGTTGAGTACTCCAATCTTTTTTTGGTTTTTTTTTTTCTTCCTTCCCTTCTGCATCTGTGAAGGAATGAGCCTTTGGGTGCAGTGCTTCAGCGTGGGCTGCTGAGACCCAGTGTCTCTGCCTGTCCGGGGACCAGCACTGGTGGCGCACTGCAGGAAACATCTGCTGCATTTGCTGCACATCTGCCTCCCAGCCTGGGAGCTCCTGGAACTGGTCTGGTCCCATCTTCACACCACCAGACCCAGAAGAGCAGGAGCCCAGAGGACATGCTGTCTCTGGCCACCCATGGTTCTCCTCTCTAGGGGACTGGTCCACATGCTGTGCCCAAACTGGGAGCTGAGCCCAGGAGTGTGACCTGGCCATGCCTTGCCTCTGGACCCAGGGACAGATCATCCATTCCCCACACATGGGTTTCTGAGGCAGTTGTGGCAACATGCAGATCACCAGTCTGGACAATGGGGAACTGGGGTGGCAGAGCATGCCACAGTGGGTGCTGCCACCTGTCCTCGACATGGCCAAGGACAGCAGTGAATTCAGTACTCTGCAACATCCCAGAATTTCTTGTAGGCACATTCACCTTTACTGGGTCCAGAAGCAGTGCCCATTTCCAAGTCAGTTTTTGTTTCTCTCCAGGTATTTCATTATCCCATTGATATTGTCTCTCCTGCCACCATCTGGGACCAGTAGCTGGGCTTGCGGCTCACAGTCTGTGCGCTGGCTCTCAGTAACACCATTTCTTCTCTCTCCTCTACTCCTCTAGGACCTTGACCAGGGCAGGCATCCGTTTACTCCCCAGGGGGATGTGCCAGCAGCTGCCCAACCTCCGAGTCCTGTGAGTAACATGTTTCTGCCTGGTCATTAGAAAAGCACCATCAGAAACCGGGCTTTCTTCTTGTCTAGCTCAGGGAGGGAACAGCTACAGAAGACCATCCTGTGGTCCTTGTTCCTGTTATCTTTTCCATGCAGAAAACACCACCTTCTTGGGACTGCCTTGACCTCTGCATGTTCTTGAACTTGCTTCATCTTGGCATGATGTTCTGGAGTCAGGGCCCTAAGCAATAAGGCACATCCACATCTGCCTCCTCCTTGCTCTGCACCAGTGGGAACTGTCTGCTCAGTGCAAGGAGGGTAGAGGGGATGCAAAGGGTGGTAGGCAACAACAGCAGCAGCATTTCAGACTTCCTACATATACACAGCACAAAGCCAGGGGTAAATCACATTTCACACAACACTCTGCCCCAGTGTTACCTTACTGCAGTTAGAGCTCCAGCAAGTGCCATCATCTGGAGGAAGGATCCTGTTCATGCTCTGGGAGGGGACAGGCCTGACATGATAGAAACCTGCAAGCGCATGTGGCCATGGCCTCTCACGTGGTGCAGCAGTGGCAGGTCAGGGTTTTGCTCACAGGCGCTAAGTTGCTTTGGCTTTACCCGCTTAGCAAGGCACTGAATGATGCTGAGTGGGGGCACGTGCATTTTTCTTTAACTTGGTACGTGATGAAATCAGCATCTCAGAAAGACTCCTGCATCTTCTCAGGAATCACACTCCTCACTCTTGATCCCCAACCTTGTCTGCAGACAAAGACATCCTCAGGAAATGTCATGAGCCAGATTTATATAAACTTGCAGCCTTAGGGCAAGCAGGAGACTTGCCTCTCACCAGTCTTTATACAACCAAGCTGAAAATGAAAACAAGTTTGTTCCAGGAAAGCAACAGGAGTGAATTCTTGATCACTGAAATTGGAAACAAGAGAAAAACATGAAAATAAAAGAACACAATTTGTAACTGAGCAGATCACAGCATTTTGGCTCCAGCTGTCCCTGTAGGGAAGATCTCTCATCTTTAGACATCTGGACCAATTCAAAGGACATCTTGCCACCAAAGTGTACCCTTTGGAATGGTCCAGGCTGTAGGGTCCCAAGCGCTCTGTTTATGTTTGCAAGTTATCAGACTATAAACCTTCGCAGCAGAGCCTGCTCATGCCTGCCCCCTCCTTGTGGGAGAGTTTTATTCAGACACCCCACCTTGTTCCTTGTTCCTCTTTCCCAGTTAATTTTACTGACATTAATTGCATTGCTTTCAGAGTTTGGAGAGAGGGTATGTGGGCCAATGTTTATGCATGTTTACATCTCTCTTGCCTTTGAAATGCGTTGGCCTTCTGTCCCCGCAGAGCTCGTGGTTGTTCTCACTGCCTTCCCCCACTTTGCCAGAGCCTTGGCAGTTTGTCAGGTTGCCGTTACAACCGTTACACATCTGAACACAGATGATACAGCTAATGCCACATTTCTGGCCTTCTGCTGCTCACATCATGCTGCAGATTTCCTGCTCAGATCTTGCACAGGGGCTGCAAGAGCCACCACAGGGGTGTGAGCCTTGCGGCCATGCTGCGACACTGGCCTGTGCATGGGCACCGAGCCCGGCGCACCCAGGCAGGGCAGCCCAGCATCAACCCGACATCGTCCTGCTGCTTTTGTCCAGAGCCTGTGTGGCTCAAGGCACAGATTTGTCTCTCCTGTCAAGCAGAAACAACTGAAGCTTCCCTCAGCAGAGCTAAAGTCCCATGATGCCACCAGTACCTTCATCCTCATGTGATCACAACATAGCTTCAGTGACTGAGGCTGCTCTGCTGGTGCATACTGGGCTGTATCTGGTTACCCTCGCTCTGGAGGAACCCGAATTAACTCCTGGGGCTGCATTTTCCCTGCATCACTGTCTAGATAAGGCACCACCCTGTCAAGCCCAGTGGATTGACGCAGGGACCAGGGAAAAGTGACTGGTGCTATAGCTCTTTCTCCATACTGGGTGATCATCTCCAGAGCCAAGCACAAAACGCTTGCTTTTTCCTCCCTCCTCCTCCCCACCATGGAAAACTGGTGGAGAGGGGGTTGGCAAAAAAATAAATAATTGAAATGTTTTAGCAGCAACTTATTGGCAGAAAGTTGGAAACTGAATTTGGAAAGTCGGCAGAGAGGCCACATACAAAACTTTACCTGGGGGCAAATTTCCCTTGAACAGCCACAAATCCAGCATCTGCTGGTGGGTGAAAAAGCTGATTTTAAACATTACTCCTTATCCAGCCCATTTCAGTTCTAATAAATTCACACTAAGCTGTGCCAGGATAGGTTTTCTTCTGACTACCCTGTCACTCTACCCTGGACGCTGACACGCCACCTGAAGCAGTGGGAATAGGAGTTTGCTGGGAATTGCTCTCAAGTGGCAGCACTTGAAAGAATGGGGACCACAGATTTTTAGTCTGTAGTGATCAGTACCAAATCCCTGCCTGTGCCACAACCCCTTCTCTAACCCTGGGGAAGAGCCAGGAAAGGCTGCATGGAGGGCAGGCAGTGGGCAGTTGGGTTTGCTGTGCCAGGAAGGAGGCAAGGCAGCTGGCTGGCTGCTCTGCTGGCCAAAACCTCCCCGGGCTCTGCACATCTGCAGCTTTTGTGAGCTCCCCCATCCACAACAGCAGGACGGGAGCTCTGGCACAAACACCTCTCTGCTCTGCCCACAGAAAAGCAAGGCTGTGCACGGCAGAAGTTGGCATGGATGCATTTCACGGCTGACTGGGAGCTGGGGAGGAAAAGCCCACCCCAGCTCCATCAGTCCACAGCTTGTGCTGGAGGGAGCTGGGCTGGGGATGGATGAGTAGGTAAACCACCGAGCAACTCTTGCCTTGCACAAAAACGCTCAGGGCAAGTGTCAGGTGTGTGCAGAGTGGAGATTCCCCTCGCCTGGGGTTACTGCTCACCACAGCTGTGCAAAATGGAAGTCAGGTCACTCCCTTTTCCAGCAATACCTGCTTTCCAAGGGAGGGCTCGGGGGCACTCACTTTTGATCTTCTAACATTTCTGTGCTGGTCCTTCCCCTGCAGAGAACTGTCACACAACCAAATTGAAGATCTGCCCAGTTTCCACCGGTGTCAGCGGCTGGAGGAGCTGTGAGTAAAGATGCCCTTGCTTGTGCGATGCTCTGGGGAAAGGGGATGATTCAGGGATGGAGGAAGCTCCCAAGCACAAAGTCAACCTTCAGCAAGCACTGGGAAAGCTGAGCATTATATTTGGACTGCAAGTGGACCAGAGCTCCACACTTTGCCCCAGTGCAAATACAGATTAAAAATACATCCCCCATGCACAGGAGCTTAATTCACTTGGGTCTTTTCAGAAGTCCCAGGCACAGCAAACAGAAGTAGGGTGTGGCAACACTAAATTTTACTTCACTAACTCAAGTCTCAGTATGAGGTAATCAAGAATGGGGTTTATCTCTACCATAAATGTCTTCTGCTTCAAAGAAGGGTTCCATGCCATGGGCAAAAAGCAGCTCTTATCCACACTGGTCAGGGTAGCCCCTCCATAGAGAAGAGTGATGCTTCCCTCATGTAGCACTTGAACTGGGTCTCCTCTAGGCTGTGGGAGGCACCTCTGTTGCTCTGACACAGTTATTCACATTCAATTCAAAGTGGCTGGAGAGCTGGCCCTACATTTCAAACCCAACTGAAATTCTTGGCCTTTTTGAGAGGAAAAAAGAAAAAAAAAAAAAGACCCCATCATTTTTTTTATAGAATTCTGAAACCTGGAAGAAGAGATGTGTGGGAGCAGCATCCCCACAAAAATACACTGGAGAGGTTGTCCCTGCTCTCTGAAGCACCCCAGCCTCAATGGCCAAACGATTTCATCCAGCCTTAGCAAAACCGGACATTAGGACACCATGTGCGATCACACGAAAACAGTTACACAGACCTTGCTGCCTCTTCAGGAGCTCTGAGGACAAAGGTAGAGCTGGATGTATTTCTACCTAAAGTACCCCAAGAAAATGTTCGAAAAAATAGAAAAGACATCCAAAAAAAGGACAAAATTTCAGAATTCCAAACCTGTAGTTTCACACATAGTGCCTAAATTTCTTCTTACAATATTTTATAATACACCAGATACAGACTTATCGTTAATATAAAAGCACAGTAAATCCCGCTTTCAGACTAATTAAATCAGACAGACTATATCTTAAATTGACATTTTCTTACAAAAAGTATATTTGGTCCCTTAAGCCCAAAGTTATCATCCTGTAAGCCCCACCCCCAGCAAGCACCAGCATTCCTGCTGGGAAACACATTGGAAACAAGTCTGGTGGTGCATGGTGGTACAGCCTGGCATGCAAACAACTCACGTGTGCCAGTCCCTCTGCTGCAACTGCCAATGTGCAGGTTTTTACCTGCAACACACAGGTGGTCCCTTGCAGCTAAACATCCTTGAATCATTTTTCACTAACTTGCTCCAATACCCCTTCTTCCCAAGCTCCACCTTTCCCACTCAGTGCTCCCCTACCTGAGACCCCCCAAATTCATGCCCAGAGCTTCCCACAGCCTTCACTTGAAATCTTAACTAGATGTACAAGGAACGCCTTCTTGGCTACATGGGGCATTGAGAAACCTGCAGTAGAGCAGATATGAGACTCTCAGGCCCCCTCTGAAACATGAACATGTGGCCAAACACCAGCTGAGATATTACAGCCACCGCATGCAGGTCCTTGTGTGAGATAAGATAATTTCTGAGTCTGAAAGCAAGTTAGCTACCCAACAAACACCCGGGGAAGTCGTTGTAGGTAGAGCACTAGGCAGTGGCTGTCTCCCCTTGCAGAAGGTCACACATAGGGAGACCACTTCTGCCAGTCTGGGAATTCAGGATGGGCATTTTTGCAGAGATTTTAAAAAATATTTGCCATTGTTCCACACTAGAGAAAAGAAAACTGAAAAACTGTGAATGTTTCCCACAAGTGGATGTTTGGATCAGCTCTAGATGTCTCTTGGGGGGAGGAGGGGAGTGTATAGGTCAGTCAGCAAACACCATGTGAGCTCTTACCCTGCTCGCTCCCCTACACCAGGGAGTGCAGGAGGCCACTGGAAGGGAGATGTGCAGGGGCTGAGGCACTTTACGAAAACACATGTGCAGGATGAGGATGGTGGGTTCGGCAAGACACCAGGATTTTTCTTCATGAAAAGCTGAGATACCTTCAGCCCCCAAACCCCCGTCATCATCACCAAGGCAAAGGGCATCACCATGTAGTCCTTCCTGAAGGGTCACATAGAGCTGTTTGCTGACACCCTGGCTCCAAGTTCTCCTCTTTTGCTCTGGGCAAAGCAGTTTGCAGGCTTAGGGTGGAGCCGAGTAGGAAACCAGCATGGCTTTGGAGATAACGGAGCACCTTTAACCACTGCACATCAATGGCACTTTACTGTGCCATGATGGCATCAAGAGGAGAGGCTGTCTGAGCCCTGGAGCTGCCCATAGGAGAGAATGGCTTTGAGATGTTTTGTTGCTCATCCTGTTTACCCCTTGAAATAAGAGTAGGTCTCCCAAGCTCCAATGAAGCTTCCACTGTGACAGCTTGGTCATGTTGCCATGTGACAAAGATCCCAATGAAGTATGAATGCTGCCTTCAGCTATTTTCTCAAATCAGCTTCTCTTTTTCAGTGGTCTCCAGCACAACAGGATCCATGAAATCAGAGCAGACACCTTTGTGCAGCTGATAGCCCTGCGCTCCATGTAAGTGTTGTCTGGCAGCGAGAAAGACTGGGCTTTTTGCTGGGGGAAGGGGAACCGTGAGCTCCTAGCCAGGCTGATGTGGAGTCTCCCAACCCCTCTCCCTCTGCCTCTGCTGGAAGGCTGTGCTGTATGGCCCCTCCTCCACTTCCCCTGACAAAAGAACAGGGCACCAACCTTCCCTCTGTGCTTCCCCACTATGTGCAGACACCCCCTGTATATAAACTCATGACCTGCCAGCCTGGCTGCCCACACGTGGGGGCACGCCACACCGCATGCTCTAACCACACGCTGCAACGCGTCTGTTGCACAGCACAGGTTATGGACACCTGCCTCCTCAACGCCCGTGCGGACATGGACTCAGGGCAGGGATTTACCACGGTGTGCATGAGCTCTAGCACCCCTTCTCCTACACATGTTGCCCTGGGCCGTGCACTCCTGGAACATCCATCCAGAACATCCCATTTGATTTGGGACTGTCTCCCCACAACTCAAAAGCATATGTTAGACGTATTAAGCGCACACAAGCATGCACGTATCATGCACGCACAGTGACCTTGCAGTAGACAGCCCACTTAAGTGCTTGGCACTTTCGAGAAGCTAGTAAGGGTCTGCAGGACATGATTCTCCCTGTGACATGTGGGAAGAGGCCTCCAAGTGCTGATGGTGTTTATTTACTGTTCTGTTAGGAAGTGAACTGAATAGCATAAAAGCTTTTTCCCATGGTACAGCAATTTGAGTGTCATTTAATAGCCCAACATTCCTAGAGAGCCCATGACGGTCACGTACATCGTGTTTCTAACTGCACAGAAACACTCACATACTACGTACAGCACTACAGACAAGCGTGCAAATATGAGCATGCTGCTGCCACACTACAGTCACACAAACGTACAGCTGAGTGTGCGAGCTTTTGCCTTTGGGTATGTTCTGGGTCCTTGTGGGAAGGATTCATCTCACCCAGCTTCAGCCTTCTGCAGGGTGATACACACATCTGGGCAGGCCCTTCTGGCTCCCCTCAGAGCTGGAGAGCTCTAGATGTATGTGGGAGATTGCCTGTGTAGTCAGCCTTAGGAGAAGAAAAGCTTCCCACTATGCTGGTTCCTCTTTGCTGGTGACAGAGGGAGTTGAGCACTCCAGCTCATATGGAAGCAGAGTGTATTGAGGAGCCTCAGTGAATCCAAGCCAACTGTACATGACACGAGACACTCTAAGATGACCTTGGTTCGCCCTCCACACAGCCCCTGACCCTATCTGCCCTTGCCTGGGCATCCAGCACTGTGACCACATCAGGGATGCTCTGGCGCTAAGGCATAACATCTCTATTGCTCTGAGGTTTAGCATGTTAGCATAAAACCCCCAAATTTACAGAAATTAATCCTAAAAAAGGACCTTTCCCATTGGTCTCAGTGGAGGAGCTCCCATAAGGCAAACTCTTGTGGCCTCTGTAGAAACCACCCATATATAGACCTGAACATATTTGTCTCCAAGGAGCTGTGATGAGACAGAACTTGCTGCCAAGGGGCTACAGATCCCACATTTGCCCACATCAAACCCCTTGACCAGGCCGGTGTCAGCAGCTTCACTGCCCTGCTCTGCACCCCTCTCACTGGCATGTCCTTGCCTTGCAGTGACCTCAGCTGGAACTACATCCAGTTTATCCACCCTGAAGCTTTTGCGACCCTGCACTCGCTCACCAAGCTGTAAGTTGCAGTGATTTTTTTTTCACAGTGGGCCATGAATTGCAGGTATCTGAGGACCTCAGACTGCCTCCCCAAGCTACCAGGATGCCTGGCATTTAGATATCAGAAGGCTGCGGTGCTGAGGTGCATGTCTCAGCACTGACACGGGCAGACCAAATCCCAAGGATTCCTATCAAAATTAAAGGGATGATGAAAGTACAGAAGGGGCCATCCTCAAGAACCTCTCACCCTGAACACTTAAACCTCCACTTTCTGATGCTTTGATACCTGCCTTAGATGCCTTCATGAAAGTTCAGCATGACAAGACTGTTTCAGCAAGACCATCTTTGCTGCCTCTGGAAGGGCCCCCAGTCCTCAGCCCCCTCACTGTCTCTTGGGTATTTTATGGGCTGGGAGCTGCAGTCATACTTGACCTATCATGAGGGAAGTGGTGGGGGGAGAGGCACGTGGGGCAGGTATGTATGTGCAGAGGGAGGCAGATACCACCCAGAGCTTTCAGCGTGGGCATTATCCCCTGCCCCTCATTTTCCCCAGGGACTGCAGTATCACTCCATTTATCTCCAGAGGATCCTGGTCCCCATGAAGCACCCAGCCCCATTTCAGCATCACCTTTGAGGGAGCAACCATGGCAGACAGCACGGCTCTCCAAGCTTCTGCTTGGCTGAGATACCACTAGCAGCAAAACCCTGACTGCAGTCTCCCTCTCTGCTTTCCCTTCATCAGGGACTTGACTGATAACCAGCTGGTCACGCTGCCTCTGGATGGTTTGGGTGGACTGACCCATCTGAAGCTCCAAGGCAACCCAGCTCTCTCTGAGCCCTTCACCAAGGAGAGCTTCCCCAAAATGAGGTACTGGTGATGTTGGCTCTTTCACTCCTGGCGCTCAGCACAGCCTGCATTTGCTTATAGCAATCAGCCTCCTGCTTTCCTTGTTTATCTCATGCTTTCCTCCATCCTTTCAGGCCTATAGGTTAAGGAAGCTTCATCTGCTGCTAACGCCCCTCATCTTTTAAAGTCTTCCATGGGAGAGTGGTGATGCACTCCCAGGCCCGCCACCCCCACCCCAAACACACACACAAAGTGGAAAGCATGGAGCGGGCCCAGCTACGGGCTCCTCTCAATGGAAAACATTCCCAGAAGCCAGTCCTAGCTAATGACATCCAGCTTTTCTTCAGTAAACTCTGTTTGTGTGGCCGTGTCTTGTCTGCTATGGATTAATGAGGAGCCTGAAGGGGTCACACTGAGCAAGATGCGGCTGCAAAAGGCTCAGAGAGCAGTGCCGCACTGCAGGCTCTGGCTCTCCTGCCCTCCCTTAGTGGTGGGTCTCCAGCACGGCACCTGCCTTCCCCCGTCAGGGGCCCATGGTCCAGATGACTCAAATTCCCCTGAGGTGAAGCCATCTTTTCCTTGGGTCTCCCAGGCAGTTCCCTTGGAGCCAAGGATGCGTGAGCTGATGCCCCCTACTCATCCTGTATGGGATTCCAAGGCTGGAGCTTCCCAAATTTAAACACCCACCGCTGGGGTCACAGGCCACTGGACCAACATTAGGCTTAACAGCTCAGATCTGATGAAAAGCATGGAGTTCTCACTTTGGTTGGCCTCAGCAGTGGTGCCTGCAGGGCTTTCTCTTCTGACTTTTTTGACTCATCATAGCCGAGATCTGCTGCATGACTGGTTTCCAAACAGCAGAGGATCCCAGAAGCTTCTGCAAGGCTTTCCACACCCAAGACAGCAGTCTCTTGTGCAGAGCGGGTTAAGTTCAGCACTTCCAGGGGCATTCCTCCTCTAAACTAATTCCACTGACACACTGACATCTGTGGAGCTGGTTTGGATTTGTACCAGAGAGACCAAGTCTGCAGGAGTGGTTCATTCAACCCACCAGGCAATGGACCCATTAACATTTCCTAAATTTTGGGGTACTGCCATTAGGTAGTCTTATTCTTGGGGTTTATGTCTGGAGGAATCATCTGAAAACAGTTCTTAGCCATCCTGGGAGGATCTGTACCTCCCTACCACCTTTCAATAATAGGATTTAATTTGGAGCTTATAACAGGAAGCAAGCTTGTATACAGAGTTTCCATAGCCTCCCGGGCCTCAGCCAGAAATGTTTGGGAACTTAAAACAAAAGCATATTTTTAAAATATAGAGTTTCACCATATTTACTGATCTTGTCAGAAGACCTTAATTGTCTGTAAAACCTGAGGTTCCTTGCCTTCATCAGCAGTCTTCCTGACTTCCAGCAAAGAAGCAGGAGTTTGCCGTCTTTGAAGAAAATGCAGCTGCTGACCAATAGCCTGGTATTTCATCCAGATGTTCAGCTGCTGTTTGATTAACCTTATAATACATGCTATAATTAACAGCTAACAATTCTACTTTCAAGTAGAAACCAGACATATTAAAATAACCTGCTGCACTTGAGAGACACGAGGTTTCCCTGCCTGAGGTGTCGGGGTGAGCCATGCTTATGGAACGTGGAGTTTGGAGGTGCCAAAGGGGGACCTTGCACTTGCTCACCCTCTCAGGAAGCTTCTCACCTTGAATAAAAGAAAGGATACCCATCAAAAATGGCCCTGGAGTTAAAAACGAAGACTCCACATGCACATGGCGTATTGCCAGAGGGCAAGGGAAAGAAAGGTTAATTCCGTCTGGGGAGAAGTGCAGAATGGTTTTTAGGAATTATTCAGGAATTTTAGCGCAGTTTCCAAACCTGGTGTTTGACAACATCTTGTTGACAGACAGTGCCTTAAGAGCCAAAAGTGAGGCAGTGCAGAGACACTGCGGTGTCACTCGGGTCCGCACTCTGTCCTACACAGAGTCTTTCACCAGAGCAAACTCCTGCTCCAATGTAACCATCACCTGATAGACTGGCTTTTGTCACATGTGGAAATTAAGCAAAAAGTGCAAAGCAATGGAGAGTCAGGTCATGGAGGTGACGCATGTAAAAGTTCTGCTTTCCCCCTTTGCAGAGTCCTCGAGGTACCTTACGCCTACCAGTGCTGTGCCTATGGAAGCTGCAGCGGCCTTTTCAAAATGTCCAACCAATGGGAGGCAGAAGACACGAGCCCTGAGGAGGAGGATCCCCACAAGAGGACCGTGGAATTGTTTCCAGGTCGTGCCGATAACCACTGTAAGTAAGCTGAGCTGGATGGTGATCAATCCATGGGCAGGGCCATGCTGCAAGCTGGGATGCGATCCTGCGTTTGCAGGAGTGGTCCCACCGACAGCCACAGAGTTACACCTGCCTCAGGGAAGACAGACTGCTCCTTCTCCAGCTCTCGTCGCCAATTGCTGTGGATGGCCTTCCATTAGTGTCACTGTATTGGAGAACGAGCTGATCTGGTGCATCCAAACCTTCAAAATCTAACAGAAAGTTCTGGCAGTCCTTAACAGCGTGGACACCTTTGCTAATTTGGCCTTGCTTACTACAGAGGGAGGCTACCTGAGGCACTGGAAGGTGGCTGAGGTTACATGGGACAGCTTCTGGGTCTGGTCATTAGACTTCTGGGCAGTACGGGGACTTTGGCAGGCCATCAGTCTTGGTTGCTACAACATATAGAGTATGGATCCTAGGGTTAATCTGAACAAGAGAATGAATTCAAAGAACTGGAATGTGCAGCTGGCTGGAGGCAGAGACCTGTGTCTGTGCTATTTCTGTGCACGTACCCTGATGCTACAGCAAACGTCGGAGTTCGGTATGAACAAAAGGACATTTGGGGAATATGATGAGCTCAGCACAGGGGCTAGCCTATGCAGGGCAGAAGTGGCTCCACAGTTAAAGATCAGCAGTGCTTTCTGTTCAAGACTCAATTTATTCTGTGCTCCAAAATGCACTTCTGCACAGATCTCCAAAAAATCTGTTGCACGAGGCCAGCAGCGGAGTGTGAAAAGCACACCTCTGCACCCACAGACACAGCACAACAGCAGTTCCAGGGGGAACGCTGGTGTGATCCCTTTCCAAGGGAATCTCAGGATAAAGTTAAGAAAAGCACGAGCCCTTTTGCTCCCTCTGTAACTGCAGGAGAGTGGAAATAGCATTTCTGGACATAGTTTGAATGCTGCATTTGTTTATACGTTTGTGTAAATACAGAGGCCACATGCACTGGTCTGAAACATCCTGTAGGCAAAACCACATGATGCTGTTGTGCCTGCAGGAGACAGGGAGAGGGCTGACTCCCTGGGGAGCACTTGACTCACCTGCTCCCAGGAGCACTGTGCACCCAGCCATAAACCAGGGGCTCTGCAGAATCTCCTCCTGCATCCTAAGCAGGCAGGACTAGATCTGGAGACAGATTCTGACCCAGAGCAGTTGGATTCTCTGTGTTACAGCAGCGACGGGAGGCAGGATGACCCTGACGCTTTATGACACGGCCAGTGAGTGAGCCAGGCGCCATCTGCGCTGCCCCGATCCTCCACAGACTCAGAACAAGCTTTAGCAGTGTGAAAAGTCCAGCCAGAGGCTGGCAAGCATGATTCCTATCAGCATGATGCGGCTCCTGGAAGCATGGCAGGCTTGGTGGTTACGCTGAGCGGACAGTACAGCGGAGCCATATGTTACGGTCACTGCTGCAGGAATTTCTTCTCAGCCGGGTCAGTTTTTCCATCATTAATGCAGCCCATACTTTAACAGTCCTTATGCACATCACTGGGGTGTTTGCCCAGCAAATCACAGCACCTGTGAGAAGACCGAGTTTGCGGCCAGGGCCCATAGTACTACTTAACAGACCTCCTCTTGCTGGGCACCAAAGCATTTGATATCTCAAAGGCTACTCTCTCCTGGCCTTGTCAGCAGACCAATACCTGCCACAGGCTCCCAGGCCTCCAAGCCAGTCTCAGCCTCATGGATTATATGCGTGTTCATGAGATATTAGGACCAGAGGGGAATGCTGACCCATTCTAAGATGTGCCAGATGAGACTATTAGCAGCTCATAAAGGCTTACATTTGCAGATGTTAAAGAACTGGTTTGTCTTGAAATATCAAACCACAGAGGTGCAAACGTGAAATGCACAAGAACATCCTTCCTTACTATGTGCAGCTTTCGCACACAGCTCTCCTTATCATTCAGCAATGCGTGGTCTACTCTTAAAGGTGAGGGGTTTGTGATATTGTGTTTTTACTTAATTAATTGTTGCTTTGCTTCTGTTCCCAGTGCTTCCTTTCTGATGGCCATCAGTGGTATTTAGCTGTGTTATACGAATTTTATAACATTTGCTCATTAAAGAGGAAAAAAAGCTCCCAAACATTCCTTCCATGCAAGAGATAAAGTGGTCTCGTTAAGAGTAAATAACTCGGGGCTCTGTCCCTGCAGTGTACAGCCAGGCTCATCAGGGCGCTTGGATGCTGTGGGAGAACTTGTGAGAGGGATGGGGCACACTTCCAGATAGCCATGTCCTCTTGGCCTTGTGTAGTGCTTCCAGCAAGGGACTGAGGAGCCCTTCACAAACAAGTCCCCAGAACCTCACAGCCGGGTGGTGAAGGCGACTTGTCCCAGGCAGCCATGTAGGGGTGAGAAATGGGTCCCTGGTGGCACAGCCCTGCTTCAGCAGCCAGGCAATGTTGCCTCCCACAGGGTGTCCCGCTCCCGCATCCAGTCCCCGTCCCTCAGCTGAGCCCAGCAGCCAAGGAACCGACTGACTCCAGCCACAGAGGGCACATGGTGCCACGGACCCCGGGGGCAGCTCAGCTCTTTCCCATCCTCCCAGGGCCCCGGATGCCTGGGAACCCCCCCGGACACCACCCAAGTGTGTTCACATTCAAGTAACGGCCACCTGTGGCCCAAAGGAGACTGGTTAGTACATGTCTCATCACTCTGGCACCTCGTCACAACAGATATTGAAGGTCCCATTTCCAAAATTTTTGGTGCTCGGGATATGCCTCTTTAACTGACAATTGGCAGCATTTAGCAGACACCCCCTGCCCCAAGACTGTCCTGTGCAGCTGGGCAGCAGCCCAAAGATGGCTCCAGGACTTGTCACACAGGACATCCATCCAACACTCCCCCGCAGCTTGCTCCTGTCACCATCCCGAAACCGGCTGCAGAGGGAGGACACGCAAAGTGCAAGTACTACCATTGCCATGGGGCACTTCCAGCACAGTCCCAGCAACCCGCTTCAGGACCACTGGTTTGAGGATAAAAACGGATGTATTTACTTACAAGCATATGTTTCCAATAATGGAACAAAGCTACAGAAAGCGAGAAGGGAACGCACTTGTATGGCTATCCTTGACAATAGGACACTGCTTTCCTCAGTCTAGCACCTCTATTAGCTTGTAAAGTCAATGAACTTTTGCAACCATCCACCAAACCCTGGAGGGTCCTCAGAGCTACACTTTTCCTGCTTCTGTCATTCAGGAAGGTTACTTGAGTCCTCCAAAAAGCACCTGCCCAGGCCCCTTGCAGCCATCCGTGCCCTAGCTCTCAGGGAGAGAGCAATTATCTGCACACCCCACGCGGGGGCTGCCCTGGCTAAGGTAGACAATACGAAAGAGGAAGAAGCATCCAGCCCAGTGTCTTTTGTTCTGCCCCTTCTCCAGTAATTCTCCTCCTTTTCCTCCCACTTTGGTGTTGGTACAGCTGGCTGGGAACTGTTTCCCACAGAAAGGACACTACTAGCAAAGTGGGGTTTTCTCCATAACACCCCAGAAAGTGGAGGCTACTTCAAAAACAATGCAGGCTGCCTTGCTAGAACACAACAGCCATTTTCTTTTCCCTACAGTTCCCAGGCTGGGATAAGTACTGATTTCCAGCAGAGAGAGGTACATTTTCTGCTTTGAGTCCCACTGTGCTGGCCAAGGATTGCTTTGCAAATCACAGCTAGCTCAGTAGTCCAGGCAAAACAAAAGATTGCCCCTTCACTTCATGCAAATGTTTAACCTAGGCTTAAAACCAGCCTTTGTGCATTCCGGTTCTCTGAAGAGAAAAGGGATGGGGGCAGATTACACTTTAACACCAGCGTGGGTTGGGCGGCAGGGGGGCACAGAAAGTGCAAGTCTCTGCATTGATTTGAGTATCGTGACTGCACATCACAGCCTCCGCACTGTGGATGGAAAAGACACCGGAGATTTATAAGACTATAAAATACAAGAAGGAAATATTTTTCCATCCCACTGTGAGTGTTTTCTTGCCAGACTCCAAAGCAGCAGTAATATTTCAAGTCTTACACAGACAGATTTTTAAAATGGCATTTTTTTTCCAAAGCTCACTGAAGCCAAGAAAGCCACAATGCTTGTTAGGAGGCACTAAAGATAGCACGATATTTGTCATCATTCTTTAATCAAATAATCCCAGTCGTATTTTCAAACACAGGCAGGGAGCAGACCCCATGAGCAGCACCATTTCTAAACCGATTAGGCAACTAGATTCCACTTAGGTTAGCCATATCTTCAGCACTGTGGAAACTCACCTTCCTGGACAGTGTCTGAGTTGCCGGGTGCACACCTGGGCACCAGCATCAGTCCATATCATCCAAAAGAGAGTTCGTCCTGCAGCCACAGATCCAGCTCCCTGGTTATCAGGATGCAGAAAGCAAAAAATCATGTCCTTTCCCCTTCCTCCCTGCCCACAGAAAACCCTCCAAAGATCTCCTCTGGGAGCAGAAGGCCGTGCTGGTGCCATGGGTGGGGATAGTGCAGCGGGACAGCAGCTGTCCTCACTGTGTCCCAGTGCTGTGAATCAGCGGTAGTTTGAGAAGAGGAACAAGGAACAAAGCAGAAAAGCATGTCTTGGATTAAATTAAAATCATGCCCTTCTCCTTGGTGACGACCTACACCTACAGGCCATCGAAAACACAGCTGAGGTCTCAGCCCCATTCTCTTCCAGCAGCTTCTCCTTCAGCCAGGGAGTTTCTGCCTGAGTCTCAGAGAGCCCAAGCCTGGCTCAGGGTGCAGCTGCCAGCATAATGGAGATGCTGGCCCAGCAGGCTGGGCTCCAAGGGCAGTGCAGTCTGGATGCATAAACCCCACAGATCCAAAGTCTGCAGGCATGGGCACACAGTCTGCCTTTAAGCAAATCCAGGACTGGGAACCTCCAGGGTTAAAAACAGGGCACTGCAATCCCAAGAAATCATAGGACATAAAATAAAGCAATAAATGTTGGGTTTTCTTGTCTTTTTGCTTCTGAGCTGGTTGGTGGTGGTGGTTGCTGACGAAGAATTTGTGCTGCAAGTAGAGGGTAATGGTTCTCTTTGAACAAAACTCCAAAGTCCTTGTTGATGAACGAACATTGTACATGGTCTGCCCAGAAAGCTTCCATTTAGAAGACGCATTTGAAGGCTTTGTTTTCTGTAACCACATAGGCTAGAGTATTTCTTTATTTTGAATAAAGTCTGCTGGGAGGAGGGATCTGCAGTCATACAACTCTGGGATCCGGGGCTCTTACACTTCAAATGTTGGGAGTAACCTAAAAACAGAGGGGCTGGCCACATTGCAACCCACCAACATTTACAAGACCTTCTCCCTCTACAGCAGTGACTGCAGGGGACAAGCTGGACACCAGCAGCTACTTTGAACTTGTGGGCTGGGAACTGGCTGAGTTGGTCTGTGTTGCGGACAGGCAATGGGAAAAGCTTCTGGCCCAGCTAGTCCTGATGGCCCTGATCATTCTTCTCTGAGCACCATTTCTCATTGTTTTCTCCTCAGATGACCTAGATGCAGATGACCTCCAGCTGGACCTTGAGGAATCAAAGCTGCACCCCACTATTCAGTGCACACCAAGCCCCGGTGAGCAGCCAGGGAAAGCCTTTGAACACAACTGGGATCCCTTGAGCTTCTCTAAATCCCCAGGATCCCACAACCCTCTCTGCAGCATCTCACAGATGTGCAGACCAGAAGCCTGAATGGTTGGGTTTTGGCCAAACTGGGGACAAGTGAGGAGCTTCCTTCTCCTACTCGGATGTAGTTGCTCTCCTATGAGGAGAGGACAAGATCATGGTATCCCTGACCAGGAATCCCAGGTATCACCAGCTCCTCCATCCACCAACCTGCCCACAGTCAGACTGTGGCTCTCAAGAAGTTCCTGTTCCCTTTCAGGATTTAGGCTGCGCTTTGTTCCAGCCAGCCCAGGATATTGCATGGCAAGACCTTGTCCTTGATCTCCTGATCATACCTGCAGCACTGCAAACTGCAGGGGTACTTTACTCCGTTTCCTGAGACAGGGGGAGAAGTGAGGTGCTGGGCTGCACCCAGCCACTTTCTCCTCACTTCCATCAAAAACATGACAGTGGGCACAGGCTGGCCAGGATATGAGGAAGCTGCCTTCTGATTTTGTCCCTGTTCACAGCTCAGTGGTGTCCTACACAAGCACAGCTGGAGGCTGGACAGGGCTGGCTCTATCCAGGCAGTTGTGGGACACCAGCAGGGATGGAGTTTTCACCAGTTGTCTCACTGAGTTTGCTGCAAAAGAGACGAGAAGGAAGAAGATTTCAGCAGAGGGCATGCCCTGCCGCTTGGGTACAGAGGTGCTGGCTTTCTGAGGAAAGGCTGCCAAAGACCTCCACCCCCTTTGAGCTGGGCAAGATTCCTCAGTTTCCTCTAATTTCTTTTGCTCTCTACTGCCTAAAACTCAGCCCATCCTGTTTCTGGTTTTGCTGAGCTCCCGCCCTGAGCTCTTCACTGTAACATCCAAATCCCGTCCAGAGACAACTCTGTCTCATCGCACTGTCTCTCCCCCCTCTCTTCTTTTTTTCTTTGGCAAACAGCATGCACCACCAGTCCCCTTTTTACCCCTCCATGACCTTCCCTTACTCATTCCTTCTTCTCCCTATATCCATCCTCCACCATTCTTTCTCCTGACATCCTCCCACATTCCACATCCCTCATCCAGGCCCTTCTGTCCCTTCCCCGCCACCCCAGCTCCCTCCCTCTCTTCCTCCCCACCTGCTGTCTCTCCCCCTTGCTCTAACACTTCATCTCATCTTGGCCATCCCCTCCCTGCACACACAGGTCATTCATGCAAAAACAATAAGACGCCACTTAGCCAAGGGCTTGGCTACACGGGCGGAGGTTGGCAACATCAGAGCAGGATGCAGTACCCTGCTATCTCTCACACATCTCCACACCACTAACTCCAAGATCCCAGCGGGTACATGAGAAGGAGCAGCTAATGGCAGAGCGGCCCAAATGCCAGGCTGACACCAGGAGTGCTAGTGGGTCTGAAGTCCCAGAGAAACGTGGGGCATTATGGTCATGACTTCCTTTGGATGAAGGCCTACCTGCAGCTCAGACTCTGCCCTATCAAACAGTGTAGGGCAGGTGGGACATGAGAGTAAAAATGCTTCGCCATGCATACAGTCATGGGGTGGCAATGCCAGGCCCCAACCTTTTTACATTTTAGGAGCTCTGATAAGTTTGCCATTTCTCACATTTTGCATATGACCTCTCCCTGCACCTCATTTCTGCCCTAGACAAGATCTGAGAGGATGCCCAAGGCATTCCAGCGTGGGGACAGGAGCACAGGGACTGAGCCGAGAGGCAGCTGCAGAAGAAGGCAGACAATGTTCTATGCTCCTTTCCAGCCCTCAGCATTCAAGGAGCTGGTGGGGCCAGGAGAGAGCTGGGACCTGTCCACTGCTCCAAGCAGCACCACTCAAAAACATATATTTTGGGTATAACTTTAGGGTTTTTTTTTTTTTCTTCCAGGTCCCTTTAAGCCTTGTGATCACTTGTTTGAGAGCTGGATCATCCGCCTGGGAGTCTGGGTCATCGTTCTGGTCTCAGTGCTCTGCAACGGGCTGGTCATTCTGGCTGTGTTTGCCTCTCCCAGCTACCTCTCTCCAGTTAAGTTCATCATCGGCTCCATAGCTGGAGCCAACATGCTGACCGGCATTTACTGCAGTATGCTGGCTCTCGTCGATGCCCTGACCTACGGCCAGTTTGCCAAATACGGCGCCAGATGGGAAACAGGTGCAGGCTGCAGGGTGACAGGATTCCTGTCAGTGTTTGCCTCTGAGGCCACCATCTTCCTGCTGACGTTGGCTGCTGTGCAGTGCAGCATTTCAGTCTCCTGTGTGCGGGGCTATGGAAAGTCACCCTCCTTAGGCAAGGTCAAGGCTGCTGCCTTTTGCTGCCTGTTGCTGTCCTCTGTGGCTGCCGTTCTGCCTCTCTTCTCCATTGGGGAATATGGAGTATCCCCTCTCTGCCTCCCATATCCCATCCCAGATGGGAAACCCACCACCCTGGGCTTCACTGTGGCCTTGGTGATGACAAACATGGTCTGCTTCCTGACTATCACAGGCACCTATATCCGTCTCTACTGCAACCTGCTGAAGGGGGAGTTCAGCGCTGTCTGGGACTGTGCCATGGTCAAGCATGTGGCCTGGCTGATCTTCACCAACTGCCTCCTCTACTGCCCAGTGGCCTTCCTCACCTTCTCCTCCACGCTCAACCTCTTCCTCATCACCCCAGAGGTCATCAAATCCATCCTCCTTGTGGTCCTGCCCCTGCCCGCCTGCCTGAACCCCTTGCTCTACCTGCTCTTCAACCCCCACTCCAGAGATGACCTCCGTCTGCTGAGGCAGAAGAGCCAGGACAAGGGGAGTTACCCCCAGTCCTACGGGGTCGATGACATGGAGAAAAGCTCCTATGACTCCACCCAGGCTCTGGTGAGCTTCTCTGACATCGACCACATATTCGAGACACCTGATTCCCTGGGAGTGCACCCCATCCTTGACAGCTACAGCTTCCCTTCCATGACGCTTGTCCCCTGCCAGCAAAGGGTGGGCACAAGGGGAAAGGAGAGGGGCTTCTCTGAGCATTGTCCCTGCCTCAATGACAGTGAGGTGCTGATCACTTCAGAGAGCCGAGATCCAGCCGGAAGCAGCCTCCGGATAACTTTCCTCCCTTCCTCACCCGTGCCACCCTACACATCTCACTTGTAGACCTCCTCTGAGTCACCATGCCAAACAGCCCCACACCACACATCAAGGGCCAGCCCCAGTGCCGAGTGGCCAGCAAGGTGACAGCAGGCTGCTCCATGTAAAGCACCAGTACAACCCATCTACCCTCACCCCCATCATATCTGCCTGGGCAACAGGCACCGCTCTGCCAGCTGCCACATGCCTGGAAGGGCTCTGACTGAGCTCCGGATACTCAGGGAGGAGATACCCCCCCACACAAGTGTTTCTCCTGCTAGGGACTGAGCCCCACCAGCTCAGGAGATGGGTCAGGGAGACCCTTCTCCTCGTCATCCTGCAGCATCGCAAGCCAGGAGGAGCCTGCAGCAAAGCCAAGCAGAGACATCTTAGCAAGCAAAAGGCATTGCTCTGTGGCAGAAACACATGGAAATGGCCAGCTGCAAGGATGTGGCCACCCATAAGGACCTCAGGCCTTGTCCTCCAGGGTTCTCCGCGGGTCCCACAGACACCTGGAAATGGGCTTGTTTCTGCCCTATGCCATCAACTGGAAGAGCAGAAGTGAGTTAAAAGCAGTGTACTCATGTGTGCACCTGAGGTTTCGACAATCTCCATTTTGGGAGGCTCCACTTCATCCACTGGGAGCCTCACAGGTTGGGTAGGACCCCCACTTTTAGCTGATATCAGGAGCTGGGAATGCTCAGCCCCTCTTTCAATCTGACCCACAGTGTCTAACAAGGGGTCTCTGAACCCCAAGGCAGCCAAATGCAAACACCTTCCTGGAGAAATCTATGTGCTTTGCCTGGCACCCACGGGAACACCAGGTTGCCTCCATCTTCATCGCTCCCTCCACCTTCACACACTGTAGCACCCCTGGGGCATTTATGTCTGTAGTCACCTGGCTCCTGGTCAGGAGCAGTGAAAATAGGGTCTGGCTCCCTCACTGTCCCCAAACCTCACTCCTGGAAGAGGCTGTTAGTTCTTGGGTCCCCCACGCAGAATAGCCATTTTGGGGGCTGCATTTCCCCTCCCCTATTTTAAGGGCAGCTCATGTAGAAGGAAGGGACAGAAATCAGCCTTGTGGGATGATGGCATCAGGAGGACACAGGCCACTAGGAACAGTCTCAAATTTGCTCCCTGCAGCTCAGGGATCTCCCAAATCCATCCTCTCAATCACAAACCCTCCCACTGCCACCCAACGCAGCAGGGAGCCCCGCGGTTAGAGCTCAGGCCCTGGGCAAAGCTTTGGTTCTGCTGACATTACTGCAGCTGTATGTCATCCATTCTTGTGAGACAATAAATGAGCCCGTTGCTGACCAGTGTCTGGCTTCTTCCTCTTGCACATGAAAAGCACCTTGTTGGTTCATTCAGCAGCCAGCCGCCTGCCTCTCCCAGCGAAGCTGGGCTGCTGTGGCTTGGATGTTGTCTGTATTGCCTGAGTGGGGACTGGGAAATCGTGTTGTGTCCGCATGAGCTGGCACCATCCTCCCCACCCCTCTTCTTCAGAGGGAAGAGCCAAACCACCCACCTTTATGCAGCAGATTTACACCACCAGGGTCCTTCTCCAGACCCTGTGGACCAGACCCACCTGGTTGCACCCCATGATCTGATGATCTGCTGCTTGGCTGTCTGGGCTTGGGAGCAGGATAGAGTCCGCTGCATCAAAGTTTAAGGACATCGTATAACAGGGTCTCTCATGCAAAGACAGATCCCCCAGCCTGAGCCTAGCTCTGCTTCCCGTCTCTGCATAAGCCCTGTAGTTTTATCTTAAGAAGAAAAGCTTGAGAGATCAGCAGGAAATCAGAGGAATGAGATCCAAAGATTAAAGAAGATGATGGGAACCCCAAATTTAGTGACAAAATCCAAAGCTCTGCTATGCAGTTCAGGTGGGAACTATGAAAAACATGCCCTTGAATCCTGATCCAAACTTCTGATGTACTACAGATGCTCAAAATCAGTTCTCATGCTTGGCTCATTAAAAACACTGAGCCATTTTCTTCCATTTCCTTAGGCCTGCTCATGTGCACATGACTGGGAAAGACTCATACCTAGTCCAATTTGCAGAAATAAAATGCTCCTTCAGAAGTGGGATTCTTCCCAGCATAAATCCAAATTCCCCAGCATGTATCCTAACTCCATAGGAAATCCCTGAGTATGAGACACCCCAAAATAAACCCCACTGACTCTGACACAATGAGCATCTTCACAAGCCACAGACTAGTTGCAACACTCTAGTGCCTGAAATCCCCTGCACTGCACTGCTGCCAGGAGTGTTCATGCTACACCAGCAGGCATTAAGGTACCCAAATGAACACTTGATAGGCAGCTGTCTGCAACAGATGGATCACACAAGCGCTCCACGGGCACTGGGCCATCAGGGAACAGTCACACAACATCGTAGTAGCAGGAGCTGAGCAGTACTTGGGACAATAAAAGGAGGATGCTCCATGGTCAGCATAGCAGAAATTGAGTCCCCAGTTGTCCCAGGTGGCAGACAAGGTTCCCAAAATATACGGGTGTTGTGCGCATTTCCTACACACACATCAGTGTGCGTGAACAGGCTGCCATGGCTGGAGAGGCCATGGTATAGATCCAACAGCTTCCTCTTGGGATCACATGAACTACAGCCCTCCTCCAACCTGCTTGTCCCTTACACAGTCTCAGCCTAGCGGGGCACATCCTGCTGTGATGTTGTCCTAGGTGTCTCTGGTGGTGAACACCATGGGGCAGAGCAACTAGCAAACAGTGTTACAGACGTCCTTAGTGGTCCTGAACACAGAGGAGCAGGTGAGTCTGAGTTCAAGACTGGTAGGAGTCTGGCACCGCCAGCTTTCCAGGGCTCGTGCTCATCACCTCTGGAGCTGGCTGAAGAGCAGGAAGAGCATCTGTGAGTGCCCTAGCCAGGAAGAGCCTGAGATAATGACAGGGTTGATGCAGATGTAGGCACTGTCCTTCCGAGGAGCAATAACATTTCCCCAGGAAGCTGTGGAAAACTCCGTTGTGGGGCTGGGTAAAAGCCCTCTGGAGTGCGTGGGCCCCTGTTAGTCACTGTGAGAATTCCCACAGCATTTTCTCACAGACAAAGCAATGGCCAGCAGCCCTGCTTGCCTTGTCTCTGCCAGAGCACAGCACAGCCAAATTGAGCCCTACAGCACCTCGCTCCATCTCTCAGGGCCTCCACAGTAGACACTGCCTATGTATGTCCTGACCATCACGCCCTGCTCACCCATAAGCCCCACTCCACTCTGTCTTCTACCTCACTTGTGTCTTCAGGCATATGCCTGGAGGGTGTCCCCTGGGAGGGGGAAATCGCCTATGCCAAGGACAGGCTGCAGAGCGCCTCTGAGGAAGGAAGGGACTGAGAGAGCACCAGGCCATCCCAAAAGGCTTTGAGCCCAGAAATCAGACACACTATAAAGTACAGAAGCACTTCATGGCTGTTCACTGTGGAACCTTTTCCCATCAAGGGTCCGTAGGCTGCCTCCATGGAAGCTCTGGTGCCCCTGAAAGCCAGTACCCATCTCATGGCAACCCATGAACTGTCTACCCCAAAGAGAACAAAGCTACTGGGTATAGATTCTGCATGATGCACCAGCCAGCACCCTCTTTTCCACCCCGCAGAACCAGGTCTCATCAGGCTCAGAGCCCGTCCTCACAGTACTTCTGCGCTGCCCAGCCTCCTTGCTTAACTGTGTACAAGCTCGTCATGGAGCAGGGATGAGACCTGTTGTTCCCTCTGCTTCCCCGGGGCCATGAAGAGCCCCTCAGAGCCCATTTAGAGCAAATGCACCCTGAAGCCCTCTCTGAGCTGTGGTCCTTGCAAGGTTACTAAGAGTAAAAGAGGGAGCATAAACACAGATGATGTTCTGTCCTGACCCACAGAGATGCCTGAGAAACAGTGAGAGCTCATGGATCTGCAGAGACGCAGGAAACAGAAACCAGCACCCTCCCCTCTGCTATTGCAGGCCATAAATCCAGAGGATGAATGGCAAATACTCATTAAAATGCCTTTCATCACATCTCTAACAATGTACATACAGCCTTCCACCCTACCAAACATTAAATTCAATAATTATTAAAAAAAAAGTAAAAGCAATCCTGCACCACTCCATCCCCCTTCTCAGCAGCTGGTTTGGCCCTTACTAGTGCCAGGCTGACCACCTTCAGGCAGCTCAGCCCTCTGCCAGTCGTTAGGTAACTGAGGGTAACCCTCCTGCTCCACAGGCAGCACAAGAGCCTGGATTATCCAGTCCCATGGGCAGTCAGGAGTCAGCCTGAACTATGTAAACCACTGCTGGTGGACCAACAGAGGTGTGAAATGACTTCAGCAAGCCCAGAACAGAGGGAAGTTCTTGCTCCCCACACTCCACCAGCAAGAACTCATGAGGCTGCTCTTCTGCCTCCTGGATTAAGCTTTGGCAGTGAGACACCACACCATCTGGATACCTCTCTTCCAGATGATCCTCTTTGAGGCCACCAAATGTTAGCCTGGACCTCCCAACAGCAACCAGAGGTCCTTGAGGCACCACAAGCTCTTTCTGTTGGAGACTGGGCTCCCCTGGATTCCAGCCTTTGGAAGGGGATGTATGCAACTAAGGAGTGAGAGAGAAGTTTAAGTCTGGGGCCCCTCCCTGTAGCATGACCGCTCCTGGTTGGAAGAGATCTGGCTGCCAAAGAACCCCAGACAGAGGGTTTGCACCTCGTGGTTGGACAAGCGGAGCTGGGCTGTGAGTCCCAATGCAATGAGGCTACAGTTCTGTCAGTGTGATAGACTGGGTTGGCAATCACCCGCCCCCGCTGGTGGTCCTGTGTCCCCTCTGACACACCAGAGGTTTTCAGGAGCTGACAGTGGCACGCTTTGCAGGTGCTGCCTGCAACAGCCTGAGTGAGCAAGAGGGCAGGGCAGTGGTCGGACACGTTAAAAGGGAGGAGGACAAGGCCACACTGCCTTGTGGGTTACATTTTGGCTGATATGGTGTATCCCAGGCAGAGGCCCTCTGGGTAGCTGGATGACACGCAGAGCTGCTCTGGAAGCCATTGTCAGGGCTGGGCACCTTTGAGGTTTCCACTGCACGTCAGCAAGGCACTGTCAGGACACCCTGAAGGGGAAAGACAGCATGTTTCAGGGAGGATTTTGGCCCTGAGGGACCCGGAAGCATTGTCTAACAAGACAATGTAGAGACAGCACTCTCAGATGTTAATTTTTCACTTGTGCAGCCCTCATGGCTGTAGATGTGCAACTTCTCTGAAACAAAGCCAGTGAAGCAAACACCCTACTGTATTATTTTTTCAATCTCATTGTTTTTTCCACCAATGTTGCGATTTCTGGAAGCCTGGGCCATGATTCAGAATGCTTGGGATGGCAGCACTGCTGTGGCCACAGGACTGCAACTGATGAGACACAAGCTCTGCATGGGATTGCAATATCTGGTACTAGCCTCCTTGGAGGTCAAAGAAAAACAGAGACGTTTTGGAGAACGTAAGCCCATCTTCAAGACTGAGACAGACTACACGTCAGGTCTGGCAACTGTTCTCAGCAGTTTCAGGTTATACCCTGAGGTACCAAAGGGTTCATGCCTTTTCTCTACTCTCCAGTGACAGAAAACCATATTCACATTTTCAGATAATCTCTTCCAAACGTGCCCCAGGAACCATTACTGTTCAAGACCTGATTGGGAACTTCCAGGTTATCTCACTCACACAAAGTTTGCTGCTTTGAGCTCCTCGCAGCAAAACCGAGGCATTTCATCTCAACTTTTTGTCTGTGAATATTTTGTTAGCTGGAATTCCTGCCGGGATCTTTCCCCTGCCATGAAGACCCAACTTTTCTCCATGTGGACACTATGCTCCCAGCCCTGAATCCCCACACACCTCTCCCTTCCATCACAAACCCCAGGAAGGGGATGCTGGCTGGTGCAGGCACAGACAGTTCAGAGCAGGAGCATCAAGAGGACTTTTGTTCTCAGAGTGAAAGGCATTGTGATCTTCAATCTCCACCGGCCATGGTGTAGGTTTCCCTTCTATCTGCTGCGTTCTATGGTCTCTGACAGAGTTTTGGGATAGAGCAGTCAAAAATGGGCAGACTGGCACAGCAAAAGGTGAGATCTGATGGATGACCTAGTGGAGGACTGTCAGTTCCAAGAGACACTGCACTGGGTTTGACACGGACCAGGGAGCCAGGGCAGAGCAAGGAGCAACTGCCTCATGGCATCCTGTGCTGCCAAGGAAAAGTTATAGCATGCTTCACTCCTTCTCTCCTGGGTAAAGGCCAAACTGCTTTCATGCAGCAGAGAGCTGGCTGTCCTATACACTTAGAGTCTTCAGGCATGAGTCTGGAAATCAGGTGTTCCCAGGAACAGTGGGAAGCCACAGATCTGTCTGAAATTCACTTTGCTTCCAGCTATATGCTTCCCATACCCAGAGGAGGGAGAAGCACCACTTCGAAAGGTGATAGGCAGGAGCATGGTGCAGAGGAGGAAAGCTTGCAAGGAGTTGAAGATGTAACAGTTTGTTCTGATTCCTCTGGCCAGCACACTCTCCCATTACTATGCTGGGAAGTATTCTGCTGGGAAGCAGAAGTATTCCAGGAAGTATTCTGCTAGAATATTCCTTAAATCTTGGATGAAAGCAAAGTATGTGCAAAACCTCTCCAGCTATGTTTCAAGACATACCAGTAAACTCAAGATCCTTGCTCACTGTCTTTTCTTCAGATGTATCTAGGACAGCAATGTACAAACAACTGTCAAGCTGACCCTTGGGAAAAATCACAGGAAAAGCTGAGTTCCCAATGTGAAAAGCCAACCTGGAAAAAAGAAAAACGCTCCAGCTTCCTCAATACCTCAAAACTGGAGTATCTTCCTTGCAATTAGTGAGGAAGAAGAATTGCACTCAAACACTGGCAAGTCATAAACAGAGTCAAACTCCTTGACCTCTTCTGTGGCACTTCCTCCGAGGCCCACAGGGCTTAAAGAATTAAGGCTTGGTTGGGACAGAGGCTTGTTAGGTATTGGTCACTAGCTCCTATCCTAAAGAGGCTCTCAGGGGCAGATATTAACAACACACAGGTGTCAAAGATGCAGAAAGACTTATTTTCTGAAGCACTTTGCTATTTACTTACGATTGGAAATAAACATCTAGGATTTGTGTGACTGCTCAATGTGGAGTGAATGTTGGAGGGCGTTGGGGAATGATGCGGCTGGCTCTTTTCTTTCCCTGATATTCACTGGGACATGCCCCTTCTGCAGCTCCACAGGGAATCAAGCAGCTGTCCCTGCTTGGGACTGAGGTTCCTTTTGTCCACTCAAGACAGTAGGTGTGTATGTAAGAATCCAGACAGCACCCTAACACCAGGACTACTCCAGCCAGGGCACTCTGCCCTTTCAATACGGATGCAGGTGGATGCAGCTCCTGTGGATGCATCCACACTTGGGACAGAGAGCAAGTAGGACATCCCTGCACACGGGCTTGTCAGCTTCCCCGTGCCAGAGTCACAGGGCTCTCGAAATGCTCCTGAAATGCTCGTCACTTGATGGGAGTTAGGAGTAAGTTCATCTCTGAGAATTCCCACCTCTCAGTCTTCATCTGGTTTCCAGGCACAAGGATGCAGGGAGTGCATTGCATGAGCTACCTGTGGCAAGTATCGCTCAGAAGCAGCAGATGATGTCTCGTTCCCTCCAGAAGCGATGAACAGCAGCTCAAGTGCTTCCCTGAACAGCCTGAAGGGAAGAGCAAGGCACCGATCTCTTGGCTGGCCCAGCAAGAGCCACGAATGTATGTTGTGATGAACTGCAAGCTAGAGGAACATTTTTACTTTCCTTTCTCAGCTTCCAGTGCCATAAACTATTCGTGACAGTAAATCTGAGTGAGATTATTTATCATGTCTTACACTTGTCCTCAATTGCATCCCATCACAAAAGGGTATCTGTATTCAAATCCACTGAGAAGTTTTTGTATGAATTTGTCTTTCTTGGCAAGTACTTCCAAATCATCATCTCCTCTCCCTCTTTATACTCCAGATAGCCTTCTTCTGCCTGCTCAAATGCTACTTGTCATTTGTCTTCTCCTAAATTTTAATAATATCACTATTAAATACTGTAATTTTTTATATTAGTTGTTCTGGTGGTGAGTAAGAATCTATCAGGCAAGGTCTGCTTTGAAAGACAAACTATTTATATCATTCTTATCACTTATTCTTAAGAATAATTCCACACCATTCCAACTCTACATCAAGAATAATCACAAAATCACAGAATCAGAATCATTGAAGTTGGAAGCGAGTTCTCAAAATTGCCTAGTCCAACCCGCCTACTCAAGAAGTATCAGCTACAGCAGGTTGCCCAGGACTGCATCCAGTCAGGTTTTTAATAATTCCATGGATGGGAGGACTCAACAATCCCATTCAATCTATTCCAGTGTTTGACCACTCCCACAGTAAAACAGTGGGGTTTTATGGAATTTTCTGTGCTTCAAATTGTGCCCATGGCCTCTTGTCCTGTCACTGGGCACCACTGAGAAGAGTCTGACTCTCTCTTCTTCTTTCCGTCCCATCAGGTGTTTACACAGATTGACAAGATCCCCCTCAGCTGTCTGTGCTCCAGGCAAAACATCCCAACTCTCTGAGCTTCTTTTCACATGAGAGATGCTCCAGACCTTTAATAATCTTTGTGGCCCTTCACTGGACTTCCTCCAGTAAGTTCATGTCTTTCTCGTACTTGGGAGTCCAGAAATGGACCCAATACACCAGATGTGACCTCACCAGTGCTGAGTAGAGAGGAAGGATCCCCTTCCTCCATCTGCTGGCAAAGCTCTTCCAACTGCAGCCGAGGATGCTAGTGGCTTTTCTTCCCACAAGGGTGCATCGCTGGTTCGTGGTTAGCTTGTTGTCCACCCAGATGCCCAGGTCCTTCTCTGCAGAGCTGCTTCCCAGCCAGTTGGCCTTCAGCTTGTACTGGTGCGTGGCATTACTGTTCTTCCCATCTAAGCCTATGCATGGTCAAGAAAAGATTCTACAGGGGCTGCTCCGTCTTTCTATACCTTGCAAATGCTGTTGTATGTATATTGACTTCAGACACGTGCATGCACACACACAAACATCATTCAGCAGTCATGAATATATGCACATTATTCACTTAGTTCCATATAAAAACACCTTACCTCGCCCCAAAGTCCTGCAACTCCCATCCTAAACTGCATTGTGCATCATCCTGAGAAAGGAAGGAAATTATCCTCTGCTGCAGTGTATAGGGCTGGGGTTATTCACAGCCTTAGTGCAGAGCAGAATCAGAGCCTTCCCAGTATAGAACAAAGGGGATTAGATTTTTCTCCACAGCATCCAACACTGTCTGTTAGAGAAAGGACACAAAATTGTATTGTCACGGCAGTCTTATCTCTCTTATCCTTCCAGAGCTGTGGTTCTGACCTCCCAAGTCAACTCACGGCCTGTGTCTTTCTTTTGCCAAAATGTTGGACTTTTTCTGGTGTCCACAGCAGCTCCACAAGCACAGTTCCACTGTGTGACAACTGGGGCCATGACTGGTATCTCAGCACTGTTAGTATCGAAATCCAGTGATGGTGATGTCACTTCCAAGTATGCATTAATATGTACAGGGAGCTATATTGGTGGGACATCAATGTTAGGAAAATGTAAGAAACAGGAATAGAACAGCTTGCTTTAACTTACAGCATCCTGTCCTGATTCACTTGACATCATTTTGTCCACAGCCTTCATCCCTTTTTTTTTTTTCTTTGAAATACAAGAGTCGTAGATAATCTTTCATTCAGTGTCCAAAGTCAGATCTGATGTTTATGGAGAAGCACGTGACAAGCTAAGAACACATAAAGCTTCAGTTAACAGCTGAAAAGTACTAGTTCTGCTGTGAGAATATTAAGAAGAACCAAGTCTATGGCAAGAAGTCTCCTTCTAGGCTCTTCTGGGACATAACAGCAAGGAATTAAGACATTTGCTTAACACGGTGAAATAATCTTTGGATTTACAACTTTGTTATTAATTGTACAGTGTGGCAATGGTTGGGTAAAAGCTGGGACTCAGCAGTGCTCTTCATGTATATCGTGCAGTGAATGTTACCTAATTCTAACATCATATAAGGTCATAACTCCAAGGGAAACGAGGCATGCTCGATGCATGCATATTGGTGTCCAAAACATGAAGAGTAATGGGATATCTTTTCCCCATTAAAAAAAAATGATCAAACATTCATTACTTATTGCAGTTTCCATCACCCAAAACTAAAAGGGCAGAAATGTCAGGCTGCCAAAGTACCTCCTTTGGTAGTATTAAGCAACTGCTCATTCATTTATGACTATCATCACAAATGGACTATGACAATCAACACAATCAGAATCCATTTTTTATTTATTCCTTTTCAGTGTTCTGAAATAAAATAAAATGTAAAATAAAAAGCAAGACCCACCAGGACACACAGGAGGCACGTTCTTCACAAGCAATAAAGCACTGTGTTTGAAGGTAATGACTAACACTGCATCAAAGACAACAACCTAAAACCAGAGCAGATTGGCCAACCAGTCAGCATCACACATAAACAATTATAAGATGTATTTCTTTGAACTGATTAGCTGATTTTCCTGAAGTGTAAATCAAGTTGACAGCAAAGTCATCTACAAACTAAACCCGCATTTTCCCCTCTTCCTGATGACAGCATTTTCTTTGCTTGGGGAGAGACTGGATTCTTTGAGGTATTGTCTCCCTTCCTTATCCAGCAGCTTGGGATAGCCTTGGAGACAAAGAAAACTTCTAGCCTTTAGGACATGACCCATGGTCCTGATTCTCCATTGTCCAGCTCAGGGACATCCTTACACACCACAGCACCCTCCCAGCCTGCATGTCCAGGTTTCCTATCAGCAAGGGGAGATGCACAGTTGGTCTCATCCTAACATAACACTTGACCAGAAACGTTGGGGGGACTGTTGTCTGCATATAACCAAACATACTTTTTGAAACTGATTACTACAAATTCCCCAACCAAGTTGTAGGAGAGAGCAAAGGGCCGGGAACATTATGAGTAGAGGCAAAAACTAGCTCCTTCTCTCAAAAACATCATCCTACATCCATGTTTAAATCACAGTCTGTGGGAAGAACTGATCCTGAATTGCTGCCAGTCTAGGGATAAAATCCAGCAGCTGCTCCACGCCACGGAGGAAATGTTTGAGGTTAATTCTGAAAAACAACAACAACAAAAAAGGCTATTTTAGTTATGGATGATCTCCTGAACCAGGGGAAGAGAGGAGGATGGAGCCAGAGGAGTTGTTTTGGTGGCAACACTGACTTTTCCAAACATCAGTTGTTCAGGAAACTACAGCCTTCAGCAACACAGCTGAAGTGAACCTAACCCTCAAGGAAAAAGCAGATGCAAAGTTGGGTCCATTGAGGTTAAAGGGGTGCCCAAAAGGAGTCCTTGCTCCCACACAGTGCTTCACAGCCAGGCTTTTCCTCTACTTCGCTTTGCTGCCCCACAGGAACAGAGTCACTTAATAAACAGAAAAACAATCACACCAGAAATTCTGCAGTTGTTGTAGCTCCAAGCCCTTAGGAAAAAAGACTTTTATGCTTTTAATTTTTTGGTCTTCTCCTGCATTTTTTTCCAATTGAATCAATCAATTAAAATAACTGGATTATTTTCCTCTCCCACCTCCTCCAACCCACCTCTTCTCTTCCTTCTTCTCCCACTCTCACATTTAGAGCTTTATTTTTCCTCTCTCTATTTTTTAAAAAAACTTCTGGTTTGGAAAATTTACATAGCCAGAGTTTCACATTTCCTTTTGCCACCACATTGAAGACATTTGAGGAACACTGTGAAGTGAATTTCACCCTGGACACACACATGTTCACTTACATTAGGGGCAAAGGGAAAAAAGACAAGGCGGCAAAGCCATTCCCTGCCCAGTTTCTATGGCTGGCCTTTCTCTGTCTTGCTGGGACTGGCTGGCTGTTCAAACCCTTCACCTACCCCCATCTCTCAATCTCCACTTTGCTGCAAGACTCCTTTTCTTCCTATTTCATCTCAGTCTTGTTTCTATTAACTCATTCCTGCTACCTACACCTTTTCACCACCCCATGCAAAATAAAATAAATTATAAGAAGACAGAAATAAAACTGTGCTGCAGATCTGAAGGTGCCAGGTGTCAGTCAAGTAAGAAAAGCTTTGAAGACACTAATACTCTCTTTTGACACATGCTGGTGAATAAGGAACATCCCGGAGTCCCTGCAGCTGGCAGGGGACAAGGGTCTCGATCTGACTTTGAGGTCTGTCCTGCCAGAGCCTGTCTGAGACAGAAGCATTACTGGAATGGGCTGAGGAGATCTGTGCCATAAGGACAGCCAGGCTGAGGCCCTGCATGCTTCACAGAGAGCAATGACGGGGAAACACGGTCAAGGCCACACCTTGGCCAATGTGAGAGAACCTGCAATTCCCAGGGAAGCACGTGCCCATCAAACAGAGGCTGAGTTGATCCTGGCACTTGCAGCACTGATTGCTCCTGGGGCTGAAGTGGAGCAGCGGTCCGATGGCTTCTACTGTCATCACACAGTGGACAGCAGGAGCCCTGATCTAACCCCAGATCTCTGCTGAACCAGTGCACTGAGGTTAGGGTTTCTGGAGAGCCCTTCTCCCTCCGGTTTATCTGAAAATCCTAGTCCTCAAAGAACAGTGAAACACAAAGGCGAGAAGCCACACTCAGACATTGGCACATGCTGCACCACCTCTTTCTTCATACTTTCACATCAGCAAGAACAAGTAGAAAGATTTTGCATCAGAGGAGCTGTTGACAACTCAGTATTTCCTGATCTCCCTTACCTGCAGACAGCCCACAGATCCCTTTCACAGTCAGTATCAGGAGAGGGGGGCAGAGAGCAAAGCCATAGAAATCTGGAGAGGCATGTCGTCATAGGAAGAGGTGTTTGAGAAGCAGACCTAGTGATATCTGTGTTCCAGATCACAAGTAACGGAGGCTAAATCCTCCCCCCAGAGAGGGGATTCCTCACAAAATCTTACCTCTCTCTACACAGCACCTCTGGCAGGAGGTATTTCCATCTCTAACTTAATTAAAGCCTCTGACTTACCTCCCTCAAACGCCTGCAGCTGGCTTCTGAGATTTCATATCATCAGGTGCCTTTTTTGCCAGCATTTAGCAGCAGCTTCCTCCACCTGAAATATCTGGTATGCCATTGTCTCAGCTGTGATCAGGAGTAGAGACATCCTCAAAGCCCCTTTCCTCTTTCATAGTAGTCCTTAGTGGCTGCTGCTAACAAAGCCTTGGGGAGTTTAAAGTGAATTGTATCAACCAAGTGAAAAAGAGGAAAAAATGAGCATATAAAGTTCTTCATCCTAAACTGATGGTCTGTGTTCCAAACACTGTGTCCAGGGAACCAACTCTCACCTCTTAATGCTCCCACATGCTTAAAAAGAAGGCAGAAATTACAGCTGTCTCACCATGTGCACACCATAGGGTGAGATGCACTTCACCTTCCAGAAACAAATCCTTCCAAGCTGAAAATGCTCTTTTTCACACGACATTTTTGCTCCAATGAAAATTTCTTAAAGAGAGGGGAAAAAAAAAAAAAAAAATCCTACCAGAGGTCCAGAGGTTAGCTCAGTCAGAAACAGGGAAAGAAGAGGTTAAATAACGGCTGCTGAGCTGGATGAGATAGATCTTGCCAGACTTAGTGAGTCTGGGCCATTTCAGTGTGGGCTGGAGAGCTTCCAGATTTGAAAGGGAAAGAAAAAAAACAATTGGACCTCAGCTAACTCAAGGCACCCAGGTAGCTCCTGCTGGGGGCATGCACTCTTCCCAGCAACCTTGGTGCAACTGCCCTCTGCCCTCTCCAGTGTGGTTCTGCCTCTCCTCAACCAGAAAACCCTCAAATTGCACCATGGGTCCACCGCTAGTCGAGTCCTGTGCCCCAAATTGTCCATCCCAGCACCAGAAATATTTCTTGTGTCCAGCACAGTTGATAGACTGCAAAGCATATTGCATGACCCTTCCTAGATTGCATTGCCATATTTTATGGATCACTTCAAAGTTGAGGGCCACAGCAATACCCATGAGCACAGGTAACTTTCAAGGCGACAATAACCTTTCCGGAAGGAGGCTGTGCCTCCTACAGCTTTTCTCACTACCTTGCATCTGACAGGAGAGGTTCAGACCTGCAAGTCAACACCACAAGCAAGACAGCCGTAAAGGAGAGGTATGTTCAACCTGTCTGGCAAAGCTTTGTGGGGCCTCTGGGTGCACACATACATGTGATGGACCTTGAGGACTTAAAAAAAAAAAGAAAAAGTAAAGAAATTCTTACATTTCTGGCAGTCCATAATACAGGGGAACTTTCATTTTATGGTGAGTTCATTTTTCCTCTTCAGCATGATCTCTTATTTACCAGAACTTCAGGGGCACAGATTATGGCTTATAGAAGCATAGCTCCATAAAACTTTAAAGAACATTATGGCAGCAATCGTTCCTGCATAAAAGGCCTCCTATCCATTTCCCATACCAACAACCCCATCACTCAAAGTACATCAACAGCCCCATTGCATTATTACAGAAAAATAAAAAGGCTTGTGGCTGTCATGTTTAAACCCACACTAGAGATAGGTGGGTATTACCTATTTATTTTAGAGGAAACAGCTGTCCAGAATGCAGTATCAACAGAGAAGTCTTTACAGAAAAATTTTGCAGATCTCCAGGTAAGATTCTCAAAGCACCATCTTTTTCACCAGTGTATAGGCATGAGACATCTTTCTTTCAGTTTTCCTTCACTTTCATCTAGGCCTTTTGGTTAATGAACAAATAAAATGTGAACTGACATAGTTCTGTATGCCCTGGATGTTGTTATCTAACATCAAAACACTGACTGGTTTAGAAACAGCATTGTAAAGCCTTCTAAATTGCAAAACACAGCTAAAGGAAGTTTCACCTGGCTCTGGTGAGCTACATAAAGATTCTGGACCACTAACCCTACACAAAAAAAGCCTGTAAGCAAAACACAAAGACATGTTAGTAAACAAAACAATATGAAACAGAAAATCTCTTAATGTCGATTTATGATTTTGAAATAATTTATACTATCCCAGATATGTTATAACAGCAACCAACCTATCCACAAGATCTTGGAGACTTTCTAGGCAGAGAAAACTTTAATATAAAAAAACCTCTATAATACAACATACAAAAATAAAAAAATAAATGCTAGAGCTTTTATGGTCTTCAACAGGATGTTTAGATTAAACTAGAATACAGCTCTGTACGCAGAGAGATGAAAGAAACCTAAAATAATTTTGGTCAGACCAGCCCTCTGGAAGGCTCCAGTCTAGCTCCCAACACAAAGCAGGACTAACCCCAAAGCAAGATGAGGTTGCTCAGCACCTTGTCCTGTTAAGTTCTGAAACCCACCAAGGATGAGGATCCTACCAGCTCCCTGGTACCTGTCCCAGGGCTGCACCACTCACATGGGGAAGAATTTCGTAGAAGAATTTCCTTTGCTTAAATTTGTTTCCACAACCCTTTGCCTTTTCAATGTGCACCTCTGACACCGCCACATGTCAGGCAGTTGCAGACAGCAAGATCTCCCTTTATCTCTCCTCCAACCTGAAATCCAGCTCTATCAGCTTCTCCTCATGTGTCCTGTGCTCCAGCCCCCAGCTACCGTATCTGGACTCTCCAATACATCTTTCTTATGCTGGGGGACCCCAAAATGGACACAGTACTTCAGGTGTGACCTCCTAAGTATCAAATAGAGAGGAACAAATACTTCCCTCCACGTTAGCTGCACTTCTACTAATGCAGCCCACTACGTGGTTGACCTTCATTGCAGCAACATCATTACAAGTATGCATGGGAAGCTGTGGCAGAAACCTTGGAAAAGCCAGGGGAAACAGCACCCACTGATCCTCCATCCACACAGCCAGTCATGTCACTGCGAAAAGTCATTGGGAAGATGTACCTTTAGTAAAGTCACACTGACTGTTCCCAGTTACCTTCTTGTCCTTTGTGCGCCTTCATGTCCTTGGACATGGTTTCCAGGAGAATCTGCTCCAAAACTTTCCCAGAGACTGAGGTGAGGCTGCTTGGCCTGTCATCTCCTGGATCCTCCTTTTTGCCCTGTTTGAAGGTGGGTATGACACTTTCATGGCAGCCATCAGGATCCTTCCCCAGCTGCCAAGAGTTTTCAGTGATGATGTAGAATGGCCTTGCAACAACATCAGCCAGCTCCTTCAGTGCCCTCATGTACATCCTGTCCGGTCTCACAGGGTCATGTATGTCCAGTTTCCTCAAATGACCTATAATTTTATCTTCTTCTAATGTACCTCTCTCTCCTGAACTCTGCCACTAGACATGGAGACCAGGGAGGTCACGCTAGTGAAGCCTCGGGTCTTTTCTATGTTCTTTGTCAACAGGACACCCAACCCGTTCAGCAGTTGGCCACTGTTTCCTAACTCCACTCCTGCACTTTCAAGCAATGTTTCTATGTTCCTTCTGGGCAGCCCATCCCTGCTTTCACTTTCTGTGCACTTAATTTTTTTCATTTGAGCTTAGTCATGAGTTCCCTGTTCATCCATGCTGGCCTTCTGCCATGCTTGCTTAACTTCCTGCAGGTCAGGCTGGGCTTTTCTTCTCTTTGGGGTAGCAGCTTTCCTGAGTGGCTTTGCCCTCTGCGGGCAGCCTCCGTTGCAATCTCACCTAATCCTTAAATATGCCAAAGTCTGATTTCCTGGTGTCAGAATCATTACCCTGCTGCTTGCCTTCCTCCCTTCTCTCAAATCCACCTTCCAGCAGCCAAAGCTGCCACCAACCATCACATCCCCAACCAGTTCTTCCTGCATAACTAGCAGGTCCATCACCTCTCCTAGCTGGCCTGCCCAGCACTTTCATCAAAAATGAAATGACCATTAGACCTTCTGGTGAGACTCTTTCTGCTTTTTTCTCCTCATCTTCCAACCAACAAAATCCCTGCCTGAAGCCTCAAAAAATCATGGGACCCCTCCATCAACAGCATTGGGGCCCTCATCATACTGGCTAACCCTAATACCAGAAGAATGAAACTCAGTTGCAGGTGAAGGGGGTCAAAAAACTCCCCACAACTGTAGGCTCTAATTCTTTTCTGTGTGTCCTGCCATGTGGGGACAGAGACCTTCAGGGCAGCATGCACTAGACTGCTCCAAGGAGTGCTGGGCAAGCTGGGGATGTTCTGTGCACTACCCCCATTCTGGTCCTCTTGTTTTAGCCTTTTAGGTACACTGTCATCCTTTTTTCATTACTTGTCCCATGTAATCACTTGGACTCCCGAGCCTGGCACTCCAGCCCTCCCCACCAGCAAGGGACATGCAAGGGAAAGAGCACAGATAACACCCATGTCATGGTATTCTAGGGAAGAGGTAAAGACTGAAGGTTGTGTGTGAAACTCAAAGTCTTGATCCGGGTGAAAACCCACTCTGTAAAGACGAAGGCAAGAGAGAAGCAGAGACATGTTGTGTCCCGCAGTCAATTCCTCACAAGCCACCAAGGACATGCTCTCCCCTCAGTGCCAAACCAGCAGTGGTGCAGATGTGAGTAGATGTCCCCTACAGCACAAGTGCATGGCCATTGGGAGCAAAGTCAGGTAAAATGGGTTATGAAACAGAAACAGGAGCTAAAAGTGTGGCAGAAGGCGAAAAGAGACTGGTTCCAGGGGCAGCAGCTCCAAGACATGGCATGACAGCCAGCAGGTGGGTTCCTCAGGGAGCAACAAGAGCACCATGTCAAGCCTAGCACAGGAACAGTTTCCAGGTCCTGTGCCCACAAGTACTGCTGGGTGCTGTTGGGGGATCACCACTCCCTTGTGGTGCGCAGAATTTCTAGTGCTGATGTCTGGGAATTCAGCCTTGAGGAACAGACCCGGGGATGCAGGACTCTCACAGCACACCCTGCCCTGCAGCAGAAAGGACATGCTCCCACAGCCATCCCACCCAGCGGATGGTATAGCTCGTGTGATGTGCATGCTCCCGTGCCAAAACAGTGACACTTCCTTGGACGTTTCAGATCCAGACTGGATAAAGTGCTGAGTAACCTTGTATTGGACACAACACAACAATTACTCAAACATCGCCCTGCTTGGACATCTAGTAAGCTAAGAGAGACCATTGGCTCCTGTTGGGTGCTCCAGAAGAAACACCAGGGGTCTTTCCAGCCGCTGTCACATACACACACACATGCACAGAATTCATACAGTTCTCACCACACTGATGCTGGGAAGATCCTTTCCTGGCAGAGCTACCAGAGCAGACTTGGAGCTACTCTGCCCTCGCGTGGTGTGTGGACACTTCTGCAGTAACGCACCTCACTGCATCTTTCTGGCTATCACTGTATCACACCGTTATCACTAGATCATCCTTATCAATGTCTGTAGAAGTTGCTATACTTATTCGCATGTGGGCTCATGGGCCGGCCTGAAAGTGCATGACAGATCACATGCAACAAATATCTAAATCACACCCCAGAGACACATGCCATTTTGAAGGTGAGTGTGAGATACCATCAAGCGCTTCTCAGATCACACTAGTGAGACGTTTCTTACAATATTCCCGAAGACACTCCCTGATTCGGGAACCTTGATATCCAAAAGTCATTTTAAATTGACTCAAAGGCCTCACCTAAGGGAGAGAGCCAAGAAGAATTTGAAAAATCATCCAAAGCCCCAGCCCAGGAACCATTCTGTGACTCCTCCGAAAGCTGGAAAAAATTCTGAACTACAGATCCAGCACACTAGAAACAACAGCCAAAGGGAATTTTGAAAACATATAGATCTAAGGCCCCACCAAAGCAATTTATCAAATGTCTCAGTGATCCCATTGAAGGGACATTTAGAAAATGCCCATAGGGCATTACTGATGAAACAATCGTGAAAATCATCAAGGCAGTTGTGAAGCTGCCCTAGAGTCAAACCATATGGATTTACTATGAACATCTTGGTGATTCTAAAATTGCTCCAAATAACATCACATAGAAGCCATTTTGGAAGTGATCTGTTATGTCAAAGCATAGCCATAAACACCCCATTAAAAGGACCATTAAAAAAAAAAAAAAAAAAGCCAATCAAAAAATCCCACAAAGCATCCAGTATTAAAAATCTTTTGTGTGATTTTTGGAAGCATTCTGATGGGGGCCTTTTGAAGGGATTTATACAATGATCGCTCAATTTTTTATGGTCCTATTTACAATGGCTTCTTTGTGGGGATTTGGTCTTACTCTTGATAGCTTCTTGGCAGTATTTTTGGTCTCTTCAGTGTGTTTTCACAATAGCTCCATGATGGAGGTGGGGTATTTTTACAAGAGGCATTTCATAGATTTTTTGAGACAGTTTACATAATGGTTATGTAATGGTGTCTTGGGGGAGGATCAGAGATTTGATTTAAACTGTCTGAGTGATGTTGGATTTGCGAGTATTTTCCCTGTTAAGTCTACATTCATTGGACCACAGCCCCCATTTTATGCCATGAAGAGCAAAGAGAAGACAATCATAACCACTGGATTTCCACTGCTGACTCCAGTTGCAGGGGAAGGGCTAGAAGAGCCATAGTGCAGACAGCTGAAGATAACACCACTCAGTTCACGAAGGAAAAAAGTTGAATCTACTACAAATCTTTCCGTGCTTACAGACCAACAATCCCAAACTGATCATGTGTCCTGGTCCATCAGTGAGCCAGGCCAGCACTGACTCCCTGCCAACTATCCGTGCCCCGCAGGAAAAAAATGTCAGCAAAGAAAGATGATGGGGTAGCCCTAGAAGAAAGACAGCCATGATGAGTCAGGTGCAACTTCTCTTGGAGGTACACCCGATCATGATGCAGTAAAGCAGCAAAGGCCTTCCATGTGAGGCATCTTGTTGCTAAACCGAAACTCTAGCCACGTTCGCATGGTTGCTCCCTCTGAAAGGAGAAGAGTCCCTGACACGAGCCTTGCCCAGAATTGTTGCTCCTCTGACCAGAGAAGGCAAAGCTCTGAGATGACAGTGTGAGGATCTCTGCTCAGTTAGGGGAGGTGCATCCTTCTGACTCCTTCTCTGGGCCACAGACAGTGACCATCACCTCCAACAGCGTATCTGCCCTAGACTGAGTTATGTTTTCTTGCCCTCTGTCCCCCTGTTCATGCTGTTAGTGCCCACACACGCACAACTGCTCCTCTCAGACCTGAATGTCCTTACGGATGTTTGAAATGTTCAGATTATGGAAATCATCCCAGACTTGACAAAGGCCTTATGCCTGGCTAGGAAGAGGGCTCCTGTTTGACTCCCAAGTCTAAATCACCAATGGCTTTTAAGACCCATGCCTGAGGTTTTTCCTTACCCCCTCTAAGTCTGTCCTGGCTCTACATTTATGAAATATCACCAGAGGCTCATTGGAAGTTTCACTTACACAGATTTCACAGAGCATCATGAAAAGACATGCTGCCCCAGGAGGACAGTTGCTGTCTTGTTACGAACCTTCCTGAGTTGATTTTTTATTGTTATTATTTGTATTTACATTGCCCTCAGGTGTACCCAACCTGGAAAACCTCCAGGGAATTGACCTCGTGCTGCTGTACTGGTATGTCACCAGCTGGATGGCACCCAACTCTCCTCACAGCTCCAGCAAGACTCTTGCAGACATGAGAAACAGCGACAAAACTGCTTCCCTGCAAAGAAGAAAAGCAGAGGCGGGTTGTCACATTTTCCTCAGACTTTTTCAGAGGGATATTGAAACAGAGACAGCATGAAAGGAAAGGTGAAAGGTATTGTGGAATACTTCAGGAGAGCTATGCGTGAACATGGACCACAACAGTGACAGTCACAACCCTCCTACCTCTTGAGGATGGGGCCCAGCCTGGTTCCTTCTTCCACAACTCCCCTGACAGCAAGTATGAGTTTCTCACACAGAGATCCAGCTAGCTTGCTCCACAGTAAAGCCAGATTGTAAATCAACATGTAAGAAGTGGAGGATCAAAGAGCCCGGGTTCTCCCACAATCCCAGCCACAATAATCTTGCCCATCCCAAACTGGTAAACTACTGCTGAGGAAGAATCTGGAGCAGCCTGCTTCTGTTCCAAGCTTGAAGGAGAGCTCGAGTGCCCAAACACCGGCCTGTTTTTCCAGGAATGTCAGTTGCTCTGATATAAGAAATCACCTCTTCCTGCAAACCTTGCCTTGTTTTCAACTGAAGAACATCCATCAGGCAGCTGGACTGGAAAAGAATGAAGGCATTTCTTAACCCAGGGCTTGTAACAAGAGCTGAAATGCAGTAACCGACGTTTTCTCCTAGAAACTGCAGCACAAGGATTGAAACCAGGCTTGCAGGTCCCCCGATGAGCCGCTCAGTGCAATGCCTAGATGAAGCCAGCAGGCACTTTGAGCGCTGTAGCCTTCGAGTGCCTCTAACTGGTAGAGGATTATCCTCTAGAGAATGTTCCCACATCTGGTGGTGGCTTTTGTCAGTTTTGACCTAAATGACTCATAGTCAACCCAGTTCCAACCTTTCTTCCTCTGCCATCCCCAAACCATTCCTCCTCCCGTAACAACACAATTCTGTGTGCCCAGCAAGCATGAAGAATGTGTCTGTCGTGGGACCAAAGGTTTGGGAGTCCAGAAAAAAATGGAGGCTCTTAAGAACAAAATCTTTCAGAACCAAATCTTTAACAAAAATACTTTCTCCGAGAATGAACACAAAAACACATCAGTCGTATGTTTAAAAGCACATCAGCTCTGTTGCATTTAAGCCTCTAAGAGACTCTTTATAACTTAAGAAGTATTTCAAATACAATCACTTTGTTCACAAATCAGAATTGGTTCATAATGTTCTTGCCTCTACTTAGGCTAAAGCTCTTATTGATCTGTCCTGGGCACATCTGGTTTGCATCTCTAGAGTTCTTGCACGTCTTTACTCCTCTGACACCACAAACCAGTGCCTGAGACTCACACTGATGCTGTGAGCTCTCGGGCCATATGAAGGCAGACATGTCTGGCCTGGCTCTGTCCTATCTGTCTTTGATGCACTCTCAGCTCTCCCAAAATCCATTTATCTGTTCCCTGAAGTCCTTACACCTCCTTATGATAGAGTTATGCTCATCTCAGCCACATCAGTCATTTTCCCAAAACACACAGACAATCATGGAATTATTGCTTTTCCCAATCACTCTGATGGCCAACGACAGCTCTGAAAACTTTTATCACTGAGAGGTACAGGACAGTAAGGAAGGGACAGGAGAGATTTCAACTATGATCCACAAGAAACAGTAAATGCAAAATGTCTGAAGCTGGGAATTTGGGCTCTGCGCTGTTGGTCCCACGTCAAATGGCCTGACTTGCCTTGCTAGGGAGAAAGACGGCATGCGCTTGAGAGAAAGGCTGTGGCACAGCCTGAGATGTTGGGCTGCACGGGAATCTCGTCTCAGCGTACGTAGCCCGTGTGACCTGGAGACACAGCCTTTGGATATTAATTCTGGGGCAAACCAGATCCGATTTGCAGCGTGAGTGGCAGCACAACAGCAGCCTTCCCAGCACGGCTGGTGCAGGAGGTGCTGAGCTAGGACGTGTTGCAGCTCTGGTGAGCCAAGCCAGCACATCGCTGGGTAACTGCTTCCCTGGTGTCCCAGCAGAGGGATGGGAGAACATCTGAGGCACCACAAGTGCTGTGTTTCAGTCAGGCCATTCTGCAGGGTAGTCCTGGGGGCACGAGGAGCCAGGCCCTGGCTGGCCTGAGCAGGTCTGCCACGCATGAGATTCAGTACCAGCTCCCCAAAAGTCATGTGGCGCAGACCACCAACACCACCTCAGTGTCAGACCTCATCCCACCACATCCCAACTTCCCCTTCAAATATGCCACAACACAGGCGCCTACTCCCACTTACTGGGCTGGCGCCATCCCAGCAGCAAGAGGTCTCTGAGTCTGAGCCAGCCTGAGGGAGCAACCCAAAAGGAATCCTATGGACACGGTTCTCCCAAGTTTCACCCCCACACTGTACTAGCTGGGACCTTTCTATGCAATCCCAGAGGACACCCCGAGGACAGGACAAGTTAGAGTTATGGAATCATAGAACAGTTCGGGTTGGAAGAGACCTTCAAGATCATCGAGTCCAGCCTTTGTCCCAGCTCAAGTTCTATCAAGCCAAGTGAAGGAATTTAACTGTGTGGACACTAACGTAGACTCAAAAGACAATTTAGATCCGAGGTCTAGAGACCTCTGGAGGCGTCCGGTCCCACCCCACTCAAAGCAGAGGCAACACCAACTTTACATTAGGTTGCTCAGGGCCTTGTCCAGGTCCATTGTGGGTGTCTCTGGGAGCACGGTGCATTCTTACAGCGTGTTCTAGATAGCATCACCATTGCGTGATGGAACCACGCTCTCACACGTGGAGATGATGCGCTCGTTTTCCAAGCCTCTGCTCTGCAAATATTCTGAAACAGTGTTATCGTGGTAAGTTTATTTGTATGTATTTCTACCATGTACCTTGCTCTTGTTTCCACATTTACAAAGTTAACGGTTTTTATTTTCTCTATTTTAATTCCTTTTTCCTATTTTAAAATACTTATCTAAAGGAAAAAACACATGAAGAACATTAACGTGGAGAGCAACTCAACATATCTGTCAACATTCAAAAACTAAGGAAGGGGTACCGCTTCCCTAAACATACAGTACAACAGTACTTTCTGTGCGATATTTTTCTTCCTTTGTGAGACAAAGTTGAATTTCAATGTGCAATTTTTACTGTGGCTACCTTATTTTTCTCTGGGTGTAAAAGAACATCTTGAATACAAATAAATGGAGTCATGGATTTTTTTAAACTGGTCTCCAATACTGTCAGAGATTTCATTTATATCCTTGGAAAATCAACACGAGGTGGATGCAGAGACTGATTTGATGTGTCTGTTGGGAAACGAGGAGCACATAGCGTGAAGGTAAGCACTGTGCAGGCATATGCTGACTTTTTCTCTCTTGTTACTCCAGGCTGCATCTCTCGTGGACTGACAGTCCGTTCTGACACTCCGGTCAAACATTCCTCTTGATTTCAAGCTCCCAGAGGACTGTATGATGATGTAGTCTGACACGAAGTTTCACTTACTGGTACCTGCCTCCAGCACAATAATTTCTGCTTGAGCTGGATCTAGACACTAGGCACTGCATGCTGATTTAAAGATCTGACATGGCAGAGCATCTGCCAGCTCTGAAGGTGGCTGTTTGCTGCCCTCCTGCCTGAACACTGATTTCTCATCTCCAGCTGCTGGATCTTGCCAATCCTTTGCTCGCTAGGTTGGTACGACCAAGGCCTAACAAATCCTCCAAACTCTTGTTCCACACGCAGCCTCAAAACAGACTGATCCCAGCTCTCTGAGGAGGAAATTTATGAATTAATGATCAGCCTCCAGGCCAGGATAATATCTCAACCTCCACGCACAGCTTTAACTCAGAATTTGTTCTACATTTAGCTGAGAATTTATCTCAAGTCCCTAGCAATGACTCTATACCAACTACCTGACTATATGTGTAGGTTCTGCTTTTAAAAAGCATCCCCAGCCACCCGGCGGGATGGAAACGAGCCCGAGGGCAGGGGGAGAGCGGGGGCGGCAGCCACCGTGCGCTCAGGGCTGTCAGCTGGAGGCGATCCGCCGGAGATGGGGAGCTGTGCGTGTGGGAAGAGCTCAGAAATAGCGCTCGGTGAAAAACCCCGGGGTTTCAAAGGCGGCTGCCGGGGCCTCGCTCCCGTTCGGCTCCGGCAGCGCGGCCGGGGCCAGCTCCAGCGCGCTCCCCCTCCAGCACCGTGTCAGGCTCCGCGCCCCCAGGCCCACCCCCCCACCCCCAACGGTCGGTCCCGCGGCGACATTTCACTCCAACGCCCCCGGACCCGAGCAAGCCCCAGCCGCTCCCGCCGCTGCTGGGCCCGGGCACCCGCCCGCCGGGCTCCCGCTCGGCACCACCCAGCCGGGCCCGGGCCCGGGCCCCGCTAGGGCCGCGGCGGCGCTGCGGGGGCCGCGGGGCCCGCCCGGGCCGGGGCGGCGGCGGCGGCGGCAGCAGGAGCCCGTTACCCGGCAACCGCTCGGCACCCGGGGGCGGGGGTAGCGCGGCAGCTCGGCGCGGCGCAATGACGCCACCAGCGCGCGCCTCGCGGGGAGGGGGGGGGGGGAGGCGAGGTGCGCGGGCCGGGACCTCTCCCCGCGGCGGTGAGTGCGGGCGGGTGCCCCGGGCGGGCCCGGGCCGGCGGCGCCGCGCTTCGGCGGGGGAGGCCGCGCCGTGGGGTCGCGGGGCGGCGGGCGGCGGGCGGCGCGGGGCGGGGGGGGCCCGGGCGGGGCAGGGAGGGGGAGAGAGAGGGAGGGGCGGGGCGGCGCGGCGGGAGGGCGCCCCCTGGCGGCGCGGCGGGCGGGCCGTGACATGTGGCCGTGCTGGCTGTGCCCGCAGGTGCCGGGCGCCATGGCCCCCCCCAAGGACATCATGACCAACTCGCACGCCAAGTCCATCCTCAACGCCATGAACGCCCTGCGGAAGAGCAACACGCTCTGCGACGTCACCCTCCGCGTGGAGCACAAGGACTTCCCGGCCCACCGCATCGTCCTGGCCGCCTGCAGCGACTACTTCTGCGCCATGTTCACCAGCGAGGTCGGTGCGCCCCGAGCCCGCCGGCTGCCACCGGCCCTGGGTGTTCCGCGGGTGGAGGAGGCAGGGCTGCCCAGTGCTCGGGCTGCTCCCTGTCCAGCTGCTCGGCAGCTGGGCCTGGATCCCCTCGCGATGGCCCAGGTTCCCCTTGTGATCCTGGAGCCCTGTGGATCCCCTAGTGATGGCCCTGGATCCTCTCCTGGTGGCCCTGGAGCCCCCTGTGGTGGCCCAGGTTCCCCTCGTGGTGATCCTGGAGCCCTCTGGAGCCCTGCGTGGGGGCCCTGGAACCCCTCGTGGGGGCTCTGGAGCCCTCTGGATCCCCTAGCAGTGGAGCTGGAGGCCCCCGTGGTCCTGGAGCCCTCTGGATCCTCTCCTGGTGGCCCTGGAGCCCCTCGTGGTGATTCTGGGTCTCCTCATGGTGGCCCCAGAGCCCTTTATCATGGCTTGGTGGGAGTTAGAGGCTGCAGTTGGGACCATCTGCTGCGTGACCAACCTGTGCACCAGAGAGCTGCCAGGCTGAGCTGGCAAACCAGAAGGCTCTGATATATTTACTGATTTTTCTAGTGGTGTTTTGTGGTCTTCATGCTTCTGGGCATCTTTCTTGCTGAGGCTACCAGCCCTAGTGCAAAGCTGTGTGAGCCATGGTGGGCACCTTAGACCGGCTGGTGAACTAAGGCAGCCCTTTAAAACTGAAATGGAGGGTATTCAGCTCATGTTCTAGGCTCTGTTCCGCACTGGCTGATCAGCTGGTACGTGTTGGGTTGTGCTGTTGCTCTGGAGAAAAAGGTGTAACCTCTAGCACTGGCTTTGGGGGTGAGACTGTAAGACCCAGTTGCTGCACTCGGCAAATCTCGCTTGTGATGGGGACCTTTGCTCCCACAGTACTGCCGGTATTGCCTGGCACTACCTGCATGCGGGTTTTTGAATCGCTGAGGGGTAACATTTGAGCTAAAGCTAGCGCTCATTTGTATTGTTACATACGAGATGCTTTGCCTCGCTTTGTCTTTTGTAAGTTTGAATCAATCTTTGTGGCTTTTTCTTACAGAAGAGTCTTTCCTTATTGTAGCAACTTCCCCATTAGCAGGGAGGAAAACTACTGCGTATCTCAAAGGTCCTAAAGATCTCCCTGCTAGCCCGGTAGTCCTTGCAGGAGAGAATAGTTTTCTTCTTTGTTTTGTCCAACACTGTTGGCAGAGCTGCCTGTGTGCCTGCGTCTTTCAGTGCTGTGTCGGGTGAGCAGGTGTCTCAGGTTTTAGAGTCCCGTGTAAAGCAACCAAAAAAAGACCTATGGGGACTGACCACATACCAATATGTTTTCTGTCCATGTGTTTACAAAATTCCTAAATTTGTCAGGTTTATGCTCTTTCTTGTCAGGAAATGTAATTTAAAAATAATGCACAAAGCAAATGCAGCCCCTGGAGGCTGAAGTTCTCTGTTTAGCCATAGCTTCAAGGGGCACAGCAGTGTAGCAGACTGTCTCTGCTTCTTTGTGTTTGCCCCTGCATTCCTGACAATGCTTTTGACTTCCTGGACTTTATCTGGGCAGTCTACAGAGATCCCATCACTCTGTGCACTACAGAACGTTCTTTGTGGCTGCTAACAAAGACTGAGAATTGGTATAATTTGGATCTAAGCTGAGATTGTCTCTCCTTCCTTCTTTATACTCTCATTTTAACTGTAACGTTGTAGTGACCTTAATTCATGGATGTAATTCTTCCTAGAAAAACAAGTGCGTCCAGTGGGCATGATTGCTCGATCTCTCACGCTTCCAAATTGCCACTGCTTTAAGGGTTTTACTTCTTTTGCTTAGTTTGTATTTCTTCCAAATTTGCTTTTTTCGTATGGAAACCCCAAACTGAGAGACCTGCCAAGTGGCACACACAATTAGTGTTTGTGGGAGAGCGTTCTTTCCAGGAAATGACAGCTTGGTAAGCCTCAAAGTGGACCTGCTTCCTGTGTGTGTCAGTGACAAGTATGCTGGTGAGTGTGGTGGGATGGCATCTGGTTGCTCTCCAGACACTTGTGGGTACAGAGTGTTTTGGCCGTGGCTGTAACTCGAGGGAGCTCAAAAGGCCGTGTTGCCCCACGGACTGCGAGTCTCTGCGAGGGCTTCCGTTGCGTTTCGTCACTCGCCTCCTGCGAAGGCGGGGACTGCTTGGCTGTAACGTGTGGCTCCTGTCAGACTTGGGCTGCACGGGGCTTTGTTCCCCGCTGATCCCTGCATGACGCCGCTGTCGTTCACGGTGTTACGTCTGCGCAGGGCCAGCGCAGCACTGAGACTGTCATCGCCGATTATCGTCGTAAAGAACTGTGTTTGCCAAGCCATGTCTCTCTAGCGTCCTTCCTTCTCTCACTTCTGAGTTTAACACTTACTTAAAAAAGTTCTCAATCTTACTTATTATTAATTTCTTCCCATTTTCTGTTCCCGTTTTCCAGAATGAGGGGAAGCCACTGATCACCTCTTGAACCCCTGGCTTTTGACAACACTCTTCTCTGCCGCTGTGCTGAGTAGTGTGGGAGAACTGAAATGCCTGTCAGTTTTACCTGAGGGGTAAAAGGGGTTCTTCCTTGTAGTGAAAATTGAGGAGTGGTTTCAGCAAATGCTCCCCTGGATCCTGGTTGTACACTGGCATTTCTGCCTCTGTTTGGACTCGGGATGTGTTGAGAGCTGATCATTGGCTCCACCTCAGAAAGAAAGTAGTCTGGCTTCTCTTCTCTAGAAATTGAAGGAGGTTTTTCCCCTAGAACATAGAGAAATATTCTTCTTATCCTGAAAATAAACAACTCCTGTTTCCAGGTTTTTACATGGTCATCTTCACTGTACTGTGAACACCTTTCAGAATGCAGTGAGCCACAAGTTAACACTGTCATGCCAGCACTTCTTTCCCTCCATAGGTGAGAAGAAATTGAGGGGGTTTATTACAATATACTTTTGTGTATCTGAATTAGTGAAGGCAAAACCAGAAAGCGGCCTTGGAGAAGAAAGTGGTTCCAAAATTTTAGGCCCGTTCTCCTGCAGAGTGACTTGCATGATTTATGGATGGAGTGGGAGACAGCAACATTATGTTTCACGACAGAGCTGTGGCCTGCAGACCCTGCCTTACAGCTCTCAGAAACTTAGGCATCCTTGGGTAAAAATCCTGGTGTCTCCAAGTGACTCTCCTTAATTATGGGCATGTGTTTTCCTGGATGCTGCAGCTGATTTCTGGATCTGTACTGCTGCATGCTTTGTGTGGTGTTTTAGGAATGTGCTTGTATTAGGGAGTAGCATTCCCTTCCTGCTTTACTTCCTGCTGGTTCACAGAACTCTGATGTTAAAACAACAAAGGGGGAAACTAATCTGAAATTCTAAGGGCAGAGATGTCTCGTACCACTAAACACCTGCGGAAGGAAAGCTGCTTGTACAGTGTTTTGGTTAGCATTGCACAACCATGATTTTGCATCGCTTCTGAGTCCAGATAGGTGGATGTATTGACAAAAGAGGGCCTCTCTGTCCTGCCAGCGCAGCACTGAGCACTGTATACAGCCCTCTAATGCTGCATATGCAGGCTGGAGGTACAGCTCAGAGTCCTCATGGGTTGTTCAGAATCAAGCTGTCTCCACTCTGAGATCCTTCTTGAAGGTGTGATTCTAGGATCCCAAGTTACTCTGCATCACATGCGTTGCGTGCCGTTACTTGACATGCTTTCTTCAATCCAAGTAATCTTAGCACGTGAGTAAATTGTGAGCCAGTAACCACCACGTAGGGGAGTGTAGCAGAAGTACAAGAGAAGCAGGAGGTGAGGTGATCATCTCTATATATAGCATTAGTGTTGCCCCATGGTTTGTGTTCTGGTCAGCAGTACAGAGAGAGTATGTGCGTGGCTGATTATTGATTATTGAATATTGGTTGTGGGGACAGGAGCCTCTTTACCAGCTCCAGGCTGATCTGTGAAGAACAGATGCCTACAGCTTCTACCTGATGTAGTGTAATACTTCACCAGGAGGTCTGGTGCCCTTGTAATCTGCCAATAGATGTTTGTTATCCTCTTTCTTCTAATTATGTATGGTCTACATCTCTCTTTGCTTGCTGGAATCATCTGAACCTCTCGTCTGATCCGTTCTGAGCTTTGGTGGACGTCTGTGTCCTTTATCTGTTGTACCAAACAGCTTAGTCTTGTTTTAGGAATGTTTTGTCTAGCCCAAGTTGGGAACTCATTTTGGCTTCTAAATGCAATGCATGGCCTGTCATACAGCAGGTCAGACGAGGTAATTTGCTGTTCCTTTCTGACTTTGGATGCCATAAAGTTTGTTCACTGTGTCAACAGACTTGAAAGGCCTCTTCCCTCAAATTACTTCAGATATCACCATTACCTCCTGTGTTTCTCATCTCTACTGTGGGGTGTATCTGTCTGCATCACAGAAATGGCTCAGTCTCAGCAGACATTTCTTGACTGCTCTTTCCTTCTCAACTTTTGTATTACCTCGTTTTCCTCCAGCCGTGGCAGATTCGAAGCCAAGCGATCATGCTTGGATCATGCATTCTGTTCACTGAGCTCTGCTCAATCTGTCTGTAACCAACTTCAGGCTCATTCTTGGCAAGAAAAGTCATGGGCTTTCATCTGTGTCATGCTCTGATACTGACTGCTTCAAAAGTCACGGGAAGAAAAGGTTGGGTTTGCGGTGTACTGCGTGGAGACATCCTTCTGTTGAGGTCCGCTCATGCTGACGGGGGTGTGATTAGTGAGTCCACCTGCCAGCCCTTTGTTCATGAATCATCAGATGCTGTGCCAGCGGCTTTGTGACGGAGGCGTTGAACCACAGAGCCGATGCTTTGTGAAATATAATCTTAGTTTTGTACAAGAGGTGCAAATTCAGTGGATTCGCAGAATTTACCATTCCCAAAGATTGACTGTTGAGAGGGTAACGATCCTCAGAAAAAATAATTATTCCAAAGTTACGTATCTTAGAGGTGATAAAATGCTGAGGGGACAAAGTCAGGATTGTGTACCATCACTGGGCGTACTGTCATTTTACTTTCAAGTGCTTAAGCGAAACCTACATTTAACCTTTATTCTGAACTTTCTGGCCTATAAATAGCCGTTCTTTTTAGTAACCTTCACCATAAGCTTGCGGAATGGATCGGGAATTGAAGAGTTAGGAATGATTTTTATTTGTTTTGGTTTTAGAGCCGAGTGGTGAGGTGGGGGCTTCATGTAAACCGCAGCATCTCGTACACATCCAGCCCAGGGAGGAATCCCCCTGGACTGTTCCTAGTCGTAAAGCCTGGAGTTACTGCATGGAGGAGAGAGTTTAGTTGTCTTGCACAAATGACGCACGTAATTTCTGCTATCTCTGATCTCAGCTTGCTCGTTTTACAATGCAGTTTGACTGTCCTCCCTTATGACCTTTGTCTCTTTTACTCACCCTGTAAGTGAATTCTTTAGAGAAATTCCCTCCTTCCCCTTATTCTGTTAGTGAGCACGAGAAGCGAAAGGTCGAGTCTCTGTTGAAACCTCTCTGACGGAGCACATTTTAAAAAACTGCTGAGCATTGTTGGCTTTTTGATCACATTACTGAGAAATTAACCTGGGTCTCCCCTCTAATTTACAGCTCTCGGAGAAAGATAAACCCTATGTGGATATCCAGGGACTGACAGCCTCCACCATGGAAATCCTGCTAGACTTTGTATATACAGAAACTGTTCATGTGACAGTAGAAAATGTCCAAGAATTGCTCCCAGCGGCGTGTCTGCTTCAGCTGAAAGGTAATTGCCAACTATCAGCACAAATTGCACAACTGCTGCTGTTTAGAGATTTGGTTTGTCTGACCTTCTGTAAATAGAAGACAGATTGTGGGAGGCATGATATTTATAAGCACTGTTGTCAAACTGCTTCTGTTGTCTTGTATGCTGTGGTCTCATTGGTAGAGGAACTGACTTCGGTGGAAAAAGAGATGATAAAACAGGTTGTTGTTCCATGCTTTGGGCTACTGTATTTCTGCGTGAGAATTCCCAAGAGGAATTGTGGGCTGTATAGCACGTAAATGTTACAGCTCAGTCGACTGATCATAATAAGCAAATCTAGATGTCGTTTGGCCTGCCATCATCGTGTGTCTGGGTCGTTAACAAACCGGCTGATGTCATTGCACGTGCACCTATGGAGCTATCCCAGGCAATTATCCCAAATCCCAGGCAACTATCAAAAAGACATTGGAGAAAACCTAGAAATCTGGTAGCCATATCCACTAGCATATACATTTTTGGTTTATAATCCATGAAGCTGAGTGCAACTCACATTGGAGTCCTTTCCTACTATCAGATTTATTTAATTTTTGCACTTAAATAGAATAGCCAGAGATCAAAACAGCCCAAACACATGGTCTGCTGCTTAGTGTTTTCACATCCCTCCAAAGAAATATTTGCATGTGTGTGTTTCTGTGGTATTTTTAAGCTTGTTATTGGAGTTGGATTTTCATTATTGCTTAGAACGTTCTTTTCTGAAGCCCTTTCCAAAGCAGTGGATTGATAGTAAGCGTGCAGTGCTCATTCACCCCTCCAATTTTCCGTAGGTGTGAAACAAGCTTGCTGTGAGTTTCTAGAAAGCCAGCTGGATCCATCAAATTGTTTGGGCATTCGGGATTTTGCTGAGACACACAATTGTGTTGATCTAATGCAAGCTGCAGAGGTCTTCAGCCAGAAACATTTTCCAGAGGTGGTTCAGCATGAAGAGTTTATCCTCTTAAATCAAGAAGAGGTTGAAAAGCTCATCAAGTGTGATGAAATTCAGGTAAAACCTGAAAAGTACCATTACTGTGCAAAGCATTGAAGTAAAACATTGAAACCAGTCAAAAATTAGTCCATACTTCTAAGGTGGACTTCTCACACAGTTCCTGAATTTGAAATTTAATTTCCAAGAAGCTTCTTCAATTTTTTAGCCCTGTAATCTGAACTTGATCAATAACATGTAGCTTCTGTGTCAGAATTTGTTGTCACACAAGTGTTCCTTGCAAGTAAGACAATCACAGTTAGTTGCCTCTGCAGAGTTCTTGTTCCCTTGTCTCCTCCTTTCCCTGGAGGAGCTTTCAGAGGTTACAAAGACAAGTTGTCTCAATGCCTACATTTCAGAAATACCCCCAAGACTTTAACTTCTATTTGTAGACCTTTGCATGCTACTCAGCAGCACAAGGAATGCATGTGTCATCCCAGACATTTGAGTGTCCTCTGCTTTTACAAGCAGCAGAATGCATGATGGTGCAGGGTAGTCTGACTCTTCAGGGAGTTAGATGCTGATTTAGTTCCCTTAAGGTTGGTTTCTGGAGGATTTACTATTTGGTTGGAACCTGTCAAATACATTTTACCAAATTTTCTGCGAATAAGTTGAGCGTTCCCTGGTAATGGGGAGGGGACTTGATTTTTTTTTTTTTTTTTTTTTAATGGAGTTGGATTTTGTCAAGAGTTGATGTTTGCTTCAGTCCTAAAAGAAGTGGTTGAATCAGTCCCTATTCAGAGTTCACAGTGACATGAACTCTTGGAAGCAAACCGATGTAAGTGATATCTTTGGTGGAATTCCTGAAAATACCAGGGTAGCCAGAGGAGAATTCTTGCTGTAAGTCTTGAAAGCCTGCCTTGAAAGCGGCCGTCAGCCATGCTGACAACCTTCTGTTAATAAGTCTGCTTGAGAAGAGCAGGCAAGATAGCAGTGAAGGACCCTGGCACAGGCCGAGATCAGCAGTGGAGAAAGGCTGAGTGTGTTTGGTGTTTGACAAGCTGCAGCTTTAGTGCTGTGAGGGTTTGAGTTCTGTGGGTTGTGGTGAGTACTGACATCACGCTTCTGGACAGTGAAGAGGAAATAATGAGGAATTTGAGAATGACCCAGCCGAACTAATCATGATCCACATGGGCAAAGTAAAATTCACTGTGGGTTGGAAAGACTGATCCAGGCCTTGCCGACACACAGTGAGGTGTGCATTCACAGTAATGCCCTAAGGAGGCGAGGGGAGGAAATCTAGCTGTTGCTGTGCCAGTGCAGAGGTGGTGTGCTGCATCGGAGGGTACTGAGGGAGCACCCTCGGAAACTCCCCTGGCTGTTCCAGAAGTATATTGGCAGGTCCTCACGGTGATGCTGTGGTTAGTGTTACTCATCGCTTATCAGAAAACAGAAATTATTTAATGAACAACAAAACTGTTAAGTATATCAGAGGATGGTTAGTTCGGGAGGGGTAAAACAATGTGGGATTACTGCATTTAAGGAGAAGGTGGAGAAAATTGGAAACAATAAAGTACTCTGCTCTCCTTTTGTGAGCTCTAATTGTCCTTCCCCTGTAATTCAAATAGAAAGAGGCCATTTCAAATTACGCTGTAACAAATACAAATCAATGGCTTGGAAGAATTGCCGTACGTAATTAACCTCTGTAGCTCCCTGCTTCAGAACCTTCTGCAACAGGCAGCTTCAGACTGTACTTCAAAGTGGACCAGTCGTGTATCTGTGGGAAGGCTCAATCCTCTTACTACAGTATCTGCTTTTGTCTTCATATTTAGTAATAGTTAACAGGCTTCATGATACTAAAGTCACGTCTGATTTGGTTTTACGTTGGATGATCTAAACATGTGCAGAAAGAAGACCAAGACCAAGCCTAAATAATACATTATAGAGCTTTTTGCAATTCTTTCACTTTTGGTAATCATAAATGTCCAAAGCACCTAAAACTATAAAATTTAGATGTTTTAAGTCAGTGTGATCTGTGGAAATGGTGTAAGCACCAGCATGTGCTGGTCCTAAATGGAGAGAGAAATAAACTGGTCACAAAATAAAATAAACAGTAGAAATAAACGGTAACATTCACGCCCTGGGGTTCTCCACTCCGAAATCCAGTTGTTTATAGTTTCTTAAATGTGGATTGAAATCAAAAAAACCTTAAATGTACCTGGTATGGCTGGGGTGTTAAGAGGGCAGTGCGTGGGCACGGGGCTGCAGGGGGTTAGGGGAGACACTGCTCCCTAAAAAGAAAACGTACTTCTGGTCATCTTTATGATGGTACTTTGCATTTTGCAGGACCGTAACTCCTGCTCTGCTGAGAAGTCGGGGGAGCTGCCCTGCGAGCTGCTGCCTGTCACTGCGCTCTCTCAACAGCGGTGGCTCCCAGCTTCTGGCTCTGCTGCGTACCGTAAAGCTCACTTTTCTGGCACTCACACTGCCAGTTGTTGATCTCAGCTGTAAGGAAAAAACAAATGCCGTTTTAAGGAAAAGAAGAGGAGAATTTTGTGGTGCTTGTAAACACAGCTCGTGGGAATTTCCATAGCAGACTCTCCCTTGAAGCGTCCTGGTCCCGTGTAGCTGTGAAGCAGTGCGAACAGCCTTGAAGTTGTCTGTTCCATGGCAGTAGCTGAAATATTATCCTACAGTCTGATCAATGTGTGCCTCCTCTTTCCAGGTGGACTCCGAAGAGCCGGTTTTTGAGGCAGTTATAAACTGGGTGAAGCATTCGAAAAAAGAGCGGGAAGCATCGCTGCCGGAGCTGCTGCAGTACGTGCGCATGCCGCTTCTCACCCCCCGCTACATCACCGACGTCATCGACACCGAGGTACCAGCAGCCCGGGCCCGTGGGCACAGAGCAGCGGGGGGTGGTATCTGTGTGATTGCGGGGTTCCCTGGTTAGACGCCCGCTGTCCCAACAGGACGTGTCAGAAGCTGCTGTCTCTGCTGATGCGATTTGATGCCGACACTATGGAGTTGTCGCTGTTTTGCTCAGGAGCGGTTTGCTGTGCCAGAAGTTACAGCGTCCTGCTCTCCAGCGGGGAGGGTGCCCCAATCCAGACCAGTTAGTCGGTTGGCTCCTCTGATCTGTGTAGCACCTTTCTCTTGTCATCCATTAGTTGCTAACAAGGGCTTTCTGCCTGTTATTTGCAAGCGCTGGCGGGTCTCCTTCTCTAGGCTGAAGGCTGCTGGTGTGCTGTCCTAGGGAGGAAACGGCTCCTCGGAGTTGGTTTGGGTGCAGATGGCGAGCAGGTGCCTTTGAACGAGAAGGGCAGCAGCGGTGTAGATCCAGGGCCAACACACGGCTCAGAGCCACACCTAATACTGCTGCTTTGGGTGGCTGGGGGGTTGCAGAGGCAAGCCAGAACGTGGATGAGGATGATAAGAGATAGTTAAGCTTTTGTAATGGAAGTTTAATTCCAAACAGGAGGTGACGCTGACCACATGCAAGGGTTGACAGGAAGGCCCAGAGAAGGTCAACCCAGCATTCTGGTTTGGCGGTGATGTGAGGTAATGGGTGGTGACTGGCCCTTGTCACCTGACAGGTGCCGAATGTTGAACGACAGACTTCTCTGCCTGGAGAAGTGGCTGATTTAGCAACGTTCATCTCTGCTGTGACATAGCTGCCTTTTACAGGTGTTCTTAAATACGGGCAGCTAACAGGTGATTCAGTTGTGCCAGAGCTAAAATGTGTTTAGTCAGATTGTTGTGGTCCACTTTAAACTAACTCGAAAGGGACGGGTACCAAAACAATTAGATCTGTTCCAAAACCAGCCTAAGACAGTGTGTGCACAGGACCTCAGCTTTCTTAGGACACGGGTTGGCCTTTCCAGTCTGGAAGTGACACATGCTGGTGGGACATCATCATCTCAGGGCAGCATGGAGGGTAGAGCATTGGCCCTGTGTGGCATCACCTGAACACCCTGGCCTTCTGGCATAAGCACCAAGAACTCGTGAAAGTAAATCTTAGCTCATGGCAGCAGCATCGAGCGCCAAACACCCAGAGGGAACGGAACGCTGAACGTTCAGGGGAGGTTGATCCAGGCCCTCAGCCAGGGAGGGGAATTACACGGCATGATGCAAGGAGGCGATGAGACTGTCCTTGGGCTGCAGTGCCCCCTGCTTCTTCTAAAGAAGACCTTACCGCTTCTGTTGTCTCTTCATAGCTCCACATCCCATGTGCACAGGGATCAAGCGAGTAGATCCAGCTAAACTGCTTCATCGTGCCGCACTCCTTCTTTCTGCTTTGATGGCAGGTGCACGCTGAGGGTTGACTATGTGGGGTGGATCCAGCCAAACTGATTTCAGGCATAGTTTCACCGCCAGTCCTCCTTCTCAGACATACTTCTGCTGGCTTAAATGGAGCAGAAGTGGCTTTTCCTTAGTTTTCCAAAATAGTTATTTTCATTATGGAACCTCCAGTGCCAGACTTTGTGTGAGAATCGAGCCACATCTTTTCAGCTGCAGTCCAGCCTTAAGTTGTCTTTGCGTTTCCTCGTGTGCAGTATTTGCACCATGACACAACTAGCCACAGCCTGCACACAAGTCATTTTTATGCTGTCTGAGCTGACGAGAGTTGGCTTTAGGACAGTTCTTATGAGGGATCTTAAAATACATTGCATGTACCAGTGACTCATGTTTTTCCTCAGCCTTTTATACGATGCAGTCTGCAGTGCAGAGACCTCGTAGATGAAGCTAAGAAATTTCATCTTCGGCCTGAGCTCCGGAGTCAGATGCAAGGACCCAGGACAAGAGCACGTCTAGGTGAGCAGGAAAGGGAAGGACCCTGAGAAGGTCTGGGGCACTGGCAGGTATTGTGTTATACACCATGTCCAGTGCCTTGCACTGCAGTGCTTCGCAGCGGTGACTTGTCAAGCCACAGTCCCTAGCGGTACAGGAAGGGGACTGGAGCGAAGGACAGAGGTATGGTTTTTTTCAGAGCACAATTGCTTAGTGGCAATGTGGGAACTAGTCAGTTGCCTTTAATCCCAGGACTCTGCTGTAACTGTAAAACCAGTTTTCTGAGTTGTTGGTGCCTCCAGGTATGTTTGTCTTGGCGCGCAGCTGCCCAAGACATGTGGGAAGAGTTTCTTTCTGTCTAAAAAGGCAGGTATCAGTGTCAGAAGCAAAAAGAGCTGCAAGATAAGAGACAGCAGTGTTACTGTGAAGATCAGTTTTCAACAGGGAATCTCAGAGGGGAAGGCACAAGGAGGGAGATGGAGAGGTCCCTCTTTCCTTTCAGATTTCCTTTCAGAGGTCCTTTTTTTTTTTTTTTCTTTTTTCCCTAGTCTTGTTAAGGCAAATAAGTGACGATTTCTTCCTCAATTTCAGTAACTCCTACCAAGCACAGTCACTGAATTGTTGGGAAAATGCTTGGCTTAGGGGTGTAAGCATTTGGGGGCAACATCAACGGTAGGAATGACCTACAGAAGAAGGAAAAGTATTTTACTGGCTTCTTTATGACTGTGGCCGTTCCTCACCTGATGCCCCCTCTCTTGTCTTCAGCCTCAGCCTGTCAGGGCTGTCTGCCATGCCTTTATCCCGGGCCCACTCACAGGGCACTGTCCTCAGTGCCAGCACTGACCACTCTTCCTGCGAGCAAACCTCCCCACGTGTTCACTGGTGCTGCTGCTTGTGCAGTGGCGAGGGAAAAACCCTCCGTGGCCATTTCCTGTTATTAACACAGTTTGAGGGGACAGAAAGCAGTTGAACCCCTAAAAGAGGAGGGCAAATTAGGTTTGTCAGAGGGACACATTGATTAAACTTTTTGGGCCTGAAGGGAATGTTGTTATGGGGTGGTTTGACCTGCAGCCTATCCAGGCCACAGCGTGTCTCCTGTTGTTGTGGGAACACCCTGCATCGGGTTCAGTGACAAGCAGCTCAGCTCAACTTGTCATTCTAGAAAGACAAATTTCATTTTGTTCTTAGTTGAAATCATAAAACCGTTTTATTGTTTCATTGTGCAGATAAAAACCGTGCACCTTCTGGCTAAGGTTCATCTTCAGGATTCAGCCCTACCTTTTTTAATTGGTTCAATACCGTCAGCATTCAGCAATGCTCTTCTCATGTGTCACTTATGATCTGTGATCAAGTTGTGTATTAACTTCCTACGGGGTAAACTGAAATGATTGCACTTTGAGCTGTTACGCTGGACAGGAGGCTTTCCACGTTGTTGCTGGAGCTCTTTTGTGAATCCTTTGCAGTTATTTTTTATATCATTCTCCTTCATCTGAGGTGGCAGCTGTTTTGCCTCAGGGTCTGGTTAAATCTTTGTTGCTTGGTGTTCAGTGCTTCTGCACTGAAAAGTGGACAGTTCTAAACTCCAGTAAAACTCCCTGTTACAGAAAGGGCCCAAGGGCTGCAGGGGATGCTCATCTGTTTTCAGAACTACGATAGAAGCCTACCTTCAAGGCAGTCATTACAAGGGAAGTTAAAACTCTCCAGGCCACAAATGTTATTTAAGAGTCATGGAGAAAATAAGAAAAATTCAGGGACCATCTCAGAGAAAAGAAAGTAGAGGGAAGGCAACTTTGAAATAAAATACGTAAGACTTAAGAGACAATTCCTGGGAAAATATTTCATTTATTTTTCAGGCTTGTTTCTCGGTGAAGTGGTGAACAAAGGTGACATCAGGTCTGGATGCCACTTGGAGGGGAGAAGGCCTTGTTTTGTGAGGAGGCTGCAGGGAAGCAGCCATCCTCCTTCAGCTTTCATGGGGTGGTAAGAGGTTTGGAAAATAGCGTGGAAAGAATACAAAAGAAGATATAAACCAGCCAACTTCAGCACCTAACTTAGCCAGCTTGTCTTCTCAAAGTGCCTCTGATATTGGGAGGAGCAGCCCTCCAGCACAGCTTCCAACACCTGAGTCAGTTGTACTGCCACACACCCTGGAAGAGTTTCTCTCTCTTCTTCTCTGCTGAGGACAGAGCGAGCCCAAAGTGCCTGTAGCAAGGTTAGGTGCCCGCTTCAGAGGAGCGACGAAAACGGGGATTTAGAGGCAGCTTGTGGCACCAAGGAAGGCTCAGTGTTTCTCCGGGCGATTCCCTTGAGGTGACCCCTTGGTTGTGAAGGGATTGACTTGACTTTGCTCTCCCTCTTCGCTCTAGGAGCCAATGAAGTCCTGCTTGTGATCGGCGGCTTTGGCAGCCAGCAGTCTCCTATTGACGTTGTGGAGAAATACGACCCGAAGACTCAGGAGTGGAGTTTCTTGCCAGTAAGGGCCCATTTTTGACCACCACTGGGTTGAACAGGCTGTGATCGAACACTGATACTGTCGCATCAGCGATGTAACATTCCTTTTTGGGCTAATCTTTGTGTTCTGTTTAGAATTTCTGACAAATTCTTTAGAGTTTGCAGATTCGCTAAGCAAGCTTTGTATAAGAGGTGGTTGTCGTATTTCTAGTCAGATGAGCCTACAGAGACCCACGTCTTTGTTGTGGGAGTGAGAGCTATTATGCTTCTTATTGAAGAGGTGTTAAGCTTTAAGGTTAATGATGATAATTGAAATGTCAATAGGAATAGTATAATCAGTCCTGCTTTCAGGCAGGCTGCATGATCTCTCTGGTTTCATTGTTTCTGAGCATAACGGGAGATGGTAAGGAAGAGAGAATTCCTGCACTGAGGATTATTTCTACCCAAAATTAAAATCACCTTTGCCTGTGTGAAATGCTGGAGAACGGCTTCTTCTTTAATATTGCTAATCACAGAAGACCCAGTGTCACCTGGTGTCCCAAAATTCTGTTCTTTTTTTGGAGAAAAAGCTTCAGGTATTTTCATCAAATATTCCGAGTCTCCACATTTTCCCATTAACAGTCTCTGCAGGGAGCCGGTGGGAGGCACACAAACCTCCAAGATGCATCAATCAGTGGCAGCATAAGGTGAATGACATTTAATGCAAAATATTTTAATGCAAAGAGACTTGGCCATGAGAGGAGAGCATGGCAGAGACCGAGTACAGGCAGGGGAAGGCAGACGCAGTCATTACGGCTGTACCCTTTAAATCCATAGTGCTGTTTGCCTCGGGGCTAGTGGGCCATTTTCCAAAAGAGCAGCGAAAGAGGATGGAAGAGCAGCGCTTGGTCTCCGTGTGTCAGTGTTGCTGCCTCTCCTTGACCTTTTTGCTCTTTGAACTGTTGCAGAGCATCACCCGTAAGAGGCGCTACGTTGCGACGGTGTCCCTGCACGACCGGATCTACGTGATTGGAGGGTATGACGGTCGCTCTCGTCTCAGCTCGGTGGAGTGCTTGGATTATACATCAGATGAGGATGGTATCTGGTACTCCGTGGCTCCGATGAACGTACGGCGAGGCCTGGCGGGAGCCACAACCCTTGGAGGTATGTCCTGGTCACCGCGCTGACGGGCAGTGCAGTTCGGTTCTCGTCCTGAAACGCCCGGAGCTGGTATGTGCAGAGTGGGATGGCTCCGGGGGAGGAGGTGAGTCTGAAATTCTGCCTTCTCATCGTTTGGATGTAGAAGTGGAAAACTTGCCCACGTATCCTGAGAGGAGCTCTGCCTCCGCTGCGTTCTTACGGCATGTGTCTGTGCATCGAGGGAAAGGAGCTCTATGGAGTAGGAAGCTCTCAGGGTCACGTATTACTGAGCACAGGACACCAAGTACAGCAATAACCACCCAGGTCTGGAGAGAGGCTGAAACGGGAGCATGGGCAGGAAGGATTCTTAGGACAGACTTGGAAGAAGAGAACTACTTTACTGAGCAAACCAGAGCACTTCAGCTTGCTTGTGCTGGCAAAGCGAAGGCCAAGAGGGGATATGATTGTTCTCTATGAGTGTAACTTGGCACAAGAAGGAAATGGGCAATGTAAGACTTGAAGAAGAGCAAATGGTTATAGACAGACCAGGCAGAAGGTGGTGTGTAAATGAGAGGAAGGTTTCTAGCCATTGGAGTAGCAGTCACTGTCATGAATATTCTGTGCTTTAATGCTTATATTAGAATATCTCAATAATTAATGTTGGCTAAATGTTATTTATTTAGATTGTTAATAATCTATTATAATGACAACTCTGTTAAAAATGCAGCTGCTTTGAAGATGGCAGGTTTGTGAAAGAATTGCATGGAGTAGGTTCTCCAGTATAAGGGACTGATCCTGCTGATCCAGGCATGTCTTTCGGATCTTTATTCCTTTTGCTCCCTGTGCATTTGCTGCCTTGGAAGCTTTCCTTTGGGGCGGTGCTGACATGATGCTAATGATGGGCAGGATTTGGGCACAGCAGTGTTGCAGTAGGTTCTGCAGCAAGAAAAATTAACTGGGGGGGATGTTCTCTTTCATGAAGCAGATTTAAGGGCCGGATGGGTTTTATGCTTGTTTTGTTTGTTGGGTCTGTGAGCAGGGTAATGCGGCGAGCTCGGGTGAGGAGGCTGGGTTAGTCTTGGCCGCCAATGTGCCAAGATCTGGAGTGGCTTCTGTATTTTGTGGTCCGTGTTGTAGTTTTGCTCCAGCTGTGAGGGCCTTCTTGCTCCGTGGGCATGCTTGATACTTGACTCGCTGAGTCCACCCTCTGTCTAATGTTGCAGACATGATCTATGTTTCCGGCGGGTTTGACGGAAGCCGACGTCACACCAGTATGGAACGATACGACCCGAACATTGATCAGTGGAGTATGCTGGGAGACATGCAGACAGCACGGGAAGGAGCGGGGCTTGTTGTAGCGAATGGAGTTATCTACTGCCTCGGTAGGTACCCTCGGGACCTCCAGGCGTTCTGCCAGTGCTTGGGTTTACAGAATCAACAGTGCAGGCGCTGTCTGTGGGGAGCACCAGTTCTGTCCCGTCCAGGTTAGAGGAGAAGGTTTAGCCTCGCTCACGGGGCACCGCACAGCTCTGGCAGCCTCTTCTCACTGTTACCATCGCGGTGGCTTGGGCTGGAGCTGCATTTAACTGCCGTAAATGCTGTCAGAAGCAAATTGGACACAATCAGCCAAGGTTTGAGGGGGAGCTGGAGCGCGGGGGTTGGGCAGTGCCAGCTGAGCTTTGCGTGGACTGGGCAGTGGCTAAAATGCCCTAGAGCTGAAGCAGGTAGCCACAGAACAGAGGGTGCATCTGCTCAACGTTGGCTGTAGTGCCTCGGAAGGGTATCCCAAGCTGTATGTTTTCCAGCTCCTTTCTGTAGCCCTCATTTCGTTTTCAGAGACCCACGCCAGCTGTGAAGGCGGCGAGAGTGCCAGAGGGCAAATCACTCTGAAGACTTCCTAAGCTTGTTCTGTAGATGCACCTTCTGGGCCCCAGAAAATGCAGCCCAGCGCTGTACCCACATTTGTTGCAGTCCAGTTCCTGGGAAGTCACAGATACTGGGCAGCGGTTTATGGGTTTCACTTCCCTCTCCCAAATTCCTCTTCCTCATGCTGTCCCCCGAGGCAGACACCAGCGCGCTGCTGCTTTGCTGAAGCTGCACAATGAGATTTCTTGGGATCCTCTTGTGAAACAGCTCTGAGACGTCCCAGCCCACACTCTGTGTAGCCTCAGAGCATCGTCTGGCAGCTGCAGCACACAGACCCTGAGCCAGCGCCGGGTCTGGAGGCTGTACCTCTGCTTTAGCATCCACACTGCCATCAGCGTGCTCCGAGGCAGCTCTGGGCAGTGCGCTGCTAACCGGGGGACGCTGGTTCGGAGAGGTGCTGCTCTCTCCTAGCCCAGCCTGTGCAGCACAGGGGCAGAGCTCGCTCCGAGCTGGCTCTGGTCTGGCATGGCGAGCGGCAGAGATCCTCTTTGTTCTGCCAGCCCCAGCGTGCTGCGAGTTGTGCCGAGGGCAGCACTGAGGGTGAACCAGGCGTGTCACTGCTCTCTGCCCCGAAAACGTGTTCCCGGAGTCAGACCCAAGTTTCGCTCCTGTATTTTGTTTCAGGTGGCTATGATGGGCTGAACATACTGAACTCTGTAGAGAGGTATGATCCCCACACGGGACACTGGACAAACGTCACCCCAATGGCCACTAAGCGCTCAGGTAAGAGCTCACGGTGCCTTGAGGTTGAAATGTTTTGGACTGCACTGAGGAAGCAGTCACTGCTGGCTTCTTCTGCTGCCCTGGAGGATGTGGACTGGCCCCAGTGGGTGGTTTGTCTTTGAGAGGGAATGATTTTAGGACATCCTGACTTAACTCCCCAAGAGAAACATTGGTTTTCACATGCCTGATGTCCCCATCCCATGCTACGGTGTGTATAGAGGAATGGGGGGAGGAGTTTATACATTCCAGGGAGGGAGGGGAAGCCCGATGTGCCTTCCGCAGGTAGGAACAGTGCATGGCTTGGAGAAAAGCCAGCAAGGCCCCACTGCAGACCCTAACGCAAGATAATGGGCGAGTTTGCCAGGTCAGTGCTCATCTCCTGCCCGGGGCACGAGCTCCCTGGCAGGCTGCGCCCTCACCTGCACTCACCTGGGGCAGCAGTAACGCAGAGAGCAGCGCTGACAGAGCAGTGTCACACCGCGGCAGTCTGGCAGTAATGACTTGAAACATGGTGCAGTCACACGTTAATTATCCCCCACCAGCTCTTAGTTTGTCTTTCCTCTTGGTGTTCTGTCTGAGCTTTAGGTTTGGCAGCTGTATCTAGGAAAAAAATATACTTTAAATCCTACCTTTGGAGTAACTTTCTGTCTCGGCTGCCCTGCGTTTCTCGGAGGAGTTCCTGTGGGGCTCATGCAGCTCCTGCGTGCTCAAGCGTTGGCCCTCTGCTATTGCACTGCGCCTTGGGCCGCCTGCCCCAGACCTTCCTGGCTGGGCTAGCGAGAGCCGTGGCCTTGCTCAGCCGTGCGTGGATGGGCAGGATGCTCAGTGCCTCCACAGCTGTGTGGTTCTCAATGGAGTAGTTCTGCTGGGCTTACAGGCTCTCTTTCAAAACCCTTCTGAAGTTGCTTTTTCCCTAGTTCTTTCAATAAATGTCCCTTACTATTAGCCTAGGCAGCATCATTTCTGTTCTCTGCTGCAGTGTTCTTGTTTAGGGACAACGCTGGCTACTCAATAGAAACTGGTCAGTGTTCTAAAAACATTTCAGCTTTCTTGTGCCTGCAGTGGCATTCACCAAAACCCCAAGCTTTGACTATTTATTCTTGTGACAGGGCCATTCCTGTTAAGTGTGGGTTAGAAAGTATTTCCCATATGCCAAGAACGGATTTCATTTAGAAGTTGGTTGCGTTCCACAACCAGGAAGACCCCACGATCAAACATGTGATAAAATCTGGGGGTTTTCCTCTGCCAGAGGCAACATACGAGGCCTGTCCATGGATCTCCAGAAAGGTGGAGGATGGCACGGCTTTCCCCGGGGGGGTCTGTTGTGTGCACCAGAGAAGATGGCCTCGGGCAAGACCAAAAGCAAAGCATTCCAGGGAAAAGCCTTTTATAAGAAGTGTTTCCCAGGTCTACGCTCGCTTCCCACAAGACTTGGAGGCTTTTGCTAGCAGTGCCTCGGCCTGCAGAGCAGGGTCCTCAGTGCCAGAAGAGAGCAGGAACATGGTGAGGCCCTTGACCCCGGCACCGGCTCAGCCAGATTCCTTCCTTGGTGCGGTGACCTGCAGCACCAAGACCTGAAACGGGTGTGCCCAAGAACATGTTTTGGCCCAGGTTTTTGTGCTGCCATTTGTGGTACTAACACCCCCAACTACTGGTAGCTTAGATACCAGTTGCACTTGCAGCCTCCATCTTGGTATCAGCTCCAGTCCATCCGTCCTGGTGACCTTGGGCCCTGTAGGACTTCTTTTGCCCCAAGGTTTGACACGCTTTCTAGAGCTGTCTGTGTGCTGGTCTTTGAATGCCAAGACCAAGACTAAAAGTAATCTTGCCTTTATTCACTGAGATTGTCTCCTCCTTGTTTCTCTTCGTCTCTTGGGACAGATTCTGAAGGTAGGCCACCCCTCAGAAACCTTGGCCGTATTGCATTGCTGGACCCAGCCTCTGTGATTAGGCCTTGGTCTGGTCTCTCTTCTCAGCTGAAGTCTTCCTCACTGAAGCTGTCAGAGAGCCCACTGGGGCAGCCTGGCCGTTCCCAGCTGGTTTGGCGCCCTCAGCAAGGACAGGCAGGGAAAGTGAGGTGGCATTTAGTGGAACAGAATGTCCCTTATCCTGTTTGTAGAAGACACAGATCGGTGCACAAGAGCTGCAAGGTAGCTGGCTTGTTCCCTTCAAGATATTCATCAGTGCAATAGTTACGTGTTGATGGTAACGTCTGACAGGGTTTGCTCTCAAGGTGTAGCTTAAAACAGCAGCGGCTGTTGGCAAGAGCACCAAAGGCCGCTGAGCACATTGTTATCTCACTGCCTTCTTTGGTGCTTTACCTGACAAGGGCTGCAGGTGAGGGACAGAGGCTGGCGGAGGTTTATCTTCTGCTGGTGTCATAAATGCCCCGTTGGGCCAACTGTGTCGTTGATTGCTTTTACTGTGAGAACAGCTGCTCAGACAGATGCTGCAGCTACTTAAGCCTCCGACTGTGCAGTGGACACCAGTTTCCATTTCCCTGCCTCCCAGAGGAGCAGTGCCAAAGAAATCCCTCCTCCAGCTTCACATGGAGCAGCATCGTTCACTTGGCTACAGCCAGGGGCTGGGTGACGCCAGGGAGCCAGAAACACCAGAGAGACCTGTCTCTGTGGTGACAGAGTCACAGGCGGCTGCCTGCAGCAGAGCGAGCCTTGTGCTGGTCCGTTCAGGGGGTCGGGGTGTCTTTCAGCCGAGGTGAACGCCTGATGTCACTAGTGCTGCCCTGGCTGCAGTGTTGCTCCGTCCCCCTAATGCCGGAGATTTGGCAGCACTTGGTAGTGTTACAAGTTTTCGTGTATCATATTGGAGACAAGAACACCAGAAGACACTGGGTTATGACGGCTCTTTTGTGGGAGATGGAAGCAGAAGGAAGTGTCCTTTGAAGAGAGAGGAACTAACCCAGTTCAGCCTGTCACAGTGAGCCCCGGGCTCGGTGCTGGTGGTGTCACTCGTGGGTATAACTGTGCCGCCTTCTCTCTCTCCAGGGGCTGGAGTGGCTCTGCTGAACGACCATATTTACGTAGTCGGTGGGTTCGATGGGACAGCACATCTCTCCTCTGTGGAAGCCTATAACATTCGCACCGATTCCTGGACGACTGTAACGAGCATGACAACCCCCCGCTGCTACGTGGGGGCCACCGTGCTGCGGGGGAGGCTGTATGCGATCGCTGGGTAAGCGGCTGCCCTGGGCTGGAGGGGGAGAAGCCCCACGTGTCTGCTGGCTGCATCGAGTGAGTTGGGGTGATGCAACTGCTGCCGTTTCAGGTGGCCTCTCCTTGCATTTACATTTCAAGCTTTATGAGAGGAGACAGCCCACAGAGTCACTGCGCCGCCTAACTAGGCAGCGGGATGGTCCAGGGCCAAGGCAGGCAGGAGAGCGGCAGCAGACAGCAAGAGGGAGCCTGATGCAGTGGTTTCGTTTCGGGCCGTTCCTGCTGGGCGCAGCTGTCCAGCCTCCCAGGAAGGGCTCTGAACGCCTCAGCCTCTTCCTCCAGCGGCATCCCTCACCTGTGACTTTCTGTCCTTGCAGATACGATGGCAACTCACTGCTGAGCAGCATTGAGTGCTATGATCCCATCATCGACAACTGGGAAGTGGTGACCTCCCTGGGGATGCAGCGCTGTGACGCTGGAGTCTGCGTCCTTCGGGAGAAGTGAGCCGGAGAGAACTGACAAAGAAGAACATCCTAAAAAGTCTCGGCTGGAGGAAGAGTCCCAAGTGATTTGCAGTGACTGTTCTTGAGTTGTGGATGCTGTGGAAATAGGCACAAGAACAGCAGCTTTCTGTGCTGCTTTTGACTAGAGCATGTGCATAAACGTGTTATCTCAGCAGTCATTTGAAATCGGGGGCTCTGTGTGAAGCTGGAGAAACGTGGTGAAGCCAGTGAGGAGAAGCTGCTTTCTCTGCTGTTCCTGTGGCTAAGTCTATCGGCAGAGCAGAGATACCCCCAGCCTTGGCATCAGCCAGCCTGGTGAATGCTTCCAAGGACGTGTACATACACCTGGGTGGTCTCTTCAGCCACTGCAGGACCACACGGGTCCTCTGGTTGCTCTCAGCCACGTGGATGTGTGAGGATGAATCCAGCTGCTCTTATGTTCCAGCTTCAAATCATCTTGTACATACTGAATGTTCAAACATGCTCCTCGAGCACACATCAGTGCAGAGCCAAACTGAGCGAGCATGTGTCAGGGGGTCCTGCACTGTAGCTGCATCTGCAGGTTCCTCGCAGGTCTGCACACAAAAGGAGTCGCAGATTAAAGCTGTCAACTACTGAGACCCAAAAGCCTGAGGCTGGGGGGGGCAGAGGGCAGGGGGAAAAGCTCGTTGCCTGGTGTCGCGCTGGGCCTGCAGCGTTTGGGCTCTGATCAGGGGGCTCAGCAAGGGTCACCACGTCGTGTTTCCTGCAAAAAGCTTGACAGACCCAGCTGCAAAGTGCTGCGTTTTCTGGCAGCAGGAGCCTTGCTGTGAGGCAGCAGTGCCTTTGCTCCCACCCTGGGGGGAGGTCGTCTTGCAGAGGCCGAGGCCCTGGAAGCAGGGACACAACCGCGACTCTCCCTGCAGGTCTTGCTGGTGAGCAACGGGGGTTCATCCCTGGGCAGAGCTCTGTCCAGCGCACCCACATCAGCCTTTCAGTCCAGTTCGTTGTGCTGATTTTCCTTTTAGCTAGGATTTTTCTGCTTCCAGGGCTGTTTTGGAGTGACATCCAGGATTCTGTTTTGCCCTTTGTTCTCAGCTGTTTATTCTCCTGCCTCGTAACTCCACACTAGCTATCCTTCACCCGCCCCACGAGCCCCAAGTGAGCGCTTCAGCACTGGCTCACTAGAGCACTCTCTCCTCAGCATGTCTCCTGCCTTGCTGTGTTTCTGGGAGCACAGGCTCTCCTCTGCTGTCAGCTTGGCCCCCGCCGTGCCTGGGCTCCGTGTAGTGCTGCTCGTTGAGCTTACTGCTGACTCCTTGCTTGGGGGATCAGGGATGTGGTAGCATGACGTAATTAAGCACTTTCAGCCAACGCTCTGACCTTCTGCGTTTGTTTCTATCACACAAGTGTTCTGTGGTTTTGTTTCCTATGTTTATTTTTTAATGAAAGTATAAAGAATAAAATATTTCCTGAGCCAGTGGGAACTTACCTTCTCTACCTTCAAGACGTTTGTCTCACTGCTCTATGGAGGGTATGTCCGAGCGGAGACCAGTGATGAGTGGTGTTCCTCAGGGGTCAGTGCTGGGACCGGTGCTGTTTAACATCTTTGTCAGTGACCCGGACAGTGGGATCGAGTGCACCCGCAGCAAGTTTGCCAACAACACCAAGGTGTGTGGTGAGGCCGACACACTGGCGGGAAGGGAGGCCATCCAGAGGGACCTGGACAGGCTGGAGAGGTGGGCCCGTGCAAACCTCACAAAGTTCAACAAGGCCAAGTGCAAGGTCCTGCACCTGGGTCGGGGCAACCCCAAGCACAGACACAGGCTGGGGGGTGAGTGGATCGAGAGCAGCCCTGGGAGGAGGGCTTGGGGTGCTGGTGGGTGAAGGACTGAATATGAGCTGGCAACGTGCGCTCGCAGGCCAGAAGGCCAACTGCATCCTGGGCTGCACCCAGAGCAGCGTGGCCAGCAGGTCGAGGGAGGGGATTCTGCCCCTCTGCTCTGCTCTGCTCTGGGGAGACCCCCCTGCAGTGCTGCGTCCAGCTCTGGGGCCCCCAGCACAAGACAGACATGGAGCTGCTCCAGCAGGTCCAGAGGAGGCCATGAAGACGCTCAGGGGTCTGGAGCACCTCCCCTGTGAGGACAGGCTGAGAGAGCTGGGGGTGTTCAGCCTGGAGAAGAGAAGGCTCCGGGGAGACCTTAGAGCAGCCTTACGGTGCTGAAAGGGGGCTCCAGGGAAGGTGGGGAGGGACTCTTGATCAGGGAGTGCAGTGATAGGACAAGGGGTAACGGTTTCAAACTGAAAGAGGGGAGATTTAGATCAGATATTAGGAAGACATTCTTCACCTTGAGGGTGGTGAGACACTGGCACAGGTTGCCCAGAGCAGCTGTGGCTGCCCCCTCCCTGGCAGTGCTCAAGGCCAGGTTGGATGGGGCTGGGAGTAACCTGGTCTGGTGGGAGGTGTCCCTGCCCAGGGCAGGGGGTTGGAACTAGATGATCTTCAGGGTCCCTTCCCACCTGAACCATTCCATGATTCTCTGGTTCTCTGTGCAAACCCCTGTCAGACCAGGCAGCCGCCGTCAGCTGTGCCTCTGCCCTGCAGCTTCCATGTGGCAGTAAAAAGCAGCTGCTCCGTCTGGTCAGATCCAGGGCACAAAAACCCGTCAGGCCTGGAGAACTTCCTAACAGGGTGAGTTTGTTGCAAGATCTGCTTGAGAAGAGTGTGGCAGCAGAGATGAGGAAAGGGCTGTGGTTATACTGGTACAACAGAGCCCACAGTTGCAGAAAGTAACAGCTCATTTGCCCACCCTGGAAATGTGGGATGAACCGAGCCCAGGATTAATTCGGCTGGCAATGCTGTGCCTACCAATACCCTCCTGGTTTCCCTCTCCAAAACCGGTGATTTCAAGGCAAACAGCGGTGCCCTGCTCCCACAGCCTTCGATGACCCTGAACACTCTCCCCACTGCCTGGTCCCCTGGCAAACACCTCACCCATTCCTCTAGATTTCAAACAGCCTCTCCTGACACGTGTCCCTCGGGATGAACTTCTCTGTCACTCTTTCTTTAGATAGCGAGAAGCGTGTGAGGACCCAAAAAGGTAAAAGGCTCCGTTTGGGAGTGCAGTATCCATGAGGAAGCACTCGCTGATCTCATACCTGCACCTCTGACACCTGCAGGAAGGCGGAGAGGTGGGTTCCAGGCTGCCAAGCCTGGAGCTGTCAGTAGCTCCTCTCCCTTCCTGCTCCCCCGCAGAGGCCTCTGGGGCGGGGGGGGGGCAGGGATTCAGCTCCAGAAGTGACCAGAGCTGACAAAAGCCGTGTCCGGTGCGTGGTTCTCTGAAGCTCAGCGGACTGAACCGCCAGCACTGGACCTGGGCCAGAGCAGGACATGACCCTGTTCTCAACAGCCAGCAGACCCATCGCTGCCTTCCCGGAGCAAGATGTACTGAAGGGTTTGAGGAGGAACTGGCATTTCCAGCCAGGTAATGAACAATATACATCTGCAAAATGGTCTGTATCTGTGTGTAGCTGGAGATAGGAAAACTTACAGGCTACTGTTGAAGGTAAAACAAAGGGTCAAAATGTTCTGCTTGGAAAGAAGCTGGTATTGATTCTCACAGACCAGTAAGAGTGAAGCTCTCTGCTTCATCAGCAATCAGGAGAAAATAATAAAATGCAGAAGTAAGCGTGAATTTTTGACACCAGAGCGCCCACCCAGGAATATTAAGAATTGGCCAAAGATCCCATTGCTGGTTTTATTTATTTCTTGAGAAGTTGCAGAGGACTGTAACAAAGACAAGCCCCACACCCGAGGCGGGTTGAACGAGACCCGAACAACCTGCCCTGCCGAGCCCAGCCTCGTCCTGCAGCAGCCGTGGACCCCGGGCTGGCCGACGGCAGCGGCGTTGTGCCGCTCAGCGGGGTTTTAGGGGCGGCGGATCTTGCCAGGAAAGGTTCAGGTTCACCTGACCCGCAGGTGGCACTGAGGTCAGCGCTGACCCAACACCGCGACTCGGCACCTGCCAGCACTTCACCCGGGCCAGGCAGAGGGCTTGCTTCCCTCTCCACCGCCATCTGACCAGGATCTCGCTCCTTACTGACTGTGTTACCACCTCAATTAGCACGTGCCGCTTCACACCACCAAGCAGCAGCCCTCCAGCCGCGCTCGGGCCCTCAGAAACACCGGCGAACCGCAGCAGCTTCACAGGAAGAGCGTTCCCCTCTGTCCAGCCCGGGCTGAGCTCTGCTTTCTCTGACCGCTGTGGCAGAAGCCGAGCGGCTCCAAGCCCCCCGGCGAGCAGACAGGCTCCTGCCGCCGGCTCTTCACCACCACCCGGTGAAACAGCCCCGCTCCGCGCGGGGATCCCCCGCACCGTGCTCGGCCCGTGCCTTGGCAGAGGCGCCTCCACCGCGGTTCCCGGGGGCCGGCGGCGAGGCTGAGCCGCGGGGCAGCCCCCAGCCGCCGCGGGGCAGCCCCCAGCCACCTCAGGCACCCCGGCGGGAGCCCGCGGGCTGCCTCCGGCGGCGCCGAGGGGCGGGCGGAGGCCGCTGGGCCGCGGCCAGAGCCGCTGCGGGGAAGTGGGGCCGCCCTGCGGCCGCTCCCCGCCGCCCTACCCCGCACCGCGCATGCGCACGGCCCCGCCCTGGCCCCGCCCCTCGGGCAGCGGCGGCACTCAGCGCGCCTGCGCGGCCATGGCGGCGGCCTGCGCCGAGATGGAGCCGGTGGCGGCGCCTCCTCCCTCTCCTCCTCCTCCTCCTCCTCCCGCCGCCGCCGCACCGGGCTCGGCCGAGCTGGTGTGCGCGCAGGGCCGGAACCTGAAGGCCGTGCTGTGCCAGCGCTGCGGGTCCCGGGTGCTGCTGCCCGGCGCCGCAACCTTCGCCCGCCGTGAGGTACCGGGAGCGGGGGGAGGGAGGCGGTGGGAAGGCGGGAAGGGAGGGGAGGGGAGGGGAGGGGAGGGGAGGGGAGGGGAGGGGAGGGAGGGAGGGGAGGGGAGGGGAGGGGAGGGGAGGGGAGGGGAGGGGAGGGGAGGGGAGGGGAGGGAGGAAGGGAGGAAGGGAAGGGGGGGGGGAAGGCGGGAGGGGAGGGGGGGGGGGGGGGAGGAGGAGGCGGGGGGGAGGCGGAGGCGCCCCGGGGGCGGGGCGCGGGCGCCCCCTGCGGGCGGGGCGGTGACGCGGTGTCCCCCGCAGCTCCTCCTGCCCGCCATGAGGAAGAAGGCGGCGGCGGCGGCGGCGGGCGGCAGCGGGGACGTGGTGCGGGAGCACTGGCTGGTGCGTGACATGTTCTCCTTCGAGAACGTGGGCTTCACCCGCGACGTGGGCAACGTGAAGTTCCTGGTGTGCGCCGACTGCGAGGCGGGGCCCATCGGCTGGCACTGCCTGGACGACAAGGACAGCTTCTACGTGGCGCTGGAGCGCGTGGCCCACGAGTGACACCGGCGCTGCCGCCCGGGCTGGGGACGGGGGCGATGGCCCTGGGCACCGGCTCGGGGAGCTGGGCTCGGCCACCGCAACCCCGGCTGCCTGACAGCACCAGGCTGAGCCGAGGCCCCCGGACTGACCGCAGCTCGGCCGCCCCGCAGCCTGGCTGCCCCGCTCCTGACTGACCACAGCCTGCCCGCCCCACGACTTGACAGACCTGCAGCCCAGCTGGTCACCCCGCAGCCCAGCTGGTCACCCCGCAGCCCAGCTGGTCACCCCGCAGCCCAGATCCACGGACTGACCAGCACCAAGAAGCACAGCACGGGCACAGCTGGCTCCTCACCTGAGCCCATGTGGGAAGGACGTTGTTGGTGGGAGAGTGCCCTGTGACCTGCAGGGACAGCTCACCGTGACAGGTTTGCCAAATAGCCTGATCCAGTGACTGGCCGCTCTCTGTCACTTGTTCCCTGTGTGGCTGCTGGTTTTCACACATGCCAAGATGTCCTTCAGGCTGGTCAGTTTGTGACACTGCCATGTAAACCTGGGTGCTGGCACACGGGAAAGAGGAGGAGGGGACTGCTGCATTGAATCATTGCGGCAGCTTAAATTGTCTGAACTACAGCCAAAGTGATGATAGGGTTTAAGGCTGTATCTTCTGTGATTTTTCAGAAGAAATATTCCCTGCCCCAAACTCTGACATTTAGGTTCTCTAAAACCGCATCCTGCCTGACAGCTGTACGGTGTAAGAGTATATGGCACCTGAAGTGTGTGTCAGGCATTTTAACTAATGCTGTGTGCAGTTTTATTAACTGAGTACTTGGAAATGAAATAAGATACAAGTAGAGTTTACAGACAGCATTAGCTGATAGAGTGGCAAATAAAGAAAGAGTGCAAGGCCGTAGTATTTCCAGGCAGCAAGAATGAAGAGATTCCAGCCTCAAAAGGATTTGAGTCATTGGGCAAGCAGTGTCCAGTGTCTGCATGTCTCAGTGCTGAAGAATGTCAAACCAGTGTGTGTGTGTGTGTGTGTGTGTTAAAGAGAGAAGTTGGGAAGGAATTTCTCTTCTGTAAAAGCAGCTGGTAGGAGCAGTGCTGGGATATTGTGTCCAGTTTTGGTCTCTGCCTTTTAAAAGATGGGCACAAAGCTGAAAATTGAAGGAGGCTGCAGCAGCCATGATCTTCACTGTATGTATCTTTTGCTAATTATGGTCCAGTTTGCATTCTCCATTTGCAAACCCCTGTATGAACAGCACAGCAGCTTCACGGCGATGGGCTTGGGTCACAGGGGACGTGCCTTACTGCAGGAGGTGTGTCAGCATACCGTGTAATAAACACTTTCGGTACAAAGGCAGCCGTAAAGGCACAACTGTCATTGCGCTGAGGTGATGAAGTTGTATCTGCCACCAAAATCAACCTCAGTTGTACTTAGAGGCGAGCAGTGTTGCTGGCACAAGGCTGTGGGAGAGACCTTTTCCTCATTCCTCTACTAAAATGCTGGCTGGAGTCCGTAAGGCAGGCACAGCCCCAGGTAGATTTTCCAGAAAAGGCATCCCAACAGCAGGTGATGGAGAAACAAGTCCGTCCTTCTTCCAGTGCTTGAGCACCTGCACTTTTAGGACTCAGAGGCTCTGCCTCAATGTAGAACAACCAAGATGTTGGCTGCTCTGAGGCTGCTCGGTCAGAAACCTCTGCTGTGGGCAGTCAAGTTTTATTAATGGGCGGGAAGAGAGGTGTAGCTCCATCGTTTGGTGATGAAGGCTCTCACTTGGGTAGGAGGAGAGTCCTGTGCTGTGTCCTTGCTAAATGTGTCAGGCGCACATTTGATATGAAAACTGCTGCTTTCCTCCTGCCCTTCTTGTCTTTTAGCCCTAAGACCAGTAACGGAACAGGTTCCTCAAGGAAGCGTACCTAGAAGGGCAGGAGAGCTTCACTTGGGTTCTGCACAGGCACAGTGAAATAGTGGGATCACGTCACTTTAATTTCACACTTTCACTTAGATTGTTGTCTGTTAGGGCATGTGTTTTGACCTGTAATACCTAGATTATAGTCTGTGTTACTAAAATATAAAATGTGCTGCACAATAGTTTAATTTTGAAGACACCACTATGCAGAACAGGCTCGTGGATCTCAGCTTGATAAATGCTGAGTAAATGACACTTCTCAAAAACGTGGTCCATGTGGATTCCTGATACTGGGGAGTGGTCTGTGGGTGGCACTGGGACGGAGCGGAGGTGGTGAGGGAAGCTTTTCCCAGTCAGTTGAACACTTCCTGGAGAGGTGGGAGACCACAAAGGCCTTCTTCACATCAGTACGGCAGTGATTTGAATCCACTTCAGTGCAGCGTTGCTCAGTGATGTGAGTAATGAAAGCTCCTGCTGCCCTTCAGTGTGAGAGGAGAGATGCTGAACGGAGATTCATCCTCCACAGGATCCAGGTTTGGTTCCTGCTGACTCTCAAATACAAAGCAGGATCACACAGATTGTGGAAATGGTACAGCCTGTTGGGAATTTGCAGGAGGACACGTTCGTACCATGAGATCTTGGAGTCTTTCCACTTCAGGTGGGATCCCGGCTTCCTGCAGCTTGGAGAACCCGTGAGAGACACCCTTCCGTGAGAGACATCCTTGAAGTCCCCAGGCAGGGACGTGGTGCTGGTGAGGGGGCAGCCGTGCAGCAGAGCTCTGCAGTTTGGCTGCTGATGCTCAGGAGCCCATCGCATGGGCTAATTCAGCTCTGAGAGGTGACATGAGAATTGGTGGGGGGGGTGGTGTTGTGGAATGATGAAGAGGGAAAAGGCGACCTCATCCTCTGGAATTTGAGTCCAGGCAGTTCCACTGTGGTGTTAATCAAGTTTTAGAGGAAGAATGTCTGCAGTCAGCAAACCTCACCTTAGGGGGAAGGTCTGCTGTGTTTATGTGACAGGCAGCAGCCGTCGCTTTGGGAGCGTCTAATGAAGCACTGAAGGGTTTTTTTGTTAAAAAGAGCCAATAGTTCCACCTCAACATGAGGAAAAACTTTCCATTAAGGGTGACAGAGCACTGCATCAGGCTGCCCAGAGAGGTTGTGGAGTCTCCTCTGGAGATACTCGAAACCCGCCTGGATGCAGTCCTGCGTCACTAGGTGATCTGCAGAGGTCCCCTCCAACCCCGACCATTCTGTGATTCTGTAATAAGAATTTGGATAGTCTCACAAATAAACATAATCTTTTAAACATAAATGATTTTTATCTAGCGTGTTGAAAAGCTGTTATCCAGTTGCCTCAGGAACTTCCAGGTCAAGAAGGATAGGCAAGAGCCAACCTTCAGGTATGGGAAGCGCTTACGAGACCTGTTAATGCTTATCTTGCAGCCTGTCTTTCTTTCTCATCAAGACAGAGCAGAAACTGTCATTTCCACATGCAGGTCACTTTAATTTGAAAATGGATTCTTCTACCTAAATAGCCGCACAGACTTTACTGGTAAGACCATTCTGTGTTGTGCTGTAGCACTGCCAAGAGGGAACAGTAACAAACCTGCACCCCCTGCACTGGCTGACCACAGCGGGGAGGTGGGTGAGGACCGCACGGCAGGACACAGAACCTCCTGCACTTGGGACTTTGCCTCAGTGCTGCTTTTGGGTGGGGACAAATAATAACAATTTTGTCTAATTGCTTCCCAGTCTGGATTTAAGGCATGCCTGTTTGTCTTGGGTAGCTGTCCGTATATCACATGAACATATACCATAACTGTAAATCTCTTTAGAATTGTTAAAACCAGATCTCACTCCACTCCGCCTCAGGTATTGAGACTGGTTCATAGCCCCAAAACCACAGTCTGAGCTTAGGCTGACATTGACACCCTGTGTAACTTCACCTCTCTGCTCCCTTTCCTGCCCAAACCTCTCCCTCAAGCCAGCTGCTGGACCCCTTGCTGAGACTGTTCGATTTGCTGGCTTAGTCTAAAGCTTTTCTTGGGCTGTTGGGTTGAGACACAGGAGTTTGAGCTCTGCAGCCTGTGTGAGACAATCAGGAAGCAATGGCAGGATGAAGGTCTTCCCATTTTTGGCAGCAGCAGTCTGTGAGACCAGCTGAGCTGTCCTGGGTAACTGCCACAAGTCATCTCTGGCTAAGAGGTCACGTTCACACTCTTCCTTCCCTAAATTAAGTGCATTTCACTGAAATAGCTAAGTGGTGCTTGGAGCAGGGACTGGAATTCAGGGCTCCCTCTTTCCCCAGCTCCGCAAGTCAGCAAGAAGTCTTGGTTTCTGGGCCTGACCACACCCACGGTCTCTCCGTGGTTGCTCATCTCTTAACAGAAGCAATCTTTGGCAGAGCAGTTGTGACAATACAGACTTTGAAGTAATAGCTTGGAGGAAGACTTTGCTCTTTGCCTTCCTGCTGTGTTCTACAGCTCTGCCATTCAACTAGTCCTCGTGTAGGCAGCCAGGAGGGGTTCGGGTACGATCTTTGCAGTACCTGCGGCTCAGTGTGTCTGCAGAACCCACTGACACCGTGTATGGAGGCGAGGGCCTCGGCAGAGTCCAGGAAAGAACTGCCGATTGATAGAAACAAGGCCAGTTTTGCTAGGAGAGGTATTTTTGGCATTTCATCTCCTACATATCTTGCCTTGCTTATTCCCCTAAACCACCAGTGCTACAGAGCAGAACTGTTACGCTGTCTGAACAGATACTGCCATATCAGCATAGGCAGTTTCTGCAATGTGTGGGTGTTTGGGAGAAGAGGGATATCTGAAATCTATTATGAATATTCTCTGAAGGTCATTTTATGTGCCTGACGTTACACTCCCTGGCAGGAACAAGAAAAGTAGGAGGAAAGGAAACAATAAAGAGGAAATAGCTTCAGGGTCCTTCAACAAATGGTGCAGGAAAATGCTTCCCTGCCTCCTGCAAAGCCAGGTTAATAAAGGCCAAACCCTAGAATCAAAGGAACACTAAACCACCAAGTATTTTGCCTGAAACCACCAAGTATTTTGCAGCTGCTGGGGGACATGGAAGGAAACCGCAGCAGATGAGTGGAACTTGTCATAAAAGCACAAAGAAAAAATGAGGGTTTTGATTAAAAACCAGCTTTGTACTCCTTTTAACAAATAATTTCTGTTAGGCATTTCAGCATAAATACTTTTGCGCTGAGTTGCGAGTCAGACAGGTTCTTAAAGTGCAGCTTTCTTACAAGTGCAGCTGGACCTCTTTGTGTCGGCGAGGGTAGAGGAGACAGTAGCCTACCAACCCGGATGAGAGTTACTGGACGGTGGGGCTGCAGCCCCTCGAAGCCCAGGCTACCTTCGCAGAGTGTGCTTCGGAGGCAGCGCCCTGGCATCTGAAAATGATCTGACCATGTGCAAAGTAAAAATCGAGGGCTTTGCTCCCTAAATGCAATCACCGAGGAAGGGGGAGCAGGTTCCTGGGTCACTGAGGTAACGCTTCCATCTCCTGAGAGAGGGAGGAGGCTCTGGGAAAACTGCGTCTTGCATATTCCTAAAACTTAATCCAGAGTGGCACCGTCCAACCTAGGGGTTGCTGCAATTCAGCTCTTAAGCACTGCATGTCTGAATCTGAGGGTGCCACACAGGCGGAAACAGCTTGTGGCAAAGGATCTCTGTCTTGGTCCACATATGGTCATTTCCTAGGGGCTTCCGTTTTGTCTTCAGTTAAAATATGAACTGTTCAGATACGGTTTCTGCGCGGAGCAATACACAGTTCCCTTCCCTCCTTGGCCCAGTTATATTGGCTCTGTAGGCTGGGGCGGAGGGGAACAGCCCAAGGCAGGCTGTCATCTCATAAATGCAGTTGGGCCTGAAAGTGGAGCATCTTCTGACCACAGCAGCTGCCGTTCAGCCGCCAGAGGAGGCCAAAGCAAAAGAGCCAGAGCTGTGGTTTTTTTCCAGCAGCCTGCCTTCCTGGCGGGTGTTAGTCTGCAGGACGGGTCAGAACTGCAGGCAAGCTCTGTCCTTGAAAAGTCTTTCAGGGCAATTTGTGGCATCGATAGGAGCCACACGTCCCCGGGGCCAGAAGCTGCGCTCGGAGGTCCCTGCGTGGATGTGTTTATCTGCGCTTCTCCTCGCTGGGGAAGCAGCAGGGAGAGTGTGTGTCTACTCAGCTGTGCTTCTGCTCCCCCTTTCGTGTTCCTTATCTTCCAGCAGTCTCCAAAGTCCCCCAGAGGCAGGGAGCCAGTGGGTAGCCTTAATTGCTGGGCGTGCAGGGGCAGTGCTCTTGTCTGAGGGCTGCCAGGAGTCTCATGCCATCGTTCAAACCCTGCTGGAAGAGATGCCCTGAGAGCAAGGGAAAATAAGCAAAGCCATGTCAGCACAGGTATCCTTCCCCTCCTCGAGCAGCTGGCTCTGCACGCTGCCTGGAACGCTATTAACAGTGTGCTCTTTCCATGGCAAACATCCAGACCACAGCTCATCGCAGAATCCCTGGTTAATTTGGAATCTCTGGTAACGGAGCATGAGAACGTGGCTTCACGAACTTGCTGCCTCGTGCTTTCTTGGGGAGGGAGCAGCCTGCAGCTGCTTTTCTCTAAAACAGGCAGAAGGGCTCAGTTCTCTGTCAAACTGTGGCAGGTCCAAGGGGCTAGCACCAGAAAGGGCCAGAAGTGCCAGGACTCAGCAAACACAGGATCCAAATCCTGAGGAAAAAAGATGCTTGGACTCTGGTGGGAGGAGCCTCCCTTGATAAGGAATAACCTGGAGCGAGAGGTGCCTGCAGGTGTCAGCAGCAATTTGGAGGCTCAATGCCCTTGGCAGCTCGTTCCCTGCTGCAGCCACAGGTCCCCTTGTTTGGCTCTGGTGCCGATGCTTCACAAGGTCCCCGTGATGCCAGAACCACTCAGGGGGATCCGGTTCCATCCCTTCCCTCTGGGGCCCCTGCTGGCATTTGGGGATTTCTGTTGGAAACCCAGTGTGCTAGCACCACAGGCAATGTCTGTTTGCAGCTGGCCTGTACCTGAGACACAGTTCCTGATTTTAGGAGAGGTGAAGCCACAGTGCCCAGTGCTGCACGTACTCAGAGCAGCACAGCATAAAGTGCAGTTTCATTCTACTGGGACCCTCTCACTCTACTTCTTGGCATCCCCTGCCTTCCAGGCCAGATTTATAGTGCTGCTGCTCCAGCTAAACCAATGTTTAATTGGTGTTAGGACAGACAGCAGTGAAGAGAGGTTGTTGCCATATGCAGCTGCACCGCAAGGCCAGGTTGCAGTGAGGGTCCTGCAGTGCACCTGCAAAGCTGTTCTGCCTGTGTACGTGCTCCTCTGCAGGTCACGGTACCACCTGGAGCTCCTCGGCCGAGTCAGTGCATCTAGTGCCTTTAGCTTCTCCAGGCTAACGGGGAAATGAATGCTCAGGTCTGTTCCAATGCTCCTCTGCAATCGGTCAGTGTCACCACGGGTTCACTGGGGATCTCAAATCTGAGACAGTACTCAGGGGAGTTTATGTTCCTACCTGCTTCATTGGTCAGCAATCCATTCTCTGTAAAACCAGCCCCTATGCACATAAGATAGCAAGAACTGGCTCAGATCTGAGACACTTCACCCAAACCGTGCTGCCTGGCCGTCACAGGTGGATACAGCCCCGCCAGTGGCATCTCTGGACTATGGACGTGTCATAGTTTAACCCTGGCTGGCAACTAAGCACCACACGGCCGCTCGCTCCCCTGCAGTGGAATGAGAGGAGAATTGGAAGGGTAAAAGTGAGAAAAACTCATGTGTTGAGACAAAGGCAGTTCAAGAATTAAAAAGATTTTTTTTTAATGGGAGAAAAAAAAGAAACACAGAGAGGAAAATATAACCCAAGAAAAATAAGTGATGCAAAAGAAAGCAATTGCTCACCACCAACTGACTGAGGCCCAGCTAGTCCTCGAGCAACGGCAGTCCCTGCCCCGCCATCCTCCACTCCCCAGCTTTAATTGCTGAGCACAATGTCACGCAGTATGGAACACCCCTTTGGTCAGGTGGGATCAGCTGTCCCAGCTGTGTCCCCTCCCAACTCCTCGTGCACCCCCAGCCCACCCGCTGGCAGGGCGGTGTGAGGAGCAGAACGGGCCCTGACGCTGGGCCAGCACCGCTCAGCAATGGCTGACACAGCCCTGCATTATCAGCACAAATGTGAAACACAGCCCCATACAAGCTGCTACAAAGAACTGCAACTCTAGCCCATCCAAAACCAGTACAGGTTGTGAAATGCTGGCCACATTCGCTAACTGCACCATCAGCTGACTGGTTTCTTCATCAAAAGGACGACACAGCAACGAATCAATACAGACAGGAATGTCCAAAGGCTGGAAATATAAGTTGGTAGATGATGCTGCTGCTTGACGAGGGGAAGAAGGCTAACTTCACAGTGAGAGAGGTCTGGTCTAAGGGGTGATTTTAGTTACCCACACAAAAAGAGGCCAATTATTGTAGCAGGACAGGACAAGGTATATTTTTAGTATCTAAACCAAAAGTTAGTGGTGGAGAACACAACAAAATTTGTAGACTAGGGTCAGTTTACTCCCAGGTAACGAGCAGAATCTGGGCCAAGAGTTTCAACCAGTACAGGCAACACAGTTACCAAAGTCTGACATAATTTGAGATGGAGGGATAGCAACCAGCACAGCAATACAAAATTCACAATATAGAGATGGCACTGCGAACAGGTGAGTAATTCAGAAGGCCTTCTGGTTGTAAAGTAAAGAGAAAAATAAGTGGACTTGATGGAGAAGCTGTTTCAGCTTTGACAAATGTCAGGTGGAGGTTTGTTACTGCAGACCAGCAGGGAAGAAACACTGTGTGAAAATCAGGGCTGAAGTAGCATTTAAGACAAGCAGGGAATGGAAGAAGCCCCTGCAATGTGGACTTGCAGAGAACAAAAAAGTAGGGCAGGTAGTCAAGTCCATGCTTGCAGGAGTGGGATTAAAACAGTTGGAAGAAAAAATAAGGTAAGATTTAAAAAGAGGCAAAGTATTTAAGGCCATTAAAAACAGGATCTTATTTAAGGATTACCTACAAGAAGTCACGCTAATAGCACATTAAGGTTACAAAGTCAAATGATCGCGGTAGAGAGTGCTGATATTAACCTTGCTCGTGAAATGGTAACGTCCCGTGCACACACATTCTGCTGAAGCTCTGCGGACTATCACATAGGAAATCTCACAAAACAAAAGGAGAGCCCAGCCCTTTGGGCTTCCAATCTGGCAACTCAAGCACACCCTTCCACTTATTTTCACACTCCCTACAGGGGGAGGACCAGGTATAAACAGGGTATAATCATCTAATGAGAGATTGTCTATTGCACGTGTTCAGGAGAGGAATGATTCCTTCCCTTGTACGAACTACTCTAGCTATGTCTTCTGCACTCATCATTCCCATATCAAGGATTTCCAGCCCATTAGGAACGGGGAGTGTTTAGGTCAGAAATTAATTCAGCCTTGTCTAGTTGGATACTTTTCAGCTCTAAATGAAAGGTATTTCTTGGCACCCAGCAAACATTCCCAAAACCCTCATGAAGAATCCATGTCCTCCTACGGAGCCTTGACCTGCGACCAGTGGATGAAGCATTTCCAGCCGTGGTGCGTTCTCCCCCAGTGGTTGCTCCGTTTGCCGCGGGCAGCACTTGAGCTAAAATGTCCAGGTATGCGTGATGGGATAAACATCTTGCGCTGCCATCGAAGCCCAGCGCTAGGAACTGGTTTGTGACCAGATTTGCAGCGTCCCACTCAGCCCGGTGCATCCCCGGGCCGGGTGCGCCTCCGCTTGCACAACCAGTTCCTTTGCAGGGCCCAACCCCCACCGCCCTGAGGGCAGAGCAGTGTTTGCCTCCCTCTCCCAGCAGGGCTTGTTGGTATTCAGCCTGCTGAGGGAATGGAAATCTGCTGGGTACACACCTCCTGCTACAGGGTGACCCTCCTGCACCCTGGACGTGGGGGCAGGGAGAGGTCTCCAGAGAGAGCTGCAATGGTTTCCGATTTTAAACCAGTCTAGCGAAACAGAGCATTCCATTCTGGTTGTCTTCTATCAATTTCCGTGACTCATTTAGTTCCCATCGATACGTTCAGGCAGAAGGGGACACGGCGCTGTCTGCTCAGAGAGCTGTGCCCGACCGACAGGCAGCCCGTAAGTGACGTCCAGACCTGAACGCCCAGACGAGCCAGTTTAGGCAGTACACGACCATAGCCAGTGCTAAACCAACTACAAATCTCATCATGCAGCACAGGAAAGTACTGGTTTTCCTCATTCCTGCTAGCTGGGCTTTATAAACCACTTTTCCTTACCTGCCATTCCCTTCCCAGTCTACGGAGAAAAAAAGGAACAAAATCCCTGTTTCTCTTCCACTTCCAGCTCTCCAAAAGGCTAACGAAGGTGCTGCTTTACTTGATGCCAGGAACCTTGTCCCTCTCCACCTCTGCAGAGCTGCGGTGTATTTTGCAGGAGCCAAAGGTCAGGGCTGTGGACTAGGAGGCCCCATAAAAGTCTGCAGCAAGCTGCCCTCGGCAGGGCGTCAGGCCTGTCTGCTACAGGAGGAGACCAGATGAGATGATCCCAAGTGAACTGCAAGCAGTGTTGCAGAGGAAGATTAAAACAAAACCAAAATAGGTGAACAACCCTGTCAAGACAATTTGGAAGGAATTCCTTGCCAACACTAAAAAATATGTGTTCCTGTAACAGTACAGAACCCCAAATCCAGGAGACTCTGCGTTACCCTCAGGGACCCTGGCAAGGCATTCAGCTACTTGCAGGGAATGGGGGAGGATAAAACAGACAAGCAAAAACCTGTGGCCAGATGATAGTTTGGGATGAGAAAATACAGGCTAGTGGTTCAGGAATTCTCTGAGACAGGAATCTCTGAGGGTGGGGAGAATACCCTGGGGTAGCGATGCTGTTACACTGGCCCTCTTCCCCACACTTCCCGAGGCGTTTGCTGTGCGCCACTGCGAGAGAAATAATACTGAGCTCAGCAGGCGTGTGGTCCAGTGTGACTCTTCTTACATTATGTCCTTAGTCATTTCCTCATGCACATGGCCACCCCAGGATTAAAACATGTCTCTAAACCCAACCTCTCGTTCTCTGCCACCCCGCCGAAACAGCCAGGAGGCATCACCAGTGCAAAGAGGGGCCCCACACCAGCGCAAACCTTCAGCCCAGGGCTAAGGGCTCCTGTGTCAGCCTGCGGCAGACGCACCCGGGCTCAGCACAGACACGGGCCCTCGCCTCAACAGCCCCCTGGCTGTGCACACACCGAGGTGATCAATCCCTGCTTTGGGAGGCACCACCCCCTCAGCAGAGCACTGCAGCCTGCTGACAAATCAATAACCTCCCAGCAGGGAAGGGAGGGGGCCATGGCTGTGAATGATTAACCACCTCACACCTTCCCCTGCTCTGAAACTTTGCCCTGTCCCCGACTGTGTGTTTTCTTGGTGCTGCTTAATCTGACCTGACCAAGAGAAAACCTGGGTGCTCATTTTGGGAAAAGCGATGAGGAAAGAATGGGAGCAAAGAATGAAAATCCATGGGGTACCACTCGTGTCTGGGAGCTGAGAAAGGAGGTTTGAGATGGCAAATGACACATGGAGTCATGAGCAGGTGGCCTAAAGGCTGCAGCCAGCCACCACTGTGTCCCGCTGCAACGGGAGAGAGGTGAGAGCAGTGACTGGATCTGTCCTTGCTTGCCTGGGTTATGCAATTCAGCGTGTCAGAAGGTAAAATCCATGTTAAGGGACCGGCTGCTGCAACATGCTACTTCCTGCTGGAAGCTGCTGCGGGCACACCACAGCTCCCTCCACCAGCTCCCAGCTGACATCCAGGGTCAGCTCCAGATCTTGCATCTAGAATTTAAAGTAATTAATAAGATCAATTCTATTAGAGACTGGAGGAGTCACTCAGAGGCACGGCATAAAACCTGTCACTGAGAGCGAGGCCCGCACACTGATTAGGTCCCCTCCTGACCCTGGCCTGGAATGGGCTGAACCATCTCACGGTGTGAGGCTGGTGGCCACGGGTACGACTCAAACTGGAGCTGGAATAACTCCGCTGCCCAGAGACATGAGGAGTCCCCATCTAGTCTCACCCTTGTCTGCCCTGTTGCTGTGTAGGGATCATCCAAACAGGCATCTGGTTTTGGTTTGCTGGGCTTCATAACAGAGCCATTTGGGAGGGAGAGTCTCTCTCCCACGAAACAGGCAGAGGGGCTGTGCATTCCAGAAGAAGCCAGATGGAAAGCTGGGGTGAAGTACATGGGATTGAGGATGGACATTTGAAACGGAATAGATTTGCACTCAGAGAGGGGGAGATGAACCTGAGTACTGAAAAAACGATGTCTTGGTAAAGCATTGTCCCCTTAGCGACGAAATCTGAACGTTTTACCCTAGCAGTACACACGCTCATCAATCCTCACACCCGAATGAGTTTTCTGTGACCTGGAAATGAGGAGGAGTCAGTACCTCACTGAAACCTCTGCAGCACATTGCTGTTGTCAATCTGAGTGCCGGAAAATGTGCATGGAAACCCCAGGTCATCTCAAACCAGGCACAGAGAGGCAGTTAGCAGACAGACACGGGGTTACGGCTATCACATTTTTGGGCATTCACTGACAGAAGTGCAGGTGCACGTACTATTTGTTTGGCCAGCGCTTCTGAGAAAGAACAGAAAGCTGGAGTTGCACAGTTGTACACTCAAAGAAGTTTCATCCAAAACCCTCAGGAATCCCCAGACCCACTGTGCAGCTACAGAGACTTTATCACAAATACACAGCAAGCCCATCATTTTCTGCAAGTATCATATTCCCTGAATAGATGATACGCAGCCAAAGTCTGTGCTCTGTGGGCCTTGATAGCATTACCAGACACAGAGAAATCCTTGATAAATGTAAAGAATTCTCATACTGCACGCAGAAATGATCTCCAGCAGGAAAAGGGAATGTGTTCAAGAAATCCTGGACATACGATAGTCCCTTGGATTTGGCGTTATTGTTTAGTCAGACTAAATCGAGCGCATTTCAATCCCCAAGAAATCTTTTTCTGGGTGTGCAGCCACACAGGCTTCTGGAAGGCTGGGTTACTTCTCGTGAGTACATCAGCGGCATGCCGAGGCAAAGCCAGCTCGAAGGGCCAGTTGTGTGGTCCCACTGCCTTTATGCCCCTTGTATGCCACGAGCGGAGCGGGCTGAAGCCCAGCGAACGAAGCTTTCTCGCAGCCGATGCAGCGCGACAGAACAGATTTCAGCTGCCCAAGGGGCTGTATGAAATTTGACAAAGTAGCGTCGAAACCTGATTTTCTCACCAAAGTCTGACAAATACTTTGTGGAGCTGGAGCGGTCCCGGTAAGTCCACATTAGCTGGGATAACGCCACTTTTGAGAGCTGAGGTACATGTCAAAAATCCATTTCCCAGTAGCTCTTAAGACAAATCAGACCAGGTAATTAGTGCAGTAGTGAAGTGTGCGGGAACCTCGGTTCAAGCTGAACCAGGGCAGACTATAGACCCCAGCCTGGCCTGAATCTCTGATTTTATTTGTCAGCTAAGCTGAAAAGAATAGTCACTGCACTCCCAAAATGATAACATCTTAATTTCTGCTTTTGCAAGGTGTCTGACCCTTCTAGTCATGGTCGTGTAACATTTCTAAAGGAGAGTAAAATACTACAGTGTGATTCTGTACCATGAACGATTCAGGGTCTGACCCACTGCTCAACGACACTGGCAGAGTTGGAAGGACAGTTAGAGCATTGTGAGTGTTATTTCAGGTCAGAGCATTTTAAAAGCATGAATCAAATCTTTCAAATTCCTAAGACTGGTTTAAAAATAATGAGGGGTTTTTTTAAAAAAAAAAAACAACTCATTGTTGGCTCTTGTTTTTCACAGGTTTTAGAGCTTAGGTTAAACTTTGCTCATAGGTTGAAGATTTCCTTAGTAATTTGGAAGAGCAGAACCAAATATATATCTTTGAATGAACGCAGGAAATTCTCACAGATTCACCTGATGTCTAAAATGGGAGGTTTTAAGGAGATGGGAAAAAAAAAAAAAAAAAAAAAAGAGAACACTGCAATATTTGTAATACAACTGTGACATGTGGAAGAATAAAATCCAATTTGGCCTATTTTCTCTTTTATCCTGCAGGAAAAGGATTTCCAAAGCTGGGTTTGCAAAGGTCTGATCAATCATGTGCTGCCGATATTTTTGTTTCCAACAGAGATAAGCACAACAGATGATCTGAGAAAAAAAAAAAGAACATTTAATTGCCTTTTTTTTTCCTCCAAAAAGAACAAAATAAACTAAAATATTGTAGCTATTTTCCTCTTTCATCTTCCATTACTAATTGCTGTGATGGCTCATGATCACTTCAGGTGCGATCCCTCCCACCCGGGTACGAACACCCACAACCACCGATTTCAGTTCTGCCTGTCTCAGACTCTTCTTTACCAAACAGCTTCATCAAGGAGCTAAAGGCACTTTGCAGCCAAAGTCATACCCCAGCGAAGTTAGGCTAAGCAATTAGTACAAAACAAAGGAGATGAAAAAACAGAAAGACAAGTTCTTTCAGGTCTCAGAGCTGACTGGAACATATTACAAGAGGTTAGCTGGGACGGGGCGGGGATTATTGAAAGTTTAATGTTGGTTATATATATATACTGACTTGATAGCACTAAGCAAATCGTTTGTGCTTGTTGAGGATTAGATTACCTAAAAGCAGAGAAGACTTATTTTTAAAAAAGCTAATTGCAAAGTTGTTTGTACTCCCCTGAAGTCAACTGGCCTGGCCACCCAGTTCACCGTTCAACGAAAGGCTTGTATTTCACACTCACGCTGTGCTTACTGAACAGGAGCAGGGGGAGCCAGATCCTGCTGAAGCTTGCTTCTGGATACAGGTATGCGTGATCACTCCCAACCATCCTTTGAGCCCTAGTCACCCTCCCTCTGGTGTGGAGATGGCCAAATTCTGTAAACACAGACAGCTTAGTACTCCTTTAGATCTTACTTGGTTTTCAGCCACTCATTACATTTGGCATCATTCTTTGGAAAAACAAGTATATCGATATTATTTGTGTTTTTTTCCCCTTCCTCCATCTCTGTCCTTCTCTCTTGATCCTCTGATCCTTGGTTTCCAGAGGACTTTTGCCTTTCTTTTCCTTCAGTAATTCTGAGTGTGCACCCTCGCAGGTTTCATTTCTACACCCTGTGTGGAAATGATCACAATGAACTTGATAATAGCAACAGCAGCATCCTTAGCAGGCTGCAGTCACCATGCCCTCGAGATTAGTAAGTCAGCGGGTTCATTACTTCCCACCACTGGCTCCAGCTGAGCATAGACCCAGCCTGACACGACTTCATCACACTCTCTTCAAAAGTGATACTTGTTTCAGGCTCCTCATAGGACTGGAGACCCACACAGGAAGAGGAAAACATGAGCCACTTTGTTATTGTTTGAACTTGTTTCATGCAGAAGCTTAGTTCAGCGGGGACAAGGAGCGATTTCCTGAACTTGAAGCCTGCGCTGCCTTTGAGAGGATGGTGCTCCGGCTGTTGAACTTTAGACGCATACACTCCCCACCTAAACACCCAACATAAATGTAAACACCAAAGGTACCAATTTCAGTAGGTTCTAGACGGCTTTCCAGATCTGGTCCTTTGGCTTTAAGTTCTTTCCATTGCCTGACTCTTTATTCCAGCAATAGTCAGCACAAGCACCACTCTGCCTGGTGACTGTGCGATGGAGCTGTTTCCTCCCTCCTCGGAGGGAAAACAGAAAGATTTGCCCACATCTCCCTCTTCCACCTTCAGAGACGAGCACTCCCACAGCGCCTGCCCGCAGGACCGGGGCTCTTCACATGTCCACGCCGTGATCCAAGCGTCAGCCCCTTTGCCTCCCACGGTCTGGCTGCTCTAACTGGACTCAACAGGCACAGCCGGGCCCGGGAGCCCCCGGTGCAGCCTGGCTTTGGGGCACCTGCCGCCCGGCCGGGGCTCCCTTGGGCTGAGTTCTCAACCCTCCGCCTGCCTCGGGCCCGTCCTGCCGGTGCGAGCGCTGAACCACAGGCCTGCCGGCAGCCAACAGCGGGCCCCTGGGTGGGGAAAGCTGCTCTGCTCTGCCCTCCCCGGGGACAGCGACCTCCCGCCCAAGGGACCAGCGACCGCCGCAGCGGAGCCGACGAGAGCCCGAGTCCGAGGAGGGAGGCGCTGGCCTCCGTTGGCGGGAAGACTAAGCCCCGCCTCATCTCCACCCCTGGTTACGAATCAACCAATAGCTATGGCAGGAAGGTGAAATTCATATCTGCGATCCAATGGTGCACAGCCGAGCTCATTCCACGCGGCCGCCGCCCGGTTCGATTGGGAGAGCGGACTGTCGCGACGCGCAAGGTACCCAATAGGACCGCGAGGCGGGTTACGCCTCCGGGCTATCATAGCCAATGAGTAAGGCGCGGGGAGCCAGCCGCACCGCCCCCCCTCATTATATAAAGTGAGCCCGGGAAGGGCGACTGCTTTCGAGGTGCTGCCCAGACCCGTTGCGCGTCTGCTGCTCCCAGCGCTGCCCGCCGCCGTCCCGAGCCATGGTGAGCGGGGTGGCCGGGGGAGGAGCGGGGCTCCCGGCGTCCCTTCCCGCGCTGAGGCGGGGGGGGGGGGGGGGGCGGGGCGGGGCGGCCCCGGCCCGCTGAGCCGGCGGCGGGGGAGGAGGGGCGGGCGGGACGAGCCCCACGCCGGATCGTGGTCGCTAGCGGGCCCCGAGCCGCGCCGCCCCGGCAGGCCTTCGCGGTGCCGCGTCCCGCCGCGCGGCCTCGTCCCAAAATGGTGGCGGCTGCTCCTCCGAGAACATGGCGGCTTTCCCCAGTGGCGGCGGGATTTCCAGCCCCCAGCCGGCTCTAAGGTGGCGGCTGCCTCAGAGGTCACTCCGGCCTAGGCCCCCCGTAGCAACGGGAGCCGCGGCCCGGGCCTGGGGCGGCCTCTCCGCCCAGGGCGCAGTCAGCCCCCGTGAGCTCCGGAGCGGGACGTGGCGAGACGGCCAGCCCGCACCCCGCGGTGAGGGGGTTGGGGTGCTCTCACGGGTACCTGTTGAATATAAAAATGGGGGTCGGGAAACCTCCTTGGGGTGTGGGGGACCTGGGGTGGCAGAGGAGGCCATGGATGGCACTGGATGTCCTGGAGGTGCAGCTTTGCTGCTGCTGTGTTGAACCTTGCCCCCACCCGAGTCAGGTGCCAGCTGTGGTGTGAGGTGGTTTGGAGAGCAGGGAACGGGCTGGTGGTGGAGATTCCTGGAGGACTTTGTGAGGCTGGCTGGGTAATAAAGCTGAGGTGGAATGACCTTGTAAGCTAGGAGTCAGCCTTGAAGGGTTGTGTGAAAGGTTTGATGAAAGGCTGGGGCATCATAAAGAGGACAGATCAGCTGTTGAGCTGTGCAGCACAAGTGGGAGCTGTCAGCTGGAGAATCTGGGACAAGCACGAGGTCCTTCTCCATGTGGGTGTTTGCCCTGTAGATCTCTCTTTGAAAACTGATTGCAGATGCTAGAAGGTTACAGGGGTTTAAAAAAATGTAGCAGTCTGCTTCTGTAGGGTAGTGAATGCACAGGAACTAAGTATTTGTTGAATGGAAAATGATTAGAAGTTAGAGTATTGGAGGGATATGTTGATGTCCTTATCTTGTTCTTACCCTTCCATGGGGGGCTGTTTATGGTTGCGGTTTTTAATATTAAGCCAAATCAAGAGTGGGATTGCAGTCCCTCTCCTCTGCAAGGGATGCAGTTTCCCTTGAGTTTCATCCTAGGGAAACTATGTTCCTCTTTATGGTATGTTGTTGAACTTGGCCTGGGTTGGTACAGCCGTTCTCGTGAAACTTAGCTTTCCATCAGCCTCACCAGATGAAGCTGTGCTGAAATACTGTGCTGGAGAGTACAAGGAACCTGGAGCATGATCCACTGGTACAATTGGAGAGAGCTGGGCTGCTTTGGCCTGGCAGAGAGCACAGCAAGGGGCCACCTAGCAGCAGCCTACAGCTGCCAAGAGGGCAGTTACAGAAGACAAACCAGTGCTCTTAAGCTGGAGCACATCATATACCAAAAGGAAACAGAGGTACTAGATGTGGGAGAGGTTCAGGCTGGGCTGGGAAAATTTTCTGGGATTTTTCACTGAAACTGGTTCTATGCTTCAAAATAGTATATGGAAGTGGGGGAGAGCATTTAGTGTTAATCACTTCAGGTTTTGTGTCCTGACTTGTGGCTTGAATACAGCACTTAACAATACTGTCTGTAGTACATGTTTAAACGTTATTACCTATGAAACTTTCATCAGTGATGTGTAAAGGTCCAGAATTGTAATGAGTGTGACAGTTGTCTTGCCTGTCTACAACTTGGAGATCATGCTTTCAAGGTTCAGATTTTGTTCTGTTGTGTAGTGTTCTTGGTACTGTGAGACTTCTGCTGCGAAAAGGCTATGCAGAGCAGAACAGGCAGAGTCTTAGTGTCTAACAAAGATTTGTTTCATTAAATAGACACATACTACTTAAAAGTACTTGGTGGAGTTGCAGGAAAGCGGTTGAAAGAGAACTCAAAGCAGGGCTAATGGTAGCACCAGGCCAGGTTTTTGTGACTGACTGGCTTGCCAAGCTTGGGAAACCTCCAAGGATGGAGATTCCTTCTCACCTCCCTGGTGATCTGTCCAGGGCTGCACGGCTCTGCTGGGGAAGCTTTTCCTAACACCCAATCTGAATCTCCCAGCATCCTCATGACATCTGACCTGGACCCTCCTGCAGAGCAGAGGGAAGGCTTCTTGGTGCGCTGGCCATGTGTCTCCTTTTGTAGCCTGGCACATTGTTTGCTTTCTTGAGGATGAGAATGCCCTGTGGAACATTCAGGGTGGTTTCTGTGGTAACCCCCCAGGATCTTTTCAGCAGGGCTGCTTCTCAGTTAATTGCTTCTTTGTAGGGATGCAGGGAGTTACTCTGCCCCAAGTGCTGAACTTTGTACTTGCTCAAAGTAAATGTGTCATGGTTTTAACGTGGCACCTCTAGGACCCCTTCTATGGCTGTGTTGCTCAGGTTGTACTTTCAAAGACTTAAATTTTGGTTTTGGAACATGTGTGATTGTTGCTTTGTGTCGTTTGAAGTAGTGGTGCCAGTTCATTTGATGCTGAAAAGCTCATATATAGTCTGTCTTCCATGCATTCACCTTGCTTGGGCATGCTAGTCCCTATGTGCTGCCTTTCGGTGACCTTCCCAGCTGCTTGGGAGCTTCACTGATAAGGCTCGGATCACTGATAGACCTCAGTACGGGTGAGGATCCAGGCTGAAGTGGTGATGCATTTCTTTCTCCACTCTCTGTAGAAAAGTTGCAGCCTGTCCTCCTGCTTTCTTGAGAGGAAGAGGTGGCCTAATTCACTGCCATGGCCTGGCTTCTCTGCGACAGCACACCGTTGTTGAGCTGCATGCTGAAGCAGCTCTCCCTGTTGCCCTTTTTCCAGTGTGTAGGTTGGCTCTCCTCTACCATTGCAGTATTGTGCCAAGCCCAGTGCTTTGGCCTGGCGAGTGATGGAGTAATGGTCTTGGAGAGGAGCAGTTTTGGTGGCAGCTTTGAGTGAGGATGGTTGCAGAGAGGCTGTGGATTGCTCCATTGGAAGCTGTGTATCTGCATGCACAGCTTGGATGGGGAGCTGAAAAACAACAGTTCTCAGCTGTTTAGTGCTGTGATTGAGAACAGGTGATGGGGTTTCTTTGGCAAACACAGATTTTAATTTCTTGGGGTTCCCAAGGAAATTCAAAGGTCTGTGCTCCTGCTTTCCCGCATTGACTATTGATGTGGACTAGGCAGTTCCAGGTCCTGCTTTATCCTGGGGTTTCAGGGGACAAATTAATTGTATCATCCAATCCTAGGGTCTGCACATAGTTAAATGTGACTGTGGCTCAAAACTGCCTTATATGCAGCTCTTCTAGAATGTGTTTAACTCTGTCACTCAAAACTAGAAGTTAAAGATAAAATGCCACAGGTGGACCAGCAGTTTAGAGATGGTTCCATTGTGGTTTGGCTTTTAATATTCAAAACCCTATGCTGAAATATTAAGGCAGCTGGGTTTGAGCTCTGGACATCAAAGGCAACTTGGAAATCCATAAATTAGTATGAATAGATCCTTCTGCTGACATGAGCTGCTCTCTATGTAGCTTAAATGAGGTAGTTTTCTGTAGTCTTAAGGAGTTTAGAACTTTGCATGCAGCAGTGTGATGGGAGGCCCGATGCTCCCTATTTATGGAGTGATGCTAAAGGTTTTATTAAGCAAAGACTTTCTTATAGAATGTCAGAGTTCCCTAAAGTGATTAGGAGAATTTTTTTCCTGATTTTTATGTATATTAAACAAAATGGCCCTGGATCTTGCAGAAGGTTTTGCTCCCTCTGGTGGCTGTGCTTGTGTGGTTCTGGGGGTAATGCTTTTCTGGACACTTAGGCCAGTGACAGGTGTAGTCATCATTTTTCTAACTATTTAGTGTTTGTTATGAAGAGAGGAGTTGGCTGAAGGGTTTAGAAGAGTTGCTCAAACTCTTCCTGTCTGGTTGAGGATAGGAACAACGAGGAATGAGTTTGTAAAAATGACAATGTCTAAAAGGGTCTTCTAGGTGGAAGTCGATGATGACTGAAAGAGGCTTTTGTGTTCTGTTGGATTTTGTGCCAAATGCCCCCAACACCAAAACAATAAGGCCAATGTTTCAAGAGCTGTGCAGTATGGGAGTTCAAGCTGGGTGTGCTGAATGTTTTCTAAAGAAGGAAACTGCCGTTTCTGCTGAGTGATCCAATTTTTTTTCTCCACACAGCGTGAGTGCATCTCAGTCCATGTTGGTCAAGCTGGTGTGCAGATTGGCAATGCATGCTGGGAGCTCTACTGCCTGGAACATGGCATCCAGCCCAACGGTACCATGCCAAGCGATAAAACCATCGGGGGAGGTGACGATTCCTTCAACACGTTCTTCAGTGAGACCGGCGCAGGAAAACACGTCCCTCGTGCTGTGTTTGTGGACCTGGAGCCAGCAGTGATAGGTGAGTGCAGCGCCCTGCGCAGGGGACTGTGGGACAGGCTGGAGGATGGGATTCAACTTACCAGTTTTACGAAGGGGATCCATTTCTCTAGTCCTGCAAAATGCTTTGGGGCTTTTAAGTTTTTACTGTATAAAGCTTGCCAACATCTTCCTAGTGATGGAAAAATGTGGCTTTACGTTAATTGAAACGGGCAGATGTGTGCTCTGGAGCTTTAAAGAATTTAAATATTACCTTCTGCCAGCCTGTGGAATTAAATGGGTCTGCTGGTTATGCCTTATGTTTTTGCTATGCAAGGAACTAGTTATAACCTCTTGAAACAATATAGCATGATGTGTACAGGAGTCAGTAGGAACCTCTTTGAAAGATGTGATATGTATCATTAAGAAGATTTCTTCTTGTACACTGGAATGATTCCTATGCTTTCCCAAAACAATCTTCTATTCTCTGTAGCTTGTGCCTGCAGAAATGAGTCTCAATTGCTAGCCTAAATTCAGGGACTTCCAAACATGCACTTTAACTTCCTGCTGCCTTATCTTTGTGTAACATCTGCTCTTATCCTGAAAATCAGCTGTATTCTGAGCTCTGGCAACACTGGCTCTTAGGGTTCAGATGACATCCCATGTATCAGCCACTGAGCAGTTCCCCCATTCTGTGGCATTAGCCCCATGTGAGCTCCCAGTTTTGCAAGAGCCTTGTTCCTTGTGTCATGAATCTTGTTTTTGCCCTCAGCAATGTGTGTGCCTGAAGTAATTCTGCTGGAGCCAGTTTTGTGGCTGTCTTGCCTCAAGTGGTGATTTTGGGCTCTAATAGAAGAGGAGCTCTGCCTGTGCTTGTGTGGCTGCTGTGTTTGTTTTTTGTTGTTCTGCAATTCAGAGAGCTGGGAAGGGGAGATGAGTGAAGAGGCTTAGGCCACTTCTGTATACCCAAACAGGTCTCTTGTAACTTAGTCTCATTGTAACAGCCCAAACCACTTTCTGTGGCTAATACGGTGGCATGAACTTCTGCAGGAGAGCAGAAGGCTGTTGGGCAGGTCAAGGGTTGGGAGTGCTGGACTGCTAACTTTGAAAAGAGCCAAAGCACCCTTGGCTGTACACTGACATTCCCAGAGCTGTTGCAAGTCTGGCTTTCTGTTTTCTTGAGCCCCATGGCTGTTGCTTCCTCTGCTGCTGGCCAGGTGGTGGCTCTAAGCAACCAGAAAAGGCTGAGAAATGAGGTGAGGGAGAGCAGGTGGCAAAGCTGTCACCTTGCCTCTGGGGGAGTGTAGCTGGTGAGTCTTGGGACAATGGTAAAAGGTGGTGTTTCACACTTGTTAATGATGCAATCGTAGTATGGGGAGATGGGCAAAAGGCTGTCTTATGAAATACTTGGTAATACCAAACATGTTAAGGCTTTTTGTTAAAGGTTACATCATGTGCCTTTCTGGGGGCTAGCCTGCCTTCTTTATTCCTGCCCTGCTTATTTGAAAATTACTGATCCAGTTTCCTGGGTAGGGCAAGCATGATTCTTCCCATTCATGCAGCATGTCCCTCTGCACTGTGCTTATGAAAAAAAAAAGCATCTATTCTGCATAGAGCAGCTCTGTAGCGGTCACGTGTGTACATCAGGGATTTCTGGAGCTTCCAGATCAGTGCTCTCTGTGAAGGCAGCAGGACTGCTGTACGTGTGCACCAGCTCTGGGGCTGTGGTGGTAAAATGCCATCAAACTTCCCACAAGAAAATGGGGTAGTAACGTGTCTGGGAATTCAACACAAGTGCCTTGAAAAATCTACCCCAGATAATCTGAAAAACCTGAAGGATAGCATGTCCAGGGGAAAGCTTGGTTTAGCTGTTCCCTGAACTCACTATTCTTTGACACTCTCATAGTCGAATGACTGATCCTCTTAACTCTTCAAGTGTTATTACTTCCCCAGGACCATCTTGACTCGTGTTGCCCCTACCAGCTACCTTGTTCTTTAGGTTCTATATTTTTCCCTTTTACCCATATTTCTCCTTTAACTTGGAGTGGTAATGCAGAAAGTCTTAGAAACAGATGTATTTTGAATGGTAGACATCTCCAAATTGTTTTTATTTTGGTACAGCTTGGAATGACTTCAGAGTATTGGATTGCAAACTGCAGTGGTAGCTGGCCAGTCTAAATTGGTTCAAATAGTAACTATTTTTAAATCTTGAATTCTACTTATCTTTGTCTTGCTCACTCTTTTTCAGATTAAAGAGAATACATGCAAGCAGACAACTTCATCTGTATTTAATAAAGCTTTTTGCTTTCCACCTGATTTTAATTAAAGGATGCAATACTGCATTAGCATACAACTCAAGAATGACAAAGTTATGCTGAGGGGTTTTTTTACCTTTGTGGTAGGACAGAGCTTTAGCCTGCTAGATGCAAGTGCATGTTTCTGGTAACTGGAGGAGATCACTCTAAATCATTCTCCAGATCTGTTACTGGTGAGGGATGCTGCATGTTCATTTGCACAGTTTCTTTATAACTCAGCCACTTGTGCTGGAGCTTACAGCTCAGTATTTGAGTAACTGAATATCTCTACGAGAGCATCTTCTGTTCCTTTTCAACATTCTTCTCTACCCTTGGCAGAAAGTGCAATTAAGGGAAAGAAGGGGACAAGCAAGCAGTGTAGGCTCTGACTGCCCACAGCTGCAGAAGCAATAAGGCAACATCCTGGAGGGCTTGGAAAATGAAGGGGAAAAGCAATATTTCAGATGCTGATCTGCGAAGTGGGCCTTAAGTTGTCTTAAACTGTGGAAGAATGATTCTGCTGCTACAGTCCAGTTTTAAATTGCTCTGGCAGGTCAAAAATTTAAACTTATGTGTAAAATGGGGCAGTTTCTTAAGCAGTAACTTTATTTTTCTTAGGTATAGACTGTACTAAGTATTGTCACCTACTGATAGGTAGAAATCAAGCTGCTTTTTATCTCTAAGGGTTTAGTGCTGTATCCTGGATGCCCTCAGAAATTTGAAAAACCTGGTCTACATAGAAAACTAACTTTTTGTAAATATCATTCATCTTGTCTCCTCAGATGAAGTTAGGAATGGGACATACAAGCAACTCTTTCATCCTGAACAACTGATATCTGGTAAAGAAGATGCTGCAAATAACTATGCTCGAGGTCATTACACGGTTGGGAAAGAGATAATTGATCTAGTTCTAGAGCGTATCAGGAAACTGGTAAGATGTTTCTTCACTGAAGGCTCTTAAACTTCTTTATCCTGTTTTACAGGATTTGGAAATGAGATTAACAAAAATGCATAGCCCTATAAATTGTGCTTTAATTTGTTCCATGGTAGGAGAATCTGTGGACTTAGTCTGCATCTGTTTTTATAATCAGCCAGCTGAGAATGGTTGGATTATCCTGTCAGATATGACTCTCAAGTGGCCTAAAGTGCTGATGAGGTGTTCAAAACTTTATAGTTTCATGTTCAACTTCAGAAAGCCAGGACTGAGAATTATGATTTGCATAGTTCCTGCTGGAAAAGGATGGGTCTCTGGCTGGGGCTCTTGCAATGAAGTTTAAATAGGAGTGTTTGCTTCTGTGGTTTAGACTTCTGTTTGCATTTCCTGCTGTTATGATTTCTGAATTAATTATATGGTAATGACAGTAGAAAAGGAGTAGATCTCCAAGTTGGGGGGTTTCAGGCTCTCCAGTACTTTGATCATGTGGCAAAGATATGTTGGCTTAGAAGGTTAGAGTTCTCTTTTTTTAGAGATGCTAAGCATGTACCTTACTGAATCTGTGTCACAAAGGTAAGGAGTACTCATTGCACATGTTCCAGGGCATACGTCTGTATGGAATGTGAAAGGACTCTTACTGAAAAGTGCCCCTTTAGTAGATCAAAACTGGTATTATTCTCAGCGTTTGGCTGCCACTGTCTGTAATTAAAGCTGAGATAAGTTTGCAGCGGGCTGTACTTTGACCTGAAAAACATGGTTGTAATGGCTTTTTTACAAGCTGTTGGAAGTCCCTGTCAGTCCTGGAAATCAAGCTAAGCATCATGTGGCACTTCTTTCTGAGGACAAGGCAGTCATTTCATCTGAGGAGACTAAACTGGAATGGCAGTGTGATATGTTTTGACAGCTCACTTCCCTGAACTGAGTTACATGTTTGCAGCCCTTACGGGGTTCTGGCAATAGTTCTGGGCCAGGGCATCGCTCCGTTTTTGTGCAGGTAGAGAATGTCAAATCAGTGCAAGAGATGGTGTGTAGTTCTTTGAATGTCACTGCTTTTCTTGGTCATTGTTAGTGACCTTGGCCTGAAAGTTGGGGGTAGGGGAATTTTTGAGGTAGTAGTTTGAAGTGGAGAGGTCACCCACCAATATGTTAGGGGGCTTAAAACAGCCCAAAATACAGTGCTTTTCTATGGGGCACCTCATTGATTATTGGTGGATAAATCAAATTCAGTATTACTTTCCTGAAGCTTGAGTAGTTGGTATGTGTCAGAATTAAGTGTTGTCTCTTGAGTTTGTTTTGAGATTCTCTACATAATTGCTTTAACACACCTATTTTCTCTTTCAGTCTGATCAATGCACTGGCTTGCAGGGTTTCCTGATTTTCCACAGTTTTGGGGGAGGCACTGGCTCAGGTTTTACTTCTCTGCTGATGGAGCGCCTGTCAGTTGACTACGGGAAAAAATCAAAACTGGAATTTGCCATCTACCCTGCGCCACAGGTTTCAACAGCCGTTGTTGAGCCATACAACTCCATCCTGACTACCCACACCACGCTGGAGCATTCCGACTGTGCCTTTATGGTTGACAATGAGGCCATCTATGACATTTGCCGCAGGAATCTGGACATTGAACGCCCGACCTACACCAATCTCAATCGCCTCATTGGTCAGATAGTCTCTTCCATTACTGCTTCCCTCAGATTCGATGGTGCCTTGAACGTGGATCTTACTGAATTTCAAACTAACTTGGTGCCTTACCCTCGTATCCACTTCCCATTGGTAACATACTCCCCAATTATTTCGGCAGAGAAAGCCTATCACGAGCAACTCTCAGTGTCAGAGATAACCAACGCTTGCTTTGAGCCATCCAACCAGATGGTGAAGTGTGACCCTCGCCATGGCAAGTACATGGCCTGTTGTATGCTATATAGGGGGGATGTTGTCCCCAAGGATGTCAACGCTGCTATTGCTGCTATCAAAACCAAGCGCACAATCCAGTTTGTGGACTGGTGCCCTACTGGTTTTAAGGCAAGTCTCAGTTACACTGTGATTTTTTTTTACCATGCATGGTCATGGGCTTATGAATTATATTTTCTCCTCGGGATGTCATGTAGGTACTGGATTTGTATTTTGAGAAATGGAAACTTGGGTTCTTACTCAGAGCTGTTTTCTTGGGAGTAAAACGTTTTATTCAACTACTGTCTGACTTCTTTGGTTACGGTCACTGTCAAATGCGATGAAGGAACTCATGGTCTCCTCTGCTTTCCCTGCAGGTCGGCATCAATTACCAGCCGCCCACAGTGGTTCCTGGTGGTGACCTAGCCAAAGTCCAGCGGGCGGTGTGCATGCTGAGCAACACTACAGCCATTGCGGAGGCGTGGGCTCGTCTAGACCACAAGTTTGATCTGATGTATGCCAAACGTGCCTTTGTTCACTGGTATGTTGGAGAAGGGATGGAGGAGGGGGAGTTCTCAGAGGCTCGGGAAGATTTGGCTGCACTTGAGAAAGATTATGAAGAAGTGGGCACAGACTCGATGGATGGAGAAGATGAAGGTGAAGAATATTAAATACAACAAAAGTGAATTGCAAGTCGCTGCCATTTTACTGCCTCTTCAGTAGCAGTGTAAATCATGTTAAATAATTGGAATAAACTACTTTAATCAAGACGTTTGGTAGTGTCCAAGCACTATGTACATTCATTAACTACATACAAGTAGTCAGTAGCCCAGGAGACACAATTTCTTTCTGAGAAAGACAACCTGAATAAAATAATCATGTGAGTTCTTGTCCTTAAGGCACTGCTATTTGAAGAGCTAATAGTGCCTATTTTCTCCCAGAATGCAAGGCTACAACATGCATGAGCTTTTGCTGGAAGATCAGTTACCTACATTTTTTCAAGGCTCTAAAACTGGTGTCACAAGAGGCAGCAGGAACTAACCCTGTATTACCCTTAAGAAAAGATGCAACTCCTTTAAAACCAAAGGCTATTTGAGTTAGTTTTCTCCTATATTTATACTGGCATGGGCCAGTAACTTAGATGCAGTAACCTGGAAGAAGAGAGATCCAGAAAGGGTGTGCCATAGCATGAGGAGCCTGCTGCTTCTCTCTCAGAACATCTGTGGTTGTTGCCCTGGTGTTCCTTTCTCCTCCTGCAAAAGGAACTGCAGTCCCTGTCTGCCAGCATTCTCTGGAGTCAGCCTTTTGCCTGAAGCAGGCTGGAGCAAAATCTCTGGGCTAGCTGGCCAGGGTTAAAGACTAGTTTTCCCTAAAACTAATTCTTTTGCAGAGGTAATCAGTCCATGGGTTCAGATATAAAAAATCCTTGCCTTCTGTGTAAGCTGATGTAAGGGGAGAGGATTTGGCTAGTCAGGTTATCTTCAGATGTGGACAGCCTCTGTCTGAACCTTCTCCGTGGTCTGAGTGGGGTCTTGGGGACACAGGGCAGTGATCCATAAGCCAAATAACCTGACTATTTGTAACTCTGTCTTGGAGCTGGGTGACTGAGGAATCTCTCCCACAGAAGTAGAAAAGGTGGAATAGTCAAATATGTGAAGATAATGACTGAATATCGCATGTGATTACAGGATGCCAAAGTCTGACTCCAAGATTAGGTTTGAGCTGGAGAATTCCTCCCTGTCCTATCTCAACATTATTTATATTCCTTCTGATTTAGTAGCAGAGCATGATTCAGGCCAAGCCTTGAAGCCTGTGTTAGTTGGTGAAGATGCATGGAGCTGCTTGGCTGTGGTACAGAAAATGCCTTCGCTTCCTTTTGTATGGAAACCTCCAATGCTTGGGTAATGCTGCAGTATTTGGCACGAACTCATGAAGTGGGAGCCTTTGCCTAACCTCAGTTCTAACTGTGGCTTGGGTGTAGTTGTTCTAGGTGGGGGTATTGCTTTTAATTTTGATTAACAGGCTGCTGCTGTGGATAGAAGGTCTGACAGAGGAGCCTGGTCTGTAAGGGCTGACCAATAATTTGGCCTGAATTGTTATGTTTGTGTTCTTGCAGCCATTGGGTTGAGTCAACCTGATTTGAAATTTAACTTACTGGAGAAGGAAGTTACCAATTTTATACGGATGGGGGGAACAATCAAGGCTTTACAACCTAGATGAGTGCCCTCAGACTGTCTTCTCAGCCGTGGTCTTGTGCAGAATATACAGATGCTGTGTAAGTCGTCCCTCCTGCCATTCAGCATTGCTGAGCATGTCTGATGTTTCAGTGAGTTTCTCATTTGCTTTTCCTTGTGTTTTTATGTTCCAGGGTAGACATAAATGTAGAGAACTTCAGGTCCTGTTGACTAACTTATTTTCCTAATTACTGGATGATTAAGCAAATGTGCCAGGCATAACCCGAGAGACAGTCACATTCAGTGCAAGTCAGATTGACTTCACTTCACTGCGTGCATTCAGATGGCAGTGCCCACAAGAGGAATATGCAAAGGACTGTTTCATGCCTTGCAGGTGGCCAGATCTTTGGTGTGAAATCTTGTGCTATTAGCAGATCATGAAGAATGCTGTGTGGTCACAAGTGCCAGCACCATAATTTCCTTTAAAAGTTATGTGTATCAGGGGGTTGTGTAGGGATGGATTTCTGAACTGGCCTTGTGTGATCCTTTGGCAATGATTTGGCTCTTCCAGCTAGAATTCTTCATTTCATTATTTGAGGCTGGCATGCTCTGTTCCCTGCTGCTGCTCTCTGGTTTTGTGCTGTGCGTGTGGATTACCCTGACTGAGGACACTGCTTGTGTGATGGGAGTTGGTTTGTGGCGTGTCAAAACATTTTACCTGGGTGTGTGCAATGATGAGTCTGTGCAGGGCACAGCGCTGGAGCGTCCTTGTAAAAGGCTTGTGCATGTTGAATGCTGAGCTCTTTGCAAGGCCTGGACTGACTAGGGAATCTCATTCGATGTGGGCATGAGATTTGAGATGCATTATGCCTTTAATTTTTAAAAATAACATGTAATGCTACTTTGAGAAGGTGGTAAGCTGAAACATGACAAGTATCCACTGGTGGAAGGTTTGACTAGAGATGGTGTGTCACTTGTTAGCCATTGGCTGATGCTGAAAATACATTACACATTCTCAGCCTACTTTGTACTCAAATTTTCTTTATGTTGGTATTAAGAAACACTGTTGCATTAGCTAGTGGGCAGTTAGCTCTCAGTGTAGGCATCTGCATACTGAGCTAAGATAAGATAGTGTTTTTCTCAGATATGAAGCCAGGATAATTACAGCAGGAAAATCCTGCTAAAACTGCTCTTGCTTCAGCTAGCTGCAGAATCCTTAAACACATAATTACTAGCTGTATGGTTGAGTTAACAAATGGGTGGTTCATCTGTTTCCTGACTCCAAATTAAAATTTGAGTGTAAGGTGAATACCTGAAGCTTGCAGAGGTTCAGATTAGCTGTCACTTAAAAGAAAATGCTTTCTTTGCACTCTGTTGAAAGCCTTGCTTGAATCCTGAACTTCAAACACTTGTTTTCTTTGGTAAGAAATCCCCATACTTCTGCTTTGAAAAGTCCTGTGCCTATTTGCACTGGCAGAAGTGGAGGCATTTTCTAGTGGTGACTAAATATAGCTTTACCTGTGTGGTGACACAGCTTTCTCCAGTATTGAGATTGGCAATTAATAGCTATCACCTGATACAGAATAACTGCTCCTCCTCCACTCCCTGAGTCACAGGAGGAAGAGGAAGTGAGCTGGAGCCTCTGGTGGGTTGGGATGAACTTTGTTGAAAATTGCTGGTCTTATCTAGAAGATCGAAGATGGTTCTGGTGCCATTCCAGGGGAATGCAGTGCATCAGAATCTGAATTCCACCCACTCTTCCCTCTGAATAAGCAATATGAATACCTTTTTAATGTGTTAATGTCTATATTCTATATATAATTATGTACATTTCTAATTTCTATAGTAAGCATGCCACAGTAATTTTATGATAATCTCTGTTTTAGCTTTATGGACAGTGTAGGTAATGTAAGCATACAACTGTACATGCTGCCACCTTCTTCCTACAGAGCAAATTTTTCTCAAATAAAATTCAGAACAGGCTTTTGTGCCTCAGATACTTTGACCCGAGTCGGACAGATAACATTCACCCTAGCAGCCTGTCACTGGAAAGCACAAACTTCAGGAGAGCATAGCTCTCTGGGGTTAAATTGGTAAGTGAGATTTTAATTAAAAGTGAATAAAGAAACAAGAGGGTGACTCCATTATTCTGGTGGAAAAAGTAGAGGCAGAGTTGCCAATTGCACTGCTTTTGGCAGTGTTTTAGGAAAATACAAAGCATTATCTGAAAAAATGGATAATATGACTTGGTGGTAAAGATTCTCTGACTACCTTCCTTTCTCCACAGTCTACTACTGAGGAGTCAGAACAGTGAATCATGGGCAGTTTAGAGCGACTTCATATGAAAATTTTGAGGAACTGGTACAAAAGCAAAGGGAATAAATAAGCAGTGTCAATTCATTACTTTGCCAATGTGCTGTTGTAGATGGGTGTATAGCTTTTGACTGCCTTGTTCCAAGCCTTCAGTCTTGTTAGGCCTTCTGCTGACATCCTGGTTCCACTCTGGCAACTTCTCCAAGACAAGCAAGGAGGATGTCATATTCTGTGCTTTTCAGTCAAATCTGCGTGAACATTGTAACAGTGGAGATCGTGACATCTGAAACACAGTGCTGCTAACGTGCCACCCCGTGCCTGTCTCTTCCCATGTTTCTACATGCCCGTATTTCTGCTGAATAAAACTTTGCTTGCCTTTGCACAAGGTCGTGTTTTCCTTTGTGTAGGAGATGCTTCACAGAAGCAAAACTGCAGGTGTCAATAGTGACAATAAGGCAGAGCTGGTTTAATGTAACAGGACGGCTTTTTCTCTTTCCTTGCTGAACGATTGTAACAACCTAAGATTCAAATTATCTTGTAAATTTTTCAGTCAGTGCATTTGTATCTTTGAATTCACGTTTCTTTTACAAGCCTTAAAAGTGAAGAAGTATAAGCTGGAGCACTAAATGTAGAGATGCCGTGTCTTGTGTAGGAGCTGTGAATTACTGAAGGCTGGGAATGTACAGAGGAAGTGTCATTGAGCCTCTTGTCAGGAATAAGATACTGGATTAGGTGACTCCTGATCTCACCACTTCTTAGATCAGGTTTACAAGGAATTACTTGAAAAGAAAGGATGGTTTTTATTCAAACTCTGAAAACAGAGACTGGGCTTATAAACAAATTCAGTGGTAAGGAGCTGAAGAACAGTTTTCCCACCATATTACAGAACTCCACTGGAAGTGCTGTAGGGATTTTCTGTGTGTGTTAGCAAAGTGAGAATGATTAATCAGTTATCTTGGTCTGATCTAGAGGGGAGGACTGACTTTGTAACTTCCAGACTGGGCAAAGACTTTGATCTGCAGATCTCTCATAAAAGTTGGGCGAGAGAATTACAGATTTGTGGTCTCAACTGGCTATTAATGGAGAGGACTGAGAGTATGATGAAGTGGGAGAAATGACACTGCTCTGAAGGTGTTGTAGGTGCTGGCTGACAAGAGGCTGAGAAATACCAGGAGACTAAATAAAAAGATGAGGGAAAATAAAAATCTGAGTCACATGAAGAGTGGTACCTTTTGTGGAGCTTTCCAGCGAACTGAGTCAGTTAAAACCTGGTCTCCACCTTTCTGATGCCATGTGCCTGTCTGTTGGCTTTCTGAAGACCCGATTTCCATGGCTGGCTTTGTGACATAGAACATGTTAACTTGTTTGAAGATATTCATAGTTCTTGCGATACTGTTCTGTGTCCTCAGTGATTTGTAAACCTGCCAGTCGTCTTTCAGGAGCGTGTTTCACAGTTTCTCTGCAGCATTGTTTTGGTTTCCCTGGTCTCTGTCAAGGGCTTGGTGGAGTACTTGGGCACAAAAAGTTAAATTCTTCTTTTCAAATGTTTACGAGAAAACAGTAGCTGTAAATACTAAGTGTGAGGGTCTAGAAAACATTCCAGAAACATTTAGGAAATACTTTTTCCTAATACTTAACATAGGTTGTTAGAAATGCAGAAGGACAGGGAGTCCTAAGTGAGAAAGAAAGGAAGTGCATCTTAGTCCCTTTGAAATCAAGTACTCCAGCCCAGCAGATGAGCCCAGTTCTGGTTTAAGGCCTACCCCAGGCTGCTTGTGTGACACCAGTAAGCGTGTGCAAGTGGTCTCTCAATTTTGGCCTAATATGTGCAACAGTAATTGTGTTACAGCAGCTGCAAAATGGAGTGGCTTTTGAGGCTGGGGGAGGAGCAGGGGTTTAAACCTTTCCCTGTGGGTTTTGAAAAGTGGGAGTCCTGATCATAGCCAGGAATACTTAAATTCGCTTTATAAGATTGGGACTGGAGGTCAGATAGTCATGGAGAAGCTGAAATAAAAATTTCAAGACCACTTTACAGGCTTGAGTTTCTGTCCATATGGATATGATCAGAGCTCCAGAAAGGCCGTCCCAAATGTGTTGCATTAGTTCTGGCTAGGCTTTTCTCCCTCTGCGGCTTTGTTACCTTTTGGAGGTGATGGCTGATGTTTAATTGCTGTTACACTGTGTTGAGGGCAGGTTTGCAAGTCTTCCTAAAGAGCTGCAGTTCTTCTGTCTTGAAATATTTTATAACTGAAATGGTGAGATGCTATTGCTTGTCTCTGCATACTGCTGCTTAAATGTCAGTCAGCTTTGCTACTCAGGCAGTTCATTGAACAGAGATCAGTGAAGGAGATGGGTAGGCAGTTCATAACCCTCCCAAACTGTGTGCCTTATTTGGTGAGTAAGATTCACTTCTCCAAATATTATACCTGAAAGTAAGTTACCTATAGTCTGAGCTAGGTGCACTAGGATTCCTTTGCAATATCAAGGGGATTAGGGGAAAGAAGATAACAGGAACAGGGGGCTGTTTCTGTCCATTCTAGATGGTGAAGTTAGGATTAAGTGAATTTCCAAAGTGCCTGTTGAAGGCCTGGGGTGTTAAGTCCAGAACTATGCATTTAACTTCCAGAGGCTTGAGTTGGGACAAGTTCCTCTGGGCAAAATGGCTCAAACTTTCTGAGTGTTTGTTCTTACCCAGCAGTTTTAACTGTCGTTTCTGTTTCTCTGAGACAATGACCTCTGTGGGATTACTGGCTATCAGTGTTCAAGTTCCTTTTTCAGAGACAGCTGTTGCGAGTGGCTTGTTGCAGTGCTTCAAATTAGGGGTCAATTCCAAGCAGTGTCCTTCAAGAAGGCTGCCAAGACCTTAAGCATCTTCATGTTGCTTTTTCTTTTGTTAGAGCTCTATGGCTACAACTGTCAAATGCATTTCACAGGCTTACATCATTACCACTTGCAAAAGCTAGTTTTCAGTTGGTTATACTGAGAGTAGAGATCTTTGTGGCTTTTGAATTATTTCGAAACCCAGTTTGTAGAACCTGCCTTGGGTGAATGCTGCTGGTATGCATTGTTTCAGAGATGGCAATGTACCACTTTGAGCCTGGAAATGCACCATTTCCATCAGTTCTGGGGTCGATATTGTGCAGTTCTGCACAAGTTGTCAAAGGTGTGTCCTGTGCAGAGTTACTTTCCATTTTGTGTCTGTAGCTACTGTTAAACCAGCTTAACTGCTGGCTGTCTCCATCTCGCCCCCCCCTCCTTTCTCACCCATGCAGTCATGTTTTTGGTCTTTATACTGCTTCTGCCTCTGGCACCAAGTCTTGTGTCCAAGTTCTGGCAGCAAGAAGGGCCACAGTTTTCTTTTGCTGTCGTGAGCTAAGAAGGCTCGCTGCAGGATCAGCTGGGTGCTGGAGGGGGGCAGGGTCAAGGGAGTGTTGGGGTACCATGGGTCAGCTACAACTGCTGTGGAACCACAGGCTCGACTGCTGACTGGGACAAAATGGTTTCTGCCTTTGTTCTTCACAGCTTATATGGAGTGTTTATGTGGAAGGCAAAAGCATGTGCATGTATGTATGGAAGTGTCCCAGTCACGTCTCAGTACGTTATAGAACAGTTTCTGCCATTGTCTACAAATGCTTTTGAGAATGGTGTTAATGTCTTGCAGTAAGGGCATATGGCACCCAGAAATGGAGGGTTTCCTTTTCTCTGACTTCCCTCGTAACTCAGGCAGAAGTTACTGGTGGTTCAATGCAAAGTACTCTTCTGTTTCTTGTTTTACGTTTTGCTGGGTGCTTAGTGTTTGTCTTCCTCTCTCTGTTTCCAAATTCTGTGTCTGTTTCTCTCCTTGTTCATGGCTGTTGCAGATATCAACAGTGTGTTTAAGTTCCAGCTTTGTCTATTGCAGCATATGTGCACTGGCTTCATTATCTGCACTGCCTACAAGTATTTAATGTCTAGTAAGCGTTCCTGCATGTGTTAGATTTGCCTGATGAGGCCGAGTGGGACAGCTTGACTGCATATTGATTTAGACCTTGTTTACTTTTGATTAGATGTATTAAATACATGTTTATTGCAGACACCTATGTGCTGATACACCCATTTTTTGCTAATTGTAGGTGCTGGCAGATCAAGAGCAATCCTTACTGTTGTACTTGTGGTCACTAGAAAGCTTTTCTTGTTCAGTCTTGCACTTCCTTGCGAAAGATGCTCTAAATTTTGTTGGAGACTGAAACTTTTACATCATCTTGACCAGATATGTGTGGTTCCAGATACAAACACATTAAGGCTTCCTTTGCAAAAGTCCCTTGGAACTCAATGCATTCCGAGGGCCTGATTTCTCTTTAATTTGATACTTTATTGACTGTAGAGCTCCTAGGTTCTTTCCATTGTCAGGTTGTTTAATCACATCCTTTCCCCTTTGAATGCCTTTTGGCTCCCCAGCTGGTTCTAAACCTGTGTGCCATATACCAGGTTCTGGATCAGTCTGCATTGTTGTATGATTCATGTGGTTTCTTACCACCTTTGTTTTGCTAACATTGTCACCTTTGTCATCAGTATTGTCTGAAATATTTACTCTGCCTTAATTCATGTAGCTCTTGCACACTCCCCAATGTACCTGAGCGATCTGCAACTATTCCTGCACATTTAAATCCCTTCTAGAAGCAGTTTTTCCATGACTTTTCATCACTGAACGATAGTGGTTTAAAACCCAAACTTTTTGTTATGTTCTGACTCCTTGTCTGTTCAGTCTTGAATTGTGAATTTTTAGTGCGTTTTAAGTGACCCACAAAGGCTTAGAAGACTTTGTGCCTACTTGCTATTGGAAACCTGGCTAATAGCTTGTTGGGGCAGTTGAGGGTTTGGGGCAGTACCTGAATATTTGAATTAGGCACGTTAGTCCATCCTGAACACAGCTGCAGATTACCCAAGCACAAGGATCCCCTGAATCTAATGCTATTGCACAAGCTAATTGTCCTCCTTATTGCCTCTTTAGTGTTACCCTTTGTGTTGAAAAGCAAGTGGATCCTGGAGCATATGTCTGAGTAATCAGGGGGGGTTCAGCTGTAGCAGAGGCAGGAACCTTGTCTAGGAACAAGATTTGTTAATTAAACATTTTCTGCAAAACCAGCTTCCCTCCTTGCCTGGGCCTGTGAAGTGTCACCGAGCTGTGGAGAGGAGGGCACTGGGTTTATCTGTGGCAGTGCAATGTGTCACCACTCTGTGACAGCCGGCTCTGCAAGACTGGCAGAAGTTAGTCTTGAGTCGGTTGTTTTTTTTTTTTTTAGTGCTGCCTCTACTCGCCCTGTGCAGAAACCACAGCCGAGTTCAGATGCTTCTGGGGGAACAGTTGTGATGGTACTTTCTGTTTCACTGCAGCGGAGGGGTTGGGTTGGAGAAGCTGTCTTCATTTTGAAAATAGCTTTTTCTAAGAAAAAGACATGCTTTGTGGTTTTATGCATCTTGGCAAGTGGCTCTGTTGTTGCCAGGGCTTTGTAGTGGGGTTCACTTTCCCAAGCATCGAGGTCTGGAGCTGGACTAGTCACTCAAGGCTCCCTGTACAGTCAATGCAGAGGAGAAAGGGGATTGTAGGGTGAGGTTACTCTGACCTATTTTAGGCACCTGCTTTAAGATAATGAACCTTAAAGCCTCACCCTCACTTGGCTGTTTTGTCTTGATGACTGGTCCCTTGTTGGCCTCCACACTTAACCGGAAGAATCCCACCCTCTGCACGTCCTGCCTGGACACAGACTGTGTCCCACGCTGCTGCCACTTGCTATTAGCCAGCTGAGGAGCAAGAAGGTACAACCCTAATTTGTTGAGCATGAGTCAGCAGCTGCCTGAGAGTGAAGTGAGGCGTGTGAAACAGCACCTCAGCTCGGCCTTTCCAGCGCTTCCTACGGTTGTGGTTGGCTTATCCTTGTCCTTATGGCAGCCTGGCCAAGGATTTGGAGTAAGACTACTCAGCCTTTAATAGTAGCTAATGATAGGGTATGGGCCTTAAAGAATTTTATTAATAAAAGTAACGCTGAAGGCAGTTGCACAGCTGCAGAGGACTTTCCATATTTGAGCAGAGGTATTTCAGTGCTCCACATGCTTACCAGCTGTTCTTACCTGTCTCTTGACATAGTCCCCACTAGGAGCTGTGTGCAGCTGTGGGACTTCCCTCCTCAGCCAGCTCAGTTCTAGCCCACAAACAGGGCTCAGATTTCCTGCCTGCCCCTTCAGCCTGGCCCCTCTGCGTGGTTTCCTGTAGCTGACATCTCCAACCTGCAGGCTGAGGAGTTAAGAGCCAGCGGTGCTTGTGAGGCTTCCCCAGCGCGGGGAAGGCATCAGAGACATGGAGCAGGCGTGTCTGCACAGAGCAGGGCAGTGCCATGGAGCGCGGCTTCTGGAAGAAAGGCAAAGTACCAGGGCATCTATGTGTCGAAACCAATGCTCCTCTTGCAGCAAAAGTTGCCAGCAAAGTACCTAATTCTCCATCTAAGAACGCTTCTGCTGAGAGTTAGCCAGGACTGAAGGTGAGACAAACAGTCCGGGTGCCTGGCAAGAGTCAGAACAATGTCTGTGAGCTGGAGGCTTTGCATATAAAATGTCCAGAGCCTGGTATGTCCAGAATACTCCATATTTCTAGCCAGGATTCTGAGATTGCAGCAGCTCTACCCCAATAGTCCCTTTGTCAAGGACTGACATGCATCAGCATCTCTGGGAGCAGCTGGCTTTCTGGAAAATGTAAAACCCTTTTCTAGCCTTGATGAAACAAACTGCTTTGCAGGTTTGTACAGGCTGCTGGTTGGCCCAGGGAAACTGGTTTGGTTTGATCTGTCAGATTCTGCTTACTAAATCTGTTTGTTCCCAGGAACCTATTTTCTTAAAGAGCTGAGAGGCTCAGCGTATTTCCCTCCCTGCCCTGTACTGTGATCATCTAAACACATAGTATTTTAATTAGGCCAGGCTCTCTGCTGATGAAAGGCGTGCTTTGACTTCCATGGGGTTTCACTTATCTGTGACATGTAAAAAAACCTGACTGTAAACCAGCTGACTCTGGTGCTGAATGTCTCTGGACATGGTAGTCTAAAATTTGGACTCGAGGGCAGGATCTCCTCCAGCTTGCTTCTAGGTAATTCTGGAATGAAGCTTGGGTAACATTAGCAGCTTCTAGGTATTGTTAATTGTGGAGCTTCTGGGAGCAGTTTGGTTGGCTTTTTCGGTGTCCAAATTGCAGATACCTTCTGTTGGCTTGGAGGCCCCAAGGTTTGGTCTCTCCTGAAGCTCACCTTGGTGTTCTGTTGTCCCAAGCCGCTGCAGCCAGCACTCGGTGTGCTAGAGGAGCTGGCTGCAGTCAGAGCTCTTGCTGTGTTACCGAATTAAACTGAACAGACCCCAGGGATGAAAGATGCCCTCTCCTGACTGAGTCCCTGCTTCTCGCTAGTTGCTCCCCTTCGTGACTGCCCGTTCTTAGCACTGGGATTAACAGCTCAGTGGTGTGTGCCTGGAATGGATGGGATGTGGTTCAGCATTACCAAGGATCAGCCTGAGTTAATGCTGACTTAACTGGAATTACTGTTTGAACTGGTACCCATCCTTTGCCTGAAAAAGGAGAGGTGGTCTAGGATAGCGTGGGCATGTCCATAAAAGGGGGAAAGATTAATCTTTTCTCTTTTTGCAGAGGAGGATCTATATGAGAGAGATGCAGAATCTTTTCTTATCTGAAGGATATGTAAATGCAAGCAAGTCAATATAGGCTTTATGAGCAAGGTGCTCCAAACAGGTGATAGCTCGTGCAGAAGAGTGAAGGGGGGAGGCTCGCACTAGTAGGGAGGTTCACAGTATGGTTCCCATCCAAGAAAACATAAAATGGGATTAGCTAAGTATCCCTACGGGTTGATGGGACTTCCCGCAGCCAAGCGGTATGTGAAGAAGACTGTGCTGAAGCAGTGTGTAATGGGGCACTCGGGTGCAAAGGATTCTGGATGAATGCTCTGTTCAGAGCTCACAGCCAGGCACAGCTGAGTGAGGGTGGAGGAACTGCCAAGGAAACATCCCTGAGCTAGTGAGGAGTACTCTGCCTCCCTCCCATCAGGAGCCTTGATGCTCCTCACCTTGGGTCAGGCTGAGCCCTTCTTGATGTGTCTGCTAGGTCACTGCCAGGACAGCAGCTGCTGTGTCTCTTGGGTGTAAAGCTGAACTGCAGCAAATGAGGAAATTTTGCTCACTGGGAACAGATATAACAGGCTTGAAGAAAGCCTATCTAATAAAAGGTTTTAATTAATGACAGTCAACTGAACCATGAAGAAGGAATGTCTGCATTCTCATTCTGAGTGAAATCTGCTTTCCTTTCTGCGGTCTGTGCTTCTGTAATACTTGGGGAATTCATCACAGAAGCCAGAGCCACTGATTTCCAAGCCCGGCAGGACTGTGCCACGTTAATCCCCTGAATACACAAACGCTCTGCAGATGTCACCACGGAAGGAGGGTGCCAGAGAAGGCAGCGTGCAAAAGTACACGTTTGTGTTGAAGCACTTCCATTACCAGGTAGCAAGGTAGAAAGACAAGTAAGATGCCTGATGGGATATACAGACCCTCCAGGGCTTACTGCTCACCTTAAATCTCCATCTTACCCAGACGTGAGCACCTTGCTCTCCCTTTAAGGCACCTGCTTTTTATCCTTGGGTCATCTCTTGATCTCCCTGCTCTGATCACCTTTAGATCTTTGTACCAAGTGCTTTTCCTCCTCCACTGTAACTTCCCGGTAAAGCACCTGTGTCTTGAGTGTTTTTCCATCAGGGCCCCATAGGATGCCTTTGTATGTGACTGTATCCACAGAAATGGTCCTGCTGAACACAGTCCAGCTCTGATGGCACAAGTCCTCAGGGAGTCATTGCCAAAAAGATTTTACTTGCTGTACACCACAAACCACTGGTGTTTAAGCATCCTTGAAACTCTTGGGAAGCTCCCAGACCCAAAGTAGTGTTGCTTGAAGTGTTCTCTGTGCCAGAGACCCTCGAGTTTGGGATGTGATGCAGAGCAGCTGTTCTAAGGTGATTAAGCAGCTTAGTTTTTCTCTCCAGATCGTGGTGTTAGGTAATTTATACTGGAAGTTCCCTTGGTGTAAAAGGGTCTAAGATTTCTGTCTAAACTCGCTCTTCTTTTGTACAAGGAAGGAGGTGCACTGGCTTCTGTCAGCTGCAGCTAAAATTCAGCAAAGGAAAGGGCAGGAGCCTCTTCCCAGAGCTCATGGAAATCTGAGACATTCCCAACGGCCAAGGCTTCTCCAGGGCTCTCAGACCCTGGGCCTGGCTGTTGCCCCAAAGTGGGACCAGGGTGGGACTCCTGGGACCGTGGGTGTGCCTGCAAGGGTGACTTCCAGAAGAGCTCAGCTCCTAGTGCTGACCCTGGTGCTGCTTCTCCAGGCGTGCACTGATCCAGCGCCTGGCTCAGAGCCGGCCCCTTCAGTGCCTGAGGGCTGCCCTCTGCACCCCGGCCGTGCCGCGGGGCCCGAGCTGCCCTCGGAGCAGGGCGCTCTTTGCCTGTGGCCGTGCCAGGGCTGGGGGTGTCTGGCCAGTCCTGCGTGTTTCAGCGCTGCCTCACTGGGAGGGCTCTGGCACCGAGGGCTCCTTGTGGAGGAACCCACCCTTGGCCCTTGTCTGCACAAACGGGCTTCGCAAAAGCTGTTGCCGTTTTTGAGTGAGAAGAACAAGGCTCCTCGTCCCGAGCTGGCGCTGGATGCTCTGTGCGTGCTTGGTTTGTTCTCAAGGCGAGCAGAGCCGAGACAGCCGCCACCTTCCTCTGGGCGTTTCCTGGGGAAGGTGTCAGGGCGGGGGATGTCTGTGCCGCGGGGGTGAGCGCTGGCGGCAGCTCTGGGCCTCGCACCGCAGCACCAGCCCTTGCTTCGAGCTCGGGCGTTTGGCGTTTTCAGCCGCCACGCTGATGGAGTAGTGAGCGTCTTAAGGTTTAGTGGAAATTTTGGGCCAAGAAAGTGAAGTTTTATTGAAGATGGCAACACGAGCACCGTGCACTCAGCTCAGAAGTTGTGGGGTTTATTTTACATCGCCGGCGGTACCGGCGCAGAGCTTCGCCTCCGTCTGGAGCGAGCACCGAAAGCGCCGATCGCGGCTCCCTGCGGCCGGGCCGGGGGTGCCCGTTGCGGGGGGGGGGGGGGGGGGGGGGGGGGGGGGGGCGGCTGCCGCCTCCCGGGGCCCCGCGGTCGCCGGGCGGTAAATGGCGGCGGGGGCGGGGCGGGGCGGACGGGAGGGGCGGGGCGGACGGGGGGGCGGAGCCGCCCGGCCACGCACGTGCGCTACGTGCGGCGCCTGCTGCTGCGGCGGGGCCGCCCCTCCCCCAGCCCCGCGGGGGGATGGGGCCGCCGCACCGTGCCCCTTCGAGGTGGGGGAGCCCCTCCCGCAGCCCGGTTACCGGGGAGGGGGAACCTCACCGTGCTGCTCGCGGGGGGGGGAGCCCCGCTGAGCGCCGGTGCGGGGGGAGGGGCACCTCACCGTGCTCCCTCAGGAGCGGGGGGGGGGGGGGTGCCCCCTTACTCCCGTTAACGGCGGGGGAGGGGGCCCTCCCCGTGCTCTGCCGGGGCCGGCGGAGGGGTCCCGGTGCCCCCCGGGAGGCGGCAGGACAATGGGCCCAGCCCCCGGCAGGGCGCGGAACAAAGGGGCCGGGCCGAGGCCGCAGGGGCTGGCGGCGGCGCCCGCGGCCGGGCCAGACAATGCGGCCGCGCAACGCCGAGCGGCCCCGCCCCGCCTGTGACGCGTCCGCGGCGCAGCCAATGACGGCGAGCGGAGAGGCTCTTTAAAAAAAGAAGCGCCGGCCGGTGGTGGCTGTCAGCTGTGGCGGATCCCTCCGCGCATGTAAACAGAGCTCCGGAGGGGCCGCCGGCCCATGTGCCGCTCGCCGACGCAGGAGCGGTTTAACGGCCCCCGGCTGCGCGGCGGTTGCCCTGGCTCCGCCGGAACATAGAGAGCGGCCCCCGGAACGGAGAGAGCCGTGCGGTGCTGTCCGGGGTGGCGGGTGCGGAGCCCAACAGCGCGGGGCCCAGGGACCTCCCCGAACCAGCGGTGCTGGGGGGAGCGGCCACGAGCGGGACCGGGCGGGCCTGAGGCCCGGGGCGAGGGGCTGCGCACAAAGGCGGTCGTGTGTGGTCGGGGGCGCGGGGCTGAGGCCTGGCCGGGCGGCGGTGCGCCGGGAGGGCTCCCGGGGAGCCTCAGCGAGCGGCGCTCTCAAGGCCTCGCTCCCTGCCGGCCCCTCAGCGCCGAGCCCGGGCAACGGCCCGAGAGTCGTTGCGGCCCCCGCGCTGACCGGCCCGGGCTCCGGCCTTCGGTGAGGGCAACCACCACCGGCTCTTCCCACCGCCCCCGGCGGCCACCGGGCAGAGGGGGAAGCGCTCCCCGCGGGCCGCCCCGGTAGCCCCAGGCCCTCCCCGGGGTCCGGCCCCGACGCCCCCTCACAAAGGCGCGTGACGGGGCGGGGCGGCCGCCGCCCCCTCCCCCCCCCCCCGCCCAGGCCGGGGCGGACTCTTTTTCTCTCGCGCTCTAGCTCGTTACCCCCCCACACACCCCCCCCCTCCCGGCGGAGGCGCACGTCCCGTTCCAGCGGCGCTCGGCGGCCCAGCGGCTGTTGGAGGATTGTTCGGAGCAGCGGCGGCAGCGGCGGCGAGCGGCCCCTGGCCCGGGCCATGGCCGAGTTCCTGCCCCCGCCCGAGTGCCCCGTCTTCGAGCCCAGCTGGGAGGAGTTCGCCGACCCCTTCGCCTTCATCCACAAGATCCGGCCCATCGCCGAGCAGACCGGCATCTGCAAGGTGCGGCCGCCGCCGGTGAGTGCCCGCATGGCGCCGCCGGGGAACGGCCTTTGTGTGGCGGTCCGGCCCGCACCGGCCCGGCCCGCACCGGCGACCACCCGCCCCTTCCTCCCCTATCCCCCCCTCCGGCGGCCGCTCCGCTCCCTTCGGGCGCGCAGGTGACCCCCGGGCAGGTGGGGCCGGCCGGGGAGGGCAGGCGGGGCCGCCCCCTCCGCCGCTCTGAAGTTTCAACGTCCCTGGGGCCGGGGCCGCGGGGCTGGAGGGCGACCGCCCGCGCGTCCCCTCCCGCAAAGTCGCTCCCAAGTGCGGGAGTTGCCTGGCAGGAAAGTCGCCGGAGCGGCCGCCGGGTGGAAGCGGGGGAGCAGCTGACCCAGCCGCGCCGCGCTCCCCGCCTCGCCGGGCTCGGCCTTCCTCCCCGGCCCCGCCGCTCGGCCCCCGAAAGTTACAAGTTGGCCGGACCCCGCGCCTGGAGCGGCCGCGGGGGGCGAGCGGTCCCTGTGCCGAGCCCCGGAGGAGGCAGCTGCCTGGGTGTTGCCCTCCATGTTGGCATTGTGGTGGTGGAGGGCTGGGGAGAGCTCTCCTCGCTCGCCCCTGGCTCCGCGGTGGTCTTGCTCTGGCCCTGGTCCGGGTCTGGCTCGGGTTTAATGCAGGTAACTGCTTCCTCAAGTTGAACAACACCAAACTCTGGAGCTGTGAGTTTGGCTGGTGTCTATGCGAGCTGAATCCTAGACAGACATGGCCACCATTTTAGAATGCAATACACAGTGGGAAGAGTCATAAGCCTTCATCTTCATCATCATCATCTCGACTGATGGGGTAGTAAGCTCAAAATTGGGGTGTGAATTCTGATTTCCTTTTGTTGGTCGGCTCAATTTACTGAGAAATACTGTGAAGACCTTAGAACCACAGTTTGTGTGGTCACAATTGGTAGTTTGTTTAAAGGCATAAACAATCGCACTGGTGGGGAGAGGGGCTTCTTAGAGTAAAAATCTGATTAACAGGCGTGTTTGATTCACCTTTATTTTGGGTGAACTGCTCGTTCTCTTGAGTGGAGGGTGGTGCAAGTCTGGGGTGGTGCAGCTGGCTTGAGGTAGTTAACATGACGGCAACAGCTAGAATGCTAAACAGCAATGGAGAGCCTTAAATCTCATCCAGCGAGAGGTGAAGCTGACGAAACATTTCTGCAGACTTAAGTTTTGTTGAGTGAGACTTTAAGTTCAAAGAAATAATGTTCAGAAACACATGCTCCTCAGTTTCGTGTTTTGATTGTTGCCGGGACTCCTGTTGGTAACTGTCCTTTTCCTTCTGAATTAAAATAGAAGTAACTTGCAGTGTTACTGCTCTGAGATGGTAGAAAATGTTTGTAGCAGATTGAATAATGTGAGTCTCATCGGAGAGGAAGATGTTTCTGTTCTCTGGAAGAAGAGTCCCAGCCTGCAGTGGTGTGAATGCACATGAGAACACTCTTGAATTTATATCGAGGTAGAATATGCCAGTGCCCCTTTTCGTGCAGTGTAGCCAAATGCTGACATAGTTAAGAGGGGGTAAGATGGTTTTCATTATGCAGTCAACCTTGAACTTATGTAATATTTTTGGGTAGAATAATCTTTTTGGGTTGTATATTGTCAACAGTATTTCAGCGACTGTGAGCAGAATGGAATTTTTATGAAGGTGTTTTTCTTTCGTGATTTGTTTTTAAAAAATCTCATTTGTGTTTCTTAGCTGCTTGCGTAAAAAGCCCAAACCCTCTAATAAAGGCTTCTTGTAAGCGGAATTATCTGTTAGAGCCTCAGAAACGAGTAGCTCTCCTAAGGAATGAATTGCTTATTACAGCTGCGTTTTCAGCACGCTCTCATCCTGGCTTGCTAAAGAGCTGATATCTGTCTGTATTTATGATCATGTGTTTTGCCAAACGTTTGTAGAAGTAGGATGAAAATAGTTGGAGCTGCTGAGGGCTGAACACCTAATAGTTATATGGAGCCTGGCTTTCATGAGAGCTTAGCCACCATGGCTCTTACCTACCCTCGATAATTACTTGGATGGCTTGTGCAAGTGCAGTTGTTCGTTCACCAGCCTAGAACATAGAGGGAACTCTTCCAGATCTACCAGAAAAAGCCTTGAAGTTGACGTAGTTCCTGGCCTTCCTCCTAAAACAGGAGACGCGATGTTGTTCTTTTCTGTATAATCGAGTGGTTTAGAATACCTCGAGCTACAAACTATACTGACCTCTTCACAAAATTCTGTAAGTTTCAGCCGAATGCATTGTTTAGCCACAGCCGAGGTTTGCAGTCTTCATGGATGCAGGTGAATCTTTGGCTGTGTTCTTTGTCGAGGTACGTGCCAGCAGAACCACGAACTGTAAGGGTCTGTGCCGAAAAATTTAATTGCTGGGCTTGCATTATTTTAGCTTAAACTCTGCTGGATAATTGTCGGCAGATGAATTTGTGCTTTTGTGTCTGAACTGCAATATGGAGTAATGTTGTGTGAGGCTGGTGGTGCCCAACTGGAGCTACACAATTTGCTCATGAAGTAGTGCTTACTCCTAAGCTAGTTTGTTGTTTCAGCATGGACCACGACGAGGAGAGCTCCCTGTTCTCTGCAGGACCAGGATCATCCTTTTCTGTGGTGCCTTTCCACTAGCATTAACTGGGCACCAGGTGAGCTTGGAGAAAAGCACATCTGTGGTGGCTTCTCTCATGTGACAGGTTTCGAGGACAGCGAACTGTTTTGTGAGGGGGTATCGAGGCATCTGACGTCCTGTAGATATCTGGGCAGAAGACAGTGGATTCTGGGTGATCGTTGCGTGTTCACGGGATGAAAGAATGTCCAGGAATACAGCAGGAGGTGTCACTTCTGCGTAGCAGTTTTCAGTTGAGCCCTCAAAAGAAGCTGTTCTTCCTCTTCATTCCAGTTTCGTTTGTTCCAGTGATGACTTAGTTTTGCTCTTACTTGGGTGACTCTGGGGTACTGCAGTGACGGTCTTGTAGAGGCTGCAACAACAGCCGTGTTCACTGACCCTGGTTTGTTTGGAACAGCAAAGCGAAGGCTTTTTGTCAACAGTCTGGAGCATAACTGGACAGTCCCATGGGCAGGAGTGCTTAGGTGAGGTGCGGGACTTTCCCAGTGGCGGTCGCTTCTGGTAGTTCACGTGCTGTGTAAAGTAGAGATGCTTTGATCCTTCGCTGTTGAGCTGGAGGTGGGGAGCTAGATGCAGAAAAATGGATGGTGCACAACTTGTTTGCAGTCCATCACATGCTGTTTTGTAGTTGGAATTTTCCTCTATGAACTGAAAATATCCTTTATTAGGATTTCTTTATTTAAACAGTAATCCGGAACAGTGGTTTATTCCGAAACTTGGCATGTCAAGTGGTGGCCTTACTTTCTGGAAGATTTTGATAGCTCTGCAAATTATTGAGGGCATTTAGAGGGATGAAATGGAGTGTTGCTTGAGAATGGTATCATTATTTGAAGTAGATAGTTAATAGTAGTTTATGAAAGCAAGCAGTCTTAACAAATTTGAAGTCTAACTTCAAGGATAAAAGGTAAAATGTAAAGCATATGATACTGTTCCTGCTCCAAGTTTTTCTTGAGAATGGACTCTTCCTTCCACTTCATTGTGTAGTTGCTTTGCTGCCATGGAGAAATAGCTAATAACAATTCCTTAAGCCTTACTTACCATATTAATCTATTTCAAAATATACAATATTGTACAGTATTCTAGTAATGTTGTAATTTTCCCATGGCCAAACATAAAAATTGGGAAAAATTCAAGCTAAATTTCATTCCTTTAAATAATGTCATTATGGAGCAGTACAATTAAGGCCTCCAAGTAACCTTAAGTCTGCCCTGATAAAACTAAGCATTTTAAGGTTAGAAAGTCTGTGTTAATACAGCCGAAATCTTGATGGAGTTGACACTGGAGTTCTCTAAATTATCGACTCACCTTTTTCAGTAAATCCTGGAATACTGGGGAACTTTAAAGAGGACAGGAGGCATTGAATTCCTGTGGATTTAAATTCCTTATGGGTGCAGGAGTTGTTGACCACGTCTCACCCCAGGGTAGAAGAAGGGTTGATCCAGTCCTCAATAGGAACTCGAAAGGTGATAGCGTGAAATACGATTGTATGAAAACTGGCATTGTCAAATCAGTTTTATTGTTTTCAGTGAGCCTACATATTTGGTTAAGTCAGTTGTGTTGTCGTGATCTGAGATCTATAAATTAATTCTGTTTCAGCATTCTAATTATAATAATTGTTATTGTGCAAAATTGATATCATGCTGAAGGAATCGCAAATTATTTCAACTATTAATGAGAATTTGTAATGAAGGATACGTTTCTAATTGTCTTTCAGAACCTCAAGCCAAGGGTATCTAATTTTCATTAAAAGTCTAGAAGAACAAAAGAAATTATTCCATATAGATCACAGGTTTATGGCGGGTAGCTCATTGTTATAGAGGGATCCCGATTGCCCAATAAACAATGAATGTTATGAAACAGTAATCACTTAAGTAGGATTCAATGTGAGGTTTTACATTTAGGAACAAAGGAGCGTAGGGAAGTCTTAGAGGAGGGAGGATTGTAGAAAAATAACTGTGGATCCTTGTGGAAACGAGTGGAATGGTAGAATGGATGATTTGGCTAAACCAGAGAATGCAGCTCTTGAGGTTCTCTGTGAAAACCAGGATGATTTTTACCTCTGTGGTAGCATGAGAGTAGGAGACACTGTGTTCCGAATGCTGCAGTTGTTGGAGAATTCTGAAAAGGCTGGACAGCTAGAGAGGGTACGGGGGAGTGTCAAGAAAGTTCTGCACGTGAAAGAACGGGTTTTGAAGAATTTAACAAAGCTTGAGTGGTGAAACCTAAAGGCACAGGGCTTCTGAGAAGTGAAGCTGCTGCTCCAGGGACGTTTTATGAGGAGCAGTGTTGATTTAAATGGTGTCTGTTCTGGCTGCTCGTTTAGCTGCTTGCTTGATTTATTTTCATTTTTATGTAGGAAAAGAAACAAAACGGCTTCATTAAACTATGGGCTAAAGACTTTGTTGAGGGTTCTGTTGATCGTTTGGGGCTGGATTTGTAAAACATACCACCACTGAAACAGGAATTAATGCTGAGAATTGTTATAGTTTGTCCTAAACAGGAAGTTGATCGTGATGATCCCTCTGATTTGATAACACACAGTGGCTCAGTCTGTTGATTTTATCAAAGAGAAAAGAGATAACTTGATTACAGTATGTAAGTGAGCTTCACAGGGAGAGAATCATAGGTACAGCGTCATTTGTCAGCCTTGATGGGAAGTGCTTGAGCTGCTGGTTCCTGTTCAGCCTGAGCCGGGTTCACTCGAGTTAAGTAACAGGGCAGGCGTTTTTAACTGGGAAGGTGATCAGCTGTTAGGAAAAACCTGAGGAGTGGTGGTGGATTTGCCCCTTTCTGGCACTTTGAGATGAAGAATGGGCACTTTTTTTGGGAAGAGGATGTTTTAGTGCTGAGGTGCCTGTTCACATGCTGTCAAATTCTTGCAGAGAAAAATAGATCAGTCACTGAAGCTCAGTAGGAAATGTTTGCTTTCAGTGAAGAGTTTGCTGTGTTCATTACAGGGGTCATACGGTGAAATTAGGTAAATTCAGAGGAAGTTATTTACTGGTCTCCTCTGACCTTTAATTATCAGGAAAATATGAAAAAGGAGTATTATTTTACTAATGGCAGCTGCCATGTGCAGCACTGCTGCGGTCAGTGGAACGGTTTCTGTGCTTCAGAAACACTGAAACACGAGTGTGCTTAAAGGAGGATGAGAGTATCCTCTCCTTGACTCCGTCTCTTCCAATGAGGGGTTTTCAACACTCCCTCTCCTAAGCTCATTGAAAGTTTAAGGTGAAACTGTTTAGTCCAGAACTCTCCATATGGGGCAATAGTAGCAGCGGGTTTGGAGAGTTTTTGTAGTTTTTTTCATTCAACTTGAGATAAACAGTGTCAATTAGCTAAAAACTGAAATTAGGGTTTCAAACTAAACCCAACTCCCTTCCCCAGCATTGAAACTAAAGCTGCCAGTGAATGGGACTAATTTATGGCTGCGTATCCATTAGGATGTGCTTTCTCTCAAGCCCAAATTACTGGGTTGTATCTGGGAACTGCTGGGGGGAGCGCTGTGCACATGTTTGGGAGACCAGGTTGTTTTTAAATGCCGGGGAGAACTTCTGGGACCATGCAACCAGCCACCTTCATACATGCCACAAGTAAATGCTCTTTGCTGAAAGTAGGTGCTTTACAAGCGAAAATGAATCTGAGCAGCTTGAGTGGAGAGTGCTGCCGATGGCTGGGGTGGCAGACGGTCGCTGTGGCGGTCTGGGGAGTCGCTGGGCAGAGGCAGAGCCCTGGTCAGGACAAGCTCCACAGCTGCGGACAGACGGAGCCAGCAGCATTGTCCGTAGCTGGTCTGCTTCTGTTGTGGGCTGGCTGTTAAATTCGGATCTTAATCTGAGTTACGTTGGGATTAAAATGTGGGTTTGAAAGCTGTTGGTTACAGCTCTAAAGAGGGCACAGACTGTCTCCGAAGGGCTGTGATGGGAGAGCTCCAGAAAGAGTCGTCTGCGCTGGTGGTGCTGCTTGACGCCCTCTGGGAACATCCTGCAGGATCAGACCAAAGGTCCATGTACAGCGTGTTGTGTCGTGAGTGAAGGTGGCAGTAGCTCTTGGGGCCTGGTGCCCCTGGATGCTGACAGCTGAGTCTGGCCCCAACACTGATGGATGCTCTGCTTCAAGTGTAGGTCAACGCCTCCGAAGGGAATCGGGGATCTTGGATTCGCTGCCAGTGCCCTGACCCCAGTGCCCCACGCATCGCCAGCTGTTTGTGTGGTGCTGCCCGGACATTGCTGATTCCTGCTGGTGCTGCCGGAGCCTCTGTATCTGCTCCTTGTGTGCAGTCGCTTCCGAGGATAGAAAACTGGTATCTCCTGTGTGTAAAGCCTGCTGCCTGTTTTGTGTGGGTGTCCAGACCCGGGGTATAGTGTCTGTCATCTGCCTTTGGGTCCCAAGGAGCAGCTGGCTGTGATGCTCGAGAATCATCTCCAGTTCACCTGAGCTTTAATTTCTCTCAAGTTTGGAGCTGGCACAGAAACACGGGTCTAGAGAGGTGATTCCCATTGCAAGCTTGCCTTTGCCTGGGATTCTCAGATGGGAAGGATTTGTGGTTGTGTTCTCCCTTGCCGGCCTGCAAGACATAACCAAGCCCAGTTTTGTCTCAAATGAGAAACGCTCCACCAAGCTTACATTATTGAAGAGTTCTGTGTGTAAGGTATGTTACTGCACCCGGGGTCCCTTCTTCGCAAGGAGGAATTCAGTGTTTCTGTTGGAAAAACCACTTACAATCAAAATGACCAAGCAAGGACCATGTAACCACAAACTAGGTTAGCTGATGATTGGCGTTACCAACTAATGTTAGCCTTTTAACAGGGTCAGAGAGGGATTAGTTCCCGTTCAAAAGGAAGCTTTGTGGATGACCCACTGACAGTAGTGGAGTGATAAACGGTGGCGCTCATCAGTTTTGCGTAGGTTCTGCCATCTGAGTTTCTTCTGAGGATGTTTTTAATGTTGTCACAAAACCATGAGACTAAAAGGGACCTCCTGAGTCACCAAGTCTGCTGCCTCCCTCCCAGAGCCAGCAATCGTGGAACACCTTTGCAAAGGCAAGATCATAGATCTAGGAACAAAGAATGTAGGTCACGCTCGCAGGGTGGGCATCCTGGGAAGCAGTGAATCGCTATAGTTAACTGAATGAATATATGTTTCTCTGGCAAGAATTGCTAAGATATTCTTTGGATCTTACTATGAGACGCTGTCTAGCAAAATAATGAAAGTGACGTCTTTTTTTTTTGTCTGACATTGGAGAGATTGCAACTAAAATGCTACTTGCAGTTTTCAAAAGATGTTGAAAAAATAGGAGAGACTTCAGATAAAAGCCTGAGGAAAATCTTTATTTGCAGGACTAGAAAGCTGGTGCTGTAAAGAGAAGCAAAAAGAATTTTGTTTATTGAAAAATGTCTTGAAACATCGCTTCCAGGAAGCATTCATGAATAGCTTCTTGGACAGTAAGCAAGCAAGGTATTTGGTTAAATATGAGATCAGGACAAAGGAAAAAGAAAAGTTGAAGCTAACAAACTTGTAGAACAGCTTACCAGTGACAGCGGTAATTTCTTGTTCACTTGAATTGAAGGGGGTGGGGGTGGTTAAATTTTAATTAGAGTGAGGTTTGGATGAGGTGCGAGGCTTACCAGCTGAAATTATGTGAAGCCTGCCATCCCTGTGACAGTGAATCTGGAAGGAGGAGTATAGAAATAGTTCTCCTGATGGTTTGTAGTTTGCATTACTACTTGGAATATTAATGTGATTCTTAGAGTATGCCTTCTGCACAGCCAGATTTGTCTATAAAGTTTATAGAAACGTTTGAAATTTTGCTGTCGGTCTCAGTTTTTGCAGAGATTGGTATTCGGGTTTATTCTGCTATGTCTGGTTACAAATGCGTGCTAACGTAGGCAGATGATTTTGCATGTCTCTGTTGCAGGCTTCTAACAATCCTGTATGGACAACAGAAAACAACAAAGTCATTTCAGATGAAGAGTCTGGGCGGTATAAAAACCCCTAATTTTTTAGGAAATTCAGGTTTTCTTGCTTTTTGCATATCCTTAATCTTAGTGTTTAGTGTGCTTGTTGAAGGAAACTTAAACTTTTTTTTGAAAAAGGCAGGGGACAGGAATCCAGACCAGGTGACTTTGAGGACTTTGCAAGTGCGTGCCGGATGGAAATGGCCAGTCTCATAGATTCCCCAGACACAAGCGTAAGGGAGGTGGGCCTGTAGAGTTGGGTTGTGTGCGCTCTTCTCTTCCACAGCAAAGCTCCTCACGCAGATCAGCAGCTTTGCAAATTAACCTGGCCAGGAAGAAGCTCCCTCTTGTGGTGCTGCTGCCTTTCCAAGGTGCATAAAGGCATTTCTTTCAAAGCATGTATGTCTCTTAATACTCCTTTTAACAAACATTGCATTTCTCTTAGTAAGTTGTGCTTCAAAATGTATGCAAGCTTCTTGTTGTGTAAATAATATGCTTACTAAAGAAGGGTTGAAAGCATCTTGTGTAGTAATTGAGGATCTTGCCATACGCTGGAATATAAGATGATAAATATTATTCCCATGGGTTGTTTCGACTTTGAGTAGTTCAGATGCTCCAAAATGAACTGTTTGGGACTTTAAAATGAATCGATGATAGTCAGGGTGGCTTGTTTACTTCCCGTGCTGTAATTTCTCCAAATGGTGAATGGCGATGTGTCTGTAACTGTGACTAATGTCATCTGAAACAGTTTGTGATAAATGGGATGTGCAATGTGTTTCTAAAGTCAGAAGCGTTTTTTTAAGATTCTAATATGACCTGTTGTATAAAATACAGCATGCGTTTCCCTCTGCTTTACCTGCTTAAAAATGTCAAAAGCCAGAGTAAATCCAGTGTTTCCTCTCATTAAGCCAATTTCCCTATCTCAACAGAAGTTCTTGCAATGACTTTTTCCTTCCTTAAAGTTAAACACTTTCAAGGCTGTTAAATGTTTGTTTCTAGTTGATGAACCCATCTGCCCGGTAGACTGAAAGTCCTGTGCTGAATAGATGGAGTTTCCAAAGTTTCTCTTTGTAAAACAGCTGACGTTCTGTCAAAGTGTTCTGGTTGTGCAGTGTTCAGTCAGTATCGTTGAACTTAAAAACTGCAAGGTGCAGAAAATACCTGTTGTGGAAGCTTGTGTTGTCTGGAGTCGTGTTACTTTTTCCAATGAACTAGATAACTAGTGCTTTGCTAGAGCAAGCATCTTTGGCCAAAAAGGAAAGAATTTCGCAGACTGTACCCCAGTCAGTGACAAACAGGACACGTATGAAGCTCATCAGCTAGTTCTGGAGTAGTGTGTTTCGGTACACCGTGTTGTGAATGAGGTATTTCTGTAAGATCATGCACGGAAACTTCTTCATTTGCTTTCATGAGTGGGGGGAACAAGCTTGCTTCTGCCCTGTCTGAAGACAGGCAGCTTTCTAGCAGTGGGTCTTAAGATCTCTGTCTGTCCTGGGGACCCTTTTATCTTTATTTCTTTAAGACTGATCATGAGCTGGAACCTGTGGGAACAGGTAGGAATCCTGTTCCTCCTGTTGTGCCCCAGCAGCATGCAGGCTTTCCCCTGGGCTTCTCCTTGGGCCAGCAGACTCTGTGCCAGGGGACATGTGGCCCAACCAGAAGAGCCTCCTGCACTCCCCGCTCCCTCCTTGGGCTTTCCTGCTGGTCTGCCAGTACTTTATCTGCCAGCAGGAGCCCTGAAGCACAGCGTCGGGCTCAGTAACAGTGTCAGAGGTGGTGTTAACGCCTGTGTGAGCTGAATTCTTCCTGCTGTCCTTTTTATTCCTGTTTCTTGTCTTCTGCAGATCACAACTGCAGGATCCTTTTGGAGGGTGGTGCATGGCCCACCTGGCCACAGCCTGGGCTCACTACTTAGCTAAGCAGTTGGTCAGCACATGCCTCTCTATTTTCATTTACTGTCTCTGCCTAAAACACTTAGGATCTTACAGTTCTCCCTTCTACAATGTCCCTAGCATGTCCCAAGGGTGTTGTGTGTCCTCTCCTGGTTTGGTTGCCTGTCTCCTGTCTGTCTCTCTTCGTGTACAGAGCAAACTCCAGATTTGTGACTTAGGATGTAACCAGTTGGTTCAGCCTGAAAGTCAGATTTGTCGTATGACCCTTCAAATCTTGCCCTAAAACCTCCTATTCGTGTTTCTCATCTTACAGTTTGGGGGCCACGAATGAGTCATCAGATATCAGAACATTACAAAAGGATGTCAAACGTTTCCTTTGTCATACTTGCTATTTTCATTGCATTTGCTGTTCTGGCAAACAAAAACGTAGGGTTAATTTTATCTAGTTGTTTAAGAACATCATCATGCCATTGGACACCAGTCTTAGTCCTGCAGTTAAAACCAAAAATGATTGAGAAGCATGTCTCACTGGTTGAGGATTGGCCATCCTCTTGATAAATTGTCATCTCGATTCCCCCTGTTGTCATCTAACTTCCAGTTCAAATTTTGATTTCACCCTTGCCAAGTTTTGATGTACTGAAACTGCCTTGTAGGATCAGAAACCTTTAGAGGTCTGGATGAGTGAACCTGTGTTTGATAAAATGCGTAGATTGGTGTCCCTCTTTGCTCTTCAGGGTTTCCCTGCTCTCGGTGCGTCTTGCATCCCTCCTCTCTAGCTGTGAAAATACCTGATTCTGCCTTGGCCTGCTCTGGTGACAGGGTGGACTTGTCACAATACAGAATTGAGTCTGGGTGTTTGTACGTAAGATAAATGCTCTGCAAATCCTTTGTGGTTGTTTGTAATGCTGATTTTCATATTATATATGCCGGGTAAAATAACAAAATATTCTGCCTATGATGCCGGTCTTACTTTGGTTGCCTTAGTCCATAGGCGTTGAGTAAAGGTTGTTTTCTTTCATGGTAGAAAGCTCTTGTCTTAATCCACTATCAGTAGCTCTCATGTGCGTTATCTTCATTCTGTAATTAGTGATAATAAGTTGGCTTTATATGTAATAAATTACTGTCAAGTTTAAATCAAAACTAATTTGGTTTAGTGAAGCTGTGTATTGCCAAACCAACTGTATGTGATAGATGTCAGAGATCTAAAAGATAAAATTGCTTTATAGTCGTGTTTATAAATAACACTACAGGTATTTTGTCAAAGTAATAATAATCGTTTTTCAGTTGGTCATATTCCAGATGTTCCTGAATGTTTGCAGACAAGGAATTAAGAAAAGAAGCTTTTATTTCTATTTTTTAGTGCAGCTGCTGTTCGTTTTGGAGAGCAGTGTTTATGAGAGCTAGCTGCTGCATTTGTCCTTCAGGAGCATCGGGTGCTAGTCTGCCCGATCGAGGCAGGAATTACAGTTTGGATCATGGTTTATGAAACTTCACTTTGTCCTGTGCTTTGCGTGGCAACAATACTGACTTTGTTAAGATAAGTGACGTCCTATCTCAGGTTGTTCCTCAGTTCCTCCCGCTGAAAGCGCCGGGTGGGTTTGACTTGCCCGGCAGCAGCACTGCCCGGGGAGCTCCGTCCTGCCCGGCAGACACAACCCTCGGCCGTCCTGCGGCTCCCGCTTGGGACCCGGCCGGGGCAGGTGACGGTGGTGGTGAGGCCGGGGCGATGGCCTGTGCAGCACCTCCGGGACAGAGCGACTCGGTGTGCGGCTGGAGGCTTCTCTTTGAGGACTGTCCTTAGTCCCCACGTGTTGTTTGTTCATGGTTTCGTTATAAAGGCCCAATGAAATATTTTAAGGGGTAGACAATGAAGCTCACGTGGCCTGTCTCGTTCATCCTGCTTTCAAGGCTTGTTCAACGTGAAGTGATTTGGAAACACGAGCGGAGCTCGCCGCAGCTGGAAGCGTGGTGGGTGCGACGGCTGGCAGCTCGGGATGCAGCCACCGTGCTGGGCTCCCGCCACGTGCTGGAGGGGCACGTGCTGTGCTGCTGAGGCGGGTTTGGAAGCCATGGCCACCTTTTCCGTGCTTTGGGCTTTTGGCTGTCTTATAGAGAAGTTTCCTTCATTTTCCTGGTCTTTTGATGAAACTCTTCACTTTTTCCAGGACTGGCAGCCTCCGTTTGCGTGTGATGTCGATAAGCTTCACTTTACACCGAGGATCCAGAGGCTCAATGAATTAGAGGTAAACTGGAAAGCCAAAGATTGCTTCTGCTCCAAAATGTTTCAATGTTTTTTTGAGAAGTGGTGTTTTCCAGTGAATTGACCGTGAGCTGTGTTTGACTTGAGCTGACAGCACTTGTGACCTCTGAACATCAGTTCTTAATTGGCACAGAAATTCATCTGTTTCAGAACCTAGTTAAAAACATACCAAGCGTAAAAAGTAAAGTTAATGCTCATTAAAGGAACGTAATTCAGGCCTTTTCCACGCAGAGGTGCTTATAAGTGATTACACTCAAATTGTTCAGTGCCATAGATTTCTGTCTGCATTTTGCCTGTATGCAGCATCTTTTAAAAGTAGAAGAGATGAAGCATTTACAGAGTGCCATAAAAATAACAGGCCTTTTTGAAGAAACAATTACAAAATCTGGATTCAGTTGGTGGAAATTTGCTGTTTGCAAGCACTTTCATTCACTGCCTTCGTGAATTCAGACTAGAAGAAGGGACTGGCGCAGAGTCCCGTTTAGCTCGCTACTGGTACGAGTTGGAATGATGGTGACTCTGCCTGCCTGATTTTTCTCATGACGTTTGCCTTCTGAAGTCCTAATGTAGTTATGTGAGGTGCCAGGGTAAGGGCTCAGATACTGGCTGTGGATGCTAAGAGAGGTTTGTGTGGACACAAGCTGGTTCAGAGCTCCTTGGAATTTAAGAACAAGCTAGTCTGTTTAGACATGGCTTTTACCTTAAGAATAGAAAATGCAATGAAAAGAAAATGTGTCAAAATTTAAGTCTCAGCCACTACTCTTTAACATAGCAGCAATCCAATTACCTCACTGTGTGAATTGCTGTGTAAACAGACTTGTTGTCTTTCCCAGCCCTGACCAGTTTATATCCATAAAAATGAAACAAACGTGGTTGGGAGTGAAAAGGGATAACAGAAAAACCCTTTTTAATTTTTTTTTTTGATACGAAGTCATAAATATTGGTTTATTTTTGGCTTATTGCAAATAAACCAAATAGTAGTAAACTCTTACATTTGTTAATGTAATAAATCCTAGCAATGCAGCTAGTTTAGGTAGCTTGGAGCAGTAATAGCTCATTGCTTGTCTGTTCTCAGAAAGTACTTCTCTAAATGCAGAAGTTAACAAAAAGTGACTTGAGGAAAGACTGGCGGTATCTATATAGATTTTTTTTTTTTTTTTTTTTTTTTCTGTATAAGATGAGAGGGGAAAAATACAAAATTACACTTGCAGAGAGAAAAGCCAGGCAGGCAAGTGAGGCTGCGATTATAAACACTGGGATACAAAAGCTTAATCTGCATTTAGTATGCAGTTCGTTTGTTTGTTTATTTGTTTTTCAGGCCCAAACTCGTGTAAAGCTGAATTTTCTGGACCAGATTGCAAAGTTTTGGGAGCTTCAAGGATGTACGCTGAAAATTCCACATGTGGAGAGGAAGATCTTGGATTTATTTCAGCTTAATAGAGTAAGACTGTTACAAGGGAGAAACTTGTCCTAGAAAGATCTTGTGTTATCTCAGTTTCTGTGGTGGTATCACAGGTGTTCAAGGGAGATTTTGGGGTCTATCTAAGCTGAAAAAGTATTACCTTGTTTAACTTAGTTAATGTGACAAAATAGTAAGAAATGTAGTATCGTGGGAATTTCCATGTAAGCTAGGAGAGCAAATTAAGTTTCCAGCTCTTCTTTAAAGTTGAACCTGGATACAAACTGTTGAAGAATAAACTTAGGCTTTACTGGAGAAAGCTTCTGAACAACGATAGCAGTAAGAAAAAACATTTTTCCATTAGAAGTACGGGAGAAAAATCCGATTACTTTTAGGATGAAGCTTGTTAAACTTCTGGAGAAGTTTATGTATTGTGATAGTAAGGGATGGGATTCACAGACCCCAAGGATGTGTGCTCCCTGTTTTCTTTATGTTTAGGTTAGTTTTTATTTGGTTACTTTTGAGCCTATTTCATAGTACTTGTTCCAGTGAGAAGAACTGATTGTACTGTGCTAGAAAGTCATGTTGTAATACCAAGTGGAGGCGTGACGAATTGCAGCCAGACAAATTCTCAAAAGTGGGCCGAATTACTGTTGGGTCATCTAATACAGGTGCTGACTGGTGTCTGAAGTAATTCAGCAAGTTTACAATTCCTGAATAGTTTATATGGTATGTGCTCAGTTATAGCTTTTAAACAACTTGCATGTTTTGTGTTTTTTTTTAAAAAATCCATGCTTTTCTGGTTTAAAATAGCAACTGAGCTGTTGTCTTGCCTTTTAAACTACCAGTGCTGTCCTTAAACGCTGATAATTTTGATATTAAATACATGACCATTTTGGTTTTGCTTTTTAGCTAGTTGCAGAAGAAGGAGGATTTGATGTAGTTTGCAAGGAGAGAAAATGGACCAAAATAGCCACTAGGATGGGATTTGCTCCTGGCAAAGCCGTGGGTTCGCACATCCGTGCACACTACGAGCGCATTCTCTATCCTTACAACTTATTCCAGTCTGGAGCAAGCCTATTGGTAAGCTATACTGAAGCTGACTGAAGTCCTGTTAATTTAGCTGACAGTCTGGTTTTTGTTTGTTTGGGGGTTTTGGGGGTTGTGGGTTGTTCTTGGGTTGGTTTTTTTTTTTTAATTGATGGAACATTTCCAAAGACTGCATTGTATGCTTTATGGCGTGCAGGTGACAAGATGCAGTCTGTGGTGTTGATGCAAGCAATTCCGAAAGCCGTAGGCAAACTTCTAGTCAAAAGTAAAGTTTTTAGAATTACTCTGCAAGGTAACCTCTTACTGACTGCTTTGAATATTACCTTTCTGTATTTTCTCTTTGCACTTTACAGAAGGCTCGTGACAATGGACTTCAGGCTTTCTGTAACGATTTCTTTAATGCTTTTTTGTCCAATGCAAAATACTGCTCTTCGCAGATCATTACAGGTCCATCTCTCTTGATAGAACAAGGGTGCCGTGCTTCTGTATCACTTGCACACAGCGTGACTGAGGAACTGCATCAAACCATGGCAGTTTTGTGGCAGTAACTCATCTCACTTTCAATAAGCGTGTTTGTGTTGAGGAATGCTCCGTGGATGTTACAGTGCAGTTAACAGTATGGCTTGTGACTTTTTTCAAGCTTAAGTCTTCATCCTTCCTGCTTAGATGTGGCCATTAAGACAAAATTCAGGGCTGGTTGAGAGTGGAAGCAACGTAATCCCTAATAAAGAATGGGGCTTTTCTTTTAGAGCAGCAGTCATTTATTTGGAAAACCAAAATAGGTTGCAGTTGCCAACATCCATTTTTATTTATTTGAAACACTCTTATCATGATGCTCTTTCAAAGAGAGGAGCATTGACCTTTTTTAAGCAATAAAAGCCCTAATCCTGTTACAAGCCTGTCTCTGTCTACAGAAATCAACACTAGCCTTCTACATAAAGCTACCAAAGTGAGGGAGGGATTTGACATAAGTCAGAAAAGGCTGGAATTTTGAAGCCTTTTTGTTTAGCTAGCAATGATCTTTCCAGTGAAGAACAGCTAGATTCTGCGGACCCTTCAGAAAAAATTAACTTGTGTAGATTTGAGTGTTTTTCAAACGGAGGATAAGAACAAAATGTAGCTGATATAAAAGTCTTTGTGCCAGGGAGACTGTTGTATCAAAAATATTTTGGCTTGCCTCAAACATGTTCATGTTAAGCAGTGGAAAGCAACACCGTTTTCTGAAGGCTTTTCATTGAAAACTTTGCATTTTTATTAGGTCTGAAAACTGTAGATTCTCTTTTTTTTTTTTTTTTTTGAAGCTGTTGTGTTTTGTGACATCTAGCTTTGCTTTTGTGTCTTTGAGGTGCAATTGCACAGGGAAAGATCTAATTAAAAGTTGTAAAACAGTTAACATGGTACCCCCACTTCCCTGGAAATGTAGGTTGCCCATGTGAGTGTCATGCAGTTGATGTTTACTTTCATGGTTTTGTCAACAGTAGACCCTTTTAGAAGAGAAAAGCCTTCTCAAATGAGGTCATGCTTCTTTTTAAATGTAACTTTCCAAGCTCTCTCTTGCCATGGGCACCTGACATTTGTTCCAAGCCAGTGTGTTTAGTGGGTGCAGTTCTGGAAAAGCTATGGTAGGTACGGTTAACTTCAGTTTTCAACTCCTCACCCCCAAATGCTGTTAAAATATTCCCCTCCCATATGTGGCAGAGATGTATATTTTCAATGAACTGAGAGAATCCACAGAAATATGTTTGGTTTAGCTCACTTTTCAGTCTTAAGATAGGACTTTTTCTTTTTTTTTTTCTTCTTCCTGACAATGTTGTCTTCCAGCTGAGTTTGTTTTGCAATACATTTTTGGAGGAAGAATCTCAGATGAGATTCTTTTTGGCTTGCTTCCATGTGTTCTCAGTAAGTGGTGCTTTCCCAGATGCTTCTTGTGTAGGTGTCCGTTTTATTGTATGTCTATTCAGTGCTTTACTGGGAATCTAAGCATCTGTGATTTTTGTTTTTGGAGAAGATGTAGCTATTCGATTTGACAGCTGTCAGTTTGAGATGTGTGGTTACTTTGTGCGATATTTCAACAAGCCTTTTGAGAGAAACTCTTCATGCAGCCAGGATCATCCATAAAAGATTAGTGCTTGCATTCACTGATTTTTTTGATTTATTTTTTTTTAATTGGTAGTACTTGCAATATTCATTGACTTTTCTGCGAAAGCCAAAAATATGGAATGATGTAGTTTCCACTGATGACTGTGCCATAACTTAAATCTCATCCAGATCTGTGTAGAGCATTAATTGTTTGTGTGGCTTAAATATATGTTCAACTGGTTTCAGGAGTTATTTTGACAAATATCCTAGCTGGAGATATTGCTATATACATACTAAAATAGTGAAACTCTCTGGAGCTGTTCGGAGGTGAACAGATAGCATGTTTTTATTAAAGCTCTTGTTCAGTCAAATGGCAAAAATTTCTTAAATCAGCCAGTTTCTAATACCCCAAGCAGCTCTCCACAGGGGTGTATTTTATTCTTATCTGAAATGTCGGATTAGACAGGTCTTGGGTGTTTGTCTCCGGAGTAGTTACAGTAAAACTGTTTGTGTACTGGTTCTTACTGTCTGTGCCTCGCTTGTATTCTTGGCCATCGTAGCCAGCAGTATGATACCACAGAATCGTGCTCTGTGCCCAGAGGGGTGAATGTCCCCCTCCATGAACTGAGGTGTCCCGAATCTTCTGCCACTGCATATTCTGTGATGTGTTGCCCAGATGTTTACATGATTTTAAATACAGCTACAGTTTCGGGGGGGGCTGTGGTGGTCTGTTTTTCGGTGAATACAACTGGTTCAGTAATTCTGGGTCTGGTCCCTTTTTCCAAACTAAGGCTTTAATGTCCTGAGGGACATTCATATGTCCAAAGATTTATATGTGTGTGCCTCTAATACAGATGTTTCTATGTGAGATGGTTCTTTAGGGCCCTTTATTGTTACTGCAGAAAAATAAGCACTTCTGGAGTTCAGTGGTTCTTATCCTCAAGTGGATATGTAGCAGGGGTAGACCAGTTGTATTCTGCAAGTACAGGGAGCCTGGGTCACTAGCTTTGGTGTAAATCACTACTTCACAAACATCAGGGAGATTAATTATATCCTTTTTTTTTTTTTTTCCCCATTTTTTGACATCCTGGAGGCCTTGTGAACATTCCTGCCGTGTCCTTTGACTGCCGAAGGAGCTGCTCCTTAATGGTTTCAGCTGATGGGCTTTTAACTCACTCTATGCCACCATTTGGAGTTCAAGGGTTATATGTAGATGTACAACCATCTTCTCAGCGTATGATGAGATCGTGGTGACAGGCTAGATTGCAGTATATAGGATGAGCTTGTGGTAAACTATTGATAGAAGCTTAACCTTACCAAAAAGGCTCTGCTGACTGGGAGAGGATTTGGCTGCTAGTGTCCTTGGTTCAAGACGTATGCTTGCAGTTGGTCAGATCAGTCTAGGAATAATGTAGGTTCAGAGGAATTCCCATCCTTAAGACAGGACTTACACTTCTAGTTCTGGATACAGCAGAAAATGTTAATTAACAGCCATTTCATACTGCTGCTTTGCCTTTGGGTTACTGAGGCACTGTGAAATGTTTTTGCTTAAATAGTTGTTGAAACCTCGATATTTAGGAAGTGTCTTTTGGGCTTTTTTTCAGTGAACAGTACTTTTCTTTTTCTTGGACACTCTGCTGAAGTGAGGCAAGTTATGCTATTTGTTGTTTTTCTCTTTCAAGGTTTCATTCCCATTTAGTTTAGGAAAAGCTGTTTGCCTTCTGGATACTTGCTCTCAAGGATCATATGTCCTCTGTTAACAGAAGGAGCAGAAACTTTTTTCTTTTCTAGTGAAAGATTTGTGTTTCACATGAGGACACGATTCAAGGAACCAGATTTTACAGAAGTCTTCAAATTTGACAATGTTCTGTGTAGCATTAATGTAATCTGCTTTTCTGTTCTCTCACTTTCAGATTTTTCCTACTCACTTGCCTTTTCTGCTTGTCCATTTTCTGTCCTGAAAAACTTATTTTTTAACTTTCTTCCACTGATGTTAATATGAAATAATTCACATCATCTTCTTTCAGTGTGAGCTTTAAGGGAGCATGCTCTTCTGAAGAGCTAGCTGCGGTGCTCTGTGGCCTCCAGGTACTCAGCATGGGAGAATGCCCACCTTTGAGCATCATCCAGGACTTTCTGCTTATGTTGGGGGATTTTGTGTATGTAATGTTGAAATGAAGTCAGACATTTTCTTTCAAAGAATAAATCTAGAGCTTACAAAGTCTTGAGACTGAAAGCAGTCCTAATTAAAACAGAAATTCTGAAGGTTTCTTTGAGCAGTGTTGTGGGCTGTCTGTGGGTGATAGTTCATGATATCCTGCTACCCTTGACTGATACTTCTTTTGTATTAAATACATATTTCTTTCAGCATAGACTTGTCTTCTAACATACCACATTTTCTTCCTTTTTCCATCCCCTCTTCTGCCTAGCATTTGTTTTTGAAAGTCTGACTTCTGTGCTGTCTACAGAGCATCAGTCCTTACGCTGCCGCGGTGGTTCTCTTGCAGTTCCTGTCCTGTTTCTCTGTTGCTGGGAAAATGCTTGTGATGCAAACAGATTAACAGAACTGGGGAAATGTGGATCCAGCAATTCCTGTGAAATACTTTCTGACAACATAAGGCTTTTTCTTTCTTGAGGATTCATTGTTTACTCATTAAAAACTGTTATATTTTGTCTGCTGTTACTGAGTGTGTTGTGTGGTTTGACAAGCTTGGAATTGTCATTAATTATTATTTTTCTTGCCAAATGTATGCACAGTTTTCAGCAATTAAATGTGTTCATCCAGCAACTTGAAAGAACTAAAACTGTTCTTGCTTAATAGTCTTCCCTTCTGCCCTTAATTCATGCAGCAGAGTTGTCTTCTCCAAAACATGTGAAGAACGAAGCTTCTGCAGTGTTCTTCAGACAGAATTGTGTTTCACTTTAAGACAGGGATGTATGATAGGCCGTAATTTACTTTGCTGCTGCTCTGTATGTTAGTGTTACAGTACTGCAACCTGAGGACACTCAGAAGTTTCCAGTGTGCTGTTGATACAGTCTCCAAAAGCACCGTCTACTAGAAGAGCTGCTGTTGGTATTCCCATAGCGAAATGTTTGGTGCTCATAACCTTTAAAGGATGACTTCAGCTTTATCTAAGATCCTTTACTATGGTTATTGCATTCAGTAAAAGGGCAGAAAAAGTGATTTTGTGACTTGTTCAAATAGGTAACATTACAGTTGTCATAAATACTGTTTTTATTAACTCAGCACAGTAATTATTAAAGCCCTGTCTACATTCTTTCACATTAGCCAGGAAATTGTTCCACACCAAGTTTTTATTAGAAGTGGAGGCAGAAATAATCAAATTGTGTCTCTCTAGTGCTTGCAGAAACCAGATCTCACCAGTGACACAAAGGACAAGGAATATAAGCCCCATGATATTCCGCAGAGACAGTCTGTTCAGCCATCTGAAACTTGTCCACCTGCTCGTCGAGCAAAACGCCTGAGAGCAGAGGTGAGATAATCTGTCTTTACGCGGGCAGACGCTGTGGTGAAACCATAGTGCAGTGCTAGTTTGCCTAGCCACATGGCACAACAGGTTGTAGTTAAATTACGGGACAGATGTTATTTGGATCAGATTGCTAAACATATATGCATAGCAAACAGCTGCTTAACTTTTTCTTTGTCGTTGTTAAACATATCTAAATATTTATAAATGCATGAATTCTAAATAATATGGTAAAGATTGTGTGCTACTCTGAAAAGTGTGTTACTGAGGTTTTGAGTTCTTGGAGGCTCTTCTACTGAAGCTGTTCCACTTACACGTTAGTTATGAGTGTGTACACTATAATAATGTTTTTAGCATGATGATAAATAATGTGGGGCTCATTAAAATACAGGTGACAAATTCTAGAAATGAAGCTTGTCTTTTGGAGCTTCAATCTCTTGTCATTTCTTCAGAGGACAGCCGGGGAACAGTAGTTAACAGCAGTTCTTTAAATGTGTTGTGAGGTTTCTGTAAACCTTTCATGAGTTGAAGCCAGATGGTAGAGCAGAGAAAGTTTTTGTTGTAACAGTGGCATTATTGTATTTAATTTTTTTACTCCAAGTTCCATCAATTTGCATGCTTTCACCATGCAATAGAAAGAAATAATTGCATAACATGAAGTCCCTATGGTTTTGTACAATCAAACAGGATTAATCTTACATGTGCTTAAGAAGTAATATTTATTTGTATAAGCATAAAAATTATTGATTATATCTGCATGGAGTTCTCCTGTGAAGACATATTTTGGGAGATCATGATGCATCTCCTTCGTTGCTGGAAAACGGTAATGCTGTGACTTCAGTCTTTCCAGAGTGATGTTCCTGCCTTCGGAGAGTTTACTATTTCTTTTGTTTAAGCAGATGAAGAGTAGGGGGGAAGCTTATTCCCAGGAGATGGTCTTATTAGTGGTGACATCATGAGTTAGGAAGGTCATGGTTGACTCTCTTTGTTTATAATCCAGATTTAAATTTAAGTTCGTTTCAGTCTCTCTAATTCTCATTGTTCTAGTCTTGGTCTTTATTACTACTAAGTAGTGCAGCTTAGTTGTTGCAAATTCTGCCTATAATTATTCTTAGTTAATAAGTTACATTTAAGGTTTTTCTAAAGCTTTTCCACTCAAATACCCAGTTATTTATAATTCTGAGAAAACCTCAGTTTGATCTGAAATTTTCCATTTGAAGTATCTGCCTGTGGTTGAAAGGTGCTAGTTCTCACATATCCTTTAAAGATTAACAGCAGGGTAAATATATACTAAAATTTTAGCTGTTTCTCTGTCAGTGGTGTCAGATGACGCCGTCTAACAAAGAGTGCAGATTTTTGTCATTTCTGTGGAAACTAACTGCTCATACTTAGCCAAAGTGCAGGGCTACCCCCTCAGCTCTTTCCCTGAGCGCTGCTGATGTCATGCACCTAATTTGTGTGGAAAGAAAATACTTGATTAAGAATAGAATTGACACGTACAGAGCTAGGGCTGAATTAAGCAGGATGGACTGACTCGCTTAGCGAGGAGCTGTAGTGTTTTAAGACAGTAATTTGAAAAAGTTAGGGTTTGTTAATGTGAGTGTTTCTGTTCCATTTCAGTGCAAAGTCAGCGAAGTTGATTAAATCCATTTCATTCTACATTGGAGTTACAAGAGTTGATTTTTGCACTGCCCTGGTTGCAAAGTAGTAATGTTTGGTTAATGTCTCTCGACTTTTTGGACTAATGAGATATACAAGGATTTGTCAGTGTCTTAAATTGTAAAGCCAAGTTCATGCTCATGTTGACCAGTTTGACGTTTCCTGCTTTTCAAAGGCTAACCATCTACTACAGACCTTTAAAATAAGTGAACTACAGGAACGAACTGTAAATTATTCTTACTAGCAAAAAATACAGCCTGTGGGATAGTATTGGTTTGTGATTGTAAGACGCATGCAGTTTTAGCTTGCCCTTTCCTACCTGGAGAGTAAGCACTTCAGAGAAAATGTTCATAGTTAGGAAGGCAAAGGGCAGTGACAGTTATAAGCTGGTTTTGAAGCACAGAGGATTCAGATGCTTGATGTAGAAAAGATAAGTGTAAAAGACCAGAACAATGCTGGGGAAGTGAAAGTGAGATGAATTGAAACAATAAAAGGCTCAGTCCGGAAAAAAAAGAGCTGCTCTTGTGAAGCTAAATGTAGGCTTAAGCGCAGAATACGAATGCCACTCATGGAAGTTAAAGGTGCAGAAGATGGGGCATCTGTTAGTGCATTGCTGGAGGATCAGTGCAAACTGCTACTGATTCAGTATCACTAAATATAATGAACAGCGTTTTTTTGCATATCTGAAGCAATGAGACCTCTGCCTGCTCCAATGGAGACAGCGATTTGGACAAAGAGAACCCGAAAAGTGAAGGGGAAATAATGTCAAAACTACCTCTTTAAGAATCCAAAACATACAAACAAAAAGCCTACAAAAAACCCCAAACAGAACAACAACAACAAATGCTGCCCCTTCCAATGCCAGCTGATTCATTCAGGGTGGAGGTCACGCTTTCACAGCTAGGCCAGCAAGTCCCATTATTTGGGGTTCAGGGAGCGGTTTATAGTGGACTTGTGTGAGTAGCAAGAGAGCGGTTGCATGACCTCACTTCCTTAAGAAATTAGGCTTAAAAAATACAGTGCTGAGGGATTTGAGAATTGTCCTCCCATAGTCTCAGAACTTCAGGGAAGAAATATAAGAATTAACTGGAAAACCATTGTTCTGTGTTGGAAGCTCCACAGTACACCAACCGAGTTCCCAGCTTAGAAGACCGGAGTATGTTCTGCTTCTCAAGAGTAAAAGGAAATCTGTAAAAGCCCAAAGTTCCTTGTTCCTTAGCTTCTTATCAAATTCCGCTGAAATCAAGCTAAAAATATGCTATTGTTATTGGCACAGGATTTATGTAGGATTCCCTTCAAGTCCCTACAGGTTGTTCCCAGTGTTATTTCTTTCTGAATTCTTTTTTAAATAGTGGAACACAGAATTTCAGAAATTCAGGTTGCCTTTATAAGTTTATTAATTTGTCAGTATAAAGTGGTTCTTTGAGTTTCAATGAAGTCCTCGAAGTCTTTATCTGACTTCTATCTGCCTGGCTTTTTTCCTAGAACAAGTCAGGTTACAAGTTTTAAGACTTTCACTGTACCTCAGTGAAGTGTTTGTGCCTCACACCAGCTTGTTCTCTGAACCTTTGCAGTCCTCTCCTGGCATTTATCAGAGTGGATTAAGAATTATATGCAGAATTCTTTTTTTTTTTTTTTAATTTGGAGGTCAAAATTGTCATCTTTTCCTAGTTCTTTTCTCAGCTCTTGAGAATCTTGAAGTGTGTATTTTAAACCCTTGCAGGGTCTGCCACCAAAGTTACTGAACTGCAGAGGCTGATGTAGATCTAACTGGGCACTCTGTAAGGGCTGAGTGTTGGACATAGCAGCTCTGAGGGGCAGGAGGAGTTGGGTGCAGGCTGGACCCCTGCGGGTGCGCGGCCTTTCCTTGCCTTTCCCGGACTCTGCCTTGCACGTGGTGGCCAGGGGTGTGTCCCCAAACGGTCCGGCCATGCGTGGGCAGGCAGCCGTGAGCCTGGATGGCAGAGAGCATTGCCCCGAGCACAGGTGTGCCCACCAAAGTGTGCCTGCCCCGAGCACAGGTGTGCCCACCAAAGTGTCCCAGCCCCGAGCACAGGTGTGCCCACCAAAGTGTGCCTGCCCCGAGCACAGGTGTGCCCACCAAAGTGTGCCAGCCCCGAGTACAGGTGTGCCCACCAAAGTGTGCCTGCCCTGAGTACAGGTGTGCCCACCAAAGTGTCCCAGCCCCGAGTACAGGTGTGCCCACCAAAGTGTCCCAACTAAGGACGTGACTGATATTTTCTTTGTATTTTTTTTTTTCCCCAAGGCAACCAATATTAAAACTGAATCTGACCCTCCAGAAGCCAGAACTCACAATCTGAGACGTAGGATGGGATGTGCACCTCCAAAGTGTGAAACCGGTGAGTGACAAGTGGGGTGTGCAGCAAAATGTAAATGCGGTCTCGGTTACTTTGTACAAACTCGTTTTAAGGCCAGAGTTAAATTGAGCAGTTGGAACAGTTCAAAGTATTTCTAAAAAAAAATTTTTAACTTGGAATATATTGTAAAAGTTCGGTTATGGCTTTGAAATCTTTTTGTTTGTTTTATAAGTGGTTGAATTTTCTTGGAGAAGATATTTTCAGTTAAAAAAAATTACTTTTTTTAAACTTCAGTGCCTCTTACGGAGCAATCTGAAATGAGATTTCAGCCATATTTCTGTTTTGTATTTTAACTAGCTAGGCCAATCCACTAGCTTTTAAATAGAGGGAACTCTTTTAAGAATGTATCACATTTTGTGCACTTTTAGGAAAGAATTTGAGTTTGAAATCAGGAAATGAAACTCATGAATGCAAAACATAGTATGTTGTCACGTAGCAGTAATCCCATAATACGATTTTTAGATTGCTTCTATCAATAGTCCTGAGTGTGGTGTTATCTGTCCTTCAGAAATAATGATTTCAGACTGAGAAGACATGTTCAATGCCATAAAACAGAAGAATAAGCTTGTTGACAAGTAATTTGGCAAAGCAAATATAGGAACTGTTTACAAATACTTAATAGTTGAAATTGTTCATTCAAAAAAGATTTTTTTTTTTCAATAGTCTGTGTAGATTATAGTCTTTTTTAATTTGATAATTTTTTTCTTTAAGAGTGTTTCTGGGCATTAACCTTTTTTCTTTTTTTCACCCAAAGAGTAGAAGGAAAAAGCTCCAGACAGTTTTTTAATGTTTAAATTTCTGGTAGATGTAGACATTCCTCTTTTGATACCTTTGTTAGCTCTCTGACTCCAAGAAATGCTTCAGATCGTCCCATGTCCAAGAGTAAAGCTCTCTCGCTCACTTGTAACTTTAGCTGAGGACTTCATTGCCCCCTTGTCTTCAGCACCAGAACCCTGGGATTCCTCACACTCTGTTATAGGGACTTGGGGGGGGGGGTTTGGTCGGGGTTTTTTATGATGTCAGGAATTGACATTATAAAGACTTGGGTAGGCGTATGCTCAGGTTAGGTAGGAATGTAAGAATGTAGGGGAACTGCTCCTTTGTCAGGCCACTCCTGCCACAAGCTCGTCTTTGACGATACGTTTTCGTGGAAGCTACCACTACCAGAAACTGAAGGGTGAAGATCGTTGTAGGAAGCTGCAGTGTTGTTTCGTGTCTCCCTGTGACATGCTGCCGTAAAATTGATGGAGTAATTCAACCACATTTGTTAACACCACATGGAAACAAAATCTTATATGGAGATACTCTTAAATCCTATTTAAATTAATTTAAATTAAATTGAAATACCCGCTGAAAAAATGTGGGCTGTGATAGTCGTTGCTGGCCTGTGATGGCATGCTCAGTTTTTCTGACACTGCTGGCTTCTGTGAGCATTGCAGGTGTGCAGCTCTTCAGCTGCCTGAAACAAGTGCGTGTAGGGCGTAACAAGTAATTCAACAAGTAACTTGGAGTGGTGCAGTCTAGCAAGTAATAATAAAGTAAATAATAAGTAGTGCTAAGCATTAAAACATTTTGTAATACCTTCTTTTATATTCTTTCTGTTACAGCAGAAAAGGAAATGCATGGCACAGTGAAGCTTCCCGAGAAGAAAGAGCACGCTGGGGAGCCAGAGAAAGACAAATCTAAAGTCCGATCTAAAAAACCCACTAGTGCTGTGAGTATGCCCTGCCGTCCTGCTGCTTCACGTTGGTTGCAAGTGTTTTCTGGGTTTCTCCTGGGTATGTAGTGAAATCTCATGTCACTTATATCTCACTGAGGACTGGTTTGTATTCTTCATGTAACCCTGTGGCTGAAACAAAGCAGCGTCTGTGCCTGCTGGAATGTACGCACTCGTAAAGCTCCATGCTGTTACAAGGGTGAAAATAACAGCATAGTTAAGTTTCACTATTTATACCTTAAGTAACTTGTTTTCTGTCTCCAGAGTACAGTCTGGAAATAATCATTTTGAAAGAAGAGTCCAGATAGAAGTGGTTCTTCTGAGAACTGAGCTCTCTCCCCATTGCCCGTTAACCTCAAGGGAGCTTAATGCGATCTTTGGCACCCGGCTCTCCAGCAGACCTGCCACTTGTTCCACAATTTCAGCATTAACTTGCTGAAAAAAAACCCCAAACAACCCTGCTAAAACCAACCGTGTTCCTGCTCCAACTCTTCACACACCTGCCCTCCAAAAAAACCCAAGCTGAAAGCAATATCTCATTTTTTAGAAGATGATACTGAGATTCTTTCCATCCATGCCACTACTTGGGTCCCTCCTAAAACCAAAAATGTTCTTCTTTTAACCCACAGCCGTAGCTAGATACCAGAGGATGAAATGTGCAAAGCCTAGAAGCCTGACACCCCAGCCCTCAAAGAAAAACAGCTTGTGGGGAGGAGCAGGAGATTCTGCTTCTTGTTTTTTAACAGCATAAGACAACAGGGTCTACTCATCCTCACAGCTCTCTTCTGTGTTTGGGAAGAGCCCTCTCGTCTGTTGCTAACACAGGGGCGGTGTAGGACAGGCAGGCGACCGCCCTTCCCACCTTTGGGGTGCCTCTGCCTTTTCCTTGGGGCTCAGTGGCTGCTGCGTGGAACCTCCATCAGACTTTCACAGGTGCCCCCCTGCCCAAAAGCACGTAGCTCTCCTGGGAAGCTGGTGCCTTTCCAAATGAAAAGGAAGGTCTTGGCCAGTGTCTCTGGGGCAAAAGCAGCGACAGTCCCATCAAGACAAACCCCTTTCTCTCTTCTGAAGCTCCAAACAGTTGGTCTCAGGGGAGGACGAAAGATCTATGCGCACGTGCCGCACGTGAGAGCGACAAGAAAAAGGATTTGTGAGCCACCACAGGCGTTGTACCTGCGAGTCCACAGCGCTGCTGATGGACACGCTGCATCGCGTCCTCTGTCATTTGGAAGAAAAATATGTGGAAGGGCTTGCAACGCTCGTGGGATTTCCTTAAGTTACAGGGGGCTGGTTTTTGAACTTTTACATAAATATTTTGTGTTTGCTTGTCTCATTTCCATTTCGGGGATGAAGTAAAAATAAGCTTTGGCAAATGTCACAGATCACAGAGTTACCAAACTGCTCTTTCACCATCAGTTACCTCCAGTGCTCAAATTCCCACTCTGGCAATTTTTTGTTACAGGTGGATTTATACGTGTGTCTCTTATGTGGCAGTGGTAACGATGAGGACCGTCTCCTGTTGTGTGATGGCTGTGATGACAGTTACCATACTTTTTGTTTAATTCCACCCCTTCACGATGTTCCCAAGGGGGACTGGAGGTGTCCCCAGTGTTTGGCTCAGGTAATCCAACAAACCGTAAAAGTTCGGCTGAAGGTTATTTTTTATTTTGTGGGGTTTGTTTTTAAACTTAATCCTGGTGATTGAAAATACAGTTTGTTATTGCTTAAGGTTGTGCAAGGTGTTAGAGGGTGAAGCTAAAGTGGAGACTGGGCATAATTCGAATTGGAAAACTAACACCTAATATTTTGGAGCCAAAAATTGATGTGCCTTTAAAGGATATGTTGGATTTTGATCAGCACCTTTCCTCTGTATCTAAAATTGGACTCTCATGAGGTGCTTCAGTGTGAAGACCTATGCATCTTTTTTTCCTTAGATCTAGTAGAGGAAGGAGAAATGAGGCTTATTACTTCATTAATGTTTATGCAGATTTAGAAATAAGTGAGTATTGTGATTTGGTGAATGAAACAGTAGTGTCTTCTGACTGTGTGCAACTTGGGGCAGGCATTTCGTTTCTATCAGGCGTCCTGCCTCTTGACTCACCACGTGCTGTAATGGTAGCCCATGTGTGTAAAATCTGAGCACAGATTGTCTTATACCTTATAGAAATAATTATCTTTTGAATTGCAGGAGTGTAATAAGCCTCAGGAAGCATTTGGTTTTGAACAAGCAGCAAGAGACTATACGCTTCGCACGTTTGGAGAAATGGCAGATGCGTTCAAGTCAGACTATTTTAACATGCCAGTACATGTATGTTCATGTGTTTATCCTGATGCCATAATGCAGATTTCATTGTTTGTGCTCAGTCAGACTGTATAGCTTTTGAGGGGGAGGGGAGAATTCCAGTTTTGAATGGGATGAACTCCCAAATCAGAAGTTCTCATTTACATCAGTGAATCTTTGTTGTTACTGGTGTCGTGGCTTCTTGTTCCACCAGCTGCTCGGTTAGTTTGGTTGGGTTTTTTTTAAACTTTTGAAGAAGTGTCTATAAGGAAGAGAATACTCTTAACTGTCGTCTACTCCTGAGAGAACAAAGCAGCAGCAAGTCCTAGGTGGAACAATTTCTGCTGCATTTTTTTTTTTCTCTTGTTGAAATTATTTTGAAATGGGGAAATGCTTCAAGCTAGTGGAGGTTTCTCCCCGAGACAGCTTTTACGCACGTGCTTCTTGTATACGAATTCCTCAGTCTATATGCTTTGGGTTTTTTCTTCTTCTACCTAGATGGTCCCCACTGAGCTGGTTGAAAAAGAATTCTGGAGACTCGTTAGTACCATTGAAGAGGATGTGACAGTAGAATATGGAGCTGATATTGCTTCAAAGGAGTTTGGCAGTGGCTTCCCAGTCAGGGGTGGGAAATTTAAAGTTAGACCAGACGAAGAGGTAGGTCTTTATTAGTGCACCGTGTATGTTTGTATTGCAGTTCTTCATTAAATTAGTCTTTGGTTCAAAGCACAATAATGGAACTGGGTTACAAAGTGTTTGTTTTGTGTATCTGGCACAGTATTTGAGGAGGAGAATTGCATCAAAGTTTTGAATAAATAAAATTTGCTGTGATTAAAAGCCACAGGTTTATCCTAGAAGTTATTTATTAACTGCCAAAAAAAAAAGCGCCCTATTTTAACAAAGCAGGTCAGATAAGGTTTGTGAAAGGGGCAAAGACAATGGAGGTTTTGTTCTTCGATTCATTGACCTGTTTCTTGTATTTTTCAGTGGGGAAAGATGCTTTTATTCTGTTGTTCTTTTGGCAATTTTACCACCTTGGGTTTTTTTACTTCATGTTGTATAAACCTGTGACTGTTCTGTTCAATTTTCAGGAATACCTTGATAGTGGCTGGAATTTAAACAACATGCCTGTGATGGAGCAGTCTGTTCTTGCTCACATCACCGCAGACATATGCGGAATGAAGCTACCCTGGCTATACGTAGGAATGTGCTTTTCTTCGTTTTGTTGGCATATAGAAGACCACTGGAGCTATTCGATTAACTATCTGCATTGGTGAGTTTGAGAAATAAACTCAGCCTGAGAAGCAACCTCCTCTTCATTCCCCCTTTGCCTTTTAATTAGTGGACTAAAACCAGATTCGTAGAGTTCAGGCCAGAATAACCCTTGCTATGCTGTAGCAGCAGGCTTAAATTTGACACAGAATGATTCCAGCATTTTGGACAAGAGGTCGTATTTTGGAAAGAGACATCCATTCCCAGTTTTTAAAAAAAAAAAAAAAAAAAATCCATGAGAGATGCAGCAGATACTCCATCAAATGTTTTGTTATGCTCAATGTAAAACTAAAAAGCATGCAAGTTTTTTTTAAAAATCATCTAGCTTCAACTAACAACCTTAGGATCCTGCATATTTTTTTGTCTGTTAGATAGACCATTCTATCATAAATCTTCTCATCAAGCGAACACTTCTCAACTGTAATCAGGACAGATTTTTGCCATGTCTTTGATATTCTAAATAGATTGAACTTCTTAAACTTCTGACCTTACAACAGCTTTTCTAGAGTTTGAATTATTCTTGTCACTCTTACCGAAGCTTGTCAAGCTCTTTCCCTTTCCTTGTTCACACAAGCATTCCAGCAAAATGGTAAAACCTCATCCCAGCCACTGTTTAGCAGGTCGTCTGTTTTTGGTCAGTTATTTAATTGCTGCTCCTTGAAACAGCTGCTGCTGTAGCACAGTCCAACTAGTCAGTGACTTAATTTACTTGGTTTCTTAGTACTTGACATTATTACAACAGATGTTTGAATGAGGCTAAGTAAATGAGTGCTCCAGATTACATGGTAAAAATTATCTTCCTTGTCATTTGTTGCCTTTTTTGTTCTGTTTGGGTCTTCAGTCAGGCTGAAAACTGGGGGAAGGGGAGGAGGTTTTTTGTTTGCAGTAGAAACTTCACTTCTTGTAGGAACTCTTCCCTCACTGTTGTTAGAAGGGCAGCAGTTAGTTATGCCCTCCATAATTGGACCTGAGTTGCAGTAGTGTTTGCAGTCAAGACCAGAAAGATGCGTAAGTGCTTAGGTGTATACGTGCACACACACGTACAGACGTTCAGACACATGTGAAATTTGCCGTACCTGCTTTTATTTTACTTCTCCAGCGTGAAAGTCCTTGATGTCTTTTCATTTGCAGATACTATTCTGTATTTCCCTTAGATGTTTAAGTCTGGGTCTTTTAGCCTATTTGAGAGCAATGTGTAGTTGAGATTAATGCTGTTCTTGGCCAGTCAGTCTCAATGACCTGCAGCTGAAGAGACAATGCTCCAGACTCTGAGAAGAGTTCAGAAGGCAGGACGACTTCTTGTGAAATGCTAGGGATGGCACGTCTGTCTTCAGTGTTCCCGTGTGCGTTGAAGGAGCTTGTATCCTGGTGCAGTGTTTTGATCAGATAGTCCCAAGTGAACCAGGTTACAGCAGCAGACCTTTCCCAGGGTTGAAGGCAATAGTTCTCCTGCATGACTGTAAATCCTGTGTTAGTTCTTGAAATGGTGAAAGGAGAAAATACAAATCTTTGCTTCTAAAGATGCTTGCAAATAAGTAAGACGTCCTGATCAGAGGAAGAATGACTGTCGTTGATGCTGGTATTTCTAAAGGCAGGAACGTAGACCTGTCAGGTAGCAGTGCAGAAAGAACTGTCACCTTCATCCATTCTGCACACTGCTGCCTTCCTAAGGTTGACACCTTAACATATCTGTTGGAATTTTATCTTTCTCCATAACCTGTTCTGAAGTCCCGAGACCCCTGGTCCAAGTTTAGCGTAGTTCCTAACTGCCGTCATCCATTCCCTGGCACTGACACGCATCAAGGAGCAGAATTTTTAACTAACCAAGTATTGGGTCAGGACACAGGACAGTTTTTAGTGGCATCTGTGGCTGGTCTTCATGAATTCATAGAATTGTTCCAAGATGATGACCAGGTCCAAGGCTGCATAGTCATTTCACGCCACATAGTGATGACTCTGCTTGTGCTGTTCCTTATGATGCCGATGTAACTGCCCCTCCACAGTCCCTCCCGCTAGCTGTCCTCTTCACCATGACAGAGATGCTGTTTGAGGACAGGAATAAGCTCCTAGGTATGAAGGATATGCTTCTGGATTCATACTTTACTCTTTTCTTCTGGAATCCTCTCAATTCCTTCATGATTTATGGAAAACAACCCTGTTGGGTCAGTTTTACTCTGCCAACTCTTCAGGAGTCTTGGGAGAAGGTGATGGGTCTGTTACCTTCTTTTCTAAATACCTTTTCTAACACCGTTCTGTATTAGGGATTGGAAGGCATTTTCATCTCTGTGCTGCAGCGAGCCGGCTTCGTTAAAACCTGAAACTCTCTACTGGAACACGTCTGTGTAACCTTGATTTTTCTCGGGTGGCTTGCATTGGGTTAAGCTGTTGCTAAAAGTTCTTTGTTCCTACTCTGGATACGGATTTTTTTTTTTTTTTTCCTTGATGTATTTTGCATAATTTGGAAGTTTAATTTCTCCTTACTATACGTTGCTTTTATGGCAGTTATGCACAAGACAGAAAGAACTGGCTTTGGTTGTCAGATCCAAGAGGGAGTTTGTGTTCGTGGTAAAAGACAAACAGCTTATGTTTTGAAGTTGGACTGGAATCAGCAGAACTTCACTGAGGACTTCTTCAGTCTTCTTTTTCCCCCAGAATATTTTAAGAATGTGCTCAGAAATGTAGGCAGTTAAAAACTTAGGTCTGGAGGAGGGACCTGTGTAAAATGTAGAGATTCAGGAAGGTACATAATCTTTGCATTCCTTCCTGGTGATATACCCTTCTTTTGACATGGTGTATTTTAAAGCAGAAGACTGAAAATGTAACGTACAAGATTGCTTATATTTAACTTTTTTTAATAATCTTGCAGGGGGGAGCCTAAAACGTGGTATGGAGCCCCAGGGTATGCAGCTGAACAGCTGGAGGATGTAATGAAGAAGCTTGCTCCAGAGCTATTTGAATCTCAGCCAGATCTCTTGCACCAACTTGTCACCATAATGAACCCGAATACTTTGATGGCCCACGGAGTGCCTGTATGTTGTTGGACTCCTGTGCTACTCCCCCAGACCCAACCCTCTTCCCTTTGCACTGAATTCTACTTCAAAGCTGATAATTGAAGCCACTTTGATTACAGAGATGGTGTGGTAGTTTCCATATGTGTTGTATCTTCCTTGTCTAGTATAATGTGCCAGTATGAACAGATGGGCAATGGAATCATTGCTTTTGGAATTGCTTGGCAAACTCTTCTCTGGAGATCCACCGTAGTATATTTCTATTTCTGTATCTCAGCTGGAAAGTTAGTCTCGACCTTTGAAAAAATGGCAGGAGCTCTTCGTATGTCTGTCTAATCAGACACAATTTGTTTTGGCATAGGGTTTCTGGCAAAGGGCCAAACCCCATTCTTCCTTTTTTGTCATCCACATCCTCTTATTTTTCCTGGATAAGTGCTTAGGTATTTAAAAACATTTTTCATCAGTTTCCATCATACTCCATACTAGATTATTCATGGGAATTATGTCCCTTTACAACTTAATTAGCTTTTGACTAGCTGACCTTGGGACTTAAAGGAAAATCTGGAAAAAGTAGCAAAATTTGTGGTGTCACTATGCTTTGAGAGACTCCAAAATTGAAAGATGCAGGAAAACCGCCTGCTTTCATGCTGGTTGTATAGCACCAAAAGTATTAGATTTACAGCAGTATGAACTTTAGAGTAGGTTCCAAATTTCTCTTCCCCTTCAAGCTGCATGTTGAAGAGAGCCTTGCCTGTGCTTTCCTGGCGTAACCGTGCACAGAGTCAGCAAAGTGCAAGAGGCACAGACAGCTGGCTTCAAGTGGCTTGGAGTGCAGGTGTGGCTGAACGAAACTCCTTTGCTTTCTAGGGTTTTACATGAGAAGTTACCAAATGCCAGCTGTAATCCTTGGGCTTATGTTTTAAAACTATATAAAGTCATTGTAGAAATTACTAAGAACTGAAAATCCATATTCTCTTCACAGCCTTCAGTTCTGCTGAGGTTTGAGCTAATGCTTGTCGCCTTTTCTTCCAGGTTTATCGAACCAATCAGTGTGCCGGAGAGTTTGTGATCACCTTTCCAAGAGCTTATCACAGTGGCTTCAATCAGGGTTTCAATTTTGCTGAAGCTGTGAACTTCTGCACAGTTGATTGGGTATGTGCCAAAGCAGGTTTTCATTAAGCATGCAGTTCCAAAGTTGTTCCTGGCCGATGTAGAGCTCTAATTTACTGCTGATGCACAAACGTAGCCCACAGATCAGAAGGAGCCTGTTGCTAGAAGCATGATGTTTTGCTAAAGGTATTTCTTTCAAGTAGTCAGCTGTGGGCTTTCTCTTGTTCCTAAGGTTTGGTTTGAAATTATCCATTGGGCTGATAGCTCTTTCACAGCAGGAGGTAGGCAGGGTCCTGTGCATGCCTAGAATATGAGAAGCACCGGTGCTGCTAGAATCTGCTCCTTTTGTGTCCCCAAATTCCATTTAAATCATCAAGAGCTGGAATGAAACTTTTCTGTTTATTGCCCTGGGAATTCTCTAAGAGCTGAAAAACAAAGCAGACTGGGACTTCTTTTCTGCTTTAGCTTCCGTGATTAAATCAGATGATACATTTGGCACACATTAAGAACAGTTAAAGACTTTGATAGTCCTCTTGGGGAAAAAATGCTGAGAATTGCAGCTGATGTGAGTACATCCTCTTTGATAGCAGAGGTGCTGTAGGTTTTTAGGGAAGAATACCTTAATGAGAAGGGAACAGAAAGTTCTAATGTTCAAAGAGAAGGTTTGCAGAACAGTGCTTTATTCCTGGTAAGCTCCACTCATCTCATTGAAACAACAGAGATAAATACACATTACAGCTATTAGGTCATAGTAATTTTTTTTTTTTACAATTATTAGGTCCTAGTAGTTTATTAATTTTTTCCTTTTTTTTTTTTTAAATAAAAACAAATGGAGGATAGTTGCTCCAAAGTTACAAGTAATCATTTCTCCTCCCTGTCAGATTTCTCAGAGGCACAGTGAAGGTCTTAGCTATTTGTAAGTGTAGCCCATCTAAAAATGTTGCCAGATTTAAAAAACATCACTTAGAAGTAAGAGGTGACTAAAATTGGAAGAAGGCTTTCTGCATCATGACTGTGTTTGCATATGGGTTTGGTTTGGTTTTTCCTCGTCCTTCCATGAGTTTCATAGTGGACTCTTTGGCACGTAACCTCGTTGTAACCCTCTACCTGGCCAGGGGCAGCCTTAAAATAAAGCTACAAGTAACCTGCCCAGCTCCTAACGAATTGTTTGCCCTGCCTGGGGTTGGTTAGGGACTTGAGCGGTTCATGGAGTCAGCAATTTCTCATGCTGCAGGACAGTTCATGTCCTCCATGAAACAGCCGTATCATTTGAGAAAAAGGTCCAGCATGCCCTGCAACCTGCCTTCGGGGCATCCCTTGAGCGGTAAGAGTAGGGCAAGCGTGTCTACTCTTCCCTTCGACGATTCCCCAGCCTCTGTGTGTCTTTAGCTTGGGTCTTCCTGAGCCTACTGTGGTTTAGTGATTTAGTTACCCCTAATTGTGGCCTCTTCCAGATAGTGCATTCCCCCGGTGAGCCTAGCTAAACAGCTTGCAGTGTCCCTGTAAAAGAGTTATGAGCAGTCCTGGTTTACATGAACCCAGGGTCTTGGTTTCTCTAGGTTTACATTCTGGATCATGTATATTGTTGCTAGAAGGATTTGTCTTGGTCTTTCATTTGGATAGTTTTTGGTTAGTAGCATAAAAAGTTAGTATGTTAATATGATTTTTAAAACGAACTCTTCATTTATTTAATGTTTTTCAATGCAGCTACCGTTGGGTCGCCAATGTGTGGAACATTACCGTCTGCTGAACCGTTACTGTGTGTTTTCTCATGATGAGATGATCTGTAAAATGGCTTCCAAAGCAGATGTTCTTGATGTTGTGGTAGCATCTACAGTTCAGAAAGACATGGCTATTATGATTGAAGATGAGAAGAGGCTGCGTGAGAAGGTTGATAAACTGGTGAGTTGTAGGAAATGATATTACAATGAATGAAGGAACAGTTGAAACAGTGATGTGAAAACATGCTGGGACTTGGACTGTGCTGTCAATGGCTCAGAGCTACGTGGTACCTTCCTGAGTAGCATTGTTGATTTCAGAGGACCACTTGGGTAAAGGATCATTTATGGTGCATCTTGTTTTAGCATCTGCCCTCTAATATTATTCAGAATGTCTCTTTTAAAATAACATTTGTTCTTTCAATAATTTAGTCAGAATAGCTGATTTATTTCATTAAGCAAGATTTCTGCCTACCTAGTTTTAATACCTTATTTCTAAATTTCATTATTCCTTTGATAAATTCAGCTTCTGACGTTGGAACAATCACCTCTTCATTAGACTTTGAAGTGATGTAACGTACTCTTTTGCAGGGAGTGACTGACTCGGAGAGAGTGGCTTTTGAGCTGTTTCCTGATGATGAGCGACAGTGCTTAAAGTGTAAAACCACCTGTTTCATGTCTGCTGTTTATTGTCCGTGTAAGCCTGGGTTATTGGTATGCTTGTACCATGTCGAGGATCTCTGTTCCTGTCCCACCTACAAATACAAACTGGGGTAAGCTTTAAGTAGCAAATAATACTGTGTTTGGAGGTATTGATTGTGTGTGTAGATACTGTGGTTTGATAATCTAGCACTGCTCTCTTTTGTCAATGGTGCTAGTCTCGGTGTTCTGTTTTTCTCAGTCCCTTGCAAATACAGTGCCCCCAAAACAAAGTGCCTTTTTTATACTTTTGTACAAAGACTCTTTTCTTTCCAACGTTCAGCTCTTCTTGCTTTATAACGGCAAAAATTGCTGGATGTTAGTTTGCTTTGTTATTTATAGCCACAAGGTCATCATCCCTTACATCCAGTCCTTGCCGGGTAACATTGTTTTGCTTTTGCCAGCTTTCCTTCCTGTTGTCATCTTTCCTTTCCTGTTGTTTGCTGCATTTACGCCCTATATGAATGTAGCTTGTCCTAAGACAATTTCATGGTTGTTTCACTTGTAATGCTGAAACTGCTTTTTGAAGTATTTGCGTGTTGAAGTTGTCTTAGGAGGAGCATGGTGTGGTTGTAGGTCTTAATTATACAACCCTGGGTGCATAGTAGATCAGTTCTGTGCTGTATGGACCAACACATCTTGACGCTGCTCCTTCCGCCCTCCTGCTTCCGCTGAGTTTTAGCTGAAAAGTTCAAATTCTGCGCTACTTGTAGGTACCGCTACACCCTGGAGGAGCTCTACCCAATGATGAACGCGCTAAAGATGCGCGCGGAGTCATACAACGAATGGGCTTCCAACGTTAACGAAGCTCTGGAGGCAAAAATTAACAATAAAAAAAGTAAGTATATTAGCTTTTGTCTGCAACATGATTTTTTAAGTGGCTATTTTTTCAGATTTAGTTTCTGAACTGTAGCAACTCTTGTCTTGTGTGACAGTCAAAAGAAATTGTATGTATTTTCACATTTTAAAGTAAATATTTTAGCTGTTATAGTCCCAGAAATTATGCTAAGCTGTCTCTGTGTGAGAAGATTGTAAATCACTTTGACACAAGTAAAACTGAAGTCGAAGCAGAAGTATATTTAATGTGTTGTGGTGTTCAGCCTTACCATTTAAAATCCATCACAAAGGGCTATTTTTGTTAACTTAGTGCCTTTCCTGAAAGGTCTCATCAGTTTTAAGGCTTTGATAGAAGAATCAGAAATGAAAAAGTTTCCGGACAACGATCTACTGCGACACCTCAGACTGGTTACGCAGGATGCGGACAAATGTGCCTCGGTTGCGCAGCAGCTTCTTAACGGCAAGAGACAAACCAGGTAAACGTTACTGTATGTGTCTGCAACGAAACGGAGTTGCTGAAGATCGATGCCAGCGGCCGGTGATAATGCCAGTGTTCTGTAAGGCTTAAAAAGGAAAGTAATCTTTTTGTCTTCTCAAGAGAGCCGTCTTTTACAGGGAGATTCACCTTTACTGCGTGTAGTAAGTTAAACATCCCGAGCTTTCAATCTCTTCTTCCTCAGTGTTTGACACTTGGGCAGTAACTTCATTCTGATGTTCCCCGAAAGGAAAAATTGGTGTGGTATTTCCAGACAAAGCAACACCCAACAAAATACAGACCACTTGTCTTTGTGCCGTGGGGACTGAAAATCTGTCAGTGCCATTATATTCATTATGCTTTATGCTTTGTGGAAATAATAAAGTGTCTTTTAACTTGCCAGGCTGCTGGGAATACTGTACGAGAACTCTGAAAAACACTTGCTCTTACTTTGGCAGCACTAACGTTAAATCTTTTAGACAGGTTATTTGCTCGAGAAATTTGAAGGTAGGGCAGTGTTTGGGTAAGACATTCTTTGTGAACGGGATGTTTGGCTGCCTGGTCCTTGTAGACTTTCCTTGTCTGAAGTGAGTTGAAAGGAGTCAGAAGATCCCGAAGGACAATGCCAGATCCCCTCATTGCATCTGTTTGACTCTGACAGTGTTGATGTACTGGCCTTTCTCTTGGGGATCAGAAAGTGCCATTTCTGTTGCAGATTTTCCACCCAGGCTTACGACGGCTGTATCCAGCCTCACGGGATGATAAGTTTCTTGGAGAATCTTGGGTTGATGTGTATAGAGGACAATATTGCTCCAGTCCAGCAATCTTAACAGTGTGAAGTACTTGAGGAAAAACTGTTTCTCTCTTGTCCCATCTGGATAATTTTCACCCGTTTCTGCTGCTTTGAACAATGTGGTGTTTGTCAGAGCAGTTGCTCTTTGTGCTGGTGTGACTGCACGTGTGTGGTTTCTACCTGTTGCCTGCCTTGGCAGGAATCTTGTAGCCTGTCACTCACTGTGTTCTTGCAGTACTTTAAAGGCTGACTTTGAAGGACTTCAGTAGTAAAATATTCAGCTACAATTTAGATGTGATTTTTGTAGCTGTGCTTTCCCTTTCTAGTGCTCCTTACGTAATCTTGGTAGCAAGGACTTGATAAACATTCACCTTCACTGTCTTGCAAACACAAGAGGACGAAGGCCCTGTCCCAGCAATGTAGGAATATTACAGCAGGAAATGAAAAATTCAGCACTCCAACAGGCATGGCTTCTACCAAAACAGGTCATTTCCAACCCAGAGATTCATGGCACTGTTTCCGAAGGACTGTTCCACTCCTGATGTCTTCCCTCATTTAGCGCTGAGCCATCTCTTCTCGTTCGGGCATCCCCAGTCCACGTGTTCTCCCACCCTTGGTATTTGCTCAGGCCTCCTGATCATGAGTTTGGAGCAGCAGCCAGGCCTTTTCCAGCCGTGCTGTGCCAGACGAGCTCTTCCAAGAGTCCTTCCTGCTCTTAACATGAACCTGGCTTTGCTTGGCCTGGAAAGAGCAATTTTTATCTTCATCTCCTTGACTAGGTCTGTGCTTTTGTCACTGCGACAGCGTATCGGCCTTTCTCCCAGCTGTACTTGCCGCCTCCTTCAGCGTTACAGACTGATGAATAACCCACCCAGTGTTGCGCTACACAGGATCAAGGCAGTGCTTGGATTGTGTTTCTCACTTGCTCTAAAAGTGTTTTTAGACCTTCTCCCACCTTTTCACCTTTGATCTTTTTTTGGCATATTCCTGGGAAAAGTCCAGTTGCATATCTTCATAATTAGAGTTTTAAAAACCCATGTTATTTGAGGGACTTTTTTTTTTTCCTTAAAAGATTGAAGGGGGGAGTGCTATGTAGGAAGATATGAAGAAGAGAATAATCTGCTTGAAACCTTAATACATGTTATCTCAAATACAGTCTCATCTATGTGTTGTTCACATAGCTGCAGGATGTTGGGCAGCCTTCATCACGCCAACAGCCATGTATTAGTTATGAAGGATTGTGGATTTTGCCAAAAGTTTGGTTCATGCTTTCAACAAACTTTCCTTTATGGACTGAGCATTTTGTTCTGATCCTGAGTTTGGAAGAGTCCTGCAGCAGACCTGACTTGACTGGGAAGATCATCCCTGTTAATCAGGGTAGTCAGTGATACTCAAGGATCTCCTCCTGTAGGGTGTACACAACGGTTCCTGGGGAGAAGGGACCACGACAGATGACAAATACTCTCTTAGAGTAAATCCTGTGACTCTTGCTCACCATCTTCTCTATAGCACCTGAAGGAGTGCAGATGGGCCGCGCTTCCCTGTTTCCTTTGGTGATTAAGCAGTGCTGCCAGACACTGTCTGGGAGATCGTTCTGTGAGCAGCAGTCTGAATTGGGCCGAAGCACAGCGCAGCCCTCGTTCCTCTCTGGCGCTGGGAGGGAGCGGTATGGCAGCAGGGCAAGTACAAAGGGATGATCTGACCATCAGTCTGCTTCCATCTCCAGGTCTTGTGGTACCTTTTCTGCTTCTTAGAGGCTCTGAGAGTGTAGAGACCTTGTGCTTGGAGATCTTTGTGATTAATAACCCTGGATGGACCTGGGCTTTTCTGCTGTGAATGGGGTTTTTTTTTTTAGCCATCTTGTGACGTCAGTTCTGCAGTTTAAATACGTAGATGTGTGTATGTATGTGTATGTACCTAAATATTTATTTATTTTTAAAACTTGTTCCTTTTCCTGGAAGGTACTACAGAACTTCCACAAAAAATAGTAAAACATTGTAGACTATAAACCGGCCTCTGTTGTACCTGAGACTTTGAATTAATTTTATTGTTCAGCTTCTTATGGATTTTGGAACTCCCAATGTGGTCTTGCAAATCCCTTAAAAACACCTATTTTTAACATAGAGTAGTAAATTAAAATTTATTTTATAGTGTTCACGTTCCAGTCAAGCTGGCGTGTCCTGCTGGGATGTTGTTTTCCTCTTTTGTTTAAATGACATATTGTGGATTAAATTTGAGCCAGCATTGTAAGAGATTTCTTTCCTTTTCTGTTCAGGGTTCTCAGACCCCGTTAATATTGGCTTGAGTTTAGAGAGGTTTTTAATATTAGCCAATTTGTTAACACTTATAAGCCACTCATTCGATAGGAAGCTTTTAGATAAAAATGAAAATGATGATTTCAGCGTAAAGAGGGTTTTTCAGAAGTGCCTACACGACCTGTAAATATAAAACCCATTCAAAATTGGGATTTGTTCTCTTTTGGTACAGGCATGGGGAGAGCTTACTACAATGGCTATTGCAACATAACTGAATAGTTTATCCACAGTTGCTTTGTGTTCTGGAAAAAAGCCTAATTTTATTCCATAATAACTAGTGCTCTTCCAAGGCTGAGTCGTTGTTCCAGAATACTATTTAATATGAAAGAGTATTTTCAACAATAGCTTATTCTGCTGTAGCTAACTGAAGTTTTCCCGTGTATGTAAGCCCTAGGCTGCTTGGACGCTTTTGAATATTCTATTATTTGTGAGTAAAGCTTGACTTGCAAGAAATCATAAGCAGATGTTTGAGAAGTTTAGATTTTATTTCCTTTTTCAGGGGCATCTGACAAAGCTGAATTGTGTGTAATTGCAGGTACCGCTCCGGAGGAGGGAAGTGTCAGAATCAGCTGACTGTGAACGAGCTCCGGTTGTTCGTGAGGCAGCTGTACGCTCTGCCCTGCGTCCTCAGTCAGACACCGCTGCTGAAGGTAACTTGGAACAGGGGAAAGAACGTGAGCATTTGTCGTGGTGGTGTGTTTGCGCTGCATCAGTCTCCATCAGTCTTACTGTTTGCTCCGAGGATAAATACCTTCAAACTGGCAGCTTGGGTAACCTGTGCACACGAGTGGCTCAAGAACGGAGCTCTCTGACCTGCTGGTGTTCCTGGTCAGTAGGTTTTTATACTGCACAGGGGAGTCAAAATGTTAGTGTTGTATGAAGTAATGCAAAAGAAGCAGCAGGATGACCTGAGTAACTACAGATTAAACATTTGGGGTCAGATAACTGGTCTCCGTTTAAGAGTGAAGCCAGGTTTATCTGAGAATATTCAAAACTCCATAATGCTCTGAGTGACAGTTCTCCCATTCATATCACTCTCCTTCTTTGTTAACCCAGAATCAGCTTTCTCATAGTCTTGGAATTAGATACCTCCTCATGCTATCAACCCACGTTCCAGGAAACAAAACAATAACCCCGGCCCAAGCTTCCCAGCTAGGCTACCGAGATCCTTGCTCTAGCAGAGTACCTGCTGCTGACAGTGAGTCAGATTGCTTTGTCTCCCACGACCAAGTGCTGATTACTTGCTCACCAGATGATCAGCCCTCAGATAAGTTGAAAATAGTTCAAGATTTGGTTTCAGAGTTTGCCAAAACGTTGCATATCACACTGAGGGGTAATAAAAAAAAGAAAAAGGGAACATCAATTCTGGGCAGCTCTAACTCCTCTCTTAGAGAAGGGGTTTGCGTACCTGTGACCTAGAACCAGGAGATGCAGTGTCCAGCTCCTGAACTCTCTCTTAAGTGTCCACACAATGCTGAGAGACCAGAGGCTATTGTGAAACTTTGAATCAGAATAGACCAGTTCAGCTGAGCTTTGTGACTGCAGCTTTTGAAGCTTTATCAGGTCTGGAATGTGTGAATCAGTTTTTATGTAATCCTATTTACAGTTATTTGTTTATAGCATAACTCTGAAGTTATCTTACTATTTAAAAAGCAGCAGTTCAGAAATGCCAGACAGGCAAACAGTTCTTCTCCATCTGGCATTCTTGAACAGGCAAATATCAAACACAGATGGCCAGGGTATTCTTTTATATCATTCTCAACAATCCTCAGTTACATGTAGTCATGTGAATTAGGCTGTTAATATAAATGATGAACAGTTACTGGAGATCAGTTCACAATTTAATATATCTCTAAAAAGGCTTTATTTCCATTATGAGTGAGATTGCCTACCCTGGCAAACAACCTCGTTGGCAAAATACCAAGATGTCAGCTGTGAAGGAAGAACTTACTGCTGGAATAGCATTTCAGCCGGTGCTAAAAGCATTGGGCAGCCCGGCTAAATACAGGGTAATTCCAGCCTTTGCAGTGGGATTATTCTGGCTAACTGTCCGTTATCCTGGATGAAGTGCAAACAGCCGCAGAGGTACCTTCTGGGGGTAATTAGCTGTGGAACGTATGGAGAGAGAGAAGGCCTTGCGCTGCGTGAAAGGGTGAAGTGCCTGTGGCTTACTGGGACTGTGTAGTCCAGCTCAAAAACCTTAACGACGCAGCAGAAATGAACCCCAGAAGCTCCGTGCCCTTCCCAGCCTTCTCCAAAACCTTCTTAATCTTAACCTTGCTGATCTGCAGCCTCCTTAATCATTCCAGCTCAAAGCCAGAAAACGGCACTGGTGGAACACTTAAAATTCCCGTTAGAGCCTTCCTTTCTGTTCTTCTGAGACCTCTTTTTGACACCTCTCTCTTAGCTCAAAGGAGGTTGGAGTGGAATTCCCTTGTTCTGTGATCCTCAAGCTTGCGGACACATTACACACAGGAGATGCTGATGTATACACGATGTGTTGAAGACACACTATTTCTTCCAGATGTCACGATAATTTGCCGTGCATGTTGTGTGCGTTGCCATGTGGTGTTTGCCAGGAGGCTTGCGCTTAAATGTTTAAGCTCGTACTTAAATGTTTAAGAGGTTTGGCAGTGTGTTTTCTTCTGATTTATTGTTGCATTTGTATATTTTAGGATCTTCTGGATCGTGTGGAAGCTTTTCAACAGCAAAGCCAAAAACTCCTTTCTGAAGAAATGCCTAGTGCTGCTGAGCTTCAGGAGCTGTTGGATGTCAGCTTTGACTTCGATGTTGATCTGCCCCAACTGGCTGAACTGCGGATACGTCTGGAACAGGCACGCTGGCTCGAGGATGTGCAACTGGCTTCCTCAGACCAGAACTCTCTTACTCTAGACGATATGAGACGTCTCATAGACTCAGGTGTTGGACTCGCTCCATACCCAGCAGTTGAGAAAGCAATGGCGAAGCTGCAGGAGCTCCTTACCGTGTCTGAACACTGGGATGACAAAGCCAGAAATCTGATAAAGGCCAGGTAGAAGCTAAGTCTTGGTTTGCATTTCGTAGTTCCATGAGCTGTTTAAGGTGGAAATAGTTGGCTTTACTTCTGAAGGGGCCATCTTTTTTGTTCATCCAGTTCACAACATGAAGGCAAAACTTGTGCCATCCAGAAGGGAAAGGGAAATGAGTGACTGGGCGATTTTAAACGTTGGTGCTGGCTTGCAGCGTTTGTGGTGCTCCACTGTCATTGTGCAACTTCTCCTTCTGCCACAAGGAAGGGTTTTAAGACACCTCTTCCTTCCTTTCCACCTTCTTCCCTCCCCCAGTGTCTGACTGGAGGATCCATGTCCAGATGGAGCTCAGATCTATACCACCAACTGGTAAAAATTGTATTACATGGACTATTTCTAACATGGAGGAGATCTTCCAGATTAGTTGGTGCAGGGGAGAAGAAGCCAAATATGTCCTTACTGAGGAAAAATTTTTAGCTCATTGCTTTGTCTGATTTATAAAGTAAAATGGGGGACAGCACTGTCTACTTAAAGTTTAGAGAGGTGGCACAAACTTGTATGCAAAGTTTCTAACCTCAAGATTCCTGATTTTTAAATTCTTTTTATTTTTTTAACTTTCCCCCCCAGCCTTATAATTATAAAAGCATTTCAGTGTTTCTTACCCATTTGTAACCATACTGTTTAAAATGATGAGTTCATAGAGGACAAAACTGGAAGAAGCTTGAGTTTAACCTCCAAAACGGAGATGCAGTTGTGTTTGTGCCTTCCTAAAACGTCAGAATCGAATTGTGAAATATGCAGAAAAGCCATTGTTTGTCTTTTTAACCTTCTGATGTGGAATCTCGTAGCTGGTGCTGGTTTAGGGGTAGTGGAGCCAAGGTTCTATCATTCACAAGTTAATAGATGTCAAATCTCCTTTAAGCCCACGTGCGTGCATGTTTCTAGGAGGAGTCTATAGCAAGCAAACGTGCATTTCCAAAAGCACACCCGTGTTCCTCATGCCCTGGCTGTACAGTACGTGTCTCTAGTATGGGACATAATGTCACGATTTGGTGGAACCCTTTGGTTTTAATAAGCCAGATGAGTAGGTGAACCCCAGCTGTATCGCGGCGTTTTACATCGAGGTGTTCTGTGTGCGCAGACCACGGCAGTCGCTGAGCAGTCTCGTAGCAGCAGTGAAAGAAATGGAGGAGATCCCGGCCTACCTCCCAAACGGCGTCGCGCTGAAGGACGCGGTGCAGAAGGCCAAAGACTGGCTGCAGGAGGTGGAAGCTCTGCAGGTGCGTAAGATGCGCTCTTGGCTTCCGGGGGGGCGAGAGCAGCCCCTGTCAGGTGAGCCGAGCTGGTGGCTGCGCTCGGTGCCTCGCTGCCGCTGCAGTGCGGGTGCCTGCTCTGCGACGCCCGTTGCCTGAGCCGTGGGGCAGTTAAGCTCCGATGAGTGCTATTGGTTTTACTTCTGTTTCTGGACCTAACGTGTATTCCTTCATTGCGATTAACTGACTGCAATAAAATCTATAAAGGAGGCTTTAACAAAAATCTAAAGTTAAAAAGAACTGCAGTGTGGAACTTTACGTTAAGGTAAGTTTTGCTGGGTCGCTCGGTAACAATTACCTGATAACCACATTTTTGTGTACCGCTCTGCATCTTACTGCACTCCTGTAACAGGTAGTGTGGAGCAGTGACACAGAGTTCTGCTAGCTGACTTCTGAGGAAACAAAACCCCACAAGTACTTAAGTCACCAATAATACTTTTTCACTGCCTTCATTTGCTTGAATTCCTCTGGCATCTTCTAAAAAAAAAAAAAAAAAAAAAAAGGCAAACAGGAGATTTCCTGATTCAGGAATATTCCTGGTCAGAGAAGTGTGTCCTGTCCTTGTGTTTTCTCCAGTTTTGTAATGCACCTTTCTGGACCACGTACGGTACCGCAGGTAGTGTCTCACTAACACCTGATGATACAAGGATATTAATTCTTAACTGGTGATGGAATTGTCTCTTCTGAGGCCCCCACAGAATTCGTTTGCTGTTTCCACATCTGTATCATTAGTGATATTTCCGATATCCTGCGAGGAGAGCTATTCCCTCCCTCGCTTGTTAGCCGTTAAGCATGGCCAGTGCCAAGGCTGTTTCTTGTTCTGTTCCTGTATGGTCAGCCTTTGATTTCATAGATTAAAACACTTGTAATTTTTTAGTAGCCCTGTCTGAATTTTGAGGTGGAAGTTCTTGATTTCCTCCTCTTCCTTCACTCTACCTTCCATCCTCTTCCGTTTTTACGGCTCCTTCCAGGAAGCTTTGATTTCCATTTCATGCTCACACTCTGAAATGAGTCTTCAACTGAGCAAAAAGTTAATGGCAGAGGATGAAAACTAGAGGCTGCTAGAGAAAGACCTATTCAGGTTCTCACCTTGGCTTCTGGTGCTTCCCACTCAAATTTTGGTTGGTTGGTTGGTTTGTTTTTAACCTTTCAGACAGTTTTATTTGTGGATCCAGTTTCCTTTCCTGATTTTTTTAGATTCTTTGCTGCTTTTACAGTTCAGTGGCAGCTTAACTCTCCCCTCTTCTCTCTTCCCACTTCCCCCGTTGCATGAGCACAATTTCTGTGCAGCCAGACCCTGGGCTGGTTCAAGCCCAGGCAGGTAATCGTAGCCTGGGCTGACTCTTCAGAGTGGTTCCTGGCAGCTCAGCCTCGCCGGTGCTGGAGCCAGGGGTCAGTGGGGCTGCACAGATCAGGAGAGGAGGGACTGGGATAGCCCTGATTTCACGTTTTGATATAAGTTGCTAAATATTTTCTCATATTTTCATTTGCCCTCATGTTTTTTCCATAAAGTGAATTCCGATGATTACTTTCAGGCCTATCTGACCTAAGTGGGGCTTTCAATAAAAACTTCCTTTGAGTTCAAGAAGCTTTTATTTGAAGAACTAGTTGTCTGGGCTTTAAAATTTTGAAGTTCATGTAATACTAACTTTTGTTTGAGGGCTACCTTGAGAGGACTTAAGTGAATTGTTCTTGGCATTTGCTAATTTCTTGGTTTGGATTCTGAAATTCTGCCTCCTGAATGTGGAAAAATGTGTGTGTATGTGCCAAGAGTTTTTCCTTCAGTTTTGTGAAGATTTTAGTAAATGCCTGCAGCCGTTGTGACTTGCAGGAAGTTCTTGATGTCAGTACTTTGAGATCAGCTGCCAGAGATGTTGGGGTCAGTCTGGGTGAATATTCTGGAGTCCCACGGCACTGCCTGTCTTACAGGTTACCCCTCAGTGCTGCTTCCCTGCTGGACTGCTTGTAACTGGGTGGCTTAGGCGTGGGCTGCTAATTGAATGAACAGAGCTCGCTTTCGAGTGGCCTGTTGGATACCTGAGATGGTTCCTTGCTCTTGGCATGGCAGGGACCGGGTTGGGCTTGCCTCCTGGGTCTGTTAAAAAATTCCTTTGATTTTCTGCTGTGAATGCAGATTGTTGGGCTGGGAGTCTGCTTATATTGTTAGCAATCTTTTTTTTTTTAAGCTGTCATTTGGTAAGTTACTCTTTTTTAAATTTTTTTCCCCTCAAGTGTTTTATTAGTTTTTTCTGTGTACTTAGTGACCAGAGCACGAGAAGGGCAAGTGTTGGGATAATAGCTATGGAAGTGACTGAAGAGTCTAAGCAGTAAATTTGATTTTACAAGCTCTACCTTCATGAATCTCAATGCCTTGCTGTGGTTCATGGAAGCAGCGTGTCTCACGTACATCAAGCATTTCTTAATTGATGATCTGACAGGTTGGAGGACGTGTGCCTGTGCTGGACACACTAGTGGAACTTGTCACAAGAGGTCGATCTATTCCCGTGCACCTGGACTACCTGCCAAGGCTGGAGTCCTTGGTGTCGGAAGTTCAGGCGTGGAAGGAGTGTGCAGCAAACACGTTCCTGTGCGAGAACTCCCCTTACTCTCTTCTGGAGGTAAGAGACCTCAGCCCTGGAGAAGGCCACTGTTCATACCACAGCAAAACAGATCAGACTTACAGTATTAACTCATGACGTAGCAGTAAATGTTAAGTGTATTTGCAGGGTTGTTTCACGTGTGTGTTACTTATTTTAACGTAATTTTCACTAGCTTGACCTATACTTTTAATAATCGTTTTAAACTTCTAAAATGCTTAAGATTTAGCTATGCTTTCTCCGTTCTTTTTAATCAGTGGCTAACGAGAGCGTGCTGTGCCACAGTGACCTTTTTAATACAAATACGGGAATATTGACGTATTTGTGGCACTGAATTTACTTCAGTGCATCAGGCTGCAGCTGATAGAATGCAGGTTCTTCCACACTTCATCCACCTGAGGTTTAGCTGTGACGAGGGTGAGGCTGTAGCCACTTGAGCTGGCCCTCTGAATCTGTTGCTGCATGTGTGTGAACACCTGCAGTTCTCGAGCAATCCACACCCTCCAGCCTATGCTGAGCCTCCCTTGCGCCCCCAGCCCCGGAATCCTCTGCTGCTTCCCAGAGCTTGCAGCTGAAATCGCAGGGAGGCTGTTGGCTGTGCCAGCCCTGTCTGTACCAGCGATCTAAATGAAACTGGGAGGCAGCTGTGGTCTGCCCATTTTATAAAACGGAATTTTTAACCTTCCAGCTCTCCCCAGTTTCCAGATAACCTCATCGTAGTCCCCCAAATCTTTGATGGAGAAGAACTGCAGGAATCCCTGTTCTAACCAGTCGTATGGGACTGTGTTAGGGCAGGACGAATGCATTAAAAATGTGGCTTTTCTGTCCATCAGGTGTTATGTCCCCGGTGTGATATTGGAATGCTGAATCTGAAGAGAAAGCAGAAGAAGTTGAAGGAGCCAGTGCCAAGTGGAAAGAAGAAAAGCACTAAACTAGAGACTCTGAGTGACTTGGAAAGGGCGCTCTCTGAGAGCAAGGATACTGCATCGGCGGTAAGTGGCTTGTTTCTTTTGAACTGGAGTTTCTTCTCCATTCTTTGAATCTTTGTTTATGTTTGCCTCTCGTGCAGGAGTGTTATCTTCCACTCCTTTCTGGTTGCTCTGCTGTTCTGCAGAAGGACTTCTAGGACTGCAAGTTTCTGTGCTTGCTTAAGACTTCCCAGCATTTCATTTAGTGCAAAAAATGTGTGTTGTCTTTGTGCACGAAGTAGCCGTACAGTTTGCCCGGGAATGCCCATAGCCTAACACAGCGTAGGAAAAGAAAAAATGGAGACCTATTTTCCCCCACCGCATCAAAACCTTCTTAAAGATAGGGCAGGGTTTTTCCAAGTCTGATCCTTTCAAAGAACACAATAACTCAACACCATTTATAATTAAAACAAACACCATAAATAATTAAAGAAAACCTCATGCGTTATGAAGTCAATAAAACACTAGTTCTGGATGGAGCAGACTTGGTTGCAGGTGGTAAAGTGCATCATCCCAAAAGACCTGTTTCAGAGCCACGGTCAGATTAAACAACACCCCGTGATCACTGAGGAGCAGTAGGCTGGTGTGGTAGGGGTTGAATGTGGCTGTCCCTTTAGGTGTGGGACGTTTATGTTTTAACCTGTGGCAGGTACTTGAAACCTGTATGTTCAGTGCTTCAGTTTTGGCTTCCCTGGTCTGGAAGTCCGGACATACAGACAGCGTCCCCACGAGTGCTGCAAGGAGAAGAGCCAGCGCCCTGGTCGCACACCTTCTCCTCTTTGACTAGATAATCTCCCGTTGACAGTTGGGGTGTTGGAGGAGGACGCTCACGGGACTGCACCCAGGGAAATGCATTCGTTCAGGGTGGCAGGTTTTGCTTCTGACACACGAGGGACCAAGAGTCTCCTCCGAGCGGAGGTTTGGATACTTTCACAACCCAGCGCTGTAGCTGCAGCGCTCAGCTCCCGTGCGTACGGGATGTCGCGTGCTGTGCTCGAGTCTTGTGGCTGCCCGTGCTGGACGCAGTTGTCTCACTTCTGCACGACTGATTTTTCTCTAATCACATTTAAAAGCCACGATGAGAGAAAAAACTGTTTTGTGTATATTTATAGCCCCCCCTGTATACGTTTATTTTTATATAAGGAATCAAATGCAGAGAATTTATTAGTTGCAGCTGCTACTAATAGCCTCTACAAAACTGAAATACACGGCTGTCTTCAGTAGCAGCTAATGCTAAAGATTCCTGAAAAAAAGGATCCTGAGCAGGTGTAGAAAGGGCAAACGGCACATTCAGGGGTACACCTGAATTTCACTCGGTGTTCAGGGTATGGCCCTGTGCGCTTGGCAGGTCGGTATCGGAGATGTCTTCGTGTTTCCAAAAGCTGCCCAGCTGTGTTTTGCAATTATACAGAGTCAGGCTCCGTATTTGAGAGACATTCATAGAGAAGGGCCTGCCAGCCACATCTGCACTTGTTTCAGAGTTTGAGCTGCTTTAATGAAGGTAATGGCTTTGTAGGACAAAACGTGAAAGATTGGGAGCAGAGAGGAAGGGAGTTGGGAGGTTATTTTTTGCAAAGGAATAGGCTTTGTGTCTCTGGGCCTGATAAGGAAACGGAAGGAAACGGCAGTCGTGTCGCTGCACATCCCTGTAACGGCTTCACTTCAAACGTTCAGGGCCTCGGAGGCGTGCCGGGGTGGGGAGCTGCTTAATGATCTGAAATACTCGCTGGTGTATCTGAGGTGTGTGACTGTGCAGAGGTCACTCTGTTTCTGATGAGTAACGTTCCTTTCGAGATGACATCCCTTTCTTTGAACTCCCTTCTAGATGGCTACGCTTGGGGAAGCCCGGTTGAAGGAGATGGAAGCGCTGCGTTCTCTGCGAGCAGCTAACGAGGTGAAGGTGCTGGCTGGTGACGAGGACGCGGAACTGAAAGTCTGTCTGTGCCAGAAGGAGCCGGCTGCCCCGATGATACAGTGTGAACTCTGCAGGGGGTTCTTCCACACCGGCTGCGTCCCGGTGCCCAGCGTTTTGCAGGGACCTCGTGTGTGGCTCTGTCCACACTGTCACCGATCAGAAAAGCCACCTTTAGAAAAGATCTTACCGTTGCTGGCCTCCTTGCAGCGTATCCGTGTGAGGCTTCCTGAGGGGGATGCCTTACGGTACATGATCGAGAGAACTGTGAACTGGCAGCACAGAGCACAACAAATGTTATATTCAGGGAATCTAAAACTTATACAGGACAAAGTTGGCTCAGGATTACTGTACAACAGATGGCAAGCCACAGCAGGCCAATTGCCGGAGACAAACAAGGTGAGGCTGAGCTGCTTCTGGCTTTCCTGGTGGTGGGTGGGCGGTGCGTGGTCAGCAAGAAGAGCCCGAGACACCTCTCTGGGTTTTGGGTCCGTTGTACCTGCATACAGGTACTGGCAAGGCAGATTATTTAGGTGTTGCTTTACAGATACCGGAGGTTTGGGTTCTGCCCTGACCATTAGCCAGGAGGTGTGTGTCCTCCAGCAACAGCTTTGGGTTCTCCTGCTGCTGCAGTCCTGGAACAATTACTCCTAAAGGGCCTGTTTTCCTATCTCCTCCCAGCTCCTGCGCTCCGTGACGCTGTTAACGACAGAGTTGCTGAAGCTGTTGTTTCTGGAGTGTTTAGTATTCAATTAGTCTTTATATTCTGTTCTTACAAGTATTTCAATACAGCGTTAAGTGTTGGGAATTGGTGACAGAGGCACAAACCGTCCGGTGTGTTACCAGCTTAGCTCTTAGGTGAAGTTGTTTTCCACAGGGTGTCTTCATCCGTTACTGCTCCTTCTTCTCCTTGTTTACACTAGAACTCCCAAGCTGGTTATCCTGCTGATATTACCGGGTCAAGCTACAGCAACTGTTTCAGCGAGGTCATGAGGGAGTCTCAAACTTCCTCCAGTAAAGATCTCTCAGCAAAAAGCGCAGGGAAAAGTGGGAAATGGGTTAAGCATTTCTAGTTCTCTTATGATTATAAATGCAGAAGAAATCTGAAATAAAAGGTCTGTGCAGCATAAAGACCATAAAACACCCCAAAATGAAGTGCATTCTGTTGCTTTTACTGTTCAATTGAAACACCTTGGGTTTGCTAGTCCAGCCCTGTTACAGTTAGTCTGTGTTTCTGTTTTCACACTATTACGTTGAAACATAAAATGTGCCCCACGTGCCTGAAGAGGTGGCGTAGCTGCTTCTCAAGTGACTCTGCTGTACCAAGGTGCTTGCGTTGACCAAATTTTTCAAATAGGCAAGCCTAGTTTTAGAAATTAAAACTACGTTTAGGCATCCAAGAGAATTTTTCTGATAATTTAGGTTTGAAAGTGTCTGTTTACTAGAGCAACTAATGTAGCTGAAAAAAACTGGGCAAGATTTTGGGCGTGTAAGGAGATGTTTGGGCCGGAACTGGAAACAGTAAGTTCAGTTTTGTTAGCACAGTTCTGTTAGCTCAGCCTGGTGCTGGGAGGTTCTTCTGACCTGAAAGCAGTATAACTGTCTTTGTGTGGTCTGGAGCTCAAATCAGAAACCTCCTAAGTCAGGGTGACTCTAGCAGAGCTAGTTCAGGTCCCTGTGACCGCAGTTCCCAAATCAGAAGCCTCTGGGAAGCTCAACGGAAGAGCATCTGACAGTGTCCATCAGCTTGGGTCCCTCGCTGTGCCTGAGCTAAGGAGCCTTCCTGGAGACAGTGGTACTTAGGGCAGGTCAGAGGTGGCCTCCAGAGCCATCTTGGCACAGGCACTGAGCTAAAACTTTGATCTCAATGGATTCAAGGTGGTTTTTTGTTGAATCCAGTGTCTCAGCATCGCTGTCCTGTCCTGTAACGATTCTGTTTTCCCTGTTTCTGGGCTCACCCAGCCTCATTCCCCCAGAGAAGCTCGTAGCAGTAACCACTGGATTTGGCTTCTTTGGCAGTGGCCGAAGTGAAGAATGTGGAGCATTTAGATGAGTTTGAAAAATTACTTGAAAAACAGCTGTGAGAATTGATGAGAGCCAGATTTTGAAAGGGGCCCAGACACCTCAATTAGTGAGGTAGACAGTGTTTTGGAAGGCGTCTGGTGCGATGCCTTTCTGACAGCCGTGAGTCCAAACCTGTCCCTGCTGGCCTGTGCGAGTGCCCTCGGCGTGCGTGAGCGCACGGTTTGCCATTGGCGTGTCTCCTGTGCGGAGCGAGAAGTGCTTCAGGACAGTTTGGTGTCTCATCGGATCGAGGCGGTGAGAAATCCCTTCTTCATTGTGAGCAAAAGGAGGAAACCGTAACATTCACCCCGAGTCAGGTCCGGAGCTGAAGCCCTCCCTGCCTTGAGACCGGGATTATCCCTGCAGTGACCGGTTGTCTCTGCTCCGCGGACTCACGCTGCTCTGGCACAGCGCGCTGCTGCACGCACTAGGGCCGGTTTCTGCTCTCTGTGGACATAAGTCACAGCTAAGAATTCTGGCCATAAAGCTGCTTTTGCCTGTTTCTGGGTGTAGGATGAAGGATTTGGGTGTATTAGATGGAACAGTTTCCAGGAATGTGAGATTTAAGCAGTTGTAGGAGAAACAAGTATTGATCCTATCACACTTATTTGACCCTTCAAAACTACATGTTAAGTGAAAATACCTGCTTTGTTTTGTTTTCTAGGTTTCCCAAACAATTGGAGCAATGTCATTCTCCATGCCTCATGACTGGGATAATAGAACCATATATTTACACTCTCCATTTTCTACAGGACAGCACTGCATCCCACTTCATGGTTTGTAATCTTCACCTTGGGGGTTTTTTGTTTTGGTTTGGTTTGGTTTTTTCCCCTTGTGCTTCGTGAAGAGAGGGTGTCCTGGTCAGCCAGAGGTGGCCGAGGCAGGGAGGTATCTGGTTGCTTCTCCATCCCCTCAGCAGCTTTGGAACTTGATGTCCAGCTTTGGCAGAAGGGTGAATTCCTCAACGATACGCATTTCCCACGTGCAATGAAAAGATGTGGCGTGGTAGGACAAGAGGAATCAGTCGAGAGCTGGCCCCATCCCCCGTGCACAGCTCACAGTGGGCTGTGGCCAAACAGGCTCCGGAGGGGGAAAGGGAGGGGAGAGACCATGGAAGTTGTAGAAGGTGGATGGGAACACCGGAGGGAAGTACTGTGGGAGACCAGGGGGTACTTAATCCCTAGGACACGAGTCCCGTGTAAGTGTTGCGCTGCAGCACAACTGTCACAGCGACTGGAGTTTTCCTAGCTGCCGTGGCTGCTGCTGTGCTCCAGGTCTCTGGGCGCAGGCTCTGCACGCTTTCTAGCTCAGACTTTGTGTTTGCTGGACTATCACAGACACGCTATAAATTGTGTCGGTTTACGACTGTAAAAAGTTATTTACCACTTCTTTCCTCCTGCTGCATAGGGCTCCGGGGACACAGGTCTAGTCTTATCTTCGTGTTTTCAAGTTAGTGCAGCTGAGTCTGTCCTGATAGCCCACGAGACACTTACTTCAGTGTAACGTTACAGTTAAAACCAAACAAGGCAGTCCTTTGTACTGCCAGGTTTATTTTTCAGGCCATATTTGAGCTGTACTGCGTACGATATTAAAAAGCTGTTATTTACACCATGGTTTTGGCCTCCCTGAGCTGTGACTGTTTCAAAAGGCCAAGGCAAGGTTTGGAGCTCGATAGCAGCAGTGGGTGGTGACTGTGCAGCAGGACTCAGTTGCCAGGCTCATCCTCTCAGCTTTTCTTCCTCTCTCCTCTTGGCTTCACTTACGGATTTCACTCCGTTTGTTCATCTTGCCCACTTGTTGTGTGGTGAGGGGATGGTCGCACTTCTTGTAGCTTCTGCTTATCCTCGAAGCAGCAAGAAATGCAAACCTGGAGGGATGCTGAGGCACAGTGCAGTAACCTCTGTGCAGGCCTTTTTCTTTCTTTTGTGACGCTGCTGTTAAAAAGGAGCGGTGAAGAGGGAACAGACAACAGTGGATTCATACAGATTTTGAAAAGTCTTTCACTTTTTTTTTGTTTTAAATGTGCTACCAGTGAAGAATTTTCATTATCTGTGCAGTTCTCGTCAGTGCTGACACTGAAGAATTCCTTCTCTCCTCTCTCCCTGTCTTTCATAATAGTCATTAGCACAGAGCTGGATGAGCTGATGATGGAAGCCCAGCTGCTACAGGTTTCTCTGCCTGAAATACAGGAGCTGTACCAGATCCTATTCACAAAGCAAAGCCCCGCTTTGCAAACAGAGCAGAGGGCAGCCGTTGGAGCGACAAATGAAAAGGCAAGTGTCTGACAGCAGCAGCGAGCTTGGGGTCCCTTTTGAGTAGAGGCTCTGCCTGAACCCGTAAGCTCTACAAGGAGCTTTGTGTGTGCGTCAGTACTTCCATGAAAATACATTTTCCGTGTTCAAAAGGGGTCAAGAAGTTGGTGACTCAATGAATTTGTCACAAAATATTTAATATACTCAGTGGCCTCATGCATTTTTTGCAATTTGAGTCTGGGTTTTATGGTCATCTCTGTATTTTAAATACATCTGTCCTAATTTAACTCTTGTCCTGTGTTGAAGAGGCTTTCTGAGGGAGCTGCCTCTGAAGCCGTGGACTCAGAGGCAGGAAAAGAGACTTTTTTTTTTTTTTCTGTAAATTCTGTCCCTGGAGTATGGCCCTGTCCTTTGCTCCCCTTGCACATCCCACCTCTGCTGAAAAGGCAGTGCTGTCAAACGCTGCCCTTTTACTTAAGCCTGTTCCTAAAAGCAGGGTGTGGGGTAACAGGGCAGTGAGTGTTAGTTGTATACTTACTGTTTTGCCAAAATCTCTTTCCAACAGAATGAGTGTTGCCGAGGAAAAAAAGATGGAATTAGTTACATGGAGAGAAAACTAAAGCGGCGTTTTGAGAGAGAGAGCTTCTGTGATGAGAAGAGAGCAAGAGTGAAAAAAATGAGAACACCCAAAAAGAAGAAACTGAAACTGAATCACTCGAGGGATCTCTGCACTAACAAACTGGAGAGAGAGCGGGAGCGTCTCTTTGAGATGCAGCGTTCCAGCGAAAGCCACTTGCTTCCCTCAGACATGTCGTTCTCTGAGCAGGAGGACTCGGAGGATGAAGATGCCATCTGCCCCGCTGTGAATTGTCTCCAGCCTGAGGGGGATGAGGTCAGTAGGGGCAGACCCGCTGCGGTGTTCTGCGTGTTGGGATCTGGGACGTGCAGCTGCCCGAAACGGTGTGACTGCAGCGGTTGTATTTACACAGAGAGCAGGAGGCAGCGGTAGCCCCGAGGCGGGGTCTGCCGCTATGGGACACGTTTAGTAACGATCCTGCCCCCCTTCTGCAGGAGCAGCCGTGCAGCTGGGGCTGGGGACAGCGGGGGGACATCAAACCACCCGTGAGGAATGGGGAGGAGGAGGCGGGGCTGTGCAGACACCGCATTCATCTCTGCTCTTGAAGCGCGGGCATAGATAGACCCTGGGGGTTGCAGCTTTGTGAGGATGGGGCAGGGCCTTGGAGCTCTGCCCAGGCCCCTCTGCGCTGGAAAGTGGGGAAGAGGGATGTCCCCAGGCGCCTGGGAGGGCCATAGTGAAGTTGCCGTCCACACTCTTGCTATAGGTGGGGAAGCAACAGGAGGGACGAGGGAAGCGTGCCCTTCCCTCAGCTTCCGAGGAGGTGGCCTGCAGCAGTCCAGCGAGCAGTGAGCGTGCGGTGATGACCCCGCACTGGCCAGTTGTGGAACGGGACCTGTCACACCCATTTGAATAATGACTAACAAACACTGGATTTGCTTGGTCCTTCTCTGAACACCGGTATGTCTGTTCTTCATTAGGTGGATTGGGTCCAGTGCGACGGCAGCTGCAACCAGTGGTTCCACCAGGTGTGTGTGGGCATCTCTCCAGAAATGGCGGAGAAGGAGGACTACATCTGCATCAGCTGCACTGGGAAGGACTCTCAATATCGGAAGTAAAACTCCCCATAAACCATTCAGGACTTGAGTAAAGAAGGTTGTCAGAGTTTTCCAATAAAGCCACAGGGGCTGGTTTAAGAACCAGATTGCAAATGGTGCTACTTCTATCCTTATGGGATCATTTTCCAGAACTCGAAACAATTTTTGACACTTTTGTATTTTCCCTTGATCTGTTTGTGGTTGTTGAGGTTTGAGATGCTGACTGCTTAGCAGGGGTTTCCACCAATTTGGAAGGCATTTGAAACACGCACCTTTTATTGTACAGCATTAAATTACCTCTCTGGGATTTACCGGCGTATTTAATTCAGCTTGGTTTAGGTGCAAAACAACACCCGCACCATGAATTTTCCAATAAATCCTCTTTTGAGGAAATCCCTGTTTACTCTGTTAACTCTTTGGAGACTTTAGTTTTTTTCCACTTTGTTTTTCGTAGACTAGGTTTATTTATCTGAGCAATAACTTCTATGTCTGGTTTCAGTGACTGGAATGACAATTCTGAACAGCGTGTTGCTTCTAGCATTGGTTGATGTACAGAAAGCAAATGTTAGACCCTAGTGTCACTGATGGCCCAGTGATGTAGAAGACAGGAAAAAAAAAAAAAAAGGTCTGTAAAGTAATTGCCACAGCTGTATTTTGGCTTTCTCCTTTTTTGGGTAGCTTGTATCAAATGTTGCAGTTTATATTGTGGAATAAACCCCTGGTTATGTTATAAAATTAAATGTTGGTGTTTCTAGAGAGCTTGAAATGCAGTTTCATTTCCCTCTGGATCAGTATTGTTTGCAGTGATGAGTTCTCTTAGTCAAGAGAAACCCATCTTTAAAAAGAAATGCAAAAGCCATGATGTTTTCTTACCTTGTATATTCAGGTTTGGAAGGAGAAGGTAGATCCAAAAAACCCAAACCAAACCTTCTCAAGTCTTTTGCAAAGCTTTTCCAAAACGGAAAATATTTGCAGGTTGGGTGAATAAAGGATTGAAGCCACAATGTGCGATTTGGCAGGGGCAGGATGGGGAATCCACACAGGAGGCAAAGGCTTGGGGCGGCTCCTTGTGCCAGCCCTGCCCAGCCGCCTTCAGAAGGAGAGACCGGCCCCGCAGCGCGCACGGCAGCTGGCTCAGCAGAGCGTGCGCTGGAGTCCGCAGAGCCCTCTGCCTGCTGTGGGCTTCTGCTTCCATTTAGGGTGAAAACCTGAGGAATAAGGACATTTCTGGACTGGTTATGGTTCTGTCAAAGCCTGTTTAGGGACCTTACCCTGGGGGGTGAGAAGGGGCAGTGCGGGTGGTGGCGTAGGGGTGCTGCCTGAGAGGGGACTAGACCTCCAGGAGGAAGGATGCTTTATTCAAAGCTGCAAGACACTGGCTCCACGTGGGGCTGCACCCGACATCCTTTGGAGAGCAACTGCTGATGCAGAACGGAGCTGTTGCTCCTTTGGAAGTAGCCGGGTGACAGCGCTGTGGCTCCGTGGCCTGCCAAAGGTGGAACTTCTGGAGCCCTGGAAGACAGGAGGTCTAGGAGATCCTTGTGTGAGAGGGAGCGCTCTCCTTGCGACATCCTGTCATCACCAAAAACGTGGCGGTGTTGGCATTCCCTCTGTTCATCAAGAGGAATTCGCTGGTAAATTTTTCCCTGCAGGTTTTGGACCTTTTCCCGTGGGCAGAAGCACGCAGAGTCACTGGGCGCAGGGCGAAGCCGTTGAGCCGTGTGTGGTTGGCAATGCCGTGGTGGATCTCTGGGTGGCGTCAGAACTGTGCAGGAATTCAGTTCCCCAGGGGTTTGGGGGTTTTTTTAAACAAACCGTATGCTTTTTAGTCTGATGTTGATTTTTAACTGTTAGCGAACCGTCAGCTTGGCGTACGCGATTTGTCTACAGGCAGCGGTGGTGGGGGAAGACCACCTGACCACACGTGCGTTAGTTAAATGGGTATGTGCTTCCATGGTATGACTGTCCTTTATCTACTGTAATTACCAAAAGGATGTTTCGTGACTCTGGTTGGTTTTGGTTTTGTTTGGAAGAAGCCTTTGTGCAATGCTAAGAGAACAGCCCAAGCTGTGGGGAAAAAACCTGATCTCTAATAACTTCCTTTTAAAGCGGGCAGATGAACAAACTTGAAACAGAAGGAGCTCGCCCAGTGTTTCGATGTAGCTGAAAACATGACAAAACTTTCTCTCACAGTATCCCTTTTGGGTTTTTTTCCATTGAAGAAATGGCTGTTTACCAACAAGGGCTAGAGGAAGCACGATGCGATTAAGTTTAGCGTGATGATTCAGTGAGGACCAAGGGAAAGTTGTCACTTTGTGGACTGTAGAGGCCAAAGGAGACACTCGTGGTCCTGACAACAACATTTCTCTTCAGGATTAATGAATGCAGTAGGATTAGAGCATCATGTTTTGGAAATTACTACATCTTTGCTTGAAAATTTTCAAGAGATGGAAAACCCAGTCCCTGGGTGACCTGTGCCTACGGTACAGGGTGGTTGCTTAAGGAGTTGCAGTGTGTTTCCTGCTGGAGTTGTGACCTCAGGAACGGGGGGCTGGAGGTGGCAGTGCCTGCTGCCCACGGGGCCGTGCCTGTGGGATTTCATCATCCCTCTGTGGATACTTCAAACTGGATTAGGTTGGGCTTTGACTTGCTCAAACTAAATAAGCAAGAAATTTGCTGTTTGCTTCCGGGTGGGCTCTTCTGTGAGCATCCCTTGCACGTTCCTCATCGGGGAAGGTGATGAGGGCAGGACATGCTCAGCAGCAGGGTCCGTTAGGATCAGCTGTCCCTTTCACCCCTCTTCCGGTCCATCCTAGATTTCCAGAGGCTAAACCAAAATAAGCAAACAAAATAAAACCCCCTTCCCACCCCATTCTGCTTCATCCCTTTAAAAACATTTTTTTTAGAATGGAGCAACCTCCCTAGATTGCTCAGATTGTAATTCTTTATTTAATAAGCATAGTTTATGGCCTCTATGTTAGTTTAGTCATAAAATAGGTCAAAAATCAGTTACCCTACCTGTGGATTTGAGGTTGAAAAATCTGATTTTATTTAAAGCCTGCTTCTACCATCCATCAGATGTTGGGATTGTATCTGTTGTGCCACCTTTAACGTGTTTGATGGGCTTTATCTCGTGCCACGTGGAGGAGCATCAGAACAGACTAATACCCGTCCAGCTGCATCGGTTGTGCCCCCGTACAGCACCAGTAAGATACTCGACCTGAAGGTGGGGCAGGGGTTTGATTCCTGCTATTTCTGGTCTTAAACTGAAGCCCACAGCGCTGGGGGCCTCGGTGCGCATTTCCAGCACCTGGTAGCGAAGTTCCTCGGTTGTTTGCACTGGGCTTTCCTGACCCCCACCCGAGAGAAGAGCCGTCTGCGGGGTGGCCCTTTGGCCCTGGCTCTCGGCTTCGGAAGCAACCATAGAATGAAAGGCTTTGTGACTCCAACACACGTTGGAGATGCCTCGAATCCAGAGTCACCAAGAGCGGCGGAGCCAAACGCAGATGGTAGGCAGCTTGGAGGAAGGTCGGAAAAATGGTCACTGTCTGCTCTGACCCGTGGCTGCTTCTGACGGTGGCAAAATTGAGTTAGGCAGTTGTGTCAGCACTTGCTAAACGGAGGTGTCAGAAGCGGTGCTGGTTTTCTTCACGGTCTTCTCGTACCACCTAATGTGCCCACGCCCAGATAACGCACGCACAGTGTTCATTTTCCACAGGCAGAAGCCGCTGCTGGAGTTGCCCTGTTGGTGCGATCGGTGGTCAGCCCGACTGGCCACCAGCAAAGACAAAAATGTGTGGAACAAAGTGGAGAAAAGAGCATGTCAAGGATTTGGTATAAACTTCTTGTCTCAAACAGTAAGGTAATCCAGGCCTTCCCTTCACCGGCACCTTCTGGGTGATGGTCTGTGCTGGCACCTCTTCTTCAGGGAGGAAGACGGGAAAGGTATGCCATTAAGGGATTAAAATGAGTTCCAGGTACAGAGAAGGATGTACTTCCTTAGGGACAGCACGTCAGTCCCTCATATTTCGTATGCAGTTGAAATGTGGGTGCACAAACAGTTGGTTTGGGGAGGGGGGATGCTCCCTTTACAGCTGTGGAGTCGCGTCTTTACATGTTAAATGGCACCGAGAGGGGAAAAAGGGAACTGGAATGTCATCTTTGTGCCTTGTGGGATTTCAGCAGTTGTTTCCCAGCGCGACCCAAGGACAGGATGGGGGGTCTCCAATATGGACTAAGTACATATACGTTCAAGGAAACAGCGCAGTAACAGACACAGTTAGCTCTACAGCTGGACGCGCGCACACAGGCTGGTTGGTGTTACAGCTGCTGCTCTGCGCAGGACTGCGACAGCGTTAGGGCCCTTGGGGGAACAGGGAGTTACAGTGAGGGCCCTCAGCTGCGGGGCAGATCCCTCCCAGGGCAGACAACAGCTCAACAGAGGGGAGCAACGAGGAATGTTTCGGCTGCTGTATCTGCAGCAGGAGATGTGTCTGTAGGACATGCCTACACCTGTCATGTGGGATTTAGGAGGGGAAGGTCTCTAGGACACACATGCAGGCAGCAGCTACCTGGAAGCAACATGAAGGACCTGAGATGACTCTTCTATGTGCCCAGAAATGAACGTGCTTTTCCAAGAGATGGGCTGAGGTACAGCCTGGAAAAATAGCTTTATCCTCTCCTCAGAAGTGAACAAGCCGCGTATTGAGAGTTCTCTTCCAGGATGTAAACGTGTCAGTCCTTGGTGCAGGGCTGCTGCCTTCAGAAAGAGCATCAATAAAAATAAAAGCCATGTCTGGAAGAGGAGATAAAGCAGTCACAGTGGATTAATAGTACTGCAGGTTCCCCACTCAGCTTCTATTTGAGACAGACAAAAATGGTATCGGTGGGTTCCAGTAAAAAGATCTTAGGTAGAAGGAACAAATATTTTCTGAAAAAAGTCAAAGCAGCGTGGTGATGCGATATCCTGCTGGGTCCAAAATTCCAAGTGCCGAGAGGAAGATTTGCTGAAAGGAGGTTGAAAAGAGATAGTGACATACCCTAAATTGAACGAGGTGCAGCTTCAGGAACGTACCTTACGTACCTCAGTTCTCCCAGTTCTGAATTGTTTGTTAATCCTCCTGCTTACAGTCATGTTTTTAAAGGTACTTGGCTGTTCAGTCACAATACTGAGCCAGATTTTATGTGTGTGTGTGTGCGCTTGTCTCCTGAAATCTGTGTGAGCTGGGCATCTGAAAATGTATAAATATTTTATAAAAGTAGTAAATAGAGTAGCTCCCTGTCTACAGAATACGCAATTGGCTCAAAGAGCATCCCCATCATCCAGGGTTTGTTGAGGACACCACCAATGCTGGAGATTATTTGTCGGGTGTTTGGGCTGCTTCAGTGTCTGTTGGGCTTTTGGGGATTCATGTTCTTGTTGCTGCTTGGAATTAAATTTTAACCAAGTGGGGGACAGCCCAGGCGTGTACCACATAACATCCCTGGCTGGCACCTTGTAATTTGGGCTGATGCTGCGCCTGTTCCTTGTGCTGGCCCTGGCTTCTCTTGGAGGAGCTTTGCTGGTCACAACATTCCCGTGTCAGCTGCGCATCTTTCTGTGGGGTCTGCCTTGGCACGGGTCCGTGGGGGGGCTCAAGGGCTTGCGTGCCTTGTCCAGGAGTTGAAACATCACAGGAGGAAACAAGGAGTTCATCATAAAATATCTTCTCCTGCTAAGAATGTCATGTTTTTGTGGTGACTGAATGTCCTTCCCTAAGGCACACCGAAGAAAAGATGAATGTCAGAACCCGTTCGGCTTTGAGGCAAAACGTGCGGCCTTTGAAAGGCGAGCTCCGAGCTGGCTGGCTGCGCAGGGAGCATCTGTGCAGGAAACGCGTGACGTGCAAGGTACAAAACGGATGGGAATTCAAACCTGAAAAGGCCTGGAAGACTCAAATAAAAGTAATTTCTACGAATATGGAAGGATTGCTCTGCACTACCCCTCCTCTCCCTAAACTGCATCCTCGTTTTCTGCAAAATGTCCGTAAGCGTGGAGGAAATGGTTCCGATTGTTAAGAAGGGACAAAAACGATCACAAACGCTCGCACGGACATGGGGGTTCTGCTGTCAGCCAGCCAGCCCAGGGGCCAGCGGAAGGTCTGGTGTGAGAGTCCTGGGCCCACCTCGCTGGTTTGGGTGCAGTAGGAATTCACTTGTTTCCCACTAAGCCGAGCGAGTGGGGCAGTGCAGAGGTGAGCAGATGGCCCTGGGTTAGCGCAAGTTACACCCTGCGTAAATACGTAGTTTTTTCCTCCAGCAGAAGCAGCATCTTGGATTGGGAAGAACAAGAGACAAAAATAATCTTTATTCACCTTGTGGAGGACTCTCAAGTGAGAGATGACCGGGGCAGCTCGGAGGAACCGGGGCTGTGCACGCCCTGGCCATGCAGTTCAGCGCCAAGGCCCACTCTCTGCCTCTGGGTGCGAGCATCGTGGCTGAAGTCGGCGCTTCTCCCCTCAAAAATACCAACCTAAACTGGGGAGTGCGGGGCAGTGCCTGAACATGTGCCCTGGCCCTGTTCAGTTTAGGGGGAAGGGCTGGAGCGAGGCAGGGACGGGGCGGCTGTGGGACGGGGGGCAGCACTGGTGTGCAGCGGGACAGTCGCCTCTGACCTGCGGCTGCAGGGGGCTGAACCCTGGCTTTGGCTTCTGTAGTATCTCGAGTTGCTCTTTCTACTTGTAGTGAAAAATTTTGAACTCAGGTTGCAAAAGTTACATGTGTGATTTATAGGAGTATTTGCTTGTATCGCTCTTGACAGGAACATTTAAAAACATATTGGTGGGAGAGAATGTGACTGGACACATTATCCCAGAGGAACGGACTCCAGCTTGGAAGAGATTGGCAAAGCTGTCTTGGAATATAACAAAATATACAAAAAGAGCGATGGGTGGATTGGGAAAGGATGTCTCTAGGAAGGGAACAAGTGACGAGGTGTACTTAGTTATTCCATAGCACCAGGATAAAATTAAACCCAACTACTCCTAGTGGTCGCACATCGTATTACCAGGTAATGACCTGATAACCCCCAAGCAGAAAGGGGTGTGGGCAAGGAAAACAGTCCCTCCCTGCGACCAGAATAACAACGGGCTTTCTGTGGAAAGAGAACTTCCCCCAGGCTGGAGGGAATCTGAGTCTCAAGAGACCTGTAGGGAAGGAGTCAAAAGTGGATAATGCAGCCAGTGGCGGGAGGGGGTTATTTAACACGACTGCGGCCTCTGTCGTGCTTCCCGGGCCCAGCCCTGGCACTGGCGTGTTCATGTACTGATCGCCCTCGTGCTGCTGCAGAAAAGTTAACGACCGACTAGCCGCTCGGTTCAGAGGAATCCCCAGGAGCATCACGAAGTGCATGGGATCTCCTCAGACCTTCTAGCACTGCACCCAAATGCAACTCCATCACTGTCCCTCAGGTAAGAGGCCCATTTTGTGTATGTTAATGCTGCTTTTTGGTCCTTGTAATGATTTGTAAAATTGCTTATACTTCCTAAATAAACAGCTGTAGAAAACAAAGAGATGGAAGCAGAGCAGTACTTCGCTCGCCTGCGTCGGTGTGGCTGTAGCTTGAGAGCAGCTACAGCTGCCTTGTTCCTGACTGGCACTGAGTGGTGGCAGCCCACTTTCTTCTGCTTCCCCTGAGCATCAGGGACAGCGCTATCCAACCCTGCACCACAGACAGAACTCCTCAACCCTGCATCAAGAACGCGAGGCTCAATTTACTTTACTGCCCTGGAGCTCCACAGCTGTAGCCTGAGCTGCCATCGCAGACAGGCTCCCCACCTCGGGGACGAGAGCAAAGCTGCCCCTGGGCTCAGCCCTGTCCCTTATGCTCAAGCTCCTCCTAGCCCGAGGACCATCATGGTGCCCTCCTGAAGTGTCCCCTCGCCCCTTCTGCACCGAAATCACGTGCAGAAGCAGGGCAGGAAGGACTCCAACCCCCTTTGCCTGCCGCCCTCTCATCGCCTTTGCAAGGAAAACTCACTTAAAAGCGAAATTAAGCTGTTTCGGCCCGGGTGGCTGCATCCGGCCCTTCAGTACAGATCTCTCCAGGCCCTGAATGGCTTTGCCCAACTCCTCAGGGCTCACGGGTGGGAGCTCGCCACACCGATACGGGCCCTGAAGCACAAAGGGGCCTCTCAGGCTCCTGCGCTGGGGCCCTTCTGGGGCCTCGGCAGCGTCCGGGCTCCCGCAGAGCGCCGAGGGCGCTCTGCGGGAGCCCGGACGCTGCCTCGGCCCCGGTTGCCGCTCGCCGCCATTTCCCGCCTTCACCCCCCCCTCACAGCGCCCCGTCCCGCCGCTCCGCCAGGGGGCGCTGTGAGCGGCGGGCGGAGCCTCAGCGCCCCCTCTGTGAGGCGGGGGGGGGGGGGGGGGGGCTGTGTGTGTGTCTGTGTGTGCGCGCGTGCGTGCGTGCCGTGCGTTTGGCGCGCGCGGCGGCGGTGGCGGAGCGGGGTTGGGGGGGGGGGGGCGGCAGCGATGGCGGGCGCAGCGGCGGCGGGTGGAGGAGGAGGAGGAGGAGGAGGAGGAGGGGGCGGCGGCGGCGGCGGACCGGGACCGGGGCCAGGCCCGGGACCGGTGGCGCAGGGGCTGAAGGAGGCGCTGGTGGAGACGCTGACGGGGATCCTGTGCCCGGTGCAGGCGGTGCGCGCCGCCGCTGAGGAGCAGGTGAAGGTGCTGGAGGTGACGGAGGGTGAGTGAGGGCCGCGCCGCGCTGAGGGGAACGGAAAGGGGTGGGGGGTGGCGGCGTCCGGGTAGGGAAAGGCCGCTGCCGCCTTCCCCGAGTGTTTCCCGGTACCGGCGCCTCGTGGCCGCGCGTTGGCCTCGGCCGAAAACTTCCAGCTCCAGCGCTCGGGCCGGCGGGGAGCAGCCGGTGGCGGCGGCGGCAGCAGCTTTCCTACCGGCGGTAGGCGTGTGGCTGGCTTCTCTGGCGCAGCCGGCCCCTGCCCTGCCTCGGGAGGTCAGCTGCGGGTCCGCCGGTGGGACTTGGCTCCGGCCTGCAGCGGAGGTCACCGGGCGAAGCCGCCGCAGGTCTCTTCAAGGCACCGCTCTCGTCGGTGGGGCAGGAGGGAGGCGGCCGTAGGGTGTGCGAGAAGTGGGTGACCAAGGAGCGCTGGCAACGGGGAGGCCGTGGAGGGGGAGGTGGGATGGTGGAGCAGTGGGCTTGGGGCTGAGCTCGGGGGTTACTCACGCTGTGGTCACGGAGGGGCTTCCTGCTGCGCGTTTGTCGGCAGGGCCCGTCCCGCTCCCACAGTGATCTTCACCTCTGGATGTGTGTTCGCTGGTGCGTGCCCGTGTCCTGCAGGTCATCACCTGTACGTGGCGTGGTTTAGGTTGAGCGTGGTCAGGATGTAGCTATATCCTTGTCTTCATGGACTTAGAATGGTTTGGGTTGGAAGGGACCTTAGAGATCACCCAGTGCCAACCCCTTGCCATGGGCAGGGACACCTTCCACCAGACCAGGTTGCTCCCAGCCCCATCCAGCCTGGCCTTGAGCACTGCCACGGAGGGGGCAGCTACAGCTGCTCTGGGCAGCTTCACCCTCACAGTGAAGAAGTTCTTGCGTGAAACTCCTTCGCCGGGGCTTCATTGTCTGTCATGGAAAGCTAAGGACGTGCAGGACGCTGAAGCTGGGTGGTAACCAGCTTGTGACTTTGAAAAGAGACAGAGCTTAAAAGAGTAAGGACCCCAAATCCAAGCAGTGTCTCCAATTATTCCATTACTCGTCTGTCCTTTTTCTGGTGGCACTAAGCTAGTTCATGCACTTGCTGCTTTTCCTGGGTGGAAGCTACACTTAAAAAACTCTTGAGGGTAATGTTTTGTTTCAGTTCAGCTTAAATTTTATGACCCTTCCCAAAGATACGTAATCTGTAGAAACCACTGGAAGGTCTGTAGGTAGTCTTTTGTGACGGGAGCTGGGTGCTGGAGGGTGCTGCAGCCCTTGGCCCAAAGTTGTACTTGTGGCCTGGCTGGTTGGTTGTGGACCCTCCTGGAAATTTTGCCCTACCTTTGCCTGATTGTGTCATTCTGAAAGTGTTTTGTGAAGTGTTTTGAAGTCTTTCTGCTCCTGAACTTTAGCTCAGAAATGTTGTCAAAGGAAGTTGATGGTAAAGAGAAGGAAGGTGTAAGGACGTGACTGGGTCAAGAATAGTGTTGCGATTACTTTACTTTGGGAATGAGACTGGGGTGATGAAAGGAAGGGGAATTGTTTGATAAAATGTTTCTTGCTGTGCAGCCCCTTACCGTGGGCTTGTAACTCTCTCAGGTTAAGTTGCCCTTGATGCATTATGGGGAGATCTGTGTGTTGCCACCGCAGCTACTGGAGGTTTTAACGAGCAATTCGACGGCATTGCAGTAGTACGAGTCTGGAAGTGCTGTGAGGTTCATTGACCCATAGAGCCTTTGCCTTGCAAAGCTACTATAGGCAGCGTGTTCTTCAGCAGCAACCTTTTTTTCCCAAACAGTCTGAATCTTACTACAATAAATGAAATCAAGTTTGTGTAATGGTTTGTGTAACAGATTTCCAGAAAAGAATATTTTTTTGAGGGCTCCAGGCGATGTCCCAAAGAGCCCAGGAATGCAACAGTTACGTTTGTTGAATAACGTTAAGGGCAAGAGGAACGGATTCATCTGCACTTCTGTTTTTTCCCTGTTTTACAAATAACCTAAAGTCACCCAATGAGTGTCTGCGGTTGCAGGACCTGCACCCGTGACCTGAGGAGGCTGCAGGATGCCCTCCCATGCAGTTTGCAGGTGATACCAAACTGGAGGGGAGGTGGTTGATGTCCTTGAGGGCAGGGCTGCCATCCAGAGAGCCCTGCAGGAATGGACTGAGAGGAACCTCCTGAAGTTCAGCCGGGACAGATACTGTGTTCTGCACCTGGGGCAGGAGGACTCGCCGCAGGGATGCGGGGCCGGCACTGCCTGGCTGGGGAGCAGCTTTGCTGCAAAAGGCCTGGAAATCCTGGTGGCCGGTGAGCTGGACAGGGCCAGCAGTGTGCCCTGGAGGCCACCTGCATCCCGGGCTGTGTGAAGAGGATCAGAGGCAGTGGCCAGCCCTCTCTGGTCAGTACTTGTTGGACCACGTCTAGAATAGTTGTCGGGTTTTGCTCCCATCTCCCCAGTACAAGAAAGACAGCGATGAACGGGGTGAGTTCAGCAAAGGGCCATCAGGTGGGTTGGGGAACTGCAGCACTGCCACGTGAGGAGGCGCTGGGGGAGAGGGGTTTTCTGGTATGGAGACGAGAGGGTTTTGGGGGTGGATCTGACAGCAGCATCTGGTAACTATGAGGAGGTGGTCAAGACACTGGGGGTGGGAAGGGATGAAGGAAAACAGGCACAAACTGTAACAAGGGATTCAGGCTGGGTATAAGCAGAAGTTGTTTCACCATGAGGACAGCAAAGCTTTGGAGCTGACTATCTGTAGAAGCTGTGTCATTGCCGTCCTTGAGTATCTCCAAGACCTGCCTAGAAAATGCTCTGAGCACCCTGATTTGATACTGCTGGTCCTGCTTTGCTCGCAGGGGTTGGACCGGCAACCTCCTGAGGTCTTTTTCAGTTGAAGTATTCTGTGCTTCTGTGGTGCCTCCTCTCTTCTCTTCAAGCAGCATGGGAGGAGTAAGCTATATTCTCCTTTCTGCGCTGTCTTTGGTATGGAGAAACTTGCAAAAACCAAGAGGAGGAGCTAAAGGAATACAGTGTTTGCCAACAGCGTGTTATTGAGGTAAAGAAATGTAGATCGTGTGTCAGAAGTACTTAAGTGAAACAAAAAATGTGGTGTCGTTACGCAGCGTGGAGAAGATGCTGAAAATAAAAATGAGGGCACTGGAAAAGAGCACAAGTGCTGGCACTTTTACTGAAAAATAAAGGAAGGTGGGAAAAAAATTGAGGAAGATCTTGTTAATAACATGAAAACTCACGGTGGTTTCAAATGCAGAAAGGATTTCAGAGGTGTTGATAGCCCCCAGGTGACCGAAGTGTTCAAGGTACGTTCGAGGAGTATAAGGCTGCAGAAAAGCTGAATTCCTTGTGCTGGTGTTGACTTAACTTGCCCCGCTCAAGGGCCTCTACAGGAGACACGTTGGAGAATCCACGTCAAGATGAAGCATGAGGAGAAGCAGTTTCACTTAAGAGTTTACCTGAAACAGCAAGTGCTACCGGGTGGATCTCCATAAGTTTTAAAGGAACTCAGACATTAAATTACTGTGGTACCAATTGTGCTGTAAAACTTGCCACCTACGGTCGCTTAGGGAGCAGATATATGTAAGCTGGTAAACACGGGACAGCTTTTAGTAAGGGCTCTGAGGTGGGGAGTGGAGGGGGTTGTATCAGGTGTGTCGTGTGGCTCTTACACTGCCTGTAATAGTTCAATTATGTCAAGAGCTGGAATGAGTAGGGCAGGGTACGTGTGATTGTTGTGGCAGAGCCGATCCGTGTTTAGCAGAAGAGCTGTTTGAAGGAGTCCTGGGACTGCCAAAAAGCTTTTAGAAAATTCCCTTACTGAAACTTTTTGAAGAAACTAAACGGCTGTGAACAGCTCTTGAATTAATAACTGATTAAAAGCTTGAAGACAAGAGGTAGAAGTGGCTGGTCATGTTTCACATTGCAGGGAGATAATCAAAAGTCCCATGTGAAGCTGGACTGCTCAGCACATCTCTAAGTTGCGTGGAAAAGAGTGAACGGTGATGTGGCAAAGTTGCTGACAGTGCTGCTCAGCTTGGCCAGAGTGAGAATCAGTGGCAAAAATTACAGAATGATTTCATGAGAGCGAGTCGAGTGTGCCAACGGTAGGTGTAGGTCAGCGTCGGTCAGCAAAGTACTGCTGGGGGAGGAGGCGGCAGCCCAGATGACACCTTAGAAACAGGCTGTCCTGGCCGTTGTCAATGGGAGAAGAAATCCCATTGTCAGTGTGGAGAGTTCCCTGAAAATACCCATTCACTGCTCTGCCGTGCTCCGAAAGCCAAATGGACCGTTAAGGAGGGAACAGAGAACAAAGCGCGACATAAATTCCTCATGCTCCTGCAGTCCGAGTGCCGCATGCGTTACTGGCTCGCTGCTCTCAGGCGGGATAAAGCAGGGCAGTAAAAATGCAGCGCCGAGACATTCACAGAGGTGTGGAAAAGCTTCTGTTCTCAGAGGGAGCAAATAACTGGACTTTTCTGCCTGGGACAGAGCAGATATGGAGGCTCTAAAATCATGACAGAGAAGGTGAGCGAGGAGTGATTATTTGTGACTTCTCGTTGAGCTAAGATCAGATGAAAATGAATCTGAAACAAGCAGAAGTAGGTTGTTTCCGCCAGTGTGCAGCTCATTGCTGTTGGGTGTAACAGGTGGAAATGGTTCAAAACCGGTTTGACGTTCCTGGAAGAAAAACCTCATCCAGAACCAGTAAACACGGTGGTCAGATACAACAGCTCCTTCAGGTGGTTCCTAACGCCAAGATTGCCGAGGGTGTGTGGTGGGGGAAGCGTTGCTCTGCCCTCGGCTCCTTCCTTAAGCTGCTTGCGGGTTGGGTTGTGCAGTATGGCTAAGCCAAGATGGCAGTTGGCTCTCCCCGCGTGTTGCGTGCTGCCCTGTGCTAGCACCGCGCTCCTCCATGCAGGGGCTGGCCAGTTGTCTGTGCGGATGCAGTCGAACTCCCTGAAGCGGGTTGATAGTGGATCTGGCCAGCGCTCGTACAAGGGGGTGGGTAGCAATGCGCAGTCCGAGGTGAGCCTCTGGAACAGGCTGCACTGTCCAAGAGGAGTCTCCTGTCTGACTCGATACAGCTGTTCTGGAGGAATACGGGGCATCAGCTCTAGAGTAAGGACATGGTGACAGTTCTTTCCTGCCATGTCCCCTTTAGCAACTTCCAAACACGCCCCCAGCGACTCGATCTCTTCCCTGCTTCACTTCCTTGTCTTCTGTCTGCCAAGAAAGTGAGGGAGTAGGCACCACCTGACAGCTGGGGGATGGGAGATGCGTTATTGTCAGTCTCTGGAAAGATGGAAGTTCACCTGGTGACCTTTGTTTTCTGTAGGTTTTAATGGGACATAAATAAAAGCAATACCTGAGGCCGTTCAGGGGGAAGGCGGGGGAAATGAGAGCTCTGGGTTGTGGAGCGGTGCTGCTGTGCGTGCGTCTGACTTGGCTCCGCTCCACCACTGACTTGTTCCTGGTGAAGTGGGGATAGTGTTTCCGTTCCCCCTCGATCTGATCTGTCCAGGTAACATCATACACCACCTCTGATGGTACACGTGTGTGCGCTACGGCTGACGTCGCATGACTTGAGGATGGTTCCGTAGCATGTGAAAATAATCTCTTCCTCTAGGTCTTGCTGCGTTGGAGAACATGTGCGAAGGCCAAGCTGTTTCCAGGAATGCCAGAGCAGGGACAGTGTCACTCTGAAGGAGGTCAACGTCCACCAGGAGCGGGTTGTACTTTGACCCTATGAAAAGGAGCAGTGTCTGTGACGCGCCCTTCTAAATTACGCTGATAAGGAATTGGCATTAAAATTCCTTATACAGCTGAAAAATATCTCTACCCGCTTGCCTGGTTAGATAACAGTGGGTTTGGTGACAGTATTAAGTCTCTGAGCTATCAGCTCTTGTGCTCTGGAGATGTGGTGGTGATGACAGATGAATGGCTCCAGGTTGGAGAATTGCCTTTCTTTTTGCCTGTGTCCATTGTGTGTTGCTCTCTGCCCTTTGTGCAGGTAGAAAAGGCGTTTCTAAGGCTGTCTTCAGCATGGCTTGTGTTGTGACATCTTGTGTATGGAAAGAAAGCGTCTTCAGCTCAGTCCTTTGCAAGGTCGTTTGTTGCCAGAAGCTGAGATATGTAGGTGGCTGTGAGGATGGTGCTGACCTTGGCAAATTGACTTGTGTGTCAATCTCGGTGCGCTGACCCTCTTTAAAGTTTCTTGTCCGTCTTCTCTGAGACTAGTCTTGTGCAAGAGACAACCAATGCTTCGATTTGAACGTGATCTCAGATTTGAATATTGGCTTTGCGGGTCTTGTAAATGTTCTTTCAGTGTCTTCCAGAGTAGGTGGCTCAGCACATTTAGTTTGATGCTTGAAAACTCCACGAATTCTCTGATGATATTCACGTGATACAGTTTGCTGTCCTTTTGCATCAGGAGAGCAGCTGTAGGTACAATGATTGCACGAAACTTGTAGCATCGCTTGTGCTTCACCAGTTCAGCATGGTTTTGCTTATGGTCAGCTCCTTCCCGACATGAATGTTTTGGTGTATATGGCTTTGAGAGTATTTTCTGTATTGCCTTGGGTGCCTCCTTGAATACTTTTTGTGCCATAAAACCCGAGTATTGTGTGGAAGGAGGGATTCTGGAGAATTTACAACCATGACCACAATATGCAGTTGTATGGTGGTCTCTTGGCTGTAGCTTGAATCTCAGTAGAGTGGACGATGGGCAGAAATGGGTGGAAATCCTGAGAATGGATAAATGAAGCTGAATTTTTAACAGGAGTTAACATTTTAACATTGAACTGATTTTTTAACAGGGAAGTCGAAACAAGAAATGGCCACGTTGGGACACGTGATATCTGACTTTCAGGAAGAAAGGTTATTCACAGCAGCAAATGCTGTTATTTGCACTGTGAAAGGCTGCAGACATCTTGAGTGTCGTGAGAAGTTGTGAAGAAGGGATTTCAAGTGAGAAACCTGAAGCCATCACGGATGCTGCAGAAGACTAGCCTTAATCTTTGTCCTTTGCTAAGAAATGAGGAAAATAAAGTTGTAGTTTTCAGAGGTGTGCTGAAAAAAAGAGTGCTTTTAGAGTAGTCATTTGGCATCATGATGGATGCCGAAGAAGTTCCTCAAAGAAGCACGTCTGTAGTGTGTAAGAACTATGGCCGAGCATTAGGTACTTGCTTGGTATTTCTTCCTAGTCTGTCTGCAGGTGCCCTCCATGCTCTGCACTGGTCTGACCTCGTGGCTGACCTGCTTTGAGCAGGAGGTTGGGCGGGATGACCTCCCGAGGTCCCTCTCAACCCGAATTACTTTATAATGGTGTTACTGAAAACCAGCCCCCTGGAAAGCGTTGTCTGCGCCTGTGTAGCTGAGGACTGCAACGCGCAAGGGGCGGGCAGATGTTGGGTAAAGGGGGCTCGATTTCTGATGCTGCTGCGGTTGCGAGATCTGGTCTCTGCAAACTGAGTGGTGTTTTAATTTGGAGTGTCGGCGGCCATGGAGCGGTCGATTCACCTGGGGTGGCTGCAGCAGCTACCACGGCCTCTTTCCTGGCTGCTGCCTGTCTCTGCCCCCAGCAGGGACAACCAAAAGGGACCTGTAGCAGCTCCTGAACCAGCTCTGTAAGGACGCACCGAGCTGGACTCAGTCGGTGCTGGCCCACTCGATAAGGCAGGATGTGAAGGGCAGTGACTCAGTAGAAAGTCCTGCTCATTTATTCCTCTCTGCTTGCTTAATACCATTTTTTGGTTCGATCCGGCTTAATTTCCCCAAAAAGTTGGGGGTGAAGACGTTATGTAAACTGGTTATGCGGTAGGTGGAGCTTGGTTGTGAAGGAGGAGAGTTGGCTTTCACTACTATTGAGGTTAATGGAGAGGAGAAGCAGAGCTGGGAGGAAAGGTGTTTGCGAAGTGTTCCCTATGCCAGGCCCTTCATTAAAAGTTTCTAGTCTTATAGTTTTACAGACTTTGTGTTGGGGAGAAGACTTGATGTTTCTGGGATCTCAAATCTACAAAAGTGAACTGAAGGAAGCGCTTATGAAGAGATACATTTGAACTGCAGTTACCCATGATAAAGATAGAAAGTTCCCAGCCAACTGGGAAAAAAACCCCAATAGACCAGTTCTTTGAGAAGAGAGGAGCCAGGGAGCTGTACAACAATCAGTATAAGTTCGGTCTCTGGAAAGATTCTTGGACCAGCTCATTAAACAGCTTGCCAGTATCTATAACATAACAGGATACGTAGATGCTAATACTGTTTTATATGATCTGTTCTCAATAAATCCATCTAATTTTTGTTTGACGGGAGAGCTGGCTTGTTGCTTAAACAAGCAAGTGCTGGGTATGAATGATCTGAGCTCAGTGGGATTCACGATACGAATTTGCCACAACGGCCATCTATCAGTGAGAAGGTAGAGTTTTGTGATGTTTTTAAGGTGCACAGTTGGCTGAAAACCTGTGTGTAGGGACGTTAGTGGTGGCTTGTTGCCAAACCCAAGGGGCTTTTAAGACGGAGCTCTTGGTCGCTGCGGTAGTGAGTGCGCCTCTGGCTTACCAGCGGTGGCACTGCAGTCAGCTGGGGGAGCAGAATTAAAAAGGTGGTGGAAAATTGGAGAGATGATGTAGGATGTTTTGTTTCAGTGATTTTAGGCCAAGTGCAGAGTACTGTATGTAAAGGGAAAAAATCAAATGCATGTAAGCAAAGAGAAGTGGAGATTGCAGAACAGTCGTAGTGAGTTGCACCTATGTGAAGCCGTTGCATTTATTCTGGCTTCTTGGTTCATTTATGCCCTTGAAAAATGTGGCTGAAATGCACTGCTGTACTCGAGTCTGGAATGTTCCGGGCAGCTACAAGAGTAATTACTGCTACAGTTAAGAGGAGCATTATGTTAAGTACATCTCAGAGTGAAGCTCCCTGCTTTTGCAGCTAGGATAAGAGGGGGTTTTCCTCTTTTTTTTTTTTTTTTTTTTAAAAATGCATGCTCTATGAAGAAGGGTTGAAGGAACTTGGCATGTTCAGTGTAAGGATGGGAAAGTGAGAGGCAATTACCTCCCAACCCAGAAAAGCTTCTTACGAGGGAGGTGGATATTAGGAGAAACTCAAGTAACCACATTTGTGAAGCACTCAAATATGCTGCTAAGAAAAGTTGCAGAGCTCTTTTTGAGAAGAATTTTCAAGACATTTTGTCAGGGATGCTGTCAGCACGTTTGACCTGTCCATGGGAGCCAGGTTGTGCTGGCGGGACCTCGGGGCATCCCGTTTGCTCCACAGCTTCTGGAATTGAAACCTCGCAAATATGTTTCTTAAGCAGCCTGGGGAAATGAAATGAAGTATTTGGTGTAGTTATCAGCTACCTGGAACTTAACGTTGCAATTTTGATTGGGGCGTATGGATTTACCGTAACAGAACAGCTGCTCTTCCTGGGTTTCATCTCCTCTGCTCAGTCATCAGCAGAATTGGTACAAGCGTTTTAATTTTGCCTTTGTTATAGAACTTGCTTGGCAACTAAAAGAAGCTCTTGCTTTTTCTGGGCAAACTTCTCGCTGGAGAAGGTCCCACAGCCCAGATGGTTGTACAGGCAGTTCCTGGTGTCAGGGTGCTCGGGCGGGCACTTGGTGCATTCTGAGCTGCCTTAGTGTGTGTGTTGGGACGGCCGAAGTGGGGTTTCCAGATCCCTCTCTGGGTGAACCTGGGTTGTCCGAAAAGGGCCTGCTGGCTGACAGTCTTCTGTCTTACCCCATCCTGGACCTTACCCGTGCGTCCCTCATGTAGGAACTTGACTAATGGTGTTACATTGTAGATAAGATTATTTTCTAAAAAAAGTTGTAAATCATTGACTTGTTATTAACCTGCATTGCAAAATTTTTTGCCCATGAGAGAAAGAAATAAGATGCTGAGAAAATAAACAAAGTTTGTGCAGAGAGCACAAGGGAGAATTAATGCTCCTGAGTTGTTTGAGTGGCTGTGCTTTGGAATTGTCTTCTCCTTCCCACATATGAGTAATTCAATTGGTATGATGTCTTTCTCCAAAAATCTTGATGAGTTTTGCTGTGTGGGAATGAAAGTGATGATACTCTTTTCTTTTTTTTTTTTTTTACCTTACAGAGTTTGGTGTTCATTTAGCAGAACTGACCGTAGATCCACAAGGAGCTCTGGCCATCCGTCAGGTGAGTTTACCTGGAACTGTAGAAAGAATTTTGATGGGGGTCTCCTTGGTTTTTAAAATATTCTCTCATGTTTCCAGGTGAAAAATTGGAGGTAGCTTTCTATTACTGCCTCTCCATTTCTCTAGAGTCACTACTTTCTCTTTCACCTTTATGGAGGTGTTATACACTTACCTTTTTTTGAAAATAGTGGGATTTGGACTTAATAAACCTGGTGCTGAGCCTGTACTGTACTGGGAATGGGCACAACTTGTTAGGTGGATGGTAGGCATTAGCAAGCTGAAGTGTGGCTTGTCTTTGCAGCAGCTTTTTCTGTAGGTGTTTTCCTCTTTGAAAAAGAAGTTTAGGTTCTGTATTTCTTTAGTTACCCTGTGGCCCATGCCTTGTGCCTTTTTAGAGGTGAGGAAATAAAGCTACCGCCCTGTGTCAGTGCTGTGCAGGCCATCACTGCTCAGTGGATGGCCATCAGGTCATCTTTTTACTGTGGCGATAGCTTTTTTTTTGTCCATTTCGCAACAATTTTTTTCATTTTTGGCAAGTCCTGTTGCCCCTCTAAAAGCAGCATGGAGGGGTGGGAGGCTGAGCAAACGGGTCAGGGGTGACGCTTGCTGTGGGTGCAAGTTTTTTTTACTGATTCTTGACCTCTCTTCTGATACAGCTAGCGTCTGTCATTTTGAAACAGTATGTGGAAACTCACTGGTGTTCTCAGTCAGAAAAGTTTAGACCTCCAGAGACCACAGAAAGGGTAAGATTTGGTTTCATGTTGTCCACTTTGAGACACTTAATCCCTCAAGAATATTAATTTTGTAGGTGGTTTAAAAAGTGCCAGTGCCCTTGTGTGTGATGAGGATTAATGGCTTCAGTTAAGGTTTTCTGATCTTTTCCACTTCAAAAATGTGTTTTCCGTTGCTTAAAACAACACTAGACTTGAGAAGCTTGGGCTAACTTCTGTAGGAAAAGCTCAGCTGTAATGTTTCTGCTGCTCTAAGAGCAAGACTAGAAGAAAACTACTTTGTAAGTTTTACCAATACTAATTCTGGCAGTCCTTTTTCAGAGATTTGCTAAATCTTGTGTTTTTAAGGTTGGGACTTAAGGACTATTTTCCCATGACAAATTTCAGTTTAAAGGTCTGCTGGGTTGCATTAAAAATCTGTTCAGTAGGAGTGTCTTAACAGCTAAAATGGGCAGAGGTTCTAGCCCTTTGCCACTTTGACTGTTGGCTGGACCATCTTTCACATCTAGGGTAGGATTCACCCCATTCAGAGGTAGCTGCTTGAAATAGATCTTGTGAATTATGCCCCAGAAGTCGTGGCTTTTTTCCCTGTCCCTTCAGGGTTGGGTGACTAGTTCTTGTTTACTAAATCCTTCTGAAGTAAGCGAACGTAGTCCCTGACGCTGGATCTGGGATTTATCTCTGCTGACTCTGGATGTCTTCCATGTAGTTATCTACATTCTGTCTAACTACAGCTGTGAGCTGTTCACTGTGTGCTTGGCCGAGTGCTCCGTGGGAGAAGAGTGCTATGTTAAAACACACCATGCAGTTTTCTGTAAAAAAAATTATGAGCTGTAGCGTGCACGGTTTTTCTGGTTTTGTGTTCATTTCGTAAATAATCCAGTGTTGGATCAATATCAGAATACAGTCATAGGTATACAATTTTTTTTTCTATTAAATTGTTTTATGACTGGGGATCTGTTTTGCTAAATAATGTTGTTCTCTACAGGCAAAAGTTGCAATTAGGGAGCTCCTACCCAATGGGCTGAGAGAATCGATCAGCAAAGTGCGCTCGAGTGTTGCTTATGCAGTTTCAGCAATAGCCCATTGGGACTGGCCTGAAGCCTGGCCTGAGCTTTTCAATCTCTTGATGGAGATGCTGGTTAGTGGAGATGTGAATGCAGTGCATGGAGCCATGAGGGTGCTTACAGGTACGTGTGTGCGAGAGCTTTGGCAAGGCTGATGTAGGAAGCGGTTTGGGCTTTTCTTTACCTTAGTATCATACTGCTTTTCACTCCAAAGTGAAGAAATCGGAATTTGCTGCGTCTCTCCTCCTGGGCATAATGCCTGTAGGTCCCTGTTGAATTGCATGCTCAGTAGATGTCTTGAAAGCTGAGGAAGAAGGTTCAATGCTGCAGGTTATAGCTCAGATAGAACTTGGAATGCAACACCCTGTTTTTCAGAGATCCATAATTTTTAGTGTGATATTCTTCTGCTTGCCTTCAGGGGTTGCCCTGGGTAGGCCAGATGACACGGGTCTAGTCAAGAATGAACCAACGCGTTTCCAATGTGTATCTTTCACAAAGATTCTGTTGCTGTTGCCTACGAATTTGTTTTCTTATGAGAACTTCCTTTCTTTTGCCATTTTCTAGAATTTACGCGGGAAGTGACAGACACACAGATGCCACTTGTTGCTCCTGTTATTCTTCCAGAGATGTACAAAATTTTCACAATGGCAGAGGTATGATCTTCACTAGGAGTCTGGAACTGAATGGTGTCAGTGAGGATGTTTCTTGGAGAGAGAAACTCCAGATTTAGTGGTTAAGCTGAACTGTAGTATGAGTTGGACTTAAAGAATTTTCTTGATGATGTGATGGTTGATGGCAGCTAATGTTTCAACAGAAATGTTGAAGTCAATGATAAAATAAGAGAATCGAGTTAATGCAGGAAGGAAATACAATTATAAGAAAATTAAAGGAAATAAGTGTCTTGTGTTCCTGATCTGTTATTTAAACTTTTTTCTAGGTGTATGGTATTCGCACAAGGTCACGTGCAGTGGAGATCTTTACCACGTGTGCCCATATGATCTGTAACATGGAGGAACTGGAAAAGGCAAGAGTTTAATTTACCGTACAACGTACATTAAATTCAAACTGAGCGAGGTTCTAAATAATTGTTACTATGAAATGAAATGAAATGTTGGAGAATGATGTGCTCTGTCAGCTGTGATTCTGGGGAAGAGGGTGTAATTTAATGCATGTAAAGCAGCTGATTCCCTCCTTTACACGCAAGCCTTGCTACTGTGCCTGAGTTTCCATAATTGTTTAACTTGTGACATGCCAACAGAAGTGCTTGTAACAGCTCAGAGAAAGGGGAGTCAGCATGTGGGGGCACAGCGTGTCATCCCTTTGTTTGGAAATCCCTGCCACAGCTTCCAGTCTCCAGGTGAACTGTGTGTCCTGACAGACTGCCAGGCCTTGGCCATCTGGGCTGCGATGGGCAGTTTTCTGGCCCTTGGGTTACAAACTCCTGGAACTTCATCAGTTGCTGTAGCATGAGCGTTAGCCTTTTGTTGCTAAAGGGATGGTGGCAACCAAACCACCCCAAATTTTAGAAGAGTAGCTGTTAAGAAGAACCACTGTGCAGTTAAGCAGCTTTATACACGAGCCTCCTGCGGGCTCTGAGCACGTCTGCATTTTATGTGGGCTTTGACAAGTGGGTTTCCCAGCACCTCCCAGACAACAAATTGTTCTTCTTAACTTTTTTGGGGGTGAGGATAGGAAAGGGGACTCACAGTCTAGTGACTGATCGTTGCCGAGTGGCTCTATCTGCTGTTCCTCCCTGTTTGCACAGGCAGCAATTCACTGCAGACTTTTGGGAGGTTCTGATAACGCCACTGTACCTGCACCGCACCGACAAGGTTCCTTACACAATGTATCGTGCAGCTGGTACCAGTATCCCAAAGACAGTGGTCGCTCCCACTGCCTTATTCTGGAGGAGGGCAGAAAGTGTCCTTTGCATTGCATACAAACCTTTTTCTATTGAAATTTGACTTAAAAATAAATATTGCCTCTTTTTCTTTTTATAAATTGCTGCGGTAGTATTTCATAGTTGATTTAAACGTGCGGCTTTGCTGTCTCAGCTATGGAGTTATGAGGAATATTCTCAATAAAATTATTTTTGTCCAATATTACTTGCTTTGCCAAGAACTGCTTATGGAGTGCTTTGACATCTGGAAAAAAGACTTGCTGCATTTTCCTAGGAGGAATCATCATGGTAATCTTCAGGCCAGCTGTTGATACTCAGCTCACAAAGAGCTTGTTTGGTTTGGGGGAGGGTGGCTCAGGAGGGACATAAATGCCATCTGCAGGGTTCAGTGTGGTTGCTGGTGTGTGATGTAGTCACCCCAGGTTTCTTTTATAGCCTGGGGGGTCCTGGGTGGTAAGGTGCAGGGCATGATTCATCTAATCAAATGAAAGTGCCTCTTTAGGAGGATGTGCACTGCTCCTGAGACTCTCCGGACTGGATTATCTGGATCTCTATTTAGAGTCTGAAGTGATTAGCTTAGACGTAGGTGTGTGTTTTGTAGCAGTCTGTGCTGTGCGGTTTTGAAGGGTGTGATTCAGCTGAGCTTAGTTCCCAGCATGAAGAGAGAGCCAAAGTGATGTCTGAAACAAGTATTTCATGTGACACTGCAGCGTTCTGCAGTTGCCATGAGTCCCTCTGGTTTTGTAGCAGAAAAGTGCAATTTCCATTGCTTCTAGTGCTTTACCCTGTCAGACGTGGGGGTTCTGTGTCCAGTACTCACCTGTGCTTGCGTTGATTGTAACCAGGGTGCGGCCAAAGTCCTGATTTTTCCTGTGGTGCAGCAGTTCACCGAGGCCTTTGTTCAGGCCCTGCAAATGCCTGACGGACCTACATCAGACAGTGGGTTTAAGATGGAAGTCTTGAAGGTAAGTCGCTTAAGACTGATTAAATAAAGAATTGAATACCAATACACTGTGAGACGTGCTGGAAAAGAGAAACGTGAGTGCATGTCACCTCTCCCAGTATTGCTCATGAAGTTTTTTTGGCTCAGTGCCGTACGACATTGAAATAATTTGTTCGGCCTGTACTGAGGATACCTGTGATGAGATCCGTAGGGACCTGTCCATGAAATGATCCATAGGGATGACACCATACTCAGTAGTTAAATATCTGTCTTTTCTAAAGATGCTGCAGAATTCTGTTGCAATAAAGTTTTAAAAGCTCGTTATGTGCAGGTGCTTTCTAGAACTTGCCTGCTCTTCAATGCTAAATTATGTCTGCAAAAGAGAGATGGCAAGTCTGTGTATTCTCTGGTTTTCCTGGAGAAAGAAGATTGATGGCAGAGCTCTGTGTGTGTGTAGCTCAGTGTGTGGGGACAGGAGTGCGAGCTTGGGCATGGAGATCCTTTCAGCAGCTGGGAAAGCACTGGGGTTCTAGGGTGCGCTGCCTGCCACACGGGTGAGAAAAGAAGAGCTCAAAACCAGAAGTTGCAGGATCAAATCCTGAGCTTTCACTTACTTGCTCGTGTGCCAGGGTAAGCCAGGCTTGGGTCACAGTGTACAGGTTTCTGAAGGTGGACGGCTGAGGCCCATTCAGCCACGTTCCCTGAAGAAAACAATAAGGAAGAGTTACTGAAGACAGGCGTCAGAGTTTTTCATAATGACAGCTTTGTGCTGGAGCCATGAAAATAACTGCTGGGAGGATGTGATTGTATTATACAAACTAGCAGCTGTGAAGTTCAGTGTCATGGAACTTGTTTTCTTTGTCCTGGTAAAGGCAGCAGTACCCTGGTTATGGCATCCTGCCACTCCTCAGTAAGGGGCTGCAGCTATCGTACACTGGAAACAGCAGGACCTGATTTCTTGCTGTGCAGCACCAAATGGAAGGGACTGTGGGGTAGGATGTTGGCAGGTTTTGGTCTGAGAGTGTCTCTTGTGGGTTTTTTTTTTTCCTTTCCATTGATTGTGCACTGGGATTCCTGGGACAGCAATATACAGGAACACTGACATGAAGGGGATACTCTGCAGGGTGTAATCTTGGTTTGAACAGGCTGCAGCTCAAGAATGTCTGCATCTCTGACTCTGGATACATACATTCAGATTTTTAATGAGTAGAGGTAGTTTTCAGCCTACATGGAAAGCAGTTGTAATTGATAGTTTGACTCTAACCATAGACCAGTTCTTCTGTTCTTGTTACATTCATACATTCCGCAGCCTTTTTTGTTATTTATGTAACAGTGCTTACTGGGACTGGAGCTGTTTGTACCTGTATGTCTGCACTGGTGCACAGCAGTGGTCTCTTGAAAGATGTGACAGGCTGGGAAAGTGTTTGAGGAAATGTCATCATGTTCTTGCTCGGTTCTTTAGCTGCGTGTGGCCTTCTGCTTTGGCCGCTGCTGGGCAGGTGCAATGTAAGTGAGGATTTCAGTCCAAATACACTGTTCTATGTTGGTGGCATCGATGGGGGCAGAAAATCAGTGTGGATGTAACCAGTAGATTTGGGAGATCTGCTCCTGACCAGTGCTTTGGAGGAGGCTTTTTGTGAAGAGATGAGTATTCTGGCTGTTGACTCAGCGCAATTCATGGTTCTGTCACTTAGGGTTTATAAGCTGACGGTACCAATTTTTGAAGTGAAAAGGTATTCAGGTGAAAGACCCATAAATTGCCTTCCCTTCCAGAAAAGTGGATTTTATAGTCATTGTAATGCAGAAGTAAAAGACCTCAAGGGATTAGTTAAGCCAGCTCTACAGATGAGTCCATTGCAGGAACTCCTTGAAATGCTGATGCAATGGAGGAGGGAATTGAGACTTTTTTTTTTAATAGTACGTTTTCAACCAGATGCGAACTCAATCCTCTTTTTCCCCCTTAATGGAGTGCTGTGCAGCAAATGACAGGAAGTTGGGGTTTTTCTGATTCCCTGTCTCGAGAGCTTTGTACTCCAAGATTTGTGGAGTTCTCAGTGGAAATTGGAGGCAGCCCTGGCCTAAAGTGTCGTGCTTTCCGTATAAGAACGTTATGCAGGACAGCGTGGAAAGCTTTAACAAATCGTACTGAAGTGTACACATCTGCCTGATCTGCTAGGACAGTGTTCCTGTTTAAGAAAGGAAGTAGGTTGGATCACATCATGGCGAACCACTAATTGTTGATTTGTCCCCAATCTTTCCAAGTTTAGAAGCAGTTGTCAGCAGGGAAGTCAATGCCTTTAACCCTTGCAGGAGATGGGGCGTTGGGCCACAACACAAATATTTTCAACCGTGAGGACTAGAACGAAGTACCAGTGGTACCAAAAACACTGTTTTGTTGTTCAGTAGTTCAGCATGAATTAAATTGGTAACTCTGAGGATGAATGAGCTGCAGCTAAATGATCCTTGAGTCCCCATTCCAATATTATTGAACATGCCACTGTTGGTTGTTTTGAGAGAAACAGTGATTAAACATGACAGGTAACAGAGTTAAGGCAAATTTCACAGCAAGGGGATACAAATATGATGTACTTAGTATACAGTAATTATATCAAGAGCAGCAGTTAACCAGCAATCTAAAGTATCTTACGACCTTGCTGTAGTGCTGCTTCGCTTACGCTTGAAATCTGTTCTTTTGACACTTGTATATTAGGTGGGTCAGAGAAGTTACGCTTATATTTTTCCTGCTCTTGGAACAAATCATTAGTTGCAAAAAATAATTAATCATACAGTCTTTGTTCTTGGATGGAAGGCAAGGTGGTAGCTGCATCTTGGGGGCAAATGTCCTGAGTTGATGAGGAGGGTAACATAGCCGGCACCTGCTGCGCTCTTCCTGAGCATTTAGCTTTAGCGTGCTCTCCAGCTGCTGGCTAGCATATATTTTAAGCTTTTTATCCACAAATTTGGGATCTCTGTCTAAACACACAAGTAGGAAGTGAAGTGAGAAAGGGCTTTAATACAGGGTGACTTTAAGGAGATGTTAAGCAATTACTGGAGCTGCGGTTGGATGTTTTCTTGCGGAACAGCTGGAAGGGGTGCGGGAGCTGTCATATTGCTCCCGGAGTGGTGATTTCGGTGTGCCTCTGCGGTGACTCAGGCTACAGGTGTGGATGCAGCCGGTTATTGCCTGGCTTAGCCATTAAACATCCTGCCTGGGGAGCAGCTTGACTTTGAAGAGAGATGGATAAGGATTTTCTTGGGGGATTTAATAGGTGGTGGAGCAGTACGTGGGGGCTGGCAGAGGAGGAGGAGGAGATCTGTGAAGCAGTTCTTTTAGCTCAAACAAGCACTGGGAATTGGCAGAATGCGAGGCCAGGGGTTGAAATACAACATTTGACAGGAGAGAGTGGAGAGTGCTCTTTTTTTTTTTTTTTTTAATGACTTGCACTGTGGGAAAGTGGTGAACTTGCAAATGCAGCCTTCTATTGTTAGAACTGCAGAGCTATTGAATTGAAAAACTCCCTTACCACTCCAGCAGTGCTTCCTGCAAGACTGTCTTGGCATATAGCTTAGAAAAACTTGCATGGGGTTCATAAGCAGTGGCCTGTGGAGCAAGTCCCTTTAGATGCTCCTGTGGCCATAGTCAGTGTTGAGTTTGCAGCAGTCCTGCAGATCACGTTTAGATCCTCTGCCAGCGCCTGCATAAATTTTTTTTTTTTTTTTTTCCTAGAGGCTTTTTTTTGTCGACAGGCCTTTTCTGTAAGGCTTCTATCACCTCCCAAACTCATTCTCAAATTTATGTATCTCGATTATCTCTGGCTGCCCGCTCTTGACGGATGCAGTGGCCACAATAGCAATATTAGAATGCTGGTTTTTTCTGCAAGGTGAATTATTATTTTTTATTTCTGTTAATGTAACCAGTGCTACAAACAAACTGGACAAATGGTTGAGTTTAGTATTGGATAAGTAGAAACAAACTTATACCGTTATGTCTAGTAGTGGCTGCCAGTCAGGCAGTTTGAGGGGCCCTTCTGTAACCAATACTAAATAACTGGAGCTGTGCCCCCGTGGGTATCTGTTGGGTGGAGTGAGTGTTCTCTGACTCCTGGAGGATCCCTGAAGCTTTTTGGCAAGCGTCAGTGAAAGTGCTCCCCTAAATCAGGGTGATCAGCTTCAGGAAACCCCAGGCACAATCTGCTGAGCTCCCAAAACAGCCCATGTGTTGGGCTGGCAGAGCTGCCTGTGTCTGCAGCTGAAACAGGCCTTGATCTGGGGGGGCGCTCTCAGCTGCATTGTTCCCTGGATGTGCAAGCGGATGTGTTCCATGCGTGTGTACAAGTGTGGGGAAACAGGCTGTGGTCTGGTTTTACTTGCTACGAGAGTTTGTTTTCTAGGACAAGATAGCTTCCAGGTGGTAATCGCATCCAGACCGTGCTGTGCAGTGAGGTACTCCTGCCTGGAGCCTGTGCCTTGCTGCCAGATTACCGCACTTTGTTCCCAGATGTCTCCTGTACATCTCTTCCTTCCCTGCAAAAGAGCAGATGGGAAGAGAGGTCTGTTTGTCAGAGCTCTTGTAAGTGAGGGGGCTGCATGGTCAGGTGTGAGAGGAGGAGACCTCGGTGGCAGGAAGATATTGGGTTAGCTCCATTGTTAATGCAACAGCAGCCCATGCTTGAGTGTTTGATGATGGTTTTCCCTGGTTTCGCTTCCGATTGATACTCTCTTTCATTCCAGGCTGTGACAGCACTTGTGAAAAACTACCCGAAGCACATGGTTTCGTCAATGCAGCAGATCCTGCCCATTGTCTGGAACACCCTCACAGAGAGTGCCGCCTTATATCCTTTGTAGTGAATGGTTTTGGCCAGAGCAGGACAAGACAAACTCTCTCATACCCAGTGACGACCTGAACGCAGCTGAAGAGCGTGGTACATGGAGCAGTCTGCTGTGACAGACAGGGTATAGGTGTGGGTGGTGTAGATACTTCTGGTACTTCAGTGGGCTCCGTTAAGTTTCTTTTAGCTGAGAAGTCACATCTGATGAATGACACGAGTGCCCGTGTTGCACTGGCTGTAGAACTGCGGCTGATCTCTCATTGTTTCTGGAACTCTTTGGTGAAAATTGTCTTCTTAAAAAGACGTCTAGTCACAATGTAAAGACTTCAGGTAAAGGATTACACTTGCTGCTGAAGTTGATTTGCCTTTTGAATTTACAACTTAATCGTTACCTCACTGCACAACCGGCTGTGTTACCTGGTGGTGGTTTTCCCAGTATTTGCACACTGACAAGTCAAATCTTTCCGTATCATTACTCTAAAAGTTGCTTTTTTAGCTGTTTATAATGAGACAGTAATTGTGGAATGCTGAGCCTTCTTGCAGCTTTTTCTGAATTTTTGGTATAAATACCAGAATTGGACGCTGTGTTGTGATAATAGTGTAAGGGCTGACTGAGCTTTTCCTCTATAACGTGATAAGAATAACTGTTCTACTAGAGGTCACGGATCTAGACCTTTTTATATCAAAGCTGCTTGCGTAGTCTTGTGTTTCAGAATCCTGCTGCATATTGGGTGACAGGCTCTTGTAGGGTGAAAACGGGCAGGGAGACCATAAAAGTAGCCTTAGAGCTGGAGCAAGTAGAGGCTGTCTAGTTTCAAGGTCAGCTGGGGCTTTGTGGTGGTGGTGGTGGTGGTTTTTTTTTAGGCACCTGTAAAATACAAGGAGCTGTTGGTTAAGTGTTTGATGGTGTGTATCTCCCGCTCCTGTCCTGACTCCCGCTGCAGTCCTGCTGGCAGCTGAGCTGACAAAATAGGTTTTTTGTTTGTAGAAGGGGGATGGTCTTGTCCTTCTTTCCTTTGTGTTTGTTCTGGCATTTGTTGGACACTCAATTTGCCACCCTCCTTCCGCTCCACCCCCAGGTTAGTTTCCTGCCCCTTCCCAGGGTTGGAGGCTTGTGGAAAGGCCTGACAGGGAGCAGAGCACATGAGATCGTGGGGTGGCTCCTCACCCTTCAGCAACCCTGAAGTGTTGAATTGGCTCACTGTCCCCTGGAAAGAGTGAGTCGGAGTAGTTCCGTTCTCGCAAAGTTTTAACGTAAATGAAGTTCTGGGTTACCTTGGTGGATTTGGGTTCAGTTAGTCAGATGATCTAAAGGATGTGCTGAAGTGATGTGGAAGTTGGGCAACACACAAAGCCAGGAGCTCCTGGGGCTTGTCTTCTCTCTGAAACACAGGGCTGTGTGTAAAGTTGAAGATTTTTTTTTTAAGAAGAAAACTTCCCTAGTTATCAGAAATTTTATGGTAGGAACAGATTAATTCCTTAATAGATGCAGTTCTTCAGAAACATGCATATTTACTTAACTCCGTCACTTATGTGAGAACAGAAGTAAATTACACAGAAGAGGTGGAGGACCCTGTGGATTCTGATGGTAAGAACTTGCTAAACTGCGCTTCTGCCTTCTCTTTTGAAGAGGAATGGACTTACCTAAACATTGTCATCAAAAGGGTGACTGAAACACTGTAGGAGATCATGCTTAAAGGTACATTTATGGTGTTAGAACAGCGTCCATCATTTCTTTGCAAGTTACACGTGATTGTGATCAACAAAGCTGCGCGCTTTAAGTTTTCTGACGACTCGAGTGAGTTCTGCAACAATTTTGAGGTAAATGTGTTGGAACAAGAGAAAAACAAACAGGTTTTAGGTTGAGCTTGATGGGTTTTAATGAGGGGTGTGCAGTGAGGTGGGAAGAGGGTAAAAAGTGATGAAGTCAGGCATTGTCCTGGGGCTGCTGCTAGTCCAGGAGTAAGAATAAACATTATCTTGTCAGACAAGCTAACTCTTTGTCATTGTTTGACACCCATTTATACCTTTCTGTATGTTGGCATATTCAGTCGTGTTCTTTTTTTTTTCCACTTCTTTGTTCAGGTGAAGTACTGGGCTTTGAAAATCTGGTGTTCAGCATATTTGAATTTGTTCATGCCTTGTTGGAAAACAACAAATTTAAGAGCACAGTGAAGAAGGCTTTGCCAGAGCTGATCTATTACATCCTCCTTTACATGCAGATCACAGAGGAGCAGGTGAGCATGTTTGTCTTGTGTAGGAAGCAAATGAAGTGAGAGATTAAAACAGCTGATGTCCTAGGGAGACTTTCGGTGTGTGAAAGCTGCTGTAATCTAATGGGCTGTTCTGTCACTTTGCTGTGCTGGGAGTTAGGGCGGTAGCATCCACATGTTCCTAAAGGGTGTAACGTGGACAGCAGGTCACAGAACCATAGAATGGTTTGGGCTGGAAGGGACCTTCGAAGATCGTGGAGTCCAACTCCCCTTGCCATGGGCAGGGACACCTTCCTCTAGACCCGTCCAGCCTGGCCGTGAACACTTTCAGTGATGGAGCAGCTTCTCTGGGAAACATATTCCAGTGTCTCAGCACCCTCACAGTAAAGAATTTCTTCCACATATCTAATCTAAATATACCCTCTTTCAATTTAAACCTGTTGCCCCTTGTCCTGTCGTGACAGGCCCTGGTAAAAAGTCTCCAGCTTTCTTATAAGCCCCCTTTATATATGGAAAGGCTGTGATGAGGTCTCCCCAGAGCCTTCTGTTCTCCAGGCTGAAGAACCCCAGCTCTTTCAAGCTTTCTTCCTTCATTCCTACGTGAAGTAGTATGCTGTGAAAATGAGGATTATCACGCTGAAAGGGATAGCCTGGTTTCTGTGCTAGGAGTGTGAAATAATTTGTACTGAAAGTCTGCATGGCTCCTGGCCTCCCAAGCCTGCCAGCCATCGTCTCTTTGTTTCGGTAGGCATGTATAAAAACAGGCACTCTGTTAAAGATTTCATCTGCTTCTCCATTCCTCAGCTATAGATAAAGCTGCGTAGCGCTGATTCCAGGTCAGTCATTAGTTCTGTCAAATTCTAATCTCCAATGAAGAGCAGAAGAGCCCAGAACAGAATGGGTCTCCTCTTTTCAAAGGTTTCTCCAATAGAGTATAAGAAAAATCAGTTGAAGGTGATGACTTCTTATGGCAGAGAAAAATTCTGAATGTAGTTTTGCAAAACCGAGATTACTGGGAACAGAAAAGCTCCCTTTTACCCTTGGTGTTCTGAATTGTCGTTCACTCTGTCCTTCTTGTCTCCTTTCTGCTTCAGATAAAAGTTTGGACTGCAAATCCGCAACAGTTTGTGGAGGATGAAGATGATGATACTTTTTCCTATACAGTGAGGATTGCTGCCCAGGATCTGTTGCTGGTATGAAATGTGTTCCACATTTAGCTGCAACCGAAATAATAACAAACAACAAACCTAGCGTTGTGGAGGGCATTTGGAGAAAAGGCCAACTTTTAGCAGTCTATACAAATAAGTATTATCATTTCCTTCTGCACAGGCTGTGGCTGCTGATTTCCAGAATGAGAGTGCAACTGCTTTGGCTGCAGCGGCTACAAGACATTTACAAGAAGCTGAGCAGGCTAAAAACAACGGTGCTGAGCACTGGTAAGGAGATGGGGCAGCAGGGAATGACACCGATACCAATATCAAGCTCTTTTGCAGCATTGGGTGCAGCACAATTTAATCACTTTTTTTTCATGGCATTGCTGCTGATGGACAAGGATTAAATTTGCAAAGTCTTGAGTAGAAGCAGAAGGAAATAGAACTGTTCTTGAGCCAGATGATGACGTTTTCGTCTGGGATGCTTTCAGCGATTCCTAGCCGAAGCTAGCTGTCCCCAGGCCCCCTCCCTCCGGACCCTGGCTACTCCTTGAAACGTCTCGTTGGAAATGATAATTAGTTATACACAACCTGGAGAGAAATCAGCAATACTTTCTCCTTGTGTTTGGTTAGTTGAGCTCAAAATTGCAGGCATATCTTTCCTTTTTTTAACTTGATGTAAAGAAGAGAGATGGGTGCTGTATGCAGACGTGTTCAGTTTTAGAACTTCAAAGCTGCGTTTTTGTTACTTGGGGTAGGAGAAAAAAACTCAATTGCAAGAGTACCTGGTTGCTGTTCCATAACTATTCCCTCTTGCTTTTACAGTGCATTAGTTCAGCATTTGTGTTTGTTTTGAATACAGTGACTCTGTTTAATGAGCAGCAGCTGAACATCAGAGAAATCAGATACTGAGTCCCTGCCTGCTTTAATTGTGATAAGTTTTAAAGCTTCTCGGATAAAACCAAGGAGAAGTGGTATTTCCCATAACCCTATTTCATCATCATTAACAAAATGTAGTTCAAAAATAGACATTTTTTTAAACCTTTAATGTGCTGGGTATCGCAGTGCTTCTGCACATAGAATAATCAAGCAAGGCACAGCTGGAGTTGTAAACCTTCATGGAAAAGTCTCATTTCTTTTTTTATTATGTGAACAAAGTCGGTTCAAGAAGTAACAATTATTCAACCGGTATTTTAGAAAGTGATTGACAGGGCTGCCTATACTTGATGAGTTTCCAAGCCCTCAGCTTGCAGAGTTTTACAAATGTTCATTTCTTCCAGGGCCTTTTTAAATTCTCAGCTTTGGGATCAAGAAAGTAGTTATGGTAGCTTGGACCAAAAAATTGTAATGACTTCACTTCAGAACTTTTATTTATTTATTGAGATGATGGTCATGGAAAAACCTAAGCGCATCTGAATGCTTTTGCAGGTGGAAAATACATGAAGCTTGTATGCTGGCCCTGGGCTCTGTGAAGTCTATCATTACAGACAGTGTGAAGAATGGTAGAATACATTTTGATATGCACGGCTTCCTGACAAACGTGGTGCTTGCAGACCTCAACCTTTCAGGTACGTTGGACCTCGCCATTACTCAGAGTAACTGCTGTGTGCCAGAGCTCGGACATCTCCTACAAACAGAGGTGTCTGATGAATCAGGTGGTGGTGTGAGATGCAGTTGTGCACATTGTGCATCTGAAAGGGCCTGGGTCTCGTGAGCTCACACGTGCTAGGGCGTCTAATACGAATCCTTCAAATGCAGGACACTGTGCTTTCAGTTGAAACTTGCTGTTGGCTGGATGCTTGGGCCTGTAGGGCTGGGAGATGGAAGCACAGGATCACAGAATGTCAGGGGTTGGAAGGGACCTCAAAAGATCACCTAGTCCAGCCCCCCTGCCAGAGCAGGACCACCTAGAGCAGGTCACACAGGAACGTGTCCAGGCAGGTTTTGAATGTCTCCAGAGAAGGAGACCCCACCGCCTCTCTGGGCAGCCTGTGCCAGGGCTCTGCCACCCTCACAGGGAAAAAGTTTCTCCTTATGTTCATGTGGAACCTCCTGTGCTCCAGCTTGCAGCCGTTGTCCCTTGTCCTGTCACTGGCCATCACCGAGCAGAGCCCGGCTCCATCCTCCTGACACTCGCCCTTTACGTATTTATAACCATTGATGAGGTCACCCCTCAGTCTCCTCTTCTCCAAGCTAAGGAGACCCAGCTCCCTCAGCCTTTCACCATAAGGGAGATGTTCCACCCCTTCATCCCCTTTGTGGCTCTGCGCTGGACTCTTTCCAGCAAGGTCCCCGTCCTTCCCGAACTGAGGGGCCCAGAACTGGACACACTATTCCAGATGGGGTCTCACCAGGGCAGAGCAGAGGGGGAGGGGAACCTCTCTCGACCTGTTCTATTGTCTTGTATCTGTTTCTGGGAAAGACCCCAGCAGCGTTTAACAGGCCTGAGTTGTGCAGCACCATAGCATCCCGTCTGCTGTACGCTGCGGCTGCCGCTAGTCGTAGCACATGAATTCAAACATTAGTCCTGCCTGAGTGGGATCATGTTATTGGGAACTCTGCCGGCTTCTGCTTTCTGTTATCTGCATCAGTGTGCAAGAAAGTCAGAGGAGTTGTGGAAAGTGAGACCTCAAAAGTCCTTGCAAATAATTAAAATTTGAGAAGTTTAAGGCAATATGAGCATTATTAGTGAATCCACATGAAGCTGTGTCAGTGCAGAGAAAACAAATTGCTGGATGCTTTTGTGAAAGACATGTTTAAGCCTATTACATTCTTTTTTGAATTAAGAAATAGTGGCCATGTATGTGAAAACCCAACCTTTGCTATTTACTTATATTTACACGCATTTACATATGTGAGATTGGGTTTTAAATGAGCTATTGGGCTCTAGAAGGAGCTCCTGGAGTCAGTATATAGATAGTTCTCAGAGGATATCCGTTTAATGCTCAGTAATGGTCATAAGACAAAGAAATCTTGCGTCTTATAATACTTGCTCAGAAAACAAAGCTTTTCTCTTGCTGTACATCTTGCGTGGAGTTTTTTATGTCCTCATCTTAGAATTAATACTTGCAGGAGTATAAATAATGGCAGTAAAGATGCTGAGAAATAGAGAGCATCATCTGTTTGAGGATAGCCTAAATAGATAAGGATACTTTTAGCCTGAAAAGGCAGAAGAGTTAAATGTGATAAAGATACATCATACCTTGATAAGCGTAAACAGGTGAGTAGATCCTGAGTATTCACTGTTCCGCTGGTGCTGTTGAACATGATGTTCTGTAATTGCAAGATGAGGGCTGGAAGCTAGAACAGTAATCTGTAAAAGATTCCGTGTGTACGTGCTCTGTTTCTCTAATTCTTTTCCCTGAGCTGCTGCTAGTTGCTGTTTTTGGGGACAGAATGTTGAGCTAGATGAACAGGAATTACTGAAAAAGCCTTCATTCTCTTCCTCTACTTTTGTTCGGGTGATCAGTAAAGCATGGATTGCTGTATTGATGAACAAAGTCAAGCGTAACTAGTTGGGGGAAGAAGATGTTTTTTAAACAAATGAGAAATTATTCTTTGAAATAACTAAGAAAATAAACTGGATTCTGCCTATGAACAAAAATGATTTGTATGCCTGCATACTTGTCTTCTGTATCACACCTTACCGTTTTCCTACTGGGATGACAAGATTTTGGATAATGGGTAGAAGCAGCTGTAATTTTTAAACTCATAAAACCACTGGGGTATCTTGTTTTGCTGCAGTGTCTCCTTTTCTCCTGGGTCGTGCTCTGTGGGCTGCCAGCCGTTTCACAGTGGCAATGTCCCCAGAACTAATCCAGCAGTTCCTGCAAGCTACTGTCAGCGGTCTGCACGAGACCCAGCCTCCTTCTGTCCGAATCTCTGCCGTCAGAGCCATCTGGGGGTGAGTAAACCCTAAGGTATTCCAAAGCCTCAGGGACAGGTGATATAAATTACACTTATAAAACTGGCATGTTAAAATTCTGATAACACTTCTGTATGGGCTGTGGAAGTATTTGCTTTGAATGAAATAGATGTCAGCTTAAAAAGTGTAAGGAAGCAGGTTGAAAATAGAATAACTCTAATGAGGAATATTGAAGTTGAGATTCAAGGTTGGCCGCAATAAAGTGTGATCACGGATACAGTCCCAAGGAGAAGCAGAACTATATAGCAACAAAAAGCATAAAGATGAAACCGTGGTTGCTCCTGCTTAGTCACAAAGGTGGCTGAATGACCTAATACAGGCTTGTGGAGCGAATCACAGCCACAAGGAATGTTTGGTTCTTTTTTTTTTTTTTTTTTTTTTGTAAAGAAGTTGGAAGAAGGAAGATGGGCTGTATCGGTTCTAAAGTGAAAAATAAACAAAACCCAAAAAGACAAACAACCACAAAAAAACTTACAAACCCCTACTCTTCCCCACTCTCTGTCCCCAAAAAACCACCTTGTCTTCTATTTGCACTGAAATGTTAATGAATAAGTCAAGGCAGAGATTTATAACTTAGTTATTCCTGAAATTGTTTTATCATTCCCTGACTCGCTTGTAGAACACGGTAATTAAACGCTTTGTAAGCAGTGAGTGTCTGGGACTACTTCTTTCCTCAAGGTTTACTTTCTCCATCGATGGGCAGTTCTTGAGAGAACAGTTACTAAGAGGTGCTTGTCTCAACTCTGCTTCTGTGGGATGAGAAGGAAAGATAACTGAGCTGTTGAGAGATCAAGGAATGGTAGACTGAAGGGGAAGAGTCCTAGGGGAGTGAACTTAAGGAATAAGAATGGGTGGAGTGAAATAACCCCTTGTGTCATCTAGAGTTGAATGTATAAATCACTTTAATATATTATGTATGTATTTTTGTATCACGAATTTCTTGTCTAGCTACTGTGACCAGCTGAAGATCTCTGAGAGCACCCATGTGTTGCAGCCTTTCCTTCCTAGCATTCTCGATGGACTGATCCACTTGGCAACTCAGTTCAGTTCGGAGGTCCTCAACCTTGTGATGGAGACGCTGTGCATTGTCTGTACTGTAGACCCAGCGTTCACAGCAAGTGTGGAGAACAAAATCTGCCCCTTCACGATTGCGATATTTCTGAAGTACAGTAATGGTATGCAGTCAAGTTCCGTTCTCAAAGTACAGTTGGGTTTGCTACTGAATCCAGGTGCTGAAAACTTAATAAATGGTATTAATTAATACCAATGTTACGGTAAAGGTAGAAGGGAAACTTGTTGCTTTGCCTATTCAAGATAGTGGTAGCAAAAGTTGAGATGTGTTTATTAGTGTGTTTTAGTAAATGGTGCTTTCTCTCTCCAGATCCAGTTGTTGCTTCTCTTGCCCAAGATATCTTTAAGGAGCTAGCTCAGATAGAAGCCTGCCAGGGTCCAATGCAGATGAGGCTCATACCAACTCTTGTCAGCATCATGCAGGCCCCTGCTGACAAGATCCCAGCAGGGCTTTGTGCAGTAAGTGCTACAGTGGTACGTGGTCTTACCTGGAGATGATGCCCTGTTCTTTAACAGATAGGATGGCTGGTCTGCAAGGAGTAGCAAGGCGGCTTTTAAACTGCTTTGGATCAATGACTTTGGTCATCAGCAGAGATTTCTTTGTGGAGAGGAGGCAAACTGCAGGTGGGGTGATTCCAAAAGTCAGCTTTAAACTGCTCCTCTGGCCTTTTTCCAGGCTCAACAGCATATCCCTAGTCACTTGGCTTTGACATAGCCATCTTTTACCAGTAACAGTCTCCTCTTTTGGGTGGAATGTTCTCCAGCAGGCCACACAACTATTCCTTTCACTTTCTAAGGCTTTTTCTAATTTATTTGTCACATATGTATAAATTGCTGGAGATAAATTACATAGGTTTGTCCTTTCTGTAAAAAGTCCCTTTATAAAAGATTAAGCATTGACTGTGTAGAATGATTGTACAGAAGTAGACCCATGAATGTCTTTATCAATATGCCCATAATCTGCCTATCAATTGGTATGGCAGAACAGTCACTTATGGGTAATTAAGATACATTTAAATCAATATAAACAAAATGGAACAAGTCAGCTAGAACAGTTCTCTGGCTGTACTGATTAGCATGCATCAGGGTACCATGAAACTGTTTGCCAGATTTAGGTGCTTTACAGTGCTTTAATGTTTGAACTGCCTTGGGAACTTCTGCTGTGTCAAATACAGTGATGTTTGGGTGCACAACTCCAAGTCTCCTGATTTAAAACATACTCTAGGCGGTGCAGTCAGGATGTGATTGCAGTACTGGCACACATCCCTCCGGTTTCTGCCTTCAATACTTGCACCAGTGGTGAGTGATGCTGCCTCAGCGTGCTATGGCTGCTGCTGTAACAGTGCTTTTGCTTGGGTTTCCCTTTCAGACTTCGATTGATATCTTGACCACCGTGGTGAGGAATACAAAGCCTCCTCTGTCCCAGCTCCTGATCTGCCAGGCATTCCCTGCAGTGGCTCAGTGCAGCTTGAACACAGATGACAACGCTACTATGCAGGTACGGCTGGGGGAGTGGTAAGGGTTGGGAGGCTACGCCAGTCCGAGAGCGGTGGCCAAGAGGGGCAGGTGACAGAGCCTTTAAGGGAGCCCAGGCTTTTCTTGCCGATAGCTGTGTCAGCGCCTCCTCAGGAGTCTCTGCCACCTCCAGGTTACCATAAAAATACTGCTGTTCAAGGGCCTGCAGTGACTTTAACTGATCATTCCTTGATTTGGAGGACTGAAGTGAGTGAAGCAGCAGCTTTACTTATTTTCTATTTTAAGGCTCTGGAGCATGTTAAAAAAAAAAATCAAAACCCAAATGGAAAAAAAAACCAACCAAACAACGAAAACTTACTGCTTTTCTTCCCCTGTAATAACTTCCATCACACCTAGGAATGGCAGAGGCTGTCTTCAGGAACAGGCTCAGGCATAGAGAAGCAAAAGACCTCCTGTGTAGAAGACCTCCTAGACCACCTCCTTATAGCAGTTTTCTCCTGTGCTTATTTAGGTGGGAAGGGGAGGGTAGACTTCTTTTTGACTGAGACAGGTATGGGATAGAGGGAGAGCAGAGACTGGTCTCAAAACAGCAGTAGTGCCTGAGCTGTGCTTGTTGCCACGCTTTGCTATTACCTGACGACGTCGTTAGAGTATTTAAGCAAGAAAGGAAAAGCATCAGAGCCTAAATGTGCAGGGTGCCTTTTCATTCCAGCTACTAGCTGGCATATAAATAATAAAGCTGGTTTCATTCCTTACATAAGGAGTTTCATAGTGCCAGCTACCCTTTCCCATGTGAATACAGACCAAAGAAATGGCTTTCCCTAAACAACATACCAGTAAGAATGGGTTGGAGGCCAGCAAGAAGAGTTTGGAGACCAGCATCCTGGTTGCTCTGCTGGATTTTTGTGTTAAGAAGAATTCAGAAAGATTGCAGCTTGACTGCTGGGTTGGGTTTTGTTCATGCTACTCTTTGCTGTCTTCATCTCCCACTTTTTAGAATCTCTTGGAGTTTCTCTGGGTAACAAGACTGGCACAAAACTGCAGCTGCTTCAGGTTGTCTTTGTATTTACTAGATGATCTTCTTGAGCCCTGCCTGGGCAGTGAAGAGTTTTGTACTTGATAATGAACTGAAGCCTGTAGAAAATGTTTTTAAATTTAGGCACTCATTTTACTGCACATTAGAGAGCTTGGATCTTTTACAGCTGCTACCGGTTTGCCCATTGTTTTCATCTTGGTTAAGGGTCTTTTTGGGGTCATGAAAGGAGAGGTGTTCCTATGCTTTTCCGCTCCCTTACCTAGAAATTCTTAACACAATCATTTTCTTGTTCAGAATGGCGGCGAGTGTCTGCGTGCCTACGTCTCGGTGGCGCTGGAGCAAATTGCGCAGTGGCACGATGAGCAAGGCCACAATGGACTGTGGTACGTGATGCAGGTGGTGAGCCAGCTTCTAGATCCGAGGACCTCCGAATTCACCGCTGCCTTCGTGGGCAGGCTGGTCTCCACTTTAATTTCGAAAGCAGGAAGTGAGCTGGGAGAGAATCTGGACCAGATCCTGAGAGCTATCCTGAGCAAAATGCAGCAAGCAGAGACGCTCAGTGTAATGCAGGTGAGCAGGTTGGGCACCCAGGAGACTAAGTAGAGGTGTCAGGAAAAGAAATTGTCATCATTTTTTTAAATTGTGTGCCTGATTATTTACAGCTAGTGCAAGTGGAGGGTCTATGTATCGTCCTGAAGTAGTCAGGAAGATGCCTGCTTTGCTTGTACAGAGTTGTGCAGCTTTAATGCACCTTAAATAGTCCCTCGTGGCCTCGTGCTTGCAAGCAGTGAACCTTCAGAGGGGACAGGAGCTGCTGAAGTAGGGATGCTATGGCAAAGGCAGCACATGTTTTGGGGTGGTTTTGTGCTGTATTCGAAGGACAAATGCCTGGGAGCTGAGACAAGGTGAACTTTTGGTGGCTGGGAGGTGTAGTTGGCCTGCATCAGGTGAGAGGCCAGAGAGCATCGTGATCTCTTCTAGCCTTGACCTACTTCTAGTGACACAGTTTTATGAAATTATTTTGTCCCAGTAGTCTTCATTCTCTCTCCTGGCTTTCTTGTCCTGCCCTTAATGTAGAACATTTAGTAACGGCTGCCCTGGTTCCTCAGCAGCAGCTGGGGGAAGGCATTTTGCTGGCACGGTTGAGCAAGGCCCCACCTTTGCCCTCAGTGCAGCACTCGGCTGAGGCTCGCTCTGCTCTAACCCTTCTGTCTTGTGTATTTCACTCATTTTTGTATGTGCGTTTTTCAAGCCAGCACATGGTGAAGCAAGAAGGCCATGCAGATGTCACCACAGATTTAATCTTAAAATCTTGATGTTTTTCCCCTCAGATACACTGTTGATTCATAACCATTCAGAACGGCTCTCACTGCCTATTTTTGGATTTAAAAGATCCAGAAGTTTAAATCTGAAGCAGTCACATGAAGCCCCTGTAACCAGGGGAAGAGAAACGAACCTTTCACAGTGCTGAATCTCTTCCCTGTGTTAGCCTGAAAGATGGGCCTCTGGAGGCAGGCAGCTTTTCCCCAAGGAGGCCTACAGAGATGCTGTCAGACTTGGAGATGTGACGTATGAATTCTACCCCTGGTCTTTAGGAGTCACCGTAAAACTACATCTTATAAAAAACCCACCTTTCTAAAACTTGCAATTCTTTCCCGAAAACGTGTGTTCAAAGTGCACTCAGGACTGGAAAAGTGCTGCTGAATTGTGACATGATGATGTGGGAGAAGGGTGGTCCTGTGGTGGAGGTGATGATGGGAAATCCCTGGGGTGAAAGGGGAAGAGAATATGGGATCTGGCTTTGGACCAGTAACTTCTGTTCCTTAACTTGATGATGAGACATGTTTCTGTTAGATATGCATAGATTTAGAGCTCTGTGTGTAGAGCCACGTGTACAGCTTCTGGTCCGTTGAGCAGACTGGGGCACTTGCAGCATCTGAGTGTTGCCATGTGATATTTTTGCTAGTCAAAAGTCGGCTGCAACCTCTGACATGTTTTAAAATGCTTTTTAACCATTGCTTTAGGAAGGTTTGTTAGTTTGGTGCATGGATGTCAGTAAATTTATTCCTGCTTTGTGTTTTTTCATGTGGTTAAATACTGATGTTGACTGTAGTAGTTTATTGCCTGCTTTTGTAGCACACTGCCTTGCAGATGGTTGTACTTCCTCTTCCTCTTGGGGCTGGTAGGCACAGTCTCCGCTCCTACAGGGAACTCAGTTTCCTGAATATTTGATAAAACCGTTTCACCTATTAAATTATGTACAGCTAACATTTCCTTTCTCCTCCTGTAGTCCTTAATTATGGTGTTTGCTCACTTGGTTCACTCGCAACTGGAGCCACTTCTAGAGTTCCTGTGTAGTCTCCCCGGACCAACCGGCAAGCCTGCCCTGGAGTTTGTCATGGCCGAGTGGATGAGCCGGCAGCACCTCTTCTACGGGCAGTATGAAGGCAAAGTCAGGTGGGATGTGCCATAAGCGTTGATGTCGGCTGACTGCTCACCCAGTTAAATGCACTGAGGGTGAGGGAACGGGGAGCTGCTTCAGGCTTGGGTTGGTGTGTGCCAGTGTTGGACAGAACTGATTTTCTCCTGCGCTGTCAGTGCAGCTCGGGAGAGCTGTGGTAGTTGGGGCAGTATCTGATCTTCCTCCGAGTGCTCCTCTTGCTGCTTGGTGTTTCTGTACTGGGTGTCCCAAGGGGGACAGGGGTGTCTCTTGCAAGCACAGGAGTGCTTTTGAGATTGAGCTTCTGTGATGGGATGAGAACAGCTTCTGGACATGACACTGCCTTTGTAGGATGCTTTAGAGTTTCAGGCCATTGTAGAGGGTTTCCTGAGACAATCTGGTGATTTCTTGTTGATTTTATGATCTCTTAAAAGCCAATAAAGAAAGCAGATGAAACTGTTTTCTCTCCCTTTTGATGCAGGAGAACATTTGTGTTGGGGTGGAGGCTGAGTACTATATTCCAAAGCATGAAATGCTCTGTATTAATTTACATTTTGCTGCAGCTGCTGTCTTTGATTTTTGTGGAAGTGGGAAGCCTAACAGATGGCTCTTAGGGGTCTCACCAACTGTTAACTCACTTCTTAGTATGTGTTGGTATGTTATTGTTAAAGGACAGTCAAATAGCCTATGAAATAAATAATAAGAAAAAAACATATTTAAAATGGAAGTTTATGAACGATCGTGCAGAACGAGGCAGTCTGATTTGGGGATCTGTCGCTGGTTTTGGTCACACTCGGTCTGTTTCATCCCTAAGAGCAGTGGTTTATCCCTGTTTTGACAGAGCAGCGTTGTCTACAGGATCCCCTGAGAGTGCTTATGGCCACAGGGAAAAGCTAAGGCTGACGCAGACGGGAGTATGAGGTTAAACTTTGTTGTTCAGTGCTGTCTCCGTATTGTCTAAGATTAGAGCTGTTTGTGTGCAGATGACTTGGCAGGGCACCAGACTATATTAAACACTTTGGTTTGGGTTATTTACAGTGATGCTTATGGTGCCTTAGAAAAGGCTGGGTGTTTTCTGTGTACTGAAGAAAAGCAATGCCTGCCTAGAGGACCCTCTTGCAGAGAGTTAGTAAAAGGAACGTGGAGATAGCTGACACCTTCTGTGTGCATCGGTCCCCGTCCCTGTGAGTGGCAGGTTGAAGAAGTGGCTGTTTGCTCCTGACTTGCATGATGAAAGGATGGAAAACTTTGGGCAGCTCGGGGGTGGCATGTAAGATCTGGGTCCAAACCAGCAGCATGAGAACTCAGAGCCTTAGTGTGGGAGAGAAAGAGGGTGTGAAGTGAAAGCACGAAAAGAACAAGTTCCATGGAGCTCTGAAACTTCAGTTTGAGACTTGTGTAGCCAGGAGAGAGGTTTAAGAGGCATAATTTGGTGGCCTTTACCTGTAGTTAAAGTCATCCTCAGCATGGCTTGGAAACAGCCTGGAACTGGAGAAGGTTTGAAAGTGTTGAATAGAAATCTGAGCAGCAGAGATGGAAAGAACACGTGAAGGTACTGAAGGGGCAAACTAGAAGGTTGAGCGTAGCAGAGCTGTGAAGGACCAGAAGTGAAAAAGAGCTTTGAGACTGGAGAAGAGTAGAAGAGGTGTTCATGGCTGCAGATCAACCAAATTACTACTTTCTTGCCACTTAATTCCATCTTCATCATCACGTGATGCTTCAGGAGCGTGTTTAACCCCGTGGCCCTTCTGAACTGAAGAATCTTCAGTGTCTGGATGCGCTGTTTGATGCGGTGTTTGGTAGTGTTTAATCCAAAGCTTTCTGAGTTTCCAGCTTGCTGTGCAGGTCAGGAGATGAGTCAAGTTTTGAATGCTGACGTAAAGCAGGAGAAATTGGAAAATTCTGTAATGCTGGTTCTTGGCAAAAGTGTAGAAAAAAGGGCATCTAGAGTGTCTGCTCTGGAGATGGGTTCCCTATTAACAGCTCACTGTGAAAACCAGACAGTCTAGGGAAATTCTGATCTGTCATTTTCCTCTTCCCTGCTCCCCAGCTCTGTGGCATTGTGTAAACTCCTTCAGTACGGCATCAACACAGATGACAAGCGACTTCAGGACATTAGGGTAAAGGGAGAAGAAATATTTAATATGGATGAGGGAATACGGACACGGTCAAAGTCGGCCAAAAGTAAGTAAATAATTTTGCTGATTTTAACAGGGTTTTTTCCTGTTAGCTATGAAAGGCCTTAAAACAGATCTTGCAGATCACACAAAGCTGTGGGAGGTACTTCCTGCAGAAGGTGCACGTTGTTTTTAGAGTGTACTTAACGTATCCATTATTTGCCTTAATTCTGCCAAAGGCTGGTTTGGAAGACTCCCGATGTCTCTGTTTTAGTTGAAATGGATGAGGTGATTATGGGATAGGAAGTTATTCACTGCTATTTTGCGTCATCGTGTTCCATCTAATGAGATAGGATTTGATAATTTCATGATGCCTGGTAGCTTCTCTGAGAGGAAAGTGTTTTTAGCGAACGCAGAGATATAAAAAAAAAAAAAAGGTATTTTTTTCAATGAGACACTTTCACAAATATCAGCAATGATTTCAGCAAGTTAGAGATAGCTTTTAGGGAGAGCTTGGCCAGTCTCCTGCATAAGACTTGCCTTGTTTTTAATTGGCCGGACCCAAAATCTTTAATTGGAGGTTACTGCCTAGAGATTCATAGATGAAATCAGAGAGAGCACTGGGCAGTGAGCCCTGAGCCCCAGAGGGAGGACACTGGGGAGCCGCTGTCCTCAGCCATCAGTCAAAACCTTGGTTCTGCAGCGTGCTAGAGCTCGTGCGTGACCAGTTGTGGACAGGACGTGAGGGCCGTACGGATCCATCGAGGCTCTCGGTGCTCCTCGAGCCTTCAGCTGTCGTAGGCTCAGGGGATTTGCAGTGATGGGGCAGCACTCAGTAAAGGACTAAGGTGAGAACTAGGGAGATAAACAGGGGAAAGCACTAGGAGCGTAAAAGGTAAGTAGTGGTCACAAAGCACTTGCTACCTTATGTCTTGGTTTGAAAGACAGGTGTCTGGGGAGGAAGGCAGGAGCCTCCCTTGAAATGGAAAGTGCAACCCCCTTCCCTCCAAATTATTATAATTTGAAATTAACGGGCCTTCAGGGAAAGATATGGGGAATAGGAATAACAGTTCTTTACTTATATATATATATATATATAAAACACAAGGCAGGGAAAAACAAACAACCCCCTGGTTTACACTGACAGAGTCAGGAATACAACCTGACACCCTGTTAGGGGGGCAGTAGCAGTCCGATAAGGTGCTGGCTGCCGTCCTCCTGAAGCGATGGGTGTAGTTCTGTGGAAGCAGCGATCAGGTAAAAGGGTCTGGTCTTCCTCCGAAGGTCCAGTGGTAGGTAGGTAGCTCTTGTCCTCTGGAACTCCAGTGGGGGGAAAAGCTCCACTGGGAATCCAGTGGAAGAAGGCTGCTAGGGTGTTCCAGATCTCAGTTTTTATTTGGCATGGACTGCTTGGCTCCTTCCCCCCGGGCGGAGCATCTCACCATGGGATGGGGAGTCGTGAGGCAGTTCCTTGATGGGCCATGAACAGGAGATAGCCCAGGAGCGAGTGATCGATGGGTCAGGCGATAAGGCCTTGTTGTGCCCATGGACAGGAGATAGTCCAGAGGGGGGAGGCAGGGAGCACCGCCCCGCCTGGCCTCAACAGCTCCTGAAGATGGTAATAGAATACTTTTTTTTTCCTTTTGGCACATTTTACACTGTAACCTAGGACACCTTATTATTCTTTGCTTTAATGAACCAGACCAACAAATTCAGATACTGTTTAGTCAGGCAGGTAATTGCCAGCGTTTGAGTTGAACTAAGAGTAATGCTGATACCAATAAGAGTTAAAACCAGTGCTCCCAGTTTCTTTGTTTGATAGGATCTTTACTTCTGAAATTAAGGACAAAACCACCATCTAGCTATCCCTATGGAATCCTTGAGCACTGGTGAGGAAAAGTTGGAGCTTACGGTGTCTCAGAAAGGCTAGAGCCGTGTGTGGGAGTGCTGCACTGCTCGTGCTTGAAAGCATTGCTAGGTGTGTAAATATACTTCAGAGAAGAACGCTTCATGAAGTCATCTGTAGCTATGATTTCATTGAGTAAACTCACAAATTCATTCAGCTGTGAAGATTTTAACCATACCTTCTCTTCATTCAAAATAGGCAAGATTTGATACTGCAGTTCAGATCTTTGGAAATCTGGCTGTGAAGGTATACGGAAAGAACGTTTGGGGGTTTTATATCAGTTCTTCTTTTTCTTCTTTCTTATGTCAGTACGTTTTGCTTCCCAGCCTAGAAGTTTTGCTTGTATGTGAGCATTTTAAATGTATGGTAAAATTAAAACAAGCAAAGAAACCACCACAACAAAAAAAGGCCTGGTTTTTAACAACTTTTAATTAAAAGCAGTGTAAATCTGTGTTTTTCTTCTCTTACAGATCCTGAACGCTGGACAAACATTCCTTTGTTAGTAAAAATCTTAAAATTAATAATAAATGAACTCTCTAATGCAATGGAGGCAAATGCATCTAGACAGACAACTGCAGATTGGAGCCAAGGTAAAATACTGGGTTTGCTTTTTCCCTTTGCATGGCTTAAATCTACTTTGTAATCTCTTCAGAAGCATTTATAGTAATAAGAAACTCACAATAATAAATAGTATACCTGTAATTATAAAGGCTTAAATAGTGATCTAGAGGATAAGATCAGTCAGTGTTGTGCATTTTTATACCTGAAAATTATTTTGGGCCAGTTTGGAAGGTGGGATATGACTGTATGCCAATAAAATGATCCTTTCTTGCTCTCTCTGGTTTGCCTTTCTTCCTCCCTACTTCAAGCATCCATTCTCGCTGCTGCTTTGTGCGTAGCTCCAGTTCTTGAGTCGCTCATCCCAAAAGGACAGTAAAGGTTGCAGGTGGTTCCCTTCATCCAGCTACACAAGCAGGGATGTTTGCCTGAAAGCCACAGTCCCCTGTAGAGTGATCAACAGGCCGGACCTCTTGGATTTTGATTATTTCTATAATTTTTTTTTTTCCTAAACAGATGATTCGAATGATATGTGGGAAGATCAGGAAGAAGATGAGGATGAAGATGAAGGTTTAGCAGGACAGTTCTTATCAGATATTCTTTCCACAAACAAGTATGGTAAGTAGCAGCTTTAAGTGCTTACTCAAAGCGAAAATAGAGTAGATGACATCCTAGCCAAATTTTTCTTTCCTTGACAGCAGCTCGACAGAGGCTGCAGGCAAGGGGAAGGAAATCCTACACTGGGATTTTGAATAAGGACCTTTTTCTGTCAGAGGGGGACATGTGTTTGAGTAACACGGTGATTAAATAACTCCATTTTTCACCTGAGAGTTCAAACGCTGCGTAGGCTTCGCATTGCTGGGAGGTTCATGCGGGTATTTCTTCTAAAGAGAAAATTGTTGCTCAAAGACGTAGACGTGACCTTGGAGTGACAGTGTCGTAGAAGTGGATGAGCTTGTTTGGGGGGTGAGCTTGAGAAATAGTTGCTGCATGAAGAAGATGGAGCAGGTATATCATCTCCTTTCCTCTGCTCTCCACTTTGCGTATAGTCTTAGAAGGGGGAACCTGACAGGCAAGTACAATGAGGGAGGCTGCTTACGTCAGCACTGAGTTGGGACTGTGTCACCCTGGTGTAAGGTTAAGGCGTAAGATAATAGTGCACGTAACTAACCAACCTGCTTGTCTAGTAGCCCGTGTGTGCTCATCTCACCTGCGTGTCCCCTGCTGACCCATCCTGTTCTGGGGTTTAGTATTTTCTAACCATGTGAACTTCAGGAACAAATATTCTGGATACAATTTTTTTTTTTTTTTACCCAGCAGTGCTGAAACTATTTATTTTTGGATCCTTGGCTTTCGACAATAGTCTAGTAGAGTACTTCCTGAGGTATTTTGCTCTGTTTGATGTTAAAACCTGCTGATTTGCCTCTGACAGATGAGGATTACTACGAAGATGATGAAGAGGACGATCCAGATGCATTAAAGGACCCTCTTTACCAAATAGATCTCCAGGTGATGCTCTAGAATGAGTTGGGGTGGTTTTTAAATCAGATTCGTATCTTTCTTTATAAACTTACGTTTTTGTATGTTGTACTTTAACAAAACTGTAAAATGCTGGAAACCCCAGTTACCGATGGCTGTCCCGAGGGTGCTTTGGAAAGTGCTGAGTACCCCAAGGATGCCTGGAGCTGTTTTTCCTTATCGGGTCAATAGCTATAACTTGGAAATGTGAATGAACAAAACTTTTTGAACAGGCAGAGATGAGACTTTTCTACCCATGAGCTTCACAGCTATTTGCTGACGTCAGGAGTAGATTGGAAACTGAACGTGACAGTATTTCGTACTCCACTTGGAGATGGTCCCATCCAGTCAGTCCCTGTATGATACTTTGCTCCTGCCTTTTACCACCACCCGGCAGCCGTTTATTGGCCCTTCCCCTCTGCTGCCACCCTTCCTGTCTGTTCCCTGCCATCCCTTTGTCTTACTGGGTGCATGTGGAGCTTTATCTTTTGATACATGAAAGGAACGGAACTTCCAAAGCGACGTGATGCTGACTGCCTCTTTCTGTCTTCCTTTCAGGCCTATCTCACTGACTTCCTCTGTCAGTTTGCGCAGCAGCCCTGCTATGCAATGTTTTCAGACCATCTCAATGAGAATGAAAAGCGAGTGTTACAGGCCATTGGTATCTAAACCCACCCGAGAGACCACACCAATCATATCTGAACAATTTTTTTTTTTGGCTTATTCCACGTTTTATGATTAAACATAAAACATTTTCCAGTGTCTGCCTGCTTGTTACAGGTGGATGACGGCTTCGTTGCGATGTATCGAGCCTCATCTTAACACGAATCTGCTAAGGGAAGGAATACTAAGAAAGCAGCAAGGACAGAAGTCAGTAGAGCTTTGCACATTGGTCTCACCATGGGAGCACTTTCATTTTCCACAGTAACTTTCCAGGAGGTTCTTAAAGATAAAAAAGATGTGTCCTTAATATTTTTAAAAGCAAACTGTCTCTACCTGTGAGTTTCCCTCAGCACAGTTGGACAGAGAAAGGAATTGGGTCACTTACAGATTGCTTGGATGTATCTTGAGAAATTGGAAGGTTGTTCCTCTTCGCGCTTGCATAACACATACAGGGTAAATATCTTGGTCTTACAGCGTGACTTCTTTTTATAGAACTACAGACTCTTATCAGAGATGCCTGAATGGTGTGGAACCTGTTCACAGGTGTTTGGATGGGAAGCTGAGACAATAAAACCGAGTGCATATCTTCTTTCCTGTTGTGGATGGGGCTTCGTTGCTCACATCTGCTGTCCAGCCTCATGGGAGCAGGTCTTTACTAATGCTTTTGTGTGCACATGCTCAAAGGAAGCTACCACTTAAATTTCTGTTCCTGTGGCGTGTGGCTACTAAAGACTTTGGTTTTATGGAACACGAGGAGCCACAATTTTTAGGGGAAAAAAAACCTGATTGTATTTAACATATTTGCTCCATGACAGCCACTCTGAACTACTTTGCTTCCTTCACACTCCTGTGTGTATTTTTATAGAGTGGTAAAATAACATTTGCAAACCAAGTTACCCGTAAGAACAGCGTGATGTATCTCACAACACCTCTCTGCCTTTGGTTTCCCCTCGGGGAAAATGAAAATAAAACTATTAAAATGTACATTGGTATCCTTCTTATAAAACAGATTGAAAAGGAACTTGCACTTGTTTCCTGAAGTCACTTTTTAAAGACGTATTTCTGCTTGGGAAACTTTCTGTGTGTGCAGCCCAGAGGATGTTAGGGTATTTCACAGGAGTCATCTGGACAGAAAGGGAGTCCTGTAATGGATACATCTTCTTCTGCTTCAAAGAAAAGGCTGACCCATTATAGAGTTTCCTTTCTTAAGAAAGGTACTTGCTGTTCCTTTGTGGAATAATATGTTTCGAAGTTGTATCTAAAAACCTCCAAAAAGCTGGAGTAACTCTGTATCTTACTGGTCTATTGGAGTATAGCTTTTCACTTTTTTACCGGGAGGTGATAAAAAATTAACTTTCTAGCAGACAAAGGTGGCACAATTTGTTTAGCATGTGTGGGAGAAATGGTAAAACCCCCTGAATTCTGAAGCAGACCTCGCTCCCCTCTCCCACCCCAGCCCCTCACCTTGTGCCTGAGAATGGGCAGAACTAGGGGGGAATCCCCGCCGTTCACTGCAGACTGATCTGAACTATCCTTGGGTTCTCAGTGGTTTTGTATGAATAGCTCTGTGAGAAGCAGAAGCTGAAGCCTGATCTCTGTGTGTGTGTGTGTCTGATGAGGTATAAGCTCTGATCAAAAGTTTCTGTGCAGTTGTGTCACGGTATCTTTCTTCCCTGTGGATTCTCTGGTGTGTAAGAACATCTAATTAAACTTGGTGCTGTGATATTCCCTTCAGTGGGAACATCGTGGTTCCATCTTCTACCTAGACATGATTTTTTATATATATTTTTTAAAGTCTATTAGGAATTTTGTTTTGAGGCATTTGTCTCTCACCTTTCACTGGAAAGGGCCAACAAGTTAAACTAAACAGTGCAGTCTCTTGAGGAAACCCAACTAGAAGGTGGCTGCAGTGGTGTCTCCTGATAGCTGTACAGGAAAGATCAAGTGAGTGTCTTCAGAGCAAGCAGTGCCAGCCCTGGGAAGAGGTAGGACCATCTTTTTCCTGCCCCATGCGTTGGCAGCTCAAAACCAGTCGTCCATTCTTGGAGGTAAGTGAATACCAAACATCTGGAAGCATCTGGGTGAGTTTTAGGGTGTCAGCAGTAATCGAAGCGTGTTCAGGTCTGGTTAGCCAGGGCTCGTGGGGAGGTGCTGGTGGGGTTTGTGTGCTTTCTGGCGGGAGCTGACTGCTGCGTGCCTTAGTGGTGCTTGCTTAGGTAAGTCGGATGGTGGATTTAAACCAGACCAGGAAAAATGAGACCAACCTAGCACTGCTGATCCTGTTCCTCATCCTGCACTGAGAAATCCAAGGATTTCTTGGCAATTGCAAGGTCCAAAAAGTAGATGGGCCAGTGTCTTGTAGCATTCCTGTTGGAGCCCATCAGCGTGTTGGTTAGAAAGTGCTGTGATTTGCAGGGATCAGTGGTTTTTTCCAGGAGTGCAGCTGGTTTGAAGGGAAAGACTGGGGAATAAGTGGCTTTTAGGAACTAGTGCTGTGCACTCTCCCACCTGCAGCATCCGCTCGGGTGCAGCCTGACTTGGCCGGGCACAATGCTGCTGCACAGGAGCTGGAGCCTGGGACCTGGAGCTGCTTCTGTCCCGTCTGTGCGTGGTGGGCACTGGCACACCATGGGTGTTCAGCAGCTCTATTGCAAGCAACCTCATGCTGTGCAGGATGCTTTTTGCCAAGAAATACCATGACTCAAGCTTCCCCTAGAAAGAAGCCAAATAGGATGTGAGTGTGACAGTGTGCAAGGGGAGGTGGTTTGAAGGACCTCTGTGTGGTCCTAGGGGTGCTCACACTGACGCCGCTCCTTTGCTGTTCTGCTTTCCCGCTGTCCTTCTTCCTAACAAAGTTCTGACTGCTCCATGATGTGTCTTTAAACAGGAATTGTGTCTGCTGGAGGGGTGTCAGCTTTGCTGAAACAACTCTGCAGTAACAAGGTGATTGCTTGGGCTGAAAAAGGCTGGACTGTGCGATGATGGGTCTGGGCGCAAGGTGCAGAGCACCCCTCTTATGTGTTGTCTGCTGTTTAGAAGAAATTAAACTAATAGTCCTGAAGGTTACTAGCGCCCCAATAGGAAACACAAGCTCCCTCTTCACCTGCAGTGAGTGAAGCCGAAGGGGGGGAGGCAGGCTACCGCACCGCCCTGGGCACAAGCCATTGCTGCTGTCGGTGCCTGGCACGTGCAAGTCCTGCTCCCAGCTCCTCCGACGGGAGGAGCGATCGTGTTTTGCACACCGGCTGTGCTCTCGCTGGAATAGCACGAAGCTCCCCCAGCCGCAGACTGGGATGTCTCTGGTGAGCGGCTTCGCTGGGGCTCTGCAACGGGACTTCGTGCCTATTCCCAAGTGTTGGTCTTCGTTTGGGTTTTTGTATTAACGAATAAACTCTCTTACCGTATAACCCCGCCTGGTTGCTGAGTCTTTACGGAGGCAGCCCCGCTGCTGCCTCGGTCCCGACGGGGGCCCTGCCCCGCACCGCTGCGGCCGGGCGCGGGTCTCGAACGCGCGTCCTTCCGCTTCGCAGCGCCGCCGGGGGCGGCGGCGGCGGCGGCGCCCGCCCCTCGGAGCGGTGCATGCTGGGGGCCGCCGGCCGGGGGCAGCCGGGAGCCGCGGCGAGGAGCCGCCCGCCGGGAGCCGCGGCCGCGGGGCGCGCCGGGAGCCGTAGTCCGGCGGTGAGCGGCAGCCGCGGTCCGGCGGGCGGCCCCGCGGTTGCTGGGGGCTGGCGCGGGCCATGGCGGCGGCCGGAGCCCCGGCGGGCGGCGCGGGGCGCTCGAAGGTGGCGCCGAGCGTGGACTTCGACCACAGCTGCTCGGACAGCGTCGAGTACCTCACCCTCAACTTCGGGCCCTTCGAGACGGTGCACCGGTGGCGCCGCCTCCCGCCCTGCGACGAGTTCGTGGGGGCCCGGTGAGCGGGGAACGGCAGGCGGGGCGGGGGGCGCGGCGGGTGTCCCGGGGGCTGCTGACCGCCGCTCTCTGCCGCCCGCAGGCGCAGCAAGCACACCGTGGTGGCCTACCGGGACGCCATCTACGTCTTCGGCGGGGACAACGGGTGAGGCCACGGCGGGCACGTGGGGAGAGGGCGGGAACGCGGGGAGCGAGCGCCGAGGGGAGCAGGCCCGGGCCTGGGGGGGGGGGGGCGAGGGGCCAGGCCTGAGGGGAGCGGGGCTGCCCCCCGCCGGCGCCGCGGCCCGGCTCAGCCGCCTCTGCCGTTCCTCCCCGCAGGAAGACGATGCTGAACGACCTGCTGCGCTTCGACGTGAAGGACTGCTCGTGGTGCAGGTGGGTGCGCGGCTCTCCTGACTCGGGCCCTCCTGGCCCGCGGGGGCGGCTGACGGGGCTGGTGGACGCCTCTTCTTCCTCAGCACCTCGGGCCCAGGGGTGGGGGTTGGAGGCTCTACCAGAGCATCGCCCCCCACCCGAGTGCTCTCACAGCGGACCTTTGCCGGCCCGTTGTGTGGCTGAGGTGTCAGGGAGGTTAGTGAGTGTCCCCGCACAGCCCTGGCCTGCGGGGGGATGCTGGGCAGCGCAGCGATGGACGGACGGGGAGCCGTGGTTGAGTGCTGAAAGGGTGCGCGGGCAGAGGGGCTGGTCTGCTGCAGCCCCCCAGGGCAGGAAAGGGGCTAAGGGGGGGCTCACAGATGTCTTTGCTTTGCTCCTTTGCTCTAGACTGTGGTGTCTTACCTGTGCCTCGCCTGCTGTCTCTGCCAAACAGATTTCAGGAGCATCCTGTTTGTAACCTTTTACACTTGCAGTGCTGAGTCTGTCGTAACATCTGAGACAGTATAATTAAGAAACCAAAACTAGTGAAAACGCTCAGGAACATAAGGAACAAGAATAACTTTTTAGCAATTGTTTCTTTTTTTGAATCTGCACAGTAGCTCTGAGTGCCTGAAGCATGGCAAGGGTGTTTGATTGCTGCTGTTCTAAATGTTGTGCAGGGCTTTTACCACGGGGACCCCGCCAGCACCGCGGTATCACCACTCAGCTGTGGTCTACGGGAGCAGCATGTTTGTGTTTGGTAAGACAGCGGCAGATTACGGTTGTGCGTGCTTGGAACGATAAATATGCTGGTGGTGGTGTTTTGAAGAAGGAATGAGATATTTTTAGGAAGCGTCAACAGATCTTACTCAGCAGCAAACCCAGTATTTTTCATGGCTGACTGTGATTTCAACTTCAGCTTGGAAATACTTTTGCTGTTTTGTCCAAAGTAGAGAAGACTTGAAACTCATTACCATAGTGTTTCTTTAGGCGTAGGAGTGGAGGAGGAGTCTCCCAGCTGGAGTAGTCCATTAGCCGAACACCTTCTCTCTGTGCGATCTAAACTGACGTTTTTTCTAATATAATGACTAGAAGCGTGCGTGCTCTACTGCGTTTGAGTCTCATGGAACTGTTGTTGCCCAGGTGGCTACACTGGAGATATTTATTCCAATTCCAACCTGAAGAATAAAAATGATCTCTTTGAATATAAGTTTGCAACTGGACAATGGACAGAGTGGAAGACAGAAGGAAGGTAAGGAGCTGGCACCATTACCCCACTCTTCTAGGGAACATGAGCATCACTCAGCAGACATTTAAAATGGCACTGTTAGAATTAGTTACAGTGCTGACGTTAAGGCTGCAGGACAATTTCTACTCTACTTTCTTGATTACAGTTTTCTGAAAACTACCTTTTGTTCTGAAGGAGGTTTTCTGCGAGGCCTCCTTTCCAGAGTGTGCTATATTTGACCAAAATCCATTCTTCACGTTTCATTTCTGTGACAGAAGGGATGGGAGCAAAGGAAATTTTTTCTTTTGAATTGTTTCTTTTTCAAGGATAGCGTGAAATTTGTTGATTCCTCATAGTTTCAATTTGTTTTATCAGAAACCAATTTGAAGCTTATTTGTAGTTAAATCTACACATTCTTTTCTGATCAAAGTTGGGCTTCCTTGGAGCACTCTGGAATGCACGCACTTGTTTGAAGCGCCGTAAGGTGATGTGTGTTCACACCAGTAAATTCAGAAGCAGACAAATGGGTTGATGATACATGTTTGGATCTGTTGAACACAGGTTCCTGAGATTCAGCTTTCCAAGGCAAAAATCAAAACCAGTTACACATTAGTTCTTAAACCTGACTTTGTGCACGCTCAGGATGTTGTCCGTGACACTGATTTTGACCTGACTGCTTTGTGTTCACCGCCCCCGCGGGTGGGACATACTGTGTCCTTACCTGCAGTTCATGACGTGTTTGAAGTTCCTGAAATGCTGATTTTACTGGGGAGAGGGAAGGGAACATCTGTGATTGTGATTTGTAGAAAGGGACGAGGAGTGCACAATCCGTTCTTGAGTTACTGTTGCTCACCTCTGATGAGCATGTTATGTTTTAGAACATAGACCGTGTTAGTAATTTCTGGTTATTCTGACAACTTTGGGCATTTCTTGAGAATAATTCTGGTTTTACGAACTCAGACGTCCTTGTCTCTCCCCGCAGTTACAAGTGTGCTTTCTGCACCAGTGACCTCAGGCAAGCTGGCGTTGCACCTGCTGGCCTTGCGGCGTCACGGTTTTGTTCAGCACTTCTTGGCTGATTTAGTAAAAGCAACAAAGATTGGGGAAGAGAAATCGAATTATTTTGTGTTTTGAGGAGGTTTGACAAGCAATTTCTTGGCTTGAAGCCATTTTGTGTAGGAGGCTTTGTTCTTCCTACATGTGCGTTTTGGCAGATCCTTCTTACGGCACCTCTGCAGGTGATTTAAGAATTTTTGTCCTTAATTTTCCCAATTGCAGGTTGCCAGTTGCCAGGTCAGCTCACGGCGCAACAGTGTATAGTGACAAGCTGTGGATCTTTGCAGGCTACGATGGCAACGCGCGGTACGTGGTGGGATCGTTCTCTCCTTGGGTGCTTTTCTAACATCCCAGTCCCTCGCTTTTCACCTCTGTAGAGACGTTTTCATACACCAGCTGATTTAAACACATCACTGGAGCTTTGCAAAACCCAGCCTGTCGTTGAGCAGTACGGTTTTGCAATTCACCAGTTCATGTTCAACTAAGTGCGTGTTTAAAAGCTGAGAGTGGTGACTGAGAATGGCTGTGGCTGCATAGTTTGACAGCTTTCTTGGTTGTAAAGATGCTAAATGATCTTTGAAATTTGGCAAATGAGCATTTCTCAAAAGATACCCACCACAGGCCTCCTGATGTTGCTGGAGACTTGTAGAACAAAGCGTGGATTTTCTGTGAAGTCGTGTGACAGAACTAAGAACAACATGTCAGCTTTTTCTCTGAAAATACATGATATTATTTAGGTTGAAGGGAGGTGAGGTTTTGGATGGGAAGAGGCTGGAAACGAGTGGTACTGAGAAGTTAGGGAAAGTCTGGTGCCTTGTCCCAGCTGGCAGCTCTTCATGTTTGCTGTAGTCTATCAGGGCAGAATTGGTTCTGAACACGTGATTTTTTTCTGTCTTGATGAACTTCAGAAGTATTTTATGTTGAGGCACAGTATTTGCATCGTGAGAGCATCTAGGGATTGTCACAGACTAGGAGCTGCCTCAGTGTGCTGGGTTGCCTCCTCTTCCGAGGAGGATCTGCAGAAAAGTTACCAGCTCCTCAAAGTCTCCAGAAGAACCGCTGTTAACTGGAAAAACAGATGGGCTCTTTTCTTTATTTCTGGAGGAGGAATTGGAGAAAGATGCAGGACTCTGGAATCACTCAGTTCCAGCTTAGGAAGTTCCCCAAGGACCTTGGATAGCTGGAAGGAGGGATTGGGTGAGAGGAGCTGTCTAATTTATGTTAAATATGCCTAATCACATTAAAAAATGTCTTTCTGTGGAACATGAGCCTCCAGGCGGATTTGAACAAAGGAAGCATCTGCAGTTACTGTAACTTGTACTGGGAAGAGCGTAGTCAGATGTGCAGTAGTCAGTGGTGTGTCAGGTGACCCGCTTCGTCCTCCTTTATGTATTCAAGGTAGGATTCAGCCACATCAATAATTACTGTGGTCAGCCTCAGGGGTTAGCAGGGATAGTAGAAGAAGGCAGGGTAATAAGGACTTTTTTCTGTAAAAATCCTGAAGATTAAATAGCTCAAATCCTTAAGCTCCGGGCAGAATTGCTCTGTGTAACTGTTAAGTGTGGTATATTTGGTACTTGTGACCAGAAAGATGCCAAAACAAGCTGAGGTGGTGTATAAAATATCGGTATAGGACAGAGTTTATAGTAGTTTTTCCTGCTGGTGGGAGATTCTTCCTGTGCAGGAGAAGGAATGCTGTTAAAATAGGATCTCTGTCCTTTCAACTCCATAGCTGAAAATTACTGAAAACAAACTGTTTCAAATCAAACATTTTTTGTGTTATAATAGGTTAAATGATATGTGGACAATTGGCCTACAGGATAGAGAGCTCACATGCTGGGAAGAGGTAAGAAGCTTTAATTTCAACTAACACTTCGAGTTGTCTTTTTTGGTCTTCATACACAATTATTTAAAACTTCCTGTGCCGGACTGCACTGCTCTCTCTTCAGGATGTGTTTGTCACACAGGTGGAAAGAAAGAGTTCAACTTCGATTTTGTTTGTGTACTTGGAAAACCAAGTGCGTATGAAAGTGTGATTTTTCCTTGTGAATCTGTGAACACAGACTACCCGTGGTGGCTTTGCTGTGCCCCCTGTAAAAAAAAAAAGGGACTGCATTTCCCACTTTAACCACTGCGGTGAACTGGGAGTTTTACTGGCTGGCTATCAAGATCCGAGCCCTGATCCTTACAGTATCAGGGGCTTTAGAAATGTGGCCTCCCACCCTTTTTATCCACGGTGAAATTAGTCTGTGCAGACGTGTAAGCACAGCATTAGTTGATTACCTGTAGCCAGATTTACAGGGACTTGGTTGTCTGCACAGGGTGCTGCCATGTGGCCTGTCTGTCTCCGGCGCGTGGCGTGCTCCCGCAGCGTACTCGGCGCGCGTGGTTGTGCCCTGCAGTAACACGCTTTTAATTTTGAACTTCGTTGTCTTTCAGATTGAACAAAGCGGTGAAATTCCTCCTTCATGCTGTAATTTTCCTGTAGCTGTTTGCAAAGACAAGATGTTTGTTTTCTCCGGCCAGAGTGGAGCAAAGATTACCAATAATCTCTTTCAGTTTGAATTCAAGGAAAAGATGTAAGTGTAGACAGTTAAGTCGCACAAAATCCACATAATCCTTGACTACTTGAGTTGAGAAATGCACATACTTAAGAGCATTGAGGAAGAATACTGCATGTCATGATGAGAAGGGCAGATAAGACAAAATATGGACTGTTTTAATGGGACTTGGTTGTTTGCCATGTGCATTAGGTAGGTCTTTTTCAGCAGACGAACAGGAAGTTTAGTAGATTCGCTTTAAACAGTCAGTGTGAATCTTAGCGTATTCAGAGTGGGATGCCAAGGGTTCCCTTCCTAAAAGTGGTTATACGAATACCTGATCAAAACCAGACAAAGGTCCTGTGAAATACCAGTACATAGCAAGATACTGGGAAATGTAAAATGCCAAGTATTTTTTAAAGTCTTGAGTATTCAGTTTGAGACATTTGTGTGACTTGCTTAAAGTGTCGACCGTTGCTCTGAGAGCGAGGCCCCGCTGATGGGATGAAAGTGCCAGAAGGTGGGAATACAGACGTACTGGTCTGTTCTGGCAGCCTGGTCGGTCTGGTTACTGGCTGAGGTGGAACCACAACTGAAACCACAGCTGGTGGCCTCCAGACCTTGGCTGAAATCGTGCTGTCATCGTGACCAAGCAATGCCTTATCACAGTGGGCTGTGGTGTCAGAACGGTGCCCTGTCCATAGGAGGGTCAGCTGCTAAAACGGGTGATAATAGATCACCTATTCCTTCCCGAGGTCTGGTCTGTGAGCTGCCGGGGTTTATATAAATACATCTGGGTTATGGAACCGTGTTGCCTTTATCACAGTGTCAGTTAGAAGTTAGACATGGACCTGATGTAGCTCTCTGAGAAATCTGCAGGATTAGTCGTGGTCTGTTCTCATGCCGGTTCAGTAAGTGCTCTAATAGAGCTCCTCGTCTTTATTCTTACAATCTGAACATTAGAAAACTTCCTTTGCAGAAAAGAATTGTAAAAAACCATACTGTTTCGTGTTTACTGTCTCAGTTGGACCCGAATTCCTACCGAGCACTTACTTCGAGGCTCCCCTCCTCCTCCACAGCGAAGGTACGGCCACACCATGGTTGCGTTCGACCGGCATCTCTACGTGTTTGGTGGTGCTGCAGACAACACCCTGCCCAATGAGCTGCACTGCTACGACGTGGACTCTCAGACCTGGGAAGTCATCCAGCCCAGCCCAGACAGTGAGGTAAAACGTTCAGCTCTTGGGTTTGCCTTTTATGCTCCGTCTTTTTTGGACCCATTTTTGCTGTTAGGCTGCGGCCGTGTTTTTGACAAGGACATCAGCTTCTAGTTAATAGTCATAGCTCCTTCCCATAATGGTTAAGCAGCTGAAATACTGCGGGCAACAGTCTTTAAAAATTAGTCAGTCTTGACACATTTAAAACTTTGCTTAGTACTGTTTAAAGAAATACCATAAAGCACTTGTAATTCGAGTTATGAGTCAGTCGTTGTCTGACAGAGATTGGTGATGAATTCACTGTGTGGACCAGTGGGGGTGTGCTTGGCTGTGTGATGCTCTTGAAGCAGAATTCAAAACTAGACAAGGTTTTGGTTGTTTCGCTGTAATAATGTCTGTATGCGTAAAATCTGATGAATTCTGTAACTGTACAGATTAGCATTTAATCCCTTTTAGGTCAAGCGTAAGTGTTTGCTTATAAGGGTATGACTAAAATAATAGTAGAGATCATAGGGAGGATCAGAAATGGCTTTTTTGAACCTATTTGTGTTAATAAGATACATGAATTAAAAACGTAGGTTCTTTACGTGAATGTAGAAAGGCAGCAGGGCACCAAGGGCCGAGTAAACACCCCAAATGAGAAAATATTAAAAAAAAAAAAAAAAAGATGAGAACATGTTGATATGTTTCTTTTGGGCTGCTCATTACAAGGCAGTGATGGTGTGATAAAATGTCAGGATTTTTTGTAGCGCACTCTCAGACACCGTCTCTGGGACAACCTGGTGTTTCAAGTGGAAGTGCTGAGGGTCTGCGTGGTTCCTGTGCACATTTGGGTGCACATTTCGGTAAATGTGGTTTCAGTGGCCTCTGATCAAATTTCATTCCCGGAATGCATAAAGAAGTAGGTTTCTTGAAGCCTCGGCTGATGTGTGTATTTCCTGGATTTAGAATGGTTACATTGACTGTATTTGTTGATTTTAATAGATCTTCCCTTAAGCCACGTTAGAATTCTTCAGCTGATCTAACAGTAGGTTTGGGGTGTGCTGGCTGATCGGCGGGGGAGAAGTACTCGATGTTCGTGCGCTGTGTGGAGGGCTGCAGAGATTAAGGTTGCACCTTAGAGAGGAGCGTTACCTGAATTAGGATCAAATGCCGATTTACTAGTTTGCCGGAGTTGGTGTGACGGGGTGCTCGGGTCCTTGGCTGTGGCGCTGTGTTTTGGTTTGTTTGCAAAGACACCCCTCAGCAGCTGGCAGGGGAACACCGCTCGCACCCTGCTCTTAAACGGCAGCGCACGGGGGGCTCGTGCTGAAAAGCGCTGTGACCCAACGACTTCGTGGCAGCCTCTTTTAGGCTTTTACAAAGCTGATTTATTTTCACGTGAAATTAATAAAACTGCACCTGCAACTTTTGAAAGATACGGCTGCCTTCAGGAATGTGGATCCCTGAAGCGCTTCTGTTCCCGCCAGCGTTGTCATTTGACACGTCAGACTTGGTCAGGCGTTGGTCCTTCGTGGTACGGTGGCTTATCGCTTTCAAGAGCAGGTCTGCTCCTCCCGACAGTGGTGTAAACCAGCGTTAGTACCGGCCCTATCCCCTCCTGGATTTCAGCTCTCATTTCAGAGCTCTTTTCCAGGGCTGTCTGTCATCCCAGGCAGATGTCTGTCTGTTAGTTGCATGTGTTGTGTTTTGAAGTTTCTTTCACAGTTATGGCATCTAGAGCCTGGTTTCGTAGAAATGGGAAGTGAGGTTGAAGCAGTGTTGAAACATGTGGTAGTGAATTTTCTTAAAAGACCAATTAACTGCAAGATCTGAGAGCCTCAGCATTGTAAGTCAGTTTTAAGTGATTCTGTGTGTTCTGGAGTGATAACTAGATCATTTCTCAGAATTGTTTTCCTGAAGTTTCTGAGAGCTTTTGCAAAGACTTTTAACAGTGGCAATGAATCTCTGATACCATACTATTCCCAGGACACTCTGAACTTGAAATTTCCTTTCTTATCCGTATCTGTGAACAGAATTATCCACATTAAGTTGCAACAAAGTAGAAGACGGTGGGTGCAATGCTGTCTCAGCACATGAAGGATTCTCCTTGGGTATGAAGTGATGGTGACCTCTGTTGCTGTAAAGCAGAACAATCTGTCTTGACTTTTGATAGAGTTGTTTTTTTTTTTCCTTTTTCTAGTGGATGGGTTGTGTAGCATATGTTCTTGTGGTTTTCTGTATTACGTTATGTGATCTTACAAGTGCTGCGTTACAGCTTTGCTCAACAGCACTGTAGCTACGTTAACTTTCAGACTTACTGTCCTGTGATGCATTTCCTTTATCCTTCCTTCTTTTGGACGTTTAGCATCGAGTGGGTAAAGCCCCCAGAGTCCAACATGAGAAGGCTTGGTCTGATTTAGCTGTTAATTCAGTAGTGATTTTCACAGTGCTTTGCAAAAGAGATTTCGTATGCCAATGCTGAAGGAGAGCGACTGGTGCCATTCCAGTCTCTCTCATTCCCTGCACAAAGACCAAGCCAGCCCTGAGGAGCTTCTCAGAGTGATCCAGGTAGTGATTGGGACTTTTCAGACCTACGCGTGCCCGTGACAGAAGTGGGCTGTCAGGTGAAATGATGTTTGCCCCTGTGTGGGCAATGTGGAAGGTGACAAGTCACGAGGCTGAAGAATCTCAGGGTTTTTCCCTGGAGAAGGTGGCACATCTGGAACACGGATAGTGCTGCAGGGTGAGTTCTGGCAAGGGGGTCGGAGCAGTTCTTGAGGGCAGGCAGCAAGCGGGTGTGAGGCACTGTAGGTGCACTGGGACAGTCTTGCGTTTTCTGCAGTTTGGATCAACAGGGAGGGCAAAAACTGGAAACGAGTCTGGCGATGGACCCGCTCTAGTTCTCTGCCCGGGTCTCTGAAATTGTTGGCAGTGCCTCGCTGTGGAGTGGGGGACAGGAAGGTGGCTTAGGAAGTAGAAGAGGAGAAACTACAGCGGAACAAGTCGGTGCTTCACAAACAAACCAGGAACTCCTGTTTTGTGCTTTTAGGATGTCTCCAAGCTGCATATCGAGACATGCTTTCTGAACTGCACGATTGCAATCCATAGCTCCTCGTACCTTCGTCTGGATGCTATGATATATGTCTGTATGTATTTTACGGAGCACACAGAGCTGCTCTCCACCTTCGCTGTTACATGATCTTCGCAGCTGGGGGTTCTGCTTTTCTAAGGCAGCCAGAGGAACATCACATCTGAGTCCACACCTGCCTGCATAACACTGCCAAAGCTTCCTGAGGTGCTGCGTTTCTTTTACACAGGGCTAGCAGAGGATTTAAAAAATTATTTATTGGCCTCAAGTTTTCCCATTGAACTCAAAATATCCTTGGCTTTCTGAAGAAGGTCAGAACAGCACAGAAAACCAGCAGGCAGTAAGAGGGAGAATGCTCCATCTTGCACAGTTGCTTCCCAGCAGACAGACAGACAGACAGACGCGTGCACGCAGCGGTTGTGGGTCGTGCTGCAGCAGAGGAGTGTTTTGCAGGGAATGGCAGAGGAGCGGGAGGTCTGGGAGGAGGTCACATCCATCTGTGGGCACAGTCCCACCAAATCAAACGTGATGTTTGGAAACGGCCTCGCAGAGGACAAGATGTCATAGGAAGAGGAAGAAAATTCTCCTTCCTCACGGTGCTTAAAGGTCAGTGCGTGGGGTGGTGAACCTGTGGATCGCTCCCCTGTCACCAGGCGAGTTACCATCATCTCCCCAGTGACTGCAGGTACTAGCAAGCAATCTGTCTTCCCTGAAATTACAGGAGAAATCTCTAAAACTTGGCCTGTGGAACATTTTAGTCTCACAATTAGGCTTTTCAAAGCCAAGAGCAGTGAAAATTTCTGACTTTCAAAGCTCTTACTTCTTCTTTTAATAAGCAAAAAGGGAGGTTAATGTGTTGGTAACCTCCGCTGGCTTGCTTTGAGGCACAGTTCTGGAGTTTTTCAGATGGATTACATTGACGTGGTTTGTGGGCAGCTAAGAAAGATTAAAAGGACTTACTCATCCTACTGTGGATGAGTCTGCCAGTCTCCCTGTGCAGAGATCAGTTACACCCGTTGAGGTATCTTCAGGCAAAAGAAACATGTTATTATGTGAACAAAACCCTGAATTCCTGCAAAGAGGCCCCTAACAAGATCTGCCTTCAGATGTGGTGAGTGTAGTTGTCAGGGTATCGTGTTCTGCGAGGAGAGATAAAATTTAGCATTTCACAGTCCAAAGAGAAGACTGGTGCTCTTTGTGTTTATAAATCACATGTAGTGTTCAGACTTGCATCCTGTTTAGAAAATATTTTTTTAAAAATTAGGGTCTTCATACCAGGGCCTTTTCAAGTTTGGGCTCAGTAAGGTGGAGACACATCTTGAAAATGTTAGTATTTATAAAAACCTGGTTATTGGAGGAACTGTAGTTAAGATTGTCGCACAGCTCAATTTCTGTTTGCCAGGTCTATATTCACACCCTTTCTGAGGGGTGTTCAGTACATGCTTTTACAGAATTCTCCCAGAGAAAGCAAAATGCAGGCATATGTGGATGATGGGCAGAAAGAATATATTTCTGTAGCTCACTCACCAGTAAGAAATTAGAACAATAGTATTGATGTGGCTCGCGTTAAATGGGTATAAAGTTGGATAACGGAAAGATATGAAATAAGTTTTGAGTGAGGAGTAGTTGCTTTGCTTAGGTCCCTTAGGGACTGGTTCTTGTCCTTGTATTGCTCTAAACTTTGTCAGCAACCTTGAAAGAAAACAGAAAATCACAGCTTTCCCCTAATATTCACTAATTGTCCGGAGTTTTGCCAATTAGTGATTAAAATAACAGAGTAATTTAGATTTCTTCTTAAGGTGGGCACAAACAATACGTGGTTCAGTATGTATGTAAAGCAGTACATCTAAGAACAGGGTGTCTGGTCTGTGCTTAATAGTTTCCCTGACTGTATCTCTGGAAACAATGACATAAAAAATTTAGTCATTGTGGGTAGCTGAGACAAGCTCCCTGTAATGTAAAAAGGCTGGAGGTGCTGCTGATATTCTTGGCTGCAGAAGCTGACATGGGGTAGTGTCGTTTAGTAACATAAATACATCACCCCGTGTTGATTAGATAGATCTTCCAGTATAATCTCTCACCATCTTGTGTTCACAAATCAGGGAGGTTATTCAGTGAAGAAATCTGAAAGTGACTGAAGATTGGGAAACATGTGACCAGCTGTGAAGCATAGTCCCTTTTAGGAAAGGTTTAGGAATTGAATTCTTCACTGGCTTAACCTGGGGAAGAGGGGCTTTTTAACCTATTGGAAAAAGATGAAGCAAGATCCAGTGACTTAAAGGTGAAACTAGAAATATTCAGCCTAAAAAAGAAAAGGAAATAAAAGTTTACAAATTGTAAAGAATGAAGGTAATGATTCATTGGAACGTTTTATCGGAGCTTTTGGTAGATTCTTCACTACGTCTAAACCAGGATTTGATATTTTCTAAAAAGAAGGTTTTCCTAAAAGAAAGGCTCCACTGCAGTACTGCTTCAAGGAAGCCTTGTAGGTTGTTTTATGCAGGAAGTGAGATTAAGATCCCAAAAGTACTATTCTGGTAATTTGATTTTTGAATACACACCACGGTGCCAAAAAGAAGCAAATGTTTGGTCACTTGATTTTTTGTCATCTTGTTAGATTGCAGTGTATGATCTTTTGAGACACTCAGTGGATTTGGCAATACTTGCTGTTTAAACTGTGCCTGGGCCTCTCTGATGAGGCTTAACGCTGCTTTTCGAATTTGCATCTGATGGACTAAAATGATTTTAAAGGAAAGAGCGTTTACTGTCATTACAGCTGTAAATAAGTTACAGATTGTCTCATATTCTGACCATTGCAGTCATAACAGCACACGTTTGAATGTCATTGTTAAAGAATTAACCTCCCTGTTTCCATGCCGTGTTCTCCAGTGAATGGCAAATGGGAAAATCTGATCTTCAGTGTAGAGCAGAATATCAAGTGATGTCCACTGTCCCGTCCCCTCTTACTTACCATAACCAGAACTGCAAAATCTCTAGAAGAGCTGGTATCGCAACAAGCTTTTGTTGTTTACAACTTTGCTTTTGTATCTAGTGGTTTCTCCTGTGTGGTAGTTTCTTCAGCGTGGTCTTCAACGTTCTGTCCTCTGCCACAACCCACGACGATCCCTCCCTCCTCTGTATTAACTGCTTCGTATGAAGCGATCGTCTGCTTTATACCGTTGTTGAGCTCTGATAGATGAGTTTGTGTTGGCAATGCAGTTATGGTGATCTCAGTAAATACTCTGCAGACAAAATATTTTTGTCTTGCTAACAGTAGCGTGGTGTTGAAGGTTTCATGAGAAGTTTCGAGAACCTCTCTCAGGAATGAAATAGGTGTTGTTGACTCTGGTTGGGGCAGAGGAGTGGAAGTAGCTGCTGCTGAGGTTACTTCTAGGTATCTGTGATAGAATTTTAATTCCCTGTTTTCTTGAATGGTACAATCAGGAAAATAAGGGGAAAAAGAAAAGCAAAATTTCCGGTTTGGGTGTAAATTAAATTTCCATCGTAAACAACAGCTAAGCTGGGCTTTCAGACCTGGAGCATGTTAAAGAACAGGAGGAAGTCTTAGAATCACAAAAGCAGGTAGGTTGGAAGGGACCTCCAGAGGTTTTGAGTCTAACCTCATGCTCCAAGCAGGTCTGGTTAGGGCAGGTTGCTTAGGACCTTGTCCAGCCCGTTTCTGTGTATCTCTAAGGACAGAGATCCAACAGCCTCTCCTGGCTTCCACTGCAGTGTTTGTCCTCTGTCACGATAAAAGACATCTTCCTCTCACGTTGAGAAGAATTTCCTGTGCTCTGTCTTGTGTCTGTCTCCCCACGGGGCACCTTTCAGAAGCGCGTCTCTGTCTTCTCTGCACTTCTCCCGTGGGTAGCTGCAGACAGCAAGGTATCACCTTTGCCGTTTCTTCTCTCGTGCGTCGTGTGCTCCAGCCCCTGATCATCTTGGTAGCCCTCCACTGGACTTGTTTCTGTAGGTCATTGCCTTTCTTGTACTGGGCAGCCAAAATTGGGCAGAGTCTTCAGATGTGGTCTTACCAATACTGAATAGAGGAGGAAAAATCCCTTCCCTCAGCCTGCTGGCTACACACATGCTGATACAGCTGAGGATGCTGTTGGCCTTACTGCAGAATGCTGCTGAATCCTGTTCAGCTTGATGTCCACCAGCACTCCCAGGGTATTTTTCTACAGAGCTGTTTCCTAGCCAGCCAGTCCCCAGCCTGTATCATTGCAAGGAATTACTCTGTCCCAGGGGTAGGACTTGGCAGAATTTCATTAGGTGCCCATCAGCCCATTTTTCCAGCCTAGATAAGTCCTTTTGCATAGCAGCCTCCAGCATTTCAGCTGCTCCAGACAGTTTGGTATCAACCACAGACTCTCTGAGAACACAGTGCCCTCATCTAATCTGTGAGGATTTCCTCTAATCCATTCAGCATTTTGTAGGAGATGATCAGGTTAGTCAGGAAAAATTTACCTTTAGTAAATCCTTGCTGACTGTTCCCAGTCGCTTCCTTCATGTGGTGGAAGTAGCTTCCAGGAGGATTTGCTCCACAACCTCCTCAGGATGAAGGTGCATTTGACAGCCCTGTGGTTAGCTGGATGTTCCTCCTTACAGGTGAAAGAAGCCTTTGCCCAAGCTGTGTTCCTACGTTCATACCATGCCTGGTTTTTAAAAATAATAGGTGTGTCATGGATTATAAACAGCGCTTTGTTTACTCTCTGGTACCTACAGATGTAAGCTGGGAATAGATGAGCCCATTGCCATAATCCGATAGGAATAACTGCCTAAGGAAGGACACAGTAAAGCCCTTTTGCGTTTGCCTTCTCCTCTTTGTTCGTTTGCAGAGCTGTATGCCTCGAAGTTTGCTCTGAAATGAGTCTGTTCCACTTTTGTCTGAAAAGCACGTAGATTTTCTGCACCCAGCATTGTGAAAACACTTTAAATCCTTAAACCTCCTTGAACTTAACAAATATCCAAAGCTCTGTCTGCCCATCTGCTTGAGAGTGTTGTGCTGTTGCCTGGTGTGACGGTGTAGAAGCATCTCTTGAGTACAAACAGCTGCCAGTAGAGATGTCTCATTTGGACCTGTTGTAGCTTATGGTTTTCTTCCAGTTTCAGAGGCAAAATTGATTTTTTTTTTTGTCTTTTTTAGTTTATGATGGTTCACCAGGTTTGTTTGTTGATGACTTTAGGTCTTTTTATTTCATTTTGGCTTAAGAGTTTTTAATGGTATTGGAGGATAGAGAGGCTCATCAATGTGAAAGAGGTCTGAGCACATCTTTGCTGGCTTTGGAGTTCAGTGCAACAATCAGCTTCCTTAATACCTGCTCATTCATATATGAGTATGAAGAGAGTTAAGATTTACAGAATTATGAATTTATTCTGTAAATATAAGAAGGCTTCTGAAAAGCTGAGAGAATGAGAAAGAAGAGCCTTGAAACAACTGCAGTGGACTTGATTTTAGCGGTTTCCTAGTATTGCACATAGTGTTGAAATTTCAGTGTGAAAAACCGCTGGAAACATGTTCAAAATGCTTTGAGAAATGAGTGAGAGATAGAAGATGAGCACTGAAAGCAACACAAGTAGTCGCAACGTGCAGTGACAGGACAGCTAAAACATTCTTCACAGCCAAGAGGCTGAATCTCACTACAGGAAAGTCCCATTTTTGTAACGGACCCAGGTCTCTTGGCAGAGGCACCGAAGAGTTGCACCTGGGCCGTGAGCGGGGCCGGCTGAAGCTCGGCCCGTGAGGCGTGCACCGCTCTCTGGGGAGCAGCAGCGGCTCCGTTACCTCTGTGCGTGTCCCTGTCCTCACGCCCTGGTGTAACCTCCCCGCCGGAGAAAAGGTTTTACTTGGTCGTTTTCCAGGTACGTTACCTTTGACATAAGGTACAGGTTGTCGCTTTGTGGTGAGGCGTCTGCCCTGCTTTCTCATCAAGCCGAAATGGGGGAAGTCTGAGCCCGGGGGGATAGCTGTCAGGTGGCGCCTCTTTGTCAGCTTTGTTCGCTTTCCCTGCTCGTGGTAAACAAAACCGTCAGCTTCTCTTGAAGCACCGTGGGAGGAGGAGGGCAGGCAAAAAGCAGTTAGTGCGTGAGCTCTGAACTGCTGTGTACCTCTGTCGTTGCAAAAACCGTGAGGAAACTACAGTCGGTTCTGTTGCATCGGTCAGTCACGGTGACGGGCTCCGTACAGGACCGCGGTGCTTTCTCTGGGCTCGTTGGGAATGTTCTGGATGCACGGGCGTGGTCTGCTGGAGCTTCAGCTGCCGCAGGACTCCTGCTCCGTGTCCCGTCTCTCGTGCCTCCCAGCTCTGCTTGTACACACTATTGTTTTTAAATCTCGTAACCAGGTGTCCTACCCAGAAGTGGCTGAGAGAGTGTCTGCCCCAGAAGAAGCTCCCTCCTTGCCCTCGGAAGAACGTGGTTTAAAAAAATCTCGTGATGTATTTGGTTTAGATTTCGGCATAACAACAGTTAAACAACCACCTACAGCAGACTCAGAGGTAAATAAAGAAACACTTGGAAGTGAAAAAGACTTCAAAACTGCAAATTAAATTTATTCTAGGAGAGAGAAATAAATTCCAGCCTTGTACATGCTTTTTCTCCTCCACTCCTTTTTTCTCTCCTTGAAATTTATCTCGAGCTATTTCATCTTAAGCTGTAATCTAAGAACTGTTTAAGCCTTGACTCTGCACATGCGAATTCTAAATTGCACCTAGAAAACTAGTATTGACCCCTGAGTGGAAACTATTCATTTGGTTTAATTTTACTTTTACATTGATTCAACTTCATTTATTAAGGACTTCAACTGAAGCTGAATGTATTCCTGATGAGGTCAGAATTTAAATCAATGAGTTTATGTAGGGGTTTGCACAGGTTTAACTAAGTTTAATTTAAAGGATGTGGAGTCATCCCCAGAGATGATGCTCAGGGCTGTAATCTCAACTATTTGAATGTTTGCTAGACGCTGTAGCACAGAGAGGAGCAGCACTAATGCCCCACTTTGTAAGTCAAATCAGACCCTGATGAGCATCACAGGACAAACTCAATTTGTGCTGTCTAGACAGGATACAGAGTGAGTTTGAGCACAAGAAATGCAAAAAAAAAGACTTCTGAAATACTTGAGTTTTGAAAATGATGGCTCAAATCATGCTGGCAGTGTGTAAAGGTATGCTGAAAGGGAAGCAAAGGTGACGGATGAGATCTGCTTTTGGAAGCAAGGATTCCAGCTTGAAAAGAGCCTCAGATTGCAAATCTCATTAACCTTAAATAGAGAAAACACTTCCACAGATGAAACAGGGCGGTGTATCTCAGAGAGGGGTGCCAGCTCAGATCATCAGAGGTGTCAACGATTGAATCTAAAATTCCTTTTGTCAGGCACTGCTAATAAAGTAAGGAGATCACGTTGATTGAGAGGTAAGTATCGGATCTAGAGCTGACAAGTACATTCAGACTGGCAGCGCTTCTTAGTTTGTGATTTTTAGCGTTCTCCTGTGTACTGGGAGTGAGAAGGATGATAGATGGCCTTCTGGATTCACACACGACCATCTGGAGCTGCACCAGCAGACACCCTTACTGGAAATTAGGGTTATTGCAGATCAAAAGTACAGTTGTGCACAGATTATTTCACCTGCCAGACTCAAGTTATGTTTGCACAGCGCTGGTTTCGGGTAGCAGTTGTTACTGTGTCAGGAGGACGCTTTACCAGTAGCTATACTGGTACAGCTTTGTTGTTAAGCATGCCTAACCCAGGTCTGGCTCTACGGTGTAATGGCTCTGTTTATCACTATAATCCTGAGTGCAGTTCTCACCCTGTTACCTGGAATATTTACCACTAAGGCACGTCAGGGAAGGGTTGCCACCATCTGCAGAGAAGTGAGGGCATGGGAGAAGGCGTCTGGTGGACAGCAGGACAACTCTTGCTCTCCCCTTTGGCTGTGTGCACTAGTACAAGGGATGAGACTTTGCTCAGTAGTGAGGAAGACACAGATACATAAATATCTGCATAAGAGAAGATCAGATTCATTTCTCCTGGTAGGGTACAAGCCACCTGAATTATCTCAGCCTTAGGCAGGACAAACCGCATGGTTTCACCAGCGCACATTCTGTGAAATAGAGGTCCGTGGAGAAGAGTGATGACTGTTCTTTCTGGTGTTTGAAATAATACCACATAACTCCAACCCTGACTGCTGAATTTGGTGGGTTTTAACGCATGGTTTTGTGTCTGGTTTTGTGAATTCCCTCGTGGACTCTTCTCCTCTGCAGAATCCCATGCTGCGAGGATTTCTGACCATCCTGGCTAGCAAAATGGATATTATTTCATGTCTGTTCCTCATAAACTCTACCTGGGTTGAGTGCATTCACCAGCTGGATTTGACAGCTTGGGACATCTCCCAACAAAAAATTCAAGATAGGGCAGGTTATTGGCATCTGCTGTTGGGGGGTGAGGAACGTGGAGCCCAGTGTGTCTCTCCAGCTGTTTATGTCTCTCCAACTCTTGATGCTCCTGAGCTCTATTACCCTTTTTGCCCTGAATATTTTCTTCTTGAGGACCCAGCTCCCCTGGTTTGCACTAGGCCAAAGCTTTTCTCTGGCCGAAGCCTTGGTCTTGGGAGGGCAGAGCATTGTGCTCCTTGAAGGTGGCATCAGTGTCTCACCGCTCGGCAAGGGTTGCCATCACCACGTGAGGGTTTGTGCTGGCTTCAATTCTGTTATTCTGATTCAGCAAAACAAATACCCTGAAACCCTCAGCTGCACAAAGTTTTGATGAACTGTATGTGGCTTTCCTTTTTCTGGGCTGTCCTTTCATATTTTACATTTGTCTTACTACGCACTTTAAAAATGTGATCTGTGTATTTAAAAAGCAGAGCTGTTTGCTTGCTTAAGTGATTAGTAAGTGGTAAAGGTCTGGTACCAACAATTACCAATTAAAAAGCATCGTTACAACGTTCCTTATAGATCATTTGAGTTAAATATGTTGTGACTAGCAAGTGTGGTGTTACTTGGTTAAATATTCATATAATTCATGTTTCCTTGCTGGCAACAAATTGTTAAAATGCTCTAAGTTTTTTTGATTGAAAAAGATGTGGTTGTTAAATACAATGGCTGCTTTTTAAAAGCAAATACTAGAGAATATTGAGAATTATTTCTATTAAAAACAAAACTAGAGTATTATTTATGTAAAAAAAAAGGCAGGGAAAATGACCCGTATAAACCAGGTGGCCTGCATTTGATCTCTGATAAAATAGTTCTTTTTGTTTGTTTTTGATTGGAGAGTTAGTTGTAAGAAAGGTCCTGTGGGACAGCTAGTATCAGCCTGTCCAGCTGTGTGGAAACAGGTCTTGGCAAACAAACTTCGTATTTTGGGATAAGATTGGAGGTCCAGTTGATAACGGTCACTGATGTATTTTTAAACTACTGTAGTATGTTTGATTTTTTCAGTCAGTACATCTTACTTAATTAAGGAGTTTACTACTAAGAACAAACAGAGGCCATATAAAGTAGATTATATTTGACAGTAATCTCATCCTCTTTTGGAGAGCTGTTGAACAGGGGCCCAGCAGGGGTGTACTAATAGATCAATATTATTCCATAATCTTCCCATCATAGTATTTATTAGCAACAACTTTAAAGTTCCTTTGATAAAGTACCCATGAAGTATGCCCGAGACACGAGATACCTTGTTCATCCAGAGGAATCGAGATGCCTTGTTAAACTGGCACAGGCAAATGCACTTTTTACGGTGACCAAATCTGTGGTTTGTACATCTGAGAAAAAAAAAAAAACAGGCCCTGGTTACTGCGTGGGGGGTTGTATCCTCAAATGCTGGTTTGAAGAAAAGAAAAAGTCATGGAAAGTCTGGTGAGTAAGAAGCTAAATGGGACCGTTGTGTGATGCTGTGGTGAAAGGGATAAGTCTGTGGTAATGAAAATGCCAGTCAGCATGGTTTCCTGGAAAATATGTCTCTCCAGATAAACATAATCTTGTTTCATGTTTGAGTTTACTTGAGTGGTGTCTATAAATATGTACAAGAGAATATTTCTTATACCAGAGGGCTTTTTATTTTGTAGGCAAAGATTTAATGAGATTTGCTGCCTGGAAGACAAAACAAGCCTGATCAAACTAGAAAAAAAAAAGAAAAAGTTGTTACTATCAGCACTTGAAGGCTTTATGTGAGCTATCTCAGTGAGATGTGCCGGTTTGATCAGATGCCTTTTGTGTAACCTCAGAAGAAACAGGGAAGAAATGATGTGGTCTGTCCTGTGCAGGAGGGTCACGGCAGCTTTGACTTGCAGTGGCTCCTTCCCGCTTCAAAAACCGCCGGATTGTGCAGTTCCAAGGTGAACGTGTCGCATGGAACCATGCGGTCCCTCCGCCTTATAAAGAGCTGGGGCTTCGCGCGGCGTGAGGTGGCTTCGTTTTCTGTGAACCTGGCACGGTGGGGAAAGGAGACTGGAGTCCGTGGTGCCAGATCTCCAGCGTCGGGCTTCTGTGCAGGCTGAGGTGGCTGGAGGGCCCGTGAGCCAGATGGTGCAGCCCCAGCAGGCCGGGGGGAGGCATGCATTTACAAGCCTGGAGATCAGCATCCTGCTGAGGCAGATGATCATTTACCGCTCAAGTTCCTGACAATATTTGGAATAAGCTCTGAGTTTGCGTCATGATCACATTTGCAGAACCTGTTTATTTCTAGAAGCGCGTTTTATTTTTCTATGTCAAACTTAGCGTGGAGTCTGGGTTTGGCCAGTGGTGTATTTTGTCACTGTCATGACGTGTAGAGCCCTGTGTACGTACCCTGCTGACCAGAAGGTGCAATGGATAGGTGTTTTTAAATGTGACTGGAAAGTATGTTCTAGATACACTAGGAAACAATCCTAAATTAAATGTCAATCTTGGGATGCAAGCATTTGTGTCACTTCAGCCTGCATTGATTTTCCCTTCTCACTGTTGATCTGTTGCAGGTCCTGTTTCTGGGGAGAAAAAAAAAAAAAGGCTTTTATTTATTCCCTCACCTGTTTTGTCACTTTCTTTCCGTAGTTACCCAGCGGGAGACTCTTCCACGCTGCAGCCGTTATCTCCGATGCTATGTACATCTTTGGCGGTACGGTGGACAATAACATTAGAAGTGGAGAAATGTACCGGTTCCAGGTAATTCACTGATAAACGTGCTCAAACGTCCACACCAATTCTGCATGAATCCCTCTGGCTCCGTCTCCGGACGTGGCAGTTTCTGGTCTGGCTGGCCATGAGCTTGATGGCTTTGGTTCCACGTTGTCCTGCAGGCAGCCGTTGCCTTTCAGGTTCAGCTGCCAAAGAGCAATTTGTATCTTTAAAACCTTTTGAGCGATGTTACCTGGACAGACGTTTTGGTAAGGCCGAGCTCTGCAGTGCCTTCTAAAGTCCTAACAGACATCATGACAGCTCATTTTGATAAATTATTGAAAAGTGTATCAGACCGGATTTGCCAGGATGTTTAATTGAAAATGGACTGTTCCTCTTCGTGTGCTGTCAGGTTCAGTACTGAAGTGTTGTCTGAGCTCCCAACCCCCAGTAACTCTGGGAATTTTAAATTTCAAGATACTCACACCAGGTCAAATCCTCCCTGCAGTCAAGTTTTTTTTTTGTTGTGTGGGACCCTCAGACAAGTCCGGAGAGCAGGTGAGGCTCCGAGCCGCCAAATCCTGAAATCTGCAAGTTGTAATGCGCCACAGTTCTTCCACGTTACTCTGCGTTACCTTTGCCCCTGCATGTCTTTGGTTTGCTTGTTATTTTCTGCTTTATAAACTATGTTGAGGTTGAGTTAATAAGAAAATCCAGTGATAGCAGATGTAACTGCAGTGCTTTTGGATAGAGCCGTTTAAAATGAATTCTGTCTTCTGTGGGGTTTGGGGTTTTTTTTTAGTTTTCCTGTTACCCTAAATGCACTCTACATGAAGATTATGGAAGGCTGTGGGAAAACAGGCAGTTCAGTGACTTGGAGTTTGTTTTGGGAGAGGTGAGTAGAATTTACTGAAGAGGTGCCAACGGGGGTGTTACTGCGCGTGTAGCACGTTTGCTGGGAAAAAGCAAATTGTACAATGGTTGTGCCAGGAACCTGGGCATGAAGTTCTAAGAGCAGCGTCACTGGTGAAAATGATGTCTGTCTGGTTTAGGATGTTACACTAATCCAGGCAAATTTCTAAAGCTGCAAATGAGAAGAAACTTTTCAGCTGAGAAGATCCGTGGATCACTGAGACATAACCCAAATGTATCAGAGCACATTATATATAGTTGCAAAATGAAAATGATACGAATGATCTCTGTACTCTGAGGTCCCAACTGTCTCTTGGAAAGAGCAGGTCAGTGGTTTGCAGATCCATGTTTCATTTCAAGAGCCATTTTTAATTACTGAAATAAAATAGAATGGCAAAAGGCAGCACAGGGGAATGATTCTCTAGTCATGAAAACAACTCTAAAATTTTAAAAAGAATATGTTTTCTGAAGAAAAACATGAAAACTTTGAACTTACCTGCATTCCTTTTGCAAAATAAAGTTATAAAACACTTTGCAGAGATCAGGTGATAGATCCTCAACAACAACAGATGAAATAGATTATGAAGAGCAGTAGCAAAAAAACATACTGTTGTTCTGAAAAGAGAAAATGAAACCAAAAATCAGATGCAGCCATAAGAAGCCGTGTCTGTGACGCTGAACCTCAGTGAACACAACAAAGACTCTTTCCAAACGGTATTTCCCATTCGCCTTTAGGGAAAATAGGTGTTGAATTTCATTTGTATGTGCAGATGCAAGGTTGCCTTTGGTTCTAACTTAAACGAAATGTATGGTAACCTGGAGTTCAGCCCAGGTTTCCACGACTTCTGCCATCTGCCACCACCGTGTGATCGGGGAATCAAAGTTCAATATGTTTTCTTCCATTGCCTTTGACAGAAGGAAGAACGAGTCCGAGGGCACACCGCAATTGTTACAGCTCGCTGCAAGTGGCTGAAAAAGAAGATCATCCAGGCAAGGGAGAGGTTGAAACAGGTGAGTCTTTTAGAAAAGGAATCTTGTGGCAAGGTAATGCTTTTTCTGCCCAATTTTGGAAATGAGGTTGTCAGGAAAAAAAAAAAATCTGCTGAGACAGATGTAGGGCCAGAGCAGCATCTCTTGCAAAGGGGCTCTTGAGCAAGTGAAATGGAGAGGGTAGTTAGTATTAACGTAGGCTCCGGGATGTGTACCGGGTCAGGCGGGGAGCGTAACATGGAGGAGCCGAAGTTAATCCAGTTATCTGGATTTGGTGTACGGTTCTTGGGAGCTCTCCTAGCTGCCTAAATTCTGATCTAGTGGAATACCCCTGGGGTGGTATGCATACCCCTCCCTCTGGGGAGGGTAAAAGCTGCATGGCACCAGGAGTGGCCTGCAAGATGAGACAGATTAGAGGGAAGGCAGTGTTAAGGTTTTGAGGCTGACTGTTCCCTTTACCGTAGTATTTCCTGACTTTTTCCAGAGTTGAAGATCTGGTGCCTCTGGATCATTGTCTATTAATTTTAATAACTTACAGCTTTTCAGCAGCAAACGTGTTACTGCTCTTGAGGAAGTGGTAGCACACAACCTGCAGTAAGACATAAGGATGCCTCGTTGCCCCTCAGTTAATTGCTTTGCCACCCCACGGCCCTCCATCTTCACTGGAAGAGGCTGTAGGGAGAGACTGTGAAAGTGAAACCTGAAAGTAACAGCGTGCCTGTCTGTCTCCTTTCTGTCTGTCTCTCTCTTTTTCTGTCTCATTAGAAATCAAAGCAAGATATTGAAGACGAGGGACATGCGACATGTCAGAAGGATGGGATTGGCGGGAATGTCAAGTTGTGCCGCCTGCAGCCGCTGCTGGAAGTGCCCATCCGAGAGGCCGAGGCGCAGCCCTTCGAGGTGCTCATGCAGTTTCTGTACACGGATAAAATAAAATACCCTCGCAAAGGTAGGACAGCAGGATAAAAAAATACTAGCAACTGAGGAACAAACATTTATTTTGATACAGAGCAGGATTGAGCATTTGCAGATGATCAGTACTGCTCTAAGTGCTTAATTACTTACCTGAGATTAAAAAACCCCCAGATTTCTATCAAACCATACTGAGGGTGCTTTGCTTTTTCCTAATTCTTTTCAAACATCAAGGAAAAGCAGGTTCTTGATCATTCCAAAAGGTGTAAAAAAAAACCAAAACCCAGACAAACAAACAAAAATGTCATGGTGTTTTGAACAGTACAGCAGCCTGCCTGGAAGGACCGTGTGTCCTGGGTTGGCTTATTTCCTTTTTCTGGTGTTGTTTTGATCCGTTGCAAACTGAGCCCCCACAGAAAGGCAGGGCAAGGCAATGTTTATCATCTCTTCAAATGCCAATCCAGAGGAATGCCTCAAGAAAGGAAAAATCCATTTGATGCCTTCATTGAAGATCCCCGAGTTAAAAACACTTGCAAGCTGGGAGGTAATGGCCAGAGATCTCTCAGCTCCCACTCAGCCTGTCTAACTCACTCGTGGCCACGTTTGAGCGGTGAGGTCTGTTGGGCTGTGGGAGTCAGACCGGGTACCCAGCAGGAGCTCCAGCTGGTGGGGCTGGGGAAGCTGCAGCCACGTGGCAGCGTCAGGCCAAGCGAGGTACGTCTAGCCAACGCTGAACGCTTTGCTGCAGTTTCAGTGCAGGATCTTTCCTTTCTATGAGAGGTGATTGTCTGGAAAATGATGATTTGTATGCGCTTGTCCAAAGGCTTTCCCTGCGAGGTGCCCATCTGAGAGCAAGCCCCATTCGTGGGGACGGGGGGATCTTCTCATTGGTGTCTGCTGACCTTGCCAGAGCCCGCTCTCAGCCGCTTCACTGATCCTCAGCATGCTCACTTCAGGACAGGATCAGACCCAGGAAAGGGTTATCACTCGGAGCTCTTCCCTTTGTTACAGGCTTCCCAGGCAGCCTGCCACCCTTCCCCCAGCCCATCAAACCTTCTCCCTGGTGCTTATCTTTCTGCTGGGATCCTCCGAAGGCCCTGTCCTGACCATTTGTATTCCTGGTTGCTCCTCTCAGTTCAGAGAGCAGCACCTTGGGGATCCATCCAGCGGCTGAGCTAATAGCGTTGGGCATGCTTATCAAATGGGATTTTCCGATTAGACGCAGGGAAGGCACGTGACGTTCAAGAAGGCTTTTCTCTATCAAAAAGTAGTTAACAGCAGATGGCCAGAGATCTCCTGTGAGGAAAGCAAAGGCAGTGGAGGATTATTGCTTGAGTTGCTGTCCCAGTAGCCCCACTGCAGGGGCCTGTGAAGGTCCCCACTGCCCCTCTCTTACTTCAGCCCTCTCTTCTAGACCAGCCTCAGATCTGTACGTGCGCTGGCACAGAGTGCCCTCATAAGCGTCTGTCAAAATCAAGGAGCTGATTGCTAATACTGCATAAAAACCAGGGACTGCAGCAGAGCTATTAGCAGCTGAGCTCTTTGGAAAACAGGGCTGCTAGCTTTGGAGCTTGTCAGTATTTTTAAAGACTTCACTTCCTTTTGAGGGTTTTAAAAAATTGTGATCCAGATTGTCACAAAATCCTTGTCCAAAAAATCTTTTGGGCTGGCTGTTTCATGCCTCAATTTTGAAACTGCTTTTTTAGTACCAATTCAGATTTTGTCTAACCAGCGATGGAAATTTTCTCCATAAAAATACTCCAGTTTCTGCCCTTTCTACTATTCCAAATGCTCAGGTTGATGTAAAAAGAAATACTTTGAGAAGGGTGCCTCTATTTGGTTCTGTGAGCTCTCCAGCATTTTTATCTCTTGTGATTTCAGGTCATGTGCAGGATGTGTTACTTATTATGGATGTATACAAACTGGCCTTAAACTTCAAGCTCTCTCGACTCGAACAGCTCTGCCTTCAATATATTGAAGCATCTGTAGATCTGCAGAATGTGCTCATTGTGTGTGAAAATGCTAACAAGCTTCAGCTGGATCAGCTAAAGGTAACCATATTTTGCATACAAAGTAACTGATAAGAAATTTAAAAAAATGAAATTTATGTAACTAATGTTTTGCAAAAGCTGTCAGCTTTTGCAAATTCAGTTCTTTCCTATAATTATAGTTGCTTGAACATATGTTAGTGTGGATTGTCCTGCAGTTGCTTGTGAATATTATGTAGTTTTTTTTCACTAAGTGTTTGATATTTTTGCGTATCTGCCCTGTAGGATATAAAGGGCAGAGGGACTTCGGGTTTTCATCGGTTCACTCTCACTGCAGCAAGATGGAACCAGTGCATTTTCTGGTCCCACTGTTTTATACAGAGACTGCAAACAGGTTCTTTCACCTGATCTGATGAAAAAGCTCAATTCTCTTCTCATGCTTTTGACCCGAAAGAGACCCTACTGAAAAAGAAAATGTGTCTGCGATTCCTTGTCTCTGTGTAGTGGCTCAAGGGCTTTTAGGCGTTTGCTGAGAGTCGTGGTAGAGTCGATAGTCCCAGGCTTCAGACCGTGATTTGCTGTGATGGTCTGGTTCCCACCAACAGCGGCCAGAGCCAATTCTGCTTAAAGCTGCAGAGAAGCAGCTCCTCCAGGCAAGTCCAAGAGTCAGTGCAAGATCAGGCAATGATATTTGAGCAGCCTGTGCACATCGGTTGGCCATATAGCTGACGGCTGCAAGCAGAGTGAGACTGGGGAAACCAGTATGCACCAGCACTTCCTCAGGGATAGTGTTTAGATACTGGATTTGGGCGAAGGAAAGACATCCAGGAGGACAGCAGCAAGTATGTAAATGCTGGCACAGCCTTTGGTGCGTAGGACCACGATGCCGTTAGCTGCCCAGCAGCTCAAGCAGGTATCTCAGCGTTGGTGGATCTAGTGCCATTGGTTTCAGAGCAGCCAGCTTGCTCCACCTGCCGTAGCTACCAGCAGGGTGACAGAGGCTCTTCCACATGACTCTCATGTGGTCAGGATCACCCTGGGTTGTCATCTTGTCTTCTCAAGTGCGCGTTAGTCCTGAGTAGGTGCCGTCTGCAGAAGGCTGCTCTTTCTGGCATCCTAGTCATTGTTTAAAACATTTTACAGATGGGTCCTCGGCAGATCCCTTTGGATCCCAGGTGAGATAATTTGGCAGAAAATGGACCGCAGCAATTATTCTGTGGGTGGATTTTGTCCTCAATTTATGGTGAGCTGGTGTAGATTGTATCTTTTGCTTATTGAAGTGTCCTGAGGGAAAGCCTTGGTTCACACTGGCAAATGGAGTGCCAGTTTTGTCCCTGTTTAGCGTTAGGTCTGGTTCATTTGTCACCTCTCCACTGCCTTGATGTGTGTAGCACGTCTGTCATACAAGAACCTACAAGAGCTCTTTCAGACTGTTCACAGCCTGCACAGAAAAGGTTACAGCAAAATCCACACAAGGAAATCCTGCAAACTATTTGTGCCCTTAATGAATAGTGTTGAGAGTTCAGATCTCTTCACCCTTCTAATGAACTTTTGGTGTCTAATTGTATAAAGAATTGTTATGATACAGCATGCAATCTTAGTTAGCTCCATGAGGTTTTTGGTCTCCTCAGATTCCTATTCTAGAAATCTTCCGAGGAGCTAGGTGAGAGACAATTAATCCTTTCCTTGTTATTGTTTCTTAGTCAGGTTTTTCTCGATGCTTAGAATTGTCCTGAGTTTCCTGTTCAAGTAGGGGCCTGAACGGTCTCGTAGTGAGGAGGTCCCTGTTTGATAGTTCCAGCTGCAGGATCCATGTGGAGGGCCATGGGGAAAGGCTGGCAGCTTACACGTGTGACGTGGTAACGTTTATGCAGTGCTGTAGGATGACTTCGTACAGCAAACTGTAATTGTTTTATTAACATTGTGGTTTTTTTAAGGAACATTGCCTGAACTTTGTGGTGAAGGAATCGCATTTTAATCAGGTAATAATGATGAAGGAGTTTGAGCATCTTTCTTCATCGCTCATTGTGGAGATTGTACGGAGAAAGCAGCAGCCTCCTGTTCGAACACACTCTGATCAGCCGCTGGACATCGGTAACTTTTCTGCTTTATGAAGTAATTAGTTGTGCTGGTTTTGCATTGCTAAGGTTTGCTCAGTCTGGGAAGCAGACCCTGCAGCCCACCAGTTCTCCAGTTGGTGTAGCTGTGCTTAGACTGTTTCCCAGACTAAGACAGAGCATCCCAGTTCTTTTTCCAGTGAGCTTCCATCAGACAGTATCCCCACCAAAATACATGAAAGGTCATGTTAAATATCCTGATTCTGTTCAGAGAGAGAGGAGGCAGAAGGAGCAGAAGGGTGTAAGGAACCATTCAAAGAAAAGGCAGTGGAGGTTCAGTTTAAGTGGACTAGAAGGTAACAAAGCTGAGCTGCTCGTAGGTTTTAACCAAAGAGGAGCAGGAGTAAGGAAGAAGATCTTGTGAGTAGGCCGCTGCTGACAAGGTTGACCTTATTTTTGCATGTGTGTGTGAGAGAGAGAGAGAGAAGCATGGAAAAATTAGCCAAGAAATAGAAAAGTTAATAGAAGAAAGGAATAGAAGATATAGGGAGGAGAAGACTTTGAGAAGATAAATTACCTCTGCCAATGGTCACGCTTCTCATTTTCCTTCTGTGGTTGTGCTGGAAGGGGAAGATTTAGTTTACAATTCCATTACGGAATTCGTCAAGGACTGATTTGGGACTAGTCTTATTCAAGGTTTTGTCATCCTGACACACAAAAGAAGGAATGTAATCGTGAAAGTTGCTGAGGCCATGAAGTTCAGAGGCATTGCCAGTGTTGATTTTGAACACTGCACAAAAATAATTGGGAACTGGAGAGAAAGATGGGGAAGCCAGTCCTGGAAGGGCAAGTAGAAAGCGTTTGGCTGGCATTTGTCCCAAGGGGAAGCGGGGTGCACCGTCCAGGAAGATGTACCCGGTGCTGGAACGGTGCGGGTGACCAAACATCGAAAAACTGAAAGAGAACTTTGAAAATATGAGTGAATTTGGATCAAACCTGAATGTGCTCTGTTTCTCAATTGTTGTGTATTTTTGAAAGTTAATTAAAATGTTGGATAAAAGAAGGCTTTTTTGAGGATTTGGGAAAGATTTTTTCATTAAGAGACAAAATTTTATGTTCTTAGTGGTTGGAAATAATGAAAAGAAAAGGGTGGGGAAGCATCAGGTTTCTTTATCAGTAGAGAACACCTTTCCATGTGGCCACTGCTGCTGTTTGCCATCAGCAGTTTGAAAGCAGAGCTGCCAGGTTTGTTTCTGGGAGGGCAGTAGGTAATGGATTGGGATGGGGAAGGATGGAGCTCATTTTGCTCCAAGATTATGAGGAAGGGCCTGCCTCCAACTCGCCCCAAGGGTTCCAAAGGAAAGAGGGGTTGGAGCTATGGCTTGGCCAGGTGTTAGTTTGATAGTACCTGGTCGCCTGGAAGTATCGTGTCTGTAACTATTTCATTACATTAACTTTCAGGAACGTCTTTAATTCAGGACATGAAGGCTTACCTAGAAGGGGCCGGGACTGAATTCTGTGATATCATCCTTCTCTTAGATGGGCACCCTCGGCCAGCCCATAAGGCGATCCTCGCAGCCCGCTCCAGGTGAGTCACTGTTTGCTAAAACTGGAGCAGACCCCGTGTGTGGGAAGTGCAGGGCTGGGCACCCGTGGGGCAGCTTGTCTTTTGTGGGAGACAGGGAGGAACTTGGTGTCCGCATGGCGTGTAACGTGCAGCTTTGCTCAATGAGTGTAATAAGCCTCTAAGCAGCAGTGATTAAATAGGGTTTTTTTCAATTTGATACCCAGCAGGGAAAGATAGGAGGAAATTAAAACTGTAGAGATTCTCTAGAGGTTGTGTAAGAAGCTGCACTGCGAGACAGAGAGTCTGTAAAATCCCAGGAAGGGGAAAAAGGGGTAAAACATGAGGTGGTTTCAGTGAAGCAGAAAGCAACACATGTCCACTGAGGTCGGAAAGAGTCTTCTGATGGTGAACATCCATTTTGAATCATGTGAAACTGGAATCTCTTTCTCACTTGCTGGTATTTAAGGTTGGGTATGAATAAGCGTAACAAAAAGTGGTGCATGACAGAGACTGGATTGTTCCCGCACTTAGCTGCAGAGGCAAGTGGTTCGCCCTTCTGAAGGTGGGTACTATTCTGCCCCCTCAGTACGCGGATGAAGTGGGTTTGTGTTTCACTTGTCTTCTGTGTACCTGCGCCTTTATGTCCTGCCAAACATTAAGCATTCACGTAACATTTCTGTTTCAAATGCTGTCACAGGTTTTTTCCAGTCCTGGTAATAATATTCAGTATTAGTTACCGTGGTATTTTACCAGAAGCATTTCACAGCTCTTAGAACAACCCTGCATGATTGACAGCCTGTAGATACCAAGGAAATTCATAATGCTTTAAGCTCTCTACTGGGTCTTATGCAAATAAGATGAAAATCAAAGCACCATGTGTCCTAATTTTCAAGAAACAGAGACAAATTTCAGGTGGTGCTGATGGAAATTAGGGGGATTATATTTGGAGCTCTCTCACAGGCAGACATATATGAGGCAATAATTTATCAGTGGTTTTTGCCCAGGTTGTTGCCTGAATTTGCTTCTTGGAAGCTGCAGTGCTTAACAGCAGCCTTTGAACAGCAGTGGGTAAACCCATCTGGCTGCAGAACGTGTTACACCAGTTTTATTTCCTTTTCCAGTTACTTTGAAGCCATGTTCCGTTCTTTCATGCCGGAAGATGGGCAAGTGAATATTTCTATAGGTGAAATGGTGCCCAGCAAGCAAGCATTCGAATCTATGCTTAGATACATTTATTACGGAGAAGTAAACATGCCTCCTGAAGACTCCCTGTATCCTTAAATCTAAAGTAATTGAAGGATCTGTCTCGAATGCGTGCACAGCAGCTCACCTTCCTTTTGCTCTAGATGACCAGGCACAGCCTGGGAGGGTTATTTGTCAGGGCTGCAGTAACAGGCACTGCGTTTTAACTTCTCCCATTGATCTGCATGTAGAATCAATGCTGTTGCCTTTGCTTTACCTTTTTTTCCTTAACGAGATTCCTAGCTACCTCTTTGCTGCACCTTACTATTACGGCTTCTCCAACAACAGACTACAAGCCTACTGTAAGCAGAATCTAGAGATGAATGTCACAGTGGAGAATGTGCTCCAGGTAATTGTCCCCAGGCAGCTTTAATGACTCGCTTGACTTAGATACAGGGCAGCCAAAGGGTCAAGTGGGTACCCCCAGTGCCAGGTTCACTGAGTTGCTTCCAAACTGGCTTCCACTGAGACGGCACAAACCCTCGTAACGACGGGGCCCCGTGTGGGTCCCACACCTGCGGGAGCGCGGCCTTCCGTGGCTCTGTCTCCTTGCCTGCCTTTTGGGTCGCTCGTGCTCCTGTGGTGCGCAGCAGGTGTTGCTCGGCTGGCCAACGGGGGTTCCTCTGGAGCTCCTCATCCCCCGTTGTAGACCAGTGTTTCTAAAGGTCTCCTAAAGATGTCCCATGTGCTCAGCCTCAGCTCCAAACCCTTTATTGTTGACTTGGTACCACGGCAAACAGCGACGTGCAGGTGACATTGGTCTTGTTTTATCAGTAATGCCGGCGGGCTCTGGCAATGAAGGGTAAGCTAACGAAAGGTGTTCTGTGGTGGGGAAGCCTATAGGTGGGCAGACCGAACCTTCTGCGGCACGAGCAGTCTCGGTTCCCACGTGAACTGCTTTTGGCTCTTGCCAGTCTCGCTGGGGCACCTGAGGGAACCTGGCTCTGAAACAGATCTGCAGTTTCCTACTGATTATCTCCTGAGGACTCCATAAATTTTGAATCCAAGGCTTATTTTTGAATAGTTCAGAAAAGGTTCAGATTTGTAATGAAAAATGGAGACGTTTTCCTAGCTCAGAGGAATCACCTCCTCTGAGCCAGAACAGCGTTTGTGGGCTGTGCGGCTGAGCTGAGTGGAAGGAAAATCACATCATTGCTTTTGCTCTAGATTTTAGAGGCAGCTGACAAGACCCAAGCCCTGGACATGAAGAGGCACTGCCTGCACATCATCGTGCACCAGTTCACCAAGGTTGGTTGCATCTTTTCTGGGGCTTTTGAGAGCTGCTGTCCTCGGTCGCTGCGTTGGTTAAAGACACAGTAATGTAGGAATCCATTTCGTTCTTTCTCATGTGAGACAGCTGAGAGTTGGCTGTGTGTGACTGACACTCTCTGACGAGTCTGCTAGGCATACTTTTCACACCAAAAATAAATGAAAGACTACAACAGCCTAGTCTGGAAATGTGAAGACCTTTCAAAACAGAAGCTACCCAGAATTGCTTCCATTTCCACTTGTTCCAGCTCTTAATTTTGTGCCGTGCCATCGTTGTGTTCTCGTGTGTACCGCAAGATACGATTGTTACGTGTTGAGGGCACAAATCTCTCTTTCACTAGTGGTTGTGAGTGTGCTGCTCATACTTCTCCTGAAGTATTCTCTGCCGTAGATGTTACATTGTCACGTGCTCAAAAGGCAAATTACCGTGTCCTGGCTGGGCCTTCTGTAGTTTCCGTGTTTTGGTACATGGGCTGATGTGTTAGTGATAGGAAAGGTCAACAGCCTGAGGTGCTGATATTCCTGTTGTCACTCGAGAGAATAAGGGTACTGTCATTTGGTTGTTCCTATGACATATCATCCCTCCATGAGAGTTACCAAGCAGGTCACCAGTTCATTGCACAACTTACTAGCATTGTTGAAATTGGTAGATAAATCATAGGAATTGGGATTTCTGGATGCCACACCCTTACTGATAGTAACCCGCTAGTTATTACTCAAGCAGCGTGCTTGCTTCTGTATGTTTAAACTCTCAGTCCTCCCACCACTGCCCGTGGGCAAGGAAAGCACTGCTGAGTCCAGTTTGTGTCTGGAGATGAGGCAGAGGGAGGTGTTCAGGCTCTTTATTAGTGACCAACGTGATGCATTTTATGTTCAGAAATCACTGAAAACGCATGAAAAACTTTGAGAGAGGAGCCGGCATCCAGGCCTCACGCTCCCAGTGGAGCCTCCCCAGCCCAAGGTTACAGCCCCCACCTCCATCTTACGTCCGTTCTTCTGCCTCCCGAGCCCTGCGGGGCGGCCCCGCTGCGGGTCACAGGGTAGGGACGTCTCCTGGGCTGTGGGGTCAACGCTTCGCAGCCCCTGAGAGCTGAAATCTCACAGTCTTAACTTCCCAGTGGAGACCACAGGAAGACAAACAGGTTGGTGTGATTCTCACCAGAATGTACTGGGGGAAATGAGCGTTGCGACATTCAGACACAGATTTGAACTGAAGGGCGTCACTCCATTGTACTCCGCTAACCGGAATATGTGGGAATGTTTTATATTTAAACTGTTGACTGTTAGAACAGTTTCCATCAAAATGTGGCTGGAAGACTGTCAAGCAGATGTGCACGAAGAAATCTTTAATTATGCAATGTTTTTCTTTGGCCTGAGAGGCTTCAGTGTGTGATTTTTGGCCCAGCGCTGGGTGACTCTATGTGTGGCTGGACACGAATTCTTGCCGTCCTGCTCCCTGGCAAGGCACAGGCTCTGCAGGGTGGTTCGTTCTGGCTGTGCAAGCCCGGGGGGGTCATCAGGGCTGAGGCAGGTGGCGTGTACGGCCGTTGGGGTCTCCTGTGCTTCCAGCTGGTCTCAATTCGGACCATGAAGGAGTTTTCCCCACGGTAAGAGCGTTAATCGAAGAGCTGTTCCCAGCGGTTCGCTACTTTGGGCAACGTGTTTCTGGGCTCTGTGTGTCAGTACTGTGCAAAAGCCCTAATAAAACTGCTGTTGTGAAGTGTTTGCACTGACACCCTGATCTGTTCCGCCGCAGCGCGTGCCTCGGCGCAGGGCATCGTTCCCGCTAGCGTTAAGGGGGTCTCCTCCCCTCCCGGTCCTCGCAGACCCTTATTGTGGGGATATTCCTTCAAGCACATGTGCTGAGCTCTTTCTGAAAGTGTACTCAGCCATTTCCTTCCTGGGTTTCAAAAGATGCTCAGGACATCTTTATTCTTTATCACAGTCAGGCTTCTTAGAGTGAGGTGATAATCTTTTATTAGATCAGTTAATAGGGGCTGGGTAAGTGGATGAGCTTTTGGGCAGAGTCCACCTTCAAGGCTGGGCATGTACGTTAGTAACTCTAGAAATCTGGAGGGATTACTGACTCGTTGCTATGAGGTTGTGGAGAAGGAAAGAATGTGTAGAGCTCCTTTTTGACAACAGTTGAGCTTCTGAACAGTCCAGGAGCATAAAGTTTCCTGTAGATTCTCATATATCTGGTGTGGTGAAGGTTTTTGTTGGCCAGTGCTCCGGTGACCTGCTTTGACTGCAGGAGGCATGCCAGCAAACCCAGCACGGGCACTAAGCACGACCTCTCCTTAGGAGCACACAGGAGCAAAGAGAGGAGCAGGTCCTAAGGCACGTTCTCCGTAGAAACGCACAGACTTCAAATTGAGGGCTGTGCTGGTGCCCGACTGCGCTTTTAGGAGGGCGCTTAGCTGGCAGCCGTTGGCAGCAGAGTTGTCAATATAACCAGTAGTTGCCCTCCTTTCCGAGAGGCAGCGCTGGGCTCAGCATTCCCGCTCCTCTCTGTTCCCATCCCCTCTGTGCAGCAGTCTGAAATCGGGTTCCAAGTGCAGAAGGTCGTGACCGGAGCCCCATGGGCCGCCCTCTGCAGCCCAGCTCCACCGCTGTGTTTCACACCGTACGTGCCCAGCCTTTGACTTGCCTGACCTGCCTGACGCACGTGGGGTGGCAGGGGTGACACGGTGGTACTTCAGCTGTGATCTGGGAGGGTTTTAATTTCTTTGTTTTTTCTGTTCTGTTTTTCTTTTCCTTGAAGGTCTCCAAGTTGCCAAATCTCCGCTCCCTAAGTCAGCTGCTCCTTCTTGACATCATAGAGTCGTTAGCTAACCACATATCAGACAAGCAGTGCGCAGAGCTGGGCTCAGACATATGACATACTTTGGTAATCGAACTTCTCATTTGTTCCTCAAAAAAACCTAGCACTTTACGGCTGCCTCTCTTACCATTCCATACTGAGCTGCTCGGTGTCTGCACAATGTAGCAGGCAGCCTGGAGGAGCGTGGACAGCTGACTTGCTCTCCCATGGATTTGCTTGGTTTGTACCTCTGTGGAGAAGGGTTTGGTCTCTGTAAAGTTGAAACCATTACAGGAATGAACTTACTCCACGTGGTTTTGGGAGTAACTAAGTTCAGGCTCAAGCCCATTATTACTTTTATACTATAACATAGAGCTGTCATGACTCAGAGAGTCCTTTGAAACACAGTATTTGAAGAGTACTGTTTAAAGAGCTTCAGCTGATACAGCCAGGGGCTGTAGGGGGAAGTCGGGTGTAACAGAACTGGAAACAGAGAGCGTGGTGTTTGCAGTGAGGCTGACTGTTGGACCAGAATGTAGTGACTGTCAGCGACTCTCCACAGCGTGGATTAAAAGATAAGCCCTTTTGCAACTGCCTCGGTTGGTGGGCTGCAGGAAGTGCAGACCTGTGCTCTGCAGCGGGGCGGACTGGAAGATTACAGTGGTCCTTTCTGACCATCAAATCCATTAATCCTGTCTCGCTAAGCCTTTCTAAATCAATTTATTAATAAAGAGTTAACAACTTCTCATGGCATTTCATGATTGACTTGGCTTTCATTTTGGAAAAAATAAGGCAAAAAGAGCTCCGAGCTTGATGAAGGTCACTCTGTTAAAAATAAGCGTGCTACATCTGGTTACTAATTTTATGCTGAAGTGTCTTCGTTAGTCGCTGCCTTCGCAGGAAGGTGAACGAAGGCAGCCGGTGCAGAAGCAGCTGCTGTCCCCTCCCGGTTGCAGCTCCCCGCCGTGCTGGATGGTTCCCACGCTGCAGAGGGGAGAGGAGCTTTACCTCTCCTCGGCTGTGGATGGTGCAGCTCGGCTGGCTGGCGGAGCGTCGGAGATCAGCTGGTGCTGGTGAAACTTCTGCCGGCAGAGCTGCTCCCCAGCCCCAGAGCCGCCAGGGCAGCGCAGAGGAGGGAGCGACGCGGCGGCTGAGACTCAAACCCGTGTCCTGCCTTACGCTGCGGCGGTTCGCAGAGGCGAAGCGCGAGGCAGCGCTGACGTGGTGCCGCCCTGCCTGGAATGGCAGGAGTTGGCTTGAGCTGGAGCAGCGGAAGATCCCTCTGGAGAAGCACAGCTGCCCAGCCCCCGTGTTTCCACCCTTGTGGCCGTGGTTTTTAATTCGGGCCAGCAAAGTGTCCCCGGGGTGGTACGAGCCGTGAGCTCCTCTTCAGCATCCTGTAGTGCGATGTGCGGGTGCTTCGGTGGGCTGAGGGCCTGGCAGGCTCTGTGTGATGGAGGATGCGTCGTTTCATTTTGTCCAAGGGAAGTGCTTTAGGGACCACCTCGTCTGTCCCCCAGCTGGTGGCCTGCTCAGGTGAGTGAGTCACACCAGAGGTGGCAGATGCATCTGAGAGCCAAGGGCTCATTTTCAGCCGGGGGGATTATTTCCAGATGCCTCATAAGTAATGAAGTCTCTTGTCAGGGATCACGTTAATTGTACCGACAGTCTGGGAAACCAGAGGACCTGCAGATCGAGAAAGGTTGGACGCTGCAGCTTGCAAGAAGACTACAAGTTGTTTTCAACAATGCTGAATCCACTAGAGGACACCCATTTCCCAAACATGCGCAGCCTCGTTGCCTCAGTAAGAACAGGCTGATTTCAATCAGGCCATAACCAGCCCCTTTGACTCCATTTTCTCAAATAATTTGGGGTTTAGAGTTTATGCCTGAGCCTGTTGCCCTCTGAGCCTGGGCACTGCGGGTGTCTTTGCTTTGGAGGTGGTTTTGGCTTAGTCCCAGCTCTAGTGATGGTGGTGCCCGGTCAGAGTTGCATTGCATCGAGGGGATTTATTGTCTGAAAAATTGCGGTCCGTGGCGCTGTGGGGTCATCGTGGTGATTTGCCTCTGGGCGGGGTGCTGGGATTGTGCACCCCTCCGAGAGAGGAGCTGGGGACCTGCCCCGTGGGCAAGGCTGACCCCTTCAGCCTGAGCTGTCTTCCCCACACCTGGGAGCCCAGTGGGGGCTGCGGCAGGTCTCTCCGCGGTTGGGGGCTGCGGCGGGTCCCCCCGCGGTTTGGCCCTGCGGGACTGGGCCGACCCTCGGGAGAAGGAGGTAAGAGAAGTGCTGGGGCTGTCAGGAGAAATGGGCCAACCTTCCCGTAGGCTCAGGCGGCCACACAGCCCAAAGGGGACGGCCCTGCCAGCCCCACGGGGCACCCCAGGGTTTCCTGAGGGCTCTCGGGAGGGGAAGCCCGGCAGGGCCAGCACACACCATGAGATTATTTGGGCTTTCTAAGGCGATCGGGTGTTCTCATCGTCACCACCTCAGAGCATGCTTTGGAGACGGTGGCCTTGGGGGCCTTTATGGCCAGCAGGTTACTGGTGATAGTGCAGCCTCGAGCAGGTTCGTACTGGAATTTTAGGGGGTGTCTCATGTTCCTGCATTGGTGAGGAATAAGGAACAGTGTGGCTCTCCAGCTTTGTCATATTCCTACCGTCTCTGCCATAGGTAGGCCACAGTGGGTCTTCAAAGCCCCTAAGTCACGCTTTACCTTGCACCGTTGTCCACCCTCCAGGATTTATCCCAGCAAACTGCAAAGAGCAGGTCCCAGGAAGCCCATGGCACCACGGCCGTGCCTGTTGGGGCTCACGGCCTTTGGGGTCAGGGCCTGGCTAAAAGCCCGTCAGGCTGCGCAGGGGGCAGAGCCCCCCCCGCTTTACGCTGCTGTTCAGAAATCTGCCGTCACCACTCCCGTGGGTTAAGTCCAGGTTTACGAGACGGTTTTAGCCCCCACCGGGCACGGGTTCCCCCAGGGCCGTGCAGTGACAGTGGGTGCCTTCACCTCCTCCTGCCTGCCCGGAGCTGGGGCGGGCACACGCTGCCTGCACCCCTTTCCCCAACCCCGAAGTGAGCCCCGGCGTGACTGGGAGGGGGGCAGGCGCCTTGGTGGCTAAAGAGGGAGGAGGAGAAGCAATCCCCAACTCGGCCTCCGCCTTCTGCAGCACCCGGGGTGCTGAAGCCAAGAGGTCCCAGTTTTGCCACTCCGCTGCCACCGCGGCGCCTGCAGGGTCAGGTCCCCATGGTGCAGGCAGCACCAGCCGCCCCACCCCACGGCAGAGGACCAGCTCCCCCCTGTCCCCACTGCCACGTTGGACCTGTGACAGCTTGGCAAGAACCCAGCAAGGACCAAGGCCTCCCTCAGCCGCTCCAGCCTAAAGACACTAACGTCAGGCCCATCGCTCCTGTGCCAACAGCAGGAGAAGCCACCAGCCTCCTGGAGTGACCTGCACATACCAGAGCAGGGCTGGTGGGGTCCCCTCCTGGGGCACGAGCCCGGTTCCTGGGCAGGAGGAACAGAGAGTCACGCTAAGGCTGCCCATGGGTCACTGGGAACAGGAAAAGCACAAAAAGAGAAGAAATTACAAATTTTAATAAGGAAATGTGTGCAGTGAGGGAGAGAGCACCGAGGTCCTGCCAGAGGGAGAGTCCACGGAGGGAGCAGAGCCCAGGGAGGGAGCAGAGCCCAGGCTGCATTAGTCCTCTGTCACCTCCAAGCCCAGGATCTTCTTGACATAGTTCTGGACGTTGACGTGGAGCTGGGGCGCTGTAGCAGAGAAGGTCTCCATGGCCAGGGCCCGGGCTGACTCCGACCCAGCCCACATGGCACGGTAGAGCGGCAGGGTGTACTTCTGCTTCCCCTGCAGAGACAGAGCGGGGGTTACACCCCTACCTCCTCCCCAGCTCCAGTGGGGTGAAGCCCCAGGAGCCCCCGCCCCCCCCGCCCAGGGCACAACGCCTCCAGCATCGCCCTGCTCTTGGCCAGGGAGAGCACAGAGGAATGGGACAGGGTGGAAAATGGCGCCGTGGGCAGCCCTTGGCACTGCAGCACCTGGAGAGGGGAGAAGACCTTGACCTTGGAGAAGGAGTGGGCCCGTAGGAAGCTCTGGAAGTTCAACAAGGCCAAGTGCAAGGTTCTGCACCAGGGTCAGGGCAATCCTCACCATCAGTACAGACTGGGGCATGAACAGATGGATGGATGGGAGAAGGACTTGGGGGTACTGGTGGGTGACAAATTGGACATGACCCGGCAATGTGTGCCCGCAGCCCAGAAGGCCACCCGTATCCTGGGCTGCACCAAAAGCAGCGTGGCCAGCAGGTCGGGGGAGGCGATTCTGCCCCTCTGCTCTGCTCTGGTGAGACCCCCCCCGCAGTACTGCAGTACCCCTCCAGCTCTGGAGTCCCCAGTGCAAGACAGACATGGACCTGTTAGAGCAGGTCCAGAGGAGGCCATGGAAATGGTCAGAGGGCTGGAACACCTCTGCTGTGGAGAGAGGCTGAGAGCTGGGGGCGTTCAGCCTGGAGAGGAGAAGGCTTCTCCTTATAAAGGGAGCTTATAAGGCATAAGGAAGTAATGTATGGTGAGGGTGGTGAGATGCTGGCACAGGTTGCCCAGAGCAGCTGTGGCTGCCCCCTCCCTGGCAGGGCTCAGGGCCAGGTTGGATGGGGCTGGGAGCAACCTGGTCTGGTGGGAGGTGTCCCTGCCTGTGGCAGGGGGTTGGACTACATGGTCGTTGAAGGTCTCTTCCAACCCAAACCATTCTGTGGGGCTATCAAGAGCAAGAGCCAACCCCTGGCCCTCCAGCACGGAAGGTCCTGTGCCCCATGCCCATCACTCCCCCAATGGCATGCTGCCAGGCACAGCCATTGCTGCCCAGGGACGAACCTGGCTGTGGAGAAAGTCCTTGACCTTGCCGTACTCAGCCTCGAGGTTGTTCTTGAGGACGATCTGGCACCAGCGGAGCCGCAGCTCGGCGTTCTGGGCCTTGGAGATCTTCGGGTACATCTTGCTCATCCTCTCCACGTGGCCTGTGAGAGAGGGATTGTCACCATCCCTGCATGGGCTCTGCCTCCAGCGCCAGCCCTGGCCCTGAGGGGACCCTGTGAGCCCATCCAGGCTGTGCTGTAAAACCTCTGGGCTCCTCCCAGCCTCAGGCCAGCCCTGGACCCCCTGAGCCTCACGACACCCTCAGCTCTGGAGCATCCCAGGCTCCGGGCAAGAGGGTGCCTGTGTTGGGCCTCCCGGGGCCAGGCAGGCCTGCAGAGCCACGTGCACGATGGCTTGGGATGCCAGCACAAAGGGTGGGGAGGTCCCTCAGCAGAGTGCAAGGAGAGACGAGGTGACACGGGGAGGTGACAGCTCCTCCCTGCTGCTGCACATGTCCCCATACATCTAGGGACACACTTCTCCTGGCTCTCCACCCCTCACCATGCTGATCGAGGCTTTCCAGCCACCAGGAACCGCACTTCTGGACTGCAGTGGCTGATGGCCACGCACCCATGTGTCCCACTGAGGTGTCTTCACATCCCCAGCCAACTGGCTGGACTGGAGCTTGTCACCCTGTCTCTGCTCTGGGTACCAGTGCCCTGGGAGGTGACCCGGCCCTCACCTTCTGGCAGGGGGGATTTCTGCAGGACCTGATCGAGGAAGTAGACCAGCTGGTACGTCCTCCAAGCTGTGATGTCCACAGCTTCGATCGCCTCTATGTTCAAGCCGTCGGCTGCCCAGAGCTCTGCCAGCTCATCTGCCGGCTTCATCAGCTGCTCCCCTGGCGAGAGGTCGGGCAGGTAGGGCGGCCAGCCCGGCGTGTTCAGCCAGCGGTCGAACTCAAAGCCTGCAGCGAGGGAGGGAGAGCTGGGGCTGATTTTCTGAGCCCCACACCAGGTGCTGCTGCCCAGGCATCCCCGGCCTTCTCTGAGGGCGTCCCCAGCACCAGCAAACCTGCCCAGGGATGGTGACAAGCAGAGACTGAGGGAGTGAGGCCATTAAGCCACCCTGGGCTCGGCCTGTGCTTATGCAGCAACAGCCCCACCACCACCAGCAAGATGAGCCGGCTCCGGCACGGAAAGCTCCTGCCAAGCCTGGATCTCCACAGCAAGGCTGAGCTGAGCCTGGGGCACTGGCCGAGCCCGATCCCAGCACTCGCCAGCGGCTCCACCAGCAAACGCTGGAGACGCCAGGCTCAGCCAGCCACCCCATGAAGCAGCACCTGAGCCCAAAGCATGGACTGGATTTGCACGGAGGTAAGGCAGCCTGAGCAGGCGCACGCCTGAGCCCCGGTGAGTGCCTGACCCTGCGCCGGCCAGCGCTGCGCCTCCTCCGTCAGAGCCGAGGCCAGCAGCGGCTCCACAGAACACACAAACCAACGTGCACAGGGTCTGCGGGGACACGGGACGGCTCCGACGCTCACAGGGTGCTGGTTTGCAAAGCGGCACCCCAGTCCCCTGGCCAGGAAGGCATCGTGCTGACCTGGGATGGAGTCCACGCCTTTCTCCTTCAGCTCCGGGAAGTACTCCAGGAAGAAACCGAGGGTGTCATCTGCTGTGATGCTCTGGAACTTGAACCGGTTCACGTAGGCCTGCGGGGATGGCCGGGGCGTGATGCCGCACGCGCTCACCCCTGGCAGCGCTGCCCAGCCCTGCCCGTGCTCCATCTCATGGGGGTTTAGTGTTGCCGAGCCGACACCAGCCCCCGTTCCCCCTGCAGGGGCTGCCCAGCCCCCTGCATCCCCCGGGACACCTCTGGGCATTGCCCCCACCTGCTGCCAGCACAGGGCCTCATTTCATCCCCCCGTGAGCATCTCGATCTCCCAACTCCTCTTCCTCTCCCCAGCTGCCCTGTTCAGCCCAGGGCCCCGCTGCGCTCTGGCCTCCCACCACGGGGTCCTGTATGACTTGGCACCTCTGCCTGGTACCTCCTCGTACCGACCTGGAGGAAGGCATCAAACTTGCTCTGGTCCCCCACGAGATGGGCCAAGTAGCTCACGAAGCAGTACCCCTTCTCGTAGGGCGTTTCATTGTACGTGTCATCCGGATTGACCCCTAGAAAAAGGGAAAACCCTCAGCAATCATCTGCCCATCTGCAAAACAAAACAGCCCTCACATGCACCAAGATTTCTGTCTTCTGTGCTGGGTGTAAGCCTGTCACATCCCTCCTGGACCCATCGCCTCACTCGGGTCCCACCACCAGCGCTGGCTTTATTGCAAGCCATGAAACACCCCAGCAGGATGGCTCCCCCCCACGCCACCACATCTCACGTGCCCCCGCTCCCCCCCAGCCAGCTGCGGGAGGACGGGGACGCCCCACAGACCTGGCTCGATGACCACCCGCAGCTTGTTGAGCGGATGGTTCTCCCCTGTGTTGTCCATGTGCTGGCGCAGGAGGGCCCTTCCCGTCGCAGCCTCCAGGCAGGTGTACGCCAGACCTGGGCAGAGAAAAGTCGGAGGCGTTCAGAGACCCCCACCAGAGCCCTGCGCGTGTTGAGGCAACGGGCGCTGCTACGGGAGGGAAACGGCGTTAGCGCATGAGCTGGGAGAGGAGGAAACCAATTACAAGGCACCGGGAGAGCTGCGGAGAAGTGTGGCAACCCAGCCCTCAGTTAGCAACAGGGTTTAGAGCCACTTAAATTTATCTGGGTGCAGCAAACGGTGCCGGGAGCGCCTGAGCTGGTGGATGTGACCATGTGTCCAGGGGGGAGCTCAGGGCAGCTGGTGTCAGGGAAGGTGAGGCCGGGGAGGATCGCAGCGCCCACGTCCCTGGCGCGGGGCTGCGGGGGCTCCATCCACCCCTCAAAGTGAAGGCGGTTCTGTCACTAACACGAAACCCCCGGGGCACTGCAGGCCGCTGCTCTTCACCCCTTCCGAGACGCAGCGCTGGCTCCGGGGATCGCTGAGCCCCGGGCCACGGGCCCCGGCCCCACGCAGCTCCTGCCTGCGACAGCACGGCCACACACGGGGACTCGGCGCCCCGTGGCCAGGCAAGGCCACGCACCGTAGACCTCGGTGGAAATGCGCCTCTGGGCGTACATGGTGAAGCCCTCGTTCAGCCAAAACTCGCCCCACGTGGCGTTGGTGACCAGGTTGCCAAACCAGCTGTGGGAGATCTCGTGGATGATGACGTCCGCCAGGGAGCGGTCCCCAGCCAGCAGGCAGGGCGTCACAAAGGTGAGGCAGGGATTCTCCATCCCGCCGAAGGGGAAGGAGGGCGGCATGAACAGGATGTCGTACCTGCCGGGGAAGAGCAGGTCAGAGCCGCCTCCTCCTGCAGACGCGACAGGGGACGGAGGGGTGCTCCCTCTCCGGCCCCGGGGAGCAAAGCCCTGGGGGAGCAGGAGGCCGTACCTGCCCCAAACGTAAGGTCCGAAGAGCTTCTCTCCAACCGCCAGGAACTCCTCAATCACCCCATCGTACTCCTTCTTCGCAGCCTCGATCAGGCAGGGCTCGGCCCAGACGCGGCTCCTGACCGAGTGTGTACAAGAGGAAGTTTTAACCATTAGCAGACATTTACCCTATTGCTTCATCGGACAAAAACTGCGCGTGTTTATTCCCCAGCAAAATAAAATCTGCTGATAAAGGGAGCTAACGAGGCTGATAGTGCAAACTGCTCCAACTTCCTCCCTTGCCCAAATGTCAAAGGGCTTTTATATGGCTGCTGTGACAGCCGGGAACCCGGACGAACCAGCGGCCGTGGGACCCTCCGTGATTGGGGACCTGCTGCTCTCATTCCTGTGCGCGGGGGTGGAACGAGCAGAGCCAGGGACACCCCCAAAGGGGAGGGGACCCAGCACCCAGGCTCCTCCTCACTCTCAAGAGCAAGAAGCACCCTCACCCGGCAGAGCCCGCAGGCCGATGACGCAGCACCATGTGCACAGCAGACGGTGAACCGAGCAGGACACGGTTACAGTTGGCGTCTCGGCGCCTGCCAGCTCTCCAGAGCCCGGCGGTGCAGGGAGAGGCAGCAGGCAGCGGCCACGGGGCAGCACGGCACGGGAGCTTCACCGTGCGGCTCCCACAGCCAGGGCTTAACACTCGGCTCTCCTCCAGAGCCACTTACCTCGGGCCAACGTCAGCGGACACGATGTCCCCGACAGCCAGAGCAATCAGGTAGGAGGGGATCGGCTGGGACATCTTGAAGACGAAGGTGTTATCCTTCTGCTTCTCCCAGCTCGTGGCACTCATCACAGCCGTGAAACCCTCGGGGACCTGGACACATAGATGAAAACACCCATTAGATCCATAACGTACAGCGTGGGATGTCGGCTAACCCAGCCGGGGACACCGCCATGTCTGATGGCGAACACGTCCCCCTGCGCTGAAGGGGGCCAGGTCTGTGGGCACTGCAGGTTTTGGGGCGCAGAGCAGAGCAGCAACGCCCCGAGCTCAGCTCAGGATCACAGCTGCGTCCCTACAACGGCATCACTCGGCACTTGGGCTCAAACACTGGCTGACTGCAACACCGGGGCACCTGGAGCTGCCGTGCGAGGTGCCAGAGAGATAAAGAAATGCTGGAGCTGCAGGTGCTGAAAGGGCAAAGGATGCAGGTCCTCCAGGCGCTGGCTCTCCTCCCGTCTCTTACACAACCGCTGGGTTTTCCTGCTCTCAAGCTAAAGTAGAACCCAGGGCTGATCCACCAGCCTCAGCTGGGCCCTGGGACACTTGTCCGGTCTCTCTTCGTCTGAACGAGCCCCCACGGTGCCACAGGGAACATGGTTTCCTTGGCACAAAGCACCACACCGGGGCTCTACGACAGCTGAGCCCCACGCTCACCCCTTGGGGGTGACGCTGCCAAAGCTTTGAGGTCAGAAATTAGAGCAAGAAGCAAAATAAATAAATTCCAGCGTCACCAGCTGAGCTACCATGTGCCACCAGCCTTGGCTCGGTGTCACACTGATAAGCAGCTCCCCTTGCCCGCAGCAGGCCAGCACGCCGGGGTGGCCCAGTGCTGGTGTCACCGCTTGACTGCCCGCATGTAAGGAGGGAATTTGGATTATTTAGTCCCGTCTTTGCACTAAGCCTGGGGACCAGCGGCTGCTCCTTCCATCCTGGAGGCTCGTCAGCCCCGGCACCGCCACCAGGACCTGGTGCCGCTTGGCATCATCCCCCTCCTCTAGCTGTGTTCCCCCAAACTCTGCTCGTCCTGGTTGCCCTCATGCTGTTACACACACCAAGAGTGGGCATCTCGCTGCCCTCGGACTGCTATGGGGCAAAATTAGGGTTTTCTCTGAGGAGGAATTACTTAAGACAGACGCAGCAGCATGAGGAGAGCAGAGGCTCGAACACCCAACAGTTAGGTGACATCCTGGCATCGAGCACAGAGCGTTTCAGCCACCTCCCACCGGGAGAGCAGAGCTCTTGGCGGGACGGCCGGCACAGGCACCTGCTTGTGAGCGAAGCGGCACCCGTGGCTGGGCAGAGGCGAGAGCACCGCGGGGTCTGCTTGTGCAGGAGAAAATCAGGACTAGAAAGGAATTGTTTCCCCGTGCCTTCTCTGCGGGACTGGAAGCGAGTGCGACAAGCATCGCCTCTGAGGTGCGGGCGCTGCGCAGGGGCCCGGGCAGCGTCACCGACGCGATGCCCCAATGCTCGATGCCCCAACATTTCGGCGCATCCCGCAAGGGAGCCGGCAGCTTCCCCGCCAGCAGACCTTACCACCGGGCGGGGGGTTCTGCTGCCAGTGGGCAGGCGGGGGCACGGCAGGGCCTGCACCACGGCGAGCTCCCGGGGACTCGGCTTACCTGCACCGTGGCCGAGTACGTGCACTTGACCGACGGGGTGTCGAAGCCGGGGAAGAAGGACCTGTTGAGGACGGCCTGGCCCTGCGTGTACATGTAGGGCTTCTGCTTCCCCGCCGTCTGCTCGGGGGCCAGCCAGCACACCTGCGGGAGGGACCCCCGGTGAGGAGCCCGCTCGCCCGCGGGCGCTCTCGCTGGCGGAGCCGGGCGGGGGCCCGGCCCCCGCGGCTGGGGGCTCTGCCCGCCCCGGCCCGGCGGCCCCCCGGCTCACCCCGGGCCCCTCGCCCGCCTCGGCCCGGCGGCCCCCCGGCTCACCCCGGGCCCCTCGCCCGCCTCGTAGTCGATCTCGACGGTGAGGAGCTGCCCGGCGCGCGGGGGCTGGGGCAGGGCGATGTGCAGGGCGGTGCCGTAGCTGGCGAAGGGGCGGCTCTCGACGGCCAGCGGCTGCCCGGCGGCGCCCGCGGGGTCCCCGGTGCGGCCCGGCGGCGGCAGGAGCGCGGCGCGGCGCACGGCCAGGCTCGGGTGCGCGTCCAGCCGCAGCGGCCCCGCGCCCTCGCGCGCGCAGCGGAGCTCGAGCCGCGCCGTCCCGCGCAGCCGCCCCGCGCCCGCCGCCGCGAAGGACACGCGCAGCGCGAGGTGCAGGTGCCGCAGCGACCACGCGCCCGCGCTGCTGGCCGAGGCCGCGTCCCGCACCGCCGCCGCCGCCATCGCCGCTGCCGGGGGCGGGGCGGGACCGGCGGGGGCGCGGCCGGGGCGGGGCGGGACCGCAGCGGCGGCGGGAAGGGGGCGGGGCCGGGCGGGGCGGGGCGGAGCCGGGGACGGAGCGGGACGAGGGGCAGGGCCGGGGCAGCGGCGGGGGGTCCTTGGAGCGGCGGGGGGGGGCGGGCGCCGTGGAGGGGGGATACACGGGGAGAGGGATCTGGGGGGGGGGGCTGGGGGAGGGGGGAGGAATGGGAGGAGGATCCGGGGGGATCCGTGTAGCTGGGGGGATCTAGGGGGGATTGGGGATCCATGTAGGGGGAGGGATCTGGGGGATCTATTGAGGGCACCCATGGGGGATCGAGGAGGGGAGGTCCGGGGGGTGGAATCCATGGGTCAAGGGAATCCGGGGGGGGGCATCCGTGGGGCAGGGGGGTCCATGGGGAATCCGAGAGGGGATCCGTGGGAGGGTCCATGTCGGGATCCATGGGGAGGTCATCCGGGGGGGGGGGGTGTCCCTGGGGAGATCCATGGAGGGGGGCGTCGGGGAGGGATCCGTGGGGGGGATCTAGTGGGGGAATCCATGGGTCAGGGTGGTCCATGGGGAATCCGGGAGCGGATCCTGCCTGAAGCTTCGCCGCCGGCTCCAGGCGCCGCGTCCCGGCCGCCGAGCGGCACCGGGGGCGGCGGGGCCCGGGCGGGGCCGCCCCGGAGGGACCGAACGGAGCCGGGGCGGCCCCGCAGCCGCCTCTCCGTTCCGGGGTGCCGGGGGCGGGCACACCGGGGCGGCCGGAGCGGCGGGGCCGGGCACGGGCCTGCGCGACTCCTCCCCCGGCCCGGCCCGGCCCGGCGCGGCGCGGGGTCCCTCGGCCGCTCCGTCAGTCTGCGACCGGCGGCGGCACCGGGCGCTGCCCGCGGGGCCGCGGCGGGACGGGGCGCAGCGAGCGGTGAGTGCCGCGCCGGCCGCCTGGCTCTGCCCCGGGGGTCCGGGGAGGGGGCGGTGGGGGGCACCCCAGGGGAGAGGGGCAATGGGGGACACCCCGCCGGGGACCGGGGGTGATGGGGGACATCCTGCAGGGACACGGAAGGCACGGGGGCCACCCCGGCTGATACCGGCAGCGATGGGGAACACCCCGACGGGGATCGATGGTGACATGGGGGACAGCCCGGTGGGGCCGGGGTGCTGGGGGACATCCTGCGGGGACCGGCGGAGACAGAGGGGACATCCTGCTGCGGATCGGTGGTGATGGGGGACACCCCGTCGAGGACCCGGGGGACGCCGGGGGGCACCCTGCTGGGGACGGCAGATGGTGGGGGGCACGTCGGTGGGGACCGAGGTGACGGGGTCATGCTGCGGGGACCAGCGGTGACACGGGGGACGTCCCGGCGGGGACTGGGGGTGACAGGCAGCGGCTGCGGGGGCTGTCGCTGTCTGACGGTCAGGGCAGCCCCCACCGTGTCCCTCCCCTGTGTCCCCCAATGTCCCCAGGTCTCTGCGGAGACCCTGTTTCGGGAGCGGGAGCCGCAGCGTGGGCAGTGCCGGGGGGCAGTGTAGCCGGGTGGGCAAGTTCCTATGTCCCAATGACCCCCAGTGTCCCCCGGACACCCCCCGTCCCCATCCCCGGCAGAGAGGGGGCTGCGGGAAGCCGCCGCGGTGCTGGAGGCAGGTGCCGGTGCTGCCTGCTCCTGCCTTGCCTCCCCAGACCAGCCCCGGGTAGGACGGCAGTGCCAGCAAAGTGCAACAGAGGGAAACTGAGGCACGGGGGCTGCCGAAATGGGTGACGGTTCTCCGGAGAGCTGGCTTGGGGTGGGAAAACGCCTGTCGTGCTGCCCCACATCTCCTCTCTGCAAGCACAGCAGCTCGTGGTGCCTGCCCTCATTTTGGGCATGGGAAGGTGCTGCGGGGCCGTGGGCACCCCTGGGCTCTCCCTTGGTGGGTGCCCAGGGCTGTGCGGCTCCAGATGCTCCGTGTCCCCATGCTGCTGTGGGGACAGCAGGGAGGGCAGTGGGGACTTTGGCTTCGTTTAAAATGCTGGTTTCACCTGTAGTGAAGGGGCTGGGGGCCTGATGGCTTCCCCCTGTTGGGTGCTTGGCCACCCCGGGGCCAGGATGGCCGAGCATCGCTGGGGTGATGGAGCATCCCTGGGCTCCATGTGGGTTAGCTCCTGTGGAGTCGGCGGTGTCACAGCCCGGCTTCGCTCAGCGCTGCAGCCAAACCGAGATGGCATGGCACAGGGGGGAGACCTGAGGCGACTTCGGCAGGAGCCGTGTCCCCCCATGGGACATGAATGTGCCGTCACCCTGTGCGGGAGGGAAGCGGTGAAGACCTGCGGCGTGCATGCACTGGGGCTCCAGTTTTCCTGGATTTCACCTAGGAAAAAAACAACTGGGAGGAGAGCCAGGGAGCCTGGGTGTGCCTGGCCACTGGTCCCACAGCCGGCCCTTCCGGATGCCCCTGGCCAGCTCAACGCAGGCAAGCGCGTGCCCCCGCGCAGGCAGGGTTTGCCCGTAGTTGCTGGGGTGCTGCCCACGCTCCCCAGGGCTTCGCCACAGCTGCTCGCACCATCATACCCCAACGCTGGAGTGTGTCCGAGTGCTCCCAGAGGGGGTTCACAGGGCTAGGGGGGAGCCTCCTGCACCCCCCGGCAGGGTGTGTTGATGTCCGTGTTGTTGCAAGGTGGGGTTGGGCCCCCCCAGTTCTGCAGCCAGGGAAGCTGAGTCAGGAAATCCCGGCTGGCCCGGCCGGATCCTGGCTGAGTCATTTCGCAGGCGCTGAGTAACTGCCCGTGCCGTAGGGGTGCGGGGCTGCCCGTGGACTCTATGGGTGGGCAAGAGCTGCCTGCTTTGCCTACTCTGCCCGCACATGTCCCCCTCAGCTCCCCATGGCCCTGGCCTCATCCGGCTCACAGCCTGCGCCCGCCTCAGTCCCCTCCTCGCCCTGCCAGCCCCATGCCTCAGTTTCCCCCCCAGTGTTTTCCCGGGATTGGACGGGGCAAAAAGTTCCTGGGACACGGGCATGAGCTGAGTCTGGCCCTGCCACATGTCCCCGGTGCAGGGAACCAGCTCCCAAGGGGCCAGGGTGGGTCTGAAAGGTGGGAGACAGGGTGGGATGGGGAATGGGCTGGGTGAGCTCTGGTGTTGGGTGGGAGGGGAATGATGTCCCCAAGGCAGGATTAGGGCCTCCTCCTTCTGCTAAAGGGGTCTCCAGGCTGAGTCTTGGTGTGTGGGGCGGGGCTGGGGTCAGGGAGAGGGATGGGGATGGGACAGGGACAGAGATGAGGATGGGATAGGGACAGTGCCAGGGACAGGGTTGGGGATGGGGTCGGGGGGGTCTGGAGCAGGGCTTGGGGTGCAAGTGGGGACGCCGCAGGGCAATCCGGCCGGCCTCACTGGCAGCGGGTTATAAATAACCCTCCAGACACGAGGTTTTTTCCTGCCGTCCCCCCACGCTGCAGCCCCATGGACAGGAAAAAGGTGTTTCCGGCTGTGGACGGGAGCGGGGCCCGGGCCCGGAGGGGGGACACGGGGCCTGGGACATGGGCAGACGGGCAGGAGTGGCCGGGTGAGCCCCCCCCACGCTGGTGCTGGGGGGTGCAGCCACCGAGCGTGGGGCTGGCTGGACCCCTGGCCCCAGCGGAGCCACTGCAGCCCCCAGGGTTCCCCGCTGGGGAGTCCCGGGCTGAGCCACCAACCCGCCGCTGGGCCTGGCTGGGGCCATCGCGGGGACGGAACATGGTGCCACCGGGCTCAGGCGCCCTGTCCTGTCCCCAGTGCCACCAGGCTCAGGCACCCGGCAGGCGAGTGCCCCGGGGCCACGTTCCTCCTTCCTGGCTGGACCAGGATCCAGGAGCCGGTGCTGGCGGCAGGAGGGTGCCTGGCTGTGCCCGTGGCCCTCACAGAGCTGCTTTTGCTCCCTGATGCAGCAGGACGTCCCCTCACCTGCACTCGCTCCCTGGGGAGCTCTGACAAGCTCCAGCACCAGCAAAACAACAGGGGGACATCAGCCTGGGGTGGAGACATTGGCCTGGGATGGGGACGTTGGCTTGGGATGGGGACATCAGCATGGGATGGGAGTCCTCAGCACCCATTCCCACCACCATGGTGATCCCCCTCCACCATGCTGCCGGCAAGTGGGTGACAGTCCCCTGTCACCTGGCTGAGATGTCCATTGGGTGGCAGCTGGGGGACAGCACCCGCTGTCCTCCCACAGCCCTCTGTACCCCATACAGGGGGAAAACCAGGCAGTGACAGGGATGGGTCCCCAGGGATGGGGTAGCTGGGACCTCACTGGCTCTGCCTGCTGCCCCGTGTGTCCCCAGGGAAACCCCAGCTCATGTCACCAGCCTGTCCCCGCTGGGCAGAGCAGGTCCCCAAGCCCTAACCAAGTCCAGACGAGTGCCAGCCCCCAGAAAGGCATTCTGGGGAGCCGGGACATTCCAGGGTAGTTGGTGGCCACAGGCAATGATAAGGCCAATGGCAGCGCGTGGGGAAACTGAGGCACGGGCTGCAGGCAGGTAGCAAATTGCCAACACCCATGGGTCCTCCTTGAATGCTTCCAGGTGACAGATCAGCCACCAGCCTGTCCCAGCAGGCTCTGACAGCTTCCCTGGTGCATTTGCTGGCATGGCCCAAGCCCTGCTCCTGAGCAAGTGACCTCTAACGAGCTTTGTGTCGGCCATGCTGCGGGGTCTGGGCAGCATTACGGACATCGGGCACTGCTGCCAGATTAACTGCCCAGACAAGGGGATGCTCAGGGGGAGAGGGGCTGGAGGAGCCCCCAGCACCCACCGCCACCATCCCAGGAAATGACAATAACCAGAGAAAGAAAGATTTGTGCTAATCAGGGGGAGCGGTCCTGGCTGAGCAGCACAAGGCGGGGTTTGGAGCTTTGCTGTGTCCCAGGTGGTCGGTGAGGATGTGGGGGGCAGGGGTTGGGGTGACTTGGTCCTCCCCTGCACTGCCCCGAGCTTGCCTGGTCAGTGCCTCATCCTAGCACAGCCCCCGAACCACCTGCAGCATCATCGCTGTCCCCCGGGACCATTCGAGGGGGCTCTGGGTCACCCCATCTCAGTGCTGCGTTCCTGTGAGCATCCGCAATGGCTGCATGTTGCTCCAATGCAGGGTCACATCCTGCAAACTCCTGTCCCTGGAAAGGCTTGTCAGAATGTCCTGGTGCCACCCTGGCTCCTGCCCTGCTGCCACCTGCAGTCACCGTGTGTCCCCCATGTAAGCATGGTGGCACCATCCTCTGTCCCCCCTCGGTGCTTTAACCCACCATGCCCCTGCTGCGGGAGCTGCCTTTCACACTGGCTGTGTGCCAGGGCAGGATTTGGCCATGGAGGGGATGAAGCCGGGAGCGCAGGTGCTGCCTTGCAGGCACCGGGGGTTGGAGTGCCCCAAGGCATCGCGTGGGGAGGGGACAGGTGGGGACAAGCCACCCATCCCCAGGGCTGGTGGGGGCAATGGGACTGGTGGCCTGGCATCCTCTCACCGCTGGCATGCGGGAATTGGGCTCCGAAGGTCTTGACCGTGCCGCGGGGAGCGGGTTTGGGGTGGGGGTCAGCACTCGAGATAACGCCTCCCAGTATAATGCCCAGGATTCCCCTGAATCCCCCAGTCCCACAGAGGAGCAGAGGTGGGAGCTGGAGGAGCCGGGTTTGTGCTCGTCCCCATCCTTATCCTTGGCTCCCACCGGACACGGCCGTGGGGCCCATGCGGATGCGGCCGGGCGGCGTCACCTCCGGCAGCGGAAACTCCCCCTGCTCAGGGCCCGGCAGTAAGTCATGGCTTCTCCTCCACCCCTTCCCCCTCTCCTCCCCTGCCCCTCGCCCCACTGGGCTCTGCACCCTCACTTGCTGCTGGCCCCTGGGGCGGCCATCCCAGGGGACACACACCGCAGCGTGGGTGAGGGAGGTGGCAGGAGTGCTGGCATCGTCACACAGGCTGCTGGCTGCGGGCAGGCGGGATGCTCGAGGGATGCTCGGGCTCCCCTCCGGGAAAGCCTGGCATCCTCTGGGTGTGATGGACCCATGGTGGCTCCAGTAACTGCATCCCTTGGAGGTGGGAGGTTTAATTTCAGGAGGGTGGTGGGACCAGAGCTGCCGCCTGCTTGGAGCTGATGGGGGTTATTGGGGTCGGGAGGGGAGCGTTGCCAGCCCCTGCCCACCTCTTCCAGCCACGCTTGTAAGTGGCAGCCCTCAGCTCTTTGGGGACGTTGGCATCAGGGTCATGCCTGGAGTTGTTCTGATAACCCCCAGGGCATGTGGCTCCCTCCAGGCCATGTGTCACTTGAGCCTGGCAGTGGTGGCGGGCAGGCAACCTGCCCTGCTCACACTCGGCTCTGGACCGCTGCAACCCCCCAGGACCCGAGCAGGGAGGCATTTGCCAGCAGCCCCTGCGGATTTGCAGCTCAGTGGAAAATCCACTCATCCCATTAAGGGCTCCCCATGGCTTTTGCTTTCCATTGCAAATAGCAGGTTGTCCCAAGGGAAACCCCCCTGGGGTGCCACTGGGTGTGCAGGGCTCTCCGGACGAACGCTGCTGGGAAGAGTCTTGGCTGCAAGAGCACCGAGTTTGTTTATTATACCAGGGATTGTTGGGCTGAGGGGAGATTCGTCCTGCTTGCCCAGGTAAGACCAGACAGGGAAGTTTTGCTCGTGGTGGGAATGGTCTGTACCAGGGGGACTGGGGGGCTCAGCTGGGAATCGGAGCCATGGGTTGACTTTCCCTCACCTGGTTCATGGCCCAAAAGATATTTGGCATCTAAAAATGCCCCAGCTTGGAGGGACACAGCAGATCTCCGCTTCAACCTCTGCATCTCTGCTTTCGGGGTTAAAGCTCACACTTTGGGCCATGTTGTGCCCAACCATTTGGTGCATCCCCTGTGACCCGCCCCACACTCTCTGCAGTGGTTTTAAAATCCCTAACCTGCTTTGGGGAATGGGGAAATGGCTTTTTTCGGGTAGCCCAAAGACCCCACTCAGGCTGCTGTGGGCTTGGAGAGCTGAGCATTGGAAGGAGCAAACGGGCAATGAGGGTCTCCTCAGCTAGCACTAGGGATGCTGGGGATGCACCGCCCATGCTGGGATGGGGGAAGACAAGCCCAGCTCCCCTCCTCCCCAACCATCACCCCGCACACGTACACGTGCGAACGCGACAGCATCTGCCGAGTTAATGCATTTTGCAGCCCCGCTGCGCAGCTGCCGCTCCCCGCCGCCCCGGCAGCAAAGCCAAAAACGTCAGGGGCTTCCAGGTTTCAAGGGTTGAGGACCGAGGGGGCCATTTCCGCACGGCGGCGGCGAACGCAGACGCTGCGACATCTGCTCTTGCTCAAAAATCCCGGGAGCAAAAGGCCAGGTCCGTGATGCAGCAGGAACATGGGGCTAAATAAATGATGCAATTGGCTTTGGAGACTTCTGGCCCAGACAGAAGTTTATCCGAACGTCACCCCTCTGAGCGCCTGCACTTGCGCTGCGGGATGGCTCCTGGCCGAGGGCTAGATCTGGCCAGGACATGGCGCTGGGGGATCCTCAGCCCCATGGCAGCACTGAGGTTTTGGGAAGGTGTGGGGGAGATTTTGGAGAGGTTTTGGGGAGGTTTCGAAGCCCTCGGGAAGCACAGTGGGAGATGTTGCTTTTTGGCCACAGTGCTGGATGCCGAAGCCTGGTGCTCTGCGGTGCCCAGTGGCTCGTGTGCCGGGAGGAGCCGGCTGCGGGGCTGCCGACAGCTTCACCGCTCTTCTCGCCGGGCGGCACGGGGGGTGCGGGGAGGCCGAGGAGAACGGGAGACCCCCGAGCTCAACCCAAACCCTCCTCCCGGTTGGATCTTTGCCGCGGGGGCATCTGGAGGAGGGTCAGCGGAGTGTCGCCCCCCGGCGAGGCGGGTCCCAGGAGTGCTGGGGCCACCGGGGGATGACAGGCAGCGCTGCTGGGGGACAGATGGCACCAGGCCCCGGACAGATGGTACCGGCCCCAGACGAGCAGCCGCAGGGGCCGTGCGGCCCGGGACGGGCTGGGCTGGTCCCTGGGGACCTGCTCTGCTGGCCCCGGGCGGTCGGTGGTGGCCCCAAGGGGACAGACACCGCTGGCCGTGGGCAGGGAGAGGGGGGCCCCGGCCTGGGGAGGGGGCGGACACCGGCTGGGGGAGGCGGTACCGGGCGGGGATGGTGATACCGGCCCGGGAAGGCGGCACCGGCTCCGGGGCGGGGGGAGGCGTCAGCCGGGGGGGACGGTACCGGGCGGGGGTGACACCGGCCCGGTGGGGGGTGACACCGGCCCGGTAGGGGGTGACACCGGCCGGGGGGCGGTACCGGCCGGGGCGGAGCTGTCCAGCACCGGCGCCTCCTGAACGGCCCCGGCACGGCGGGGCCAGGGCTGCCCCCGCGGGTTGGGGCCGGGGGTCGGGGCTGGCTCCTCCGCCCCGGCAGCCCCGATGTGCCCCCACAGGGGGTCCTGTCCGGCGGAGGGGACACGTCTGCCCCGACTCCCCCCCCCATCCCCCCACCCCCACCGCGGGGTCCTCGGTGGCCCCGGGATATCCTACCCGCCGCGTTGGGGCCTCAGGGCAAGAGCTGCGAGGTGGGGGCGGGGTGGCGGGACATGAGAGGGACATGGGGAAACCAGCCGCCGTGTGGCCCCTGCCACTGGGAGCCAGGATGTCCCCAGATGCTGTGGCCAGGAAGAGGCCTTTGACATCGGGGCTCCTTGCACAGGCTCTTGCATTGACCCTTGCACAGACTCTTGCACAGATCTTTGCACAGACCCTTGCACAGATCCTTGCATGGACCCTTGCACAGACCCTTGTACAGACCCTTGCACAGACCCTTGCACAGACCCTTGCACAGATCTTTATATGGACCCTTGCACAGATCTTTGCACAGACCCTTGCACAGATCTTTGCACAGCTCCCAGGATCTATCCCAGCCCCGGAGCATCCAGCCTCATCCCTGCAGCAGGATTTGTGCCAGGCAAAGCCCAGCCTGGGCAGAGCTCGATTTGGCTGCCGCATACGGGGCTTTTGGTGGCAGTGGCTGCTGCAGTCCGTCCAGCTGAGAGCTAAACTTTGCTCAGAGTAAGGTTTTATTCAGAGGGTTAAGTGCCTAATGGGATTGCTGTGGAATGGCTAAAGCAGAGATTAGTGCTGTGGCTATAGGGCTGGGCATCTCTGCTCTCACAACAGGCAGTTTCTTTCCTTCTCCTCCCACCCCAGCCCGCAGCTCATCCCTCAGAAGCTCCTAGAGCCCCCAGCATCATGCTGTGGGGAAACAGCAGATCTGGGGCTGCCCGGCCCCCCCCCCCCCCCCCCCCCCCACTTGCCCATCTGTTGCCTGTACCCCAGAGAACTGCCTACCTGCACCCAGCCTGGGCCACCGAACCAGCCACCCCCAGCATTGCCCCTCCAGAGGGGCAGGGAGAGGGGAGCAGTGAGACCTCCCTGGGGAAGGACCCTGCCCAGGGCCCTGGCAATGCGGGTGGTGGCGATGTCCCAGGCGGTGACACCGGCTGGTGGGCAGGCCAGGTCCCAGCCAGGGCGCGGGGGCCGGAGGGACAGGGCTGGCAGCTGAATCGGCAGCTTGTTCTCCTCTGAAGGCTCCTTTCTGCCCCTGCTCCCTCTGTTTCTCTTAGGAAAGTTTTATGTCCCTTGTGTCACAAGGAGCCTTTTCTTTGTCATCCTTCCCGAGCGTGCCGTGGAGGAGACCACGCTGGAGCACAGCCATCCACAAAGGCAGCTCGGGGCCAGATCCTGGGCAGGGCTGCGAGTTGCATGTGGCAGCTTCGAGGGGCAGCTGCGTCATGGCACCAGGATCTGTCCTTTGGCGTGTGCTCAGCTCCCTGGGCTGCCCCCTCCACCCTCACCCTTGACAATGGAGGATACTTTGCAGCCCTCGAGCATCTCCCCAGAGACATGCAGCACGGCCGGCTCTGCCACGGCCCCCGGCGCTCCTGTGCTGCCGGTCCTGCGGGCGTCTCAAGGACGGCTCCCAATTGACAGAGCTGCTCTGCAACCCGGCACACCCAGGGAAGGATCCGTCCTCCTTGATCCCTATTTATGTAGCCTGGTTTCAGCTCCCTCACCTCTAGCAGAGGCTGTGTTGGGGTGGGGAAACTGAGGCATGGAGCAGCAGCAAGACGCCAGCAGAGGCTGAAGGGTTTCATACCTTTTTGCATCACTAAGTGTTCATGCTCAGACTCCTGCCACAATTATCCAAGGGGAATGGGGCAGAGTTTCATACCCGGCAGGGATCTCTGAGCTGCAAGAGATAAGAGAGAAGTGAATTTAATCTGGTTTATAAAAGTCACCCCTTCGGGAACAGAGCAAAGTGCTTGCAGAGCCGTTAGCTGTTCCCTTGAGACCACGGGAGAGCCAGAGGTCGTATCCCCCCGAGGCATCGCAGAGGAGCTGGGGGCTTCAGCTGCTCGGCATAGCCCCGGGCCCCAGCACAGGGTCGGGAAAGCCAGGGGAGCTGCTCTTCCCATCTCTGCTCAGGGGATGGATGGCTCCAAAGCAGATCTATTTCGATGCTGGGGATGCTCCAGTGACCCCTCACGTGTGAAATGGGGACATGAAATGAGACTTGGGCTCCAGGTCCCTCTATTCATTTCTGGCTGCTGGAATTGCACGTGTGAGATGCATTTGGACACCCGGCCAAGGAAGTAGCTCAAGCTCTGAGTACAACAGATGCATCTTTGAGGGAGATGCCTTCAGGGATATGTGCTGGTTCATGTTTGTCCTGGGATGAAGGACATGGCTCGGCCAAAGCTGTTTCATTTTCCTTCAATGTGAACACCTGTGTCTCTGTGGATGGCATCATCCGAAAGGATCAGGAGCCACCTCGTATCTGGGCTTAAAGGTCTTTAATTCAAGGAAAACTCTAAGTTCAGCACTGGAACCAGTAGATGCTGGCTCAGTGCTCCAGACCTGAGCTCTGGAGGTAGCTGGGATGAGCATCCTCCACCCATCCGGGAGACGAGCAGCTCCGCCTGCCCAGGGAGGCTCAGCCTCAGCACCCAGGCAGGGCTCTGCTGCCCACAGCACTGCCATGACCTCTCCAAAATACTCTCTGGTGCTAAAATACCGTGTGTGCACTTGCTGCTTTCCACCAGCACGGGACCCAGCAATCCCGAGCTTGTACCTGCAGAGGGGATGGGGCCAAAAACCCACCTGGTGGCTGTAAGTCCCAAAATTAAAAAGTCAGGTGCAAATTTCTGATGCTCATGGTACCCAGAGGGTGAGAGGCAGCCGGTTCCCAAGAGCTGCTCCGGGGACATAGAGGCCCTATGGCCGGGTTGCATTAAAGGAGAAAGTTGTTTCCCTTTCGAGCTAATTGCAAAGGAGCCGCCCGTGTCTATCTAGGTCAAGCCATAACCTGCTTTAGCCGGGCAAAGCGGCGGCAGGACGCCAGCGTGATGCAGCGTGACATGGCACTCGCCTGCTCCCCTGCCGCCACGGCACACAGGGTGCACACCGGTGGGGACCTGGTCCCTGGGGGCAGAGTTTGGATGGGGTAGAAATCAAACTGGAGGCAAATGAAGTATTTGTTTGGAAGAAGAATGGGCCGAATCTCTCCCGGGAAGGGTTTAAGTTCGTGCTGGTTAATAAAATGCTGGGATGAGTAGGAGGGCTCCGTGGCACAGGAGCAGATCCTCCTGGGGCTGATGGGGGGAAATAGGGACTTGATGGGAGTTGCTTTGGTTTATCCCTTTGGTGACATCCCTGGGACCCCAGCCCGAGGGTCTGGCTGGTGTTACAGCCCGGGGGAGTGGGGCCGCATCCGCATCTCCCCTTGCCCAGCCCCGGGGAAGCCCCTGGCACCTCTAAAGCAGAGTGAGGCCCAAGGGGGGGTTGCCCATGCTTAGCAGGGTGCAGTGAAGCGATGTGTGTCCTCAGAGCCCCCCGAGGTGTGTGCTGCGGGGAGGGGATGGCTCTGGAACCTGGCTCCCAGCAGGCGTTGGCATCTCCTGGGAAACCTCAACCCTGTGAGCACAAGAGCAGGATTGATTTTTTTGTGGCCAACGTGGCAGCTTTGCCTTCTGCTGCAGCCGCGGTGTTGCAGTGAAGTGGCCACTGGTGGGCTGAGAGGGGAGAAATGGAAGTTGTGTCCATGAGAGAGAAATCCACAGCGAATAGACTGGAAAAAAAAAATCTGTAAAACCTGGTTACAGCCCTGATGCCACGTGCCCGGCGAGCAGGCAGGGCTGGAGGGGCGTTGCACGCTGATGATGCTCAGAGGGTGCTGGTGAAGCCAAGGTCATAGCATAAATCTAGATGAATTTTTTCCCTCTGAGTTGATTGAAGAGGAGCTCAGGACCGACTTTATGGTGGCAGTAGCAGAGGTTCTCCCTCCACTTCAGGAGAAAACCCACCAGCAGCAGCTGCCGGGGCTGGAGATGTTTGTGCAAGGGACCTCGAGGGTGAAATAGGTGAGTTGGGGCCAGTGGTTTAACCACTCCTGTCCATGAGGCTGGAGCTTCACGGGCTCTTGGCCCCATCCTGGGCATCCCGTGCTTACAGGGAGGAAGGTTGACCCTGTTGGTGTTTGCACAAGGTGTTTTGCAGCTCAAGTCTGCGAACTGCTCTGCCCTCAGGCACAGTGCTCCTGGGGCAAGGGGCTGGGTTAAAGAGAGTGAAAAAATGTGCAAAATGGGGGTTTGTAAGTGTGGGTTGTGGGGTACAACCTGGGAAAGGGCTGAAGGGCTGAGGAGAGCTGGTTGCTGCTGGTACTTGCTGCTGGGTGGGCTGCCAAGGGGGGCTGGGACCATTGTGCCCCCCGGGATGTGCTGGTCTCCAGCTCCTGGCTGGTACTGGGTGCTATGCTCCCAAGAGTGACCTTTGTGGGTGCAAGGCAACCCCACGGGTGCAGGGGAAGCCCCGCACAGCTCCTGCATGGCTACTGCCACCCACTCCACAGCACCCTTGGGTGCGGGCTGCTGCCAGCCCAGAGCCCCTCACTGGGGGCTGTGGTTGCCCACTGGGGCTGGATCTGGAGATATTTGCCTGCGTGGGGGTGGCAGAGCCCCAGTGCCCGTCTCCATCTCATGCCACACACAGCTCAGGGACAGCTCTGTCCCAGAACCCCCTCAGGCACCTTGTCCCAGGGTTTCTTCCATCCCCCAGTGCTGTGACTCAGGGCTGTGACCACAGCGAGCAGAGGCAGAGACGTCTTAGCCGGGACGTGGGGAGAGAGAAAATCTCCCTGGCTGTTTCAAAGGCTTCAGCGAGAGCAAGGCCAGCGCTGTGTGTGTCGGTTCCCTCTTCCCCTTGATTAAAATTGCCTTGAAAAGACCTTTGTAGATCCTGGCTGGCGCTGGAGTCGGCACTACGACGCTTAGATCTTGTCTGCTGCATCAGCCCTTCTCCCCGTGACCCGTGGCTCGGCTATCAAGTGATCCAGCTCATGTGGGTCCAGCAAAAGGGAATTTGGGTGCATTCACCCGAGCATTGTCTGTGGCAGGGACAGAGCCACCCCGGTGGAGCTCGCTGTGGGAGATGTGGGGCAAGGCTTGGTCCTTGCAGACTCACAAAAGTCTCAGAGGGAGCAGGGCTTGGGGCAGCTGTAAGTTGGGGAAGAGGCAAAACGGGGCAGTTTGGGGAGTTTTTGGAGCTTGCTCATGCAACACAGTCTGCCGGGAGATGCAATGGGTGGAGGGCTGAGGCTGGGTGCTGTCCCCATTAGAGTGATGGGAGCCACCCCCCTGCACCCCATGGCTTGCCAAGAAACCTTCTTCAGCTCTGGAGAACCTCTGTCACGGCTGGGTGGTTTGAAAGGCAGCCAGGCTGCCAGTCCCGGGCTGCAAACAGAGCAGCTTGTGTGCGGCCCCGTACCTGGGCAGCAGCGTCCCCCCAGCCCGCCGGGAACGGCTTCGTTCAGCTCCAGCGTGGCCCTGAACACCGGAGCGGCCGCACAAAGACCCACTTGTGCTCGCTGCACCCACTCGCTGAAGGCAGCGCCGGGGGAGAGGAACCCCCCTGGGGGTGATGGGGACTGCAAGTGGCCAACCTGGAGCTGGTGGTCCCCTCCTAAGATGCTCAGGGACCCCAAAAAGCTTCCACTCCCCTCCCCAGAGGTTTTCCTTCAAGAAGGCTGAGTGAAACTGTGCTGGTGTGACCTGCAAAACGTGTGTCCTGGGAGATTTGTGGCACCCAGCGCCCGTTGGCCTTTCGGTTTGCTGTGGCTGTACCAGGACAAGGGAGCAGAGGTTGTCACAGGTGCCCGCGAAGCCACATCTCCCCATCTTTCTAGAGATCATTCCACCCCCTGGAGAATATGGGGTTTTTTTTGGAGTTTTGAGGGTTTTTTTTCCTGGAGAGTTGCAGACGGGAGGTGGTGGGAGACGGAGATGGCTTTCTTGCTGAACGATGCTCTGCCTGCCTGGGCAAAACCTGCGGGAGGGATGAGCTTCTCCACTTGCTGTGACCGTGCTGACGTCCCTGCCACTGGTGGCAGCAGACAGCCCTGCCTGCCCCTGGGTGCTTTCAGTGGGACGGGGTAGCGTGCCAAGCCCCTGTCCTCATCTGCACGGGGTGAAATGCCAAGGCAAGGGGAAGCAAGGCACTGTGGGTGGTGGTGCCAGGGAGAGTCACCACGGGGCAAGATGAGAGCAGGAGCACAGAGAGATGGGGTGGTTGGTAGTATGTGGGGGGATATTGGGGTCCGGTAGGGCAGAGATGGGGCTCAGACATTAGTAATGGACTGAGGAATGGGGTGACAGAGCTAGTGCTCGTGCCACTGGAAGGTGGTCTTGAGTGATCCTGATGGTCTCGGGTGTCTGGGAGATGGTCTCAGGTGATCAAGAGTTGGTCTTGGATGGCCAGGGGATGGTCTTGATTGACCAAGAAGTGGTTTTGGGGACGAGGAGAAGGTTTTATGTTGCCAAGAGCAGCCCATCCCGACTGTGGTGCAGCTCTGCCTGGTGAGGGTCTGTGCCCATGTGGCCTTGCTGCAGGGACCTGCCACAGGGACATGGGGATGGGGCTGCATGGGGTCCCTGGGGCAGGACATCACATGTGCCCTGGCCCTGTGAACCCCTGTGGGAGGCCATCATGTGTGTCCTCATCCTGGGGTATGGGATGCAGTGGCCTCCTGGGAGAGTGACATGGAGCACCCGCAGTCAGTGGGGCCAAGACCAGGGTCCAGAATGGTCAAGGGGTTGTGGGTGCCCCCCCATGCCCAGCCCCTCACCATGCCAGGCCCCGCTTAACCTTCCTCTCCCCCCACAGCCTTGCCGACAGCCACCTCGCCGGGATGAACGGGATGGCCAACATCAACCCCGCTGGCCGCAGCCACTACGTCTCCGCCATCCCAGTGCCCCGTGCCACGGCCCATGGCAAGCTGCATGCCGTGGCCCCCCCAAGCACCCTGGGGGCCCCTGTCCCCCACAGGTCTCTGTCTCCCCAGCCAGGGAAGGTGCTGGCCCCCAGCCCCAAGACCCTCAAATCCAAAGGCGCTGGCAGAGCTGCTGGCCATGAGCTGCCCAAGGGCAGGGAAGGCAGCCCTGGTGTCCCCCACCGTGGGGGGCAGAAAGCCCTGACAAGACCCCTGGTGTCCCTCAGGAAGTGGCCAGAGGCAGTTGGCAGTGGGAGGAGAGGGACAGGCAGGGTGGGGGAGACCACTGAGCTGCCCAAAGCCCCCTTAGCACAGGGGAGGGGTGGGGGACAGCCAGGGGTGTCCCCCGGGAAGGGCAGTGAGGTGGCCACAGCGGAGATAGCCGATGAGCCCCATGGTGGCTCACAGGGCAGGGGCCCCGTGTTCGGGTCGGGGGCCATCACCTTCTCCTCGGGCCCCCTGCACAGCCATCCTGTCACCGCCACCGTGGCACCCTTCCAGTACCGGTGAGTCCCTGGGGACTGGGGGTATAGTGCTGGGGAGGCGGCATGGGGATAGGGGGACATGGTGACAGGGGACACGGACACAGGGGGAGGCAGGTGGGTGTGGCGGGGGTGGCCACAGGGAATTGTGGGGTTGGGTCTGGGGGCTCTGCCCCAAAAGGTGGGTTCCCACTGGACTTGAGGTGCTATGGGCTCCTGGGGCACCCATGGGAGCTGGTGTGGGATAGGGGATGGGCTCAGTGGGGTGCGGGGTGCCCTGGGACCCCCCCTGACCATTTTCCCCAAACCCTGTCAGAGCTCAAAGCACCATGTCTCCATCTCCTGGGGGTCCTCAGCTGGCTGCACCCTGCAATGTGCCCCTGCTCCCCCCACCCCGCTCAACCCTCCTCTGCCCCCAGGCTGCAGGAGGACCAGGAGGAGGAGAGGGCCACGTCCCCTGGTGACGAGTGCCCTTGTTCTGCGGAGGGACCTGACCCCAACCCCAAAGCCGGAGACCCGAGTGAGTCGGGGCGGGGTATTTCTGGGAATGGGGGGGTCCTGCCAGGGGGCTGCCGGGATGGTGCCAGGGGACAGAGGCTCGCACCGGAGCTCAGACCCCCACAGCCTCATGCCAGAATAGGAGCTGGGGCTGGGAGTTGGTGGGGGGCGGGGGGAACTCCCACATAGGAGGTGTCCCAAATCCCCTGGGAACAGCCTGGCTGCAGCTGCCGCATCCGGTGACCCTCGGCGTGGCCTCACCCGGGCGCAGGAGCCATGTCGGCATCCCCTGCCGCAGTTCTGGCACGGGGGGACCATTCCCTCCAGTGACGCTGCCGGGACATCACCCCACTTGGCTCCTTCCCAGTTTCCCGGCGAGCTCCAGGAATGACCCATTTCCAAGAAACTGGCCAAGAGCCGGCACGGGGGCGGGTGCCGTGGCGTGGCTGGCCCCCCACACCCACCGCAGGGACACCCCGTTTCTTGGGGGCCAAACAAGCCCAAATACAAGCTCCCCACTGCAATGTTGAGGATACCCCAGTCCCCTCCAGCACTTGCTGTGGGGCAGATTTTGGGGGGGCGGCTGCTGGAGGGGATGCTGGGGCGGCGGTTGCCAGGGCAGCGGCAGCAGAGGATGGTGGGATGCTCTAGGGATGTTCAGGGAAGGGGAAAAAAGGAGCCGGGAGCTTCGCTGGGTGATTCGAAGGGACAGAAGTCGGTCAGAGCCACGGCGGCTCGTGGCTTTGCAGCGGGGTCCTGGCACTGCCGTCATGCAGCCAGAGAGTAACAGGGTTCAGCGCTGAGCTCCGATTTGGGAAGCACCGATAACCGGTGGTGAGCGGGAGGATTTTCTGGGAGAAAGCAGGAGGGGGCTGGCGTGTTCCCAGTGCAGCTGCCCTGGGTTTGGGATGAGGCCGAGCGGGTTTGGTGCTGGGGAAGGGGCCGGATCCTTCCCCTTGCTCCATGCCTGCCCCAGACCATGGTGCCTTCTGGGGCTCTGTCAGGCCTGGCAGCAGGGGACAGGGGACATTGGGAGGCCCCAAGGGTTGCCTCGCCTCCCACAAAATGACATGACACCCATGTCCCCCGCAGCAGGCCCTACACCCAGGCAATAGCCTTGTAGCTCAGCGAGGGCTTGAACAGCCCCCCTAAACTCAGAGCGGCTTTGGGGTGCAGCGGGGTGCCTTGTGCACCCATCCCGCCTCAGCAGCGGCTTTTGGTGCAAAACACCCTTTTTTTCGGGGCAGCCTTTGCTATCCCATCCAGGCTGGGTTATTTCGGGGCTCCTCAGCATCACCATGGCCTGAACCCCAAATCACCCAGGGCGGCCATGCTGCCGTACAGGGGGGCCGGGCTGGGGGGCTCACGCCATCCCCAGCCCTCCCGGCTCCTTATCTCGGCAGCATAGTGATGGGCTCTAATGCAATATTTTCCGGCGGTTGCCATGGCAGCCTGCGTGAGGTCACCAAATAGACTTAATTCACCCCTCCCGAGGGACGGGTAATTAATGAAAAATGATGATAACCAGATCCTGCTCCCCTTCTTCCCCCCACACCCCCCCCTTAATTCTCCCGGATCACTGGAGAGGCCCCGCTGGGTTTGGGGGCCACCGTGTCCCTCGGCGGGGGTGGGCTCCTGGGGCCACCCCAGGCCCTTCCTGCACCGTTTGGGGTGAAACGGGGAAGTTTCGCCCCCCCCACCCCGGGGGGTGGGTGTGCAGGGTCGGGGCTGCGTGTGGGACCGCGGCAGGCGGGACGGGGGGTGCTTCGCACGCAGTGTGCCGGGGCGTGGGCCCCCCCCTCCCCCGCTGCCTTCACCCACTTCCCAGCCGGCACCCCCCGGCCCTGCCTGCGGGAGGGGCTGCGGGACGGAGCGGGCAGGCGCCGGGGGCTGGGGGGCAGCCCCCCGCGGCACCCCTGGGGGCGCACGCAGCACCGCGCCCGCCAGATTCATCCCTCGCCCCCGGGGGTCCCGCGTCGCCCCGAGGGTCCCGCACGGCCCCGCCGCCCCCGCGCTCCCCCACGCTCCTGCGGGTCCCTCGCGCGATCCCGCTGCCCCCGCTCCGCCGTGCTCGGCGCTGCACGGCCCCGGTGGCGGCGCGCGCCCCCGCCTCGCCTCGCCCCGCCCCGCGGCGCGCGCGCCCCCTCCCCTCCCGTCCCGTCCTCTCCCACCCCGCCCGCGGGCGCGCGCGCCGCGCCCCGCCCCCTTGCCCGCGCCAGCCGGGCGCGGAGGAGGGCGGGCCCTTTTTGTTTGCCCCTGACATTCCGCTGGTTCGCAGTGTCCCGCCGGCGGCGGAGCAGCGAGGTGGGGCCGCGCCGCTCATCAATTCCCCCCCCCCCCCCCCCAAACCCGCCCCCCGCCATCTCCTCCCCGTCCCGCTCCGCTCCGCCCCGCGTTGGTGGGGCGGGCGCTGACGGCGCTTCTCTCTCTGTCTCGCCCGGTGTGTCCTCGGTGCCGCAGCAGCAGCAGCAGCAGCAGCAGCAGCAGCGCCCGGCGGGTTAAATGGTTGCAGCGCGGGGATGCTGGGGAGCAACCTCAAGAGCCTTCCCGACGTGGAGCTGGGCGAGGAGGAGCGCGGCTACCGGCGGGGCCCCGACGGCGGCGCGGTGATGCCGAAGCGGGCGAAGTCGGCGACGACGGCGGCGGCGGCGGGGCCGCGGGGCGCGGAGCTGCGCGTCTTCAAGGCGAGCAGCGCGGAGGGGCGGCTGCCGGCCGGCTCCAACCTGCGCAAGCAGAAGTCGCTCACCAACCTGGCCTTCCTCACCGACGCCGAGAAGAAGCGGCAGCTCTACGAGCCCCGCTGGAGCGACGACATGGCCAAGGCGGCGGCAACGGGGGCGGTGGCGGGGGGGGGCGGCCGGGGCGGCGGCGGCCCCCGCGGCCGGGAGGCGCCCGCCATGTCGCGGAGCCTGTCCCGCTCCGAGCACTCGCTGCTGTCGCCGCGCCCCGCCGGCCCCGCCAAGCCGCCGCCCGCCGGTAAGCCCAGCCGCATCCCCCGCGGGCCCTACGCGGAGGTGAAGCCCCTCAGCAAGGCCCCCGAGGCGGGCGGGGGCGGCGGAGGCGGCAAGTGCGACGACGAGCTGCTGGGCGGGAAGGGGCCGGCGGTGGCGGCGGGCGCTGAGGAGAAGCCCTACCTGAAGGTGGACCCCGAGCTGGTGGTGACGGTGCTGGGCGACCTGGAGCAGCTCCTCTTCAGCCAGATGCTGGGTGAGTGCGGCCGTTGGGCCTCGCTGGCCGGGGATGGGGGAACGGTGGGAGTCGGGCTGCCTGAGGCGTCAGGGGCTCCCACCATTCCCAGGAGGGACCTGCCGGAGGCTGTGTCGGTGTCCCCAGTGCCAAGGGAGAAGGAGGAGGGATGCTGAGAGAGAAGGGATGCCGAGGGAGAACGTGCCATCAGCCTCGCTGGGGGGAATGGCGCCATCGGCCAAGCCAAGGGCTGGTGTGCGGGCTTCTCACCTTGGCTCCAGCCTCCTTAGGAGGAGGAATGGCAGGTGGCGGTTGAACTCGTCCTCCCCCACATGTCTTTTTGGTCACCCCTTGTCTCTACACGCAGCCAAAGACAATGGAAGTTACCCGGCCAGGTGTCACAGCTGCTCCCCACGGTCGGGGTGGCTCGCCTGGGGGTTGACCTTGGTCGCTCTTGCCAGGAGGCTGCTGGTCGAGGTGCCGTGCATAGGGTCCACGCCACTGCCTGAGCTTTGGGCAGGAGGCTTCAAATCCAGAGCTCCTCCAAGGTCTTGGGCTCTGGCTGAGGAGGGTCCTCCAAGGATGTTGCTACAAGGTTCGCATGAGCCGGTTTCAGCTTGTGGCCGCCTGCGTCTTGCTATCCCGGTGGATTTGATCCTTGAGTCTGCGTGGTCGAGAGCTTGTTGTGTGCACAGTGGGTTTTTGTCAGAGCAACGAGCGCTGGCCCCCGGTGACGGCCATGCCTCTGATCTTGGGACCCGCTGCCCACCTTGTGGGCCATGGCACTGGGTCTCGGTACAGGCGTGCCCAGCCCTCGCGTTTCCCTCGTGGCTGCATACTGATCTCTAGGAAACCACAGCAGCCTCGGGAGCCCTCTGCTTCCTGCTGAAGCCTGCTTTCCCCTGCGTCCCGACTGGCAGCGCCTGTGGGCTCCGCTGGGCAAGGACCACGGGGGGCTTGCAGCTCCAAAGCGCTCCGTTTGGTCTGGGAAATTGGAGTGAGAAGGTGGCAAATGAGCTCTGCACAGCCGTCACTGTACTCCTGGTGCCTGAGCTAGCCGGGCTGAAAGCCTTGATGGTTGGTGGGAGGGGGGAGCGGTGGTACAGGCAGGGCTGGGAGCCCTTTTTAGGGGGCCCGGAGCTTCTCCAGTGCTTGGAGAGCTGGCTTGAGATGCCTTCTGCTAGCTGCATTGTGAGCAGAGCTCTGCTGTGAGGAGAAAGGGGAGAGATTCACCCCGGCTGGGGGCTGTGGGGGAGGTTTAGAGAGGTGGAGCGAGCTCGAGTATGTGCTAAGTCAGGTGCCGGTAAAGCTGTGCTTGCTGAGTCCAGTTCCCTGCTGCACACTCTGCTGCTCCAGGAGCCTTCGGGGTGTCCCAGCCCCTGCTCCAGTGCAGGGCTCTGGCACAACGTGCACCGGCGCATGCTGCCACACAGGCATGGAGCCTCCCGAACCATCGCCTTCGGCCCTCTGGCCATGCACAGTGACGGGAGCAGCTGCGGTGGTGTGCTCCCTGCCCAGTCCTCTCCCTGGCAGGGGTCTGCCCCAGCTGCTGGAGCATCCCAGGGCTCGCTGGGGCTGCGTAAGCAGCTTGTGGAAAACCACGGAGTGAGCTCAAGGCGTGGGCCGGCAGACTGTGAGGATGAGCAGGCTGGACATGTGAGGTCGGCCTCGCAGCAGGGGCTGTGGAGGCTCTGGCTGCCCTGCTGGTCCTGCAGCTGGGCTCGTGGACATCCATCTTCAGCCCTAATGCTGGGGTAACACCAGATGTTGTGGGAGCAGAGCAGGATTGTGGGAGGGTTTGTCACTTGTGGGACTGACAGATCTATACCCACCGGTGTTGGTGTGCCTGGGGGGATCTCAGTGTCCCCCTGTGACACTCTGCTCTTGGATGGGAGTTTCCTCAGCACCCCCAAGAGACATATCTGAGTGACTCAGTTTGTGGCAGTTGCTGGAGTACCGAAGATCCTCCGGCCTGCGGGACAGGGATTTGTGCACACAGTGAGGAAGATCATGGGTTGCAAAAGTACCTCCAATACCTGAGGTGGTTGCCTAGCCCCTGCCTGTGTCAGGGCCACAGGGCTGACCTTGACCTTGGGAGGTGTTGAGCATCCCTTTGGACTGCACTTAACCGTCTGAAGGCTTCGTCAGCTGGCCCGTGAGGGCCAAACCCTGCTGAATCTGTCCTCTGAACCCCCCTGCTCTGTGAATTCACTGAAATAGATCATTTTCTAAGACTGCGGACTGATGGGCTTCCTGTGGAGGGCACTGAGGGCTGGTTGTCCAGTGTCGGGTGGGGACAATGCCTGGGGTGGACAGGACAGGAGCTTAACCCTGCTGAAACATCGCTTTCCTTTCATGGGGCTGTACTTATGTTCCCGGGAGTTGTGCTGTTGAGTCATACCTACTTAACCAAGCCACCGTGACCTGGCACATCCTTGACAGCCTGCATGTTGGGGATGCCGACACGAGCTTGGGCATGTGCAGAGCAGTGTGACAGTGGCGGTGGCTGCTCTGTCACCTCCTGTGTGCAGGCAGCAGACCCGTGGTTGGGGGCGTGCGAGCCTGGACGCGTGCTGAGCTTCTGGTCCCGATCCCTTTGCTTGTCATGTGGTGCAATCCGGGTGGATGAAACCTTCTCCAGGGCTGGCAGTACCTTCCACAACCTGGCTCCTCAAGGGAGGGGTTGTTCCTGCGGTGGGGACAGACCCAGAAGGGACAGGATCCCCCTTGCTCGGGAGCATGGGCTTCATGCCCTACTAGAGCTGGTGAGTAGGGCCAGGAGAGGGGCTTTCTCTTCGTTGCTACAGGAGGTGCTTGGGAGGGGTGGAAGGTTTTTCTGCTGTTTTTCATGGATCGCTTTGGCAAGAGAAACATCAGCCTGAGCTGTTTGGCCATGTCTGCTGGAGGACACCCTATCCAGAGTGGCACGAGAAGACCCGCAAGCTTGGTTTGTGCTGGGAAGAAAGAGGCGGGAGTTGCAGGGACTTTCAGCCTCTGCAGGTCTTGTCCTTGAACTGCTGACCTGTGTTGAGAAGCCTGTGCTGCTTCTGCTTAACCCGAGCTCCCTGCTCTGCCAGGCACGATGGCTTGCAGAGACCTTGTGCGTCTTTGGTCTCCACACCTGAGTTCTCATCTCCAACTCGTGCTCCTCCTGTCAGAAGCACTTCCAAGCCTCTGCTGGCCAAAAATACAGTTTATTTAGTAGTGGCCAAATGTTACCTCTCATTTGGTTGCTGCCACTGTGTCATCTGTTTGATGGCACCAAAGCCTTTGTAGAGTTGCTGGGGATGTAACCGCGTTTAAAGCAGAGCAGCCTGTGCAAGATGGGAGAGGTCACTGGGACACAGCAACCACATGTGCTTTGTAGAGGCTATTTCCATCATCCAAATTATACATTTTGCATCAACCAAAGACCGAGGCTTCTCATCAAAGCTGGCTGGCAGCTGGGGTTGCTAATTACACCAGCGCCCGGCCACGGGATGAAGGGTACGGAGGGCGCGTGGCCAGCGTGGTGGAAGAGCTGCTGTCCAAAGCTCGCCCTGCCCATCTCTGCGTGCAGGTGCAGAGGCGCATACGAGCTGCGTGTGAATGCGTTAGTGCTGGGGTGCGGTGCCCAGCGTGATTGCTGCGCTTACCTAGAGGCCCTCAGAGCACCTCCAGGATCCCGCAGCTACTTTCTGTAGCCATTTCCTTGCCCGTCTCTTGCTGTGTATGGTGCCTTTTCAGTGGCTGCTAATTCACAGAAGTAAATAAGCAGCGGGTGTTGCATGGGCCAGAGCCCAGGCAGACACACGTGTGATCCCAGAGGAGACGGGGTTCCCCGAAATGCTCGCTGCAGGAGTCTCAGCAACCCTGCCAGACTCTGCAGGTGCAGCTACAACCCATCTCAGTCCTGCAGCCTTTGGCTGGCAGCGGATGGGCCACACCACCCTTCCACGGGTGGCCCAGAGGGGTTGTCCTCGCTGGGCAGCATGTGCCCGCGGAGACCTGGTACCTCCATGGTGCCGACGCGCAGGCAGGGCAGACCCCAGCTATGCCGGGGCTGGCGGCGGGCTGGGCAGTGGGTGCCAGCAGCCCGCTGGTGGTGGGGAGGAGAGCCAAGGGGCTGGTACGGGCAGATGGACTCCTTGAAGGGCAAGAGCTTCATGTCTCATCTGACTGTGGTTGGCTTAAAAAAAGAAACCACAGCGCAGGAAGGACGCTTGGCTGGTGTGAGGTGTCCTGTGTGAGCACGTTCCTGGCTTCAGTGGAGATGGTTTCACCACAGTATGCCTTCCCGAGGAGATCCCCTCCTGGTGACCGTCCTTGCTGGCCAGGCACATGGTATGGGATTAAAAGGAGCACCTCTGCCCCACGGCGTTCCTACCTCTGCCCCACAGCCTTCCTGGCTGTTTAATTAAGCACTAACGAGCCTGTTGCACCGCTATGCAGCCATAGCCAGGTTCCCTGGCAGGAGACCATGAGGAGGTCAGAGAACAAGTAGCTCTTCACAGTGACGGGAGCGGGTTATTGCCTTGTAGAGCGGTGCGGCTGTCCTGATGTCACTGTCACACTAACGTTATTCCTCTCTTAAGGCCGCCGTGTGACGGCGCCCATGGGACCAGGGTCATTGGGGTGGGGATTTATTTCCTTCTGGCCACAGAGCTGGACTCCTGCGTTTGGGCTAGGGGTGAGGAGGAAGGGGAGAGGTATGGGGTCGTATTGCTGCTTCCAGTCTGCTCCTGGGAGCTGACAGTGAGTAGTAGATGTCTCCTCTCTCCAGCTGAGAGGGCTGCAGTGACTGAGAAGAAGGTCTGGAAATGTGACCCCAGGGTCCCAGAGCTTTCTGCTGAAGCTGTTTGGGATGGGCTGTGTTCCCAGTGATAATGGCAGTGCAGAAAAAGTGCTAAAAAAAAAAAAAATAAATCCAGATTTCAAAATTTCCTGTGGAAAAGTAGCAGAGCAAGCACTTGAAGGCAAAAATATTTGAGGGTGCACTGCTGAAACAAATTCCTTCCCAAAGAGCCTAAAATTTCTGTTTAAATGGGGCTTTTCCCAGTGACTGCCTCTATTTTGCCCTCAAATGCAACATTTGTCCACTGAAAAAATACATAAATGAATGCAAAATTGTATACAATTCTGGAAATGCTCTTTGGGATCTGCTGGTGGTATGTGACCACAGTGGGGCCTGGGCGATGCCCCCTCAAAGCCTTGCCATCCCCTGAGAGCAACTGCTGAGGGCTCCTGGCATGGCTTGGTCTTGCAGAAGCACACCCGTGGGTTCTGCCTGGTCCAGGTGCCTCATGAGCAATGTGCTTCCAGCTTGGGTGGCACTCGGGGGAACTGGTGGCAGTTCTGGGTCCTTCTGGAGAGTCTCTTCCTGATGCCTCCTGTCCCCAGGTTTGCATCTTTGGCTTCTCGTGCTGTGGCATGTGTCTCTGTGCCCACAGCCCTTCCCTGGCACAAGTCCCCTCTGCCATCGCCCTGTTACATCCGTTTAGGTTACCAGCTTGTTGCCTTCCTATGCTGCTTCTCGTGGTGCCGGACAACAATTTCCGTGGTCCTCCCTGCCCGTTCTCACTCGAGCATCTGAGGACAGCACTTGGCTGATGCTTGTGCCCGTTGCACACTGCACGAGGGAGGATTTGTTCCAGCTCAGTGGGGATCCAGAGCATGCACCCTCCGAGGTGTGTAACCTGTGAGTGACGCCAACCCCTAGTGCCAGCCCGTCTGCCGTGGCCAGTGTGTGCCTGCCTGGGGGAGGCCAGGTGGTGTTCTGTAGGGCTGTGGGCTTGGGGTCAGCCCCCGCCGCTCGCCTGGCTCTGCGGTGTCAGGTGGACCCACTGACACGTCCTCCGGATGGGTCACTTGTCAGGTCCAGAGCATCCTTTGTGCCACCATGCGTGTGGCATGCACTGCCCTGCGGGCACGGTGGCAGCAATGCCCCGGGGCCGCGCGTGTGTGTGGTGTTTCTGGTACCGGTGGCAGCTGCGGTTAGAGCCCAGCAGTGAAGCTGCTGAGTCTGGATCCGCTCGCTGGGTGGAGCAGGGATGACTCCGTCCTTCAGGGGTAGCTTAGTCCTTGTCCTCTCCAGACTTCGCACCTTGAGGGCATCTCGTGCGGAGCTGTGGGGCCGCAGGGTGCAGGAGATCAGATCTCGTGTGATTCTGCTGTATCCCCTGCCCCGCAGAGTCACGTCCTCCTCCGGGCACATGAAGCAGCTCTCCCGGGGGAGCCAGGGGAGGGGCTGCTGGTTCTCCGGCTGGGAAGCGGTGAGCTTGGGAAGGCAGAGTACGTGCGAGGTGAGGAGCCCGGCCAGGGAGGCTTGGGGCTGCCTCGTGGAGGGCTGTGGGGCGAAGGGGGAGTGGGGCTTTCCCACGCTGCTGCATTGCAGCTCGGAGCCGGGGAGCCGAGCGCGGAGGGGAGCTGGGAAGGCAGGGGATGCTGCATTGCAGGGCTGAGATTAGAAGCTGTGCAAATGGAGATGTGCCTGTGTCAAGGCGGGTGTGACACTGAAGAGCAGTGCCCAGCACACACCCGCTGGTCTGCTTGTCTTTCCTCTCATCCATTTCTTCCATGTTTTGTTTCGTTCGAGCGTTTCTTTCATTCCTTACGCTGTTATTTGTCTTGTCCAATTGAGGCAGTAATGTATTTTTTATTAATTCAGGAGAAGGGCTGAGATTCATCTCCCACTGGAAGGAGCTGCTGGAATCTGCGTAGGGGAGCTTAGCACAAGCGCAGCGCAGCTGGGCAGGACGTTTTCCTCGCTCCTGGGAGCAGCCTTGCAGCAGGGAGGAGGTTCGAGAGCCTCGTGGCCCCGGCGCAGGGGCCAGTGTGGTGTGTGAGCTCCCTGGAGGTGTTACACGGGCAGACCATGGGCAGGCACGTGCCCCTGCGCTGCCTGGCGGAACACAGGTGTGTTCTGCAGCAGGGACATGTGCCTCCACCTTCGCGAGCATGTGAGCACGCCAGCGCTGTGGGGGAGCACAGGGTTTTCCACAACTACCTGGCGTAGGCACCGGTGGTGCTTACTCACTCCACAGCCCTCTTTAGTTTCGTGTCAGCCTTGTCATCTCTGTCCTAGAGCCCTCCTGCTCATCAAGAGGTGGGCGCTTTGCAGCCCTCCCCTGGTCAACGTACTTGCAAGAGTCTGGCCTGAAGCATCCCCCTGAAATGGCAGAAGGAATTTATGGCAAATCCAGGAATTGGTTTCTGAAGGTGTAAAGGCAGGGGTGCTCTGTCCTTGTGTTTCCCCCAGCTCAGTGGCAGTGCGGGTAAGGAGGGGATGGTGAGCTGGCCAGGAGGGACCTTCTAAAGGGGCCCCAGGAGGTGACTTTCAGAGGGGAGCTGGAATTGAGGGGTTTGAGCTGCGCTCACAAAGCTGCGGTTCCTCGGCAGGTTGCAAGCCTGACTCGCAGCCGCAGGTGACACGGCGGGAGGGCTGGGCTCCGCGCCAGCTCTGTTGGCTCACCAGCCGGTCGGCTGAGTTTGGCTGTGGGACGGGAACCTCTCCTGCTCGGTGAGCTGGAACGATGGCTTGTGGCTGAGATCCTCTGCTGCTCGGTGAAGCTGCTGGAGGTTTTGGTTGTTCTCGTGCGACCCAGGAAAATGGGAAGAGCTGTGCTGTGGGGACCAAAGTCTGCGGGGTGTGAGCTGGAGGGGGAAACGTCGTAACTGCAGCATGGCAGAGGGGCAGCACCAAACCTTTAGCACCAGGGAGAGTCTGAACTGCTTTTATTTCTAGTGCCAGCACCCCGCTGGGTGCCAGCCTGCATAGTTGGGATCTGGGGTTACTGCATGTCCCACCTCTGCACATGTCGTGCAACGTTGTGCCACCAACTGTGACAAAGCTGGCAGTGAGACCCTGCAACCAGACAAGCTTCCTCAATAGTGCCCTTATGAAGTGCATGGGCTTGGCCAAACCCAGTCCTTACTGGCTCTACTGGGAGGCCAGACTGGCTGAAAGTGAGCTTTTGTGAAGCTTACGCTTCTGTGCTTTTTTGGTGGGACTGAAATGTCCCCAGTGCCGGCACTGCTCCGGCCCTTGCGCTGGCTCTCCCGATTCAGCAAGCAGCCATGAAGCACGTTCAACGCTGCGACTCAGGTACGGCTCCGTCGCCGGCTATTTATAGCCATGGGAGCTTTCGGCAGAGCCGTGGGCTGGGAATAACTCACTGATGAGACACTTCTCAGAATCACACGCCCGCTGCCCATGCGCAGCATCCTCGTCTCGGGCTTCCCGCATGTCAGTGTGGGGTATATCTTGGTCCCGTGCCAGCCCAGATGGACACAAAAAGAAGTTGATCCTGGTGTTTTTTCTAGCCTGGGGGGGTCAGCTGGTTTGTCGTGGCACAGCTGCGTGGTCCCGTCCTAGGCAAGACGCTATCAGCTTTTTGCAGGGAGCGTGGTGGGGACCTCTTCATGTGTGGGCACAGTTTGGGCTCCATAAAACCCACCCCACGGAGAGCAGCCCTTCCCTTTTGTGGCCTGGTGTGTGGGGGGATGTGGGTGCTGGCAGGGAGGGATGTGGCTGGGGAGCAAGGCAAAGGAACCTGCTATTCGGGCTGGGACGTGCGACGTTGAAACTCATCTCTGTAATGAACCCCTCGGGCTGGAAGCGTTAGATGCTGTCGGGGTGTTTCCAGTTCGCTTTATCTCTGACTTGGCATTGTATTTCCAAGCTGATGCAAACAAGTGGAAGAGTAGATAGCAGCTAATTCACATCGATTGCTGTGGCGCGGGAGCCACCCGAGGTGAGCCGGGGCTGGCAGAAAACACGCTGCGGGCCATTAGATGGGGTAAGCGCGTCCCTCCCCAGCCTGTTCCCGGTGTGGTGCCGTGGGGGACACGCTGTCAGCCTCGCAGGAGCCTGCTCCCACATCCCGAGGCTTTTCCCAGCCTTGCTGGCTCAGAAGCTGGAGGAGGCTTTGCTGGGGCGAGTACAGCTTCATGAACAAACCCGGCAGCCGTGGAGCCAGGCAAGGCAGGGGTGTTTCGGCAGGCTTCAAGGTGTGAGCACTGCTGTGCAGGGGTGGGGACAACTGAGTTGCCTCCGATATTAAAACCAGGAGGCATTTGACAGATTGTGGCTGGGACCTGGGACTGTCTGGCTCTGCCAGGGCAGGACTGACATGGGGCCATAGGCACTGCGGCCACAACGAGTGCAGGACCCATGGCCACCCAGCCATGGCCTTTTGCAGCCACCTTGCCTTTAGCCTCCTGACTTTCACTGCACCAAAGGAGTGACAAAGAGACAGCTCCAAACTTCCAATGCACAGAGCAAAAGCAAAGGAAATAATGAAGTTCAGCTTCCTCCCCATCCCAGCAGGGAAGCTGGACACACAGCGTCCTGGAAACGTCGCTGCTGTGAAGCCGGAGAGGCGTGTGCCGATTTCCAAGGAGTTGGCCGTGCGCCGCAGCCGAGCTTCACCACGCTTGATGCGGCTGCAGACCGAAAGGTGGGAGTGAATTGGGTCTCTCTCTGTTGGCACTGGGTGTGTTGCTGTCCTGTCCTGCTGGGTTGGGGAGGATGAGGCTGCCAAAGGCGAACAGCAGTGGGGAGTCAATGGGGACAGCCTGTGGGCTTTGTGCTGGTGCTGCTCCAGCCACCACCAGGCACCATGGCTGCCCCGCACTCCTGTGCCTCCCACAGACCCCAGTTTCATTTAAAAATATAACAGAAACCCTTCCAGGGAATTGCAGTCACCCTGGGCTGGCCATGCGTTGCACCTTGGGATGGGCAATAACGAGGGATCCTGGGACCAGAGGTGCTGCTGCGCAAGGGACCTGTTGGCTCCTGGTAGTCGTGGTTTCTCTCCCAAATAACACACACATAGTCTTGGAATGGGGTTAAAATCCTGCTCAGCCTGGAGAACATGTTGTGTGATCCCTGGCCAAGGGGAAGCACCAGCATTTGCCTGACTCCCAGCCGCAGACCTGAGTCTTTTGTGCCTCCGGCTGTAGGCAGCTGGGGGCTTGCAGATCATCAGTGCGTTGTCTTTTGGCAGATTCCCTTTTGATGGCTCAGCCCAGGTTGATTTGAGGCTGGATGTATCACTGTCTGGGCCTCCTGTCTCCCACTGTCAGTGGTTAAATGCACCCAAAAGCTGGCTGCATCCTGACCCCGCAGGGAGCAGCGGCACCCAGAACAAACCCCAGACCTCCTGCTCCTCAGTCCCACGCTGGCGGTGCAGCAGGCTTAGCTGTGACGGGGCAGCGAGGGTTCCTGCATTACGGGGTGTCTCGGCCTTTCGCCCCAGGACTTTTCCCTGTGTCAGAGAACAAGAGGCACATCCCATCGCGCCGCCATCCCCAGCCAGCCCAGCCGCAAGGGAGCCGTTACAGCCTGACAGAGCTACAGCAGCCCTGTGGCTGTTCTGTTTTGCCTTGAAGACCAGAATGTCCCCCAGTGGTTTCAGGGATGTGGGAGAGACAGAGCTGGTGTCCTTCAGTACTCCAGGCTGAGCACAGCAGCAGTTTGGGGACTGATTTACCAGCAGACCAAGACCCTCCTTCCTTCCAGGCAAGAACATCTGGAAGAGGGCAGAGGCTCAGGCAGCAGCACCTTCAGCCATCTCATTTTCATTTCCCCTGAACCCTTTTAGCTGTGCTTTTGCTGCGCTGTGCCAAAGAGCGTCCCGGTGCTGCTGGAGCACTAATATCCATCATCCGGCCGCGGTCTGTAGAACGCTCAGAAATTTTGTGCTATTTTCAATTAGTTTTCCAAGTTGAGCTTATTGGCTCATGGGCATCTGTTCCCAGATGGAGAACATGTGGCCGGTTCCTGCAAAGGGAGGGGAACAGCCCCGCTCATAAAGCAGCATGGGGGATGAACGAGGGAATCTCTTCCTGGAGCCTGCAAGATGCTTTCGGGGCTGTGCAGAGCAGGGCCTGGAGGCTGGGATTTTCAAGCTGCTCCAGAAAACCCTCTGCAAGCAGAATTTGCGTGGCAGCCTGGCTTGCGGTGGAGGTCGCCTCCCGTCAGATAGCTTGTTAGTCGTGGGGAAGTACAGTAACCGGAGGGCAGGATTAAATCTCAGCTCAGCTGCTGTTTGCACTGATGTGCGCTTCCCACCCCTGCTTACTTTTGAAAGCGAATAGCAAGTAATAAATTTTCCAGGGTTATTTCCTCGGCAAATAGTCATTGTGCTAAAACTGGTGAAACTCTTGGGGTTCCTGAAAACCTCCCTGCCTTGAACGGGCTGCGTGAGCGCTTGCAAAATGTAACGACACGCGAGGAGGAGAGCAACCCCGAGCTCCGAATCAAAAGTAAATTTGCAAAGCAGCTTTTCCAACCTCGCATTCCCAAGTGGAGCATGTTAAGGCGTACAATGCTGCCGTGCTGCTTTCCAAAACCAGCCGCTCTGCACCGCCGCGGTGACCAGCGGGGCGAAGCCGCGTTCCCTTTGCTCTGCTCTCGGTTTGCTCATCGTTGCGTTCAGGGGGCAGAGGTGCTTATTTGTTTTGTTGCTAAGATTCTCTTCCCCTTTGTGGGATTCAAGCAAATTTTGTTTGGTTGAGATTCTCTATAGCTTCAAAGACAAATCAAATCTGGGTTGCCAGCTTCTTTTTGTATTGCAAGAGATGCCTGTTTTCCATCCCAAACCATCCATGTTTTGCAGCTCAATAGCACATCCTAGACAATGGCTTTAGAAATCAGACGCCTGCATTTTGGACCCACAGTGCTGAGGCAACGCCAAGCGACGCACGGGGTGCCAGAATTCGTGCACATGGGGAGAGAGAAGGAGGAGGAAGAAAAACTTGCTCTGATGGGATGTTTCCAAGGAGATCATGGTAATGATCTTCCATTTCCATATAGCATTTCATCCCCTTGCGGAGTGTTCTTGCTCGTAAGCAGACGTTACACCCGTCCTGTGCGGAGAGTGCAGCAGCTGTCCTTGAAATGCACGTTGCAGTGGGGAGGCTCTGGCGCTGCGGAGCGGGATCGGCCTGGGGCGGGAGCGACCCCTGCAGCTGCGGGGATGCTCAGGGATGCGGGATGTCCCTGCCCCTTCAGCAGCACCCCGCAATTGGTGTCTGCACCCGCCAGGCACGGCACACTGGTTTAGGGAGCGACCTTGCTGCTGAGTAACGGTGTTTGGGTACGTCTCAGTCCTTCCCCCGAATTATCGTTGTGTGTAGGACGTGCCTCACATCAACCAGCGCCCGGCTCGGAGCCACACCATGGCTGGACACGCTCTGGCACTTGGCTCGTGAGAGCAAGCGCCCTGTTACAAGCTGTTCGGGTCTCTGTGGGCTCTGCCGGGAGCAGCAGCCGGAGTTTACGTTCAGTGGCAGATCGGGCTGCATCCCACATGGACACGCAGGGTGGTTTTCCTGGCTCATCTGTCCCTTTTACCCCAGTTGAGGCCTGTTGCTGTGCTGGGGGAGCCGCGTTAGCCCAGGCAGGGTTGCAGAGCTCTGCGGAGGGTCAGTGAGGCTGCATCCGCCACTGAGGGTGTGCAGGAGGTTGGTTAATATATGATATTCCCTCTAATATATGATATTCCCTCGTCCTTCTGAGCGCCTCTCGCCTTCCAAGAGGAGGAAGGCAGTTCTGGAGCTCCGCTTCTCCCCTGCGTGGAGATGGGTTTGCAAAAGAAAGCCATGGTTTCTTCCGCTTTTTTTTTTTTTTCTTCCCTCTTTTCCTGCCCCAGAATTTTTCCCTGGCTTGATGAATTTTTAAACAAAAACATGGTGAGGAGAGAACAGGAGAGAGGGGGGAAAACCCAGGAGAGGACATGGGGAAAAAGTCTGTTTTCAAAACCAGAGTGATTTCAAGTGGAAGTGAAAGTTTAGGGTGTGTTTTTAATTTTAAAATTCCAACTAATTTTAAGTCACTTTATCAACAGGAGAAAATACATTTCCTAATGCTCTTTTTTAATAAACTCCAGTTTTACAAGTAGAAGCTGTTGGTTGAAAAATCCTGTGGAGATATGGAAATAAAAGGCAACTGCTGTGCCCTTTAGTTCCTCCCTTGTCATGATGGGGTTGGTGCTCCCTGGAGGTGGGGGGCTGAGGCTGGGTGGGGGGACAGATGCCTCCGGGTGCTTGTCCATCTGTCTGCAGGGGATGGCAGGGTGGGTCACCTGGATGGGGTGGCTTTGCATGAGGGTGGATGTGGACAGATGTGGTTCCTTACCTGTCCGTGCAGAGCACTGAGCAGAGGCAGGGCTTTGGGTGCAACGGGCCAGAATTTGGCCCAAGTGGGAGCCCTCTGGCTCTTTGCCCTCCAGCTTAACACTGAAGAAGGTGAAGGAGGCAAGAGGAAGCACGGGGATGGAGAGGGGAGGTGGAGGCAGGCGAGGGGTCTGCCTTGCACAGCTGAGCATCACCAGGGAGCCCAAAATCTCATCACTGGGAGGGCTCGTCCTGCTCCACAAGCTGAGTTTAATGCCTGGTGCTGCTGCCGGCACTTCTTGTACTTCTGACCTGCGAAAGTCATCTGGAGAGTTTGAATCGGTGATGTAGCTGTGAGATACCATGGACACCTTTCTGTGCTGGGCTTTCCCCTGCAGGAGTATTCCCCCTCTGTGTCCCGCCGACACCGAGGCAGGAGCTGAGCGCACGGGTTGGGGGTGGGCTGCTCTTGCTGCTCTCGTTCGGGTTGGGCTGGTTTCTCACGGCCGTCAGCTTGGCAGGTAGATGGAATGTTGTTAGAAAAACAGCTTAAATCCATCACCTTTAAATTTTGCAGAACAGAGAGTTCTTCTAGCAGATCTCATTGTGTTGCATACTGGAGCAGAAGAAGAAACATTTTATGGTAATTTTTTCAATGACTTTCCAATTTTTTTTTTCTTGGTCAACTGTCTGCAATCACTTACAGTGTTCCTGAAGGGATTAATTACTCGCTGGAGCTCATTGTGTGTATTTCATATTCAGAACTGTTGGATGCGATGCCTGTCTTGGATCGAGCGAGGGGTCACGTGGCATTCCTTTTTTCATCCTTTTTCCCCTGTTCTGTTTAATCTGTCAGGCTCCTGGTGTGAGCGCTCCCAGTCACCGATTCGGTGGTCGCTCGGTCGGTACGCCGCACGTGATCACAACTGACTTTCCTGCCCCACGCTCCTTTGTCAGGGGGAAGCATAGCCAGAAGAAGACAAATCACTTCCTTGTTTGAGTGACTTTTGGCTGATGCTTTCCCCCAAGCTGTAGTATTGGCTCGGCTCTTCCTGCAGCGGTTGTGGCTCTGGGCTGTGCATCATCAGTCCTTGGATAGGCCCCCGGAGCAAATTTGGGGAGAAGAGCTCAAAGCACATTGAGCACTGCTTCCCACGGTGGAGAGGGCTCGTCCAGTGCAAGCAGCCGTTGTGCGGAGGTGGGATGTCTTAGAGGGGATAAATCCTGCTGGCGGTGCTGCCAGAGACCCCACCACGCCGTCCTCGGAGGGTCACGTCCCCGGGAGGGTGCTGCCTGTGCTGGGTGCTTTGGCGGCACAGGGAATGGTGTTGTCTCCAGCTTGGCAGGGGGGAATCCCAAGCCTTCCAAGCTGGGGCATGTAACTCAGCGTGCTCTTGGCATGCTTAAACGGTTCCTGCAGCACGCGGGGGACGGGCTTGTCGCTGTGCAGGGGTCTGGAGGCGAGCAGCCACTCTCCTGTTTAACGTTGGAGTGAGCTGATGTGCCTGGGGGCTCACAGCCGCTGTCACCACATGTCACTCAGCCGTTGGTGTTGGCGGCCACAGGAGCTGGCACGCTCTGGAGAGTCCGGAGGCTCTGCTGAAATCCCTCCTGTTGGTGCCCGTGCCTTTACCAGAGCATTTTTCGCCCTGCCTGTCCCCGGCACTGCCAAGCCCGCAGTAAAACTTGGACTCATGGAGGGGAACAGCAGTTCTTTGCGTGGAATCCTAAAGCGAGTCCTTCCCCTCGCTGTAATGCAGGTGGTGGATTTGAGGTGAAGAGCACTCTCCATGCCATCCCCCAGCCCCACTGCGCCGCCTGGGCAGGGGTGCTGTGGGCTTTGGGGTCCCAGGGAGGAGAGCAGGGACCGAGTGGTGGCTACCACCGTGGTGGCGTAGAGCTTTCTGGTCCCAAGCATCCCCTTCCCTCCCATGGCACACCTCGGTTTCCTGAAGAAGACAGGATCTTCCTTCTCTGCACCTTTTCTCACCATTAGAGGGGAAAAAGGCAACTGCTGCTCAAGAAACCTTTACCTGGCAGTGGGGACCCACCGAGGGCGCTGCGAGAGGTGGAGCAGGTCTGGAAGCAGCTGGAGGCCGGTGCGGGTCCTGCTGCTGAGCGCACCGAGCCCTCACCCCTGCACTCCCGATGGGGAACAGTCAGTGCTAAGAACAGACAATTTATTCGTACGCATCCCCCTCCTTGTGAAGGGTGCTCGAGGCACTGCGCAGCAATTAAAGAAGTTCGTAATGATAGTGCCGTCAGCAGCGCAGTAGATGAGCAGCACGGACTCTGGAGCTGGTGGAGGATTAGGTGGTGCTGAGGATGGATGGGGGAGACTGGTGATGCTGACCTCCCCGCTGGAGACCTGACATCTCCCCGGCGTGGGGATGCAGGGCAGCGCTGGGAGGTGGCAGGATGAAACCCCAGATGTCATTGCAGGCACCGTGCTGGGTGTGGGGCTGCAGGAGGAGCCGGGTGGAGGGGGCCGCAGGCTGGGGAGAGGCACAGGGGCCTGGCACTGCTCCTGGCTCGTGTGGGGGGAAGGCACCTTCCCGAGGCAGGTTCGGGGGAGCGGGTAACAAGGCTGGCAGGGGTAATGGCAGCATGTGGGGAGTGTGCTGCTGGGTGAGGCAGGGGCACGGTGCTCTGCCCGCCCTTACTGCAGCGGGGGTGGCCGGGGGAGCTGATGTAGCAGGCAGGAGAGTTCACCTGCACTAATTTGGGTCACCCCGTTGAGTTATTGGGGGGATACCTCATCCCACGTCTGAGCAGGGACCCTGGAGCTGCTGATTGCTGTTGGCTACACAGGGGACCTGGGGGATGAATGCAGGATGTTGGTGTGTCGCCATCAGAGCCAAGGTGCCCTCTTCAAGCAAACCTCCTGCTGCTTGCAGTGCACTGCTTCATCTTTGGGAGAGCGTAGTGGGTTTGCTTTGGGGGGAACGTCACCTGGGCAGCTGATGGGACAGACTGAAGGGACCCCAAAACCTGTGATGTGCATGTCGTGCCTCAGCCCTGCCTGGATTGCTATTGCAGATGCTGCCGTGATTTTCAGGGGATGAATCTTGTCCGAGTGGCTGGTAGGACCAACCCCCCCGGGCACCCCAGCAGTGCTCGCCCGCCCCGCTGCTGGGGGACCACAGGTGGAGGGAGACCCTAAGCCTTGCGGGATCCCAGCGATCATATGTGCAGCGGGCTTGTTTCCGGCTCTCCGCAGGCTGCTGTGCCTGGTGCCAGAGTGAATTTGGCACCTGGCCCTCCTGCGAGGATGGAGAGGGGGGAGAAGAAAGGCTGAGCCCTCCCTGCTGCCCTCGCCGCAGGCAGGAGATTCAATTACCCCCGTGCTCGCACAATGGCCGTTTATCTCCGGGAGCAAAACCCTGGTAACCGTCAGGGCAGAGCATGAAGGGCTGATTAGAGGGTGTGCGGGGAAGGGCGCTGGGGTCGCGTGCAGGCACTTCCCTTCCCATTTCCAGGGCTTTCCATGGTAATGGCTCCTATTTTCCTCTGTTGTTAGGACGTCACTCACATGCAGCTCAAACGACATCTGTCAAAACACGCTCCCCCCCGTCCTTGGTGCTCCTGGGGAAGAGGGATCCGTTGGCCCCATAATGAGCCTGACATCAATTAATCATCAGCCTTAAAAATTAGCATCGTAGCAGTACATGTTGGAGGGAAACGATTCCCCAGATGGAAGCAAAAATAGCCTCGGTTATCTCCCTCCTCCCGTGGGAGAAGGCAACAATAGATCCAGTAACGAGCCTGGAACTCGTTTAAGCTGGGTTTGCCCCCCCGAGGCTGGGGGAGCCTGAGGTGCTCTGCCTCCTGCCCTGGCTCGTCTCTTGAGGTGCTCTTGGGGGACCACCTCGTGCAACAGCTGCTGCCCTTCCCTGGGGTCCGGTCCTGCCCACAGCTGGACCCTCATGGGCTGGCATCTGCCGGGCTTTGCAAAGAGCCCAGGGTGTGCTTGCAAGTGCCAAGACCCTTCCCGAAGCTGAGGGTTTGGAGGAGAGCAGCACTGCAGGGGTCTCATTCTTCTAGAGTGGAGGATGCTTATCCCTGGGTGGTGCTGCTGGGCCAGGATGGAGGTTCAGCTGGTGCCTCAAGGACATGTCCCGCTCCGGGTGGGCTGTCCCTTGTCCCTCTCCAGGGTGGCAGCTCTGAGCAGCGCTGGTGCCCGCGGCAGCTTGGTGAGTGCCTTGCCAGCTCTGATATTCAGGAGCTTGGCAATGGGCTGGGGGTCTCCAGAGACCCCCTGTGCAGGAGGTGACTTGGGCACCTTCCCTGGAGGTTCACAGTGACCTGGTCTGTGTGCCCATGCTATGCTGGGATTTTCCATGCTCGAAGTTGCTCTCCCTCACTCCCAGGTGAGCTGTAACCTGAGTGAGCAGCTCCGCTGCCTACAGCCCCCTGCAACTTCAGTTTCCCACCCCTGTTTCTCGGCGAGGCGAAGAGCCGCTACTGCCGGCCATGTTTTGGGTCTGTTTTGGTGGCCCTGATGAGCAGCTCAGCACAGAGCAGCTCTGCAGGCTGTGGCTGACGGGGGGAGCCAGGGAGGACATTTTGCATTCTTGCTGGAGACGCATGAGGGCTCTTTGGCTGATCTGGTGATGGACAGACAGACCAAGTGTCTACCAGAGCCCAGCTGAAGCCGGGGAGAATTGTGTTTGCAACGCATTGCTCTGCACAAAGCTCGCAGTCACAAGGCGAGGGGGACAAAAGGCTCCCTGTTCACTCCGTCCCAGTGGGTGCAATTCCAACAGTTAAAAAGCAAATGTGAGTTGTTTGTCTCTGTGAATATAAAGCTTCCCCAAGCATGGCCGTATTCTGGCTGGGAATGGGGAGTCTGGCTCCGCTAATGACTCTGTTCTCCCTGCAAAATGGAGCCAACTCGAGCCAAGAGCTGCCCAGACAGGCCCTTCCCCGACGGCCCTGGTACGGGGACGTGGGCTGGGGAGGGGACAGGCTCCTGCGGCTGATAAACACCCTTTCAGCCAGGCCTGGGCACCTGGCAGAGAGCAGCGGGGAGGGGTGAGCATGGGGACCTCTGCCTGTTGTACCCAGGGGTGACTGCCACCCGTGAGCATCCTGCCATCGCCTGGGATCTTCTCTCATGCCCAAGGGGTTCGATATCCTCAGCAAAACGGAGCCCCAGGCAGGGCGGGCTGGCTCCCTTGGGTCATCAGATCTGCTGATTTGGGGCATCTGACTGCGAGTCCAAGGGCTGCTGTGACAGACTGGGGAGCTCCTGAGTCATGTCTCTCCGTACCTGAGTTTGGGTGGGTGCCCTGCTTGTGGGAAGGCCTGTGAAACCCCTTGGCGCTGGGTTTCCCCTGGATTTCTGTTCCCAGACCAACTGGAGAAGGAAGGGGACGGGTGCACATGGCTGGATATGCAATGGTGCAGGGCGGTGTGCCAGTGATGTGCCTGGTCCCAGGCAGCCCAGTTGTGCTGAGGAGGGGAACAGGGAGTTGTGAAGCCACTTCAGGACCTGAGGGTGAGTGTGGATCTGGGGGGAACAATTGGGTACCATGTGCTGCAGCCGGGCTTGGGGCCTGGACACATCCACACCATCTACAAGGAGGATCTGCAGCAGTAATGGGGCCATTGAGATGGCACCAGTGCCTGATATGGAGCAAGCGCTGTCTGTGGCCGGCTGCGTGTGGCTCCTCTAGGGGTGCAGGGCACGTAACCCCCATGTTCATGGCAGCTGAGCTGTGCTGAGCACAGGTCACGGGCATCTCCACCCTTGCCCAAGGGTCTCCGTCCTCTCTGGCTGCATCTGCATTTGCCCCATCCTCCCCTCGGCTCACTCGCCCTCTGGGTCACGGGGGCTTTGGAGAAGGTTTGTGCAGCGAGGGAGGGTAGTTGTGGGAGGAAGGACGTGGCTGTGACCAGCCCTTGGCCCTGTGCCCTCTGTCACGCTATGGGATCCCTGCAGGGAACCCAGCTTGGTCCTTAAGACAGAGTCAGAAGTGGGTACTGGATTCCCCCTCCACCCACGTTCCCCTCCTCCACCAGGCAAAGCCTGGAGCGGGGGCTGGCGATGTCCCCAGATGTAGGGCACATCTGGAGGGCACCGAAGCAGTTAAGTGAAGGGCTGATTTGTGCTATAGAAACCCGCAGTTCCTTCCTTTGATCCTCTGAATCAGCCCATTGCCTCCGTCGTATAAAGCCCCATTTATCTCTGCTCTTCCCAGTAAGTTTGAAGGCGGTCGTGGCTTGTGGCTCCTCAGCAGCAGTGAGCTCGCCCGGCTTTCTCTTCCGCTGAAGCAGAATCAGGTGAAATCTCTATGGCAACTAGCAGATGACAGCGAGTCTTGTTGCCTTGGAAATAAGGCAAGGAAAAAAAAAAAAACCCACCCAAAAAGAGCCATCTGGAATTTTGAATTTCCACAATGTCCAACCCGCGTCTGGTGACGCGTGGGGAGCGTGAACCCGCTGCTGCCGGCTGCTCCAGGGCCTCTGAGCCGGGGCCCGGCTGTACCTTCTGCCTTGCCATGGGTTGGTTTTTAGATTTTTTCATTTCTGCTTTTCCCTTGCTTTCTGGCTTTTTTTTTCTTGCGCAGAGTCTGCAGCATCGCCTTGAACATCTGATGGTGGCTGCGTTAAAGGTGTCATGTGCGAAGCATTGGGGGTGCCACAAAGCCCTGGGCTGGGCACAGCTATGCCCCATTGCTGGCCAGGGTGGTGCTGGCACACCCCAATAACGCTAACCCCGGCGGGGGCAGCAAACTCCAGGGGGGAAACTAAGGCCCAGAGCGCTGCCTGACCAGCCTGGGCCCGCTCTGCAGGGGCCCCGGCTTAGGACAGACCCCGGGTGTGGTGACCGCCAGTCTCCACGTGCCTGAGGCCGTGGGGCTGTTGGTGTCACCGCATCTTTCTGCTGCCACGTGGGCCTGGGTCCGGCCCATCCACCCGCCGTCTGTGACCCCGCTCCTTCCCAAGCCGCGCAGGCGTTTCCTCTGCGTTATGGTGGAGACCCGCGGTGCTGGGGCCGGGGGTGTTGGGATGCTCCCAGCTCCTCCGATGCTTTGCAGGAGCAGCTTCGGAGGCAGCTGTGTTGCAGGGGTGTGCAGTGCCACATGCAGGAGTGGGGTCTGCCCTGACGTGGGCAGGGTTTTGGGCGCTCCTGGCTCATCAGCGTGGGGGAGCAGAGGGCGGTGCGGAAGTGGGATGCACGGGGTGTTGAGCAGCGAGAGGCTCTCGGTGCTGAGGAAGGAGCTGTCGTTTGGATGCGCAGGTGGGGTGGTTTGGGGCCAAGTGCAGCATCCATTGAAAGAATAACCCGCAAATGGGCTGGAGGCCCGGCCTGGATCTCTCCGGCGGGTTCACTTGGAAACTTGTGTATGGGAGAGACCCAATTAACTAGATTTATGGCTGCTTTAGCCTGAGAAAGTCTGAATCCCTTTTAAAAGCTTGGCTCACTGGAGCCAGACGGGGTCCAGGCTCCAGGTCTCTCAGCCTGGCCCTCATTACGAGCAGTGATTCACAAGGCTTAGCAGCAGCGATCGCCCCAGAAGTGCTGATTCGGCTGAAGTCCCAGCCTGTCACCGCTGCGCCACTCCTAATTTTCTGCTCTCGCCTGCTAGCAGGGAGGTGACAGCCCCTGCACACGGTGTGGGGCTGCCCCAGCCTGCGCCAGCTGCGGTGGTGGGGATGGATGTAGTGATGGGGATGGCTGCGGTGATGGGGACGATGGGTGCAGGCAGGGGAAGGGGCTTCCTTCCCCTCTGCAGCCACCTTTGGAGCCTCCTGCAGAGCCCTGTTGTTTTGCAGAAGGGTCCTGCAAGGTGTGAGACGTGGGGGGCCTGTGCCAAAGCAAGGTCCTGCCACCGCCTCTCCTCTCGCTGTGTCCCCACAGGAGCTGGGAGTCCTCTGGGAAGCTCGGACTGTACGTGGGACATGGTGTCCCCACCGGTGCTGCCCACTCTAACCCCATTGCCTGCCCTGCCTTTTGCTTCGTGGCTTTTCCTCCCTCTGTGGAGAGCGAGTGCTGGATGCGTTGGGCTGCATCTCACCAGGGTCACAGGGCTGCGTGGGGGGAGTCAGCAAGCAGGGACCCCAGCCTGTCCTGGCTGAAGCTGGAGATGAGGACATATCCTCAGGTATCTGCTGCATCCCCTGCGCGTCCCTGTCCCCATTGGCAGGAGGCTGTGCTCTTGTGTCCCTAGGCAGAGTACCTCCAGCTCAGGGGCTGCTGCCTCCATCGGGGGGATGGTGGCTGTGCTTCTCCCCGTTGATCTCCTCGGGGTGTTTCAGAGGTGCTGGCTGGGTACCCAGGTACTGCGTCACCGGGGTGCTGGATGGCACGGGGCTCCCAGGTTTGTCCCTGCCCTTTGGGGAGCAGGACGTGCTCCTGACACTGCTGCAGGAGATACAGGGTTTGTGGCCAACCCTCGGCTCACACCAAGAAGGCCCTGGCAATTAAAGCAATTAAACCACGGTGAGTGCTTATGAACCTGCTGTTTTCCAATGGGGTGGGGCAACAGGTTTGCAGGAAAGGGCGAGATGCCCTCCTGGGGCAGTGGGCCAGGGGGACGTGCTCTGCCCAGCCAAGGTGCCCTGGGGCATCTCCTGAGAGAGAGGGGTTGTTTTGGGGGTCCTCGTACATCCCTGGGGGGGAGCACACAGGGATTGCAGGGATGGGGGCGGGCTGGAAAATGAGGTCAATGGTAAAAGACCTGCAGACCTGGCAGTCACCCCACAGAGACCCGTTAACCATCTCTGCTGCTCATTTAGCCTGTTTGGTAGCTGTTAGAGGGGAGGAAGAGAATTAATTAAGTCACAGGGAGAAGGATTGCAGGCTGCAACCATCCCCCTGCCCAGCCGTCCAGGGGCGTGAATCAGAGCTGGATGTAAGCAAGGCAAGATAAAGCCATTTCCCTCCATATGGAACGACTTGACTCTGCTGTTGGCGCGCCAAGACGCCAGGAACCGAATCGCACGCGGCGGGGTGTGAGCTGGGAACCCGCAGGGCTCAGCGAGGTTTGCACCGGGCTCGGGATCTCGGGTGTCCCCTCGGGCCGGCAGCCTGACTGCAGCGGGCTCTGGGTGCCGGAGCCGCGCGTTTGCAGGAAAAATACCAGCAGAAGGATGCCTGGGCTGATTCATTCGTGAACACAGCTGGGAGCACGGGCTGAGGCAGCGCAGCGGGGGAAGAGTATCTGCACAAGGGTTTGTGGAGCCGGGGAGCTCGACTGGGCTGGGGGAGTCTCATGGTCCTGGGAGAATGTTTTTTATTGCAGAGTTTATTAGTGGATTTTTCAGTGCGCTGGAAGGAATTGAGCAACCAGTTAAAAATGTTTCACGGCCTGGGGAAATTCGTTGCAGCTACTGTGTAATGGGGGCCCACCGTAATGACTCAGAAACACCACGAGGCCTTTTACAGCAGATTCCCACTTGCCCTGAAAATCTTTACTGGGTTGCCAGGAGTCCTTTCTGAGTCTGATCTTCTGAAAGGAGACCAGTTGGGTGGTGGGGGACAGGAAAACCAGTGTGTGAGTGCCACGCTTGTGCCGAGCGTACAAACACAGGCGCAGATGGTGCATCCAGGCAAGCCCAGTACGCTCGGGCCAGTGATGGCATCGGCTGCTGCCGTCCTCGTGCCTGCACGTGGGCACGTGGGCAAGGTCACAGGCACAGACAGGCATGCACATACACATGCACCTTTCTGCAGGCAGAGGGGGGTTTGCTCCCATGTGGCCTGCACATGAGCCTCCGCATGATGCAAACAAGCGCTCGGGCAGCACACGCACACATGCAGGTTTCTGTGCCAAGGCACATGGGGCACACGTGTCCCATGGACGCGGCCCTGCCTGGCCCCAGCGGGAGCTGTTGGCCACATGCTCCTTTGAAATGAGCTGTCATGAGCTGGTTGGAGTTGATGATTTCCTCGTTCCTTGACGTACTTGGCCACGTCGGCAGTGCCGGGCTGCGGGGACGCGGCTGCGCCCCGTCGTGCAGGCAGAGGAGCTGTCACTGCTCGCTCTTGGAGGTGGTGGGAAGGGCTGGACATGGGCACAACATCTCTCCTTCCTTCTCCTCCTCTTCCTCCTGCTTGGCTGCCTCCAGCCCCACATCCCACCTCGCCGATGCTCCTTCTCTCGGTGATGGTGCCTGCCTCTTCCCCAGCTGTGCAGGGCAGGAGGCAGGGGCGATGAGCGGCGTGTGGGTCGGGGCCGGGCGTCCACCGTTGTGTAACGGACGGCACTGCCAGGGTTTAACAGAGAGGCAGGCGAGGGAGGCCGTGCAGGGGAGCACTTGCAGGTGATGGGGTGGTCAGGGGTGGGCTGGGACTTCCTGCCTCAGTTTCCCTGTGTGCAAAGTGGAGCTGTGTTGGGTTTGCTGACGTTGGAGAGAGTGCTGAGAGCGCTCAGTTCAGAAAGAAGCAGCAGCGGGAGCTGGTGGGGGGGCCAGGAGAGCTGCCCAAGCGTGGCTGCAGTCAAGGGCAGGACAGAGAGCCAGCAAAGGCACGTTAGGCCCAGCCTGGCACGGGGGAGAGCGACTCAGGCAGTGGGGTCTGGTGGCCTCCTTGCACAGGGCTTGGGGACAGTGGCTGCATCTTGTGACTGCTCTCTGCATGGCTGAGAAGGACAGGCTGGACCCTTCCCTCTGTGTCAGCAGGACGGAGCCTGTGAGGGCAGTGGGGAGCTGCGAACAGGGCTGCAAGCCAGCCTGGAGCTGGGGTGGAGGGGATGGCTGGTCCTTGAGCCTGCAGCCCCAGCAGAGCAGGGAACACTGGGGGACATGTCCCAGCCGTTGCTGCTGGGGAAATGAGCCTGGCCAAGGCAGGGTGTCCGACTGACCCTGCCACGGCACAGGCTGAGCCGTCCCTGCTGCTCCCCACTCCGGCAGCTGGAAACATCTGGCTGCGGGAAGCTTGCTAAATCGATGCAGGGAGGAATCCAGCGTGCTCCTGCCGTTCCCACACTCTAGCTTCTCCCAGTGGCTCCAGTTTCGGCTCAGTGCTGGCGTGCTGTGGCTCAGCCAGCCCCGAGACAGCCCCTGGCCCCTCACTGCACCTGGAAAATGGACTGCGGGGAGCCTGGTGTCACCGCCCCTGCCCAGTATGGTGGGGACAGGCAGTGGCACTTCAGTGGTGTGGCCAGCAGGATGTGTGCCAGTGGTGGGAATGCAGCTCCTCGAGTCCTAGTTTACTGCTTTCCCAGGTGAGAGCTGCTGCTTTTTCTGGGGCAGCTCCAGCAGCTAGCGTGACCTGGACTGTCACCTGAAAACTGGGGCTCAGGGGGGCAAACTGTGCCGAGCATGGATGGCCAATGGTGCCGTGGGTGGAGCTGGGAAGGGGGATCAGTGCCATCGCCCTGAAATGCTGAGGCTGAAGCACCCTGCAGCCCTCTGCCGGGCACCCGAGCCCTTGGATGCTGCTTCTTACCTTGGGTGCTCTGGGGGTCACCGCTGTGGGGGGTCCCCCAGCAGCAGCAGGGGTGCAGGGGGAGGTGTCCACTCCTTGGGATGGGGGTGGCTGTAGCAGCCCCACTGGCAGCAGCACCCAGAGAGGAGGCAGCACCAGGCCCAAGTGCTGGCTTTGTGCCTGAGGGAATGGCTGCGGGTGGCCGTGGGAGAGGCAGCTGGGGTGTTTTTGGGAGCGAGCCATGCTCAGGAGGAGCACACTGCTGAGCTGGCAGGGGGGTGGGAGCCGCTGGTGGCACCAGGGGACAACGATGTCTCTTCCATCCTATCCTGCTCTGTCCTACCTCAGCCCACAGGGCCATGGCACTGCCAGGGTGCGCGTGTGCCACCTTCTGTGGCTGCGGGAGCTGGGCTCAGGGTGGCCGGCACGCACCAAATGTGGCCAGGGTGGAGGAGCTGAGGGTGCTGAGTCCTTCCCTGCACAGACCCACCTGAGGATGCTGGTGGGTGTTTTATTGCTCTTCCCTAAGGTTTGGATATGTCTTCCCTCCAAAATCCTGCATTGTCCTATAGACTGCATGTGTGGCAGCAGTGGGCTTGGCCTCAGGTTTCTGCCCTGCCATTTCAAGCCTGAAAATCCATCTTTCCAGGCAGAACAAGGCCAGGATCTGGCAGCTTTAAGGTGCCCTTGATCTGCCAACATGGCTGTTTCTTCCCGCCTCACTGGTGGGGCACAGAGTCCCCTTGTACCCAGCTGCAGAGCAGGGTGGGTGCTGGCCCCCAGCACCAAAGGCTCCTCGAGCCTCCTCTGTGCCCAGGCTCCGTGTGCACAATCTCCTCTGTTCCAGCGCTCCATCCCTCTGCCCTTGCTGCCCACTCATCCCTGTCCTCATCCCCGCTCCCCAGCCCACCTGCAATCCCCCTGCAGCTCTGGACCACTGGTTGGAGGCTCTGGGGCAGATCCTCCTTGATGGCCCAGTGCCTTTGATAAACCCCTCCAAGGTGCACAGGCCATGACCAAGATTTAATAACGAGGTCATGACTTGCCTCCTGCTAAGCCCTGTTCTGGCAACTGGACCAGGGCAGTCGGACACACATGGAGCTGGGCATCCTCCTTATGCGACGGCATGTGCTGGCCACGTTGGGTGCCCTGTGGGCTCACCAGTCTTGCTTACCCTCATCTGCAACCAGCTTTAACCTGCTTGATTTAACCTGTCTCATCGGGGCTGTTACCGCTTGTCACCACCTTCCAGGGTCATGCCTAAATCAGCGCTGCTTCACTGGTTTGAGGTGCTCCTGCCCAGGCTGGTGGGCGAGCAGAGCCCCGGGACGGGGCAATATCACCCATGGGTGCTGCCTGTGGCCTGTCCTGTGGCACGGTTGGCGTGTGATGGGGACAAAGGGGACACAAGCCCTGCTTGTGCGCTGGGTGCGTGGCTGTACTGGTGGGGGGAGCCTGCTGGGGTGTGTGCCGGCGGTGTCCCCCCTGTCCCTGCATCGCTGCAGCTTACACGGTGCTGTTGCAAATCCCGAAGCGCTGGTTGCCACGTTACATTAGGAGGAGCCACATCCAGCGTCCCTGGCGCCCGCTGTCGCTGCAGTTCAGTGGCAGGTTGCGGCTGAAAGGCTTGAAATCGGGGATCAAAGCGGCGGTGGCACGGCTGTTAGCCGCCGGGGAGGCACACGAGCGGGTCAGGGGCGCAGGGTCTGCAGCCGTGGCCCCGAGCCTGGCAGCGCTGCCAGGGGCTGTGCCAGGAGCGACCCCCCCCGCCCGCCCTCTGTGTGTGTGTGTGTCCACACGTGTGTGTGTGTGCATTCGTGTGTGAAGGTGTCCCGGGGGGGGAGTGTGTGTACCCACTTGTGTGTGCATGCGTGTGTGTTTGCATGTTTGCAGGTGTGCACGCACGTGTGTGTGGAAGTGGTTGTGGTGCAGGTATGTGTGTGCACATGTGCAGGCTCGGGGTTGCACACCTCTGTGTGTGTGTGCACACCCATGCTGTGGGTGTGCACACCCAGAGAAGCCCCAGGGCAGCTGGAGCTCCGAGGTTTCCAGCCCTGGGCTGTCCACGTGGGGAGCTCGATCTTGCCAGCTGCCCCAGCCCGCAGCAGCAGCCGCCTCTCCCTGGGCACAAGGCAGGAGCAGGGCTCAGCTGGCACTGCTCCCCGACACCTCCTCGGCTCCTGCTGATGGCACTGGTTGGTGCTGGTGCAATGCTCATGTCCCCGGGCTGGAGCACTGCTGGGACTGGGGGACGCACAGGCAGGTTTGGGGATGTTCTTCCAGGGTGAGTGCTCCCATGCGGCCCCATGAAGCAGGGTCACAGTGCTTCAGGGTCGCCTGACTGTAGGTGCCCTCCTGTCACCTATGCGGGTCCCATGGCCCCACTTGCTCCCCCCAGCCCTGCTGGCCACTGCCCAGCTCATCCTTTGTGGAGCAGACATCCCCATCCCAGCTACAGCACCCTTGGGGGTGGCATTTTGTGGTGATGCAGCTCCATCTCTGTGCCAGGCCTGCCCTGTCCACTCCCAGTGGGCAGAGTGAGAGCTGGGGGGCACAGCCGCAGGCAGAGGGGTGTGGGAAGGGGCTGGGGGGCACAGCTGTGGGCAGAGGGGCGCAGGAGCCCTTCATCCCTTTAAAGCCGCCGCCTTGTCTCTCTGCAGACCCCGAGTCCCAGAGGAAGAGGACAGTGCAGAATGTACTGGACCTTCGGCAGAACCTGGAGGAGACCATGTCCAGCCTGAGGGGCTCTCAGGTTTCTCACAGGTGAGGTCCCGACACAGGACCCCCACCAGCCCTTCCCCACAACCTGTGTCCTTCCCGGAGCAGCAAGGGAGGCTGGGGCGGTGAGGAAGCGTCTCTGCTCCGAGTGAGGACCATGTGGGTGACAGGGAGCCAGCTGTGCCCTGTGGCCTGGGGACGTTGTGCATGGGGGCTTTGAGAGATGCCCCCAAATCTGTGGGGTGACATGCATGGGGTTGTGGCAGAGCCCCATCCCTGGCAGTGCTCTGGGCCTGACACTGCCTCTCATGCTCTGGGGCAGTGGGGCTGGCTGGTGGTGGTACCAAGGGGAGCTGGTTGCCCCCAGACCTCAGGCAGGGAGTGAGGTCTGTTCCCGGTGGTTGGGCATCCCCATGTTGTCAACCAGAACTGAAGGTATCCCCTGCGCCTGCCCAGGTTTGGACCACAGGCTCCGTCCCCATCTGTGACTCAGTTTCTCTGCTCTGTGTAGAGGTGATGATGGAGAAACCCTCAGACAGAGCTGACCAAATGCCCAGCAGCCCATGGGCAGAGGTGGGGTGCCCTGCCCAGATGGGCTGGCAGCACCCCAGGGTTGCAGCTGGGACTGGGGGGACAGGGGAGCTGGGGACAGGGTGACCACTGGGTGCTGAAGCAGAGCAGTGTCTCCCTGTGTTCAGAGGTTTCTCTGACACATGCCTGGGACTACCCGTGTGCCCCCTGGGTCTCTCACCTGAGACCACTGCAGGGTTACTGCTCTGCTCTGGACATGCTCAGGGTCTGCACGGCAGCTCCAGCCTCCTGCCTGGTTCCCAGTCGGGGCTGAAGAGCCCAGACTTTGCCCGCGGCGGGGTCCCGCTGGTGCAGCGCATTGTGAAGCCTGGGCTTTACAGAGACGCTGTGTCAGGTGTCAGGAGTCGGGAAAGCTGAGGATGCAGCGAGCACCCTTCTCCTGGTGTTTGTTGCCACCTCGTGGTCTCCCTCGATCTTCGTTTTTATGTTGGCAGGGCAAAAAGCAGCAGCTTCCTCCCCAGCTCTTCACCCACCACTCATCCTTAGAGACCTTCCCTGTGTCACCTCTTGATCAGCTTCGCCCAGGATGAAGCAGCCTGCTTCATTTAGCTCTTCTTAACCCAGAAGATATCTAGACCTTGCTCATCCTTGCTGCACTTTCTGGATCTTTCCTAAGCCAGAGGCAGCGGAGTGCTGGGACAATGGGATTTTCCCAGGGTGGCAGCAATATTCCCGGAGCTGGCCGTTTCCTGGAATTATCCATTACAGCTCTGCCATCCCTTTGCTTGGCGTAGGAGCCGGGTTCCCAGCCTGGCGCTGCTCATGCCGAGTCAGGGCTGCTTTGTGTTCGCTTTGCATTCATCTGTGTCAAACTTTACCCGCCGCCTTCTCGCCCCAGCGCTCAGCTCCTTTGCAAATCCTCCGTCAGCCCCAGACTTAGGGAAATAGGGCGAGGATATTAAGGGTGATTAAATTAGTGTTGCTGGTGGGTTTTGACTCTTTGCCATCGCTTCCTTTTCTTGATGAGTTATGAGTACGTCGTGTGGCGGAGGCCTCAGCTGGATCCCTGCCACGGAGAAAAACGATTATCAATAGCCCAGGGATGCCTACCCCTGCGTTCTGTCCCGTAAGTGGTTCTTAAAGACGTGAGGATCTTCCTTCTTATCCTGTGGCAGCTGAGTTTATTTGGAAGCTTAATCTGCCTTTGGTGAGGGCACTCATCCACCACCTTCTGGTAGCCTGCAGCAGCCTCGGCAGCGTGCTCCCTGCGTCCCTCCAGGAGCTCCACCGTGGTTGTGAGCTGGATTTTCCTTTACCAAAGCTGTGTCAGCTCTTCCCCAGTATGTTGTAATTACACACGTACCCACTAATTCTTCTCTCGGGAACACTTCCTACAAGTGCGTCCGACGCGGATGCCGATGCATCGCTGGTGTCCCTGTAGCTGCTTTGGGCTCTCTCTTTATTCTGTCCACAAACTATTCCTCAAATTTCTCTTGTTCTCCTCGATGTATTCTTCCATCCAGCGGCTGGGGGCTCAGCCTGTGCTGGTTCCTCACTAGGACACAACTTTGTTCCTGAAAGACATCATCATTCTTCTGGCAGCCTTTGCACCCGGCTGCAGGGTCACACGAGCTTCCTCGGGGCCTTGCTTTAGTCCTGCTTGGAGACGTGGTTTGCATCTGCTCCGAGCCGCCGGCAGAACATCCTTAAATAGCCTTTGTGCTGCCGACAGAAACAAAACCCTTTTAGCTGCCCCTTTTAGTTCCGCTTTAACAAACTTCCTAGTTTTTTATGTAGTTCCCTGTTTTAAATTCAATACTGCAGCCGGCGTTTGGTTTTTGGTGCTCCTGCAGGAACGTTTAATCCAAGCTAGGGAATAGCTCGCTGATAGTAACGTTTGGAGCCAAGTCGAGGGCTGTGGGTTCCCAAGTAGCTGCTCCAAGAAGTAATCATTTTTGGTGTCTAAATTTAGTCTCAGCATCACTCCCTGACATGCCGTTTGCCCAAAATACACCCTGAGGGGTGTGGGGAGTAACTGAACTCCCCATTCCTGATGCGCTTGTGGGCTCTGGGCTGGCTGGAGGGCAGCACGCTGTGGGCAGCCCCTTGGGGCTGGGCAGCCTTGTCTCGGGGCAGCCTCTCCTGCCCAGACACGGAGGTTCACTCTGCAGGGGTTTCGTGTGGGGTGCTGATGGAAGGACCTGGTCCCTGGTTTGCCCCTCAGCATCCTTTCGCTCACAGCCTCTGCTCCCCGGCATGGCCCACTGCCACGTCCCCTGGGATCCGTGTGCCACCACCCCAATTCATCCTGTCCTAGGTCTGGAGTGATATTGGGGTGCAGTTGTTGAAATGCTGCGGGGGAGGCAGTGAGGGAGAGCAGCCTGGGCATGGGGGAGCATGTTTGGGCTTTCCACTAAAGGCTCCCCATTAGTGGGGTTCAGTGCAACTCAAGTTGGGGCCGGGGCCAGTCTCCAGAGAGACACTGACCCCTCTCCCATGGTGGCACCCCAGCCCCTGCACCGAGGTGGGTGGATGGGGCTGTGTGGGGAGCATCGCCTCTGTGGGGTGGTTGGGGCTGTAGGGAGGCACAGACCTCCTCATTGCACCCCACATCCTGCTCCACAGTCCCTGGGGAGAAATGGGCACCACCAGACACCGGTGGGTGCTGCTGGTGTGGGTGTCCCAGTGGGTCCTGGGGCGTGGGACACTGTGCTGGCACCAGGCAGGGAAGGAGGGGACTGTACCCTGCCAGCTGAGATGGAGGGTGTCCAGGACAGACCGTGTCCCTGCACGCACACTCCTGGGAGCCTCTGACCTTGCCTGACTGGCTCAAAATGGGCAGTTCTGTTTTCTGAGCACTTGCAGCCCCCGTTCTGGGGGGGTGAGACAGGGCACAGACCTCAGCTGCCCACCATGCCCTGCCCTAACTCCCCCCTGCACCCTGTCCTCGCAGCTCCCTGGAGATGACCTGCTATGACAGCGATGAAGCGAACCCCCGGAGTGTCTCCAGCCTGTCCAACCGCTCCTCCCCGCTGTCCTGGCGCTATGGGCAGTCGAGCCCCCGCCTGCAGGCCGGGGACGCGCCGTCGGTCGGCGGGACCTGCCGCTCCGAGGGCACCCCCAGCTGGTACATGCACGGCGAGCGGGCGCACTACTCGCACACCATGCCCATGCGCAGCCCCAGCAAGCTGAGCCACATCTCCCGCCTGGAGCTGGTCGAGGCACTGGACAGCGATGACGTGGAGCTGAAGTCGGGCTACATGAGCGACAGCGATCTGATGGGGAAGACGCTGACAGAGGATGACGACATCACCACGGGGTAAGTGCCCACCGGGGCCCATGCCCGGACCAGGGCTCTCCTGGAGGTTTCACGGTGGTGAAGGGGCACCAGGTACAGCAGGGACAGGTGGAGGAGCACATAGATCACGGCCAGTCTGGCTGGGTGGATTGCATCCCTGCATCCCAGGAGATGCTTTCCCACCAGTGAGGCAGTGTAGTCCTTGCAGTGCTGGTAGTTCTGGGGCTTCCTGGGGCCAGCGAGCCCCTGAGCTGGGGTGTGCTGCTCTCCCAGCATGCCCGAAGTGTCTGGCTTGATCTGGGTATTCCCACAGCAAGGGGCTGAGAAAAGTGTGTGGTGTGTGGCTGCGGGAGCCCCCAGCCAGAGCCCTGCTGGGGTAAATACTGCTGCTTTCAGAAGCACTCTCCCAGTTTACACCAGTGGGTCTGAGGAGCTGCCTCTGACCCTGGCACTGTGGGAATGTCCTGTGTCCAGCCAGGAGTGCTGGTGGCCCGTGGTGGGACAGGCTGGGTCAGGTCTCAGCACCCGGGCAAGAACTGAGGTCTCATTGCCAATGGGTGACACCGTGGTAGAGCAGGGTGCACTGCTGAGCAGGGTGCCCTCTTTTTGGGACCCCCATTGGCCTCCATCCCTCCACCCGTTGGGCCAGGGGCATCTCCTGCCAGGTGGGCACAACCCAGCATGCCCAGGGCTCACATTTTCTTTCCAGATGCATCCAGGTCCCACTGCACTGTTGAGGTACCTCTGGCTCTGGCGAGGGTCCAGGGTTTCAGCATGTTGGAGGTTTCCTGTTACAGCACAGGAGAAAATAAATAACTCCAGCGTTTGAGTTGTCCCAGAGCAGGAGGAGGTATTTGGCCTCCTGACAGTGCTGCTCTGGCCCTCCTGGGGTGGTCGTAGTTACGTCAGCTTGTTGCAGGATAGAGCACAGCCCATGGCTTCACACACGCCCTGGGGGACAGCGCTCCCCAGATGTGGCCTGGAGGTGCATGTTACAGTTGGAGGGGACACACACCGAGGGGTGCCTGTGCTGGCCTCTGCCCCTGCAATGTTCCAGCTCGGGGGCAAGAGTGTCTGCAGCACCGTGGGTGCAAACCCGTCCTCCCCATGGGCGTGTGGGGTGACCTTGGGGGGCTGCCCTGTGCTTGTGAACAGGGCTGCCTTGTGCTGGCTCAGCATGGACCCCTCCTCGGGACCGTAACCCATCGCTTGGTGGCCAGAAGTGGCATGTCACCACCTTCTGCCACCAGCCGCTGGACTGTGGGGTGTGCTGGGCAATGGGGTGGTTTTGGGCTGCCCTGAATAGCTGGGGCCACAGTGGGTCTGGCTGTGGGGATGAAGGGCCCCACTGCTCCCTGTCTCCCTCCTTGTCTCGTCTCAGAGCTGCTTGTGCAGGCGGATAACCTTGGGGTGCCCTTGGCTGCGGAGGCAGTGCTGGGAGGGGTGAGCTGGAGCATCGCTTCGTCTCCATCAGCCCCAGCACGGAGCGGGCAGTGTGCGGGCAGGGTCAGCCCTGGCGGGACCCTCCCCAGGCTCAGCCCTGCGCACTGCCCTGGGCTGGTTCCACTTCTTTTCCCGGGAAGGGACAGACTTTGGGGATGGAGCCCTGCGTGGCTGAGCCTCCTGCAAGGCCCTGGCAGCGCCACAGCCCGCCGGTGCAGGTGAGGCTGTCAGTGCCACAGCGAGCTGGGCCAGCACCACCACAGCCAGGTGCCCCAGCCCCTGTTCCTGCACAGGGTCCCCAGTGGGATGTGTCCCAAGAGAAATCCCCAGTGCCTTGCTGGTGGCTGCAGAGACAGACTGGGTGCTCTGTGCTGGGTACCCCTCCCCAGGGATGGGTGCAGGAGGGCAGCTGTGGCAGCACAGGACCCTCTTATCCTCAGGGACAAGTCCTGGGGATCAGCCGTGTCACTGGGATGTTGCTGGCACACGGGGCCGTGCAGTGACCTAGTCACAGCTCCATCCCCACAGCAGGACTCGGGGGAGGGGCAGGGGTCCCCCAGAGTGGGCAGCACAGTAGGGCCTCTGTCCCCGGGAGATGTCTCTGGCGGGGTGCTGGGGGACGCCGGGGTGCCCTGTCTGGGAGCCCGGGCACTGTGTGCAGAGCCAGGGCAGGGGAGCAGGGCATCCCCTCCTCCCCAGAGGCGGCTGGGGCGAGGAGCTGCCTTGCTGGCCTAGAGTGCTCATCCAGCGCAGCCCCTCATCCAGCACAGCCCCTCATCCAGCGCAGCCCCTCATCCAGCGCAGCCCCTCATCCAGCGCAGCCCCTCATCCAGCCTCCTCGGCTGGCTCTGACCTAGAAAGCAAATACTGCCCCAGGCCCCATCTCCCCGTGCTGCTAATGCACCGGGCAGGAGCCGAGTGCTGCAGATGGGGCCATCAGCCCCCGAGCTTGGGCCGCCGGGCCAGCACCTCCCTGCGCCGCGCCGGCGCACAGCCAGGCTTGTAGGGCAGTAGGTCAGAGCCAGCTCAGAGGACACGGTGGCACATCCCGTTTGGAGACTTGTGGGGCCGTGGGATGGGACCTGGCATCCCCACGGCTTGCTGGGGAAGCAGCCTGGAAGGAGAGAGGGTCGAGGTAGGTGAGGCACAGCTGGGGCATGGGAACTGTCTGGGGGGGATTGGGGTGAATTCGGCAGGGTGGTGGTTGGGGTGAGCCTAGCTGAGAAGGCAGTGGGGGTCCTGGGGTCCAGCTCAGAGAGGGGATGGGATAATTGGCTCTGGTGGTGAGAGCAGGGATCGGTGGAATGATCAGCTCTGGTGGTGAAAGCAGGGATCTGCTGGGGACACCCCAGCCCCCAGGAGCGTTTCAGTATCAGCCAAATGTGCCGGCATCCTGGCTCCTTGCCCGGCTGTGCCCACCTGCCTGCCTCTGCCGGGCCGGCACTCGTGGCTCCCCTCCACCAGCAACCTGCTGCCGTTTTTGGGGGTGGAAAGCTCTGGCTGCGCCCTCCGTGTTTGACAGCACGGCCCTTCTTTTGTTCCCACTATCAGCGTATCCTCCTTGTGCTCTGCAGCAGGGCAGCCCTCGACTGGCAGGGACCCGACACAGCCTGGGAGCAGCCCCGCCGGGATGCACCCATGCTGCTGCTGGCCCCGTGGTGTCTGAAGGGCCTGGCGCAGGCAGCGAGCAGCGTTCGCTGGGATGATGCTGCTCTCCTGCCCTGTCCTGCCTGTCCTTGGGGCTGGGCAGGGCGCAGGCAGGGACGGCACCAACCCCTGCACTATTTCCCTGGCACTGAAAAATCTTCACTCGCTTCCGTGGCCGCTGTTGACTCAGGTTTACACCCGCCACTGCTCAGGGTGCCGCTCACCATGCCACTCACTGTTCCCTGCCCCTGATGCCAGTCCCTGGAGGAGCGTGGTGCCACTGGTGATGCTTTCCCCCCCTGGCCAGGCTGGGGATGTTTCCCGGACCCTGGAGGTCACCCCATGAAGGCCACCTCTCTGGGAGGTCTGCCAACACGTGACCGCCCGCTGCCGAGGGACCTCTGTGGCTGTACGGCCACAGCACGGCGCTGGGGCCGCGATGCAGCAGCGTGGGCACCTTCGTGTGCAGACCTGCGCGTGAATCAGGCAGCAGCGGAGGAGGCGGAGAGCATCCGAGCGGGAATGTTCAAGCCAGGTTTTGCCTGGTTTTGTCTGGGCCGGGTCCTGCATGTCCAAGCGGTGCCACTTCCTCCACGTGGAGCTGCCGTTCCCCCAGCAGCATAGTGCAGCTGCACGTCGGTGCGTCTCCCCCCGTGCTGTGTGTAGTCGGGGACCTGATGTGAGCAGCTCTGGCGGGTCCTGGGTGCTGGCACAGGAGCGGGTGAGTGTGCGTCACCCCCAGGTTTTCCCAGGGACCAGCTGGGACGTGGCGGGGAGCAAGCGGGGTGCTGCGGGGCTTTGTTGCGGCCGGGAGCTGGTGGGGTGCCTGGGTCCATGGGGCTTCCCCCCGCCCATGCAGGACAGTATCCCGGGCTGAGGCAGCACAAGAGTGTTGGCTCATCCCTGCATTGGCCTGCTCCCCCGTGTCTCCTGGGCTTGGAGAGTGCCTTGCGTGATGTCGTCCTTTCCACCACCCTCCTTTTTGTCAGAGCCTTCATCAGCCAGCCCATTCCCCAGCCACCTCCCCACAAATGGTGATGCTGCCAGGAGGGCACTGGGCTGCTCTGGGTGTCTCTGGAGGGGTCTGTTAGGCCACTGTGCCCAGTGCCAAGTGCTCAGCAGGGTCCAAGCACCTCCCCATGGGGTGCCTCATGCTGTGGGGCAGTGCAGGGCACCGAGTAGGGGTTGAAGGGACCTGCTGCGTGGCCTTGGCCATGCCTCAGTTTCCCTCAGTCCACCCTGCCAGCTGTGAGTGGTTGGGGCAGGGCATACCCAGGTTGTGGCACGGCAGAGCTGCTCTTGGTGGGGTTTACGGGGTGCAGAGGAGGAGGAGCACCTGTCCCTGTCTCTGGTACGCAGAGTGACCTATGGGGACACAAAACCTCAGCTCAGCCTTGCGCCTTGAGAAGGTGCTTGTGGGATGGGCCTCCCCAGGTGAGGTCCCCAGGAACAAATTGGGATGAGCTGGCTCCATGCTTGGAGCTGCTCAAATACCTTGCAGTGGCAGAATCCCATGGGGACACCCAGGCTGGACTCATCCTGCCCCTCTAGCAGAGCACAGGTGCTCATGGGCCCAATCCTGCTGTCCCCAAGCGTAGGGGCAGGAGAGCAGAGAGGGAGCAAGCAGGGCTGGCTGCTGAGTCAGCACTTTCTCGCTGCGGTGGCTGCGGGAGCGCTGATGATCTATGTGCGCCGCAGGGACTCGGGTGTGCAGGCATCGCCCCGGAGCCAACCCCCAAGGCTGTGCACGACCCCTGGGGCTTTCAGTGCCCTGGGGAAGTCCTGCGACTCGGAGACCTCTGTGATTTGGGGGTGTCCTTTTGGGCTTGTTTTTTTGTTGGGGGTGGAAAGGGAGGTAGCATTGCATCCCACCGTGGTCGCTGGCAGCATCTGCACCCCCATGAGCCGAGTACTGCCCTGACTCTATTCATGGGCGTGAAATGGAGCTGTGGTGGCCGCCTTTGGCATCAGGACCACGGGGTGCCCTGTGGCTTGGGGATTGGCACGGGTGTCTGGCTCACAGTACATCCCAGGCACTGTCCCAGACCCCCGTGACGGTGCTGCTGGCAGCCAGGCACTGCAGAGCCTATGGTCCCCTCCGGCGGGGCTGGGCGCTGCCGGCAGCGTCCCCCTGGGAGGGATGCTCTCAAGCTGGCACCCGCTGCGCTCCGGCTGGCCTGGCTCCGGCTGCCTTGCAGCTACTTGAGCTCAGCACAGCCCGCAGGCGGGAGCAGATGTTTGGCTCGGCTCCCCGAGAGCGGCAGGGGAGCGGCTGCCCTCCTCCCCTGCTCTGAGCAGGATTGGTGCTGGCGCTCTGCTCCCTTCCCTCAAACGCCCCTCGCTCAGCTTTGGCCAGTCCAGCCTGACCCCTCGCTGCCGTCCCAGCGAGCCCATGAAGTCATTTCTCGGTGGGAACATCCTGCGGGGCACGGCCGTGGCCCTGCACGTGGCCCGGCGTGTGTGCGGGGCCCCAGCCCAGTTGGCCGGGGGGGGCGGCGGGGGAACGGCCGGGGAAGTGGTGTTGGATAAATATTTGCTGCGCTGTGCCGCGTGCCGGGGCTCGGCGGGGTTCCTTCCGCCAGCTGCGGGTGGGGGACCGTCCCAGAAAGGGGCCCCAAAACCCTGCTGGGCACTGCCACCATCGAAACACCACTGCCTTCCAGCCACCTCCTTATTTTGGGGTTTGGCTTGAGGTGCCCAGTGCTGACTCCCGACCCCTGGGGCTGCACGGGCCGGGCTGCTGTGGCAGCAGCCACACAGGGTGTGTTTTGGGAAGGGGATCCTGAGGTTGCAGGGCTTGGGGGGTGCGGGGCATGTGGGGGTCAGTGCACACCCAGGATTTGGGAAGCTGCTGGCCTCCGCAGCTCGTTGGTGGGGCTGGGAGCGGACACAGAGCACAGCCAAGCCCAGGACCGGACCTCGCACGCCCACGTGCCCCTGGGAGAGCTGCTTGCCCGCCAAGCCCAAGTGCATGCCCGCTTGTTGCCTGGGGAACTCAAGACCTGGCTTTGCTGCTTGCCACATGCCACCCTGCCGCCTGCGAAGGGGCCTGGCGCTGCGGGCAGAGGTGTCCGAGGTGTCCGAGGCCACCGGCTTGTCCGGACAACGGGAAAAATAGGAATTTCGCAAGTGGGATGAGTCACACCACTCCCCCACCCCGGTGCTGCCCTGGGACTCTCCGATCGCTGCACGCAGCCGCTGCAGCCTGCCGTGCTGCCACGGTGGCCCTGAGCAAGGTTTCATTTGTCACCCTTCCCAAAACAGCCGGAGATCCCCGCACGGGGACACACTTCCTCCGGGGTTTCCACCGCTCAGGGGGTGTCTGAGGGGGTGACCCTGCGTCGTCCACCCCTGCGGCGGGGCCGGCTGAGCTCAGCATCCCCGCTGGCACGGTGGCCAGGCGTGCGGCTGGGGCCTGCGGCTGATGTCATTGCTGCGGGCGGGCGGGCGAGCACCGGCTGACACCCCCACGGCATCGGCCTCGCCGCCTCGGGGAAATTGGACCCTGCTATTACTGTGGTCGGCAGCGCAGAGCTGGAGCAGAGGCACCGCCTGGCCGTGGGTCCCCCCTCGGAGGCGCCACGCACGCTCTGGGTTCCTGTGGGGGCAGTGCCCCGCACGCCTCAGGGACCTGGGGGGCCGAGGAGCAGAGGCAGTGCTGCCTGGAGGACAGGGGACTAGACCAACTGCTGGGATGTGATGCTGATCCTCTTCTGCTGGGTGAGCTGGGGCGAGTCAGACCCTCTTCTCTGCCTCAGTTTCCCCATCTGCAAGGTCTCTGCACCCTCCTGTTCCTTTGAGCGTGGCTTCAGTGAAGGGAACTGGATGCCAGTACCCAAAATGCAAGTGGGAAGCACCCGGGGTCAGGGTAGCCTGGCCTGTGGTAGGCAGGCTGGTGCTATCTGGGGGGGTACCTGGGGATTTGAGGGGTCCTGGAGGGTACCCAGGGCTTTAGGGGGGGGTCTGGGGAGAACTTAGAGGGGTCTGGGGGAATCTAAGTGAGTCTGTGAGGTTCTCAAGGAGTACTGGGGGGGTTTGGAGCTGTTAAAGGGCCATGGGGGTGTGCAGGGGGCTGTGGGGCTCCCAAAAGAGTCTGGGAGGGGGTTATGGGTGTCATGATGCCCTGAGGCAGTTCCCGAGGTGGATGTGACGGGGAAGCAGAGCCGCTCCTGCCCGCGCCCGCGGGAGTCCCCAGCCCACCCCCCCACCCCCAACCGTGATTTATGAAGCTAATTGTTTTTTCTGCCCCATTAAGTGGCGGAGAAGAGGAGGGAGGGAGGGAAGAGCCCTGGCTGTGCCTGTGCTTTCCTCACCAGTCCTGCCAGAGCAGCACGAGGCTGTGATGGGGATGCTAGTGGCATGTCCACAGAGCCCCCCTCGATGCCAGCGACCTACTGACGTGGGGTGTGGAGGTCCCCCAGTGCAAACTCCATATTTCCTCCCCCGCAGTGACCACAGCAGAGCAGCAGGAAAGGGCCGGGGCAGACCAGGAGAGGCTCCCTTCAATCCGGGGTGGACTTCAAGCAGGCGGTGGGGATTGGGCAGCACCAGCCTGGCAGGGACACGAGTGCTGGGCGCCCCAGCTGGTGCCAGTGGGTCTGTCTGGCGTGGGAGTGGGTGTCTGTGCCGCTGCGAGACGGGTGAAGCAGGGAGACTTCGAACCCTCCGGCTCCAACAGCAACCACTGCTGAGAAAGGGGCTGGGGGTCCTCCTGTGTGAAGGGGTCTGTGCCAGTGCCGATGGGGCAGCTGTTGCCAACAGTGATTCTCTGCCAGAGAATCACCAGACTCCTGCCCCTGGCAGGGTCGAAGCTGCCTTTCCTGGGGGCTGCCGTGCTGGGCTGTGCCGGCCTGGCTCCCCCTGCCATGAAGGATGCCTTGAGTCCGGATTCGGGCCCAGCAAAAGCCAGAGCTGCTCCTCTGAGCGCTGCCCGAGCTGGCCGTGGTGGGGCTGAGGCAGCTGGCCAGGAGGGAGGGGACGGCGTCGGCGTCATGCCAGGCCGGAGGGACCGCGGGGATGCGATGCTGGACAGGCTGTGCCGCCGCACCCGTTGGCGCTCACCGACGTGGGGCCATCACCCCGCAGCAGGGCTGGCGGCCTGCCGGAGGTACCACGCTGCGCCGGGGCCGTGCCGCCACCGGCCTCCCAGCTGTGAGCTCTGGCCGAGGGCCCAGAGCTGCTGCGGGGATGGTGGGTGTGGGCAGGGTCTGATCGGTGGGCACGGGGGTGGTCGGGCACCGAAGTCGTGCATCCCTGGCGCGCTGTGCCACACCGCAGCACCTCGCCTCGCCGGGGCAAGCACCGTGCGGCCGAGCGATGGGGCTGCGCGGCGAGGCGGGAGCCAAGAGGCGTTGCCGTTGCCGTTGCTTCGCCGAGGAAGACTCGAGGAAGGAATTACTTATTTCCCAGCCCGCTGGGACCGGGTTTTGCCAAGGCTGCAGTTAACCCTCTCTGCCCACTGCAGCCGGGCTGGCGAAGGTGTCCCCGGTGCCACCGTCCCGGCAGGGACCCTGCCTGCGGGCGCAGCTCCTGCTCTGATGCGAGAGGGAGAAAAAAGGACAGAAATAGGGGTTTGGGGCAAGGAAGCGCAGAGCGATGCAGGCGCGGGTGCCCCCACAGGAGCTGTCCCAGCCCCTCCTGGGGCTGGGCAGGGGCAGAGCCCCCCCGCGGGACCCCCAGCGGGAGGTGGTGCCTTCGGGGAGGGGGCTGGGGCGTTTGGGGGGTGCCGGGGCCAGGAGTGGGGCACTGGGGCCGGGCTGAGGGCTGGCCTGGGGGGCACTGGTGCTACCTGTGGGGACGTGACTGCGGGCTTGGGGGCTCGAAGGGGGGGGGGTGGAGCTGAGACTGGGAGGGTGCTGGGATGAGGTTGAGGGGCACCAGGGACAGGGTTGGGGGGTCACGGGCCGGACTGGGGTCACTGGAGCTGGGTGTGCGGACATGGCCGCAGGTCTGGGCGGGGGCACTGGGACCGGCGGGGCCGGCAACCGGGACCCCGTGCCCATCTGGGCGGGGGTCGGCCGGGCCGGGGGTCGGCCGGGCCGGCGCCGCTGCCGCTTTAAGGCGCGGGCAGCGCGGGGCGGTCCCGCCGCCGCCCCTCCCGCCCGCCCCCGGCGGGGCCGCGCTGCCGCGGGCAGCACCATGCTGCGGGCAGGGAGGCCGCGCCGCGCCCCGCGCCTGGCCAGCAGGTACCGTCCGGGGCGGGCACCGCACCGCACCGGGACCGGCACCGGGCGGGGCGCGGCGGGCGCGCTGCGGGGGGGGGGCAGGCGGGCGGCCGGAGCCCGGCCCCGGCAGACAAAGCCCCGCGCCCCGGGGCCGCACCGCGGGCGGTGCTTTGTCTCGGCCGCGCCGCGGGGAGGAAGGGGGGACCCCGGCAGCGCGGCCCCGCCCGGCACCGCAGCATCGGGGCGGTTCCCCTGAGCCTGGGAGCGGGATGAGCCCCCGCCACCCCGCCCCGGCCCCCGCCTCGCACCTGCAGCGCGGCCGGGCCGAGCCCCCCGCGGGGCTCCCGGGGCTCCGGGACCCGCGGCCGGCGGAGCTGACCCCACTGGGGCGGGGAGGGCTCCGGGGCTGCCGGGCTGCGTGCCCGACCGGCGGCCTCCGAAGCGGGGTGCGGCTGGGCCGGGAGGGGAGGGGAGCGGAGCGGAGCATCCTCCCGCAGCCCCTCGCACCGCGGCCGTGGGTCAGGTCCATCCCCTTCTCCCTCCGGGGTGCAGCCACCTCCTCGGGTCGGGGTCGGTGTGTGCATCACCGGGGCCGTGCCGGGAGCTTTCTGGCCGGTGCTGGGTTCCCGCAAGCCCGGCCGGTGCCGGGGAGCGCGGCAGGACCGTGACTGCCGCAGCCCCCGCCTCGCTGCCGCCGCTGTCCTTGAGCATCCCTTCCCTGGGAGCTGTGGTGAGCAGAGGGGTGCGGGGCTTGCGGGTGTCCCGGCGCATCGCTGCTTTCAGGGTGGGTTTGGGGGGTGCCGGCTGAAGGGAGGTGGGGAATTGCTCTGTGTAAGGTGTAAGATGGAGGGGCTGGAGCACAAAGCAGGAATTGAGTTTTGCCCCTAGCATGATGCTGCGGCATGTTTGCCCCCTGTTTGGGGTCTGCGGGAGGGGTACTCGGGTGGCCTTGGCCAGCAGGGACAGGGGTGCCAGGGCTTGGCCATGCTCTGAGAGTTTGTGTTTGCCGAGGGGCCATCAGTGCTGCAGTGCAGCCTGAGTTGAGGCTTTCCTTGTTGTGCCAGCTACAGCATATGCATGTCGGTACTGGGGACCCCTCAGTGTGTCAGCTGTGTGCCCCATTAGAAAGCCAGAGTCACCCCACAGCAGGCAGTTGACTCCCAGGCCTCATACCGTGGCTTGAGTGCTTTTGGGATGTCACCTGTGGCCTTCTGTGTTGCCCTTCCCTGGCATGGGATTGCTATGGAGGATCTGGGATCACCTCCTGCCCCGGTTCAGCCCCTGACCCTGTGCTTGTTTCACCGGGGCTCTCCAGATGCCTGGGGCCAGGGCAGCAGGGGCTTCCCATGCTAGGCTGGGAGAGCATTTGGGGTTTGCCCTGCCAAATCACAAAAGCCAGGCTGAAGAGACCCAGCACCCCATTTGGTTACAGCCACGTGCCCACAGGACCCAGCTCATCAAAGCCCTGCCTCGCTCCCAGCGCTGCCTGCTGCGAGGGTGATGCCAGCCTGGGAGAGGAGCTTTGCTTCGTACTCTGGGGTGGGGATTTCTGTCCTGGCGAGAAGTCACGCCCAGCACAGGGGCTGCTGGTGGGAGATGCTTGGAGCCGGGCAGCCCAGCAGCACATCCCAGGCACACGGTTGTAATTAAATCCCTTCCCAGGCAGCAGTGCCTGTGAGGATCTGTCCCAAAAGCTGCCGTGGGGATGCAGGGGCCTGTGTCCACCCTGGCTCTGGCCGATCCCTGATGTCTGAGAAGAGCAGGGTACACAGAGACGGTTGGAGGGTGCTGGAGCTGCCTGCGTTGCTCCATCCTGGGATTTGGGCATCCCAGAGGGGATGGTGGTGGCTGTTACTTGTGCCCTGGCACCGCAGTTGGTGGAGGCACCCAGCAGGCGCCGTCTCCTTTACCAGGCCATGCTGTCCTGGCCCCAGCTCAGCCAGAGTCACAGTGTCACCTGAGTTATGATAAGGGGTTTCACCGGCTGCTGGGGCTCTGGTGCTTGCTGTGCTCCTCCTGCACCTCTGTGGCCTCGGTGTTGGGGAACAGGCAGGGACCGGGGCTGCCTGCAGCCCCCCAGCTTTATACCCCTCTCCTACACTGCTGCTTGTCGCCCCCAGCCTCTTGCAGCCCCCTCAGAGGCTGCGGGGCCTCTCTGACCTACTCAGCTGCTGACCTGAAAGGGGCCGTGCTCATCCTGCTGGAAAACGCTCCGTGCCCGTCTGTGCCGGATCGCTGCGGGCACAGCCCCGTGCTGCGGAGCCGGCCAGGCCCGTGGGGGACCCAGGCAGCTGCCGCCCCGGCACGGCACTGACTGACGGCCCTGGAGATGGGCTTGTGCACGGTCCGCTGAGCCCCTGGCATGGAGCAGCCGCCCTGGCATAGCAGCGGTGCCCGTACCTGCTGCCCGTACGTGCTGTGGATGCTGGAGAGGGGGGAGCAGGGTGCAGTGGGTGGGGGCCACCCAAGGAAGGGTGGATGCTGTGGGGCGGCTGATTTGTTGACTCCAGCCGGTCCCTGCCCTTTCCGTCAGTCCTCCCGACCCTCTCAGCAGGACGGGTCACAGGGGGCTCGGTGCCAACCGCGGTGCTGCCAGCGCTGGTGCTGGCCTCCCCGCACTGCGCAGGTATCCTTCATCCCCAAAAAACCCCACAGGGGCCTCAGTGGGAGATGTGGTGTCACTGGGACTTGTGTGCCAGTGGGGCACCGAGGCCATGCCAGGCTGGGCTGGACCCAGCTGTGGCTGCTGAGTGCCAGCTCCCTGCCGTGGCCCTGCAGCGGGCGCTACTGGGAGCTGAGGTTTGCTGCCCTGGAGCAGGGAAATCCCACGGGCAGAGCCGGGGCTGGGCAGGGGGGTCTGACGCTGTCTCTGTCCTTGCAGCTGGGATGAGAGCAGCTCCATCAGCAGTGGCCTCAGCGATGCCTCTGACAACCTCAGCTCGGAGGAATTCAACGCCAGCTCCTCGCTCAACTCCCTGCCCTCCACCCCCACGGCCTCGCGCAGGAACTCGGCCATAGCGGTAGGTGCCTGTGGCAGCCAGACCCTTCCTGGTACCGGTCCTGGCTTGGTGCTGCCAAGTGCTGCTTGGTGCTGTGGGAAAGAGGGGATGGAGGGTGCTGGCATGGGGAAATAGAGGCATGGCACGGGGTGTCTCTCCCAGCTGGCTGGTTCTCCCTGGGGATGGGTTTGGGGTGGGCGCCAGGAGCACCCCTGACTCTGCTCTGCCCACAGCTGCGCACGGACTCGGAGAAGCGCTCTCTGGTGGAGAGCGGGCTGAGCTGGTACTGTGAGGGTGAGGACAAGGCGCCCAAGAAGCTGGACTACGACAGCAGCAGCCTCAAGATGGAGCACGGCTCCTCCAAGTGGCGGCGGGAGCCCTCGGAGGGTGGTGAGGAGGGGCCCAAGGGCGGTGAGCTGAAGAAGCCCGTCAGCCTGGGCACCCCAGGCTCCCTCAAGAAGGGCAAGACCCCTCCAGTGGCTGTGACCTCCCCCATCACCCACACGGCCCAGAGCACCCTCAAAGTGGCAGGTGAGACCCAGTTTGGGCAGGGTCCAGCTCCTCTGATGGGAGAGGGTTGGATGGTGCTTTCGTCGGCCTTCCCTGAGCACATGGGCCACGGGACACCCTGTGGCTGCGCTTGGACCCGGCAGCTGGACTTGCAATGGAGGGGGTGGCAGGGCCAAGCCCTGCTTGCCCAGGGCTTTCCCTGCCCCGTGGCCTTGTGGCCACGCACTGGGCTGTAGGCTAGCTGGGTTCACCGAGGGCCTGGCTGTGGCTCTGGCCCGATTCCTGGGATGGTGGCACGTCCCTTTTTTTCCATCACATCCCTGCATCTCCAATGCCACTGTCCTATCTGGGCTAGTTCACACCCAAATGTCCCTCCCAGGACCCTAACCCATCCTTCCCTGCCCACCAGGCAAGCCCGAGACCAAAGCCACTGACAAGAGCAAGCTGTCTGTGAAGAGCACAGGCCTGCAGCGCTCCTCTTCTGATGCCGGCCGCGACCGCATTGCTGATGCCAAGAAGCCACCCTCAGGTCTCACGCGCCCATCGGCCTCCAGCTCCTTTGGCTATAAGAAACCGGCTCCTGCCACTGGCACAGCCACCGTCATGCAGGCTGGGGGCTCGGCCACACTCGGCAAGATCCAGAAGAGCTCCGGCATCCCCGTCAAGCCGGTCAGTGGGAGGAAAACAAGCCTGGACGTCTCCAACGCAGCCGAGCCTGGCTTCCTAGCCCCAGGTGCTCGTTCCAACATCCAGTACCGCAGCCTGCCCCGGCCGGCCAAGTCCAGCTCCATGAGTGTGACTGGCGGCCGTGGTGCGAACCGGCCGGTCAGCAGCAGCATCGATCCCAGCCTGCTGAGCACCAAGCAGGGCAGCATCTCGGTGTCACGGCTCAAGGAGCCGTCCAAGATCGGTGCCGGCCGTGGCACGCCAGCCCCTGTGAACCAGACGGACCGTGAGAAGGAGAAGGCCAAGGCCAAGGCAGTGGCACTTGACTCCGAGTGCGGGACGCTGAAGAGCGTCAGCTCGCCTGAGAGCACCCCGAAAGCCCAGGCCAACCTGCCACCAGCGGCCAAGGTGGCCGAGCTGCCCCCTACGCCTCTCAGGTACCGTCCTTCAACCTCCAAGGGCAGCAGGTGCCCGACATGGCTGTGTCCAGTGCCCAGCTGTGCCCAGCATCTGAGTCTCACGTGCTTCCTTACCCATTTTCCCCTCTCCAGAGCAGCTCCAAAGACCTACGTGAAGCCTCCCTCACTGGCCAACTTGGATAAGGTGAACTCCAACAGTCTGGACTTGCCTTCTTCCAGTGAGCTGCACCCTCCACACACTGCCAAGCTCCAGGACCTGCACCCAGCCGGTGGGCACCTCGCGCCCTGCTTCAGCCCCAGTCCTGCCCCCATCCTCAATATCAACTCGGCCAGCTTCTCCCAGGGCCTGGAGCTCATGGGTGGTTTCAGCGTCCCCAAGGAGGGCAGGATGTACCCCAAGCTCTCAGGCCTGCACCGCAGCATGGAGTCCCTGCAGATGCCCATGAGCCTGCCCAGTGCCTTTTCAGGAGGCAGCACCACCACCCCCACCCCTGCTGCCGCACCCCCTGCCAGCACAGAAGAGGAGGAGGAGGAAGAGGCAGGGGAGTTAGGCTGGAGCGGGAGCCCCCGGCTGGCACATCTGGACAGGTATGGCATGGGGCTGATGGGGCACCTCTGTGGGCTTGGATCCTTCCCTTCCATCCTGCCATGACCTTTACCTGCTTCGGAGGCTCTTCGTGCTGCATTTCTAGGGAAAAGCTCCCTGTCCCTGCAGCTCAACCCCCATGGCACCTTCCCTTGTCTGTGCAGGGGTGTCATTGATCTTTCCTTCCCTTCCAGTGCCAACCGCGACAGGAACACACTGCCCAAGAAAGGGTTGAGGTAAAAGAGCCCAAATCACTTTTGGATGGTGCTGGGGAGGGAGGGTGGGCATGTGGAGCTTTCCATGAGGGGCTGATGGTGCCCTCCATGCTGGGGAGACTGGGCCACAGTGCAGCAGGCAGGAGCCGGGACAGTACTGGTCCACCTCACCATGCCTGTCTCTGCTCCGCTCCCCAGGTACCAGCTCCACTCCCAGGAGGAGGTCAAGGAGCGGCGCCACTCGCACGCCGTCAGCAGCGGGCTCCCTGAGTCGGACGACCAGCAGGAGCTGCCCTCGCCCCCTGCCCTCCCCATGGCCCTGGTCGGGAAGGGTCCGCTCACCAGCATCGGTCAGTGCCCTCCATGCCAGCCCCCTTCCGCTTGCGGCCAGCCCTGTCCCTCCCGCTCCCCATCACCCCGTGCTCCCTGTGGGACTTGCTGATGCTGGCCTGGGTGCTGCTTTTCCCCTCAACACCCCCAGCAGCCCTAACATGCAGCACCTAGTGCTTTCAGCCTGCTGAGGTGCTGGGTTGTGCCCAGGGGCCAGGGATGTCCATCACCTCTGCTTCAGGGCGTCTCATCCACCCTTGGGTCTCTGCCTGCAGCTCCCTGCTCCTCTGGGGGTGCGTGGCAGGGCAAGGGGTGAGCCCTGCCCTGCCCTTGCCAGGACCTACATGGTCCTGGAGGATTTGGAGGGGTCCAGGCAAATGGGTTGGGGCTGCTGGTGGGTGGCAGCAGGTGATGAGGTGCTCCCCTCCTGCACCCACAGGTGATGGGCCCTGGCATGGTGGTGCCTGCTTTGCCCTGGGGTGATGGATTTGTTTCTCAGCCCTGTGGTTACCTTGGTGCTGGTGTCCAGGTCTTCCCAGCATAAATCTGCATTTTAGCTGTGTTTTTAGCTTTCCCTCAGCCCCACCCTGCTTTGGGACCACAGTCCCTGCTTCCTCTCTGCATCCCAGCTCTTGTGGATCGCTCCCAGCCCTGCTTCCCGATCCCAGGTCCCTGCCGTGACTCTGACCCCGCTTCTCCCCCACCTTCTCCTTGCAGTGAGCCCCACTGCCACCACAACCCCGCGGATCACCCGCTCCAACAGCATCCCCACCCACGACTCCACCTTCGAGCTGTACAGCACGTCCCAGATGGGCAGCACCCTCTCCCTGGCCGACAAGCCCAAGGGCATGATCCGCTCGGGCTCCTTCCGGGACCCTGTGGACGATGGTGAGAGCGTGCTGCACGCCTGCCCAGATGGAGGGGGCTCGGGGGGGGTGGCGAGTCTACCCCCACACTTGTCCCTTCTCCCTGGCGCCGGTGCAGTGCTGTCAGATGGGTTGGTGCATCCCGTCCGCAGCATCAGAGCAGGGGACAGCGTCCCCAAGGGGCCTTGGTGGACCCTTCTGCACTGGCATCTGCCCTGGGCCGCAGCCCGCCCTGACCCCTGGCCCCAGAGTGTTGTGGCATCGAGGAGGTGGGGACCCAAGCAGCCAGGGAGGGTGGCAGAGCCCCCAGGCTCAGCCAGAGAGGAGGGTGCAGTTGGAGGGTGCTCCCCGTGCCCTGCTGCACGCCACGTGCCCGGGGACGTCACCAGCTACCTGCCGAGAAATGGGCAGTGCTGAACAGCTGCCGTCCCACCCTCTGCTCCCCGCCCCGGCCTGCCCTGTAGAGCCCCCCTCCACTGGGCGCTCCGTCCCCTGCACCCTGCTGCGCCCTGCACCTGCAGCCCCTGGGGATGCCGCTGGCCAGGGGCACCCTGACGCGCTGGGTTTTATTCTGTTGCAGTTCATGGATCGGTGTTGTCCCTGGCCTCGAGCGCATCCTCCACCTACTCCTCCGTAAGAGCCGCCGCCGTGCTGCACTGCTTTGTGCATGGCTGGGGGGGGCCTGGGGGGGGAACGGGGGGAGCTCTGTGCATGCCTCTGCCTCGCGCTGAGCCTGTCCGTGCCTCGCTGCCCTCCTGACTGCCTGCCTCTGTCTGTCTGTCTCTCTCTGCTCTCATGCTGCCAGGCTGAGGAGAAGATGCAGTCCGAGGTGAGCCCGCGCCCTCTGCTCATCGCCTGCCCCTGCCGCGAGGGCGAGCGCCTGGCCCCTCTCACTCCCTCCGCTCTCTCCCCACAGCAAATCCGCAAGCTGCGCCGCGAGCTGGAGTCCTCGCAGGAGAAGGTGGCCACCCTGACGTCCCAGCTGTCTGCTAATGTGAGTCCCTGGGGGAGCAGCTGCCCGCTGCGGGACGCGCCGCTCTGTGTCCCTGCAGCACACGGGGCTGGTGCTGGCCTGTGCCCACGAGATCCTTGATGTCCACTCTCCAGCCTCCTGCATCCCACACCTGGCAGCGGGTGCTCGCCCAGCCGTGAGGGCTTGCCCAGGGGTGGGTGCTCACCCGTTTCTCTGCTTTCTCCCAGGCCAACCTGGTAGCGGCTTTTGAGCAGAGCCTGGTGAGCATGACGTCCCGCCTGCGGCACTTGGCTGAGACCGCTGAGGAGAAGGTGGGTGCCAAGGGGGCATTGTGGGGCACTGGCGGTGCAGGAGAGTGCTCGTGGGGCTGGAGGACTTGGGTGAATCTGCTGCGGCACTGCACGCCCCAAGGGTGCTCTCAGGGTGGGCCCTGCACTATCAAAACACGCTCTGTGACTCCCGGCTCTGCTCTGCCAGGACACGGAGTTGCTGGACCTGCGAGAGACCATTGATTTTCTGAAGAAGAAAAACTCGGAGGCCCAAGCTGTGATCCAGGGTGCCCTGAACGGCACTGATGTCACCCCCAAAGGTAAGGCATGGTGCTGCCCCCCCTCCACAGCGGTGCAAGCCCATCCTGAGCCACTCGCCCAAACCCAGCTGGGCTGCTCCTGCCTGAGGCTGGCACGGGGCCCCAGAGCACACCTCGCTCATGTGAGGTGTTTACACGGGAGGCAGGGTCCCCTGGGCAGCAGCTCTTCCCCACCTGGGACCCCTGAGCATCTGAAGCCAGAGTTGGACAGCCAGAGCTGTCACCACAGAAGATCTTGGCACTGGTGTGTGGGGCTTGGTTGTCCTCTCTGAGACACCCTCTCACCAGGCCCTTTGCCAACCACCCAGTTTTGGCTGCTGATCTTGCCTTTGTTCCCACGGGTGCTGTTTCTAACCCCAAAACCCCAGTGTGAGTGCAAGGCGCTGCAGGGAGGTGGCCTGGGACAGGAGCAGGACGATGTGTGCTCTGGGCATCTCCCTGGGGTTTGAGGTCACTGTCCAAATGGCAGAGCCGGTGTGGTGTCCGAGCCCCATGTCATCTTACAAGGTGGCTCCGAGAGCTCAGAAGGTGTTTGGGTGGGAGAATGGAAGGGGTGCAGGGAGGAGAGTGCAGGTGGCTCTGGTGTTGGGGCAGACACAGTGTGCTAATACCTCCTTTCCCAATCTTTCCTGCTTCTCTCGCTGACCCCAGAGCTGCGCATCAAGCGGCAGAACTCCTCTGACAGCATCTCCAGCCTCAACAGCATCACCAGCCACTCCAGCATCGGCAGCAGCAAGGATGCTGATGCCAAGAAGAAGAAAAAGAAGAGCTGGGTGGGTTGGATGGGTTGCTGGCAGGAAGAGCGGGGCTTGGGGAGCCACTGGCAGGGTCTGGCCAGGGTCAGTCCCATGAGCCAGCTGCTCTCAGTCTACCTTGGCATCGTGGTGTTGGTCCCCTTCGTTCCCTGGGGACAGCACTGGTGAGGAGTGTGTAGCCACCATGGATTTGTGTCTTGATGTGTTGGCCAGGGCTTCTCCAGCCCCTCTGGGAGTTTTCCAGCCCTGATCTTGCATGCCTGCTCCCTTGTTTTTTCCCACATCTCCCTTCAGCCCACTCAGGCTCTGGCAGTTCTGGGGGCCGAATGCCTCGGCCAGGCAGCCCCTTCTCTGCACTGAGCAGCTCTGAGCTGGATGCGCGATTAAGTCTTGCTTTGTTTTGTTTCTCTCCCCCTATGCTGACCTCAACCCTTTTTTTCCCAGGTGTATGAGGTAAGTCTGGCGCCGTCCCCTCCACCCCATGCCGTGCCGTGCCCGGCCAGGGCCCTCGCTCCATTTTGTGGGACGGTGCTCATGACACTACCCATCCCATCCATCCCACTGGCACTAATCCCCAGCATGGGCCATCCTGGGGCTCCCCGCTGGGCTGCACGTACCTCGGCTGCTTCCTTTGGTGTTAAGGCCGAAATACACACCCACCTGGAGGGGCTGAAGTCCCCAGACGGCCCTGAGGCAGAGGGAAGGGCTCGGGCAGGGACCTATCCCATGGATGGGGACAGTCCCCTTCTTGCCCAGGGACGGCAGGCACTCTCCTGACACCCTGTTGTCAGACCTTTTGGGATGGGGACATGACTGCAGCCCTGCCTGTTGCACCAGGGTATGGTGCTGCCCAGCTCTGTGTTGCCAGGACCGGCCGGACATGGCCCCAAGTGGCTCTGTCCCTGTTGGGAACCCGTGTGGGTCCCAGTGCTCGCCTGCTCTCCTGCCATCAGAAGAGCCTGACACCTACCTGTTTTTTTTACGCTGAATTGCAACACTTTTGCTTTTGGGGACATGCCAGAGTAGCCTGCCTGGTGCCTGCGGGAGTTGAGCCGGATCCTGCCTGTTCTTCATCCCCTCTTCCTTCCACCTCCCCTCCAGGGGACACCATGTGAGCCCAGGGTGTCCATCCTGCTGCTCTCCTGCAGGCTGGTGGCGCATAAGCGGGACCCAGGCCTGGTTTGCCTCTGTGCAGTGTCCATCCACCCTCCCTGGGCTCGGCACGCTGCTCACCCGCCCGCTGCTCTGTGTGCTGTGTGCATGCTGCATGCCTGGCCGGGACCCCCGGTGACGTCTCGTGGAGGGCTGGCTGACCCTCTGCACTTCCAGGCGAACCCCACAGAGCAGAAGGGGGTGTGGGGCTGAAGTTGTCCCCTTGCACCAGGACCCCAGCTCTGCAGTGCCTGGAGGGGGGATGTCCCCCTGAACGCCACTTGCTGGGGTGGCTGTGGTGGGGTGAATGTGAGGATGGTGTCAGCCCTTCCCGATGGACCAGGGTGCTGGTGCCTGAGTGCCCTGATGTGGGTGCTGGCGGGGAAGCAGGGCTGGGGGAAGCCTGACCAGGACGTGGGTCCCATTCTGTGGCGCTGTTTGGTGCTGTCCAGGCTGGGGCCGGAGTGTTGCACAAGGGGCCGTGCACCCCCATCCATCAGCTGTGCCAGCAGAGCGGGGTCAGGCTGGTGCCTTCCCTGGGGCAGTGGTAGGGCACGGTGCTGCCTCGGTGATGGATGGGGTGTTACTGGTCCCAGCTCAGACTGTGGGTCCTGGGCAGACGGGGACCCCGGGGCAGGACCAGGCCAGGCCTCTGCTTGCAAGACTGCACTGTCAGGCTGTCCCTAACAAGCGTTTCTGTCTCCTGTAGCTGCGCAGCTCCTTCAACAAGGCCTTCAGCATCAAGAAGGGACCCAAATCAGCCTCATCCTACTCAGACATTGAGGAGATCGCCACGCCGGACTCATCAGCCCCCTCCTCCCCCAAGCTGCAGCATGGCTCCACGGAGACCGCCTCGCCCTCCATCAAATCCTCCACGTCCTCCTCCGTGGGCATTGACACAGCTGAGTACGTGGGGCCATGGCGGGCGGCACGGGATGGGGAGGGCCGGTTGCGGGGGCTGCAGGCTCCTGCCCTGGATGTGTGCAAGACTCGGTCTCTCCCTTGGCCCAGGCTCTTCCAGGCCCATGGTGAGGGCGAGCCGGAGAAGAAGGAGGTGTCGGAGCTGCGGTCAGAGCTGTGGGAGAAAGAGATGAAGCTGACGGACATCCGCCTGGAGGCCCTCAACTCGGCCCACCAGCTGGAGCAGCTGCGGGAGACCATGCACAACATGCAGGTGAGGACCACTGCCAGGAGCCCAGCTGGCTCTGAGGGCCTGGGTGGGCACAGTCCCTGTGGCCCCACAACTGTGCTGCCGCCCTGGGATGTTGCCAGCATCCAGTTCATCACCCTGTACTGTAACTGGTTCTCCCTCAGCTGGAGGTGGATCTCCTGAAGGCCGAGAACGACCGACTCAAAGTGGCGCCAGGGCCCTCGGCAGTGCCAGGCTCTGTCCCCAGCCATGTCACAAGCACATCGGCCTCCTCTTCACCGCGGCGCTCCCTGGGTCTCACCCTTGGCCATGCCTTCAGCCCCAGCCTGGGGGACGCAGGTAGGGGTGACAGAGCTGCTGGCAGATGGGAAAGGGGCTGGGACAGAGCTGTGTGTGGCGGGAACGTATTGCTGCTCACCTGGAGGCAGCTGCGCGCAGGGATCTGTCGTGCCACCGGTGCCACGTTCAGCTGCAGCAGGATTTGGCTCAGGCTGGGCACAGTCAGGCCCGGTGGCTCGGCTCTCCCTGCCGGCACAGCCTCACTGCTCCGTCCCTAGATGTGTCCCCCATGGACGCCGTCAGCGCTGGCACCCAGAAGGATGAACTGACGCTACGGATTGTGGTGCGCATGCCACCCCAGCACATCATCAAGGGGGTAAGTGTGGGCTGTATGGGGAGCCTGACCTGTCCCAGTGCCATGGCCCTGGCCGAGGGGCAGAGAATGCCTCTCTGGGGCTGGATGCGGCGCTCCAACTCTGCACCCCTCTGCCTTGCCTCCTAGGACCTCAAGCAGCAGGAGTTCTTCTTGGGCTGGACCAAGGTGAGCGGGAAGGTGGACTGGAAGATGCTAGATGAGGCTGTCTGCCAGGTCTTCAAGGTAGGAGTGTGAGGACCCCTCAGTTGAGAGCCATCCATTGACATTGCTCCATCATGCCTGATGCTCCCTGGTCCACGTCCTTACCAGGGTCTCCTGGAGCTGCTGAGCACTGCTTGCTCCCTGCCAGCGCTCGAGGGCACTGACAGCCCTGTCCTTGTCCATGTAGGATTACATCACCAAGATGGATCCTGCTTCTACGCTGGGGCTCAGCACTGAGTCCGTCTACGGCTACAGCATCAGCCACATCAAGCGGGTCCTGGACACGGAGCCACCAGAGCTGCCGCTGTGCCGCCGGGGCCTGACCAGCATCGTCGTGACGCTCAAAGGTCAGTGTGGCGGAGAGGCTCCGTCACTGTCCCATCTGTGTCCCTTTGTGTCGTGGTGTCATGGGGTGTGAGCGGGGCCCTCAACCCTCTCCTGCCTGCAGGCTTGAAGGAGAAGTGCGTGGACAGCCTAGTGTTCGAGACGCTCATCCCCAAGCCCATGATGCAGCATTACATCAGCCTCCTGCTGAAGCACCGGCGGCTCATCCTCTCGGGACCCAGCGGCACCGGCAAGACCTACCTGACCAACCGCCTGGCCGAGTACCTGGTGGAGCGTTCTGGTCGGGACGTCACCGAGGGCATCGTCAGCACCTTCAACATGCACCAGCAGTCCTGCAAGGTGAGGGCGCGCAGCAGCCAGAAGCATCCCCGTTGGCGCTGGTGCCGTGGTCCCCGTTGGCGCTGGCAGCCGTGGTCCCCGTTGGCAGCCGTGGCCCAGCCCCACGTGTGACACCTGGCCCATTCATTGCAGGACCTGCAGCTGTACCTCTCCAACCTGGCTAACCAGATCGACCGGGAGACGGGCACGGCGGACGTGCCGCTGGTGATCCTCCTGGACGACCTCAGCGAGGCGGGCTCCATCAGCGAGCTCGTCAACGGCGCGCTCACCTGCAAGTACCACAAATGGTGAGAGCTCCGCTGCGCCCTCCTCCGGTGCAGGCTCCCAGCACAGCTCCCCGCTGCTCCCTGCAAGATCCCTGGGCTCGTGGAGATGAGGCTGCATGGCTGCATGTGTCCGCTGTGCTCAGATCAGCTCTACCATGGGCAGGGCTGATGCAGGGTGATTTTTCTCATGGACCCTGCCTCTCTCTGTCACTCCCTCAGCCCCTACATCATTGGGACCACCAACCAGCCTGTGAAGATGACCCCAAACCATGGTCTCCATCTCAGCTTCAGGTAGGAATCGCACATCACTGGGGACCATCCCTGTGGGGTTTGGAGGGGTGGGCACAGAGGCCATCACTCCTGCCCCTTGGCAGTCCTGGGGACACATCCTGATTGGGGACCCTGATGAGGACCAAGCCCCAGGGCTGTCCCAGCCATCCCAGGAGGACACGATGCCCCAACCTTGAGCACATGCAGTGTGGGGGTGCTAGGAGGGTGCTGGGGTTGTGTGGAGACCCAGCCCTGAACGCTGGAGTCTTTCCCCCAGGATGCTGACCTTCTCGAACAACGTGGAGCCGGCCAACGGCTTCCTGGTGCGCTACCTGCGGCGGAAGCTGCTGGAGTCGGACACAGACGTCAATGCCAACAAGGAAGAGCTGCTGCGTGTGCTGGACTGGGTGCCCAAGCTCTGGTACCACTTGCACACCTTCCTGGAGAAACACAGCACCTCCGACTTCCTCATCGGTATGGCCTTGTCACACACCTCCCTCCTCTACCTTGCACTGCTGGGAGCCCCCAGGGTCTGGGGCAAAATCCGCCCCCGAGAGGAGCCCGGGGAGCTGAGATGCTGCGCTGTGTCCCCCAGTCCCACGCAACCAAAAGCCGCTGGGCAATGCACACAAGTGTTGCTCTTCCCTGGGTGGCATTTGTGTCCGTGGCCCATGGGAGCTGTCACCGTGGTGTCAGCCAAGGCTGCCGGTCTCATTGGCACCCTTCCTTGGGCATAGAGGAGCTGTGTTTTCCCAGGCAAGTCTCCCGTTGCCTCACCATGCTTTTGGGGGGTAGATTGAACTTGGCAACCCCATTCCTTGCCAGGGACCTTTCTTTCTGCCCATGTGTATCAGGCAGACGCTGCCTGGACACTGCTCCCAGGAGGTGGTCGAGCCCAGGGCACCCTTGGGGAGCCAGTGACTGGGGCAGGAGGACTCTGCTCCCATTTTTGCTCTTTGCCTTCCCCCGACAGGTCCCTGCTTCTTCCTGTCCTGCCCCATTGGAATTGAGGATTTCCGGACCTGGTTCATCGACCTGTGGAACAACTCCATCATCCCTTACCTGCAGGAGGGGGCAAAAGATGGGCTCAAGGTACCCAGAGCTGCCTGGCATGGGGGGACACAAACCAGCAGTGCTTGGGGACGTGCTGATGCAGCGGTCTAACGGGGTAGGGAGAGGGGAGGTGCTGGGATTTTGGGCACAGGTGGCATCTCTGTCAGTCCCTGCTCTGCCCTGTGGCTGCAGTGGGACATAGCACTGTCCTGGGGGGCTCAGAGTGCGGCGTTGCTGGTTCTGGCACGTGCTGAAGAGGCAGCTGCCGCTTTCTCCCTGCCTGCAGGTCCATGGGCAGAAGGCAGCCTGGGAGGACCCCGTGGAGTGGGTGCGGGACACCCTGCCCTGGCCGTCAGCGCAGCAGGATCAGTCCAAGCTCTACCACCTGCCCCCACCCACCATCGGGCCCCACAGCACCGTTTCCCCTCCTGAGGAGCGCACCGTCAAAGACACGACGCCCAGCTCCCTGGACTCGGACCCTCTGGTACGGCCCTGCTGCGCCGGGCACTGGGAGGGGGGCTGGGTGGTGCTGGTGGAGAGGGGAGAGCAAGATGGAACTTCGCTTTCCTGGTTATTTTTCAGTGTAAAAAGCCTGATTTGGGGATGCAGAAACATTTTGCATGCCTGGGAGGAGCGGTGGGTGCGGGCTAATGGCACCGGCAGGCAGGCTGCACACCAAGACACATGGTGATGTGCCAGCGAACGGGCACGGTGTGGCGCTCCACGTGGCGTCACGTCCACTCGCAGAGCCACGCACAGACTGAGGCTTGCACATACGTGTCCCAGTGTGTCACCTGGAGAGGCTGCTAGCAGACACCAGGCTGCCACAGATGACACCAGCCGATGTGCCCGGGGCCTGTCCCCTCACACTGCTTTGGCATGGTCAGCCTTGAGCCTCCCAGCTGTGCCCAAGGCCAGATCCTGCTGATTTTGCAGCACCTCTGGGCTTTGCTTTACCCTCTAAGGAGCTTCTTGGGGTGGCTGGTTCGTACGGGAGGGCAAGGAGGGCCTGGTGGCCTTGGCTTCCCCAGGGCATCCACGGACCCCTCGTCCCCCTCGGGCTCGGTGCCACGCTCCTCTTCCCGCAGATGGCCATGCTGCTGAAGCTCCAGGAAGCCGCCAACTACATCGAGTCTCCAGACCGTGAGACCATGGTGGATCCCGACTTGCAGTCGACTCTGTGAGGCCCGGACATGCCGGCCCAGGCGGAGGGGAGCCACCGCCAGCCACTGCTCCTGCCAGGCTGCTCTCCTTTCCCTTTGGTATCCCGGAGCGCAGGGCTGGCAAGCGAGTGGAGAGGACCGGGGCTCTGGCGCATCCCAGCGGAGCAAGGGGAATCTCGGCTCAGCCGTGGGAGAGCGCGAGGTGCCGTCTCCCCTCCTGACCCTGGGGGTAGGAGAATCCTGGTTTCTCTTCTTGGTTTTTTTCTGTCTCTATTGCAAACTCTCGGGCTTTGGGGCCAGGGCGACCGATGTGGCTGAGCCCCCGCTTCTGGGAGCCGCAGGAAGGCCCCTGCGTGGGGCAGGGACCCCGCGGGAGCTACCTGGGCCAAAGCTGGGGGGCACAGGAGGAGCGTGTGGCTGCAGGACCAGAGTGTGGGTGCGAGGGTCTCCAGCTCCCTCGCCATCCAGCCAGGCATAGCAGAGGGCAGGTGACGAGGGAGCCGCTGCTGTGGGAAGCGCCTGCCTGGCACTGGCCGAGGAGGAGTGTGGCTCTTGCCGCTGTCTTTGTACGTTCCCCGGTTCACCTGCATGGCAGCCGCTGTGACCAGGACAGCCCAATAAACCCTGCTTTGGTTATTTTATTTTGTTTCCCCAACTCCCATTTTCCTTTGGCCGAGTCCAGACTTCACTTTGGTCCCTTTTTTGTTCTGGTTTGCTCTCCTGGCCTGGAGCCCGTGGCCCGGTGCCCACCGCTTCGCTGTAAGCAGCTCCCTTTCCCTTTGGTTTCTTTTGCAGTTGTTGGTTCCACTACTCAAACCACCTCTGTCATGAAACTGGTGCTCACTGGACGATCTCCAGTCCCTGAACCCACCTCCTGGGGCCTCACAGTTTGGCTGAGGTGGGACTTGGCAGCCGGTGGCAGTGGGATGCTCCTGGAGCAGCCCTTTGCCTGACGGCTCCCCCCTCCCCAAAAGCACAAGGCGGAGTCTGGCCCTGGGGCCGGGGTCTCATGGTCATCCTACCAGGTCAGGATGCCATGGGCTATCCCCTGCCCGAGGCCTGGGCAGGGGGAGGGTGCTGCTGCCCCCTCCCTGGGCAGCCAGATGCCTGCCACATCCCCTCAGTGCTGGGGGGCACAACCTGCCCCGTGTCCTCGGTGCTGCCAGGCCTGGGGGTGCGGGTTGGTGAGCAGTGCCTGGGGCCAGTCCCCATGCCCCTGTGCCTTCCTGTGCCCTAGGGCCTGGCAGGGTCTCGCTGTGCCCCACGTCAGTGCTCCGGGGACACCTAGGGCTGCCGTGTGTCCCCTTGGCCCTACCGTGCCATGTCACAGGTGAGGCTCCTGGCACAGAGGGGATCAGCCCCGGTGCTGCCGTGGTGCCTTAATCCCCGGCCGTGCGGGAAGGGGGCACGTGGGGCTTGGGCCAGCGCTGGCACAGCCTGCTCCGGCTGCAGTGTCCTCTGACTGTCCCCAGAGCCAGCCTGGCTGGGGTGGGAGCGGGGTGCTGGCACTGGCCTGAGCATGGCCAAGCTGGGGCTGCTGCCTTCAGCACCCCTCGCTTGCCTGTCCCCAAGCATGGCTGTAGGGGGCTCTGCCGGGCCAGCACCCCCCTCCCTGAGCCTGGCTGGGCTCTGGGGTCCCTCTGCTCCTCCCTGCTGCCACCCAGCTCAGCTTCCACCCCCAGCTGGGGCCCTGGAGAACCTTTTTGGGCAGAGGTGACCCCAGGGCTGGGTCAGCCAAGCCCATCCTGTCCCTGAGCCCTGCCAGGCTGGGGCCTGGGCAGCCTCAGCACCCGCCCCACGCCGCGGCTGCCGTGGCCTTCAGGGACACCTCACCACCCTCCAAACCAGGCATCTCCAAGGCCCGGCCTTGCTGCCGGTGCTGCTCGGAGGCAGCCGCCACCTCTGCCCTTGGTGCTCTCTCGGCCGGTGCATCTTGCCTTGCCGCCCGGCGCATCCCGGCCGCGGCGCGGGCACCCCATGGTGCTCACTCCTCTGTCTGTCCGACAGCCTCCCCGCCGTCTCCCCACTGCCACCCGGGGCCGGCCAGCCCGGCCCCTTTGCACAGGGATGTCCCTCCCCACGCTGGCTTGGACGCTAGGGCTTTCTGTTCGCCTTCTCTTGTGTTGCCGCCGTCGGCTAAGGACTCGCTGTAAATAGATCTGTAGTCGAACGCCCTGCGTGAGTTGGTGGGGCCCGGCCCTGCGCCTCTCTCCTTTTTCTTTTTTTTTTTTTTTTCTTTTTTCTTTTTTCTTTTTTTTTTTTGTACTCTGTGAGAACTGTGCTGTGCTGACTTCTTTTCTGATTGTACGAGACACTGGCTCAGCAGCCGCTCGAGGCCGGCGGTAGGGACCCAGTTGTCCCCTCCAGCCCCTCTTGCCCTCCTCGGCGCTCCGGTGCCCAGGGCAGGAAAGGGCAACGATGCACCTTTGGGGGCTGCCCCCTGCCCAGGCAATGCTGTGTCCGGGTGCCCTGAGGAGTCCCGGCGGTGGAGAGGGCTCACACACCCCTCTCGCGTTGCATGGCCTGCAGGCAGCCTCGGCTGGGCCTGACTTTCTTTTCTGACACCGCCAGGGAGCCGCCAAAACGTTGACCCAACTGTCCCTGTCACCGGCTCGCTTGGGGCTGTGCTGCTGGGCGTACCCCAGCCCGATTCTTGCAGGTTTGCCCCGTCCTTTCCCAGGGCGGGGCTGCCCGTGGCCCTGTAACCTCAGGCAGGGTGTGCAGGAGGCGAGGGGCACGCTGTGGTGTAAATCAGGAGGAATGCCCGCAGGGCGAGGGCGCTGCCAGCAGGTGGGCCCTGGGATGGTGCGTGGCGGGGGGGGCTTCTGCTGGGCTTACCCCACTAGAGGGGACAGGCCCTGGGGGGTTCCTCCTGGCTTACACCCAGCACCCTGTGTCCCCTAGCGTGGCGGCTGCCTGGGGTCCTGGGGACCAAGCGTCCCCCAGGGCTGCCAGTGTCTGTGGGCTGAGCCCCTCCGTCCCCAGGGGGACGGGTCCAAGGATTGCACTAACTCATCCCTCTGCCACCCCCAAGGGTGCCCGTCACCCCCAAGGGTGCCTGTCACCCCCCCAAAGGAGCCTGTCACCCCCCCCAAGGGTGCCTGTGACCCCCAAGGGTGCCTGTCACCCCCCCAAGGGTGCCTGTCACCCCCCCAAAGGAGCCTGTCACCCCCCCAGGGTGCCTGTGACCCCCAAAGGAGCCTGTCGCCTCCAAAGGTGCCTGCTGCCCCCAAGGGTGCCCACCACCCCCCAAGGGTGCCTGCCACCTCCAAAGGTGCTGGTTGCTCCCAAAGGTGCCCGTGGCCCCTGGGAGCGCCAGGAGCCCTCCTGAGGGGCTGGAGCTGGGAGACGCCAGCGCCTCACCCTCCTGCCCCCTCGAGCTGCTGCCGCCCGGTGGCCTGAACCTTACAATTTTAGCTTTTTTCTATTAAAAACAAACAACCTTTTTTTAATTAAATAAAGGGCGAAATGGACAAATTCCTGTTTTAGATGATCTGTGTAATTGACTGGGTTTTGTGTTTCTTAACTGCATGGTATTCCTGCCGAGGGGTTTTATAGCACTTTTTAAATTTCTCTTTAAGATTTTGGTCCAGATTTCTACTGCTCTCGCCTGTCTGTCTTTGCTTTTTCCTTACATCCTCCAAGTTTGTAAACTCGCTCCATTTTATACCTGATGTTGAGACCCAACCCCACGTTGTACATAGCTGCGGGAACAATCATAGGGAACAAACACCATCTGGACTCTTTCCACGATTAGTTGTTTTTACTTAAAGAAATTTTAAAAGAAGTATAAGAGGAAGCCAGGAAAAGGCTTGAGGATATTACGAAAGACAGAAACAAATCCAGCCCTGCACCAAGTCAGCTCCTGCTGCCCACGCTGCCCGCACCAACCGGCATGTCTCTTCTCGGTCGTCTGTCTAACACCATTGGATTCAATAAAGTTATCTCCTGTACCGCCTGGCTGCTGGTCCTGTGTCCGGGAGACCATGGGCCTGTCCCTGTGCGGGAGGGGGGTGGGACGGTTGTGCCCGTACCCCGACACGTCTCCCCCTGTCCTCACTGGTCGCCCTCCTGCGAAATCCGGGGAGGGGGGCTTGGTAGAGACGCTCCTGGTTTGAAATCTTGGCTGTTTTGCAAAGTGCTGGGAGCAGTTTTAGCGGCTGGGGACGCCTCTCCCCAGGTCACACTCCGGTTCAGCGTGGAGTGTGCAGAAATGCTCCTGGAATCCTGACGCTTCTGCAAGTTGCTGCGGGGGCAGGAGGGGCAGATCGTGCCTGAGTGAGCAGGGGGCGAGTGAGGGGCTCGGGGCGGGTGGGCCATCCCCCTGCGCCCCTTTCACCTTGCCAGGGCTGGGCCCCGTCTTGCCTTTGAAAGGGACTCCTTGGTGACAGATGCCACTCCACGTCTCTGGCACAGGGGGACAGGGGTGGGACAGTGTCCCCTGAGCGGTGGGGGCTGCTCTGCTCTGCAGCAGGGCACAGGGGTGAGGACGGGGCTGCAGCTCCCAGCCAAGGGGAAGGGAGATCCCGGCCCTCTCCGGGGTGGCTTGGGAGCTGTTTTCCTCTCCTGAGTGCAATGCCAGACTGGGGACAGATGCTCCAGGAGCCATTAATTAATCACGGGACGGTGATGAGTTGTGACAGGCTGCAGTGGCGAAGGCAGGGCCGGGAGAGGGCACTTCCCATCGGCTCCATGCTCCTGTCCAGCGGGTGAGTTCACTGTCGGTGGATGCGATGCTGAACCTGGAGAACGGGGCTGCTTTTGGGGACCCAGGGCCCCTCATCCGCAGAGAGGTGTCGTGCACGGCCCCCGGCCTGTGCTCGCTCCGTGCGGGCAGGGGAGCAGGCAGCAGCGCAGCAGAAGGGTCCCACGCTGGGCCCTGTGCCTGGTGGCCCTGGGGATTTCCAGCCGGAGAGAGGAATCGGTCCCCGGGCATGGGGGGGATGCAGAAGGACCATGCGGGGACGATGCTGATGCCTCCACGTCAGCTGGACACTGGCCTTTGGGACAGCTCAGCTACACGGTTCAAGGGTGACAGGCAGGGGAGGGATCCATGATGCGGGAAACAGCACCCACAGGCTCGGCTGTGGTCCCCGTGCAGGGACCCTTCTGCCTTTAGTGGGAGCTCCTGGGTGCCACTGCGGTGCGGGGTGGCCGGTGCAGGGCTGGGAGGGCAGAGAAAGGGAGCTGCAGGGCACAGGGACCCCAGCACCACCCGGCCATGTCGGGTACAGCCACCATGTGTGTACAGCACCCAGGAGGTCCTGCAGCACCTGCCAGGTACCACACGACGCGTACGGCAGTGCCGGGTGTGCAACCGCAGCCACCAGCACGGCATCCCTCGGGCACCTGGGCTGGCATGGGCAGCGGCACCCCTGGGCTGCAGCACCCAGGCTGGGTACAGCAGCACCAGCGTAGGTACAGCAGCACCCAGCAACTCCTCCCGAGGTGACCCAACAGCACCTCCCTCCCTGGGGAAATGCAACCACAGAATGGTTCGGGTTGGAAGGGACCTTCAAAGACCATTCAGTCCCCCCCCCACCCCGCCGCCACAGGCAGGGACATCTTCTGCTAGACCAGGTTGCTCAAAGCCCCATCCAACCTGGCCTTGAGCACTTTCAGTGAAGGAGCATCCACAACTTCTCTGGGCAACCTGGTCAGCGTCTCACCACCCTCATCGTACCACATTTCTTCCCGATGTCCAATCTAAACCCACATTCTGTCAGTTTAGATCCCTCGCCCCTTGTCCTGTCTCTACAGGCCTCAATAAAAAGTCTCTCTTCATTTTTCTTATAAGCCCCCTTCATATATGGAAAGGCTGCAGTAAGGTCTCCGTGGAGCCTTCTCTTCTCCAGGCTGAACAACAAGCCTCTCTCCACAGCAGAGGTCTTCCAGCCCTTTGACCATTTCCTTGACCTCCTCTGGACCTACTCCAGCATACCATGTCTGTCTTGTGCTGGGGACCCCAGAGCTGGACGCAGCGCTGCAGGTGGGGTCTCACCAGAGGGGAGTAGAGGGGCAGAATCACCTCCCTTTTCCTGCTGGCCACACTTCTCTTGATGCAGCCCAGGATACAGGTGGCCTTCTGGGCTGTGGGCACACATTGCTGGGTCATATCCAATTTGTCATTCATCAGTACCCCCAAGTCCTCCCATCCATCCATCCATCCATCCATCCATCCATCCATCCATCCATCCATCCATCCATCCATCTGTCCATCCATCCATCCATCTGTCCATCCATCCATCCATCCATGCCCCAGTCTGTACTGATGGTGGGGATTGCCCTGACCCCAGTGCAGAACCTTGCACTTGGCCTTGTTCAACTTGAAGAGCTTCCTACGGGCCCACTCCTCCAGCCTGTCCAGGTCGCTCTGGGTGACCCCCCCTTCCCTCCAGCCTATCGGCTGCACCGCTCAGCTTGGTGTCATCCACAGACTTGCTGAGGGTGCACACGATCACCCTATGTCATTGATGAAGATGTGAAGCAGTATTGGTCCTTGTACAGGCCCTTGAGGGACACGGCTCGTTACTGGGTTCCATTTGGAGACTGAAATGTTGACCGTAACTCTTTGGACGTGGCCATCTAGTCTGTTCCTCACCCGTTGAACCGTCCACCCACCAAACCCTTATCTCCAATTTAGAGGCAATCCCATTTTCGGGGGTGCAGCTGAGCTGTCACCACCACATCGCACGCAGAGGTGTACCTAGTGCCCAGAGGGCACACGGGAACCTGGGGTGTGTAGTGGCTTCGGGTGATGCAGCTCCCAGCCGGGCTGAGACCTTGGGGTCCCCCTCCCCGCTCCAGGCACCATCTCCCCTGGCAGCAGCACGTGTGGACCCCTCGGCTCAACCTTCCCTTCCCCTCGGTGTGATGGGGCTGGCCCGTGCCCACCACCACCCTCAGCCAGAACAGCCCCTGCTTGTGCGGCCAAGCCCTTGTGGGTCTGCTGTGGCTCTGGGCCACCCCGGGGCCGGGGGGACATCAGTCCCATCGAGAGGGGCTCTGGCTGGAGCAGCCTGTCACGCCCCGGTGTGGCTTGCGTGCCCAGGCACTGCCCGAGTGGAGGTGGGGGACCCCGGCTGTGACGGGTTTGGGGTGACTCTGCAGGGTCCCTGTCCCTGGCTCATCTGCGGGGACGAAGGGGTGCCCCAGGGTCCCCTTCTCCACTTGAGACCCCTCTGACGGGGACAAGGAACCCACAGCAAGGGCCACCCAGCTGCCACCGCCACCCTCTGCTCCCCGCCTGGGCCCCTCACTTGAATCCCATCACCTTTCTCTTGCTCTTTTGGCCCCAAATTCAAAGCTGGCTGCACTGGCTGGATCTAGGGGTGGCACGGTGGGGGGCCACCATCCCCCCTCCCCCCCGCCTCCAGCCCCGCTCTCCTGTGGCTGCGGCAGGGACCCCACTGGGGCAGTGGGGGTGGCAGGTATGGGTGACTGCTGCGAAGTGACCGGTGTGACGTGATGGGTGTGAGGTCACCCCGATGAGGGGTCACGGGTGTAAGGCTACAGTGTGAGGTGACAGTGTGAGGTCACCCCGGTGTGAGGTGCCGGGTGTGAGGTCACCCCGACGTGAGATGACGGGTGCGAGGCCACCCCAATGTGAGGTGGTGGGTGCGAGGTCACCCCAATATGAGGTGACGGGTGTGAGGTCACCCCGATGAGGGGTGGCGGGCGTGAGGAGACCCCTATGGGCGGGGCCGCTCCCGCACGAGCCGCGGGCAGCCCCCCCCCCCGCTACCCGCCCCCCCAACTCCCGCGGAGAGCGGGGCGGGGGCCAGGTCTGTGGGCGGGCCCGTGGGCGGGGCCTCCCGGCGGTGGGCGGAGCTGCGCGGAGCCGCCGCACGCGAGCCCGGAGGGGCCGGGGCTGCCGCAGAGCCCGCGCCGGTCCCGCCGCCCCGCACCGCCCGCCCCGCTCCGCTCCCGCCGGTAAGTGCCCGCCCGCGCTCCCGCCGAAGTTTCCCCGCGGTGCCGCAGCGGTGCGGGCTCTGCGGGACGGGGCCACCCGCGCTCCCGCCGAGCCCGCCCCGGAGCCGTTCCCGGGGCCGCTGCCCGAGGTGCGATCGGGTGGGGTTGGGCGCGGCGGTGCTGCTCGGGCTGGTCCGGCCGGGAGCGACCTCCCCGCCGTGTCCCGGTGCCGGGAGCGGGGCGGGCGGGGGTCGGCACCGTCCGCAAGGGCCGCTTCCCGGGACACGGTTCCCAGCTCCCCGCCGTGCCCGGGGCTGCCCGTGGGGTGCTGCGCCCCGAAGGCAGCTGGGGACGGAGTCTGGTGGGATGGAGGGGGGTGCAGCCGCTGATGCAGGGGGCTGCGGAGCTGGCAGGGACCCCCCCCCACGGGGGCGTGAGACGCCCCCCGGAAGGCGTGGGGCACCCCCCCCCTCCCCCCCCTCCCCGGGATGCGGGGCCACCCCGGGGGTGCAGAGCCGAGCCGCCGGGTCAAAGGTGCCCTCTGGGCGCCCAGGGGTGTTCCAGCTCCGCATCCGTGCGTGCGCCCGACCGTGGGTGCCCTTGGGGTTCTGGCCCTGGGGGGGTGGCCGGGGGGCGCAGGGCTGTCCCCGGTGCAGTGCGGGGAAACCAGGGGGAGCGGCGTGGTTCCAGTCGTGGGCGGCCGCAGGCCCCGCTGCACCGGCGGCTTCTCCGTAGCGGCCTGGCCAGGAGCCAGCTCCAGCCGGTCCCTTCTCCGGACGAAATTTCCCCGCCGTGGTTGCAGCAAGCTCCGGGATCCTCCTGCACGGCTGCCGCTTTGCTGCGTGCCGTCGGGGTGCAGCGGCCAGGAGGGGCTCACCCCGGAGCCGGGGGCGGCAGCACCGGGGTGCCGCAGCCTTTGCACCCCCCGGCACCTCGCTGCTCCCCCGCAGCCTGCTTGGACGGAGGGACGGGAGGGATCCCGGCAGAGCTGCGCCGGGGACAGACGATATCGCTGGCAAGGTGACTGTGGGGAGGGGAGGGGGGGGTGACACACACGCGTCTGTGTCACGCATCGCTTCGTGGTCCCCAACTATGCCGGAGGGTCCCCAACATCGCCTCTGTGTGTCCCTCTGCACCGGGTGCTCCTCGGCGCAGCACTCCCCTGCCCTCCAGGTGAGAGCGGCCGGGGCAACGGGATGCCACCCGCTGCGGGATGTCACCCGCTGCAGAGTGTCACCCGCTGCAGGGTGTCCAGCAGCCAAGTCCCCCCTGCGTTGTGGCAGCTGCAGGGCGCTGCAGGACTCCCCGCCTGCTCTTCTGCAGCAGCTCAAACTTCACTCCTGGAGCCGGGGCTCTCCTTTATTGCGCGCCGAGGTGCTGCTGCAGCTGTGTCACTCCCGTGCGCGCCGTGCGGACCCGCAGCCACCGGCAGGAGTCGTCTCCCGCCTGCTGCATTGTTCCTCGTTAGCGCAGCGCCGTGCCCGCACGCTGCCGGGGGCTGCCGGAGCCCCGGGGTACCCTCGGGGGGGCGGGCGGTGCTCTGCGCCTCTGCTGCGCTTGGGGGCTCTTGGCCGCAGGGACTCCGTGGGAAGAAGCGTGGCTTGAGGTGGTCTGGGTGGCGGGGGAGCGCGGGGCACCGCGGGGGTGATGCACCCAAGGTCATTGAGGCCAGCAGTGGCAGCGGGATGTCGCTGGTGCTGCTTGGGAAGAGCACAACCCAGCGAAACGCCCCACTGCCTCCCCAGCAAAGCCCTCTCAGAGCGATGCCCTGTCGCCTTCTCGCATCTGGGTGAAGCGCAGAAACGGGTCTGACCTTGCCCGATTGCCCGGTGCCGAGCCCAGCTCTCCCAACCCCCTGTGGCGAGCACTAGTGCCCTGTTTGCCAGGAGCCGGCCCAAAGCCCCAGTGCCCCCGATTCTGCAGGGCAAGGACACATCCCTTGCCACCCGTTAGCTCGGCGACCGCAGCAGCAGTGAGGCAGCATCGGCTGCACTGCATCGCCGCCGGCAGCCCTGGCTCTGCACCCCTCTGCCACGCAGTGTCCAGCGCTGCCCGGAGTCACAGGAGGAGGGAGGATATATATGAATATACACAGAAATGCCCTTATATATATGCGTCTATATCCTTGTATATATGACTGGGGAGAGGGGCTGAAAATCCGCTGCCTTTCTGCCGTGAGTTGTCCTCAAGAAGCCGTGCCCGCTGGGTGCGGTGGGATGGCGCAGTGGCAGCATTTGTGGCCGGCTGCTCCCGGGGGAGCTGCCTCCAGTTCTGTGAGCTCCAGGGACGGTCACTGGGCTTCAGTTAAAGGCCACCGAAGCGAGCCGGGACTCCTGCTCACCCCCCAAGGGGTGGGAGTGGGCCCTTCCTCCAGCTCACGGTGGTTTTGGCAAAGCCCCAGCTCCAGGAGCCGGATGACTGCAGCTCCTAATTATGACTTGAGTTTCTCCTTCTCCGGGCTGCGCAGGAGAGCTGCGAGGCAGCAGCCGTGATGTCCTCCAGCGGGATCGATGCCTGAAGCAAACAGATGGGACCCAGTGCCCACTGGTTTTCAGATCTTCGATTTTTTCTCCCCTACCCCGGCAGTGGAGCTCGGCGCTGTGCCCGGCTGTGCTCCTCAGCCCTGTGGCTGCTGGTGCTTTGCCTGTGCCAATATCTGGAGCCGCTGCTAAGTGCAGTCTGGCAAAGCGCTTTTGCCCTTGGCTGTGGTCAGTCTTCCCCTCCCGGGTGAAAACCCGGCTGTTCCTCTGCTCATCCCCGTGCTGGGCTGTGGCTGCCCTCAGCTTGGCTCCTGCCAGAGCCCGTGTTCCCCAAAGAGCTCTTCGATTATTAGCCCTAATAATTGTGTTATCACATCGACTGAAGTGTTTCAGATGCCAAAACTAATTTTGCTCTTCATGCCTTCCTTCGTCAGTAATGGGATTTTGATAACATCACGCATCCAAAAGTATTGGATAAACTCGGCATAATTCCCCATTTATTAATTAAACCGTAAATTAGGCAGCGTGCGGCTGGAATCCAAGATGCCCCGTACCGATGTAATCCTGCCAGGGACAGTGCTGGCCCTGTGCCCGTGCTGGCCCATCACTGCCAGCCCTGGGGTGCGGGATACCAGTGTCGCCCCCACTCCCAAGCTCGAGGGCTGCCACGTCGCAGTGGGGACACCCACTCCACTGCTCCCCGTGTGCTGGACGTCGCGTGAGGTTTAATCTGCTCCGGTGCGCAGAGGGGAATCGCGGTGCCCCTGGATTTCGCTGCCAGTCGGAGAGTGGGGTCAGGGGCTGGCAGCGCTCCCTGTCACCCTGGGGTGGCTCTGCTGGTGCTGCAGCCCCTGTGCTGGGACTTTGGGATGGGGAAACTGCAGCTGGCTCCGACAGTGCGTGCAGCAGCACTGGGCTATGCCAAATTGCTGCTGTCTGCACTCACAGCCCCCCCCTCCTGGCGTGGGCTGTTGTCTGGCTGCACCAGACCCGTCACCGCTGACCACCAGCAGTTGTGCATCTGCAGCCCCATCTGCCTGGAAGGGGCTCCTGGCGCCGTTGGGGCACCCTTCACGTTGTGCACCCTAAGGAAAGCTGGTGTGTTTTAGTTAATCCAGGGTGGGTTTTGCTCCCCGGCTCTTCCCAGCCCTGCAAGGGTGCGGCCGATGTGGGCTCTGGGCTGGCACGTCCCCAGGGGTACGGGGAAGCTGGGAGCAAAGCGGGTGCTTGTGGCACGAGGTGCAGGCGGGTGCTGGGGGCAGATGTGGTGCTGGGCTCGGGCACTTCCAGCCCCTGAGCCCATCTGAACCCGTGCTGAGCTGGAGGTGGCCTGGGGGGGATGGCCCCGCTGCTGGGGGGCCTGGGGATCTGCTCTGGCACTGGGCTGGAGCCACGGGGATGGGTGAGTGTCTGCGGGCAGCAGGGACACCTGAGATACGTGGGGCTGATTTGGGGTTGGTGGAGCTGATCTGGCAGCTGAGGCTATGGCAGCCATGGGTCGAGGCATCCCTCACCACCCGTGAACCTGCTGCGGTGCCTCACTCCAAAGTGATTCTGCCAAAACCCCCCAGAGCTGGGACCAGCTTCCAAAATGTTTGGCAACATCGCAGTGTTCTGGGGGAGACACTTTCCGCCTTCTGCTGCAGGACACGGGATGTCCCCGGGGACATGCTGGGACAGAGGGCTGCTGGGACCAGGAATCCCCGAGGTGGCACCGCTGCTCCCGTCAGCTTTGAGCGGAGGATTGGAGGGGGAAAACAACCCCAAATTTTCAGTGTCTTGCACGTATTTACAAGCACGTGGACGCCCGTTGGGGCTCTGATGCTGTCTCGCTCGGCTCCCAGGGGAGTTATGGGGTTTTCTCCCGGGACCAAACCAAGTTAGTGCCTGCGGCGGAGGCGCCAGCATGTGCCCGCTGCTGCCCACGCACGAGCCCTGCGTCGCTGCCAGCAGCCTGGCGCAGCCGCTGCCTTGTGCCGCAATGAACTGCGGTGTGGCTGTGCCGGGCTCGGCTGCTGGTTTGTGCTGCGTGAGAACCTGATGGAGACCCTCCCGGTCTGGTGGCCCTGGCCTCAGGGGACGCTCGGACGTGACAGTGGCTGCCCGTGTCAGTCCAGCAGTGGGTGCTGGACAGTGTGAACCAGGGTGCAGCTCCCCAGGCTGCTGGGCTCTCTGGGTTGTTCCGGGGGGGGAATAGCCTTCCCTGGGATGCACTGGCAGAGCAGCTCCTCTGTGCAGCCCTGAAAGCGTGTGCTGTTGTGCTTGTGTCCCCAAACCACCTGGAGCAAAGCAGGGATGTGGCTCAGAGGGGCTGGGGAGGAGCAGAGGACCTGCCGTGGTGTATGGGGGCCTGTGCCCGCTGCCCAGGCTGGGCTGCCGGCTCTCACGGTGGCTTTTCTCCATCTGCACAAGGTTTATTCATGGGAGTCAGTTTCTGGTGTCCTGGCCTTGGTGGTGCCTCATGCCACAATTAAACCCCCTTGGGCTGGCACGATGCTGCGTCCCCACCGATGCCATCATCGTTGTGCCTCTGCCATCCCCTTTCTCACCTGAAATGCTGCCAAGGTGGGTGGCCCTGGGGACACAGGGCCGTCCTCTGCCTCCAGGGCTCTCTGTGCCTTGGAGCTGGGCAAGCAGACACCAGCATCACTCCCAGAGGCAGACGGTCCCTGGGACTGAGCCCAGGCTGGCAGGGAGGAGGGAGATGCTGAAGGTCGAGCATTGCTGGGGGCTTCTGGGACTGGGACCGGGTTTTCTGGATTTCTGACACCAGCCTGTCACCACCTTGTGCTTGGCTGGGTGCTTTGGAGATCCCACTGGGGGCTGCAGCCCAACGGGCACATGGAGCCTCACCCCTGGAAATGGCACCTCCTGGTTCGCGTCTGCTCGTTCAGCCCGTGTTGTTTAGCTCGGGAGCAGTGCAGGGCGTGTGTTCCCCTGCCTCCCGTCTGGAATCGATCTGCCTTGGCTCGGCTTTCTCCTGGAGCAGCTTCTGGCCCTTCCCCAGGAGCTTGTCTGGCTTTTTTTTTCTCCCCCCATATGGATCAGGAGCCATCGCTGTTGCACGAGGCTGTTGCCGGGGAGCGCCGGCAGCAGGGCAGTGCTGCAGGCAGAGCAGTGCCCACCTGGGCGGGCAGGATTCGGGCGCTGTCGGCCGCATGGTGCCTTCAAAGTGCCAGAATAACTCAGCCCATTGCCTCCTGTTGCCCTGTTTAGCTGTGCTGGTCTCACCGGTGGAGCAAGGCACGGCAGCCACAGCATCGCCGGCACTGGGGAGCCAGCGGGGCGCTGGCAGCACCCGCTCCCTTTTTTTTTAGGAGGCTTTTTTGGCCATTTGCAGCTCTGCACGCCAAGGGCAGGCTGGCTGTGTCGCGATGAGCCTGGCGATTCACAGGCGCTCAGCTGTGGCGGCTGCTGCCTTATGGCATGCTCTGGTGTCCTCAGGGGTGGCTGCATCCCCGCAGCTCAGGGGACCGTGCTCTCCAGCAGCTCCAGATGCCTTTTCCATGGGTGCCATGGTGGCACGTGGCATATGCCAAACCCCCTGGACGAAGCAGTGATGGCGAGCAGTGCCTGCAGCCTCCCTGTGGGTAGGAAGGATGTGGGTGGCCCGTCCCCTCCTCGGCACGGGACCATGCTCGTGGGCTGCTCCCAGTGTGCCCGCATCGAGGGGGACTGGACCTCTGCTGGTGCCAAGCTCCATAGCTCTGTAATAAGCGGGTACCTCGGCACGACCCCTCGTTTTTTTCCCAGCTAATCAGCAAGGCGGCTGCCTTCCGTGGGGTCTGTGGCAGCGCTGAAGCCGAGAGCCATGGCAGGGAGCGGGGAGAAGGCACTTGCCGGCCCCTTCACTGCTGGCACCGAAACGCCGGTTGGCTCAGTGGGGAGTGGCTGTCGAGGGCCCCTCCTGGCTCCTGCGGGAGCCCCAGCACCAGCCCCAGTTCCAGCTTCCTCATGTCCCTCCTTCGCTGCTGGGGCAGTGGTGACACCGAGGGATAGCTGGGGCTTGACCTCCCCCCCCCCCGGGAAAGGTGGGTTTGGGGAGAGCAGCACCCATGGGTGCCGGGCAAGGCTCTGAGCACCCGGCTGCAGGTCTCTGCCGAAGCAGGCGCAGGCATTGCGTGCTGTCACTCGTGCTGTCACTCGTGCTGTCACTTGCCTCTTCCCCTGTTTTGCCTCGGCGCTGTCCTGGTTTTAGAGGCGAAGGCACAGAAAATCCCTGAGCTGCCTGGCCCGGCACCCTGACGCCGGCGGGTGCCAGCGGCGGTCCCTGCGCAGGGAGATGTCCGCGGGCAGGGACAAACACAGCGCCATGGGGGACCCCGGTACCTGGCAGGGTGCCTGGCTGCCGGGTGGGCGCTGGGCTGGGGTGATGCTCCTGCAGGGGGAGATGCTCGGGAGCCAAGCAGGGAGGGCAGGATGGGGTCGCCCCCACCCCAACTCACTACGTGCCCAGCACCGTGGGTGCCTTGACCTGTAGCTGTCCAGCTGGCACGGCCGGGGCTGGGGGGAGCCACAGCAGTGCTCGGCGCAGCCTGCCGGCAGCAGGAGCCGGTGGTTTTGACTTGGGAGCATCAGAAGCCATTAATCTGGTACCTGAGTGATGAATGAAGGCTGCCTTTAAGCTGCATTTAACTGTTGGATGTCCCTTGGGTTTGCTGTAAATAACATAGCCACTTGACACGAGAGCAGGTCCTCTACCAAAGGCAGCCGCCAGCCCCTAAAACCACCAGTCTTTGCATTTGTTCCTTAATTTTGTATTTTACAAGATCTCCCCTGTGAGCCTGGGCTGGGTCCCCTTCCTTGAGGCGAGGGGCTCCGTGGTGAGGAGCCTGGATCCCAGCAAGTGGGGCAGCGGGGCAGGAGCTCATCACGGGGCTCCTGGCCCTGCCCCTGTTTGCGGTGTCCGTCCCCAGCGCCTCCAGCTCGAGGTGAGGTTGGGGACCCTGGATGTGACCCTGTGGCAGAGCAGGGCTACGTGGCTGTGCAGGAGACACGCTTGCCAATGGCCAGGCAGCTCATCAAATTTTTACAGGAACCGTGTAATTCTCCAGCATGGTGCCCCCGGAATTACTCATCTCCCAGGGAAGGGCCTGCGGTCGGGGCTGCCGAGCCCCAGCACATCATTATTTTTAATTAGGCAAGCCGGGTGCTGGCTGGTGATGAGAGGCAGGGAGTGGAGCGTGCCTCGGCAGGGAGGGAGGGCGCAGGCTGGCTCCGGTCCCCATCCGGAGATGCCATCGATGCCCGGCCGACAGGATGGTGAGCAGCACCGCGGGTCCTGGCGGGCGCTGGTGGCTGTGTCACTAGCCCAGGCAGCGGCAGAGCGGCAGGGTCCCGGCATGGCTCTGAGCAGGGAGGAATGATGGGATTCACCCCTACACTAGCGCGGCTCAGCCTTGCTGGTGGGGCTCCTCTCTGAAGGCGCTGCTGCCCTGTGCTGTGCCGCAGCGTCCCTCGGCAGGCGGGCAGCAACGCGCCGTTGGGGCTGCGGGGGCTGGAGAGCTTGGGAGGGTCTGGCCAACGGCCCCTGCTCGTAACGGGGTGAGGGGACAGGGGAAGGCGTCTCTGCGCAGGCGACGTCTTGGCAGCTCGTGCCCCGTGATGCCACTTGCCGCTACTGGAGCATCCTCGCTCCATCACACCCCATCGCCTGTGCTGCTGCCGGCTCCCGTTACCCAGCCCAGTATAAATACAATTCCCTGAAAAGCTCAGGGCTGGAGGAGCAGGAGCTCCCCTCGCCCTCAGCAGTGTAAACCAGGAGGGAGGTGCGGGCAGTGGGGTGTCCCGCAGGGAAAGCGCGCCCCGAGCCCCAGGAGCTGCTGCGCCAGCCTGAGCTGCTGCTGACGGGGGATCTGATCTGGCGCCACTAATGCAGCAGTTGTGGATTTGGGCCGGGGCTGAGGAAGGGGAACGGGGCTGGGGTTTGCTGGGCTGAGTGGTTGCAGAGCCCCTTTGCACTGGGGTCCTGCGGCATCCCCCTCCCCAGCTCCCCCTCCTCCCTGATGCCTTGGTCTCCCCATCCCTCCGCACATCCCTTGCCAGAAATTCTGTTAATTAAATGACCATTAGAAGCCAAGTCATGTTTTTGCCTTAATTAGACTCTCCTGTCTCATTGCTGTGAGCTGAAACTCTGGCCTGGCGTGTCGCCTCCGTATCTGACACCAGATGCATCAGTTCCAAAGCACTGGGAGTGCTGGGGGTGGGGGACTTACTTGTGTGAAAGGCCGGAGGGATGCGCAGGCATTGTGCCAGCGGGTCCGGCAGTGATGGGATCTGCTGTCCTCGGGAGCAGAACAGCCACTGGCATCACGATCTGGGGGGGGCACTGCCAAACATCTCAGTTCTACCCTGAAATCCCTGCTTGCCCCCGGGCTGCATCGCAGGAGCGTGCCGGCTCCATAGTGCCCAGGCTTCCTGCCGCCGTTGGGGTGGGAGGGGGCTCTCCTTTGGGACCAGTTTGGGATTTTCATTACTGGTCATCCAAGCGCTGGCATGGGGCGGTGCTGGTTTTAGGGGTCAGGTCCCAAAAATGACATGTGTGGAGGGCTGGGGGGTCCCCACGTCTCCATCACAGCGGGACGACTTACAGCCCCTTGGCTTGGGCGCCACAGCCACGGCTTTGCCACCCTGTAAGGGAGCTACAACTCATTACTCCGGGCCCATGATGGCAGCAGCCCTTCGTTACCTAACGAGCTTCCCCCCCAGATTGGGGTCTCCATGGGACAAGCCAGCACCCAGCACCCTGGGCTGGGAGAGCCGGGGGTCGGGCCCTGCTCACCCACCTGCCCACAGCCCAGCCCAGCGCTCCGCCAGCGGCTGCCGGCGCTAATTGCTGCCTCAGCCTCATTAATCTTGATTTTTTGCTGCTTTCTGCCCTCCGTCATCACAGCGGCCTTTGCCTCCCTGGAGGGGAGAGGTTTCGGCTGCCAAAGCCACCGCCAGGGAGGAGCGGGGGGGATTTCCAGCAGCTGGATCCCCCCAAATCCCCCATCCCGCCAGGGAGCACGGAGCTTGCCTGGGCGCTGATGTGGCCAGGGACATCCCGGTCCTTCCATACGTCTCCAGATTCCCTTCCTGGGTCTGGTCCTTCATGCAACATCTCGGCTGATGAGGGCAGGAGCGCAGCGGGGGGCTGGAGGAGGAGGGACCTGAGGTTGCCAGGGGGGCAAACATGGTGGTCGAATGCTTTTTTAAAAAAAAATAAATAGTGCAAACCTTGCTGTTTTCCCCATTTTAACCAGCCTGTTTGCGTAACCCAGCACGGATGATCTGCTGGTGGGTGAAGACCCCCTGTCACTTGCCTGCACACCCCGCTTCTCCCTGCCTGGTCCCCAAAAACCCCCAACTCCAACTGATGAATTCTCCCCTATAAACTCCCCTCTCCATCCATCACCCGTCCTGTCCCATCGGTGGGCGCAGAGGTGGAGGATGCTCTGCCGAAGGGACTGTCATCGGCGAAACCCCAAATCCCCTTTTTTTGGTATGCGGGACGTGCCGGGTGCTGCAGCAGTCTGGGGAGGTCTCTGGGGAGGAGCCTTTTGCAGGAGGAGGGGTGAAGGTTCATGAAAGGGATATTCTGGGGTCAAAACTGCTTTTCCCAGTATGGGAGATGCCCTGGGGATGGGTGGAGGTGGGATCGCTGGTGGGACTTCCGTCCTGCCAAACCTTGGGGAGCTGCTGGCGAGCAAAACCCAGCCCGGCTTTTGCCCATGGGAGAGGGGGGCTCATCCCTCTGGAGCACGGTTGAGCTGGAGCCAGCTCCCCTCTGGTGTAAATCAGCAGAGCCCCCTGCAAGAACAATGGAGCCAGAGGGGTTTACACCAGCAAAGGGCCAAAGCCCTGATGGGGCTCGTCTTGGGTTCGGTGCAGCTTCTAAGGGCTTTAATGGGGGGGGAGGGGGTGTGTTGGTGGTGATGGGGGATGAGCCTGGAGGGGGGTTTGCTGGATACGGCCCCATCTCCAGGGACCTGGGGGCTCCCTCTAGGGCAGATGTTTGCAGCTGGGGGGCAATGCATCGCGGCATACAGGGTAATGCACCGTGGGGCGCAGGGTGGATGTGTTGGGGGGAGGGTCTGGGGGTGATGCGTCATGCAGGAGTACGCATTGGGGGGTCTGGGGTGATGTGCTAGGGGGTCTGGGAAGCTGCGGGATGGGGCATGGGATAATGTCCTGTAGGCTGTGGGGGTGCTGCAGTGGTGGATTTGGGCTGCTGCGCTGCAGGGTGCAGGATAAGGCACTAGGGCGGGGGGGGGAATGCGTTAGGGGCTGAGGAGGGGAGAAATGCACCGTGGGGGGTGATGGGTTGGGTGCAGGATAATGCACAGGGGGTTGGGGGGCAGCACCCAGGGGCTGCAAGGACAATGCGCTGCAGAGACGGTGTAATTTGGGGGTGTGGGTGATGCGCTGCGGGGTGTGGGGGTGTGTGTGTCATTCCCACTGGCCAGCACATGGCATCTCCGCAGCAGCTGCCTGGGTGAAGCCCACCCTGTCCTGCTCCGTGGGGAGCTCCTGGCTGTTTTGGAGGCTGTGGGGTGGGTCCTACCAATAGCCATCAGCATCCCCCTATGGGTGCAGCTCCCCAGGGAGGAGCTGGGGGTCCCCCCAGAGGTTAGGAGGGCAGGAGGGGGCCCCTTCCCAGCTGGTATTTATTAGTGATGTCTTAACCCACAGCTGTTCTTGGGCCAAGGACCAATAGAAATGGTTATTTATAACCCTCTGTATTCATTTATGTCCTTAAGATGCTGGGGTCTTGGTGGGGGGCGGCGTGGGGCAGCTCCAAACCAGCAGAGGTGTAAAGAGGAACCTTCGAGCACTGGAGGAATCTCAGTGAATGTCCTCAGCAGAGGCGGCTGAGCGGAGTTTGAGGGTGCAGCGGGGATAGTGGGGACCCAGCTTCCTTCCCACCTCCAGCCGGGATGGCTCCGACGGCTGCCCCCGGCCCCTCGGCAGCGGCTGCCGCAACTTGCAGAAAAAGCAGTGCGAAAAAAAAAATAAAAATTGCAAAAGCAGTGAGGAAAAAAAAAAAAAAAAAAAAAAGGCAAGCGGAGCCCGAGCAGGACTGCATTGCAGTGCCGCCAGCCGCGGGCCCCGCGCTGCACGGCCGCCCCGACACCCTCCCAGCAGCACCGGGGTGGTGTGGCCCGGTGTCAGGCATGGTCAGGGTGATGGGACGGGGACAGGGTGCTGGGATGGGGACAGGGTGCTGGACCTCCTGCCCGGGAATCTGCTCAGTGGGGCTGAGGGCACCTTTGCACCTGCAGTCGAGGGGTTGGGCTGCCCTGCTTGTAGCTGCGCTGTGTGCGGTGGGGGACAAGGGATGTGACCAAGGACTCCCAGTGAGGCAGTGGCAGAGCATGGATGGGGCTCGGCCGGTGAGAGGACATGCCAGAGGACACGCTGCCCCACTGCCTGCTGTTCCTGCCCCACATGCTGCACCCTGGCTGCCCCCACCCCCTACCCCCCTCCAGGCTGCCCCCCATGGCGCTGCCCCACACCTGCCCAAGGAACCCCACACCCTGCCCCACACTGCCCAGTTTGGCCTCAAGCAGGAGGGGGAAACAAAGCTTGGCCCCCTCACTTGAGGGGGCAGGATCAGCCCCCCGGCCACACAGCAAGGGCTGCAGGGGCCCAGGGGGCTCTAGGGTACCCAGGGGCAGGGAGGGGACAGCAACAGGGTTTCCATGAGCCTGCCCCCCAGCCCCAAGCCTCTCCCGTGTCTCAGGTTCCCCCAGTCCTCAGCTCCGCCAGCACCCAGTGAACACCTTGAGGTGGGAGAGCATGGGCTGCTGGGGCAGGTGATGGAGCAATTAGTGAATCTAATTAGCTCTCCCTGTGCAAAAATAGCTGCCTCAGCAAGGCCCGATGCTGCTTGCAGCCCCCCCTGCCCCAGGCAGGCGCCTCAAAGCCCCCCCCACAGCCCCCAAAGCAGCGTTTCCCGGCCCGAGTGCATGCGCTGCACTCGTCCCCCCCATGGCTCGTCCCCCCCCTGGCCCTGCTGCTGCCCGGGGCCCCCACGGCTGCTGGGGGGTTTGTCCGTGGTGTGTTATAACCGGGGGGCCACCAGCAGCTGCTCGCTGCGGCCCCGCGCGGGGGGACCCGGGCCTCAGCGCCCCTGCAGCGCGCGGGGGTTCGCCCAGTGACTGTGCTTGTGCCCGCACACGAGCGCCTGGGTCCCTTCCAGCAGTGAGCCCACACGTGCACACTCATGCACATGCCTGCAAGTGTGACCCCTGAGCAGCTGTGCACACACATGCACTCCGGCACGCCAAGGGTGCGTGTGTGCAAACGTACCTACATGCAAGCTCTTACACAAACTGCAGACAGTGGTAAGCACAAGCACGCACCTGTGAGCACACGCACACCCATGCACAAGAGTGCTTGCAGAGCCACACGAGTGCTGCATGCATGCACAAACGCATCTGTGAGCAGATGTGCTCATACATGTGTGTGGCCACGTGCACACACCCATCAGCTCTTGCACACATGTGCGTGCATACCTCTTGCACAAACACTTGCACGCGCGCTGCACAAGCGCTTGCAGAAGTGTGCAGACCCTCACACTTGCTGGCATATCCCCTACACAAGCACTTGCACATGCTTGCCCCTGCACATGCACGCGTGCAGACATGCATACCCGCTGTGCACAAGCCCATCTGCAGCCATGCATGCACACCTCATGCACTTGCACATATGCACACCCCACACCTACACACTTGCACGTGTGCACAGACGCATGCGCACGGGACCAGCATTTCCCTCCCTCGCCGTGCACGAGCGCTTGCACACGTGTGTGCACCCACGCGGGCCGAAGCACACGCCACGCTGCAGGTGCTCAGCACCCTGCGCCCCGTCCCCGGGGAACACTGCTCTGCTGGGCCGCCGCGGCGCGTGCAGTGGGGTGAGAGCAGCATCGCAATCGCTGCAGCATCGCAATCGCAGCCTGCGCCTCATCGTGCTGCAGGGCGATGCAGCGGGGCTGCTACAGCTCCGATCCTGCAGCACGGGGAGCCCCAGCACCCCAGAGGGCAGAGATGTGCTGGCTGCCCAAGGACGGGGGTGCTGGAGGCGGGGGGGGGGCTGTTGGCTGGGCTGGGTGCCCCACGCTGGGTGCTGCCCACCCTGTACCGCACATTTGGGTGCGTCGCAGCAGGGCGCTCCCCTGGCGTGCCCCCACCCCTGACACTGCACCCTGGCTTTGCACGGCCTTGCTGAGCACCCATGGGAGCTTGGAGGGCGTCGGTGGCCTGGACCCCCCCCCCCCCATGTCTGTGGGGCAGGGGCAGGACTCAACCTGCCCCAGACCTGGGGTGCAGGATTCGGCCCTTGGGGGGCAGGAGAAGGGCATTGCCCCGTGCCCAGGGCTGCTGCAAAGCTGCCTCGCAGCTCATGGGTGCCATTGCTGGGGCTTGGTGCTGGTGGCAGCACCCCCCGCCGTGGGTGCTCGGGGGGTGCTCAGCCCTGCCCTGCCTTTTTCCGCTCCCCAAGCCCCGCTGCCTGCAGAGTGTCCCGCTTTGGCAGAACCTGCCGTTTTCACAGAAATACAGGTCAGGTCGGGGTGCCCGTGTTGCACAAACGCTGCCTCGCCTGCAGCGAGCTGGAAAGCGTCCAGCTGTCCCGGCAGCATCTGCTCAGCTACCTGCAGCTCCCCGGCAGCTTTGCTGGCCGCCCAGCAAACCCCAGTTTGCGTGAGGCACAGTGGGGAAAAAACCCCTTTGTGGTGGTGGTTTGCCTTTTTTTTTTTTTTTTTTTTCTTGCAGCAAAAGCCTTGCTTGGAAAAGCTCCAGCCACCCCATGGTAAAAACCCCATCTGAGGGGTGGGTTTATGGGCTGAGAAGCAGCTTTGAGCTTGTAGCGGGGCTGCGGGGAGCTGCTGGCCATGTGGTAAGCAGGGGACAGCATTCTGTCCCTGTCCCCATCCCTGTCACCCCATAGTAAAGGGGCTCCACACCAACTTCTTCCCAGCGGGTCGGCTTGCAAGCATACCTGCAGCTCCCAGTGCTGCCCAGTGGTGCCCAGTGCCATCTGGCCCTTGGGGTGTTGAGCTGCCGGCAGTGATGGTGACTCCAGCAAACAGGTGAAAAAAGTGAAAGCAGGCTGGCTGTCCTCAGCCGCTGGAAAGCTTTGGGGAGCCCTCGTAGTCCTCTGCACTAAATACCCCTCAGCAGGGTGGGGTTTAAATACAGCAGCTCCTTCTTCACCCTGGAGGAGGACACGGTGGCTGTGGGGCACCACCAGCATCTTGCTCCAGCCTCCCAGTGCCATCCGCTGCCGAGTTACGGGGAGTTGGCTGCTGCATCGTGGCTGTGTGACGCTGATTCTGGTGTTTGCGGCAGTTGCAGCCAGTCCTTGGGGCATGAAGGTGGCTGTGTCTGAGGTCCAAGGGCAGGAGAAGGAGCTGGCGGAGTGTGGAGAGCTTCTTAGATGCTCAGCATGTTTGGGGAGCTCCATGCAGAGCAGGTCCGAGCAGGCTGACCTCCACAGACATCCAAGATGGATAAATCCACAGGAAGAGCTGGTGATCATGGTCCATGCTGGTCTCAGAGCTGCAGGCTGGGGAGGAGGGATGCTCCTGAGGTCCAGGACCTTCTTAGTTGCAGCCTCTGAATTACCATGTCCTACATATGAGGCCCGAGGTCAGGCAGGGATCTGGCATTGCCTTGGGTGGAGGGACCCTGCGGTGGCCTCTGGGACCTGACCCACACCACAGAAATGGCCCCGAGCATCCTCCTCGGCTGCACTGCAGGTTGTACCCAGCCACGAGGAGTTGCGCTTGGATGAGTCCCTTCTGAGGCCATCAAAGCCCTTCATCCACTGTGGGCCCAAAGCAGGACCGGACCCCACCATCTGCCCGAAATCTTTGGGACTGGGACATGGGGGTGACTGCAAGAAAAACCTGGGAGGCTTGAAAGAGCCTCTGGGAAGATACCGAGACGTTGATGTCTTGTCTTGGCTCATCCAACCATCTTCATGCCTGGTGTGACGAGGACATGTCTCCATCCCCTCCCTGCTGCGCTGTGTGACTGTGAGCACTGATCCTCCGCTCCCTCCTGCCCTGATGTGGGGCGACGGGGGCTGCGGGACTCACCCAGGGATGGCATTTTTTGGACCATTATCACTTCTGTGTCCCAGACAAGTTGTGGGTTGAGAACCTCCAGCAACAAAAATCCCTGGCCCAGGTCCACTAAAGCATGAGCTCAACCAAAAAATGTATCTTGGTGTTGGCTCGTTTTGCCTCCTGCCTTTCACAGAACTTCAGTGGCATCAGGAAGATCTTGAGCTCATTAAAAACATGGGAAAAAAGAGTTGTGAGTGAATCTCGTGGCCCTTCGACTGCAGGGTGTGGCTATTCGAGCAGCTCTTTGGTCTGCTCAGGGGTGGCAGGGGCAAGAAAGTGTCTGCAAAACCTCCGCTGGTGGGCACCGGGGATGTTTTCCAGCCAAGCGTTGCCTTTGCTGTTGCAGTTGGGCCTCCGATTTCTGCTAATTGGTGCCTTTACAATCAATGGGGGTTTTGTGCCCAGTGCAGATGAACTGCACCCCCGAGAGTCACGCCTTGCCCTTTGAAAGGGAGTTTCTGATATGTGGGGCTGTGGAAAACACACGTGGGGTTTCAAAATCCAGGAAGGACCGAAAAAAAAAACCCAAACCAGATAAAAAAGTAGCCCCCAACTCCCAGCCTGCAGAAGGGTTATTTACTGCAGCTCTTTCCTCTGCCTGTCCGGCACGGCTCCCAGCAGCTCTGTCTCCAAGCAGCTGATCCTAAAGGAGATCACACCAGGTCTTACCCCCGGTTTGGGATGTCGCCTGGCTTGCTGTGCCACGGGGATGGGCGTGGGGAGAGGGTGAACCCACCCACGAGCTGGCAAAGGGGTTTCTCCAGCCACCCTGTCCCCTGGAGGGGCCTGCTGCTCCCAGCGGCGCTGGTGACGGGTGCCTTGCCCGTCTGCATTCCCTCTGTGAACCCTGCTGTTGGGGGGAGATGGATGAGGCGAGAGGTGATGCTCCCACGGTGCTGGGATGCTGCCAGGAGGGGTCATGCTGCCGGAGCAATTGGGGGGCTGGTGGGGGGGCTGGGGACCTTCCCCCAAGGAGCAAGACCTGCCGCCAGCCTGGTTTTAAAGTCAACCGGCTGCTGTGGGCAGCCCGGGAAGCCTCAGCCCTGCCCTTGGTGGCTGTAGCTTTTCCGAAGGTGTTGGGGTGGGGAAGCCTGTGCCTGCGGCAGGGACCTCGTCACGGTGGGAGTCACGTAATTAGCCCGTTTTGTCGTGTGAAGGGCTGCCTCTGCCTCATGCGGGGTCCCCCCACCCCCCCACCGCTGTGGCCCCCTCCCCAGCATCCCCCGGGAGCAGCGGGCACAGGAGGAAGGTGTCTGGGTGCGGAGCCGAGCGCTGGGTAACTCTGCATGATTCATCTGGGAGGCAGCTGGAGATGGCAGGGCAGCACTCTTTCGGGGCAGGACACCCCCAGGTCTCTCTGCCCAACTTTTTGAGATGACAACACTCCTTTTCTGCTACTGTGGGAAGGAGGGATGAGCAGCCAGCCCCAGGGGACGGTGCTCTGGGCGAGGAGGCTTCACAAAGGAGTGAAGAGATGCAGGAAAGAGAGTTCCACCCATGCCAGAGCTTGTGTGCCCCCAGAAACTCCTTCCTCAGTTACCTGCAACGCTGCTTGGCTGTTTGCTTCCCTGACTGGAGAGCCTTCTATTCTCCTTAACCCCCCTGGCACCGTTAATTCCTTTGTCTTCTTGCCTGCTCTGATCTTCTCTCTGCAAGCTTGCCTTCTGCTGGTGTTAGAGAGGCACTCTGGGTCCAGAGCTGGGTCATGGAGGCACTTGGGATCCAGAGCCAGGTCACGGAGGCACTTGAGGTCCATAGCTGGGTCATGGTGGCACTTTGGGTCCAGAGCTGGATCATGGAGGCACTTTGGGGCTGGAGCTTGGTTGTGGAGGCACTTTGTACCAAGTTTGCTTGCAGGAGTGAATGCCACATTTGCAAGACTGTGGGGGTAGGTGTTCCTGTCCTTGGGTGGTGCTTCAGACCCCACTGGGCTGGGGTGGGGATGCTGAGCACGGTGGGCCGTGCTGCAGCCCTGGCAGTGAACCGAGCACCTTCCCCAGGCCCCACCAGGGAGCAGGGCTGGCCGAGGGAGCTGGGCTCTGTGGGGTCGGGAGGTGGAGAGGAGCCTCGAGCCACCCAGGACATGGTACGTGAGACACGGTGAAAGGGTTGACCCTTTGAGGTGCCTGCTGAGACCTCCATGGTTGTGTAGCGCCAGCTCTTCCCTGCTTTCATCCAGCCTCAAAATGTGCCCTGCAAAAGCCCCCTGGGGCTGGAAGAAGAGCAATGATGTGCTGCTCCTCTCCTGTTCCCACCCCTGGAAGGTCTCAGGGCTGGGAGCAAGTCCTGAGGGTCTCACACCAGCACTGGGTCCCTGCATGAAGCAAGGTCTGGCTGCTGCCATGTGTTGGGGCTGCAGGTGCCCGATGTCTGCGTCCCTGCCTGAGAAAAGGAGGAGGCAGGGAGGGCTGGCTTTGTCCAAACTAGCCTTGCTCATCTCTCCTGGGGGTGCAAACACCCCTTCCCTCATCCCATGGGGCCTTGCCGGGCGAACATTCCTGCTAGGAGCGTCCCTGATGTCCCTGGGAGGCTCCGAGCTGGCACCAGCATTGGTGCGATCCTGGGTGAAGCTCCTGGTGGTTTTGGAGCTGCCGAGGGCCAGCAAACCTGGGGGTCACCTGGGCTTCTCATCGCTTGAGAGGGTGTCTGGCACCTCATAACCATTGGGTCTGTGCCCCTCTAGCAGAAGATCTAGTGCCCTGCTGTAGCCTTGTTGTCGATGCAGATGTTGTCCTCAGTGCAGGTGGCTGCTCGGGGACACAGCCTGGGCACGGGGAGGAGACAAGGCAGCAGGTACCTGTGTGACCATCAAGGTGACTTTGTGTTTCAGGGAGCCCCTGACTTACCATGACGTTCAAGCAAGCGTCCATGATGGCCCCGGAGGCCACGGCCACCACGATGCCCATGACCACGATGGAGAACTCCACTGAGGCGGCAGGGCCGGGTGAGGGCAAGGAGGACATGTTCACCAAGCTGAGGGACAAGTTCATGAACGAGCTCAACAAGATCCCCTGTGAGTAGCTGCCTCCTTTTCCAGGTATTCCCCTCCTCATGACCCCACCACCTCCCTGGTCCCAGTGCAACATGCAGGACAAGGTGGTGGGGTGGCTGGGGCTGGGAGGGAGCTGTGGTGCTGACCATGGCACTGGCTTTTGCCTGCAGTGCCGCCCTGGGCCCTCATCGCCATCGCCGTAGTAGCTGGGCTCCTCATCCTCACCTGCTGCTTCTGCATCTGCAAGAAGTGCTGCTGCAAGAAGAAGAAGAACAAGAAGGAGAAGGGCAAAGGCATGAAGAACGCCATGAACATGAAGGACATGAAGTCAGGCAACCAGGTGACATCCTTCTGGGCTGGTTGGCCTTGTCCTGTGCTTGGTGTTGTGGGACAATCTCTGCGGTTGATTTAGGAACTATGTTAGGGCACTCGTAGCTCAGGCACCAGAGGGATGGAACCACCACGATCCTGGGTGGTGCAGGCATAAGCCTGGAGCAGAGACAGCAGCATTGTCCTTTTCCAGTGCCTGGTGGCCCGGATGGGACCAGGCTCAAGCTGGCCTGGACCTGCACATGCTTCACTTGAACCAGCAAACGTTGGTTTAATCCCTTGTGTCTCCCCACCTTCCTCTGAGTTGCCCTCACTCCATTGAGCTGTGACTTTAGCAGAGAGGAGAGGACCACCAGGCCAAAACGCCCACCAGTTTGGGTCCCCCAAAAGCCAATGCTCAAGAGGCAGGTGCTGGTGCACAGAGTGGATCTGGGGCTGTCTCTGAGGCTTTGGTACCAGCAGGCTTGGGGTGATCCGGGCCATTTCAATGGCCCTGACCCAGGGCCATTTGTAGGGGGTGGGAGATTTTGGGCGTCCATTCCTGCTCTTCAGAGCCACGTGGGCACCACGGGCATTCAGGCAGGGCTGGAGAGATGAGCACTGAGTGGAGGTGCTCCATCGTACCTGCCTGTCTGCACCCCCCTGCAGTGGAGGGTGAGGGCTGCTGTCCCTGGGGCTTGACGGGGCCATACAAACCCTGATTCCCCACCTTGCTGTGGGTCCCTTGTTGATGCTCCTTGTAATGTGGCTTTCTTCCCTCCTGGTGCTCTCGCCGTCCTCCGTCCTTGCCTGTCTGCCCTCTCCATCCCGGGATGCCCTCCACGGTAGGTGCCACCATGAGCCTCCTTCAACATCTGCTTCCAGGGTGGGATGGGGGACCTGGGGACACATCAGAGAGGTGATAAGGAGCTGGGGCTCCCATGCCATGGACCATGGCTTGGAGAGTCAGGGAGAGGGGTGGCTTTGCCTTAGGAGAATTGGGTTTTGTCTCTAAGTCCCTGCTAAGCCCGCAGCACCAGCTGTAGTGCTCCCCCAAGCACAGGCTGGGGGGGTAAAGTATCCCTGCCACCGCCTGCAGGCACCAAACCTCCCTCGACTGGAGCTGACCACATGTCCCAGCAGCCTCCCACGCCGTCTCGGCTGGACCAGCACCGGGGGCTCCCTGGCAGTTTTGAGTAGAGCTGGTGCCACCCCAGGGCTGCTCTATCAGTGCTTCATGTCCCCAGCACGGGAGTCTCCTTTCCCCTGAAGGGGAGAACCCAGATGTTGAGATGCCCTTAGGGTTGGGGTGCTGGAGGACCCCAGGGGTGTAGGGATGGGGACGCTGGGCTGTGGCCCTGCTGCTGAGCTGGGCACCTCGGTGGCCGTTGCAGGACCAACAGGATGACGATGACGCGGAGACGGGTCTGACGGAGGGGGAAGGTGAGGAGGAGGAGAAGGAGCCGGAGAACCTGGGCAAGTTGCAGTTCTCACTGGACTACGATTTCCAGGCAAACCAGGTGATGGAGGGGCTGGGGCTTGTCTGAGGAGGTGAGGGAGCGGGTCTTGCCCAGGGAGGGTATTTGAGAGGAGAAGTCTCCCTGTTGGGCCTGGGTGGCACAGGGGGAGGGGGGAGCTGGGTGCTGTGCCATGGGCAGTCCTACCCGATGTTGGGCTGGAGATGAGCCCTTGGCATCTGCAGCGTGCAGCTGGGCTGTTTCAGTGAAGACACCCCTCTCCCCCCTCCAGCTGACGGTGGGGATCCTGCAAGCTGCCGAACTGCCAGCTTTGGACATGGGTGGCACCTCAGACCCGTACGTCAAGGTGTTCCTGCTCCCTGACAAGAAGAAAAAGTATGAGACCAAAGTGCAGAAGAAGACACTCAACCCGGCCTTCAACGAGACCTTCACCTTCAAGGTGAGCCTCTTCCTACCCACAAGGCAGGATCTTGTCTCCCACTCCCATCTTTCCCCCTGACTGTGTACTGGTCCTGCACCTTGGCCCTCACTGCTGGGAGAGGGTGGCCCTGGCTTGAGATCCTCTGAGCCTGTTGCCAGCCCGGTTGGTGGCCCTCTTTGTGCAGGTCCCCTACCAGGAACTGGGTGGGAAGACGCTGGTGATGGCCATCTACGACTTCGATCGCTTCTCCAAGCACGACATCATCGGTGAGGTGAAGGTGCCCATGAACACGGTGGACCTGGGCCAGCCCATCGAGGAGTGGCGGGACCTGCAGAGTGGTGAGAAGGAGGAGGTGAGAGCGGGACCAGTGTGAGGCCCTCAGCCAGCTGAAACCCTTGGCTGTGAGGTTGAGACATGGGGTGGCCATGGGGCGAGCTCTGCTTTCTGGGCCATCCCACAGTGCTCAGGATGTGATCACTGCGGGGTCCCACCTGAGTAGTGTGCATGTCCTGGCCACGGGCGCTGGGCAGGATCTGCCCCTGTTGTTCCCCTGTGCAAAAGCCTTCCTGTAACAAACATGGAGAGTATAAACTTCTGAAGTGCTGTGCTGGGACTGGCCTGCCCCAGATCGGCGTGATCACACCCTTGTGCTGGCACATGGGGTGCCAGCTCACGCCTGCATCAAAGGTTGAGCAGGGTTTGGGGGGACCTGCATGTGGGACCATGTCCCAGCACTGCGGTACGATGCACTGGCAAGGCTTTGACATCCGCTCCCCGCTCCACTCGGCAGCCAGAGAAGCTAGGAGATATCTGCATCTCCCTCCGGTACGTGCCCACGGCCGGGAAACTCACTGTCTGCATCCTGGAGGCCAAGAACCTGAAGAAGATGGATGTCGGGGGTCTCTCAGGTGGGTGTTGGCTCACGGGCATCCTCCTCCCTCCCTGCTGTGAGGCTCTCAGCATCCTTTGCTGGGGAAGGACACTGGGGCCATCAGACTGGCAGTCTGGCTCGAGGAAGCCCCCTCCCATGTCTGGGATCTCCTGCATCGGAGGCAGGCCAAGGTCTGGCTGGGGAGCGAGGGGAGATGGGGATGGGATGAGCCCCCCGACCCTTAGGAAGGACATACCGAATATGGTCCACCACTGTGTCCAGGGCCAGGACACTGCAGGACCTGGGTGGAGAAAATGCTCCTGGTCCTGCTCTTCCTCCACCTGGGGACAAGGACCTCAGTCAACAGCATGTTTTGTGCTAGAAGAGTCTTCCCAACTCTGTCCCAGGGCTGAGCTCTCTGCCCAGGAGTCCTCAGCTCTCTCCAGACCTGCCTTAACCAGAAGAAGAGCAGTACCTGCATGGCTGGAAGGGTTCAGCTTTATTGCTGTGGTGTCCTGCTCCAGAAACATGGGTAGCAGGCCAGCACCCACCAATGTCACTCCATTGTCCCCAGCCCTCCTACAAGGGGACCCACAGGATGTAGAAGAGCTCCATCCCTTGGCCAGTTGCTGCCACAAATTTTCTTCAGCCCAAATATCTTGGCTTTGGCCTCCATCCACGAATCTCAGAGCACTGTTGCTCGTGGAGGTCACTTTACCCCATGGTGCACCACATCCTGGACTGAGACTTCTCCTGGGGCCAGGCTGATAGTGTCCCCTGGGCATCTCAGCCCTGGCTGATGAACCCTCCTGCCTCCCCAGATCCCTACGTTAAGATCCACCTACTGCAGAATGGCAAGAGGTTGAAGAAGAAGAAGACCACGGTCAAGAAGAAGACCCTGAACCCCTACTTCAACGAGTCCTTCAGCTTTGAGATCCCGTTTGAGCAGATACAGGTTTGTCTGATGACCTCTCTGGGAGGCCGGCAGGGTGAGGGCGATGGGAGAAGACCTGCAACTGCCCGAGCTCATGTCCCAGCCTTCCCAGCAGCCTGAGCGCCTCCTGCCAAGCTCCTGGTCTGGTCACCCGTGAAATACATCCAGCCCCAACCTGGGCCTGGGTTGATGCTGAGGGCAGCTGGTGCAGGGCCAGAGGTGGGAGGCTGGGAGGCACCCGTGGCAGACACAACCCAAACCCAGATCACAGCTGGAATGGGGCTTTCCTTTGCTCCTGGTCCTCTAGTGCTCACCCCAGGCACAGCAGTGGGTTCTAGGTGGCATTTTGGACCATTGGTTGGTGCCTTCTGCCCCTCCATGTCCTCCCCTAGCCCCTGCACGTGCTCCTTGCACCAGCCCTGTAGCCCACAGCTCTTGCCTAGTGCCACACCACCCCTTGGTGACCTTTCCCAGGTGGCCACGTCAGGATGAGCTGGGATCCCACCATGGCTCTGCAGCCCTGAGCTCCTCAGGAAAGGAAGTGGAGGAAGCTATGGGCAGGGAGGGGACCCTGCCCCAAAACAGGCCACGGCACGGCTTAGCCTTGGGGGGGATCCCTGGGGTGTCCTGCTGAGCTGCCCTGGGGCTGGGGACAGCACGGAGGCCGTGGAGCAGTCGCAGCCCCTGTGCCTTTCTGCTCTTCTGAAGAAGGTTTCCTCCTTTAGAAAGTGCAAGTGGTCATCACGGTGCTGGACTACGACAAGCTGGGGAAGAACGAAGCCATTGGCAAGATCTTCACAGGCTGCAACTCCACCGGCACGGAGCTGCGGCACTGGTCCGACATGCTGGCCAACCCCCGGCGGCCCATTGCCCAGTGGCACTCGCTGAAGCCAGAGGAAGAAGTAGATGCAGCTCTCGGAAAAAACAAATAGGAAGCTGTGCCGGCCAGCGCGGCACAGCACTGTGGACAGTCAAAGCGACCCAGAGCTACTGATACCTCAGTTACGCAACATTTGGTTTTGGTTTTTTTGGTTCCGTTTTAAGCTGAAATACCCTTTGATGGCTGTGGAAGGGTTTCCAGACAGTCCCAATAGCTTCCAGGGGAAGAGGTTAAAGACACGCATGGTTCTTTTCGTTCTTCAGCATCGCTCCCTTCCGCTGCATGTCCCGTCACCTCCACCAGCCATCCCTTCCAGGTGCAAAGCCACTGTCATGCCTGGGATGATCCCCAGCGTCGTCGTCACCAGCCCTCAGCATCGCTGCTGCCGTCCTTCCCTTGGGTTCACGTGGGGAACCGCCGAACGTTGCACGGAGGTGCTACCCGAGCCTGGTAGCGTGAGACGACCAGACCCATTGTGCTTGCCCAGGGCGTGAATGGCTGTGTGGACATTGAAACGGTGGAGAAGACCCTCTGCAGGAGACCCGGGCTCCTCCCCCTCCTGCTCTGTCTCCCTTGATCTGTGAAGGGCAAGAACTGTGGTTTTGGGCCGAGGACGGCCAAGTGCCTCTGGTCAGCTCCAGGTTTGGCTTCTTCTGGGGAGAGGTTTGCAGGGACCGCAGGGCCCTGCTGCGGCCGGTGTGGTGGTGGGGTACCGAACCCTCAGCATTACCCCAGAGTCGCGGGGCCCAGTTGGAGCATGGGGGGTCTGCTCTGAGGGGACACACGGTGCTGACGTGCATACAATGGTAGTGCCGTGCGGACCACCACCTCCTCTGCTGGGTAGCCATCATGTCCCTAGAGGCCGAGCGAGGATGGCGCTGCCCGATTTGCATGTGTGTCCCACCACGCTTGGTTGAAACCTGTAGATTGAGATGCTTCCACAAGGCAGGTTTACACTGAGAGGTCTCCAAACGTGAGGGGGGCAGCCCCCCAGGTGCCTACCTGAAGGCCATCGTGTGTCCCCAGGGCTCAGCCCCACCGTGGGCAGCCCAGCACAGCCTTGGGGCAGCTGGGGGGCTCTGGGGAGCTCCAGCCCCACTGCTGCATCCCACTGCCATGATGCAGGTGGGGAGGGCGAGAGCAAGCCCACGGCCAACAAGGGACCAAAGCCCCTGACCCCCACAAGCTGCTGCTCCCCACTGGGCCGTTGGCTGCTGAATCCAGCCTGTTCCATTCCCCTCGGGGATATAAGCCATATCTGTGATCCTGACAGTGGGCAAGAGCTTCCCGGGGCCACCTCTCCCACTGTGGGATGAGCCAGGACCAAGCCCCTGAGCTGGAAACCCAACATCGCTCCCTGCAGCTGGGAGAGGGTCCAGCAGCCCTCCCCAGTTCAGCCCAGTCTGTACTGGAGCACTGACATGAGCTGGTGTCCCTGTCCTGGCTCCGACTCCCCAGCAGCCTCATGCTCCCCGCTCTGCTTGGCTTTCCCGGACTCGGTTTTGCAGGGTCTCGCACGGTTAAGCAGTGAAGGGTGTTGCCTCTTCAGCAAGGGGCTTGCAGAGGAGAGGCAGAGCTCTGGGGTGCTGCTGGGGAAGCTCCAGATACTGGGGACGCTGCTCTGGGGGTCCAACACCCAGACTGGGACCTTGGGGTGGGGCATTCCGAGTCTGGGGACAAAGTGCCAAAACTGAGCTCGCCCCAGTGCTGTCAGATGCTTCGGTAGCTCCCAGCGACGGCCGCTTCCCAAAGGGCATCTCAGCCCCGGCTGGAGACAGGGAGATGACGGGAAGCTTGGTGGCAGCCGCAGCTCAGGCAGTTCAGGTTGGACACGGGGATGAGCCCCTTCCCCTGAGCCCCTTCCCCTGGAGGGATGGGCAGCCCTGGGACAGGTTGCCAGGTAGGGACATCTCTGTCCTTGGGGGTGGTTTGTGGGTTTAGCCAAGCGGCGGTGTGGTGCTGGGGGTGGTCGGACTGGAGACCTCCAAAGACCACTTCCAGCACCACCTTGGCTGCGCTTGGCCCATGTCCCAGTGCCCAGCCTGGCTGCTGTGGCTGCGGCACGGCCGGGCTGGGTGAAGGCGGCACCGGGACCACACCGGGCCACAGAGGCTTCGTGGGTCAGTGAGTGGTCCCGCAGGGCCATCTCCGGCTTTAATTAGTCGCTTTTCCTAATGGATGTGTCAATGTCAGCAAACGAGAGGTCCTGCCCTGCTCGTGTGGGCAAAGGGAGAAGAAATCTCGGGGTGCTTTGAATTCGTGGGGAGCCGGGGGTGGCTGATGCCCCTCAGCCGGAGGCACTGGCAGGGTTCGGGCTCTCCAGTGTCATTCCAAGGACTGGCCGGGCACTGGGTGGGCATTTGCCTTGTGTGGAAATGGGTTAAGAAAAAGAAACTGGAAAGAGCACTAAAATCCTCCTGTTGGCAGGCAGTGAGCGTGCACGGCCCCGCAGCTTTCCTTGGGAAGCAGGCAGAGGTGTGCACACACACCTGTACACATACACATGTGCACCCCCTCATGGACACCCCCCCACCCGCACGCCCCCACCCGCACACCCCCAGCCCCACCCCATCGTCCAGAGTCTCACCGGGAGTGGAGGTCCCACCTGGCTGGTTTCCATTCGGACTCTTTAAGCCTCGGGGAGGGCGAGACTGTGACTTTAATACATAATTTTTTTTTTTTTTTAATAAAAAAGGGAAAAATAACCAACATATTAAAGCCATCTGCGCTGCCTCTGACCCCCCCTTAGTCGCGTGTAGCTACAGATATATGGAGACACAGCTGTATATACCATGACCAGTGCATGACGCAGCCACGTAGCAGTAGCAGCATGGTTAAAGCCGAGCGCGGCGCCGCACGCTCTGCCCCACCGCTCGCTGCCGCCGGCACCTCCGTCCCCACCACGTTTCCCCAGCGAGGCAGAGACGGTGACGAACGAAACTCATTGCTCGAGTGCTCTCCACCACCCTGATTATTTTCCCCCAAATAAGAAAAAAAAAAAAAAATAAAATCATGTAAAAGAAGAAACTAATGCCAAGAAGCAAAGCATGCCAAGCCAGGCCCGCCAGCGAAGGGTGAGCCGTCACCGACGCAGCCGTGACTCCATGTGTGTCTTGTTCCTGTATCTTGTCATACTTATGCCATGGCCGGGCAGCGGCAACATCGTGGCTTCAAGCGTCCTGTGTCGCGTTGGTGCATTTCACCGTCTGAGCAACTTTAGAAGCCATAATAGACCACGGTGTGCCGGGACCCCACGGGGATGGGCCCACAGGTGAGCCGTGACCCCCCTCCCCCCCATGTGTCCACCGTCCTGCTCCGGTTTCGCGGGGCTCAGTGGCAGGGCCAGGCTGCCAGGACGAGCCGCATCGGCCACCGCCTTGGTGGCCACCGCCGCCGCCGTCGTGCCGGGTGAGGGGACGGGGCAGCGCTGGGCAGAGACGCCGGGGCCGACCTGCCGATGGCATTTCTGCAATGGAAACGCTGGGATGCAGCAAAGATCTGATGGTGAAAAGGCTTTTTAGAGCGATTCGGGTTATTTCTGCCGTGTCCGGTTGGGCAGTTTCCGTTTCGGGGACAAGAGCCGGCATTCCTCTCTCCCGGCTGCACCAGCCGTGCCATGGAGATGCTCAGCTTTGGTCTGGGGTTAAAAGGAAGCAAACCCACGAGGCTTGGCAACAAGCTCGGCTTTCTTTTCCTTTCCCCCCCCTCCCCAAACCTGGGAGGGAGGAGCCAGTTCCTTTGGGAGTCCCAGGCTCGGACCGTTCCTGGAGCGAAGGACCCCCGTGCCAGCCCCGCTCTGCCCCATCCCGGCCCCCGCAGCGCTCGGCTCCGGCGGGAAGCTGCTTTTAAAGCCCCCTCCTCTCGTGTGGACTCTGTCGTTTCCGTCTCTTCTCGTTAAATGGTTATTTTGTAACGATATCTGTCTCCTTATTAAAGAAACGAGCTGAAAGGAGCCCCCGTTCCCTCCTGGTCTTGCTGCTGGGGCTCAGTGGAGTGTCCGTGGCGGGCGGGGGGGCAGGTCCCAGGGCTGTGAGCCCAGGGATGATGGAGGGATGGAGGCGCGAGGGGAACCCCACGAGGGCTCAGGTCCCCCCGAAACACGAGTGCGTTCACACACACAGTGGGGACGTCTCCGGGCAGCCTTGAGCCCTGGTGCCCTGGCTGAGCATGGTTGGCCCAGACATGGGGGGGAGGTGGGAAGACATCAAAGGTCCCCACCAAATTCTTCACCCCCAACACCTACAGTTTGGTCCATACATCCACGTTTAGGTCCTGCCCTGCTTTGCAGAGGCGCTGGACGCCCCTAACCCCAAGAGAAGAGCTCCAGCTGCAGCAGCAACCCCCGGAGACCGAATCACGGAGGTTTCCAGCAACCTCACTTGGGACAAAGGCTCCAAGATGGGGCACCAGCGCCCGTGTCTTTGCTGCAGGTTTGCCCTGACCCAGCTCCTGAGCAGAGCGAACGCAGGGCTCGGCACCAGGGAGGGAGACGGGCCTGAATCCCGCTGTGGCTCAGAGGTGTCAGGTGGGACCCTCTTCTGTTCGCCTTCCCGGGTGGCGGGTGGCTTTCAGGGACGTGCACCCACAGCTCCTTCAGCTGCGCGTTCCCTGGGCAGGGGAGCACTGCCTTTCCCATGCGGGAACTGCAGCGCTATGGAAGTTTTGGGAGAAACAGGGTTTCAGCATTTTAGGCTGAACAACTTGCAGCTCCAGAAAGATGGAAGCAAAGTCAAAGCTTCTATTTTATCAACTCTTATTTTATTAATTTATAAATACTGTTGTGTTTACAAGCATCATAGATGTGAATATTATTCCCAAACTTTCAAACACATAATACTTATAATACTATATAACAACAACCAGTAAAACAAATCATTCATCTCAGGGTTTGAAAGGCCACTCAGAAGTTGCATAAAAATACATTCTCTCCCCATCTCGTAAGCTAGTCCTGCTTCTCCAAGGAGTTTATTTACAAAGAGCCATCATCAAACTCGCAGCCACAATAGGCAGGTTCACCCCAAGCAATAAAAATGAATTCACCCCAAGCAATTGCTTAGAAAAAAACGCTTGTGTTCTCCAGTGGAGACCATGTCTGGCAAATGCTCTGGTTCAAATACGGATCAGTTTTAAAAACTGCTTGCTTTGCACTCCGTCCCAAGCGCAGAGTGCGAGGTGTCCTATTCGTTACCTCCTCAGTGCACTGGTTATGTCAGGCGTTAAGTGAGACCAAAAAACTTCCTTCTCAAGAATTTGGTTTGCAATTGCCTCGTCACCACGAAATACTCACAGCTTTGGCTAGTCAGCGAGACGGAATTGTTGGTGGGTCCTCTACCCCAGTCAGGGTTCAGGGGGATAATCCAGTGCTAAGCAGACACTTCATCTCAAGTGGTTTGGCTCCGCGAGGCGCCCCACAGAGGAATCCAGCCTTCCACACCCTCTGCGCACTGCTCCTTAGGATAAAACGCAATGAGTGTCCTGGTGGGAAGGGGCAAAACGTCAGTGAGGGATCTGTCAGATCGGGTTGAACCCTCTCCCTGAAACAGATACCAGGCTTCTTCACGCTGCCAGGAACCTGCCTCGTGAGAAGAACAGGATCTTTAGTCCGAAATCTCGTCCCTCGTCCTGCTGGGATGCACGGCCCGAGACGCACGGGTTGGCAGCCGGCGCTGCGCCAACCACCAGCAGCCCCAGCAGGGGAGTGTCTTCTTCTCTGTGTGGCACAGAAGGGGCTGGACTCCTGTTCAGAGCCGGGAGAGCCCAAGTCTGAAGCGGGGAGTGGGTCACCAAGAGAAAAAAACATCAAGAACAGCAGAAGTACTCACAGAAAGAGTGCACCAAGTGGGAACGGCGTGCAGAAAAAGCATTGACCGGATCTCACGACTTAAAGCTGTTAAATATAGCAGGGTTAAAATAAAGTCATATAAAAAGGATGCCTGGCTTAGGCTGTGCTCTGCAGAAACCCTGACGCTGTTACCAGCTTTGGTCTCCTCCTCCCCAAAGCACAGCAGCAGAGGAAGGGCCTCAGTATACCAGGAGAAACGGCACCTCACGCCGTGCACGAGAAGCTCCGCTGGCTGAAGAGCGGTGGAAGAGGAACCTCTGTCTAGAGCTGCCTGGGGAAAAACCAGCAGCTCTAAGAAGAGCTAGAGGTGGAATCAGGCAGGACGGGGAGGGGAAGGGGAAAAAAATGAGAATTAGGGGGGAAAAAAAAAAGAGAAAACAAACCCAAGGGAGAGGAAAACAAACCTGCTTTCTGAAGCAATAACCAGCAAAACGTTCCAAAAAGCCCAGGACTGACTGATAAATTTTACCCTGATGAGCAAGCTCAAGATTTATGCTCATGTTCAAGTATCTCATCTATCTCGCTCACAGCAGAAAGAGTCCCACCCGCTCGGCAGGAGCCGCGAGCCCCAGTCAGCAGAGTGCCCGGGAGAGCTTCCTCACGGCAACCTCTGAGCTCGATGACCGAGGCTGCACCTCTCAGCCAGATGGAGCAGGGAAAGCAAAGGACAGAGGGTATGAAAGGAGAAACGTGGAAGGATCTAGACTGGAAAGTGGTTTGGATACAGCAAGAAGTCTCTGAGAGGGAAGGTATCGCTCGAGAGGAGCCTATCAAGGGGAAGCTCGACAGATCTGATGACAGGTTACTGCTGCTATCACCAAAATCACACAGCACCCAGAGGAGCTGCTGTCCAAATGCCTGTAGAGAGAACAATTTCAACCTGTTCTGTGTAACATTAAAGAGGGGTTTTCTGAGGTTTCCTTCAAGGTCAAGGCTTATTGCAAGCTTTCAACAGATTGAGATGTCCATCCTAGCAATGCCGTTAACCAGCACACCCCAGGGCAGCTCCTTGTCCCTCTGACACCAAGGCACCCGCACGTTTCCAAGGCATGCGGGAGGACAAGCGATCACTGCTTCCTGCTCCTCTGCCTTGAAACCCAGCTGCATCCACCAACAGACGGGTGGGTGGGACTGCACCCCGGCATCCCTTCTCCCTACAAACAAACCAGTGCTGCCCTTCACCTGGCAGCCTCCCGCTGCCAGCCAAAGCAAGGTACCCAAAATACCAGACCGGACTCCTCTGCAGGGCTCTGCCTTCATGAAGACAGCAGCAAAATGGCCCAGATGGCTGTTAGGAGAGGGAGGCTGGTTTCTGGTGCGGGCGCAGCACCCTGCAAGGTGATTCACGCTCATACGTGTGTGAAAGCAGCGGAGGATCTCTAGGGGTTCAAGCTTGTCCTTCAGAAAGCTTGGCAAGTATCTGTGATACATCCTATCCCGAGGAGCGAGAGTCCAGATGCAATTAGCAGATGCTACTAATGGAGACAGGAGCTCTGGAAGGATAGAACATGATACTGAATCACACAGGCTGCAGAGGAAAGGCAGGGTGAGGGATAAGGGGTCTGATGCCAAGAGTCAGCACTGGCGTTACAGAACAGGTTCGAAATCTTATATTAAATGACAGACTCGGTCTGCTGGGGCGAAAGGAGAAGAAGGTCTCTGTGCAAAGCAGCTGTCGCCAGCCCGTTACAGCAATCAGCCCTGGTGGCTTTCACAGCATCACATTTTAACCAGAGTCCCACATTTCGGGTGGGTTGATGTGCATCCTCAGAGTCCCAGCCCACGTTCACATTCCCCACCTGTAAAGGGCTTGCATGTGCTGGATTAGCTCTTCAGGCGTCACTTTTTAAAGTAGGAGCTACCTACTCCAGACCAGAGTCCAACACCAAATACTGGGCTTCTGGAAGAAGCAGTTTTGGCAGCTCAAACCCGGTCCTCATGTTTCTCTTCTCCCTTGAACAAAATGTCCGAGATACCACAACATGCTTAAATTAAAAACAGGAAAACGGCAGGGGGGTGAGTTGTGGGGGAAATAAGGGCAGAAAGGGAATGTACAGCAAAGGGCAGGGCAAGGCAGGTGTGACAGATTGATCCCACGGCTGAAATGCTTGCTGTACGTGACAGGAGGAAAAGAGGGGGGGTAGGGCTTGGTGGTGGGGTTGGCAGCTCGTGTAGGGCACCCCTCTTCGTCCTGCCTTTGCTCAGGCTTCCTATTTGGAGAGCTTGCTGATGACACGGATGAGGGCTCCGTTCTCGTCCTTCAGCCTTTGGTTGTCCGACTTCAGTTCTGTCAAAATCTGCGGAGAGACAAAGACAAGGTGGGATTACAGCTCGGTGCTGCCGCCTGGGCAAGCCCTGTGGCTCAGAGGGGCCAGCAGGGATGTCGCCTCCCCTCTGCCCAGCGCGCTGCTCATGTTGACAACTTCTCTGTAACGTCTCCAGGATTTTTACAAACTGGCTGTCAGGTGTGGAGGGGTCGAGAGGGGACTCGAGCACAGCAAAGAGCCAGGGAGCCCTGAGAAAGCCTGTGGTGAGAAGCGATGCCACAGCTGCAGCACTAGGTCAGGACCAGGCTGGGAGGGCGGGAACCATTTCTGAGCTCTTTCATCCCAAACCTGCTCCCAGAGGCTACATAGGGCTCGGCAGAAAACTATAAAGCCGTTTTTTTCTGATTTGTTTGTTCCATTTTGCCAGGACTAGAGGGAAAACAAAGGTTTGCAATTCTAACTCAGGACCGGACCAAGCCTGGCTTGCAAAAATCTCTCTAGAATAAAACCAAATCACTTTGGGATCCTGAAGAGGTTTAATGCAAACGCGCGTGCCCCGGCCAGAGGCCTGGTAGAACATTGTCCTGGTTTTGGCTGGGATAGAGCTAATTTTCTTCCCAGTAGCTGTGTTTTGGATTTAGGATGAGAATAATGTTAATAACACACTGAGTTTTCATACTGACACTGGAGAGACTTCCTTGGTGCTCAATTTTGAATGCTGGAGCTCAACCAAGGGTCACAACACAGACGAAAGGCAGAGAGCTTTTAGCTGGAAGTAGAAGAGCGAGCTTTGACAAGACCTTTGCAGCATTTCCCACTGGCAAAAAAATCCTCCCGGCTCCCCTTGCTTCCCGCCATGCAGGTGGGTGACCTTCAGCGGACTGTCCCCAGCCGTTTGGGGGGTGGAAGGGGACCCTGTGCTCCTGCCTTGGGGTGTGACACAGAAGGTGTAACTCGCACCACGGGTGCCAGCAGCCCTGAGGGCAAGCGGCCCTGGAGCCTGCTGGAACAAGCCAGGGTGGAGCGGGGTCACAGGCAGACACGAACGGCAGCAGTACGAGGTCAGCGATGACTTCTCTCTGCCTACGTGGATCTTAGAGGAATTCCCCCAAATTCAAAATCCCCACTAAACCTTCTCCTTCCTCCTAAGCTGGAGGTTCAGCTCTGACCACAACCTCCTGCCCGTTCCTCTCATCGGCAGCCCTTCCATGACCACTGCCCCCAAGCAGCTCCCGGGGCAGACGCCAGCTCCCACCGCTCCCGCTGGAGCAATTCCTCCCTTCCGCAGCCAGGCCCAGCCACGCCTGGCCCCAACGTGCCCAACCCCGGCCCTGCTGGTGGCAGATGCTCCAGACAGGAGGTTCTGCACGAGAGAGAGGAGGGGGAAAGCGCAGCAGGCGAGACGTTGGGGAAAGGGCAAAACTACGTGACGGGCTGTCCAGAGCTTCAGCTAGTGACGCTTAACTGCCTCCCTGGGAGCAGTGGTGGTGCGACAGGCACGTCTTCGTGACAGGGCTGTCACCAGAACAGCAGTCATAACTCCTTACGCAATTTCTCACAACCAAATAAAAGGCACTGCCTGCCACCAAAGTGCTCAGGAGCCCAGAGAAACAGGGAGAGCCCTTGCTGCCTCGCTCTGCACCCTCCGTTCCCTCCTGAGCTTCACCTACCACCCATGACACAGCACGGTGCCTTCCAGTCCAGGGCACTGCGGCAGTTCAACCACCTACTGGGGTCTGCAGATGGACAGTCCCTGCCCTCTCTACGTCACTGCTCGCGGTGGCCTTGCAGTCTCGCACGTGTCCATCACTGCAATAAGGTAGTGAGAGAAGTTCTGCCACTTGCTTTGGCAGAGACAGGCTGTCACGGGTTCCCAGAAGCAACACCAGAGAGCAACCATCCTGGTTCTACAGCTTCCTGGAAGCTCTGACGGTGGCTGTGCTTTACACACATGCTTCAATGAACTTTGGTGATTTATTTGAAAAAGAAGGAGCATAAGCACATGTAAAGCAAGCGCTTCTCAAAAAGTTTCCTGGCTGTAACCCCACTCCATCAGTTTCCAGCAAAGCTTTCTGAAAACTAAAAATCAACCTTATAAAATTTCATTCCTCCCAGGCCAAGGGCATTCTTCCCTTTGACACAAAGCAGCCTCAAGTCAGGTAACATAAACGACACGTGAAGCAGGCTGGTGAGGCAGACACCCGAAAACTGAAGCTTTATACATGTCATTGGAAATGGTCAGGAGGGAGCGGCACAGCCCCCAGGGGACGGTGAAGCTGACCACGATGCAGTGTCGGCGTAAAGTGAGTTTTGGGCTAGAGGCTGGTCTGAGCAGCGGTGCTGTGCGTTACCTGCGACACTGGAGAAGGTGGCACTTTGGAAATTACTTGGATTTAGGCAAACGAGATTCTTTGAAAAGCACCACTGCTGCAAGAGCGTGGTAAATCCGTCAGTTTAAAACAGTGACATCAGTGTACAGCTGTGATGTCTACAGACACCGGGGAGACAAGGCTTACTGGTACCAGCAACATCCTGCGTCAGACCTACTGAAAGAGTTGGAAAGAAACCAGCAGAGCTTGCAGACACACGGTTCTTCTCCAGCTTGGGCACCAGCAGCGAACTGCAGACCTATAAGCAAGCTGGGAAGGATCAGGCCCCCCCTGTCTCAGCCAGCCTGCACGAGAGACAAGGCACGTCGGAGCAGATGGGTGTTAGCAGGGGGAAAGCGATAATGTCTTGCCTAGGAGAAAAAGAGAGACCGGGGATTTACAGTTTGTGAAACATTATTTCTTCAAGTCTGGAAACAGTTTTGCTCAATTTTCCCTCTCAGATCTCAAAGCACGTTGGGAAGGAGAATGACTTAAACTGACCACTTGTGAGAGGGAACGAGTCAGTGACAGGTCTGATAATATTTTTGCGGATTTAAATCAGAAAGAAGGTGAGATCATTTAGTCTGACCACCTGCACAATTCAGGCCACATAACACGACCACCCCCCGCTCAGCCCCTGTGATACACGCGAGGTCTTGAACTGAGACTCCCGGAAAGGGGAAGCCACAATTCCCTTGGTTCGTTTGTTGCTACGGTTAATCATCCTTGATATAATTTGTGTGCTAAGAATAGACTTTTTTTATACCTCAGTGCCACTTCCAGCCCATGAGAGCACATTGCTGCTTCCTTTTTTTTAAAAAACCAGCCGTGTCTGAAGGGATCTGAATATCCCAACTAACCTGCAAAAGGCAGACAGGGCCCTAAGAAAGAAGCATTTACAGCTTTATTTTAGCACCCAACCAATGAAGGCACAAGCAAGGATGTAATTTAACTGCGTGATGTGCGAGGACAAAGCTTAAGGAAGGTTTGTCCTTGGTTTTCAACCACTAATTGCTCTGCACTGAATTTAAAACAGAAGATGAAAAAAGAAAGTGCACCTGGTCCGGCTCCTACCGCTTCACCTGCCTCGTAGCCAGCCCGCCGGAGGCAGAGGGGATGCTGCTGCCTGTGAACTCGGACTCAAAAATCTGTTTAAAATGAGGGAGGGAGCTCGTCCTCTTTGCTCAAACGACCACGAAAACCTGCTGAGGACTGCCCAGTTCAGGTTTTCTAACAATCACCTTCCTGTCTAAAATGTGCACTTGTCACAACAGCCCTAGAAACGTATTCCGTTGTTTGTTCTGACTCTGGATAATCTTATTTGCCGGGTGCCAGCTTTTCACTGAACTAAGTCCAACTAAAAAAGAATTATATTGTAAGCAGACACATAGGACCAAACACTATTTCGAGGTATGGTGATGGGGAAGGGGCTGCTGGCTAACCCACTGGCACTGACGAGCCCCCCAAAGCCACTTGCCTGTGCTCAGCCACAGGGAAGCAGCTGACCCATCACTCCTCGGTGGCCATCTCAGCACCACCCACCCAGCCCGACGCCCTCAAGGCGTCCAGGCGGGGAGCCCGTCCTCCTATCTCCCTCCCAGGTGACGGGCTCCGCAGGGACCAGGCAGCCCCCGACGCGGCGGGTTAGTAAATCGGCGAGGTCAGCGCCACGTGCCAAGCAGAGCGAAAGTCAGCAGGGCTGAACGGAGCCTCCAGCGAGGCCCTGCCTTCAGCCGGGCAGGAACACCGTGCTTGCGGCTGGCAGGACATCCTTTGCCACATGCTGCTTTGGAGCCACAAGCTTTGCCGGACACCCTCGAGAGCAACGAGGCGAGGGGGAACAGCCAAGGGAGCGGAGACCTGCCTGGAAGAGTGGAAGAGGGAGGCGAGATGAGCCGGAGGGAAAGCAGCTACAGCTCCTCTGATTCGGAGGGCTTGGCAGGCAGAGAAAGTCTGGCTACGACCCGGGTCAGAGCCCTGTTTTCAGCCAGCAGTTGCTCATTCATCTGCCTCAGAGTATGAATCTGTTTGAGCTGGTGGAGATTCTGCAGAGAGTGAGAGGAGTGGACAGAAAAATACAGAGAAAACACACCACGAAGACAAAAGGGCACAGAAAGGTGAATTTAGTCCACAAGCAGTAAAAGAAAAAAAGAGAATAAATGAAAAATTAGTAGCAGTGACTGCTGGATGGGCAGCAGCTCAGACGTGTATGGGGAAAGCCTTACAACACACTGAGGATGCTTTGGGAACCATCCCTTTCTCCAGGAGCCCCCAAAGCCTTTAAAAAGGTCGAATAAAGGAATTTCCCAACGCAAAGCAGGACAGTCTCTTGCAGGTTATATTCTAGTTTACCCAGACAGTGAGCTCCAGCAGCACAGAGCCCCTGGACTTCAGAGTGACCGTGAGAGCGATCACCATTGACTTACCACCTACGCAGGCTTTGAAAACACGGCTGGCAACTGAGAATTTCTTTAAAACTGCTCTTCTTCCACGTACCTCTAAAAGCTAAAGCAGTCTTGTGCAGCAAAGAGTGATCAGAGCTTCACAGGAGGTTTTAAAGACATGGACTGAAGCACCTGCAAGCGTCACTGTCCTGCCGCAGACCACCGAGACATGCATCACGCCTGCTCGCATCCCTCGTCCCTGCGGCACCCGAGTGATGGCTCCTGGGTCTGCTCAGGCTGCAGTCCTGCCACACGGTCTGGGGAGTGTGTGGGCTTTTCATCCCTGCCCACATTCAACTCTTCTCTGTCACAGGGCTCAAGTTATCTCTGATCTCCAGAGGTGAAATGAACCTTACACCGCTCATTTTAACTAGAGGAATTTGAACGACAGCATCTCACACAGGAGGCACGTGAAAACACGGCATTCTTGGTTACGAAAGAAACAAGCGGGCAAAGGATGGTGTAGAACTCGAGCCCCAAAGCTGGGGCTAACACAGGTATAGCGGCAACGGGAAGATACAGACCGTAAAAGCAACGAGGAAGGCAAAACAGGAGAACGGTACAAGCCATGCAGACATCGACATTTCTACAGGGACAACATTTTTCCCAGCGATGCTGAAGTGAAACCATGTGCTGGACATTTATACCAAGCGCAGGCGCCAGGACACGCTGAGGGCTGCAGAGCTGCTTTCTGAGCAGCGTCCCAACCCTCCTTCCTCCCGACAGCTCGGTGGGCAGCGGGGCCACGTGTACAAGAAACCTTGCTCCACGGCGGAGGGAGTACAGACACCGGGCAGGGGAAAGGCAGGAAGAGAAACATCTTTGAGAAGAGTAGTTAGTTTAAAGTTCAAGTGAAAAAATCCCAGCCCAGAACCAAAGCAGCTCCACAAACCAATGGGCTCCTCCCTGCATCCTCTGACTTGTGAGCCTGCAATGGCAGCGAGGAGACAGAGGGAAGGGTCTACTGGGAAAGCGATTCCCTTCTGCCATTTAATCAGCTGAAAGTGCTCAAAGGAGCTCGCTGTCCGTCCTCAACCAGAAGCAGCACAGGCAAAACTACCGTCATACAAAGAACTTGCATGAACCTCCACCCGACTCACAGGACATGGGGCTGGCTGCAGCTGGCAAGGAACCTGCTGTGCCCTGGGACATTTTGTCCAAGGGCTCATTCCTGTATGAAAGAGAAGTCCTCTGTGTAGCCCCCATCCATCAGCTCGATTCTTAGCTACCCAAAAGCACTACCTCTGCTTCCCATTAAAGGAATCAAGATACCTTGTCCAAAAGCCTTGCAAAACCCAACAGAAGCAAGGCCGGTGAGCGCGGGGAGCCAGCAAAGACGGGGTTTTAGCCCCCTGAGGGCATCAAACTGACAAAGCAGCTCCTGCTACTTGGACTACGCCAACGTAATTCTGACACTGGATAAATCAATAGGTCCTGAGACAGAGCTACAGCCAACAAACCACAGAAGAGCTCCAGGGACATCTCGGCAGCGAGATCCCCTCCCACCAAACCTCAGCCATCTATCCACCACTTAACCTGCCTGAGCCGCGCGGGCTTCCCCTGCGCTTGGGGAGGGCACAGACGGGCATCGCACGTCTGTCCTGTGATAAATCACACCCAGGAGCTGCCAGAGGATGGTTCATACTGGAAGAGTCATTTCTTTTGTGTCACCATGGGTAATAACCGTCCTCTGTTTTATCACAGGGAACACAGCTGAGCAACGGGCTGGCAGAAAATGTCAAACGTGTAAAACGGGGTGCCACGCGACGCAAGATGGAAAGGACTGTGATCATTTGAGAGACCACCTTTATTTGTCCATACCAATATAGCACAAAACCCCAGCACGGCACCAGACGCAGCTCAGCCTCAGCACGCTGCCACAGGCGATAAAAAGGAACACTTATGTAAAAACGTGCGTGTGCTGCAGGTAGGACAGCCGCCTATTTATCCAAGAAACCTAGCAAAGGCTGGGAAGCTGGGACTGAAGCCAAGGGCGAAGACCAGAACCTGGACGATACCGCTGTGATTGCTTATCACTCTGCTTGATACTTGGCTTACCGAAAGCAGGTTTCTCAGTTCAGCTGTACCTGCCTTCAATTAAAGGATTTTGTGCCTGCAACACTAGGGGAAATAAAAATGTCCAAAGCATGCACAATGAACACAGCCAGGAGGTGCAGCGCTGCTACGGAATAAAGAAGCTTCTGTGACCTTCAATAAAAATTGCTGTGTTAAGTTGGAACCTCAGGCATTTGGCACCGAATTCAGTTCAGTGCAAATGCTCATTTTCTTTCTCCTTCCTCAGCCAAGTTGCTGTATCTCCGGTCAAATTCTGCAGTCACTTAGGAAAACGCTGCACCGCTCCGTCACCTTCGCAAGAGCAGGTCTGCAGGGGCAGCTCTGGCACAAGGAGTTCTTGAGATTACCGAGTTTGTCCTGCTCCTCTCCATTTCTTGATTGCTTCGTTAGTAGGAACAAAGCTCAGGACCTCAAGCATAGCCTGAAGTACAAAGCGTTTCTGTCACAGAAACCCAGGACCGTCCTGTGACCACTGCCAGGCCTCCTCTTCCCAAGAACTCAGCTGCAAGAAGAGGACAGCCCTGGCCAGGACAACTGGTGCACAGAACTGGACGCAGACACCCCAGGATCAAAAAGCTGGATGTGAGCCATGCTGGGCTGGTTCAACTCAAAGACCAGGGGGAAGATTCCCCAAACCCACGCTATTACCTGAGACCTAAGAACTGGGCATGTTTGGCTGTTTCTCCTTGCTGCTCTCCACGTTAAAGGAAACTGGTGGACTCGCTTAAGTCGCTTATTCCTTCTGATTCTGCTTGTCGGCTATTCAGGCAGCACAAGAAGCAGGAATGAAAGTCTAACCCGAATTAATAGATTTATTTTCCTCAACCTCCACACTAGGGATTAACCCAGATGCTCTGCGGAGGTTATCTCATTCCAGGCAAACACAACTGGGCTGACTCTTCTGCTTTAAGGCACGATGAAAGTGGACACGAAAGCCTGATTTCCTTATGGACACATCCAGCTCAACGTTTTTATCTTCAGACATTTTATACTCCTTGGCTGTCAAAAAAGACGTGTCACTGCGCACACAGGCACTCACCACATGCTCGAGTTTTTGCCAAAACTAGTGGAAACGTAGTAGCACCTTAGAAGAGATATTTTCAAATGTCATGTCTATTCTAATAACAAAAGGCCACTTTGGTTGTTCAGTGCAGCAAGAACACAGCAGAGAGCAAAGAATAAGTACCACTCTCGAGGACCTGAAAGCTCATTTTCAGTTAGACTACAGGCTCCTTTAGCTCATGTCTCCAGCATGTCTCTTGGGGCCATGTAAGAACACGTCAAACTTCTAGCAGTGCTTCTCCTTTTGCACCATCTTGGCTTCCATCAGTCTGCAGCTCTGGACAACCCAAACCGGAGGTGCTTTGGCTGGGTCCAACAGTTCCTACAGGCACTTTCTTTCATGAATTGCTTTACAAACCCATATAAATGTTTCAAAACCAACAGGCCACTAGAGGACACCAAGTTGTCTTTTTACTCCATGGATCGAGCTGGTTTGCAGAGTGATCTGCAGAGCTGAAGAAACAACACAAATGGCTCCTGTCTGTATTTTCTCTTGAAGGCCGCATTTCTGTAATTACAGGAAGGTCTCTCTGGAGTTAAAGGTTGCTACCTGTTCAGTGAACAAAGAATTTGGAATTTAGGCATGTTCAGTCCTTTCTCCTTCCCCTTCTGGCTAGCACATCCACACTTATTTTCTCCTCTATAAGAGAACAAGGGAGCCTTTACAGTAAGAGTCCACCGAATCGTTCTGCTGCTTATTGCAGTAGAAGATGGAGCACGAGCCAATGGGTCCTTTCAAAGATGTATGCTCGGTCAATACATGAAGCTTCAAACAGAAACATGAAGTTGGAACCTCCTCCAGGGTGGCAGGAAGCCGTTTCCATCAGCGCATCGTGCCAGGAGAGCTCCCAGCTCTCAGATGGGGTCCTTCCTTCTGAAAGTAGCTTGGTCCCACCCGGGTCATGCTCAAAGGGAATGAAAGCGCAGAGCAAGGGGGGCATTCTGTGAACACGAGCATTAAAATAGAGCGTAAAATGATGCAATGCTGCAAAATCAGTGCGAACTTTTAGGTGTACTCAGGCGGCAACACACTGCTTCCCGCTCTGCGGTGCTCCCTGCTCGCCCCGCGCTCGCAGGGCACCCAAGCCCCGGCAGGAGCAGAACCATCCTTCGCAGCAAGGCCACGAGAAAGAGGAGAACACGAAGGAGCAGTCGGTGGCGGATGTCTCGTGACAGTAAGCCATGCTGCACATTTCACCAAGAAGCAAATTCCTCTTTGCTGCAATCTGTTCCAGGCTGACTTACTGACCCAGCCTTCCAGTGACATGCTTTAGGAAGGGAGCACAGAAACACAATCACTCTGTGTTTTTTCCTGGCGAGCGTGCGTGATCTCAAAAGCCAGCTTTGTCTTCTTACCCATCCAGAGAGAACCACAACGGCTTAACTTGGGCTGCAGACTATTCAGGGCACAGAGGATCACACTGCAACTCATGGATGCCACGAAAGGTTAGTTTGGGAAAGTATTTAAGGAGAACAGCTTCCACAGTTCTCAGATCAAACAGCGTAACAAATTAAACATACGGTGCAATCAGATGAATGATAACAGGACAGTTTTATTAGTAATTCACGTTTGGAGAACATGGCCATTAAAGCAAGTTCTGACTGCATAAAGCACCACGCTCAGAGGTGACACCAGTCCCTTCTCATGTACACCTTTAACATCCTACTTCTGGGTGACAATCCCAAAAGACATTAATACAAAGCATAAAACCCAGACTAGACAGAGTGAATAGATTATTTCCTACCTTCATCTCCTCTTCCATTTCAGAGAGCTTCCGCTCCAGGGCTCGCTTCTCCTGTTTACAAGGATTCATAACAAAGACAGTCACAAGGATTTCGAAGAAAAACAGTACATTTTAAAGAAAAGAGTCTCGTGTTTCTGTAGGAGCATTCACTGAAAAGCACCTCAAAGCAATGCCCAGGTTACACCAGGAGCCGATCAGACGGGACAGCTGGTCAGCTGGTCAACCAGCAGGCGACGCGCTGGGCCTGTTTCGGCAGATCCTGAGCTCTCTTCATACCCCTTCAATGAAACTAACCCTCACCTTTGGTGACCCCAGTTTCCAGAAGTTTCTGATGTAACGTGATTTTGAGCTCTGTAGGTGAAGCCATGGATTTAACTGCACTGCACTAAAGGAGGCAACGAGAAAACTCACCAAGCCTGTCAAATAAGAAACAGTGAATAGGGAAAGGTGCCTGGAAATCCTGCTTCTCCCAGATTAATTTAGGGCTTCAGAGCTGTGATGCTGACTGCTTTCAGTGTATTTTGGAACCCGACAATTACACAGGTAGGCTCTGCCCTGTGAGCACTGGTGGTGCCCTCAGTGGACAGCCAGAGCCCTTGCCTAGAGGGAGAGATCTGGTCTCCGTCAACGACTGTTTCAACACGAGAGGGCTGAAACTGTCCCAGGAAAGCGCACTGAGCAGGAGGAAATGGTAAACGTGGGTCAGGAACAGGCTTTGCGCTCTCTGCCCTCTCCTTTACCCTCTGCAAAGAAACATGAGGCCAGGAGAGTGAGGAAAACAGCTTTTGAGTGTGGCCGTGGGTGATGGGTTCAGAGTCACCTTTTGTTCACAGCACACTTCATCCAGGGATTTGTCAGCGCAAAATGTGTAAGCCGTCCTGCAAGCAGCTAATGCCACCTTCACTGAGAACAGGCAGCCACTTCTTTTCTGTCAGAAAACTTGTATTTGTAGCTGCCGTGATCCTAATTCAACAAAAGTGATGGAGGACATTGCCCCAGCTTGGAAGCATCCCACGGGTGGGAGATGGGACGCGCGGTGTGAGCTCCCTCTGGCTGGGGATGTCCGCTCAGGGCAAGTGCTCTGACCACCACACTCTCTTTTTTCTTTTTCAGAAGAAAAGCACCACCTGTGTTATGACTTCACCCCGCAGCTACGTTCGTGATGGCTGCGTGTTTGACAACCCCCCTAAGCCTGCTTTACGCACACCTGGGAATCACGTCTGCATGGATCAAGGCTTTTAGAATCTCAGTCTTGGGGTTCACACCAGAGATGCTCAGCTGAGCTCACAGCTTCAGCAACCTTGATGTCTTCAACAGTCAAAGCCTGGCACCTGTACTGCGGGCTGATGTGCTCTGCCTAACTCTGTTCCTGTCCAAAGTGGAGATCCTGAACATCAACTCCTCCAGATTGTATGTAGCAAATCCTGGGAAGTGTTTACACAGAAATAATTAAGGTCTTTCATGGTCGGAACTGAATTTAAACACACGGTTTGACCACCCAGCAAAGCTCCTAAAAATTCAGGAGATGAAACACCTTAGAAGGAACCTCCACTTCAGGTGATCCTCCAACAGGTACGTGGACATTACTGAGAAGCTGGAGCCAGACTCCAGCGTTAATTAACCACTGAGGTATGTGGTGGGAGCAGTAATGGCCATCAGCTGAAGCAGGGGAGGTTCTGACTAGATGTAAGGAAAAAAAAAATCACCACAAGGATATTTAGTAACTGCAACACGGGACTGCAGCTGTGGAAACTCAATACTCAAGAAGTCATCACGAAATGATGGGAAAAGCCCTGAGTAACCTGGTTCAAATTCACTGCTGAATCTGCTTGGCTGGACTGCAGACCTCCTCGGGTCCCCTCCAACCTGTCGGAAGCTATGGTCACCTAAGGCGGAGATTTAGCGAGGCACTGCCTGTTCCGCTTAGCTTACTGCAATAAATCTGAACGCTCGGTTAAGAGGATGAAACATTCAAACGTTTAGATTTCAAGTATAACCACATGATAGACACCCAGCTAATGTTTTGCTTTGTCCCCCCTGCCCCAAAACAGTCTTTATTTATAAGGATCAAGAATATTTTGAAGCATAATGGTCCAACAGTCCCTTAGCACCATACAACACAATTTGTTGGGCTGCAGCTTCCTATAATGAAAGAAAGAAATCAGAACTAAGCTGATTTGCAAAGAGAGCAGAAAAGTCTCAGACACTGAAAAGGTCAGAACACAATTATCACTGTGCTCCGCTCCACAAGGCAAAAATATAACTTATCGTTTAATTAACACTTTCCTTCAAGAAATTACTATGCCCTGCAGAGCAACATGAAGCAAAAATTGAGGCTCAGAAGAAAGCAGAGACACATACCCTCTTCTCCATCTCCAGCATGCTGGACCGGTCAGAAGTTTTCTCCTGTTTCTGCTATGTAAATTAAAAATAGAAAGCTATTAAAACAGAGAGGCATTCACAGGATGCTGCACAAAGGCCCAGATAGCCTACAGATACACTGGCCCGGAGAAGAAGCAGTCTTTACAGCATTACTCAGACTTATTTCTGTGAAAAATAAGTCTCCTTTGAAGCACCTTCCCTCCCAAGAGCTAAATCCTTTCCCACGCTGGAACGTGCACCGGCTTGTCATGGGCCGGTGCTCAGTTTCTCCAGTCTAGGAGCCCAATTTTGCCTTACCTGGGCTGCTTTTTCCAGCTTTGATTTGATCTCAGCCAACTCAAGCTGGGCTTCTTGCAGCTTTGACTTCAGCTTTTGATTTTCAGACAGGGCGCTTTCATATAACTGAAATACAAACCAAAGACCTCCGTTAAGTGGCCGCTCCTCGGCCGCCACACAGACCCCGTTCCGCCGCACTACTCTGAGCGGGCACGTGTCCTCAGCACTGAGCAGAGGCAGCTGCACCGCCCCCCGTGTCAGGACATCAGAAGAGGGGCAAACACAACTACTTTGGATGCTTTACTTGCGTTTTCGTAATTCATACGAAATAAGAAAACAGCTGTTTAATTTTGCAGGGTGTTTAAACACAGCCAAGAGGCAAAGAAAAGGGATGCTTTTAATTCAGGCAAACCACCAGGCATAATGAAGTACCAAGTTATGTAGGCTGGATGTGTCTCAACCTACAATTCTGTTGGGGTCCCCAACACAACACACCCTGGTTGCTCTTGGGTGCTCTTACTTTGAAGAGGAGCAGAAAGGAGGACAATTTCAGGTCACTCCAAAATGGATTTTTTTCCCTTCACATCCTTCAAACCAGCAGAATTTCCATCCCTCTAAGACGACAAACTGGGCATATTGCCTGCCTCTTCTGGCCTGACACGTTCACGAAGAAGAGAGGGGTGCTGCTTACCGTGCGAGGCTTTTCGGCATCATAGTAATTTCAGAATTCAGGTCATCTTAATCTGTTTACGTTTCATATGGCCTTTGCATTGATCCTAGATGTGCATGGCAGTCCATATTACTGCCTTTCAGGGATTATGTTGGAAGTTTCAGAGATTATAGAAAAAATAATTCTGGAATGTTATAGCAGCAAAAATAATTCGGGGGGGATACGCACGCTTGAGCCACGCTGGCATGCTCAACAGCATCTTTTCTTGCTCTTTTCAAATCCTTCCTGGCACTTCTCCAGCCTGACTACTCAATCTCCCTCCCCCAGATATTGAACTTTGCAGGGTGTTCTTTCACCCCCTGCCCTTTTTTCACCCTCTGAAGGGCTGATGCATTTGAAAAAGGCTGGTGTGACTCCCAAAAGCAATGGAAACAGGGAAAATAAAAATAAACTTTTTCTTTCCAAAGACTCTCAGTGCAGGTTTCTGCAGCAACAGGCAGCTTCTAAGGCGCAGGCAGTGACAATAACATATTTTTAAAAATCCTACTTTTTTATAGTCCCTGTTACTCTCCTCTTCTGCTCTGCTGCTGAGGGCGGCTAACCGGTTCTCCCTCCGGGTGTAGGCACTGGAGCGGCTGGAGGCACGATCGCTGTAGGAGGAGTCACTGGTGGAAGGGTTCGTAGCTGCTTCCAACCTAAAACGCGAAGAAGATCTAGCACCGTGGAGCCGCTGCTACCTCGGTGTCAGCCTGACCAGGTGGGACTCAAGGCCGTGGCAGCCCCAGCTGAGCAGAGGCGCTGGGATGGCTGAGCACACCCTCCCCCCACCGCAGGCGGCCAGGCACCCACCACTGTTTTAAACATTGGAAAAAATCCAGTGTTTAAAACCCTAAAAGGGCAGTAATTTCCCATGGATCTCTCATCTTCCTGGTGGGAACGGGCTCCATTTCTAATAGGGCACTGAGGTGTTTTTGTTTTCCTGCAGAGTAGCTGGTAAATAATTTGAGGAGCAAAGGATGACGGCAAACTGGCCCAACAGTTGAGCTAAGGAAGGAAACCAATGGCCAGCACTAGCTTCAGCTTATGCTGTTGATCTGAAGCACAGGGAATCCCCAAAGCCATGCAAAAATATGTTGTCAATAAATATGAAATAGAAAAAACTCCAAAAAATAAAATTCTTACCTGGAAAGCCTTTCATGCTGAAGGGAAAAAAGAAGAAAGAGAAAGGGAATTAATAACAAGGAGAATTAAAGGTTCAATTCAAGAACTGCAGAGCTACAACGCAGCAGCCATTTCCTACCTCAGATGCCAGCACGTAGCTCGCAACAAGCTAAACAGCATTACTTCCCATGCCCAAACTGGGAATCACCAATCCCTGCCTGAATCTTTTCAACTGCTTCAGCTTCTCTGAAGCATTTCAAGATTTCATTTCTTTTGTTAACCTAAAAACTACTGAACCTTGTTCTCCAAATCCTAGTCTCCAGAATTGAAATCCATTCCTTTGAAGCAAAACTAATCTATTGTTTCACTTTTAAAATCAAAGTATTCTTCCTGACTTTGATCACTGTCCTATGCACGAAGTGGGTGAGGGGGATTAATGGACCATGATACGCAGAGCTCGTTGTGTATTTGTGTTGAACTTCAGGAAATCACAAGCGGTACTTTCTCTCCATGGCCAAGTACCTCTGCCATGAAGAAAAGTTTCACCGTGGCAAGATGACGCACACCAGAAGCTGCAGGAGGAAAGGAGAGGAGTCTTACCCGGCCAAAAGGGTGGACATGTAGGTTGAAGCATGTGTTAGGCTCTTCTTTCCCCATCAACACCCAAACCACCCCTGTGCCGCCATCAACACTGCCTTTGCTGCAGAAATCAAATGGTCATGGCACGGGTGTCCAGTAGGATACACCGCACTGACCTGCCACCTCCTCCTCTGCAAGGTTTCTCTTTGGCAGGTGTTTACTCAAATTCGAGGTGCAGCCAAACTCTTTTTCAGTCCTTTGAACTGGAAGTCGAGCCCGGTATTCCCCTGCTAGTTCTATTAGCAGCGTCATTTCTCTGAGCGAGCACAAATAACCCGCAGGCACTACCAGTTATTTCCCTAGATCCTTTTTAATAAGTGCAAGAGTCAACCCAAGAAGGACATTACAGAGAAGATAAGGGGTCAGGCTTTTAGTGCCCAGACACGCTTGTGCTGGAGTTTGCTGGATACTAAATCTAGTGTGAAACGTCCTGCTGGGTGGCAGATTTGCTGCCTCCCTGACACCCCAGGGTCTGAAGACTTCAGACCTCCTGCTCCTGCCTGGCACCCAGATGACGTCTCCGATTCCTGGGCAGGTATCTGGGAGCACACGCACCACGGGCAGTGAATTAAGTCACCCGTTACATGGAGACAGAGGGTGGGGAAGCGACCCTGCAACGTCTCTGCTCAACGCCAGAGGAGCACAGGGGCAGGTCCCAGAGCAGCAGGGGCTGTGCCCAGCCTGCCTGCAACGCTGCCCTCGGCTCGCCAGGACGCAGCGACCCGGCTACGTATTACGTACACCTAGTTATTAAGTTTTTAATTCCGCCTGCCCTAATGTCACCCTCATCTTGAATGCTGATTCAAGACAGGAGCCTCCCCGAGGAATCTGCAATCCCCGCTCGCTCCGCAGCACGGCCCTCCGACGTTTGACCAGGAAATGGGAAACAAGCTGAAGAATCCCGGCACATCTAAAGCCTCGTGGATGGACAACACGTTCAGCCAAAGCTGCTAAATGCAAAGCTCAAAAGGACGAGCAAGCCCTGCTATCAATTAGCACGTTCTCCCTAGAGCTGCGCCAGCAGGGCCACCCTGAGCCGGGCTCCCGGGGCAGGTCTGGGTGCGGGACCCACGCCGTAGAGATGGTCACCAAAGCTCCAGGAGCCTGTCCCAGTGCTGGGCCACGGCAGCAGGTGCAGCCCCCTATTATTTTATTTGCTCTACCCTCATCTCCATACATCGAAAGCTTTCCTTGCATCACACAGGTGAGAAACCACCCAAGGGAGACAGCAGACGGCTTTCTGCCATAGCTAAGCCCCGCTGCACTTCCACAAGCAACGTTGGATGCTGTCTGGGGAGCTTCTCACGGGGCCAAACGCCTGGCAGCTGCCTGCCACTGTCACAGGGACACCTGCCTGCTTGTCCAAACAGCCGTGGGCCACCCTCTGTAGGAAGCTCACGGCCAATACGTTGGAAAGCAGTTTCCGTACGGCTGGCCTCTGGCGGGGGGCTATCATTAGAAAGATTTCCCGCTTTCAGCCACAAACGCACTGGCTGATGTCTCAGTGGTCTTTTGTTAGCCGAGCTTCTGACATTTGCCTCTTAAAACCCTCAGCTGCCTGACAGCTCCCTTTTAATTTTGGCCCCATGACCCAACCTCCCCTATTGAGCAGGAGAGGGGAATTAAGAAGTGATTAATAAGCCTCTTGGTGAAAGTTATTTGTGCTCTTTATGCTAATCCCCTTCAGTGACGACTCTTCTTACAATGACAAACGGCTAGGCGAGTAATCCACTTAATATCAAGCTCGCATTTATTTCAACAAACGCACCTGCTAATGTATTTGAACAGTGCAGAAAGTCCACACGCGGCTGGGAAGGCAACGTGGAAACCAAGCAATAAAACCTGAGCAGGTCCCCAAGCCAGCTTGTGTGCTTGCAGCAAGAGGCAAAAACCTTTTTTGTCTTTTTTTTTTTTTTCCTCCAAAGAAACTAATAATTCCTATAGGGAGAGAGAGCAGGGGTGTGCTTCTGCAAAGGAAGGGTGGGACAAGAAAGGAATCACTTTAAACATAGTAAAGGGGAAAAACCCCTCAGGTTTATTGTATTTAAAACCTTCCTGTGATGGATACTGAGATGAATTATTTCACACTGCAATTGTCTCTAAAGAGAAGAAAAGTCCTAGATGAGACGGGAGGAGCCGCATCATTCCTGCTGCTGCAGCCACGGCAGAGCAGAGCAACCCTGCAGCGACCTGCGCCCACCCCCGGCCTGCGGCAGCCCCAGGACTTCCCAGCCAAAAGCTGGATATTTCCCAGGGCTCAGTGATTTCTCCTCCTGGGGCTTTATCTCCCTTCATGCTCATTTCAAGCACATTTCTGCCATAAAATGACTCCAGTGTCTTGCAGAAACAGCACGGAGCTACAGGAAACCTCTGTGTTCACAGTTCCCTCACCTCCAGTTCTGGGGCGCCTCTCCATGTTGTTTCAGTTAAAAGTGGTATTTTTGAGACAAAGATGATTAAGTTGGAGAGGAACTTGATAAAGGCTGCGGTCTGGAAAGCAGAGGCTGAACGAGATGTTAGAGCAGCTGCGGGAAGCGTCCCTGCCATAATGAACGCTGCAGAACAGTTTTCACCAGCGGATCCTCCTTCCACTTGCTGCTACCTTCTGGGAAGGAGGGAGGATTGCTTTATTTTGTTTTAAATTGCTTTCTGGCTCAATATTTTCCTGCGTTTTGCTCAAAGGCCAGTGTTCATGCTGATGTTTCAAGGAGCAGCTTATTCAGGATTTTTTTTTTTAAACAATGGTGGAAGAGGGGAAAAAAAAAAATCCTGAATGAAAAAAATAAGTTCCACTTGCACCTTCAAAAAAAGACTCCAACTAAAAGAGGTGACATAGAAAGCAGCAGTTCTTAGCACAAGGAGAGGCTCTGAAGCCTGAGGAAGCGAGTTTAACGAAACAACAACTAAAATCTCATACTCCTGGAGGCGGCTGTGCCGTGCAGGAGGTATCGATCGGTGAGGGGACGCACGAGCCCTACACGCAAACACTGGACTGGGCACTTGACTGAGACATCCCCGCTGTTTGCTCGAAGACGGACAAACATTTTCAGAGGCTGCTGGGCCATCACATTGGAGATGTAATTTCAGTTGAAAACAGCTTCTCTGCAGCTCAGCTCCATCCCATGTTTGGCCACAGCACCCTTGGAAACCTGTGCCACGTGCTTCCAGCTGCACCTGCACCACCAGCTTAGCAACCACCCCTCTTCCCCTCACTGCCCCTACTTTTAAAACAAACTCAAAACATTCATTTAAACTTCTGCAGCGTGAGCTGGCTCACTGCGCTGCCTACAAAAGCAATGAAGAAGGTTGTACCTGCTCGGAGATGCCACCCCAGAGCTGGAAACAATGAGGTCAGAGCCAGAAGGTGAACGACAAAACACTTCTGGAAAGAGAAGCTGGGGGTAAACAGAGGGAAACAAGAGCTGAGGCACTAAATGTGCACTTACAGACTAAGGTGCTGCAAGAAAGGGCTTTCCCTTCTTGTTTTTTTTGGTGAATGAATACCGTGCAATCTGTTAAGGTTAAAAAGGGAATGCTGAGAAACTGCTGTATCGACTGTACGAGTGCACTGGGTTGATTTTTTTCTTCCCCTGGCAAATTTAGAACAGAGCCGTCAATTTTGCCCAGACTCCTTCATTTCCCTTGGGATCAAAAGTTTCACTAGACACATTAACAGCCAAGGAAGCATCGGGTTGTGAAATTATTCTTCCTGCAATCTAAACAGGGTCATATCGCTGCAGGGTCTGGGGTGGGAGGAGGAGGACCCCAGGGAAAAGCGAGGTGCTGGAAGTGGCTGTCCTGATTCAGAAACCAGCACGGCAGCCAGCGCTGAGCCCAGACCCCGGCACTCCTGCTAAAGAGCACCGAGACACCCCAGGGGATGACTTTTAAAAGAAAACCTCAAAGCACGGAGGACTTGCAGGCGTGCTTGCAGGTTTCTGGAAATCCTCAGCTCTCAGACCTCTCACCTGAGAGATCCCATCGTCTTCCCTCCCGTCCATCTCATGGTGGGCAGCACATCCAGGTAGCGCTGGGGGCGGTGGAGGACAGCAGAGGGGTTCAGCTAGTTTTGCCAGCCCTCCCAGACAGGGTCAGAGACGGTTCAACCCAGGGTGGGCTGGGAAAACATAGGACATCTGAGATGGGACCTGAGAAAAAGCACGAAGAACAACCTACCGGACTGACCCTCCCTGCGCAAGTCCCTTTCTTCTGAGCCCCCCAGTTCTCACTGTGCTGACGTTGGTCAGTCCCAAGGAGCAGGCACTGGTAGGTAATGGCCATGGCTCTACCTGCCCGGACCGCCGGGATGCTGCACAGCACCAGGAATGCCGTACGGTTTGGATTTCAGAAACGTGCTGGGACTGTGGAGGGCAGGAGCCTTCCCTTAAAAACTCACAAACTTTTACAGCTGTTAGGAGTTCAGTAAAGGATAATTAAAACCAAATTCCTCATGGAAGGTTTAGATAAAATGCAGCCCTGAAACGCAGTGCCAAAAGGGGGATCGGCCACCGCTCTTGCCAAGTCAGAAATTGGCCTAATTGCTTCCAATTGCATTCTTCTGCAGCTGGGATCTGACCCAGCAAAGGCAGAAAAAGGCTATTTACATCGCTTCAAAAAACAGAAGAAGAAGAAGAAAAAAAAAATAGATGCTTTGGGAACATTTTATGCTTCTTTATCTCCTACTGGCCAACCTCAGAAAAGTGTGCACTATTTTAAGATAGTTCTCAAGGAATTAATTTTGGCGTGTTTTGCCTCAGAAATCCCGATCAACGCTTACGATTAAATAACCCCCATTTAACAAGATCCTGGAGCACAGCTCTGGCCCCGCTGTCTGCCCTTTTCTTGATCAAGAGGGGAAGTTTTTGGATCCTCTTGAATTTTATTCTTGTGTTGGCAAACATCCTCCTGGTGAATCCTGTTTGTTTTAGAAATTAAACTTAAAATAAAGCCAGCTGCTTTGGGGGCCAGTTCTTTCCCTCTTACATGCAAAAGCCATCACGTTCCTGCAGTTAACACAGCTCTGCTGCTCCTACACCTACAGGCTTGGCTGTGCTGACGCAGGGCAGCTGTAAAAAGGACCACCTCTCCGGTGTGTCGTGGTGCTGCAGGCAGAAGTCTTCCTGGAGCCGGCACAGCAAAAGCTGAGCTGGAAGGAGGAAAAGCCGTGAGGAAGGCTGCCTGGTACAACTCGGGTCACGTTTGTCTTTCAAGTCAGGTGTGGTTGGAGTCAAGTCTGGGTTTTCAGTGGGTACAGAATAATTAGAAGGTTTGGTTAAACTCTGCTTTTAATACAGTCTTTGAGGTCATTGCCTCCCTCAGAAAGCTGCTCTGCTGACCCGAGAGCTGTGGTTTGCTACAGCGTCCTGTTAGCTACAGCTGACGTGACGAATAGCGCTGCCTTCCAACTCGAGTTTGCGTTTGTGCAAATGCAAGGATTACAAAATCCCATTGATATGATTAATAATCCAGTGTAGCCAAACCACCTCCACATAACCTCCAACTCCCAAAAGCCGGATGCAAAATATGTTTTCACAAACTATAAATCAATAAACTTTGCTTAATAAAAACTGCCGTTACTGAAGCATAATATTAAAAGGTTTTCTAAGATGGAATAGCGGCTCTGGCAGCGGGCTGCAGCAGATCACATCATTTTCAGTACAGCTAGCACGTATTTAATCAGAAACAAACACACATAGCTGTAACGGACCCATGACCACATCTCCCGCCATCCCGAACACCGCTACGCTGGTCGGTGTGATGGCCAGCCTGTGCCTCAGTTCCCCGCGCCTCTCACGTGCCCAGCTGGCTTTGCAGCAGCTGCAGTTTATTACCGTTGTCTCTTGGGGATAAAACTCGCCATGTAGAACGTCAAGCTGGATTGTATTTTAATTTAGTAAAGGCCATAATTCAGAAACCCGTGCTTGTTGCTCTTATTTTTTTCCTTCTTTTCTAAGGGATCAAATGTTATTGGTGAAAAATTTAATTTTGCAAAGCAATGAGATCCTAGACAAAACTCTCCAGACATGAGGAAATAAAAGCCGAATGGCCAAGTGACAAAAGAAAAGATTTCTGCTCCTAAATTTCTTCCATACGAGAATGCCACAGGTCTGCAGGAAACAACATCTCCCTTGCTCTTGCAAATGCTCAGGATGTTTTCAGGTGTTACCATGAGATATTTAAATACCTATTTGGCCACTAGTCAGGACTTAAGCTGCCTAAAGCCAACCCGCCAAGGTTTTGGTGTGCAGCATGCTCCAAAGTCTGGCGAACAGCCCCTCCAGCCTGCAGCCACATGGCACCCCCGTGACGATGGCCACGGGCGGTGATGGCGTGGAAAGCGATCAGGGCTGGTTTAATTATGCTGACTCGTCTGTGCCACGCAAAGCATCTTGTGCTTTTAGAATTAAAAACAGTTTATACTGTCTCTCTCTCCTCCTCATTTCAAGGCCAGGTTGGATGGGGCTTTGAGCAACCTGGTCTGGTGGGAGATGTCCCTGCCCATGGCAGGGGGTTGGAACTAGAGGATCTTTAATGTCCCTTCCAACCCAAACCATTCTGCGATTGTATGATTTGTTTCAGTCTAAAATAGCTCCAGACCAGCTGCCAGCCAGTGCGCTGAGCCTGGAGCTACTCTCATCTATTTGAGGACCTCTGTTCCAAAGATCTTACTTCTACTGAACTGCAATAGTAACCTCAGCAATTTGGAATCATTAAAAAGAATTTACAATTCATTGTAAAAAAACCCCCTAACAACTAAAAACCCCCAAACCAACAACAACCTAACAGTTCCCCAAGGTCCATATGTTTTCCTTTGACCACCAGTTGCGGCTCCAGTGCATGAGGCACCATCTCCAGTGGTAGAAAGTCTGCAAGCACAAGGTACATCTGTCGGGAACAGCATAAGTACAGCCGCTGGTGCCCTGGGAAAATGGATGCATTGAGCTCCTCGTCTCTTCTAGCCCTGCTTTCTACAGGCTCATATTCATTTTAGGAAAAACAAAACTGTAACAGGCTCCTGCAACTGAAGTAAACATTGGTTTCCAGTTCCGCAGTTTGAAGTGGTTTGCTGCCTACAGAGTTTCCATCCCCTCTTCCCATCACTTCCCATGGCCGCTCGTTCCCATCCCACAGCACCTCCCCGCCTCAGTTGTGCCAGCGTGCTTGGTTTTGTGGCTGTACCATGAGCTGACCCAAATTAAAGATATTCTATTGCTCCTTCTTCCTTCACCCTTTTCACAGTCCAGGCTGACGCCCGGCTCTGGTGTAACCTCAAGTTGTCCCCTGACCTTCTGGCCTCCTTGCCCTGCAATGGTTTCAAAAGCTGAGCTGCCACAAGTGATTTCTCTCTGGCTACTGAACCAGCTTCTTCAAAGGCACCCACCACCGACCAGGCGGTAGAGGGTCAAAATGGGAGCTATAAATGAAGTGGCAGTGTCACATCGTGTGCTCCTTTCTGCATCATCCATGACCGTTCAGACCCTTTAATAGTTAACAGACCCCCTGCTATGGCTTTGGCTTGGATCAGCTCGCTCTGCTCCTCGGAAGGGAGGAGAGCTGAAGAAGAAAGTTTAGCTGCAGGGACGCAACCACTTACCCCATGGGTCAGAGCACATGCCCTGACCCATTTTATTTATACACCCACATGTAGCCAGCGACAGGAGAGCAGTCTGGCTACTGAGTCACCGCAGGGAACATCTGACGGATGGTGCCCTGAGAATGACTAGAAGTTCCCGACACGCTTCCTGATATGGACATTTACAGAGGAAAACTCAAAAAAAAAAAGAACAACCCAGAGAACAAACAGAGCCCAGAAGGATTTCTTCCTGATACCCATCTAAGGAACACAACGCTTGAAAAATAACAAGTGATAAACAGATCAAGGTGCCGAAGAACACAGACTAGGGTTAATGGCCTTAAAAGCTCAAGTTTCAGTATCCCACGTTTTTTGTGGGCTAACGGGAGAGGAGGTAATAGCTTCCACAAATGCTGTGTAACTAGTCAGCAATCCAGAAATTAGATAGCAAATGTCATGAGACAACTTATTTGACCCCATTTCAATTTATGCAGCATCATTTTTATCACAACTAGAATGAGTCCAAGCCACTAAATGGAAACTCGGGAAGATAAAGTTTTCTGCAGAAATGTTTTCATAACACTCTTTATTCTCTAACGCATTTGCAGCGGCAGCACAGCAAGCCAAGTGATTCATACAGGTCTACCTAATGTGAGAATAAACCTGTTACCATGAACATCCAAAACAAGATAAAACTTGTTTCAAAAGCACTCACGGAGTGAAAACTGACTGTCAGACACATTTAGATTCAAAACTCCACGAAGGCTGCAATCTGATGAGGCACTTCTACCCACCTCTCAGCGCTTCATTGATTAAAAGAAGTCTGGCTTGGTCGCATTAGCAGACCTCTAAGATTTTATACCATTCTTTATGTATTAATATCCAAACCATGCTGGTTTGATTTGCATGCCAAGCACCTGCAGCTCGGACCGCTAACGTTTTTGTGCATTAGCTTTTTTCGCTTTAAGATTTGCTTTGGATTCTAGACGTACGTGTCCACATCAAAAATCGCACCCAGATCAGAAGCATTTGCTGCCATGGTAATCACTGCTCAGAGCAACCGCGGGCTCGATGCGGAGGCTCGCTGACAGAGATGGCAATTTGGGAACTGTTGCTTTTTACGCTCAAGTATTACTATCAAGTGACTCGCTGAAAACATACGGCCCATAAAAGGTGATGCTCCTGTATCCCATATTCCACTTAGCGCGGCTCCTTCAGACGCTTCAATGAAAGGCAGAATAAAATCAATCAGTACAGACCACTGAGTATACTTAAATCTTTATTGCTGAGCCCTTACTGACAAAAATTCATCTGGAAAGCTCAAGTCATAAGCACTGAAGGTGGCTTAATGAGGGAGCGATTTAACATCAGAGGGAAAAAGCCCTGTAGTGAAACCACGAATACGGCCAGAACAACAAGAACTACGTAGTCTCTCGAGGAGTGAGTAACAACCGCCAGGTGATGGCAGGCAGAAGGATGCAGCCACTATTAAACGGTGACGAGGATTTTAAGTTTTGATGGTCTTTTTTACAGCAAAAAATGTGGGATGATAAGACAAGAAGGGGCAGTCTGTAAAAGAAAGGAAGGTTGGGTGACAAAGCGGTGGGAAACAACTGAAAAGCTGCAATTGCAGCCTGTGCAGCAGCAAGTTGGGAGCGTGCATTCTCCTTAGCTTTCGTCTTCCTATTTCACTGATACCCCATGGAGAGATGCAAGGGTTATGAAATACTATGATGAACAGATGGAGGAGACGAAACATGAACGACAGGGCATTTTCTATGAAAAAAACCCAACTGGCTCAGCAGAGACAGGATTTTTTTTAAAAAATACAATTCAGTCCTCACTTTCACCCTCACCCTTCCAATCCTGCCCTTTATTTGCTTACTTATGCATGACAGGTTTCATACCATGGGATGCCTGTTACATCCTTGGAATTAACTATGTGAAGAAAATATTTTTTTGAGGAAGAGAAACCTTGAGCTAAAACAGTATGGTGCAAAACTTGTGATGAAAAGGTACCCACCGCCACAAAAATGGAAGCTTTTGCCAAACAACAGGACGGTCTGAATTGATTTCAAAGAGATCAGAGTTTCCAGGTTCTAGCAACATCCTCATTAAAGCAACTGAAAGGGTGGAGCTAGCAAATCCTCAGTGATTTAACAGGATTTACTCTGCTATTTCTGTGTTGGTGACTATAATTCTGGGCTGTTCTGTTGTGACACAAGAAATGAAGTATTTCAGCTTGCGGAGGTTCAGGGGCAAGAGCACAGGGCTGACCTTGCACATGGTGGTGGGCACCACCCCGCTCTCACCAGAATCTCCTCTGCCTGCCTTTTGCTCCTGCGCCCTATTCGAGGATATCGCCTTTCTTATGAGCTCACTGCAAAGTGCTCGCCCTTCTCAGCTGTGCCTCTGGGGACATTCCATCAATTAAAGGTGGAAAAAGCCACATGCAATATTATCACAACACCTAAGGAGGAGCATTACAAGCAGCAGGGCAAGCGCAGCAGGGAATGCCACAGGAAACTGCTTTGCAAATGACATTTGAATGCAGCTGTTTGGCACCGATACCTTAATAAGCAAAACCTTTGCTTTGTCTGGTTCTCTGAGAGGTTTTTTCCAAGTCTGTACCATGTGTGAAGCTTCCTGCCTGCACATGTGTTTTCGCACCCCTGCTCAGCTGGGAATGTTTAGAGTCTGTAGGTCTGCTGGTATCAATCTTGATGGATGGGAAGATAAAAGACTCCAAGATACCACATTCCCACCTGTTTTACTGAGGCTGGTGGCACCCTGTGGCAAGGGCTGCCGTTACTGTGGCATGGGGGAGCAGGGGGCACACACACCCACACACACCCCCACACCAAATCCTTAGAAAACCACACGCCATTATTCCTCTTGCTCCTGGCAGAATTACATTGTCTTGGAGGAAGAGTTAACTCAGATGCTTTGTTCTAGCCTGAAGTAAATCCTTCTCTAATCAGCCTTTTAAGGCATGGGCTATTTCCATAACACAGACAGTTCCAGGACTGTTTCCTACACCGACTCCAGAGTCAATGCCGGTGCACTCCTGGTCTGGCTTCTCCCACATCCACGCTCTGCAGCCACAGCTGGCCTTCCCATCACTACTGCAAGAACCACCAAGATTTCCATGCTCACATGTTTGCTTTTCACCAAAATCCCACTGCCACGAGAAGCTGAGAGAAGCTCTTCTCCAAGCCCTCCCATTCCCACCCGGCACCCTTCTGTACCCCCCTGCTGTCTCTGACCCACCTGAAAGCTCCCACCACCTCCTCCAATACCCCTGGGGCCCCCCAACAGCCTGCAATCCCATCACGGCTATGGACAGAGAAAACCAGCACCTCCTGTGAGGCTGCACCGAAGCAGACAGGCATGCACCGTGAAGGCAGCAGTCACGGCTCCTGTGAGATGTCCGTCCCTTGCTTATATGCCTGGACGGGTAAGGGGGGAAAAATGAGTCAGTCTGCGTACGCCGAACATGACAGATCTGAAACAACTTGGGTTTTAAAAGAAATTAAAACATTTTCAGATTTACTGTATGAGTAAGAGCACGTTTGAAAGGTTCTCCACCTGCTATTAAGCTGGTTATCAATACTGTGGCAATTTACTGAGGAACGGTCAGCACAGCTGTAAAAACTGGTGAAGACAGTCCATCTAAGCAAACGGGATAGTTTTAGATTATCTAAAACCTCCCCAGAGATATCCTGACTGCAGGCTGGAAGAAAGCACAGACTCCTGCTCCTGGGTTAAACAGTTAACAGCCTGGGAGGAAAATAACAGTCATGCAGCCCTAAGGCTGAAGTTCCCGAGGTCAGGGACTGCTTCCATTAACACCACGGCAGCAGGTTCAAACCCTTTATACGTATTTCGGGCAATGCTTTTTCCAGACCAAGATCAGCCACTTCAAAAGGAGCAGACAATGCATATCTGATTTGAGCAAACACCAGTGCTCAGATTAATTTAATGCTTACATCTAAAATTAGCCTGCCTTTTAAAAACCAATTCCTCCACGCTTTTGACTCCAGCACGATAATATTTCTCAATGGTGAAGAGACTGCCTGTGTAATGACACGGACCTGGAGAGTTTCGTGACAGCCTTTCACATGACTCCAGAGCTATTAGCAATACTGTTAGGAAATGTTCCTGACTTTCAAACACCTTGGCAGATGGGGACACCAGCTCTGGCTTGGAGAGGACTGGTTAACTACCTCAACTTGCCTCCTGCTTCATTTTTTTGCTGTTGAAATTATTAAACTGTACCACAGGTCAGCACAGCCCCAAGGGTGAAAACTGAATAGCAAACCTCGTTTCACCAGCAATATTGAAGTGTTTATGGAAAGAGTGCAGTTTAACAAGCTGGTCAGGTTTTGCCTCATTTTCATCGGTGAGGTTTTTGTCCAGCAACACCCTACCAGGAGAACGATGTTTCTGTGAAAAGCAGGGTAGGGGGAAACTACCATCACAGCAACTCCCTCCAGCATTACTGCAAATAACCCCAGTGCAAGGGCTCCGGCAGCTCGCTTAGAACCTGTTGCTGCAGAGGCACCTTCCCAAGTTTCATTTAAACCGTTCTCTTTCCAAAGCAAACCACAGACGCAGGGCTCCAGGGGTCAGACAACAAACCACCACCACCGCGCTCTGCTCAGAGCACGTGCCCAGCAGGTCTCTGTGTAATACAGAAAGGAAAAAGCTGCTTACTCTGAGTGTCTTTGCGATCGGGGAAGGAGAGGACGGGGGAGAATCTGACTGAGCCTTCCTGCTGCGAGTATATTCTTTACTCCTGGTGTACAAGGACGACATGGCCTCGCGGGCTGGGTGTCTTTGAGCAGCAATACAAGTCTTGCTCTCCCGTCACTCTACGGCGCTGGGCAGGTCCTTCTTCCAAGGTCAAAACGAACTAATTAAACTATTCACAGCTCTGGTAATTAAACCCTGCTGTTTAGGGTGTATAATTTTAGGCATTAATCTGCTGCAGGAAGAGCTGAGGCTCCACAATGTTTCTTGTCCGAGAAGAAGAGGAGAAAGTGTCAAGGACTCTCTGTGCTCCAGCGCTGGGCGTTGCTCTGTGCCAGCCTCACCAGCCGGGCCCCATCCCAACTCCGCAAAAGGACATTTCATCCAGAGCGTATGCCACAGGACCAGAGTGATCTCCCCCCCAAACTGCAGGAGGCAAAAACTCCCAGCTCAAGACAGCGAGCTGGAAAATTAGCTAGGTTTATCTAGACTCGAAGCTTTTGCCAAAAAAAATAAAGAAAAGAAAAGCAAAAAGAAAAGAAAAGCAAAACCTGTTTTACTCTGGAGCGCTGCTGCGAGCTCTCTGCCGTCACTGCGCAGAGCTGCATGCTTTAAGTGAAACACGAAAGCATAAATCAGGAACAAATGCTGGTTTGGAAAGGGGCAGTCCAGATGAAGTTGTGTTTTGTTCCGTCCTCCTCCTCCTCCCGGGCGCCGTTACCCACGCAGGCTTCTCCAGTCCCTCCCGCCGCTGCCTTTTGACATTCCAGATCCTGACTCGCTCCGCCAGGAATGCTGGAGGGCAGCCAGCAGCAGCGATTCACTTTCAGCTTGGGATTTGGGCTGCCACTTGTAGGGGAAAAAAGGGAAAAAAAAGAAAAAAAAAAAAAAAAAGAAACAACAGCAGGAGGAGGGCAGGAAAAAAACCAACTTACAAACTCCCAAGGCCTGCGAGCAAGCGGGCTGCGAGCGGGAGGTCGGAGGCAAAGTGACGGCACTTTGCGAAGCTTAGATTCCAGCACGCGTTTGGTGGCTGCGACAAAGGGAGATATTTTAAAGGACACGGAGCAGTTCCTACCACCAACAGGAGGACCCACTCAACGCAGCACAACACGGTTTCTGTTGTTTGCCCATAAGCCTGTTTCGAGCTGCGAGAAGGCGACGCAGAGCTTGTGTAACGTACACTCATTCAAAGGAGCGCTTGGGATTGAGGAGGAGGGGAGAGGAGGTTGGAGGAAAGGAAAAAGGGTGGGGAGAGCATGCACCTCTCAACAAAGTTCCAGCTAGCTCTTTGCTGAGCTGTGCTGCTGGTAGCTCACTGGGAAGCCGCTCTGCAGTGTCTCAGAGATGGCAAGACTGTTCACTGCAAAGGCAAGTGGATGTCCCTCTTGTCCCACCCAAATAAGGACAAGGGATGACAGTTTGAAAAATGCCCTCAAACACACAGTGGGTGTGCTGATTTAATAGCTCTCATCCACTAAATACAGCCTTGCAACTGGGAGGCTGCAAAGCTATGGCTTTTTGCTGGAAAGGCATCAGCCCAGGTATCTGCGCTGGACCAGTTCCAGTAAGGCAGCGTTAACAAACCAGAACCACCCCGAAGGATGTGTCCTCATCGGGACTCATTCACACCCACCCAAACCAGCTACGGACCAAGTCACTGGGTGCCTGGAGTTAACCTGCAGCGCACGTTCTGCTCCAGCTCCACAGGCTGCTTTATCATCAAACGTTTCCCAGCAAGTGCAGAAGAATATCAATATAAAAATATTTTAAGAGTATTACTACACTTCTGTATCTCTCTGTTGATCTGAAATATTGCCCTTTTTTTGCACACTGCTTGGCAACCGTGTAATTTTACTGACACGTAGTTGGGGAAGGGTGCTTGGAATAGCACTTGCATTAATTTCTCCTGCTACCCAGCATCTTCACTACCCAGGGGCAATGCAGCATCGCCGCGCGACCACGGAGAGGGAAACGGGGCTGCTGGATTGTCCTTCTCGAAGAAAGTCACTTCGAGATCAGGTTTCTACTTGATACTTCATCATGAGGAAGGAGGGGACTCATCATTCACTGACTGCAGGAGGCGGGGGAAAAAAGTTTGGAGAGGTCTAGTTCTGCCTGGCAATATTTCTGCATTCCCTTTCAAAGGTATGGAAATTAAGTCCAGACACACAAGAAGGTAGTGACAGGCACCCCGCTGCTCAAGGAGACTGTGGCAGGACCTTGATCTTTCGAGCCTCCATCTGTTGCACTCATCACCCCCACCCTCCACCTCTCCTGCAGTCTGGAGGCCGACTCTGCTGTACAGGGACACCAAGGTAATTCAGTCATTTTAAATGCATATTTATAGAACTTGCACACACGGGTGATCTTTCACACATGTCTCAGGTTCTGGTGTTTCAAAACAGTAAGTGAAACTGGGCTAACCTGTGTGGTCACCAGACTGGAGTGTCTCAATCACAGTTACAAGGCTGACAAAGCCCAGCTTAGTCACCAAGGTGGAGTTAAACAGCTCTAAATTGCAGGGTTTTACATCCCCTCCCATCCAGTCCTAAATGAACCATTGCCACGTCCCTCCATGGTCACGTTTCTGCTGAGGAGGGGCAGGAAAGCTCCAAAATCGACGCTTCAGTACAGAACTCGGAGCCCGAGCCTCAAACCAAAACAAAAACTGAGCTTTCTATTCCCTACTAATTAAAAGTTAATTAGTCATCCAGTGCAGACACTCACAGATTGATAAAATGCATCTTGGTGGACAGTAACTCTTTTTAAAGGGAAGTGGTGGCGTGAGAATTAGTATCCTTATTAGCCAGGAGAAAGGCAGCAGAAGGAGATGCAATATGGCAAAACACGCCGGCTTTCATCAGTATTTCAACAAAGGTGCCCAATTCACGGGTTTCTTCCTGCTGTTTTGTATGATTTACTTTCAAGTTTTCCCCTGTGTAAGCATGAAATCCAACTCTTCCTTCGCAGTGCTGCTGTCCTCGCATCCTGATGTCTGTAATATTCAAGGTCAGCGTTTAGATCTGCCTGTTTCTGTCTGTTAAGGATATTCCTCAGTAAGAACCAGCAGCCTGGTCTGTGCTATAGCTGTGGTGCTGCCTGCTTTGCTAAGGAAAATTTATACAGAAAGACACGTGGAAAAAAAAAAAAAAATCACCTTCCACGAGCACTTCCACAACCACTGGACACAAACCTGAGACTGCCCAGATGTTAACTTCATGCTGCAGTGTATTTCTGGGCAAAATCACCTTAAAGTTTCTTACCTTTGAGTACAGCAGCACAACCGTACTATACAGTATACTTCCTCTATTTATATGAAATAGTGTATTTCCTGTGCTTCGAGCTACAGTATTGACTATGATCGCTCTTCTCACACATCTTTCCTTTTCTGTTCAGATGGCTGCCCTCTCCCTTCCTTTGGTAATGACACCCGTGTTTTTTTACCCAATTTTTTTTTCACTAGAGAGGAGAACCCATATCCAAGAAAATCATGTACCAAAAAGAGAACAAAGCCCTGAGCTAAATATTAGAGGTGAAAAATACAAACATCCCTTTTATTTGTGTTGAAAATCTTCACCTACAGAATGTGACACTGATAAAATAAATTCAAGCAGCACTGTAACTTTCCAACCTGCAGTAGACAAAAATGGGAAAAAACCCTAGGAGTTAAAGCCAGAGGTGCAGTGAGATGCTCTCGGGTGATGTGAGCCCACAGCATGTTCTCTGGGAATGCAGAGAAGAAGGAAAGGAGAAGCTCTCTTGGGAGACCAGAATTCTAATAAAACTTGAAGGATGAGGAAGAAGAATTGTTTATTTTTGGAACAAATTATCCCCAAACTATGTCCTCAAAGTCCTAGCTGTCATCTTCCACATCATCTTAACCACATGCTGCTGCACCTCATTGAATTACTTCTCATTCAGCTGACTTCTTTCATTCGTAGCCAAACCTCCCTATCTCCCCCGAGCAGGCAGGTATGGGAGAGCACGCTGAGCTACAGAAGGTTCAGCTGATGGAGGGGCTGAGCTGAAGACACGAACAGGGGCCACACAGCACCAGGATGCTCCCCACACCACATACCTTCCCATGGGGTCTCCTCGGCCACATCTGTGAAATCCAACACAGCCAGGGACCATCTCTGCACACCAGCACAGAACCCCACAGACCACCGAGCATCGTCTTGTCCTTGGCCAACCAACACTGGTACAACCTGGGCGCTCGTGGGGATTGCTCCCTGTAGGCGCCTTGGACACAGCCACGCTGACTTGGAGGGTAGGAAGGTTTGGTAACAGGATGAGCCTTCCTTGCCAGCTGGCCTCAGCGCTAGAGACAGTTTAAGTTTAGGCACGCTGGGACTAACACACCCAGCCTTTGAGGATGGGGTCTCACCGGTGGCACAGCCCTTTCTGTGACCCTCTCCTGTGCTGGACAAAGCAATGCAAGAACAACAGGGCTGTACTGCAGGGACCCAAGATGCAAACTGTAACCCAACTGGACGAGAAGCAAGAGGGAGAGACAGACAACACCCTTCCCGTTTTCCTTTGAACCTACCGCTGAGACCATTTTGCTCATTTTTCTTTGAGAAGTAGAGAACCCCCCTAATTGCTTAATGCAACCCCAGACACTGCTGGTACTCCCTTCCACAGAGCTTAGCTGTTTGCTATGCAAAAAGAAAAAAATCTTCATCACCCTCACTGCTGGATTTCCCAGCTGCAGGAGGACAGCACGCTGTCTGTGTTGTGTTCCAATCCAGGGAAACACTGAAATCTGTAATTCATATTTTATGCAATACTTAAATCAATTCTAAAGACGATTTTATTCTCATGACACTTCTCTGGAGAAATGGAGTGAAACAAACTACCCTGGCAGTTGTTTCGAAGAGCTAGGCTACAGAGCCACTATACACCCATAAAATAATTGTTCAGGGTCTAAAGTAGTTCTGTAAAAAAATCCAGAGAAACTCAGCTGAAACATGAAAACCCCATTAACTATTGAGGACATTGTAGAGAGGGAGGTGCTGGTCTCTTCTCACAGGTAATTAATGACAGAACAACAGGAAAGGGACTCAAGCTGCACCAGGGTAGGTTTAGGCTAGACATGGGGACATTTTTTCACTGAAAGGGCTGTCAGACATTGGAACAGGCTGCCCAGGGAGGTGGTTGAGTCACCATCCCTTCATGTGTGCAAAGGTCGTTTAGATGTGGTACTTGGAGACAGGGTTTAGGGGTGTGCTTGGTAGAGGGGGGTTGATGGCTGGACTATGATCTCAAAGGTCTTTTCCAACCTGAATGATTCTGTTGATGCAGGCTGTCGAGAACAGAGTCAAGATTGCATTTCCTATTGCTTTTCTGCTAATGGACTGGCATACGGAACTGAAATCCATCGTGTAAGAGTACCGTACCTCCCCCTCGCAATAACAGTTACACTGTGGACAAAACTTTAATAAATCCTGTGATTCCCTTCACCTCAGGGTGACCTCCATTTGCAAATATTTAAGCCTAAAATAACATGCAGTCTTTCCGCATGCTAAATGGTACCACCGCTTTATCCCTGCAAGACTTATCTTAGTGCCTTGCACTTACCTTAGTGCCTTGCACTACATCTGAATCAGACACGAGCGTCGTTATTTGCAAAGGAAAAGCCCATGATCAATGTGGGACTGGGTCTGACAAGTCAGGAATAGCATTTTGGTTTAACATGCACCACAGTCAGATGAAAGGTTACAGTACCAGTGATTACCACACCTCGGGTACCAGTCATTGCGTCCTCTTACGTGGGATCTTGCAGCCACAAGCCTCTAGAGCATTACCAAAAACTTTGGAAAGGAATTCACCTGCAAAGAAAAGGCTGAGCCTTGTTAACCCTCCTGCTCTCCCATCTTTAGTCACTGCACCCATCTGCTAGTTCTGTAGAGAACTGGTCATTTCAGCGCGTAAGGAGTTGATCTGGGATCAGCAGCACTGCTGCTTAACCCAGGAGATGCAACGGAAAGCCAGTCTTTAAAAGTTGTAACAATAAACCTTCTTTTTTGTACCCCTAACTCTCTATTGTCTAGCAAGTGTAATCTGGTTTGCAGCTACACCTTAAGAATCCAGAGGGCTGCCGTTAAGTGGGACAACTCAGGGTCAAAGCTGTAGCAGCTGTATTCACTGTAATACCAACCCACTAACATTTTGGATAATGAAAAGTCGATTGAAAATACATGCTATATAAAAACCACTTTAAAACACTGTAAATAAATCACTTCAAAATTATATGCAAGCTTTTAACAGGTTCAATTACAGCTTCGCAGGGTTTATTTAGAACTGAAAAAGGCAGTGATGGTTGTGTTCAGCAGCAGAAGGCTGAAGGGCTGTAGCAACAGAATTATTGGTCAGGCAATAAGCTGTGTTGTAAACGTGATGTGAAGGCACTGCAGCAGTTTGCCATAAATGGAATACAACCCGTGGAAGTGAACAGGCTTTCCTCTGCAGTGCCCTGACTAGGATTCCCATGAGCAGATCTGGCGCTATGTCTTGCAGATCGGAAGCAGAAGGAAAGGATCCTCCTCTCCTCCCAAACACACACACAGCAGCTGACAGTCTATAATTGCACATATAGCACCATACTTACCCCACTTTCTATTCCTATCCCTAAATTTACCATAACAAGGCTGGAAGCTATACCCACGAGGCATACCTGGATTAGCATTAAGCAGTAGAAGCAGATAACTTTATGTAGGCTGAGAATAGCACACTTTAAATACAAAACTTCGGAATTCTTTGCTTTTTGCTTTCTTACAAATACAGAAAACAAAAAGCAGTAGTGAAGAGAGTTAAAAAAGCACCATTCTGAGCACAGGAACATCACTTTAGCACCTGTAAGTGTGAAACTATGCATACAGAAGAAAAGTCCTCCAGCAGTTCTGTGGGGCAGAATTGAGTTTTTGGAAGAATGGACAAGGTGCCTTGAACACTCAAACCCAGCACTTACAACAGGATGAGAAGCAGGGGTGTTCACCAACACCTCTGGGGACCTCCTGAACTTCAGAAGTTGAGAACTGAATTTAAAGAGAAGTTTGCAGAAGAGGGGGAAGGATTTCCTTATCGTGAGTTCACCTTCTCCAGAAGGGATGAGAGAGGTTACGGGAATGGATGGCAACAGCAGCAATAATCAGCAGCAATTAAACAACGCTGCAGCAACAGACTCCCATTAGAGAGAGATAGATGTGGCAGCCACTACTTTGCCAAAAAAATAAGTGTCTCTGGGACCACAGATTTGATTCCATTCAAGGCTGTAAATGCAACCACGGTTACAAGCCCAAAGGCCTGGGGCGACCCCAGCACTGTGTATTTTCATGCCATAATCCTCACAATACCTACACAGCAGTGAGGAGACTGATGTCTACAGATAACTAACTTCATGTCCACCCAAAACCTGGCTCTGTCTTTTCACAGTCAGGCTTCTTTCCCAGACTCAATACCATGCTCCGTTCAAAAAAAGCAGCACGATAAAAATCCAGAGGGATGCTTTCCACTGTCCACTCAGTCGAGTTTAGAGCACTGCTCACGCCAAAAATTAAGTGACTTCATTCAGTTACTACCATTAGGATAAAGTAGTGTTAGAACATAATATTTTCCAGTTGAAGGTGTTCAGCAGATGCACTCTGCAAGCGCTTACTGACAGGTTCCCTCTCCCCTGATCCAGCTTTCTTGCAAAGGACAAGAAGCACAAACAAGCTGAGTTACAAAGGAGGAATGTAGCAGAAATGTGCAAAGATATTAACAGGCCATGTCGGGAAAACTGAAAAAGCAAACACTAATATAGGAACCAGATGTAAACATAGCTATTTCAGGCTATGGGACTTTCCAAAATATGACATCAAGAAATAGAAATCTCGGGGCACTCACAACAGAGTCATGATCCATTTCGCTCTTTATCTAAATTCATCAGATTCTGCATACCACCCCCACCCCCAGCCACTCCGTGGCTATAAAACCCTTCTGTTAGCTCGTCTGTGGAAGCAGCCAGCTGACACAAAGCAATAGTCTAGTGCTGCTGCCCAAACAAATGTGTAACTTCAACACATTGCTATCGAACTATGTTTCAAGCCTATTTCTGGCCTTCCTTCAACAGCAGCAGACTGTGGTGCAGAAGGTCATGTTCACTCCCAAGGATGAAATCAAGGATGAAATCTAGAAGCAATAAAAAAAAGCCTATATAGATATAAAAAAACAACCCACAACAGCGCCCAGCATTATACTCGGTACCTAGCGTGTAGCTAATGAGTAATGAAAACGTGCCGAGGCCTGAATTAAACCAAAGCTGGTGCGAAATTCCTGCCAGGAAGGGCTTTTGCAGCTTAAGGATTCTCCATCTTGACCCACCAAATAATGAAGCAGCTTCTGCCAAATAATGGTACTTCTAGTGGGGAAACTCCATGTCCAAAAGCAAAAAACTAACGATGACTTTCCAAACATGAGGCTCTTTCTGAAGAAAAGCATATGGGAGGATATAAACTCAGAACAAAAAATGACCTTTTAAAGACAAGGGGGACAAACAGCAGCATCACACTGGAACACACAATTTTTTCCTACAGTGGTAGTTTCCAAAGAATATTTTATTGCCAGGGAATTTGACTTCAGCTTTCCAAACAAATTTAGATTACTCTTCAATTCCTTGTTAGCCATCTGGCAATACAGCCTCTGCTTTTCGCTCCTTCTGGACCTATCTGGGAGATAAATCATTTACCACCTGAACAGGGGGCTGCACCATTCTGCAAGGTACGTCCAGCCAACGAGGACTATCGGCTTCACAGGGGCTTCGCCACAAAGCAGCGCTCACCAGCACGCTGGTGAGAAGGGCCAGAAGCAAGCACCGAGTACGACACAGCCGAGTTGCGTCTGCTGAAGCCATCTTCTACTGCCCATGCACAACTCGCCTATTTTCTAAGGCAGACAGCTGTGGAACCACGACACAGCTATTAAGGGCTACCCAGACATCTACTGCTGTATGCAGGAATTTTAATCCAGCAGATCAGATTTTTTTTTGGAGCATGTTTTCAACCACATCAGGAGAGACATCCTCCCCGCGGCCTGCTGGATGACTGACAACCAAGTACCATCATCAGCTCCCAGAGGGGCAGAGAACCTGCTATAAGTAGTTAAGCAGTTAGAGATATTTTTCCTTTCCATAATTTTAAGCATGTCATGATGAGGTAGAGTTTGACAGTTTCAAACAAAAATTGACATGATGCTCCATTACACCTATAAGCACAAACATACGTTGTTAACCTTAAAAAGTCCAAAATTAAAAACACAATTAGACATAAACCAATAATTAGGTTTATACTGTCTTTGGGATACGGTCCAGGGAGCAATGCTGCTCCTCAGGCCAACGGGTCTAGGCTAGCAGCCACACTGAACGTGACCGGTCCTGTCTCCTGGAGAGGCTGTGCTGCATCCACACCGCCCTGGAGGTGGAGAGATGCTACGTATGGCACTGATCCTGCTGCCACCCTATCCATCACGCTGCTCTCAGTTCCTTCTGGGAAGAAAGCAAAAGGATCCCGGGACATCTGTGAGAGAGCTGCCATGTAGGCAAAGGGACAGGACCCTGGGGTGAAATGGGATAATTTGAACTGTCTGCACCGGCCTCCCAGCAATGCCAGCAAAAGCCAAGGTATCTGGCGGGTATCTGATGCATCGCTAACCTCAGCTCCGTTGCTTCAGGAGAACTTACTTGCTGACAACTGAGAAAGATTAGTCACCTCGGACTACACTGGAATTCCAAGAGTAATTTACTAAACAAGAAGTTAAAGCATAAAGTTACCTTAAATAGTTATGAGTCTGTGACCTTGTAAACCATTCCTGGAGGACTCGCTATTTTGCTTCATCTTCCTGGGACTTGCAGATCAGATTTTGGCTGGTTTTGTGTTACTCGTCTCCATCTCCATCATGGACACTGCTTCACATTACACCTTCCTAATTCAGCAACTCAGTGAATTAGAGGAATTAACCTGAACACATTTAGCTGTAACCCTGTAGTCTACATAGCAGACTTGGGACTGCTTGGCTTTAAGCACAAACAATATGTTTTTCTAGAGCCATAAATAGGAACTGAGCAGCCATGCTGATGATTTAAATGCTGTATCAACAAGGATAGTAGACAGCAAGTCTGATGCCCTTCTCAAAACATTAAGGTTAAGAAAAAACAACACAAGCATATTAGGTTAGAGAAGTCATGAGACAAATAATCTGTGCAGATGTGAGCATTTTTTGTAGAAATATTTGCAGAATAGATTTAAATTTCTATAGTGTGTTCCCCCCCAAAGAACCCGGGGTACTCGAAGCACAATGCAACTGTTCTTCACCATATTTAAAGCTCCACGGCAAAACGCTAGCACATGCTGTTGGAGCAATTTTCTGCTATTTTAGACTCTACGTTGCCAGTTGTGCACATAATAAAGGTCTCTGCTCGCAGCATTTTGTTTATAAACAGGACTAAACAGAGCCAATCTCTCACAGCCTTACTTTATACAGAATTAAATGCTCTGTAATTTAACTAGAGTCATGCAAGTGACACACAGTACCATCTACGTTCCCTTGGACATGGGCCAGGTGCTTCCCTCCCACGTCACACTGCATCTATGCCAGAAGTAAATATTCAGGGGTAACACCAGGGAAAAATACTTGCACCCTTAGTCCCCAGAAGGGACCCTGGGCTAGTAGCAAGGCGGCACAAAATGAACAGAACCATATAGCGCTGTCTAGACAAAAAGATTTTACTTTCTTATCAGCTAGCAACAAGTTCACCTATTTTGTTCCCTTTTACTAGTCAACTTTCCCTTGTATCTCAGCAAAGCAGCGCAGCCCAAGAAGACATACCTTACCATATTAGGCAATCTGAGCCCAGAAAGTGGAGGATTTGGAGCCTTCCTTAGCTTAAAAAGACAGTCCGCAGCCTGCCCAGTGCCACACTTCACTGCACTGCACCGGGGAAAGGGGGCGATGAAATAGCGGGATCCAGGATAGTTGCTAAGACTCCTGTGACTCCCAACACACGCAGTCTGGCTACAAAAGGCAAGTCACAAAACACTAACTAAAGCTATTTCTGATCTTTTAGTTGTTTATCAGATCCATCTTTTAAAAAAGGGTAAACAGCATGATTACAAAAGCTAAGTTGGAAGTCTCTGTGGAAGATAAAATGCCACTAAAAGCAAAAATATAGGCGAGAAATAGAACACACACCAAAATCAGGACTCTCAAGTTATAACTCTGAAACAGCTATAAGATGAAGACATTCCGTTTGCATAAGGCATTTTCCAGTTCATTGGTCCTCCCTAAGAATTCATGGAATTGTGCTTAGAAATTCAGTCCTTCTAAGACAGACATTTAGTTTTTATTAGCATCCAGTTTCATCTGGTGATTTCACGTTAACAGCACAATTAGGCAGAACACGTAACATTTACAAAAGAGGGTGGGCTTGAATGGTGTTTTGCAGAAACACCTCAAAGTACAGGGAGACAAGAACGGAGCCTATTCAACACACTTACTGTGATCATAGTCCATAATCACACGTTTCAGTGTTCTTTCTGCATAAAAGTCAATTCCATTAATGTGTTTGGGTTTTACATTGTGCTACACCGGCTGCCCTAGAGGAGGTTTGTGCAAACAGATGTTTTGACACTTTTACTACTTTACCAACATGACGTTCGGTGCATGCCCCTGTATCGAAAGCTTTCCCTTGATGAACAATCTAACACGCAGGTGAGGCACGTGTAATGCCACTAAAGAGAAATGCAAGGAGATAAAACTTTTTAAATTACTACAAACATTTTTCTACTTCTGTTACGTATAGTATGTCGTTTAACACAGACTTTTCTTCCAAATTTCCCCTGCTGTGTAACAGCAATGGCACAAGTCAGGTGTCACAGCCAAAAGAGCTGTGGGTAGGGAAAAAACCCTCTCCGAAATGTAACATCCGACCCTTCTCTTTAGTCTTTATCATCATCCTTGAAATGCAGCCCCCTGAACTAGAGCCCTGACTGGCACCTGCACTGACTGCACTGTGTTTGCACCCACTGGCCCCACCATGACCGAATTCTCGCTGATATTTCACAGTCGCTGACTTGCAGGGAGCAGGAAAGGTTTCCTAACGCCAGCCTGCTCACACTGCTCAGCTGGGCACTGCTAACGGGATCTTTCAGACTCTTGGAATTTTTTTTACTTTCTGAGAAATGGGGACTAGACTGTGGCCAAACTTTTTTCTCCATCTCTGCTTTGAGCTCAGGTCTCCCCAGGCCGAACAAATCCTTCCCAGTGGAACCACGCAAAAAGCCTCTCTGAAAGCTGCTTCCCCAGAGGCTTTTTCCAGCTGAAGTCCTTGTGCCCTTGAACATTTATTCCACAATAAAACTTTGTCTGCTCTTCCAACTTTCCACAGTGCATCCGAGCAGTCTGCATCACCAGCAGAAAGGCGGGGTTGGTAGCACACCCCACCGCTGTTGCCTGACACATCCTATGACGAGGCTGCTCGCAGTTGCCTAAAACTCAGCCAAAGCATCTGGGCTCGTTTCCCACGCTGGTCCTCATAAGTTTCAGCCAAAATAATTCATCCACTTCTGAGAATTAGAACAACATGTATTTGCTCCTTTTTCAAAAACTGCATCTACCTTTCCTTTGCTGAACTCCAGCACCGCATAGTTTGGAGGAGGGAATTCAAGTAGGGCCTTTTTTGGCTCCCATGAAAATCTTCCTAATATCAGCCAAGATATAAACACTGGAGCAAAACAACAGCTCACAAAATCAGGAGAGTCTCTAGGGGTCTGCAACTAAAATGAGGTACTTCAGTGTGTTCAAGTTCACAGCTCTGATGGTGGCACCTGCCATTCTAGAATCATCGTTATTATTATTGATGAATTAAAGCTTAGCACTTGCATGTCCTGCTCGGTACTAGAGCTGAAAGCAAGGAGCTGCTCCGTGATTCTTGCCAAACTGATGGCCATAGCAGGACAGAAATCTCTCCGATTTGGATGTAAAATAAACCAGGGAAGACTGAACAAGTGACATGATGCTGGAGGCATGCAGTAAAGAAAATGACCTGAGAACTGGATAAAAACAGGACAGAGAATGGGAAAAACAGCACCAGCAGAGTGGAAGGAGAGTTTAAATCAGGGTCTGAGGTATGTGAGGTGCGTAAGAAAACAGAGGACTGTTGCCACAAAGCCTGGGCACAAAGGGGCCGAGGGAACTGAAGGGAAGCTGCTCTGCTGTTAGATTGAAACCCACAAGAAAATCGTGGCAAGTGTAAGACAAAAGGATTTCTTGCTATTACTTTGGGGAAAAACCAGCATCATTAACTATAAAAGACTGGGTGACACTAAATTTCGGGGCAGGAGCATATGGTAGTTCTTACAAAGTGCAGTTTAGCCATTTACAAGAGCCGTGAGGACTGTGCTCAATAGTTTTCAGCATTTTTAGGACTAGACTCTAGGAAGCCTTCAAACCTGCAGCCTCAGATACTCTTTCGTCTTAATTTAGCTAATCTGGGACAACTTCCCAGAAGAACAAGACATTTCCCAACAAGTCCAAAACACGACTGCTGGAAACAAGGTGTCCCTATTACTACTTTCTACACATTACCAAACGCTCTTCGTTCAGTCTTACTGCGAGATGGCAGAAATGTCAAGACAATTTTAAGGACGATAAATGGCCGAATCTTTCGTGCAGGGTTAAGTGGAAGATTTAACGAAGCCGTGTACCGTGACAAACAGGCAGTCCTGTGGGAAGAGCTGGGCTGCTCCAAGAAGGTGGTGCTTCCGTGGGAAGGAATATCCCCCATTTCACATTGCAAAGCAAGCACTGGGAAAGCAAAGGCTGGCACTGCACGATAAGCACATGCTGAGAGCCATCCCAGCACCGTGTGAGTCTCTGGTTCCCACAAGGCTCACCGTGACTTTGCCCCATTTTGACCGAATATTGCAAAAAGAAAAACAAAAATAAACCCTGAAGAGCATTACTGAAAATCTGCAGCAAAGCAGCAGTTAATTTCAGCAAAATGATGCTTCAATCGCTCTGCTGAATTGCAAAGCACGTGGAAAGGCTACTGCCAGTTCAACACATTCTGGCAAAGATTAAATGTCACATAAGCAGGCTGACCCCTATGCACCCTTAAATTTGCTATTTTCCCCAGGTCTTGCACATCATGCCTTCATAGTTTGGAAATGTATTTAGCTTTAACATTGTCAGAGTAAGTCGTGTTGTCAGGCTCAAATGTGTTTTAGATGAAGACAGACAAAACCAAAAGAAACCAAAGTCAATTTGGAAGGACTCAATAATTATTACAAAAGGAAAGAAAGGGCCTCAAAGGATAATGAGACTATTGCAAGAACAGGGGAACAATGAATAATCTCTGATGTGTTGCTCGCCAAGGGAATTTCCCCGCAAGAAAACAGACCCACGAGGAGACAAGAGCACAGATTTTAGAAATACAAAACGTACTGTCCGAAATAACAGCGTCAGGGTGAGCCCGAGATCCGAGGTCATGCGCCTTTCTCGGGACACCTGACAGCTATACTCCGCAGCCATCGCAGCTTCTGACAGTGCCCTCAGTAAGGCACTGACCCCTGCTTCTGCCGCAGTCCCTCCAGGCTTGAGAACTGCCTATGCAGCTCTCAAAGAGCCAACTTTTGAACTTAGCCCAGTCTGTAGATATTCTTTGTCTCTCAGATGAGAAATCAGCGAGCAATTTGCTACGCAGAACTACCTCCCAGTTTGTACTCAGCTCCTGAACAGAGCCTGAACCTCTCGTATAAACACGAATAAAGCCACAGAAGATTTCTTGCCACCAACACTCGAGAGTGAAACACCAACTATTTAGACATATGTTTTCACTTACCCGAGTTTCCTTCACTTCCTCATTTCCATCAACTTCATCATCATCCTAGGATGAAAAGCAAACAATATAACTAGGCAGCCTTGGAGACAACAAAGTTTTGCCTCAGGAAGATAACGTATTGCTTATGATTTGATATTAAAGCTAAGAACAATTCTGTCGAAAGAAATGCCTGTCTAGATGCTTTTGGCTGATTATCAGATCACGTTTGGTAACCTAATGGCCATTTAGATTTTGGTACTGGGACAGAACTAACTCTCTACAGTTGGCTACTGCAATTTGAATGTTCCTGCAGAGTCAGCAGAAGGAGTAACGCTCCTAACGTACTTAGGGAGCAAACGCTGTGACACTTGGGAAGACTGTGTATCTGAAATGTGCACATAACGCTGCCTTCCAAAGGACACCCTCCACTTCCAACAGACTCCAGGAGGAGATCAGTCACCCCAGACAGCTTGCACTTATGCGGCCTCTCTGTGACCTGCTGCCTCTTCGTAACAGCTCCAGATTTCAGAGGTATAAACTACCATAGCATCGCCTCTGACTCCACACTGAACCCAAGGTATTTCAGATGCTGCAGCTGTAGTTTTGTATAGAGACAATGGGGAAAGGAACTAAAACTCTGGGAAGTGATTTGCCTTCTGCTCTAAAGCTAGCACTATTGCTATAATGATCCAGTAGACAACTGGGCAAGCTGTAAAGCATTTAACAAAAAAGGAAAAAAAAAAAAAATCACATCTGGCATGCAAGTGAAAAAAAAAGTAAGAATCATTTGAAAATAATAAAAAGGGGTGTTTGCAGCAAGTCTTTCAATAGAAATTCTGATGTTTCCAGCAGGGCCATTCAACTCGTCTGTAGCTCCATATATTCAACATATCTACTGTTGCCACAGGGAAGACCACTGGGGTTTTTTTCATTGTATTGTGCAGGAAGTCTCACCCCTGAGGTGTACAAAGAAGGCTACGTGCCCATAGCTGGACTAGAATTGTTGCAGACTTCTTAACCATGACTTCCTAACACTTCTTCTCTCCTGAAAAAGGTGATCTGTTTCCCTACCTGAGTCTCTAACCAAGATCTGGAGGGCTGGATTTCTTCCCTCAGACCAAAGAAATCCTTTTGAAACCAGGACTAGGAGAAATGACCAGGACACAGACAGCTCTGCTGCATCTACGCTGTGTGTGTTCTCTGGTGCTGGGCAGGGGATCCAGACACAGGTTTTATTCCTCATTGTCTTCCTTTTAGGGGGCCTAAAGCATAGCCAAATTTGGGCTCAGAGGAATTTGAACATAATTCCAGTGGCTCGTGACCCTTCTTCCAAAGAAACTAGACTTCCTATCTCTCTTCTCCCATGTGGGCTCTTTCATAATTCTGCAAGGATCACAATGATTTATGGCTCAAGAACAGGCCTCCCAGAGCCGGCTGCTTGGGTTTTGTATGGGCCAAACAGGAACGCGATTCCTTTGGAAGTGCCAGTCTGAAACAGAGTTGGAGAGGGAAGGACTAATGGGAAATCAACTGACCTGGAAAAAACCCTGACGTTTGGGATTGGAAGGAAATTCACCCTGAATATTACAGAATGAGTTTCTCTTCTCTAAGGAACTCAAACTTACATCTTTTGTGGAGAAAATGATGCCAGTGCCTCTTCGCCTCTCTTTTGGCCGCCGCCTCTCTCGGATTGACTGTTTGTTCAGAGATCTGTCGTCTAAATCCTGCTCTTCACACTCTGGCCAAGCAAAGAAAGACTGCTTTGGTTTCAGTGATTTACATCTGTGCTTTTGCTAAGGTACTGGGGTTCTTTTCAAGCTGATCAAGGCCAACCTGGCTTGTGTTACATTACAAAGGAGTTATTAAACCAAATGAAATGGAATCTGCCCTGCTACATCTGGTTACTCACACTCCTTCCTTTATCAAAGCCTAGCTGTCAGCTCTCCCCAAATCATCCTGACTTACTCCCGTTCTGAGGACAAACTGTACTAGGGGAATCGCTCCCCCCAGCTCTAAGATCTAAATGCTCCATGGATTACTATCTCATTTACTTATCCAAAACAGAAAACATCCTTTTATCCCTCTCTGTTACAAGCAATAAGCTGTACCCTACGTTAGGATTTCCACTTAAAACAAATAACATTCGTTTTGTGAGGTGGCAGCTCCCCATACTGCTCCTCTCAAAATAACAAGTAAACCTTCTCTGTCTGTACACATTGAGAGTTCTGAAACTCATGAAAATCCCTGAGCTTTGGCTGTTCCTCATTCTGCTGGGCACATACCATTTTTCTCCATCTCTGTGGCTGCACCTCTAAAGTCTGTTGGATTCACAGAGTCAAGACCTAGATATTTATTTGTTCGAGTCAGGTATGAACTTGTATAAAGCAGAGGTGCTGATGTCGAAGGAGATACAGGTGTCGTAGGTTTGTCTGGTTGTACTGGGCACCTTAATCGCCGATAGACAGTCTATAAACAAAGAACCATGACAAAAAGTTAGTAGAATGAAGAGGATCTAGCAGATTCGGGATTTCAGGGAACTGGGTAGTCTTTTAGAGTGTAATGTTTTCTTCACTGCTGCTGGAAGTGATCACCTCCATCTGCCAGATCAGGTTCATTCCATGAGACAGGGATGAATGTTAAAAGCATTGTACAGTTACATGCGAGAGCACCTTCCCATCGCTGGGAGGTCTGGGATCAACCTCTTTGTCCCCACAGCCAATGGCGGGTCAAACAAGTTACCTAATAGAAATGAATGATTTAGAGTAAAAAGCCCGAAGTGAAGGCAGGGGGAGGGAACAGGTCTCTCTAGCTTTCCATTCCGCACAGAACATCTGTGGAAAAACCTGAACACAAAGCCTCAGCCCAGTCTGCACAGCAAGGATGGATCCAGGCCACATTTCTATCATTAGCCTTCTCATTCCACTTTCTGTGATTTACACAGTTTTATTTTCTGGCAAGGGACAGAAAAGTGACATTCCCAGTGGAAAGCAAAGGAACAGCTAACCTCTAACACACCCACATCCCTCACGCAGATCGCTGAGGTGAGGTACTACTCCCCAGTACTACTTTCCAGCAAGTCTGTCCTGTCCCCCTTAAAATAAACAGACATCCCCAAAAGAATTTCTCCTGATCGCAGCTATCCTAAATGGTTTCATTAAACCTGAAACAATGAGAACTGAGGCCAGAAGCATCACCTCCTCATCCGTATTTCTGCTCCACCGTGACCGGGTCTCCTGCCTCTCGCTGCTGTCCTCAGCAGGCTCGGTGCTCTCAGCTTTCTCGCTTTGCTGTTCCTGAGCTTGCCGCTCTGCCCGAGACCGGCTGAAGGTTCGCTCTGCCTCCTGAAGGTCTGTCAGTGTCACACCCTGGAGAGAAAGTAAGAGAGAATTTTTACATTTTTGCAACTAGATGTCAGTTTAAAATGCCCAGCAGGCTCAGACCTGGCCAGGCGAAATATTTCACCTCTGCTAACAGAAAGGCAAGGCTTCTGTTGCCTTCCACACACTTCTCAGCATACCCACATAATCACCGACTCAAAGCAACCCAAATATACGCGATCAAGCTACAGACTAATAAGCAGGTACACTGCAGAAACGAGAACTTTGAAATCTAACCCGTGTATGCTTGGGGGAGTATTTTGTAGTTCCTGTTTGCAGGAACTTCTGCCAGAACCTCCTCACCACAGTGTGAGGGCAGACAAGCCCCTCGTCCTAAGTAATAATACAGAAGGAAATTTTGCCTCTCTATTCATCAGCTCTCTTTGTCCTACACACCAACACAGGTATTTCCATTCTTCACCTGTGTAGACCTGCGAGTCTGCCGGGCCTGCCTGGATCGTGCCTTCCTCAGTGATTCCGCTTCCTCATCCCGCACCGGAGTCAGATAAGACCTGAAAATAAAGGGCAGAAGAGGTTAAAATAAAAACAGATGCTCTGCCTTCCTGTCTCTGCAACCTCCAAGGCTGAGGTATTACTCTCTTTCATATGGACAAGAATCATTTCAGCTCCATCTACCAAGACCACCATCAACTTCTGCTTTGGGACAACTTTCCCATGAACACAGGATACACAAATGCTCACATTACGTTCTCCCTAGAATCTCTAAATAAACTCTACAGAGTTAAACATGTTCTGTTAAAAAAGGTGCATCTATTTAGTGCAATATTTGCCCCATTCCGTGTTTTATTGCATCATTAGGAAAAAAAAAACCCTCAACCCACAAACTGTCTCTCATTCAGATAAAGATCTCAAGAGCAGAAATCCTGCCCTGGCACATTCCTCAGACCCTCCTTCCTGTCATTATATTCATGATCATATTCCTGCAATCTGCTGTCTTCATCAATATGAAACCCATCATGCTGGAAACCGGCTGAACTGCAGGTATGAAGACAAAACACCTTGAAAAAAAGCCATGAAATTAAAGTAGTAACCTTCACACACCAGAGTAAACGGAGTCCCTTAATACTGAAAAACACACAGTTAAAATACAGAGCTGGTCACCAGTTGATTTCATTAAACTGGGAAGATTTCAAAAGAATTATTCACATAAAAATATATAAACTGAACCGGCATTCACTGCGGAGGAACCGGAGAGGAATTCAGCAGTGCTCCTGCAGAGTCAGGGATTGCACAGCAGTAAGTCTGATTTCCATATCGGTGGAGTGGCTTCCATCTTAGGGAAGATTAATTAGATTGGACTCTTCAGCCTGGTTCATAGGGAATTATTATTAATACCTCTCACTGTACAAGGATGAGGGTGCCTGCAATGAAATGTTCTTTTGTAGGTCTATCACTGCCACAGGTTAAGAGAGTTTCAAAGATCTAGATATGTTCAAAGAATAATTAGCCAAGTGAGGGATGAAGATCATTCAGGGAATACGCTTACTTTGTCCTTGGACCCTCTTCCTGGTTCTCCACTACAGACCACTTTTACATAAAAGGTAATGGGCTGAACAGATTTTAAATCTGATCCAGGAAGTTAAGACATTTATTAGAAAGATTACAAACGTTGCTGCACTATGACAAAACCTCAAAGAATCACAAAATTGGGATCATTCTGCAATCACCTGCCATGATGGCTTTTATCCACCTTCATGATCTTGCGTTCAGCGCTGATTTAGGTGTGTGGCCAAATGCAGACTTGACCTCCAGAGCTCAGAGACACATCACCTAACGGGGGGTTCCTCACACTCTTTGGAGGTAAGTCCATGGGAGCCTCCTCGCACTTCAAGCGTTGGTGGGGCACACGTGAGAGTCTTCTCGCCCCAAACTGGTGTGTTTGACCTGATAAATCATGCCCCGAACTCCCCTGATCTCCAAAGAGTACGAGGAGAATGCGGAGGATCGATTGTCCGTGCTGGAGAAGCCTGCACTGCAGACTTCTGGAGGAGATGAATCATGCTCTGGGAGCTGGCTACAATGGAGATGTCTACATCCCAGCTGGCCAGGCTCACTGAACTGCACTTCCAGGGGACAATTTATCACCTTCAGAAAGAGCCTCCAGCACAGCTCATGTGAATGCACTGCAGAGGAGCTCATTTCTTCCCATTGATTATCCCGACAGACACACTAGCTGTGATGGATACGCCAACACAGGAAGCGCCTAAAATTCAGAGGTATGATTGCCTCCCAAGAACTTGCTGTTTCATGAATAAAAAAAAGCTGCTGTTTGATGAATGGAAGCTGTGTAACTCCTAATTTTGCAGACAAGTAGTTCTCTTCTGCTCTCCTTTATGCAGCGCATATGTGCTACCCAGGTAATGGCACATTAAGGAAACAATAAGCATTTTCTGCAGCTTTTGACACAAGTAGAATAGCTGCTATTCACACAGCATCCAGAAGTAATAAGCCACCTACAGGAAGAATGCATTTGCAAAATATACTGCAAATGAAGTTCAGAGCAGCAGTAAAAAAAAAAAAAAAGGCTCCTGAAACACATAAACCAAGTAAATTTGTAGCTAAGTAAGGCAGGCATTTTACTGCAACAGCTTTGAAGCAATGGAATTCACGTTTCACGCTCTGCAGCGAGGACACACGCGTGTAGGAGCTACATACATACAACAGGAGTAAGAGGAGGGAAGATGAGACCTGCCTTTGCCTGAGGAGGAATTTGGCTCATACAGCAGCACGTATGCAGTGGATCACATCGTGGTTGTTCAGGAACACTCCTGGTACGTGTGAGCCACACAAGGCCACGCTTACAGCGGCTGAAGTGCTTTTGCACACGGAAGAATAGTGAACTCCCTCCTTCTGGATGTGAGAGAGGCCAAAACAATTTTCAAAGTAGTTTCAAAAAAGGTTAGGCCAATCTGTGGAGAAACATGCCAGCATCAGCTGCTGACCAGGAGGCTGGGCATGCCGCTGCCGAGCCGCGAGGGCGGCTTTGTGGCAGGGTCAGGTTTGCAGGAGCACAGCGAGGCTGCAGGGTTTCCCTCGTTTCAGTGTTTAGCTACAGCTTTGCATACAGGAGCGTACGGATACAGCAAGAGAAAAAACATTTTGTGTCTCTTACCCCGTCACCCTCCCACTTTTTTCCCCCTCTGTTTTCCCACAATTTATATAAAAATATGAATATGTTAAATCATCATTAGCAATTTTGGGTGTCCAACCTGTAACAGCGAACTAATCTTCAGACAAGCACGTTTTGCCAGTCAGGGTGGCTCAGTTTGGGCTGCAGCCTTTATTGATTGCTAACTTTTGGTTTCCTTCCATTTACACAATTCCCCACCTCTTGGAGCTCACCCAAAGCCATTTCACAAGCATGAGATAACTGAATTTTCTGAAACAAGTCGACAGAGCCGCTGCAGTGACATAGCTGGTTTCTACAAGTCATCCTGGCGATGAAAGAAGGTGGTGGTGCTGCAGATATTTCAAATGCAAACAGCAGACACCATACCTGCTGGCAATTCAATCACATTTTCCCCCTACTTTGGTTTTTTTTATGTTTTGATTTTTCCTTTGGAGGGGGAGGGAGGGTAAAGACTGATTTTACAATTTTAGGTGATGCTTCGCTTTGCTTACAAGCTGAATTTTAAGAGACCTGAGTGTGCTAAAAGGGATGGAGGAAAGAAAGAGAGAACAAATTCACTGAAAGGAGATGGCAAGTCTGATGCAGCCACAAAGCAAGGCTGAGCTGGATGACAGAGCGTGAGCAATACATTGCTCTCCAAAGCAGAAATATTGCAGATCACAGCAAGCTGCAGGGGACAGACAGTAAATGGGGTACAAGGCTGTCTGTAAACAACTCAGAGTTTTAAATTGCATTTTCAAGAAACACATAGCTTGCCGAAATGCAGTATCTATGTCATCCTATTAATTCAAGCAAATATCACATGATCCAAGCAATCTTCAAAGAAATGGTCCTATGCGTTGTATTTTCTTTCAGTAAGCTCTCTCTAAGAAATACATGAAATAAGAGCAGCCATCTCGCCAAGTTCAATGCATGCGTAAAGCAGAACAGATTTTTCCCAGAGTTTTGCTTTCAAGTACAAGCAGCAGAATATAAATTGTTAGAGACGCGTACGTGAGAGTCAGCAAAAACACTGCACAAGTTTATAGTTCCCAGAGACAGAGACAAGTGTGTCCTGCTGCCAGAAGATTGCTACAAGCTTCTGATTTGTGCGTTAGCTACAAAAAAAGATGGGGACCAAATGATGAATCTGGCTCCCACTTAACTCTTTCTATTTTCAAGAAAACACCCATTTTCTCTGTTAACAATTTTAATCAGGGCAGTGCAACACAAAGATGGATCCCAACTACTCATCACCATCTCAAGGCAAGAATAGCTGCAATAAAATACTAACAGAAGGGGAGATTCAAAACAGGGCAATAGTAAGCCTGGATATACAAGCTGGTAAAACAAGAATAGAAGAGCAAATCTGTATGTTAGAGAACCTTTGTCAGAGGAAAAAAAAAAAAAAGAACATATTGTGGAGAGAAACCCCTCCCAAGTAAAGGGTGAATGAGGGAGAAAAAGAAATTACAAGCCCCCATTAATTGGCACACAGATAACAAGAACAGACGATGAATTTCTCCAAGAAACACAGAAGCTTCTGATAATCTTTTTACAACGCTGGTCTCCTTTCCTGCCTTCCTGAACGCCTTCGAGCACTCGAGAGACTGAGGCGTTTGTGACAAACACCATCTACCACCACGCAGAGCCCTCTGGCAGAACGGCATCGCTCAGGCCCAGAGGGAACACCAAGAATATGTAAAACCTCAAGTTTTGCACTTCCATACTGCGGTGACCCAGCACCGAAGCAGCACTCACCTACGTGCGTCAAACTTGGCAACAAATTTGGAAGGTAAACGTTCATTAAACGCTACAGCTGCCCTCTTGTCAAAGTGGATTCAAGGCAATTCGTCTTGCTGTAACACACCAAAACTGACCCCCCCCCCCCCAAGCTGTAGTGGGCCATGATGGGTTCCCTCCATCCCCACCAGGTCCTTCTCCAATAAATCCATGCTCCCGTAACAAGCGCAGTGGGAATATGAAAGGCAGACAGCGACCGCAGGGCGTCTGGCCTCTGTGAATGCAGCACCATCGGTCACGAAGTGGGGCTGTGCTTGATGTGGGTCTTTAGAGGAAAGCTTGTGGTGGGCAGGGGCTGCCCCGCTGGCCCTCTCCGACTCCTCTCATCTCAGCCCAAGCTCTCTTTCTCGTTTAAGAGCGACTCTGAACTACACTCACGAGACTAGAAAGTATAGTGACAGTTTTCCTGGAAGCCAGGACAGACTTCTGGTTCTCGCAGATCTAGATGATACGGGTAAGGGGAGTCAGGCACTGGTTTGGCTTCCTGCACACAAGAAGGTGCATTCAGCACATGGAAAGCCATACGGATGTTCAGACTCTGAAATGTTTGAAACAGCTGTTCTTAAGAGTGCAATGTCACTATTTCGAACACCGCAGTGTAGTAAAAAAATCTTTATCATATATACAGCTCTCCTACATACCTACACACACACACGTATGTTTTATATAAATATTACACACACACACACAGACACACTGAAAAAAAGGAACAGGGAGGAAAAAAAAAAGCCCAGCAAAAGCCTGAAGTACTGATACTGGTCCCTTGGAAACAACTGGAAAACTACAGCTTCCCAGTAATGCATTCCTATGACCTGGAAGTTTGCCATTAGCTAAGAAACTGTCTATAAGCTGCAGGGGTGGAAGAGAAGCAAGCCCAAGTTTTGCAGGCAACAATGCCAACAGCAGGTCCCAAAATAAAATTCCTTCAGTTAGATAATAAAGTATGTACCCAGCAGCAAGTCAATCATTGACAATTACATGGAAACAGTCAAAAAAGAAACTTTCCTGCTTTCTCACCCAAGCAGTCAACAGCTTTCAGTTCTTCACTGTATTTATCCCTGTGCTAACATGTTCTGCTATCAGCCCACTGCAACTGAAAATGCTCATTAGAGAAACTGCCATAAAAAGTTGTCTGACTCTAACTCGAAAGACCTCAACAGGCAGGAGAGAAGGACGTGTCAGACTCTGCAAGTGTTGGAGCTGGGAACGAGGGGAGAGACAGCCAGACAATGCTGAGTTATTAAATAAGCCGAGGACAGAGGGATAACAGGATCATTCTCTTGAAGTGTTTCACAGCTGGCTCCAAAAGGCTCGGCTGAGTATTCACCATTTTCAGGCCTTTGCTTTTCTCTCTCAAGTTAGTCCTGGATGTTGTGAGCTGTCATTGTGCTTCAATCTGGACTGTGAATTCTCAAATCATGAAAGTTTAAAAGGCTGAATTTCTATCATCTATTTACGGTATGATTAGCAAGTTAACAAGCAAAGATGAAACTCTCTATTTGCAACAGCTTCGCTTTGCTCAACATGTTCAGGTGCTGATCCGAGAGATTAAGAGACTTGTGATCTTTGTCACTTGCTAATCAAAACAACAAGTACCCTTTATCCCTCCTCAAAACTCACGCTTTGATGTGACGTTTACAATGGGTTGAGGTTACACGCCTGGCAGCTGATGCTCTAAGAATACTGCCCATCACACAGCTCTCGACGATTTTGCGTGTGCTTCCCCATCTGCCCACGTGCATCTTTGTACGCCCTTCAGAGAGCGGAGCTGCTCCTTCGGTGCTGCATCCCTCCGGCAGCTGCCCAACGCCCCTCCTCTGCAGGCTGGCCTGCTGCAACACACCGAGGGGAGCAGGGCTCTAACGGCAGGCCCAGGTGAGGAGGCAGCCCTGCTCCCTCTCAGCCCCAGGCGCTCTGTGTTTCCCCTGCCAGAAGAATAAAACACAGCATTGGTACCTACCGGGAACTCGCAAAGTTTGGGGCCGGGGAGCCAGTGCACGGATTGGAAACTTTCAAATGATCGGTGTTATCTCTTTGCATTAATTAGTGCCACTCAGCATCACGGTAAAAAGTGAAAAGGCAACAAATTTCAGTGATCACATTCCTTACACTGGCTACCTCGCCTGGAGAAGGCTTGCTGTTGCTATGAACCTGAAATTCTTCCAGAAAAAGGGAAAACGTACTTGTTTAAAAGCACCACCACACTCCAGCAAATTTTTCTGCAAGAGAAAAGCAAAGAGAGCCGCAAACACAACCCAAAGCAAGCCTGCAACATCCTCTCCCTACCGAACTTCCCCCCAGTCACTGAATGCATCAGTTGTGACCATCACAGCAAAGCTTTCCAGGCTGGACTACTTTGAAATTGGTTTGTGTTCAGCATAGGACATTAGGTGTCAATATACAACACCGAGCAGTTTGTCACTGTGTCATGGAACAACGTGCACCACAGTCTGCAGTCCTCAGAGGCTGGCTCTTTGCATTAAAGAGATTGCTGCACGAAACAGAGCAGGATGAAACTCCATCTCCTGCCTGCTGATGAAAGAAAGGAAGGCAAAGATGCGAGTGTCCTCCTCCATCAGGATTTCTCTTTCTCATTTGCAAGTGAGTCAACACAATTTGACATTCTAAACACCCTCAAGCAGATCTATTACACCTTTCCCAAAAGCTAGTTTACACAGTCTGAAACAGGGCAGGAAGGCTGAAAAAAACCCAACTCCCTCAGCAAAAATCTGAATATTTTGGAAATCACCATTTGTAACTAAAAAATAAAATAAAATCTAAATTTGATGGTGATGAAGAAGGCTCAGCTACTGAACTAGATAAGCCGTAGGAGAAATGCTCACTTGGCAAGTACATCTGAGCAGCCTTCGACTGCCACCTCCTGGAAGCAGCCCCTGAAGAGATGCCTGAGCAGCGTCAAGGCAGGGGATCACGAATCAGCCCCAGCTGAGTTACAGAAAACTCCACCAAATACTGAGAACGTATAAAAGATTTCCATTTCCTGCAGAGCTAAGATTGCAATTTCTTAGCATGTGGCAGTGGCTTTGGTTCAATTTCAAGTGACCCCCATTCTCGGGGACAGAAGATTAATTAAGTTTGCTCAAAAACTTTTCCTATAGAAATCCCAGGGGGGCGACCTGGCATCCTTGGCCTCTCCACCTGTAACTTCCGTGGGTCAGTGCTGTGGAGCAAAGAATTTAACAGCATAGCTGATGCTGTGCTAAACTAGCTCTCAGCTGTACCAGCACACAGTATCTCCACAAATATTTTGGGTACATTCTTTAGTTTAATGGCCACTTTTGGACACAGAAAAGTATTTGAACGTGTCAAAGTTAAATGCTGATACCCTGGACGTCCAGGAAACTGTACCCAGATGGAACTGGAGCGCTGGCTGCAGAACCTTCCATTAGACAAATGTGCTGTTAGACACAAGGATTAAATACACGAAGCGTGTCAGTGGTAACGATTAGTAAGTAAAGAGGAACTGCACACAAATTTTGCATGTAGACAGAGATGGGGAAAGGCAGTTTTACCTTCTGCTTGCTCCATGCTGTCAAGCTGCAGTTCTTTTACACTGGCTAGCTCAAGTGGTGCCTGCTTCGTTTCCTTGACCATTCCTGGAGGATCCCGCATATATTCCTGCTTTGAGTAAGCAGGCCAACCTACAGCCTGGGCTCCTCCGCCCAAAGCAAATGCCAAAATATCCCCCGCCCCGCTTCCCCTGAGCGCTGGATAAAGCCAGTCGGCAGCTGAGCACGCAGCAGCACACCTGCTCGCCGCCTTTGCAGGAAACAAGGCTCAGCAGCAGTGACCCCCATCCCACACCTCGACCTTTTTCCAAATAAAAATGCAGCCTGATTTCTGATACAGCGGGAGCAACCTCGCCTCTTCCCAACATGGACAATCTGATGGCCGGCAGAATTCCTGCCCTCCCACGTCATCTGCACCAGCAGCCTTTTAAAAACAGGACAACTTTATCTGAACGAGATTAACTGTAGAAGTGTGGCAGATAAATGCTTTCAACAGCAGGATCAGTTCCTCACAAGAGAGAGATCTCTCAGCTTATTGTTGTCCACTGGGTAGTGGGGATGGGAATCTGTCCCGTGTCATGCAGCAGCGCCTTGCATGAGTAGCCCCACCACTCTGCAGGGACCTTTCCCAGGAGAGCTGAGACCACTGGGCTTTACGTCAGCCAGTGATAAGGCTTAGAGAGTCAAATACTACTGAAAAAACACCAAGGTGGTAGAGAGATAATGCTCACAGCTTTTTCTACCAGTTCCTCTCAAGGGACATTTAAATACCCCCTGAATGCAAATCCCACAGTTCGACTGTTACAGAGACCAGTGTTTCTCATTTTTCTGTCAGATAATAAGGGTTAACAGACATATTTGGCATCTGCGCTCACCCTAGAAGAGTCACGCTCTGAATTTGGACAGGACAAGAATCACAAGGTAAAAGGACTTGCCAAAAATTGTTCATCTACAGTACTGGTGGAGGAGGATTTGGTTATTAATATATTATTAATATACGCTACTATAATTAGCAGCTGGATCCTTAGAATGAAGGAACAAAGAATGAAAAATAAATTCCTCTTGGGAACGAAGCAGAAAAGAGAAATGTTTGCTAGACACGTTTACCTTGCACGTCAGTGACCTTTCTTCATCTGAAAAAAAAATTCTAGGGAAAACTTTCAAGGGCAAGAAGCCAGGAGGAGCACAGACATCAGCCCCAAAGCTGCTAAGAAAACAAGCCCACCTCACTTCTGTTCTTGATTTGTCCGAGAAACCGGTCAGAATACATTCAAAAATAAGGGAGAGAGAGATGTGTTTCCTGTCTCTACCAGCTTGCCTGATGGCAAGTGCTACCACCTTGCTGGAACCTTCCTGAGGAACAGGAAGACCAAATACAATTGCACAATGTGATTGTATTAATAAAGTGGCTGGGGAAAAAAAAAAAAAAAAAAAAAAAGAGGAAGGACAAATTAAAATCCTAATTCTTATAAAAACAGGCCAGATTTCAAATTCAAGAGTATCCTTTTAAACGGGTCACTCAACTGAGATCACAGACTTGTCTTTCGGAAGTTCTTGGGCAATGCTTGCCCTACCCCACGTGACAGCTACCCGCGGGCTGCACACAGCCTTTCAGTCTGTTCTGGGGACCAAAGCTTTCAGAGAACATGAAAGGCTTCAGAAAGACCCAGAACCCCCCCAGACCTTCCTTTCAGCACCAGATGTCTCATGGCACAAGTCACGGTCCAGCTTGGCAAGATCTCCTGCAGCTCTCCAAGCACAGCTCCAAGCAGCCTCCAGCGCGCAGGGAGCCTGCAGGAACCCTCCTGAGGGGCTGCAGCGCAGGGCTCCCAGGAGAGGACGTGACCACAGAGCCCTGCGCTGAAACTACACGGACAAAGTCACAAACAAACTTTGCAAAGGAGCTTTCGGTGGCACTAGAGGCCGCTGTCACCCTGGATGAAGGTGGATAATCCAGCAGTGGGCTGCAAGCAACAGGACCCCCCCGACTCCCCACCACCTGCTTGCACCAAGCAGAAACCAAGAGGATGTCAGTTTTGCACCGGGAAGAGCAGGGTCCACCACGTGAGATACTGTAGGCACAGCATCACCACACTTGTAATTCACCCTTAGCAGAGCCAGTGCTGGTTTGAGTTCAGCTGGACAAAGGCACTGGCAACGTGACACAATTTGATGCTGGCGGGAGAGCATCAAAATGGCCAAACAGCAAATGTTCTTCAGCGGCTCCAAAATTCCCATGAAAAAGAAAAGGAAATTGCCTGGCAAAAATATTGACTCTAGAAGATGGCTTGTTTCCAGCCTGCCAGCATCAGCACACTGCAGCGCTGCAGCGGCATGACAGGAGGTGACTGTGCAGCTGGGTACATGTAAATATGCACGGCAACAGCTTGGCTCAACATCCCAGACATATGGCTCTAACACCAGGCAGCAATTTGCTACCGTCCATCCAGGTAGACAGACTGCATTGCATTCCTCCAAGCTGATTTCTCCTGTGCTGCTGCCTTTTCTGTGGTGTTTGGTTTTTTTTTTTTTTAATTATTTTATTTTTTTAATTTCTTTTCTCCCCTTTGTAACAACGTGAGGCACGATTCACACTATTTTCCAGCTACCGCAGCGTTTGCTGACCAATGTAGCTAGCAAACAAGCAGCAGGTAAAACACCCGGATGAAACACTATGGTGGGCCAGGGTAAGGCCACCAAAGGATGCAAACCAGAGCGCTCTGCCAGTCGCTCCTCCCCAGCCTGGGCAGTCTCTTCTGCTTTAACCTTCTGGCTTCATGCCGATAATTTAAGGCCACAAGTTAGGAGATGTCCCTGTGATCTAATATTAGATGATAAGCTTGTTTATGTTTTTGTTGCTAAGAGAAAGCTGGAGCTTTGGAAATACTGAAGCAGACCAAATGCTACTGCAACAGCTGCCGGTGGGAACTGAATCCATACAGTGCTTCCCTGACAACTGTTTGCCACTTTCCTTTTTATTTTATTTTACTGGAATTGGTCTCCTTCCAAAACAAGCTTTTGCAATTTAGGTGACCTCTCCTGTTTCTCTAGGTCCACGTTTCCTAGTTCAAAACGTGCAGGCAGTTCCCCAGTCCGTATATCCTGCTGTTAGAACATATATTCACAAATAAGGTTTCCTCCACCCACAAGCACAATGCATCATTGCTGTGCTTTTTTTCCTCTCAGTAGTTTCAAAGCATCAATTAAAGGTGGGAGGAATTTTTTGGTGTTTCTCCTTACATTACCATAATTCACAGGAGATGGTTCTCTAATAAAAATGCAGGAGACTTAAACAGATCTTCTATATTATTTATAGAAACTGATTCCGCAATAAACGCCAATGCAGGAATATTAATAGATGCTCTTCTGGGCATCTACAAGTACTGTCACAGTCAAGCTCCCTGTCCCCCGGCAGTGCCAAAAGTCTGGTGGGTTTTCTGGAGCCCACTTCTCCAGGGAAAAATCTAAAGCTGCTGCAACTCTATTCTGGGCTTGCCAAAATGGAGATACTGTTGTGAAACGGTCTGAAGTGTGAACTGAAAGCGCAATACTCCCTCTGTCCTCCTTTGCACAATCTCACTGTGCACCGGGAGTATCTTTTGGCAGCTCATCTCGATTCAATTGCAAATTGAAGCCAACCGACCCCTAGCAAAATGACAAGGAGCACACAGAGGCACTCCTAACATTAAACGTAAGTGTTCTTACAGCCAAAGATACTCTGCAGTAGCTATTTCGAATGATGTCCCCGCATACAGAGTTATGAATGCGGCTCATCCAGAATGCTTGCAATACCTTCAAAGCTCTCCCTGTGCCAGCCCTGGGGGGAAAAAAAAAAAAAAAGCCCAAACAGCATTCAAAGTTTGAGTATTTTCCAAAGAAGATCACCTTCTTTCTGGGATCTGCTGGAGCTGAAGCAAGGAGAAGCCCGCAGCAAGCATGGCTCCCTCCATGGGGAGGCCACGCAGCTGACGGCAGAGCTCCACCATCTTTCCCTTTGCAAGCCGCTAATTTCCATTACTGCTTTTCACATCCTTTGGCTTCAGGCCATTTAAAATATGTCAGAGCACTATCTCCACTCAGGAAGGTCTGTATTTAAGGAGTTATTATTTTAGTTTGGAAGAATCTAATTACTGGTTGCTAGTTAGAAACAGACAGTTCATCGCTGCATTTTACTTATTACCATTTACTTTTGTCGATGCCATCAGAAGAGACAGATTTTGCAAAAGTTAACCTGTTTGCAGGAATACGTACAGATCATTTGATATGCTGTACTTAAATGCACACGGTAAACTTCCTTTTAAAAGAGCACCAGCTACCCTAGGTTTGTATTTCCCCAGTCTAAAAATAACACTGTATGATAAGAAAGAGATACCACCAGCTAGATTCAGAGTAGTTCAAAATGCTGCTACTGCTGGAACAGCCTCAGTCGCATGTGGCAGACTTCTACCTCTGTGCTAAGTCTTCCTTAATAGTCAATCGAAAGAAATGCCTGGTGCTAGAGGGCAGTCCATCTCCTCCTGTACCGCACATCTACACGCTCCAGGAATGTTTGTTTTCCCCCACTAACTGCAGAGGGAAGCTAGGGGACCTGTGTGGCAAAGATGACTCCGTTGGGGCCTATGTAAACTTTGCTGAGCAGAATCAGAGGGATGGATTTTATCCGAATGTGTCTCAGTCCAATGCTCTTTTTAGGATGGGATTCACGTTACAGAACCTACTGCCAGCGGCTACTGGGCTGTCTGTCCCTCTACAGAGGCCTTGGGGACTGAGATCAGTAGCCGAGCTGACTACTGAAAAAAAGGCTGTGATGCTGAAAAGACAAGTAGGAAATTATGAAACTAAATTTAGCCTACACGCCAGTGATGACTCAGTTCAAAACCTTAAGATGGAGCAGGGGCAGCAGCCTGTAACGCCACGTAGCACCTAAGATACAGTTCTTACACCCCCACCATCACCACCACGTGAGACCTGATCCCAGAAGAGGACCGACACACACCGGCACTCTGCTCACTAACCTTCTGCGCTCCCTGGCTTCCTCAGCTGAGAAGTCCTTTCCTGTAGTTGCGGCAGCACCGGCATTCGCAATACCATTAGCAGAGCCGAGTATAGCACGATTTGTGATTACACCTAGGGGGGTGCTAGCAGAGATGCCCTCTGTATTTTTCTCTACAGCAGAATCAGTTTGTTGCCTGAAAGGGGCTCTGAAATAGAGAAGACATAATGGAAAGCAAAGCAAGTGAACTCAACTGCTGACCAAGACCAGTCACGTCGAGGGAGCATTGACAGTTCATTCTCCTCATTCTAGACTCGTGGTTTTGTAAAGGACAGCACACATTAAAATGGGTTTTTAAAAACTTGGAAGAATAAGCAGGAGGAATCCACAGTCTTCACATCCCTGTTTGTAGCAAAAATGATTAGAAAATGTACCCGGTGAGTAAGCAGAAGGAACGAACTCCAAGAGCTTGTACATGAGCGCCCAAGAGCAGCCTGAGCAACACATTGTGACTCTAACAGGGTAGCAAGAGGGCACAATCGACCACTCCAGCGAGTGAAGAAGCTAGGGTCACACAAGGGCTGTTAACTGCCTGCTGCTGCACACACGCTACCGAAACTGTCCAACATAACCATTCTGGGATTTCTTATCAGCGCTTCCCACGTGGAAGCACGCTTCCAATCCATAATCCACTCCAGAATCCAGAACTTCCAACCCAAATGCTGATTTTTCCGCAGCGTTACCTCAGCTGTGAGCCGTTACCTGGTATACTGGCGGGCTGATGCAGTAGTGTTCGCACCGAGAGATGTGGGGCAGGAAGAGACAGGTTGCCACGGGGTGCCCAATGAGGTAGCTGAACCAATGGTAGTGGGTGAGGTAGCTAGAGATGTATTGCGACTGGCTGAAATGTAGGGACTGCTGAGGTCACTACTTCTACCAAATGAAGCACTGTAAAACATCACAAAATCACGTCCTTCAGAGAACAGTAAATATTCAACAGAACATCACGGCAGCTGGGCTCTCCGCTGGAAAGGGAGCAAGTATTACATCTTAGCAAAACGTAGGCAAGGAGATTAGAGTACCCCAGAGCTGCTGCTGGTCGCTCACGCAAGCTAGCGCTAGCAGGACCCCTCTTGGCTAAGCCCAGCTGAGTTTTACAGTGAGAGAATAACGGCGTGGAGGTGAATTGGTGAAGATCAGAGAAGGGAAAAACCCTACCGCAGTGAAAGCGGCGCGCACAGAGCACCCCTGTGCACCGGGGAAAGGTAGAAACAATGAGCAAGGACGAGGTTGCTTAAAGCAGGGAAGGCACGAGTGACACAAGCAGGTCTGGCTGCATCACCTCGTAAGGATGCCCAGGACTTCCAGTTTTAAGAACTTGTTTTCAGTGGCTTAAAACTTTGGCAAAGATGATCAGTTCAGGCTTTAATTTTCTTTAAGGCATGTTTGGCACAAACTCTGTATTTCTGGAAAATAGCTAGCAAAACCGTCCAGAAAATACTCAAGAATGAGCAAGGGAAATACATATTTTGCCAGTTTAAAACAAAACCCTTAAAACAATTATTACTGAAAAACTGTACGTGTTTAAATACTCATACTTTGGAGAAGAGACAGGCGAAAAGGAGAAGGGCTCTCACATCAGGATGTACCCTTTTGCTTTTTCAGAGAAAATCCACCCTAACTGGGAGAAGCTGCACACCTCTAAAAACAGACTGGATGAAATCTGGCAAAATCTCCTTATTGCATGCGCCAGAGCCCCATGCACAGGCTGCTCATTGTCTGCACAGAGCAAACGAGCACGCATGCATGTTCTAGGGCCCTGCCACACCTTTCCCAGCAACTGGTATTCCTGGTTGCTACTGGTCAGGCTGGGCTATCTGCAGGATCAAAGCCTAGGAAGGCTGCCTCTCACCTCCTGCATCCTAATGACTCCCATGCTAGTGCACACGGAGGATAGTGGTTGCACGAGGAATTAAAACTGACCTAGAGGAAAAGCAGACCGGCACAAAGCTGCAGGTTTATGGGAAAGCCAGTGACAACGGACTGGAATTGGAAGTCAAGACTAGAGCGAGAGTCAGAGAGAGCAGCCTGAGGCTGAAATCAAACCTGAAAGGGGCAGGACAACAGCCAAGGACAGGAGGTCGGAGGAAGGGCCCAGTCCAATTCACCCAGGCACCCAATTTCCAAATCAGTTTTACACGCCAAGGCCCCCAGCCAGCCCAGGACAAGCAGCTGGTCCCCAGACAGCCAAAGGAGAGAACGGGGTATCCTGGATGGCCTCAACAGGGAGGAACCTTACATCTGGGCTCTTCAGTTGGTGGCTGCTTGCCACATCCAGGTCACAAAGGAACAAGCAAGTTATTGTCACCAGGTAGCAACCTCCACCGGACCCTAAACAAAGCTTCCTCTGGAAAGCCAGCCCCTGCCCGGAGCAGAGGGAGCAGGAAGTCCTGTTGGAAGCAAGTGCCTCCCTTCTTGGCTCTCTGCACCAGAGGAAAAGGCCAAGCCCTGGAGATGGGCTGGGAGGAGGGTGAGAGCAAGGAGCTAAGCCTGGCTGGTGCGAGCGTGCAGAGCAAGCAGCCGTGAAGTTGCAGAAAGGAGTGTACCAGGGAGATGACGGTAGTGGTGCATGTGCCAGGGGAAGGAACAAGGGGAGCGGCAGGGGAAAAAGTGGTTGCAGCCCTGGGGGGAGCAGGGTTGGTGTGGCACTGTCCTAGGAGAGCCCAAGACAAAGCAGTTGTGGCACGAGGGGCGGCTGCAAAAGAGAAGGAACTCGGTCAGGAAGGGAGGACACTGGGGTGTTATTAAGTAAGACCTGACAAGGACTGTCCCTCAGAAGGGGAAGGTAACGGGTGAAAAGGGGAGACAAGAGGATGGAAGCAGCACCAGGTGCCTGGGAAAGCAGAGCCTGGGGGCGGCTGAGAGGGGCAGGAGGAGGAATGGAGGAAGAGGATGGTGATGGCATTGTGCCAACTCCTACACACTCACGCCCCGGGCTGGAGAAATGCGGCGCGGGTGCATCACGCACACACTGCTGCTCACAAGAGGGGAGCCAAGGCATTGCCAGCTCTACAGGAATTCACCTCCCCACCCTGTCACCGTGCATGGGTGGCGTTGCACAGTCTGAGGAGACGCTAAGGCACTCAATTGTTCACACACAGACAATAGACAATTCAAGACAAAGGTTAGCCGGGGAATCCTGTTAATTAACAGCTGTGTTCATATGAATCTGTAAAAGGAAGGATTATGAATTGATGCTAAAGAATTCAACATTGGAAATAAAAAAAAGGAACTGACACAGTGCTACTCGTTCTCTTAACATAATCACTATAACATAACCGTCAGGGAACGAGCAACGAAATGGGAAGCAACGTTTCAAATCAATAAAAAGAAATACTTCTGAAAGCAGCTAAGGCCAGTAGAACTAAAAATCTTAAAAACCTTCGAAACCTTAAAAGCTTCCACATATGCTAATAAAAAAGGTTTGCACAAAACATGCCACTATTTATTTTTTTAACATGCTGCCAAGGGGTATTGCATAGGATTTTCTGTATGGAAGTTGGACACAGTGGTGGCTGTTAAGAACAACGGTGAAGCACAACCCCTGGCTCCTAAATGCATCATTGCTGGAAGCAAGGAGAGTGTGGGAGGTGGAAAACTGCTCTTAAGTTATCCTAGCTTTTGCAACCTGTCCTTCAAAACCAGTTGCTGTCAGAAACAGTCTGGACTGCATGGACTGTTGGCCTGACTCACTGTGATAGTTCTAATGTGAACAAAACCAGTAAGAAGGCATATATTCAAATATGTAAAATGAAGGAGAAACTAACTGTGTGAAAAATGTGGTTTTATTCTGGTGTGTGCAATCCCGTCCTGTGAGACATCACAGCTGATTTCAAAGGAAGGATGCTGAATTAATTCAATCTGCTATGCCAGTTTTCCTCCAAATCCTTTAATATACAGGCGAACTGGCTGTTTGAAGGCCAATATGCACTAAAATGGAGAACAGGCTGTCAGAAAGGGATTCTGTGAATTTTTGGGCTAGTGGTACACTCACAGAGAAAGCAGAATGACAGCCACTACCACTACACAGAGAACTTTAACAGTTGCTTTAACTACAGCTGAAGAACACTCGCAACATTGCTGCAAGTTATTTTGTACCCTTCTGGAAGAAAAGCCATTTTCAACACAAGATGATCTGTTGCTGTTGTTTACTCATTGCTTGGGGGTCACATAAGGCACTTACAGAACATAACCAGGTATCCTTATAGAGATTAGCTAAACACTAAGGTAAAGGGGAAATGCAGATGTACAGAAGTCATCCTCTCAGTAACATCCAAGTACATCATGTTTCCTTTAATTCTTCCTCTCTCAGAACAAGCTTTTACCTTTCAGAGTTGTGTTCAGAGTTTTGTTAATACTTGGAAATGACAAAGAGTTTATCCTTAACAGGCAACCAGGTTCCCTTCCTCATCTTACAGGCTGGTGCACAAGGCTGGAGAAATCAAAGGTTCAACACGATTGTATTTAATTTCTCTGTGCTCTCCTATAGAAAACCATATGGGATAGAGGTCAAATCGATCATGATTCTACTGTTTGTACACAAAATGCAAAATCATTGATCTCTTTAAAAAAGTACACTTTATTCCTACCTGGCAAAGCTACGTTCTCCTATGAAAGGCCAGAATTCAGCCTTTGTGACAAGAAATCGGTATTAGCGCAATGCCACTGCCAGCCAAAACTGTCTCTGTACAGTTTAACCACGGAAATACAGTACAACTGTGTAAATGCAATACTAAATCTGGTCCTGGATTAGCAGAGATAAACAGGCAATGTTTGTAAAATCTGAACGGGCAGCCATGTGAGTGATGGGACTGCCTCTCAGGCTAGGGAACAGTCAGGCATGCCAGCTGCAAGAGGCACAATTTTTCCAATGTAATCAGCTGCGGCTTGTTGGACTGCCTTTAGAGAGACAAGCTATGGAGGTTGGCCTGTCATCATGTCCCAGGATAGATGTGAAGTCACTGGAATGGATCAGCAGATGAGGAGAAGTCTCCTGCTTGAAGTGGCTGTTTCACCTTTTGTGGAAATGGGTCTGTATGTGCTCAGCAATTGGGCAGACACATCCTCGAGCACAGCTTACCTCTACCAGCATAAGTACTAGAACACAAAAAGTCCACCTCTGCCCAAATATCTCAAGCAATAGTTCCATCTTCAGGACAGTTATTTAGTTCCGGGTCTAGAATCTGGTGAAACACAATCTAAAACCTTCAAATATTTCTGCCCATTTCCTTAAGCGCAGATCAAATGGCTTTGCAGCCATGTTCATACATGCTGTTTTGATGGCTTCCAGTATTAGCTAAAATAAAGGTGAGGTGATGGCACTGTACTTGCCCAAAGGGCTGATCCTTCTTCTCACAACTGAGATGAGAACTCAGTTATTTATTATTTGCCCTAACAGAGCCGGGCATTCATTCACCTCATTCAGAGACAGCCACTGTCTGGTACTTCAAGGAAACTGAGCCTCTGCCTTCCCAAGGGGTAAGAGATACTGACAATCAAAGAAGTTATGCTGAGGTCTGCTTTCCTGATTCTGCTTGAGAGTTTACCAACAATCAGCGTCTATGTTTTCAGATACACTGTGCAGAAACTGCTTCCTTACTGCCTCAAGAAAATAGTTGGAGACATCAGCCTTACTCCTCAGCAAGTGCTGTAAGTCATGCACAAGAATACTGCCGCTTTTCTGAGAATGATGCCATAAACATGGACTAACATAAATCAAAATTAGAGATAAGCTACAACTTACCTGTCAATAGCTATTTGAACAATGCTTTCAGACTGTAATTACTTTATTGCTTTTTTATGATCACTTTTGATTTTATTATCTAGCCATAACACTAGCATAAAACTGCAAAAACACTTTGCAATTGAATTATATGAACAACAGTATTTAAATTCAGTTCAGCAATTTACAAATCAACAGAAATTATGGTCTTTAAAAATACTATTTAGCATGACAAACGTTGGCAAATCTTAATCTATTTCCTGCTCTCAGCAGAAGAGGGACCCAAGGCCAGTTACACCGATGCAGTAAGCAGCAAGCAGGAGACTGAAGTTTGGGAGGCATGTTAAAGAGTTTGGGAGCACGTTAAGAGTAGAACTGACTGCCTGGGGACCACGTCAGACAGAACTGGACATACCTTTTCAAGTAGGTAGATACGTAGGTAGTAGGTGCACCAGAATGGGGAGCTTCGTTTCCCTTTGATTCATCCCTCCACGGCTGCCGGGTGTAAGAGCCGCTCCGCACCAGGTTAACAGCCGATTCTCTAACGCAGGAGAGAGCACAAGGTTTGTTTAGAAAAAAACTTCTGGAGTCTGCTTTTGCCTCCTTTATAGCTCCACAACACAAATCCTTCCCTTATACCTACGTGCACCATGGCTCACAGGCGACACAACTCACTGAGACACCTCTTCTGGCCTTAACACCAATTTCTCTTATTGCCAGCTGCATCACCCAGGAGTCACCAGGTGATGTAATGTTGTGTATAAAGAGGAACAAGAGCCTTTTCAGTCAGAAAACTTGCAGCTGAAATTTAGATTGTCCATAAAAGTAATCTAACATGTTAAATAACATCATTTGATATTCTCTCTGCCATCTTGTATCGAACGACACTGCATAAATGGACAGATATTGCAAGTGCAGGGGAAGTTTTTAGTCTCTGAGGTACCCAGGCAATGACAGTAAAGCAATTCAGTATGGGAAACCCTTTACTAAACTTCGCAGCAGAAGACAACAAAATATTTGTCAATATCTGAAACTACTTGCCATGTTATCAATAAATTACTAGTAGTCCTATTTATCATAGTTATCTGACATCAGGGCTCCTTTTCCTAATACACACTTTGGCAGTATGTCCTGCTCTTTCCTGGTCTTGGACAGGACCTTGAGCTTGCCATGCAACACAAATCCATTCACTCCTCAGCCTGCAATTATTTTTCATTTTTCAATTGCTCTGTCCATGCTGATGCCCTTTCAGACACCTGTGGGTTCCGTGAAGTGAAACTCAGCTGTTTTGAAAGGAAAGAATATTGGGAAAAATCTGTACTACATAGTATGTCTGGGCACCATCTGTTCATGCAGGCCAATTCTCCTCATTCCCTACTTCACCAAGCAAAGGACACTTACCAGCAGTCAGCTGGATATGCCACTCAATACGAGCCACTGCCAAAACCGCTCAGGCTTATCAGCAGACACAAATTGTCTGCTAAACTCCAAATCACAGTGACTGGCTGAGATTAAGCAAGAGCGCAGCAGGGAGGTTCCAGCAAAAGATCAGCACAAAATCTCAAACTGTGCGGAAATTCTCTCAGGGCGATCATCTGCCGTGACTTCTTCACAACAATTACAGTTCACAATGACTTCTCTATATGTGCCTTTCTACCACAACTGTGGAAGCGGCTGGAAATGAGGCTAAGCTCAAATTTTACTCCTTCTAGCACAAACTGTGAAGAACCTGTTTGCTCCTCAAACACATCTTGAGAGACTAGATATTTATCCCATTTATATTGTGTTGTGTCTAGGGGCAACTACAGACATTTGCCGTAAAAACGGTTCCTGCAATGGAAACAGTTACATAACAAGAGAGTTCATGAACTCAAGTGAATCAAAAAATGACGTTTTGACACAAACGTGTGAACAAAGGGATTGAAGGTGACTATTGAGCCAGGGACAAGTGTAGGTGCCAGGCTCAAAATGAGGCACTTGCATGTAAAAGGAAAAAGTATGCAAAAATCTAGTTTCCTGGATGGAGACCATGTATGTATGGATACAAGGGTGGAGAAACCAGCCTGCCGCCTTGCTCACCTAATGAAAAGCAACGTACCACAACTTTTATAGATCAGAGATATTGTGAATTCCTGTGGACTTGGGACTGCTGAGAAAATATATGAAGTCTGAACAAAGAAAAAAGGTATTCCAGAGGAACCATCGGCAGGGCAGAAGCCGAGCAGTAAGTTCAGTCAGCCTCACCTGTTCTCTTTTTCTTCTATGTCGCTCGTACTGCTTAGTCTTCTGGGGGCTATTGTGGCAAGATAGCTCTTGTTGTCTCTGTCCTGGTGAAGCAAAAGACGTACTTCAACGGCACATCTGTTACAATTCCAGCATGTTCAGTGACAACTAAATTAATTTCTTCAACTAAGAAAGCATTCCCCTGTCCAACGACAAAGTATTTTCTTGGGTAACACACAGTGCAGATAAAAGTATCAGTTCTGAAAATATTTCCTGAAGAGTAGGCTAGTGAATAAAAGCAGCTTCCAACTAGAACTGCTTCTAAATCATAGACTCATAGAATGGTTTGGGCTGGAAGGGACCTTTAAAGATCATCTAGTCCAACCCCCTGCAACAAGCAGGGACATCTTCAACTACATCAGGTGGCTCAGAGCCCTGTCCAGCTTGACCTTGAATGTTTGCAGGGATGGGGCAAAGTTACAGCTAGGGGGTACATGGAACAGGATTCACAAATACAGCTGGTGGGTACAGAGGGAATCCATATAGATGGCAGTGAAGGAGAATTTCCACTGCAGGTATGTGCTACTGTCTGGATTAGATACTTTCTGGAAAAGAACGAGCCATGCCAGACCGGCAGTCTTCTCCAAACCAAGCAGGAATCAGGTCAAAGGGGCATCAAACTCCAGTTCTGTAAGAACAACTGATAGGATAGGAATAAATCTCATAAGAAAAAAGAATGAAAGAAAGAGACCTAAGTTTGCTATGGATATGAAACCCAGCAACAACTCAAAATGAAAGGGAATGGGTCCTAAACCTGTGAGGTAAAGTCTGCTCAGCTGCAATGCACTAAAATATCTTTGCTAAAAGCCAAACCTTTTCTTTGTTGTCTAACAACGCAGATATCCGAGGACTTGACGAAGAACGATAGATAGAAGAAGTCTTATCTCTCTGCGCCTCACGAGTAGCAGCGACTTCACTCAACATGTTGTGACTGCCAGTCTTCCGTAGTCCCAGCCGCCACGATGAAGGTGACTCATCCTTCTGCTCGTCTGACTTGCTGAGCCAACTGAACTGTAGAGGAGAAAAAGGGACATTTGGAAGAAGTAAGAGCACTGCAAAGCACAATTTAAGTTCTGAAAGTGTTTTAGCAAGCCCCAGTTTTTGCTGGGCTACACTTGGAAACATAAGATGGGGTCACTTTGATTTCCTGCTTAGTTCTTATAGCTCAAGGTGAACTCAAAGGGATGCAAACTGCTGTAGTGCCTTCATCCCCAGCAACAGACCGTGAAAGAAATCTTGTGTCACTGTGCAGCTCCCTTTGCCTACACAATGCCCTCCTCCAGCTTTGCAGAAATAACAGAAGGAACAATGAAGCTTTTATTAGCACCCATTTAGGAAGGGGGAATTATTCCGTAAAGGCAGACAATAAAAAAAAAGGCAATCAACTCTTTTGGGACTAGCTGCAAATAAAACCCCTACACAACCAAACTGGAGAGAGTCCAGGAGAAGCCGTTAAGATCACCAGGGAGCTAGAGCCTACAACATGTAAAGGGAGAGACTGAGGAAACCTGGCTTGTTCAGCATGGAAAAGAGAAGGCAAAGAAAGGTTTAATTGCTCTGCTGCTCGGGGGGGTGGGGTTCACAGCGGATATGGAACTAGACTTCTCAGTCTACAGTGAAAGCAGGAGGAGGAATGGATGAGTTCCAACACGGGAAATCCCAATTGACATGAAGGAAGACATACCTCCTGGTAGGAGCAATGCTGCACTGGGCCAGGGAGCAAGAAAGTGGGGCACCTCCATCCTCAAAGACTTTTGAGCTGAGCTCAGGTGGTTCAAAGCAACAGGACATAGGCTTGAAGTTGGCCCTGCTTCCAGCAAGAGGTTGGACTACAGGCTGGCAGAGGCCTGTTCTAGCTTAAACCTTTCTATGGCCAGGTAACTGCATGTTCTATACATACTACTGAATGGACCCTCATGAGGCACTTCTGACAAGCACGTGTTACTCCTCAAATATCCAACTGCTTAAACGTACAACTTCAGTTATAGTTACCAAGTCTCACCAAAAGATACCCACTGCCAAATGGAGCCTGGGCACCACAGGAGGTATTTCTACAAAGACAGGGGCTCAACACTGAGTTGTAAAGCAAACAAAACATTAGGAATTACTGGGAAAGAATAGGCTATGAAACACAACAACATTACGCCTCTGTGTTACTGCAGGGTACAGTCACATCTTTGGTATCATGGACAGTTCGGCTCCACAGCTCAAAAGCAGTGTAGAAGAAGGGGAAGAGATTCAGAGAAAGGCAACAAGAATGAGTAGAGCAGGAGAACTTTTGTATGTATCGGGAGTCTCCAGGCTGAGATATGGCCAAGATACACAAACCCCTCAGTGGCACACAGAAAGGTGAACAAGGATCAACTATTATAAAGGAACCAGGGGCAGCAAACAAAACCAGCGTGTGGCAGGCTGAATGTAACAGCTGCAGGAACCTCTGTATGACATGTAATTAAGCTGAAGAACCCTTTGCCACTGCATTGCCCTAGGATCTCAAATGTTACGGGCACTCAAAAAGAGACTGCACAAATTCATGAGGAAAATTCCAACAGGGGTTACCAAATACAAAGAAATGCCACAGGTTCAGCAAGTCCCTGAAAAGCAAATTGCTAGAAGGTGGGAGAGAAGTCCAGCTAGACTCTGTCTTCTCCAGCATCTCTTGATGGTCACTGTCAAGGGCAGGATACCGGGGTAGACAAGGCTTTTGGCCAAAGCTGATATATGCATTATTATACCATATTCTACATAACACAAAACATATGACGTTATCCAGAATAGATAAAGCTACTCTGCCGTCAAACTCATTGACTCAAGACTGCAAAGGTAAAATTATCACTGCAGTATTTTAGCAATGTTTCTTAGCTAATGTTATTTTAATGCAGATGCACAGAGTTAATCTGTGCTCCACTAATTCTAGCACTTCCAGTCTACTGAGCTACAGAGCTCTAACACTTTAATGTAGTTTTGACACTTTCCTCAGAGAAAGCTCAAATCCACGTAAAAGCTGCCTTCTGTAATCTCTGAACAACACAGGAACAGCACATATTAATAACTCCACAAATGGAGGGCAACACAAACACCCTTATTTTCCCACCTAGAACCCAGTCTGACAGTTACAGAAGAATCAAACATGTAAGAAAAGGTAGAGGACATGATTTTAAGTGACTGAGGTCAAATTAGTATCTGCTTTGCACACAGGCCCACTTCTATACCCTAACAGCCTTATTCTGGGTTAGACAGCTCAAATGAGAACAATACTCTGCAGCTGGGAAAAGGTTAACTGAAGTGCTCACACTTCCCAGGATCCTTCTGCCTTTAATACTTCCCCTGCTAAGTCAGCCTGAGTTGAACAACGCCCAGCGGAGCTCTATTTCATTTGATCTGGACAAGAAGTTAGACTTAGTAGCATGTCAAAAAATTGTGACTAAGCAAGAAACATTTTCCCTCTAACATGTAGCTAGTGCTCCAGACTTTGGCAAGGTGCCTGCATTGTATAGCTGTTCTCTATATTCTAGTGCAAAAAGAAACCAGAAGCATAAGATGCCAGTCCTCGGCAGAACACAGAGTCTCCTGGTGCCATCTAGCTGAGTGACGTGAGAGCTGGAGAATTCAGATAAGATTTCAGTAACACTGCTTCACCTTTAAAAAGTTTCATAGCCTAGCTATCTAGTCAGATGCAAACTTTATCCTCTCTGCTTGCTGGGCTGTAACATCATGCCACTGAATCAACCGAGTTTGGCAAGTCAGAGGCACTTTAGATGATGATGCCAAATTCACTGCTGATACATCAGCAGGAACCAGCCTTGGTGAAAGATCTCCAGCTGGCAAGAGACTGGCATCAGCTACCTCAGAGCTGACAGCGACACAAAGCACTTGCGGAAAGCAGGGCTTCTCCTGTGAACAGCGCAATTTGCTTTGGAAGGTGAGAGAGTCAAGAGGAACCTTATCACACAAACATCCTCCTTTGTGCCAGTCCTGTACTGTTGTTAACACAGCATCTTTATCAAAATGGCATGCTACCGTGCTTTCCTAAATTCAAGTCTTACAACTCCTCTTAAAATCGGTTTCAGAGCACCCATTTCCCAGTAAAACCTACTGCTTTTGAGCACTGTTGGATTCCGCATTGATTCCAAATTCACTTACTCTTCTGGCAGATGCAGTGAAGGAGTTGGGCTCGGGTGGTGGTATTTGCTCAGTGATGCTAGGCCTGGTTTCATGGCTGGAGTGGTTGGCAAAGGGCTCTTCCTTCCTTTCTACAATTTTAAACAAGAAGAGAAACCAAATGTTTCAGTATCGCACTTCCAAGCCCTTCTTTACAAGCACAGTGTGCACTAAACTCAAGCTCAGCATTGTGTGACCTCAGTACGCCTTGGATCATAAAGATGATGTCAGCACCAAGCTAAGCGGGGCTTTCTGCAAGGAGGCTTTCCACTTACTAAAAAAGACGATGGATGTATTTCCCAGGCAAAGCTGTTGAATTTCATCCCCACAGACACGCAAAATCTTTGCAGAAAGCACCTTAAGGAGGACAAACAGAGTTTTTGTTTACTCGCAATTCTGTTTCCTCTCAGGGTTTGTTCCTCCCTTGTACAACGTGGGAAGAAAAGCAGAACACCCCATTCCTACTGCAGTCACAAGAACGCATTGTAGCACGTGTCTCCCAGTGGGCCTGGTGGCGGATTTCATTGTACAGTCTTCTACGGCAAAATCCATTTTTCTACGCAAAGCAAGGACTGATTCCCAACAAAAGTCTTTAACAGGGCTCAAAACAAGCTAAGCAAACCCTACCGAAGCTCACAGCTGGCTCCCTGCTTTTTAGACCAGTGCAACCATCCAGTACTAATTTATTTTTTCTATCTATGCGCCACGCTTGACATAAGAACATCCACCAGACATTACCAGAGAGAGAGTGAGCAGAACCTGTATCTCAGGCAATAGGTTGTGCACAGGGCTCTAAGACAGACTATTTACCCAACACAGCCACACGCAACCTGCCTGAAAAATGATGTACCTACAGCAACAAAACAACGTTTTGCTCTCGCAGCTATGAGTGCCTCAACAGTCATGGTTTTGAAACAGCAGAGTCATTTTAAGTGTAAGCACCCAAACAGTACTAGCAAATGAGGTATGTGCAGCGCATAAAGATCCTTCTGTTACACATAAAAAGCAGTTTGGTATGGAGCATCTGTGAGGGTGGCACCGTGGAGTGCGAAGATCAATCTTTCTGAAAAAAGTGTCCCCACTCCTAGAAAACAGGGTTCAAAGGACACAGAAAGGAGTAAGCAAAAAGAAACATTTAGAAATAACAGGCAGTTAGCAGGACTGACTGATCCAGAATTAGAGAGACAAAGATGCATCTCCCCTAGGAAGGTCTGCATGATACTGAAGTGTCACCCACCCTTCCCTCTCTTTGTGTTAGCTCAGAACTTCCACCAAAGTTATCTAAACAGAGAACTTCATCTCTTGAGCCTAACACTCAGGTGCACTGCACTTTCAAACAGCCCTTTTAGGAAGGGGCAGTAGATTATCCCATTTCTCCTTGCAGGCCTGACTTGGCATACTGCTGTCCATGGAAATGCATACAGACAAAAAAATGACACGCTTGCCATCTGCTGATTTCTTGAGACTGAAGCCTGTAAAACACAGGAGAATCCTCAGTGTCGCAGGAAGAGAAGAACAGACCTGACCTGACAGTCAGCAGGCTTTACAGGCTGGGCTAGGTGGTGACTGGTAGCCTGTTCTGGAAGTTTATAGTACAGAGGTCAGCCTTTAAGGTCAAGCCTAATTACAAGGGCACAAGCTTAAGTGGTAATGACAGGTTGGAAAGAATGCTAACTGCAAGCAATGCGACTGAAAGGAGTCAACTGCAGAAGAAGGACAGGCAAAACTACCTTGTACCAGCAGCATGAGACTGTAGGACCGTAGGCATCGTTGACGTTAGGGGAAGATCCCACGTTTTATTTTACTACAATTTCAGCAAACATTACAAATTCCAATCAAGGGAAACTGGAGACGATTAGTTCAATCTTCCCCCAAAATTTAGTGAGAATAAAGATTTAATTCTCTAATTTGACATAAATAAAAGTTTTCTTAGTTTTTTTTTTTTTTTAAGTTTGTTTGGAGTTTTTGTTTAGTTTGTTTTTTAAAAAAATATTGAAAGCTTCCCTGGCCTGCTTTAATTCACAATAATTACGTAATGTAGTAGTTACCAGCACAGATAACGACCATAGAATTTTATAGTGAACTTCCTCTTGTTTATATACAACCCAATGCCAAATTGTTAATTGTCCTCAAGATGAGTAAAATGGCATTAATGCACTTAGCTTCCTTTGTTTGAAGAACACAAATTTCTTACAGACTGTAAGAAACATCGTACTTTCTGAAGCACTCCAGCAATTTCACTGCTCACCTCTTCAAATTTCTTCTCTTCCCACAGTCTTTGCAAATTCAACACATTTATCGCAACCTGAGACCCTTCAAAACATACCGCAAAATAAACTTCTGTATTGTACTGCCAGCTTCTGCTTTGTCCTGCCTTATGCTCAATTACCAAAGGAGTCAAAATTTTTTCATTTAAAAAGATCACTCGCCAAAATAACAATATCTTGAGTTTGTTTCCCCCACCCCCGTTCATCTGGGCTTTGAACACTTTAGAACAACAGTTATCTTCAATCTGTCCAGCACTGTTCAGAATTATAAAGCTACTTGAATATTAAACCTCAAAAGAAAATGAAGAGGAATAAGGAAATAACTCCCATGTTTTCTAAAACACGCCTCCTGTATCCATCCAAGCATCTGGAGGGAGTTGGAACTAGATGATCTTTGAGGTCCCTTCAACCCAAACCATCCTGTGATTTAAAATGTCTAGGAGATAATAAAGCATAACTGTTCTTAAGACTGTCTTTGAAACTAGTAATACTGTGACATTTAAAATTTTCTATGAAAAGCTATTTTCATCCCTACTTATCTTTGGAGTCCTCCTATAACACGTGGGCTGATGTTGTTATCTCATGAATCTTGTTTTAAAGCAAGAACCAAAAACATGCGCCCCATTCACACACGGAACAACTGACAACCAGGTCCACCCCCAGCTGGATGAGTTCACGTTCATTTTATCGGAGATTTGAGAAGTTTACAAGGTGGGGTTTTCAGTTCTGATTGAAACTTCTCAAAGGAGCCAATAATCTCTCCAGGAGAGCACAGGTAACAAAGCCTGAAGCCTCATGCTTAATCATTACTTGAATGCTTTTTGTCTTCAATTTGTTTTAGCTTTAGTGGTTTGAAACAGATTAATATAACGTGCTTTGCTCAGTGAATTAACCCAATAAAAAGGCCTGCTCTGGCTTTACGCAAAATTTAATGCCAAGTGCTGCAGCATTTTCCTTGCTGAAGGATTTTAGGCTGTTCCTGAATCAGTTAAACACCAACCACCCAGCTGCTCTTCTTAGAGCTATTCATACCTTAGAGGTGTTTTGGTGAAGTCCCTACCACGTTCACAAGATTGGCTCATAGCTATACCAGGCTGCGCTCTAGTAAAACCCTGCTTTATGGAGCAAATAAATGTGACTTCCACTGCATGCCTGCTTCTACCACTGACTTCTCCGTTATATTCGTTTGATTTAAAAGCCAAAAGATGATTTCACTGTGTTACTGTCATACCCAAACAGCTTCTGTAACTATCAGTTCTGCAAAGACCAGCCAGGATTCTCAATACCTCTCGTACTGCGATAACCATAGTAACTGATACAATTAGAACACAGGTGACAATTTTACTGGCACAAGAAGGAGGACAAAACTTTAAACTACACTTCCTGCAAGGACTTACTTATTAGTATGTTGGGATACAGGCCAAGTAAGATGATGTTAAAAGTAGTTTACCTATTAAACATATCATAGTCCAAGATCCATCTCTGTTTGCAGAAATATTAAGTATAAGTAAGTCTTGGCTTACTGTAAAATAAAGTATCTTTATCTAAAAACTTTCTGTGCTGCACATATACACTGTTTAAACTCCTTAAGGAAGCCACAGAAATTATGGAAAGAGAATAGGAGTAGGATGCCAGCAATATGCTATAATCTAAAGTCTAATGTGACTCAATGTACTTAAGCCTTATTTTCTACTATGTCTTGCAATTACTATACATCACAGTCAGAAAAAGTTCCTCATCTCTATAATTACACAGAACAGCTTCAGCCCTTCAGTTCATTTCTCTGATCCAAATACAACAGGCTATTACCTTCCTACACGCCTACATGTTCAATTGCTGTTCTACCACCTTGCAGTAACTGAAGTATTCATCCTGAAGCTGGCCAACAAAAAAAAAACAGACACTGGCAGTAAGACTTTCGGGATGTCTTTAACAACTAAGCAAAAAAAAAAAAAAAAAGCAGTCATTCTCAAACTGATCCCCTAATATTGCTTGGCTAATGATTAAATCCCAAACTGTACTAAGCCTTACCTGACTCCTTTTCAGTATCTGATTCTGAAACTTCATCTTCTTCAGCTTCTTCCTCTTCTTCAGAACTAGAACTGCTAGAGTCCTTGTTCTCTTCCTCCATTTCCACGGACTTCAGCGTCTCTTCCTCATAAAGAATCTTCTCTTTGCTGCAACATATAGAAATTTTAAGGACTACCAGGCAAGTGAGTTATTTCTGGGTTCTACTTCTCAGGAACACATAGACATGATTTGCTACATATAGAACAAGCAAAAGGACAAAAATCCATCTACAGACTCCACACCCCATCGCTGCCAGCACTGCCCATTTGCCATGGATTCCAAAGTCAGTCTCACATTTCCCAAATTTACAAGCATTCCTCAATCCAAAAAAATGTGGTCTCTCTTTTCCTGGGCTGTACAGCTCTGTGCAACTGCAAAGCTGCAGTTCTCAGCCCAAAGGTCAAACTGATACTCAGCAAGAGCAGAAGCTGGGGACCAGGCACCAGCCCAACTCCTTGCTCTACCATTCAGTGGGTATGTTCAGGAACAGCTAAAATTGTATTTGAGAGCCCTCAAATTTAAAAGAAACCATGAAATGAGCATGATAAGCAGTCAACTTTTTTCCAACCAGCTGAGGCCAGCTGACTGCTAACAGATGAAGCTGGTCTCTCCCATTACTCCGTGCAGCTTCTTTTCAAAGAGGAAAAGAGACATACTTGGGGAAGAGTCCGCTTTGAGGCTTGCCGTTCATGTCGGCTTCAATCAGCTTGTTCCTCGTCTCCTTCTCACTTCGCAACTGTCAAAAATTCCCAGAAGATTGGAGAAAGAATGAAGTGACATCTTAACAAACCACCTCAGCACAATCCCATAATTACCATGGCATAAAGTCATCCCAACCTCGTTAGACAAAAAATACTGTGGATTTGTTTAACAAGCCAATTCACCAGATGCACATCTGCAAGAGCACTGGATGTCTTGGACTAGAGCTCCATAAGGGCCCAGCTACACACCCAGCATGTCCTTAGACTCAGCTGCAACCCAATAAAACCTTCAGAGAAGCCTGCAGCAGTCTCTGCTGAGAGCCAGTCGAATCCTAACTTCCACAGCCCTGCCCTGCATCTGCCCATGCAGTCACAGAGCTGGAGGTCTGTCCACATGTGTTTGTATTCCCATGAAATCAGGCTAGATTCAGTGAAAAATTCGCTGCTTTTGTAGCTATTATTTACTTGCTCTCAGAGGAGAGCATTCAAGCATGCCCTGCACAGGCAACCGGGGGCTCTCCCACGAGGATCGGTGACTTGTCAATGCTGGCACTCGAGAGACTTAAGTCATTGCACAAGAATACCTGTGGTCACTGCAGCAACTGAAATATTTTGCCCAGAGAGCAGCAATATTAATTTTGTCACCACTGATGGACAAAGCAGTACCAAAAAATTGTTTCACTACTTTCTAGAACACAGTTGAGGTAGAAAAAGGGATGGCAATTAGAGGCTCAATTTTAAGGCTGTCTCTTTTGTGTCATGTCTAGCCTAATTATTCTTTCTCTTTTGATAGGAGCCGACACCAGGCACAAGAAGCAAAAGCTCTGCAAATTCTGAATATGGGAAAAGCTACAAGGAGTCCAGTGAAGAGCCAAAATTTGAGGTATAAATAGAGCAAACTGCTGGAGCACAGCAAAAAGCAAAGTGCAGGAAACAGCTTCATTCACAGGTAATTCAGAGACTGGGGAAAAAAAAACCCAACAAACCGAAACCAAATTAATTGCTTCCAGCAAACAAACCCCCCTCAGCTCTCCAATAACAGCAGCAAATCTAGCAAGGATGGCATATTGTTCTACTACAAGCTTTAGATTAAAAAGAAAAATCTGATTGGAGAGCCATTTTGAAAGTGAAATAAGGTACTTAAGGGAATGTCATGGAATGGCCTGTTTCACCCTTGACAAACCTAAGTTTTCTATTTTAAGTGATAAAAATGGCACATGATAAACACACACGATAAAATGGCATTTCTATTAAAAAATCATATCCACTAAAAAGAAGTGTGATAGAATCTGGATTCTTCTCCTCTTCCCAGTTCTACTGTAGCTTGCTACACTCCTTCAATAAATGGAGAAGGCCTTTATATAGTGCTACTATATAGAGAACAAGGGGGGTGCTAGCCCCTGTGAAGCAGGCCTAAAAATGGGCTAGCACCCACCCAAAAAAATTCTTGTCGTTTTGCTTTTTCTTTTCTTCTCAGGAGTGCAGTTATCTGCAGAATCCTGGTGTAGGGAGATAGGAGGAAATCCAAAATACAACACTGATAGTATTTATCAACACTTCATTTAGGGAGAAGCTGATTAATTTTTAAAAAGATTCTGTGAATGTGAAGGATGCTATTTAAGGATGACAGCAGCTGTGTTATGATCAGAGCTTGAGCTCTACCACCCACATTGTCAGTTCCTCAAAATACTTTACCGGGTTTTATCAGCAGTGCTCTCATTATGTCTGTTTCCGAATCCAACTTTTAAAATTACACTTACTGATTTTTATTTTTTTTTAAAGAAGGTTGGTTTGATTTTTTGGAAGCACCTAAATGAGAGATTTGAGTAGGTGAAATAGGAAAAAATGCAATCCAAAACCAACTTTCTGGCTTGACGACTGGCTTTACTTTGATCAAGATATAAGTTTGCTTTCCCTTTTTATGCCAAATTTCTGCTTATATCCCCTTCCGATATCTCCACTGCATTAGGAAATGGCAATTTAATTGGTTTTGAAATCACCAATATTTTAGTTCAAAATTCCCTGAAGCTTATTTCTTCTTGCTCAATCAAAAGTCTCCCTGTTGTAAGAAAGGCAGACACGGTAGCAGATCTCTTCCTCAACACTGACAGCGTATTTCCTTCGACGCAAACACGAAGTTGACTTGGATAATCGCTCATTAAGGAAAGAGCAGTTTGATGCTAGAGAGCTCGCCAGCTAACGAAAGCAACTGCAGAATAATAACGGTTCCAAAGATGAACGACACGTTCCTTACCAGTTTACATAACTCTGCATGTCAGCACGCTACTGACCTTGATGCAGTCATCCAGTTTTCTAGATTTCTAGCTATTAAAAATACTGGTGTAGTTAAATATTCCAAACGACTAACATAAAAAAAATAGCTGGGCCTCAGCTTCCTGCGTCTGTTGATGCCATATGTCTTGGAGAACACCCATGCATGAAAAGGTAATTGGAGAGGTGGAAAATGATCTGCCAGAAACTCACCACAGTCTGTTTCTTCTGCAGCATTTCTAAATGCTCAACTAGTCCCTCATCAGCCACGTCGAATGGCGTCTGGCCCTGATGCAATAAGAGAAGACAAGAGGATATCCCACACGGCACGGTGTTAATATTCAAAAAAAGCAGTAGTCACCAGTGAAGAACAGAAGTGAACATGCTCCACACCCTCCCTCCCCGCACGTGGAATAACATACTCTGACTCCAGAGCGGGGAAAGCCACGTGACAACGATGGCAGTTTTATGACTCAATCCATGATCGGAGCAACCTTAATCGTGGAAATGCAGTTCCCCGATTGCTGCTGCTCAAATTTAACAGTCAGGACTACTATACTTGAGTTTCCAGGTTTCTAAAAAGGACACTCTTGCACTGAGAAGAAATGCGATCAACCTGTTCTACTGCATCACCATGTATTTGAAGCTTCTGAAAGGCTGCCTATCATCAGCAGGCCGAAAAATCTGAGACCCATTTCCACATCCATGAGCATTTACAAAATAAAACAAACCAGAAAAATTACTCTGGGGCACAAAACAAGAAATCAGTTACATTTTCACCATAACTAAAGGTATAATAACCATTTAATTAACAACACATAATGAAACCTGATTGCTAGGGAGCAAAGAAATAAGGATGCCTTGGCCATCTGACCTAGCAAGGTAACAATCCTTGACTGGAAAGAGCAGGTGATGCAGCAAACCCAACTGTGTCTGTTTCTTTTCAAGCCTAGCACTATACAAACCCCACACACATTCCAAACTCTTTGGAAAAGCACCTGATGGCACTTAAAAAAGATTCCTTGTATTTTGGGATGCCAAAGAGCTCACCAGACTGAACCGGCTCCGTCTCAGAGCCATTTCTTTGACATCGGTTTCCACTCAAACCTCACAGTGCCACACTCCTCTTATCAAAGGAGCTGGACCAAGCACACCCAAGCTCATTTCCTCCCCCCGAGCAGCCGCAGCGCGACTGACCCCGCTGCAGCAGGAAGCCGTTCACAGCTGCTGCCTGGACACCACAGCAGGGAGGGGAACACAAAGAACAACCCTGGACAAGCACACGTCAGCTCTTGAAAAGCCACAGCTCCTCAAGGAAAGGCTGCTAACTATTAGGATGGAAGAGGAATTTTTCCTCCTTTTTTTTTTTTTCTTCCATCTTATTTTTCTTTACTCTTTTCTGACAAATCTGAATCAATTTTTCAGTTTCCCTTTTTACAACCAATATAGTACAACAGGACAGATGTAAAGCTGCCCGTTTCTCAAGGGTTCACGAGTTTTCAGTGCCTTACACCTCAATATTAGCACATGACTTCGTACTCTAAGACTGTCTTCTTTTGTTGCTGGTTAATTTGTCAGGATTACATCAAAACAGGAAAGCACGGATTAGCCCCTAGAGTTTCTTACAATCTTGGTTTAGTCACTGATCTTTTCCAGTAACACTTGAAATCTTTTCTGCCTTCCTCCAGTCAAGAGTCTTTATTTTCTGATGCTTTTAAACGCTCCAGGGCACACGCTAGGAGAACTGCTCACTATGTAACATTGTCATGACATTGGATCAAGTGGGAGGCAATAAAGTTGATATTCATCTGGCTACAAAATACGTTGCATGAGTTGTGCCAACATCTACGCGTACTGACCAGCTTGTTCCTGATGTCCATATCACACAGCGCCTCAGCCAGGATGGAGCAAGCTTCCTTCACTCCCCAGTGTGCCGCAGCATGGAGCGGAGTCCAGCCGTCGTTGTCCTGGACATTCAAATCAAACCCAGCCTGGATCAAGAGCCTGAGGAAAGAAGCAATATTGATTTCTGACCCCCTGAGAACGACTTCTCGACACAGAAGAGTTCACACCGTAGCCACAGAGCACGTAGCATGGTTCACAGTAAGCCAGCAGTTTCTTAACTTGTTTATTCACCTAAGCAACATCCCAATCGATGTGCTTGCAACTGTAACAGAAAAGGGCAGTAAATGAAAAGAAAAAGGGACTTTGCTGCAAAACCTGCTGGAAAGCGTCTAATTGATAAGGTTCCCTTTCGGCATCTCCTCAATTGGAAGAACAGCCTAATTTCTAATCTGGCACCGGTGACCCAGTCTGAACTCCCGCTCCAAGGGATGAGAGACACCAGACTCGCTCAGGCGCTAAGCAAACAGCTCTGCAGACTGCCATCTCCGTAACCAGGAGCCAAGCACAGCACCTAGCGTGAAAAGGGCACCTGGTGACTGGAGCTCAGTCGTGGTTCTACCGGAGAACAAGGCCACACCATCGGAACAGTCTGTAAGGAGACGAGGCCAGCAGGACTGCCAGGCAACAAGCACTGACACTACTGTGATGGACAGATGTGAAATTTATAAGTTAACCAACCCAAAGTGCATTTTTGCAGACCAATCCTTGCACAGTTAAAAGGAAATCTTGCCCAAGTGAACCTGCCTCACATCACGTTCACCACTGTGCACCTTCCACCCACCCCCTTCTCCATCAGACCAGGGCACTAGTGTTTCATAGCATCTGGAGCTTGAATATTTAATACAAAACAAACAGAAGAGGGTCAGTTGTAGTCTGAAGCTTCAGAGCCATAGGCACACTGGTACGCCAGTGATCAGGAGAAAATACTGAGCAGCTCATGTTTCAAAACCGACTATTATCCAAATTGCTTAGATATTGAAGAACATCCCAGGGGAATTCTGCAAGTCCGGTAAAACTGCTACTGAAAATTCCCATTGTGGGAAACTCCACCACCCAGAGCCACCTTCCTGCAGCACAAGGGAAATCCAGCATGACCCCAGAATGGCACCAACAGTTTTGAAACTCCTGCAGCTTTACACCGATGCGTTACTGTGCTAAATAAAACACAGTCACTCTATAGCAACAGTGGGTTTCTCCGCGAAAGAAATTTTAAATTAGGTGTTGACTTTACGTTGATTTTCCAGCTGGCAAAAGGGAGGAACATAGCTGCTAAGAGACTCAAGGTCACAGACAAATTCCACATCTCATTTGAGAGTTAGCTAGCTCCTGGCTTTCAGTCCCTCTGGTTTCAGTCACTGAAGCTTTGTATTTGAACTTACAGGGTGGCCATAAAACACACAAGAGTGAAACCATGTCAGCTCTCCGTGAGACCTGTTTTATCATTCTAACAATAAATGCCAAGGAGTAGTTGCCCAGAACTAAGTCACCCTGCAAACAGTGAATGCAGCCTTCGTTGAGGAGTACTGGATATACAGCCCTCCACTGAAAGTCCACAGGACCAACACCTCAAGTTCAAGAGATGTTACGTTTCTATTCCACAGAAGCTGTGTTGGATTACTGTTCTTGGGCACGGTACAGGCACAGACACCTTATAACTCAATTATAAGCTCTAAGGAATGAATACTAATAGGAAATATGGAGAATTACAAAATTACCAGAGCTTGACATTGAGTTATGCCACTTAAAACTATGAAATTAAGGATCAAGATGGATGAACGCTTCCAGAAGGGATTTTAACACAGGCAAGAGAGTAACCTTGCTGATGTTTACAGGCAGGTCCAGCCATACACAAAGAGCAGAGAAGAAAGCTTTATTGTTGGAAACCTTAATTTGACCTTACCTGTAAAAATATTAATGCTTTATTGCCAGGAAACACTACATTGGCAAGTTTATGTTCATAATAAGATTATTAGTGCCAGAGTGGTAGAAGCAGAACTGCGATGTGTTGGAATCCCTCTGTCACTCCTGACAGCTGCAGAAGGTGAAGGGGACAGTGAGAGAAGGGTGGACACTGCATTTTGCCACTAGACTGGTCATTATCAAACATGATTCTCATACAGCATGTATTGTCACTTCACAGGCTGAAATTGTGCTTTTATGCCATAATACTGTTTTACTTGCCAGTCCTAAACCTATTATTCTACTAGTGAAAATTAAACCTTCTAATTTATGTCTCAGTCTCTGAAAATCTTTCACCACTTTAAAGGCCTAGAGGTATGAAGGGGAATCTTCCAGTCCCTATACATTTCTCGGTGAACATATGGTTGGGCACATAAATCTACAGAGCCTGTTGAGAAACAGCAGCCTGAAAATCTCAGTATGAAAGTGATTTCTCTCAACTATAAAGCTACCGTCTTCCTTGTGAAAACCAGCCTTAATTCAATGCATCAGCCCTGGGAAGGAGCTCCTACCTCATCACTTCAGAGTAGCCCTTTGCCGCAGCAACATGAAGAGCCGTGGCACCTGTTCGAGGCTGCTTTATATCTTCAATTCTCCCACTGTTCAGCCACTGTCGGGCATCCTGTAGCATTTGCTGTTCCTCTTCTTTTCTTGCCAGGTCTAGGTCTACACCTAAGAAGGTGAAGCACAGAAGAAGAGATTATCAAGTGAAAGCTCTCACGAACACGTTAAACTTACCCTGTGTTTCATTTGCTATACAATATTACTAACCTCTTTGTAATCTTCCACAAAAATCATCAAAAGTATTTTCTAGGAGTTGGGAGAACTACTGCATCACTGACGAAGACTTCAAAGCTGTCTGACTTAAAAAGCCTGAAAGTTGAGCCACTGGTTGCAAACCAGCCCAACTAACTACCAGCTCAACTGTGAGCCAGCTATGGGTGGAAGGACTGTGCTCTAAATATGCAGTGTCCTAGACAGAAATAACCAAGTCACGAACAACAGCCCAACAAACTGAATTAAATAACAGCGTGAGTTTAGTCTACAGTGAAGACCTGAAGAGATGATCCTAAGGAGTCTCCTGCAAGAGCAGCACAACTCGAACAGTACGGTCACTTAAAATTCAGCACGATTTGCAAACTGCACGTAAGGTGATCTCTGCACTGCACCAGCATCATTTGCGCCAGGCACACCGAAACAATACTTAATTCCTCTGAGCAGCAAACTGCTAGATTCTTACAAAACACAATTCTAAATCATTTTGAGGATAGAAAGAAAAAAAAAAATCTAATCTGATGGCTTAAGAGATCTGCTTCAGATGAAGTCAGACCAAATCACACATCTGGTATAACAGACACCTGGACTACGGGGCTTTCTGAGAGATGGGTTTCCCACCCTGGAAACAACTGCTACTATGGGGAGAGGCCAGGTGGGTCTGGCTGATGGGCTGTGTCAATTGTCACTAAACCAACAAGAAGCGAAACTGTCTTAGACTTGTTTTCATAAGTGGGGTTTTCACGATCACGAGGTCATGTAAGGATGATGTATCAATCAGAAGTACAACGCAGCTCCACACAAGATTAATCAGACTAGAGCTCGCTGACTCAGGGAAAAAATATGAAGAAGATGAGAAACCTCAAAAATCAAGAAGGGTGTTGAAGAGCAACCGTCCCTATGGATCAGTTATTTCAGTATGACAGTGTCATGATTCCCAATTAAATTATGGGGCATTAGGTTCAAAACAGAACAAAAAGAAAACACTTATCAACTCAGAGTCTGAACTGTGAAACCCACTACTGCAGGATGTTACAAAGATTAGAAATACAGCTGGCTTCAGAATAAGGATTAGACAAATTTGTAGTTATTAAACATAATGCTGCACATGCCAGGAGTTCCCAAGAAGGACTGCACAAGTTCATGAAACAGAAAGCCACAGGGGATTCATGAGTACACAGAAAGTCCATCTGGCTCAGGAATTCCTTGAGGCACAGTGGCTGGAGGCTGGGAAAATGTTTGGGAGAGGAATCATGCACACTTGTCCTGTTGTTGCAGTTTGCAGCAGGCATCTGCTTTTAGCTACCGTTGAGGACCAGCTACAGAGCAGGATGGACACTTATTTAAAGTTTATAACACATTTAGTCCAGCAGTTATGATCCTTTAAACTCTGTCAATGGGAAGCGGCTCAGTGGAGACAGATGGTTGTTTCAGGGCATCTTAGCAGGATGCCGCTAATGTGGTGAAGCAATGAAAAAGCCAAGCAGAATCACAAGAAGTGTCAGGCAAAATATCTGCAGTTGAGGCAGAATTACATGAAGAATTGTGTCTACAGTCAGCGTTTGTTTTACTGGGCTGTCCAAACCAAGCCTGTCTCCTCTCTGCAGTCAGGCTTCCTTGGATGCCCAGGAAGGTACAGATCCTTTCCTTACATCAGTGTAACTCGTCTCACAACCTTACAAGGCATGGTTTGGACAGCCCAGTAAAACAAACCCTGACTGTAGACACAATTCTTCTTTTTCAATACGTGAGCAAACGAAACATATGGCAGAAGGGCTATTTAAGCTTATTTCAAAGTGGAGGGAAAAGGTGAAGAAAACACAAGTAACCTTGTCACAAAGACCAGACTAGAAAGTGCAAAGTTCCTGTTTACCAGAAGGAACACGATTCTGCATCGATTTTCCAGGAGGAACGGTAACACAAATAACAACCAGCTCTCAGATGGACAGCTACAAATTGACCAGTAGAACAGTAACACAGCTGACAAAGGGGGTCTGAGCAGTAAGGGACAGAGCTCTTCCTAACTATACCTGAAAATAGCTTAAAAAATAAAGTCACCATAATGTGCCAAGCAGAATACATCTGTTAGAAGAGGACTGGATCCAATCCACATGCAAACCACCCCAACGCCAACCTGCAGTCATAAAATAATCTAGACTGGGAAGAATCTTTGGGGGTCTCTAGTCCAAATCCTTGCTCAAAGACGGGTAACTTCAAACCCAGATCAAGTTGCTCAGAGCTGAATGCAGCTGAGCTTTGACTACCTCCAATGATGGAGATTTCACGAGTCCCTGTTCCAGCACTTTCCTGGGAAATGATTTTCCCCATATCTCTCTCTCTCTCTGCAGTCAGAATGCCCCTTGTTCAAACCTATGACTTTTTCATCTCATTGTGTCACTGGGCAGCTCTGAGAAGAGTCTGGCTCCTTTGCCTCTACAGCCTCCCTCCAGGTGGCGGACAGCAACTGGATCCCCCTGGCAACTTTCTGTTCTCGAGGCTAAACAGGCAGTCCAGACATACCCCATGTGCAGTTTGGTCTGTACCAGATCCATCTGCCTCAGTTCATCACTTCCTACTCAGTTAAGATAAATACATCATTCAAAATCATTGTTGATCCACTTCATTGATAGGGTTTAAACTTCTTGCACGTATATACAGACACCTAACCACTCGCTGATTAATTTCATGAGTACAAAGAAAATTTTACACTGATGAAGCATTTCTAAATTAAAACACAAGTCACGCTGTCCAAGGCGTTTCTTCTACCAGTGATGTTTTTGCAGGGACTGCACAGAGAGCAGCCCCTCAGACTGGCAGACCTGATGAGCAAGGAGAAATGGCAGAGCAGATGGGCTGCAGAAGTCTAGGGAAGGATCAGGATAAAGCAGGTCACTCCAGGCCAGGCATACTCATTTCCCAGTCCCCACTCTTGGCAGGGCTGTAAATCTCACCTCTATATTATCAACTCAGTGAAACAAGACCTTTCATCGATACCAGAGGTCAGAATCAAATCTCACTTTAAAAGCAAACAGATCTAATGAATCAGCTTTCAGTCCTGTGGAATCTTGCTTTGAAGAATCCTACTAAGGACAGAGGCTGCGAACCACAAACCTCCTGCATCTGTTCCACTGTTCTGCTACCAAAGCAACATTTGTCTGTTGCCTCTTGGGCCAGATTTCAGCTCTCTTCACCTACAGACAGGAAGCCAACAGAACTTTCTCACAGAAACTCGTAGAGGTCTAACTCACATATTCAGTGCCACTACTGATTTACCTTGTTTCTTTACTTGTTCCAGAAGCAGGTCCTTCATGGCTGCTTCCTCTGCGATGTCTGACGGGACTTCACCTTCACTGTTCACAGCAGCCACGTTGGCTCCATGACTAATTAGGTACCTGTGTGAGTGAGACCCAAACCAACGTATTAGACCTCGTGTGCAGGCTTCAGGGCAACTTATACAGTAAAGCAAGGAGCAGAACAATGTATTTGGCTTCCTCATTCAGGTTCAATTACCAAATGAGTATCTCACTCTTATCAAATATCTAGACTAAAAAAGTTCATTGTTAAATGCAATGTCCTTGGTCAGTGGCTCATAGTTTTTGCTTCTCTACAGTTATTCAAAGACCCCTAGTTCCTGCACTAACCTAATAATGCTTTTTTTCTTTTTTTTTTTTTAGAAAAAAGTAATAATTAAAAAAAAGGTCAATCCCTCATCAATTTCTTAATCTGTCTTTTTATAACTATACCAAAAGTTCATTCAAGACAAGTCTTCTTCAGCTTGTACCCAGTAAAATCCTAGGAAGTAAAAAATTATCTGTTTAAACATACAGATCTAGGAGGGTGACACAGAAGATATTTTTGCTTGGATTTGTTTTAAAATTTATTTTCAATGCCTTTGAGAAATAGTTACCAGTATTCCAATTTTGGCAACTTTTTGGTAGGTGTGGTGCACAAAATACAGCAGTACAACACCCAGAAATAAATGAGCCACAAAAAATATTTTTTTGTTTACAATATATCGTAGAAGACTATCTTGAGAAATACTATTGTTTTCCATTATTCTTCTAACCTATCATGCAGCTTTTCTCTCAGAAGAATTATTTCACTTGGTAAACTTCCATTTACATCTGCCTGTTCTTTGGTTCCAGTTATTCTAGCCCTTTGGGTCATATATTTGAGCAACTCTCAAAGTCTCAGAGCAACTTGCTGGTTCAAAAGCAGCAGTCTGGTATCAGTATCCTCCCTGGGACAGACAGACTATTAGTCCTTTGTGAGCATAATGATCAGATGCAGAATGTTTGTTTCAAACCTTGGAATCAGAAACTGTGCCAAGAGTCATCAAATCTTTGTTGGGAGTCACTTACAGCAGGTCATTGCTTTGCTTTAAACGTACTGGACAAAACTCTCGGTTATACTTACTGTCTCTTCTTTCGTAGTATTTTATGTTTGTACTCACTAGCTGATCTAATCTCTCTACAGCAGGCCACAGAATTTCACCCAGTTATGTCCAAACTGAGCTCAGTATCTCGTGTTGTAAACAAAACAAAAAATACAACACGACAATGCTCTAATTGTGAGTTCAGTAACAAGCAGTTACTTTTATCTACTCCATCTTTTGTCAGACATTATACAAGAAACAGAAACGTAAGATCTAAATTTGAAGAAAAAAAAACTGTTGGCATATTGGTGACTCCAGAGCCCAGGATGTTGCACTTCTCTCTCAGAAGTCTCCACGCTACTGCAGTACTGTTCACGTAGGCCTGTCTATGGCAAGAAAACGTAGTCACTTTGCAAAGCCTCAGAACAAGGGTGGGCATTGGTGCAGCCCTTCTTTGACCTGTTTTACTGTACACCAGGTATCTGCCGTTCAGGGTTTACACCAGAATAGCTGTATGTGTGTAATTACACTAACAGACATTTTGTACAGAGACAGAATTCCGTTCTGTTAGAGGAATAAAGTCCAAAATCGCTCTTAGGTAACACTTAACATTCTGCAGGGGCTCCCCGCTGACGGAAGCGCACGGCAAAGACAGTCAGGGGCAGCGGAGCTGTGCTTCGTTACACGTCTCCGCATTAGCGGGCCTCCCTCTCAGCCATCGCTTTTCCCTCTTGCTTGGCATTTCAGCTGAAGTATCTAATGAATCGTAAGTCACTGTAATGGGATCATCAACAAAAGACAACCAGTTACAGCTTCCACCTTAATCCTCACAAATGAAGAATTCAGGAACAGGAGAAATGCATTTATTTTCACCATTGCTTCCCAAGCCATTGTCTAAGTCTCAGAGCATCAATCACCTGTGTACCTGCTCTGAAGAGAAGGCAGGGAAAGTGTTATAAATACCCAGAATAGCCTGAAACTCACTCACTCTGCTATGTTCAGATAGCCACACGATGCCACTGCATGAAGAGGGGTCCAGCCCTCGTTATCTTGTTGGTTCACATTGGCTCCATTTTCTACAAGGAACTTCACCATGTCCAGGTTCTCATCTATACAGGCCTGAGGGAGAAGGGGAGGGAGACATCCAGGGGAGGGAAGGATTGAAGAGAAAAGGAAGGAATAAAAAAAAGGGGGGGTTTGTGTTAAATCAAGTGCACAACCTCCATTTGCAGTTTATTGGCAACAGGTAATTCCTGGGCTGAATTTCCCACACTGTGAGCTAGCACATCTTAAAATGGAAGGTAGCGTGAAGTTGGGAACTAAAATAAATTGATTTCAGAAATTTCAAAAATTAATTGTAACTCAGAGAGTCCCCAGGTGGACAATCTCTAAATTTGCTCAAGCTTTACTTCTCACCAATTGATCTGTTCCCTTCCTCTCTCCCACACTGTTATCTCCCTGGAGCGAGGACACTCTGTAAAATGATATATCTGTATTAGTTTTAGGTATGGCATCAAATTCCTCTAAGCAAGGCAAGCTATGTATTTACTTAGATTATGTTGTTCCTTCAATACATTAACGAAATAACACCATAACAATGAACGAAATGAGATATCACTAGTGGTAGGGATGAGCAGGGAAAGCACGAGGTCAAGAAGCCTGACTAAAGCAGACTGTACTGGATGTTGCCCTTTACAGACGTAACCATAGCAAAAGCAGAGTTTTAGAGAAGTTATTAACTTCTTTATTCAGCAGCGTTTATTCATTTTCCCGAGTATACAAAGAACAACTGTCCCTGTTAGCTCTACAGACCCTGTGCGCTACTGAAGAGAATGACAACCCTTTCTTAGGCGCTGTATTAATTCCAGAGCCTGCATTTACAGAGACCTGCTAGCTTTGAAGTTGCCAGGAGAAAACCGAGCTAGATTTTCAAGTCTCAGCACTTCTGTTGGGTGGAATTCCTCCTTCCTCAAATTCCTGGCTACAGCACGTTCTGCACTGCATTTACAGTTCACTGGAGGCTGCTATTTAAGGATGAGCTGGCAATTTAATACATACATCCAAATGCACGTGCCTCAGCTGAGAAGCACCGAGCATGACTAGGAGGCAAAAGCACTGGCTGTTACTGTATGTCCATCTACAGGCAGAAACCTAGGTCCTCATTACTAGAGAGGGAATCAGCTTGGTCAAAATTCCTTCAAAATCATAGCACTAGATTGTTTTATATAGCTTGCTGTGGGCATATCAGATGACTTTCAGATGATTGTTCTTCTAAAACAAGCAACACTGACCATCCATGCCTATCCTAGCAAGCACTGAAAATGAGGAAATTGTCTTTAACCAATGCCCCCTCCACCCCCTGAGACAATCCTGGATTATCTAACACATCCACATTATCTAACACTAAAATCCATCTATTTTGCTTATTTCAAAGGACAGGCATGCCCTACCCCACAACATCCAACTCTGTTATTTCTACTGTAAGTACAAATCCCAAACCAGCCTTTTACCCCACAAACACAAGTTATTCCTATATTTGCTTGGTCACAAGTAGCCGTGCAAAAGACTACCTGTGAACTTCAAAAGCAAAAGCTTTTAAACCTCTGGCCTCTAGGGAAGCATGTGTCAGAAAGCTAACTCCTAGTACAATCACTTGGCAAATGCTGGAAAACGCAGGGTACACCTATGGTGCTAGGAAAGGATCCCCTGGGAGCAAACCCAAGCACCCAAGTCCAGAGTGTGCCTAGGCTGAAGTGTTAGCATGCTTCCTTGCTCTGTTTTAGACTGGTTTAAACTTACTCTTTGCCAGAAAAGCACAAGCATAATTCTATTTTACTTCAGGGACTGCTCCAAACCCCAGAACGGATGAGACTGCCCCTGGGATGGCTCCATCCACCCCGGCCAGTCCATCGATACTCTCCCACCCTCAGGCACAAAAGCGCTTCACCCTATAAACCCAGCTCTGGGGCGCTTAATTTATGTCAGGCACTAGAACTGGGGAAAAAACCACCAACCCAAAAGAAAAATATTTGGGACTGAAGAGCATCACATTGAGGTCAGAGGAGTCCCACGTCCAAGCACAGTGGGGTAAGCCATGGTTACGGCTGAGCAAAGTAGATGCAAACCAGGTTCTACCACCAGCCTCAGGAGTAAGGTTTGTTCCTTGTTGCTCCTTTATTTTGATCATCTGGTCCAATCCCCTGCTCAAAGCTGGGCTAAACCTGGTGTTAGGTCAGGCTGCTCAGGGCCTGCTCCAGCCAGTTTTTACTGTCCGCAAGGACGGAGACACCACGGCCAGCCTGGGCCCTTGCCCCACTCCTCACCATCCTCTCGGTGGGTAATTTTTCTTACTACCTAATCAGGATTTTTCTTGCTGCAACTTACGCCTCCTGCTACAGTAGCACACATGTAGTCCCTGTGTTTCAGCAGGGGATGAGAGCAGGAAACACAAGCCAAATATTCCTACTGTCCAGGGGAACTAATGTTTGCCAAATATGCACGTGATTAATTTTGAAGACATATCCTAGAAGGGATACACTCCTGATTTCCATCATCCTGCAAACTATGCAAATAAATCTGTTAGTGGCTTACATCCATACCAGTGCACTCAAATGCAGCAGGAAGGTAAAGTCTGCAACGCACAGAGGTGGACATGGATACACAGAGGAACGTAATAATCTCTCTTCAGTTCAAAGAGCAATTTTTCGGGAATTCGAGTCCAAGCCTGCAAAATTCAGAGCTAATCTGTATTTTATTGTCACCCACGTTTATTCTGATATACTTTAAGTTTTGCCCCCAACATACCTCAAATAAATTATACTTACAATCTTATTGATGAGTTATTTACATTTTGACCTGGGAACACAACCATTATATATATCACTTTTTAAATAAAACTGACTTCATCTAAAAGTGTATAGCTCCGAGAATAGCCAAGACAAGTTCACCCACGCAGTGGTTTCTTTTGAGCACAATCACTTCTGGTTGACTAAAGAATTATAGCCTCAAAGAAGAATTTTATCAGCATGGCTCTGAAAGCAGCGAGGTAGATGTTTCATGCCTGTGCATACTTACTGCTCTGCTGTATTTGTTTGAGTATTACCTGCAGTTTGAGTGTAAACCTAAATTTAGACTCAAGAATGTCTCTATATTGTGAGCTTTGTATGTATTTGATGGGGAATTATATTTACATTGTTTATCATTCAAACCACCCAAATACACCCACTACATCTGCACATACTGGGAATCAGCCAAGAGTAAAGACCAGTTCTTGCTCAAGCCACTGGATATACTGGACTCTACGTATCTGCTTAGATGCATAAGAGCCTCCCCCCCTTCCCTTCTTTCACATTTCTGCCTGTTCTCGGCCCCGTTGTTCTGCTGGTCCCCATCTCGCGTGGTCCCCATGGAATGCATGCTAGAAACAGCAGGGATAATGGGATCAAACCCCACCTGTTCCTGCACAGAAATCTGCAGTAATTTGACTCGCCTGAAGAGATAAAACGATGCAAAGTGACAAAGCTACATGGGCGCTGACAACAGCAGGCATTCGCTCGCCTCCCCAAGGGAACCACAATGCATTTCATCTTTGCTCTCTGCATTTGCCACAAAGACAAAGCCAAGCACAAAGGTGTATTAAGTCCTTAACGGAGCAGCACTGTACTCTTTAACATCTAAGAAAAACAACTCTCGCTCCACCCTTCTGCATCTACGTATCGCGAAAAACTGCTGTTCAAGTTACGTGATCAAGCAGCGTGGCACTGCTCGACAAATACTTATTTTGGTATTGGTAGGGACACTTAAGAATAGAAACGAGCACAGAGTTGAGTAACCTGAACAGTTTTTCAAATGACGTGAGGCTGCATTAACATCAGCAGCTATGACTTCTTGCCTGCCTCAAGTATCGAAATGCAAGAATTTTTTGCATTTTTGTAGTATTACACCATATTAATTACATTGGCCAAGATTTTAAAAAGTGAGGTGTAGCAGGAGTTTCAAAAAATAGCACTCCACAAATAGAGGCACCGAATAATCCCCATGTCCAATACGACATATTTAACACATCTCGGAGCGATAATCACGAGGCCAACAATTGTGATAATGAATAAAACTGAGAATTTCTGAAAATCTTCCAAACTTCAAGAACATCTATAAAAGAGTTATGACAGAATAAATGGCAGCTTTTAGAAGCTGAGATGTATTTCTGTGTATATTTTTAAAGTAGCAACTGATTAACACTGAGATGTTGTCACAGAATTCATATTTGCACACACATTTATGGTATTAATAGTTTCATATATGCCACTTTTTACCAAGCTATAAATCAAAGAACAGAAATTCCCACTGATTAGAAGTACTCAGGGCACACGCTCGCCCACCTAAAACTTTTCGAGAGCCCTGATACCCCTCCAGAAAATCTCTGCTGTATGCTTTATTGCGCGCATCTGCCAAAATTAAGCACTGCAAAACACCGCATAAGAAAAACGCGTTCACTGAGATTCCGAGTGTAAAGTTCATCTCCTGGCTAAGCAAAATGGGTTACCTGAGGTTACGGGAGGAAGAAGAAGAGGACAAAGAGGAAGTAAAAGGGGTAGATGTGTCCTCCTTTAAGTACTATTAATCCCCCAACCTTAAATTTAGGAGAGTGGGTAAGTTTAGTAACCCGAGAGTATCTATCGCTATGCAAAGTTCTCCTCTTGTTTTTGGTACAGCATTCCTCGGGAGCACGGTAAGAATAACTACACCGGACAGCGATATTACAAAGCAGACCCCTGCCCCTCCAACCCCCAGAGGGAGGAAAGAAAATCAAACAAAGCTGACTGAGAGGTAACATCGCCTTTTTGGTGGGTAGTTATTTAATAACCACACCCTCCCCTAAACTGCCCTTCAAATTTGCTTCGCATAAAGAAAATCACAAAAGTGGATAGGCTTCTTTCTTTCAATTTTAGGCACTGCTAACCCTTGGCTGCTTGGTTTCACACGTAGAAGACGCTAAAAGCAAGGTTAACTACAGAGCACAGCATTTTTATCTCTACATTTTTAATTCTCTCTATCTTCTTTCTCTGTAAGAGATATAATACAACCTTCAAGGCAATGCGATAGGGTGGGAGTATGCGGTGACTATCTTTTGCTCTAATTGCGATCTTCATCAGGCTAATCTCTTACCATCCTTGTATTTTTCTTGGCAGCTGGTGAGCTCCAAGTGCTTCTGGAACGGCACTAATGTATTACAGTTTTAGCAGTCTTTGATGCAAACTGCATCCAGTGCCCAGAACTACCCACTAACCGCTCAAAGAAAGTTGGCTCATGTGATTTAAATCCCAGGCATCGCTGGGCAAGTCTCCATCCACAGCTCACGGTGTTCCTTCAGCTCCTGGCAGGGGACCAGCATTTAGCAGTTTTTCCATAGGGAGGAAGTGCTCAGTTTCTAAAATTTGCAGATACGGCATATTAGCTTCCCCCTCTCCGAGAACAGGTGTAGCCCTTTACAGCCAGGGACACTCGCTGCATTATTTTTTTTGCCAGTAGCTATTGCCAAGGCATTCTTCTTTCAAGCGTGAAGTTTACATTACAATAACGAAACGGGGGACACCAGGAAACATTACAGAACAACTCTGCAAAACTCTGCTCATCTGGCAAGGCTTGTTCAACAACGAGACAAAATCTGATCTTTATCTTGAATGACACCTCATTATTATAATAGTATTGTCAGTGTTTGCTTTCCTCAGAGCATACAGGACACACAAGTGTTGTCAAACTTCTGATAAGTATCAGCAATGCAACAGTTCCAACTGCCTGAGGAGGTTTTCGTTTGCATATCTCCTGGGCATCCCCCGCAGGACAGAGACAGGAAGATCAGGGAGTAAAAGGAGCCCGATGGGATGAGACTGAAGGGTTCAGAGGACCAAGAATCGAGTTCCAACCAGGTGTAAACAGTACAAGACTGCTCACTTTCTAGTGGCGGGGGGGGGGGGCATCACATTTAGCAAAACACCAGCCTATGACTGGTGTTACATTCTCACTATATCACAGATTCATACAGGATAGCAGCGAGGAGAGCAACTAAACCACCTGACAGATCCCTAAGAATTCCTAAGAAATTGCTTGGGATCAGCTGAGTGAGAAAAAAATACCTTTTCACCTCCACATGGAGAAAGGGGGATGGTTACAAACCCAGAAGAACAGAGAATTATGGCAATAATTGCACATCAGCAGCGCTGTCACAGGTATCCGCATTAAGGCAATCGTTTTGTGCACAACTTCCCAGCGTGGTGGGAGTTGAACATAAACACACGAACAACGTTCAGTGCAACCGTTTGCAGGCAGAACGGTTCTCACCAGCGTTCCAGTAAGAGCTGCTCAGCAGCACGGGCCCTCCAGCTGCCGTCTACCTGCACAGCTCGGTGGCACTGCGTACAGTAGCCCACATAACGAGGGTGAACTTGGCTGAGAGCATATTGCATTTCTAAATGCAGCCCCATTGAGTAAATATTTAGTTTACAAACAGTATGTCACATCACCCAGTGTCATATGAGCATGGAACGAAATAGCAGTGTGCATACAAGAGCCTGGAATCAAAGCCAGCCAGGAAACCTGTAATAACTGCTGTGGTTTTAATTCTGTCTACATATAATTTGCTGGTGCTCCCTCCTTGGTTGGTCAGAATTTGAGAGAGAGAACCTATGTGTTTTCTCGAGGTGGAGGAAAGATGCAAGAAGGGAAAAGAAAAAGCTACATGCTTGGCTTCCATGTTACGTATTTCTACTATGAACACATCAGTCTTGTGACAGAACCCGATCACGGTGACTTCTCAGCACAGAAGAGTGAAAATCTTGTAATCCTACCGTGTCGGATTCTCGGGTAGCAATCCTCATGGTTCCCACATCGAAATCATACTTGGCAGCTCCACATGTCGCACATAAATACAATATATAAACTAGCCAGTCAGACACATGTCGGCTTTTTCAATCCAGTATTAGAGACGTCAGCCAGTAGAGGCCATGCTTCATCTCTTCTTAATTACACCAACATTCATCTCTTGAGCCTCCCAGGAGTACGGTACCTCTCGGCCTGCACAAAATCCTGCCATTAAATCTTATCGCTCATGAAACCCCCATTATTAATTCTTTGACCAGATTCTCCTCCAATCCAGAAATCAAGTGTTGATACCATCTTCAAAGCTCTTTATACATCCAGCCCTCCCCTGACATGGTTTGTCTCCCTCTGTTCCATCATTGATCCCCATTTCTATAACTCTTAAGTCAAAGTGTTAACAAACACTTCTGAGATTCTTCTATACAACCCTACACCCATGGCACGGCATTCTTGCACTGATCGTAGGACCCTTCTCCAGGTGTCAGTTTGCCCAGAAAGCCACCCCATCCTTCCATCTGGTGAAACAATTTATATTTCAGACGTCGAGATCCTCAAAGCAGGGACCATCTGCAATCGTTTAAAGAGTACCCAGCTCTCAACACACCACAGTGCCGCTCAGGCAAAGAACAGCAACATATATCAACATATATACCACTGAATCACTGCAGTTGGAAAGGACCTCAGGAGACTTCTAATCTAATGCCCCCTGCTCAAGGCAACATCTACAGTGAATTCTCACCAGCTTTCCAGGCTGTGGATGTGTGTATGACACGTATGTGTGTGCATATATCTACATACAGACAAACACAGACACTCATATTTATTCTTTGGAAATCCAAGGAACTTGACAATGGAGGAGAAGGACTAATACACACAGATTTGTGTCGTGTGTCTGCAGCCATTCTGATCCAGGACTGATTTGTCTCCATTGCTTAGATGCTTTTTTTGCCCAAGCCTCTAGTTTCCTCCTCCTGAATGATGTTCTCATGCTAGAAACCTGACCTAGACTCATTTGGGTGGCAGAGGCTGCACCACTCACGAGCTACAAAAGATTCTGCATTAGACGTGGGGCAACAAAAGTAGGTTCTATTCATACAGACCAAGCACACCCTTTCCTAACACTACCAGTGGGACCGTTTACACAAGACAGATCCACATCACACTTAAACTCATTAAAAGGTTTTCTGTGGGCTAAATGAAGAGCCACAGAGTTACTGCAGTGAATACAGGCCATAAAACCGACTAAACTAAAAGCAGAACATTCTGTGCGTGCATGCAAATGCAGTCTTGAGTTCAACCCAAGACCCCCCCCAACAGCTTAAGTAGGTTTAAGCCCAGGTTGCCACGGTCCCTCCTGCCCCAGCCATATGTTCCCACACCTTGCTCTACGCAAGAATTATTACATCCACATTTTCAAAGTGTAAAGAAATAGATGTACCCAGAAGGTGTTGCCTGTCTAAACTAGGTGGGATGTATTGCCCTCACAGTACCTGTCCTTTCCCACTGCCTGCAGAGCAGCATAAACCCACTCACAACAGAATGAGAAGAATCCCACCCTCAATGACTTACAGTCACACGAGAAACCTCCAAGAGCCAAGATTTACTAGGTTGCTCCTTAAACTGAGGCTTGAGATGGTTTTCTTTACCACAACCTTATGCTATGTGATTAGTGCAATTAAAGCTTTTTGAGGAGTTTTAGAAATAGTTAAAGTGTTACTGCAAACCAGAGGATGACACTGATACCAGCAGCAACATTAACTGTTAATACACTGGGCTGGAAGAATTAGCAGGCCAGTTAAGTCACGCTGTCACAACACATAGGTCACAGTCAAAGGGATTAAATGGCAAGACTTACTTCTCTACTGTTCTCCTGTCCTAAGTCTAAAATACATGGAACAAGGTTAGCCGGGAGATGAAGGGAGTCAATCTTCTGCTGAATGCAAAGTAAGAGTAAATATATGATGTCAACATACACTACAAACCAGCCAGCGCTCCACAAAGGAAGGCAAGCCTGATGACAGCTGAACAGCATCAGGGTTAAATCTGGGAACACAGAGAGAGGAGTTCACAGAAAACAAAAGAGAAAAGCACTCCCAAAATAGCCTTGCAACTGTCACCACTAGCGATTGTCAGCACTGGAAGGTATGACCTTGCCATTGTGTCTCATGATCACAGCTCTTAAGGGGGCATTTGTCAGAACCAGCATTACCAAAAATTCCGCTTCCAAGTGATCCTGTATCTCCAGCAGCACAGATTACACTCGCCACTGATTTTGGGAACAACAAACAGCTCTTACTGCTGCTCCTGCAAAAACACAGAGTTTCTCTACCTTCCCTTCTCTCTTCTCAGCCCCCGCTGCAGGGTGTCCTTATGGCTATGATATCCTGCACAGGCACTTCTGTACCATGAACCCGATTTTAAAATCTTTATGCTTTAAAATCCTTGTGCAAATCTACTTCTGACACAATCATATTAGAACCATGAGGAAGAGGTAAATTCTGTTTCAAAGAGAGCAGGGGGAAAGGGAGGGAAATGAGATAAAAAGGGTATTATTCATTTTCTAGTCTGATTAATTGGCTATGTTCCTTCATTTTTTAACAGTGGTTGAGTCATACTTCTCATGTAAGCAGGAAGAGAGATATGGATTATGTCAGATTTTTCCATTGGAAAAAGCCCCACAACTAGAAGTACTAAGCAGTATCCATGCCAGTCATCAAAAGAAACCAACAACAAATCTCTTAGAATGATTAGCACAACAAAAACCCAGTAGAGCACAAGTGAAGAGAGGACTATGTGCAAAGGCATAATTATTTCAAGAATGTAGCACTGTCAAGATGAAATAGCAGCACGAAATGTCAGGTGGAGAAGTGCTGTGAATAGAAGCCACATTCGAAACCCTCCATGCCTTCATATATGTGCTGGGGACACCAACTTATTTACAAGGATGTAGATGTAAATATCTACTGCACTTCACTATAGATGGCTTAGCTAAATGCCTCTGAAATTCTTTATAATTATCAGGACTTCTGCGTTAGCTACGCAGCCATGGTACTGGCAGTGAATGCTGAAGCACCACGCTTCACTTCACCACTGGCTGGTACATTATCTGCTCTCACCGAGGTAGCCCTCAGCGTGCCAAAGCTTCCAAATCCACCTCTTTAGGACCAACAGGAACCACCGCTGTAAAGAAAGAGAAGGTCAGTCGGACACTCACATGCTCCGTGTTACTGAAGTGGGAGGAAAATGGGAAGAAAGCTAAATTGCCCTGCTTTTACTTCTAGGGCGCTAGGTGCAGGCAGGCAGGATTGCAATCTTTTTGCCCCTCATTTAACGTTTCCAATCAAACAGCATTCTGGCAAATCTAGGAAGACCAGCAAGGACCACAGACGTAAGTATTTCACTACGCAAAGAGCCACAGGCATCAACCCCTTATGCCAACTCCTCCAGCCTCGTATTATTTGTGCTCCCACGTGTCCAGCAAGCTACACTTAATGCACCTCTCATTCAAACAGGACCCAATCCTGTGACTTTCAACTTCCACACTGCTTTTCCTCTGCAGTCGATGGAGTGGTTTGCCTTTTGCACTCACAGACCAGAACACATAGCTCTAAACCAGACAGGCCATGAGGGACTGACTTTAAAATCCAATCTAGATTATCATTTTACTCCTTTCCTTTTCATCATCTTCATCCCCTTAATTCCAACATGATTTTTAATACCCATTATTTCAACAGCAGTTGGAGGTGAATACTTTGTACCATCTGAGAAGAGCTTGAAATGAGTCCAGTACTTGATCAACTGCCAGCACTAAAAATAAAGTCTTTCTGTCACTAAATAGCAGGGACTGCCAGTTTTCTAATGGTGTAGAGCAGCATTAGCTCTTCAAGTCTCACCAGTTTAGTCATTCTGACCACTAACTATGTCATTTCTCTCCCACTCAGCCAGCGCTGGCACTGGATCAAGACAGTATATATAAAATCCTGCCCTTAAATTACTGAGATTTTAGTTCCTGCCTGAAATAACTCTACATTTCATAATTAGAAAGCTCACAAGCATTTCACTCCTGTGTGGAAAATGGAAATTCAGCTACTGCAGATTTGCTTAGCAAGAAATGTCCTGCTAACAACCCCCTTGCTCTCCAGCTCTACAGGTGCCACACCAGTGGTGCTGCTGTACCTATTTAATGCAGTTCCTAAAGGCACTTTTACAACGCAAGCAAAATAGACAGGCAGTTTCTGCCATCAGCTATACATAAACATATTTTAGATTTCCAAGATGCAACCTTAGATCAGCTTCAGCCAAACTAACGTGGTCTCCTGCAGCCCAGGGCTGACACCACTCACCCTGTTTTCTTGAATGGCCGCTGGAGGTTGCAGAGCAGCATGGTAAGGCCAATGCCAAATGATGACTAACCTTGTCAGTAGTGGGGGGTGGGCAGGGAAATCACTTTTCAGCTCCCTTGGCAAGGTTACTCCATGCACACCACACCTGCTAGGAGGGTGAGATGGGGTAGGAAGGCATGGCAGGGCCGCCCCGTGCTCCAGAAAACAATCCTTTATGGGAAGAGTCTCTCTAGGTCTTCTCCTAACTGGTCAGAGGCACAGAAAAACAGCTACAAATTATTTTAGATCCAACTTGGCAAACTAAAGATGAGATTTGTGTTACCTAACTATGGACCTCACAGACAGACAGAGAAATCTCCACTGGGCACTTCGGGCTTTCTTTAGTCTCTCCCATGGTAGGATTTCGCAGCAGGCTCTGCTGGCTGAAGCCATGGCTGCCTTTGTCCTGCCCGGTCTTACACCTGGCCAGCAGACCTCTCCCCCAGCAAGGGGCACTGATGCTCATCTGATACCCCACTAAACAGATCCAGGAGCTAAACTGGCTCACAGTGGGACCAGACAAGCATTTACACCGGTATGAAAAGCATATGACAAGAGCAGCAGGAAGGGCAGGACTGAGACACTCTTAAGCTGCCACATAACCATTCACTTGGACATCTTGCTTATGTCAAGACAGACAGCTCACACCACACATGGCCCAGGGAAAAGCAACGAAGTCACTCCAGGGCTAGTTACCACTTTCACAGAAACCAGCTCTTCCTTACAGACACTAAAGCTCATGTAGGGGAAGTACCATGAGCTCCTGCAAGTGCCAAGAAGTGCCCAGTTAGCTCTAAGTAGGGGCAAAGATACTGAAACAGTGGCTGTACGTAGAAACACCTCAACATGGCTGCAAATGAAAAGAAAGAGGAGATTCCTTTGATGGATTCATAGACAGTTTATTTAGGAGCAGAATAGTAGGCCCTTGGGTTTTGTGCACATCATTGTCTTGCAGCCACATCAGATTTCTGTTTCAAGATCTGAATCTCACCTTTGTGGCCGGAAAAAAAAAAAAGCTGGTTTATAAAACGAAAATCATACACTCAGTAATTCTGCTTATTCATTCTCACTGCCAACCCTGCAGTGCCTGGGAAAATTTAAATTTTCTTCTTCACAGTTACAGATTCAGGCGGCTAAATACTCTCAGCAAAAATCATCACCAGACAGACACACAGCAGCCTGGCTCAGTCATCGTCCAGTCCTCTGCAACTCAGAGCCTTCACGTCCAAGTAAACACGTGGTGGTTCTGAGTTTTGCCATCCTTCCTGCCCGCTCCCAGAACAACAGACTGGCATCCACCATGGCTCAAGTGTCGCCATTCCCAGCAGGAAAAGGCACCAGGTCACATCACAGGATGCGGAATTTTCTTGAAGCATAACGAATGACGGAGCAGACAAAGAGGGTGCTGGATAAAGAAATCTTTCTAAAAAAAGACGGTGATTCCACATTTCTTCCTGACAGGACCACAGCTAAGTTTTTGCAAGCACTTCTGTTTCCAGTGCAATCACGTGGATTTGCAACATCACTTAACACGATGCAGCTTTAAGGAAATGTTTTCTTTCAACTGCTAGTGATACCTTGATATAATCTGCTATTACAGCAGAAGTTAAGCTAGACATTTTCTTAAAACCTAGAAAAAAACCCTCTCTAAACACAGCAATTTAAGGTCTGGACTACGGCTGACATTTTAGAGTGGTAGGTAAAGGAGAATATAGGAGTTCACAGTCCTAAGACAGTCTGCACATCTCTTCGGTAACAAACTTTCCAAGAACTTGTAATTCTTGAAGATGTGTGCTCAACATACGTGTGTATGTATGTTTGAGAACATGATTCACCTAAGTTTTCAAATGTCAACTACACTTTAAGGCAGAGTTCACTGGAACTTGCCTTCATTCACAGAAAAAAAAAAAAAAAGAGGAAAAGGGAAAAAAAAAAAAAAAAAAATCAATCAACACTATTCGGGCTTCTCAATCCAGAGGAAGCATCTTTGGTGTTTTGGTGGTTTTTTAATCCTGGGGGGAACAAACTACAGCAAATCTCAGCATGACCACCAGTAACAAAATCCTTCTGTGCCGGCTTCTGAGCATATCACCCTCATGCTGCCATCAACAGTCCAAAGAGGGGTCAGGGACTCTGTTCTGGTGATGCCCGTGGAAAAGAGAGGTGGTGGCAAATATGGTACTGAGAACAAGTGATCTGTTAAAGAAAATTACCTGAAGAATAAGGTTACTGAAGAGGGACAAGTGCTGCTTGAATGATAGTTCTTTGCTAGACCCTCACACAGACACCTTCATAGAGTAACTGAGCACTTAATCCGAAGCGTATTAAAGATGCTGCCGTGCACCAAGCTCTTGCCAAAGCACGACACCAGGTACCTTGCTAGTTTGAAAGACGGACACAACTAAGGTGTCATCTTTCCCCAGTGACATTAATGATGTTTTGAGTCTAATCGAGAACTGTGGTTCTATGACCAAAGAAATACAGACCCGATGCAAACTTTTATGTTTTCATAAGAGTAACGTAAACCCAGCTATTTGCTCCAACGCCATGCACATGCCCTGCATGGTTCAGATACCGGCAGCCCAGCGTGAACTCCTGAGTGCTCTGTCAGGACTTTTAAAGTGTCCCACAGCCCTGGCTAGCAGATGCCAAAAAAAGGACATAGCCAGAAATGGACAGAGCAATGAATGTACACAGCAAAGGGAGGAGCGGTGGGGGAGAGCAAGCTCTCCACCTCTGTAACTACCGTTTGCAGAAGCAGCAGCCAGGCAGACTGACCAGCCTTACAGGTGACGTTCAGCAATTACTCACCCTTGAAGTAAAACAAAACCTGGTGGAAGTCCAGCCAGGGGATGGCGATTTCCACATTTATTGCACGGTGTCACCTGTGCATTAGTCTGCCTTGCAGGTGGGCGGCACAGGCAATCCTCAGAAACAAAGTACCATAACCTGGATGGTGAACAGGAGAAATTTAGGAGAGGGTAAGCTTTATTGACAAAGCCCAGCTGCCAGAGCTAGGAAACAGTCTCACTTCTGAACAGATCACCCCATTTCTGCTGAAGAGGGAAGAGAAGCAAAGAGTATCATTCAGGAGGACTTTCAGAGGTATCTCAATGCAGCCCCATCTCCAGGCCTGCTGTGAAGGAAGAGTTCACAGGAGGAAGCAGTGAGCTGATGGTTGGGAGAACAATCCTGCACGGGTCTGTCTTGCTGGGAACATGACTGCATGTCCTCAAGACCATGGACGCACCCCTGGTTGCAGGCTGGGTTCCCAGCTTGAAGCAAGAGATAGGCCATGAGCAAGTGATTTTGAGATCAGAAGTACAGACAGACGGGTGGTGATGATCACGGACTGCGTGGTGACCTGCTGTCATGGTTTAACCCCAGCTGGCAACTAAGCACCACATAGCTGGAGGTATGACAGACACAGAGCCAGGAGAGGCTCTGGAAACAAAATGGCTTGTGTTAGGAAGTTGGACAGTAGCACTTCTTGGGTATCACTCTTGGAAATCACATCACGGCCATGTGTAGGTCCAGACAAATGGACAAGTGGCAAGTGTCTCAATGTCTGGCTGAGAAGATGGAAAGGAGGAGTCACTGAGAAGTGAGGAAACTCCTGGAACAGAGCAAGGGAGAGAACTTACCAAACCCTGAAAGAACCAAGCTGCTGGTGCTTAAGTTAGCAGATGGTATAATACAGAAGAGCAGATGCAGGGGAAATGGTGCTATTTTGGAAAAGGGCCACCAAGGCTTTTACAGGGGGAAGTCATATGACAGAAAGTCCCTGAAGTCCTTTGAAGGGTAAATAAGCATGAAGGCAAGGGAGGTCCAGGTGACACAATCCACAGAGACTTCGTACAGGCTTCTCACCAGGCCCCTCACCAAGGCTCCCAAATACACCGAATTGCACAGGTAAGAAGGAAGATCCTTGCGAGACTAAAATTTTCATGATGGGGAGACCAGAATATGTCATAGATTTTCTTCCTGGAGATCTCAGAAATCTTTCCTGAGGTCTGTGCCGCCAAATGTATTAAATAAAGGATCTGGAAGAGGAGGCAATTAGTGAGGTGATAAAGTTTGCTGATGAAATTATTCTATAGGATAGAAAAAAAAAAAGGATGAATGTGAAGAAGAATCTTACAACACTGAGCAACTGGTGATAAAATGGCAGATGAAATTCAATGCAGATAACTCCACAGTGAATCACAGGCAAAAAATACACCTAACATCATAGACCAAAATGAAAGACTCCGAGCTTATTACTGCCATTCAGGAAAAAGCCCTTAGGATTATAACATATAACTATAGGAAAGTATCAGCTCCAAGCTCAGAAATCAAAGCAAATTCTAGAAATTATCTGGAATAGAACTGAACAAAAAATATCATTAGGCCCCTATGTAATGGTGCACTAGATTTTCAGAATTATAAGAACTTCTAGTCTCCACAACCAAAAAAAGATGTGGTAGACATGAATGGGGCATGAATTAGAAAAAACTTAACTTCAAAAAAAAAAAAAAAAAAAAGGGGGGGAAAAATCCCAAAGCCAAACTTTCCCCATTTTCCAAAAGCATTTTTATGGATTTCTGTGGCATCACAAATAGGTTTTATACTATTTGTAGGACACCACAGAAATAAACAATGCTTTGTGAAAAAAGCTGGCCTAAGAAGGACTCAGAAAGATAAGAAGAGAACAAGTTGTAAAAGGTTTTGGGAAAACAGGACGCTCGCTCCACACTCTGCTGTAACCTCGACCCTGTACCAGCAGGGACTCGGTCTACATAGGAAAGCACAGGACTGCAAAACCTTGAGCCTGCGTAAACACTCATCTGAAAGTCTCATCAGCACAAACTAAAAAAGCCCAGCTCTGTTCCCCCTGTTCAACAAAAACATAGAAACAGAGATCACGTTTTACTGGTGTGAGATGAAACCAAAGCAGAGACGGCGGAGAGCTCCAGGGAACAGAACCCAGACTCAAAGTGTTCCTGACAAACGTTCTTACAACAAAGCGAAACGGGAAAATTCCTGCGCTTAGGTGGGAGACATGTAAAGGCAAAACAAGGACAAAAGGACACAGTACGAGAGTGGATCACTGACTAGATACCCACCCAAGACAGGCTGGGCTGAACGCCGCCCAACCACCACACTGTCATGCACCAGGTCTCATTCGTGTGAGGGCAACTCTGCTCCTGCCAGGTCTCGGCCACTACAGCCAACGCACCACGCCAGCTCCAACAGTTCCCTTGCTGTGGGCAGCACGCTGCTCGCTTAGGGTCTTAATCTTTCAAAGCAGCAATTACTAAATATATTGTTATAGCATTAATGATTTATACCATTACTTCTAATTTTGCTTTACCACCCCCTCATCCCCATCCCCACTGGGTAATTAAGGTTTGGCTGAACGACTCAGTGGGGTGCTCCTGAAGAAGAAAGCAAATTCATTCTGGAATACATTATGGACAAGTGCCGTTAGCAAGGCCCTGAAGAAAATTATGCTTGGGCTGGAGAGATCTCCACTTCAGTATCACATTCGGTTTGAAAGCAACATACTCCAAAGAAGCCCAGAGGAGAACAACAAGGCTCAATGCAAGTTCAGAAGGCATCAGCTAGCTGGAAAGGTTAAATAAAAGCAGCTTTACTGTATCTAGGCAAAAGAAGAAAAAAAAAGTTTGAGGGGAACAGAGTCTTCCACTAGTGGGAAGGCTGTTATGGAAGTGAAAGCAACTGCAATCAAAGAAAAACAAAGAATTCAGTTTCATTTGGAAGAAAGTGGAATTGGGTCAAACACTGAGAAATGCTTCCTAACTGCTCAGCTTGCCAGGCGCTGGAGCAGGCTTCCAGGGGAGGTGCAGACGAGCTCTTCATGAAGATGTTCAGGAACGGATCAGGTACCAGTCTTTTGGAAAAAGCTCTGATAAACCTGGCTATGCCTTAGCGCAGAAGACTGGCCCAGAAAGTCTTCTGTGATCTCGTCCAGCCACGCATCCGTAACTCCACAGGCGCAGCAGACTGCCCTCACCACTGCGACAGCAGACTGGTCCTTCTCAGGCAGCTCTGAGAAAGCCAACGACAAAAAGCCAAACAATGGTAGAGGAAGAGACACAGCTTTCAGCATCATACAACAGAAGGAGAAAATGAAAGTACTGCTCAAAGAAGCCAAAGGATTAGGAAAGCAGCTTCGAAAGACTGGAGAAGGGGTGAGTGGTTAGGGTAACAGAGACCAGGCCACAGGAACAAATAAAAACAAATAAAAAACAAAACAAACAAAAAAAGAGCTGGGTGCTTTGTCAACAACAGGTATCCCCGAATCTCCAAGACTCCAAGGGTTTCATCATCATAACACTGTATTTCAAAATATAACCCTGGAATCTGATCCCATTAAAATGTCTTATTTTCCCTAATGCAGCAGTTCTTGTTTTGAACAGGGCTTGAATTTTCAAGTCACTAGCACAATTTGCAGGAAGCTGGGCATAATGTCAGCACATGGATTCCCTCCCAATGACTACAATCAATTCTTTGTTCTTTGTTCACTTTCTGCAACGTCGAACAATTTTCTTAAAGATTAACAGCACCTAAACTAAATGGCAAAGAATGGATTTTGTGGATCAACTGAGTTGTAGACTGAAGACAAGCCAATACTCAGAAGAGCTATAAGACAATATCTGGCCATAAGCACAGGGCTCCTTCTATAGCAGCTATTAATAAGGGATCAAAAATAACTCATGTAATACACTCTGAAGTTTAAACCTTGGCTCTGCTGGCACACGGGTTGGCACTGTCCTGAAGTCTCTCATCAAGAGACAGACAAATTTACCACTTATCTTTTTCAGCGTGAGGGAACGCTTGTTCAGAATAACTCAAGTGATATCAATTTAAAAGACAAACCATTTAGGGCTGCGAAGGTCAAATTCTGTTTGTCAGTCATCCAAGAAAGAAAAGAAAAGCTGGTGCAAACCACGAAGTAAAGATGAAATCCATCCTTGGCGAGAATACCTAGATTCTGTGTTCAGTCAGATTGATTAGTTCAGGCTACTGCAAGCCAGGAATAGAAAAAGGCTCAAAACCTCATGGGTTAGCAAGATGATATCCTCTACATACACATATTCTTTCTTCTAGGTTAGAAGAGGCTATGAAATAAAACCTTCACACCACTGCAGCAAGTTCCCCAAAAATTCAGTAAAATTGCCTATTAAAATTAAAGCATAATTGCCCACCGTTTATGCAATATAGTACTACTTAGCCTCCTAAAAATTGCTAGATTTTAATTTTAAAACTATTGCTTTAACATTTGAGAAGGTATTCGGCCTTTTTAATTCTCCCTGGCCTTATTAATTCTCCCCTATCTTATTTTCTCTTCTTGGCTCTAATCTGTAATAAATAATGCCTTTTTAATTATTCTTTGTATCATAGCAGGAATCTTCCTGCCACACCATCCTAGAGTCTGGCAATCTGTAGCTTAACTTAGAGTTCGAGCTTATACCCATCAAGCAGTTTCTGAACATCTCTAAGCTTTTGGCATGAACTATGCGCTAAAGCAATTAGTTCTACAGCTGAATTCTACACTGGATGAAAAAGTATTTGTTTTAAAATTTTTATGTCCTTTAATTCTTCCTTGTGGGAAAAAGCAAACACTCCTGATCACATCATACATATAATATTGGATATGTCTATCATATCTGTGCTTGTGGCTTTCCACCAGCAAGAAAGAACCGCAGACATTTTGATCTTTCGTTGCGTAGAAACCACTCCACGACTCTGACCACTTTGCTGTTATCTCCCATATCCTTCTATCAACCACATCTTTTTTTTCGAGCTGGTAGAAAGACAACTGCACATAAGAATATACAGATGAGCACAACATGAACTTCTACCGGCTTTATGACTTCTGCTTTATTTATTCCTTTCTTAATAACTCCTAATGTTTGATTTGCTCTTTTACCCACTGCACTACTTCCACGCTAGCACATTAAAACCCCAGAAAACCTCTTCCAGCCTGCAACAGCTGGACTGGAATCCACTGTTTCCCTATAAACATTACTTCCCATTTACCGAGCAATTTTTCCCAGTCATTTTATCAGCAAATTAGCAACACTGTGAAACCCTTCACTATCAGCTTTCATTTTATTATCCTGAATACGCAGCACCATTGATAAACTGCAACCTACTGTATTCACTCTTCCATCTCACATGTGGATGTGCAGAGCAGCACAGACTCCAGGGGAGATACACAGGGTAACTCCCCCTTCTCCTGTAAACTGATCTTTTATTCCTAGGCTCTGTTTTATCTCTTTCAGACAATAATTAATCAATGGTAAGACCTCTTCTTATCTCACAACACCTTTGTTTCTTAGGGCTTCCATGGAGGGACCTTGTCAAGAGCGTTTTGGAAATCCAAATGTACCCCCTCAACCAGGTTTCTCCTCTCCACATGCTTGTTGACTCCTTTGGGCTTATCATTTCCCAGGTTCTTCTTGGAGTCCTTTTTGGAAACTAGCACCACATGGAGAACTGTCACTTCCAATTGTCTTGGCCCTGCAGCAGGGATGGGCCTCTGGTAGTCGGTTTGTTTTAAGTGGTATGTTATACACAATGGATAATAGCTTAGTGACTTCACATGCCGGTTCCTCCTGAACAAATACCAGCTGATGCTGAAGACCCGACACTTTTCGTTTGCCTGAGCAGTTCTGGAACCTCTTCTGTCAATACTGCAGCTTGTTAAAGTTCAGAAAGCTAAATTTTTGCTTTTTTTATTTTAAGATCTCTCTGTACAGGAAACTGAAGGCATGCAGACATGCTATTGCTGAGAAGCAACACAAAACTGTTCAGCACACAACGGCAAAACAGACAGATTCGTCATTTGAGACTATTTAGTTGAGCTGTATCCAAGACTCAGACTCTCCCAATATTCCCCAGAAAAAACCCCAATACTGTGCGCTCCCTGAATGCAGCGATTTATGCCAGAGAGGAGACAGCGCACAGGCCACCCCATATAAAAGAGGACACGTCACAAGGAACAATGTATCATTCTTTTAATTTTGAAATAATTAGGATTTAAATTCCACTAAATCATCACTTTTTGATTTTCTTTATTCAAAGTCTCCCTGTTCCATAGATACAATATGCAGAAGTTTGCATAAGATCTATTTGTCCGCAGCAAACACACTCGCCCTCATGCACCCACCTCTATAAATACATCCCACCGTCCGGTTCCACGTACAAGAGCAGTGACTGAGGAACACGTGTGTGACAGGGAAGGGATGCAAACTCTCGCACGAGAGGTGCCAACAGTCTTGACTGAAAGCTGGAAGACTCGTGTATTGAGCCTTTGCACAGAGGACTAACACAGCCACTATCTAAGACGCAGCTCACCTCACACTGGGGATGGTACTGGGATGGAAAGTACCGCCTCTGAGGAGCTGCAGGGGACTCTTAATTGCCTCCCAGCTTTTCCCCCAAATTAATTAGACTGAGAGAAGCTAAGTGACAGAGGATCTGGGAAACAAACGGCAGTGGGTAGGCAAGTGACATGGGGACTGGAGACAAGCTCAAGAGCTCCAGGGCAGTCCAGACTCCCCGAGTGGCACTTTGGTCCAGAAAGGGTCTGGGCCCTGCTGGAGCAGCACACGCAGCTGGGGGATGCAGGAGCAGCCAGCACACGGTGGAACTGCCCAAGAGCAGCAAACAAACAGGAGTCAGATCCCAACCAGGGCTGTCAAAACGAACACAGAGCAACGAGTTGTTAAACAGTGCTATTTTCCTCACCAGTTCCTTCTCCCCCTAGCCAGAGGCTGTTCAGGTGGTCCAAGGGAGGGACTTTAGCTGCCAAAACCTGCTCTCCCCTCACCGCCCTGCTCGCAGAAAGGCTGGTCTACAAATCACAGGAGCTGCTTAGTCCTACCTACCAGCCAGGTTTCCTCACCTGCTGGCAGGAGCAGCGCTTTGCTTGCATAAAGGTTTGGCACTAGAGCTACTTCTTAAACCCAGCTCCCCAGGGTAGCGTAACCGTCTGCTGGGCACAGGCTGGGCATACAGGGCCAAACAGCCCTGTCCAACTCTTCCCAAGTTTCCGTGGGTGCTAAGGTTAGGCAAAGCTGGCCCTTAAGACATGCTTTTTGCAAAGACACAAGTTAAGCCCTGCTGGCTTATGGCTGCTCGCTCTTGCAGTTGATCCCCAGGGACCGAGCAGCCACCACTCGTGGGCTGCTTGCAACAGCTACAGCTTCTCATGTCCCTCCACAGAGCTGTACCCTAGTGCCTCCTGCACCCCCTTTCCACACTCAGATGGCACTGAGCAAGTTAATATTTGAAGTGCAGGAGTGATTAAATCAGTAGCTGGACTGAAAGTAAAAAGGGCTCCACTAAATCACAAGCCAGAAGTGACAGCTCAGCTTGCTTTATAGCATTTCCTACAGTGTCAGCCATTCTGCAGATGGGAGCAGCAAGAAGCATTCTTCAGCAACTGGAAGACAACTGCTAAGCCCATTAATAAAATTAAGGCAGCCTAGAAAGATTAGAGAATACCCTTAGCCTTAAGAGTCTCTGATGTCTGTACTGCAAGGTGGTTAAGAAGCATTTACCAAAGTGGTAGTAAGAAACAGAAATCCACAATCATCATCTCCCTTGGGAGACATTACCTGCCAGCACTTCTTACTGCGTGTCTACTCCTGAAGAAAAGAGGTCATGACGTGCCTTAAAACTGAACTGGTGCTGACAGATAAGCAGTTTTGAATCATTGGTTAAGTCATGGTGCAAGTTTGCACCGAAAGGGGAAGGCATTGCAGGTATGAGTGGACAGTAATTGCTCACTAGCCATGTTCCTGCAAGACTGAACTCTGAAGAAGCGAAGAGACAAGTCAACTAGAAAGAACTACTCCTATTTTGCTCCTGGCAGGGACCTCACCTTAAAACTTAAATTTTTTAGAAGGGAAAAAAAAATGAAAGTCAGGGAGATAAGGAAATCAGGAAAACACTCCAGAAATGTCTGACAGTCACTGCAAGGAGCTCCAGGCAAGTAAGCCTGAAGTTTCACGCAGTGCACACAGCGACGGAAGCGCTGCAGCTGATCCGACGAGGCGGGCACACGTGCTAGAAGGAACAGACTAAGGACAGGTCTCAGGGAAAGCAGACTGGTCCTGCTAGCTCCATCGTGCAGCACCAGAGCCCCAGCCCAGGGAATAGAGGGGAAGGAATGGTCGTGGACCACTTTTGGGACCCGGCAGGATACAGACATGGCTGAGGAGGGAGCTAGGGAGATGGCTGATGTCACTACAACGTCACTGTCACTTTCAAAGGTCACAGTGACAAAGGGAGGTTCCTGATGACATGCAAACACAGAAGAGGGATCCAGGGAACTAAGGGTCTGTCAGTCCCACCTTAGTCCCTGGAAAGCCTACGTAGTAAATCTTCCTGAAAGCTATTTCCAGCCGCCTGCAGGAGGTGGTGGTGACTAGGAACAGCCAGCACGGATTCACCAGTGGCAGACCTTGCCTAACTTGATCGCCCTCCACAACGACAAGCCGGCTGGGTGGATGATGGGAGCGCGAGCACGGCACACCTCTGACAGCGCCTGCGATAGTATTCTTAATAGGCAGGTTGGCAAGAGCTGGCGATGGAAAATTGTCTAGAATACCAGGCTCAAAATTTCATCAGCCGTACAAAATCCAGCTGGTGCTGATTACCAGTGGCATCCCTCAGGGCTGATACTGGGGCCAATACAATTCAACGTCTTTATTAACAAACTTGATTAATACCAATGATGGGACAGAGAGCACTCAACAAGTTTGCAGATGATATCAAACTGGTTGGCGTGGCTGGTGCAGGAGATCCTTCTTCAGAGGGACCTACACAGGCTGGTGGAGTGGCCTGACGGAGAGCTTGTGAAGGTCAACCAAGGCAAATGGAAGTCCTGCCCCTGGGACAGAACCACTCCTTGCAACAACACAGACCGGGGCAACTGGCTGTAAAGCAGCTCTGCAGAAAAAGACCTGCCAAGTTCTCAGGGAGGCAGAACAGGCAGATGAGAGACAGGCAAGATAAATGCTTTTACGGACTATGAATATAACTGTCTGGAAGAGACTGACACACAACATTGACCTTCTGCTTCTCCAAAGTCTCTGAAAGGTGAAATTTTGAACCCAACTTCTACCTTTCAAAGCTTGTGCGTGGCACACAGATTCCCCTAAAAGCTAACACATCTGATGAGAATATCCACAGGCAGTAAGTTGAGCTGGCTGGAACATGGTGCAGTTCAGTTGGCTTCCTAAGAACAGGGTGAAGAAGCACAAAGCAAGACAAGAACTGAATGCCAGCATCAAGTGATGAAACCAGCTTTGAAGTTTTAACCTAGATGCTGCCTCCTTCAGAAGCAAGTCAGCAGCACTTTGTAACCTTCTCTAGAGAGAGAGCTATTTCAGCTCAGTATTCATAATTCTGCTTGAAATACTTCCTGTAGGCTGCTTTAAAAACACCTCTTGCATCAAAAAAGAAAGATGTTGTGGTAATAGGCTAGAATGTGGCATTTTGCACATGCCATCAAGTTGCTTCGAAAGCATCTTTGACAGTGCTATCATTTTGGGGAACTGAAATCGTAATATTAATGCAACACGTAGATCATACCAACAGTATAAACATCACCTGAGATGTTCGTTAAAAGACTCAAGCAAAGGCATGCGGTTTGCTAGCCCAAGAACTTCTGCTTGCATGATCACATCACTTAAAAAAAATTAAATCAGATACTTGGCAAGTCTGTAGTGTTTGTATGACTGTCACGGGTGCAGTTAAACTCCTACCCAGGGCTGGGACATGCACCTCTTCCTGGACAGGTGTAGGCTGTGCTAATGCAACCAGTTAGCTCAAATTTGGTTGTTATCCACGAAACCACCAAACCTGTCTACACTGGAGGGCATGTCACCTTGCTTACAGAAACCAGAGAGCAAATGGGGTAGAAAAATGGCTTGTTAGATAAAAATTTAGAACATTTCATCCTCCAAAACCACAACACTACTGAGGGTAAATACTCTGATGATTTCTGTGGGCAGAGGCAAGGTCTCTGTTAATGACATAACTCAGAGCGGTGTCCTGCCTGTACCAACACAATTAAAGCAAGCCCCATCACTCAGTCTGCTGGGGTAGAGTTCACCTGCCCCAGCAACCTTCCAAGGGAGAAATCCCCATTAACATGTCTCGCACGAAGTATCAAGTTGTCACTCAAGATCAATCCATAATTAATAATTGTTTTGGGTAAGGCTGACAATTCATACGAATCCTGGAAGAGGAAGAGAAACTCTGCTTCATCCTTTGACTTTAGAATGAAACCATCACAGCAGTACTTCAGGATGCATCAATTCAAGCGCAAAACCCGCACGGTTAGTTCGGCGCAGCTCCGTGTGCGGGCCCTACCTGCTTCAAGCTGGTTTACGTACGTCTGGGTTATGGTATTCTGTCTACAAGCCCAAACTAAACAGACGTAAGCCAGGTTAGGCCAGCTGAGCCCACACAAGCAGTTTCACCAGTTCACGAAATCATTGTCAGGGTCACCTCTTGCTAAACCAGCAGTTGTGTTTAGACAAGGCCTGATGCCATGAGCTGTTGCTGTCGCATGATTTCAGATGTAAAAAAGCATAAAGCTTTGTAAAAAAATCGCATTAACTGTCTAAGACAGTGAGGAATGACAAATTATAAATAGGAGGTGGCTTCAGACAGATGCCAGAAATGGATGGTGAGCAATCACTGTGGCAAATCAATGCTCTGGCTCAGAGTATCAGAGAGGGGCCAGGTTCAGTTTTACCCTGAAAAGGCAGCGACACATAAAAGGCTAATGGCAGGTGGTCAGTCTGCATTCTGTACATTTCACAAAGATTTATGAGCAAGGCTGAATGCTGGAAAAGCAATGCTGAAACTGCTTGTGTCCCTCTGCAAGGTCAGCTTATTGTATTATGGAAACATTTCTAGTGAGACTCTTACAAGTCAAGACCATGCTATTTTTTTCAGCTACAGGAAACAAGCTACTAAGAAAAAACAGCATTAAAAAAATTACATACTATTTACTCTTAAAGAGTGAATTTTCAGTCATTTTCAGATGAACAAAGACTATGTTTAAGCTGAGAGCTTAAAGCTGGAAGGAGAGTGATCTTTCAAAAACTTCTTTAACATGAAAACATTTAACAAAAGTGCACATACATGTATTTTCTAAAATACTGGTCATTTTTAAGTACTATACATTGTAATTATTACAAATGAATGCTGTCATGAGAAATTGTGTAGGTGTCTGAATCAAGAATTTTGATGTTCATGATTGTCAATAGCTTGGTGAGGAAAGAGAGGCCTGACTCTCAGGACTCTGCTGTCAGTGGTGCAGGATATCATTCTCACTAGCCTGGGAATCTAGCAGAGCAAATTTCCACTGAAAAACATGATTTAAGAATTAAGTATTTAAGAACAGTCTTGTTTCACCACAGTAAGAGATGCATCTCTGGAGTGAAGGGAGGAAACAAAACTCGGCACCTCTAAGCTGTGCACATTGGAGCTCCGTCACAGAGTCATGCTCTGAAGAGCTCCAACAGCGCAGGCAGATCACATCGCCCTCCATTTCCAAGAATTTGATGGCAGCTTGAAACATTTCTCTGCACAGGCCTGTATGGACCATACTCATCATGAAGTTCTTCTTAAATCCATTCTTGCTGAAGTGAGCCCCATAAAAATAAATGCCTAAACCCCCACCAAATAATTCCCTCAAAATTCTTATAAACCGAAATTTTCCTGCTAAGGCACACTGAACACCTCCTGTGAGCTGCACCTTTCATCCCCGTGCAGATCAGTTTGCTGCAGCCCAATAAAGGAGATTGCAGGGACAGCTGTTGCACCTCCCTTCAGAAGGACAGCTGAAAATAAACTGCAGACTCAGATCCCAGGATTTATACTGGGCACCTTCACCATGCTGGGGCCATACCATTATCACTAGGTCAAACAGTTCACACATTTGGAGAGCTTGCAATTGGGGGGGGGGGGGGGGCTGCTATCCCCTGAAAGGCTCGGGGTTTCTCTTTCGTTCAATTTTACCCCAGCCCTGTGCGCAAACACGAGTTTTTAAAAAGCAGAGCAGACATTTCAGAGTATTTAATGCTCCTCCTGCCCTCATGTGTATTCAAAAGTTAGAATGAAAAAAATCTCCATTTATACAACCCCTTACATAATACTCCCCTCTCCCAACCTTCTTAAAAAGATTGCTCCAATATTCACAGTCTGACAGGCCTTTTTGACTTACGGTATGTAATAATCCTCAATTGAGAGCTAGCATACCAACTCAAAAGTCTTATATTTTAATATTAGTCAGTTATTATCTCAGTATATTACAACACACAGCATTTAAGATGTCTCACAAGCCCCACAGCACCTAATCTGAATTCTAAGTCTCCAGACCTGTTTGTAATAGAAACAGCTCCCAGCTCCTAACACCGTTAAAATAAGCAAGAGGCATTATAAATTGCAAAAATAATACCAGGACACAGTAGTTCCATCTTGGTTCCAGCTGAGAGAGTTCTGCACATAAATGTTGCCTTTAATGTTTCAGCAGGTTTCAGCTATGCCAACAGGAGCTGCAAGACACTGCTCTGGAACAGCGACCGTTCCAGGCACTGCATTCATTGCTCATTCCTGCTTTTTTTGCTGAGCTGGCTTTCAATCTTATCAAACAATGTTGATTCAGACAAGTATGCAGCATTAAAGACTTGTCTCCATCTCTAGTGCAGGCTCAAGAATTTTATTTGCAAAAGCCAGACAGCTTACAGCATATATTTAGTAAAACAAGCTCTCCCTAAAATACCTTCGCTTCCCAAAGGAGATTTCCACGTAGGGCCAAGCTCTGGGCGGCCCAGCAGCACTGCTGTAGAGATGAGAACTTTGCCACAGACAGCACTGAGGGACCAGGATCATCATTTCTAGCTGCTGCCATAAAGGAAGTCGTAGCTGAAAACCTGATTAGTTCACTTGCTCAGTGTTTATGGGGAGCAACAGAGCTTGACTCATCTCATCACTAGATAGGATAAACAGAGGCTGAGGAAGGAAACAATGAAGATGCACATTTCCCATCACAAATATCCATCTGCTTGCTACAACAGAGTAAGTTTCCTCCCAGCACCCAGTAGCTGAAGCTGTGGTTGGCTTCAGTTTCCAGAAGCCCAACTAACCAGGCGAGAAACTGCCCCTAACCAAAACAAAGGAAGACTTCCTCCAACTGCTGCAAGGAGCAGCAGCTCTCCAAGGCTCCGACTCACTTCAGTTCAAGGTTGGTTTGTTTAGTCTGGAGTTAATTCTGCCCACTTAGGAGATTGTTTTGAAATAGAGACGCAAGGGACAGACAATTGAACTAACCCACAGGGACAAAACAAGCCAAAAAAGGGACTGAGTAAGCCAAAAGCAAGAAAATGAAAGCATTAGGTTGGTAAAACAGCATTTCAGATTTTAACTAGCTTTGTCTAATAAATTCCTGGTGTATTTTAGGTAGCTTCCAATCTTTCTCACTTCATTCAGAGTACATACTACTGTATTCCCATTTATAAGTGAACCCCCCCCAAAGTATTTCACTTACCCTAGTGATAAACCCTATTTTTGACAGTGTCATATTTCAGTTTGATGAGCAGTGTTAAATACAGTACAAACAGCTTGCAACTTCTATTTCCACTGGCAGAAGCATACCTTCGGAAAGAAACTTTGCAGAGTGCAGTGGAAAAGGTATGACTCTCCCTAGATAACCTTCTCTTCCTAGGATTAATGTATTTTTAGGCAATGCAGCCACCCACTCTTAAAAAATGCAGCCTGATGTACGATACTATCATCACCGATTAAAAGATCAGAAGCTCAACTACCTTAAAGTACAGCTGTGATGCCCCAAACATATGTGCGTGTAGCACCCGAACACTTCACGCCAATTTTGACGCCACTGGACGTTGTGTTACATCCTTGCATTTCAAGGCACAAGCTAGCTTTTACCTTCGGGCAATTCAGAAATTTCTCCTAGAAGCTGCTGCCCTATGAGCACTCTGTGGGTAACGACTGATCTCTCTCAGTCGTCCTGTAAAACAAACCCAGGCTGCTTCGGCCACTGTTGCCGTTCCAACCCTTTGCGCCATGTTCTCTAGCAGTGATGTCCTAGCTAGAAAAAACCCAACAATCCACATAGGAATTCTCTCTTCCTTCCCCTCAGACTGCTGTGATTAGGGAGGGTGGTCTGTAACGTGTTAGCCCTGGCTGTGGTTTTGGACCATCCAAAAACTCCGCTGCCTTCTGCTTCCCTAGGATTGCACACAATGTTTGGAAGTGAGTAAAGGGCCAATTTTGCTGAGCAGCGATCAAAAATTGACCAGCCTTAGTCTGACTACCTCAGGATGCTGCTTTATAAAGATCTGAAGAGGAACTGGACAGGCCTGCAGTTTTACGGCTCTGGCACAGAAGCAGGAATAACTTCAACTGGGACTGCCAGCGAGGTTACAGCCTCCGCTATCTAACGCGGAATCACTGCACAAAGTACCCGACTTTTCAGGAAGCAGCTTCTGAATTACCACAGGTGCCCAGCACCTGAAAATATGCCAAAGGCAAGTGTCAAGCTACTGTAAGAGTGCTGTAAATGACAGAAACTCAGGGATTATTTCATGAGCAACACACTTCTCCACGGAACAGGCTAAAGGGAGACAGCGGGTAAATCATCAAAGGTGAGACAAAGGACAATCTTTTCTGTTGTCATCGTTTGTGAATCAGTCCTTAAAGACAAGCAAGCATTGTCTGTTACATTTGGAGATGCCTTCCCAACTAGAAACATCAGCATTTTTTCCCTTAAGACTCAATTTTTGTAAAAGTTTACTCTTCGGTTCCATCTGTCGCTCAGGAGGAAGAGAGCACACTTCATGCCCACTTCCCACCATCTGCAAACACTAAAGAAGTTCAACTGCAACCAATAGTTTGCTTCACCTACTGGTAGCCGTTTTCTCGATGATTTCTGAATGTTCACTCACATTTGGCTAACATCTCCTTTCCGTTCTGCATTAGACATAGAACCATTGCCAAAAATACATTATATTCAATTAAGTTAATCATTGAAAATATGGCATTGATGTTCATCCAGAAGCATTTTGCAGGCACTGAGGTAAAAATACTCATATAACTGAAGCCACCATACAGGTAACAGACCTGCGGTATACGTTTATGCTGCACCTGATGCCTCCGAAGAGGAGGACAATGCAAGCTGGAGGCTCATAAACACCACTTGTAATTTAAAAGGTTATTTTCAAAATACAGCCTTATAGCTATAAACGGCAAAGACAGCTTCTCACCCAGTAGCACCCAATGGTTCCCAGTCATAGCAGCCCAGATAATAGAGAAAGTGTAATTTTACCTTTGTTGGACACCACGCAACATTCGGGGCCGCTGTGCACTTCAAACAAACCCAATTTGTAAGATTGGTCTTAGGTTTTGTAGAAGCAGATGCCGACTCTGACAAATTAAGTCAATTGACTTTGTTAACCCTTCCATTACCTAAAGAGACACCTGCTTGTACAGAGCAAGTCTCACTTAATATTAAGTTCTTTAATGAAAGAAAGTATTTTTACCCAATCTTTCCTTCAACAAAGCAAACTCTTTTCAATGTGTAGGATTCCCTTCCTCATCGCATGGCTGTTTGGTTTTACAAGCATTAGACAAGAGCAGACAGTCATGACCATCTGCCCTATATCTCATATTATTGTGTTTCTAATACTAAGAGAAGTTATTTAAAAAATCCTCACGTGTACTGCATTCCTTTCATTTGTCAACCGGCACCCAGGGGACCCTCAGCCTAACTGGACCTCAGCTGACACTTTACCATAGGCACTATCGCTCCCCAAGTAATACAAAAACAAACATATTTTGGACACGTTCAGTGATAAGGGACTCATAACAACGTCTTCAATCACGATAATAAACATTTTCATCTGATACAGACTTACAAGATACACATGTGCAACAAACCTCTAACAAATCAGTGCTTGTTCCACTTGAGTGTGCAAGAACATCTCTGCGCTCTTCGGTGATATGCAGATGAGAAAATGTTAATACATCAACGGGCCATTGGAACAAAGCTTTTATTAAATTCCAGGTAAGGTCAACCTCCTTTCCTGTAAAGTTTCGGAAGAAGCACTTCACCAAGAGACGTGCCTATACAGCTAGCATCTGCTTGACTACCCACTCATCTGAAGGCTCTTCCAAGTATCAAGCCCTAAGTGTTACTGTTCAGGATGTTACCCAACTCTTAGCTCCTAAGACACAATTCTTTACACACAGAGAATTACATTTGCAGCCTGCTTGTCATACATTCAAGAAGTTTGACCTTGCAGAGATAATTGCCCATTGTCTGATGAGTCCAGTGCGCTCCACAACACACTTTTGGCCAAGAGTCACATTACGTACATCAGCAAGAGACCCGGCTGCTTCTGAAGGGATCACAATCAATCCTGGCTGGAAAGCCCTTGTGAAGTCATCCAAACTCTACCACACTTCTATCCACCCTAGATTCAGCCTTCTTGCTTGTCAAAATGCTTTCAATAACCAGCTCTTCAGTAACTGGCTCTTACTAGTGTCCATCCAATTACTTACTTATCTGACAATAAATGTATACATGCTGTACTGGAGATCACTTAAGCAGCGTAACTTACTTGCTATTGCTATTAAAAAAAAAAAAAGCCAAGCCATTACAGAGTTCACTGCTTTGCCAACTGACGTCTTATTCAACCTGACAGTCCGTAAGCTCCCATGCTCTTTGTTTCATCACTTATTTTTGGAACTCCAGAACAAAATGAGTAAGTATCACTGCCCCTTGATCCCTGACAGCCACGAGCAAGTGAGCCTGTGAACCGAGCTTTTAAATGTCCCAAATGCTTCAGTTCAATAATACCAGCCCAGCAAGGAAGAAAGCCTAATCAACTCAATTACTGTCCTGCTATTCGTGCTATTAAAGCATTATTCTTTACAAGCACATTATTTCCAGATGTTATTCCTGGACTGTGCTTCTTTTCCCGGTCCCGTTGCTACACTACATGCTTAATCTACGAGATCTTGAGCTACGAAAATTTTCTTCCTGAGGCTGGCCTGTATTCAAATCAGATTCATTTCACTGACCAGATGCAACAATCTGGGACGCCGATTTCACATGCCCTGCTAAATTCTGAATCAGTCTTAGACAGCAACAGGTTTCCCAGTATTACAGGGTAGCAATTTCACATGCTCCCTTACATTCCTGTTCATTTACACAACGACAGCAAAAGCTACAGATGAAACACAGCACATGTTTCCAGACAGGCAAGGCTTTACCACTCTCAAGCAAACTTCTGCGACCACTTTTGTATGATCTTCAGCACATTTGGAATGAATATTAATAGAATTTACGTCGCTTATCAGAGATGCAGGCACTCTCTGGTCTCTGCAAATGTTGCCAAAGAGCAGTTCGGGCAGTTTCAAGGCAACTCCGATGTAACACAAACACAGAAACCGACGACACGCTTCTGACCTTGCAAAAACCGCCCGCACCCTCCCGGGAAATTTTCCTAGTACTGCTGCTATTTCAGCAGACCCCAAGTACAAAGGGAGAAGTTTTCCAAAAATTAATGAATTGGCCGCCTAGCCAGCCTCGCAGCTCTGCCAGCCCAACGCTTTATTTTGCTAATTAAGCTACTTAACATCCCTGTGAGAACTCGGTACATCAAGCTGCTCGACTGGTATATGCTACCCCGCTCCCCTCCAAACTAGGTCTCTGCTCCAGACACACGCTAAATATGCAGGAGGAGGCTCAGATCAAAGCTTTCTGTCATCGCTTTGTTTATAAACAACCCGCTGCTGCTGCTGCTGCTGCAGGTACCGCTCTGCCCTCCCCCTCCGCCAGCAGCAGGGGAAGCGGCTGAAGCCCTCCGGTGTTCCCCCCCGCTCCGGGGCTCCGGAGGCGAGGGCAGAGCGACCCACAGCCCGCGTCCCCCCTCCCGCCTGCCGGTGCCTCGCTGGGGGGCGCGGGGGAAGCCTCGCCCGGTGGCAGACGAAGGGAAGGGGCTGCCCCCCCCCCCCCTCGGGGCCCAGCTCCCCCCCGCCCGACTCCCGAGCCCGCGCTCCCGGTACCTGGTGCAGGGCTGTCAGCCCGTCCACGTTGGTGGTGTTGATGCGGGCGCCGCGGCCCAGCAGGCGCTTCACCTCCTCGGTGTCCCCGCTGGAGCAGGCGGCCAGGAAGACGGCGCCTTCCTCAAAGCGGACGCGGGACCCCCCGGCGCCGCGGTGCCGGCCCCGGCCGCCCCCCGCCGCCACCGGCTCCTGCTCCGTCAGGGAGCCCTTCCAGCGCCGCAGCTGCTCGGCCCGCCGCAGCCGCGCCGACTCGGCCCGCTTCCCGCCCAGGTGCTCCGGCTCCGACATCGCCGCCGCCGCACTGAGGCGCAGGGAGCGCGCCGCGCCTCAGCCGGGAGCGGGGCGCAGCGCCCCCGCCGCCATCTTCGCTACGCCCCCGCCACCGACCGCCGCCGCCGCGCCCGCGCCGCCCGCGCCCCGCGGCACCCCGGGACATGTAGTTCCCGCCGGCGGCGCCGCACCTGCCCGCGGGGCGGACGCAGCTCCCGGCGGCCCCCGCGCGCCGCCACACCTGGTCGCGACACGGACTACAGCTCCCAGCGGCCCTCGCGCGGGCGCGCGCGCGCGCACGGTGGCCCCTCCCGCCTTCCCGCCCGGCCGCCATCGCAGTCCTCTGCCCGCCGTGCTGCCTCCGCCTCAGTCCGGCGTCCAGCTCTGCCGAGCGGCGCTGCTGTGTGCGGGGTGTGAGGAGCCGGCCCCGCCCGGCCGTGCCCCCCTCTGCGGCCCGGGGCAGGCCGCGGTGCCTGCTGCGGGGGCGAGGGGGCTGAGGGAAAGATGAGGAGAAATGGCTGGCGGAGGACAGAGCCCCGTCTGGCAGGGAAACCAGGACAGATCTGGCAGGTCCGGCTGCCCCTCCCGCCCACGCAGTTGCCAGTGAGGCGGCCAGGAGGATGCTGAGCTTCCAGAGAGGCGGTTTCCAGTGTTTCTCGTGGTTAAACCCACAGCCTGGCCGTCCCCAGGCACAGGCGGCACCAGCTCGGGGAGCTGCGAGGCGAGGAGCAGAGCTCTGCCGGGACGCGGGGACACCATCGTCGCAGCCGCCAGGCCCAGCGGGCCTCTGTCCTCCGGGACAGGCGCCCGTGTACCGGGCTGCGGTGGAGGGCGATGTCTGTAGGCCCGCAGGCTGCTCCCTTCCAGCTTTACCCGCGGTAGCCAAACCAAACCGTCAGCTTTCGGATGAGACGATGTTTGGGTTGGCGTCGTTGCGCCTTCCCTGAGCTCCCTCTCGTGGCTGGAGCGTCCGGCTCGCAGCACCCCGCGGCGCCTGCCTGGCTCTGCTTTGCGAAGGTGCTGAGGATCAGTCTCTCCTGGCAGACAGCTGGGCACGGTTTTCGTGCTGAGCAGAGGGGCTGCCCCTCTTCTTCGGGTTATTTTGCGGTGTCAAGCTGCCAAGCAGAGGATTTGCCTCAAATTGTTCATTAGAGGAATCGCAGAACGAGCACACTGCTAAATGATCAGTGGCGAATCCCCCAGACCAGATGGCATCTGCTTGTTAGTGTTAAAAAAACCCCAGCAGTTTTCAACAGAGTTCCAGGGAAAACCCCAGAAACCACAATGCAGTGTATCTAATATCCCCAGCATGCAAATTATTAAGAACCACTCTAATGAACAGTTCAGGGCTACATTAAGGGCTATTAAATATTCACAGAAATGCCAGATCACGGTTCATTAGCAGTCTAAAATTGCAAAACTGGAGCTAGGAATTACTATGGAAATGGTTCAGAGGAGAGCAACAAGGAAAAGGGGTTCACACAACATGCGGTTTAGTACGGAGCTCCTGGCAGCAGGGCGGGAAGGCTGCTAGCTGTTGAGGTGGATTAAAAGCAACAGGACAAATTAACGGCAGTAAATCAATCAGGAGTCGTGAATACAAAGTTGCTGTCCTTGGTTGAGAGGGGCCTTTGGCTGCGGGTCGCTGGAGGCCGGCATCCCTCAGCACAGGCTCCTGGCACTGCCAGAGATGGGGTGCGTGCTGGGTCATGTTCAGCGTGCCCAGTTACCGCCTTCCCCTGCGTTATCTTGTGTTCTTCCTAGCGGGATCGGTTATTCATAATGACGAGCGTGCTGGGTCTGTGCTGGACCAGGCCTGGAGCTCCTTAACTTTGCATCTATTGCTTCCAGAATTTAATTACTCTTGGCGGCACGTCAGGCTGACACGAGCCTTAGCTCTTGCGGAGAGCGATGGGCACAGCCACGTCAGTGGTTCAGCTTACGGTTTTGTGAGCGCCTTCCCTATCTGCAGCGTGGTAACGGGGCGGGAGGCCATCCCGTTTCCCCCCCCACCTGACAAAACCACCCCGTGCTCCTGTGAAACCACCTGATTGATACAACCAGCCATTTATGTTTTTAGAACATGCCTTTTATTTTCCTGACAGGAATTTTAACCAGGCGTATTTGGAGACTTTTCTGCATTTGTCTAAGATTCCTGGACATCTGACTAAGCTTCTGGATGCTGAGAAGTCCTGCGCAGCCACGTCTCAGGAGAACTGGCTGTAAATCACGTGAACAGCAATCCCAACGCTTCTGGCGCGCGTACTGTCGCTGCTGGGATGCGGGGCTGCCTTGCACGGGTTTGCGGGTGTCCCCAGGCTGCGGGATCCCCTCTGCGCGCCCGTGGGTCAGAACGGTGCCATCCTGGAAACGTCGGCCGCTGTGTGTGCTTTCTGCAGGCTGCCTCCGCTCTGAAGCAATCACAGCCGGGAGGATGCCAGCCCTATTCCAGCTCTGACTTACCTTGAAAATGCAACGCATTCCCAGACAAAAAAAAAAGCAACAAAACCTCGTCTGGAAGAGAAGACTGTTGTCTGTGGCTACAAGCCCCTTGCCATCCAACCAGCATCTTGGGTGCTGCAGACCTGTGACGTGTGCTTACAGTCCCATCTCTGCTTTCCCATGACCTATTCCTTCAAATTCAGTCCAGCTTAGGCCTTCCTCCTGTTTCAGGAGAAGTTTCTGAACAAAAATCCGTTATTCCAGGTCTGCTTCTGGGATGATTAACGTGAGAACGCGTGGTTCAGCAATGCATCTCCTGGATTCTGAGCAAAAGCCACGTCTGTGTGCTCCCAGCGGCTAATATTTTTAACTACCAGTTTCCTTCTTTTCAGTGTCTCACTGAATTTCCTATAACTGCTCTATTACAAATAACTGCTTCATTTATAAAATAAAATCACTTTCTGGAATGATCTAGATTTGTTCTTCTTACCTCTGCCAGCAGCCTGTGTGCCTGAAGTTTAAAAAAAAAATAAAATTCCATGGTCCCTTTGTGTTCACTGTAAAATAATTCTCCGTCATCAGCAGCGAGAGCCGTGGCAGATCCGTGCGGCAGTTGGGCAGCCTGTGAACTCCGCTCCCTTTGGTTGCCCTGACATTATCCCGTGAATACTCCTGGTTTTGTTTCAAGGTCTTAACTGCATTTTTGGTACCTTGATTGGTTTTGGCCACTCCTTTTGGCACCTCTGGTCCCAATCCACTGACCCAGGACACTGACTTAAGGCCCCGGTGGGACCATTCCCGGGTGCCCGGCCGGGCGAGACCCTGGCACGCTTTGCCCGCACCCTTGCGTGCAGATTACGCCGTGCGAAGCCGAGCAGGCACTGAAGGCTTTTTGGAAATAAAACCGGAGCCGGTAAAATTAATTCCCGGTTCGAGACTGCCCGCTGACCTGGCTGGGGAAGCTGGGGGAGCCGCGGCCAGCGGGGAGGCTCGCAGCCGACCCCCGTCCCACGGCCCCCCGTCCCACGGCCCCCCGTCCCACGGCCCGCCGCCGGTGCAACGCTAGATGGCGTGGGGACCCGCGGCTCCGGGCGCAGCTCGGCCTCCCTCCCTGCGCCACCAGAGGAGTCCCCGCAGTGAAACCTCCAGGTCTTCCGCATCCCCTGGATCTGCTGGATGCTGTCGGGAAGATGGGGAGGCTGCAGCAAGTGAAAGGGAAGGGCCAGCCAAGACCAGCGCCGTGGTGCACGGTCCGAGAGAAGCACGTCTGCTGGTTGGGGAAGACACTGGGAGGTGAGATGTGATGAACTTCGGGCTCTGCCCTCCCAGAAAGCGTAGAGACTGTCCCTCTGCCGGTAAGGCATCCCGCCATCCCTGCTGGGAAGGGGACGGGCCCGGACTGCACTCACTGTCTGCGATGGGGCTGTGGACTTCGCAAGCCTGGTCTCCTCCTCCAGCCTCCTCCACAGCAAACGGCCTCAGAGCAAAGACTGGAGCTGGGGTTTGCAGCAGTGGGCCCTGAGTTTTAGGATGCAGGGACCCTTTCTAAAGCTGATGGCTGGCTTTTAATACACCCACTCCACCTCCTCTGGAGAAAATAAATTGGGGTATGTGAGCCTTTGAAACCTGGCAGACCCTGCCTCGCACCTGGGGGAAGCCAGCCGGAGCGGGCAGGTCTGTCCAAGTCTGCTGGAGGCCGGCATCTGCAGCACCGTCTCAAGCATTACGCACATCGTCTGAGTCACCTGGCAGAGGTTTCCCAGCCTCCGGGGGAAAGGATGCTCACCTTGCATGCTGCGGTGACATCAGCTCTGGGGTATGTTTACAAGGCCTCGGAGAACACCGTGGAAGGTCTGTGGCCATCGTGAACAACCGCAGTGGGTGATGTCAAGGTGCTTATGTCATCGTATTCTTCAGAGGGTGCCAATGTGCATCGTGGCAAGTGGCAATGCCCTGCTCAGTGATATGGCTGTACCCCGTTGACTAAGACCCACACATTCCCTTCAGCGGGGCCCTGAACACCCAGTTAATATGTTCCCAGTGCCACCTGTTCCTGATGTCCCCGATGGATGAGGTGAGCTGCTGTGCTCCCAGCTGTTGGATGGGCCATGCCCAGCAGACTGGGTCCTTCAGGTCGCCTCTGCTCTGCTTGTCCGTGCTTGGTCAGGGGCTGGGTTCCCCCAGCAAGCGATGGCCATTCGTGCTGCTTGTGCACACCCAGCATAGCAGCGCGGCTCTTCTCCCGCTTGCAAGACAAAAGGCATCCTGCTCCTCTGTGACAAAAGGCTTCCCTGCATGCAGGATGTGAGCAGCACATTCCCCTCGTGATCCTCATCCCCTTCCTGTGTTCCAGGCCTTGGTTCAGGACTGGGAATTTCTTACCCAGAGTTCAGGGCAAAACTACTGTCAAATCTAATGCTAAAATTTTCCAGGTCCAAAGGAAGCACCTCCCTGCTGCTGCCCTCCCAGCCCTCCTTCCTTCCTCCCAGTTTCAGTAACACCCTCCCAGCAGCTGGAGCCACCTGGGCTCCTCAGCCATCCTGCAAACTGCCTGCCCTAGGTGAGCCGCTGTGGCTCAGAAGTGGAGAAGTAGTGGGAAGGGTCCCATGAGCCCCAGAGAGCAGTAGATGGCCTCTTCGTACCAGCTGCCATTTTTCTTTAATACCTACTGACATTTTTCCAGTAGAGAAAGGCCAGCCCGGGCAAGAAAAATTAAAAAGGAGATTTGCTAACTGCGTCTTGGCCTGGCTTGGCAATCCTGTCCATGGCCACAGCAATTAGGAGTGTCCAGCTTCTCTCCATCCTCACCTGCTACAGGGGCTGGAAGACCCTCATGGAGCACGGATGCTTCAGGGACTCCTGGGGCAGAGGCTCAGGGTGGGAAGCAGCTATAGAGACCAGCAAAACTGTTCCCTTCTCCTGGTTTCCTCTCCTGGACCTCCCTGTGGAGCTGCTGCTGGAAGGGACTGCCTTTTGCTGGCCTCCAAGTCCAAGGGATGGAGTACTGATGGGCTGAATCTTCTCTGAATCTTCCAGGACACTAAAAATGCCTAAGAAAGGGAAGATCCTTTCTCTCTCTAGTGCCACCTGGTTCCTGTCCCTGTGTGGGGTTTGCTGGGGATCGGTCCCGCTCCCCTCCTTGCCCTCCTGTCGCAGCCAGCTTCCACGGGCAGAGAGGGAGCACTGGTGGGGGCCAGATCCAGGTGGACGTTTCCCAGGGGAGTGAAGAGTGGGAGTTTGGACCCCAATAAGCTGAGAATCAGTCAGGGACGAGCACACTAGGGAATGCTCAAACACAAGCTGGGACTGCAGAGTCCTGCCTGGGCACCTGAGCCTGCATCATCAACCAGTGTTTGACAGACAATTGGGTGCTGGGCCTTTTTGGGCTCCTGTGTTGCCCTGGCATAGAAACACAGAGGAAAAAATGGAAATAGCAGCTTTGTAGCCCAGCAGCCACACTTTCTGTAGGCTGCTCCTGGGATGTTTGGGCACGGAGGGCACTAACGTGTGGTGTGAGGATAAGGGAGGGTGTGTGGGACATGGGGGCTGTGGGGGCAATAGCTCTGCTCCTGCAGCCACCGAGGTTGCCCAGTGCCCATAGGGCTTTGATGTTTTCACCGCTCAGAGCTCTCCTTTCGCGGCTCCGTGACCTGCCACCCAGCTGTGCTGGAAGAGGTTTCCCAACGCCCCTGGAGCAGCCTTTCCCTCGCCGTTCCGTGCTGTGCTTATTTCTTATCCCCCGCACCCACTGTATCAGGTGGCGCTGGGTTCCCCGGGAAGCCGTTGCCGAAGGGTCGCTCCTTCCTCCCCCGTTCTCTGCACCTTCTCCTCCAACTTCTGTTTTAGAGGAAAACTTTGAGCGTAACAAACTCCTCTCCCGAACACCCGTTGGGTATTACCGACGGCGCAGCCGCTCGGCAACCGGCCTGCGAGTTGCGGGGTCCCGAGGGGCTCACCCCCGCCGGGGGGGGGGTGGGATTTCCAGCGCCCGGGGTGGGGGGTGGGGGGGGTTGTCTCGGGGCCGGCCCGCCCGGTGCCCTCCTCCGCCGGGCCCTCGGGGCGGCGGCCGCCGTGACATCAGTCCGGGCTGGCGCTGAGCGCAACGCGCCGCCGCCGCCCCGCGACCCGCCTTCTCCCGCCGTCCACAAAAGCCCCCGAGCGGCCGCCGGGTCCAGCCCCGCTCCCGACACCGACCCGGCCCGGCCCAGCCCAGCCCAGCTCCAGGTAGGTGCGGGGCGGGGGCGTCCGCCGGGCCCTGCGGTGCGGAGCCCCCCCCACCCCGTCCCGTCCCGTCCCGTCCCGCGGGCGGCCCCGCTCCCCCGCTGCGGAGCCTCCGGGGCTGCCGCTCCTCCCGGCCCCGGGGGCGGGCGGGTCTCCCCGATCCCGCCGAGCCGCCCCATCCCCGCTGGCCCCCCACGCCCAGCCCTCCCCCGAGCCCCTCCGGCTGCGCCCCCCAGGCGCCTCACCTGGGGTGCGATGCGGGGCTGGGGGCTGGAGCAGCGGCACCGACCCCGCCAGGCGCCCGCGGGGTGGGCGCGGGTGCGGCGGGGCCCACGGAGGCACGGAACGGCGTGAGCAGCCGTGCCCGTGACGCCAGATGCGGAAGCCAAAGGTCTTGCATCAGCTCGGGTGAACCTTCCTAACCCGGCGGAGAGCGGGCATCAGCGCGGCGCGGTCCCTGCCCACCCGGATGCCAAACTTTTCCTGCTGGCGTTAATCTTGACCCTCCGCTAAGCGTTCCTGTCCTCCTCCTGCAAAGGGCGATCTCGGGGTTGTGGTCTCGGGCTGGGCTGTGAGCAGAGTCCTTGTGCCCCGTCCCCTCGCCAAAACGTGGGCTCTGCTGTCACTTCGCTGTGCAGCCCGAGTAAAGCTTATGCCCGGGGAGACAGAGCCAGCTCCAGCCTCTCCGCTGGCGTGGACCGATGTCGCTTTACAGAGGAGGTTTGCAGTGCTGAGGACCTGGCTGGGCCCACGCTTGAGCAGCGCTTCAGGTGCTGCTTCCCAAACCTCAGAGCTGGCAGCGGGACTGGCGCGTAGGAGGGGGTGTTAATGAGCACTTGGCAAAAATAGCGGATGCTGCCAAGTCGCAGTGTTAGATACAGGGAGGGATGGACCGGGTGAGAAGGTGCGAGTGCTAAAATAGTATCAGGTGTGACATTGGCTTTGGACGCTGCACCTCCTGGCTCTTTTGGTGGTGAGGCTGGAAAGGTGCGGTGGTGTCTGTGACCCCTTCTAGCCCTGGGCAGGACTCGCCACTTAGCAAGGAGCTCAGTGCTTGCTGCTGCCACTGCTCGACAGACAGTGGTGCTTTCCCTGCTCCCACAGGTCGGTGGGCACCATCTGTCCAGCCTTGGGCTTGCAGCCAGCCTCTCCTGTCTCCTGGGTCGGGATGTCAGTGCCTGAACCCTCCTCTGGAGCGCCTGAGCTCGGCTCCCTGCTCCTGGGAGGCAGCACAAAATGACAAGGACGTGATCAACGGGGGAAAACAAGGGCTTTGCAAAAGCTAAAGTGAGCTCGGTCAGGCTATGGATTCTGATTCCTGCAGGTGTCAGTAGCTTTTCTTATCGTTCCTGAAAGTGCTTTTGGCTTTTGTTCTGGTTATAATTGGGATTTTCTTTGAGGAGCCCAGTTGTGATAGGAAACTTTCAAGTTGCCTTTGTAACCAAGGCTTGGGAGCAGCGTGGTCAACAGGCAGTGAATGGTGTGTCGGTCCGCAGGCACGTCACGGCTGGTGAGTGCTTGCTGATAGCCACGTCTGGCCGGCGGCTCAGCACGGCGCTGGCCTCACGCTGGCCCCTTCCCTGGCACAGCAAACGTGAAGGCTGCCTTAATCCAGCCTGACTGTGGTGCTTTGGGAACTGCAGAGGAGATGAGGTGTTTGTAAGGATCACTCTGAACCTCGGACCCTCCTGACTTTCTCCCCTCCTGTCATGGCAAAGCCCTCAGAGATGTCTGATCTGATACAGCTGCATCTCCTGGATCAGTTCTTTGATTTCTCTGTGTCAATGCCCAGTGTTTTGCCGTGTCCCAGTGCTCACCAGCCTCAGGACCCCGTTCTCCTCACCGGTTTGATATCACTGTATCACACATTACATTGATTGATCCTCATTTACACGGTTGGCGGCCCAGAGTCTCCTCACATCGCTGCTCCACCCGGCTGATTACGTGGCAGGGAACAGGAGGGACACTTCTAACTTGCTGCTTGTGGGGTTATTTCCAGTTGTGCTCAGGTGAGGTGAAAGCTACTTCGTGACAGATGCTATTTGTCTGGGGCAGAGTCCCCCGTGGGCCTCATTGCAGTTACTGGTGCTGAACCGCTGCTGCTCTGTCCTGGTGACTTCCCACATGGTGTTACGTGTATCCCCATGAGCTGGTTCCTTTCCGCTCTGCCCACAGGCCTCACCTGTCTAGGTGCCTTCTTCTTCAAATTTCTGCTCATTTCATGGCTATGCCAGCTCCTCTCTAAACTGGAAGGCGGTAATCAGACCCCAAGGCTTGGGGCTCCTCCTATGGTTTCCTCCCCTGTGACTTGTCCCTTTGCCAGGTTGTGAGACAGTCCCGTGTGCACGCCTGTGAACATCGTCAGGAGTGAATTTTGTGCAGTGCTGCTGGTGCGTTTCTGGCATCTGCTTGTATTAACGCTCTCATCAGAAAAAAGCCAACCCTTTTACATGGGCCAGCAATGAGTGTCCTGTTCCTCAGTGATCTCCTCCAAGCACAAAGTGATTGCGCTGCAATTAATTACTGTAGGATTTTTGTAGAACACCTGGGCCTGTATGTGGGAAAGGTTTTCCAGGTGTTGCAGAAGCTCGAATGGTTGAGCTGACATCCTGGTGGCTGCAGGTGAAGTTCGCTGGAGGGTGAAGGGGGAAAACCTGCACGGCTCTGAACGCTCCTGTAGCAGCGAAGCTGCGTTTGCACGGCAGCGGGTGCTGCTTCAGCTCCAGCAGTTACAAACCAGCTGCTGTCAGGCGGGTAAAATGGGGGTTGTCAGCTTTGGTGCGAGGGACATGAGCACACTGATCTTTCAACCCATCCTAAGGAGAGAGTGACTGTGTGTTCCTACTGCCTGATGGCTTGGCTTCATCTGCTCACTGCTTCCCCTTACAACCCAGGTTTAGATGACACCAGGACATACTGGTTCCATACTGGTTTATGCCTGGTTGTTTAGTGTAGCTTAAACTCACAGATTGGTGCAACACAAGCCCATCTGAAACATGGGTGAGTCTGTGGCTTATATTTGACCCGGTGATCTGTACTGCTGCAAAGTCAGACATCAGACACTGAAATTAATCTCGAAAAAGTGTCAGACTTGGGTGGTCCTGCACAAGCCTCACTTGTGTCTCCGCTGCCCAGCAGTATGCTGTTGATGAGAGGATGGTATTTTGGTTTTTGAGGCCCCTTGCCTTAGCCAGAGCAGATGATGCACTGGCTCCGGGGCTGAGCCGTGCTTGGCACAGAGGATGCTGTCTGTAGGGCTCTGGTTGTGTTTGCTGTGCAGTTGTGGGATGTGGAGCTGCAGGAGGGAGGAAAATAATCTTTTTTTGGCAGCCCTGGGTGTCTCTTTTGCCTATGCTCAGTGATGTCTCTGGCTGCAGGACAGTCACCTCCTGTTCTGCATTCTACATAGGTCTAATAGTGATTTGGAGAAGTCACTATTACTCACTGTGGTCAGTAAGTCTTGCAATTGGACAAATGTGGTGCTCAGCTCCATGGTGCAATGAACTCTGAAGAAAAATTTGAAAGGGTTGCAAACTCTCTGAGATACCTTAAGGTACTCCTTAATTAGAGAATTGGGATGGTGGGTCTGTCTAAGTAGTTATTCTAAGGATTTTGCTTCTGAGAAGCCGATGCAGGTCCCAGGCTCTGGAGTAGGTTGCTCCTATTCTTTTTTTTTTTTTTTTTTTCCCTACTGATAGTGACCCATAGCATGAACTGCTTTTTTTGGTCTCTGTTGTGGCTTGCTGGGCTCTCGGCACGTGCCTGTGTGTGGTGTGGACTAAGAGGGAATTCCCAGCAACTTAAATCTTATCGCAGGCTTTCTCTGTGCCCAGCTGTGAGCTATCACAAGCCCATGCATCCCCAGGACAAACTCATTTTCATGGTCTCTCCCCACAGAAAATCCATCCTGGTGTGTGCCAGGAGATCTTGCTGGGATGTGGCTTTGCTGGGGCTGCATCTGTGCTGCCGGATGCTTCATAGTGGGAGTCACCTGCCAAAATCACGGTGATGTTGTTTAAGCTGTGTGGAGGCATCTGCAACCTTCTCGTGGTGGATGGACGAGAATAAGTAGCAAAAGGGCTTGAAGTCCTCTTGTGGCTGACACCAGATGATAGTCACCCAGAAATACCATTTCTCCTGTAGATTTACTGGCAGCTCAGAGGAAGGTGTCCCCACTGCTGATGTCTCAGTTTGGACAGATGAATGCTGCTGTTCGGGACAAACAGAGCCTCTTTCTTTACTGCTGTTGTAAAGGGGGGAAAAATATGCCATGGAGGCAAAGGGGCTGGCTCCAGACTGCATCAGGCAGTTTGTCCCTGAGCGTGCTTGCAGATGTCCTGGCTTGAAGCAGGGAGTGATGGCAGTGTAGTGAGGGATGGGGCTGCCTGCATGAGGCTGCCCACCAAAATCAGGGCTGGTGAGTCCCAGAGATGGGAACTGCCAGCTGTCATGTTTGGAAAGGGTTGGGGGACGCAGAGAAGTTGTAGCCCGTGTCGTGTTATCCCTCATGAGGGGTCTGAGACAGGTGGGCATGAGGGCAAAAGGGGCCAGTGGGCTCCCATGCCACCTGGGCTGGCAGGGGGATGCCGCTGGATGTTTCTGCCCTCCAAGGAAACTCCTGCACCAGGTCGAGCCCTCCTCCTGGCGCCGGGGGAAAAAACAAGCTCTGGAGAGAAACAGTTTGTGTCCTTTTAAGGCAATCCAAAGGCTGGGACTGGAGCAACCAGGCTGGAAGGGAGGGATTTGGCACAGGCTATGCAGGGATGGGAAACCCAGCCTGTGGGGAGTTCGGAAAAGAGACTTCCTGGCTGCTGTCATCACACCCCAAACACAGCTCCTTGCGTCCCTGGAGTCAGCACAGCCTCTCCAGCCCCTGCTCCCGGCACCCTCCACAGCTCTGTCTGTCTGTCCCGTGCTGAGACCCTCCGTGCATCTAGGAGCCAGCAGCTGCAGCCAGGCTAGAGCAGGGCCAGTGCCTCTGCGCAGCCCTGACAGCGTGTTAGCCCTGATCGTGCCCTGCCTGCCCTGCCTGCTGTTGTAACCTGCTTGAGATCAGTTTCCCTTTTCTATTGCCTGACAAAATACTCTTACACAGGGAAGAGCTCGACTTTCCAATCTACTGGGAGGTACAGAGATGTCGCTGCCTGTGAGTGGAGGGTTTGCAGTGCTTCATCCTCCCTCATCCCTCCGTGTGACGTTTATACAGCCCCAGTCCTGTTGTGTTTCACATCCATCTCCCCAGCTGCCGGCCAGGCAGGGCAGTGCCGCTGACTCAGCTGTTGGGTGAGGGATTGGAGACCCAGACATGGGGCTTCAGCTGCCTGAGGTGACCCAGGGATTCGAAGCTGCTGCAAGGAGTGTGCTCAAAGGCTGTGCCCCTGGTGTGCCTCGGCAGAACCAGATCCCCTTCCTCATAGCCATGCAGCCGAGCTCAGGGAGGTGATGAGATCCTGTGCTGCTGCCGGGTGGCACACAGTGTAGCGTGGAAATGGTGTTTGGTTTTGGAGAACTTGTCCTGCTGCTTTAGCTGTTCAGGGTTTGGGAAGCGCACAGCTGTGCCTGCGGTGGGGAGGGTGACTGCTGCTGCTTGTCCCCATGTGGGAGCAGGATGGAAAATTACAGAAGTGTTGACAGAGAGAGGCCTCTGGAGACCTCCCAGGCTGCAGCTTGTGCCCATTGACCTTTCTTACATCATTGAGCACCGCCAAAAAGTGTTTTGTTGTCTTCAAATGGCAACCCTCGGTTGCTGTTGAATCCTCCGTAGCCTCCTCTTGGCCACACTTAACCAGCCTGCCTCTCTCGGGGTCTCCTTGTAGGACTTTGTTGCTTGAGTGTCTTGAATTTTATGTTGGCCTGGTCTTCAAAAGTGTCAAGGTCACTCTGGGTTGGAGTTCTGGTACTTGTGTTAGCTATGCACAGTATTTTGGGGTTGTCTTCAAATTTGCAGATCAAGGGGCCTCTTCACAGAATCACAGAATGTCAGGGGATGGAAGGGACCTCAAAAGATCATCTAGTCCAGCCCCCTGCCAGAGCAGGACCACCCAGAGCAGGTCACACAGGAACGCGTCCAGGCGGGTTTTGAATGTCTCCAGAGAAGGAGACCCCACAGCCTCTCTAGGCAGCCTGTGCCAGGGCTCTGTCACCCTCACAGGGAAAAAGTTCTTCCTTATGTTCATGTGGAACCTCCTGTGCTCCAGCTTGCACCCGTTGCCCCTTGTCCTGTCGTCGGCCATCACCAAGAAGAGCCCGGCTCCATCCTCCTGACACTCGCCCTTTCCGTATTTATAACCATTGATGAGGTCACCCCTCAGTCTCCTCTTCTCCAAGCTAAGGAGACCCAGCTCCCTCGGCCTTTCATCAGAAGGGAGATGTTCCACCCCTTCATCCCCTTTGTGGCTCTGCGCTGGACTCTTTCCAGCAGGTCCCTGTCCTTCCCGAACTGAGGGGCCCAGAACTGGACACAATATTCTCTTGATCATGTCTCATCAGATACATTTCAGGAAAGAGGAGAGAGAAATGGAAGCATTTATATCCTGCCAAGGAGCTGCATGGTAGCTTAGGTTGGTGCTCAGTGTTCGACCTACCCATGAGCCTGTGTCCCTGGGGCTGCTGATTTCCCAGCCGCTGTGACTGTACCCAGAGTCCAGGAGGAGACTGAGATGCCCAAGTGAGTGGCTGGCCAGGCAAGGCACAAGCTAGTGATGCTATGGGGGACACAGTGCCAGAGCCCACTGTTTCGTGGTATCAAGAGTCAGCTCCTGCCCTTTGGGCAATCCTGACTATACCCCTGCCCTGTGGTGGCAGAAATGGAAGCGGCATTTGGGGAGGAGAAGCTGGAACTGTTTCCAGGTGGGGTGACAACGTGTACACCCTCCAGCACCAAGGATCAGTCACCCAGGCTGTTGCTGCATTGCCCCGTCGAGGGGTAATAGCAGGTCCTGGTGCCGTGGGTACCTCTGTAAGCGCCGTCTCCCATCATTGTCTCACTTCCTCCCTTTTTCTGGCACAGAAAGGAGCTGTGAGGTCCCATGGCTTCCAGGACAGGGGGATTTCTGCTGCTTCTGGCTGGCAGGACCAGTGCTCACTGGGAGGCAGCTGATACTGCTGGGTGCCGTAGTGGTGGGTCCCATGGGCATCCCGAGTTCTGCTCATTTGGCTAATCACCAGCCCTGTGAGTCTGTGCAAACAGCAAACATCCGTGGGAGGTCTCCACAGGTGCAGATGTGGGACGGCTGCTGGAGCACTGCTGGTGCGGGGTGCCCGCTCTGGCTGCCTCGCTCTGCCCCATCCCTGCCTCCTGCCCGGCCAGCGCCCCGCCTGACCTCCTGCCCTGACGCTCTTTCTGCCTGTGCTTTTCCTGCAGGATGCCAAACTGGGGAGGAGGAAAGAAGTGTGGTGTCTGCCAGAAGGCAGTGTACTTCGCCGAGGAGGTGCAATGTGAAGGCAGCAGCTTCCACAAGTCCTGCTTCTTGTGCAGTGAGTACCAGCCCTTCCTCGCCCCTCCTGCCCGGCTTCCTGGCTCTCCGCCCCGTCATGTCCTGTTTGGGGGCTGTGCGAACGCTCATGAGGATTTCTCTGCAAACAGCCCAGCTGTGGGAGCCGTGTGGCAGCCCTTCTGCTTTTCTCCAGGCTTGTGAGTTAGTTCTGCTGAAGGAACACAGATCACCCCAGGACACCAGTGGCCGGCCAGGCCATCAGGGCTGACCTCAGCCAGCACCCACGTGAAGGGTTAGTCTGTCGCTACACCAGGGCAAGGCTAGGCTGAGTCCTCTCGACTACCTCCAGATGGTCAAGATTGGAGCACAAGACAGGGACTCTCCAAACAGCGGTGGCAGGAGGTGACACATCCCATGCCATGCTCTGAGGTGATGCTAGCTTGCCACACAAAAAAGGTGGTTTGGCCTTGGGAGCTGGCATGGGATCTGCCCCGTGTTCCAGGAGATGATGGGAAGAAGGTGCGGTCCTGTCCTGGCCATTCTGCTGCAAATCTGCTGTTATGGAGTGTGCCTCTGTGGTGTGTTTGGACCCAAGTGTCACTTCCAGGGAAGGGCAGCAGAGCAGGATCTGGCCGTGGCTTAATTCAGTGCGGAGACCCCTTCCTCTGCCTGCTCTGCAGGATCCTACAGGTACTCTTGGGTTCATGCTGCAGGTCCTCAGACACCCTTCCCCTCCCTTTGGGGTTACCAGGGCAGCAATGCAGGGCCAGGCAAGTGGTGTTATGGTGTGGAGAGAAGCTCCTTAAAGCTGTGACATCCACATCCAGGGGGGCTGAAGGACCTTTGAATAAAAACATGACTGCTGTCTTCAGCCTGTGTTTTCCCAGATTTCTGTCCTCTGCCCTTGAAGACTACCACGTAACAGAACTAGTGATTTGCACGAGCTAACAGGAGTGTGCACGTCGCCTGTGTCTGCTGATGGCTCATCAGCACGTTGCATCTGACACAGAGCAGCAGGAGTAGAAGCACATCTTCAGAGCTGCCCTTGCAGCAGGGCCCCACTGAGGTTTAACGTTTTCTCAGCTGGTCCCTGTACCCTGGTCCCAGTCTGACCATCCCATTGCAGCGGGCAGCACAGATGTGATCTTTTCCATACCGGCAGCAAGCAGAGCTAGGTGCTATAAGCAGGCACACAGCTAGAACTAATCTCAGTAGCACTATTTCAGCAGGGAAATAGCGGTGTCCTCATGGGGCTGATCCCTGCTCCTGTGTCCACCTGGCACGGATACTGTAGACTTCTTGGCCAGCCTGCCTGGGATGTGGCATGCGCAGATGGATGCAGATGTGTGTGAGAGAGGCTGTTGCTGCTTCTCTGCTCCCTTTGCAGCGTGAATAGTGGCCAGTGTGGCCAGTAGCTTTCCCACGTGGGAGTTTCCAGGCTGGAAATGTTTCTTTGGCTCGAGAGGACTAAGAAGGGGAGTTGCAGAGAGGCTTTCCCCAGGCGGGCACAGGGGTGGCAGGAAGTTGTGTTTGTTCTGCAGCCTCAGATAAGCAGGGTGGGGAATGTTACCCTCATCTTCCCCCCCGCCACTGGCTTTTACCATCTCAGTATGGGGACTAAGATCCCGTTGCACTGCCTCTGCCCTTCCTTGCGACCCCTGTGCACACAGCTGCATTGCTAGGGAAAGCTGCTGCCGCGCGATGCTGGCACCCAGAGCACGGGGCGGGCCTCCAGGAGCCACGAAATCAGGCAAAAGGCATTGCTTTGAGAAGGGAATACACAGCCAAAGTGGGGAAGAAGGTCATGCCATGTCTACACATGGAAGCCAGTCATCACGGAGTGGTCCAGAGCTGGTTACAGCCAGGACTCCTGTCCCTGGGCTTTCCAGACGTACATAATCACACTCCACATGTACCCCAGCAGTTCTGCCCAACCCAGCTGTGGGCTCCCCAGTTCAGGCCGTGGCCTGCCTGCCTGCTGTTCCCAGTCCCGTGCCCCAGGCTGCGGGTGGTGCTGAGCTGCACTGACCTCCTGCGTTCCCAGCCTGTTCCCCACTGCTGCGTTTGGGCCTCATTGGGGAACTTGAAGCCGTTATCTTTAGGGGAGAAAAACAAATACTTTGACCTGATCTGCCAAAAAAATAATCAAAAGGAGCCAAACCTACCACAGTGGATTAAATCTAGAGATTGGCTCAGGGAGGGACTTGGTGATTGACTCAGTGGCATCAATCCAACTGAGTCAATGGTACATGGCAGAAATGTACTGTAATGAGACCATTTGGCCTCTGAAAGTAGCAGCAGCTCTTGTCTAATTGTTTTGTGGAGCAACTCCGCTGCTCTTAGAAAAACAAAGGGTGCTTAACTCGATGAGTGTGGTGCGCTGGAATTTCTGCAATGCAGAAAGCGGGGAGCTGGGGGCTGACTTCTAGGAAGCAGACCTGGAAAGAATTTTTCTGCTGCCTCTCAAAGCATCTGTGGCTAGTACAGATGAGGGACTGTGAAAGCTTAGGTTAGAGCTCTAAATCCACCCAGCATGGTGGGAGAGAAAGACAGAGATAGTTCATTCCCACCCCTAGGACAAAGCTTGTTAAATGTGCCAGTAAAAGCACCCAAATTCCTCTCCGGGAGGGTCTGTCTGAATGCAGCATTGCTCCTGCTGAGCTCCAGGGTAAAGCAGAGACAACCCCCACACTGGTCCATTAGCTTGGCAGCTACAGGACCGGTTAACCAGGGCTGGTCTGTCTCAACAGGGATCTCAGCTCCTGCTGTGGCGGGATGGGGGAGCCCGTAAACAGGAGAGGACCATGCCAGAGCCTCCTTAGATGGCAGGAGATGTTTCCCTTTCCACCTCCTTCTCCCAGCAGCAGCACAAGGGGTTCTTGGCAGCCCCGGAGAAGAAGTGCCATATTTAGTAATCGGGCCGAGGAAGGCTGCCTCTTGTCCCCGTGTTTAGTGCCGCGGTTTGTGCTGCTCCGAGAGGAGAGCTCTGCTGTGTTTGCATTCCTGCGATACTGGTAAAGGCCAAGAAACTTTTCTGCTGGTGAAGAGGCCAAAGGGCTGCTGGGATCCTTGACATTTAAGGCATGTAAGCGGGATGGGGGAAGGCTGTGTTGCAGCTGTAACAGGATCTGTTTTGGGGCTGGCTGCCAGTGCTGTGGACTCTGCCCCAGGCATCTGGATCCTGCACCAGTGCAGGTAAACACTGGAGATGGCTGTGAGCCTGTTTGGGTGCTGCTCACTTCCCGCTCCGGCTTGCTGGGCAGCATGTTCCAGGAAGGGTTTGGAAGCCGACATGAAGGCTGAGATCAGAGCTGGGACAGGAGTCAGGAAAACCTAAAAATCGGGAGAAGAGCCTGTGTGGCCTGAGCCCAGCACCAAGCTCAACCTCTGGATGGCCTCAGCTGGGACCCTGAGCCTGGCAGCCGTCTCCTCCTGTCCTGTCTTACAGCCCATATTGATCCCCAAGGCTTGAACACCCAGCTGGGTTAGTGTTCCTCACCTGAGACCGCTCTATGCATACACCCTAATCATGGCACAGACCAGAAGGGACACGTTAGCATGAACTCTTCCATCGTGGTCTAAGGGTCTGGAGGGACAACTGTGCCAAGAAGTTTAGAGTGCGTCAGCTGTGGTAACGGCTGCAGGTCTGCGTTTAGTCTGTCTAAACAGGAGGGAAAATGTATTCACTTACATTACTTTCCCCCGAATGCCTATCGCTGCGTGTTTACAGCGAACCAGCAGTGTGGCAGAGCTGCAGCTGCAGTGGGGCAGGGGTGTCCATCCCGGTGCTTGTGAATCCTGCAGTGATTCATAGGGAAATTTCAGCCCCCCCCCGGTTCAAGTGCGTCTCCACGATACCAGCATCAAGAGGGTTAACAGAGCTTTTTCTTAATGTCAACCTTGTGGCTTTGGTGTTTGCTTCCTTTTAAAGCCAGACAATGTTCCTGTTGTGATCCTTATCTCTGCTGTTTTGCATGCACTCCTTTTAGGAGGATCTTGTCTAGGGTTTCCTTACTCCTTGAAAGCTGAGCTGTACTATTCCTTGTGAGGACTTGTTTTCTTCAGCTAATTAGTGAGCTGTGGATGAGCAGGCTAATGGCACGGCCCTCCCCTCTTTTCTAGTGGTCTGTAAGAAGAACTTGGACAGCACCACTGTTGCTGTGCACGGAGAGGAGATCTACTGCAAGTCCTGCTATGGCAAGAAGTACGGCCCCAAGGGCTATGGATACGGGCAGGGAGCAGGGACCCTGAGCACTGACAAGGGCGAGTCTCTGGGAATCAAATATGAAGAGTGAGTTTAAGTCTTTCTTTCGAAACTGGGGCTGTTGTGGGCACCTTCTCCCCCACACCCGTCTGCTCGTGATGCTTGGCTGTGTGGCCCATGCTGAACTTCCATCAGTATCTAATCTGGAGAATGCTGTGGGCTGCCCTGCCTTTCTGCTCCTCTGGGGAAACCCGCTGAACCTTGTTTGCAGGGTGGGATGGGGCTGGACAGGACGTGTCCCCATTGCCTGAGCATGCTGCCCATTCCCTCCGAGCATGCAGCCGTGAGGCTGAATTTTGCATGGGACTCAACACATTGTGCCTAAAGGTCTGGGCCCTTCAAAACTGGGTTGGCATTTGTGATCCCGTGGCTCTTCCCTCCTCCATCTTACTTATGCAGTCCTGCTCATGAACCCGCTCCCATCCACAGGGGCCAGCCCCACCGACCCACCAACCCTAATGCATCCAGAATGGCCCAGAAAGTCGGAGGTGCTGACGGGTGCCCTCGCTGTGGTCAAGCCGTGTATGCAGCCGAGAAGGTGATTGGAGCTGGAAAGGTAAGAAGGGGGATGGAGTGGATGGGGCACGCGCATGCCACAAGTTGCTGTGTGGCAGGGAGACCTTCAGAGAAGGTCTTGACCTGATCCACAGGCTGCTGTAGGCTGGGCTGCCAGTGCCTCCAGCTAGGGTTGGGCTTGGGGTCCGGTGGCCATGCTCACCTGGAAACCGGGCACCAAAAGGAGACCTTGACATGTCTGGAAACCAGGTTCTCCAGGCTGCATTGCTCTTACAGAGTTGTAGATGGGAGAGAAATACATTTTATACTAAATATTCAGAGCACTGCTCAGCAGAGGTCGCAGTGGACGTCCCTGCTGCTAGATGTGTGGGGAGGTTGAGCAGTGGCATGGGCCATGGCCACTGCCACCGCTAACAGAACGAGTGCAATGTCCAGCAAGCAAGCATCCTCCACCCTCTGCTGCAGGCTGGGATGCCGCAGCCCAAGTTCAGGGCAGGGAGTGAATTCCAGCGGTCAGCGCTGCCCACAGGCAAGGCAAGGTGGTTGGAGGTATGGGCACGGAGTTGGTGCATCTCTCTTGGGCTGTTCTGCTGATGGACTGGGTCTCCTCAGGTGTAAAGGACCCTCTGCAACAGCCCTGGTACCTCCTACGTCAAGTTCATCACTTCACCAGGGTCCTTTGTGTCCTCAGCTGTGGCCTCGTCCTAGCCCAGCTCTGGGAAGCCTTCTGTAAGGCATGGGGACACCTTCTGCTCTGTGAGCCCTGAGACTCTGGGTGAGGTCCCTGCCATGAAGCAACCTTCCCTCTGAGGTCAGGTACCTGTGCAGAGCTTACCAAGGCAGCTGGGTCAGGCTGCTTGGCTTTGTGCCTCAGGGGACGGGACAGCTGTGCTGGGAAAGCCTCACCGCCCCACTGGTGACGTTGGGTCACTCGCTGACCCCTGCTGTGCTCTGTCCTCCCTGGGGTTTCTGTGTTTGTCCTCTGTACCCAGAGCAAGCAAGGAGGCATCTAGTTGACAGAAAAAGGGCCTCCCAGCAGCATCGTACCCCAGCTGGCAGTGCAGGGATTTGTGATGGACACATTGACGGTCAGCCCAGGGTCAGAAGCCAAACTTACCCTTAAAATCATGATCTGAGCTTCCTGGTCGGCTTCTGGCCACAGTGTTTACGGGGAACCAAAGCTGGCAAAGCAATTATCTCAAGCAAACCCAGAGAGGATTCCAGAGCATGTATTTCATGTGCTAATGTTTGCTGAATGACTCCCTCTGCTACCTCCTCCTCTAGCCCCCTAATTTCACATTTTCTTCCAAAAAAGGTTTCATGTTTTCCTGAGTGTTTATTTAAATTCCTCTGTGAGCAGCTCTGGCTACTCTAGGTCTGCTCAAAGGCTGTGAGCTCATTTATCCCAGAGGACTGGTGGAGCCGTGGGGGGGGGGTGGTGTTATTTTTAAACCCTGGCTGATTTCTGCATTCTTAGTATCTGTTTGCTGCCTTCCTTGGAGCTGTAGCTGTGTAGGGGCCGGTGTCCCAATCCTGCTGCCACCCCCAAGGCTAATGTACAGCAGCAGTGGATCTCAGCGGGATAACTCGGGGGATTTGTCATGCTGCTTGAGAGAGGACCATCTCCAAAGAGGGGGGTGATTGCTCCTTACAAATTATCATACAAATTATTGCTCAAGTGACTTCCGTGGGTGGAGGTGAAAGCTTCTTGAAACCAGATCAACCTGGGAGCAGTGACCACACCTGATGTTTCCTCTCTATATCTTCCCCCCCTGGGTTGGGAGGACTGCTCTTTCCAGAGAACAGTTTTCATCCCCTTCAGACCTCTTTGCCAGCCACTTTGGGTCAGAAACAGAAAAGTGCCCCCATTTGGTAGCCAAAGCATTGCTGCCCTGTGCCCAGGTGTGCTCTGACCGGGCTCTGCTCCTCTCCCGCAGTCCTGGCACAAGTCCTGCTTCCGCTGTGCCAAGTGTGGCAAAAGCCTGGAGTCCACCACCCTGGCAGACAAAGACGGGGAGATCTACTGCAAAGGTGAGTGCCACCTTCCCCGCTGGCTTGCTCTGGGCTCCGAAGGGTGGAGGCAGGGAGTGAAAACCCCTGTGCGGGACACCGGGATGGGACTGAGGTTTGTGGAGGTGGTGGCCCCAGCTGCCTGGCTGTGGACTCAGGGGATTTCCCGCTGTGCCTGGGGCCTCTTTGCCCAACAACTGTGGCAAACCCTGTCCTGTGGTGCCTGCTTCAAGAGGAGGACCTGCTCGTCTTCAGCCGCTGGCCTTACCTGTCTCTCCCTTCCCGTCTTCTGCAGGGTGCTACGCCAAGAACTTTGGTCCCAAGGGGTTTGGCTTTGGGCAAGGCGCCGGGGCGCTCGTCCACTCGCAGTGAGGCACCAGGAGCTGGGCTCTCCGCTCGCTCGGGGCTTGTCCGTACCAGCCTGAACTGCCCGACGCTTCCTGCCCCCGCAGTGAGCATCCTCACCGTCATCAATAACCACCCGCTGCTTCACAGCACAAGCCCCTTCCTCCCCGCCCTGACCCAGTGCACCCCGAAGCTGTGGGATTCCCAGCATCAGGTCCTGCTGGTGCGGGTGCCGGCGGGGAGACAGCTCGCACCCACCTGCAGCGAGGCCCGTGCGTTCTGCTCCGCGTTGCCCATCCCGCGGGGATGTGTGCTCAGCTGCGCCATGCCATGTCACCGAGCAAGCAATAAACGTCGAAGCTGACCCATGCCTGGCCTTGCTGGAGAGTTTATTCCCTGTCTGGGTCTGAGGAGGTGCACTGGGTGACCAGAGCTGGAGGTCAGGAGGTAGAGGGAAGATGGGAAGTGTTTGCAGTCGTGGGTTGCAATTAAAACACGAAGGCAGGAACTGCTCAGTGCAATTTGACATGGCCCAGCTATGGCCAGCTGAGCCCTGCGTGTCGGCTGGGCCTGGCTCTCCCCCTGCTCCCACAGTGGATAACCATTTCAAAAGCAGCGGTTGATACTGGGAGGCTCAGGACAGACCTTCTTGGGTGTGTCGGTAGCACAACACGTGTGCACACCCTATCGAAACCCCTATCAGTGTTCTTACGTGGCGCCTCTCCAAACAGGCGTGCCCAGCAGTGCTGAATAATTAACAACTTTTCACCTACACCCTGGATTTTTAGCAGCACTGTGGATCATTAAGCCGCCAGTTTGGCAGCTTCTCAGATTTAATTTGTTTTCATCTAAATTCTTCACTTTCTTTCCGTGATTCGGTTGTTTGACCGGTGTGACGTACCCACAAGATCAGCCTCGCTGCAGCTTAGAGTTATGAACTCCACAGGGAATTTAGTTGGTTTTTTTTTTTTTTTAAGTTATAAACATTGTGGTTGAGTAAATGAAATCGCTAGTGTTTTGAGAAGCACAACAGAGGCAGAAATCCTTTTATGGGGGAGGACTTGGGCTCCTTTATCAACTTAAACACTTTCTGCCATTCATCACACCCTTGGTTTTTACACGATGCTTTTGAAGCTGAGATGGGGAGTAAGCTCTTTAAATGTCTCCAAAAATCCCCCTGCCCCAGGTTTCCCAGCCTGGGACCCAAATTCTAGCTGGTCCCATTGCTCTGGGGTGTGTGGTTGTGGTTTGGTGAGGCGATAGAAGATGGCACTTGGTGTGTGGGGCAGACAGCCCAGGCTCAGGGATGCGATAGTGGGTCAGGAGCTGGAGCGCAGCGGGCTCACATATCACCCTTGGTGTGGAGACCGAAACCTGGCTCCCTCGTTTGGCAGAGGCCTTGCCCCCCCCCAGAGGTGTGGGGCGTTAGGAAGCTGCCTGCTTTCTCCGTGAGCGTGCGGTGGATGCTGTGCTGCTGTGGGATTTCAGCTGGATGTGCCACAGGCAGGGACTGTGCCCAAGCAACGCTGTTTAGTCAACAAAGCTAGAACAAGCCTTTCTTTAGTCTCCTTCTTCCCATAGTTGTAGAGGTTGTGTCAGAGAGAGGAGAGGTACTGACGTATCACAAGTGTGATGGACCCCATAGAGGCCATTTGCTCCTGGAGGCCTGGTCAAGGGTTTCACGGGGTGACAGAAAGGCGTAGGGTGGAAGGGGCCTGCAGAGGTCTTGAGCCCAACCTCCTGCTTAAGGCAGGGCTAGCTGCAAAGGTCAGGTTGATCAGAGCCTCTCAAGTTCAGTCAGGTTTGGAAACTAAGGATGGAGGTCACACACTATGGGTCTTGTCACAGCGTTGCACCACACACCCAGAGAAGGTTATTTTCCCCATGTTCATCAGAGTTTCCCTTGTGGCACCTGGATCCATTGTCTCTTGTCCTTTTGCCATGCACTGCCCTGTCTCCTTTCTCTGCAACCCTTCTTTAGGCAGTGAAAATCTGAATTTCGTTCTCCCCAAGCCCTCTCTTCTCCAGGCTGGTGAGTTTCTGCTGAGTTTTCAGCCCCAAAGGTCCCAGGTGACAGCATGGGCATTGTCCTCGGGCAAGGATCTTGCCCTGAGAGTTTGCAGTTGGTGCTGCATGCCTGCTGAAGTTGCACCATTGAAGTAGTTCACCTGAGGATGGCTTGGAGAGTGACAGAGACCAACATCCACAGTGTTAGCAGAGGCTGTTGGCACGGGAAGACCAGGACAGGCATGGCTGGGGGTGCACATCCAGACAGAGGACGTGAGGTGGGCTCAAGGAGGTGGTGGGGGAAGGCCCAGGAGAAGCTGGGTGGGATTAGAGGTGCTTTTTGGGCATCCTCTTGCCCAAAGTTCATCTAGATGGTTGTGACCATCTGCTACCCTCTGCTGGTTACTGCTCCCCGTGCGTGGGCACAGTGCGGCACTGGTCAGCTGGACGTGTCTGGACACCTGCACCCAAGTGTTGTCCAACTCCCTTTAGAGGCAGCAGAGCCGCATTGCACCCAGCAGCACCCATCCCTCCCTGCTGCCAGCACAGGGGGCTGCCAGCCCTTGGAAAAGGGGCTGTGGGACCCAAACCTGCCTCCAAAGAAACGGCCCACAAGCGGTCAGCTTGAGGCCAAGTACCCTGGAGGCTGCTGGAGATGGTACCGCTCTAAGGGGTCGAACTGGAGCCGTCCGAGCCTCACGGCCGGGGGGATCTTGTGGCAGGGGATGCCACACTGCCTCCTCCCCGTCCCAGCCGTGAGTGCTTTGTGGGGATGCCACCCCAGCGGCTGCTGAGCCATCCCGGGGCAGGACTTCTCCCCAGCTGAGCCCCCATTACCTGCCCGTGAGGGCTCTATGTGGACGGGAGATGCGTGGGGACCGCGGGCAGCCCCGCGGAGCGGAGCCTTTTGCTCGCCGGCAGCCTGGTGCGGTGAGTCCTGCTGGGTTTGCTGGAGGGCAGGAGCTGCAGCGTCGGCCTCCCGGGCAGCCCGGCAGGACCAGCCTCCCGCCCTGCGGGTCTGGGAACGGGCAGCTGGGGAGAGAGGAGCGGAGAAAGACCTTGTCAAAGCTCCTTTACATCCGCGGCTGTGGGAAAATGACCTCCTTTTGGCGGCTGGACCCTGAAGAGGCAGTGAGCAGTGGAGCTGGGGTCTCGGAGAAAGGGGTTGGCAGCCCTTGGCTGGCTGGTAAACCGAGTGCCCATGGACATCCCAGCTCCCCGGAGCTGAGTCAGGAGCGACAGTCCTGAAAATACTCACCCCCAAATTTCCAGGGCTCAGCATCCCTGGAGCTGAGCTTTACCTGTGCGTGGGAAAACAGCCTTGGATGCTCCTTTGGGAAGGGAACCCACACATCTGCTCTGCTCCTCCCAAAAGTGCTGGGGTGCTCCGGGTGACCTCCGGGGCTGCGCTGGCCCCCCCCGGCTGTGCCTGGCCATGCTGCCTTTGGCTGCGGGGGTGTGAGGGCCGCAGGGGAGCCGGGGCCGCCTGACGTCACGAACCTGGGTCTCCTGGGACACCCGGGATCTCTGCCAGCGTGGTGAGGTTGGCCCCGGGGAGCACGAACCAGTTCCTGGCTCCAGCAGCTGCTGCCCTGCCCTCTTAATGAGGGATAATTAGGTGCATCTCATCGGTGCTGCAGACTTGCCCCCCGGTCACACCAGCTGCAGGCAATGTCCTCGGTGGGGACCGGGGATGATGGAGGGGTTGGGGCAAGAGGGGCTCTGGCTCAGGGGTGCCGGGGCATTGGGGTCTGCAGGGGCACGAACAAGGTGATTCAGGTGGGGAGCACCGAGGCAGCGGCTGTGTGCCAGGGAGCCGAGGGCTGACCTGACGCGTCCCCAGGAGGGACTTTTTCCCCTTCCAGAGCTCAGCTGGGCAAAGGGACCCACAGCCTCAGAATCTCTGGGGGCACATCCAGCTGCCCAGCAGGCTGTGACCATCACCCTTTTGGCAGCCCATGGCCAGCACAAAGGCCCCAGATGTCCCCGCTGGCAGCCCAGCAGGGCACGGTGAACCCCTCTGTGCCAGCTGCTGGCACAGGAACAGACGGATCTGCGGTGGCCAGGAATGAGACGGTGGCCGGGAACGAGACGGGCTGGAAAGCAGACGGGTGTTTTGCTGCAGGGAAGGGTGGACTCAGGTGGCACTAGGCTGTGCTGTGTTGCCCTGGTCCTGCTCCGGGGGTGCGTCCCCCCCTGCACAGGTCACATGAGGATGGGGGATGCTCATCCTCACTGTTGGACAGGCTGGGGACTTCAAATCCTTGTCCCAGGGGATTTGGGGGACAGGAACTTTGTGTGCTGAGGGCTGGGCCAGCACCCTTGGGTGCAGGGCTGGGTGGGTGGTGGGTGCCAAGGGCTGTGCCCATTGCCGGGCAGCCCTGCACAGCCATCTCAGAGCGGTGACACCAGGCACCTCCTGTCTGCGTGTGTTCCCCCTGCTCGGCCTCCACCCAGGGATCCCCCCAGCCTCTGCTTGGCTAGTGCTGCACCCACAGCACCCTACCCCTAGTGGCACTGCACCCCATAACCCCCTGCCCTGGGTGGCACTGAACCCCACAGCCCCCTGCCCCAGCTGGCACTACACCCCATAGCCCCACCTGCAAGTGAGACTGCACCCTATAAACCCGTGCCTGGCTGGCGCTGCACCCCCCCAGCCCCCTGTCCCCATCAGCACTGCACCCTGTAGCCCTGTGCCAGCTGGCACTGCGACCCCCAACAGCTGGCACTGCGACCCCCAACAACTGGCATTGCACCCCGTGCCCAGGCTGCTGTGCAGATGTCTCCAAGCCCTGCCGTGGCACCCCTGCCGTGCAGACCCATGCCCACACCCTGCCTGTTCACACGAGGACCCCGGGGGCAGCGCCTGCCCACGGGCACCTCGAAAGTGCCTCCCGGGTGAAGCGGGGCTGTGCCGGGCCTGGCCGGGCTTCGCCTGGGCGTGAAGGGTGCCTGCACGGCAGGAGGGGCCAGGCGAGGCGGGGAGGAATGCGAGTGGGAGAGCGGCCGGGCATGTAGCGACAGCTCCTGGGGCGCGCAGCGCTGGGGATCCCACACGCTGCACAGGGCAGGGAGCAGAGCCCCGGGAACTGGGCTGGAGGCCGGCATGGGGCACCCCATCGCTCACCCGCTCTGAGAGCCAGGGAGCGCAGGGCGGCCAGTCCCCCAGGGGCAACACGGCTGCTGTGGGGGTCCTGGCTCCGGGGAGCTCTGCACTGACGTGGAGGGGCTGGAAATTCTGCAGCGGGTGATGCCTGGTGGCACTGACACGAGGTGCTGAGGATCCTGGGGTGGGAGTGAGGAGCCGCTATGACCCCCGAGAAAGTGCTGAGAGAGGGGGTGCTGGAGAAGCGGAGTGGGGGGCTGCTGCAGCTCTGGAAGAAGAAGCGGTGCCTGCTGACAGAGAAAGGGCTGCAGCTCTTCGAGCCCAAGGGCTCGCGGTGCAAGGAGCTGAGCTTTGCTCGCATGAAGGCGGTGGAGTGCGTGGAGTGGAAGGAGCGGCACATCTACTTCACGGTGGTGATGGACGACAGCCATGAGATTGACTTCCGCTGCGCCCAGGAGGACCCGGGCTGGAACGCTGAGATCACCATGGGCCTCGTCCGCTTCAAGAACCAGCAGGCGATCCAGGTCGTCCGCGCACGGCACAGCTGCCGAGCAGGTACTGGACCCCCCCTGCCATGCCACGAGTCAGGGTGCACAACCCACCGGAGGATGAGGTCCCTGTCTGCTGGGTCCCATCTCCAAGTGGTTTGGCTTCCCCATGGGAATCATGGAGGGGGTCCCGTGGATGGGGATGGGTCTGCAGGGTGGTGGTTCTACGTCCCCCCCACTGGATGGGCTCTGCCCTTCGCATCCCCTGCTGGGTTTCACCTCCCCTCATCCCTGGAGAGGGACTTTCTAACACCCTCCCTCCATCTGGGGTGGCCCCAAGGGATACAGGGCTCTGCTCTCTTGCATGTGGTGTAGCGGTGAGGACCGTGGCTGGCTCTGCTCCCAGCCCCCCTTGGAGCTGGATCCTGCCCCACGTCGCAGCACTGGCTGGGTGGGTAACAAGAGCCTTCTCTCCACAGTGGTGCAGTTTGACACAGCCCCGGTGGGACAGCCCGCAGACATGCAGCATGCGAAGAGCAGGATGGAGATGGCCCTCGGCTCGGCCGGCGGTGGGGAGAATGGGATCCCGGCGGGCAACTGAGGCCACTGCTGCCTGTGGCCCGGGGACAGTGGCCCTGGGGAGGCCAGTGCAGGCACTGTCTTCCTCCATCCTGGGGCAGGACAGAGGCACTGCAGGAACTGGGCCGGCACAGCTGCAGGGGTCAAGCCACATCCCCTTGGCACAACGCGGTAAAGGACACAGTCATGGCCGCAGCCTGGGGCTGTGGACATAACAGGAGGTGACCTCACTGCTTGGGGTCCCACTATCCTTCAGCTGACATGTCCAGGACCTTGGTGGACTGATGGGGTCCCCTGGTCCTCTCCTGCAGGACAGGGGATGGGATGGATGAAGTTGAGCCTGAAGGAAGCAGTGCAACGGTGATCTTTGCCTGAATGCCAGTGACACTGGGACAGATGGATGTGGCTGAGGACACAGCTCCCCCTGAGCCACGATGTTGAGAAGGGGCTGGAGAGCTGCTGCTGCAGGATGGACCCCTCCAGGCACTGTACCTGGATGGCGTGGTGACATGGCCGTGCTGCTGGACACTGTCCTGCCCTGGGCTGGGCTGTCCTTGGGCTAATGGGGGACATTGGGATAGGCAATGGGAACCCCAACTCCCTGTACCAAAAATGTCCCCAAACAGGACCTTCTGCTTCTTACCCTTGTGTTGCTTTGATTTGTGAGACCCCACAGGGTATAGGAGAGCACAAATCCTGCACAGAGCTTCACTGATTTTTGGCATCCCCCTATATCTGCCAGCACCCCGCAGCCAGGCTCTGAAGCCCCCCGCTGCCACTCTGAGCCTCTCCGGTCACCCGTCCCGCTGTGCCCGTGTCCCCAGAGATTCCCACGGTGGTTTGTGGGCAGGCGATCCGGGAGCAGCGCTGCCTGGCTTCGCAGGCAGGGTCGGCAGGCAGGGGAAGGGGTGGCTCTGCCCCGACAGGCAGCACAGACGCGAGTGCCTCGAGCCACCGTGCTCCGCAAGCCAGAGCCTGAGCCCCAGCCCCGCGGCCAGAGGCACTGCAGATCCTTCCGGAGATTGCCCGGCCGCGTGGGAATCGGGAAGCGCGGAGCCCCATCCCTCCGGGCTGTGGCAGCCGGCCCCAGCCTGCACGCTGGCTGCCTCTGACAGACCCCGCCGGGGTCCATGGAGTCCCATCCCCGTGCCAGGGCAGCTCCAGGGTGGCTTTGGGAAGGGACAGTGGCATGGCCGGAGCCTGTTTACCATGCAGGGCTAGGCTTGTGCTGGCTCTTTCCAAGCAGCCTGGGAATAAGCATTTTGGTGGTTTTCCACCCAACAAATCCTGCTTGGTCATCCCTGGTCCTCAGAGCTTAAATTGCTGAGGAACCCCCTTGCTTGTGTGCGGAGATGAATGGGGGGGGTCCAAGCTGGGGGGCACAGATGAAGCCGGATTCAAACCCTGCACAGATGGAGCTCTGCACCGCTCCTGTGCCACAGCATGGACAGAGGGACCGAAACAGGGTGGGCTCCAGGGTTGGTGACACCCTGTCCCCTGCCCACAGGGAGGTGCTCTGGGAGTGGACCCCTGCGTGGGCCAGCCCACCAAACCAGGTCCCTGTGCACATTTTGGGAGGGAATGGAGTTGTCAGTGGTTGGAGGAAGGTGCTGGTGCTCACAGAGCATTTCCATGGCAAGGATCTCTGTCGTGGGGTTTCATTTAAATCTCCAGCTCCTGGAGTCAGGAGATTCAGTGAGAGTCATTCAAAGTCCTGCAAGCATCCTGAGCTTGTGCTGTGGCAGGGCAGCAACCGGGGTGGGGAACACCCAGTGCGAGGGCTTTCCAAAGACTTCTGAATTTTGTGCTCACTCACTGTAAATAGGTATTTTCTGTTTTCCAAGACCACCAAGGAACTGGGGAAGAAAATGATCAAGGTGGGTGTGAGTAAGTGCTAGCGCTGTCCGTGGACACATCCACCGTGCATCAACGGATGAGGCAGCAGAGGCTGCAGTACCCGCGAGCTGGGGAGAAATTTGGGTGGTCAGCGGAGGGAGAGGGACAGAAAGAGCAAGGCAGATGGCTGTGTCGGTGTTTCAGGTCTGGGCACGGGGAAAGCCAAGGTTTTCTGTCCCCATCCTGAGCTCCTCATCACTCTACAGACCAACATGCAACCAGAGCCCCCGCCTGTATCGTGTATTCCTCCAGGTATGGGATTTCCCTCTGCGCAGACACCCAAATCTGCCAGATCCACCCTCGGTGGGTGGATTCACAGCCCGACCCTGGGAGCAGGGGCCAGGGGGTGAGAGCTGAGCCAGCGGCATGTGGGTGGGAGGCAGGATGGCTTCCCTCGCTGCCTGTGAGGGCTGAATTTTTCATGTGGAGGAAAAGGTCACCCAGAGACTGAAAAGCAAATAAACAGCCGAGAGACTCGGCCAGACAGCAGAGCAGGGATGGTGCATCCCCCATCACCAGTAACGTGGTGCCAGCACATTGCTGGCCCAGACAGGGCTCAGCATTGACGGGTGACGTTGGGTAAATGGGGTGATTTTACCCAAAGGAAAAATCTCTGGCAGGCAGGGGCCAGAGAGCAACGGGTTTGCAGGGGAAAGCAAGTGTAGGGGGAGAAGGGCCCTAGGAGCATTGCAGGAGGCCAAGCACTGTGAAGGTGTTTGTGGTTGACTATTTGCACACAGTTAGGGATGCAAGGGAGCTCGCAGGGTGCTTCCAGCCAGCCCGAGAAGCAGGGAGAGGGCACATGGGAAGCATTCCTAATGTCCCTGGAGGTGGGAAGGTTGGCAGGCATGTGGCCTCACAGCCCCTTCCCAGCACGCTGGCTCCCACTGCAAGGAGGGGCTGGCTCCTGGGGACCCCTGTGCTGGGGACACCAAGCAGTGCTGGGTCTGAGTGCTGAGCCCCAAAATGAAGCGAGGTGGCCCTGGAGCTGCTTGAGTTCAAAGGCAGGAGCCTGAAAATCCAGCTTTGCTGCTCCCAGCCCCAAGATGCCCCCAGTCCATCGACCCTCCCCACACTGCTCAGAGGATGCCCCGGTGCTGGGGCTCCTCTGCACAGGCTGAAGGCTGCCCTGTGCCTCCAGCCCAGGGGCCAGGGGCTTTGCCAGCACCCGCGGGTGCTGGGGCTGGCACCCTTTGTGCAGCACCATGACAGTGAGGTCAGGTGCAGGGGAGGTGGCAGGGGGACCTTCAGGGCCCTTTTATCCCCCCTGATGAAATCCCAGCACCCAGCCCTGGCTTTGGGATCAGTTTGTGTCTGGCTGGACCCCCCCGACTGCTGGTGAAGGTGGGGGGTCACGCTGCCAAGACAGGGGTTTGCAGCATGATGGGCCAATGCCTTTCTGCAGGTGAGACCGTGTGTACCCCCTCCACCATCACATGCCCTGTGGAGAGGCTGGCAGTGCCTCGCTTCTCCTGTGAACATTAGTGTAGTTTGTGAGTGGTTTTTCCTCAGATAAAAATGAAAAGAAAAAAAAAAAGCAGTATTTTTTTTTAGCTTTGGGTCAAGTGGCTTCCTTCAGATGCTCCCAAAATGATTTCATTGTTGACTGTCCTACATTATAATTCCTAAATCACTGGATTTCATTTTGGAATCCAGAACCTGCCCCAAGCAACACCAGGCTGGAAAGCTGCCCTGTGCCCTTCTATGTCTGCATGTCTATGCTCCAGAGGAGCAGAGGTCTGAGACATGCACACCACCCCTGCCGTGGGTTTGGCCATCTCCAATAAAGTCCTCTTGCATTTTGAGTGGAGGACGAAATGCTGTCATCCTCAACATAGAGCTTGGGATGCTGAGGTGGGGGTCCAGGTATGGATTGCAGGGATTGCACGTGTGTTAATTCCACATCCCCAATGTCCTGATGTTGTGCCTTGGAGAGGGGGTCCCAGGAAGAGGGAGGAGGTGGTGGGTCATGAATGTGGCTGTGAGCGTCACTCACCAGTTGAGCTGGGGCTGTGGGATCCCGTGGGAGGGAAGGGGCTCACCACCCCCTCTGGCACCCCACAAAGAAACAAAAATAGCAGCCAGGCACGGCTGGAGCTGCAGAGGGCAGCAACGGAGCTGAATACACGCCAGCGCCCGTCCCTCAGCCACTGTCCCCGAGCAGGAGTCACCAGGCTGTCCTGGTGATGAGGGTGGCTCAGCCCTGTCTTGCAGCTGAAGGGGATGCTGAGATCTACTGAGTGTCTCAGAGACAGATGGGAGGGCCTAGAAATACCCTGAAAATGTCTAAAAACTGTGTCAGGGTCCCTGCCTGGGCCTGAAATTCTGAATTATTGGGAAGGGCCTTTTTTTTTTTTTCCTGTGAAATATTTTGCCTTAGGCTGAAAACCAGGCTGGTTTTTAGGATACTTAAGCTGATATCGCTGTTGAACCATGTCAGCTCATTAACATGGACAGGACAGCCAATATCCTCTTGTTTATAAGAGTCGACAAGATCAACATTGGGAAAGTTTCGTATGTCACTTGGCAAACTCACAGAAAGCTTAAAGTCTTCAGTGAGTGGCTCAGCTCCATTTTAATAATGTCTTTCCATTATCCCAAAGTAGATAACTGCTCCTTATTTAATGAAGACTTTTCTATGTGTCAATGGCACAAGGCAGGGAGCATGTGCTGTTCATCAAGAACCTGCTAGCTTTGGGAGACCCCTGCTCAGCTTTGGCACCTTCTGCAAACATTTCAAGTCTTCTCAAAGCATTCAAGCTGAAAAAAACAACTTGTATTTCTAGAAGTGGAAAGTATTTCTGCCATCTTGTGGAAAGTGTCCTGGTTTTGGCTCCGACCCCACAGCTGCTTCTGCACGGATTTGCTGCCTGCAGCTGTGCAAAAGGTGAAGAGTGAGTCCCATGCCCATGGATGAAGGGGTTGGACACAGGCACCATCCCCAGCTGCACCACGTGCAAGATGGTGTCCAGCCAGGTAGGGGTTCCCAGAGCAGGAGGCTGTGGCTGGAGAGGACGAGGCTCTCCAGCTGCAGGAGCAGCTATGCTCACCCTGGGAGACCAGGATGTGGAGCAGCAGATCCCAAATAGATGAGGAGCCTCTGCCTGCCAGGCAGTGGGAGACCTGGGTGTCCTGGTGGAGCTGATGCAATGGGGTGTATATTGGCAGGGCAGAGACCTGAGCTGGGAGAGATCTCTCAGCCCCATGGGGCATGTCTGGGGTCTGGCCTGGAGTCTTGCTGGTTCCCAGGTCAAGCTGTGATGATCATCCATATTCTGGTCCCCTTTCCATCTCCACGGCTGTTCGCTTCAGTGCCTCGGGGCATTGCCCGAGTTTGGTAAGGCTCACAGATGCAGCAGGCTGAGGAAATCCTTTGTAGGGCTACAAAAAGCACCGATTGTTGGAGAGCATCCCCCAGGAGGCTGTCATCCTCTGTGGCCACAAACTGACGGAGCAGCTGGGGCTCGCTGGATCCCTTCTGGCAGCTCATGAGGAGTGAGAGCTGCTGGATGATCTGCAGAAGAAACAGCCAGGCAGGGACTGTTTCATCAGGACGAGTCACATGGACCCTCACCACTTCATTGAAATGGGACACTGCAGTCCTGCAACCTCGCAGGCACTTTACTTGCAGGAGGTCACCTCAGTGTCCCTGTGTCTCTGAGCTGTTCCACAGAGGGAAAAACTTCTCCCACCCTGTGGTGAGTCTGTGGGGCATCCTCCATCCCAGGGAGAAACCTGAGGCAGCTGGTGGGGTCCTGCCATCCACCCTGGCATTTGGGGCTGGCTCTACGCATGGCAGCAAAGGAGCGGACATGTTTGGAGGGTGAGGCCCCAAAGGACAACAGAGGCTCAGCTGGTGTTTCTAAGTCTGTCCTGGGTGCCCTGGGAAGACTGTTGTCTTTGTGAATGCCATCAGGGTTGACAAAAGAAGGACGATGCTTGGAAGAGGGTGAGGACAGGATGGGTTGGATGGCTCCAGGGCTGTAAGTCTGCTTCTTCAGGGAAATAGACTTCATATGGGACAATCAGAGACCTTTGAATTTGGAGCCCCAACATCTTAAGGAGCCAGGGACCATTGTGACCTCCCAGAGGCAGCTGTGGTAGCCCCTGCCATGCCTGTGGGGCTGATTCCCAATGATGAGGAAGAGCTAGCACTCTCCAGGGATTCCGCATGTCCAAAGGGAGAGGAAAACTGCCCACGTCCATCTAAACACATGCAAGGTTGTCCACTCGTCAGAGACCAAGTACAGATGACCTGTAGGACCACTGGGACGCTTAAGGGCAAGCAGGCTGTCCCTGAGGACTTGGTCCTGGGTGGGTCTGACCTCCCCATACAGCGCTCTGGGAATTTTCTCTTGGCATCCATCCCCTTGGTGGTTTGAATCTGTGGCTCCCAGAAATGGGAGGGATATTATTTTGCTTTTAATTTGGCCTCAGAACTGGTCTGCCCCATAGATGCCCAGCCTGTCCCCTTCCTACCTGCCAGCGGCTCAGAGGGGTGCCCACAACCTCAGGCGGTACCTAATAAAGGCCCTTATCTTGAGGCACCTCATTGTGGTTTGCGAGCCAGGGATGGGGACCCAAAATGTCCTCGTTATGTCATCTGGAGAGAAGGGACGGGGAGATCCTGTGCTCCTGCCAGTCCTTCTGCTGTTGGCCCCCCCTGGCAATGCTAAGGCTTTGAAACTGATGCTGAGGCCCCTAATTGAGGGGTCCTGCTACCCCATCCCTTGTCTGCCCTTTCCTCCTCCTCGCTCCGGGTCCCAGCAGAGGACGAAACCTGAGACTGGAGCAAATGGCATCCGAAGCAGCCCCAGTCCCCCAGGCAGCGGGAGCTGGTCGGGTCCCTGGGACACAGCTGCGGGGAATGCAGCGCCTTTGTCACCGGCTAATTTTGGCTCCTCTGTGCTCGGAAAACAATCCCAAGGCAGCCGGGAGGAAAGATGCTGGAGGCATGGCCCCGCGGGGGCTTTTGCCTTATAAAGGTCTAACGGGGCTGGTATAAAGCCTCCTCCTCGGTGGCTGGGAGCAGATCCGCTGCACTGGTGCTTGGAGCAGGGGAAGGGGAAAGGTCCTTGGAGGGGCCCCCAAGGAGGGTGGGCGCAGGAGGGGGTTCTCCTGTGCTTGCTGGGACTGGACTAGTGCAGGCAGAACAAGGACGGGACTGCCACTGCCATTGCCGCTGTCACCATCACCGGCCTCGCACCAGCTTGGGGGCTGCTGCGTCGCCCCCCACCAGGGCACAGCTCCTCCCTTGGTGTGCAGGCAGGGGGCAAGGAGCCCGGGAAGGTGGCCATGCATCCCCTGTGCTGCAGGACAGTGGGGGCTGCCTTTGCTTCCCACCATGGGAGCTACCCTGCGCATGCAGCTGCGTGTCCCTCTGTGACCATAATAGCCTCAGGATTAAAATACCGGGCATTGTCCCTGCTGGGCTGCACGCTGGGAATTGTTTGCTCCTAAACTTGCCCCTAAAAATATCGCAGGGAACAGGTGTCACCTGCCTCTGTGGTCCTCTGCGGCGCGAGGACACTGGGCAAGGGGTTTTTCAGGGTGCAGGGGGGTGAGAGAGAAGGTTTTTTGCTCCTTTTCAGGAATTTAACGTGGAAAACATCAGGGCTTGTGAGGGGATGGAAGTTGCTTGAGCATCCTGACCCACTGTACTGTGCTGGGTGAGTCGGGACGGTCCTGCTCCCCAAAGAGGAAACTGCCCCATCCTTGGTCCCAACCGGTCACTTGCCCTGACGCTGTAACCCCACTTTTGCTGTTTTACCCCACCCTGTCCTGGCCCAGTGGTTCTGCCCTCCTGCTCCGGCAGCTCCAGGGAGGCCCCTCAGCCAGCGCGCCCGTGGGGACATCAGCCTGTGCTTGCAGCGGTGCAGAGTGTGTGGGCACCATTGTGTGTGGGGGGTCAGCACCACATCAGCTCACCAGGCTGCTCCCATCCCTCCCCCGCTGCTTCAGAGACTTTCTGAGAGAAAAAAAGAAAAGAAATGAAAGGAAAAAAGAAAAGAAAGAAAAAAAAAAAAAAGAGAGAAAAAAAATTCAGGAGATTTTCTGCAAAGAAAAGGCACTGCAGGGTTTTAGCTTATGGTTTCTGCCTCTGCAGACTCAGGGCTTTTCCAGCATCTCTGTTGCTGGTTTACATCAGAGAGGAGCAAGGCAGGCAGGCCGTGAAGAATACACCCCGTCTGCAGAGGCATTGCCATCGCACCACGGGCAGCCTGACCCGGCACGTCTGCTCACACCCAACACGCGTGTGAGTGAGGCGCCGGGCAGCGAGTGCAGGCTGGGCTGGGGTGATTTGCACGCCAACGGCTCAGGGATTCACCAAATCCCGTGGGGGTCACGGGTGTGATAAAGCACGGGGGCACTAACGCGCGCGGGTGATGAGTGTGTGTCGCCCCGTGTTCGGGACGGTGCCCCAGGTGTGTGCAGCACGTCACGGGGCACCAGGGCTCGCAGCAAACGTGTGCACGCAAGAGGGGATTTGTGCTATTTTTACCGACCACTTGCAGGCAGGCTGCGATTTCATACTCCCCCTCCGCCGCCGGCCCCCGGCAGTGTGCGGCTCTCCGGAGGCCAAGCATCACGTCCCTCCTGCACAGCCCCGAGGTAAGGCGCTGCCCCGGGCATGCCCCCACCTGTGGCTCCCTGGGGGTGCTAGTGGTGACAGAGAGGAGCCCCCCCCCCCCCCCCCCCCCCCCCCGCAGATGAATTTGTCTGAATTTCTCCCCCTGACTGAGGTTGCTCAGACATTTTCTCTGCTCTTGGAGAGAAGGATCGGTGAGAGTGCAGTGGGGAGAGATACTGCTAAAATACCCAGCCGGGCTTTGGAGCTGAGATTCGCTTAATTTTTATGAAAACTGGCAAAAAGAGGAGTTTTTTGGGGAGCATTTGCTCACAGTCACTTGTGTGATCAGGGAGGTGAGGTTCAAGAGTGAGAGCAGTGTATGGCATCGTGTTAGCTGGGCATGTGTTCGTGGTGTGTCTCCGGCCCCCTGGGACGGGGGAGGATGTCAGGAACGACTGTGTTTGGATTTATGGGGTTATTTCTTTTAAGGATTTCTGTGGTCTGATGGTTTAATAAGCTTTTTAAGTTTTTGCAGCTGGGGACATGCAAACAATGCAGATCCTCTCATCCCCGTCAGAGAGCAAAGTCTCTTGTGGATGCTCCAGATCCAGCTGGAGCCCAAAAGTCACTGCACAAGATTGCTGGGGATGTCTTACCGGCACAGCTGAGTTCCGGCTGTCCTCACAGAAGCCAATTTAGAACTATCTGGCCCTAAAAACTGATTGACCTTGGTAGAGGTCGTCAGCCTGAGGTGTGGTGTGGGTCCCACCTTCTAGGGACGCCAGGCTTTGCTCCGATGGGCAACACTGGACACGCTGAGAGGCCAGCCCTTGCTCACCTCCAGAGAGCCAAAGGCTTTTCTGCCTTCCCCGAAATAAATTGGGGGGAGCAGCAGGGACCTGACCTGCTCAATGCACCAATGCCAGGCAAAAGGAGCCGCCTTCCCTGAATGTCCTGTGGGGTGTTTGCTGTATCACCAAAAATCTCCAAACCAGCATGAAATCTGTGGCTCTGGCTGCATCTGGCTGATGTGGCTTTTGGGAGAAAAAAACCCCTGTTCTAGGGATTTTTCCTTGTAAATCCAGGGATCTGGCAGGCCCTGGGGGAGATGATTCCTTCTGGGATTTTGTGATATTTCCCCCAGGCAGTGGGGGCACAAGGAAGGGACAGGGACAAGCAGACGGAGCCAGGAGGTGCAGTGAGATTTGCTTGGCACAGGCTCCACGCGCACCTGGGAGCAGCTGTTTGAGACCAGAATTGTTCCTTTTTCTTTCCCCCAGCAGGAGCCTTTGGGGTTTAGAACAGTTTCAAAATTTAGGGGGACGCAAAGACATCAAGGCAAAAAATCCCAGCTTTGCCATTTCAGTTCTAAGGAAAAGAACTAAACCCACCACTGGGAAACGCTTCTTCTTTCTGAAGTATGGCAACAGTTTGTTACTCCTGGTTGGAAAGAGAAGAAAAATAAATTCATTGGCATTTTCTGACACATTTTTCTGCTACTCAGGCTTACACAGTGCCCCGGCTTCTTGGCAAGAGAGGGAAGTGTAAGAGGCAGTGCTGGGGAAGCTAGCGAGGCAGTGCAAAGCAGCTGCCAGGGCATAGGATTACCAAGCAAATTTAAAATATGAAACCTTGAGCTTTTCACCAGGGATGTGGCTGCTGAAGGAATCTGCTCTGCCACTTGGCTGTGACTTGTTGCCCCTTGCCCCGTCACTCCCAAGATAGGTTTTGGCTCCACCATCCTCCTGGTTGCCCACGGGGAGCTGTGGGATGCGACTTGCCAAGCCGATGCAGTGCGGGGGGCCCCGAGGCACCCCGTTTCTCCTGAGCTTTGCAGCCACGCTCGCCTATGGCCCCTCGCCCCAGGCTGGGGTGGGTGATGCAGCCGGCGGGGGAGCAGCTTGGTGCTTGGGAAAACCCCCGAGGAGCAGGAGACCAAGTCCTGCAGGGCCGGCTGGAGGCAGGTTGGAACTTGCCTGAAATAAATTTTCCTCGGAGCTGAGCAGTTCCTCTTGGTGTTTCACAGCGGGATGGCGAGGCTGCAGAGTCGCTTCCCTCTGCTGACAGCACGGGGCAGCACCGGACCTCAGGAGCATCCTGCCATTGCTTGCTGGGTTTGGGTGGATTTGGGATTTGCTTCTCTGTTTCAGCTTCTTTCCCATTTTGTTTTACAGGTGAACAGCACGCCACCACAATGCCAGAGCCGTAAGTAGTACGAGTTTCTCTCATATTTCACTAAATCCTCGCCTGGCTGCTTGTGCCGGCTGAGCTTGTCCTTTTTTGGAGGGGTTCGGCTGGGAGATCAACCTGTGATCAAGACCTCTGTGCCATAGCCCTTGCAAAAATTATCTTTAAATAAAAATTGTTAGTGATTTCAATGTCCTGCTTCAAACCGTGGAGCTTTCCTAAATCACAGAATAGGGATCCAAGGTGGGCAGCACCACTCACTTTGCCATGAGGCGCTTCGTAGCACATCGTACAAATACAACATGTTCCCCGGTGTGAGCAGAAGGGAGAAACCTCTGTGCAAGGCTTTCATCAAGCAAGGACATGGAGATGCCCCAGCCCTGCAAACCTGCACAGGATCCAAGCATCCTGCGTGCCAGCCCCCAGCTGCGCGGGGAGTGCATGCATGGGGGTGTGGTGGCCCCAACCACAGGAACCGAGCTGGGGCTGTCACAATGGGGACTGTGGAAGCTCGCGTGCCACATTTGAGTGGCATTTTGGCTTTCTAGGCAGTGGCCCTGAGCACCCACTGCGTTTCCAGAGAGCACCGTTGTCTCAGACCTGGCTCACTTGCAGGTGGCAACTATTAGATACAGAAATAAGGAAACCAACTGCAATCACATGAGATGCGTTTCTTGACTCTCACCTCTTTTTAACTCTTACTCGCTGATGCCCTGTTCTCTTCTCTTGTTCCTTATTGCTCCTTCCTGAACGCACGCCTGCTGCAGGGAGGTAAGTGCCTTTTCTTTCAGGGCCCATCTCAATGCTACTCTGCATTTGCTGTGAGATTGTTCTCAAAGGTTTGTTTTTTTTTTCTCCTCCCCTTTCCCCTAGAGAAAATCCAAGATCACAGCCTCACGCAAACTCTTGTTAAAGGTGAGTCCTGAGGGTTGGAAACCCCCTGGGGTTTGTCTTGCTGGGGAAAAGGAGCCAGGGTTGAAGTGCGTGGTCGGTGGGACAGTGATGAGGAACGGGAGGAGTATGGGCCTTGGGGAGCATCTCCCGTTCCCACCTCTTGTCTTCTCAAAAATCCTCCCTCATGTGGGCTTTGTGGTCCATGCACCAAACAAACCTGCCCTCACCTCCACTCTACTAAGGTGGGGAGAGACTCTGATGCCTTCAGCGCTAAAGCCACAGCCCTTGTGTTTGTGCACCAGCAGCTCTGCAGCACAAGCTTGGGAGCTCCCCGGGCTGTGGCTGGGGAAAATCATTGACTGCCACAGCAGAGCAAAGCCATGCAAAGAAAATGCCAACGTCGGCATCCATCGGGGCCACCGCCACCGCAGCCCCGCGCTGCCTCTGGCCGTGCTGTTCCCCCTGCCTTCAGGGTCACCACTCAAAAGGCGTAGGGATTTTTTGATGTGTGTTGCAGCAGCACAGTGATTTTGGGAGGACAACTACAGCAGGGAGGAGGTTTGGGAGGGAGACAGGGCTGTCCCATCCTACAGATATTGCGCAAGGAGGCTCAGGGGAAACAGAGGAGCCTGTCTGGAGCTTCTGCCATTTGCTTGTGCTTGTAGAGTTTGATGCTGGCAAAAGCAAAGGAGGAGTGGGATCAGGAGATCGTGGACAAGCAGGCAGAGAAGGAAAGATACCTGTCTGAGCGGATCACACCATTGCGCACCAGTGGGCTTTCCTTGAGCCAGCTCCAGGTATTTCTCAGGTCCGAGGGTGGAGCGAGCTCCTTGGGAGCATGGAGTGGTATCGCTCACTGCTCTCCTGCTGTGCTTGGCCCCCAGGACTTGTGCAGGGAGCTGCACGAGAAGGTTGAAATTGTGGATGAAGAGAGATATGACATCGAAGCGAAATGCAACCATAACACTCGGGAGGTAGGAGGCAGGATGGGTTGTTTTCTTCAACATTGACTCCATTCCTGATGGTAACTTGGGTCTCGATGGAGGTCTGTCATGCACTGGGCTGAGCCTGGATGTGGGACATGTACCAGGATTATCTAAGGGTTGGTATTTGCTCTGTAAGGTGTCTCTCAGCACAAGGTTCATCTCTGCCTTAGGGAACTCAAACTGTCCACTGGGTCCACAGGTAACCTCCTCGCTCTCCTGGTCACCCTTTGTGGGTCTGAGAGCTCCTTCTCATGGTATGGCTGCCATCTGAGCAGGCTGGGACAAGGCAATGACAACAGCTCTGTGCTCAGGTGGACAGTACCTTGGAGAAGATGGTCCTCACGGCTGCAGGAGAGGCACAGACCCCTCTGCGTCTTGGTGTCGGCAGAGACTCCTGCTTCACACAGGAGCCTTTTGTACAAGGCAGCCATGCGATGACCTCCCACTCCTCCTCCTTTCCTCAACCTGCAGATCAAAGATCTGAAAATCAAAGTGCTTGATCTCCGAGGAAAGTTCAAGCGACCCCCCCTGCGGCGAGTCCGTGTCTCCGCCGATGCCATGCTGAGGGCTCTGCTGGGCTCCAAGCACAAGGTGTCCATGGATCTGAGAGCCAACCTGAAGTCTGTCAAGAAGGAGGATACAGAGAAGGTGGGTGACTCTTCTATAGGACAGAGATGGAGACACCCCCTAGGGATGCCTTAGCCCTTCTCCAAGGTCCCCTGTGAAACCTGCGTGGGTTGGGCTCATCCCCTGTAAGCCTCAGAAATAGCACGGGGCAGTCCTTGTGAGCCACTGCCCGTTGCAGGATGTTGTAGGACCACGTGGCAGCAGTTTGACAGCCAGGTAACCGGTGGATGATAACAAGTGAGACTTCGGGCTCCATCCACGATGCTCTTCCCTCACAGAGCATGTGGGGGTCTTTCAGCTGGGGCCCCCTTGGCATGTCTATTGAGCTGTACTCACAGAGCGTTTGGTCTCTGGTCTTCTAGGGACCCAGAAGAGCTCCTATTTGGTGTGGTCATGCCCAGGAAACACCCAGGAAACTCCCAGACCCAGATTAGATATGACAGGGCAAGCCCAGCAAGCACGCTTGGCCTGAGAAAAACAGCCCAGTTCACACTGGCTGTGCAGAGATGTGGGAAGGGAAAGTCTCAATACCAGAGACACAGAGTGATGCCCAAATGTTCCTGGGGGTGCAGGCACCCCAATGGCAAGAGTTGTGCTGCTTTCCTAGGGCCTCTGCCCAAAGGGGTTTTACCCTTTGGTCCCAGCTCAGCAGATTTTCAATTAATTTTCCCTTTTTCCCTCCCCGTTGCTAGTATAGCACATTTTCAATCCTTTGAACAGAAAACTGTGTTTACAGTCCTCAACACCAGGTGGTGAATAGATCTGAGTTTATTTTAGATGTCGTGAGATGATTTTGGGGCATAGTTGTAATCTATGAATGCTTGTGGGTTGGCAGAGCAGACACCTGGGCATGTTCCCAGATCTGCTGTCATCTCCCCTTTCTATTCTGGAAGAAGCTGCCAGGCTCTCACTGTCACACCAGCAATCCCAGTCCCCTCCAAAAGCTCAGAGAAGGTGGAGATAAGTTTTATGTGGGCTGCGAGGTCTATGCAGAAAGTGGTTTTTCTTGCATTTGCCCTGATGTGCTGGTATAAATCCGGAGTAAGTCCCATGTGCTGGTTTCTTCTTCCTAAAGAAATTTTCTGGGATTTTTGTGCCTTCTAGTGCATTAATGCAACTTAGCCAGGCTTTGGTGGGCTATCCACATGAATCCAGACCTCCCTGTGGAGATCAGACCAGTCAGTCCATGTGCAGGGACTCTCCTGGCTCCAAGGGCGAGGGGAGCTGGAGAGGGCAGCTGCCTTCCCCGCTGGTGCTTGCGCGCCGGGGCCGAGGGCTCTGTGCAATGGGGTCTGCAGTGTGGGGCTGCTGGCCGCCCTGTCACACGGCCATTGCAACCCCCATCCCTATCCATCCCGGCAGGAGCGCCCCGTGGAAGTGGGCGACTGGCGCAAGAACGTGGAGGCCATGTCAGGGATGGAGGGGCGAAAGAAGATGTTCGATGCTGCCAAGTCCCCCACGGGCCAGTGAGAGGTAGGGGACTGGTCCTTCTTCCCCTGCAATGCCCTGTGCTCCCTACAGCATCCCTGCTCTCTGCTTGTGGCCAGGCAAACGCAGAAACTGCACCCACTCGTTACAGAAAAAGGTATCACATGCCCCATCTCCCACCCAACACTTGGGACTGGTCCCTGTCCCGCACATCCCTGCCATGGAGCCCCTGCCAGCAGCTGTCCTCATCTCCCAGCTTGCCCTCCCTGACTCTCCAGGGTCTGCTGCCCACACCACACTCACCCTGCACAGCATGGGCATCGCTGGCACCAGCTTTGGGCTGCTGAAAAAGCCCAAAAACTCCTCTTCTGCCCCACTGATCTGCTTTGTTTCTTTCCCACAGGAGCATTGGGAAGAAGAGACTCCCCATCCCTGCTGCCTGCCTCCCTTTCCCTTGCTGCCCCTCTGTGCTCTTTACACCCTTACCCTGAATTCACCACTGAGCTGAAGCACGTGGATAACTGTGTGGGAAGGAGATCTGAGCTTCTTTCTTTCAGCACTGCCATCAGCCCCGCTCCTGCACAGCCCCAGCACTGCAGCTCCCTGGTATCACCTGCTCAGGCCGTGCTGTCTCCAAGGAGCCACTGTCCATCCCTCCCCTCCCACCACTGCACAGAGGACCCAGAGATGGCTGCTGGTCCTCCCACTCCCCCATCCTCCAGCGGGTGCAGCCTGAGATGTACCCGTGCGGCTGCACGTGTATTAAAGGACGATGTCCCAGGCAGAGCACTGCGTGGGCTTGTCACTGTGGGAGCATTGGCCAGGGGCAGGTGCTGGTCCACAGCCCAGTGGGGAAGACACCATGATCCTTTCCTGCCGCCCTGCAATGTTCCCGTGCCAGCACTCAGGCCAGAAGCATGCCTTGGGATCAGACTTGCTTTGGGCTTATCTCTTCCAGCCCCTAGGCTGTTCCCTGGTGCCCCGCCAGCTCTGCTGAGACCACCCCTGCTCCACGCTCGGGCCACCCCTCTCCCCTCCCATGCACTGCAGCCCTTGCTGGGCTCCAACAGCGCAGCAGCCTCCCAAGCAGCAAGGCTTGGGTCTCTGGAGATGGCTGTCTGGTGGTTCCCCCACCCCTCCTTCTGCCCTGGTTTTGGAAAAACCTTCAGAGCTTGCTCACCCAGACACCAACTCTCCCCCTGGCTGCCCCATCACAGGCACTGGAGCTGTGGGAATTGGGGCAGCCCCATTTGCAGGCTTAATTCAAGCAATGTTTCAGGACAGCATGGGATGAATCCATCTTTCAGGCCAAACAGATCGTGCTTCCCCACCAGTCCTACCATGTTCTATGTCACAGCCCCACAGCCCGCAGCTGGTTCGGTGCAAGCAGCTGGGAATGTGCCAGCTCCACCCCAGAGCAGGGCTGGAGGGGAGAACTGAGGAGAATTCGAACGAAATTGGGTCTTCTGCCTGGTTGCCCCGCAGGAGATGCTGAGGCTCGGCCCCCACAGGGTGCTCGTGGTGATTGTAGCAGTGCCTTGTCTGTGTCCCCAGGGTATTCAGAGGAATTGCAGAATCCACGATTTCAAACCTGTGCCACTCCGTGAGTGTTTTGCAGCACCCCTGTCCCTGTGAGCTTGTAAAGTACAGAAAATGCTATAAACTCGGAGCAAAGTGCAGGTCCCCAGACAGGCCCCAGGGCTGGAAGGAACAGCACCAAAAGGTGTGTGGTCTCCAACAGAGCTCATTCTCCCCAGAAAAACATCACATTTCTTTAAGGATAGAAAAGGTGGCCCCATGCAGTTGGTTCTTGCAGGACTTTCTCCAGCAGACTTGGATAGCTCGGTGGCCAGCAGTGCAAGCGAGCGAGAGCCATCGCAGGGAGGTGGGGTTGGGTTTGGGCTTCAAACTGGCAGGACAACTGGATTCCTTCGGGTTTCACATGGCCCCCCCTTTGGCCAATTCAAGGACACTGAGCTGAACCACTTACTTTTGTCCCTGGGCAAAGAGGGTTAGGGCAGATGGTGACTGGTGGGAACACTTATTTCTAGCGTGGCCATTAGCAGTTGGGCTGCCACAACGCACAGCAGCTCTTTAACAGAGAATTCAAGACTCAATATGAAAACTTTTTGCAAAATTAGGGTTAGATGAGCGGTGGCTGTCAGCTGGAAAATACACACTTGCTCCCTTAGCTAGCACAGATGCTCAGTCTTTGTCTTTCCACCTGACCCTCCATCCCCACCAGCATCCCACTGACTGGGGCCAGGACCACCCCCTGCATGACCGGAGAAGTTGCACGGCACACAGAGCCTTTTCCACCCATTTTTTTCCTTTCCGAGCTTAATTTGGCACAGCAGCCGCAGCCTAGCATGGCGCCAGGACTCGCTGGCCACTTGTCCTCACCCTGCGCACCTCGGGACGGGCTCCCAGCAGGCGCAGCCCTGGGAAGCGAGTCTCCGTCTTGGCCAATCCAAGTGACTGCTCTTGGAGGTGATCGGAGATCATGCGTGGCAAGATCCCAGGATCCTGCCACGGCCCAGCAACCTGCCCCACCACTGGAGGTGAGAGGTTTTGGCTACAATCTCGCCCCTTTGAGCTTCCAGCCCAAGCGGGAGCTGGGCTGAGGCAGTGTCCTGGGATCTCGCTGCGCACGCTATCCCCGGAGGGAACTCACACACTCGGCAGTGATCCTGGCAGAGGAAGAAAGGTGTGTAGGGAGAGGTAATAACTGTTACCTGACCAACTGGTATAGCTGGAAAATGCAAGAGAGGTTTCACGGAAACAAAACCTTCTTCAGACTTGGAACAGAAGCAGAAAATGACAAGCTACGTCTGGGTCAAGAACAGTTGCTCAGAGCTTAATGCAATTATGATAATTTGGTAATTAAAAAAAAAAAGGGGGTGGTGTTTGTGGGGTGGAGAGGGGTGGCAGTGAGATGAAAGGCAATATGGGTGCTGGGTGCTGTGGGACCAGGTTCTGGTCGATGCTCGGCAGCCAGCGTGCGCCTGCACCCAGCTTGTTGTCACATCCTGTGCACCCAGACACCCGAAACTGCTGCAGAGCAAAACCCGAGGGCTCACCAGCACGTCTCTGCAGCCACAGTAAGAGCCAGCCGGGGTGGGCTCAGCAAGGTCCCAGAGCCCACATGCAGCCTACCATTGTAGGCTACCGGTGACTTTGCATGTCTGCCTTGTGTTTTAGACTGGGGGGGCGGGGAGAGAAAAACCCAACCCCAGAGCTCTTCGATCTGCAAGTTCCCCTACTTTTACAAAGTATGACACTCCCCAGTCACCATGTCCTGCTTTCATCCTTCTCTGATGGAAAACCACATTTGTTGGTCACAGGAAAACAAAGTTTTATGGATTTCAGCTTTATTAGAAACATGGAAAACCCCCATCTCTTTACAGGGATTGAATCTAGAGGGGAAAATGCAGCTGATCGCCCTGAGAACGAGGCTCTTCTGGTTGGATTGGGGGTCTGGGAGCCAAGCCTTCTCCTCCACCTCTGCTCTGGAGCTGCTTCTGTGGCTCTGGGCCAGCTGGGAGCCCAGCTCTCCCCTTGGTAAAAGAGGCAGGTTGAGCCTTTCATCCCACGATGCGCCTGGCTTCCCTTTCACCAGGCCAGCTCTGCAGTGCCACTGTTGCTTCCCTCCTAGGTGACAGTGACCTCAATTTCTTCTCTCTGAATTAGAAGGAAACCCTATGGTAATCCCTTTTTACTGAAAATTCAGCCCAAATGGGGGACTTGCAAGGCTCTTCTCAGAGGGAGAAGCTGACGCTGAAGCAGTTGTTCATGAAATCATGTCTATTTCCAGAAGAACTGCACGAGTCAGTCCTGTCTCTTTGAACTGAGCAAAGCCCTGTCCCTGCCATCCTCCAGGTTGATCCATCGCAGCCCAGAGTCCCCAAAGCAAAGCAAAACAAAGCGCTGGAAGCTGAAGAAATTGCAAATAGAAAAAAAATATTCATCAACCCACTGATTTTCTACTGGAAAGGTTTTGCTGGCAAAACCAATAAGAGAGATGGCTTGACGTGGCCTTTCAAAAATATCCCTCCTAGTTGGTTGTAAAATGGTCCCTTCCTTTCCTAGGATGCTCTGCGACCTCCTTGCTAATCTAGTCGTGCCTAGAGACATCTGAACTGTGCCCAGACATTTCCCTGGGTGTATTTGCAGCTCAGCTGGTGGCTGCACCTGCAAAGGGAGGAAGAGGAGGAGGATTGGTGGTGATGGGCAATGCTGGGGTGGGAAGGGGTAAAGTTTATCCCACGGCCTCTGAAGACCACTGCAGCACCCTGCCCCGCACAGGGGTTAATGCCAGGCTGCAGTCCCTGGAGGTAAAGGTTAAACATTACCCCCCTGCGGCCCCCTGTGGCCTCCGCGGTGCTGCCGGTGCAGGATCGAACCCCGTGGCTGCAGCTGCGCAGGAGGCGACCTGGGGACAACTGCGCCACATCGGCAGGGTTACAGCATAACCACCCATCACCCCGTGGGTCATCACTGCAGGTCCTGTGTGTCCCCTGCAGCATAAAATGGGAAGAAATGGGTTTCCTCATCACCATTTTCCCCTCCTGCAGCCCTCTGGGTCCTGTAGCCCTGGGGAGCAACGGGGCTGGGTTGGGGTGTGGTGCTTGGTGTGAGCAGGGTACGTCCGTCTTGTCCATCTTCCTTTGCCTGAGCCCTCTCACTCACTGCTCTCATCAGGGGGCATTTCTCATTAATTGCAACTAATTTCATGTGTTAGGAGGGATGTAGTCTGCCCTACAGGTGCTGGCAATGAGTCACACTTATTCTATCCACGACATAAAAAGTTTCCACTGACACCACTTTTGGGGGATGTCCATGGTTCTTCATTGTTAGACCTGGAGCATCATAGGGGATGGCATTTAATGAGGAGACCCATCTGCAGAGAAGAATGGGACCCTGAAGGACACTACAGCATCCGTGGGGCACCACAGTGGCATTTCTGAACCAAGATTTGTCTAAACTATTTCTCTTCTTTAAAAAAGTTAAATTATAATGAAAAAAACCTCCCTCTGCTAGCTAGGTGCAAGGCAGCTTGGACAATGGTTATTCCTTTCCTGCAGAAACCAGAAAAGTCTGTGGTCAGGTTTTGTTCAGTTTCTTAGCAAGCACGTGCCAATCTCAGCCACTTTCTGGCTTTCTTTGCACAGCAGAGGTATCTCTGTACTCTCAGTTTCTGGTGCCTTGCACACACCTTTCCAAAAGCTGAAAGAACTGTAGCTGGGAAAGGACAGCCCTGGACCATCCCAGCACCTGCAGAGCACCAGCACAGGGATGGAGGCAGAGCTCCATGTGCTGCGGGGAGCAGAGATCTTTAAAGCATTTGCTGGTGGGATCTTTGTGAGCTGTTGCACCACTGCAGCGGTGGGATGGCAGCTGAGCAAGGGTGAAAAACCCCTTTTCCTGGCTGTTGATCTTCATGCTCCAGCGCAGCGGGGAAGCCTGAGCAGATGGTGCTGCTGACTGCTCCACCGCCTGCAGCGTGGCAGGGATGAGCCTGGGGAGCCGGGGGAGGAGCTGAGCCAGGGCCGATGCTGGGGGACCAGCACGGGCCAAAAGGGTGGAGGTGGAGGGTTCACCGCTGGGCCCTGGGGCGAGGTTGAGGAATGCCCTAATTACAGCGCAGTTGTGGAAACTGGAAGCTCTCCACTGCCCTGTAGCCAAAGAAACAGGCTCTGCATCGGGATGAGATGCAGGACACTGTTCCCAAGGGAAAAAATAAACCCCTGCTGATACTGGTCCAGTGGGTATAAATGGGTGTCTTCTGCTGATCTGCATCAGATGAAGATCTGGCCTCCCTGAGCTCCCCAGGCAGATGCAGATCTGCCAGCAGAGCCCTGCTACAAAGCGGCTGGAAAGCCACCCCTGGGCAAAGCGGGTACCCGGAGAGAGGTGCGGTTTGACACTAGAGCCTTGCCTGCACTCGGCGGAGTCCTGTGGCACAGCTCCCCCGACCAAGAGCACATAGCTTTCCTCTCCTGGTTGCGGGTCTGGGACAGCAGATACGACGGCCTGGTGCATAGAGAGGATCTGGATAGACGTCAGACTGGTTCCCCTGAGCATCCCTTCCCTGCACAGACTCAGGTGTCTACCTAATTTCAACACCTTTAGATTTATGGACCTGCAGGTTGGTCTGGGATTTGGTGATGAGCTCAAGAGTGGCCAAAATAGCTTTTGTAAAGGGAAGTCTAGTCTCACAAAGCAACTGGTGTTTGCTGAAGGCATCAATGAACTTGTGGATAAGGATGACCTGGCAGATAAGAGTTTTCCTGGATTTCCAGAAGCAAAGACCTTTAGATCAGCCACAGCTAAGAGGGAAAGTCCAAGTAGAGGTAAATAATCAATTAGCAGACAGGAAACGATGGAGAGATAACAAACTCTGCTGGTAATTCTTTTGTGCTTGACATAGCAGAGATGAAGGCTGATGACACAGAAGTTCAGAAGGCTCTTTTGGGACTTGGGGTTTGGGGATAAAATGACATGGGATGTTTGGAGGAGTATAAAGTGACACACAAAGGGAAAAATCATGACTTCATATATAAGACAATGAGCTCTGGGCTGGCCAATGCCTTCTTGGGAGCGATAGCTTGGGATTATGGTGAACATGAAAAAGCATGAGGAACGTCAGCTAAATGCTCCATGGCAGCAAAAATCTCAAACCATGAGAGATCAATGTTTTGTGCTGCCAAACAGCTCATCAGGACCTCATCCAAATTCAAGGAGAGGACGGGGCTTTTCCAACAGTGGGGAATAGACCTGGGGAGCTCCTTGCTGAAGGCTGGTTTTATACTAATTTTCCTGGGTTTGAGGGAAATTGGGCAAATCCATGGAGGAGAAATTAACTGAGGAGTCTTAAATAAAGAGGAAAGCACATTCAGCTCTAAAGGTCTCTGAACTGAAAATAAAGACGGAGGAGTGTGAGGGGAGAGTGTCATCGACGCTCGTCCTCTGCCTAATCCCCAGCTGATAAATGCCTGTCTAGAATTTCCTCATCTTAATAATAAGAGGAATCACAAACTGTGAGGTTTTATATTCCTTTGCCGTGTATATATCCCTAGCTGGGGGTGTTCTTTCACTACGTTCAGTGTAATCCTTTTTAAAATCCTGCTAAGTCCTGTGCTTCAGTGATATCCTTTGGCAACGAGTTTTGCAAGTGAAGTGCTCGCTGTGCATTAACCAGAAAGGTTTATTGCTTTAGAGTAGCTTGCTGAAGCTGAACTGCTGTATATATAGTTCGTCAACAATTAGTGGGATGCTTGCAAAGTTATTTAAGGTTTTTTTTTCCTTATGACACAATTTGCTGGATTTTCTATATGTATGAAAACACTTGAAAGACAATAGGTTACTGCAAGAAGAAAAGATGCCAGAGAATAAGCCCTGCTCTGAGCAGATGGCTCCTATGACAGGGCTATCTTTTAGAAATGGGATTTTAATCAGGAACCGTTGACTAAAATAGTTTCTTTGGTTGCTGAGATCCTGGGCACACCCCTGCGGACTGGAGGTATGTGCGGCAAGCCCAGCCTTATAACCAGTCCCTCGGGCTGGCAGAGAGATGGATCTCACTGGGATCAGAGACCAAATTTGTACTCACAGTGTCGTGGATGACTTTTTCTGCAGGCATCCACTGTGATAGCTGCCCAGCTAGCCCCAGCAGTGGGAGCACTGGGGTCCTGGCCATGCTGTGTGCCAGGGCTGCCCCCAGGTGAAACCTAGGCTTGGACCCAGCTGTGCTGCATCCGGGTGCCCCCGTCACCCCGAAAAGACAGTCCCTCTCATTGCCTCCACACCTGCCCTTTGAAGGAGAGTGTTGCCCTGTTAGAGCGTGGGAGGACGGGGTCTCAGGACCGGCTCAGGGAGACATGATAGGTTTGATGGACTGGGTCCAGGCATGGGATGAGCCTGGGCACACAGCTTCCCTCTGGCACAGGGCTTCAGTACCCAAAAATTTGACCCGCTCCTGCTTCAGCCAGTTCCTCTGAGACTTTGTGAGTGCTTTCTACTGCAGCAAAACTCGTAATGATGGGGAAGCCATGACAGCTCAATCCAAGACGTCCAGAAAGGGATGAAAGGAGCAGGGCACCCTTCCATGCTCTTTGGAAAGGTCTGGACTGCACCCAGACGGAGGTGTTTTAATGACTGTTTTGGATCCCTGTGAGCCAGCCTCCTCCCACTCAGCCCAAGGTAATTCACCTCCTCCACTGGTGTTGGAGGAGTTGTTGACTGGTGGAGAGTGGCTGGTAAAACAGGTTCTCTACAGGGAGTTGTCTCTGAAACCCTGTGAGACCTGGATGGATCGAGCCCCGAGCGCAGGTCTCTGCTCCAACCCTGGCACAGCAGTTAGCGAGGAGTGATTTGCTTTTGCGTGGCACTCCTGGGCAGGGCGTCTTTTGCACGGCGCCGCTAGTAGACAAATTACAGCCTTGCCTCTGTCAAGGTAGATAAGAAACCATGTGATGCAGCGTGGTGGTAAATGGGTTGCAGGCAGGGTAAAGGTGCACAGGGAAATAACCTTGCAGGGAGTTCCTCCCTCCTCGGGGAGCAGAGTCTCAGGGCAGCGCAGATCCCCACGGGTCCGACAGCACCTTGGCCTTGATGCCTGCACAAGTTTTGGGGGCTCTCTGAAACTCGCAGAAAGCAGGAATGTCTTTTAGCAGAAGGAACTGGTCCGATCTCTCCAGGTACGTGCTGTGGTTTAATGCTTAACCCTTTCCACTGCCAGAAAGGAGGGGGTGAGAGGGGGCTGCTGGCACTGCGAGCCTTGGCTGAGGGGTGTTGGGCAGGATGGGAAGAGGAGGCAGCCGCCGCTGGGGGTGTTGCTTGCAGAGGTGGTGCCAGCCCTGTCGAGAGCTTGGGGCTGCTGGAGTTTCTTGTGGGTGGGCAAGATCAGAGGCATTTTTGTTTCTGCTGCCTCGGGAAGCTGAGCACTGCATAGGAAAATGGCTCTGGAAATGCATCCTTGCCCCGTGTTGGATATGTTTTTGGTCTGGTTTGCCTTTCTTTGGGGTACAGTCCAGCTGGACTGTGCCTCCAGGCTTGCTCTGGAGCCAGATGTGGAGTTTTTCACCCTTCACGTATCCATACAGCCCCTGGGTGCGTGCCCTAGCTCTGCCGTGCGGAGATTTCACCCTCTGCCCATCCGGCGCTGAGCAAGCCCTGATTCATCAGCCGTCGCTGAACAATCCCCGCAGCCCTGTGACGTTGGCCGCTCCGCTCAGTCTGTCCTAAAAAGTGATTTTGGCTCCGATGGGAGCTGGGACAGATGATTTTGGCTCCCGGGCATTGGGGGGTGAGTCAGGGGTTCACACAAAGCCTGGGTGATGTGGGGATTGCTCCCGACCTCCTTCAGAGCCCAGGGCAAGCACCACCAACCCCAGCTGCACAGGTGGGGTGATGGTGATTCAAATGCAGCCACGGTCTCCTACAAAATGGAGCAGAAATTCTGGTTTAAGTGGATGTGATGACTCCGAGACTGAATTGCAAACCCCAGTATTTCCGGTAAGACATCTGCCAAAACCAGCCCAGAAAAGGGAATTGAGACCCCTCTGCTCTGAGACTGCCATCTCACACCCTGTCTCCGTCATGGATGGGACGGATCCATAGAGTATCCCAGCCCCATCCAGATCCACCTCCTCTGAGCCGTGGACCTGCCGAAACGCAAGCCCAGTGGGGTCCTGCACCCAGGTTGTTTCACAACCCAGGAAGGCAGTTTCTCCGCTCTCATTAGATGAGACAGCGCTCACTGAAACAGCATGAATGTCAGATATCTCAGCACTAATGATTAACAGGGCAGGAGAGGACAAAGCAGGGGGAGACTCGATGATCTTTTTTTATTCATCTCTTTGAGGTTAAAAAGATAAACCGGTGAAAAATAAATCCCTCTTTGAAAAGAGGAGAGAAAGACTGCCAAGTCAAACCCATAGCCTAATGGGTGGATTACTTAACTACAAATAACAAGAAACTGCATGTTGACAGTGCCAGGTTACATGCTGCCGGCTGAAGAAGCCAAGCGAATTCAAGGCAGGAAAATCTCATTTTCGTTTTGAAGGAGCCTGTGCATGCAAGGAGTAACCGGCTCTCGCGTGGATTTAAAGTGGCGTGAGTGCTCCACACTGTCACTGCTTGAGGAACAAGAGCACTTAGCAGAGGCACCCGCCCCCATGCACGTGCTAACCTTGCCGGGTGGGAATGAGTGTGTGCAGCGATTGCTGCACCGGGAGCAAATGAATTGTTGCCAAGCAAATAAAGCCGTGCTGCCTTCGCAGTGCAGCTAAGCTGTGTACAAATATTTACAGGGTCAGGCCCACGGAGGCGAGTAGAGCCGTGAGGAGCTGAGCAGGGAGGTGTCCCCCCGTGGGGTGAGAGCTGGCTGGGGATGCTCACAGGCTCCCTGGGGCAGATCGCAGCCTTCTCCATCCCTGTCTCTGCTGGTGACATTGGGGACTACCTGGAGCCCCCCAGCAGTGGGGCTGGCTGCTTTTGGGGTGTGAAGGCTGCTGGAGGGTGCAAGGGGCAATGGGGATGGAGGTGGCAGGAGGGAAGAGCAGCACACCCCCTGCCGTTGTCCTGTCCGCAAACAGGCGCTGAGCTCTCAGCCAGGACTCGTCCCCCCTTCGCTCTCCGTTCTGCTCTGCTGACCCTTTCGCGCTCCCCCACCTCCCTTGACCAGGAAGAACAGAAGCCGCAAATAGTTGCGGGGGGTAATGTGGTTTAATTTATGACCCAGCTTTCATTACACAGTAACTCGTAAACCACGTGGCGAGTCACCGTGTTTGCAGCGACGTTAGTGATACCGCAGGCTCAGACCTGCTCTGACTTTCATGTTCTTAAAAGTCAAATTCAAGGTAAACCCTGAGTCTGGATGAAACTGGAGGGCCGACTACAGAGATGGGATGCTGCAATGGGATGGATCCTGTGCGGGGAGGGCTCTGTTGGGGGTGCTGGGAGCTCTGCTAGGACCCCTGCGTCCGTTTGCAGCTGACTGGGGACTAGTGCTGTAGGTGAGTGAACACTGTTGTGAAAAGCTCAATCCAGCCAATAAAAATATTTTCCAAGGGAGTTCATGCAGCAGCAGAGAGGGTGGGCAGGTTTTGCACAGAGAAAGGAAGGGAAAGCTGGTGTTTTCCAAACAAGTTTTTATTCAGGAGGCATTTTATCCAAAAAAATTATACCTTTGGCTTCTGCAAAATAAAATCTTTAAAGAGTCATCTTTAAAGATGGTTACAGATCTTATTTTTTTGGTGCAATGTCTGATTATAAACAATTCCTAGTCCCAGCCACATGCAGGGAGTAAGAGGAGCTCCTGCCAGCCCTGTTTCCAGACAGAGCTTGTCAGCAGTTGCCTTCAGCCTCTGATGCTTTTGCATCTGAGGCTTTTTGCTCAATAAAAATTAAAATGCCATCGCCACAACTCACGTTAGGGCTAAAACCTTTGGCCGCTAGTGGTTACCCTTCCAGTTTATGTGGTTGAGATCTATGTGGTGGCTCTAGGGTCCTGGTCTTGCTGAGTTACAGGTTAAATATCCTTGCCCAGGAAGATTTGCTTAATGCAGGGATTCCTTTTAACTGAGTGCTCCCTCCAACAGAAGAAATTAGGAGTTGTGAAGTCAAGTGCTTATGTTGGGAAATGTCCACATCAGCTGGGTGTAGCAAGAGCGCTTTGTGACACCTGGCTCATGTTGGCATCCCTCTCCTCCGGCCGTGCAGCAGCTGGGAAAGGCAACCTCCTCCAGGCCCTTGGGCCTCGAATGAGGGTGTTTCAGTCTCCTTTCTTGTCTGGCATCAGGGCTGCAAGCTCCCCATGCAGGGGACAGCCTCACCTCACCACATCTTATGTTTCATCCCAAACAGCCTGGCCAGACAGAGAACCCTTGAGGATGAAGAAGAGCAGCAAAGAGAGCGCCGGCGAAGGCACCGGAACCTGCTGTCCTCCACATCGATGGACGAAGAACCTCCTAGCCCTGTGAAAGACACCAGTCCAGCTTCCAGCAGGTGTGTAGGGTTCTGCTAGCATCAGTCTTACTCATGATGCTGACGGCTCGCATCTTGCTGCCTTGTTTTTCTCAACCCTGAGCCAAAGCTGCTGCAGTTGGTAGGAGCCACTTCTGGATGAGAGTGGGCTGAGCTGTGGGAAAAGCAGGGGTCCAATGGGCCTTTGGGCAGAAGGATGGGCTTCACAGGAGGAGTACAAGAAAAAGGGTATATCCCTGGTGGGCTCAATTATGGGCTTCAACATGTCCCATGGCACAGGGAACCGGTGTGCCAGGGTGAAGGTTGGTGCTGAGGTTGAGGTCAGGTGGGTGCTGGCCATGCCCTAGTGGGATCTTGAACAGGTAAGAGCAGACAGGTGCCCATCTCCGCAGGGCAGGTGAGCCAAGCATGCAGAGCCTGGCTGGCTCCTCCTTCTCCTCTGAACCATGCAGTGATGTTGTATGGCCTTTGCTGTTGTGAGGAGGTGACCCAAGGACTTTCCAGTGGTGTTCCTAAAGTCCCTCGCTGCAGGGAGCTGGGAATTGCCCTGAGATCAGGCTGCTCTGATCCTCTCTCTAAATCCTGGAACTGTCCAATATTTAGGTGGTTTTTGTCCACAGTGAGACTTGTGCTCTAGAGGTGTTTCCTTCTGTGTTCAGACAGGATGGAGTTAGGATGCCTGGGTTGGATGTAGGTTGAAGAGGTGCTGGACATGACTAATCTGAACAAGCTAGACAGGATAAGTCCTCCTTCCGTGGTGCTAGCACAGACTGGCCATGTGGTGACTGCAATCCAGGAGGAGGGCAAATATTATCCCATCTCCTTCCCAACCCTGGAGACTGTGTAGGTACAGTCTGCATGGCCCCAGATAAATGTCCTGTCTGCTCCTTTCCAAATCTGGTGCCTGTGTTTGTCTGTGGGAAGGAGAGGACATGGCTATTTAGCACGAAGTGTTGGGAATGTGGTCGGACCCTGCCATAGCAGGTTGACTTACAACCAATGCTTTAAACTTAATGATAGTGGTATTTTTCTTCCTAGTCCAGTGAAGAGCCACAAACACATGTCTCATCCAGCTGCAGACCCAGCATGCTGCTCTGAGCCCACAGCTCCTTGGCACAGGACTTGGTGGATGCTGTGATTCTGTGATTCTGTGATGCTGATGTCCTGGGATAAGGCTGCAGAGATGGTTAATCTCTGCCACAAAAAGGAAAAAAAAAGGCTTTTAATCCAAGCTTGGCCTTGGAGAGCCTAGCTGGGGTGAGAGGGATGAGTGTGGCTGCAAGTCCTGATCTGCAGGGGTGACTCCAGGACGTTGGTTGGATTTCTATGTGCCCCCTGCACCCCGCCCCCCCCCGCCCCACAGGGCCTGCAAGCCTTTCACCTGGGTTAACCTCACCTGCAGAATAAAAGCCAGTCTGACCCCAGGGTGCTGAGGTTTGCCTCCTCTTTTGTCTCTGTCTCTAGACCTCAATCCCTGGTGAAACCGGTGCCTCTGGAGGACCGGAAAGAGCATAAACTCTCGGAGGTACTGAAGACACAAGAAGGGAGACGGACAAGGTCCCCAATGGCCATCTCTGAAAAGCTGAGGCAGGAGAAGGAGCAGCAGGAGCCAAGGGTGGCAGCGAGCCACGCAGAGGCAGGGACGCAGCTGCGTGCGGGGCAGGAGAGCGTTCAGGCTGGAGAGCAGGATCAAGATGTGGCCAAGGGCAGAGGGGTCCCACCAGGAAACCAGCACCCACAGCCAGCCTTGGAGAGGAAGGTGGTGGTAAGGGGACGGCTCCAGGACAAAGAGGGACAAGCTGTGGGGATGCCTCGGGGGGAGCAGACGAAGGAGATGGAGGAGGTGCAGCAGCGGGCGTCACCAGAGCTGGGGGGATGTCGGCTCCGTGAAGTGAAGATCCTGACCAGACAGGGAAGCCGTAGCATAGAGGAGAAGACAGCCTCAGTGGTGACCTCATCTCTGGACCAGCAGGTGAGCATGAATGGACAAGGCATCAAGCCTTGAGTGCAAGGTCCTGGGTGCTGGGAGGACAACAGAGAGAGGGAGACCCCAAAAGTACCAAAAGGGAAATGGGACCCTTGGGCTTTTGGGGAAGGTTTTTCTGAGAGCTGCAGACCACGGGGTGGTGAACAGGGTCCCACCACCTCCTTTCTCTCCCTTGCATGTACTATTCTGATCACATTCTCCAGCAAGCCCCCACCGATTGCCATCAGGGTTTCACTGAAGACGTGTTTGGGGCTTTGCATACTCAAGTGAGACAGCCAAGATTTGGAGGATTTTGATCTCAAACTCCTGCCTCCAAACTGGTTCCCACCCTGGCTGCTCTGCTCCCTGCACCTTCTTTGCAGACTCTGCAGGGATGCATCAGATGCCTGCTTTTTCCTCAGCAACCATCCAGGAATCCCTCAAAGGAGGTAATACAGCTGTCTCCCACCCAAGATGAACCTGCAGAAAAGTCAGGTACTTCTCCAGCTCATGTCACTTACAGCAGCTCCATCAGACGAACCAGCCCAAGAACTGTCTCCTTTCGGGTAAGAGCTAAAGCAAGTAGGAGAAAGACCCCCATTTAGGCAGTAGAGGATGGGGTGAAGGAAGGGTTGCTTTGGTCTCCAGTTTATGTTGACAGAACTGTTCCCAAAAATGCGTTCAGAATCCACCCTTGTTCTGGACATTGCAGTTCTGCTTCAGTCTTTCCTCCATTTTCCTTCTCTGTGTCTGACCGAATGCCTGTGATGATGAACATGCCAATGTTCATACGCTTTGTGCTGGCATGGAAACTTGTGGGAATTGATTAGAAAACAGGGGGCTCTTTGTCCTCAGATTTTTCAGGGTGACAGGAATGACCATCTGCCCTCCGGCATTTCTAGTCTTCTCTAAGAACACAGGATACAAATAAAATCCATCCTCCTTGTCCCTTGTTACATCCCTGAGAATATCTTCAGTTCTAGCCACCCAAAAAAGATCTCTGGAAAAAAGTTCTTGGAGATGCTGGGAAAACCAAGAGCTGTTGAGATCCTCCCTGCTGTGAATCAGGGCTGACTGGCTAGTGTTAATTGACTTTCACAGTGCTTTATTTGGAATAAAACAGTTAGCACTACAAAATGTCTTTAGTCTGGAGAGCTTTGAGATATGAGGTAAGCTCTGGTATGGGTGAAAATGGAGCTTGCTTGAAAACGAGAGGAGATGAGTCTGAGACAGTTTCTCCCATGTTTATCTTTGACAACCAAAAATGGCTCCAGTATTTCCTTTGCTTGTGTCTTCCAGATGATCTCAAGAAAACAGAAAGAAGAAAGCCAAAGCCCTCTCACAAGGAGGTCAGCACCTCTCTTCATGCTACTTTGGCCTTGCTGGGCAGGGATTGTCACCCTTTGTTTTCCAAGGGAGGAAGAGGTGATGGGACCTGGTACCAGCTAGTGAGTGCCCTGGCACAGGTCTGCTGAACATTGGTCTCTGGGGTGTGTGGCTGACCGGGCAGCAGTGCCTAGCAAAAGATAGGACAATGACAAGCGTACAGCTTGCATCTGTACGAGATCCCCTCAACTAGCTCCTGCTGTCTCCTGGTTGACGCAGTTTCTCATCAGTGCTTTTGTCTGCACAGGAGTGGTTAAGTGTTGAGCAGTGCAGCACCACAATAGGGTCCCATCCTTGGAGATATCAAAACCTTCTGTACAGGTCCATGAGCAAGCTGATCTGGCTTTGGTGGCCAGATCAAGTGATCCTCCACATCTGCATGGCAAGGTTTGGACAGGTGGCTTGAAAACTCTGGAGGAACAAAGGGCTCAGTTCTGAATGCAGGGGTTTGTTGGATGCCCGCTCCCACCTCTGCATGCAGGGCAGGGAAGTGGGGCTTTACGGGCACCTGGACTTGCATCTACGTATACTATAGTCAAACTTATACTAATATCAGTGAAGACGCAGTTCAGACCTGGCAGTGGTGTAGCTGGGGTAAACTGAGGAGCTCAGAGCTATTTTTCAATGTACAGTGTGACCCTAGTAAGATGATGAGACCCAGAGATCTCAGTCACCAGTAGGGAATGAGCTGAATGGTTTGCTTGGCAGATGGGTGCAGGAGAAGTGCCTGGGTTGGGCAGAGTCTTCTCCTGCCCAGGAGTGGAGTCCCCCAGGACCATGGGCTGAGTCCCAGGAGATCCTGAGGGGTCCATGTTCAACTCTCTCCCCTCTTCTCCAGTGCAAGTTTGAGGATCCCAGGCAGCAGCACCACCATTGGAGAGAAGCTGGAAAAGTACAACTCGGCTGTGCAGGTACCAAAACCTCTTGGTATAGCCGGGCTGGTGTGGGAGGGGTGTGTTGGGAGAGGGAGAGGAGTGGCCTGGAGTTGAGCAGGGAAGGGGAAAAGGGACTGAGCTGCACCAAACAACCAGCACTAATGGGGTTGAAGAAGATGGTCCCAGGCTGAAAAAGGGATCGACCCCATGGGTTTAGGAGCAGGGAGAAGATATCTGTTGGAGAGTGTCGTGGGGGTGCTGCATGGTCCTGCCAAGGGGAGCAGCAGGGCAGTCCTATGGACTGGTGATGGGCAGGGAGGGAGCAGACCCCAACAGGCTTGAGACATGAGCCAGAAGCGGGACTTTTCTTTTTACTGCTTGGGGTGTAGCACAGCCCCTGTTGATGCCCCTCTCTCCTCCCAGCGCTCAGAGGTGGCGAAATCATCCCTGACTATTCAGAAGAGCCTCTTGCTGTCCTCAGAGGGGGTGGCCAGCAAGCGCAACTTCTTCGAGGCAAGCGCTCCCAGCAAGACTGAGCCACTGTCTGTCAGGAAGGTAAGGACAGGAGCTGCCCCGAGTGAGGACCATCCAGCAGGGTCCTGTGCTGGGACAGGCACCAGCTTTTTGGACAAAACTTCCCCTCTTTGGATACCAACGCAGAGCCCAGCAGGCTGCTGCCTGGATGCAGTTTGGTGGGAGTTCAGTGCTTGTTGAGCGGTGCCAGGCAGGGCTGGGCTGGGCACCGGCTGCCACCGAAACTGCTGTGGTGGTGTGTGGGTTCATGCTGATACGCTGGTATTTGAGGAGCTGGGATGGAGCCAAGGTGTAGGCTGGTCTCTGCCTGTTGCAGGTTTGCCCGGTCTCCTTGCGCTTGGGGGACTGTCCCAGGTTACATTCCTGCAGTGGGAGAGCTGGTGCTGTAACCCTGGTGTCCCTCTCTGTGCCATAGGACAACCTGAAGATCCCGGGATCGGTAACTTCCCGCATAAATCTGTGGATCAGCCGAGCTCAGGAGCCTGCCAAGGAGGAAAAGAGCAAGGTACCAGCTTGTGCCGACATCTCAGTCTAGAGCCCTGAGACCAGGCAGCCTGCCGGGACATATGCCTGCATCTAGGGTGGTGGGGCCTGTAGGGTTCATGAACCCTTGGCTGAACCCAGTAAACAGTTTGAGAGTAGCTTAGCCAGGGTGAGAGGTTTGGGTGCTACAGGGCCACCATGGCGAGATGTCGGAGCTCTATTTGTCACTGTGCTGTAATTCTGACCCTAAAGTGCCCGAGGCATCTTCCAGCCCTTGGTGGGGTGAAGACACAGCAGGCACCAGGTGGATGTCATGCAGGGGAACCTGACCCTGCCACCCATGAGACAGATCACCCCAGTGTGATTCCATCTCTACCAGTGTCTGGAGGACTACCTCTGACCTGGAGGCCACTGGGAGATGAGCCATATGCTTGGTCCTTCGGCACTGGGCTCTGCAGGGCTTGGAGAACTATGTATGCGCTGCGAGGTCCTACTGCATGTGAGGTCTGGAGTGATCAGTGTCCCTGAGTATATCTCAGCCCCCCAAAATAGGATGTCTTGTAGCTGTTGGGTTGAAGTGCCCAGCTAAGGGGACTCAGAGGTCAGTACTTTGTCACCGTGGCTGCTCCAGGGACATGGATGCAAGGGAGATGGAAAGGAAACCCTTTGGCCTCAGGGTGGTTTACTGTACTTGGAAAGGAGAGGTTCAGCAAGTCTTGGGGAGGTATCACTGTTTACAGCAATAAGGCGTATTGCCACTGCTCATAGTAGAGTGTCCTGCAGCCATGTGGGTACAGGACCAGGAGGGGCAGCTCCAGCTCAGCCCCGCAGCCCAGGCAGGCAAGCCTGGGCACCCCCAGCGCTGAGCTGCAGAGATTAGCACTGCCCAAATGTGTCTGTACTGGGAGGCTGTGCTGGCTCTGTGTCTGCCAGGAAAGGGTTTGCTGCTGGGGTCACTCTTGGATAAAACTTGCAGCTCCTTTATCAGTTTTTCCTGTAACGCCTGCTGCCATCCATCTCTGTGGGCTGGAGCTGCACTTGGTTTTGAGGGTCTACCAGGGGCGGGATCTCAAAGCTGTCTGATTTTACCTGGAGCACATATGCTTCAAGGTTTGTTTAAAGTCAGGCCAAGGCAACACTGCACATGCACATGATGCATGAGGAAAACATTCTTGTGCCATTTACGACTCTCCTGTTTGCAGGACATCAGGAAGATAAACAGCCTGCCAAACCGTGATGTCTGGGTAAAGCAGCCTAGAGACACCCCTGGAGACACCAAGGTAGACACGGAGCTGCTTTGAAAACTGGTGCATCCTTTGAGCTAGGGGCAGAGCTGGGACCTGCCCACTGGTGCATCACCCATGGGGCAGGTGTGGGAGAACAAGGGTATGGCGGGGAGAGAGGTGGTGTGAGACATCCAGGACCTCATAACTTGGGGGAGTCAGCGGAAGGGGAGAACTGGAGGCAGATGTAAGGGTGAGAAGGGGTCTGGTCTGGGAGAGGAAGGGAAGGGAAGTGGCATGTGATCGAATTTAGGGATGCCTGTCTACTCCATCCCCTGTTTGGGACAAGTATGGTCCTGGTTAAAGTAGCTGCCTTTGGAGGTTTCCAGCCTCAGGCCTGGACTCACTGTTTCTCACTTTCTTTTCCAGTTGTAAGAATATCAGTTGTAATAATATCAGATGATCTGGGAAAAACTGTTTTACTCTGAAGATCAAAGCCCAGCCCTGCCCAGCCGTCCAGCAGCCCACTGCCATGAGAGTCTCCTGCGCCCCATGTAGGTGCACCCCAGATCACCAGGGTTTTCTGCTTGAGGGGTGGGAAGAAAGAAGGCTGGAAGATTATCCCTGCACACCCAGTCCTCACTTGCTGCCTGATTGGGAGTGCCCAGGCCTGGAAACTCCTTGCAAATGCTGAAGGCAGACTCTTGCCTCGTTTCCCCAGAATATTTTGGTGTTTTGCTCCTCATCTCTGGCTGGGCCTCACAACTGCTTGGAAAGAGGATCAGCCCATATATCTTCTTTGCAGCTGGATCATGTCAGTGGGGAAAGAAGCTGCCTGGCAAAGAGAGTTTCAGCTGCATGTCCACGGACCATGTCTAACCCTGCTGCCTGGCTTATGTGGGGTGAGGTGGGGCAGGCAGATGTCCCCCCCGACCCCTAGGCTGTCACTGCTGGAGAGACCCAACCGAAGGCAAACAGTGTTTGCAAAGTCACACACGCGCCTGTGTAGCCTGGAGATGCCTCATGGAAGCAGGGTAGACCTGATGGCCCTGGTGCTTTCCTCCAACCATGCAGCTGAGCCAGAGCCAGAGACCTGGCCTTCTCCATCCAGCCTAGTGTCCCCTCTCCCCTGCAAGCAGCAACCCCTTTCACTTAGGGAAGGGTGGGCTGGCCATGGTCCTATTTTTGGGGTTGCATGGAGCTGAGTGCCCTGTTCTGGGCCCCTTCTGCAAACACCATTTCCCTCTCACCCTTCAGCCTGAGCCCTTTGCCTGTGGATGTCCAGAGCCCTAGTCTTGCACTCCTCGGCCTGCTGAGCCCACCTAGCAGGGAAATGGGGTGCTCTCTCGAGGCCAGCTTTAGGGTGCCATGGGCAGCCCATAAAATTATTCTCAAATCCTTGTACCGGAGCCATTCAATGGGCTAGGGCTGTGCCTGGAGCAACCATCACAGTGTCCAAACTTGGTGTGGGACTCTACTGGCGCCCTTGGATCTGATCTTGCTTGCTGGGCTTTGGAAAGGACTTAGTTTTCTCTGTAGCTTTGTTTGTTGGTTTTTTTTTTTCCTAATAAAAATTGCTCTTTCTAAGATGCTCCCCGTCACCTGCTCCTGGGATGGAACGGGGAACAGTTTGCTTCCCTTTTTTCTGGCAAGAGGAAAAAAGGCAAAAACCCAAGACAACTATATCCTCGGTGGGGTAAAAGCAGTCTGAGACTCTTCCCTTCTTGTTACACTGTCTTGGACCTGTTGCAGTGGCTGAGCGAGCCCAGGTTGGGGGCTGTGAAGGAGGGTCTGGTCCTCCACTTACGACAGTGCTGTCTTATCAGCGTCCCTGGCCCTCGAAAGTGACAGCTGGCTGGCTTGTGTCAGCCCCTTGGGCACTCACGTATCTCAGTCCGGAGGGTTTAAAATAGCAAATCTCTGAGGCCACACAATAGCTTGGGCTTATATGGGCTCCTGGGGGGGAAGGGGGAGCTGCGGAGGGGGCCATGGCTGTGGCTGCCAAAATAGCAGCTCACAAGTGTTGCATTCCTCACTGGGCGCCGGGCACATTCCTCCCGGCATTGCCCGCCCCGGGGTGGGTGCTGGAGCCCCCTTAAAGCCTCCTGCCCCCAAAGAGCATTTCCCAGATGCCCACTGGCTTCCCCTCGGCTCCTGACGTCCCGCGGTGGAGGTAAGGCTGGGGCGGTGGGGTGCCCGCTCGTGGTGTAGGATGCTCGGTGAAAGGGCGGTTGTTAAAGACCCAGAAGTGATTTGGCTCAGGGCTAATGCTTCTGCCCAGCTCCTTGCACTGAGGTGTATTTTTGCCGTGAAAGCATTCCCATGGCTAAAGCATCAGGACCTTCTCCCGGCAGTTGTATTTGCAACTTGCCCAATGCCTTTTGAACCACCCTGATGTGTGCCAAGGTGTCTGAGCAGGATTTTGGACGCCCTGGTTTCAGGGGAATCTCATAGATTCCTGTTCCCTGTGTCTCTGGAGGGGACAGGAGGGATGCAATGCCCACGGCAGAGTCAGGCCAGCCTGGTCCTGGCTTGCTGGCAGCCCATAGGGTGGGTTGGAGGTGGGATGCTCCTGTGCATAGTCTGGCCCTGCCAAGCAGGAAGGAAGCAGCCACATGAGCCATACTGGAGCAAATGATGGGAAAAGAGAGGTCCATGTCTGGGTAGCCTAAGGGAAAGCAGGGATTGTGAACTGTAGAGGATTAACTCAGCCCTAGAGGTGTGACCAGCCAGCCCTGAGCTAATGGAGCGGGGGATTTTAAGGAGCAGGAGGGATATCTGGATTATTTAGTCCACAGCGAATGATGGGAGATTTTTTCCAGTCAATACCATGTGCAGCGTTTACTCTTTAACTCTGCAATACGTCTGCTGAGCTCTCCTAATTATTTCAAAACAAGATTTCAAAGATTTAATGGAAAGGTTTATCTGTTTCTGTGCAGACGGTGGATTAATATTTCCTAGAGCCCCTTTCTGGTGTAACGTTAGTTTTTCTTGCGTACCCCCTTAACAGTCCTGGTTTTGTTGCTGTTCCTCAGCAAATGCTCTGCGGGATCCAGTGACATATGAGAGGAGGCGAAAGGATATGTAGAAATAAGCTTTCATAAATGCATGTTTGCACTGTTGTGGACAGGAGGGACTCTCCGCTCTTGTGTCATGAGATGACCACATGAAGACTTGTGCACTCAGAGGCCACATAAACGATATGGCCAAACTCTGGGGGTAGCAGTACCATACCAAGCCTGGGGGAAAAGTAGGGCCAGGAACTGATGTTCGATGGGGAGCGGAGATCGAGGGGATGGTGTTGGAGGGGTGTGCTTAGGGCCAAGCCCCAGGGAACAATGACGGCAGAAGCAGGCGGTGAACCCGAGGCAGACAGGGCTGAGCTCTGAGTTCACTTGTCTCCAAAAAGCACCTTCTGAGTCATTGCTCAGAAGTGAGATTTGCCAACCCCCCCCCCGGGAGCCATGAGGATGCAGAGGCACCCCTCCTGTAATGTGTCTTTCCCATGATTGTGGATTCCAGTCCTGGATTCAGCATCTTGATTAATCTTGATCCCATCCTGGGTAATAAATACTCAACAGATGTACCCAGGACCAGTTGTTCCCAGACACCCATCAGGAGGAGAAGTGAAGCGGCGCTGCTCTGGGAACAGGTGGTTTAGCACATGGAAGTTATTTCTAGAGCTGCCTTGTGTTGTCCTGCCGCGTCTCAGCTTTGCTGAGGTCAGGCATGAACACGAGTGGTGGACAGGCTGTGCAGGGGCTTGGGCTGATGCTTGAGGCTGCTCCGGGATGCCCAGGGCTGGGGCTGATCTTGTGGCTGGTATGTGCAAACCTCACGGTGGAGCTTTGGGTGGAAGCTAGATGAGGTGGAACGGTGAGTAAAGCCCTTCTCGCCATGGCTGGGAGGGAGACAGTTGTCCTGGGAAGATAGGCATGGCTGTTTCTGCAGAGTTATTAGTCCTGTTGCTAAACCAGGCTGTGAATTATTCCTTTTAGATAACCTCAGTCTCAGGGCCAGGACCAGGAGACAAATGCTCCTGCTGAGCCCATGTCGCCCCATTCCAGAGCACACTCTGCACTGGAGAGCTGGGAGGTCTCACTGAGATCTCGTGTTGTGGCTTGTGCACGACTGTAAATATGAGATAACAAGATGCCCCTGTGTGTTCCTATATCCCAACTGAGCTAAGAATAGTCAGGAAGCAAAACAATCTGAATGTTATAATTGGGTTATTTTCCCGTGCCCTGAGCAAACACAGCACCCTGAGATGGCTGCGGCAAGGGGAGCTGCGTGTCCTGGACATGCTCCTGACAGCAGTTATCAGTGTTGTGTGAGGCTGTGTCTAATCTCCTGCCTCCTATTTGAGGCAAGCTGTGATCCTGGGATGGGAGGGGAGAGGGGAGCCTTATCTCTGTTGCGATAATGCCATCACAGCCAGTCAGGGGATAGCTCGAAGCTCCAAGTGCTTTGGAGAGACACAGCACCTCTGTGCCTGTGTCTCGGGTGCTGGAGGACACGCTGTGCTTGTCCTTATCTCAGCTTCTAACCCTTGCTTTTTCCAATCTGCCTTGAATTCTGCCAGATAACCAGGCATGTCGGACTCTGAAGAGGTTGTCGAAGAATATGAGCAGTAAGTGGTGTGTTTTTAAACACCCTTTCTTTCTCCTTATTCCTGCCTTCCTGCAGGGTCACAGCATTGCTTAGGGGTGCTGTTTGGGGGACGCCAGCTCTCATCGTTCTCTGCACTGCTGCTGAGATAGTGCCGAGACCCCCAGCAGTGAGGAGTTTTGGGTGAGGCGTTGTATCAGCACGTACATGGGGAGGGACAGCCCCTGCATTAAAATTGCTGCAGTCCAAATCAGTGACATAGGGCTGGGAAAAGCTGCTGCTGCTGGGGTCCTACTGCCACATCCAGAGCATCACTCCTCAAGGCCCAAATCTGAGGGCAACTTTTGTTGGTGAGGGCTGCTGGGCCATGAGGCATGCACTGGACAGAAGGAGCTCAATATCTGAGCTACGAGGTTCTAGGGATCCATTCAAACACAGCTCCTACTTCTCATCCACCAGCAGAAAATGTAGATCTGAATCCTTCTCTTATGCTTAAAGGCCATGACAGTCACATGTCTCAGCAATCAGTTTGACCCCTGTGCCCAGTGTCCCCTGGACACAACTGAGGACAGCCTGTGCATCTCTCCCGAGCTCAGGAAAGGGCTTTGTGGCAAAGGTGGGATGTGAGATGCCTGTTTCTAGGATTACAGGCCATGGTCACTTGATCTTCTCAAGATGCAAAACAGTGCTGTGCTCTGACCACTGTCAAAGTGTCAGTGGAGCGCTTCTGCTCCTGCTGTCCACAGCCTGCAGGGTGCTCTGGGTCTTGTCCCATCCCCACTACCATCTTACAGCATGCCACACAGCAGCCTGCCCAGAAGTTGTTGCCTGTTCCTATGAAAAAGGGGAGCCAGCTTTGAGGAAATTTCCAATTCCCCTTTGGCCTCACTGATGGACAAACATGCCTCATTGCAGCAGATTGCTGTAACTCTGCAAATTTGTCTTGTGCTTTTCAGGGAGCAGGAAGGTAAGAGGATGTGGAGCATCTGCAGCTGCCCTGAGGCTGGAGCTAAGAAATGATCAGAGCAGCTTCAATAACCTGCGTCTTTTTCCCTTCCCTCTCTCCTGTCCACACATGTGCTCTGCGAAGAGGAGTACGTGGAAGAAGGTAAGTGTTCCACTGGTGGTTGCAAGAAACAAGTGCTGTTGGTTTAATGTTTTACTTGGGTGGGTTGTGGTGGTAAGCTCCTTGACTGCAATGGGCAAGTCATCACCAGGAAAGGCAGATGAGGCCACGTTGTAGTTTTCTCAACCTGAAACGTCAGTAGGATCAAACTCAGCATGAATTTTCTTGGGATGTCTTTTGTCAGAGTGATCCCTTGCCTCAAAACAGGGGTGGAAATACTGGGCTCAGGTGCTGGCAGAGGTGTGAGCCCAATAACGCAATGGGAGCTGGAGCCTCAGCTGAGTGTATATTAATGATGCTCAAGCACAAACCTCCAACTGCCTCAGTCTGATGAAGAAGCAAACCCCATGGTGCACACAGCTGCTCTGGGACAGAGCTGGGCTGTGCATTTGTGGCTGGATTTGGGAGCTGGGTTTTGCTGAGCCTCTTGCTGCTTCAGGGCACTGCCGGGCAGGCCGGGCTGATGCACAGCAAAACGTCCTGAATGTGAAGAGCAGAGAGGCACAAGGGGGAAACGTCTGCAGTGCTAGAGTCCTCATCTCATGCACACCATAGCTACACCCCGCAGCTTTATGGCGTTCGACTAACCTCTGCACTTATTCCTTCCCCTCCTCCCTGGCTCAGAAGAGGAAGAATGGATAGAGGAAGAAGACGGTAGTTATTGCACCTTTCTTTATTTCATCTTTCCACTGCTGCTGTGAATATGTCATGGGTTGGTGTGTCTTTTGCCTCTCCCTGGTTGGGGAATGGTTTTCTTTCATTCTTCCACTTCTCTCTCTTGCTTCTTGCACTGCCCCCTTCCTGCCCTGCTGTGCTGTGCCTATCTGCTCCTGTGTCTGTGGCTTCTCTTATGTCTATCAACCAAATGCACTCGTGGTTTGCTATCTTCTTTTTCTTTCCTTCTCTCTTGGTGTGGGACCACAAGTTTTCCCAGGACCTGTGGGTCCAAGCACTGCTCTGACTTCAGTGGAGGACTCTTGTGGGGATACTGCTCCCTCCAGTGGAAAAATGCTCCAACAGTGTCATAAATAAGATTGTGAAGGTGCCGAAGGCACGTTCTCTAATGCCAGCCAGTCTTGTTCTTCACTGGCTAGAGAAGAGCAATAGAAATTGCTCCCCCCCATCCTGGGGTATAAGACCATGACAGCATGAGAGGGAATGAGGGACAAACCGGAAGGTGGTATAAATAATTTATTTTTTTTTCTCTGTGCAAGCGCAGAGAGCAGCCCTTGGGTAAGGGTTAGAATGAAGCCCTTTTTGCTTTCTGAGCTGCTGCTTCTTTCTTCTGTGGCTAAGTCTCCCCCGAGGTCTCTCTCTTGGCCGGCTCCATGCCACAGTTGTCCTGATACCGGGGTCTGCATACGTAGGGAATGGCAGCTGTCGGACTAACACTGCCTGTTATTCCACAGGTCAGGAAGAACAAGTAGAGGAGGTGGAGGAGGAGACCGAAGAAACAAAGGCAGAAGGTGCGTGATGCCTTCGCCAGAGAGCTCCCGTGGCATGGCTGGAGCTATGCTCTGCTTCGACGGGGTGCCAAGCAGGGTCTGATGTCCCAGTGAGGCCTGTGACACCAGGCAGGAGCACAGAGGGGCAGCTCTCCCCCAGTATCTGTGGTTTCCAGTGAGGGGGTGTCACAGAACCACAGAATCACCGAGCAGTGTCAAAACTGAGCTGCCCTTTCCTGATCTGAGTGCCTTGGCCCTGCAAGCATGAGGATAATGGTGTTTTCTGCTGGTTGCTGATCAAACAGTTTGTGTCCAGCACTCTGAAATAATGCCAAAAATGAGTTAAGCCTGTTCCACCAAGAGGTCCCCTAGCCTTAGAGGCAGCATTTCCAGAGCTGGGCTCATGCTCTGATATGTCTCACCATCCGAAGAGCATTGGACCTCTTTGGAGCAGAGGGGTTGCCTGGTGTGTGTCCCTGTGCTGTCACAGCTGGTGGGGCAGGCCCAGATCCCAGCCATGCTCCCCAAGGTAGGGTGCCAGGACCCCTCTGTGCAGGGGGCGTTGTCTGCCCTCACGCACGGGTGGTCATATTCACCGCATTGCTTTTGAAACAGAACAAGAAGATGAAACGAAAGCACCAGGAGAAGGTAAAGCAGGAGCGGACGAGAGACGGTTTTGGCAATTTCAGTCCTGATCCCAGCCCCCCCGACACGGGGCCCTTGTCATGTGGCTCTCGGTGTTGAATTCATTTTCTGCTGAAGAGAGAGAATCTGTGGTAATTGATGCAGAGCTGCCCTGGCTCTGTCCTCTGCCAGGGCTGGGGCAGCAGGAGGCCTGCAGGAGGTATGGCTTTGTGCTGCCTAGCTAAGAAACTCACGAAAAATACAGAAGGTTGGGGTAGTACTACTGGTTCTCCAGCCTGAGCTCTTGCAAAGCTTGTCTGGGTTCCTCCTGGAGAGGACATTGGGCTCTCCTGGTGTATCTGTGGGTGAGGGATGTCCATGAGGGACCCAGTCTCTCCCTGTTCGTCCTGGAGGGATGGAGCTGCAGTGGGGATAAGCATGAGGCAGAGGGGAACAGCCTGGCTGAACCACCCCACTGTGTCTGCAGGCAGGGTGCACAGCAGGGCTGTTCTCCAGGAGACAAAACATTGTGTTTTCCACAGGTGGAGAAGGGGACCGAGAGCAGGAGCCTGGGGAAGGTGAAGTATCCATCCTCATTCCTCTGTGGGGAGGGAGGGACTATCCCTTTGCCTGTGTAAGGAGGTACCAAACACCTTTCTACTCAGCCAGGAGCATCAACGTGTGTCTTGGGTTTTGGCACACAGATGGACACCTCACTGCATGCCTCTTTGCTGGATTATGATCCACAGTGCAACCTGTGCTGCTGGCAGAGGGGTAGCTTGGCTCAGTGTTGTGGGTTTTGGGTCAGGGTGTGAAAGCAAATGCTTCTGTGACACTAACGTTGTCTTTCTCTCCTGCTCCTGGGGACCTGCAGGTGAATCGAAGCCAAAGCCCAAGTAAGTGTTGGTGCATTTTCTTTAGCGCAAGGTCTGAACTAGGGGCTGTGCCAGGGCAGAGGCTCCATGTGATGGGCTTAGCACCACACTCCATAAAGGGTATGGGACAGTGAGGCCTCAAAAGCATGAAAGCGGGTTGGGGACTGGGGCATGGAAACAAAAAGGGAGAGAAACAGGCAGATAAACACAGAGTATGAAGAGGATCCTGAGAACGAAGTCTTGAAGCATTTGTGTGCTCCTTGGAGGAGGCCCAGGTGCCCTGTGGCCCTGCAGCTGGAAAAAATCTGTGTGCACCCTAGCCTGGGGTACGTGGTCCGTGGCACAGCCAGGGTCTTGCTTCTCCAGTATGCTCCTGGCCATGGCTGGCATGAGGCACACATTTGCATGAGTGCCAGCATCCCTGGGACAGGAGCACCTGGCTGAAGGAGCTGGTCTGTGAACCATTGCCAGGAACCTGGGCCGCTCTGGTGTGGGAGGCAGAGCTGTCCTCAGCTGTGATCTCTTCATCCCTTTGCGTATTTGTGTGCCCCTACTGAGCATCTCCTGCCCTCCCTCAAGCCTATGGATGATAAGAGGATGGTTTCCAGCACCCTGTGCCAGATCACACTGGAGCACACAGTTCCTCTGTGCTCTTTTGGGTGAGCAGTGGGGTGGCTGCCAGCCCCAGGGTGCCTGGCAAAGGGTCGTGGCCAAGTTGTCTGCAGCTTGCAGAGTATTCCAGCCATGTGGGTGCCTTGGAGTGCTTCCCAGGAATGCCAGAGGTCTTCCTCTGAGGCTGTCCAGCTGGCAACATCCAGCAAGCAGCATTACACTTCCTTGTCCTCAAAATGTGCTCTTGCTGCATCCCTGGGGACTGCGAGGCTTAGAGAGGAGGGCTGGGTAGATCAGTGCATGGATGAAAGGCACTGTCCTGTCCCAGGTATCTGCTGCAGGCTCACCATCTTCCTGCTCACCTTCGATTGCAGGGTCTTCATGCCAAACCTGGTGCCTCCCAAAATCCCAGATGGCGAGAGACTGGATTTTGATGTAAGTAGTGCACCCAATGTCAACCCCCACGAGGTGATCCCCTCGCATCGCTCCTCCACACTGTGCCCAGCATCTCTGCAGCTCCTGGAGGGCTTCACTCGTGGGTGTGTAGCCATCGCCGCTGTTTCTATCCCGTGCAGGACATCCACCGCAAGCGCATGGAGAAGGACTTGAATGAACTGCAGGCCCTCATCGAAGCCCACTTTGAGAGCAGGAAGAAGGAGGAAGAGGAGCTCATGTCCCTCAAGGACAGGATTGTATGTAGCCTCCCCACTCTATTGCTATCGCCACCCTCTCCCCTGTGGGCACACAGGCACGATCCTTTCCCCACAGTCCTGACAGCAAGACCTGAGACATCCCATGCCCCTGCAAGACAGAGCCTGAGATTTGAGCCAGATTTTGTACCCTAATGCCTGAGAAGCCCCTGGTCTTGCTGTTGCGATGCTGTGGTGCCTAAAGGAGACACACCTTCCGCCACCATCACTGGTCCACATGCTCCCTTGCTGGGAACAGCAGATCTGCCCTTGAGGGTCTCAGGGCTTTTGGGGTCAGAGTTGTGTCCCTAGGGACAGAGAGGATGCAGATTCTCCAGGGCGTCCAAGCCAACATCCTCTCTTTCTGCAGGAACAGCGGCGAGCAGAGAGGGCAGAGCAGCAGCGGATTCGCAGCGAGAGGGAGAAGGAACGCCAAGCCCGCATGGCCGTGAGTCTCCCTCCGGGGATGGGGGGGCTCAGGCTGGTCTTGGGTAGCACGAGCCTGGCCACAGAGCACATGGGAGCACAAGCTGTGTGTTGCATGCAAGCTGGTCCGTGAGGTCTCTGTCTGTCCACTCCTAACCCACTTCTGACCTTGGTAGGAAGAAAGAGCTCGCAAAGAGGAAGAGGAGGCGAGGAAGAAGGCTGAGGAGGAAGCACGGAAGAAGAAAGCTTTCTCCAACATGCTGCATTTTGGAGGCTACATGCAGAAGGTGTGATCCTACCCCAGGCAGTTGCAATGAAGCTGCTGGTTCTCCTGGGAAGGGCTTAGCCATGGGCTGGCCTCACAGCACCATGCGTGAGAACATGGTGTTGGTAGGCTGTGGTTTCTACAAGCAGAAGAAGACAACAGGCCACTGTTGTTGTGTCACAGCAGCAGTTGGAGGGCCAAAGTGAGCTGAGAGCATCTGCTCTGCTTTGCAGATGCTGGCCAGGACAGGTCCAGGCTTGCCTCAGGGACAAGGACGGGGGTGGGGAAAGTGTCTTGTCCACTGTTACCAAAATTTCCTTGAGGACTTCATGTGCTTCTGGAGTGCCAAAAGCTGAGGGCAGAACTGGGGATACGGGTACGGCAAAGGCTGGGCAGATTTCCTTCCCTCCAATGGACTGATGGTTTCCTCAGTCAGAGAAAAAGGGTGGGAAGAAGCAAACAGAGCGAGAAAAGAAGAAGAAGATCCTCAGTGAACGGCGGAAACCCCTGAACATCGACCACCTCAACGAAGACAAGCTTAGGTGAGCATGGCTGCAGGAGGGATGTCCAGGACAGGGGCTCTCCTTTAGGTCCCACCTCCTGGGCCATCCTGGGCCAGGGCGGGCTGCCTCGGGCTTGCAGCCAGACCAGAGGGTGAGGCACAGCTGGGACATGGGGGGCATGGGCTCCGTGGGTCTGCCAGGCCACCACTGCCAGGCTGCTGCTGGCAGTGCCGGCCATCAGAGGGAGCCACGCTCACACACGTGGGACATGCGTGTCGCCATACGTCCTGACCGTGGCTCTGGTCCGTGCATGACACTGGCATAGCCGCCTGGCTAATGCATTCCTGTCTGGGCATGGAGTCTGCAGAGACCCGTCCTGGGGGAGCAAGCGAGATGGTGGCATCACTGCCCTGTCCCTTGCAGTGCGCTCTCTGTGAGCCACGTCCCTTTTCTTCACTGACACCAGATGGCTTTTCCCACAGGGACAAGGCCAAGGAGCTATGGCAAACCATCCGCGATCTGGAGGCTGAGAAATTTGACCTGCAGGAAAAGTTCAAGCGGCAGAAATACGAGGTGAGCCGTGAGGTCCTCTGTGAGCTTGCTCGCCCACCGTGTGCTGGCTGCTCCTTCTGCTCCCCATCCGGGAGACGAGATGCATTGACTGACTGACGGTGCTGTCACAGGAAAGCTGGCTGCATCAGAAAAGGGCTGTACCCCACCTTGTGCATGGGGTGACAAACATCCCAGAGGGTCTGCACCACCAAAAGCAAAGCCACATCTGCCTCCCTTTTGGAGAAGACCCAAGAACCGTCTGTCCCAGCAGTTGCCAGCCACCCTGGCAAGGCTGAGCACCCGGCTATGAAATGCTGGAGGATGTGGAAGCTGGTGGAAGGGTCTGTGTGGTGGCCCTACGACCTCCCAGCTGCTGGGGATGTGTGCTTTGCACCGTGACAGTCTTCCCACTATGCCGCATATCATACCACAGCAGCATGCTAAATCCCACGCAAGAACCTGGGGAAGAGAGAGTAGTGATGCACCTTTGCCCTGACCCTCGTCCCCAGCTGGGCATGGGGCATCCTGCCAGGCCTCACCATCTGCTTGTGCTTCTCTTGCAGATCAACGTCCTCCGAAACCGTGTTAGTGACCACCAGAAAGTGTAAGTCCCTGGGCAAGCTGAGCATCCTTCCTCAACACCTCCTGCCCCTCCAGGTCCCTGCTCCCCTGGCCCCGGTTCCCTCCCTGTGTATCTCCTGGGTCCCTTGCACCCTTGCAGAACCATCTCCTGTCCTTCTCACTCCTGCCTCTGGGCCAGTGGTACCCAGTGTTCATGGGCCTGCAAGTCTGGCCCAGTGACTTCGGCCCATGCTGCTCTGCTCCTGTTTACAAACTCCCGTTGCCTCCCACCTCCACCAGCTTCCCCCTGCCCCAGAGACCCCGGCTGGGGATGGAACCTGGGGAGACCCCACCGCTGCACGTGGAGCCTTGTGTCCTGCGGGGTCCTAATAGCCTCCAGCCACCCTCATCCCTGCAGTGGCTCTGCCCAGCACCTCAGGGAAGGTGCTGGAGATCCCAGCTTGTGTAGGAGGGAAAAATCCCATGGGCTGTGGGAGCTGTGCAGCCCTACAAGGTCAGGGGAGTCTGTCCCCCTGCCCATATGCCCTGCACAGGACTGGGAGACCGTTCTTAGGAGGGTGGAGGTGGGTGTTTAACCCCCACCCTTGGGAGCACCATACTGCTCTCATGTCCCCATCTTGCCCTCCCATCTCACATGAGAGGTGCTCAGACTTCCCTGTGTGTCAGGTAGCAGCATCTCCCACCCACTTACACCAAATCTCTCTTCTCTTCTGTCCCAACACGGCCTGTAACTGCAGCAAAGGGTGAGTACAGGTGTTTTCTGAGTGCTGTGTGTATCCCACTGCACGCATGCTGCATGGACACCAGCGCTGACGTCAGGCTAGCGGTAGGGCTGAGGGAGGAGGCAATCCCAAGGACTGGCAGTCAAAGCTGTACTGTTGACTCTCAGGATGACATGCAGAAAAGACCTTCACTGTCTACCTGAGCCTCCTCCTCCTCCTCTCTGCTGACCCATGCCCAGAGCAGTACCTGTTCCCCTCATGCTGGCTAAGGAAAGTGATATGGTGGGTCCTGGCTAACAGCTTCACAGCTTCTGGTTCCTAGGAGAAGGGTCCTGCAGCTGTGGTTATCCTTCTACAACCAGAGATCAAACTCGTTCATTCTTCTCTGAAGGATTCTTGGGAGGGAAAAACATGGGAAGGGAATTGGGGGTCCTTAGAAACACCTGGCAAAATGCATGAGCTTGTTCCCCTGGAGTACCAAAACACACAGACTGATTCAGGTCCCAAGGTCCTACCTGGGGCCACTGAAGACCTTCTTCCTCACAGGACAGTGAGCATCAACCTGAGATGGCTCGGTCCTCTTTTCAGGATTGCTGATGGCACCCACCTTGTCCCTCCTTTCATGGTCACTAGTGCCTTTTTGAATGTGCTTTTCTGCTTCCCTTCCAGATCAAAGGCTGCCCGTGGGAAGACCATGGTGGGTGGCCGGTGGAAATAGATGACTCAGAAGGCAAATGAGGCTCGGCCACAGAGAGGTGTAGTGCCTTTTGGTCAACCAGCTGGCTTCCGCACATCGTGGAGCCTGCACCACATGCCCACCCGCCCTCCCACTGCACAGAGCTTGCAAAGACCTTGCTGCAGGCACAGCGCTGCCTGGGTGGGCAGGTGCTTCGCGAGGTGCCGTTTCTCATCTCCACATGCTCAGCTGATGTTGTGTCTGTAAATAAAGAGAATGGTGAGGGGGTGCAGATGTTGTCTTCATCCTGAAGCTTTGAGCCCGGAGGAAACAGGCACAAGATAGTCTCAGCAGACCCTGACTCTTGCTCCCTGGGGTGCAAGAGGGTGCAGCAACCATCCAGGACCTCCTGAATAACATGTCGCCTTGCCTCACAGCATCTCACACCTGCAGTCCCTGGGAGGTTTTGTAACAGATCTCAGTGGTCTGACCTGCTTTTCCTGCTGGGGTTTGGGTCAATACTAATTATGGCCACTTTAGTTCCTGCTTTTGGTGTACCAGAGCCCCCCTTACACCTCTCTGTGTCAGGGTTGGGCCTATGGATAGGGGCACTTCTTCCAAGCCTCTTGATTCATGGATTAGTCACAAACCCTTCTTGGAGGCCATTTCATTCTTATTTCCACCTCTTCCTAAAGGACTCAGACCAACTGTGTTTGCCTCCTCTGTGTGTTTCTGACAGCATGCACTGAAGACTTGAGATGAGTCGGTATGGAGAGACCATTTATCTGTCCTTTTGGTGGTTCAGATCACTTTCATCTAGCTGTAGGCATCTCTGTAGCATGCTCCCACGTGCAATGCCCATGGGGGCACATGAGCTGCATAATCCTGAGTGTTCCTGGTGCATGGATATTGACTGCCAGCCAGCAGAAGACACTAGGCTTGCATGACAATTTCCTGGGGCAAGATGTCCCATGCTGTTAAACAGCTCCTGTGAGGCATTTCCCACAGCAGTGGGGAAGGCATGGGTGCACAGGATGGTGTATCTTCAAAGGCTTCTTGTCCCTTAGCAAGACATTTTGTCTCCTCTCTTTCTGGGTCTGCCTGTTCTCCTCATCCCAGACCCAGTGATGTGGGGGCACCCTGCAGGTTTCTCCCTTGTGCTGCCTGTTGGGTCGTGACTTATTTTGTCTACTTCAACACATGCCAACAAGTTTTGGGGAAAAAGGCTCTGGGAAGCCTTAGCTTCAGTGAGGCAGCAAGTGGAGGGCAACCAGCACCCTATCACCCACCTCCTCAAAAATGAGGTGTGGAGAGATGATTGTGATCCCTTATTGGGACAAATGGGGAGAGCTTGGGGAGGGTGGCAGTGCTGGGACAAGAAATACCTGGAGGGTGTCTGAGTCTGGCAAGTGACATTTCCGCCCTGTGTGATGCATGGCCCCGGGACAGAGGAGCGCTCTGGGCAGGAGGGTACATCTGGCTTGGAAAAAAATACGCCCTTTTCCCAGGCTCTAAAGGTCCACCCTCAAAACCTTTCTGGGAGTCAAAGGCAGGGCCCTGACAGTGCTGGTGCCCGGTGCTGCACAGAGGCACTGCAGGCACTCTGCCCGTCCCTGCGGGGCTGGCAGCGCCCAGGGTGGGGGTACAGAGGCACTCCCTGCTTCCCACAGCACTGCCTGTCTCGGCAGTGCGCTGGCCACCCGCCAGCCTGGTTCTCTGCGCACCGGGGCCGAAACCTGCGTGCTCCCTCCCCACCCAGCTCCTCCCTTCCCTGTGCCCGGTGCTCCGTGGCACAGCCAGAGCAGCTGAGTCAGCTCCCAGCCCTGCCGCCGACCCTCCCCTGCTCCCTCTCCCACTGGTGTCGGTGGCTTTCCACTCCACAGGCTGCTGCTGTGCTCGGGCATGGCAGTGTGGTGCAGGATGCAGAAACCCTCTGGGACATGGCAGAGCACTCTGGAGTCTTCTTCGGGGTCTTACAGGGTGTTGGCATCACCCCAAGCGTTGCATGCTTGCAGCAGTGCAGTGTGTCATTCCAAGGTTTGCTGGAGCGCAGTGCAGGGTGGTGTACGCTGGTGACCAGCTCTGATGTGCAGGTGTGCTGTCCCCATCTTGTCATGCATAGAACGTGGTTTGCACGTGGATGAGTCTCAGGTTAGCACAGCTGGCCAGGGACTGGCCACGCTGCTGCTACTGCAAAGTGAGGGACTCACGGCAGCAGCGTTTGGAGGGTCACACAGGGTGCTAACAGCCTCACAGTGCCATGTTGTGATTTGCAGTGTACTAGTGTCTTGCAGCACTGCTGTGTGGTCTCAATGTCCACATGGGCAGCAGGACCTCTGGATGCCAGATCAAAGTACCAGCATCCTCAGGAACATGGTATGAAGGGTAGAGAGCTCTGCCCTTCCCTAGCAGAGCATCTTCCTCGGAGCTATGAGGTGTAGCATCCTCCAGCATGTTGCAAAAACAGCATCTTCTGCCATAGCACGCAAACATCCTCCACGCTGTGGTCCTCTGAGGAGCAGTCACTTGTGCAGCACCACTCTGGAGCACAGCACATGCAAACAGCTCAAGTGCAGTTGTGGTGTCTCAGCCAAAGCACCAGACAGGGATCGGGTTGGGTCCCACAGTCTGTGCAGTGCAGAATGCCAAGGTCCAATATTTTGGCCCCTCTACGGACATGCTGGCAGGTGCTGCAGTGAGGCGTGCGTATTGATGGGTGCAACGCAGGCTCATGTCCTACAGCGCAGAGTGATGCCAATGTCCTGGCCAGAGTTCAAAGCTCCAGAGGGTGCTGCCAACCTGGGGTACAGTGCCTCTTCCTCCAGCGCTCATCACGAGTGCATGAGCCCAGACTCCAGCAGAACCGTGCCCAGGTCTCACAAGCATGTGCACCTCGTGGTCTGATGATGCAAACCCATGCCAAGGTGCTCCCCAGGGTACCGGTGTCCCCACACAGTGGAATGGATGCAAAAAAGGATGCATTTGTTACCCAGAAGGCATTGGTAAAATGTTGAGCTGATATTTTGGGCTGTGTTTGTGATAAACCAGAGCTGTGTATAAGGCAGGACTTCTCCCAGAGTCAAAGCCAGACTGAAATACAGACATTGAGAAGGTCCTGCCACTACCGCTACAGATAGAAACAGCCTGCTTGTGCCTTTGATGAGGTCACATTAGCCAGGGCTGCTCTGGACAGCACAGGAGATTCTGGGATTGCTATCCTAGTACCACTTGGCCAGCGCACGTCCCAACGAGCCATGAGCATGCATGTGCCCATGCTACCAGCGTTATGATCTATGATGGAGCTGCAGTGGTCCACAAGGACCTGCAGGACAATGGAGTGGCAGGTCTTGAAGCTGAAAGGCTGCCAGGGCCCTGTGTGTCTCACCAGATGGGGATGTGGAGCCTCTTGCTGGCCTCATCAATTGGGGCACAGGGTGAAGGATCCTCTCACCCCCACCTTGGAGATGTTGGAGTGTTGCTTTCCCCCATCAGGCACAACACTAAGTTTGAGGTGGCCCCATGGGCTGTGGTTGTGACTGAGAGCAGCATGTGGAGCAGAGACAGGCAGTGCCAGTGGAGGGTGTGTGTCAGGAAGACAGAGCCTGCCCGGGGCCCCGGACAGGCACGGTGGGCGTGGGCTGCTCTGCTTTGCTCCCTGGGGTAGCCAGCGCCCCCGCTCCCCAGTGCAAGATGGGGGATTTGAATCCTCTGGGGCTGGAGAGGGGGTGCCAGCATCAGCAGGATAACATGCACCCCAACTCCCATGCTGACAGTGGGTCCTGGCTGGCACACAGAGTCCCCACTGCCCAGGCTCAGCCCGCTATGGGGTGTATTTTTCAAGTGACTGTAGAGCAAGGAGGGGATGGTACTGGGTGCCGTTGCCATGAGGAGTGGGCATTGCCCATCCTTTGCAGTGTGGTGTGGGGTTCACTGCTTTCACCATCCAAGAGCCTTAGATTCAGGTACAGGGTGGCCACGTCGCACTGATCCATGGTGCTACTCTCCCCAGGTGAAGTACTAGCATGCCCAGCCTTGAGTTCAAGCCAAGGCCAAATGCCAACAAAAAACTGCAGCAAACGAAGCAGTACGACCTCTGATTTTTTACAGGTCAGGTCTAACAATAGGCTGTATTTTAAAAGAGAGAAAAAGGATGTACATGCTGAATTTTGAAACACCTTCCAGACCTGGAGCTCTCATCTTCAGAGTCCCAAGCCATCATGTTGCTACTCGATGGCGCTTCTCAGCACACTCCTCTGCAGGGCAGGTCCTTTTGTTCATGAAAGCATCTGACGTTTGCAAGGTTTTTTATGATCATTTTTAAATGCCTTATAAAACTTTGTTTCATTTAAAATCTTAGCCCTGTAAATCACTGCCTATAGCAGCTAGTTCATAGGTATCAATTAATCGCCTTTAATTGGTTAAAGTCACCCATGGTTTATGCTGATTCCACAGATGTGTTAAAGCATCAGTGAAGTCTTTAATGCACCGCAAGCACAGTTTAATGTCTACACAATGACCCATGTCCATGAGACAAGTCCCGCTGACAAAGCAGGCAACAACGCTCTGGGATGGAAAGGAAGAGGCTTTAGCTGTTGTCTGGAAGCACCATTTTATTGGCACTTAGTGGAAGGAAAATAAGCTTCCTGGTGATGTCTGAATCATTGCTTTTGCATGTGCTCTCATGCCCAGGTTTCAGCTAAAGTCCTAGGTGTGAACTATGCTCTTTTGGCGCAGGGCAGCAACCACTGGCAGGAGCACTGGGATGCTGAGACCTAATGGGATCAGTGGACCCATAAGGTACACGACTGGTAAAGGTGATGCTGCACCGTATACGCTGCCCTGGAGTGGTGCTGGGCACACAAGCTGCTGCTGCAACCTTTTGCAAGAGCAGCCGTCCCTGCAGAGGTGGCTCTGGCAGTCACACGTAGTGCCCAGGTCAGGGGATGGCACAGATCTCAGGGAGATTTGGAGCACTGGGGGAAATTGGCCCTGCTCCTGCACCCCTCCACTGGACTCAGTTGCACATGGAGACCAAACTCACCCACGCTTAGCTGGTGCACAAAGTTTTGCAGCAAACAGTGAGCTGTGAGACAAAAGCCAAAGCCTTTAGCAGTGTCTCCCATGGTATCATCTCTGTGTAAACCCACAGGAGGTGGGTCTCAGAGCCCCACATTTGCAGCTTTGAGGCTGGGTATCTTCAGAACATTCCTTCCTCTGCTAGTCTCCTGCTGCCTTGCTCCCCGCAGAGGAAGGGGCTGTGTGCTCCCTTGCATACAAACGCACATGCATACGCACATGCAGTGTCCCAGACATGTGTACACACGCACACACGCGCACAGGCACAGTCACAGGTACTTGTATGCACATGCACACACAGAGCTTGCTGTGCTGGATCCTGCAACACACCTCCAGAGGAAGGTGAAACAGCAGCGTTGGGTGCGGGAGAACTGTGCCCGTGGCATCCCTGAGGTCATTCTAGTGGACAGGCTGTCACAGGACACAGGCACCCAACAGCAGGGGATGCATTTTAGGGTATTGTTTGTTTACAGCCGCCTGAGTCTGTACTCTGGCAGAGGAAGCAGAGGGTTCAGGAGCTGTGCTGGCAGCAGAAAGCTGGACCAGAGGAGCTTGAGTGCCCTGGATGAGCCTCAGTGGAGAAGCAGGTGGGGTGGTCTGAAGGGGATGTGGATGCAATGCTGAGTTTTGGTTTTATTCCCTCGGATGGCAGCACTCAGGTCCTAAGTTTGCCGATGGTCAAAGACCCAGTCACGAGCACGTTTAACGAGGGATGTGATTTTGTTCGCAAAGTGCTGTCACCTTTGCCAAGAGCAAGGTCCTGCACCCAGGGCTCTCACCGCATGAACCCAGCACCTGGTACATGTCCTGTTCCAGATAAGCTCCAATTTGTGCCTGCTGGAAATTGAAACAAATGGAAGTGCATGCTGAAGTGTGAACTGGCAGGCTTTGCCTTCAGACCTGGCATGACTCGTGCCTGGGAAAATCCTCATTACACAGCAATTCACTTTGTATATCTTCCTGCGTGAAATAAATATGCAAAAAGCTGGTCTGCTGCAGATTATTTAAGTGCACTGCCAGACCCAGGAGTGCCTGGGGGTGCCTGACCCCTACGCCGAGATGCCACCACGCCTGCCTAATCCCTGCCTGCTGTTTGGTACCAGCCCGCATGCTGTGGCTGCCGGAGCTCATGCTGATGAAGCCTCATGCTGCTGAGCAGCTCTGCACCTGCACAAAGCAGATGGGTTTTTTTTGCCCAGCTTGCCTCTGAGGCTGAGCCTTAAACAAAAGACACAGAGTAGGAGGGAAGAGCAGCAGAGGAAGGCAATACACCCCTTATCTAACAGTTCAGAGGTTACAGCACTTGCTGGTGAGATGGAAGATGCGAGTTCCTATCTCTCCTTGGCTTGATAGGAGCATGGTTTTGAGCTCCGGTTTTTAACCCTGTCTGAGCTGCAGCATGCAGTGCTCTCTCTCTATGATGCTGGTTTATAATGCCAGTGCTACGCACTACAACTGATGTGTTAGATTGTGGCGCAGTGCGATATTGAAATTACTCGGTTGACAGTGCTCTACTGGTTTCGGAAGCATTGTGAGCCTCTCATACCTTTTATCTGCACCTGTAAACAAACACGGTTGTGCCTTCGCAGAGCAATAAATCTAACTTTGATATCATGACAAAGATGGAACGCTTTGATCCAGGGAAACACTTTGATCTTTCACTGTGAACCAGATGCTGTTGATTAGCTGTAAAAATAGAGCAATTATTGTTACTTTTCAGGTGGTGTTGCAGTGCTATACTATGACCTGTCAGTGTATTAGCTGCATGTCATGCCACACCTTAAAAGGAAATGGACAGAATACGACATTCAGCTAAGTTCTGCAGTTCTCAAATTCTGCTGATTTTTTGGACCAACATATTTTGGAAAGGGAACATTTGACTTTGAGAGGTTTTCCACCTCGAGAGTTTTTGTCCAGGCCAGTGTTTCAAACTCTTCGAAATAACTGCAAGCGGAATCATCCTGGCAAAGACTAAGAAGCATTTTTGGGTGCTGGAAGATGTCCCCAAGGGTCCTGTCAGGAGGAGAGGACTCCTCCTTTGGGCTGAACATCTCATGGAGGTCCCCATCACCTGCCTTGCTGCCCAGAGCATATCATCCATGGCTGTCAAGTTGGGTTGGCTGTACCATGGCCTCCATGGTGGAGCAGCCACAGCATAGAAGAGATGTCAACATCACTGGGCTTAAGAAGCATCTGTAGGATCCCTGGAGACCATCAGCTCCAGCCAGGGCTCAACTTGCTGCTCCTCTACCTGCACAGAGTAAATCAGGCACCGTAGGTTCAGATTCATCCCAGCTCACAGTGATGCTTAGCAGAGGTACTCATGGCCTAATTTCAATTCCAGGTCTCTCCTGGCAGGGGGCAGAGAGAAATAACTCCAGAGGGTGATTCACTGTTGTGTGACCTGTCAGGGCAAAATCAGGGAGATGGGGTCCTGACTGGAAGGATCACACTGTGGCAGGATGGGAACCAACTCCTGGTTATTTGCTCAACGGGGCAATTAGTCCTGTAAGTTCCTGAGACCTGTGATTAACTGCAGCCATCCAAACATCGTCATTGCGAAGGAAGAGTAGCTAAAGGATTCTGGAAATTGTTGGCATTTCTTGGCAGCTGCAGAAAAATCCCAATTGCAGCTTGCAGGCCCTTGGGCTAAGGGCAGGACAACCTACCTGCACGCAAACCAATAAACAACTCAGCGGGAAGAATGTCTCTCTTGGGAAGAAGAAAATGTGGTGTAGAAGCCCCCAGAGCTTCTGCCCACAAACCAGGCGAGGAACCGAGGGGGAGCAATCACTGTCTGCTACAAGTCCCAGCTGTCCTATCAGATGGGGTACAGTATAAATTCCAGCCCTGGGTGTTTCATGAAGACACAGGCTCTCATAGGCACAGAATTCCTCCACGGATATTTTTTCCCAGACCCCAGTGTCCTGAGACAGGTATTTTGGAAATCTAGCCCTGTGCTCTATGGAAAAGCACTTGGCCCATAAGACCTGCCTCACAGATGTGAGGGTTACAGCTACAGAAAGGTTTGTCTAAGGAACCTGAACCCTTTTGTGGAAAGCTGTAGTTTTGAATCGGGCTTTCTAATGCGTTGGACAAAACAGAGAGGGAGCAAATGCTTCATCGCAGGGTCACAGAATCACAGAATGTCAGGGGTTGGAAGGGACCTCGAAAGATCATCTGGTCCAGGCCCCCTGCCAGAGCAGGACCACCCAGAGCAGGTCACACAGGAACGCGTCCAGGCGGGTTTTGGATGTCTCCAGAGAAGGAGACTCCACCGCCTCTCTGGGCAGCCTGTGCCAGGGCTCTGCCACCCTCACAGGGAAAAAGTTTTTCCTCATGTGGGATGGATTCCTGTGCTACAGCAGTGAGGTTGTACGTTGAAATCCCAACATCCCTGGGACTGAGGTGTTGTGTGATGCAGCCTGGCATCCCTGAAGTGTGTCCTGGGATTTAGCGTCTCCCTTGGAAAGGCACCTACCCTTTAGCAAGCCCCACAGTTGCATTTCCTCCCCAGAGGTCCCCTACAACCTGTGCGCTGAAATTTGCTGAGAATCTGGGGAAATTTGCTTTAATTTGGTTTGTCATTTAGAGGTTCTGCCTCAGAGGCAGACCTGGGATGTTTCCTGGTGGAAATGTAGGCGGCTAGGCAGGAGTTTCCAAGACATAATTCTTGGCCTGAAATGTCTAAATTCTTTCGTAGGGCTGAGTCTTCGAGTTCATTTACCCATAGAAAAAACCCAATGTTCTCATCTTTATTTTGCTCAAGTGAATGTGACCCACATTCCCCAAAAGCCAAGGACCTGCAAGAGAAGTCACATTCTTGTGGAAGCTTAATAATTTGCCCAAAGCAAGGAATAAGAGAGCTGGGGCTTCAACACAGCTCCTTAAGCTGGAGACAGAGCTCCAAGGCCAGGCTGATAGCACCCAAGGTTACATTAAGGAAGACTAATTCTCCACTAACAGACCCTGGTATGGTGTGTTCTTTCTGAATTAGTGGTCTTTGACAAAGGCCGTTTCAAGTGAAGTCTTCTCATGCAGAGCGGGATATGCCCCCATTTCGGGGAGGTTTGCAGAGGGACTGTTAGCTCAGCAGTTTCAACTCGCGCCGAGTGCGCGTGCAAATTAAAAGGAGGAAGCCACACGGTTGGTTTTGGGGCATTCCTCTCGAGGTGTTGCTCTTTTGAAGTCAGTGGGGCTTCTCCCGGGCTGGGTCCATCCGCGCTGCTCACACCCCTGGAATGTGACCGGGGATTGGTGTGACCAGTCAGGCCAGTAAACAGACCTTCCTCCAAAATGAGTTTTTACTGAAATCTGCAAAGAGCTGTTGCAAGTGGATTGACTCACATGGTTTCTCAGCTCTTAGTCATGAGCTTCTTCTCTGGACAGTTAATTAGTTTGTTCTTGTGGAGTGCTTTGAAGATGCAAAGCAGGCTGGGAAAGTGAAGTGTTATTAGCTCATTATCTGCAATCTTTTTTTTGTGACAGAGCAATGAAGTCCAGGCTCAGCCTAAGATGCTTAACAGCACTGAAAAATGAATTGTCCACACGCCCAGTTCTGTCCTTATTTCAGTACAGCTCTTTGCAGAAGCTCAGTGCCTCTTTAGACTAAAGCTCCTTAACAGCAGTCAGGCTGAACAGGATGCCTTGGTGTCACAACACAGGTAATGGGCAGTGACTCTAAGATTCAGCCTTACCCTAACAGAATGCTTGAAAATTTGGCATTTGGACCATTAATTTCAGTCTTCTTACTATTAGTTTCCACTTGGATGTCAAAGGGGAGAATGAGGCCAGTGGATTTTTTTATAGTTTATACCCTGATGTGGGTGTAATAGGGGTCAAGTTCAGCATCTGAGAACCTGAAAGCTTTATAGAGAGCCCGGAAAGTTATGAATGAGATGAATCAGCATCTGTCTGCACAAAGCAGCTCATGTGTGTCTGGCTGTGTTCAAAGAGAAGAAGCAGTATTAAAAGTATTATTTTTGTGTCTGCAAAGGACATGCTGGCCAGACAGCTGCCATGCCCCTTGGAGTTTAGTGGATGTAACAGCTCCGTCTACATAGCTGGTCACTAGTTGTTTATCTGTCAATCTGGAGATCTTGCCAGAGGCATTTCAAAACCGGTGTGTGCAGTGATGTGGCTGGCTGCAAGGAAATGTGCCTTCATAATTGGGTGCTTGAACTGTTTTGGCCCCGTGGCCCCATAGCAATGGCCTCACATGCAAAACTGAGCCTCTTACTGAATTCAAGACCATCCCTGAGCATAAATATCCATCTGTTTCTTAGGGAAAGTTTGCATGTGGGCTGTCCTTACTGCCCTGCAGACCTCCAGCCTGAGTCTTCAGCTTGACCTGAATGTGCTCCAGCAGATCAGAGGCTCCAAGTCTGTAGGAAAAGGCCAGCCTGAGCAATGAGCCTCATCCCTCGGGCGTGTGCATGTGCCTGCACACACACGCACGTGCATGTGTGAGAGAAGATCTTCCATGACACAAATGTAAATTAAATACCTAACTGCTTTCACTGGGTGCTCGCTTCTTAACTTCAGGTTTCACCTGGTTGCATCTCCCCTTGCTGAGCAACGAGACTTCCAGCGCTCACCTTTGCAAGATGAATTAACGATATTCCTGTTTGGGGATTAAGATATCTCATTTTCATTGCCTTTGCAAGCTACTGGCACCACTTATACAATTTCCAGCCCTCATTTCACTGTTGGATCAGAGTGCCACCAGAAAAGCCAAGGCTGAACAATAAGATGAAACTTCCTTGGCCACCCAGCCTTTCCTTGCATTGATTTATGTCCAACCAGATGCAGTGAAAGCATCCACCAATTACAAAGGAAATTCAGTTAGAAGGGTTTACATCCAAAGATGAGCAAAATGGACCAAGCTATGAACATGAGTCATAGAGCCCAGCTATTTACGGTGAAGTCCTCTTAATCCTAACCATAAGGATGTGTTACCCTCCAGCACATTGGTGGTGCTAAGCACACCAAGCTTTTCTCTACAGACTTTTTCTTGGAAATAAAGGAAAGAGAACAGCCTAGACAGCTTAATGTCTCCAGAAGGTGGGTTTTTCAGAGAAGCTGTGATGGCAAGACAAGAATTGGAAACACTTTAATGGTGAGTGCCCCACAGGCCCAGCACGAGGTTGCAGGAGCATTGCAAAGCTGCCTGATTTCACCCTCTTTGTTGGTCTGACATGAGTTTCACACTCAGAAAAGTGTTGCTTACCATCCTGTTCTGCCAGGGTAGAGCTGGTCTTGCATCCTAGAAAGAAGATTGTCCCTTTGTAATGTAGTATTAGAGTGGGTGTTTCTGTGTATGTGCAGTCACAAACGATTAAAGGTGAGGTTCAGGCCACCTAGCTGTGTCTAAGCATCGCTTATCTTAATCTGAACTTCCTTAATCAGCAGTGGAAATAGAAAATTATTAATTTGCCCCTCCTTACACCTCTGCCTGACGATGGGGTGAACCACATGCTGGGCAGACTGTTTCTCTCCACTAGGTATGAAGGGAACCCAGAGCGTCTATTTCAGACTTCAGTGTCTAATGTTAAGCTGCTCAGGTGAAGCTGGATTGATCCTAAGAGATTTCTTCCAACAGGGATCGAGCAATAAAGGCCAGGGTGGTAGGGAATGTTTTTCAGATGTGGTTATTTAGCTCAGTTTATGGAGAGCTGGTGTTTGGCAGCTTAAAAAAAAAAAAAAAAAAAAAATGCAAGCAAACTGTCCTGCAAGCCCTGCAAGGCCATGCAACTGGGAAGGCAGATAGTTCTGGGCAAATGATAGCTGCCCGTAGCTGGAGGGGAGATGATGGTAGATCCTCTCCTTCCACACTGCTAGTGGCCTGGCACAGGGTACTACTCGCTGCACCACCACTGCTATCACTGCTGGCAAATTGGTGCTGAACAAATTGTGCTTGGAGACCCCCAAGATGACTTTAAAAACGTGTAAGCATCTGAATCCTCGGAATTCACTCATCCTTTTCGAAAACTGCAGGGTCCCATTAAAGCATTACAGGTTTGCATCTTGGAACAGAGGATGATGCAAAACCACCGCTGGCTTTGGACAGCTCTTCCCTGGTGAGTGAAATTTAAGGCCCTGAATGTATTGTCTGGTTTCAGTCGGTGCCGATGTCTGTCTGAAGCCAACAGCCTGGTTGCTTTGCAGTATGCTGAAAGCAAAAGTCTCAGGCTCAGATTTGGGCTCTTTCCCAGGGACACTGCATGAGCTCTGTGCTGGAGGCAGATTCCTGATCAGTGATGTGCATCCTGGGTGCTGAGCCTTTCTAGCAGCCAGCAGGTGTCTGGGGGTATCTCAGAGCACCTGAGGATACGTGAGGAGTTTTGTGCCAGGATTTTTGGGAAGGAAGTGGCACAGCAAGCTCCCCAGGACCCAATTGTGCCTGCAGGGCATTGTGAGGCCAGCTCAGCACCAAAGCAGGCACCAAAACATGGGACCCTCTCAAAAACCAGCAGAACACACACCCAAGTACCAAAATATGCACTTGTAAATGAGATAAACTCACTCTTAGCTGAGCCTAAGATGTTGAAGCAGAAAGCGAGGAGGTGCACATCCCACCCAGACTGGAGCCTTAGAGAGAGACTGTCACAGTGCCCACATGGGTGTCTCTGCTTGTACAGAGATCCTCTGCTGTGTGTGGTCCCAAAGGAGGGTGGCTGGTTGGTGACAACAGCCTGGGCAGGGGATTCTCATGTTCCCAGTCATCCTGGGAAGGATGGCCAGCCCAGCAGCACATCCATAAACACGGATAGAAAGAGCCACAGTGCTCTCACATGGGGATTGCCCCTGCAGCATGTTGCTGAATGAAACTTGAAGACACCAGCTATTTTGGCCTAGCTCCTCCTGAGGGTTTGGCCTCGGGCTGTGCTGCACTGGTGCTCCTGTGGTGAGCTGTCCGGCTTTGCACTGGAGGGCATGAAGGTGCTGCCCTTGAACTGCTCCCAGGAACACTGCGTTCCCCTTTGGATAGTTTATGGAAGGCAGCTCTGCTGCTGCCAGATGACAGTCACAACCCTATCCTTAGCACAGCCACAGGGGCTGCAGGACATTGCACATGTCCCCCCATCCATGACTTACTCCATCCCTCTGCCAAACACCAGCAGCTGCGTAGACCAAAGCCCCAGCCTTGGTTTCTGGGGATTGCGCAGCCTGTTCGCGCTGGCACGGCCCCTTGCAGGGATGTGGTCCATGGCAGGAGAGCAATGGCCAGGACACAGCTGAGAGGAGAGTCATCAAGAAGATATTCCCACACACTGTGGTCTCGGCTCTTTCAGCACTGGGCTCTGTTTGACCCTTCCCAGGGCAAAGCTGAGCAGTTAGCTACCTGCCCGTGAGTAATGGGGACTGCTCCTCCCGGTCCCTTCTTGCCTGCTGGAGACCTGCCAGTCACTGTCAGTCTTTCCCTGCTACGCTTCAGTCGCTGGAGGAAAATCTCCTCCATCCATTCTCGTTATCCCACCAGCTGCCACACTGGCTAATTTGGCACATGGCTTCATCCCTGTTTTAACTGCAGCTTTCCGGGCTGCAGTGCCCGGGACTGGGAGTGGGTTCCTGGGGGACCCCGTGGTTATGAACCACCCTCTCGTGATCTGCCTTTTTTTGGGTGCCTCTCCGCGGGCTCTGCTTCCTCCTGTTCAAAGCAAGGTGGGGCTCTGACTCACCTGCATCTGGGTCTTGCCGCGCAGCAGGACTTGCCGTGGCTCCGCTGACTTTCCCACGGTGGCTGAGCCCTCCAGTGATGTTGCTGCTTTACCCAGGAACTTGTGGCAGGCAGGCTCCAGGGGCAGAAAGGCAATGGGTGTGGATTCTGTCCTGTGTACCAAGGAGTCATTGCTTTGAATAGCATAAACCCTCACCTGAGCCATCTCCTCCTTCTCCCCTTTCTCCTGGATTTTTAACCCTCTGCTTCTCTGCACCCTGCAGGAAATAATTTCTATGTTGCTTCTGGGTTACCCTTAGAAAAAAAAATTTGGGATAGGCACAGCCCGTTTCTTATTGCACAGACAAAAATGACAGAAGCCATTTAGGAGATGTGCTGCTACCTGGGAAATCCAGAGTCTCACTGTGATCCTGCCAACAGTTCTGCTCTGATACTAAACCAGCACCTTTCCCCCTCCTGGATGTTTCTCCTCCCCTGAAAGGAAACAAGAATCAGTTTTCATTACGGGTAAAACATGCTAAAGTAAAACTTAGAGTGGAACTCAAAGGTACTCAGATAATCTCCAAGTTTTTCCCTTTACATTTTTTGAGTGTTTCTTTCAGCCCTGCTGACATGAGACTGATTTTCCTGTTCTGCCAGGAGAGATCCTTGTTTATTGAAGCAGGAGTTACCTGTGTGAGATAAAGAGGCTTCCTGGGGAAAGAATAGAGAACATAAGGAAGAAACCAATAAGATGCACAAAGAAAATCTCTGCTATACTTCATTGTATGGCACCCAGTCTGGTTCATCTCTCAGACTGAAACTTGGCCTCAGGACCCAAAAGCAGTTACAGTTATTGCCTGAGCTCAAATCTGTTAGGTAAGATCCTGCAGTGTGTTTGTAAGGCTTTTTGCAGAGAGAAGCACCAGGGAAAAGAATGAGGAACTCTGGGTCTCTGGGAAAGTATCTGGGTTTTGCAGTGCCAGGAACTTCCAATAGCTTTATCACTTTTGGAAATTTCTACCTGTTTTTTTTCCCATTGCGTTGCCTTGGGAAGCCAGGCACGCCCGTGCAATGAGGGGTTTATTCACTGCTGCACAGGCTGAGAGTATTTCAGCTGTGCAACACAGGGGCGATTTGCTGCTGCGCTGCCTGGGGGTATTTCAACTGCTTTGCACCTCAGCTGCAGAAATGCAGAACTCCACTGGCAGAAGATTGAGGGTGAAATTAGGCTCGGGAAGATCTCCTGCAAGATCTGTGCGTGAGTACAACACTGTTGAACTCTGGAGCTGCTGCAGAAGCATTGCTCAGATCTGGTCATCTCTTAGATTTGGGACATCTGAGATCTCATCCAAGACCTGGAATATTGACCAGAGTATTAACTGGGACCAGATCTGGTACCTCAAAATTACTGCCAACCATTCCCAATGCAATCCCCTTGTACCCTGTGAAGATCCCTGCAGTGCTCTTCCTTGTGCCGAAACGCTCTCTTGCTCATCATCAGCCGGTGGGCTGAGGAGGCTGGGACCACCAAGGATCTAATTTCTGCCACCAAGTGCAGTGCATTCAGCACAGGACGCGAGTACAGGAGGATGGTGGCAGGGAGGTAATTATCCTCTCATCAAAGCCTTTCCTGCATGAGAATAGCGAGTTGCAGAGGTCTGTAATAGGAGCCGGAGCTAGAAAAGCATCGTTGCGGCTCAGTGGGATGGAGGATGCTTGGTGTGAACATCCAGGGGTGGGTGCCACATTCTGAGAAGCTGCACACAGAGTTTCCTTAATCTGGGAAACCTTGCTCTGGATGCCACTACTTCACCTACCCTGATGGAGAAGATGCTGTAAAGGCTCAAGCAGATCTGCAACGTTTTCCTGCATCCCATCAGTGCAAAGGAGAGACCTCATGGCATTAGATGAGAGAAAGGGACATGGCCCTGTGTTTGGAATGCCTCACGGGAGTCCCTCAAAAGGCTTTCCCAAGACAAACGAAAGCTTAGAAAGCACCAAGAAATGGGTGAAGCGCAATCTTGGATAGGTAACAAATTCCATGCTCGGCAAGATTAAATCTAGAAGGACACATAACTGTGGGAAGGATACAAATGAGGGTTGTACGACAGAGGAGCACAGTGTCATGCACGTTACAGGGAAGGTAACTAGGGAATGAGTCACTGTGCCTCACACAAGGCTTGTGCTTTCTCCTGACCCAGGCCCCCGGCTCCTGTGGTGGAGATGCCCTGGGGTGTGGGTGCACGAGTGCTGTGGGGGCTATGGGCTGTGGGTGCCATGCATATGCTGAAGCTGTTCTGCATATGCCTTGCTTTTATGGGGCAGGGCTTTCTGGTATGGGCTGCCACATGTCCTCCAGCAGTGTGCCGTGTGGGACCGTGGCACTCCTAAGGCATGTGGCCAGGGGGCTGGGATGCCACAGCAGTGCCTCTCCTTGGGGTGATCTCACACATCGTGTGGGAAACTGAGACAGAGGAACTTTGTTGAGTGAGTAAGTCCCTGCAGCAGATGTTGGTGCTGTGGGGTCGTTGGTGCTGTTGCGGTGTGTGGCTTGGGCTTGCTGTTTCCCAGGAAGGCTCTGCACAGTGCAGTGTGGTCTCTGTGCCGTGAAATTGGGAACTGCTCTTGGCTGGGAAGTGATGATCCTCTGAGGCGTGGCCTGGAGATGTTGAGTATTTCTGGGCATGCCTGGGATGTGTGGGGAAGGTATCCCATGGACCTGAAAATGGAGAGTGGGGTCTGCTCTGAAAGCACCGTAAGCAGTGATAAAGGACTTAAAAATTGCACTGTGGGATGGGAGAGGGGGCTATACTGGGGACTGCTTTGCTGGTGGGATAAGGCTTTTCTGGTGGAGTCCCATGCATTATTTGAGATCCCACGAGCTGTAGGACCTGTGAGGTTTCCAAGGACTTAGTGCTTGCTCTGTTTTGCAGAACGAGTGCTCTGTGGGCACTCTGCACCCTGCAGCACCCTTTTTCTTCCCTTGAATCATGCTGCAATACCAATGCCTTTGAGCTAAATTAGGGCATCCAGGACTGTCTGCCCCCACAGAAGTCTCTGGTCTCTCACCTGCCTCTAGAGGGGGTGCATTTTTCATTGCATCTGAATCACACAAGGAACACTTCCGTTGTATTTTTCTTGCAAACTGCCCTGTGGTCTTTGCGTGTGTCTGCAGGCTGCCCTGTCAAAAAATAGGATTTTTCTTATGTGCTTATACATAAGCTGCAAATCTAAAATACAAAGATGTACTAGTTTCTTGATATTCATTTTACATGCTGCAAATGGATAGAGAGACATCCAGGCACATAGTCGTGTGCTGGCTCCATTGCTGAGCAACTCTTCCAAATTGGAGGCATGTGCTGAGGGCTACAATGACATGTCCTGCCCTTCTTCAGTGTCCAGAAAGCCAGCTCAAGCATATAGAGGCAGGACTCATCTGCATTAGTTTTAGACACTCTGCATCTATGCTAGACTCGGTAGAAGACAACTTGCTCTTCTAGCCTATAATTTATATGACCTTTCTTAGATGTGCCTTCAGATGTGATTTGTGCCTGAAGAAACTGCAGAATGGACATCACCAGTATGTATGTGATGTCAATATTCAATCCTCCCAAGGAGTTCTGGATACACTGCTCCTTAATGGACTTTTATAAGACAGTAACTTAGGCAGTACATTCAAAACCAATTGCAAATATGCCTGCTGCACTGTGGCCTAGTTTGAGTAAGGATTGGTCACCGTTGACAGTGCAATTTAGGTTTTGAAGTGCTGCTGTATAAGGTCCACCCAAAACTGGTTAAGACGTTTGGGTGCTTTGCCTTTGTGCTTAATCCTTTAGTGCTTGCCCACCTTTTAAAAATCTCAGCAGAGCAGCAGAAGATGCTCCTGGAAAGGACCTCTGAGCAACGTGGCATGGGGTGACGCCTATCCCTTTTCCCATGCACGGATTCACAGGCTGTGCCAAGACTGACTGATAGGCTGTGAATCCTCTTTTCATAAGACAGTTGTCTCAGTGGTAAGGATTATTCCTCAGCCTCAACTTGAGTAAATGAGCTAAACACAGCTCGTAGCTGAGCTCACATTCCCCTTTGCCAGATTTGTTCTTTGAAGAGCCTTCTTCTGAAGGAGATCAAGAGGATGCTGCTTCCTTATTTCTTTTGTAAGGCTGCCGCCAGTGTTTACACACTACAGTGTTCCCCAGCATTGGAAGTACAAAGCCTTCTGTGCATCCTGCACTTCAGCTGTCCCCATATAGACTGGGCCTAAGTTACTGCCCGATGTGATGCAGAGACCAAATTCTTAGATGTTGTCAACAGCAATTCCATGGAACAGGCTGGGAAGTCCCCAAAGAAGATGCAGTCTTAAATTTGGTCCTAATTAGCATAAAAAGTCTGACCCCAAAATTACATTTATAGAGCCGCCCCCTAACATCAACATCTGGATCAACAAAAGCCTAAATATCCACCACAGTGTACTCTTCTTTCAAAAGTGGAACTTAGAGGATGATGTTTGTTAAGGGAAAATGAAAGGGAGAATTGAACTTGTAATGGGTTTGCATGGCAAGGTTTTGGTAGCGGGGGTGTTACGGGGGTGGCTTCTGTGAGAAGCTGCTAGAAGTTTCTCCTATGTCCGATACAGCCAGTGCCAGCCGGCTGCAAGACGGACCCACCGCTGGCCAAGGCCGAGCCCATCAGCGATGGTGGTAACGACTCAGGGATAACGTATTTAAGAAACTGAAAAGTTATTGTGCAGTGAGAGAGAGGAGTGAGAATATGGAAGAGAAACAACTCTGCAGACACCAAGGTCAGGGAAGAAGCAGGGGCAGGAGATGCTCCAGGCACTGGCGCAGCGATTCCCCTGCGGCCTGTGGTGAAGACCATGGTGAAGCAGGCTGTCCCCCTGCAGCCCATGGGCGGTGGAGCAGATGACTGCCTACACCCCGTGGAGGGCCCCACGCCGGAGTAGATGGATACCTGAAGGAAGCCGTGACCCCGTGGGAAGCCTGCACCGGAGCAGGCTCCTGGCAGGACCTGTGGCCTGTGGAGAGAGAGAAGCCCATGCTGGTTTGCTGCTAGTGACCCCATGGGGGGCCCACGCTGGAGCAGTCGGTTCTTGAAAGACAAGGACGGCACCCCATGGAGGAGACCCATGCTGGAGAAGTTCATGGAGAACTGTAGCCCCTGGGAAGGACTCGCACTGGAGAAGTCATGGAGGAGGGTCTGTCGTGAGAGAGACCCCGCATTGGAGCAGGGGAAGCGTGTGAGGAGCCCTCCCCCTGAGGAGGAAGGAGCAGCAGGAACAACAGAGTGATGAACTGACCATAACCCCCATTCCCTGTCCCCCTGCACTGCTCGGGAGGAGGAGGTAGAGAAATTTGGAATAAAGTTAATTCTGGGAAAGAAGGGAGGGGCAGGGGGAAGGTGTTTTAAGATTTGGTATTACTTCTCATTACTCCTCTCTGAACTGATCGGTAACAAATTACATTTTTTTCCCCAGTTAAGTCTGTTTTGTCCATGACAGTAAATGCTGAATGATCTCCCTGTCCTTACCTCGACCCACAAGCCTGTTGTTATATTTTTCTCTCCCCTGTCCAGCTGAGGAGGGGGAGAGTGATAGAGCAGCTTTGGTGGGCACCTGGCATCCAGCCAGGGTCAACCCCCTCCCAAACTTTACAGGCCATGTGAACTGTGCTTATCACATTGAAGCACAACCCCAGTACATCCCATCAGTTAAGAAATCCATGAGGAAGGACAGAAGAGAGCTGACCTGGTTAAGCAGCAGGAGATGGAGGTTATCAAAAGGTGTCCTTCAAATAGCTAAAGACAAAAATGGGAAAGGCTTCATAACCTCTGTCAGGTTAAACAGAAACCATACTAAATATGTGAAAAAGGAGTTGAAGAAACAACTAGCTGAAGTCAGAAGGATAAGCCATAAATAGTAAAAGCATCTTCAAATATATGAGGGCCTGCCACGGAGACTGGAGAGCCAGTGAGTATCAGGGGTGAAAGGAGCACTCAGCAAGGAGAAGAGCAGGAAAGGTCACATATTTACTTCTAATTTGTGGTGCCTGTGAAAAATGTGGAAGATTTCTACAACATCCTATACCTGGAACAGGAAAACCCACATCATTGCATACCTGAGGACTGAAGGTCGTATCTGTACATAAAATTTTGGGAAACTATAGACCAATAAGGAAAGGGTGATAAATGACAGACAAACATCAGCAAAGACGAATGTTAAGTGATACACATGGTGTGAAATAATCTTATCTTCACATGTAAATGATGGGCTTGGAGATGACCACAACCACTTGGAGGGAACTCTATGATGTCCAGTCCATCCCAGCGACAGCTCAATGCACAACAGAGCTGCAGACACCGAGGTGAATGTCAGGAATCGTCAGGGAAGAAGAAGAGAACAGAAAGGTGGCTATGATGTCCCTACATAAACCCATGGCTTATTCACCCTTTGCATACTATATGCCGTTCTGATCTTGTCTCAGAAATGAAATAGTTCAATGGGGAAAGGTTCAGAGAAGGTCATTGCATGTGAGGAGCTGATGGGTCTGTCTGAGGAACTGGTCTGGGAGCTGGGACTTTGCACCTGCACCAAAGAGAAACCAGGGAGGATCAACTCGTCACACTTCATAAACACAAGAGCTAGGGAGTGTAAAGCACAGCTCGTATCAGCCAGGTTCAGAAGAAACGAAGGTGTGGGGTTTTCCCCACAACCTTAAGCAGTGGATCCGTAAGCAGTGACACAAATGACACTATTGATGACTGAATTTTTCATGCATTGAAGTGGTGACTGTAAAAGCTCACGGGAGAGAAACCCACTGAGGCTTGCCAGGGATGTAATGGTGGAGCAAATGGGATCTACATTTTCATTACTTGTATTGGCATAAGCAGAGTGGTCCAGACTGATCACTGCTGCAGGGTAACAGGCTTTTACAAAGCTTCCAAACAGATGCTTTATTATCTCCTAACACTAGCAAGACAACCAAAATAAAACCATCCAAAAGAGGAAGACTGAAGAAATTCCAGCAATTTTTATTGATTTCAGCTTTTCCAATGAAGCAAATACATACAGTACAGCCAAAACAAAACTCTGATACATTATTCTCACATACCTATATCTTACAGAATACACTGTATAGCTATGGACTGGTAGGCTAAGTTGGTCTCAAATTGGTGTGTGGTCAGAGAGGAATAAAACTGCCTACTGCCTTCTACTTGTCCATGAGGCTTCTGAAATGCTGGGGTGGGTTGGATTGTACATACACAAAACAAACAAAGCATTTATAAGAAAATAGACCAAAAAGCTCTGCTAAGCCCAGGACAAACAAGTATGGTATTTATTTACATGGTTGTGTGTCCTGCACAAAAATCAGGCCCCAACTGCTCTTATTTCTGCTGCCAGCAGAACTAATGGTGCCGCTAGCCATGGCCCTTCCCTCCTCAGTAATTCTCTGTCACTATGACCCAGGGCATGTGCTACGTGCTGCAGACTTGCCCTTGTCCCTGTCATTGGGGGTACGCCCTGCCTTGGCTCTTAAGAAGCAAGAATCAGAAAACCAGCTCATCGAAAAGGACGTCACAGTTAAAGCACGCCTTTAAGAAAAAATACCTCCCTAGAATGAAGAAAAAATTGTATTGGAGGTGAAAACATTTATGATGGAGCGAACCTCACTGAGTTCCCAAAACTGCTGGTTATGAGCAACACCAGTTACACCAATAAGTCTGATTTCCATTTCTCTTCCCACAACTGGGCATCAGTGTCATATCACTGACTTGGGTGGAGTCTATACTCCAGATTTTAAAAAGACAGACTGAGAGGAAAATAGAGTTGGGTATCAGAGAATTTCCTGGGGAAGAAATAGCTGCAAAATAGCCCTGGGACGGCAGAGCGGTTACAATTCACACAGCCCACTGCCCTCTCGAGTTACCTATATTTTGAGGTATGAAAGCAGTAACATACAGCATCATAAAAAAAATTAGATTGGAAGAAACCTCTGTGGTCTGCCTGGCTCAAAGCAGGGATAATGTCAAAGCCAGATGAGATTGCTCAGGGCTGTGCCAGTCATGTTTTGAAGATCTCTGAGGATGGAGACAGATTTCATTTTTGTCATTTTATTAGCTTTGGAAAAACAACTTTGCTGTACTTAATAAAATTTATGTGAGTGATGTATCTGTCTCTTTGAGTCTAATACTTACTAATGAAATCTCCACTACTCGTAAATGTAATTGTGAGATGATGATCATACAGCTACAGCTCTTTGTGCCTTATAGAGTGATTCAGTAAACTGCATTACCGGTGAAAGCAGCAGCAGTGTTTTAAAATAAAGCCTAAATAACAGTCAATTAGAATGAATTTCCTCAATATTCCGTCATTACATTTTGTAGTTAGGTTTCCTCAATTAATTTTACAGAGAAAAACATTAGCTCCCAGGACTTCTGTTGAACATGTAATTACAGGAACAAATCTGAATGCAAAATTGCATGCAACATAATTTTACACCAAAACTTTCACAATCCTACCGGTGGATGCTGCAGCCATTTTGGACATCCGTAGTCTTGGGTCCTGCTGAAAACATTTTGAACCATGCATCTGAGACTATGCATCCAGCTAGGGAACAGCTGGCAGGTATGGCAAGGTCACGTCCGCAGGCTGGGGCTGCTTTGCTGTTGTTTAAATGCTCCTGAAACTGTCCTACCGGATTCTCCTGGTTCTAGTTCTCCACTTCAAAGGTGCTTTTTTCCCCTTTTATTTGGCTGGGAGCTCAGCGCAGAAAGCTCTCGAATGAACGTGGGTGAAGGCAAGCAAATAGTTGCTGCTCATTAAAGTGCAAAAGATTAAGCCACCCTTTGTAGTCCAAGAGAAAAACCAGCTGGAAAATGATCTCCCTCTGTGGACACACGCTTGCTACGATCTAAATGGGGGATGAACAAGTGCCATCACGTTTCTTAGCTCTAGAGCTGTGTCAAAGCAAATCTGAACTTCGTGGACGGTTCTTTAGCGGGCACGAATCACCTCATTTCTGTGAAGTGAATGGGGACGTGCTGATTTCCATCAGTTTAGGAGTCTCACACTTGCAAAAAATGAGGCTGTTTTTCCCTTTCCAGGATCATACTTAATTCTTCCCAAGCACCTCCTGTACCCCTGATATTTGCAAAATAGGGTCCCGTGCCCCTGCACTGTTTGAAGAAGCAGGAACTGTGTGTGTGGTTGTTTGTCCTTTCAGCTGGTCCTCTCCCTGTGACTCTGAGCTGCATCCCCTCCAGGGACAGGTAGAGGCTATTCTTCTGGAGTGAGGAAAATCAGCCTCTTCCATCACACGTTTGCAGTCATAAGAAGTGGATTGCCCTAAAATAAGCTCAGCAGTCCCCTACCACAGCCTTAGTATCACTGGGTGATTTCTGTAATTAAAGATCCCAAAAAATAAAATATTTCCAAACCTGACTTCACACAAGTGCTTACATTCCTTTGCATATTAATACTATTTCTTTACATCAATCAACAAAAACAAAATGTGATTAAAAAGGCCACATCCCTCACTTTTTTTGTCCTATGTGGCAGTCGGTGATCCCAGGGAAAAACACTTTGCCTGTCTCCAGCTCAGCTTCTCAAATGCCACATTTGTCCAGGTACAGTCACGAGATTGAGTTGTTCTGGCACTCAAAATGGTTCGGGACCTGGTAATATTCATGCTCTGCAGATGTGTTGCAATTGTCCCCTCACATATAGCTTCAGAGAAGGGTTACTGAGACCCAGGAGAGAGTCTGCAGACGTCAATTTGCTTCTTGAGATAAAGAATTCACGTGACAGGAAAGAAAATACTAATAACTATAAGAGCTCATTGGAGAAAAATTCATAAGCAGAAAAGAAGCCCATGTCATAAACATTAGGAATAACCAGCCTTTGTAAAGAAGAGTGTCGTTGTGTGTATCTGTTTATAACGGCCATATGCCGGGGGGACTCAAATTAAATTGGCGATTTTTATACTTCTGGGTAAAAATAGTTGTGACAAGTTTTTCGTGTGGCAGTATTTGGTGCATGGATCGGGTGGAATTGGACAAAACTCTGCAAGGGGGTTAAACTGCACAACTCACACCGACTTTCAGTGGAAGACAGGGGACTGAGCCTGTAGGAAAATCCTGCTCACCTCGTGTGCGTGTGTATGTTGCCTGCATGCACACGTACACAGCGACACGTACATAGTTACACAGACACACTCTTGGGGAAAAAAAATAATTAATGACATCAAGAAAGTATAACCTCAATAAAAGTCCCTTCTCCCCCCTAAAAAGAAGAAAATGCTTAAAAATATCAGTATCATTCACATGAAATCATTTAGTTCGCTTTACAGTTGAGTTAAACTCAGAGACACTCTACATCTTTAACATCCTAAGTAATTGTGAAAGGGTTGTCTTCCTGGACATGAACCAATCCCAAATTCTGAAAAGGAAAAAAAAAAAGAAAAACTGAAAACCCAGATAATTAAAACATTCCAGAAAGCTTTTCATTACATTCAAACCCAATAATTGATCTTTTTTCTTAGCCTGTACCCAGTTTCTGTACTGCCCGTAGTTTTCACCCTAGATTTCCATGCTTCTCTGAGTCTCAGTGGAAACATCACAAAGAGCAAGAAGTGAAATCCGTACCTGGGCAGAGGAAAGAAATGAGCTTTTGCACCATTTTCTCTGACATCAGGACTGCACTTAGTTAGGTCGCAAAGAGAATGTTGGGGAAGGGAGCAAAGACTTCGTTCTGGTTAATTTCAGTCCCCATCATGGAGACATCTGATATTTGAAAAGTGCTTAAAGCTTTTCCCTTTAGTGGGAATTATGAATCAAAAGTACCTTACAGATTCAATCCTCATTTCACGTGGAATAAAAAACCATTAACCATGCCCTGAAAATTCTGCCCATGACTTCTCTAACCTGGTTTCTCTATTCAGATTTTTCAGATGACAGCATGTAATTCCACATCTTGACATAAGGCTTACAGGTGGATTATTAAGTGCTAAAATAATCCCTAAGGGTGATGGCTAGTGCTATAGTGTGTGCTGGAATTAATTGCATGTTACTGACACTATCTGGGTAACATTATTCAAAATTCAGGAATGAAAGTACTGTCAGCGCGATTCCTGTGAAAAGCCCCACCTGAGAGGATTTGGCAAAATGCAATTAATCAGTTATTGCTTGGCAAAGTAAGAAACACACATGAGATGTAGCCAAGTCCAACAGCTTTGTCTGTCCTACGGCATCTGTGCTGAACAGCTGCATAGGGCGGGCAACATCTGCACTGAACCCAGGACCAGAACGACTTCTGACTTTTCATCAAAATGAATCCTTTGCAGTTTGGGCTGATAAGATTCGTGATATAAATCTCAGAAACCCAGTTTAGGGGAGATTAAAAATGGCAAAAAACTCATGGTGTTCAAACACTGCTCCTTTGCCCCCCGCAACCACTCCTTCCCCACGCACAGGGGCCCTGTTCTCACCTGCAGCCTGAATGTGCACAGAGAGGCTCCTAAAATCTGGAGGAGAGGGTCCTGAAGGTTGTTCCAGCTAAAGATCCCATCATGTTCTTATCAAATCCTTGCTGAAAAAGCAGATGTATATGAAGTGCAGTGAGTGCATATCAACTTCAAAACTAATAGCTGTCTATTGCCATGAGAGAGAGCATCCTGCCACACTCCTACAGCTGTCCTCCACTGAAAAAGCATGCTTCATTCTCAAATAACCTCCTCTGTCCTCCCTCTGTGTGTCTTTGACGCATCACCCTTATTGATGGACTCATCTTCCTTCCATTGCTTTCCATCTGCCAAGAGCTGGACTTCTCCAGCTTTACTGGAGGAAACCTTTACTTAATCCTTCACTGAGTATTATTTCATCTTATTCCTCATCCTGGAAAAAAAGCAAATACATATATGCATGATGCATATATCCTTGTAGACTCCCACCCTTCTCGTCTGATGTATACCTATGCAATGAACATCTGTGTGAACACAGAAGTGACTCAGTCACACTAAAACGAGTTGGCACAGGTTCCTGAGCAGGGTCTGGCGCAAAGCTACACAAGCTCCTGTGGAGAAAGTCGCTAACCGTTAACATAAGAACGATATTTAGGTACTCTCTACCTTCCTGCCCCCAGGGTACTCCCCTTTGTGGATGTTACTCCTTCTCTTTAATTTGGCCCTTTACTCTCTGCAGGTGTTGCTGCTGTTGAGTTGGAAAAACCCAGCTTGCTCAAAGAAAGCCACTGGGAGCTGGAAGCTGGCTCGGTGCCCCGTCTGGCTCTGCAGTTTCGCAGTTTCTATTGCAGGGAGCAAAACAAATCCTGAATACTCCTTTTCTTGGTTTAAAATATTACCCTGACTGTAGGGGTGATGTAACCACAGGGTAGGGTTATGGACACAGAAGAAAATGGGGGGAAAGAGAGGAGGAACCTTGCCAGGGATCCGTTGGGACATGCTGATCCTACACGGTGGACTGCAACAAAGGGAATCTCCCAAGCTAGTGCAAAATGTCCAGGTCTGTTCCCAGCACAGAGCACTACTGTGCACAAACAACAGCGTTGACCCCAGGAGCAAGGTGCCTGTATCCCGGAAGAGCCTGCCTAAATTAGCATCTTCCTCAGGGTGCAGCTGCCTGGCACAGACCACTTAGTCCCTGAAGTCGATCCCAGCAGCTGCGGTTACGACCCACTGCCTCTTGCCCAAATCTTAGGTGGGTGCCTGTGTGCTGAGAACATCATGGTCCTCCCAGCTCCCTGGGCTCCTCCCAGCCGCTGCCCGTACTCGCTGCTGAATCATGGCCTTTGCAAACTCACTGAGAGTGAGTCAAGACCAGGGTTGTTCTCATCAGCCAAAAAGCAGAAGCATTTTCCTTACCTGCTTGAGCACACTCTGGAGCTCCCTGTTCGACCAAAGATCTGTCAGGAGGAGGCGAGCAGCTTCGGCAGCTTTTGGACAGGAGCTGGGAAGATGAAAGCAACCCTGGTGAATTATGGCAGGCCAAAGAGCAGCAACCCACATTCACTACTGACAGCCTTTTAATAAGCCTATCTCCAGCCAGGAGGCTGGCTAGACTTGGTGGAGGACTGTCAATAAAACCTTCCTTGCTCTCTCAGCAATATCACGTGACAACAACCTCTGGGACCAGAAGAGGTCAAATGAAAAAGAGGGGAGTATTTGAGAGGGAAACTGAGCTGAAGGAGTGTTTCTGGAGTGTGAAACTTGGGAGGGTGAAAAAGAAGGGAAATGGTGCCAGCCCTTCCCTATAGTCTGTTAGGGAGAGTGTGGGCGAACCTCTTGGGAGGGCAGCAGAGGAACGGGCTCCATGCTGCCTGGTGAGGACGAAGGAGATGGGAACATTTGTAATAACAACATCTGCAACCATATGTCCTTACTCAGCACAAGTTAATAGATACTTGCTCATGTAACAGCTCTGAAACTGTGAGTCATAGCAGTACCTTTTATAATTTTGGAACATTTCATACGACAACCTAGATATAAACCTCCTTGCTGGTTCTTATCGCTGCTCCTGATCTCCGGGACATCGTCCTGTCTGTGGAAGACTCCTGATCTGGGTTCAGTGCAACAACGCCAGCCTGTCTCAGCCAGGGTGATGAGTATGGGTATGAGACCAGACTCAGGACCTTCCCTGTATGATACAGCTTCACAAACATTGTGTCCCCAAAATAGTCATCAACAGACCATGAGAAATGGGACGGACAGTGGTCATCAGGAACCTGGGACCTGCGAGCACTGTGGTCTGAGTGTGAAAGGACAGGAATGTAACTGCTTTCAGTAAATTTTGGGGCATTTCTCTAACATACACAGCAGTTGTTACCAAAGAAATTAGCAAGTTTGACTTGCTTGTAAACTCCAAAGGGGTTGTGCAGCTTGTACACGCTGGTATTGCGTGGAGGACTGGGGCAGCTGCAGAAAATCAGAAATTCTTGAGCAATGTTTTGGGGCAGAAGAACTAGGTTTTATTGCAAAATCACGTCTCTGGTTATGACCATCCTATGCCCTGTCATCAGAATGACTACGTTCAAAAGAATTTTGTGGCTGCATTATTGTTTGTGGCTAAAAAGCCATTAAAAAACAATAAACCCAAAGGTATCTGTGATTAGATGGTCAGTACATGCCCTGGACACTCTCTTTCAAGGTTATGTTGTTTCATGTTGTTTCTCTCTTTCTAAGCTAGAGTAATATTCTCTTTTTTAATAATTTGCTTCTAACGATGCCAAATACATATTTTTTTGCCATTATGCCTTCAGAGCACACCTCAAAAGATTTTTCTCTTTTCAAACCAAAATTACCAGCATCCGGTGTCTGAGCCACTTACAAATTCAGAAAAAAGAATTTCTCCATTTTTAATTTGAAGGATTGATACTGACTGTTTCATACAGCATCTACTTCTACTATTTAGGTGCAAAAAGATTAAGCATGAACTGACGGAGCTGTGATGACAACTTCAATATCTAAAGCAGCATATCCTAAACAAAAATGCTGGGAGTAGTATGTGACTATAGCAGTGTCAAACATGGAGCAGAATATCAAGCACAGCTGATTTGAGGAAAATTTTTCTCAAAAACAAGTTGCCTGAAAATCAAAGTTGATTTTAAGGACAGTCTGTTTTTTACAAATAGAATTGTTTGTAAAAATTTGTGGAAAGACAACAAGGAAGATGTCCACCGCTGTCATCCACAAACTATTGACAACAAAACACAAACAAGAACCTAATTCGAAGGAGATGATGGGGCAGGAGGAAGGATGAGGACTGCAAAAAAGACAAGGATTTTGTACACGCATATCAAATAATGGGAGGAAAATAATGTTTCCTCAAAGGACAAAAATATCAAGAATCTTACATATGTCACAGGACATGCCAAGGAATTCCTGGAAGAGGATTTCTTCAGGATGTCATAAGTTTATAAAATTGGTGTTAAGGTGCAGTCTTTGGAAGAAATGGAAAATTGGAAATATGTGGGTAAGAAGAACTCTCTTCCACAGAAAATAACCAAGGAAAGACCTGAGTTACTTGAAAGGTCAATTTTGGTAAAATGTTACAGTAGAATTAAACTGCAAAATGAAACTGTACAATAGAAAAGGTGTGAAAAGTGAATGAACAAAGAGAAACAGAAACAAATCAGTGATAAAGAGATTGTGAGATGAACTGCAAATCTGATGCTCTAAAGTACAGAAAGAGATTTTGGAGAAAATCTTTTAGTGCAGCCGGTAGAATTATTGAGAAAAATTACAATTTTGTTAGTAAAACAATGTTGCTTGAAAATGAGCAGAAGAATATTTCTCAGATGGTTGGAAAAGAAAGTTGAGAAGGACATCAGACATCAAAACAAATCAGCAACAGTATCTTGATTTTCAGAAACATCAACAAAAAAAGAAAGTAATACTCAATATTTTGGCAGCTTGGATTAAAAATAACAGAACGAATGAACACCATCATCACTATTAAGCCCATGTCATAGATGAGGATATATGCAGGAGACAGAGACAATTATTTAATTGGGATACTCCAGGAAGGAGAAGAAACCACAGCTATCAGATAAAACACTGAACCATTTATGCCTTTCACTCAGAATACAGATACAAGAAGCATCAAGAAAAAGAAATCTCAGCTTTCAAGAGTGCTGCCTGGCATTTGAGTAGAACATGGGAGAGCAAAAGATCCATAACTTACTTGTCTGTAACCTGGAAGCTCTTTCTAAAATATGAATACAAAATTGTTTGAGCATGTTAAACTACTGATTTACAGCTTCAAATGCAATGAGAGACCAATTCAGAAAAATAAGATTTGTTGGGTGGCAGAAGAAACATGTGCCAGGAAGGCACTATGCAGACACACCAACCAAACCACCACCAATGCTGGAGGTGTGGGAAGTGTGTCCCCAGGGAAACTGAGGCAGATTAACAGAGAAAACTCTGCAAAATACTAACAAGGCGCAATATGGCGTGGCGTTCTCCATGGCAATTTGGTCGCCACTGAGACCTCCTCTGTTCTCTAATTCTGTGGCTGTGGTGCTGGGAAGGAGGAGGTTGGTAGTGTGGGACTTGCCGCATTCAGCAATGGGGTCTGCACCCAACCTAGACTACAGTCCCAAGTAGTGGTGTTGGATCTAGTTATTACCATCAGGGAGTGGGTGAGGCTCTTTCTGATGTGAGTCTGGACAAATCCCACCCTAAAATTTCTTGTTTATCTCCACAGGCTGCTCAGAAAAGTGGGAAAAGTTAGCTAACTTGTGAACTAGGAAGTGTCCAACTCACTAGAGGGGAGATCTCTTTCACATCTGTTCTATGGGACAGTCTGAAATGATATGGCTTGAATAAAGTGACATTAGTCCTGGGTGTAAATGGTTATTTTTTTGTAAGAATTTAACAGCATAAAAATCTTTGGGGACAAACGAACGATGGAGCAAAAGGAGCAATTAAAGTTTTGGACATTGAAAGAACTGGGGAGTTTCTCAGAAGGACTTTGTGATACAGACAGGAGAAAGACACTGAAGATATCTCCAGAGTTTAGTAACTCCCTGCAGTTTAGTGCGTCATTGCAAACAAAGCTCATCACACAAAGCAGTCAAGACAATTAAGGTACACACAACCCCAGTTGTGCAACACTTTGCTGAAGTAGCAAATTAGCTGACAACCAGTCTGAGGGATCCAAAGAGGGACTTTAGGCAGAAGTAAATACCATTCAAAACAAGGAAGACTTAGAAGAGGGCTGGGTTTCATGTTAATTGGGCAGAGGCATATAAAAGCAGCAAACTGACCGATGTTCATTGGCTGAGGCCCAAACTAAACAAGGAGGCCACTTCTAATGGCTGAGAGTCTCTCTGCTGCCATGAAACAAGTGGTAGATTCTAAGTGGTTTTTCAAAGGGTGATGGAGAAGGCATGCAAGTGTCTTTTCACAACAGAAAACAATAGGTTACTTGTATAAGCTATTTTCAAACAAAGATAGAATGTAGGAGAGAAGAAAGTCTAGAAAGGAAAATACATGGCCAAAGATCACGTAAGTTTAACACCAGTTTGGCCAGAAGTGAACACAGAACTTGGCAAGGTTGACAAGCTTTTGCCCAGGGCTGTAGGGATTATGGATAACAAGCAGGATGGAATTACTACCACCAAAACTCAAAACAAGTCCTGAAAGGAAAAGTGGTAAAACATGTTGCAATTGCTCAGCTGTAAAACATACGTGAGCAGACCAGTGGAGGTACTTACAATAATACACAGATATATGTATCATCACAGCTGCATCTTTGCCGCTTGAGGTGGGCGTTTCAACAGAAGGATGGACAAATCTGAACATTAAAGCTGAGCACAATCCCAGTATACCAGCAGTGCTTGACCTGACCTTGATGATAATGTTTGCAGGAAGCCGTGACTGGGAAGCCCATGTGCTAGAGAGCCAGGCTGAATACTCACATTCCCTGTTTCAGAATTTTTAAAAGGGTTTAAGATGTTGGTGTTTCAGTTCTTTGAGGAATTTCTTAAAATTCAATCAGCAATTTTCCTGAGGCCCCTTTACAAATCCCACCCTGTACGGCTCATGCCTGTTTCCAAGAAACCAGTGCTGAGGATTTCTGTCTGCCAACATGCTTGAATTTTTTTGGCTCTGAATTTACAAGCACAGGGAAAGAATAAGGCTTTACTATGGCTCTGAAGGGTGTTGGGAAGGCTCTGGGGCTAATCTGGCTTTGCACAGGGTGTATGGGCTCAAAAATGTCTGCACATGACCCTCTCCATGCCTTCTGACCCACACTCACCCATTTCTGCACAGGCTTACTACATTATTTAGCATGTTGCTTGTCAGGTAAGACTTTCCCAGGTGTGGGTTGGACATGATGAGGTTCCTCAGAGTGTAACAAGCTGATGTCATGATCTCGCCATAGCTGTTGGTATTTCCAGACTGGAATGACAGGAGACGTGATACATCTGGGAGCACCTGGTGAGCTAAAGAGGTGGAATGTTCCAATCAACATTTAAACAAAACCTAGCACAAGCGAATGACGCTATTTGTGTTAGCACTATTCAATGCAAGAATAGAGTGTTATCTCTGGAAGAAGGCACTAATAATGTTGGACAGTAATGGCATAATAGTCATCACTTGATTTTCAGAGACAAAATGGGTGCTGCAGGCCTCTGGAAGGGCAATGATATCGGTCATGGGCAGTCAAATCCAACTCAATTCCCAAAACACTACCTTTCTCATGGCCCTGCAGATCTGTCACTGTCTATAAAGCATACCACGTGCTTGTAGAGACTTTGAGACAGCACACATTTTGTTAGTTAAGCCTGCAGATAACACCTGTAGTTGTCCTTTTGGTCAGAAGAAACTACACTGCTTTGCCCAATTTTGGAGCTTGGCTAAGTCCTAAGTCCTATTGTGGGGTCTACAAAGCAAGATAAGGCAGAGAGAAATTGGACAGTGTTCTGGAATCCACTGTGGTGGAAATTACTTACCCATGGTTTTGTGGAGAACAGGATGCCGGGACATGTTGCTCAGCAAAGAAGCCCCAGACCGGACAACTTCGGAGCTGTTGGACTGGAGAAGCCTTGCTATGCGAGGCAAACCTTTTTCCTTCAAACCAATCAATTGGCTCATTGCATTGGACATCTAGGAGGCAGAAAAGAGATGTCTCATGACTTCTAATGCCTGGAGGACACGACTGGAATGATGCACAGGACCAGACAAACATGACTACACTATAAAATAAGCATCTGGATAATACCTTCTGCTGTCATAATCCCACTTACTTTGTCGTTTACCCTTCTTCTCCACAGACATTTGCAAAGTCAGCCTCTCCTGTGATACGACTGGTGCTTCTGTCCTCTTTCTAGAGCCTGAGTGGGGACAGTTGCTTACCCAAATGATACTCCCAAAAGCTGGAGAAGTTTTACCTTTTATGACCCTGTTGCCCTGGCCCTTCACAACACCCGTGCAGCTCCCTGCTATGCCACAAGTAATAGGCTGCAGTGGAATAGGAACAGCTAATGGATATCTTTAAAAAACAATTGAAAGACCGAAAATACTCATCTTGGATCCTGATCTCATGTTTGCTTACATAAATCTAGAAGATCTCAGGATGCAGCCAATGCAGATGAGTGTTCATGGATGTTGAAGCACATACCCTTAATAAATGGCCCTCTTATTGACAGAGTTTAAACTGAACTTCTCAGCTACTCCCCCACCAGAAAGGCTGCTAGAGACTGTTGCATCACCAGTGACACATGTTCATCAACAGTGACTTGGGAATGGAGGGAACGGGCTGGAAGGCAACCCTTTTCCAGTGGGCTGAGACCAAATTTCTCTCCCATGCTCCAGGAGGCACATGTGCCACATTACAGATTCACAGCAGCAGGACTGGGATGTGCAAAGTGGAGCCTGAGAAAAGACTCAGAGCCATCCTTTACAAGGTAAAGGATTATAGTGAGCATTAAGCTTGTCCCCAGCTTCCCTTTCCTTCAAGTGACAGCCAACCCAGCAACCCACCCCAACTCCAGCTCTGAGCTGTAGTAAGACCCTTGAAAGGAGAAGCCACTTCTGCACATCCAGGCAAATTCCAACCATTCCATTCCAGAAGTCTGAAATAAGTTGCTTCAACACTGGTTTTTGTTTGTTTTCTTCCCCCTGCCCAAAAGACATTCTTATGTAACGATGCTGATTGCTGAAAGGCTTTTCGTTTCCATGGAGCACATAGCTCCAGCCCCATTTCTCTGATCAGCTCTACCCACACTGTGACAGCCTCTCTCCACCTTGCTGTTAGTGGTACCGCTTAGTTAAACCACTAAAAAAAAAAAGTTCCCAAAGCATTTCACATTGAAAGACTTATAACGAAAGCTCCCAGGAGATCAGAGCTGGCAGGTTAACGCTGTCCTAGCAGCAAAGGCTCCCTTCGTGAGTCACTCCATGTTTCTGGGTGGAATGCTTGGCACACGTGACACGCCTCTCCTACATATGAAATAATTATCTCTTTATCTCCCTAGCCATCTTATTTAAATTGGAATTGATGAAGTTCGACACAAACAGACAAGTCGAGGTTTGTCCACGTGAACGCAGCCTGTGAGGACATGCCCACGGTAGTGATATTGGGCACAGCAGAGCTGCTGTCGTGACGCGGCCCTCACTGTGCCCTGGCTCCTGCAACGCCCATGGCATCACGCAGCCCGTGCCAACTCCACACTGCCATACCTATGGGTTAGGACATCTGTCAGAGCTATTTTACAAGCAGCTCTGATGTGAGGACAAGCCACAATCCACAGCACAACCCACCCTGTTATTAGAGCCACCTCCCACTTAAAAAACACACACAGGTGGTGACGCACGCACATCCTTTCTCTCTCCTTTAATGACATCTGTCCACATGTGCACATCTGGGCACAGCCTCACTGATGTCTTGCGGGGAGGGTGCCAATACCAGTAGATGCTCGTGGTATGGGCAACAGACTGGGGAAACCTGGAAACCCAGTGTATGGATCTGGGACAGAGCCTTGGGATGCTGATCATGAGACCCTATTTTTGGCATTAATAAATACTTCAGCTGGAGCATCCACTGTGGACAGACCTGCAATAGGGCGGTGAGGTTTAAGGAGAACATTTTCCTTTCTGATTACTATAAAGTGCTGACATGTTTGGCTGCCTGTGGAGGTGAGAGAAGCACTTACCAGCCCTCGACTCGCAGTGAGGTTCTGCAGAGCTCCAGCACAAGCTTCCAGGGTGGCATCCTTCTTGCTCTGATCCATCAGGGACAGGTAGGTGCGGATGGCATCAGAGTGGTAGAGCCAGCTGGGTCCTTTGGGTTTAAAATCCTCCTCAGGAAGGGGGACACCATACTCATCATTCTGCAAAGAGATGAGACAGTGAAAGCTCAAATCCTGTTCTTTGCCTGCAGCCGCTGCCTGGGGCTGAATATCACATTTCCAAGCCCTCGGCAGCACATCTTACCTCCATTTTACCACTCCTGCTGTTGAAACAGCCTGTGAGAGTCTTGTCCATATAAACGCTCCGGGCCATGTGGTTGAGCTGGGTGTATTTGTTGGGAACTTCGGCATCCAGGCGGTAGGAGAGGTTGTGCAGGATGCAGATGCAATTCTCCACACTCTGAAATCACCCCCAGAATAAAAATGCAAGATCACATTAGGCAGAAAATATACAAATCAGTACCTGCTATAGCTACAGAGAGGACATCACACACGATACCATAATTAGCTTTTTTAGCAGTTCCACTACATAAGCTGTTGACCCTGCTCAAGGATGGGAAGGAAGAAGGAGGTAGAGTAGACGTGAATGAAGGCTACATAGCCTGAATGCCATATGGCAGATCTCAGTGAGCTGACTGACTCTGAACCTTGTTAGGTCTCACTGCCACAGACAGCCTGATAAACAGGAAAAGAGAGTGCAGAGGGTGGTTATATCAAACTGCTCGCCATGAAATGCCAAATCTTGAAAGTCTTCCTCTTGCCATAGTCAACTTTCAGTGACTTTATCCAAGTCACAGCTACAGATTAGGGGACACTTTTTACCAAGAACAGGCTTTTAAGCCTCCTTTACCTGGATGCCAGAGACCCCAGTGTAAAGAGCAAGGGAGAATTTTCACTAGATGCCTGTGACCAACACCAAAACATGCAGTTACATTTCGAAACAGCTGTGCTCCCTGTGTGCTGTTGAAACTGGTCTTCTTGCCAAAACTATCTTCAAAAGAGGATTTTCTCAATCCTGAGCTCATTTATAATAATTTTGGTACTTTGCTGGGCATTGAGGACTTCAGGGTGTCTGGCTGGCATCACAGGGGTTGAGTTCCTGAAAGTGTGGCTATAAACATTATTTTGTCCAAGGCGAGCGCTGTTTACACATAGCAATCAGAGTCACAGTTAGGGGACTGGCAGAAAGATGCCAGCCCCTGATTTCTTGCGTGTGATGACCATCTGGGGCTTACATACTTGATTCCTGCTGGATGAAGAGATGTAGCCGTGGGAAGAGCAAGAGATGGAGGTCAAGACGCTGGAAGGATCCCAAGGTGGGAGGGGAAGGGAGGAAAACATACTAGGAGCTCAGGAACCAAAACATTTTGCTGTGTCTCTGTGTTTGGTAAAGGGAATTTGTAAAACCCACCTCTACTTCATGCCCAGAGCAGAGAGGACTTGCAGTCCTACAACAGATCACACAGGGATTTGGAAAGACAAGAGTAGCCACAAAGAGTTCAGTCCCCTCTTGTGTTTGTTTGAAAGAGATTTTGCGATATTCCCAAAGTTGCAGTTATTAACTATGGGGCTGAACTCTAGCAAACAGCCCGTGGTGAGCATCTGGTACCTTATCATCGGGTCGGTTAGAAGCCACGCAGTTCTGGGTGTAAGTCATGACTGAATCGATCAACCCAGGGTAATTCCTCATGGTCTGGCGCCCCATGTCTGCAGAACTCAAGTTTCTGAAGAAAGCCATCACAAAGCATGTCAGAAGAGAAGGAGGAGAGAAGATTAGCTGGGTTCACTTACTAGTCTCTATGGGCTTTGTTCTGGCTATGGCTGTAATTGAATTTAAGGATATTTTTGTAGAATCAGCAAGGCTTGTGTACTGCTCTCATTTTGGAGGCCTTCTGTAGGACTGCCCTGGTGCATAGCTCTCTTATTGCTCTTTAGGATGGATTTAATCTAGGAAAATGTCCTGTTAAGGAACTCTGCATAGAAGACATCCTCCTAGTGAGAGTAACTATGAGCAATATTTTGTCTTAGAAGCTATGTATGACATTACACAGACTCATTGCCTCCTTGGAGGTGTTTCCAAAGAGAAGACCGAATAAAGACCGTCTGGGACTGTTGTGAAAATCAGGAAGGTGCATATGGTTGTAAGCATGGAGTTACACAGGGTCAACAGCAATATTTGCGTGGGAAACGGGGGCAGAGATGCTGAAGAGCAGCAATCGCTCTGACCAGAGGGATTGACCAGTTTGTAATGCTGTAATGTATTCCTGAGCACTGGTTGCTGCCAGGACAGGGGAGTTTTTCCAGTAATAGGAAATGTTTTTTGTTGTTTTGTTGGGTTTTTTTCTTCCCTGTTTTATTGCCTTGTAGCTTGCAAATGAAAAACAAAGAGAGGTTGGCAGTCGTTGTGAGATATTCACTCCAGGCGTTCCAGAACTGGATTTGATGTTCACTGTGATTTGCAGCCTCCTCATTAACATGAATTCATCTGCAATCCAGAAATGCTTGAGCAGCAATGGCTTGAGCCCAGGGCAAACCCAAGGCTGTTCTCATCTCTGTGCTATGATGTGGCAGGGCAGTGAGTCAGAGCAGTCCCAGCTCACCCCTCAGAGCAGGGCCTCCGACCCAACCGCCCTGCTTTCCTTACTCGGCTTGCTCCCCAGCCCTGCTCCCCCCAGCCTTTGGAGCTCACTCACTGACCTGCATCTGGCAGTCTTCACTGAGGGTGTTGGATATTACTGCCACAGACTGTGGCAAGTGTCAGGAGACAGAGCCTGCCTCGAGTTAAACTCCACAAAGAACTGCTTTTACCAGCTATCATCACACTCTTTCCCTCATTTTAATGGGATATTTTGTGGCATTGGTGGGTCAAGATGGTCTTAAAAGCGGAGCACCCCGTACGCAATGTACAGCCGTACATCCCGATGTGCAACTGCATGGGGAAGGTCCCTTCCAAGACAGGGAAGGCAGCAGCACTCGCTATCTTTCAGACACAGTTCCCAGCCACAGAAGACGATAGTATCACGTCTCAAAAAGGCCCGTACCGTATTCACCCAGTTCGTTTCATAAGCAGATACAGCTCCTACTAGCTGCATGTCTGGTAAGGGTGTGGTTGGCGCTGCGCTCCCTCAGGGAGAGCTTCAGTTGATGAAAGTACCTAATTATACAGGGTATTTTTTTTTTTCCCCCACTTGTTCCCAGTGAGACAAGGAGCTTGCGTTCAAGTGGAGGAGGGTGGTAGGAGAAACAGCAAGTCAGGGCGAAGATCCTCTACAAAAGGGCTCTGGCTTTCCTGTGAAAAAAATAAACTACTCTGGGCTCAATCTGCACCTCCTGTTTTGTAGCTGACCTGCCCGATGAAATGGGCCAGGAAAAGTCCAGGGCAATGGGTCTGCTCTGTGCTAAAACAGTTATTAAAATCAGTGCAAACATGCTCGTATTCCCCCCATAGGGAACTCTATCTTTTTGTCACCTAAAACCCAAACCAGTTTGTTTTCTAGCAACCAAAATTTTCTCTGGAAGCCTCAAAAATCCAAGGGCAAAGAGTGTCAAGTTTTCTGGTCTGAGCTGAACACTCTCAGGTTTCGGTATTGCAGCTCTCCCATGACAAAGCAATTCAGATTTTTTGAGCAGAGACTTGGCAAGAACAAACTTTTTTTTCCCCCAAAAAAATGCTACTAGGAAAAATATTTTGCATGTAATTTTATCTGCACTTTCTCTTAATCAAGAAACTTTCTCAAGAGGTTTTTTTTTTTTTTGTTAATACAACTGCAGTGAGCATGTCTTTAGCTTATTTTAAGAGGACTTAGATTCAGCTTTTGTCAACAGACACAAGCTACAGTAAGTCCCTGCTTGATGACTCACCGCAAACACCCTGTAGCATTGAAGAATACTTCTGGGTCAATAATTTCTCTTGTCCTATTGCAGCTGCCATCAGACCAGCCAGAGAAAGGGATGATAACACAGTCTGTCAAGACGGGAAGGGCCTCCTGTATCAACTCTTCTTTTAGTTCATCGGTGGAGGAGAGGTTCCAGAGCAGTCCTAGGAAGGAGGTGGGAGACAAGATCAAGCAGAAGGTCAATGCATTAGAAATTTCCTTTAGGTCAGAGTGAATTTCAGCAACAAAGTCCTTTACTCCAGCCCTCTCTGAACTAAGGCTGCAGAGGCTGCCCTAAACCCTAGTCTCTCTGCATCCCTATGGGAGATGGGCAGGATGGGCACCAGCAGCATCGTATCACGTGGAGGTGGGCATCCAACCATCTTCCCTCCTCCCAAAATCAGTGTTCATTGCCATTAGGTTGCAGGGGGAAGGCATCTCTGCAGCGATCTGGTAAAGGCTTGCACACAAGATCTCAGTTACAGCTGAGAGTGATCTGCACCCCAAACTCACATCAGTCCTCCCAGAAAAGGGGAGACACCAATGAGATAACCTGCCCAACTATATTGGGATTGCCAGTACCCTTGGCCTTCCCTGTGAAGAGCATGGGGGCCAGGGGTGCAGGAAGGCATGGGAATGGCAGAGTGACCTCAGCTGTGGGGACAAACCTGGGGCAGGTGCTTCCCCACTGGGCACTTATGATGTGAGGAACACTTACAGGACATTGAAGAGCCAGGGCCTCCTCTGTCTTCTATTTTAGGTTGCCATTTGGTGCGACAGGAGCATAAAACATCCTCCTTGTGGTATGTCAGCACCATGGCGACTGAGCCTTTCTGTGCTGGAGCAACACAGACCACAGACACGGAGGCGCATGGTCCTTGCTGAGGGCTGAGCAGTCTGCCGGTTACCTGTCAGTTGTTTCTGAATTTCGGTGTTCCCTGTCCTCCGTAGGAGGCTCACGCACTCCCTTATCCCATTCTGCCGCCGGGTTTCTATCTTGTTGGTTGGATTCTTGAATACCAAATTTCGGAGGGCTCCAGCTGCGGCCCGCTGTACGTTCTGGTTTGTGCTGCGGAGCAGCTCGACGAGCTTGGCGATTCCCCCCAGCCGATAGACCTGTACCAAGAAAGACATGCTGCCATCAGCATGGTGTGCAGAGCATTGCTGGGACAGGGACAGCTAGAACGGTCCTGGCAATGCAAGGAGTCAACATGACTTATACTCAGGGCAGCTGGAAACCAGAGCTGGCAGTAAAGGATGGCTAGAGCTTGCAGATGGCATGCCTGGCTCAGGCCATAGGTCATGAGCCCAAAGGTGCTGGCCTTGAGGTTGGAGCTTAAACTCTAGAAGTGGATGTCTATGAGTAATGGCCACGGACCGAGTCCTTTGCTGATGTAAATGTGCTTGCTCCCACAAACTTTCACCTACCTCCATCAGTTTGCATCAGGTGAAAATGTTGCTCTACCTATCTGTAGAGGCCATTTATAGCAATATAATGACATGATGTGGTAATTTATCTGCACCTTGAAATCACGGGCTGAGCTTAGAGGGATGGTCATGGTACAGTGTCAACACCCTTGAGGTGAGCCATAAGTAGTTCTGGGCCATACTCCAGCACTCAATAGGGGCAGCATCGGAAAGGGGTGTGAACCCCGACCTGCAGAACACCACATACATGCCAGGGAGTTTTAAAGGCAAATTTCTCCAGCTGAGCTCTCCCAAATGATGAGGGTTCCTACTGTAGGATGTCCTCTGTACCAGGTCTTCCAGGGACATGATCCTATACAGAGCCCCTCCTAGCACAAACCAACCCATCGGCTGGAGATTTGCTGACAATAGAAAATGAATGAGCACCTTTTAGAAAGGAAAGAAAACAACTGTGCGCTCGGATGACTCACGTACCTGCTCTGACACATCTTTCTGGGAAGCGATGGGACAAGCCAGTGCTCAGAGAGTGTTTTCAACGGTAACGAAGGGTGTGGCCACCCCACAATCAGCAACTGTAACGTGGGCTGGGGTATCCGCACTCGGTTCAGCCACAGCAAGGGCACAGAGGTACACCCCCACACAGTGCCAGCATGTCCAACTCCACTGTTGTGCCAGGAAATGGAAAGGCACCTCTATAGGGATGAATCTTGATAAACCCATGTTTGCATGACTGCAAACACTCCAGGGTGGGGATAAACTTTTGTGACAGTCTTGCTGCAGCAGATCCATCCTTGAGACTGCCTCCTTTGCTGCATGTTGGCATAAATTTAGTAATCAAAGAGTGAGAGTGTAAGAAAGATGAGCTGCACTATAAGAAGGGTTTCTGTTTGATCAAATGTCTTTGTACATGATCACTAATTAACCCATTGGCTTAGATGGCTGAAAATGGCTGAAATGGCTGGAAATGGCTGAAATGTCACTGAGCAATGCACGATGAAGATCACAGTGGTATTTAGGGCAATTTTGTGTGGCTCTGACACTGCAGCTCTGAGATAGCAAAGAGTTCATGTGGAACCAGGTGCGGTTGCATCCAGAAGAGGACTCTGCATCCAGACGGCTGCTCCCATATCGCCGAAACCTGTCAATCTATGTCACAGCAGCTTATGGTGACAATGTGGGCACAGTCTCCCCTGCTGCTTGGTAACTATTCCTCTGTGTTAAAATCCCGACTGACTACTATTAAGAGAAAGTGGTAACTTAATTAATTCCTGAGCATGACTAATGAGGTATAGGGCTCCATCATGAAAATCAAGGGGACCTATGGATCCTTGGGACTGAGGAAAACCAGCTTCACCCATCTCATGTGCCATCACATCCAGTGTGACAGCAGAGCTCTGAAGGAGTTTGCTTACCTCTTGCTTGGCAGACTCATCCTGGAAGCAGGTGTGCTGGAGGTAGTAAGCACCCATGGCCTGGTATTTGTCATCAGAGGAGCACAGAAGTTGTATGGCTTTCTGGATGGTCATTGTACCGCCATCTATCTCATCACCACATATTCTGTGTTAAAGAGAAATACAGCATTGATTGAGTGCTCAGCCAAAAGGGCTATGTCACTACTGGGAATTATTAGGAAGGAATCAATTACAAAATGTAAAATTTTATCACATATTGCCACATAAATTACACGGTGTACCCCTAGTGCACTTCTCTCTCTCAAAACAAAGATGATGAAAGTGTAAAATATACAGTGGAGGACACTAAGGCTAATAAATTGTGGATCCAGTCTGTCCAGAAACAAAGGAGACAGAAAATAAAAGCTCGGTTGAGGTGCTAGATGTCTAATTATGTGTAAAGTGGAAGGTTTAATGAACAGAGAACTGGTGTTCGCTGGTCCTCAAAAAAAAAAAGAAAGAATTAGTGGACAAGAGTGAAACCATTCATCAGGTTATTAGGACAATCTAAAGTAGGTAGATGTTTTTCCCACAGCATGTGATCCTTTGATGTATGATGTGGTGGAAGCAAAACTGTGAGAGCAGTTGATGGTCTTGGGAAGCTAGAGCAGATCCCTTAGGAAAAGGTAGCAGGCATGTATGGAGTGATGGGATAGACAAATACTGGCTTTATGCAATACTAATAATAGCACTGAGACATCCTGCTCCCAGGGTATGTTTACATTGGTAGTCTCCAAGCTCTTCATAATAGTTGGCCACTGTTATTACCCCCTGTTAGAGGCAAAGAATGCACCTACAGACTCCAGAGGACATGAATACCTCTGGCTTGGAGCAGGACTGAAACCTTGGGAAAAACACAAACACCTGAAGTTTTCTCCAGTTGTTTAGAAATATGAAGGTCCGGTTCGCTTTGGCTTGTACTTATTTAGTACATCATCTGTGATGTTTTAATCACATAAAATTAGAAAAGGGCACAAACTTTCAGACTGAACTCGCAGTTCAGGCTCTGAACTGCAAAGCTTGGGTCTGTTTTTCCAATTATATCTGTTGGTCTAGTAAAAGTTACTATCTCTCCTTAGCATCCTTGCACCTTAGGCCTGCAGCTGGCTGCAGCAGGATCTCTGCTCATGGCAGCAGTGTCTGCATTAATTTGCTTCAGAGTAAATGACCATACAAAATTCAGGGCTAAGAAGAGTCAAAACCCAAACTCCTGTTTGGTTATTTCTGTGTCAGCAGTGACAGGATACAAATGGGAAACTCTTTGTTAAAGTGGATGAAATAAGAAAGTGGGGGGGCTTTGCTAGGACAACTAGGTCACCGTTGAGCCTGACTGATGTTATTCCTTGTTCAGGATCCAGTTGTGACTGATGGGGAGTTTTACCTGGAGACTGGGGAGATCAGCTCCTGTTTGAACCACATTAACATGTGTACAAGTTATTGCTCCATGTCATATTAGCGAGTGACTATCTAGAGGGGCTGATCATCTTCAGATAATCCAGTAGAATAACAAAACAGTGTTTTTTAATAAATTCTTTAAATGAATATATTACATTTAAAGTATTAAATACTACTACGAGGGAGTGGCTTCTTCTAGGCACAGGATATGCCTACTTATTTTGATTATGTCAAGAATAAAGGTCTAGAAAAGACACTCAAGTGTGATCACACCGCCAGCAGCTTACAATAAGATAAAATATTTTGTCCTTAAGCATCCAAAGGTTCATCTCCACAGAGCACAGGCCAGTGAATAATATCCACAATTCTATAGCAAATTTCATACAAAATATCAAAAGCCAACAATTGTGTTGTGACACTGGAAGACAGCATGAAAGACGGTTTTCTTCCCCCACCCTCACAGGTATAAAGTTGCACCCAGTTTAAATTACTCATTTAAGCACCTGTGCCGTCAATGGAGAGAAATAGGTGCTTCCAAAGAACAATTTGCTTTTGTGTCTTGGACATTTTTCCTACGACAGGAAGACCTTCCCTCTGGAGAGACTTCTGCCTCTGTTGATACACAGTAATGACAGACAACAGTCTTGGATTGGACCTTAAGCATTCAATGTCTAAGGTTAAATGAACCTCATTCCACTTTTATTTCTACTCTAACAATAAAACATCAATTCATTGTATGATTTTTCACCATTTTGAACCTCTATCAAAACTTGGCTCTAAGAAACTTCCATTATACTTAAAACAAGAAAACATAAAACTAGAAAGACAAATTTTAAACTAGAAACTAAGAAACCTCAGGAGTCTGGTTTGGCTCCAGGATGCTGTGATTTTCTCTTAGTTGTTTTCATGCTCCTGAGACACTCAGTAGGGCTGAGACACCAGTGGATCCAGCATGAGTAGCACCAGAGGGACTTCTCCTTTGAGAATTCGGACCTGGGCTGGCAGTGTGGGGAGGGAGGCTTATTAATAAAAATGCCAGGTCAGTGGCCATGCAACATATGTAATCATGGTGATTTTTTTTTTTTTTCAATTCACCAAATCAAGAAAACCCCTAAATCAGGTGCATTTTTTACAAGAAAGAATGATGTCCACTTGGTCCATCTACTCAAGGAAGCAATTTTCTACACATCCACTCCATAAGAGGGCCAAATCCTCCTTCAGCAGAGAGAAGCTAGGCATCCAGGTCTAGTTCTGTGTGGGAGGAATGGGGGAAGGTTCTGTTTTCTCTCCTGACTCTCCGACAGGAGAAGTTCACAGAGGGTGAGCAGCTGAGCTCAGCCGTGTTGCCTGAGAAGAAGCAGTGTTTTCTCCTAGCTGAGAATACAATCGCCCTGGCATAGCCCATGCTAATGGGAGATTGTTCATCAGCCAGTCAGGGATATTCCTAACCAGATCTACACTACGGGAACAACAGCCTGCTCCAAGACAAATTCTTGGACTGTGGCCATCTCCAACCTGGGCCAATGTGCCTGGTAGGAAGAGCTCCAAAGGTTGTTCTTCTTCCACAAGAAAGCAGCAATCAGAATAGGGAGAGACCTCAATTAGAAATGATTCAACAGGAGACAAATTAGATGATCAGATTCAGGTGTGGAAGGGAAACAAACACTTAAGAGGATCAGTATCACAGAAAGGCAAATTCCCTCATTTGATACTATTGCCTTTTGTTCACTTTGTATTAGCAGATTGGTTTGCATTAATCAGATCTAAGTCTCCATCCTGGTTGTTAGGGCTACAAGCCCCAGGTGAGGAGGAAGCCAGAAAACTTCATTATTCATTAATAAAATCAGAATAAAACCACTCAAACCAGAGTATCTAGCACATCCAAGCCTTCCAGAGGCCATGTCCACCTCTGGGAGATGGCACCAAGGTTTTGATGCTACTGAAATCTCAGCTGGAGTTTCCCCTCAGGCTTTGCTCGGTGGCTAGGTACCAGGGAAGATGGGCACATATCGACCCTGAGCCGGGGAGGAGGGGGTCCTCACCATGTGCAATGATACAAACCCTGCCAGGACAGCATCACACACAGCTCCACAGCAATTGCTTTGGATGCAAATGCACAGTGCAGACAAGTTCACATCACAAAGAGCCAGTGCTGTGAAACAGTCCTTTTTAGAGGCAGTTGATCCCAAATAAGAAGAAACCAACATGAAGGTGCCAATGATCGTACTTGGTTCTGCTTTTGTTGTGTGGCATAGCCCTGGAGAATTTATGTTTTGATACTGATCACCTTTATTCATCCCAAAAGAGAGGAGTTCTATCAGAAAACACCCTCAGTACCTTTTCTGACTCTTTCAATAACTTTTGTATATTTTCACTGTTCATAGTATTTCCAGAGAGACTGGGCTCCTGCCTAGGAGTGACTGGCTACCGGACACACACCTACTGTCTCTGAACTTCAGCCACAGTTCACAGAGGCTGCTGCAGCTCATCTGGGGCCAAGTCAGAGTCACCATAGACAAATATGACTGTATGGAAAATCCAAAGGATTGCCCCAGCCTTTACTACCTCCTCTGTAGCTGACAGCCAGGGTATTCAAGGCCTTTAACGGAGTAGCACCAAGGTATCACATATTTCCAGGTGCCTTGAGAGACGCTTGTTTTCACATCATCTCTAATGAGGTGTTTTAGTCTCTTTCTCCCATATACAGACAATGCCAAAGGGAAAAGCATCCATGTCTTAAAATGAGGCCAAAGGTGCATGTGGTATTCTGGAAGACAACGCATATTGCAGGTGTCCATTAACGGCTCCTGATCTATATCAGCAACCCTTAAGCTGGGACATGTCTGCAGATAACCCAGCTCGCATCTTCATCTTCACAAAAGAGAATACCCCGAATCCTTCACAAGGGGTGAGGTTAGTCTGGCCTCTTGGTAATGTCTCCAACTCAGACACCTGGGTTCCCCCTGGAGCCAAGCAAGAGGCGCTGACTTTGTTGGGGGTTAACTCACTGACCTACCTCAGATTTCAGCTCCATTGGCCACTGACTGCATCTCTGCAAGGGCAACAGGGGCACCCAGCTTGGACGCAGGCACTAATATGCACATAACCAGTTGACTACTGCACAGACTATGGCAGAGCCGCAACCACCACGTATCATGATCTAGCCTGGCCCTGGGCTGTCAGTTCCATGTGCATGTGGTATCTGGAGCACCATGTGCAACAGGTCTGCAAGCAGGACTAACACAAAGTCAGCTGGTCATAGCCACAGTTTTCTTGTACCTCAAGGTCCAGCTGGAAGGAGACAAAGACTCCAAGTTTTCTAGGATGCGTTAAACATCACGTCCTTTATTACTGCTTCTCGTTATCGTTACCTGATGACTGAGGATGATGTAGAAACATTTTTCCTGACAAGGCTGAATTGCAACATGTCACTTAGCTAAAAGTCGGCTAGTTCAAGGTGACACATTGTCACTTGGAGCATGTTGCAAGTACCACCCATCAAAGGAAATGGTTAAAGTGGGCAAATATGTATAGTTTTCACCAGCTGCTGAAAGAAATTACTGTTGCTGCCCGTTGCCAGGATGAAAGGCTGCAGATCTGTGGGATGTCACGAGAGCCCAAAAAGGAGAAGGGTTCCAGGGAGAAGAGGGGCCCCTGGACACCAAGAACACTCCCTCCAGCTCTATCAGGCAGAAGAACTCACTCCAGAGAGCTGTATTGTGGCAAAATGTGAGTGAACCACCTTTGGTCAGGAACCACGACAATAACCCATGAACTTCTGAGCCCAGGACAGATATACTGAGCTTGGAAATGTTGTTCCAGATATGACACAATGCTTCCAGGGGCTTAAGCCCCTGAGTGGTTGCAGAGAAGTATGTCTGGAAGGGACTTCAGAAGGTCCCTCTCTGCTCACTGAGGTGGGATCATAAAGACAGGGGTGGTAGAAGAGAGTATACTTCAGGAGGAGGTTTCTCAAAGCAAGTCAGTACCGTTTAACCTCCTGATCTAAGCAAACACTATGAAACTCAGATTTCATCACCAGAATCAATACTATTGGGTGAGTAAAACCCTACATCACGATTTACTTTAACAAAGAATCATATAATGTTTTTCCCCAAAAACCTTTAACTGTTAAACTACTCATCAGCTAGCTGGAGGAAAGGTGCTTTCATCAACTAGAGTCGCTTCTGTGAAAGGAAGGACTCTTCTGAGAGACAGTTACCAGAGACAGCTCTTCCATGTCTTACACAGCCAAAGCTAGTTCAATAAATGGAAGCAATCACACAATCAAGAATAGCTCCAGAAGTTAAATAACTTTGTGACCAAATGCAGAGGGACTGTTCAGTACAGATAGTTTGACACTTCTTGTGTACTCAGTATTTTGATACCTACTCACCACTCTCACTACCTGAGAATGTCCGGTGATCCCTTTTTCATCTCACACCATCCAAGGATATCAAATCCATCACACAGGACCCCTGAGAAGCACCACTCTTGAACCAGTACTGACACTGTCCACAGCTACTGCACTACAGAGCAGTTTGGTATCACAGTCAGGCCCAGTGGATCACAGGTCCCACTGTAATCACTCTGACAGGAACGGAAACCACCCCACTGGACCACCTCTGAAAGCATGGAAACTATTTAGCCCTTCCCTTGCTTACAGAGATGGTCTGCTAACCTGCAGACAAGATCTCCACCCACACGAGAGATTTGCAGCACGAAAACTGAACAGAAAATTATCCTTGTTATAAAGGCAAAAACTCTGCCTGAAGAACTACTAGAATAGGAAGAACAGAGCCCCAAACAGGGAATTACCAGCAGCTATTACCCAGCTAAGCCCTCTTCCTGCATGTGGAGGTTAGTAATGGGATGCCTACAAGCAAACTTCTCCCTACTCAAAGATCAGGTTACCCAAATGAATATTGAGCTCTCCAAGTGCAGAATCCTCCAACCAGAAACAGTCCTACACAGCAAAGAGAGCCCAGATATGATCTTAACCCATCTTGAAGGCCCCTTCTCAACAAAAGCATACTACAGACCTAGGCTAACTGTGACCCGCCAGATACTTTATAAGGGCTAATGGCCTTCCAAGTAAGTAGTTTTTTCAAAGAAAGAGGACAACTCCTTAGTATGTTTCCAAAACTTTAAGGAGAGCTGCTGCCAACCTCAGCTCCTTTGAGTCAAGAGCAGAAGTGCTTGTACAAACTGCCCTCCAAACTAATCCAGCTCTGCAGTGAGTTTCACGCGAAGCAGGGGGGTGTGCCCGAGCCAAATCAGATTTGCTCAGGGGACACAGCCCCAGTTGAGCCTACAACTTGAAGCACAACGTTTCCACACCAGAACCAGTTCTGCCAGATGAGCCATGCCCCAAGCCAGAAGAAGTGTATAAATGGCGCCACTCCCTAACCAAGGGGCATCCAGCGCTGGAGAGTATTTGTCTCGGGACAGCCATTCTCCTTCTCTTCAGAAAACGCCATTATTCTTCAAGTGACCTTTCCAAAGAAATGACCAAGTCTGCAACCATGAGCACTGCGTAGTGCAGAGCAGGGCTTGCTTTGGAGAGAGCCTACCTGCCTGGGAATAACTTCTCAAAAACAATATTTTCCCTAGGCAGAAGCCACCTGCAGTCCCATGTTTAATCATTCTGCCATCCCTCCTACTACTCTTTTATGCTCTTTTGTCAGAAATTTCCTAGAACACGTTACTTCCAATTTACGTAATATCTCTCTTTCCTGTTCCAGAGGAATTACAAAGCTTCTGAAAGCAGCAAGCCAATGCCACCGATGCTCTGGGTTGGTCAGGGCTAATTTTGCATGTGTTAAGCATGAAGTAACTGGGAGCATGGGAAGCTAAGGTTTCATGAGAACATGCTAATGGGCAAGTAACATTTCTTGGCATACACACTCTGGAACATACTTCTACTCAATACAAAACAAGGGAGGCTGAGCAGAGAATTAGCCAGAGAAATCTGGAAATCAACATTCAGATATGAAAAAGGGCATGATTTGGCTCACACTGCTGACTGTGAGGGGGGATTTTCTCAATATCTACATCATGCCTTGAGTCAACGTCTCAACAGTCTCAGGCCTTTGGTGTGAGTTACGACAAAGGCTGTGAGCCCTGCTAATTAGTCTCATAGTCATGCTGCAGTGTGCAAATTCTCTTTTTGACCAGGAACCCCCAGGAATGAGCTCAGGAACTTCTAGGTGCTCAAGCTGCCACATATGTTTGGGAGTAGTGATAACTTCTGGGTTGGTGCAGAGCAGGCCCTGTATGACAGTGATGCAGCAACAGTAGTGTAGGAAGATGCAGACCCTCCTTCTCCAGCCCAATAAAACATTGCAACCTTGAACTGCAATCTTTTGCAGTTCAAAACATGCAAACCACAGTCTTCCAAGACTATGGTTTGTGCAGACAAAATCTCTTCCAAGACTGTGGCAGAATACTGTTGGTGCTCCAGGGCTGGAGGTAGCGTAGCCATCAGCATCAGAGCAGCTTTGAATCAACATCACTGTAACGCCATCAAAACCCCACTGGGTTTTTTTCAGTGAGAGCTCTGCTGCATCGCACAGGTATATTAGCTTGGGAGTGTCTGAGCTCACTGGTGTGTTTTACATGCCCTATTGTTGTAGGCAACATTTACAAGAAAGGACCTGATGCCAACTAAGACATGAAGGACCGTCCTCCACCCTTGCATAATTCCTAACCCCAATGAGACTGGATGCTCTGGACAGGAAGGAATTGAACAGATTCCATTCTCTCCTCTTTCCTGGCTAGGTAAATTATTCCAATTAGGCCTTTTATTTCAATTTCTGACTCATTTTTTTCTAGAACCCAAATCAGAACTTTTGGGCGAATGAAGCAAGGACTGGGTAGAAAGACAGAGGGGTGAATACGACTGCTTAGCGGGTTCTCAGCTCTGCTCTGAACCAGACCCTCAGGAACCAAATCCTTCAGTCACTTGATTTTTCAGCTTTTTTTTTCTGCCAAATCAAAGCAGTGTGACAGCCGGGAGAGGCACACAAACTGCACACCAGGCTTTCCGCTCTTCACCTCCCTACCCCCATTTTACAAAGGAGCTGTCAGCTAATACCATCACAGAGACTGGGGGATCATCTTGCCCAACGTCACACAGCTACAGCAGAGATCTATACACTAAGCCAGTCATATTACTTTCCCTCCATAGCCCATGAAAAGAAGTAAGCCCTTTAAGAGTGTGACTCATCTGCCCCACTTCAGACTCTACTGCAGGATGCAATTAAGCATGGTGTGCACTGGCGAGCAGATCTACCAGTGGCTATAAAGCAGCTCAGGTGACTAGCTCTGATGGACAGACCTCCACAGCAGATGTCTACATTCACTCAGATTCAGCCAGCTGCAGCAGACTTACTTGGAGCTGGACTGAGCCTGTCCGTAAACCACGTCCTGCTTGCAGCTCATCATGGGCTGGGCATAGACCACATCTGGCTTGTTGCTGGAGGGGCAGGAGAGGGCTCGTGCCGGCATTTTTTTACTTGTCCTGGTAGTTCCTTGCTGGGTGCTACAGCTGCTGTAGATGCTCTGGCGGTTCAAGGTTGCCTTGTGCTCTGCCCGGCCCCCAACCTGACTCTTCCTCAGCGTGCCCCGGGGCGGTTCGCAGTAGAGGTCGGGCTCGCTCCGGCTGCTCTTGATGTTCTGCACAAAGCAGTAGTCGCTGCCGGCCCTGGCAGGGCTGCACACAGCCTTGCTGTAGTGCTTGCTGCCCCAGCCCTCCATCTGGCTGTACGAGCTGTAGCGCCTGTTCTCCACGTCCCGCTTCAGGGTCCCGTTGTACAGCTGGTCAACAAGAAAAGAGGAGACAAAAAAATTAGGAAAGGGTTGGGCTGCAGATTGACATTGCCGAGCCCACTCCTGCATGGGTGTCATGGCTACCAAATTCCTATGCCTCTTTGGTATTTCTGTAGCCCAATATTTATGGGAGGTCAGCCACCTGCAGCCATTGCAAAGGTGCCAAACCTTCCCTTGAAATCTGGGGACACTCAGTGAAGAGGATATGGCATCCGGGAGCTTGAAAGCAGAATTGAAAGCTCAAACATGACCCTGGCATTAGAGAAAATTCTTTATTTCCAACACATGGGGCCTAACCCAACCTGCAATTAGAGGGGCTCGCATCGCATCTCTTGCCATCACAGAGAATGATGCCCCATTCTGACCTTCCAGCACTGCCTGCATTGATTATTAATTTCTTTATGCTGTTTTGTTCCCCTTCCATCTGTAGGTTCTTAGGAAGGAAGTTAAGGGAGTTAAAAATCAGAAAGAAGTGATTGTTGAATCTCATTGTGCCAAGAAACAAGTGGAGACAACGAATATCTGCTTATGAATTACAAGGTGTGTAGTATCAGCTTATATAATGGGATGTTCTGAGAACAATGGGGGATATGCAATAAGAATTGAGATGACTAAGCCAGGAAGAAGAAAAAAAAAATAATAAAAGACAGTAAAAAACCCCAACTGCAATAAATCAAATGAAAAAATGGCTTTAGCTGGCCTGCTGTCAGTTCGAAATACCTTCACCACTTCGCCAGAAGTCCTCCAGTACGCCAGGATTGAATACAATATTCTTTTGCAATATTAAACCTTCTGGATGTCAATGCTGGCACCTGGAAGCCTGCAGGGTTGTACCCAAGTGAGAGACAAGTCACTAAGATGTGTACCCCAGGAAGGAAAAGAAACAAAGCTATTTTAGTGCTGTTTGCCTCATGACATTGACTTTTTCCACTGCGTCCCCCTCAGCACGCAGGCAAACAGATCTCCAAGACGTACAGCAAACAGGAGTAAAAATAACTAAAGAATAAAACTGCCTGCCCCATCCCCCTTTGGTTTATCTTGGGAAAGCTCATCCATGGTTTTTCATTAGGCCAAGATTTTTTTTCTCACCTAACCTTAAGCAAAAGCCACCCAAGGATCCCTTGGGCTGGGAGAGAAAAGTCAACACTGGCATCTTATCATTTCCATGGAGATTCAAGGCACAAGGTGTGAAAAGCCTGTGCCTGGTGCAATAGTTCATGTCACTGAAAAAAAATCCTTATTTCCTAACCTAGAAACACCATGAGACAGAGAAATTTGTATCCTCCGCAGGCTCACCCTGGGTCCTGCTGCTCTGCCCCAATTTCATCCCAGCCCTTAGCACACTCAGCATCATTCCTGTCTCCAACACTCTGCAGAATTGTTATTATGTTAATTAATTAAGCCAAGTATTTCCATTAACAAACTGATCTTCAGGAATGCAGTGAATCCTCTCTGCTGTGTCCCAGAGAGTTGCACAGGTAACGGCTGAAAACTTTTGAAAGGGGTTACGCCGCAGGCATGTGATCTGGGTCAGGAGAAACGCTTTAGTCCAGCTACGCCGATACCCAGATTGCTCTGTCATTGAGCACCAGTTTGAAGTAGTTTTCCTACTTTCATTCTTCAGGTTTGCATCTAAAGAGGTGAATTGCTGGAAGGGGAGCAAAGGGGAGCAAATTCTCTTTGCGTTCACTCCAGAGGACACAGAAAAAACCTGTTGGTACTGCAGCACAGCAGGTAACAGGTTTGGTGCACACTGTAGAGCTCCCAGGGATTTGGAAGAAGAATTTGCATGTGATAAGAAGAGCAAGGATGAGGCACATGGGCAAGCGCAAAGAGTCTCGGGGGCTCCCTTGGCAGCAGGGCAAGCGCACGGAATTTTCCAGGATGGCCACACACAGAGGTTCTCTCCATCCTGGTTTTGCTTCCGATGCAGCACGCACACAGCTATGGCAAAGTGACCTTTCATGAAGTCGTGATCTATGCCACTGCCGATAAGTATGTCTTTCTAAGGGTGATATCATACTCAGATTTCTTCATTTTCCTGGGTTTGGAAACCCTTGGGACAGTGAGAGACAGGACAGGGCTGTGGCAGGAAGGTGCAGGGTGGACATTACTGCTCAGTGGAGTGGGGAACCCACTCCAACGTCTTGCCTCTGGCAGTGGCTGGCTGGAGGACAGAGCAGCAGCTCGTTAGATGTGAGCCCTGTCGTTTTTCTTTATGAGTCAGTATAAGCTGGGATTATGTTGTAGGGCTGTCAGAAGCTTGGCAGAGCCACGGAGCCTCTGGGCATTTGCTGAAACCAATTCAGCTAACCATGGAAGAGCTAACCTGTTATTTATCTGAAGCTATTGTTTGCTCTCCAGTGTACTCACATGGGCTCCCCGCCAGCAGAATGGGCGAAGGAAGGTGTGAGTGTGTCTGTGTTTATAGGTATAGAATTATCAATTCTGTATTTCCTGCTGTGTTTTGTAGTGGCTTATAGCACTGTCCTGTTTCTTGCCAGCCCTGAGCTGGGTGAAACAAAGCGACTGCCTGTTTGGAAAGACACCTTTCTGCAAAACAGGGAGCCCTGAGCGGCAAGTCAGTGCAGGCCCTGGCAGGGCGGGGAAGCCTTTTGCAGACTCATGGGAAAATAGTTCCCGTGTGATGTGAAGCTCATTACCAAAGTCAGTGCATGACTTTTATTGCTGATTCTACCAGATGCTTGGCTGAGCCCATTTTAATCTCTTTCAAGTGGCACGGACCTAATTGGTATCTTAGAATTCCTCTTTGCAGCCAGAGCCTGATCCAAAGCCTCCAAATCGATGAGGAGTCTCCTGCCAGCTCCAGCGGATTTCAGACCTGCTTGCCAAATAGTCTCTTTGAATCCTTGCGGAGACATAGCTCACCTGGTCGCTTCTTGATCTCGGCAAAGTGCCCTGTCTGTGCCTTAAGAGCAGCTTTCTCAGTCTAAAACCTATGGCCCCATTTCAGATGTCCACCAACCTAAGTCAGAGATCTTCACTTCTAATAGTGGAGCAAATGTGGCCAAGGGAATGGAGTCCCCCATGTTGTTATCTCTTTGCTGGATGCAGCGATCAGTGAGATAGGATGCACAGCAAGGTAGAAGTGAGGCACTCTGCTGTCTGGAGAAGTGATGACATCTTGAAGGTGAAGGTGATGCTATTACATAGTCTGTGGTTTACAGAGCCACCTGACAACAATCTCATAACTTCTGCTGATGCCATTATGTGTGTAGAGTGAGCTCTCCCTATGCAGAACAGCATTAGTGAAAGGAAATAATCAATCTCTTGCCTTCAAACCTCATCAACCACCCAGATTTCCTAACACCCTGACTTGTATCTGCCCACTGCTTGTGGGTGTTTGCATGGGGGAGGTGGGCCAGGTCCACACCTCCTCCCTTTGGGAGTGCAGAGGAAGGCTGGAAAAGACAAGGAAGTCCCTCAAAGCACAGTGGAGACAGAAACCAGGGATTCCTTCTGCATCCCAAGATCTGGAAACCATTTTAGAAGAGCACAGGCTGTCACCAAGTCTTCTCCCCATGGGATCTGAGAAGTCGGGGCAGCTTGGTAGGCCTCTTCTTTCAGCCAGACTCTTCGTGCACTGGCAGTCCCCCGCACTCCTAGGATGCAGGAGGATGCTCACACACAGTCGGCCGATGCCAGCATCCTGAATTTTACCCTGAACTTCTCCTCCTTACTGCGAAACAAGCCGGTATGTTTGAGGCCAAGCCTTGGGAGCCATTCATTCATATTAAAACAAGGAGGGGAGAAAAGGCAGCGCAGATGAACACTGATAGCGTGCAGGTGCTCTTGTCAGGCCCAAGGAGTAAGTGCTTTCCTTCACTGGCAGCAGCAAAGACCTGCCTTTAAATTAACAAGCATTTGTGGATCACCACTTCTCAGCCTGCAATATGGGACCTTGTTAGGAACATCAACTGGAATATCCAACAGTCACACAAGACAGGTAAATAAATGCATTTCAATAAAGCCGGTGCTAGAGGAAAAGTCAAAATGGTGTTATCCCATTCACTGATCATGAGTCCTTTTCTGTCTTTTTCTTCCATAAGCCCCTTTGTTTAATAGGGAAAGTCCCTCTCCTCCTGCTGCTTTCCAGAGAAGCAGAACCACAGAGCAAAGCACACCAGCCCCGGGAATCACGCTCCAATCTCAGCGCTGCCTCTCCACGTCGGAGGCCCTCCCAGATAACTGGGTGTTTCTGACTTCTGCATCTAAGGACGCCATCAGTTCATTACCTAGCTCTAATTTTTTCCCTTGCAATTTGTTTGTTTCTAGAGCAGCAGACAGAGAGAAGTAAAGGACTCCGTATAAACACGTCAGGAGCAGGTTTCTCCCAGGCTGGAGGGCAAAGCACAGGCAATGCAACATGACAGCGTCCCACCCTGAGTGATGGGTGGGGAAAACTCTCGATGCTACTTGCGAAATGCTTCAGCTGCTGCCTGCTACACACTCCATTGCAGCGAGAAAAATTGCAAAACCAGCAAATATATTGTTTATCTATTTCTGAAACGCTCTTTCCCACCTCTCCCGGGTGCTGTCGTTCCACATGTTTTTTCACCTGGTTCTTTATGCAGCTGAGATTTAGGTCTTGATGGTTCAGTTTGTTCTGGCCAGGGAAGGTAATGTCCAACTTTCTACTCCTAAGCACAAAGCCTCTTGCAAAACCTCACAGGGAGACCAGGGTCTGACTGAGCAATGATGTGCAAGAACTATAAACCTTTGATTTCTTTGATAAGATTACCCAAACCACTCTGTTTTGGGTGTTCTTTTAAACTTGAATGTGTCATCACACCAAATGACAGATTTTGTCCTGGAATCCTTATGGAACGAAGCTCCCACTGATGATGAGAGATTTTTGTCCACAGAGGCAAAGCCAGCCAAGGATAGTAGGGAGTGTTCCTGTCTCGTGGCGAACACCTCTCATGCAGATAATGCATTTGGGAGAGAAAGATCTGCAACTTTCTCCCACAGAGAACATTTGTTTAAGAATCTGCATGCAGCTTCTAGAGCAGAGGGATCACCAAAGTGCATGCTTTTCACTAGTGCCATAATGGACATCATTGCTGCAGAACCCAAGCTGGGTGGGCCAGTGCAGCACAGAGCCCAGCAGTGGTGCTTGAGGAAAACAGTGGTGAGCACTGGTGGCCTGGTAGCCACTGGTCCCCAACCTTATGTGCCAGGATCCAACTCAGTTAACTGCTTCAATCGGAGCAGCATCAGATAGGCCAAATATTCCTTGGTCTGGGAGCAGGGCTGCTCTCAGAAATGTTACTCACTACAAGCCCCAGGCTGAGGTCAGCCCTGTGGGGATGATGGTCGGCTCACCCTGCTAGAGGCAGAGCACAGGAACATCTGAGATGCACCTCCTTCCCTACCCAGCACACCAGGGGCTTGTTTGACCCTCATCCGGGGCAGCGCTGGGGAGGGCACGTTGCGGCTTCCACCCGCATCATGCTGGTGCATTTCCTTCTTGTGGAAGCAGCAGCGGGGAGGTCGGGTGTGCTTCTGCACCTTGTCCTGGTACTGCATCATCCTGACAGTGCCAAATCAAACACGAGACCTGGGAACTCCCCTGCCCACCCAGCACACCCAGGCAAGAGCAGTATTGCTGCAGGTGGGAATTAAGCCTCAGAGGGTCTTTGCTGGAGGCACTGCATCCTGGCTCCACATGCTGCCTTCCCGGGCTCTTCGGGATTTGGCTGTGCACCTCCACAGCTGTGCCTGCAGTTGAGGTGAACAGCACACTCGCTGCAACCCATGGGCCACTGGACTGTGATGGTGGCTTTGAGTCCAGTGCTGAACAGATCCCATTTTTGGGGTGGTGTGAGGTGTCAGAGTCAAGGGTGCAGCTCATGCTGAGGCTTCCTCTTCCGTGACCACACTGCTTTCGGTGCCCAGTTTAGCTCACTTAAACCTCCCTTAGGTTTGTCTGTGTAAATTGTGGTCAGCACTGTACCTTCTGTGCCACCTCAGGCACTGCTCAGGCCTTACATCAGGACACGGCAGAGCCAGCTCCTGCGGTCAGATGGCTTTGGGAACTGGTGGCCACTCATAAATCGCATTGTCAGCAGGGTGACAAATGTCTCTAAGGGTCTTCTGGGCTCAACAGCAACTGGATTGAAAGATCACCTAACAGAGAGACTTGCAGCTACTAATGCCCCCATTACTGCATCCCACCATGGTCACTGTGCAAATGGGACTGGCGACTTCATCTCTGAAGGCTGAGCCAAGGAAACGCTGCAGCCAAGTGGAACCCTGCTGCCCTCAGAGTCCCTGTTTCTGGAGTGGTCCCACTGATTTCAGTGTTACCTACACTGATAATGATTAGGTACTTGTTGCAATGCTAGTTACAGTGATGCTACAAACAAGGCACTGCAGAAGATGAATAAACAGAAAATAGTCTTTAGTAATGGGTACCTCAAAGGTTTTAGTCAGAAGTATTGACTGATCCAGAGAGAGCTTTTCCTCCAGATCTATCATTTCTTTTGCCCTAAAAATTGAACATCAGTATCATAAGGTTGGGAAGAAAACTCAGAGGTAAAAAGATTGAGATTTCCAAGAAGACACAAAGCAGGACAAAAGGAGGAAGTCAGGAATAGTAGTTTTTAAGAGCTGTGGGTGAGACAGGTTACCTCTAAAATCACCATCTAACGCAATGCCGCAGACTAAGGCAATCTAAAAGCAGCGTCTAAATTGCGGGTGCTGTGGAGCAGCAACATGAACATGGATTGCCTGTTACACCTTTTAAACTCCAGAAGTATTAAGAGTAGTAAGTAATTTTCCTGAACACTATACTGGGTCTTTTCCCTGAACACTATACTGGGTCTTTTCCCTGAAATATCTGAATTTGCCTGTGCGTCTCAAAGGACTTTGCAACTTCTCAGAAACATTCACAGCACCAGCTCCAGCTGGAAAGAAGTCCAGTAATTTTGACTCCAAAAATAGATTTGCTTCATCTTTGTTTTCAGGTCTTACAATCCAGGAATTACAAATAGGAAACATTTTTTCGAATGCCTAGACAAAAGTTAAAGTTAACCCAACCTGGAGACTGCTGGTGGATGTGTGTAGCTCTTTAATACCTTTCTTGAAGAAGCAAAATGGAAGACGTTCCTCAGTGTGGTTGGGGAGTATGATGTCTGTTAAGCTTGTTAAGCAGATTTAGGCTTGAGGTTATGCGTTTCAATGTGCCAATGGCAGTTGGGACTCATTGCCCCTAACTGCAGTCATCTACCTGTTAGGTGACTGCTCTGATCCAGCTACCAGTGGAAGGAGATAGGCATCCAGAGAGGCTGATTCATCCTGACCTGACAGATCTCCGAGATAGAGGAGATGAATCACCTCCTGGTACCTCTTTCTTTGTTGGCTATAGGAGGAGTCTAGACAACTAGTTAAGACTAAATGGCTGATTTTCAGATAGACAGTTAGGTAAGACGAATTTTACCATGAATCCTTCACAAGTCACAGTCCCTTTTTCTAAAGTAGCCCAGGTCCTGAAGACCTTTACTGAAAATTTCTAGAATGAAAGGATTGTAAGACACTCAGGTTTGGAGAAAGACCTTCCCTCATTGGTAAGTGCAGAAGAGCCCTTCAGACAAAAGCCATGAGCTGCACAAGTTTGTGGTGAACCAGAAGTGACTGAACTGCTGTGTCCACGGTACTCTGTGGTGTCTAATGGAGGCCCTGATCTTCATAATCATCTTGCAAGCTGTTCACCAAAACACCAACATTGCTGAACCATAACACCCCGCAGTCAGTGGCATTTCTAACTACCCAGCATTTGTCCAGCTGTTGCAATCATTGGGAAGAAGATCAGGAATGAACAAAATTAAATAATCCTCACACCAGCAGCGCTAGCGGCAGTGCCACCTTGCCAGCATGAGCATGAGCTAGAGGGCAGCTGCAGAGCTGGGGCTTTGCTCCTTTTCTCTTTAACAAAAATCCCAGCTAGAAACTACTGGAATGGCTGGAACAGAACAGTTTTGCTTAGACAAAGCATAACAAACTCCCTTCAGAGATCGCCATAGACAAGCAGCAATATATCATCGAAACAAAACATCACAGTCATTTGACTTACAGTGTTCAGAGACTCCACCTCAGCTGCAAATTTCTTGTGGCCCCCAAACCACTCTGGGATGCATCACTGCCTGCTTACCATGCTTAGACCTTCTGCAGGAGCCAATCACTGCCTTAATGATGGAGGCAGGACACTTGGCTGGATGGACCTCTGCTCTGGCCCATCACAGTCACCTTTTTGGTGTTAGACCAGGCAGAAACACTACTGTCTGGGATTTAAACAGCTCAGCAAAGGACATTGAAACAAGTCAACAGACAGTTTGTAAATAAAAATTGCAAAGACATGCCAGTGCTCCCAGTCCTTCTTACTGAACACGTGGTAGGCAGAAAACTCAGCGATGCAAACCTGGCAAGTGACATCACTGCCTTGAAGCAAACATGCTACACCAAGGCCATTAAGAAAGACAACAGATAAAACTTTCTGAAGCTGAGGAATGCTGATGCTATGAGCAGGCAGAGGATCTGGTAACTACCAGGAAAAGCTTCAACTACCTGTCTGTGTGCTTGAAGCCAACATAAGCACCTTTCCTGGTTCAACCCTTTGATGGTTGATGGGGAACTGCTTTACAGTCCCAAAGTTGTTGGAAGGAGCCCTTTCTTTTTCCCATATGCAAATCCCAGATCTGTGAATTGCTTCTTTCTCCTTTATAGTTTATGAAAACCAAGGAAGAATAGAATACAGGTCTGAGGCGGAGGGCAACACAAGCACAAGTTGTCCCAGTAGACAATGGAGTGGTTTGGAGTGATTCCCAGTGTACCAAAAGTCTGTGACCAAGGACAAGACCAGGGCCTCTGTGGGATGTGTAAATTCAGATCGCACAAAGATGAGTACTATATCTCACCTATGCTTTTTTCTGGCAATCTGTAATATTTTCTTTGGAAATCACTATGGGAGAAGTGGACCACCTCTCTTCCAAGCTCAGAGAGTACCTGAAAAGGGTCTGCACTAGCATTGAGATTGCGAATAGCAACACAGTCGTAATGCAAAACCCCTGATCATAACCACTCAACTACACTAATGTTGTTCACAGAGAAGATTTGGTACATGGAAACAAAAATGGAAACTGTTCCAGGTGAGCAATGGATGTGCTCCAAACTTGACCTGAGCTGTAAGAGTCTGAACCCATGACTGATCCTCAGACAGCTTCAAACGTCTTGTAGCATGTGGATAGTAATCCACAAAACCAGACTAAATCTTGTCCACACTAGAATCCTCAACCACATACAACATAGATACAGTGTCCTTGATCATCCTCTTCCTCTGCATTGAATTACTTTCTAAGGTAGCCATAGCCATGCATAATCTCTCTCGGGCAAGTTTCTGAAGTGCTATGACCTTGCTACATGGTCTTGCTAGAGGGTGCTTTCTGTACAGGTTACCTCAGGAGTACACCACAGTTCCTAGATAAAGGTGTATCTTACCGGATATCCCCAGCTGCTGTTTCCTGTTTGGGTTTTGGCGTAATAGCTGCCCCTGGATGTCCCGTAGCCATAACCATCAGTTAAACCATCATACACGGAACCTGTAAACAGAAAAAGCATGGTCAGCAGGAGAAAGCAGTTCCAGCACGCACCCCTTCAGAGCACAGAGCTCTTTTTTCCAGTGAGTTTAGTTACAGAGGAATAACAGAGCTAGAAACCTTAACAGGAACATAGGAACGACAGGCAGTAGGTTGAGCCCTTGCCATTGCAGGCAGCTCATAGAAGATGCTCATTTCCAAAGAGCTCTTGGAAACTCTTGCCCTCAGACCATAAGCAACAGCCTAAGGTTTTCAGCACAGAAGACCAAGTGCCATAAAATCTACAGAGGACAAGAGCAGACAGAGTCAGAGACTGGACCCAGGTCTTAGGTCTTTGCTCTATGAGAGGAACTGGATGATATTTTGTGCTACACATCCTGAAAAGTCTGAACCTGGAACATACTTCCCTTATTCTGACTTGGAGGTAAATAAAATTTGCCTCTTCTCTGAAGAGAAAACCCACCCCCAACCCTTTCGCCAGTCTGGCTTTCCTGGTTTGAATATTAACAATCACATCAACACAAGCAGCCTGAGCAAGGCTGGCTAAATGCAATAGACAGTAAATAACAAACATGGTGGGCAAATGATGATCAAGTCTATTTAACACCTGGGGATCTGAAATAGTCAAACACTAAAAAACCTGATTTCACTGCCTTAAATGTCAATCTCCTGTCTCTAAATGACCACTCTGTGTATCTGTACTTTCTTTTCCTGAAAATGTATTAAGCACCATCATCATTTTTGAGGTGCTGGGGAGATATGTGAGACTAGATCTCAGATACATTTTGTAAAGATGCAAATATTTTGGATCAGGAGGAAACCATCAACGATTTCTACTATTTCTGAGTGCTTTATTCAGAATGTTTGGATTTGCCTATCCTAGCCCTACTCTTCCAGCTGTCTCTCACCAGTAGCCCTTGGCTTTGAATCCCTCCAAAAAGTATTTTACTCAATGCTATATTCACAATTACAAGAAAAAATGAAGCAAGTCATTGTCTTTTCATGCTGGAATTCCCTTAACCCCCTTCAGATGGTCCAAAAGAGTTTAAGGTCATTTAAGTTTCATTTTCAAAAGTTCCCAATAATTGTGGCAGCCCAAGTCCCGTTATGAGGAAGTGCAAAACTTATGCTCCAATTAACTTCCAGGGGAAGCTCTGAATGTCTAACGAAGTACAAAATCAGGACCTACCTGTCTGAAATTATGCACCTAAACTGGTGGGTAACGTCAGAAATATCCTAATCTCTCTGATTGTTTGATAAGACTCATGTCTTAGATAAACTGGATAAGCTCAACCACAAAGGCCCTGAAGCCACTAAGGTCTTCTACAGCCACTGATACTTGGAATAAATCTAGTTTATTGCCTTGCCTGAGGCATCCAGAACCTGTTAGGTGATTTGGTTTGTGGCTAAAAATCCTTGCATTTTCTCAGGAAGATGATTTCCCGAAGATGCGGTATAAATCATGAGATTTTCTTTCTGTTGTCAACAAGAGAGGAACAAGACTGCACGGATGGCAGCATCTGAAGAACAACACTGAATGAAGAATAAGCAACAGCAGAGTAGTTTCACAGACATAGATTGTACAGAAAACCACAGGATCTCATTTTCCATGGTCTAGAGACTTTGTGGGCATTGTTCCCTATTAATATCTCCCCAGCCCTGATTGCTTTGTATATATTAAGTTGCACCAAACTTGCTGATAAGGCAAGGAAATGGCCATCCACATGCAACAGGAGATGCAATTCAGCTGTTCCTTTCACCTCGTGCTTCATTCCCCACCGTGGGATTTCCCAGAAACTCCGGATCAGGATGTGAGTGTTGGGCTTCAGCAGAAGGAAGGCAGGGCTTGAAATGGTAGGTTTGGGCCGGGAGATTCACCAGGGGGACAGAGTTAGCTAATAACAATAGTTCTGAGCACAAAGATAAAACAATCCCATGATAAGGGTTTCCCAGGTATTCCTTCTTACAGTCAACCTCTTGTTCTGGGCAAACATCATGTAACTGCAGGCGGGAGCACCTGGGAGCATTTTCCTGACTCTGTGAGTGAGCATTTGGAAGAAAGGGTTTCTGGGCATGACTCACAGGTTAATCTGACCAGTCCTCCCTGGGCACAATGCTTTTCCTTTCAGGATCCACTCTTGCCATGCACTGCAAGGTTTCTAACACTAAAGACTTTGGGGTTGAGCAAGGAGACACCAAAAATAAGCCAGTTTAGGCACATGTCTATTTTTCTTGTATAAGTTCACTGCTACATAGTCAAATTCAAGAGACCAGGCAGTTCATGCTTGCTTATGTTCCTCAGTTGTTGAAGAGTTGCCTTCACCTCCAAGAATTTGTATATAAGCGCTTATAAATATATAATTATATATAACCTCAAATGTTCAAGGCACTTTGAAGCCACCTTGCTGGTTGGAGAAGGTGCCTCTCCTGCCACCACACAACTGTGATTTATTGCTTGGAGAGATCAGTCTGAAGGCCGGGAAGAACATGGCGATTTTCTGACGGAGGTGGCTAAAAAAACCATCATCTTTGTTTAGTCCTGCAAGTTTAGACACTTCTCTGCCTGGTTCACCTGGAGAGCCAGCTTGGAGGTGTATCACCAGCCCTCAGGGAGAGGAAGGATATTCCTCTTTTCAGCCTCCTCAAGGGTAAAGACCATACAAGCTGGTCACAGGTCCTGAGAATCTGGGATAAAAACAGACTATATCTCCTGAAAAAAAAACCCCACATTTTGGCAGGGGGTGGAAATACTCTTTGGGGGAAATGCCTCCCCAGTGCTTTTTTCTAGCTATGTCTGTGTCCCATTTGTTGTCATTCAAGCAGCTGTTTAGGTCTCTGAAGTGCCCACTTGCACTTGGACAAACACAGAGCCAATTAAAACCACTGTATTAGTAGCAGATAGCAGATGGGTCAGAGGCATGGATGGGAATCACTTAGATCAAGCACAGTCTCCCAGCAACTGTGGTTGTGGGCAGAAAATACCCCTGAGGGCTGCTCAGGGGCTGCCTGGGCTGCCCTAGGAACCCCTTTCTCCCATCCTCAAATTGTCATTCCCCCAAGGCATGTCCCTCACAACACAGTAAATCTAAAATCTCATTTAACTTCAGTGGGACAGTTCACAAGGGCAAAACCTAACTACAACAGGTAAGGATTGCAAGATCTGGCACTTAATCACTGTGAGCCCCATTACACACTTGCCTTGCCCTCATCCTCCTCTCTATAGCTGTTATCAATCATCGCAGAGCAAACTTCCATCTAACCCAACATGCCTGTGCTTGATGAGTTATTTACATTCTCCAAAGGCAGCTTTACACCCCTTGAAGTTAAGAGACTGATGGCATGGAGAAGAATCATGTTAAAAGTGCCATTTTTGAAGCACAAGAGTGAAAGACTTCATCCGGACACATAAAGCTAATAGGGAGCATTGTGGAAATGGTTTCATGTTAATAAATATTAATCTGTGGCAGGGAAAGGCAAGACAAGAACCAGTCACTAGTAGTGCAGGCTAGACAAGTTAAATAATAAACTATGCATGGCTTTAAAACAATAAGGATGATTAAACACAGGAAAAAACGTAGTAAGAGGGCCTGTGGGAGGCACAAAGCAAAGTCTGGATGCCTCCTAGGAGAGAAGTGTTGGTGAAATCCCAGAAGCTGAGATTCTTGCAGGAATGACCAGACTTCATGTCTGCCTTCTGGCCTATGAGCTAAAGCATTTTGGTATTTTTTTCTGTACCAATAATCTAAGGTTTTTGAACGAGTGGATGGCTTTCAGTGAGTCATCTCGTACTGGAGGAATGTTACAGGAGTCTTTGAAACACTTACTCTCCCCAAAACCTCCTCTTCCCTTCACATCAGTGTAATGACCCCCATTAGAGTAGGTGGGATCCCACTAGAGCTACAGCCAGCATAGCAAACCTCTAAATCACAGCTCAGCCGCAAGACAGTTGGATACGACACTCCTCGGTTGGGTTTCCTCAGAGCTTTGCTCCCTGCTATACCCTGCCAGCCAGTGACGAGTCACTGGCAAAATTTTCTCTAGCCAGAGGACTTTGCAGACTAGTGCTGTTGGCTATGAGCAGCTGGTTCAGCTTGGCCTGGCCTTTTCTCCTGCCATGCCACTGAAATGCATTTTCCCTGGAAATTACTTGCATTACCTGCAAATTCAGAGGGACCATCCGCTTAGTGATTCCCATGGTGAGAAGGGCAGACATGCCCTAGGGCAGGCCCCACAGACCCAAAATCCAAGGAGGGCAGACTCCACAGACTCAAAACTCTGCAGCCATCCTTGGAAACACCCATGGCTGCTGTGCTGAGAAAAGGTCCCACTGTGGGTGCAGGATTGTTGCAACTGGTTTCTGCTCATTGCTCTACGCTAGTGCACACCAGTTTGAGCCCAGATGGATCACCTTGCCCTGCTGTGGCTTGTGCACATATTGGGTGACACCCAATCTTCAGAGTGGCCATAACACTTGATCTGCTGGACTCCAAATAACCAACTAATTTTTTGTGTCCATCAGCATTGAGGGAACATCTGTTGACCCTCTAAAGAAACATCAGTTATGGGACAAAACAACGCCCATCCCTGCTACATGCAGGAGGGGTCCATGGCCATGCTCCCTGTCCTACATACACAGACACATGCGTTCCTGAAGCTGGGGGAAGCCCCGCACCACGCTTCAGCTCCTGCTCAAAACACAGATCAAAATGCAGCAACAGACATCTGGGTCTGGACCAACATCTAACCAGACACACATAGGAAACTGTCCGGGTGCAAAGGGAACAAAGCACTCGGAGCTTTGAGAATTCCCCAGCCTGTGCTGCTGTTGAGGAGCATCTCTGAGAACTCAGGGGGGGATGCAGGTAGCTGAGGTTGGAGGAGCGTTTGAACAGGCAGACATCCCCGCTTGATAGATCCACATAGCCTGTTTGTAAGAAACATTCATGCTCCTCATTAGGTTGCCCAGCTAACCTTTGGACCAACAGCAGTAAAAATCAATAGTCGAAAGTTTAGCCGGACCCTCTCAGGCTTCAACCCGGGAGAAAACCCCGAGAATAAATGGCAACTTCTTGCCCTTCCGGGATTCTGTCCAGAAATGCACTGAGAGAGCAGCTGCCAGGGTAAATCAGCCATCAGGACCTTCGTGCTGGCCAACCTCCCCGTGGTGGGAATGGGACGGCCTTGGCCCTGTGTTTGGAGGCAGCTCCTGGGAGCTGGATGTGACTCAGCTTCCCTGGGACACAGAAACCAGAGCTGCACATTTCCACGCAATTCCCATTCCCAGACATTTCCAAAAGTGTCTGGAGGAGGGGTTTAGCTTCAGCCTGTCGAGCAGACATGGGCAGCTTGGGAGTTTGCCTTTTTTTTTTTTTTCTTTTCCCAGAGGTTTCACCTGGACTCCTCTCCAAGCAGAAAAATTCCCCTCTGCCTCCCTTCCTTCCTACCTATGGGCAGCAGTGGCAGACATCCCCCTGCCCGCTTCCCCTTGAAATACCCCTCTGCTGGAAAGGGAGGTTGGCAGTACCCAAATCCCCATCCAGAGCCTCTTGTCTCATCCTGGCTTGTATTTTATTTTGTCAGGTCTGGCACCATAACGCCTTAAGCATAACACCTCCACCTGAAGTAGGAGGAGATTTGCATCTTCCATTTTGGTGGCAGAAGAAAGCTCTCCTTGCCCCCTCCTCCGTCCACCCCTTGGAGTCTATGTCCACAAACACACACACAAAAAAATAGAAAGCAGAGATTTCTTCCTGCTGGTGTCTGTCACGGGTCACTGCACACATGCCATCCACTGTGAAGCTGCTCTATTGCCTCCATTGCAGCATTGTAATGCATACAGCCAGGACAGCTTCTATGGGACCACCCCCTCCAGTCTTCACCCAGCAGCCTAGTGCCACCCAGCTTCTCTTGGTAAACCAGCCCAAAACATCTGTCTGGACCATAACACCTCACCAGGGCTGGATTCAGCCTCATGATCCAGTTTGGAAAAGCTGCTGGGCAAGCCGTGGTCCCTGAAAGAGGTGGGCAGAGACCGGCCCAGCTCACTCAGCCTTCCAACATACACCCCTCTACTTGCTGCTCACTCCAGATGCAGTCGAACAGTTCAGTCCCAGCCCTGGCACCCCCCTCTCCCCAAAAGCCTCAGGCTTTACTCTTCCCAGTGAACCCTGCCAGGCCAGTGAGCTCGTTGCAGCTGCTGGCAAAAGCACGTCCAAGAGCCAGGAGGTTTTGCTGTCAGCCCTCTGGGTTTGCAGCTCCTGGCTGGGGAAAGCTGGGGGTTACCTCCAAATCAACTTTCTCCAGACGCAAGGGTGGTGAAGAAAACCATTTGTTGAGCCTTGACCCAAAGAGGAAGGCATTCCAGTAGGAAACCTGGCTCCAGGACCCAGCTGATTGCTTGCTTTCTATGGCACAAGCTCAGTGCACGGAGGTAGACTGGCTGCCTGGATCCCTACACCCCTTTCTACCCATTTGCAAAATGAAGGAGGCTGTGAAGCATCCCTGCTGAACTAATGTAAGCCATTGCGGTAAGAAAATAACATCTCCAAACTCATCTCCTTCCTACCATTCACACTGCGGCATCCCGGAGGCTCCCACACTTCTCAGCCTGAGAACAAGAGACACATTGGGAGCTTCAAAGGCAAATCCCGAGCTCGGGTTTGTGTCCTGTGTAGGCAGAGCTGCCTGCTCTCCACCTGCCACAGTGCTCAGGAGACAGCCAAGCCCCGGCTTGTGGCCAGCTCCCGACCCCACGGCACGGTGGAAGAGCAACGCCATGAGCTCTGGCCATCCACAGGAGAGGATGGGTCTGGTGGAGGATTCCAACCATGGGGGCACTTGCAGAGGGAGGGTTTGTAAAGGTTAGGCAGCTACCCCAGCTTTAGAGCCAGGGAACAAATGGTTAATAGCACCAATAGCTGAAATGTCCAAGTGCCTCAGGGGTGTGGAGCAGTGCAGCACTCCCAGGAGACCAGCTGCACCCGGGAGGGAGTGGATGCGTTCAGCTCTTGTCCTAACTTTTCCATCCAGTGCAAGAGACCTCAGCATCCCCTGCCTGGGGTAACCCGTGAGAGACGCGAACCGATCTGTCCCCCACAAACAAACCCCTCAAAAGCACCCCATAGCATCTGCTCTGTCACCAGAGGGGGCCCCCTTGCTGTCCAGAGCAGGGTGGGATTTTACCTCGGTTGGAGTGGCCCACGCTCGACGACACGGACGACTTTTGCTTCTGCCGCTTCACTGTCATCATCACTTGCTCTTGGACCCGCTGTTTCCCCGTGCCTTTAGTTTTCAGCTTGTGGTCCGAGGGCAGAGCCAGAGTGGAGCTGGCCTGGTCTTGGAAACACTCATATGCCAACGCTGTTTTCAGTGGAGAGTGAAGCATGGCTGCAAGCAGACCGTGGGGCTGGGGGGGAGAGGGGGCTGCACTTCACCTGACCGTGCGCAACACAAGGCAAAAGCAAACGTGGCTCCTGCTGGGGTTAATCTCCCGAACCCCTCCTTGCCATACGTCCCCCAGCCGAGGGTGTCTGAGGGCTCCTGCTCCCGGCTCAGCTCCCCGGCGTGTGAGCAGGCACACCCTCTGCCAGACTGGATATACAGCCCTGCCTGCACACACCCACGCGCTCCCCGCCGCGGCTCGCTCGCAACCCCCGCGCCGCCGCTGCAGGGCACGCAGCTCCCCACTGCCCTCACCCCAAATCTGCCTCCCCCAGCCTGTGCCAAAAAGGACCGGTTAAGGGGAGGGTGTGGGTACCAATGGGTAGTGGGCAAGGCCGGCAGGCATGAAGGTTGGGGATGGACATCACCGTCCTCTTCACTGTGAAGGGCTCATGGGTGACGTTTTGTGGGTCTGGGTAGGAAATAGTGCTCTTTGGCAGCCGGAGGGCTGGAGGATCTCCCACATAGCCTGCCCATCTTGTATTTTATGATTTCCCTTAGTCTAAACTGGATCAAAACGGTGTCTCAGTGCCAAGAGCCTGGGGACGCCCCTGCTAGTAGGAGGCAGCATTGCACATGCCATGGGTCAGAGGAGCAATGCTGCCCACGGTCCTGCTGAGAGGCTCTGAGGTCAACCTGTCCAATTCCTCATCTGCAAAAAGCTTCCCCTGCCTGTGCAGGTTGCAAAACCACCCCACTGAGCCCAGGACTGCAGGGTCACCTGCAGAGCACCTAAAGCAGGGGTTGTGGAGGGTCCTGCTGACTGCAGGGTGCTGCTGTGTTCATGGGGTGAGACGTTTTCCCAAAGAGGGTCCCACTTTTTGCAGCAACAGACCTACAGAGAAATCAGGGCAGCTGCCAGGCAAAGAGTTGGGGCAATCTTTGCAATTAACTTGGGGTAGCACAGAGAAAAAAACTACTTTTAGCGAGCAGAACAGAAGATAAAATGGCTGTACAAGAAATGACATGCCGGGTTATGAATTTGAGCACAGATTTTTCTCTCTGCCAAGCCACACTGCATCAACCCATTTGCAGAGAACTGAACACCTCGGTGCTGGTGTGACCAGCTTCAGGTCACTTCAAGTGCTGACAAAGGTCCTGCCAAGCCACAAGAGGCTGGTACAGGAGAAGAGGCACAAGCCCCCTCAGGAGGGAGGCTGAGGGAAGGGTCTCCAGGGCAGAGGTTTCCTGGGCCCCCCAGGACCAGGCCCTGGGTGCTTGTGTCAGCACACAGCTCCATGCTGCCTGATGGAGAGTGCTGTAGTGCAGAGGACTTGTGGGGCTTCTCTCCGGTGGGAATCATCAGTGCCCAGGGTTTGGCTGCCCACAGGCCTGGAGCTTTCAGCTCACAGGTGCTGTGTCCCTGCTTGAAAGCAGTGGGAGAGCACTGTGTTTTGTTCCCATTCATGAGGTTTTGTGTTTCTCTGATGGCTTGTGAGCACACAGGTGCCATATTTTGTAGGAGCAAGGGCAGTATCAGAAAGCAGAGGACACACTCGTGGGGAAGATGAAGGTTGTGCACCTTCCTCTTCTGATGCTCCAGAATGCTCCTCCAGTGAAACCCAACAGCAGAAACCCAAGCTTTGCCAATGCAACACAGGACTAGAGCAACTAGAGGGTGATCACCTTTAGTCCCCTCTCCCCCCATTTCCTGACACCTTGCCCAAGGGGTGCAGTGGCTTCACTCTGCTCCATCACCTGAATATTTAGACCATGCCAACTCAAGGCCAGCCAGGGTGATGGGAGAGTGTTGCCGAAGACGGGGTGGCTGATGCCCAGTGAGATGGAGGAGGATTTTCTGCTGCTCCTGTGCATTTCACAGAGTGGGGATAAGTCTGCATGCTTCCAGTCCAGGTAGGGAACAGCGAAGCAATACCTGGGTGTTGTTTTCCTCTGTCCTACTTGTTTCTCCTGAAAGCTTGTTATCGATGCCAAATGATGTTTTCGCAAATCAATGACAGGCTGTCAGCGTCAGATGGCTTCTGCACAACAAAGTGCCCAGCTCTTGCAAACCTGTAATGTCATTTCCCCCGCGGCAAGGCACAGCCCTCACCCTGTCCCCGAACGGGAGAGCCAAGTGTTTATCACATCCCGTCATTTGCTGGTGGATAATACAAATGCCACGCTCTGGCATCTGCCCTGTTTCATAACTCGCCCAAAATGCTGAGCTGGGCTGCGGAGCTGGGGACAGGGAGCTTACAGAGGCTTTCAAGAAACAACAGTTTCTCCAGGCGAGTTTGCACGGTCTAGCCCAAGGGAGGGAATCTCCCGGGTTTCTGCAACAGACTCCAAACCCATCTCTAAAAGAGCGAAAGGTACTTAAAGAAAGGAGTTTATTGCACCTCTGTGCAAACTGCTGTTTCTACTCTGAATCACGGGCTGGGGATGCTTACTTAGCAGGGCACAGCGAGTGTCATCCCCAGCAAGCCCAGTGCACCACCGGCGCAGCAGCAGAGCTTGCGCCTACCAGCGCCTGAAGCAAATTCCCTGTCTGCCTTTCTGTCTGGTGCTTGTGTCAGAGGCACAGCGGGGGAAGGCTGAAAGGGAAACAAAACCTGTGCCGAATTCGGGGTGCGATCGGCAAAAGATTGGAGGGCTAAAAAAAAATTAAAATAAATAGGACAAACGGTGATTTGAGGGAGACGGGGCCTTCGCTGCGGTCCGATGGCTGCATGTGCGCGCACCAGGCATCGCATGGCAATGCTGTGAATCACCGCTCCGCACCCCACACAGGGACACACCTTGCGCATCTGGCCTCTTCAAAGCATTTTTGTACGAGTTCCTGGGATTCCTGCCAACTCGCTGATTGCAATCAAAGGGCTCTCTGGCCCAATACTGCTCCCAGAGCGGTGCAGTGTTCGCTGTTCAAACTTGTCAAGTGCTCCTGAGCTGAAAGTGTCTATGGATCACTGCAAAATGTGCTGGGGGAAAATAGTTGGCCCCCAAAATTGGCGACAGGGAGTCCTACCATGGGGTTTTATTTTAGCTCCTAGGGTTGCTTCTTCCTCAGGGCCAGTGGTCACCAGGAGGGACAGAGCTAAGCATGCTGGGGATTTCTTGCATTTCCCAGGATAATGCCATTTTCTGAGCGGTGACTCAGCCTCACCCCAGCACCTGGCAAGGTTTCTCCAGGAGGAAACTTGCTCTTTGCATTTGCAAAGCCTTAGTTTTGCTCTGCCTGTTGTGAAAGGGTCTCTTTCTTCTTTGGGACCAGAAAGTGACATAGGAATGGGGAAGATGGAAAACTCAGATCCAACAGGGTAACCAGGGCCCAGCTGAGAATGAGCATGGAGCTGCCAAGTTGAGGAAAGCCTGCTGAGGCATGTGAACAAGTTGTTCTTGAGCAAAATCTTCCCTCCGCTCCTTGCACACACGTGGCACCAAGGTGTTTTTGGGGTGGTGCTGTGGGAGGACGAGAAGGTGACAGTGCTGAGCAGATCATTGACTGGCCCTTGGCAAAGCAGGTAGACTTCACCAAGACCTGGAGATCTCCCACTGTGGATGGGAGCTTAGGTGAGGAAAGTAAGGAAATCCCCGATTTCTCCACAAAAAGGAAGTATGGCTCACAGAGAGCAGCTGCGAAGCTACACGCAGCAAGACAAAAGCCTTGCGTAATGGGGATAAAGTACCTGGGAACAAAGTTAATGCATCATTAAGGTGTGCCCTAACAGAAACATGGAATAATTTAGATGGGAAGGGACTGACCCTCTGCCCAAAGCAGGGCCAGATTTGCTGAACCAGGTCAGGACCCAGGTGCTCCAGACCTTGTCCACTTGAGGTTTGATGGAGAACCCACAGCCTCTCTGGCCTATCTCCCAGTATTTGACTATCCTTGTGAAGTTTTTTTCCAGGTATCTAAGAGGAATTTCCCATATCCCAGCTTGTTCCAGTTGCATTTTCCTCTCCCCATGCACCTCAGAAGATCTGGCTTCATCTTCACTGCATCCTCCAGTCAATTAGCTGCAGAGAGCTGTAAAATCCCCCCAAAATTTCCCTTCTTTGATCTGAACCAACCCAGCTCTCCGAGCCTTTCCTTGTGTGTCCTATGCTCCACTCCTGACCATCTTGGAGCTGGAGAGCAAGCCAGGCCCTTGCCCTTGTCAGCTGGACCTCCATGGGTTCATGCTCCTAGTTCCCTGCTTTTGCTGCCCCTGTTTGTGGCAGATGGCACATGTAATGCACACAAGGAGACACAAAGCAGGGCAGGACATCTGTGGGCTGGAGACCACCCTTAAAGCTCTACACAGGAACCTGCAGGTGCCTGACAGCAGGTCCATGCTCAGTGCTATCAAGGCTGAGGATACAGGCTGCCCCTTCTGCCCTTCCCTACATTTGGACATTCTCTGCCAAAGAGTCACATCCCAGGTCCCACCTTAGATGAGCAACAACATCGCAACTCTGAACCGCTTACAGTTCAGAGGGCTGGGCGGGCTTGTCAGCAGCTAAAAAGGGACACGCTTTGGTCAGCAGGTCATTCGAAACAAGCACCAGGAGTGACAGGGAAGGGCAGGCAGCAGGCAGGTGCCCTGGGAGAGAAGGATGGTGATGGAGAAGGAAGGAGCTCTGATTCCCCTCCAGCAGAAGGCCATCAAGTTGGCCAGTCCACCCACTTTTCATGCCCTTGTGTCCCCATCTCTCTTGAGAAGCCCCTACAAAACCGGTCAAGTTGCTGCTGATGTCTACCCAGTACTCCCTGCCAGGGCAATGTCCAGTTCAGGGTGAGCTCAGTCTGTAGTTTTCTCTTCACACATCTCTGTGAAGGAGATGCACCACGGGGGAGATGCTTCACACCAAGACTTACCATGTGGGACCCTGCTGGCAAAGCCCCTTCTTGCTACAGTCCTCGCCAGCAGCCCAAGAGCAAAGCTTGCGCCAGTTTTTGAGTCTGGGGTAATGAACTCCTCTGCAGACCAAGTCCCAGGAGATTGCATGAAGAGCCCAGCTCGGCAATCTGGGGCTGGCCCTCTCCCAAGGACTTCCCTGGTACTGGTGCACCTCAGTGGCACGTTGTTAGATCTTCAGGAGAGGACATGTGGGAGGGGATGAGTGCAATAAGGGACTCCTTGTGCTCATGGCACTTACCTTTGGTGGTGCTGCAGCCTGTTCTTGGGGACCAGTTACCTGGGGCTGCTGCAAGAGGCTTCCCTTGAAAGTGGGCAATGCTGTTGAGATAAGCATGGGAGGTTGGTCTACATGTCTGTGTCATGCTATTGCCCACCACGTCTGGGCTGGGGTCTTATGGATGCCTGTGGGGATGTGCCAGCCACTCAGAAATGTTGTGTTCCCACTATAGGCTGCCAAGTGACAGTGAACCCTGCTTGACCATGCCCAGAAGATCTGAGATGCCTCTGTGGTAGACACTTTCTCCCTAGCTTCATCTACCCTCTCTGTTTCTCTAGGTCTTGAGGACCATCCAAGGCCCTGACCAGTGCCTCTTCCTTCTAGATCATAGAATCATAGAATAGTTTGGTTGGAAGGAATGTTTAAAGGCCATCTAGTCCAACCCCCCCGGCAATAAGCAGGGACATCTTTAGCTGGATCAGGTTGCTCAGAGCCCTATTCCACCTGACCTTGAATGTTTCCAGGGATGGGGCATCTACATCTCCCTGGGGAGCCTGTGCCAGTGGTTCACCACCCTCATTGTAAAAAATTGCTTCCATACATCTAGTCTAAATCTACCCTCTTTTAGTTTAAAACCATTACCCCTTGTCCTGTCACAACAGGCCCTGCTAAAAAGTCTGTCCCCGTCTTTCTTATAAAGCCTCTTTAGGCACTCAAAGACCACTATAAGATCTCCCTGGAGCCTTCTCTTCTCCAGGCTGAACACCCGCAGCTCTCTCAGCCTCTCTCCACAGCAGAGATGTTCCAGTCCTCCGACCGTTTCCATGACTTCCTCCAGTCCTGCTCCAACAGCTACATGTCTGTCTTGTGCTGGGGACCTCAGAGCTGAACACAGCGCTGCAGGTGGATCTCACGGGAGCAGAGTAGAGGGTCCCTCGACCTGCTGGCCACACATCTTTTGATGCACCCCAGGATATGGTTGGCCTTCTGGGCCGCGAGCCCAAGTTGCTGGCTCATGTCCAGCTTTTCGTCCACCAGCGCCCCCAAGTCCTTCTTGGCAGGGCTGCTCTCAGTCCGTTCATCCCCCAGCCTGTATTGATACCAGGGATTGCCCTGACCCAGATGCAGGACCTTGCACTTGGCCTTGTTGAACCTCATGAAGTTCACATGGGCCCACTTCTCAAGCTTGTCCAGGTCCCTCTGGATGACCTCCTGTCCCTCCAGTGTGTTGACCATGCCACACAGCTTGGTGTTGTCTGCAAACTTGCTGATGGTGCATTCAATCCCACTGTCCATGTCATTGATGAAGATATTAAACAGCCCTGATAGATGTTTAATGGGTTGAAGTGTCCCCCCTCTCCATGTCATCCTGTATCTGGCAAGTCCAGAGGCTGTCAATGGAGGCAGTGCTTGAGGATGGCTGGGGTTGGAATAACCACACTCAAGTTGGGGGTAAGAGCGCACACTGCCATGAAAACCCCCAGAGATAACCTAAGTGTATTTCGGAGGCCCCATGGGATGCATGAGCATTACCTGGGTGGTGTCCTGTACATGCAGCCAAGTCAGGTCCTGCCGGGGGCATCTGCTGCTTCCAGGAGCGAGGGCAGGGGTGCGGGGCACCACCTCCAGAGGTCAAGGAGAGGACTTGAGCCCATGCCCACCACAAGCTAAGACACAGCCCAGGGAGGTGACTACAACCAAAGGGAAGTGAAGGGTCTCCTGCAGCTGCAGACCCAGGTGAAGAGGAGTAGCTAGACAGACAGCTCAAGCAGGATGGTGCCCAGACTCCTCTCCTCCTCGTGCCCATCGCAATCTGGACCAGCTCAGAAACACTGCAGGGAAGGGAGATCTTGTTCCCACTGTGAAAGGTGCAGAGGTGACAGGACAAAATTTAGAAAGTCAGTGAGCATGTAAATCCTGTAAGGATGCCCTCGATTCCATGGCATTGTGAAATCTCCTGCATGGCTGGTGGAGGAGGAAACCTCATGGATCAACTTATGTAATGATTTAGCAACATACCCTGGTGTGACCTGACTCGTTGAAGCAGCCTCTGGTGAGGAGAGCAGGGAGAGGGAGGAGATCACACCATAGTACCCTGGGACACATGGGGAACACGGGGTGCAGCCAGGAGTGGAGGAGGGCTGCCTGTGCCACGTGGCCCCTGAACCACACCATGGCAAACGCTGGCTGCTCCACCGGGTTGCGCATGGCCATGCGCCCACACCACGTCTGGCAGCGCCATCGCTCCATCACCGTGTGCTCTGCAGGGAAGTGTAGATGCTCCTGGCATCAGCGGAGCCTTTTCTCTTCCCTCCAGAGCGCAGGTCCGGTGCAGGGCTTTGGGACGGGGTTTTAGTTCTCCCCACACCCTGTGACAGGGGGTCCCATCAGAGTTTCACCCTAGCTGAAGCACAAAGGCACTTCGACATTGGCGTGATTGCCCTCTCATGGGGATGATCAGAGCAGCCCCAGCATTGGGATTGCCAGCTTGCAGTGATGCCATCTCACTACCTGTCCTCCAGGCCTGGCCTCTTGTCTACCTGAACTCTGGAAGGGTTTGTCTGCAATGGCCAACATCGGCAAGTCCTCGCCAGATTAAAACACTGGGCTGACTCCATGCACGCAGTGTCCAGCAGCGTTATTCCCGTTGGTATCTGACACCAGCACCACTCAGCACTGCTGCCCACCGGCATCCGTGGTGGGTGATGATGTCCTTTGCCCATCACGTTGAAGCCATGCTCATCCCCTCCTTTGGAAAAGCAGCTGCTGGAGGATGTTTCCTCCCCACCCTCCTTGCTGTTCTGCATTTGGGAAGGCTGTGATGCCTGCACAGTACCTAATTCCTCCCTGGTGTGAGAGGCACCTGACCTGATGGAGACCCTTCTCCACCTACACACAGGGCTGTAGCACATAACAGACGCCCAAGTTACTCCCAAGCCAAAGTGAGCAGCACTGGGCTCCCATCAGGGGAGGCTCTGGGATGCCATGGACTGTGGTAGCACATCTCTGCTCAATGTCGGGGATGCTCACTGGGTGGAAGACACACAGAGCAGAGCTGACCCACGGGGACTTGTCCTCCGTCCCATCCCATCCCAAGGGCCCAGATGTCCTGTGGTGTCAGGGTCAAGCACAAGGAGACAAAGCGGGGTAGGGGGATGAAAGGGCACAGGGACATCAAACGTGGGGGCAGAGGCGGTCCTTGCAGAATGTTATTTACTCACCTGGCATCCACTGTGGGGTGCAGGGAGGGACTTTGATGATAATAATAATCCCAGTTGTAAAGGATGAATCAGGTAATCTAGAAGCTCATTCTCTTTTCTAAATAAATTATGAAACCTTGTTAAATAAACGCTACTATGGACCAATCAATAGATTTACGTGAGTCACCCTATTAACATTATTCCTGAAGGATATTGTTTATTTTAATAGTGAAATCTAACACTAGTGATTAGAGATAATATTTGGGGCTAATCTGCACGTCATGCAGGGATTATGTTTCACTCATGTCTGCTTTCCAGGAAGGGTCCATCCTGAGATGGGTTTTCAGGATGACAGGTATTCCCATGTTTACCTTCAGACTAAACAGGGAAAACCAGATTTTTCAAAGCTAATTTATGGCCAGGCATATGAAACATCTTCAGGTAACAGTGCTAGAGCTGAGACAAGGAGCTTTCCTGACATTCAAGAGGATGTTCAACCATCCAAGTTGTACCTGCACGCTCAGTGCTGATCCTTGCACGGCCTCCAAGTCCCTTTTGCCAGGTCTCCTTGCAAAATCCCCTCTCTATTGGAAATACACTGAGACACCAGGCTAAATTTTTGAAGTCCTACTTATATGCACAAGGGAGAAGCTGGGCTGCTCTGGGAAGCTCGGCTTTGCCAGTCTAGCCCCTCTCCCTGCAGCACCACGTGCCAGGGAGCGAGCACAGCTGCCCCACTGCCAGGAGAGCCTGATCTGGCTCTGACACCCAGCTCAGAGAGCTCAGGGCAGAGGAGGAGCACACCTCCCCTCGGCCTTGGTTTAAGGATGCAATTTATTCCGCCTCCCGGCTAGTTGGCTGGGCTCCTGCTCCACATCCCAGCGGCCCCAGGCACAGCGGAGGGACCTGGTGACACTGGCTGGCAAGTCCAAAACGGAGTCAGTGGCAGAAATGGCGCTTGGCCCTCAGCTGGGGTCTGATGTCTCGACCCTGACACAAAATCAAGGAGGACAACAGGAGGCTCTTCCTCCAGAATGTGTCCTTCACCTGCCGTGCTGCTGGATGACAGCACACACCCGTCCCTGTTTTATATTGGAAAAGACTAACCCAGTCATCTGTGCAGGAATGTCCTACACAAGACATGCCCTGGTGCAGAGAAAGCAGGCTGTGGTTTTTGCATCAGGTCCTCCTACCATTTTCTAGGCTGCCAAAGCCCAAGCGAGGTACATCGTTGTCAAGGACCATCTCCCTTTTTCAAGTCTTCTGTAGGATGCAACAAGCTACCACACGTGTGCACATGTCACTGCCCTTCACTAGGGGAAAGTCATAGAAAGATTGAGGTTGGAAGGGACTTTGAGTGGTCCTGAGTCCAACATCATGTTCAAAGTAGGGCTCACTGCAAAGCCAGCTCAGGTTGCTCCAGTCCTTGCCCAGCTGTTTCGAACATCTTCAATAAAATAGCCCATCCCAGGGCTGCACGTCCCTCATGGGGAAAAGCCTTTTCCTTATGTACAGTTGAAATTGTCCCTGTTGCAGCTTCTTCACAGTGTCACTTACCCTTTCTCAGTGCGCCTTGGAGAAGGACCTGGCCTTTCCTCCTGTGTTGGAGGAAGGCTGCTGGGTAACATCTACTTCTCCAGGCTGAAGGCATCGCCTCCTTCAGCCTCCCCATATGTGCTCTGGCCCCAACCGTCTTCCTTGACAAGGGAAAAATGTGGTTTTAAGCGAGTTGACTGGCAACCTCATGGACTTACAGAGAGTTCCAGTGCACAGGCCAGGGATGATCACTGTGCAACCAAACTGGACAAATACAGTCATTTTTAACTACAAAGTCATTCACATCTGGGGGACTGCAAAGGTCCCTGTGAAAGGGTGGGAATGAGTAGTCTGGCAGCTAAAACATGTCTAACGCTGGGATCTATTGTGTTTGTTTGCCATCTCTGCAAAACTCAAGGCTAATGGTCTGCAGTGTGAAGATGCCAAGGTTGCAGAGTAGGTTCACCACTTCTGTGACACCAGAAAGCAATTTCTCTTTTCTTTAAAGACACAGTAACTGCTGAGGTTGAAATACACATATAATTTCATTAAAATTAAATCATTAAGGACTGCTCTACTGCTTAGGAATGACTGAAAAAAAAAAGTCTTACCTTGCATCTGTAGATCAAAGTGCCTCGTCTTCCTCTTGTAATAAAAACAGTCTGACATTTTGTACAAATGTTTGATCTAGAAAACCAGAAAGGATGTTTCAGTAGTTATTAAGTAGCAGCTGCCCTGAATAATTTTTAATCTCTGATTTAAGTTGATTTGACAAAATACAATAAAATTAAGAGCCTCTTGTGCAGAAATGGGTTTTAACACAAATTTTCCAGACAGCTCTACTCCACATTCTACTTGAGGCCTCATGTCCCGGAAATTTTCTGCCCTCATGGCCAACAGAATGGGAGAGGAAAGGGCACCTTGCTGCAGCCCAGCAGGAGATTTTGAAGGAGAGGGACCTCCTTGGGAAGGGAAACTACTTGTCCTTTGCACAGCACATGGCATTCAAAACATTTACACTGGCTGTGGAAAGGAAAAGAGGACAAATTTGCAACTAGGAGACTTTTTCAGTGTTGGCCAAGGGGACTCCCACCCACCCCATGGGTGTCCCAAGGGTCTTCCCTGCGCAGCTAAATCGTCAATGCCATTGCAGCTAATGCAAGAGGGACAGAGACTAATTGCTGGTCCTGAGGCAGGTAGCATGGACGGGCTCCCAGCCAACCTGCTTTGGGACGACCCTCTTCAGAGAAGGCTGTGTCTACGGATCATGCCCTTTGGACCCACATGGTGGCCTACAACATAATTATTATTCTCAGAGGGGTTTTTTTCTTTCTGGTTCAGATGTCAGAAATAATTGGTGGGGTGGGGTTTTCATAGCATGAAATGCAGACTTGGTCCTGGAGAGAACTGGGTGGAATAACTCAAAACTGAAGGGTGAGCTAACGATGGAGTAGCCTGGGTCAGGACTCGAGCTGCTCCTTGGACCCCCCCTCTCAGCCGCACGTGTATACCTAGACAGGTGGGTCACCGTGTCTCCATAATGGGACACAAACACACATGAGACACCAGCAGATGATCCACGTGTGGTCCAGATTTCTCTAAGGCCCCCAGCAACACAAAAAGATCAATAGCCCCAACACAGCTGCTGGAACTGCCCTGCAGCATCCCAGCACCTTCCCTTTGTTCCTGGTCTTCCCCACACAGGAAACACAAGTGACGAAAGGCTCAGTGTTGTCCCAGGGTTTCACAGCTGATGCTGCTTTGGGGGACAGGAGGCTGCATGCAAACTCTCGCCTATCCTGGCTGCTGGGGATGGTGAATGGGGAGGATAGTTCCTGGACTCTTCTTACCAGCAGACTGAAAAACGGGTTTTGAGGGGAAAAAAAGAAGCTGCTGGTGATTTGGGGCAAGTGCCTTGTACCTCAGTAATGCATGGAGCTTAAAGCTCTGGAAGTCTTTAAAGAGCAGACAGACACGCCTTTAGAGCAAGGGTCAGTCGCACTGTCCTGTGCTGGAGCAGGTGAAGGACCAGGCAACTTTTTGAGCTTCCTTTCCACCGTGCAACAGTAAAATCCTGTCCTTCCTTGAGCACCGTGAGACTCCCTTCACCACAGAGGGCCAGCAGCCAGGACAGTGGCACCTCACAGCAGAAACAAGCATTGACAGGGATGCTCCAGGCATCTGCTATATAACCAGCTTGGAAGAGGCAAGCTGTGCTCCCAGGGTGCGTGGTCCACGCTGGCACACGCTCCTTGCACGCTGCCCAGGGCTCTGCACTGGACCCACAGCATGCGCAGCTGGCTCAGCACAAGCGGGCTGCTGCAGCGGCTGGTCATTGCCGCCTGCCCGGTTGAGTGAAGGCTGCCACGCACCCGACTCACGGCCAGGCTTTCCCGGTGGCCGGAGGTAATTGTGCAGTCAGCACGCATCCCTGCAGGGTGTGCCAGCGCTGAATTCCTGCTGCCCAGAGATTTCAGGGTCCTCAGCATGAAGCTTACTCACATATTTGGTTGTATTAAAGGCAATGAGCTCCTTTCTGGGACAGTTTTCTAGAAGGGTGGAAAGGAGAGCCGGTGCAGCCCTGTCTGGGTATGTGCACAGGCACTCTCCTGCAGCCTTGCTGCCCTTTGGACCAAGGCTCCTGAAGCTGTGATTTGCCTTGCCAGACGAGTTTTCAAGAGTCAGCTATCAGCTCCTTGCTCCCAAACACGTGTCCCTGTAATAGAGGCAGTTTATCCTCTGCTAGAATTGAGCAACTCAACCCTCCTCTTGCGTTACTGAGCCTTTCAAGCATCATTTGATAAGCAGTATAAGCGCAGCTCCTCAGGCATTGCTACATCTTTTGGCGTGCTTTGCCCTGCCAAAACTGTGTTTCAAGCTAGCTATAAATTATACTTCACGGTCGGCTTTCATCTGCTCACCATGCAACGGGCGAGAACAAAGGCCACTACGTGCCCCACCAAGGCAGAAGAGCCAAGAGCCGGGTGTAGGCAGAGGCAAGGCAGGCAGCAGTCTGCTGGAGGAAGCAAAACAACCTCATCCCGCTGCCAGCCTTACATCAGAGATGTGGAAAGCCGGGTTGGCTGTCGCTGCCAGCAAAGGAGCTGGGGTACAGCGAGTGAGGGAGAAGAGGGGAAAAAGGGCAGAGAAATCAGGTTTTGCCTGCACAGCGCTTAAGCAGTTACAGCAGCAAAAGCAGCAGCAGCCAAGGGGGGAGGCAGCCACTGTCCCTTCAAAGGGACCACACAGAGGGCAGGTGGCTGTGCATGGACAAGGTGGGGGAGAAAGGCAGAACTGTAGACACAGAGAACAAAGAGCTGCACAAGCCAGCACCTCTAGAAAGTCTGGCTACTCTGAGGCTACCCTGGAGGGAATGGCATTGCCCAGACCAGAGGTTCGGGCCAGGTCAGAGAGCGGCTTCGCTTGCACAGGAGTGAGCAAATAAGAGGAAATGTCATTTGCAGGGCAGCAGAACTTCATAGGTCAGTGCCTCTGGGTCTGTCATGCAAATCTGCATCTGCTGGAGAAGGCTGTGCTTGCCGAGGGTGAGGAGGAGCCAGTGTCACCAGCAAGGCTAAGGGAAGCAAGCATCAGCCAGTACAAGCACATTACGGTTTGCTGCTCTGGGTGGTTTTACTCAAGTTTAATTTCAGCGTGATCCTATTTGGTTGAGCTCTCAGATATCTCTGACCCCTTGGAGGACCATAGCCCATGGGGCAGACACCCAGTCCTTCTGGCAGTGCCAGGGCTGGGCAGAGAGAAAGGAGCAAAGCTGGAGGCCTCAAAACTCCCTTTTTACAGTGAGAACGGCAGAGGAGCTGCACAGGTGTTCCGACGATTTCCATGTCTTTGTGCAAACACTGCATCTCCCTGTGGCTTAACAGGATCTTTTCCGTGAATCAAGGTGCCTCCAAGGCTGCTGTCAGAGTAATTGAGTGCACACAGCATCACCTTTTACTGAACTGGTGCTGCCTGGTGCATCCTGGCTTAAACAGAAACTCCTTGAACAACACTCTGGCCCACAGACCGTGTTCAGCAGTCTCACAGATGGAGATCCAGTCCACACTGTATTCACCTCACCTGACTCTAGCAGTGAAGGGCTAACACCATCCTCGCTGCAGTGTCTTTGTTTTGTCTTTCATGTTACCAGGCCCAGAAATAAGATTAGGCAGGAAATTACGGTCTGGCCAACACCTCCATCCAGATTTGCACTGCCAGCATTACCAAAAGGTTGAGACAGAGCTTGAGAGGTTCACGCATCTTGACAGGCTGCTCTGCAGGAAATCTGCCTTGGATGACCACTACAGTAAGCATGGCGGGGAAGTGCCCTGCAGCTGCAGCTTTGCACCAACTGCCTAAATCACAGGAGAGGTTCAGCTGAGACGGGCAGCGGCTGGACTCCCATCAGATGCTGAATCAGTGCTGACACATGCTGCAGAGGGTTTAGAAATACTCCAGACTTGTCCAGTTTTACTTCTTTGCACTGCCAGTTGCAGCAGTTTCAACCAGGCGTCCCAGAGCATTTGAGGGTGACTAACCCAGACAATGCCAAATTTCAGTGCCTGCACCCCTCTAAACTCACGAACGGACTGCCTGTGCTAATGCAGAAAAGAGATCACAGCTTAAATGCTACTGACAGAGAGTGCAAGGGACCTCCAGGGCCAGGGAGACACGGTGAAGGCACCCACACACCCCTGGCATCCCAAACCTGCAAGGACAAAGGGTAAGGATATGCAACCTGGCAGAAGCAGATCTTGCCCCCTTGGCAGCATTATCCCTGCACATCAAGTATCCCAGTGCTCCAGGGAGGGATGTTGCAACCAGTGCAGATCCAGGACCAACAGAGTCAGAAAGTGGCTCCGTATTGTCCTCCATCTAGCCCCGTGTCTGTCCTTCCCCAGACAGACATGGTGGATGAAGGGATTAGGTTCGTTTTACTTCCCTTGAACAAATCAAGCAAAGCTGACCCTGCAGAGTAGGTCCTCCATACCCCTGCCTCCAGCAAGCCATGGAGCAACCCAACATCCCATTGGGTTCCCATTCAACCTCCCCAGGAGGGCCCCTACCCAAACCAGGACCCTCCAGCACAAAGCATCCTTCCCTGGCCAGGCTGCCCTGGTGTAGCTGCTACAGGACACTCTGGAGCTGGGACTACTTCCTTCAAAAACGGGCAATGCTATGATCAGCATCAAATTCACCCCTCTCACATGGGCTAGCTGCTCTCCCAAGACTTCCAGCGCGATTGCACAGACTAGGAGAAGCAGGCTGGGGATGGCTGACACCTATCCTTTCACGCTCCACTCTCCTTGCCAGTTTGCAGCCCACTTGCTGCCTGGCTGACCAGCTTCCATGGGGAACGTGAGACAGTATAAAGGAAAAAACCCAAAGTCTTATCTAAGATTGATAAAAGGAAAGGAGCCATGGGAGACTGAAAGCAGACCAGAGGAGTTCCACTTTTAGTTCTTCAACCTCGAGCAGGACACTGATCTGGACCTAGGTGAAGCCACAGCCCCCACCCTGCCCCACCACATAATGGTGACCACAGGGCCTGGTTCATGTAAACCAGAGCAGCTTGCATGCACTCATGCTCTGCTCCCAGATCTCTCCATCCTCCAGCCACGCAACCGGAGCTGAACATGGCACAGAGGGAACGCAGCAGGGTATGCGACAGGGTACCATGGCTGTGCCCTCCCACACAGACTGAATTCCTGCCTCAGCGCAGCCTGCAAACCCCTCTGTGTAGGACATATGTGCCTTTCTCACCTCCCTCTGGGAGCTCCAGCAGCAGCCACCTCCTGGTCTGCATCTCCAGACCAGCTGCACAGACTCCACTCAGGAGCGAAGGGAGAGAAACTTTGGAAGCAGAGATGATGATGTGTGGATCTTAGTACAGGAGCCTACAGAAGAGCAGCATCCTCCAAGATTTGAGGGAGACACTGCCAGGGCACCCTTGAGTGTACAGCTACTCCTGCCCTAATCTCATCATCCAGGAAGGACTTGTTCAGCCCTCTAGCTAGAGGTGAAACACGCCAATGGCAGATCTTAAACAAAGCCTCATGGAGGATGTTTGGGCTTTAAAGTGTCTCAAGCTTCTGAGGGAGCTGGAATTGCAGAGCCTCCTAGGCTGCAAAACCCTCTCTGCATTGTTCCTGGGGAGACCTGGAGGGCTCTGCAGTCCTGTAGCACCACTCCCTGGAGACAAAGGGATGGGACTGGCTCTGCAGACAGGGAGGAGCACGGACAGAGGCTGCTCCAAGGGCTGCCTCTCCCTGCGGAGCACTGCCATCTCCAGAGGCAACTGGGTGCCCACCCGCAAGAGCCAGATATAGGGTGTGGGTGCAAAAGTTGGCAGCCATTGCTCCAAGGGCTGCCCAGGGTCAATTCATCTCCATCTTGCCCTGCCAAGAGGACGGGCTGTGAACCCCTTCAGCTAGAAAGGAGTTCTCCTTCCCAAGGGGGAAAGGACCCTGAATTTAACCTCATGGGCTACTCACGGACTCGCACCAACACAGCCAGACCCTTCCGTGTGGAAGGATGATACACTGCTGGATGCATCAATGCTCTTCATGTTGGAAGGCTTCCCAAGAACACGAGCATAAATCCCCGCTCCACCGCCTGCCCAGCAGCCGGATAAGACCATCATCCAAAGAGCCTTTAAACTCTTGGGTCCAGACAGAGGCAGGACTGCAGCAGCATTTCCTTGTAAAGGACTTTAACCAGAAAGCTGAGGCCCGTAGCCCTGAGCAGCACTATCCTGGAGAGGAGGGAGCTGGGATGTACAGCCGTACAGGGTGAACGTATGGACGTGGACATCGACAGCGCACAGCAGGCTGGGAACCTGCAGAGGAAGATGCAGGGGCCTTCCTTCTGCCCCTTAGAGCCTTGGTCACTGACTGCGATGGATGGAGAAAAGCCTTTGCCAAGCAGGGCCTAAGAAGGGAAAATCAACAAGGAAGGAAAGGAGGTCCAGAAAGTCCCTAGGGCTGATATTAGCACTCAGAAAGCAGCGTGGAAAAGCACTGCTGATTTATGAGCAGGCCCAATCTTGTTCTCCAAAGTCTCCAAAGATCACAGAAATTGGAGTCCTAACAAAAGAATATTTATTTCTTTTTTGCTGCAGATTAGCTGAATACACCAAGCACACCTACTGCTCCTGTGGGAGGGCCTGCTTTCTGCCCTAACAGGATCCATCATTGTGAACTCGGGGGCTGAAAGGGGATTTTGCTGTTACGCTGTTGAAAGCTGCTCTCCAGCTTGTTCATCCCAAGCTGGCAGCGCTGCTCACCCTCAGCAGTGATACATACAGGAAAATTAGCCAGACCCAGCCCTGCCTGTGAAGAGAGAGGAAAAAAATCCATGGCAGAGGCATGGCTTAGCACAGTCACCAACACGCCCTGTGTCCTCCACCTGCAGTGGGAGTTGGCAGAAAAGCTTATCTGTCCCTCCCAGCTCAAGAGCGTTGCTCTCCTCAGTGCTCATAACCTGATTTTAGAGACAAACTCCACTCATCTGGTATTGCTGCTCCCTCATGGGATGGGAATTTGGGGGAGTGGCTCCGAGGGACTGCAAGGCAAGTGCCAGCAGAGGCTGAGCACTGCAGAGGCACACACCAGCAGCCCTACTGGCCCTTGGTGACATGAAGCCATAGGCTGGGATACCCATACGACATCCTTTGATTATTACAAGCAGTTCCTGGAAGGAAGAGCCACCAGACTTACCCCAGCTCCCAACTGTCTTCCAAAATCAAACAGCTACTACAAGAGTGATAGCAAACCAGACAAAGGGATGCAGAGCAGGTTATAGGCAATATTTTCTCCTAATGCCACCAAGATGGAGTTCAGCCACCCCCCAGGGTGCTGGGAGCAGTTGGTCAACCCACAGGGAGCATGGCATGAGATCCTCTTGCTGAGCCAGTGGCAAGTGAGCACCAGGGATGCAAGAGTGGTTTATGAGCACTGCCTGAGCAGCTTGTTCCCTCCCTCCCAGTTGTGCCAGCACCTGGGTGATTGCTGCCGGTGCCAGCACCCAGATCACTGGTTTGGGAGCACCTAGATGAGAGGACCTTCCCTGCAAGAAATGAGAGAAATAATGCTCAGGACATCGCTGAAGATCCCAAGGGTTTTGTAGCCTCCTTTCCTGTCTGAAGGGCAGCTCCCTCCAGGCCATGCTCCCCACCCAGCAACATCCGCTCTTCCACTTCGGAGGGCGATTCCTGGGAGTGGGAGCACCGCTTCGCTGTATCCAAAGTGCACAGGATAAACAGGCAGCGCTGCTGACGCTGAAACACTCACTCATCTGCTTCTTGTGCTGACTGGCCATTTCTGGTGCTCTGGTCTTACCTGCACACTCCACCTCTTCCTTGTTGAATTACTGACACCTCTAGTCAGGCTCGGGGTCTTGCAGCCCTGCTTGACGTGCCTGGCCCAGCCCTGCTCCCCGGGTGTTAAGTACCAAAATTTAAGCACATGGAGCTGGAATATAAAATATTCAAGAGAATAGCAGCAGAGCTGAGATCTGTGGTTGGGGATAAGTCTGCAACTCTCAGCAAGACTTGCAAGAATCCCCTGCTCCTGGTGTGCCAGGTCCTTCCAGAGATCACTCAGGCTTCAATCTCAAACTTTCAGGCCCTTCCAACAATCTTGGCTCTTATGCTTATCAGTCAAGAAGAAATGGCAAACGTAACCCTACTGCTGCACATTCGCTACACAGGAACTACCACACGCTCCTACAGCATCTCACCAGTGTGAGTCCATCTGAAGCCAGTGAAAAGTCGGTGTTTGTCACGCAGACTTTCAAGAAAGCAACACTCTCCTCTTTGCATATTCAGAGTACAAACAGCAGCAAGCGCGTCTCCAGGTATGAACCTAATTCAAGCCTGCTGGGATCCTTAAACACGCAGATTACAGGGAAGATAGTCAGGTCATTGCCAGTAGGGATGCAAAAACCGGGGTGGTCCTCCTCCAAGGGAAGGGAGCAGCACATCCTACTCCTTGCAGGAATTAATTTTTCCTCTTCGCACAGAGCAACAGGCCACCTCAAAAGAAACATCTAAATCCCAACGGACCCTCCTCCAGGTGCAGCACTGCAGTTCCCAGCTGAGCATGAAGCAGTCCTCCAGCAGCACTAACCAGATGTGCCCACACACGTGGGAAAGGGAAGAACAGGTAGCTGTGCCTCTGATGGAAGACGACACTTAGAGGGGAGTTAGCCCTGTATTTCTCTTGCGTGTAGCAGGTGGAATGTGCATAGACTTCACCTGGTGGATCAAGGAGGGCCTGAGACAGGGGTCACTGTACAGTGGTGATGGTCATCATGGTATAAATAAAACGATCCTTGCTAAAGATCAGCATGTGACATAAATGTTCCCAGTAGCAGCTGGTATCAATAGCTTCAAAGAAGGAGGCGCGAGATCACTTGCCAAGGGTAGATCCTGAGCAGTAAGTGGTTGGCTTATGCTGTCATGCATATTATTATATTTTTTTAATCTAATTCACATGATTAGAGACTGCACTACTCTGCCCCTCCATCAGCATGGTCAGATATTAGCAAGAAACGAACAGCAGATATAAGACTTTATCAGTTTTTCTGTTCTTCCAAGATTAAACAGGAACTGACACATGCAATACAGGGTGAGGGGAGAACTTACATAGCTATTACCTGTGGAAACTGCAGACATGGATTGGCATTCAGGAACTGGCTGGGCTTCCTTCTTCAAAATAAACACTTACTCATGGTAGCTTTTATTGAATTACGGTTTAATTCCATAATCTACTGTTGCTATGTCTGTACAACACTGTACAAAAAGAACATTTCAGCCCCACATAAATGTTTGACTGGTGGTCTGAGGATCCAGCAGCTTTGAGTCTTTGATCTCAACTCTCCTGTCTTCTAGATGCTGTCATCAAAGTGCCTTTGGTGGTAAGGCCACAATGCCATACGTCTGTACAGTCATCACAATATTTCTGCTTTCCAGTCTCCTTCTTCGCTCAGTGATGGAATCCCCCAGCCATGGCAGAGGATCTCTGGTGGTACCTCATATTTCTGGTCAAACATGAAAGATTTATAACCTCTTTTTGCATTAGGCAAAAACATTCTGGCAATGTCATGAGGTAGGGGCAGTTATGTTTCAAAGGTGATACTAAAGTGGTAGTTTAGGAGTGATACACCCTACAGCACTTGCTACAGTGGGTTTTTAAGCACAGCATTGATATGCTCACACTAATACAACTGGTTCTAGATTTCCATTCATTCCCACCAATGCGCTTTCACTGTGAGTAGCACTACCCCATGTTAGCCTAGTCTGAGAATTTATCTCTTGCCCAGGTAAAACTACCAGGCAGGTGCTCTTTTCAACTTAGAGGTTAAGGGAAATAATATACTTAGCTGCTACTGGCAGTGGAATAAATGCAGAACTGCTTCTACCAGAATTAGGAAACCTGCCAAGAATTATGTGGAATCTAAAATGATTGCTCCGGATTAGAAAACCACACGCTAAAAGGCCAGCTTCATAGATGTCTGGTGTCAAGAAATATTCTTGTTGCATCCTGACAGCAGGTGACTCGTGTGGCAGAATGATCTCTCACATCTGTGTTCTCCATGGAAAGCTTCATTTTGGACAATTATTTTTCCTCTCATCTTTTGTGTTCCTGAAGCTTCTCATCTGTGTTTTAAAGGTCTAGTGGAAAGCCATGATCATTACAAAAAGATACAATTCTCTTAAAGCTTTTTTCCCATTTTGACTACAATGCAGCATCATGTTCAAAATGGAACTACTGGATCTGAAAAATAAAGCACTCAGACTATAATGCACATCTGAAAATAAATACAATAGCCTTCGTATAGTGGCAGTTCTCAACAGAAACATTCACACAGTAGTGCAGAGAAGTTCTTGGGAAGGCCATGCTACAGCGTGGAGTCTGAAAATAAGAGAAAGAGAGAAGTAGCAGCTCGATATTGTCATGAGGGAGACAGTCTGTAAGGTACACTGGAAGGGGGACCTGAAATGTTACAGGGCCAAATAGACCAATGTCTGCAAAAGGATTACAGGGATTTAACTGACCCATTTCTCTACTCACATAATCCCACCGAGGTATTCTGAATTGCATTAAAAGGAAAACATTTGACTCAAAGTAGAGAATATTTCTGAGTAAAATTGCAATGGTATTTATCCATAAGTATATACACCATGCATCTATCCTCAGACTACACTGACTCTCTATTTACACCAGGATCCCCAATAACCTATAGCATGTCCCTCTCCTTCCTTCCTTCTCATTGCCTTTGTTCACCTCACACCAGCTTTTTCCTCACTGCTTCACCTAACCTTGCACATCTCACAGGAATCTAACCCAGATGTTATCTTGTTAAATGAAGATGGGATATTTCTTTCTAAAATACTTGCTCAAGGTCAACCAAAACTTCCGGCTCATGTAGAAATCAAGTGTTTTTTCTCACGTCTGCCTTTTCATTTCTATTTCTTGTTCATACTCGATCACTAGCAGGTCCATTAAAAATTCAATAAAACAGTCCAAATATACACAGCCGTGTAGGAGACGGCTCTCATCAGTAAACAAAGCCATATGGCTGCCACTTCTAAGGCACCTTGACAGCAACAACGTATCTTGACATCACACGATGAAGGAAAAGAAGCATTAAAGATCGTTACCTTTAATAGTGAGGAAGGCTTTGCTGAATGCACGGCCCGCTTCATTGGTGGCTTCTAACATGTATTCTCCTTCATCACTTTTTGTGACACCTAGGATGACCATGGAGCAGACACCAAAGTCATTCGTGCAAAAATAGGTAGGATCATTGGAGACGTCTCTACTGTCCTTGTACCATGTGATCTTCGGAAGTGGATAGCCTCCAACCGCACAGCTCATATGGCACTCGCTCCCAGTAGTCACCACGTGAGGCTTCAATGGGACAAGGATTCTCGGGGGCTGGTTTCGGTTAACTCCCCTGTATTTCTGTGGTTTGACTTGAAATTCAGCTGTAAAAAAACCCAGCAATATATAAACACAACTCAGATACTGCTCACAGCAACAGAGTCAGGGTCTAAAGGACTGGTTTTCAACCAAACACTTGGTTGTGCAGGATGTCTGGCAGTCTGCACTGCAAATTGCCAGAGGTGCCATGCACCTATGGATTGCAATCTGTGTTTCTTTTCAAATTAGCCAGTATTTGGCTTTGAACTCAGAAACTTTGGTTTCTGCAAAACTTAAGCCTTAGATTTTGCTGAGAATTAGTCTTGTGGTGAATTACATGATACAATGGCTGGAAAAAAGGATCTGTCTGAACGATCTCTATATAGAAAGGACAAGACTTCCCTGCCAAACTGGAATTTCTTAAGGTATCTCTATGCATTATTGTTTTGGGCAACTAAATGTTAACAGGGAGAGAGACCCATTTCAGGGTGATGCGATAGAAACAATAAAAGCAACAAACCATGACAATACACAGATAACTATCTGTAAAAGTTGTTTTACCCTTTGGTTTTAGAATTCTCCAAGGCTGCACAGTTTCAGACGGATCACTCGCTCCCAAGCTATTTTTTGCCACAACCCTGAAGTAGTAGTCCCGGCCTGGGATCAGTTTAGTGAACGTGAACTTGTTGGTGTAGACCAGGTCACCCACCACGTGCCACAAGCCCTTCTGTGATTCACGTTTCAGGACTGTGTAGTAGAGATTACTGTCCCATTTCTCAGATGCCGATGGCTCCCAGGTTACTGTCACTGTATTTGGCACGTTCTCTTCCAATTGAATAGGTCCAGGCGATTGCGGGATATCTGTGAGATGAAGGCAAATAATATCAAAGATGTAGGGAAGGTGGAATGGTACAGAACCCTAAAAACTTCGAGTCCATTCTATGTCTGGGGGCTGAGCAAACATCCTGGTCATTAGAAGGGGCAAAGATTTGATTCCTTCTCCTGTCGCACGAGCTCATTTGCTATTAACTGGACTGCTGCTGCATTGCATCCGCATTGCTGGGCCTCCTTCCCTTCTTACGGACAGAGGAGCAAGACGAGGGCTGGTAAGACTAAACTTTTTCACCCCTTAGGGAGACAGCATAGAGAGTCGTAGCTATGCCTAAATGTCCTACAGCCTGCTGCTCACTGACCTTAGACTGTTAGAAAGAGCATGAACTGCTCTCCTGTGGTGTGCACTATCCATCTGTGAGACCTTCCCTTTTTAAGCAGAGTCACTCTGGAAGCTGGGTGTAATTTTAATCAGTAGATTACTCTGTCCTGCAGACGTGGCCAAGTGACACCACAAAGTGACCAGACTGAATCTCATGGAAGATTGTACCCTAGCTCTCCCTGCACATGCATGGCTCAACTGCCTCAGAGCTCACCGTGCTGAACTCAGTCCGTCGCCTACAGCCTATATGCAGTAAATCTGTACGTATATATGGTAGCGAGTGCGTTACCTATAACTTGAACTTGGAAGCTGAATGTTTCTCTTTTCCCTAAGTCGTTCTGGAGCTCTACAGTGTAGGTGCCGCTGTCAGTGAACTCAGCTGCTCCGATCAGCAGCTGGGTGGTACCACCTTTGGTGTTTATTGTAGCCCGGTTTGAAAGAGGAAGCCCATTCTTTAACCAGGTCACCACTGGATCTGGAGATGCCTGTAAAGAACACCACAAGTTATAGCCCACTTCTTTTGCCTCCAGAGTGTGTCTTTACGTCTTTAGTTACATTATCTTGTCCCAACTGTATACCTACATGATGCAGTAAAGTAATACTTAGAAATATGGATCCAAGATGCATCTAAGAACCCTGGATAAAGGGCTGCTCTAAAGTTTCTCTGTAATTTTTCTCTTTCTCTGTGTTTTTTAAGAATGTTATTGTACTAAGTTGTTCAGGTCTAACTATGTCAAACAAGGTGTGCTAGATCAAGAACAACAGATGACATCAGGAGTTAATATTTTCTACTTTTAAAAAGATCTGCTGGTTTCAGAAAGAAAAAACATCCTCAAAGTCTTTATTTCCCTTATGCCATCTTTGGTCTCTATTGTCCAAGAGAGTAGAAGAAAGGCCAGCAAATATGCACACTTTGCCTTCATCAGCCGCTTCATGATATCCCCGACTTCACCTGTGCTGATCCAAGCTTATGTCCAAGTACACAGGATTTCTGTCAGTGCATTCCTATTTCTCGAGTCCTACAGCTTAAGTCCTGCTGCTTAGTAAGACAAACACAGCCAAGACAATGTTGCTGGAAATGCTACCCCAAGGCCTTCTGAGGGAGTCAGAGGGAAACTGATTTTTAAAGTCGAAGTATGACAAGTTAGTAGCAGATGATGACAATATTGATATGGTTGGATGGACAGCACCGTGCCTTGTTTGCAGAGGTTAATGAATGACCATAATCTCATAAAACATGAATGCCAAGAGTAACAGCTGAACTCTTGTTCATGTTTCCCTCATGCAGAAAGTATACACAGCGCAGGCAGGTTAAAGGATTTGCCCAGTGTCTTGTAAACAAAATTCCATGCCAAGAAAATGGCAGCTCAGTTTTCATGTCTGCTATTGACAACAACGTAAAAACAGATGGGGAATTCTCTACAAACACTTTTGAATACTTACTTCAAAGGGAATATTCACTCGGATGGTATTTCCTGCTCTTATAACCAGGAAGCTTTTCACTGTGCCATCTATTAGTAACCTGGGAGAAACTGGAAAAGACAGTGATTGCAATAAAAAGTTGTACATTATTCCAAAGCCACTGGCTGACAAAGTCATACGCATGTGTTTAATACCCCTAATGCCTTTCCAACAGCTAGTCTGCAGGATGTTGATAAACTCATAATGGTACTGCAGGAAAAAAGCTCCTTGATTCAGTACCAGAGTTTACAACTTTCAGATTTTATTACTATTCATTTATGATTATGACTAAACAAGGGAAGTGATGTAAAAATACATTCACAACAGTGTTTGTATACATGTATACTCTCCATCATGGAGAAATTGTGTCTTTGACACACTTTACCAAATCACATGGATGATCATCTTTTGTGTAAAATGACATCTGGGGACAAGGAAATTGCAATCGATACTTATGAAATCCATGTTCAGTACAAAGTGCACAGCATCCTCAGGAAAACAGCCTGAGTTTATTACAAATACTCTTTTTTAGTATTTAAAATATTTTTTCTTTCTTTTCTCTTTTCATCAGTATAATATATTATTGTATTTAGCATTTTTCTAAAAATGCCAAAAACAACAGCGGTAAATTGTATTTAGCATTTCCAGTTCGGAAATGGAAAACCTGCTTCTCAGGTAGACCTACATTTATCTGTTCACTGACTGATTGGAAAAGGAGTATGCAGACATAGGCCAAAAGTAGATATTTTCACTTAGGACCCAAGTTAAGAAAGATTAATCCCTCACAGAATTATCTCTCATTATCTCCAAACAGCAGGAGAAAAATCAGAGCTACAGATTGTAAAGAAAGATGAAAAAGTGAAAATGGTGCACTCGGACTAGAAAATTAAAGAGAGAAATAAAGTATACAAAAAGCAACATAATGATTACAATTTAAGAGAACAAAACAAAATGTTTAATTCCAAAAGACTGTATAAAAATAGACTGAAAACTACTTTTCCATTAAAAAAGCATGCATAGGCCTAAGGTATCTGCAGTTTCTGTCTGGTGATCATGACTGTGGTATAGCTCTGCACAGGGGGTAAAATGTAAATACAAGGAGAAAATACGGTTTGGGGGGTTCTTTATAATAATGAGTCTGTAACATGAGCTGAACACTGTGCATTGCACATTTATTGTCAGTTAAATCTTCAGAATTTCCTGATGAGGTGAACAAATAAGAGCATACTCTAGAGGAGCAATGTAGTACTTGTCCTTCTGCTACAGTCTGGGACTTGAAAGAAGCTCATTGTAGTGACCTACAGACCTTGCCTGTATCCTGTTACCCATAGAATGACCTCATTCATTCTAAAAGCATCCCGCTTTGACTTACCTACAGGGGGAGCCGCTTCGATACAAGCTTCAAGCTCTACGGCTTCTCCTGGGCCACTGTCATTGAGGGCTCTCACACGTAGGAAGTACATCTCCTTGGCTCGGAGGCCTTTAACTGTGTAAGTGGTCATCTCTATGGGAAGAGCATTGCATTTTGTCCAGTTGAGGTTGTTAGAAGACCGCATCTCCACCTCATAGCCTTTCACATCACTCCCATCTTTTGCTTCAGGTCTCTTCCACGTCAAGGTGACACTACTGCTGTCACTGCTGCTCACTTTAAGGTCCTGCACTTGACCTGGAGATTCTGAAAAGGGAAATTTTATTTAAACTATTTTTCTAAGATTTCTGCCCCCCCTTTTCAGTCACTTCCTGAGATCTCCAACATTCTTGCAGTGCACTGGATATCCACCCTGCTGTCTTGCTTCCACCTTATCCTAGTTCTTCAAACCTGAATCCAGGTTCCTGCTCCTGCCAGCCATTCAGAACAAGCTGCCAAACTCCTGAAATGGTCTGCAACCCATTCTGAATACTTCTTCTCACTGCTGCATCTTAGACATCACACAGGAATTCCATCCATTGCTTCCTTACGCTGATAGCAGATTCTCAGCCATGAAACACTCCCCAATTATTTGATCTTTGTCTTCACATATGTTTACAAAACATTTAAAAACATCACCTTTCCTCTAACACCACCACTCCACATTCAGCTTTACATATCCCCAGGCCAGAAGGATGGGGGGAAGTGCACTTACGCATGGAATCCCGCGCAAAGACAGGCTGTGATGGTTCACTGGCATCTCCTACACCAGCAGCATTGACAGCTGCCACACGAAATTCATACTGCAGGCCTTTCTTGAGGTTGGTCATTTTTAGCTTCTTGTCTGCAGAAAGAGAAGGAACATGTTGGCTCAGGCAAGCTGTTCTCCAAGCAGGAAAGGGTGAGAAAACAATGCTGTACTTCATTCCATGCAGAATTGTGGACTGAACAATTCTCAGGAGCCATGTATAAATGCTGTCGCTGATTCCCCTGACCTTCCCTAGCCAAGTGTACGTGTATTTCTGAGATGGGTTCATTGTATTCCCTTTCAAATCAAACAGTACTTGAGAATATTAAGTTAGAGAAAGGATAAATACTACTTTTCCTTATGAGATAATCCTAAACTCTTCTATACTGGAAGAAGTCTTAGCTTGCACTATATGCTAGCTATAGCCAAAACACATTTTGGAGCTCATACACATTACTTGGGTTTCTTTATATTCCTTGCATTTATAAATTCCTGTCTGACAAGTTCCTAGTGCAACAAGGACAGTAGTTCTGCATGGGAAGTGAAAACTTTGGTTCCAGAAATTGAAGACGTCAGGTTATCTATAGAGGAGCTATGTCCCAGGATGCAGCAGCGAGCTTCTCTGCACTCTTCTCCAGCCATATGCTTGCTCACAACCTAAAACATAATCCTCCTCCCAGTCATTCAGCTCTACATAAATCCAAGACCTGGCTTTGCTATGGCACAGCCATGGTAAACCTTAGTTGTAAAAAAATGTAGTTGTGAGAAAATATATACACTAGAGCTGTGAAAGCAGATAAAACTTCAGACAGGGGTGATATGGTTGCAACGGAGACAGTCAGCAGCTCAAGAATTCAAGAGGAAAAACACTGATGTGAAAAGGCATAAGATCCTGAGCAGCTCCTGAGCCAGCTGACCTTTTTTCCTTTTTCAAGTCTTCCAGTCTGTTCCAGGATTTAAGGTACCTACCTGCTATAGGCACATTGTTGACTGGCAGCCAGGTCATGGTACCACTCTTGCGTTTTTGAACAATGTATCCCACAATTCGGGAACTGCCAGTTTTACGAGGTGCTTTCCAGGATATCGTGATGGTGCCTCTGCTGGCACTGACAATCTCAGGGGGATCTGGAGCACCAGGTGAAGCTAGAAAGAGATTGGTGTTTCATTATTAGCAGGTGTATTTTTATTGCAACGTAAGAGAGTGTTCTGTGTCATTTCCTCTTCCAGTTTCCCTGAAGTATTCACATGGATGGGTTTTGAAAACCTGACTGAGACCTGAAGCTGTGTATCCTATTCCCCACACAAACAGGATCCAGTATGGACCCCTGCTCCTGAATTTTGTTTTTATGAATGACCTGCTGTCATAATGACTGACAATTCCACCGGCAGCCTACGGAGTGAGGCATGTCATTCTCACATGGTAGGAAAAGTCAGCATTATTCTTGCTTTTAATGACAGAAACTGGAAATGGAATGGAGTTTCTTAGCCCTATGCTAAGGCATTCAAAATACAGGGCTTCTCATAATCATGAGAAAGAGAACGTAGAAAGAAGAAAATTAGAAATAGAGTAAAGCATTGCTTTCTCTCTAGTGCTACATTCATGCTCATGGCCAAACTGTTCTAGTATTTAAACTTATTGAAGGACAAAGAATAAATTAGTTGTTTGGAAATCAGGGGAATGAAGTGGTCATGCTGAAAAACGCCACACAGAGACACTCCTTCGCCTATGGAGTTAAGCTAAGTTGCCTTTGTAGCCATCCCGGGAAAAATTTTCTCTGATCTTGATGCAAATTGCATTTCCCCCACGAAACGTGCTTTCCAGTTCAGAATGGAGCATAGCTGAGAACGTAACACTGTCTCACTCAGAATGACCAAAGCCTACAATTAACTTCCAGTCTTGATGTGCAATCTCCACAGATCGGTATGAAGACTTCATAGCCATAATTCAAGTTTAGATCTGTAGGCAATATCCAAAATGCAGCAAGTTTTCTTTGATGTCAGCTTTGATAATGAATTTCCCAGATGGTTGTCAAACATAATTATGAAAACTTCTCCCTTACCTTTACTGACAGCCTTCACTTCATCTGATTCCAATGGGTCACTGGTTCCCTCGGCATTCACAGCTTTCACCCTGAAGTAGTAGCTCATGTCTTGTTCCACTTTGTTAGTAGTGAAGGTAGTACAGCTCCTGGGGGTTTCTCCCAAAGTCACCCAGTCATTCTTGCCTACCTGCTGTCTCTCGACAATGTACCTTTGCACTGCTTTTCCCCCATCATCCTTTGGGGGCTTCCACTGAATGGTGATGTCATTTGCAGAGCTTTCTACAATTTTAATGGGTCCTGCAGGTGGCTGTGGTTTGTCTGAAAAGATCAACACAGAGAGACTACAAGGTGGCTCCAGACCCAGAGGTGCTCCTGGGTTTGGAGCAAACACTGTCTCTTGGTCACCAGCTGGAAGACTCAGTTTCTGATGGAATGCATGCATAGTTGCAGAATGAGGGCCGGGCACATAAATTGCATCTTCAAAACTTCCTCTCTTCTAACTTTTGAGGTGGGTAGGTGGAAAGCCAGTCCCTTGCTCCTTGGGCTAATTTTTCTCATAAGCACTGCATCAACTCAGCTTGCTTATAAGGAAGAACACCACTTCTGGTCTTTCAAAAGAGCACAGACTTTTATTGTAGGGCTGAATTTGGCCTTGATAATCTATTTCAGATTTGCCTGTGGCACATAGTCCCATCTCCCACAGTCACCCAACATTCAAAACTCAGCTGCTGAGGCCGTGCAAAACTGAACTAGATTGTGTCACCTTGTACTAAAGGGCAAGAAACACGTCAACAATCTTTGCTTCTACCCTGACCTAGTGGAAATTACATAGTCTTGCACATCTTGGAATACCCAGTAGTGCTAAACAAGATTGTCACCAGTTTTAATCTGTTCCCTTGCCTGAGCTTTACAATGAAAGCCAGACGGACGTTACGGGGCTCTTACCTATTACCACAAGCTTTAAGTTGATCTCCAGGACCCCACTGTCATTCTTCAGCCTGACTTTGTAATCCCCACAGTCCTTTCTCTCACTGCTGGAGATTGTCAGCATGGTAAAGGTCTCTGTTTTATCAATACGAATCCTTGTGTCATCCGCTAGCTCCATTCTGTCCTTCAGCCATGATGCTCTGATTGGCAGCCGGCCCTCAAAAGGGATCTTGATCTTCACTTGCTGGCCTGCCTTGGCCACAGTAGGAACACTTGTTAAGTTTTTGAGGAGAACTTTGTCAACCTGTGGAGGATCTAAGCAGGTGATATAAGGTCATTAAAAACTGCAATTCAAAGAGGAAAAGGCTCACCTTGGAGGGAAGGGCTTCCCTCATGATGCTGCCATAATGTTTAGAAGCTCACAACTTTTGGACCTTCAGCTTTAGTTGCGTGCTCAGTGCTTCATATACATACATGTACTTTGCTACAGGATAATTATCACAAAGTATTTGTGGCATCATACCGTCCTTTTCACTGGAGCAAATTTCTCATAAGCAATACACTAAACACAAGAATGAAGATTTTGGTCTGGTAAAGTGTTATTCGCACCCCAAAATCTTTGAGTTAATAGTAGAAGCTATTTAGGAAGGCTCCCTAGTTAAATTTTTTAACACAAAATGCACCAACCTGTACAAAAACTATCTCCTATTTACATGGTCATTCTTTATTATAAAGTTGTCTCAATACCCAACTATAGGTATCTGAGAAAATGTGTGACGTTTAAAGCACATCAGGGTTAGCGTGCTGCATTGGTTGTTCGAATAGACTCACCTTCAACAAAAATTGAAGCTTCAGTTTTTATATCTCCACCTTCAAACCTGTATTTCCCAGCATGAATGTCTTCTACTTTGTCAATAATCAGCTTGTGGACTAGACCTTCCTTTTCAAGAGAGACTCCATCCATGCTTTTTAACTACAAGGTGAAACACAAAGATCCATTCTTAAAAAAAAAAAAAGGGAAAAAAAGGCCAATCCAAACTTAAACTGGACAGACAAAAATTTGAAATGTAATTGAAAAGACTTATGAATGACACACATGTTTAATTAAAATAATATTCTGGATTACTTATCTGGTAACATTGCGTATAAGCATTATCAACATATTCCCCACAAAGATTTGATTCGGAGTCCATTAAAATATTTTTTGGTAAAATCTCCAAGCTCTCTCTTTCTATTCTTAATGACAGAAACTTTGGCCCATGCTCAAGTATGACACCTCAGAATTCCTACAGTATCATCTGGATCCCACAGGCTAGAATTACTCTTTGAAACAGAGAATATGACATTTATGCTTGACCTTAAGCACTAGTTTGAAAGAGCACTCTTCGTGTTATGCCTGTCTGAAGGACCCTTTGAAGATTTTTCCCTTGCTTTTTGCATATTTCTCTCATTCACCAAGGAAAAGAAAAAGGATTGCATTGCCAGGAAGAGACCCACACCATCTACACCCGTGTAAAAGAATGGAAAACACAAAGCCTCCTGTTGTAGCAGGAAGGGGGAGAAATCTTGCTGCGTTTCTATCCAGAATTTTATTATCAACAGGCTCCCGCAGAATCTTTCCAAGGCCATACTCAGACTGGCAGAGGGAAGGACACCTTGACACAACACTTAGTAAGAGGTAGAGGCAGAGAGTAAACCATTGCTAACTGAGGAAAACAGTAGCTAGAGGACACCTACCTTTAATCCATCTTTAAACCAGGTTCCTGTCACTTCATGCTTACTGACAGTGCAAGACAGCTCAGCTGGTTCCCCTTTCACGACTCTGACATCAAGTAAGTGTTTGTTGAGATGGCAGCGTGGTGCTGGACATTCAGAAAAGAAAATGTTGAAAGGATGCTAACTCTGTGTTACACTGATAGAAATGTATAGATGAAAACGGACGTGCACGTGAGGAGAAAAGAGATCTTTTTAAAAAATATGCATACTGTGCTTATGGCAGGCTTTTGTACCACAACACTGTGGGCCAGCTGGCCTAAATTCATTGCACTGAAGGGACACGCCAGCTGGCCTGCATACCATGTAGTCTTAACATCAACCTAATGGGCAATGGATTCATCACAAACCAGATTATCCATCTACAGATTTGCTACTTTAAATCTACACTAATTGTCTTGCCTCCCTCTACGGCCAGTGGGAAAAAATAGGCTACTTCAGGATGTACTACTTCATCGTTCGTTTCTTCTGCATTGACCAGATGCAGGGCTGCCCAGCCACTTCCCCCCTAAACAGACCCAAGTCACACTATTCTCTACCCCCTGTATTCCTCTTTCCCTTCCCAAGCTCTTCTCCATTAACATACTCATCCTCTCTCTAATAAACACCCCACCTCCTTCCCCAGTAACTCCCATTTTGCTGGGTTTACTTCCTTATTTATATTTATGTTTTGTTTGCCTTGATAATTTCTAACTTGTCAGCAATTCCATTAGGCAAATATTCCCCTTTGGTTATATATTTGAAGTTTCAAACTTTTACAATTTTCACATTATCATCTTGCTAGTGTAGTCACTGGTCTTAGCCAAATGCCTGCATACACATTATTCTCCTTTTACTATATGCAACACCTTATTACTTCTGATGCTACAAGAGAAAAGAGCTCTTTACATTAGGCTCGATGTGCTTATTAATCCAATATGAGCAGGCACAGGTTTGTTCCCAGAACTTGGAAAAACGCAGATCTTTGTACTAGGTGTTAAAACAAATAAAGTGAAACGATTAGTTTTAAATTGGAACAATAGCAAAGAAATATGGCCATATTCCTTGAAACTATATGGGAACTAGTGTGATTGTGAACTGAAGTCTGTTCCACATGGATCTGAATCATTTATTTGAATGAACAGTTGACACCTGTTCTAGATAATTTAAACAAAGATAATTTAGACTTTTAATGCAGTTTGATCTGAACAAAATATGTAAGGTCAAACAGCAAATCAGTGGTAGAATCAGGAATGGATTGCGGTGTAATCAAATTTCTACATATAGCTTCATTCGTCTAAACCATAAGATTCAACTTCTCTCCAGGATTGGGAATGTAAGTATCGAAACGCAAAGACCAGCAATACAGAAGTCATCGGTTAAACACGTACCTTTCAGATCATCTAGGCAATAACGTCTTCTTTTTCCCACACTTTCCATATTCGTCAAGAAATCATTCGCTTTAATATCAAGGTCGGGTTCCTGTTTTCTCTGGTTTATTGAAGGAGGTCCGCCATAAAGATCTGACATCTGACCATGATCCAAAGAACTTTGACCAAAACCACGTGAATTCCTCCCATCAACAGATCTATTATGGGATTTACTCCCTGCCCCTCCAAAGGCAGAATTTTTGCCATAAAGAGAGCCTAACCGTCCTAAATCTCTGCCCTCACCTCTGGCATCTCCTTGACCTGAAAGTGAATCTCTGTCATCAGATGGACCTTTGCTCCCTGATCCTCTGAAATCACTGGCAGTGCCCTTTCCAGTCTCCTTTCCCGTAGAAGATTTGCCAGGATGTGAATTCAGCCCATATTCACCACCATGTCCAACGCCACCTACCACACCTTCCTTACCACGGACTGAATGCAACTCCCTTTCATCACCTCCCAACCTACCAACACCACCCACACCAGCCCTGGCTGCAGCTGACCCACTGTCCTTGCCATAGGCAGACCCAGCCCCCCGTATTGCAGAGCCACAGACACCACTGCCCTCTGAGGAAAAGCCATCTCCTCCTGCTCGACCTACATATCCTTGGCCTCTGCTCAGCGTAGCGTCCCTGCCAGGGCGAGAGCCCATTGGTTCTTCACCTCCAGAAGGAAAATGAGCAGCTCCTGCCACAGCCCCAGATGGAAGAGCATCCTTTTCATAGAAAGAACCAAAGCCCCTTGCACCAACTACACCAGCCCCAGGCCCTGATGAGACACCACCCATTCCATAAGAAGATCCAAAATCACCAACAAGAGTACTAGCTCCAGCTCCCATTCCAACTGGAAGACCGTCTTTTCCATGGAGAGACCCAACTCCCCCTGCACCAGCAACACCAGCACCACCCATGCCAGCCCCAACTGGCAGACCATCCTTTCCATAGGGAGAACCAACTCCCCCTGAACCAGCAACACCAGCACCACCAATGCCAACCCCAACTGGCAGACCATCCTTTCCATAGGGAGAACCAACTCCCCCTGCACCAGCAACACGAGCACCACCCATGCCAGCCCCAACTGGCAGACCATCCTTTCCATAGGGAGAACCAACTCCTCCTTCACCAGCACCACCCATGCCAGCCCCAACTGGGAGACCATCCTTTCCATAGGGAGAACCAACTCCCCCTGCACCAGCAACACCAGCACCACCAATGCCAGCCCCAACTGGCAGACCATCCTTTCCATAGGGAGAACCAACTCCCCCTGCACCAGCAACACCAGCACCACCCATGCCAGCCCCAACTGGCAGACCATCCTTTCCATAGGGAGAACCAATTCCCCCTGCACCAGCAACACCAGCACCACCCATGCCAGCCCCAACTGGCAGACCATCCTTTCCATGGGGATACCCAGCAACCCCTGCACCAGCAACACCAGCACCACCCATGCCAGCCCCAACTGGCAGACCATCCTTTCCATAGGCAGACCCAACGCCCCCTGCACCAGAAACACCAGCACCCCCCATGCCAGACCCAACTGGCAGACTATCCTTTCCATAGGGAGAACCAACACCTCCTGCACCAGCACCACCCATGCCAGCCCCAACTGGCAGACCATCCTTTCCATAGGGAGAACCAACTCCCCCTGCACCAGCACCACCCATGCCAGCCCCAACTGGCAGACCATCCTTTCCACAGGGAGAACCAACTCCCCCTGCACCAGCAACACCAGCACCACCCATGCCAGCCCCAACTGGCAGACCATCCTTTCCATAGGGAGATCCAACTCCCCCTGCACCAGCAACACCAGCACCACCCATGCCAGCCCCAACTGGCAGACCATTCTTTCCATAGGAAGAACCAACTCCTCCTTCACCAGCACCACCCATGCCAGCCCCAACTGGGAGACCATCCTTTCCATAGGGAGAACCAACTCCCCCTGCACCAGCACCACCCATGCCAGCCCCAACTGGCAGACCATCCTTTCCATAGGGAGAACCAACTCCCCCTGAACCAGCAACACCAGCACCACCCATGCCAGCCCCAACTGGCAGACCATCCTTTCCATAGGGAGAACCAACTCCTCCTGCACCAGCACCACCCATGCCAGCCCCAACTGGCAGACCATCCTTTCCATAGGGAGAACCAACTCCCCCTGCACCAGCAACACCAGCACCACCCATGCCAACCCCAACTGGCAAACCATCCTTTCCATAGGGAGAACCAACTCCCCCTGCACCAGCAACACCAGCACCACCCATGCCAGCCCCAACTGGCAGACCATCCTTTCCATAGGGAGAACCAACTCCTCCTGCACCAGCACCACCCATGCCAGCCCCAACTGGCAGACCATCCTTTCCATAGGGAGAACCAACTCCCCCTGCACCAGCAACACCAGCACCACCCATGCCAACCCCAACTGGCAAACCATCCTTTCCATAGGGAGAACCAACTCCCCCTGCACCAGCAATACCAGCACCACCCATGCCAGCCCCAACTGGCAGACCATCCTTTCCATAGGGAGAACCAACTCCTCCTTCACCAGCACCACCCATGCCAGCCCCAACTGGGAGACCATCCTTTCCATAGGGAGAACCAACTCCCCCTGCACCAGCAACACCAGCACCACCAATGCCAGCCCCAACTGGCAGACCATCCTTTCCATAGGGAGAACCAACTCCCCCTGCACCAGCAACACCAGCACCACCCATGCCAGCCCCAACTGGCAGACCATCCTTTCCATAGGGAGAACCAATTCCCCCTGCACCAGCAACACCAGCACCACCCATGCCAGCCCCAACTGGCAGACCATCCTTTCCATGGGGATACCCAGCAACCCCTGCACCAGCAACACCAGCACCACCCATGCCAGCCCCAACTGGCAGACCATCCTTTCCATAGGGAGAACCAACTCCCCCTGCACCAGCACCACCCATGCCAGCCCCAACTGGCAGACCATCCTTTCCATAGGGAGAACCAACTCCCCCTGCACCAGCAACACCAGCACCACCCATGCCAACCCCAACTGGCAAACCATCCTTTCCATAGGGAGAACCAACTCCCCCTGCACCAGCAATACCAGCACCACCCATGCCAGCCCCAACTGGCAGACCATCCTTTCCATAGGGAGAACCAACTCCTCCTGCACCAGCAACACCCATGCCAGCCCCAACTGGCAGACCATCCTTTCCATAGGGAGAACCAACTCCCCCTGCACCAGCAACACCAGCACCACCCATGCCAGTCCCAACTGGCAGACCATCCTTTCCATAGGGAGAACCAACTCCCCCTGCACCAGCAACACCAGCACCACCCATGCCAGACCCAACTGGCAGACCATCCTTTCCATAGGGAGAACCAACTCCCCCTGCACCAGCACCACCCATGCCAGCCCCAACTGGCAGACCATCCTTTCCATGGGGATACCCAGCAACCCCTGCACCAGCAACACCAGCAAGACCCATGCCAGCCCCAACTGGCAGACCATCCTTTCCATAGGGAGAACCAACTCCCCCTGCACCAGCAACACCAGCACCACCCATGCCAGCCCCAACTGGCAGACCATCCTTTCCATAGGGAGAACCAACTCCCCCTGCACCAGCAACACCAGCACCACCAATGCCAGCCCCAACTGGCAGACCATCCTTTCCATAGGGAGAACCAACTCCCCCTGCACCAGCAACACCAGCACCACCCATGCCAGCCCCAACTGGCAGACCATCCTTTCCATAGGGAGAACCAACTCCCCCTGCACCAGCAACACCAGCACCACCAATGCCAGCCCCAACTGGCAGACCATCCTTTCCATAGGGAGAACCAACTCCCCCTGCACCAGCAACACCAGCACCACCCATGCCAGCCCCAACTGGCAGACCATCCTTTCCATGGGGATACCCAGCGACCCCTGCACCAGCAACACCAGCACCACCCATGCCAGCCCCAAATGTCAGACCATCCTTTCCATAGGGAGAACCAACTCCTCCTGCACCAGCACCACCCATGCCAGCCCCAACTGGGAGACCATCCTTTCCATAGGAAGACCCAACGCCCCCTGCACCAGCAACACCAGCACCACCCATGCCAGCCCCAACTGGGAGACCATCCTTTCCATAGGGAGAACTAACTCCCCCTGCACCAGCAACACCAGCACCACCAATGCCAGCCCCAACTGGCAGACCATCCTTTCCATAGGGAGACCCAGCTCCCACTGCACCAGCAACACCAGCACCAACACCTGCACCAGCCGGGAGACCATCCTTTCCATAGGTAGATCCAACTCTCCCTGCATCAGCTACACCAGCACCAACACCTACTCCAACTGGGAGACCACCCTTTCCATAGGGAGAACCAACTCCCCCTGCACCAGCTATCCCAGCACCACCCATGCCAACCCCAACTGGCAGACCATCTTTTCCATAGGGTGACCCAACTCCCCCTGCATCAGCTGCACCAGCACTACCAATGCCAGCCCCAACTGGGAGACCATCCTTTCCATAGGGAGAACCAACTCCCCCTGCACCAGCTGCCCCAGGAACACCAAAACCAGCTCCAGCTGGGAGACTATCCTTTCCATAATGTGATCCAACTCCCCCTGCACCAGCTATGCCAGCACCACCTATGCCAACCCCAACTGGCAGACCATCCTTTCCATAGGGAGAACCAACTCCCACTGCACCAGCAACACCAGCACCACCAATGCCAGCCCCAACTGGCAGACCATCCTTTCCATAGGGAGAACCAACTCCTCCTGCACCAGCAACACCAGCACCACCCATGCCAGCCCCAACTGGCAGACCATCCTTTCCATAGGGAGAACCAACTCCCACTGCACCAGCAACACCAGCTACACCAACACCATCCCCAGCTGGGAGACCATCCTTTCCATAGGGAGACCCAATAGCCCCTTCACCAGCAACACCAGCACCAACACCAGCCCCAACTGGGAGACCATCCTTTCCATAGGGATAACCAACTCCCCGTGCACCAGCAACACCAGCACCAGCAACACCAGACCCAACTGGGAGTCCATCCTTTCCATAGGTAGATCCAACACCTCCAAACTCACCAACTGCAGCCACACCAACACCTGCTCCAGATGGGAGACCGTCCCTTGCATATGGATACCCCATGCCCCCTGCACCAGCTACACCAGCACCACCAATGCCCGCCCCAACCGGCAGACCATCCTTTCCATAGGGTGACCCAACCCCTCCTGCACCAGCTACACCCGCACCACCAACACCTACTCCAACTGGGAGACCATCCTTTCCATAGGGAGACCCAACTCCCCCTGCAGCAGCACCACGAATGCCTGCTCCAGCTGGAAGACCATCCGTTCCATAGGGAGACCCAATTGCCCCTTCACTAGCTATACTGGCATCATCAACACCTGCTCTAAGTGGCCGACCATCTGAACCATAGAAAGCCTCCATTTCCCGTATGGAACTGCCACCTGCACCAGATATATCCCCATCGCCAGTTGGAAGACCACCTTGGCCATACAGCAAGCCAGACCTTCCTGACTGAGTTAGATGACTGCCAGCTTGAAGTGTCAGGCCATCCTTGCTATAGGGAGTCTCTGTTTGTCCTCTGTTTACACTTGCTCCTTTCCTATCTGCTACAGTTGGCAGACCATCCTTGCCATAGGGGGACCTCATTCCTCTTGCAATTTCAGTACCAGCAGCATTCTTTTTAGCTCCGGTCCCTGGACTAGTCCTGCTGAAGAGCTCACCCCTACCACCCTTACCATCTCCCACTTTGCTTGAATCAGGATCAAGTCCATCTACCACAGAACTTCCATCAGTAGCACCTAATCTCCCAACACCCCCAAAGCCAGCTCTGTAACTAGTATCACCTAATTTACCACCCTTGTCATGCTGAGAGCCCACACCTTCTCCATCGTCCATGTCAACGTTAACAGCATCTGTCATACCATCATTTCTGCCATCCACAGAATAACATTCACCTGTTCCTCCTAATCCATCCCCATCTGCTCTGCCTGTCATAGAATCCTTGCCACGGAAAGGTCTTAATTCACTTTTGCCTCCTAAGCCTTTTAATCCAAAGTTTCTACCATCATTTGACACCGAGTCTCCATCTAGGTCTGCTCCAGAAAACTGCCCAAAGCCCATCCTTCCATTTTTGTGGGCTCCCTGCAGCCCATCTTTTCCCAAAAACCTATGGCTTCCATCAACATCAGTGGAGTGGCCTTGACTGCCACCTCGACTATTTCTGTACAAGGCATCCTCTTCCATGCCAGTGTCCATAAGATGATCTTCATCATCAACATATTCTCCGCATCGAAGTTTCTTAGCCCTGTCTTTATCTGGCAATGTTTCTTTCAGCCACTCAGATTTCTCTCTTTCACCTCCTTCATTCTGTCTCCTCTTTCCTTTGGCATCTGCATTGAAGATGCATTGTTTGATTGGAGGAGACATCATTTACAGGAAAACACAGGGGGAAAAAAAAGAACAGACAATCAATAGTCACATACTGTATCAACAACCAAAGAAAATGTGTTAGTATTTATTATAGTTTCATTTTAGGACACAGAAACACGATATATTTGAAGAAATTTAAATCCAGTTCAAATCCTGAACTTTTTCAGTGTCATGTTCAGACGTAATTTTACATTTCTTAGTTAAAAAGACAATTATTTTTAATGGAAACTTGCTTGTTAAAAAAACCCCAACCAAACAAAACAAAAAAAGCAGAAAAACAAGGCAAATTTCCACGATGACAGGTCTAATTTAGAGGGGCTTAGATTGCATCTGGGACTCATTTGTTCCTTCTGCCTTCTCCCTCCAGCCCTGGAGGAGTTACAGAACATCCCACACCCAGAGTGGCCATCAGTTCCCACCCTTGAATTAGGATCTCACTGCTACTGATCTGCTTGCACATTTGGAATCCGGGCATTTTAGAGATGGCCAACCTGAAGACTAAAGATTCCAGTTCTGTGAATAGCTTTGTATTAATCCAAAATTCAGGCTTTTCTGAGAGCAGGTCACTCATTGGTTTGATTTCCAGGCCAGACATAATTTCTGTAGAGCATTAACGGCTCAATGAAATCAGTGGGCCGTTTGTATGTCATACTAAACCTGCACTGTTTCTGAAAAGTCATCAAAAAAGCCTTTATGAAAGAATCCACCTTTTGCTGCAGCAGGATCTCAAAAGAAACCACAGCAACTACCTTTCAGAAGCAAAAAAATATGAGCCAGCTAACTATTAATGTGTTTGCACTGAAAGGAGTGTTTTCCATCTTCCCAGCCTCCTTTGAGCTTCTTCTAACGGGTTTAACCTCTAATTTGGAAAGAAAAATACTATCTAGCAAGATAGTATCTAATCATATTGATAGCATAGAATGGAACACTATTGAAAGCTCTTTCATCCCCTGTATGCTGTGTTCACATGGTGACAGCTTCATCAAAAACACATGTCGAGATATGGAACATTTTTCGGTAACTGATGGAGAACATGTTACTTTGTAGTAGCCGTAGAGCAAATAAGCCAATAGGATTTGTCAGGACTAACAAAAAGGGAAAAATTTGTCTCATCTGAATATGAAAAAAGGTCTGGCCAGACCTTCATTTTTCCAAATATAATTTAGAAACTAAAGGCTCTGCAATTCATTTCTTAGCATAGAATCACCTCAATGAGCAATCAGGCAGTGAGAGGAATATTATTTTGTTAACACACCTCAAGCCAACACCATGGGAATAATTCAGTGACACTTACACTCCACAATAAGCCAGGCATTTGAGGAGCAGAGTCCAGTGTCGAGCGTGTACATGCCGTTGTCAGAGGGCACAACATTTTTGATAATCAGCTGGTGGGTCAGACCGTCAGGTGTTACGGAGATCTGGTGCTTCTCACTTGCCTCGAGGAGGTGGGTCTTGTGTAGCCACACAGCATCATAGCAGGGTGTGCGTAGGGCACACTTAAAGACAGCATCTTCTTCCTCAGGGCAACGCACATCACTGAGTGTCTGCTCAAATCTCACAGGGATGGCTGCAATGGAAGAATCAAAAGCTATAGAAAGGAAACAGAGAGCTACTTCTGTCTTCCAAGAGAAACTTGTTGCAGCTGAAGAAGATAGACAGGCACTTGCCATGCCTGGGAACATTGGCTTAAGCAGTAAAAGGAAAAACTGGGATGTGCTCCTGTGCCCAATTCTACAGGACAGAGAAGCAGAAAAGTAGATTTTTGTCCTTATTACCTTCTGAGACATTCATACCACACATCACTGTGATGTGCTGATAGTCTGTAGTCATTAATATATTTCAGCAGCATGATAATTGTAGTGAGTTGGTAATTATTATTCTGAGCTTACAAAAGGAAACTATAGCATGGGGTAAGTTAAGGAATGTTCCCACTGTCATCCAGAAGTCAGAGCCAAACTTGAACCTGGTCCTTCGGACTACAAATGCAACACCCATATCATATAATCACCCTCCTGCTCTTTTTCACCTTTGTCATGTAAGGAGCCTTTATCTGGCAAGACAAAACCAATCTCCATAGTTATCAGGTTTTACTGCTGAGCTTTGCATATGCTCCCAGGTAATATTTTCCAGCCAAAACTAATCTCTTGCTGCAGTTGCACATCACATACATCTAACTCAATTCCTTACACTCAGCCTCCAGTTCAGTCGAGAAAACAGGAACGTCCTCCACTCTCACTTGATACAAGCCTGCATCTTCCGGTTGCACATCGTTGACAATGAAATTATACCTTTTTCCAATTCGCCTCAGGCAGTGCTTTCTGTATTCATCCCCCGTTCCATATCTGACCCTCTCACCATCCTAGGAAGAGAATTAATATACTCTTAAAAGCAATGCACAATTAGTGGAAGGCATTTCAAACAAATCAGGCCAAATTGGTGCTACAGTCGCCTTATTGATACAAATGAATAACAGAGAAGTCTACACTCTATTACTACGTGCAGTGGACAGGGCTCACTGTTTATGTACTGCACGTAGTATTCCCTGTGTGTTAAGTCCTGCACAGAACAGAGCATCAGACTCTCAAACTAGGCAAAACAATAGCAGTTTGTTAGCTCACATAAGGTTTTGAAGCTTAACTAATACACAGTTATTGTAACTTTGAAGACAAATTACTTTCTTTGCTTAGATTTTAGCATCCTCATAGGTGGGTAAGCAGGCGAGTTCACCACTTTCCTATCGGTAGTGGGTTACCTGCTCCATGTTGTGGCTGCACAGACTTCATGCCATGCATTTGATTCAGAAATTCATAGAGTTAGTCTGACCTCCTCTTTAACGAATCCCCATTTCCCCTGTGTTAAAGCCACTAACTGCAGTTTCACTGAAATGTATCTTTCCTAAAAACACGCAGAGCGCTGATCACCTGGGGATCACAGCAGAGTAACTACAGAACCAGACGAGATGGTTTACTTCCTTGAGATCTTCTTTCACAGAAGTGAATTATAGTGGAATAACACACTCAAGAAAGTGAATAAAATCAGTCTGATTTTCTTATATGAGATTGCAGAATTTCTGCAGCCTGAAAGACACTGAGAATTTCCTCTCACCAGAAGAGCCCTTGAAGTCAAAAGGATGTCAGAAACGGACTGTTTCCCCTGTACTTGGATCTACAAATCCCAAGTGATATTCAGCACCAAAGACTACCTGGGCCCCCGCACCAACACCTCTCCTAACCAATCGACAGTTCTGCAATGGACAGACAACTTTAAGAAGCTTATTTGCTCTCAGCCACTGCCCAGCAGATCGTGCATTTTCTGTAGAAGACTTCAGTGCCACTATGAGCTGGCCAACTCATCTTGCCCCCTCACCTTAAGGAGATAAACTTTGCTCTTGCTGTTTTTCAGGTCCATTTCCAGACTGAAGGTAGCTTTTCCCTCCTTGTTGACTTTGATGTGTTTAAAGTTTTTGATACTGTGTATTAACTGCAAAGAAAGATACAAGAACTTAGTAAATGATAAGGCTGCCCTGACAGGAGTTCTTAAGCTGTTGAACTAATGTGAAATCTACTTTCTGTCTGCTTAGAAAAGAGCTACCTCTAACTATAAGTGAACAGAAGAAGCATCTGTAAGTTTCCACAATTTCCTCCTGTAGGCATATTATATTTTACGTGGTACCTCCTGGTCATTCACACATTATGCAACCACTATCGGTCCACGCTTCCACATGCCCCTGTATGCGAAGGCCAATTTTGACTCTTGGGCATATAACTTTTCAATTTGGGGTCCAAATTCACATCAGAGGCAACTGAGTACAGATTTTAGCCATGTGGTTTAATAAAAGCATTAACCTACAGTCAGTATCTCCTAAAATTTATGAATTGAACTTCAAAAAAGTCAATAGCATTTTCATCTGCATGAGGTTAGAAGCAGGACTTCTTTAAAACACTGGCATAAATCATTCTCTGTCATACAATAAAATTTTCATCTAGAAAGCAATTTAAGAAGGTTTAGCCTGATTTCAGAAGCTACTGAGGAACTATAGGACTCTGCAGTTTGTTAAAAATCAGTGCTTTCAGCGATTTCAGTTTATTTTACCTCTCCTTGTTCACTCTCTGTGTCCCTCCTCATCTCCTGCAGCTTTCTCAGCATCCCACGGAAGTCAACAATTCCATATTTCAGACAGATTTTCTCATAATCTCTCCTATCTGCATGTAGCAACAGTTGCCAGACTGCTTCTTTGTCCAAGGGTTTTGGTTTTTGTACTGGGGCCCTTAGAACCAGGGGGAAAAAAAAGAAAATCTAGACATTTTGACAGACAACAAGATGTCTTGTTTTCTATACTTAATCCCCTTTCATCTCTCTCTCTATCATTTTTGTAGTTCACTTGTCCCTGTAGATGTAGACTAGAAAGAATGGAACTCTTCCAGAACAGGTTTTCTGCATCTATCCTACAAACTAAATGCTGCCAGGGAACAGTCGTGCCCTGAGCCATATAGGGCAAGACCCTAATGCAGTTGTCCTCACTCTTAAATCATCAGCAGAGTCACTGGCACGGTTTGGCCCAGGCCAACTTGCACTCTCCCAAGTAATTTCTCAGCAGAGTTCAGGATTTTGCACAGTGCAGAGATCATTCCCATCAGGCAATCTTTGGAGGCTCCCACCTGGGAAGTGAAGGCGTTTCTGCAATGTGCACACGGCAGTCTGTGCAGTTGACCTGAGAGCCAGGGCTCCATCCCTGACTAGCCAGAAAGACCATTACATGAAGATTTATCACTTAGCCGAGAAGTTACTGGTGAGCTGAAAACAGGAAAGCAGAGAAAAAGATCTCTGAAGTCAAAATCTCGTGGTGCAAAGCAACATACACCTCAAAACGAGGTGGGTACCTTGTGTTTACCTCAGCCGCACAGACAGTGGCAAACTGTTCTGTTATGTCTCTCCAGATTGGGTCTCACAACAACTTTGGAAACAAAAAGTGCTGCCCTGAAGATCTATGAAGCTGTCCCCTGTCATCAAGAAACATCTAGGAAGTGTAACAGTGGTCTTCATTACGGAGGCTTACCGCTTCCTCAGCAGCTTCCTGAGGTCCTGAAGCTTCTGCTTTAAATCTATTAAAGGGAGCAGAAATAACAAGCATTCAGATACCCAACACTGTAAAATACAGCCCCCAAAAGAAGATAATGCAAAATAGCCACTGCCAACAGGCCATTCTACTATGCTGTTTACCTCCGGTGATTTTTTCACACTTTACAAAAAAACTGTCATGAAACTTAGAGCCAGGTTTCTCTGCCATGCTCATGTCCCTTTGCATGCCATTAAAGCTCATCGCTTCCCAGGGGGCTTTCCACTCTTTCTGGGGAGGACACTGTAGAAACTCATTATTTTCTAGCTGTGTTAATATGTTTGATCCAGCTGTATTTGACATCCCCAAATCCTTTTCTAGCACTAATGATTCCAGAGTCATTAATTAGAACAGCTCAAAGCCATGTCTAAGATCGTCACTTTACCCAAAGGTAGACAGTAAGCAGAAAGAGATGACAGAACATTAGAAATTCATTAACTCTTCTCTTACTTTATTCTTTACAAATTTTGGGTAGTAGTAATGTGGTAGACAGAGGACTATTAACTATCCCCACCCCAATTATATATATTTTATGTATTTTATACATACATATATCTAACTCTAACTTACCGTCAGCAGGATGAACAGGGGCATATTTCGCTTTCCTCTTAAAGCCAACTGATAGTTTATAAGAGAAAACAGAGGAAAAACAAGCCATGAGATGAACAAGATAACACTCAGACTAACACCAGTAAACCAATGAACTACAAAACCTCTGTATCTGTTACCAACGCAAGAGAAAATCCTAGTTTGGATTTCCTTGCCAATCTGACATTGACTCTTAGTGATCTCCATCTGTAAATGCAATATTTCTATTGCAATCAACTCTGTGCTTACTGGATACTCTACACAGTGGAGGAGACTGTTTCTGCTCTATAAAGCTAAGGTTTAAGCAATGGTAGGAAATATTAACATCTTGTTTTAGCAATGGGGAGGCGAGGTGCAAGAATTATCTGGCCAAATGCAGAGAGTTGCCTTCTAAACTTACTTTACATGCACACAGGTGAAATAGACGCTCCCAACATAGTCCACCTCCTGCACAAGTAGATTCCAAGAATAGGTCAGTTAGATTTCACCCACAAAGTGCCCCTTTCTCTCCACTGAATAAAAAGGGAAGCAGGGGACTAAGTCAGGTGGACACCATAGACATCTGAAGTGGGATGGATGCCTCCCAAAAGACTGATTCATTCAACATTGTAAAGAAAGGATCGAGCTGATTCAACACTAAATCCAGAGCGTCTGATGATGGTCCAGTGCAGTGATCACAGCACCTCTTTTCTTCTCCCTTGCCTTAAAGCTCATACTGTCACGGAGCCACCAAAGTTGGGGTCACAGAAGACCTCCAGTCCCCAGTGAGTAGAAAAGTAAACCTTCACACCAGGATACTTAGACAACGCTCTGGGCACCCACCCCCAGAAGACAGCAAAGCCAACTGCTTGGGACACAGGACCTTTGGAACACAGAACCAGTCGGTCCTACCTTGTAGGATCCTGAGGCCAGCAGAGCATGCAGCTTCCCCATATTCATTCACAGCAATGCAACGATACAAATCACTGTCATTTGCAGTGAGATTGTTTATCTTAAAAAGAAGAACATAGTAAGAGCTCACAGCAACGTGTTATGGTTCAGTTCACGCACCTTCCTCCAGCTTCTAATAAAACAGCTACTCAATGACATCTCAGATCTTACTTCTGTTCCCTAAATTACTCTAAAAACCTTTTTTTCCTTATCTTCGTGTTATCTCAGATCTGGTGACACCTACATCAGCCCAGTGCAGGTTTTTCCTTTCCATTGCTCTCTCTGTTCCACATGTCTTGTCTGAAATATTTGATCTTTACCTTCAGAGTGAATTCATTTGTAACTTTATTGAAGAACATTTCATATTTTTCAGGATCATCCATTCCTCCTTGCATGCGCGTCCATTTCACATCAGGGGCTGGGACACCTTTGACCACAGCTCTGAAAACGGCATTTTTACCTTTGAAAAGAAGCAAGAAATTAGTTATTTAAGACAAGCTTGAACATGATGTGGTGCTTAGGGACATGGTTTAGTGGTGGGCTTGGTAGTGTCAGGATAATGGTTGACTTTATGATCTTAAAGGTCTTTTCCAACCAAAATGATTCTATGAGGAGTCTCATGCCAGGCCCCTTACGTTATCAATAGAGTTATCCCCAGAGTGTCCCATCTCTGTTGTTTTAGGCAGAAACATTCTTCAAAAATAATTGTATCTTTTTGTTTTCTCTGTAAAAGATGCCTAAATTACCAGTTTAAGTTGCATTAAATGCCCAAATTACTGCAAGACATCTGACATAATCTCCACTCTAACTCACCGGCTTTCAAAGAGTTTACTTGAAAACTAACTTTAAAATTCGCCACTGACACATACGGTCTCTGCCCATGTTTTTATTGCACAGACATGCACATAGAGAAGCCGCATACCCAAGAGAGCAATTTTTTGGTATCTTGGTCTGATTTTGAACTCCCTCAATATTCAGGCAGGGTCAAAGAGAAAGCAGTTATTAGTTCAAGTCCAGGCTGGGCTACCTTTCCCCACATCAGTAATGTCAGGGTTTGCCTGTATTCAATCACAAAAGGCCTTTAAAATGTGCTGGTAGCCTGCCAGATGTGACTGCTAACATCCTCTGATCACCTCTGAAATCGATGGCGACAGAGCAAGTTCAGCAAGATTTGCTTCAGGCAACTTGTATGCCCTACTTGTACCACAGCCATGAAATGCCCAAACTCATTCTCGTCACACACATATTCCCCTACAAGTTCCCGCTGCTTCTCCATTCTTGCAGACTACTCCCCTTGTTGCGACCATGCTGGGCAGGATGTTGAATAACAAAGGACTCACAGTGTTGGAGTCCCCTGTCTCTAGACATCAGTAGAGTTCATCTGGGAATACTTGCAGCTCCTGGTCTCTTTTTTTCATTTGGATAAATTTGGATTAATTAGGAGGTGGAAACAAGAAAATATCCCCTCTGCGCACTTCAGAAAACACGCTCTTAACATCAAGACTGTACGACAACCAGGAGGACCTGTGCAGGGTAGGGTGTTTCCCCCTGTACTCCCTACGTGTCATCTTTCTGCAATATCTTCCTTGTCTGCTAGCCTGGCACCACCTTGCACTCCAAAAACACCAGGCTCTGCTATTCGAAGAGGCCAGGAAAGGAGAGGATGGGTTTACCTGTGATCTCTCTCCTTCACCTCTGCTCCCCTAAGAACCTGAGCATACTGCAGATGACCACAGAAATCTCCAACAGCTTTACCACTGCCTAGTACAAACCTTTTCTTTTTCTTCCAAAAGGCTTCAAAGACATAGGAAACACTAAGAAACAACAAATCAGAGAAGTGACTCGTGTAGGTAAGTGGGAGTGTCACAGGGGAATAGACATGGAGATGAGTTATCTCAGGGCAGAAATGATGACTGTCTTTCGTTGGCAACAGTTTTGGTTTTCAGGTGACCAACTGTTAAAAATTTGCCCCGGAAAGTCTTGCAATATTTCCCACACCCTTCTGCAGTCACCACCAAAAATTTATTTGATGCAGCAAGCTCCTGCCAACAGATTCTTATCAAAAGGCATCTTCCTTCTTTGTCTGAGATTGCAGTACTATTACTAGGTAGTGTCACAGGACACAACTCCACGGCTAGGAGTATCAGCTAATCCATGCAATGGGGCGATGATGATATAATTAAAGACATTCATCACACATCTGCATAGACACTGAATTCAGTTTCCACAGTGACCAACCTGAATGCCCTAACATTTTGTATACGAACTACGAGGAACCCGCTGTAAATGAAATAACTTGGACCATTTAGACAGGGTGACTGACCACCGCCTTGGTTCATGCCTGAAACTTGCAGGTGGAAGGAAGGTGGAGGAGGAGGAGGGATGTACCACTAGAGGCCACTGTGCTCCTTCATAAAATCTCCACTGCTCGTGAAAATCAACACATGAGTATGACAACACTGAAATCCAGGGTGCTAAAAACGGTTCAGTCTTGTGAGGGAAGAGAAGCTATACGGCCTCCTCAGGCTATAACACTCCGAAAAATTAAAAAAAAAAAACAAACCAACAACTCTCTGAAAGTGCAGAGAGACTGCTGGAAGGCTTCCCATTGATTTTAGGTCTCGGCTCATTAGCTGCCTTCTCTGTACTCTATGCAAGATCCATATAGCTTCTTGAAGAAGTACAGCATAAACAGCATCTGCAGTCAGCATATCTTACACTAAAAAGCAGTTAATTTTAGTGCTGAACACTCATAATACAAGTTAGTTCAACAGGAAAAAAACACAACTTTTTCAATGTGTTTAATCTTTTGCTGCAAAATACTTACTTCAGGAACTTTCTGCAGAAGTCACAGGATTTGTTGTATACGTTAGGAGCCAGATTTTGATCTTGCATACACCAGTGAAAACTCAGGAGACCTCTATCAGTACTGACAGAATTTTCATCAGTACAGCAAAGACTTTGGCCACACAACACTTTTTTCTCATCTAGTCAAATCTCTTTAGAAACTACCTTGATTTAATGACTAGAATTGTTTCATGTAGGTGAGATGTGGAGTCAACCCTCCAGGTCTGTGGTTTTGACTGTTTTTCAAGAATCTTACCTTCCTGCAATGTCACAGTGACAGGTTTCTGCACAAAGTCAGGTGTACTGCATCCATTTGGAATGTTATCCACAAACTGGGTGATAAGAACTCCTGGGATAGAAGATTTCTTGAAGGATTTTACTAGAAAGGCAAGGAAAAATACATCCAATTAAGATAAGATGTTTGTCCTTTAGAAACAACCTCTCAATTTTCATTGCCTCTCTGTAGAACAGTAACTGCTCCTGCTCAGCTCCTCTTGGACTATAAAGGACCCATCTGTTCTAGTACTATAGGCTGTAAGTGTGTCCAAAGGCTGGAGCATTAAGGTCTGTGATTTTGTGCCAACTTATTGCAAAGCTAGGGCCCAAGTGGGAAAATGTGCAATGAAGATCGCAATCCAGGGCCACATCAGCTTACAGGTCTAGCGATGATTTGGATAGAGAATGCTTTACATCAGTTATTGTTCCAAATAAAACTTTTAAATCTGGCATGAGAAAGACACTATTGCAAAGGTCAATATAACCTGATGGGCCAGTTACTGGTGTCTCTCCTTGTGGTGGTGAGAGACAGACACTTAATTGCCAAACAAGAAAAGCAAGCTGGGCTTATTCTCAGGGGCACCCCACATAGTTTTCATAGCTGTGTCTCTTTTCTCACCTGCCTGGTGGCTTGTCATGATGCTTTGCTCAGCTCAGAACCAACAGACTACAGGTTCTCCTGTGAAAAAGACAAATAATTTCATTATTTACAGTTCACAAGGGAAATGTGACCTTAATACTGCTCAATTTTATGATGCAGTTTGCCCTTCCTCACTTGCCAAATCCTGGCAGCCAAGCTGAGAAAGGCCTGCCAATCAACACATCACAACATGTCTTTCCAAAACACATCATGACACAGTTTTGAACCAACACCAACCAGGTACAAAAATGGCTAGCAGGGCTAAATGGAAAATGTCCACATCTAACAGCATCCCTCTGTCATCTCTTCCATTTCCATGTCATCTGGCTTTCCTCCAAAGACCTCCTCTCGTGTTTCAGGCAAATATTACACCACATGGCACTCACGCGGTGAGTTCTGATGGATGGCAAGAGCAGTTGCTGAGAAGAAAGCCACAGAGATGGATGTCTAAACTGGGGCATGAAAGCAGAAGCACAACCTGATCTAAATTAGCTTGTCTAAATTAGCAACAGACCTGAGAGCAGACTATAAGCTACTACTTACTCTAGAAGGAAATGGTAAAGTGTGAACTTGGCATTAACTACTTATTGTTACAGATCACTCGTGTGACCTTCTGCCAAAGGTGTCTCTTTCCCTGTATTTATAAATTGGACAACGTGTAATGTAACACATCACTATCTTGCAAGCAAACTGTGAAGGCAGATTCCTTGTCATATGAGAGATGCTCAGAAACTATAGAGTTACTGAAGCTCTGAAAGAGCAATTAGATTAGATTCCCATGTGGGATTAATGCTGTTTCTCTATTTATCCTCTGCACTCCTTCAGTCAACACACAGTCACACAAGAATATGCAACTTTTAACAGTTTTAGAAGGCAGACGGATTTTGTCAGCACACCTATGATCTTAATTTTGTTCCCTATACCAGGCATTCATCCAACCTAGCATTGCCACACGACACCTGATGAAAACTCTGGGTAGGACCCTTTGTTATACATTTAGCTTGCAGTCGCATTATCTGTGTGATACTTGATTTCAGCTAAGGGTAAAAGACAACTAAGCCAACAAAAATAATTTGTGCTGTATGTCCCATAGACAGGCCAAAGAAAGTATAACTCAGAGTACTTCAGGGTCAAATTCTGAATCAAAAGGATAAACTGTTTTTCCTTTAATCAGCAGCTGCAAATAGGAACACACACATCTCTCCACAACAAATCAATGGCTCCACTGTTGTCCTTAACACAAATCTTATTTTAGGACTCTGCACACTATACGAACCTCATAAATAATTCATTACTTGGAAAATCATTCTGTGAGCCTCACTGACTTCAGTGGAAATGCACATGAAACAACAGAAATGGAAAATGATACATGGGACTGTGAGAACAACAGCCAAGTCCTCTCTTCCTATGACCTCCCCGGCCTGCTGTGGGCGACTTTTGTTGCTATTCACCAAAACACAAGTTTTACATTTCAGCATCCCAGCTTTTCTGTTGTTGGTATTTTGGCATATCACATAATTACTTCTGTAAATCATTGGTAGATGTTTTAAAAATTGCAAATGGAGGGAATGAACAGCTTCTGGGGGGGGAAAAGACACAAAGCTGAAATGAAACTAAGAGGATTCCAGAGCACCCTGCACAGCAAATGGCAGAGATTTTCAGAGACTCTTGATCACCCTCTTCTGATGGACTTAATTTGTCCTCCAAAATACTGAACTGTATTAATAGCAAACATTATAATCCCCTATTGCCTTTTGCAGTCTTGTGTCTTCCTAAACATGTCGCCATCCCTGAGATGAAAAGTCTAACGCTTACTGCTTTCAACAAACACGGTTACTTGACATTAGCTTGCAACAGGAGTCCCCTAAGTTCTTTTTATCACACGCTCACATTTATTCTTTGCTACTTCTGATTGCTTCCCTCCACACTAGACAATATTGACAAGCACCTACACTGAAACATGAACATGGTCCAAATCCTCAGGTTCAAAGCCATCAAGAAACTTATTATTTTCTTAAGTTATCACATGTATCATGTCAGACAGTTGTTCTCAGTTGGGTGTGATGTGGATATATGTTAACATAACCATAAGCTATTGAGAGATGGCTACGTTCAAATCTAGCTTTAAAAAAAACAAATACTGACAATATTTGTATAGGTAGTAATAGGCAGGACGTATGCATGCTCTCAATATACAATACACACTATGTGCACTATGTGTAAACTGATGAGTTTATAGGGCCCTAAATATTTCAGAAATTCACTTGGATTAAAGATAAGCTGCTGTGAGTCCTTAAACTCCTGTGAATTCTTGACTTCTGGAGAGTGAGACAGAAGCATGTTAATGCCACACATTGATTGCACAGTTAAAATAACAGCGTCAGGATATGCAAGAGAACATTCCTTTAGCGTAATTAATCCAACCCCACCACATTTTCTAGTGTCTTATGTGTTAAATAAGGACCAGAAAATAACTTATCAGCTGACACAGAGTCATTCAGACCCTGCCTTGGTACTTTTAAAATTTCTACTTCCCTGTTACATGAATAACCATGTTTTTGCTTTGACTTAGTTCAATTCTAGAAAAAGAAATCACAGAATTTTTAAAAGGAATTAAAGACAGCAAAAGCCTTCCAAAAATTGTCACAGAGTAACTCATATCTTCACTCACAGATGCTTGAAACACAGCTGTCCACACGAAGATGATCACCGAGGTTGCTATTTATTCAATGGAGGCAGACAAATACTTCTAAGAGGCAACCTACCCCTCCCTAGATGAAATGCTGTTGACCAACACCCGCAGCACAACAGGGCTAACACTGGAAGTAGATCAACGCTCACTCCTCTGAAAAACATGTCATTGTTATCCACCAGCCCTGTTCAGGTAGCCAAAACTCATCCCAGGGAGAAGTCTCTCTGCTTTTCAGCTGCGGAGACACCCCCTTTGGAGACAGTGGCAAAGCTTCCACGGCTCTGAATGCAGAGCAGGAGCAAACCCTTGACTACTGACAATATTTTTAATCTACCAAAATAAACTAGATAGCCTGATGGGATGGGAGGTCTGTCCTTCATCTTGTCTATCCATCAATCTGTCTGGATGAGACAGAGCAAGAGCCCATTCCCTTTTGCAGTCTGACTGGACACTAGTGATAGGGCCATAAATCAGCTAAGTGAATAAGCAAAACACTTGGGAGTCACAGGATTTGGAGGTACTAGTGGTGTCACAAGTAGTTATTTATGAGGTTCAGACAGTGGAACACACAGACAAGATGTGACATAATTGCTGGCAGAGACTGGTGAGCAAAATTAGTCAAACTTGTAGAGAAGTGACAGCAGCGAGCGGCTCATACAGACGTGATGGGTCCAGAGGCATGGGATGTACCACAGACATTGGTACAAGCACAGCGAATGTGGAGTACAAAGCCATTAGCGTAGACCACAGCAGATGACTTGAATCATCATTATAATAAATTAATGAGCAAGAGATGCAGCATTCTGTTTCCTCTGTAATTCATAAAAATCAGGACAGTCCCAAGGTGAAGGTTCTAAACAAAATACTGAATTGTTGTGTGCTCAGTCTCAAATTCGAGCTGCACTTTACACCAAAGGATCCAGATACTCACTGAGAAGAAGGACGTCTCACCTAAAATTTCTCTTTTAGCTTTCTTTGTTTATTTGTTAACTTTAAGTAGTATTTTGAGCTTGAGTGTTCCCATTTCAGAAGACTTTGAAAGGAAAATCTCGAAGGCTTTGGTTAGAACCATGGAGCTGAAGGCCAGCAACTGCAGAAGAGTGACTTAATGAAAACTTCTGAGCAGGTTACAGGGGGGGAACGTCACAAGCACTCCAGTGATGAATGGAGGTCTTGTGTAGAGTGGGGAGGAATGCCCAAGGATCAGATTTTGTGTGACTTATCCCTTTGGTAAATCTATACTTGACTTGATCTTCTCTTCTGCCTCAGGGATTATGAATATAAGTGATTGCTCATGCTGTCCATGATTTACGTATGCATACACCAGATACTCTATAGCTATTTATTTATTAAAGTGGCATGGACACAAAATGCCAAAAACGGGATACACATCATCTATATTTTCTAAGTGAATTAAAACAATTAAGCCCTAACAGCAGTGAAAAAGACAGCGAATTCATGTCAGTTTGGTGAAGCAGGTATGGAGCGACAAGACGAGAACAGGTCAGTCCGTTCTTTTTGATGCTCACAACATACCCATAAATTCTTAACACAGACACGCATTTTCTATACCATCAATAAATCTACAGCAAATACCACAGAGCAAATAGAACTGAGTTTTACTAAATGTCCAGAAGAAAAAACATCATATCCCTACCTGCTGTCCCAAGAAACATCTCCAAGATAACAAACATTAGACACCACAGCGTATCTTTGCTACACGTCCCATGTTACCTCCATGGGACAGTTAGGGCAGATCTCCAACAGCCTGCCATCTTACGAGGGAAATCGGCCGTAGGAGACCACTCCTCCCAGAACATTCACAACATTTGTCAGACCTACGGCAATGCAGAGCAATGTCTACCATGACAGCGGAGGTGACATTTCATATTCCCAGCTCTGTATCACCTCCACACAAATCTCGGTGGTGACATGACCAAACTCACTGCCTTACAGGTTGAGCTTCTGAGATGATCCTGCTTGAGGTCAATACTCCGTCTCCCAGGACCTTGGTGGCTTTGTTCGTTGACTCAGACCACAGAGCTCTTCATAGCTGTTCAACATGTCTCTTGGTCACAGATATTACAGATCTGTACAGAAGAAGTCACGCCCCTTATTAGTCTGTTGTAAATGTCACTAAGTGGCAAAAGAAATGACAAATTCTTGTCCCCCTCACACCTCTCCACTCTCCTAGAAGCTAAGTCTGTGCTCAGTAGCTGCCTAGCCAGGATGTCTCTATACTGTGCTGCGTGCAGTTTGTCGGGGGTTCATTATACACCCACACTTCCCACAGCACCAGGGGACAGGCATTGGACCCACTGCCTCTGGCAAGCCTCAGACAAGGCAGTGGGCCAACTTGGTCAGATGCGACCATCAGTCAAGGCAATGCTGGATTTCCAAGCACAAGCTAGGTCAAGACTTTGTGCCTCAGAGAAGGACAACCATTTGTGCAGACCAACGGCTTGTCCAAGTACGGGACAAGCTGTACACACAAGTTCTGTAGGACACAGCAGTAGACTGGTTCTCAGGGGCCATGAGTCCTTAGGAGATCTCATAATTCCTTAGAGGAGAAGTAAAAACAGAGGATTATTGTATTTGTGTATGGGCCAACCATGCTTGGGCTTGGCCTTCATAAGTGCAGCCTTTTAGCCTGTGCTATTCTCAGAGATCTGAAAGAAATCCAGTTCCTCCTAGAACAGCTTCACTGCTATAGGCAAAAAGGACATCTCGATTTGCAGTCTTTCCTTCCAGCACATCCACAGGCTGATCCCTGTTCCCATGAGCAGCAACAAGGCCACTTATTGCCATGGACAGGCTTAGCCTAGAAGTACAAGTGCAGCATATTGTGCCCAAAAATCTTTGCTTCCAGTCTGCCCTTGCAACTCGTAAACCTTCCTCCCTCTACCCAGAAATCTCAAACGGACTGATCTCACCTGGAAGCAAAGGTTCCTCTACCTAATTCCTGATGTTCACAGAGATGGCCAGTCTGGGGCCGAATGCTATCTTCCCCCAGCGGCATTACATGGAGGCAACAAAGCCTGTTCAGTCTGGCAGTCCACTTTCATTCACTTCTGGCTGAGAGCATACAATCTTTTTTTCCTTTGCATCGTGTGCCATATATTCCTATTAAATCCTCTTGTTCAACTCTGAGATGAAGGGCTGGCTCCAGAAGTTGGCATGGTGACCGTGGTTCACACGATGTCTGGGCTGACAGAACCAGTACAAGGTTTTCCTCTGGTTTTCCATCAGGAGATTAGAGTTCTAAAATCTGTGGTTAACGGGGAAGGGAACATACAGCAAAAACTTGGTCCTGGAGCTAAGATTTATGTTAGATAGGATGAAGACAGAACCATGAAGAGCATCACTTTCACTAGTCTCGGAAAGATGATCTTTCAGTGGAAAAGACACTGGCAGTAGCAGTATGATGTGTCAGCTGTTCAGATCCAGATATCAAAAACTTCTCCTTTGCAGGGGCGGGGATCATGATTTTAATCAACAGTTTAAAAGATAAATGTGGAAATTAAATTCTGGAGTAATTTTCTTCATTTCTTCTTTCTTTTTGACAGTTGTTGCCGGTTTATACCTTCCCAGTTCATAAGAAAACAGCATCAATAGAGGAAAATGTGATTGTTCAAACTGATGTTTAGGCTAAGATCATTCGGTTCTATGTCCCTTGTTACATTTGCAGTGATATAAAAGTAGAAGTAATTCCAAAGTCAAATGTAAACAATTTGAAAATTAGCAAGCCAAGAAAATAAGACAACAAGGATTTTCCATCTGCTGTAGCAGTAGCAGACACTGTTTTCTAGCAGCGTCCTAGCGGGTTTCCCACAGTCCCTTCCTCCACCCATTTTGGCCAATGATCATTCCCAAGTTCCTTCCTTATTCATTAGTTTTACTGGTCCAGGGCAGCAGTTATGTTGATCGGATTATGTAGCCTTAACATTAAGTACCTTTAACAAAACCAGTTGCTACACAAGTCTCTAAAGACAGTAACACTTCATGTAAGCCATGGGAACACTCCCAGAGGAAGCATTTACCAGCTTCTGCTGAAATCTGAACTCATCAGCTCCCATCAACTGCAGCAAGAGCCTTCCACTTAGCAGTTAGCCTGACCAGAGGACCTGAGCTATCCAGAGCCACAAGGCTTACTGCTGTTCCCCTTCCTGTGTACGCTCCCTTTCCACTTTGTTCCCCACTGAAAAGCACACTGCCGATGATATTTAGTCTCAAAAGGCATTTAGCTGTTGGGGTCTGCTTGAACAACTGAGGAATTCTGAATGAGGTAACTCCTAATTAGATAGACAGTTGGGTCTAGCAAGTACCAGGAGAGCCACAGAACCTGACCCTGACAGGGCTTTGCCTTATTTCCAACCCTGGTTTTGCATTTTTCTTGGGGGGAAGGAATGGAGACCTCTCCTACAGATGGATTGATAACTTAAAACCATCCGTGACAGAGCAAACTCCTCCAAGAGACTGACCTTCTTCCATTTCACAGCTTGTTTTCCACCCGCCCACCCAAAAGTCCTGTTAACCCCTGCATGTCAGTGGATAAGCTACTGCATACCACTGAAAACCTGCAAAATGTCATCACGAAGCCTGGCACATTCAGCAGCGGTCACCGCTTTCACTGCAAAGGGGACGCGTTTTTCCCTGGAAGCAAGTTCATCCCCTAATGAAGGGGAGTGAAGAAGTGTCAAGAGGCAACAGCTGCAGGACAGTTATTTCAAGATTGAATTTAAAAGTACATTTTATCTGTAAATGAGACTCTTCTGATCTTGTGTTTTCCCTGTAATTCCCTTCTTCTTCAGTATGTCAGTATGAAGTCTACCCGTTCTGACCAGTGACAACTGGCACAACTGTTCCTATAGGCTGTTGGTTCCCACTGCATGGCTCAGACAGAGCAAGAAGTGAAGAAAATAAGACCTGGTAGGTCCAAAAAGCTGACTGGATTTTCCAGTTCATGAACAGATGACCAAGGTCAAAACCTAGTCTCATACTTGAGTCACTTGTCCAATCCATACCATTCCCCTGAAGCATAGGTGTCTGGTCAGTCACTGTGCTGAAGGTCAAGGTGGTGTCAGGGAGGCTTTTGGGCAGAAATATTCAGAGATATGTAATGGGGCAAGATATGCAAAGCTCAGTAGTCAGGTTCAAAGTCAACTTGACATAATAGCAATAAGAACCTCATAAAAACTATACATGAAAAAAAAAAAAAAGTTGCATTCATTTAAAGATGGGCAAGGGCATGGAAAATGGAATAAAGATCCAAATTCAGTGACTACTAGTTACCTGCAGGCCTACAACCACCCAACATGCTATATCAAATCGGGAGAGTCTGACGGCACTGCTCTGGCTGGTCACGTACAAGTAAAGGGACATGCTTTTGTTCAGATCAGGCCATGGACCAGGTGGGTCATAGAATGGCATTTTGTTTTTACCAGGAGAATGCCCTGCACTAGGATGAGGAACAGTCACACCATGCAGTGGGTGCCCCAAACGAGTCTTCTGCTCTCATATTTGATTTTAAATAAATGTGATGTACAAAATATTGAGCACTCACAGCTCCCTCTGATTTCAGTGGAAGATGTCCATCCTCAGCCCAGCCCCTCAACACCAGATCATCTGTGTTGTACACTCCAGAAGAAATTTAAGGGACTATTTTAAGGCTCGAAGCCTTGGTTATTTTACCTCCCACACCCAAGATGCCAGTCTGCCCCTTTGTCATCAGCAAGCTGAGATCTGTCATCACTGTTCACACAGAGCCACGACTGGACCCACTGCAGTTAGCTGGACTTTCACACACTGAGATGCAACTCACCATAAGGGAAAGATCAGAATCAGGGTAACGAATCCAAGAAGCAGCAGTTCTCTGCTTTCACACTGCAGATTAGCTCCCCGCTTCCCATGGTGAAATTCCCAAGGGAATTTCTGCTATTCCCTGGTTCAGAACTGATTTAAGCTGTTTGCATCCATGACTGACCGGAGGGGTTTGCTAGCACAATCTGTGATTTAGATGGAGCCTGGCTGCCTATAAACCTGATATTCCTACTTCCCCCTTGTGATAGCTGCTCTCATGATTATCTTTCTTGCATGCTTCAACGCCTGGGCTGGCCAGTGTTGGAATTTACTGACCCTTTTCCATTTGGAAAAACAAAATAGTGGGCAACAGATGTTTAATATAGACTTACCAAAGATGCGATTAAACATCAACATATTACCAGACATATCACACCATCAGTACTTTTCATGCCTCCTTGAGACACTGAAGAAAACAACATTTTAACCCATAGTGTGCTTTAATGAATGTAGAGAGTAAGGCACGCCTACACTGCTTTCATTTGACCCTATATGGGCATCGGACTTTGTCAAATGTCTTCTTCTCCTGCTAAAATTAGCTATGTATGTTCAAACCACTTTGCATATGCCACCCCTTGGGCATGCAGAAGTTTAATAAAGCTCACTGCATGCAGTAAAAACAAACAAACAAACAAAATTGTCCTATTCAGATGCCGCAAGCAATTTAAGTTATAAGGCTTTCTCTCATTCCCTCCCTGCCTTCAAACTAGAGCACATAACAAATCCCCCAGTTCTGATTTATTTGTTTCCCCAACCTGCCAGTGGCAACCGATGAAAAAAGACCAGTCCTCGCATGACGAGCTATTTTAATATTTCATGCCCTAATGTGCCAAGAAGTTTGACACTGAAACAAATGGTAAGAAAATCTCTCAGAAACTCCAAGAAGCCACAGCACACACCACCTTCCCGCTTCCTTTGTGGGACGCCTGAACATTATTTTCAACATTGTTCTATACTGTTCGCCTGACCTACGCCTGCACACGTTAATGTGTGGCACCCACAAAGGTGCCAGAGGACTCCCGTTGGTGGGAATGCTGTCCCGTTCCTTCTGAAGGTTGTTCTCTGTCAAACTCTGCCCTTATCCAGCACTAAAGTATCGGAATAAAATAAGTGTCATCCAGAGCCAGAAAATTATGCCATCATCCAATGGAGAAATAACCAAAATAGAAATAATCATGATGGAAAGAGAGGGCATCTCTCTCCTTTCACCCCTGCTTGCTCCAGGAATCCTGCGGTTTCAGAAAAGAATCGCAGTGTTCCCCTTTCTGCAGGCATGAAACTAGTAGGTTCTGTCACTTCCCAGCGGTCACCTTTTCTGCCTTGTGAAGGTGATCACAAGGAGCTCAAACACACCTTAGCTCACAGCAAACACAGCTACTTATCTGAAACAGGTACACAGCACTCACCTGCACGTGCCACCCCAGAGGTCCTCTTCTACCCTGAGTGCTGTCAAAGCTGCAGCTCACCCGCGTCCTTTCTGCAGTCAGTGCTCAGCTGTGGGATCAGCACTGGGTCCCTGGGATCCTTCTCAGCTGCTCCCTCTGTCTCGCCTTCTGCCTCCTCTTCTCTCGCACTTAATCTCTCTCTCGCCCTCTCCCTCTGGTAGGTGAAGCCTGTCACAGGGCTGTTAGCCTGCGAGACATCCAGACGATTTTTTTTTTTATGGGAACCCGATGCACCTGCCTCCTATTCATTATTATTTCAGTCCATATCAGTAATGGTGCTGGACAAATTTGAGATTAACGTGATTCTTCAACATTTCACAAGTCAGTTGGAGTGGTGCTTTTTCTGCAGATGGTGTTTCCTCTTCACAGCGATTCATTAAAAACTTTGATACAACTGAATGGCTCTGGATGTTTTAAAGGAAACTGCACCTTATTTGGTTCGAAACAAATAATCTCAAGAATAACTTTGGTTACTAACAGATCAGATAAATTGAACTTCAGTTAAAAGTGAGTGGCCAAGCACATTTAAAGATGAGGTTTCTCCAAATATGCTGATTTTTAAAATAATAAAGTAACTCTTTGAAGATTTAGTATTAGGAATATTGAGACGACCAGAGCACTTGGCAGAACCAGCTCACAGTGCTAACGTGAATTTATTGACATGTAGTTGAAAAGCATGAGCCTGCACCCCAGTTACATGGCTGGGAGCAGCCTCTGTTACCTACACAGCTTTGTGCACCCCTTGGAATAAAAGGCACCTTAGAAGCATTAACAGGATTAGGAACCATTAACGGGATTAGGAACCATTAGGTCAGGGTGGGAATGGAGACCAGATGCACCTGCAGACTAGGTTCTGTGTACCAGTAAATGCTTCCTCTGCTAGGAGGCATTTATCCAGAATTACCTGGAGCTGATCTAGATAAACCTTGAGAGAAACAAGACAGAGTTCCAAAATAAAAGAGCCCAAGGCAGGGGATAAAGAGGCTTATAGACACTGTTTCCTCAGCTTGCAGAAGGTAGTGGGCACCCATGGACCACCCAAAGCTCTCCTTGCTCTCAACTTGCAAGTTGCAGACATTTCTGGTATTTCATTGCCCATGTTGCTCACCACAGGGATAGTCACACCTTAGGTGATAATGTCACTCATATTCAGTAATTTCAAAGTCAGCCCCACGCATTGTTGTGAAAGAGGACAGCCATGAGCACATCAACGCTTCTAAAAAGCAGATGGATACAGTTCAGCAGCTTATACTCTTCAAGGAAGAAGATGTGCTGGTGGGATAGGCTGTACACGAAGCACTTCAAGTGCTGAAAGGTGGGCAAAGCCCCAGTGATACAAACTGGCCTGGAATTATGTCACCTAGTCCAGTGTCATCCGACAGGAAAGGCAAGAATCTAAAGCAAACATCATTTTCAAAGGTTTTGCTTCTAGCCACTTGAAAGTAATCCCACACGCACCAGGCAACGGGTCTATTGCTCCCCCGCATAAAACTGTGCCTCCAATGAACCAAGCCTGGGTAAGCAATCCATTGTAAAGGAGGCACAGCGAGAGGTACGAAGACGACCGAGCAGGAGGACAGCAGGTTTGCCTTTTATGTACTTTTCAAGAAATCAGATAACCCGAGTGGTGTTTTCATTCCCTAACTCTTTTACTTTGGATTAACCAGATTTTTTAGTTCAGATTCTTAGTCCCTTGACATCACAGCAGCCAGCTGAAATCTACTGAGGATTTCCTACCTTGGCCCTCAATAGCTAAGCATCCTTCCTGTTGACGAGAGAGCTGGAGCTGTCACACAGTCTGCCAAGGTTATACTGTAACAGATTTAAGCCATAAAGTGCAGATGACACATCCCAAAGAATCACATTTACAAACCTTTATGTGCATTTACAGTCAGCAAAACATAGAAGATCCCTTTTAATGTTGTAGAAGAGCAAAAACATCTTCTGCCTCAAAAAGCAGAGAAGTACTAACAACCCAGGAGAAGCTAAAATCAGTCTGATTGATAGACTTGAAAATATTGCCCTTTACCAGACCTCAGAAACCCAAAGGGCAGCCTTATGTAATGTGCTTTACTTAGCAATCCTCTGACACACCCCTTTCCAATAACCCACTTCAATGATTTGTAAGCCTGGGTATTCCTTTCCCTTTGACAGTCCTCATAAAGATTATTTCCTATCAGACATGTGAGAGGACTCTACTGGAAACCCACCAAATACTACGTCTGAGCTGACCTGAGGATGTCAGATTCCAATTCTAATTTCATCCCACATTAGCAAGTGGTTATTAGTTGTCATAAAATTGCATTTGTCAGGAATGAAAATTCTTTGCCAAAATAAGCCATTCAGATTTATTTACGACATAGACAGATTTTGTTACTCTCCCACAGAGCATGACCCTAAAACACTGTCAGTTCAGCCAGCCCTGGCCTTCTGCCCTTTCATGTTTGCAACCCAGTCATTAAATTGTCTGTTAGGAGTTGTACTGAGGGCACAAAAACCTTCTCACCTCTACATCAAATGAGGATAAAACACAGAAATGAACTACCAGTGTGTTAAGTCTGAGAACCCTGAACCTTTGTTGTGACAGAACAAGAATACAACCCACTTTGTGCGTGGAGTCTCAAGGAAGGGGACCTGGACACTGGAGATAGTTGTACAAATCGTCACATCTCAGCCAGTTTTCAGACTCTCAGCGTGTAGTCTTGCCAAGAGTGTCCTACAGTAAGGCTCTACAACAGTGCTTCAGCTCCAAAGCACAAGCTCCCTACCAAACCAGGATGCAGCCTGGCAGCAGAGCATCTCTTTGAGGTGTCAAAGATCTATTTTGACCATGTTTGCCATCTCTCAAGCATACAGCCAGAAAGATACATCACAGTCCCCTCAGGCACCTGAGCCTGTATAATCCACTATTGCCTTCAGAGGCCATACTACTTCAGTAATCACGAGAAGTCCTGCCTGTGGTGAGGCTGATGTCAGGTAGCTAGATTCTGTGGAGAACCAACCCATTAGCTGAATGACCTGCCCAACAGTCAGGAGCTCAGCATATGCACCTGGACATGAAGTGGAGGATATGGTTCAAAGAGAGAAACTGTACCAGGTAAAGTGCCGGGGAGGGATCCTCTCCATCACCCACACCCAGGGAGTAAAGCCAAACTGCCCTCTTAGTTGTCCTACAGCCTTCTGCCAAAGGGGCAGTGAGCACCTGTGAGGCAGAGAAGACAAGTTACCGAAACATCCAAAAGCACTCGGAGCCTTCCAGACGGTTCAGCTACAAGACAAACTACGGGCCATTGCCACCAGAGCTTCTTTTTCAACTATTGTACATCCCTTTCTCCCACCCCTCAGCCACCCACATCCACCGGATCAATAATTGCAGCTTCAGAATAGCAGCAGGACAGGAGAATGCTCCAGGTATTCAGTCACATAAAAAGAGATGAGCCAAAAGCCAAGCAGCAGGGATAACCGGACTGGATTTCTGATTCACCTCTTCCAGCCTCCTTCGAAATAGCACATGCCAAAGGAGATCCAGTGGAGCTCACCTGACCCAGTACCACTCACAGAGGAGCCTACCCTTGTAAGCTCTGATTGCTATCTGGGTAACCTGACCTCCGCCTGCAAGCACAAAACAGGCCAGATGACACTAAGCGAGACGGTAAATGCCCAGCCTACAAATGCCTTCTTGGGTCCAGCCCAAAGCAGGTCTGATATCACCCTGTCACTCTGTTTTGGCTGACAGTTGCAGGGTCCTTGGTGGTCTTGTGAGGGCTTTTACCGCGTCATGAAGGCAGCTGAGCTTTTTGCCCGCAAACACCCCATGGCAGCCAATTCCCTCACTCGTTCTCCCATGTGATAGTGACCCAATGCGTGACAGACACAGGCCTTTACTGCTCACTACCAGGCACAAGGCCAGGCCAGGAATTTTAGCAGGGAAATGCCTGCAAAACCTGGACGTTGGGGAGCACTAAGAGCTGGGCTCTTCCCTGATGGAAGCGACAGCCCCAGCAGAGGCAGGGCAGGGACCTGACTGACCAGGCAGACTCGCCCATCACCATAGAGGTGATGGCAACAGCATTCATCAACAGTCCCATGATCATCAAAGGCAAGGTAAAATGTCAGCTCCAAGGTCAACCTGGAAAATTCAAACAACAGTTCAGGAACCAGCCTGAAAGCAGGTGCAACTACAGCAAAGGGCAGGAAGGGAATGAAGGCCCAGGCCTCCTGGGCCACGGGGAGAGGGTGTGGGAAGGGGTCCCATGTGAGGTTCCTCAGGACAATAAGGCCTATTAGTGCTCCTGCAGCCCTGTCCCTGGATTTCAGGAGAACTTCATTTCTGTGACACACCAGCTCACCCAAGCCCTGCACCCAATGGGGGCTCTTAGCATCATGCTTCAAATTCAGCTCCCCCTCCCCTCCCACCCTGCCTTCCTCAAGTCCTCCTGCTTCTACAGGTGGTTCTGCTCTCCTGCTGATTCCCAGGCCCAGATGACCTCTCCATCCCCTCTTCATGTCTGCGCCCTCAGTAGCACTCATCTGCCCCATAAGACTTCTCTGTTCATGACTAAAGGGAACGGTGGGAGCAGAGCCACTGGAAGAGGTAGGTAGCAAGAAGAAAAGGCACTGGGCAATGGACAGTCAAGTACAGAGACGTTTACCTTCCTCTCCTCTCACCCCCCAGTGTATGACAGGAAAAATTTTATCATTTCATGAATGTACCATTCACCACTTCAGAACTAAAGAGAAAATCCATTTTCGTTGGGAGCTTCTGTTGTTCTGAGATTTCCAAACTGAGATCTTGCTCCCTTCCCACAGTCTCTCAGTCTCTAGAATGAATCTATGCGATCCTGATGTCATAACCTTTAAAAAATATTGCAAGACTTTTCATATGGAATTTAATTTGATTCCTGTGCCGTTTCCTCCCTTGAGCATGTGCAGTGGATTGATCAATGCTGTCTAGCACAGCAGTCTTCATCCAGGTTCACCCCTGGAGGTGCAACTACTGCCTTGCTTTTCACACTAATATTGACTTTCTAAAAAGCATCACAGACAATAATCTTTCTGTTTAGGATCAAAACTGCAACTAGTTCTTGTGGGAAGACATCAGCAGTCTTCAGCAAAGTAGTTCCTCGCTACGGCATGCTCAGTTTATTGTGCTGTGAAGCTCTACCAGCCGTGAACCCAACCACAGGGGTCTCTTTTTGCCAGTTATTTCACTGACCCAGGGACGAGACAAGTGCAGAACTGGAGATGCCTAGTAAAGAGCACCAAGGAATGACGGTCAGACTGCCATGGGGCCTAGCCCTGGCAGTGGTAGATGATGAAGACACTGCCGGTACTTCTAGGCTCCTGAAGATGCAAAACTTCGTTTTTCAAGTCATCTCAGTTTAAAGTGTCCAGACCTGACTAACAGGTACTGAGAACCTGGAGCCTTCCCTGAGGTCACTGGGATCACCTGGATGCACATGTCTTGGTGCCCATACACTGGGAAGAACACTGGGGTATAAGCGTCTTGGTCCTTGTGGGTATGTGCATATATGAGTCTGAATGAATGAAAACATTTTGTTTTAAAATAAAATCACCTTCCCCTCCTTTAACGTCTCACACTGAGTCCTGTCACCTCATTGCAACGTTATTCCCTATGACAGAGATAAGTTTGCAACTGCCTGGGAAAGGCAGAGCCTCTGAATAGGAACTGGGTGATGATATTGTATCTCATAGCCCAGTTTACAACCTGGTCTCTGACAGTCTCCAGGAGCTACTTTTTATGTGCTGCCTTCGGTGATGTACAGTCGCATGCGCTCTGTATTTTCCACCACCAAGCACGTTCTGCCTGCTCGCGGTCAGACAGACAGGCAGGCTCCTGTCTGACCGAAGGACAGAGGGACATAGTGAGCAGGTCACTTTTCAAGGCAGACGGGTGGATAGATGCATCACTGAAATGGGCAGGATAATGTCAGGGGTGCTGATACGTCATGGCCAGACTAGGAGAAGGGAGGAAAGGAGGAGTGGGTGTCAGAGACAGATCCTGTGTCAGAACGGGTGATGGATGAGGGAGGACCGTCTTCTGGGAAGAGCAGCTGGGGCAGACAATACCAGTGCCAGGAGCTGAGCAGGAGGAAACAAGACCCACACAAAGGCCCTGATTAACCCTGCCTTTAGACAGAACTGGTCTGTTGCTCTGAAGCAAACCGAATGGCAAGCAAATTGCTTGCAGCTTGGGCCTTTACAAAGTCCAGCGTGTCCTTGTCAATCTCTTTGACTGACAGGTTGAGGGTCCCAGATGGTTCAGAGCTGGCTGATGCAGGAGGATCAATCCAGCACAGAGACCAACACTCCTAGCAACCCAGAAAGACACAGAGAAACACTTGAAAGAGCTCTAAAAAGCAGGGAGAAATCAAATAAACCATTAACCATTGCTGCTCAACTTCTGCACAAATATGAAGACAAAATTTCTTGGCTTTGTGTTTATTAAGACATGTCCATCTTTCAAAGTATAAATTTAGTTCTCTGTCCCATACATCTACACTAAAATTTCAGCCTTTTTCTTCCTGGTGCAGCATTTTCCTATCTATCCATCATATTCTAAGTGGCTATCTCATATTGCAGGTGCCTTTCTTTTCCCTGTCCTCTCTCTTTATCCTGTTGGACAAGTTGTATCTTCTTTGTAGCTTACGAACCCACATCTCATTGATAAGAACATTGAGATCTGCAGTTTATCTTCTCTGGAAGGGTTTTGGCCTCCTTCCTGACTCTCTAGGTATGTCTGTAAAAATAGAACATGCGCATTGCTGACTTATGACCACATCCTTGAGAAATAAACTTCCTTAAACAACAAGCCACAGCCGTCTGAGGCAGAAGCCAAGATACACTGGCCTTGCCACATGCCACAAAGGTCAACAGACCAAAACTGACGGATCAGACAGGAGGACAGAATGCCAGAAGCAAAGGACATATAAATCTAATGACTGTCAGCTTAACTATGTCAGCTGATTTCTGAGCTCAACCAGAGGGTGAAAGAAGGATGGTCCCAGTTTACCTTTACAAGTCTCAATGAACTGAGGCCTCTTCCAAACACAAGTAGTTATAGCAATTCCTTAAGTGTTTCACCCAGGAAATGTTCTTTAACACTGAGCTACAGGGTGTTTCAAGCAAGCCATCTACAAGTCCCAGGCAGGCAGTCACGCTGACCTGGTCAGAAGGTGGCAGGAAAGCTGTGAGAGTCTGCAGAGCAGCTGAGGCTTGTAGTGCTCTCTGCCGTATTTATTAAAAAGGATTTGCCACATCCCTTTGTCCTAAGCGCTGTTTCCAGAGATGCAAGGTCACAGCACTCATACAAGACTAGGGTACAAGCAAAGCCCTGGTGAACCAGAACGCCACCAAACCCGGCAGTTGAAAGAGAGCTGCAGCTGCATCACTGATGGTCACTGAATCACAGAGGTGGCAGTTGAAAGGGGGTTCTGGAGGTCTCCAGTCCAACCTCTCACTCAGGGCAGGACTATCCTGAACACCAGATCGGAGCAGCCATGGATTTTCCACTGAGTCTTAACAACCACCCCATACTCCCCCCAAGGACAGAGGTTCTCCCACCTCTGATGACCTGCCCCAGCCCTGCACCAGCTTCCTGGAGAAGCCTCTTCCTAGTGCTCAACCTGAACCTCCTGAGCTGCAACTTGTGGCCATTGCCCATTACAATTTGGCACCACCAAGAAGCGTTTGGCTGTGTCACATTTGTGACCACCCCTTGCTCTGCTGGTGACACACCTTCAGATTTAGCCCAGGATGCAGGTAGCTTTATGATAAGTACACATTGCTGGTTCATATGCAACTTGGCATCCACTGTAATGTCTGTCCTTTCCTAAAGGACCCCAGGTCCTTTTCCTGGCTGCTCATTATAGCAGCATGTTGTCTCTGCAGACACTCAACTACAGAATTCTGAGAAATGTCAAGTTGGGGACTGGACAGAAAAGCCACTCACAAGGGAGGACATTGCCTCAGCCCTTTCCCCTTGGAAACATGAGGATTCTGCCTGGCAGAACAGCCCCACAGGACTCAGGATCTGCTGCATTTGGGATGGAAGCAGAGGTTGTGGGCTGTGATCATGAACCACCATTGGAAGAGAGTTGTGATGGTGCTACCAGATGGCAGGTAAGACAGGAAGGAGCAACACAACATTGCAGAGGGTGCCAGTCAGTCTCACCTCTGTGCCTGGCAAGATCATGGAGCAGATTCTCCTGTAAAATATGCTAGGGCACATGAAAAATAAGGAGGCGACTGGTGATGGCCAACACGGCTTCACTAAGGGCAAATCATGCCTGAAAAATTTGGTGGTCTTCTATGACAGCGTTACAGCGTTGGCGGGTAAGGGAAGTGCAACTGATGTCATCTGCCCTGACTTGTGCAAAGCATTTGACACTGTCCCACATGACATCCTTGTCTCTAAACTGGAGAGACATTGATTTGATGGACAGACCACTTGGTGGATAAGGAATTGGCCAGATGGTCACACTCAAAGAGTCACAGTCAATGGCTCAATGTCCAAGTGGAGATCAGTGATGACTGGTGTTCCTCAGAGGTCAGTGCTGGGACCGGTGCTGTTTAACATCTTTGTCAGTGACCCGGACAGTGGGATCGAGTGCACCCGCAGCAAGTTTGCCAACAACACCAAGGTGTGTGGTGAGGCCGACACGCTGGAGGGAAGGGCGGCCATCCAGAGGGACCTGGACAGGCTGGAGAGGTGGGCCCGTGCAAACCTCACAAAGTTCAACAAGGCCAAGTACAAGGTCCCGCATCTCGGTCAGGGCAATCCCAAGTACAGACACAGGCTGGACAATGAGCGGATGGAGAGCAGCCCTGGGGAGGACTTGGGGTGCTGGTGGGTGAAGGACTGAATATGAGCCGGCAACGTGCGCTCGCAGGTCAGAAGGCCAACTGCATCCTGGGCTGCATCAACAGAACTTTGGCCAGCAGGTTGAGGGAGGTGATTCTGTCCCTCTGCTCTGCTCTGGTGAGACCCCCCTGCAGTGCTGCGTCCAGCTGTGGGGCCCCCAGCACGACAGACATGCAGCTGCTCCAACAGGTCCAGAGGAGGCCATGAAGACGCTCAGGGGTCTGGAGCAGCTCCCCTGTGAGGACAGGCTGAGAGAGCTGGGGGTGTTCAGCCTGGAGAAGAGAAGGCTCCGGGGAGACCTTAGAGCAGCCTTACGGTGCTGAAAGGGGGCTCCAGGGAAGGTGAGGAGGGACTTTTGATCAGGGAGTGCAGTGATAGGACAAGGGGTAACGGTTTCAAACTGAAAGAGGGGAGATTTAGATCAGATATTAGGAAGAAACTCTTTACTGTGAGGGTGGTGAGGCACTGGCACAGGTTGCCCAGGGCAGCTGTGGCTGCCCCCTCCCTGGCAGGGCTCAAGGCCAGGCTGGATGGGGCTGGGAGCAACCTGGTCTGGTGGGAGGTGTCCCTGCCCATGGCAGGGGGTTGGAACTAGATGATCTTCAGCGTCCCTTCCAACCCAAACCATTCTGTGATTCTATGAAAACTGTAAGAGGTCTCAGGAAAGGCCTCATAGAGGAAGTCTCATAGTTCTCCTTGGGACAGAGTCTTAGGGATCCAAAAGCAGAGAAAAGAAAGGCATAAGAAAAGGAGCAGGCTTTCTAGCCAACTTGGGACCCTGAGCTCAGATCTTGACAGCAGCTGTGGGAAGTACAAGTTGAGTGCAGTGACACAAATCCACATTCTTCTATCCTCTCTTCTCATACCCCAAACTCAAAATCCAGGCAGGGTACCCTATTCAAAGGGATCTAGATGGCCTGAAGAAATGGGCTGACAGAAACCTTCTGAAGTTCACCGAAACCAAGTCCTGAACCTGGGCCAGAATAAGTCCATGGAGCAGGGTAGGCTGAGGGCCAACTGGCTAGGAGGCAGCTTTGAAGAAAAGATAGCAGACGCAACAGGAGTCAGCAGTGAGCCCTTGCAGCAAAGAAGGCCAACAGCAGCCTGGGCTGCATCAGCAAGAGTAGAGCCAGTAGGTCAAGGGAGGTGATTCTTTCCCTCCTTTTATGAGGCCACAGTTGAAGAAAAAGGCCTGGACAGACTGGAGCAAGTCCAGTGGAGAGTCAACAAATAGTAGGTTCAGTAGGAGGTTACAGCCCATGAGGCAGAGGAGAGGCTGAAGGAGTTGGATTTGTTCAGTCTGGACAAGAAAGGAAGTGGGGCCACTGAATTTCAATCTCTTGCTACCTAGGGTGTCTCATAGAGAAGGCAGAGCCAAACTCCTACCAGCAGTGCACAGCAGTAGGACAAGAAACAATGGACACAAGGTGCAACAAGAGCAGTTCCAATTAGATGTTAGGAAAAAAAATGCTGTAAGAGTGGTCAAATACTGGAACAACAGCCCAAAGAGATCACATCTCCATCCTTGGAGATATTAAAAATTTTACTGGGTAAGTCTCTAATCAACCTGATCTAGTTTTGAAGAGGAATCTGCCCTCAAACCTGGTCATTCTTCGAGCATGAGGTTCAACTCAGAATATGGAAAGTCTAGCAAAAAAAAAGGACAAAGTGAAGGATAAAGGCATCAGTGTCCAAAAGGATGGAGAAGGAGGAAAAGTAAAACTGAAGTTAATGAAATTTGTCAAAATAGTAATTATAGCAAGTAGAATCACTGTGCTAATTTTAATCAGTAAACATGAGATGGTCAAATGAAATTTCTGTGTACAAATACTGGGAAGTAACTTGCTTTGTTAAAAAATGTGGAAATGGATAAAGGGCTAACTGGAGGTAGCACCCATGAATAGAACAGAGATCAAGATGAAGGTGGAGTGACAGTGCACATCAGCAAAGGCAGGACCCTGAAGAAAGAAGGGCAAGCACTGTGGAAAAGAGAACTTCTGAGAGTCAAAAACCATCTTGACAAACCATCCCCCATAAGGCAGGTTGAGGTGGAAGCTTCCAAACCTCAGCATATCAGAGTCAGGGATTCAGGATTCTTGGCAACGTTTCTTTTCTAATGGTTTTGCTTGCCATGAAGTCTGTCATTAAGGCACTGTGAATAATTACTGACATGCTGCAGTCTGATATCAGTTATTATTAATAACTGGGAAATCCTAGCTTATTAAAGGAGTAAATTTGTGCATGCTCAGAGAAGATACGTCTGCCTTCAGTGAGAAAGAGACCTGGAATGATCAGGTTAATTTGACATTGCATAGGTGGTATGAAAATGCAACTCCTGCCAGGGCCATCATGGGCTATTACTTCACTCAGGGCCCTGACTCTAATCCTCAAGTCTTTGTCATGGTACAAAGTCAATTTTAAGCGTAAGACAGTAGTTCAGCTATTTCATCCCTCCACTGGGGGAGATTTTCATCTTTCTGGTCCTTGAAATCTGTTGGTCTCACTTCATCTATATCTTCCACAACTTTCTGAGACTTCAGTCTGAGACAGACTCCAGGGGAGACACTCACAAATGGCAGACCCAAGTGTAGGGACTTCCACACTGAACACACATGTAAACAAAATACTGGGGGTTTTCTGCTATGACCTTAATTTCCCAGTGTATTCCTTCCACACCTTCTCCACACCTACAGATCCTGCCACGTTTCTTGTCTTGATGAGTTTGAGAAAGGATGTTTTACTAGGTTTTATGCCTCTTCCAACCTCATTTGTTTTCAAAATCAGGATGTGCTGTGATGAAGTAAGAATTGACAAATATCAGCCTGGGTAGGACAGCCCAAATTCTTTAGAACAAACAGTGAAAAACTCTAGACAAAAAAAAGAGGAAGAAATGGGTTCACTCTTCAGTGTTGAGAGGGTGAGAATGTATGAAGCCTCAGTTTTAAATAATAATGACGGTAATAACAATGACAAGGAAGCTGACTTGAGAACAGAGGACACAGAAATGGAAATTACCATGAGAGAAGTGGGAGGGAAACTTCAAGTGCCATTCCAGCACAAGCTGATAAAGTATTGCTGTTAGAAAAATATCCGTGCAAACTTTTGATCTCAATTTTTGAGGCCTCCACCAGAATACAGGGAACACTGCTGTTTGTCCATATTCAAGAACAATTTGCTCAAGTAGGACGATGTATGAAGATAGCATCATGGGCTGCTCAAGGTAATAGAGGACAAGCTGTATTAAAAAAGAGTGAATAAGGTTAGTTTGTTCAGCCCAACAAAAGAGAGATCAAGGGAAAAAAATATTAAATACCTTATAAAGGTAAATACCAAAAGGGAGGACAAGGTGACAGAAGGACATCTGGAAATAACTGATGATTAAGAGGAACATAAGATCTGGCTAGCACAGCCTCCTAGTTAGAATAATAAGGTGGAATGTCTGACAGAGTGAACACAGATTTATTTATTTTATAATGGGAATGCTTTGACACAGCTTTCTGCCACTCAAATTCAGAGGTCTTTTCTAAGGTCAGGAAAGAAGTCTGGGAGGACAAATGGCCAGGAGACAGTGAACTCAGAAACTCTTGGCTGCAGTAAATGCCAGTTGGGAGTGACTTGCTGCGCAGTTATTTTGGCAATTTGTTGTCCCTACTCTTGGGCATTCCCTTTCAATAGCCAAACGATAGTGAACTTTGTGCACACTATGATAGGGCACCCCTGTATCAGGCCAGCAGCTGAGCAGTGAAGAAAGCCTTAAGTGAGCGCACTCATTTGAGCTAACGAGGCAGCACTACACAAGATTTAAGCACTACCAACATCCCTGCCAGTGAAGCTCTTACCACAGGAGGTCCCAACTCTTACCTGCTAGCAAGAACTTCACATCCTTTAGGCAGAAACTACAGACTGTTATTTCATCCAGACAGAAATGCCACTCCTGCATGTCTGTCTTCTCCTCTGCCAGTCCTAGTGAAGATCCTTCCATCTTTTGCTGTGTACATGTGTGTGTATTTGTGTACATGTCTGCCTGACAGCATTTTACTGGGACCTGCTGAGTGCTTCAGGGCCTACAGATCACAACAGTTGTCTTAGGGTTCATGACCCTGCTGACTTGCGATCAAGAATGTGGAAAGCTGTGACCCAAAGAGTATCCACTCCACCTCCTTCGGCATCCGGCTGACAATTGAGCTGACAGCAGAGCTAACACTCCAGCAGGCTGCGTTGAGTGGGCTGAGTCCCCTGCCGCAGCCTATAAATTACACACGGCCAGTTTTAACACCTCTTGATATAGTTATGCACAAAAGCTTTCGGTCCTAGTGGCTCTGTAAGCGGTCAGCGCATCTGCCTGTCCAAACAGGCGTCAATAATAAGGAAATAACCTCCCTGGTGAGAGGAATTTTAGAAGCTGTGAGGAGAGGTCGCAGCTGCAGGGAGGACAGTGTGAACGCGGCTGTATGCACCTAATGACACCCCTGGGCACTTGGCTTCAAGGACAAGAGCTCTCTCTGCAAATCTATCTCCCTGGCAGAGGTCTGTGCCAAACACAACTACTACAACAACAGTACTTGTACCGTCCTTTTTGGTTAAGAACATTTTGCTGGATCACGAATCCCCAGACTGTTTCCTGAGGAGGTGGGAAACACAGAGCTATTGTATGATTTGTTTAACATCAGAAATTAGCATTCCTGAGGCAGCTACTGGAAGAATCTTTCTCCAGAGGTAAAACACACAAGATCTGACAGAACTATTCTCCAGTTCACGGTCCTTTTCAGAGCTACAAACAGCATCCAGAGGCTCTCCAATTCATTCCTCCATGTTTGGTGAGATGCACTGACTAATTTGGTTGTGAATCAAAGGACTCTTGGTGCCACCATAAAGAAAGAAAATTCATCATGGAAACAGTAGCCAGCAAGCAAAACCAAATAGAAGTCTCTTCATACTCATAAATCAGCTTTTCCTCACACTCCAGCATCCCCCAGAGGTGAAGGAGTGCCTTGCTTTGATTAATTTGGATGAAGCGGGAGAAGCAGACACAGGGTGGGGCACTGAGACCAGTGTCCTGCTACGCAGCTCTGTCAGCAGCCTCATGGCCAGCACGCTGCTGTAACCTGGCCGTTTGCCACTGACTCCCCAAGAGTATGGGCTGGGCCAGCCCCACGTTAGCCCGTGAGCTCCCAGCACACACGTTCCTAACGAAACAATCCAGCAGAGCATCTGCTCCAGCCAGTGCCAGAACCCACCTCCCCTTCGTGCCGATCATTGTTCTCTGCGCGCCGCACGCTGCAGGCAGGTGAACTGGCTCGTGATCAAGGCCGCTGGGCGGCACGTGACCTTCAGCATGACCACTAGTAGTCCTGAGAAGATGTCATCCCTGCTCTAGGCTTTTTGTCTCCACTGGCACGGCTGCAGCATACTTGCCAGATCACCTATTACAACCTGTGGGATAGCGTAACTCCACTTTAAAGATATTTACTTGGCGACGTAGAGGAAGAACTGGACCTGGGAAGTCGTGATCCCGTCACAGCCTTTCAGAACACGCCATCCAAAGAGGTCTCTGTTACTCTGCCCTACAGTCTGTGTGGTGAATAGCCCTCTTGAACCATCAATTACAACACACAGTTAGCTCCACTGAGCAAGAGTGTCACAGTCCTGGCAAACTGCCCTTCCTCCCACTTCTCCCTCATTAGGCTATTCCTCTCTTGCGAGATCTTTAATTAGCTTGTCATCAGCAACTTGGCCTGGATTGAGTACCCTGCGTTCTCCCAAATGATACCATATAAGACAGATGGGAGACCACAAGCAGCAAGGGAGTAGGGTGAGAAGACATGCAAAGCAGTCAATATGTGTCCGTAACTGCAGGGACAGGCTTGCCAGGGGCAGTAATAAGATTTCAGCTGGCTTGGACAAACTGGGGGTGATCAAAACGTAGGTTGGCTGAGACCCAGCAACCCCACCATAGGGACAGCAGAAGGGAGAGACAAAACCCAGCAAAATCAGTAGCGTTGAGGAATAAAGCTATTTACTGTACCATTAAAGTGAAAAGCCCAGCCATGGTCAACCTACCAATTCAGCTTGGAGCAGTTTCACAAGAAAGCTTTGTTTACACCTCGCCTGACTGCCTTGCTTTCACTAATTCAGAAGCCAACACTTGGCCTCAAATCACCCTTTCCCTCAATTCTGAAGCTGGGCTGTACTCCCCCTGTCTGCCACCCACTGAGCTCAGCAGATGCTCCACGGCACTGCTGCAAAACATTGAGCCAATGCGTGGAAGGCGGGGAGGCAGCAAAAATGCTGCCCGGGGAGGGCAGCCCATCGAACACGCACCTGTTGTCAATCAGAAGCCAAGGCTTATGTCAGCCTGCTGTAAATATTTTCCCTTCCACCTTGGTGACCTTTTCAATCATACTTCATGAGGAGACTGCTCCCATTAAGTGCCACTTGATCCTCTGCTAATGCAGCAGTTATGAAAGGACCACGGCACTTGTCATTAGGATAAACACCTCTGCAGTGGGCGAAGGCTGCGGAGAAGGGGCACACACCCGCTCTCCCCTCTGCTTCCTCAGGTTCCTTTCCCTCCATCTGCCCATTACCACTGTTACGGCCTCACAATTGGACAAGGAAAGCTGAGCCTGGCTGCAGCACTAACCGCTGTCTCTGCATCTGCTGTCTTGGCAGGCTCAGCTGCCAGCACCTGAACTACCACACAAAGAAGAGGGTCTGATTTTCTGATCAGTGAAACATTCCACTGCATGAGAGCGATTCAGGATACAACGCCAGGTGTAGACTGTCCCTTCCACACTCTGGATCACATAGGCTCGATTAACTGTTATGAAGATGGCTCCTCCTGCAGCCATCCACCGTCCAGTCAGGTCGGAGAGCTCATTTGAGCTTTCAGCTTTATCATGCTCAGAAAAAAAGGTCTGAGGGGCAGCATGAACCCACCTTCCCTGCTGCAGCGCTCCTTGGCACTGCCCCCAATCATCACACGTGTGACTGCAGCTCTTGGCAGCCTGTTTGGGTGCCACACAGAGGGTGACCTGAACAGGATCTCCGGGGGGCTGGCACTAATGGATGGGTGGGGACTACTGGCCTGCAGGACTTGCCCAAGAGGAAAGAAGAGCTTGGAGGTCAGGGCAGCCTCTCCTCCAGGAGCACGCAGAATGATGGCCACCACTCCAGGTACCGGGAGAGGCAAGATCCCTGGTTTGACCTGGTGCCATTTCTCTGGCTTCTTCAGAGTACAAACTAGTGCTGCCGTTAACGTCCTGCCAGCTGGCTCCTTCCAGTTCCTGGTCACACTCAGATGAGTGACCAGCACCAAGGTCTTTCACCAGCCCTTTGAGGAGGGTGAATAAACTCCTTTGTCTGACCCAGAACAGGACTGTACACACACAGAATCTAGCTCTTCAGCCCTGCAGAGAGAGCTAAGGACCCCCAAAAAGGGACTGACTTTGGAAGAAATGGCACACATAGGCAAATCAATGTGAATTAAAACATATTCAGCATCTGCACTGAAATATTTGTCAAGGGAGAAGAAAGAGCAACTAAATGAAGACCCTTTCTTTCCCAGCTGCTTTGTTGCTCCAGCCCTGGCTCTCTAAATTGTGGTAGAGGCCTCCTGGGTCTCAAGGAACAAGAAAACACCTTCAGCCAGCAGAAGTAGCTGGGCTGTCGGTGGCAGCTGTGAGGGATGGTGACAGTGGTAGCACCATTTGGGGCCACTTGGGCTGCAGGTTGCCTGGGCTGCAAGTGTTCAAGGTGTGTGTGCCTGCCTTACCACTATGTGTCTGGCGTGAGTGGTGTGAGAGTGCTTTTGGGCAAATGGGAGATGAGTCTGCAAACTTACAATTCAAAAGCTTGAGCATTAGCTGCCTTGGGTTTGAAATAAATCTCTTCTGGAAAGAATGTTGCTCTGCTGGTCACTGGTCCCTATGCAAAATGCCTTGAATCATGTCTGTGTCATAAAACACAAAATCACAGAAGTGAAGGGACCTCAGAAGTCTCTAGTCCAAGGCTGAACTTTTCTAGAGCTGTACCTGCTAAGGTATTTTTGGCAGGCTAGAGCTCTGTCATGGGAGCAAGCAGAAAAAATAGCAGTGGTTTATAGGATGGCAGCTCTCTGCACCAGTAAAAGCTGATTATTGTGAAAGCAATGGTAATCCCTGCAGCTGGGACACCCTGCAGGCCTGGCCACCACTCCTATGAACTATCTGGCCATCCCTGTATTACCAGTCATGAATATTCCCCAACAAGCAAAAAGTCATCAAGACTGGGAAGGGACTGTGAAATCTGCCCATCGCAGCAAGATCAGTCTTCAGGAGAATTTTCCCTATTTATGTTGCACTTGAAACAGAAGACCTATAGAGATCTCAGGGGGTCTCATAGCCCACCAACGGCCTCTTCCAAGAGGTAGGAGGAACCAACCACTGAACAGCAAGGAGCAAAGGTTCCTGCTGAGCAACTGCACACATCAGCAGCATCTTTCTGTAGATAAGACAAAAGAAGGAATAGTGGCAATAATGGAGACGCTCTCCACTTCTTTAAATCACCAGGGAGAGATTTCTGCCCATCTGACAGGCAGCTGAGTGGGCTTTCCCTCAGCTTGCAGTGTGCACAGAAAAGACAAACGATACTGGTCTGGGAGGTCAGGCTGTTGAAATATAAAGGGAGAGATGTCATCATGGCCCTCAGCAGAAATTTGCTGGCGTGTGACTGCCATCCAGGTGGTGATAACTGGGTATAATTTATTCAGGTAGAAATCCCTCTTCCCACTCTAACAATGTTTTGTTTGCTTTGTCCTGAATAACAAGCCCACCAATGCCCTGGAAGTGATGATTCAGAACACATGTGCAGTGTTCTTAATACCGTGCAATGACAAGAAGTTTCATCAACTCAGATAAATATCCCTGCCTTCTCGGTGACAGTCCCTCATACTTGAGATGTCTCACTTCCCCTACCTGCCAACATGTGAAATCTATAAATAAGGCCAACTGGGAGAGGAACAGGGGATGTACACTGCCACCCACTAGATATCTGTTGGGCTAGGGCATATTTTTGGAGGGAGCTAGTGGTAAGTAAACAACACGGCACTAGGCAGTAGAGGCCTGACCCTGTAAGGTTGGGACAGTCTGGCAGATCACTAATTGAGCCTGAGATCTCTCCAGAGCAGACTGGCTCTGGACGTTTCTCCAGCTCTCCTGCTGCCTCAGGAGCACAGGCTCGCACTGCTCCAACGCCTGCAGCGAGGCTCCAGTAGAGACCCCACATCCCTGCAGCAGACTATGCTGAGCTGATGGTGAGGTTCAGGAGATGACTGGGATGCCCAGTGCAGCGCTCACTGACCTTGCTGTCAGCCTTTTCACTGCCAGTGCGCTCTGAAGCAGCATACCACTACCTACCTATGAGCACCTTCCAGTAACCTACCAGTATCTTTCAGTGTAGCACCAAACCCCTTCTGGCACAGCAGCCCCCATCCCTGTCTCTCAGTGGTTTGCAAGTCCCAGCACTGCAGATCACCCAGGTTTCCATAGCAAGGGCAAATACCTCCCTCTGCAGACTTCCTTCAGTTGTACGGTCAGAGGCTGCACCTCGCTCTGTGTCACACACCCCTTTTTCACTGAGCCCAAAAGAGAAATGGAGGGAAACACAATTTTTGGCTCACTCCTACTGTTCATGGGACCATTTGTTACACAGAGACAGAAGCCCAGAGCAATCCAGCGCAGGTCTCAGTGACGCGGAAGCATTCAGTGGCAGCGTGTCACATTTGCACAGGCCGCTCCTGTCAAAAAATACCACTTGGAACCTACCCTTGAAAAACAGCCTGACCAAGCAGAAAGCCACTGCAGCCGTAGTGCAGAGCAGCTTCTGTGCCCAGGCCCTCTTCTGTCCTCCCTTCCAAGCAGAAGGCTCTTTGACAAGTACGGAATGGCTCTTTGACAAACACAGAATAACCTGCTTTCCAATCACTGTCTACTTGCTGGTAAAAGCTGTTAATTGCCTCGTATACCCTTCTGTCAGCAACATTATCCCCTCTTGTCCTGCTGAGCCTGGGACAAGGGACTGTCCTGTTCAGTGGCTGCAGTGGGACATGGAGATGGGGAATGTGAAATATAATATGAGAAATACTACCTACGGCAGCAGCAAGGCTAACCGAAAAGCTGTGAGGGAAGCAGGATTCCAAGGAGAGAGGAATGCTGGGGGAGGAAAAGCATGGAGTTCTCTTGACAAAGGTCCAGGATCATTTTAAAAGGGCCCAAGAAATTATTTTTTAAAGTCTATTTTTAATACAACCTACATATGCAACGAGAGCACTGCCTGCCACACCGCTATCTTATTACTTCCAAGATTAGCAACAAAAAGACTAATTTAGACAGGATGGAATATTTTCTAACAAAAGTGTCACTGCCTTCTGGGGAGCAAGTCTGACCTGAAAAGATCACGTACAGGGAAATCCCAGACCACAGGCAATCCCTCAAGGATAGGAGTCCCCCAGCTGGAAACACAACAGTTTGGGTTAATTTCAGCACAGCTGGGGTGACTGCCAATGACATCACGTGACTGTAATATGTCACTATAATTGATCATAAATATACGTACTCCACTACAGCTGACAACAAAAGCTGTGGAGACAACAGTGGATTAGGCCTACACTCCTGTTCTCTGAGGAAGGTTCATCAAGCAGCTATTAAATACCAACATGAGCCCACGGCCTTTGGCTCAGGAAGTTCCTAAGACACAGACAGACGGACCGGGGAGGCAAACCGGGGAGTGAATCCTTGTAACGAGCACGGCTCTGGTACCCTGCCCACACGTCGCTCTCCCACAGAGAGGGAAGCAAGCACTTTGGCCACCAGCAGCTCTGGATGCGCTGATGTGCTGCCGTACAGGTGCACTTATGTATTAAAGTGACCGCTGTAACACGGGGAGCCTTCAGGAGCTTCCCACCTGCAGGTCAGGGCTTGCTTTTCTGGCTCACGTTTTAATTCACCCCAGTAACATAGAAATAAAAGGCTTATAATCACACCATGTCCTTTTTCCAAGAGCTGCAAAACCCACTGACACACTCTCTCAGCCCTCTCTAGTGCGGGACCACACAGAAGATGACGAGCCACTGTAGCTGGTGCCTCTCCTGCCCTCCTCCTTGAGCCTCAGCCCCGAAGCGAGAGGCAAAACTCCCACATGCATCGATGGATACACAGGGATGGCCCAACCTGCGGACTCCCTAATTAAAAGCTGATGGCAAAGCTGAGAACTCACGGCGCTTGGCTTGTACTGAGGGAACTTCCCCACTTATTAACATTTTTGCATTCTCTTCTTTGCCAGAGAAACTGAGCATATACCTCACTTACACTGAAAATTACCTCCTCCAAACACAACTGAATTATTTCTCCAAGTTGCTGCTATCATTTCTGGAGAGCTCCAAGGGAGCCAAGTACAGATGGGATCCTATAACCACAGCCCCCTCCCAGTCCCGCCAGCACTTTCACACACTGGAAATCCATCCTGCCATGGGGTCTCCAGAGAAATCACTTCATCCTTTCCAAAACAGAGCAGCTGTTTAGCAGTGGCTCAGCATGGCAGGGCAGAAGATGATGAATCCCATATCCAGTTGAGACTTGGGAATTTTTCGGGAAACAAAACCCCAGCTGTGTAAGTTGGAAGAGGGCTGAGACACCTGATCCAATACTGCTGCGCCCAAAACAGTGCCAAGCAACGAGGATGTGGCTTTAAACTGCCCCCAAAGCAGTGGCCTCTGACAGGAGAGACTCCCTTGGTCTCATGTGAAGTATTTTCCCCCACTCTGAATCAGAAGGAGGGATCCCTGACTATCAGCCGAGCTCAACAGCTCTAGGCTGACGAAGTTCATAGGAGTAGATCACAGGGTGAGGTGGGCTGGGATGACTGCAGCCCAGCAAGCACGTGACCTTTAGAAGGTTAAACTGACCCACAGCAGGCCTGATGCAAATAATACATCTAGTCCTAAATGTTCCAGTGTTTCATGCCATTCCACCAAAAATCTTGGGGAAACTTATTTTTGGCTGAACCAGGTGGCACAGAAAAGAGTGCCAACGGCAGGGTTTCTCTGCCAGGTCAGGAGGAGACCTACAGGGAAGCTCGCGCCATGCAGAGATGGGTGCGACGCAACCAAGCAGCAGAGGGCTGTCACCAGAGGCTGCAGCTGCTCAGTCCCACAAACATGATCTATCTCACCCAGCCTGATTTTATTGCTTCCCCTCTTCCCCCACATCCCAGGCACGTTAGCAGGAGGATAGCAGGAAGAGTGTCACTGATGCTTCACAGACATCTATACACCCAAATGTGCTGTAAGCGCCACCGCTGTGGGCAGTGCTCCACACTGGTGTCTTAGAAGATGAAAACCAGTGATGTGTCTGGCTCTGCAACGTCTCTATCTGCCCAGCTCCGCAAGAGCACGTTCCCCTACCCCTTCAGATGGAAGCTCCAGCAGACGAACTGGTTCTCGAGCTCCTGTGTGGTTCACAGTAGGGCTGCATCACCACACAGGCTCCCAGGCTCCGGGACAGAGCATCGGCTCTTGAAAAATACTTCTGGCCACAGAGAATTCCCTTTTCCCCTCTAACGAGGCCTCTGTTCCTTGCTTAGGAAAGCACACCGAAGTCAAGCAGAGGGAAGCAGTGTGGACCTGTGGCCAGAGCACTGCCCTGGGGTGTAGCAGCTCCCTCTTCTAGTCTTAGCACTGTAAGAGGCTTGGGTGAACTTGGACAAGGTCTCTCTCCTCAGCTGTCCTCTTTGTAAACTCTGAACACTTAGACGGGAAATGGTTTCCAATCTAGGGGCAGAAGCAGCCCGCGAAGCTCTCCAGGACATAAGCCACGTCTGGGTTGTTTCCCCCTCGCCCGTCGCCAACGCTACGAGTCTCCTCACCGTCACGCTTCAAGGTGCGAGTGAGCAATTGCTGCACAGCTGTGAGCCATGAGACCCAACACCAAATTCCATGGTCCAGATTTATCCTTTCATGGCTGTTACACTAATGGTTGCTCTCTACCCCGTTCATCCCATGAGAGGTCATGCTTGACAGAGGGTCCTTCACAACGCCAGCCTGTCTGGGCAGGACCAAAGGACACATACTGACACTGTATCTCCCGGGTTATCAGAGTCCAGCGTGCTGGGAAAGCCACATCTTCTGTCAACCCCCACGCACACACCAGCTGCTCCTGCCTGTGATTGACAATGTTTCTCCACCACCATATGCTCAGAAATCTCTATGAGGCTTCTACAGGTCTTTTTAAGATCATCAGGTCTTTCATGTTGAGATCTTAACGCACCCTCACAAGCAGTTCTTGTGGTCCTCACAAGCTCCTCAGTCACCTTCACAGAAACCCTACGGCACTGCTGTGAACTATTTGATTGAGGAAACTGAGGCACGTCACCAGAAGCTGCTTCCTTGGAGTTGTGAGGGAGCTGATAGCAAAAAGAGAAGAAGAATTGCTATTGCTTGGGCTAACCAACCATCCTGTGCAAGGAAGAGAGCTCAGGGAGGCCGGCCCAATGCCCAAGCACCCTTGCATCCTCTCCTGTCAGTTTACAATTCTGAAAGCATTTTGTGAGCAAATTTCATGTCATGCTTAATGCAAAGACCAGACCGTTTTGTTGCAGGTGAAGAATGAAGTGATTTCTCCCTGCATTATAGGATGCCTTTTATAATAGTAGGATGCATCTCTACAAGGCAATCTGTTTGTTTACAATTTAAAATAAATTGCCCTTTAAATATCTGGCAGCTGATGTGACCCCGTCGGGGTGCCGGAAGAAGGTTTACAGTGTAGTCGCTAATACCCATTTCCAGAAAGAACAAGGACAAGCTGTTCTTGTGTGCCCTTAGCCGCTGGTCATGTTAACAAAAATGCCACCTGTCCTTCAGAAGCTGACACTGCACATACCAGTAAGGACTAATTACATCGGTAAGAGGAGAATTCAGGGCATTAACAGCGACGCCTGATGCATTTTCCCTCTTTTGCATATTTGTGTTTCTTTGTTTCTGTGCTGATCTCTGATTCTCTCTCCCTCCATGCCAAATGAATCGTGTTTGGCCTCTATTCCCAAGACACTGCTTATGGAAAGCTCCTCTGAGGCACCTCTCTCACCTGCCTGCTGCCAGCAAAATGAGAGGCCGAAATGGGGAATGAACAGCCCCAGGAAGTCATTGCTAATCCCATAGTCTTCAAACTACAATGAAGCCTCTTGCCAGACCACTGTGCAAGTCAGAGATCTCTGCAGGCCAGTTTCAGTGGCTAACATCAACCCACATTACTTGGAATCCAGAGCAAGATCTCAAAGGGTTCAGGACCCACTACTGGAGCTAGAATTTTGAAGGAACTTGAATTCAGCAGACCAAGAAATTCAGGAAACATGACGGCAACTGTTGGATCTGTATAGTGGTGCACTTATGAATCAGGACAAGGCTGAGCAACTGGTAGGGAGAAATAAAGCAGCAAATCCTGCTCCCTCCAGCCAAACTCTCTCTTTTTCCACTGCTGCTGGGCTTTAAACACAGCGCAGGGATGACATCCAGGAGATAACAGAGCACACTGTGTCCAAGTCACCTGGGACAGAAAAAAAGCCTGCTGGGTAGAGGGAAAGCCAGCAAGAAAGGGAACAGCAAATGGTGTCCTGGAGGAAATGCACATGCAGCTAACCCTCCCTTCCAAGGAACTGGAAACCAGTCTCTTGAAAAAAGGGCTTGAAACTGAAATGCAACTTTCAAGCTCATCTTGTATTTGGTGGGTCTGTCTTTGAGGGACTCACCTAAAAACCCTGATCCCTGCATTCGGTGTCTCAGCTGCCTGGGCTGTCCCATTACTTAGTCCAAGGGGATTGCTCAGTGTCTTGTCACCAGTTCAGGCCGCTTCCTCCAGATGTCTATCCAGTTTAGTCCAGCTCCACAAGAAGCAGTGATACGTACCTTTGGGCTGCAAAAGAACACAGAAAAATGGATTGCTGTGACAACAGGCATGTCAGAGAAGGTAAAATACCTCCTCACCAATTGTGCGGGGAAAGCCAGTAACATAAAATCTCCATCTGGCTTCTAAACCTGTAAAAACTCAGACATTTCATATTGACAGTGTCCTGCAGCCAGGCCTAAGGTTCTGCTCTGAAGTGAGATTGAGTTAGCACCAAAGAGGTTCTTCCACTTGGCAACACTGGAGTAGGAGGAAGGAATTAGAATTCCTTTGTGCATCTAATACCCAGGATAATTCTCATGGAATATTTCCTTGGATCAATCCAGCTGACGTAGGCCATGGTCCTATAACAGACTCCAGCTGAATGGGGGGGGGGGGGGGGGGAATGCAGCCGTGACAGGGTCAGGATTTTCCACATTACAGCAATGGCATGAGAAAACGCTTTTACATCAGTAATTCCCATACCTGAGTGTATGGAGCAGCGTGGGACCTTTTAAAGGCTGGCAGTCTCCACAGTCTACACATTCTACAAGCCCTAAAACAAGCAGTCTCAATCAATTTACTCCTTTCTAAAAAGTTAAAACTATCTATGCCAGACAGACATTCCCTCCTGATTTACATATATCTCTGGCTGACTCTATCTCACCTTAGTCTTCTCATTTTTACTTTCATCAAAGAAGCAAGCTCTGTCAGGTTGGGAAACACTCCTCCCATGATGGGCCACGGCTCCCCACAGCATTTGCCGCAGAGGTTCCTGCCATGGAGGTGGAACGGAGGCTGCATGGAGCAGCCCCACCACTGCACAGAGCCACGGCCCCAAACAGCCTCCCCCTGCCCAGGCCCACCCGCGGGTGAGGCACAGCTGCCCTAGCCGCAAGGTTTCAAGAAGTTAAACCAGAGGTTTGGGTCTCTTCCACCTCCCCCGCCCCGCCTTCCATCAATGGATGCTTTTTACCTGAATCTGATCCTGACTTTATCCAGGGCCACAGACAGAGCTCAGGTAAATCGGCAAAATGCCAGAGCGAGCGGAAAAGCAATGCAACCCACCCAGCTGCAGAGCGGCGCTGCCCAGGGCGCTGCCACAGCAGCAGGGCCGAGGCCAAGGCCACGTGCATGCCTGAGGCTGAGGGTGAGGCCGCAGAAAACGGGACAAACCCAGGATAATTCTAGAAACCTGTACTTCAGAAATGTTCTCTTTGGGCGAAACACAAGACCCCATGGCCTTGGAAAGGCACAACGTGGAGCAATGATGGAGCAAAACTGAGCCAGTGGTTTCCAACACAAGAGGTGGACTGCGGACCTGCGGCCTTGGAGCCCAGAGGATCATTTATAACCGTACACCAGCCGAAAACCAAGGCCACCAGCGTGGCCCGGGTTGTCCCTTTGATGGACACAGCAACGCCTTTGGTGTGAAAGGTGTGAGGCCGGCTGAGGGGAGAGCCCGCTGCTCTGGGGGGAGCAGGGAACTGAGCGCCCACCCGCCGCCCCGTCCCCTCAGGTCTGAGGGGCGGGAAGGGGCTGCGGAGCTGCAACTCGGGACCCGGGCGGGCCAGCTGCCTTCCGACTGGCCTCGGACAATGCCTGTCACTGAACGTCACCCTCCGCAGCCAATGGGCGCGCAGGGACCGGGGAGAGGGTGGGGCTTTGCGGGGGCTGGGGTCGGGGGTGGTGAGCGTCGCGCCCCGGCGCCGAGGGGCAGGTAGGGCGGGTGGGGGCTGCGCTCGGGGCGGCCTGAGGGGAGGCCGGGCCGGGCCGCGCCCGTTCCCTTCGCTGCTCCGCTCCCCCGCCGCTTCCCGCCCCCTGGGGCCCGGGCCGTGAGGGGCCTCGCCGGGGCGGGGCTGTGGGGGAACCCGGTGGTCGGTTGCTCGGTGGGTGTGGTGGGCGGCTCCGGCGGCGGCCTGGGTTACCGGAGGCATCCCGGGTCCCTGGAGGTGGGGATGGGTTGTGAAAGCCCCCTGAAGGGCTGAGCATCTGCGGCTCTTCGGCGGGAGTTGAGGGGTCGCCGCCGGGGGAAGCCCCGCTCCTTGCAAAGGGGCCTGCGCCTGGGGTGGGACCGGGGGTCCGAGTGGGTCGGGTCGGGGGTGGTTAGAGTGCAGATCCCGGGCTGGGCAGTGTGTTGGAGCTGGCCTAGGTTTAGTCTTGGAAAGGCTGCAGGTGATGGAAAAGGTGAAGAGTTTATTGGGGGTACTCCCAGGGAGAAGGGGCACAGGGCGGGTGGGTGCCGTTGTGCTGTGGGCCTGATTGGGGCGGGGGGAGTGTCCATGCCTGGGGGCTGCCACGCTCCTCAGTCACAACTCCGAGCCCCCAACCACGCCTGAGTCGCTCTCCTCCACTGGAGATGATTTAGGCAGATGGCTGCTGTAGGCTTGGCTGGTGGTCTGGAAGACAATAGCTTTAAGGCCTGTGTGCAGGTGCCCTGAACTACGGGTAAATTGGCCTTTCTGTGGTGTTTTACAGTTCGTGATGGGTGGCCTCTGTCTAGGTGTCATTCCACGTTTTTATTTTGTTGCCGGTAAACATGGTGGAATAGATCATGTGTTTTCCCTTGCTTTTATTAAAAATGACAGTTACGAGCTGTTTGGATGATCTGAATTTAGTTGAGCAGGCTAAAACTAAATTCCCAATATGAGCTCCATTGTTGGGTTAAAAATTCAAACGAGTACTAGTCCAAAAACACTTACAGTGGGGAACGTGCACTGTGCAGCTCGGATAAGTCACATGGTATTTCTGATGAAGAGCTAAAACCCTGATGTGCAAGCGTGTCTCCAAAGAATGAACCATTGTTTGAGGTTTCTGCTAACTGGGGCGCAGAGGGTTAAGAAATCCTGCAATAAGCTGATAGGGCTGGAATGCATTTTGATGGGGTTTGGTAGGTCAGCTTGTTAGAAGTGACTGGTGTTTTGTTTAGGTAAAGAAGAGGTGAACTTGGTGTTTGCAATCCATAAAGTCGATGAAGCATTAGTTACGTGAATATTGAGTGTGGACCTGAGATAAAGCAAACAGTGACAGAACATTCCAGTGATGTAAATACTAATGGAATTATGTTCGGTAACAGAGTCCAAGTACCTGGAGTTAGCTGTGGGATTAGGTGTGCATATGGAGCTGATTAACGAAGGTGTAAATTACTTTCCCTGAATAAAGCTGTGCTGAAGTGGCTTTTCAGAGCTGTCCCCAAGGTGGCACTTACAGGCCTGCTGTGCCTCTTGTCACCAGCCGTGCTGCCCGTGGGAATGTGAGTGCCAGCCTTGTTAAGTCGGACTTTGCTTTTTGCAGCGAAGAAAATGAACTCGTGTTCCTTTGGATTTGTGCGAACACACGTCTCTAGAACAACTTTACCTTTGCATACGTAAGGAAAGGCGTATCATGAATTCACCAAGCTAGCAACTTGGAACAATTTTTAAGAATTAGGATTTTACTGAACAGGCATCTTGGAGTAAAGGAGGTTTAGGAATCAGTAAATATTCCACCCCCTTGCCATACATAGTTCATGGCTCAGGAGAGAGGAAAATACGCTGACCCCTTCAGAAGCAAATCTTTGAGTCTCATAAGATGAATGATTTAACATTTGTTATGCAGTTCAGCAGTGAGGCCCCAGTGTACTCCTTTTCTTGGTCAATGGATTTCCTGGTTTTGTATCTTCTACTGGGGAAAACTGTCAGCAGGAAAATAGCTGTTGCAGAGCTCCACAATAGTGAGAGAGTAGCAGGAGGTTATGTGGAGCTGCAGAAGTCAAACTGTAATGAAGTCAGCAATATTTTTTGCAGGAATGTGGTAGTTTGGATGTGTGGCTCTAGATCGTGGAAGCTTTTTTTGATAGGAGTGTTTCTTGGGATGTGTGTAAAGTGTTGCCAGGAGTTTCTGACTGACATCAGCCTTGACTCAGGGATAAATTTCTACTTTCTGGGTAAAACAGAGGCAAGTGGGCCAAAAAAGAAAGCTCTAACTGACTCATTCTGGCTGCTTTCAGCTGAGATCCTCTATCCTGGATGTGAATTTTTATTTCCTCAGGCTTCCATGATGTTTGCCCAGTGCACCCACAAGTGTGCGAGCTCCGTGCTGCTGATGGCACTGCTCTGCTGCATCCTTTTCCCTCCAGCGCAGGCCAGCAAGGTGAGTGAGCGGCTTCAGACATGAGCACTGATCTGGAGGCGGGGGGGGTGTAGTACAACAGAAACAAAAATGGCAGAGAAGCACCTGTTTTTCTGTGGAAGTTCGCAAAGCTAAGGAGTGCTACAGCAGATGTGTCTTTGTCACCTATATTGCTGTGAATGTATGTGACGGTGGCCTCTGTCCTGCCTTCTGCTGTGTTTTGGAGTTTGCATTTTAAAATTTGTTTGAAAAGTACCTCGTGTCCGGGGCAGAGGTGCTCAAGACATTTTAAAACTGTGAAGGTATTGATGTGAAAGAAGCAGCGCAGGGAGACACGGTGTGAAGTCCTCTTTCTCGTAGAGAGCGTTTGGCCTTTCCCTGCGCTGCTGGGTGGTGAGGGCAGCAGAACTGTGCCTACGTGCTCACTCGCTGATGGCGTCTCCTCTTGCCTCTGCAGAGCTCGGAGGACATCCGCTGCAAGTGCATCTGTCCCCCGTACCGCAACATCAGCGGGAACATCTACAACAAGAATGTGTCGCAGAAGGACTGGTGAGTTGTGGGTCGGAGCCCCAGGGGTCAGTCCATGAAAGCCAAGGCTCCGGAGTTTCGTGCTAAGGACGGAATTCCCTGCCCGTGCATTTGCACGGGAAGCCGTTTCTGTCGCTGACGTTCAACCCAGGCGAGGGGCGCTTTTTGGACAGAGATTGAGGGATCGGGGAGATGTGGTTTCTTAAGCCACAGCTCTCAGAAGAGGCAGAGTGTCCCCACCAGCCCCCTTCACCTGAACCAGCTCCCTGCAGAAGGCGCTTGGACACTCTCTCCCAGGAACTTTGGGCTAGCTGAGCTGCGAGGGGAGCTCTCAAAACCAGACCGGTATTACCAGCCTGATGGGAAAACTGAGGCACAGAAAATGTCACCCCAGCATCCTTCCACAGAGCGTTGGTTTCGCCTTGTTGTGTCGCTGATTCTGGTTGCCTTGTGTTGCAGCAACTGCCTGCACGTTGTGGAGCCCATGCCGGTGCCAGGGAACGACGTGGAGGCCTACTGCCTGCTGTGCGAGTGCAAGTACGAGGAGCGCAGCACCACCACCATCAAGGTGATTGAGGGTCTGCTCCCTGTGGCTGGCTCCTTCTCCTTGCTGTGCCACACCATCCCAGGCACAGCTAGGCTGGTGGGTTCCTGGAGAAGAGCCCAGAAAGGGAAAATGAAACTACCACCGCTAGTACACGGTGGGAGTGCCAGGGGCACGATCAGGAGGGCTCCTGGCAGCGAGGAGCAGGCTGTACAGGAGCCCAGTCTTCTTGCTGAGGATGTGTGACAGCGCCAAGCTCCTCTGACTGGGGACCCATCCTGTTGGTCTCCTTTCACATGCAGCACATGTCCTAAATGGACACAGCGCGGAGAAGATCAGCATGGTTTATGCAGTGAGGGCAGCTGCGTCTCATCAGCCTTCCTGCAAGTGCAAGAGACTGTAGTGAGCAAAATTAGAGTGAGGGAAGAGATCAAACATCAGAGGCAGCTGTGACAGGAGCTTCCTCGCCTCTGTGGTGCTTCTTATCTACATAGAATCGTAGAATCACAGAACGGTTTGGGTTGGAAGGGACCTCAAAGATCATCTAGTTCCAGCCCCCTGCCATGGCAGGGACACCTCCCACCAGACCAGGTTGCTCCCAGCCCCATCCAGCCTGGCCTTGAGCACTGCCAGGGATGGAGCATCCACAGCTTCCTTAGGCAACTGCTCCAGTGTCTCACCACCCTCAGGGTGAAGAACTTCCTCCTTGTATCTAGTCTAAACCTGCCCTCTCCCAGCTTCCAACCATCATCCCTGTCACTGCAGGCCCTTGTAAAAAGTCCCTCCCCAGCCTTCCTGTAGGCCCCCTTCAGGTACTGGAAGCCCACTGGAAGGTCTCCCCGGAGCCTCCTCTTCTCCAGGCTGAACAAGCCCGACCCTCTCAGCCTGTCCTCATAGGAAAGGTGTTCCAACCCTCATCATTACTGATTATTTTATTATTACTGACATTACTGATCCTTTTCCACTGTGATGTCCTTAACTGCAGGTGATCATCATCATTTACTTGTCCGTGGTGGGGGCACTGCTGCTTTACATGGCTTTCCTTGTGCTGGTGGACCCTCTGATCCGGAAGCCAGATGCTTATACCCAGCCCCTGCACAATGAGGAGGAGAATGAGGTGAGGCCGTGCTGCTGGTGCGTGCAGGGTGCACGTGGGTGGCTGAGGTCAGGGTGGAGACAGGGCGGTCGGGTGACAAGAGAATGGCTGACAGGGAAACAGAGTGGCCCCGTGCTTGTCCCCTCTGATCCAGTGTGGGACCAGTGCTGTTGCTTTCTGAGCACTGACCACAGGTAAACGTTTAGACTCAAAGCACAGATCATGCGAAGCACAAGGGAATGTTCAAAGTACAAGTTCTGTGTAATGAGACCTGTCCTCTGGAGCCGGGGGTGGCTTTTTACCAAGTGGCCTGAATTTGGTATGTCCATCTAGATCATAGTATTGTAGAATCACAGAATGGTTTGGGTTAGAAGGGACCTTGGAGATCATCTAGTTCCAACCCCCTGCCGTGGGCAGGGACACCTCCCACCAGACCAGGTTGCTCCCAGCCCCATCCAACCTGGCCTTGAGCACTGCCAGGGAGGGGGCAGCCACAGCTTCTCTGGGCAGCCTGTGCCAGGGCCTCACCGCCCTCATGGTGAAGAATTTCTTCCTAATATCTGATCTAAATCTCCCCTCTTTCAGTTTGAAACTGTTACCCCTTGTCCTATCGTTGCACTCCCTGATTAAGAGTCCCTCCCCACCTTCCCTGCAGCCCCCTTTCAGCACTGGAAGGTCGCTATAATATCCCCCTGGAGCCTTCTCTTCTCCAGGCTGAACAACCCTAGCTCTCTCAGCCTCTCTCCACAGCGGAGGTGTTCCAGCCCTGTGACCATTTCCACGACCTCCTCCAGACCTGCTCCAACAGCTCCATGTCTGTCTTGTGCTGGGGGCCCCAGAGCTGGACGCAGCCCTGCAGGGGGGGTCTCACCAGAGCAGAGCAAAGGGGCAGAATCACCTCCCTCGGTTCCTGTTCGTGCAGTGTCCTGGGCGTAGTTCCTTGGTGGTGAGCTTCCAGGGAAGGATGGATTTAATGATTTGCTGAAACATGGGGCTGGCCTCTGTTCTAGACACTTACAAGAGCAGCCTCTGAGGTGGTGGTGTTTGACCCTGCTCTGCAGCTGGGCGCTGTTGAATCCAGGCTCTTGTTCCTTGTGCTTCTCCCCAGAGCAGAATGTCACTTGGGTCCCATCTTTTGGAGAACGTTGGCATATGACATCTTGGGCAAGAACATTAGGACCCAGCAGCAAAGAGCAAGCCTGTCTCTCTCTCACAGATTTTGGGGGAGGACAAATTTCTTGCTGCACTAAATTCATGCGTTTTCAGCATCCAGCGTGCAACATCCTTCCCCTCGGGAGAGAGGCGGTGCTTTAGGGGGAATGATCGGGCCTGATTCCGAGGGGGATTTCAGAACAGGAGTGCCCTGACTTGTAAATCTTTTCTTCTTCCCCTGAAGCTTCCCTTCTCTTGTAGGGAAATACAGGAGACTGAGATGGGGATGGTCTCTCGGAGAGGAAGCGTTGGAGGCAGAGCTGATGGCTAGTGCGGGGGAGTGGAGTGGCCACACGCAGCGATGAGCTCATCTGTAGCTCACGCTGTTTGCAGGATGCAAGGGCTGCCCAGGACTTGTTAGTGCCGCGCGTGGCTCTGCAGCACAGCATTCCCTGTGGCTTTCCCCGTTCAGACATGAGCAGTTCAGCGGGGCGCAGTACTAGGCAGAGCTCTCTCTTGGAGCCAAGTTCTTTGGTGGAGCCCCAGGGCTGTGCTCAAGCTGTGCCCGAGCTGCTGCTCCAGGCCCCCGGCTGCTGGGAGGAGACCCATGAGGAGGCCTTCCCTAGCAATTGGTGGCTCTGGATGCTGGTGAGGAGCTCAGTCACACTTTGAGAAGGGAAGCTGCAACGCTCGAACATACTCTCCTTTCCTAGTCTCTGAGAAAACCACTGGATCAGACTGTCCTGGTTTTACTTCGTTGTAAGTGAAAACTGTTTGGCCCAATTCTTTCGTACGCTGATGTAAGCGAGGAGTAGCCGCTCTGAGGTGCACAGTCCATCTGTTGCCTCCCTCTGCTGAAAGAAGGAGGTCCTGCAGGAGGAGGTGAATTGTATCCTAAAAGGATACTTTGCTCCACTGCTCCACAGCATTAATTCAGATTTAGATCTAGATGCCCACTGTAAATGCCACTGTAAATATTAGGTAAGGTTTCTCTTACTCGTGCTGGACGGTCAACTCATTGGGACAGGCCTTGTGACTGCCTCGTGTGCCACGATGGACCCCATCCAAGGGGCCTTCTGACATTACTGCAGCATAAAAGTGGCTGTTTGGAGCAGCCTGAACAGCGGGGCTGGACAAAAGTCCTGCAGCACCATCCGAGAAACAGATGAGCAGCTCCTGTGTAAGCGGGTGCGCCGTGGCTGAAGGGAATTGTTGGCCCAGTTTCAGCGGGGTGATGCAGTTTGCTTTAGCAGCGTGGCTCCTGGCACCCCCTAGCAGTGCATTTCCAGCAGAGGTTTAGACTTAGTGCAAATCCTCTCCTGGGGACTTTGTCTGAGGGCTGTGACTTTACCACGGGTGGTCCCCAAGAGCAGGCTTTCCAGCTGGAGTTGGGGGCCTGGCGTTGAGGAGCTCTGAAAATGAAGTTCTTTGTCAGGACAACTCAAACCTTGAATTGCTCTTTCAGTTGAGATTTCTCCCAGAGTTGAGCTGCCACCTCCTGTGTTTGGGCTGGGCACGCCTCAGTCTCTTTCACTGTTTTTTTCTGTTGCAGGATGCTCGATCCTTGGCCGCAGCCCCCGCCCCGGCTGGCGCTAGAGCCAACACGGTGCTGGAGAGGGTGGAGGGGGCTCAGCAGCGCTGGAAGCGCCAGGTGCAGGAGCAGAGGAAGACAGTCTTTGACCGCCACAAGATGCTGAGCTAGACCTTTGCTGAGCTCTGCGGCACCACTTCCCAAGAGACAACGTAGCTCCGCCGGCCGAGACAGACAGCAAGTCATCCTTCAGGCCGTCCGTGGTGTTCAAAAGCTCTAAACCTCTCTGATGTACTGGCTTCGTAGAGAGAAGCAGACCAAAATGCTTGCCTCTGGGTTTGTCCCCTTGCCCTTCACCTCTCAGCCCAGAGGCCCCTTAACCCTTGCCTGGCTGAGATCTGCGCTGATCCTTCGCCCCGTGGCTGCATGCAAACGGGCGGTCGTCTGCGGCGCCGCTGCCCCAGCTCACGGGCGGAGTTGCCCTTGCTGGGACCGAAGTCTCTGCCAGCCCACCCCCGCATCGGAGACAGGGGTCTTGGTACGGAGCGTTGGAAGCTGGCTGAGTCTTCCTGGGATTAAAATAGTGGGATCATTTTTATGTGGGATAAAGTCTGTAGCATTCCTTCAGGATGAAGAAGCCGCCTGCTCCTCCTCCAGTTTGCACCGATGTTCATTGGGTGTCGTGGTGCCAAGACAAGTGTGTTGCACTGGAAGGAAGAGGAGGGGGTTCCCTGCCAGTGGTCAGCTGCTGCTTGCGTTCACCTTGGTGTAAACAGAGTGGATTTCCACTCTGCAGTGGAGTCTGTCCAGATTTACACCAGCGTAGCTGAGATTGCAGCTTATCTGTGTAGGTGAGGACCACAAAACTGATCGGTACCTTCACAAGTAGGAGACCAACAGGTAAAAGGTTGATTTACATTTGTATCTTTTCCTGCTTTAGCAGCGAATAAAGACATACTGGGGAGAAAACTTTCTGTTTGTACCCACATTGGTAACCCTTGGTGCTCTCACAGTGTGGTCAGGGGCATCTGTGTCGGAGAGAACTGGGGCAGAGGCTCTGCTGGAGCACTGCAAACACTGCCTGGGCCCTGGGAAGGGGACACTCGTGCTGCTCAAAACACTCCGAGAGCTCTGACTGGGCTTGGGCTGTGTGGAGGAAACAAGTGATTCTGCAATGCGTATATTGATCCCACTGAGAATATTTATGATGTCAGGAAGGTGCTGGAGCTGATCATGTAGCATCTCTGTATTAAATGCAGACAAAGATCAATTACGTGGCTGGCTTTTTTTTCAGGGAAAAGCCCCCTCACGCCAGGTCTGAGGCTCCCAGCACTGAGTGGCTGCTCTCCAGGCTGCTTTCCGGTGCCCAGCAGGCAAGTTGATGCAAGACCTCAAGACCGAGCTGTGGTTATGGCACTCGGGTGTTTTGGCACTGCAGGTGGGTCCCCTGGCACTGGTTTGTGCCCGTCTATGCTCAGAGGGCAACTCTCCTGCTCCAGGAGAGCTGGGCTGAAAGCACGGACACACCGGAGCGGTGCTGCTTGGCGCAGGTCAGGACAAAGTGCTCCGAGCCGTCCCGTGGGAAGGCCGAGCAGGTCGGAATTCCTCGTTTGCTGAAAGCTGGGCGATCGCTGCTAAAAGCCTAATTGGGAGAGGCGCCCGTCACCGCCTGGTGGGCTGGTGCTGCCAACAGCTCTGGATCGAGCTGCCCAGCAGGATCCAGCCCTCCAAGCTGCTCCTGTCGGACAAATCTGAACAGAAACTTTTGGGGGGCTTTGTGCCTGCAGCCTGTGTGTACCCTTCAGCACCTCGCTGGGCTACAAAGCACCCAGAGCTTCACCTTAGACCCAAGTCACGTTTTCCTTTCCCCAGCCTTGTTCTGTGGTGCTCAATCACTCTCCCCCTGTTAGAAACCCCATCGTCCCTGTCCTTCCCTCTCCGTGTGAATCCCTCACGGACACAGGGTGTGGTCCCTGGGAACTGCAGACAACCGCCCCCCCCCCCCCGAGAGGGAGAAAATCCATGTGAAGGCTCTGAACACCGAGCAGCGGCTGAGAGCTGCCGGGCAGGGACCGAGCTGGTGCGATGGGTCCATCTGGTGGCCGGTGCTCCTCTGAGGAGCACCGAGACATCAGGGATCACCAGTGGTAGGGTTCCTGCTCCCAGCGACCAGACCCCTGGGTCCGCAGTCCTGGAGGGTGAGGGGTTTGGTGAGCAGCACCCCCCTACCCTCCCCCGGCCCCTCCCAGGAACAGCTTGAAAATGGGATAGAAGGGGGGGGGAAATAGAAATCAGAGTCAGTGGGTTAGAAAACTGACTGGTGGGGAGAGGTTGCAAAAAACGCCACTGCCTTATTAATTATTTGGTTTGTTAGTTAGCTGATTAGCTTTGTCCTGTGCACCGTCCTTCCCCAGGAGGAGGGGTTTTTGACTGCCCAACCTGAAAACTCCCAAGCCTCTGCTCCTCCCCGTACACCCGGCATTGCAGCCTGCTGGGCCCTGCTCCCAGCCCCGTCCGCCCGCCGTCCCTCCAGAGACACGCGGCACTGCCAGCAGCAGTCAATAATTTAATTCCATATCAAAAAGAGTGGAAAAAAAATAAAAGGCCTCAGCACAAAACCCAGCTGCTTTGGCAACCTGCCACCCCCGCGGTCAGGTGTCTGCCGTGGTCCAGCTGTCGATGCTCTGGATGATGAGCCACTCGCTCCGGTCCCGGGTTACCCGGATCCTCATGCACTCCACAGGGCCAGGCGTGCCCCTCTCCAGCCCCTGCCGATCAAAGGTCCCCTTGTCAAAGGTGCCCACGGTGGTGTAGGCAGAGCAGTCCTGGCCGTTGGGCCACCGCTGCCGGCCCAGCTCCAGCACCCCCTCGTGCAGGAAATCGCCCTGGCGCTCGTTGGAGCCTGTGCGCACCCGGACACGGGTGACACGGGCCGGCTGCTGGAAGACGGCAGAGAAGACGCTGCCGGCTGCTGGGTCTTTCCCCGAAAAATACCCCTCTGCTGTGCTGTACGCCTTGAGGGGCTTGTAGTTCTCGAAGGCGGACATGCCGGTGAACAAGGCTGCTGGCGGGTTGTCCGGAAGGTCCAAGGCATCGGCCTGGAACTCATCATCCTCCAGCCGGTTGATGGTGCCCTGGAAAGAGGAGTAGAGGCCCATGTGCTGGAAGAGGGAAGGCTTGAAGCGGATGACGTCCTTCTGGGTGAGCAGGAGGCAGAAGTGGGACAGCAGCCAGTCACGGGGCATCTCCTGGTAGAAGAGGAGGAGGAAGCGAGCCAGGCGAGGAAGGTCACTGGAGCGGTACAGCTTCCCAATGTAGCCCAGCTTGGAGAACTTGAGGGTGGCCCAGTTGGATTCTTCCTGGGAAGCCAGTGCCTTGCGGATGGCTGTCAAGAAGGACTTGGCGCACCACACGTCGTCCTCGATCATCAAATAGTAAGAGGAGAGGTTGGCGGTGAAGGCGAAGAGGAAGGCATAGTCCACGTTCTGCTTGGACCTGAACTTCACCCACTCCTCTGGGTCATTGTAGTTTCTTTTGAGGCCCTCCAGGGTGGGATAAAACTCCTGCGGAGCGTGGATAAGCAGGAGCCGACCCAGGAGGATGTGGTGAGCGAACTTGCGGGCGATGTTGGCGGCCACGTGCGTGTTCCATGTGGGGTCCGCGTCAGCCAGGTGCACCACCACCACCATCTCCTGCAGCTCCTCCTCCGTCGACTGCTTGAAGAGGGACTGGAGCGTGGCCGGGAGGTAGTAGCCACGTGGCCGCCGCACCGATGCCAACCCCACTGCCAAGAATTCTGCAAGGCAAAGGAAAGGCATTAACAGGCTGAGGGGTGACCTGGGATGAACCACGGTGAGGTTTGTCCCTGCAAGCCACAACGAGGGGGCTCCAAAAAGCTCTGCGTGGCCAACCCACACCGTTAATGCTACTTATGGCCCCATGTCCAAGGCTGGCAGGTCCTTTTTGAAGGTGAAGCCCCCACCGTCTCGGAAGTTGCCCAAAATTGGCCTAAATGGCAGGGAGAGGACAGGAGGAGAAGTCAGGAGCTCCTCTGAAGAAGAAATATTTGAGAAGAACACCTTAAAAAAAGCCAAACCTGTGGAAGGAACAGTGCAGAGACACTCTACAGGGCAGGGGTGGCTTTGTGGCATGGCTACACATCCTAGAAGCATGCCCTTACCCGACTCCAGACCTTGTGGAGATGCAATCACACTGGGATGAGGCATCCTTCTGCCCTCCCCACAGCCCAGCTGTGGCTGCATTTGTTCAGCTTCACTGCAGCTTCTCTTGCTGCTGGTCTGTGCAGCACCATGCACGTACTGGACCTCTGGTTTCAGCATGGGCTCGCGTGGGGCTGCCCTAAGCTCCTTCTCATGGTGTTTGCATGTGAATTGCTCTTCGTGCACCTGCCTAAGAGCTTGACCCACATCTCCCACACTATGCCGTTGTTCTGGCAGTCCAGCCCCACCATCTCCACCATCCTGACTGGAGAGCAGGAAACTCAACCCCAGGGAGGTGGTACCTCAGCCACCTTCTCCACAAAGACCTGGGAAACCCAAAACATCTGCAGTCACTCCAGTCCCAAGGTGGACCATGCTTGGAGAAGCATCATGGACCGTGCTTGGAGCATGCGGACCTTCTTCTGCCCCTCCATCTTCCCAGAGCAAGCAGCAAAGGCTGACTAGGGAGGAGGGCACAAGGTATCAGCAGGTCCCCCACCCCAAAAAGTCTGGAAGCAGACCCCTCCCTGCCTTGGCGCAGCAGCGATGGGGCAGGTCCATGCTGGGACGTGCAGCTGCGATGGGGGAGATGTGCAAACCCAGAGCCACTTACTCTTACGGGGTGAGGGGGAGCCAGCGAGGAGCTGGTAGGTGACATTGTGGAGCGCAGAGAGGTCATCCATGTCCCTCAGGATGTGCTGGGCTCCTGGCTGCAGCATCTGCAGGACCATGTCTGGGGCCAAGCCCCTAAGCTCCACCTGGAAGGGAGCCCCAGGCAGCCGTGTCAGACTCCAGAGGACCATGGACATACGCGAACAAGGGGGAATGACAACAGGGGGGGCCAGAAATGAGGGGGAGCCCCTGTCGTGCCCTCCCTGCTCCTGGATTGGGGGAGGTGCACAGGGCAACCCCAGGGAGAGAAGGCAGAGCTGGGGTTTGGGGGTGATTCAGGGTGGGGAAAGGAGCAGAGCTGGGGCTGGGGTCCATGTGGGGCAGGTGGGGATGGAGGATGCTCCAGTGGCCCCTCCAGTGGGACGTCCATGGTGAGGGACTCACCTCCAGGGGATCCTGTTCCTGCCAGCTGTCCCCGTGGAGGAGGAGGAGGAGGAGGAGAAGGAAGGAGGCTGCAAGCCCAGCCGTGAGGGAGCACTTCAGGGATCACCGCATGGCACAGGGCTGGCACCCCGAGGCCTGTGGGAGGAAGGGGAGCATCGGGTCAGGGCACAGCATGGGGAGAACCACCTTCCCCTGGACGGGACGGTGGGGCGGCACCTGGATGCACCCCTGGGGCTGACCCCTCTGCCTAGAGCACCCAGGGGAGCCCCAGGGCAGCAGGAGGCACCCACACACCGTCCCCTTTGGGCAGGATGCCTCACTCAGGCAGGTACAAAATCCACCCCTCCAGCCCTGCCAACGCCCGCGGCTGCCCTGCAACACCCCATGCAGCAGCTCTGGAGCTGGAGGCAGAAGAAACGCAGGTGACCCACAACTCGGAGAAGGCTTTCGGGTAAGCGTGGCACCCCAGCAGCAGGCACCAAGACCTCGGGACTTGGCACCAAGCCCTGGGAAATGCTCTTTCTTTCTCTCTTTCTTTCTTTCTCTTTTTTCACTCTTTTTTTTCTTCTCTCTCCATATTATTAGATAGAATTAGGGAAAGCCATATTTTTATCTGATCTGTGAAACTTTACCTTTATCCGATCTGTGAAACATTACCTTCAGTAGTAATAATATTTTACAGATCGGATAAAGGTAAAGTTTACCTTTAACAAAAGTGCGTTACTGCTGCCACTCTACTGACCAAAGAGGGTTATTAACTCACTACCTTTGCTGAGCAAAGGGTCTCTGCTGTGCAGGGGAAAACTCCTTTAAAAGGGAGGATACGAAAGATTCACCTGCCCCAAAACCCACCGAGTGGGACGGGACAGGAGGGTGGGAGGGTCATGGCACCCAGCACAGCCCTGGGGTCCCCAACGCTTGTGGGTGCAATGGGCAGCCCCGCCACAGAAACGTGCCTTTTGGGGAACACACAGCACTGCTGTGGGGTGCTGCAGAGCCACCAGAATCTCCCTTTGGTCCCCACATGCCATCTTGGGGTGCAGAGCTAGGGCAGGATTTGACCCTCTCCAGGCACATCCATGAGCCTGCCCGGAGCGGGAAAGGAATCCACAGCCAGGACACAGCCCCCGGTGCCCACCACGTTGTGGTCCTGGGTCCTCTTCCCTCCAAGCAAGTCCCACAAGCCCAGCCTGAGCCAGCCCATCCCATCGCCCCCTTGTGCCATGGGACACATCCCAAATGCTGGTTGAGGTGCTGGAAAAGGGTCCTTCCACCCGTCCCCACCCTGCGAGGGCCTCGGCACAGCCTCAGTACCCCAGCACAACTGGGACCCTGGCACCAGGAGCCGCTCACAAACGTCCCCCTGTCCCAAACCCTGGCGCTTGCACTCTGCTCGCCGAATTATTGTTTTGCCTGGGGGATAGAGAGGTGCCTTAGATGATGCTAAAAGGCACATTTTGGCTTGTTCTTGGAATAAACTGGAGGAGAGAGGGAAGTCCCAGGTGCAAGGGCTGTTTTGAGAGGAGCACACAGCTGCACAGAGGCACAGGCACAGACCCAGCCTGCGGAGGACCAGTCTTCCCAGCTGGGGCTGGAGCTGAGCACTGGAGCGGGACAAGCACAGGGTGACCCACCGCAGGTACCGGCCAGCCCTCACCCTGCCTGGGCTCAGCTCCCATCCGACACCTGATCCCCAGCAAGGAGAGGGGCAGGGTGAGGCCAGGGTGGTGGCCAAGCCTCCATGTTCCCCCTGAGGACACCGGCGAGGCAGGCGGATCCACTTGCAGCCCTTCCATTATTCAGGACTGAGCAGGACAAAGCGGAGGTAAACCAGGGCCCCACGCAGCAGGGAGAGCATCGGGGCTCCGGCCGTCACGGTGCTGATCTGGGGCCGCGTTTCCACACCACGAGGGACCCTTTTGAGTCACGTCCTACGGGAAAGAGCGATTAACTTCCACCAATCTGCATCTTTCCTGCCTGGAGCCCTGGCAGAGACTGCAGAGACCAGTTGTACCACAGCCTCACTGCATCCCAGCCCTGGAGAACATGGAAAAGGGTTCTTTTTTGGCAAGCAGCCTTCAGGAGAGGCTGGGCTTGGTGGACAGCGGGTAGAAGCCCCCCCTGCTTGAGGCTGAGGTCCGGCCAGGAGAGACATCACCCAGCAAACCTCAATGTGAGGTTCCCATGCTCCGGGCAAGGGAGGAAGGAGAAAACATGGTGCCCTGCAGCTCTACACGTGGGCAAGCAGAGCCCAAGCTCCGCAGCATCCCTGCTGCCTCACTGGCCTCCCCACAGGGATCGCAACAGGTCCCCGATCCCCGCCAGCGCTGCTGAGCAGCACGGCTCCCTCACCGGAGTCAGGGCAAGGTTTGCTGCTTGCAAAGGAGAGGGTTGAAAATCATTCTGTGTTTTATACGTTTCAGCCTTGAAAAGGGCTGACATGGGAGAGGCACCTCTTTGGGTTAGGGGGATCTGTCCACATTTAAATACCCTTATTTAAAACCAGCAAGTCTGGTGGTAGCAGGAAACATCCCATTCACCTGCTTCCTGCCGTTCCAGCCTGGGCCACCCGCTTCAGCCACACCACTCGAGGACCAGCTGCCCAGGGAAGGTTACGGGGCTGAAAGCCGCTGCTGTCTGGAGTGGGTGCTGCTGGATACCTCTGCCCCAGAACATTATGCATATCCTGGACATGCCCTATGCCCGATTAAAACATAATCCTGCTTTCACAGGTATCAGAAACACGAAGCCCTAAGACTTGGTCTGTATTTCTTCCCAGAAGCAAAAGGCACAGGCTGCCGTTCCTGTCCCCACTCAGCCGGAGCAGCTCCCTGCAGACGGACACCAGCCTGCTCTGTCCTCCCGCCACACAGCCCCGAGCCGGGAACCGAACAAATTCTCACAGGTAATTAATGATAGAACAAGAGGGAACGGACTCGAGCTGCACGAGGGTAGGTTTAGGCTTGACATCAGGAAAGTTTTATCACCGAAAGGGTTGTCAGACATTGGAACAGGCTGCCCAGGACGGCGGTTGAGTCACCATCCCTTCATGTGTGTAAAGGTTGTTTAGATGTAGTGCTTGCTGGGTAGAGGGGGATTGATGGCTGGACTCTGTGATCTCAAAGGTCTTTTCCAGCCTGAATGACTGAATCTATGATCTCTGCCCCCACCCGCCATATCCGTATCTTGTGCACAAGCAGCAATCACCAGGCGCACGGCGCTGGCATCGTTATGTAAAACAGAGGAGTTTTCAGGGTGCATAGCGGAAAATGCCTGGAAGGATGCTCTTCAAAGCGCCTCGGATTCTGCAGGAGACAGGCTGTGACTGAAGAGCCGCCTCCCTAGGAGAGCGGACACCAGTTGAGAAGGAGCCCCCGCCCCGGACAGCGGAGAGCTGTGCAAGCTGGTGATGTTTCACTTGCAACACTCCTGTGGGGGAACTCCACCACATGGCCACTGAGGACTCGTCCCCGAGTTCAGCGGTATTTAATCCCGCCTCAAAGAGACGACTGTTGTTCACCCGTTGCCCCAGAGCAGCTTCCTTCCGCATGGACACTGCCGCTGCTGTACGACTCTCCTGCACCACGAAGGCAACCACAATCAGGCCAAGCTCCACTATCATGGGAACCACCTTCCTTATCACTTTACAGCACATTTCTCTTGCCCTGGATCTCTACTTCAACTAATCTAGTTCCAAAACTTACCTGTGGGCATCAACACGTGTGCAGCAGCAGCGAACAGGGGAACTGTGAGGCTGGAATTTTCCCAAATACGTTTGTTTGAAGTCAACATCACAGAGCCTCGAACGCAGGTCCAAGTTTGGGGTCGATGTTCTTGGTGGTGACTTACAGAGCAGCAGAGGCACATGCAAGAAACTCCTCGCAGGGATCGGGGGGTATTTGCATATTAAATTCAAACTGAGATGGCAGAACTCCCTCTCCTTCCAGGAGCTTCACCAAACATCATACACGGAAGTGCTGTTACTCCGGCTTAAGCGACCTGATGTGAAAGAGGACCGAGGGGCTAATCACCGCCAGGAGGTTAAACTCAGCCCAGGGTAACTATTGCCACTGCTGCTCAGCTGCCCTCCAGCACCTCCTCTGCCTCCGCCACGAGACCCCCATCTGCCAGCAGCAAGATGTTCAGCCGCTGAATGAAACCTCCAGCCCGATTCTGGACACAACAGGCTGTGCTCTTGAGGGGCTCACCCTCTGTGCCCCTCTTCCTTCTCAGTCAACCCAGAGCCACAGAACGTTTCAGGGCTGCTTCTTCCTCACAGAAACTCACGTATTTAGTCAAAAGCCGGATCACCGATTGCTTCCGGGCTTTCCAGTGTCAACAGGCCAACACTGCTCCACTGCTCTTACAAAAGACACACAGTCAAGTCCTCCGTCGCTGCTTCAGTCATTTTAGATTACCCCCTCCATCTCCTCTCCCCCCCTCTGTTTTACCTTCTCTGAAAAGCACCTCCTGGTTTTAAAGGTTTAGATCTTCTTTTCAAAGAGGAAACATCAGTGTGAGAACTTGGGAGTAGCTTTACATTCAAGACTGACTTTTGCCTTACAAATCCTCTTTGAAATAATTCCTTTGTTTGATCATTTATGCTTTTTTCTTTCCTTAAACTCCTATCTGTTGGACTGTGAATTAGCATTATTGTTGATCACTGCTGCTCTGCTTACTGCTTCTCAGAGACTGAAATATCTCACTGTGTGTGAATGCAATTGCGCCGCAGTAGAACAAACATGGATTTTGTTTGTAAATTGTTTCTGGTCGTATGAAAGCTGGAAAGCAAAACCTCCTGCTTCTTCCTGAACAACAGAAAACAGGACCACTTTCATTAGCACCAAAAGGATTTTAAATGAACAGTTCCAGGGAGCTCCTTTCAAATCATAAAATGTGAATTTTACATAAAAGTGTGTTTACAAATAGTTTCTGCTTTACACTCAGCTCTGCCCATCACTGACCAGAAGTTATATACATACAGACTAGCTCAGTAGCTTCAACCACTTGCAAGGAGACTGCAGAATTTATTTAAGAAATAAAAATAGGATTTCCTGGTTCCTAGAAATTCTCTTCAGCCTGCCAGCTTCAGTCACCTGCCAGCTCCTGCAGACTCGGGAGAGCACTAAGCTTTTGGAGAGAAGGGGTACTGCGGGTGCCACCAATCCAGGAGCCGCACACTGTGCACGGGGTCCAGCACGACCTGCACTCCTTGGTCGAGGCGAGGTTTCTTGCCGTTGCGAACTGGGGCGTCCTGGAACACCAGGCGCACGCGATGGTGCCTCATGTCTGTGCTCACGTTGATGGTGAACTGCAAGAAAAGAGACCAGGAGGTGCTTCAGAAAATCAGGGTGATGGATAAATAGAGTTCTTAACAGCACACTTTTAGATACGGTCTTTTAATTCTTCTCAACTGTGCCAGTCTAAGGTATTTCAGGTGCTGGCAGTCACACCCTGAATCTGCAGCACTGGGTTCAAACCAGGTCTCTCTGGCTGTCAACCCCGAACAATAATACCAGAAGTGAACCCGAAAGCTGTCAGAGAAAGTCTGGAACTCTCTGCCCTACTCTCCAGTGAAGCCAGGCTGAACCTCTCATGGGCAGAGGCCACTTCTGAAACCCTGACTTACGAGTTCAGCCACACGTGCTGCCCCGCACTTCACCGCTGCTCTCGCCGAAGCACACCTGCTCTGCTGCTGTCTGGAGCGGGGTTTGTGGAAGTTGGTTCAAAAGCTGCTCTTTCTCTGAGCAATCAGGGACCTTACACGCATGGAAAGAGTTTGCTCACAGTTTTTTGCTCTCAGAATTTATTGCTGTAAGGTAAGGAGATATTTTCCTGAGGAGGGAAGACCTCGTCTTCTCCTGCATCCCTACCTCTTGTACCCTGCTGCAGTATTGATGACTAGTCTGCTCCTAGATGCTGCACAACCACAGCTCCTTGCAGATTCTCTACATCATCTGCATTTGCTGCACCAAACAGGGAAGAGCCGACGGAAACGCAGAAGCTAAATTGAGGAGATCCTCAGCATTTCCTCTGACCATTAACCTTAAGATGCCCAGAATTGGTTTGTTGACGCAGCAGTGTGACTTACACCACACCAAAGAGGTGTCCCCTTCATCTCCTTAGAGAAACTGCCCGTGCAAACACTGCCTGGCAGAGTTCTCAAGCACTTACCAAGGTAAACGTCATACCCATGACGATTGGCACGAATATGAAGTTGAAGGTGGTGATCTGCAGTAGACAGCAATCCTGATCCGGATTTGTGTGGACTTCTTCATACTGAATCGGTGGCTGAAGACCTTTGCAACACTTGCTCTTAAATCTGGGAGACTTGAAAGAAAGAGAGACTTATTTAGCTAAGCAGGAACCTGTGATGAGAGTTTGGCTGCTTCTCACCGGTGCTGACTATCAGGTTCTCACCACCTTCCCACGTGTTCGGGCAGAGCGTGACTAAACAACAAAAAGCCATCACTCAGGACAGGCAATTTGCGGGACCATTTCTTCAGAGGGGAAAGCTGCGGAATTCCCAAGGTTGCCTGAAACGACTTGCTTCTCCTGAGACCCACTACTGGAGGTTTCCAATGGCAGCGCTGGCTTTCTTCACTTCTCTGGGAAAGTTTCAGGTTTTGAGCCACATTTTGACCACTAAAGTCAAACAGTAGAGTTTTTGGCAGTAATCAGCAGCAATGACCCAAAGATTAGATAATTTCGGGTAACAAATGATCCACATCTTATAGTGGAGAAAGGAGACCAAATGAGGAAATAAAAATGTAGGACTCTCAATGTCTTGGTAACCCAGACTGAAAACACTGTAGTTTCAGAATGTGCTTTAGTTTGTCATGGGAATCGGTTTCCATTTATTGTCCAAACGCAGAGAAAGTTTCTACCTTCCTTTCTACCACCCAGCAAAATCATTACTGCTTCAAAAAAAAGTCACAGCCATTCTGGTTCTGCTTTCATACCTGCTTTTTGAACTTGAAGTTGAATTCCCACATTGCTTCCTGTCTGTTCCCTTCAATCTTTTTGCACCAGAAAAGCAGACACTGAGGTGGAAAAAAAAAAAGAAACACAATTATGAAACCCTTAGAGGCACCACTTTAAATAAGTTCCAGCAGAGCATAAAGGCTTCCAGTTACAAAGACAATTACATAGGAGATGTTAGGAGCCATTTATTCAAATTAATTATGTTCAAAGAACACACTCTGCAGTTTAGGTCTCCTGGTTTCAAGTTGCCCAACTCATCATGCAACTGGAAGATACACCACGTCGCTACTGACGGGCTACACGGAAAAATCCCGTTGCACAATCTGTGCCTTCCATAGCGCAGGGGTGAGCGGCACAGATTCACCCGTCTCCCTCACCCCCCAAGAACTGCCACGAAACCAGACTCCAAACAAGAGGAGGAACAAGTGAAAACAGTCTAAGGATCAAGAAGGAGAGAATCCAGAGGGAAATGAAAGACCAATACATGAGCTATGAGATGACAGATGAGGAAGTTCCTAAGCCACTGTGGTGTCAAAAGAGGGTCTTGACACCACTAGGCACTGACTGTCCTACTTTAGAGGGCAGAACCACCGCCAGGAGCACACGGTCTGATCAGCCTACTGTCCCTTTTTAAAAGAAAAGGAGAAAGGGGCCTCAAACAGCATCGGAGGTAACCAGCACTGCCCTCCCGTGCAGACATACACCAGGAGTCCTCCAGTTTAATCCAGTTATCACTGGAAAATACTCCCTGCCTACAAGTGAGCAGAAGCCACTAGCCTTCAACCGCCAAGGAAAGAATCTGGCAAGTCATCCAGCCGTCACTGAAAGTGTTTCCACACCACAGATGCCAGCTCACCACAGCTGGTCTGGTAACAGCGTCAGCAGGAAAAGGAAGAATCCTATGGGTACGGGTAAGGACAACTCCCCAGGACCCATCCACAGTCTCTCCCACGCCAAGAGAAGGCCTGACTGGGTCACAGGGCGAAGCACACATTTAACTTCATTCCACGACAGCGTGACCCCAAATGAAACAAAGCCAGAGCCAGCCTCCACCGTGGGAGCTCCGCAATTAGAGACTACAGGTGATACGAGACCCTTTACTTCAACTCTGGGTCATGTCCATAAACAAGAGCCCTTAAAGGACCTTTATCTCTACAATCTTCATGAGGTGAACAACAAAGCAATGTGGAGTCAAGCTCAGAAACATGCACCAACCTCCACCCGGGAGGAGGCGGCCCTCAGGTTTTTCCGACAAAAACGTTCTCCAGATCTTTAGCTCAGGTGAGCAGCAGGTGCTGCCGAGTTCAACTCCACTGCCAGCGGCATTTGTAGTTCACCTGCAGAGACAGCCTGGTCTAGCAACTTGTTTGGTCACGGCAAGTAGCGAAGCACAAAATGGTCAGTACCTCCTAAGGGGCAGAGGATGTCGTCCACGGGTCAGCCGTCCTGCCCTTCAGACGCGCCGTACGGCCTGCCGCTCCACCAAAAATAATGGGGGTGTCTTTAAAGGGCAAACACTTCTGCTGACACCATAACGGCTCCAGTGTCCCACACAAGCTAGGCTAGGGAAAGAAAAAAGGAAATTAAAGAGGAAAAGCTAGATTGGATAACACCCGGGTCTGGGGTCTCCTCTGGCCACATGCAGTTTACGTAGGCGGTTGCCATTAGTTTCAACGACCCGTACAGGTACAGCTAAAGCCCACGAAAGCGAGGACGTGGGGAGGCAATGTCAGATCCTCCTCCGTACCCGCTGTGCCGAGGCAGCTCTGGGCACAGCAGCACAGGGGGAGCTCAGAGTCTCGCAATGCAGTAGTACAGCAAGACCAGCCTCAGGATGGCTCTTTTATGCTCCCAGGGGTTAGGTCAAACCTCTGCTGTTCTAACAAAGCCTCGCCACCATTTAATTTCCTTTTTTAAAAGCTGAATAATAGAAGACTGCACTTCAAGAATGTTCCTCAAACCGTTAGTACAGTAGAAGCACTAGCAGTGGGCACCAAAGCCGTTATGATGTCAACGTGAACGCTTCCAAAATGCCGACCCTGCCAGCATCATCTCAGGGTTTCTAGCTGTCATGGCCATGCTACCAGATCCGAGCAGTGGCAGGAAGGTAGACTTCGAAGGACTAAGGTTAAGTTGGAATTTCCTCGAAATGTTTTGCTTTTTATTTTTTAAGAAAGATGATACCCAAGCTGGAGATTCAGGAAGAGAATGAAGAGCTCTGGATGCAGAGATAAAGGCTACACACAGAACTGGGTGCTTTTCTCCTGCTCTGCAGCACCACCTGCTTGTGTTACTGCTGGATGCTCCCTAAGCAGTGGGACATTTTTTTCCAGTATCCACCCAGGGAGAGGAAGGAAGAAAGGAGGGATGTCACACACAGATAGATAAGGTTGCTCCATTTTGCATGGAAAAGAAAAGTACAACTCTTGAACCAAAACCACTTCAGTTTGGCTCCAAAAACCTCACTGAATAGGTTTTTGACTTTGGATTTGGAGGGTGGAGAATTCACATTGTTGCTTAAGCTGCTCACAGAGTATCGGCCAGTTGCAAGTCAAAACCAAACAAGAGACACGGAGGCATTTCAGAGTTAATGGTCAACAGCAATTAAAGAGGAACGGATATGCAAGTGCTCCAAGCTGGGACAGCACAGGGAATTGCCTGCCCACACCAGAGACAAACCCTTTACAGCCCGGCACAGCTGCAGCCCCAGTCCCAAAGCAGACATTTGCTCTGCACATTTGCCATGCTCACAATCTCACTACCCTCCCTTGCCCGGACACCAAAGACCACGGATGACCTACAGGAACGCAGCATGAAATGACTCCCTTTCAGAGGCTATCAGTGTCACTTCTGATCTCTCCAGATGCCTGCTACAGAGAAAAGATGTATTCTGGCAGACAGCGTCAGAATAAAGCAGAAGACACAAAAGCTGAACCTACTGCAACCTCCTCTCCGCCACCAATTTGCACCAGAGGAGGGGAGAGCTGCAAATACCCCTAGCAGTTTTGACAATCAGTGGAGCAAGTGCTTCTTTGCCGATTACAAAGATGTTGTGGCAGGACTTAGGCAGAAGTTACCCAGAAGAGTAACTCGAGTCCTCTGCAGTAGCAACTATACAGATACGAACGGCCAGCATACTTTTTAAAATCACTGTTCAGAGTCAGTAATCATCCTGCAGCCAAGCTTCACTGGTGACCATCTAAACATCATCTATTTTTCTTCTAGAAAGTGAAGAAAAACCCGTAAGGAGCAACATCTCAGACATACCCAACTTCCTTAATGGTGCCACTTACTCTGGAATTTTTTAAAGTGCTGGGAGTACTGTCTGGAATAGCTGGATTCCTGGAGACTCGAGACGCGAAAGGCTCGTACATGTGGTACAGCGACCGGATGACACACGCACGGAGGCAGTGCAGCTTCTCCATGGACTCTGGCCGCAAGCGGAGAGGCAGGTACGCATCCAGACTGTAGTGCCTGAAAAGCCAACGACAAACCCATCACATGCTGAAGGATCAGAATGCCACAGGGGTGCAGAAGAGAGCTATGAAGAGTTCAACGTGGAGAGAAAACTGAACATCCGATGGCTCAGAGGACCTCTTGTCAACTCCGAGTGCTTCAAGGGTGTTGTACTGCTCTATGGGAAATCACACGGCAGCCTCAAGACTTCACCTGCACCAGACAGGTTCCCAGTGTACACACAAGCGCATCAGGCTACAGTTCCCCAAGAATTCCTTGCAGGCAATTTGCCCAGAGAGACCAGATGGTGTTTTAGCTGCAGGAGGCACAAAGGCCTGCGGATTCCTACAGGTTCTCAAGGACTTGCTTTAGCTGAGCTGGACTGCATGACTGCAGGCAGCGGCCTGAGCAGTCCGAGCGCCTGTGCTCACGGGTCATCCTTTGAAGAGGCCAAAGCAGCCTTTGGTAGGGAACTTCACGCTAAAAAACAGGGGCAAGGATGACCGTGGCTGCCGTTTGCTCTGTACTCCTGCTGCTCGTGCCTCCTGGGCAATAGATCTTGAAATGTAAAGAAAATGTTCTGTCCTGAAGGGAAGTCCAGGTGACACGCAGCAGGATTTGTTCCCAGTTTTGCCCACCTCTTTGCTCCTCTTCTCTTACCTTATTTATAACTTACTTCTGCCCCGAGACAGCTCCAAAATGCCTTAGTTTCTCTCAGGCCACCCTAGTTACAGGAAGGTGGCCATGATCAAAGCTTGAGGCGGGGCAAGTTTTCCATCAGTGATGTTTGCTGTCTCTCAGTAAGGTGATGGTGCTGACCTCACCGTAAGCACTTCGAGCGCTTTACACACAAAACACACCGTTACAAACAGGAGTGTGTCGGCCACGGCAAGCAGAAAAGCACACGATGCTTTGAGATTTTATACGGAGCCTACAGGAACATGCCACCGAATCCATTTCCAGATGCAAAGCAGATGCAATATACCACACCCCCTTGCCAAACGAGGCCCATGTCACCACGTCAATATGCAAACATGACAGGACCCTCGTCTATAGGGAATTATTCCCTTATTTACAGCTCTGCAGAGAGCTGGTCACCGCGGAAGCCTCCTACAAATAGTCTGGAAGTTCTCTCACCTTCTGTAGAGCCTGGTCCAAAAGGCAGCAGTGCACGTAACAGTCCAGGCTTTCTTGCAAATCAGAGAAAACCGGACGATGTCTTCAGGGCGAATGTAGGAAGCCAACAGCAGCCAGATGTCAATGGGGTATTCTTCCCCGCCACCTCCATCAGGATTTTCTAAATGCAACGAAGGGCTGTTAGAGCAGTAAACCACCTCTTTATCAAGTCACTTCTAGAGGCGTGTGCTTTTCTCCTGGTAGCGCAGGGTAAGCAGCTGAAGTACGTACACACGCAGTCAGGCAAACAAGGCCACGTTAGTGCACCCTCATTGTCGCTGCCCCCGCTTTTCATCAGCGTGCGCTTGCCCGTCCGCACAGCCATCACGCTCTCCCTTCGCTGGATAAACGCCGTCGTTTATCCCTGCTGCACTGTTTGCACAAGGGCGCAGAGTGGCAGCTTCAAAGAATAATTCAGGCTGAAAGGGTTCTCCAGGGCAAACGGCCCAGGTCGAAGTAGGCTGAATGAGACCGTTTTGTTCAGGATCTTGCCCAATCAAGTCCTGACTGTATCCAAGGATGGAAACCCCACAGCCTTTCTGGACCCCGTTTCAGTGTTGAACCCTTTCATACCTGAAAAATAACACTTCAGTGGAGAAATATAAATTGAATGGCAAACACAGAAGCAACTTTATGTAAAGGAGGGCCAAGCTCATGCACTTTTATCAAAACTGCTCATTTAAGAGGTCATCAAAAAATGCTTTATACTACAAGTCCCTGAACATTAAGGCATTGCCAAGCTTGTCGATTCTTTTCTGCAACTGGCTAATCAGCTGCTTTTCTTAAATCTGTAATTTCATTAAAGCTTCTTGGATGGGAAACTAGTAATGGAATTCAGATGAACAGAATGGCCTGTTCTTCCTCTCGGAGGTGTCAGAACTGCTCAGCCAGAACTGAAGGCTCAGAAACCCCTTTCATTCCTGCAGTGGTTTTAAGTTAATACCACATGTTTTTCCAGAGACACTGCTCCAACTTTAGGAGGAAAAAATACTTTTAAAGAACATAAATAACTAAACAACACTGAGCATCAGGGACATTAAGAGAAAGAAAACGCACGACTTGTACGCAGTGCTAACAGAAACAACTGCGACGAGGTTTGTGAACAAGTGGCGTAAAGGAGGTGTTTAAGAACTCGAGGGCACCAGATCTGCTCCTGAGACAGCAGGTTAATAACGAAGGGCAGGACTTCATCCTCCTGTGATAATTGCCAAGGAAAGCTCAGGACAGGATCACTTCCCTATAGCACTATGGATTTATGGCAGGCACACCCACAACGGGCTGGAACATCCATTTTGCTGTTTCAGCTCTGACTCAAGAAGCCACGAAACTACGCAACTGCTGAACCACAGAGCGCGGTCAGAAGCATCACTGGTCTATTGCCACTTTTTCTTCCCTAAACAAGTAGCAGAAATAAGCAAGACAAGGATGTGGTACAACAGAATACTGTCTTTCCAGGCTCGTAACTCAGATATTCTGATTTTCCCAGAATTCTGACGGATGTCTTAATAAAAAAGATTAAACTCCTATCCCAGAGGAGTGCTGTGCACCTTCAGCCCGGGGCGGATGTTGATGTTACACAGATCAGCATCAGCATTAATAAAGGTAAGTTTTTCTCAAGCTCACGAAACCAAGTTAAAATCTGTTTCGCAGCCTGTTACTGAAAATTCCTGCAGGATTCCACGGTGTTTGTTGCTCACACCGCGCCGCAAATTGCTTTCCATAGAGTTGCACAAAGTGTAAATGCTGAAGGAAACATCTCCCTGGAATTAACTTACCGTGATGCCACTAGGGCCAAATGCACCTGCTTGCTGGACAAAAAGCCCTCTAAACCGGTTTGTAACAAACCACAGCCGTGGAAACATCCTGAAGACACAGCTTGTCAACAAACGCCTCCTGGACAGCAGCACTGCTTTTCCCCAAAGCAAACCCTGCTTCCCTGAACACGCTGGTAAAAGCAGCATCTCCAGGGGCAAAGTTTCCCAACCCTTTCGAAGAGCAGCATTCATCCTCTAAGGCTGAGAGAAGTTTACTGAAAGCAACAAGCTCTCAGGCTTTGATTTCACGCCCACGGCTCTGCCTTTGTGAAAAGGCAACACCTCTGATGGGAGCCCCAGCAGACTGAAAAGCGATTTAACCCTTGGCATTTCTTTGTGCACATACAAGTTGCAGAATGCCCCGAAGAGCCCCGTGACCAGCCCCTAACTAGCAAGCATTAACCCCACACACGCAGGAGGTGCGGAAGCAGCCCACGCAGAGCCCCCCAGGAGAGGCCGCGACCGTACCTTTGTGCCTTTTGCTCTTCTTTTTTCGAGATGCAGCTCGCCCGTTGATGCTTTCCTTTGTATCCATTTCATCGCTGCTGTCACAAGACTCGCCCGACACGGAGAGAACTTCTTCAGCAGGAACACAAGAAGCCTCCAGACCACAGAGGGATTTTACTAGAATGACAAGCAACGACACGGTAAGAATTCCAGCAGAGAGAAAAAGGTGATCCAAGTTCAGGAGATACTTCAGTGGAACCACTGCCACAGCCGCTGCTAAGAATGCCACCGGCATTAAAGCCTTCTGGTGAGTGACACAAGCAAGTAAATCCTCGGGCTGAGGATTACCTTGTCAGAGAAAGATTAGCACGGGTGAGTGAATTGGAAGCATAATTATTCAGCTTCTTGTTTTAAAGAATGAATAATGAGGATGATTACCAGCACATTATGCAGATGATCCCATTGGTTTAGCTGAAGCTGTTTACAATTCTGAATAAAACAACAGGCTCTTTTTCTGCAGTGCTAACTGGTTCCCCTGCATACCAGAGCCTCCTTGCATGACCGCCATTCAGCCAGCACCCACTGTAATTGTTCTGTGAACACAGAGAAGATACACTCCCTTCTCAGCAGGACAGAGATCCTGTGGCCGCTGACACCCAATCCATCAGTGATATAACCCAGTGCCAAGCATACAGGAGCTCCACTTATCCTAGAATTCAGAGAAGGGAGAGACTCCAGCCTAATGAGGGAAACAGCAAGTCGAGTCAATTGGTTGGGGTTTTTTTTGCTGCCTCTGGGGAGATGTTTAGCCACATCCCTGTCAGGAAATATTATTTTTAAAACTTGATCTGTAAACTGAGAGCTCATTAGGGCAAAAAAATCCATGTGTGAGGCAGTAAGGGGAGTCCTGAAAAAGAAAGGTGTGGTCTTCCCTTACAGCTGGGTGAGGCACTGTCATAGAGAGACCAGCATCGTTAACAGCATCACAAACGCTTTGCAAATAGTCTGTAAAATTCATTCAAGAAAGTTGAATTTCAACCTCATGCGCTGGGTGAAGAAAAGGACTTTCTACCACGAGGCACCTGAGCACGCCCGAGGAGGCTTGCACTGCTCAAGCTTTTCTAACCTAGCACACGCTGAGGCCTGGGAAGGTTTTATACACCACAGTTACAGTCACCGGAGCCACCGGCGAGCAAGACGTGCTGTTTGAGTTAACGGGGCAGTGGCGGGGGGCGGTGGGAATAAATAAATAAATCAATCAATCAATCAGGAACTGACCATAACTAAATTCAGGCAAGATGTTCTCATTTCTAACCACAGAACAAGTTTTGACACAGTAAGACAGCAGATGGGGAGAGAGGCTTAAGATAGAGCTTGACTGTACCCACTGACTAGAGACGCTTCCAGCGCTTTGCTAAACCAGTTCTACCTCGCTTTGCGGTCTGAGCTGCACACGTTCGTGACAGCGGTCACGACACTGTCAAGTCGCACTGCCCTCTCCACACGACCTTTCACAGGCTGAAAGAAATAGATGGCAGCAGGAATGGCAGTAAGTTATGACATCAAAGGCAGCCAAGCAAGGGGGACCACAACTGACAAGAGACTCAGAGAGGGGTTTAGAAAAAGAAACGGTCACGCTGCAAAGCAAAGATCCACAGCCGAGTCGACAACGCGAGGCCGCGCACACACTGAACGACGCTGCACTGCAATCCTGCAGAGAGGCACCCTCTGTTCATCGCAGCCCTAATCTCCACCCCATCCCTGGGGGTTAGGACGGGGAGGAAAGCAGCTCAGGAAAATTCCACCTGGCCTTTGCTCCCCCCTCCCCGTGAAGCTCCCTGCTCGCCGGCAGCCGCAGGCAGCCGCGCTGTTTACTTGGAGCCAAGAGGCAGGAGGTGAGCGAGGCCAAAGGCTCCCTGGGCAGAGGCTGCTGCCTCCTCCCGGCTGCCTCTGGCCCCACGCCCCGGCAGGCTGCGCCAGATAAGGCTGTAGCCTGCGTCATGCCTGCGCCAGATAAGGCCCCAGCAGAGCCCTGGGGCTGGGGAGGAGAGATCCCGAGGATCCCCGCCTAAGGAGGGGAAAGCCCCAGTGACTCTGCACTGGGAAGACCTGAGAAAGGGGTGAGCAGGGAACTGCTGTGACCTGGAGTCATCTCGAGAGCGCTGAGGTGAGCCAGAGCAGGATTTTAGGAGGGGGGGGTTGAGCTGGACAAAGCAGGTGATCCTGGATGTAAGGACTTGGGGTGGGGCAGGGAGAAAGAAAAGGCAACCGAGTTTGCCAGGGATGAGGCTGAAATGCAGTACTTCAAGACACTGCCTCGGAGGGAGAGGCTGTAGGAGAGGGAATGGGGAGAGGGAAGCCACCAGCCTATTACAAAGGAGGCAACAAGGAAGGGAGGTGCCCTGATCTTAAAAGCTTGAGAAGTAGCAGCTCAAAAGGATATTCCCCAGTGCCACTGCCCCGTACAGCTTCCCCACGACAGGCACTCATACAAATATTTTCTTTAAACATGTAAGATTTCAGCAACATAACAAGAGGTTTCCTACATGAAGGGCTCCGTTGTCACTGTCCAGGTAATAACATTCACCTCCAAAATGTGCGGCCAGTTGCATTTAAGAGTTGAGGCCTAAACATTAACATTTCTCAAGCAAATGGGGTGTGTTAGTTCAGAATGCTCCCAGCAGCTAAAAAGCAAGTAGGAAGTAGACAATAAATATTGCAATGCCTTTCCAGGAAACTGCTTGACTATACAGTTCACCAAGGAAACGGCAACACCCTCAAAAGACCTCCTTGCAGCTTGCAGCACAGAGGGGAACACGTTTGCCATAACCTCATTCCCACTGCAAAGAATTTTACCTGCTAATAAAGTTGTCTACAGTTTTATATGAGGTAATAAACTAATACAGACTCCTATCGTGCCATTTTCTGCTTCAGGCAGGAGGTGACACCCGACAGTTAATGGAAACTGGCTTTCCATTTCAGGCACTAACATAGACCCAGCAATTCTTACCGGATTTCCAACAGACTTTCTGCAAAACCTCTTGTCTAAGATCCTAAACACCTCATTCTGCAGAGGAACACAGACTCATTTTCAGGCACTAAAACAAGACAGATCTTTCTCAGGCCACGGAAGGGGAGTTTCCCACGTCATGCAGAGAACAGCAAAGCAGGGAGGCAGCCCGGGGAAGGCAGGCTCCCCACCGCAGACTCACCTTCCTGCTGAACTGCATTGGCCACAGCTTTTTTCACCCGTCCAGTTTTCACGACAGCTGGGTCTGAGTTAGCATAATCTGCCACCGTCACTGCAGGAGAGTCAGGAGACAGGGCATCAGCGGGATTACGGATTATAGAGGACGGGATAGAAGGTCTAAGAGCCACGATTCCTCAAGGGGACACTCCCCACAGGAACAGAGGTTTGAACAGGAGATGTACAAGCAGGAAAAGGAGCCCCAGCAAAGAGGTGCAGGCCAGGAGCCCCCAGGCCCAGGGGATCCACCCGCCCTGCCCAGCCCAGCCTAGCTCTAAAGCCAGACCCCACACTCCCCTACACACAGACTAACTCAAGCCTGGCTGACCCGCTAGGCCCAAGCTCCTCCTTCTCAGACCAAGTCGGCTCATTCCCACACTCCCCCTCAGGCCAGCGCCCCCCACCCCCGGCTGGAGGCAGCTCTCTCCCTCCACAAGCCCGACCGGGTCCGGCTCAGCCCCGGGGTGAGGCTCCCCCGTCCTCACCTCCCCTCACCCAGGCCCCTCAACCCCTCGGGCGCGGCCACCTCGTCCTTCAGGCCCCGATCCAGGCCCAGCCCCTCCTCTCCGACCAGCCCAGGCCGAATTCCCCCGGTAGGGCCGGGCCCCGCTGCAGGCCCAGGCCCGGCCCCGGCCCGGTCGGGCCCTCACCGCGCTCGGAGCACACGTCGTCGGCCCGGAACTTGAGGCGCTTGCGGGCGCCCCTCTTGGGCATGGCGGCGGCGTCGGGGCGGCCGCGAGGGGCCATGTCCCGCCCGGGCCGCAGCGGGGCCGCGGGGACAGCGGGGACAGCACCGCCCCCGCCCGCCCCGCGCGAGACCGTGACGTCACCCGCCCGCGACCCTGCCGGCGCGCCGCTCTGACGTCACGGCGGCGGGGGATTGCGGGGGGGGGGGGGGGGGGGGGGGAGTAGCCCTAGGTGCCACCGCTGGGTGACGCTCCCCCCCACCCAGCCCCAGTTCTCCCAGTAAGAACAGCCCCTGTGCTGGTCACCCCAGGCCTCCCAGTACCGACGGCCTGCGCATAGCCGCCCCACCAGTGCTCCCAGTAGCGGGGGCCCCTGGGGGACTCTCCTACCAGTAGCGAGGCCTCTGAGGTAATTGCCCCCTCACCGTAATGAAGGCACCTGAGGGGAATCCCCCCCCCCCCCCCCCCCCCCCAGGTCCTTCCAGTAGTGAGGTAACTGCCCCCCAGTCCTCCCAGTTACAAAGGCCTCTGGGGTAGTTGGCTCCCCAGTGCTCCCAGTAATGAGGCCATCTGAGGTAACTGGGTCCCCAGTCCTTCCAGTAACAGGGACCTCTGAGGTAATCGCCCACCAGTCCTCCCAGTAATGAGGGCCTCTGAGGCAGTTGCCCCTCCCAGTCCTCCCAGTAACAAGGGCCCCAGGGGTGATTGCCCTGCTCCCCCATGTCCTCCCACTAATGAGGACCTCTGAGATAATTGCCCTTCCCAGTCTTCCCAGTAACATGGGCCTTTGAGGTAATTTTGTCCCCCCCCAGTCCTCCTACTAAGGAGGACCTCTGAGGTACTTGCACCACCCCCAGTCCTCCCAGTAATGGGGGTCTCTGAAGCAATTTCCCCTCCCAGTAATGACTCTCTTGCGCCCGCAGCCCCCCACGGCACTTCCCCAGTCCCGATGCCTGCGTGATCCCCCTCCTGCTCCCCCGTCACTGCCCCTCGAGGCCCTGGCTCCGGCCATGTCCCCAGCCCTGGGGGTCTGCCACCACCCTGGGGTGCCCCAGCTGAAAGACCCCCCCACGCGCCACCACCCTGCAGACGATCACCGGCCAGGGCAGCCTGCACCAGTGGCTCCCAGTGCCCACCCCACGCCTTCATGGTGGGTGACACCTTGCCTGCGAGTGCGGTGATGGGTGGTCACCAGCTATAAACTGTATTTACTATTTCTTTCAGGGCTAAACTGGGTGCTCGGTGCTTGTCAAAGACGTGATGTCACTTCATGGGGGAGGAATTGCCTCAAGAGGATCCGCAGAGGGAAAACGGGAGTGGCAGCCCTGGGTCTGGTGGTGATTTCAGGGCCTGTGTCCCCCTGAACACTTGTGCCATCCTGAAATGGGGATTTGGGCACCGCCAAGAGCAGGTGCTGGTTGGGATTCCCGGCCAGTCCTGGGGGTGTCCAAACTGGGAGGCTGGTGGGGTCCCGCTCCCTTCCTTTGGCATTTACACAACGGCAGAGGGGCACGAGCCCTGTCCCACTCCCTCCCTCAACGGGCACCGAACAGCCCCCGTGTGCCGCATGTTCTGCCTGCGCTCCTTCGCTACGAGACCGCAGCGGGTGATTCAGCCCTTGGGAGGCCGGGGCCGCAGCAGAACGCTTTCAGAGCTGTGGCTTCAGCTCCTGCGCCTCACTGGAGCGAGGTGACACGCCGGGGTACAGAGAAATCCACATTTCTGCTTTCCAGGCACGGCCAGGAGCTAACGGTGTATATAACTCACATTCCTGACCGTGTTTCTTTCTCTCAGTGTTTCTTAAAATAGGTGAAGAGCATTTTATCAGCAAAGAACAAATCTCATGATTGAGAAAACTTTTGATCATCCCAGACAGAAAAGGCCATGCCTTGACAGAAGTGCTGTTTCTAATTCATCTGGTTTTGAGATAATTGGTACAAATTAAGGGGAATGGCAGGCAGTTAGTACAACCGGATTGTGGCTCTAATGGCTTTACACACCTCTTTGGTACTTGAAAATGTTTTCCTTGGGCTATGCTGGTCATCGTCGTTATTTGAGAACTGTGTCACAGTTTAATTTTTAAAAAATGGAGGTTGGCTTGGCTTGGAAAACTCTGGCATGTAGAAAACATACGAAATTTTACCAGGATGTGACAAAAGCAACGTGAGGGCAGCTGTTTCTGAGTCTTTCTAGCGTGCAGATCCAGCACACTTGCTCCTCCAGCGGCTTGGGGACATTTATCTGAAACATCCCCAAAGTCCTCCAACAAAAGTACCGAGGAATGAGCTCGATGTCCCTGATAAAACCTGGTGAGACGAAGGAGCCGGTGCTGCTGCCAGTGATCCCGCTCGTTCCCAGCTGCGTCACTTGTCAGTGATGGCCAGGGATGCCTGAGGATGCTGATGGCTGTGCGAGGGTAGCAGCAGCATCTACTGGTTTCAGGGGTCCCAAATTAATCACTTACGTGCTAACGATGCCTCTGTGTGCTGGGGAGGTGTCTTGGTTTGAAAGACAGGTGTCTGGGGAGGAAGGCAGGAGCCTCCCTTGAAATGGAAAGTGCAACCCCCTTCCCTCCAAATTATTATAATTTTGAAATTAACGGGCCTTCAGGCAAAGATATGGGGAATAGGAATCACAGTTCTTTACTAATATATATATATATATATAAAACACAAGGCAGGGAAAAACAAGCAACTCACTGGTTTACACTGACAGAGTCAGGAATACAACCTGACCCCCTGTTAGGGGGGCAGTAGCAGTCCGATAAGATGCTGGCTGCCGTCCTCCTGAAGCGATGGGTGTAGTGCTGTGGAAGCAGTGATCAGGTAAAAGAGTCTGGTCTTCCTCCGAAGGTCCAGTGGTAGGTAGGTAGCTCTTGTCCTCTGGAACTCCAGTGGGGGGGGGGGGGAAACTCCTCTGGGAATCCAGTGGAAGAAGGCTGCTAGGGTGTTGGAGATCTCAGTTTTTATTTGGCATGGACTGCTTGGCTCCTTCCCCCCGGGCGGAGCATCTCACCATGGGATGGGGAGTCGTGAGGCAGTTCCTTGATGGGCCATGAACAGGAGATAGCCCAGGAGCGAGTTATCGATGGGTCAGGCGATAAGGCCTTGTTGTGCCCATTGACAGGAGATAGTCCAGAGGGGGGAGGCAGGGAGCACCGCCCCACCTGGTCTCAACAGCTCCTGAAGATGGTAATAGAATATTTTTTTTTTCCTTTTGGCACATTTTACACTGTAACCTAGGACAGGAGGGTGAGCCCTTCGGCCGCTCCCGCTGCAGTTCGTGGACAGCTTCCGTCTCAACCCCCATTTTAGGGTGCAAGAGACTCTCCCCAGGGAGGGAGCCAGGGGTGACGGTACAGCCTCGCACGTCCACTGCCGCCGAAATCAGGCGGGGTGATGCAACCCGCACCCCCCCGGCTCAGAGCTGGGGTTCGGCAGGGTGAGGAAGGGGAACGTGGCAGAGTGTGGGGCTCACCGCCCAGCCCCATCTTTGCTCCCCACACGGCGGGGGTCTCTGTGGACGGGGGGGAAAGTGACACCCAGGGCTTGGCTGCCCCACAGCCCGGGTCTGTCCCTGCCTCTCTCCCTCTAGGGCTGGACGAGGCTCCCAGGAGAGTCCTGCCCCCACGGGGGCTACTAAACCCCAAGGGGGTTCCTGCCCCCTGAGAGAGTCCTCTGCCCCCCCCCCCCCCCCCCCAGGAGTCTTCTGTCCCCCAAGGGGGGTTCCTGCCCCCCGCGGAGGTTCCTGCCCCCCAAGAGGACTCCTGCCCCCCCCAGACCCTGCCCTGCCCCCTCAGCCCCTCCGACCCCCACCTCACCCCCCCCGGGGCGTGGCCAGTTGTGAGGGCGTGGCTAGAGGGGCGTGGTCAGGCGGGGACGGTGACGCAGTGGGCGGGGCGGGGCGGGCAGCGGGAGGCAGCGGCGGCGGCGGCGGCGGCGGCGGCGGCTTCCAGCGACTTCGGCGGTCGGTGAGTGCGGGCGGGGCCAGGCGGCCCCACGCTGCCCCCGGGGGATGCTTCCCCGCCATGGAGCCGGGCTGGAGGCTGCTCTGCCCCCGCGGTCCCCCGGTAGGGCCGGGCAGGGGATGCTCAGCCTCCCTTCTGCCCCCCCCCCTCCCCCCCCGGTGGGGCTGGAATCGGGGGGCTCGACCCTTTTTGCCTCCCCCCCCCCGAGGATGCTCTACCCACGCCCGGCCCCCGAGGGGATGCTCTGCTTCCCCCGTGGGGCTGGGCCGGTGGGGCTTTGCTCGCCGTTGCCCTCCGGGTGGGGCTGGGCTGAGGATGCTTTGCCCCGCGGCGATGCTCTGCCCCCCGGGAGGGGGTACCTCGGTCCGGGGGTGCTTTGCCTCCCACCCCGTTAGCCCCTTGGAGGGGGTGTCTGAGGCAGGGGCTGTGCTGAGCTCCCCCATTTCCCTTGGGTTGAGTCTGAGCTGAGGGAGGGATGTCATCCTCACCCCCGAGCTGGATCGTAGGGGGCACTTGCTGTCCCCAAGCTGGGAATCTGAGCCAAGGGGCTGCTCGTCCCCCCCGCACGGCTGGCCCCAGGCCAGGGGGCTGAGCCGGGCAGATGTGCTGCCCCATCCCCGCTGGGTGTGCAGGCAGGAAGGGTGAAGGGGTGGGCACATCCATCCCCCGGAGGCTGCATGGTATGGGAGGGGGGGGGAGTGATTCCTGTAATCAAGGAGTGGGGAGGGGGCTTCCTTGATTTTCAGCTGCTCTCTGCCCCTGGCAGCCCCCCAATATGGTCCCAATCTGTCCCTTTGCACCCCCTCTCCCTGCCATGCTTCCACCTTACACTGAGGGGGAGGGCAGGCATCCTGGTGAGACTGGTCCTACCCTGGCCTTCTCCTGCTCCTCTGATTTCCCAGCGCTGTATCTTTCTGCTTCCCTTAGTGATGTCTCCAGCCCTCAAGCATCCGCCCTGTGAGCATCCACCCAGTGCCGAGCTCTGGGCTGTATCAGCCTCAGTGAGCATCTGCCTGGCACCGAGCTCTGGGCTGGACCAGCTCATGGGGCTGCTCGCTAGACAGATGCTCATGGGGCTGGTTCGGCCCAGAGCTCGGCACCAGGTGAATGCCTGCCAGGCTGGTCCAGCTCGGAACTGGGCAGATTCTCACCAAACTGGTCCAGCCTGGACATTTGCACCGGGCAGATGCCCACTGTGATGGGGGCTGGACCAGCCCTGTGAGCATCCAGCCAGCTTGGCTAGCTCCAGCTGTGCTCGCACTGGTGCCTATCCTCTGTCGGCTGGTGCCGTCTCGTCACGGCTGTGGCAAGCTGCCTCCAGACACCGTGATTTTCTCCTGAATAACACCAGCCTTTAAGGGCTTGTTTATCCCCTAAATTGCATCATTATAACAGCAATTGGCTTAGGAAGCTGGGTTTTGTTAAAGCTGTGCAAAACCTTCTGGGGATGTCCTGGTTTTGGCCAAGTCAGGGTTGGCAAAGGATTCGTTTAAGCTCGTTTGCCACCATCTGCTTGTATGCTGGAATGAGGTTCTCCTGGTGTGTTTGACACCACTGTGCCACTTCATGAGCGCAAGCTGGTACAGGGGCAAGGTGTGAGCTGGAGTCTGGTACCTGGATGAACATGCCTGTGTGGTTTGGGAGTGTCTTGGTTGCAGTGCTGCCCGGGCTTTAGAGGAGATGGGAAGTTGGTCTCTTCATAGCTCTGATGGCCTGGGAGTCTCAGGTATCTGTGTGCTTGGGGATGCCACGCTGTGCTGCTTTCTGTGTCTCAGGATGGTGCTGGTTGGGAAACAGACCTGATCTCTGGGGAGTTCCCTGGAGATTTGTCAGGGAGCCACCAGCACAGGTCACTGGTGCTGTCTCCCCGGCATCTGGAGGTGCTTGGGTGCATGGTTGATTTCCCAGCTTTGGTCTTTGCTCCTACTGCATCTCTTTTCCAGGAGACAGACTGGAGGTTGTCCGGGACCTATATCACCAGCTGGAGGGTAGGGGAAAGCCCCCAAACTGGCATGTTCCTGAGACACCAGTGGTGGGACTGGTGGATGGATCTGGCTTTCCAGGGTGGCCAGCTCAGGTGTGGCTTGGCAGGTGTGGGAATGAACGGCTCGTCCATCTCCGTGCAGCTTTCTGGCTTTGCGGCGAGGGCGAGCGGGCTTCGCTCTGCACCCGTGGCTTGATCCAGCTGTGCCTCAGTGCTCACCAGCAGCTGAAGTGCAGATGCTGGGGGATCAAACCTGCTGGAGATTTGGCTTCCTGCCTGTCTCAATTGTCTCAGAAGGCGCCAGGAGTAAAAACCACCCTGAAAACCTCCTTGTCTGTGTCTTTCGGGGGCCTTTTTTGCAAGCCCTGCCCTTTCAGGCAGGTCCTGCTGGAGTGCAGGGGGATAGGCACAGGGATGAGGATGGTGGTGAGAGGAGGAGGGGTTGAGTGAGCGTGAGCTGGGCAGGTGATGGGGTCATGGTGTGCTGGGTGGAGAGATGGTGGCCGTGAGCCAGTGCTGGGAAAGAGCGTGACACCGTGTTGGAGGTGGGAGCTCGCACTGAAGCTGGTGGAGGCAGCCCTGGAGCCTCAGAGGGTGCCGAACCCAAACTGGGACCCAACTGGAAATGCTTCTGGAGGGCTCCACTCTCTGGGGACAGAGAGCGACTTTGGCATGAGTGTCTGTCCACTGCCTGGGCTGTGCCATTTTGTGTTTTCCGGCAAAGCGGAAAGATACTGGGGTCTTTAGCAAACCTCAAAACCTTATATTATGATTAATTTCCTCTGAAAGAATGCTTTGGTGAGTCTGAGGGTTCCCAAATGGCTCCCAAAAGTGAGCTGGGAGGTCTCCAGGCTATTAACTGGGAGGTCTCTGGGCTATTAACTGGAAAGGAAGGATCCATTGCTTGGATTTTCTTCCCAGAGAGGTGTTAAATGCAATAACAACGCCCCGCTTTACAGATGCTTTCTGTGAAATGCCAAGTGCCAAGCATGGGGGTGATGGTCCTGTCTGAGGGTGAGGGCTCTGGCCTGGGCTCTGCAGGTTGGTCCAACCCATTTCCAGGCTCCTGAGGGACATGGTTGGGAGTTTTCATCACTTAAAGGGCTCCTCTGTGAGCAAACGATGGCGAAAGGCTCGGAGGTGGGTGCACGTGTGGGTGTGCTCACACGAGTTGGCATTTGGGAGGGAGGGAAGGGAAAATATCACATGAAACAACTGCAGCGTTGGGGGACAGGTCTGCATTTGGGCCCATCTGGAGCAGAAGTAGTGAAAAATGATTCAAGGCTCTTTGCTAAAAAAAAAAAGTTGCGCTGATATAATTGGATTTTCCTTCTGTTTGTGCTGTGGTCAAGCAGGTTAAAATCCTTGTGGGGACATCGTGGAGCCCTCTGTTTAATTTGTGTGGTGAGGATACCCTAAGGAATGAAATGAGTGTTCAGCGCTCTTAATTTTGTGCAAAGCCACTCATGGAGCAGCCCTGCCTGCCCACCGGCCCCATTTCCATCCCGCAGCGGGGAGGTGGAGGGATCTTGGAGCTGGGTGCCAAACCTCCTCCAAAAGACGGGGCCAAAACTCGCTGGCCAGGAGGGGACTGACCCTGCATCCTCCAAGTTGCCCTTCCTTTCCTGAATCTCCACCCTGGTGTTTTAAATCAGCTCACGGGTCGCTGTCTCCGGCGCTGTAATCCTGCAGGACTGACAAGGCTGGAATTTATCTGAAATGCAGATTATTTTTTTTTTTTTCCAGCTCCCGGTTTTCAGTTTCTGCCACGCTTCTCTTAGCAAGCGCGAGGAGGTACCGGCTGGGTGGCTGCCTTTAATTGCATCCAAAAAAAAAAAAGAAAAAAAGCAGAAAACAAGTGGCAGATGAGAGCTCATTTTCCCCATCCTCCTGTCCGTTGCGACTGATTTCCAGGAGAGGGCAGTTCCCAGGGTTTTTTTGCTGCATGATGCCTCTCTTCCCCTGCAGCCTCCGAGGCAGCAGGAGCTGGGCCGAGCCCTTGCCGCTGCGTGCCGGCGGGTCATGGAGGCAGTGCCACGCCAGGAAACACCGGGGCATGGGCCCAGCTCCTCGGTGAGGAGGTGAGATGTTGACAGCGTGCGGCCAATTTCTTTAAATAGCGAGCGCTGTGCCGCGGGGATGTGCGGCAGGGAAGGATCCTCTGCCTGCCTGGACTCCCCATCCAGCCTCCCGGAGGGGAGAGGATCCGTCACCAGGGCAGGATGGCACAGCAGGGGAAGGGACCCCCTCCCAAAATTGCTGCCCATCCAGCAGGTGCATTGATTTAAAGCTCTCGCTTCCACCCTTTCTTGGTAGAAATGAATTTTTTCCATAATTACGGATGCGTTTTACCTCCCCGGCTACCATCGTTTGCGAGGCGGCTGATGCGCTGGGGCAGAAGGAACACGCTGCTGCGGGGCTGGTGGCCGCGTGGTGCCCTGGGGGGGGTTGGGAGCCAAGAGGTGGGAGCTGGGCTGCCCATCGGATGGCCAGAGCCTGGGGAAAGGGGGATGCTGGGCCGTGCTGCCAGCCCAGCGCTCCCCTTTCTCGGTAGTGCAGTGTATCCTCAAACAGATCCTCTCCTGCCAAAGCCTGGCCTTTCTGGCTTCCAAAATTGGGCAGGGTGTTTATAGCCTTGCTGTGGCATTAACGCAGGTGTCATAAACCTGATCTCAAACTCTTAATCATGAATTAAATAGTCTTGGTGGTGGTGTCTACTGCCATTCCCCATGCAGAAATTCATGGTGCCAAGGGCTGCGGACAGCGAGGGGAAAGATGGGCTTGTACAAAGTTTACAGCCTCCATAATCCAGTTAATCTGCCCTGTAATTCAGTGCCTGGCAGCTGTGCTAACTAGATCTTGGCCTCTTTCTAGCATCCCTCCCAAACTATTTTGCAGGAGGGAGTCAAAAAAGGTCCAGAGGTTATTTTCGGCGGTGGCTGATTTATTCACACGCTGATCAGCCAGGAGAGGAAGTTATTCTGGTCCCAAACTGTCCCACATAACGCGCAAGTACCTCGTGCGAGTGCGATTTCTTCGGGCGAGGTTGCGAGATGATGTTCTGCTGTTGGGGGAGCCAGCTCTCCTAAAGCACCTTGATGGCTCACTGTCCTGCCAGCCCACTTGAGCAGCTCAAATCAGGCCAGAGCCCCCCAGCCAGGGGATATGGGCTCTGAGCCCTCCTACCCTTGGTCCTTGAGGAACAAACCTGAGCCCTGTGTCCCTGGGGTGCTGGAAAACAGTGTGCCTTGAAATTCCTGCTCCATCCAAGGCAGCACCCAGCTAGATTGTGGGTGTCCCTGGGTGAGACCTGGGCTTGGGGAGTGCAGGGCAGCGTTTCAAGGCCCGTTTGGGCACGTTTCAAGGCTTGGGAAGCACAGCGGTGTCTTGACCAGTTTCTCTGCAGGATGAGGTAGCTGTGGTGCTGCTGAATTTCTTCTCCCTGTATTTGCTTTCCCTGGCACGCTGCGAAGCTGAGCTCCCCGCTCTCGGGAAGGGGTGGTGGGAATGAAGTGTGAGGGTGGCACAGTCAGATCCTGCTTTTCTGCTGTATCTGCACAAGAGATTGTTTCCATGGGGCTTCCTGGTGTCGCTGCAGCTGGTTTCTGGCCAGGGCTAGTGGGGGTCAGCCAGGGTGGGCATCACGGGGACGTGGTGCTGCCAGTGCCTGTGCCAGTAACGTGTTTCCCACCCCAGCTGAGGATGGCATCGCTGTCAGCTGCATCCCCCTGCAGAGGTGCCGGTTGCAGCAGAGATCCTGTCCCCCCTCCTCGTTGCTGTGGGGCTGGGGGCATCAGTGGTGGCAATGTCTGACCATGGATGATGCGCTGCTGGCATGGGCGAAGGGGGACCTGATCCCCACATCTCCTGCAGCGAGGAGTCTGCATTTGGGCTAAGGCAGGCTGCGGAGGGTTGCAGGAGGCTTGGTGGGGCAGAGGAGCTGCAAACCCAAGTCCCTAAAGGACCCAGGTCACTAAAGGACCCATGGAGGTGCTGAGCAAACCAAATTCCTGCTCCATCCAAGCAGATAGTGGGTGTCCCTGGGTGAGACCTGGGTTTGGGGAGTGCAGGGCAGCATTTCAAGGCTTGTTTGAGCACGGCGTTGTTTCAAGGCTTGGGAAGCTGCTGCTTTGCTGCGTGGAAAACCTGGCTGTGCTAGAGAGCAGATAGGTGGAAGTCCTGGAGATTCCCATCTGCCTGCTACGGCGCTGCTGTCCTCGCTCCTTGCCAGCATTGCAGCACATGGAGGCAGGTGCCTGAGAGCTTTGTTGGGGCACAGGGGATGGAGAGGGGTCTCTAAGGTCACTGCCAGCACCCCTGGGAGAAACACCTCCCTGAACCCTCTTGGGGCTTGGGGTCCCCAGTCACCATGTGCAGAATAACATGGCTTAACTCATTTTAACCCATTAAGTGTTTAATTGGAGCCAGAAGGCTCATCTCTCCTGATCTGAGCTGTCTTTCCTTCAAGCCTAGATCCAGAAAGGGTTTGCTTTGCTGCTGTTACCTGTCTAATATCCAGACGTGCCACCCAGCGAGCAGCTAGTGTTCAGTGGAGAGAGACAACTTCTCTTTCCTCCTCCCCAGCACCAAAACCTGAATGAGAATCACTCGATTATTGCCAACGCTTTGGGGCTGCCATATTAAAAAAAGAGCATTTCCCCCCCCCCCCCCCCATTTTGATCATCTGCTTCTAGTTAATTTAGTTACAAGACTTTTGCAGTGGCCATTTTTGGAGATGGCAATCAGAGCATCTCTGCCAGCAGAAATGGCTTTCATTCTGCGTGTCCTTTGTGTTTACACGTATATAAAGAAATTTTGTCTCTTAAAATGAAGCTGAAATAAGCCTCGGCATTGCTGATCACTGCATGGCTCTTCATGAGCGCTGGTGTCGCTTTCAAATCACACGTCGTCAATAAATCTAATTCTAACTGCCCTGCAGCAAATGGCATCAGCCTGCACTTTGAGATCTCTCCCACACGTACTCCCGCTGCCTAAAAATACCAGCGCTTTAATTCTCAAATGACTTGGCTATTGTACAGCCACCATTTCTTATTTAAATATTGCTGCATGGCTCAGTGCAGGACATCTGTTACGCTACAAAGGGTGAAATGCTGCTCTCGAGACCTGGTCTTTAAGTAATGCAGTGGCTGTGTCGATCTTTGGGGTAAATGAACATTTATTGCTTTTACTCTCTGTGCTGAGAGGTGTGTTAATCAGGGGTGCGGTGGTGTTCAGGGAGGCAGGGTCCAGGAGGGGAAATTCATCCCTGATGTGGCATCAAGCAAAATACCCCCTCAAATTCATCCTTTTGCCAAAGAGATGGACCCTCAGTGGCCACCAGAGAAAATGCCATCATTGCTGGTGACCTTCCTGGGGAAGGGGTGGCCGAGTGGGCTGGCAGTGGCCAGCAAGGGCTGTTCCCATCTCAGGACAGGGCCTGGGAGAGGCACTTCCAAAATCCCTTCCAGCCCATCACGGGAGCCCTCCAAGCCCCTGAGCTGTCCCTGTGGCAAGGAGAGTGGAGGTGGACAGGCCCGTCTGGCCAGCATTACCCACGAAGATGCTCTTGTGTCCAAATAGCTGCATGCTTTGGGAGCTGCCGAAAGCACAGCGCTCTGCGCTTCATCCCCCTTAACTCTCCGTGTGTGTGTCCCAGGTGTCTATTCTGTCCTCTTTGCAGTAAATATATAATTTACATTTACATGTCTGGCTTTGAGATGTGAAACACGGGGAACGGACTGCTTTGGTTTGAGCAGCTGGGTCTCTCTTTAATGGGTGAATGCACAGGGCATGCTGGTGTTCTCAGTTCATACAGGGCACTGGGCAGACCGGTATGTAATTCAGAAGCAAACAGGCTTGTTTCTCCAGCAGATTTCAGCCTCTTGACTGTACTGGCTTGCTGGCAGGGCAGGGAGAGCTCATCGGTTGGTCTACGAGTGAAGCCAAGGGCTAATGTCACATGCTGTGATCTTGGGGTGAAGTGGCAAACTGGCTTACTGGCTTTGTGGCATTGACTGGGGGATTTTGGAGCAGTGCTGGATGCAAAGGCTGTGAAAGCTGAGGTTAAGCATAGCTGGGAGGTGCTGAGGCTATAAAACATGAGTGATGTTTTAAATGGATGTGTTTCTTTAGGAGACTTTGGATTGAAGGTATTTGGATTTTCCTCTCTGCATCTCCACACGATAAACCCTTACGCTGCTGGGGGATTTAGTTTCTGAGCTGTAAATGCAGCCTGGAGCAGTGGGTGAGCACAGGCTCGAGGCACACACAGCTAACGGGGTTGGCTGGTAGCTGGGAACCCTGCACCCTGCTGCAATGTAGCCAAGCCATGGATGCAAGCATCGACATCTCCCCTAGTCTTGGGGAAAAGGAAAAAAAAAAAAAGTAGTATGAAGTAGTATGTTTTGGAGGCTGAAAAGGTGAGGAAACCAGCCACCAACCCCGCCTAGCTGGCAGACACTGACTGCTTGGTTTCCTCCTCTCTCCACTGCAAGTAGGAGGAAATCCAACCACTGGAGGTGCCAGGGAGATGCTGCCGCTGCCCCAGGGCGGGAACAAGTGTAGTGACCCATCAGGAAGAGCCACCCCGGTCTGTCAGACCAAGATATGGCAGGTTCCTCCATCACTCAGTGCCCAGGCTTTCTGCTTCCAGGGACTCTTGGCTCCACATGGGCTGACCCGGTGTGCCTCAAAATGCCAAAAACGTGTTGTGGAGAAGGAAGCAGAAGGATATTCCCTTGCCACTGCCTTCACCCTGAGCTTTTTTCTCCCTTTTTTTCCTTCAGTGCAGGTTTGTGTGCACAAGGGGAACGACTGTGGGTCAGCTCCCACATAGCTGCTGGTGAGCTGGAGGTTTGCCTGAGCCTGTTCTCCCCAAAGTGTGAGATTTTGCAGGCTTATCCCCAAATGATTGGGAGCTGCTTATTAGCACCCAGATGAACCAGTCTCTGGGGCAGCTGGGACTTTCATGGTCTCCTTTTGCCCCTCTCCATTGCCATTGGCTTGGATTGAGGCTGATCTGCACTGAGGCAGCTGCCGAGTGCCCTGGGTGGTACCCAAAGCTTTCCTAAGGACTTACAGGCACAGGACAGGTGCTAATAACACCAGTAACCAGAGCAGGCTGGCCAGGGAGAGCTGGTCCAGACTGGTGCTACTAGGAGGATGCTGCTGAGGAGAAGGCGATGGTGGCTGCTATGATGGCTTTATTGCCTCCGTGTCTTCCTCCGAAGATGATGGTCTGGGTTCAAAAGGGTCCAGCCTCTGCACAGCCACAGCTCCTGGCTCCATGTCGGCCTCGACCTTGCTCTGGCAGGGAAATGTGTGCGGTTTGGCTCTTGCTTCTTCTTGTTTTCCAAAAATTGTCAGATTCAGAGCAACTCTGGCCATCTTGTGTGCATGTTAATGTGGAGCCAAAGCAAGGCTCAGCACACGAGTGTCAGCCTCCGTGGGTAGCCAGGGTGGGAGGTGGATATGTGCACGTTGGGATCTCTGCTGGGGGGGGGTTGCAGGGATGTTGTCTGCAAACGCTGCTCACGGACCGCTGGAGAAGCGGTGGAGAGAGATGCAAAGAGGGGAGGCTACTGCGGGGAATCTGAGTCTCCCCTGCCTGCAATACTCCTTGCGCCGCTGCTTTTGAGATGCCGGAGAGGCAGATCAGCTGGGAGGGCTGGCTCGTCTCTGCGCTGGGAGCAGGAAAGGGGCTTTGTGTCAGCGCTGGAAGAGCAAGAGCAGCCTGACTTCAGCTCAACCTCCCGGGCTGGGATGGAGCTGCCTTCGCTTGGGAGCGGGAGCCGGCGAGCCCGCAATGCTGCGTGACACCGATCCAGCCCAGACGCTCCTCTCCCCGGCCGCCACCGCGGCAGCCTGGAAAAGCCGGGGCCGTGCGAGGCCGCGCTTGCCTAACGTGGGCACCGGCTGCTGCCGGCCACGGCTGGCGGCTGCGGCTCTGCTCGGCCCTGGCGCTGCGGACGCTCTGGCTCAGCTCATCTGAAGGTGGCACCGTCCCTGGGCGGTGTCGGAGGTGTGGGTGTCCCCCCGCAGGGTGATGCTCGTGGGGATGTCGGAGGCACTGCTCAATTTGCTTTTCTGCTCGGGGTTCTGGCAGCTGGGTTCCCGGCCGTGCTTACGGTGCTGCAAGTATCCTGAGAAAGGAAGGCAGCATCCATGCTCCTCTCCTCAAGCAGCCGGAGCAGGGACCCAGTGACCTGGGGCAGCACCAATGTGGCCCAGGGGTGGCAGGAGAGCGGGATGAGGGCCTCTGTAAAGGATGCTTCAAAATACGGAGGCATTTCACCGCAGCTTCTAGGGGCCTCGCTGGTCTGCAGAGGCTAGCCTGGGGCTGCTGCCTCCTGCAGCTGCTGTCGCCTTCCTTGTCATCACGGCCTCTCAGCACCCCAAATTTCTCTCAGGTTGCCCCAGGCACACCTCCAAGGGTCAGCCCACCACTGTAGTCACAAGGGTGGCTTTCATGGGTGAGTGAAGCCATTCTTGCTCCCCATCCGGTTTGTTCTGCAGCTGTTCAGCTTCCCCCATCGCATCCCTGTTCTCACCAGTCGTAATTTCTCTCTAGGTGAAAGCTTTTTAATAACATCTGACATTTCAGCCATGTTTGAGTCATTTCCTTTCTTCTACTTCAATTTTATTCCTCTTCTTCGTAGCTAGGAAGCCTTTCTTTGTCCTCGGCCAGAGGGGAGGTGTCTGTTATTGCCTCTGTTATCATATTCCAGGAGGTTTGATCAGGTTAATGAAAATCCTTCTCTCTTTCTCTTGTGTGTCGCTTCCACTCCCATCTTCTTTAGCCTGGTTTCTTAAGGAAATGAAACTGAAGGGCTTGTGTCGTCACAGCCTTTTCTCCCCCTGCCGCTTGCTCTCAGACGTGTTGGTCTCTCTCTTAGCAAATCTGATGGGGCGGAGAGCTCAAAACTCTCGGGGGCTTGTGATGGCTGGCAGGGAGGACAGAGCCAGGCGATGCCCCGGGGGCGGTGGTGGTGCAGCGGGCTGGGGCTCATCGCCCAGAGAACAGGGCTGCGGATCCCGCCAGGAGCACGAGGGGCTCCGGGGCTGTATCCCCAAGCCTATTAGCTGGGATAACAGGCTACCTCGCCTGCCTATTTCTGCTGCCCAGCTGCTTTCTTGTGTTCAGAGAGGGAACCAGTGGAGGAGAGTACCTCTAGCCCCGCAAATGGGGTGTTAGCCTGGGTTTTGAGAGACCTGGGCTGTGTTTTCAGCCGCAGACTTGCGCGTGGCTGTGCTCGAGGGCTCTTCCTGCAGCAGCAGGAGCTGCAGCTGGTTTAAGCTGATCTGTTGGAGTGTGAACTGCAGCGACAGAGAAGCCAGCGGAGATTTTTCCGCTGCTGTCCGTGCTACAGCAGGGAGAGGCGGTAGAGCTTTTCCAGTGGCTGCTGCGAAATCCGATTCCCTGGTAGTAACATGGGGATTGTAGCACTACTGGTGAGGGAAGTCTTGGGGCTCCTGGGAGAAGCACAATATGCAGACAGTAGTTCAAGTGCATCAGTGGAAAAGGACCAAAGTTCTTCCTGGTGTGTCCTTGGAGCTCATTGCCCTTTGCCACAAGGGATGGGGTACCTCATGACCATGTCCCCTCCTTTCCCAGCCTAGCTTGGGGAGAGGGATTGTGCCAGGCTGGGGAGGAGGGTTTGCTGAAGCCCTGCAGCATGGAGATGCTCTGCCCAGATCTCACAGTGGGGAAGCAACCTGTCTGCTTGGCAATTTACCCCGGGGACTTAGCTTTTCTGCAGGTGAGTTACTGCTCATTGGCACCAAGTTGTGTTGTAGAGCTGCACTGTGAAGGTTTCGCCCTAACTATGCCGTGTCCTTCACTTTTTGTGTACCTCTGGTATTTCTTTTGGGCAACCTGTTCTGCTGTTTTCTCTCCAGCCTTCATCCCTCAGGCCTGGAGCCTTCCTGAACCTCAGCGTGGCCCCTGCCCAGTCCCACTGCTGGAGAAGGAGATTGGGCTTGCCATCGGGAGCCATGCCTCATTCTCTGCCTGGTCCCACCAGGCACCTGCCTTGCCCTCTCTCTTGTGGCCCTTCCCAACGTCAGGGGGCTTCCTGGATGGCACCAAGCCTGCAGAGAGCAGAAGGGCACTTGTAGCCTAGCAAGAAGTGGGGTCTTCACGAGGTCCCTGTGGGCTCCCTTCTCCTGTGGGATCCCCAAACATGCGATCCCATTAGGGGGGAATGCACAGCAGTGACGCTGTGTCCCGGCTTTTGGTGCATCCCTTTCACCTTGCTTGGCCTCTCCACCTACTTGTGGTCTGCTGAGTAAGAAGGCTTGATGGTGGGAAGACAAGGCCAGCCTTGATGCCACCATGGTCGTGCATGATGCAGATGTTTGGGGTGTGTTTTGGAGCTAGGCATCTTAACCAACTGTGAGACATGGATAAAGGTAGGAGAAGGGCTTGGCAGTGGCTCCTGATCAGGAGCTGGGTGCTAGTGTGGTTTCTCTTTCCAGGAAGGGTTTTGGTTTTCCTTTGTCCTCTCCAGCCTTTCTTTTGATGGCGGTGAGATGGGCTCTGTAATTGAGGAGATCCCAGCTGAATAATCCACGGAGGAAGCTGCTAATTTAAAGACATGTCTGTAATAATTAAATCATTATCTGGAGGGAAGTAGAGAACAGATACCAGAACGGGGCTAATTAAAATCCAAACCCAGGATGACTTGGGCTTTGGGCCAGAGCACAGCGTAGTCTGTTGGGGATGTCTTCATGTGTAATTGCTTTTCAGAACATCAGTCCCACCAGAAAACCCATCTGTTCCCCTTCACAAGACCAAGACTGACCCAGAAAACCTCATGTCTTGGCCTGTCCCATGTTTCCCAGACCAGACACAGCTAGAGGATGGCCATGTGCTTTGCAAAGGGCAGAGGGAGATGATGAGACCCACTTTGGGAGGGTATTCAGTTCTTGGGCCTCAGGAACTAGATTCCTCCATATTTCTGGAAGACTTTGTCCTTATCTTCTTTCAGTCCTTAGGCTTGGCTGATGCTCTTTGGAAATCCCTTGGGATCTCCTAGGAGCAAGGGGGGCTCGCTGTCTGTGCCTACTCCATGCATGTAAGGATTTGGGCCTACAAAGGTGCCACAGGGACCCAGTGCCTGGGAGGCAGGTGGCTTTGGCTGTAGGGAAAGATGAGTCTTGTTCAGGTTGGCTCCACATCTGGAGTGGGAGCACCTGGGGAGAGGTTTCATGTGCTGCATTGCCTGTAAGGATGCAGTTCATTGCTGCATATGAACCCAGCCCTTGGCTTATCCTGGGGTGTCAGCTCTGAGCAGGTCCAAATAGGTGAAGGTGGCTCTGCTGAGTTGAAACGGGGTGACTGGAAGGTGTGGTTGTGATGCTGGGGTGGAGAAAGGGCCTTTGGACAGCAATCCATGCTATGCCATGACAACGGCTCATCTACAGGGTTGGTGTTAACCTTCATACCCAGAGGTGCCGTGAACGCTTTGCCTGAGGCTGGTCAAGCCTGAAGTCCATCCACCATGTCCTTCAGCAGGGCCAAGCCCTTTGCAAAGGGCAATGCATAAAAATCCCACCTCCCATTTTCAGGAGGCCAGGTCCAGGGTAAATGCAGTCCTCTTGAGCTCCTGCACGGGGTGGATTTCTGCGTCAGGGAGGTGTTGCTGCTCTGTCTGCGTAGGCTGAAGGTCCTGATGTGGGTGGTAGCAAGGTGAAACCCAGCGGCAAGCAAAGCTTCAGATGATCTGGCCTTGAATCGCTGTATTTCAGCAAGGAAGGGCTTGCAGCTGTCCAAACCAGGCCCCTTCCAAAATTGGTTGAGATGAATTGGTGCATTTACCTAGTGGAGACAAGGTCAGGGAGCTCTGTCTATCAGGTGTGCACGTCCTGAGCATCACTCAGCGAATGCCCTTGTATCGGCACGGCAGGTAAAGGTCATCTCAGGTGGGCTGGTGGCTGCGGGCAGCATCTGAGCTTGGGAAGGTGGGAGGAGGGCACAGCACGGGAAGCCAGGCAGGGAGCCACTTCTGCTTGGGTGAGCATCCCACCAACCCCTGACACATGTTATTTTTTTTTCCCCTACGTTGCCCTGGAGGGACTGCAGCATTGCAGCAGCACAGCGCTGGCACTGCGACGGTGACGTGGTGGATCTCGGGGACGGGCTGCTTTGGGCTGAACCATCCCTAACCCAGTCCTGGTGGAGCTGGGTTCTGCTTGGTCTAACATCTACAGGAACAGGGCACTGTAAGATGCCCAGGGTCCAAAATTGTGTCGTAAAGAAGCTAGAAATTTAAAACTCTCTGCAAAGATGTCACTAAACCTTCTAGAAAATGTTGGCTCAGCTGCTGTGCTTGAGTTGTGTGTGGAAAGGGAAACCCAACCCCATGTGCATCCTGTCGCCTTATGAGCCTTAATAGGCTGCTTGCTTTTAATAGAGAGGGCGCACGACATTGTCATCTCAGGCAGCAGATATGTTACCAGCCCACTGGGTCATCCCCTTCCCTTCATCCCCCTTCCAGGGATTTCTGCTTGTCTGGCCACCATGTTTTTGAGTGCCCACAGGAGCACTGTTCAAACAGAGGGACCAGGATGGAAACCACCACGCCTGCGCCTCTTCCAGCCGGTCGTGCACCCATGTAATTACCTACATTTAATTTCTTCAAAAGCCTGCTGAGCTGCAAACGCGGTTCCTCCCTCTGCTGGTGATGTCTCGCAGGGATCAGCCAAATCCTGCTCTCACCTCCTCCTGGGGTGGTTCAGGGCATCGTCCCTGGCACCAGTGCTTGGCCACGGGGCCACTTGCCGCAACTCAGTGTGTGCAGGAGCTCCGCGAAGCGCTGGAGGGGATTGCAAAGTGCCGTGTCAGGGGGCTTTGTGCTGGTGGGCGTAACGGGGCTGACTGCTTCTTGGATGCCCTTTGGGGGCGATGGACGGAAGCACGGACCAGGCTCGATGATGGCATGGTTGGGGCCACCACCTTTGCAGTCGTCTTGGGTGAGCTGGGCATGGCTGTGGGACCTTGCAGGAAGCACCGGGGGGGACAAGGGCACAAGCTCTCAGGGCTTTTGCTACCAGGCACAGGGCTTTGCCTGGGGTGCACCGGGTGCTGCTGGCAAGGACACAGAGCTCACTACATTAGCTTAGCTCCACAGAGCTGACATTTTAAGAGGGAACGAGTTGGAAATTGAGCTGAACTAATGCCCAGCGCTGCTTTTTGTGACGATAAATGCTCAGAGGAGAGCTCTGCTGACACAGAGAAGAGCTGCCACCCCACTGCAAACCACAACACTCCCCACGCTTTCTGGAGCAATTTTATATTAGTTCCCTCAATTTGAAGCTTACGCTGTTTTGTCAAATCCACCAAACCAGGCGGACAGTGCTGGGGCACTGACAGTGTTTCCTCTGTCTGGTCTCTCTGCTCATCCAGCGTGGTGCTGGGAATCCCTAGACTGGGTGCTGGTGCAGAGGATGAAGACAGTGCTAGGTGCGCACCTGGGTTGGGACCGTGGCAAGCAGGATGGGTGCCAGGATCACCAAATGAGCATGGTGATAGCATGGGCTGGAGCATGCTCACGTATCCCTGGATGCCCCGTAGTGCCAGCACATTTGCTGGCCTCTTCGGGGACATCTTGAAGGGACAGTTGCCCCATGGCACCCCCATCCCCCCGCACTGATACACCCAGTCTTCCAGATGGGATGGGAACCCCATCCCCAGTGGCTCAGCCCCAGTGCACTGGGACAATGCTGGGTAAGGAGCTGGCTGGTGTCTGTGGCTGCTGCGCCCTCCAGGCCACCCGGTGCTGCTCTGTCTTCCTGGGCTGCAGGAGGTGGCTCTTCTTCCCCGTAAGCCATTGGGGGTCATTAGCTGGGGTACAGGGGTGCTCGTTAATGAAGAGAGGGGAAGGAGGGTGCTGGTGGAGCTGGGTGAAGCCCTCAGGGGCTCTGCTCAAAGCTCGCTGCTGGGCCTAATGCAGCTCGTATCATTCACAAAAAGCTTCATTGGTTCTTCCTGGTCTTCTCCAGTACTTGGGCTCCCTGGAGGGAACTGGACTTATATATCCCTTATATCTTCTTTGTGGACTTTATCTAGGAGGAATGAGCTCCAGATAGAGCTTTTTTCCATGGCAGGTTATTTTTGAGGTGCTCTCTGTGGTTTCTCTGATGGCTAATAAGGTTGAGGTAATTCTACCATTCTCCTAAAGGGGAACAATTTGGATTTTTCTTCTCAACTCAGCTCTCAAAGCACCCCATCTTCAGGACCTCTGCCTTGCTGGCCCAGTGAGCTGGGAACATATTTCTCTGCTTCACAGTGTTTGGGGATGTGCAGGGGCAGAGTCACTACCAAAACCTCCTTCTTGCAAGAAACAGAGCTTAAAATGCAAGACAAATGCAGGAGAAGCCTTCCTGCAGCGCAGTCGGGCCGAGGCTGGCACTTGGCACTTTCCTGCTGCTGTGGCTGGAGGCTGTGTGCTGGGTGAGCTTCATCTTCATTATTTTGCATAACAAAGAGTGTGGGTTGAAGAGGTGGACTTGTTCGATGAGGGTTAGACAGAGGCAGACAGAGCTCTAGTGTCTGTGCCTTGCCCCCGGCCGCCTTTCAAATGTCACTGTCCTCAGATGTCCCCACACGGCTGCTTCTGCCATGCCATGTCCTGTCGCTTGCCATGAACCGCAGGGTTGAGACGCCGGGAGGTGACACCCGGCTGCCTGGTCCCTCGCAGGCACAGGCGCCGTGGGAGCGGCAGCAGCGTTATTCCAGCTTAGGCCGGGGGTGGATGGGCGCCGTGCTGCAAATTGTCTCTGTCTCTGCCTGCTCCTTACTGGGACGAGTCCTGCCTTCTCTGCTCCTCTGCTGGCTTCATCCCCCACTTCCAAACCATGTCAGGGGACAGCCAAGGTGCCAAAGGACAGCCACTTGGCCAGGGAAAGTTGTGGTTATCCCTGGCATGAGGATGCTTGTGAGGAAGAGGAGGTTTTGACCAGGCAGGGATTTAACCCCGTGATCCTGCCTTGCCCTACACAGAGCTGAGCAACCACAGCTCTGAGACCCACGTGTCCCAGCAGGGGTGGAGATGCATGGGGAATGCCTGGGGTTTTCTCCCCGTGGATGTTGCAGAGCTGTCCTGGTATTGAGTCTGGCCTGATCGTCCTCGGAGCCTGACTGCACAGAGCTGAGAATCGCGCTGATATCCCACTCCCCACCAAGGCGTGGCTGCAGCTGGGCGAAAGCTGTTTAGTAATTAGCTGCACCGTCAGCGAAGTGATTAAATAACTTGCTAAAGTCACTTAGCACAAGGAAGGGAAAGCAGAAGGGATGAATACAAGGGGGACACCACCCTGATTTCTTGAGCTGCCAAAACCACCCGAGTTGCCTCTGGTTGGGGTCATCCAATGACCAAGCCGAGATGTCACCGCTCGTCTTGAATAGGATGGACTAAAACCCTTCTGTGTTTTGGGAGGGTGGAGGAAAGGATGTCCTGATCCATCTGGGGAGCCCCTGGATTGTCCGCAGGTGGGATGGGGAGCACGAGGAGGGCTTGGGGCACAGGTCTTACCACCGTTAACTCTGCTTGTGTTCTAAAGTGGTCGATGGTGAATTGCTGAGCTCTGGAGGCCTCCCTGTGGTGTGGGTCATGCTCCAGGACCATTGCTTTTCTCTTTCAGGTTGTGTTGGCTGCAAAACCTCCCTGAGTGTGATACAGGGACACGTTCCCGAGTCTGCCGTGGTCCAAACTGGAGCAGCAGCACTAGGCATTTCCTTGGTCTGTCTTCTATGTCTCTGAATACCCTCTAGCACTTCCCAAATTTCACGTTGAAAGCCCATTCTGCCTCTTCTCTGGCTCTCCAAATTACATCCCTGGGCTCTTTCTCAACAGCGCTCAAAATCTGTGGTCTGGTGAAGGCTAATGGCAAAACGCTTAAGACCTGCTGGAGCGGGGTGCTGCTCTGGACCCCGGGGAGCTCACCGAGCCCCTTTCCCTTTCCACGTGCAGGGAGCTGGCAGGCAAATTTTATAATGGGAAATGGGCAGATGTGCAGCAGATGTGTGGGAGCGATTATGGCTGAGGCTCGTTGCACAGAGGGCCGTGCTTAGGGTGCTCCTGGGTGTGGAAGAGCTGCCAGCGAGCTGGGCGATGCAGTGGAAACCCTGGATCTTGCGCAGACAAGGCATGCGAGCTGCTTGGGGCGAGCAGCCGCTGCGTTAGGATGCAGGCGGTGTTTGCTGTGGGGTTTCTTTACAAGCAGCAGCTTCCCGTGTCCCTGCGCTGGGTGCAGGAGCCCGAGCTGCCTGCTCTAGCGTGGGTACCGGGGCCCGGGTGGGTGAGGAGGCAACTCTGCATCTTTTCACGGGGCTCGAGTGCACCCGTGGTGCAGATTTCAGCAGCCCCCCCTTCGTGCTGGTGACTCTTCCCCCGTCGCTGAATAAATTAGCACCAGCAAGTGCTCACGGTGTGTGACTAAAGCAGGGCAGGGGCTGGTTTGGCAGCGAGGAGGAGGGCCCCCAGCGCTGGGGCGTCAGGCTCCCAGATGAAATAACTCCTCATCAGAAGTGTCATGGGGGTGGGAGGGATGTACCCATGGCAAAACCTCAAGTGAAATCATGGAAAATCACCAGCCATCCCTCCGAGTCTCAGTGACGATTGAAGTTATGCCCTGCTAGTGGGGAAACTGAGGCACAAAGCCTCGCTTTCCCAAAGGACTTTTGCAGTGATGCCACCTCTGGGACAAGTGCACGATTTTCTCCTCGTGGTTGTAGACTGCTTCCCTGTGCCTTGTTCCCTCTCAAAGGAGTCTGCATCCACCTTGGGCTGGAAACCAGCCTAATTGCTGGGATCCCAGTGCTCGCCTCCAGTTGCAGATTCATCCGGGGGCTTCTTCACCTCGACGTGCTGCTTCTAGAAGAGCTGTGGTGATTGCATTTCCCTCTGGTGCTTGTTTAAACTAACCTCGAATGAAGCTGAAGTCAAAGGCTTTGTCCTAACAGAGCAAAGGACTTAGGGTTTGGTTGCAAAGTCATAGAAAAAAAAAGGATGAAAGAGCTGCATGCACGCACAGGGCCAGTGAGCAGACCAGCTATTGAAAAAGGAAATGATTGTAACCAGCGTTATGGCTTTTTTGCATCAGGTTGGTTGCTGTTTGTCTCTGTGGATGAATCTGAGTGCAGACCACATCCTGGAAGAGGGATGTGAGCTCGGTGTCATGCATCAGGCGCATTCTCCTCCCTTCCAGGGATTCCAGCTCGCGGCACAAAGTGGTTTTGCAACCACTCAGACGTTGAAGGAATTGGTATTTCTCCGGCATTGCTGGCAGTCCCGTTGTTTCAGCGACGCTGCCAGGTTTTTGTGGAAATCCGCTACAAAATGTGATCGGTGCAGGTGATTGAAGTGGGATTGTGGTGGCAGGATTTGGGGGATTTGGTTTGCCTTTCTAATGGTCTGGAGCAACCTTTTCTGCCTGCTGGGGCAGCTCTGCAGCAGGGTGAAATCCAGCTCCTGGGCTTATTACAGTGACCATATTCCCTTGCTTTACCAGCATGCTTGCTGGGCTCCCACATGAGTTCCTGGCACACTGGGGTCCTCATGGGTTTAGCAGCAGCTTCAGACCTGTCATCCTCTCTCCCCTCGGTTGTGTTTTTGGCCATTGCAAACCCAGAAATGAAGTTTGAAGGTGAGCCTGGACTTGATGAGTCTCTTGGCCAGGCTTTGGGATCCCACTTGTCAGAGGGATCATCCAGTTTGGAGCCCCTCCAAGGCTCATTCTTGTCTGTCATCTCACCCCAAAGTGCAAAGGCAGGAGACTTGCATGTTGGTGTGTCTTTACCCCAGCAGTCCCTTCCCGTGCCAGATCCCTCCTTGCGATGAACTGAGATTACACCTTCCTTTGGGGTCAGCTGAGGACACGTAGCCCGTTTTGGAAACAGGGAAACTGAGTCAGGAACCATAACGTGACCAATACAAGACTCTCCAAGGGGGGAACAGTCCTGTAAACTGGTGTGTGTGACCGAGCTGAGGTGCCAACTGCTGTTAGGGGCATTCACCATCCTCCGCACTGTGCACCCCGTATCCATACTGGAGGACCCAGCAGAGATTTCGGCTGATCGTCTGACGAGCTTTTTGTTGCGGAACAATTGTGTTTCTGCACAATGGTGAGGAGCAGGTGGCTTTCTGAAAATACCCACTGGAAGTTGTGTGTAATGCCTCCCCTCCCACTGGGAACTATAAATATCGTTTGAATACTAACACTTACTTCTCCCTGCAAAGAAACAGCCAGATCTGGACATTTTTCCTCCCAGTTTCTCCTCTGGCTTAGCGGCTTGGAGCGAGCAAGGGCTGAGGATGGGAACCACTTTTTGGTTTTGGAGCAAACCTTTGGGGCAGAAGCGTGCCCATTAAGGTAAGATATTGGGAGTAGCTGTCTTTTGCTGCTTGCAGTGTCCTCTGTCGCCATGCTTTAGGGGCACCTGCTGCTTCCCTGCCACCTCTGAGATGGGTCCAAAACATGGAGATGCTGCCCAAATGTCCTGTCTTGCCAGGGCTGCATCTCCTGCAAGCGACAAATTGGCCATTGTCCCCTGGGGAGCGAAGGACGTGTTGCTGCAGGTGTGGGGACCCCAAGTGACTTCATGGGCCTGAATGGGAGAGGAGGCACCGCTACATCTTTTGTCAGGTCTCCATCACATCCATAGTACAGAGCTCAGCAGCGGTGAGTCTCCCTCTGTGAACGCATCTCACCCTTTATATGTGAATCTAATCCTTTGCTGCTAAAAATTGGCACCTTATTTCTAGCCAGAATGCCTCATTTCCCTTATTATCCCTGGGTGTCCTGGCCACGGGCTGTCCCTGGCAAGAGCCGGGTACCATCTGCGCGGTACCCTGCCGTCGGCGGGGCTGCGTTAGGGAATGTGGAGGCACCATCACCATATGGGCCTCATGGTAAATTGGATCTCCTCTGTCCTTCTCAAGGGACTGGAGGTCCCCAGATGCCACGGCACATCCTGTGAGTAAATGTAAAGCCTCGGGAGAGATGCTAGGATGAGGTTGTATCCGCCGACTGGTTTTCTTACGGAAATGCATCCCTGTGGATAACCCAGGGTGGAGAAGACAGGATGCTTGACCTTGCAGACAGGGCTGCTTAGGTCCAGGCTTGCAAAACTGTAAGAAACCTCTGGAGTGTATAGACAGGGGTCTGTGCCCAAGCACGGGGAGAGAGGAAAGGAAGGATGGAGACAGGCCCTCGGGGTCTGTGAGGCTGTAGAGAGGGATGCAAGTTGCTCCTGGCACACATGGAGCTCAGCTGGCTGTCTCTGAGGCAGACAAGCCCCATCAGGACACCGTGGCATGAGCAGCAGCTCTCCTGCAGTCTCAGGGCAGAAATGCTTGGGGAGGTGAAATCTCAGCCTGTGGCCTGCAGGAGCATGTGGCCAAGGCATCTCCGAGACTTGCTGTGGGTGAAGATTTCCATTTCTAGGCTCTGCGCTTTAAAACAGCAATTTCCACTGTTGAGCCGGGGCACTTCAGCATCGTCTTTGTCTGGCGCACAAGAATAATCTCCTTTTTCTCAGCCTCTAATTACCACGTCTCCCACTGAGGGTACAATGGAAATTGGGCTGTGTGGGCTGGTGGAGATGTTGAGGACGCTCCTGCTCTGCCATCCTCAAACTGTCCCATGGCTCAGTGGGTCAGGACTGACCTTCTGTGGGGCAGACAGGGAGGATCTGTGTCTCAACATGTCCTGGCTGCTCTGAAGTGGTGTCCAACATCGGAGTTGGAAGGACTTATGCTTGGACCTGGCTCCATCTGCACGAGCAGCGACTGGGAGGAAATCACTGGAAATGTCAGGATACGACACTTGTGCAGCCTGTCCACATAATCACGTTTAACCCAGCATGACAAGAAAAAGGTGAAAAAAGAAGTCCTGCAAGGAAAAACCAACAGGGAAAGGGCATCATCTTCCTTCTTCCTCCTGGGTCTGTCTGGGAAGGAGTCAGCGTGGGACACTGGGACGCTGTCTTTGGCCAATTCGGTGGAGGGGAAGCCGTCCTCACGCCGGTGAGCTGCAAGGACCGGCTACTGATGTGGGCTCTGCTGCCCTGACTGAGGCCAGGTTGGGCAGCTGACGAGGATTTTCTATGAGCGGAAAAGATCAAACTGACGTTTTTATGGGATGATCAATCTCTGTGAGCTTGTTGCCTCCGAGGTGCGCGTTAAACCCTCTTTGCCAGCTGCCTGCTGGGGTGATGATCTTGCTGACAGAGCCATGGAGGTTTTTTTCTTTCTCTTGTCAAGGCTGAGATGAAAGTGAAGCCGTTCAGAGAAAAAAACCGCAAGCCTGTCTCTGCCTCGGTGCACAGGCGGTTTTGTATCTGGATAAATGCTGGGTGTACTTCTCGCCCTGGTGGAAAAGGGAAAGCCAGGGTGCTCCCTGGGGCCGAGCATCCAGCAGGCAGCTTGGCTTGCTGTGGAGTTGTGCTGAGCAAATTAATCAGCTCAAGGGCAAAAAAAAAAAAAGCCCCCCTCTGCTCTCCATCAGCTGCTCCGCGTCTGGGCATCGTCGCTGCAAACCAGCCTCTCCAAGCAGGCAGCGTGTGACTGTGCTGTTTTCCATCCCAAAGCGTGGGGAAAGCATCATTTTGGGCAGGGGGGTAAGGGATAGTAAAGCAAGCTCGTTTTCACTGGCAACAAACCTACTTCCAGCAAGCCTGTGCCTGGCAGCCCCATGGGACTAAAAATACCCAGCAAAGGGCTAGAGCTGCGCAGTGTCTGTTTTCTCAGCTCACCAGCTGTCTCCTCACATCCTCACTCCTCTACCCAAAGATTATCCCACCAGTTAAGGCCCTCTAAACCCAGGCAGTAGCTTTTGTTTGGTTTTACCAGACACAGCTGAAAGGTTGAGATTCACAGGCAGCATTTTGCTGCTGACTGCAAGCAAGCTCAGACCCCTCCGACATCCAGTGCCGAAGGGCTGCTTTCGGTCTGCCCTCCCGGCCGCTGAAGTCACCGGCAAAGCGTGTGATGTGTTTAGGCTGTCGTCCACGCTGGCACCCCCCAGGTCCTTAAAAGTAACTGGTTGGACATGCAGGTCTGCCTAGGAAATGCTGAGCTTCGCTATGCGGGGATGGCATCTTGTGTATGCAACCGCCAGCTGGGCTCCCGGGGAAAGAGGTGCGTGGGAATGGGTGATTTTCTGTGGCTTTTGGAGAACGGAGAAAATCCCGAGGCTTGAGGTGGTACAGAAATGAGGGGATGCTCGTGTCAAGGGGAGCTTCCTGCACACGTGTCCCTGCGCATCCCTGCACCCATGCACATTCCTACTCGTGCGCATCCCTGCATGCCTGGATGTTGCTGCACGTGTGCATGTCCCTGTGTGTGCGCACGCCCCTGCACGCTCACCCGTGCCTGTTGCTCGCCAAACATTTTTCCTGCTCCAAAAGGCTTGAAGGCAGCAGGTATCAAACCCAGCCTGGTCCTGGCTTCCTCGCTTGGCCTCGCAAATAGAGCCTTTGCAACCCCACTGACCCCCAGTGACGGTCCTTCCCATGAGCTGGGCTACTCTTGGGGCTTGTGGTTTTGCTGTTGCTGTGTTTTTGCAGTGAAAGCTGCTGTGGTTGAATCCAGAAATAATCACTTCTGAGTCCCCGGAGAGTTGCCCAGTGGTTGTTGGTGGGATGGCTCTGTGGTGGGGACACCAGAGGCAGCTCAATGTCTGTCCATAGCAGTTATGGATGTGGACGGTGCCTCTGCAGTGCAGGGAGTTTTCCACTCTTGGGGTCCTCCGTGGTTTCAGCCAGGAGATGAGCACGTGTGGCTGAATTGTTTCCAGAGCCACGCTCGGAGGTGGCAGAGCATCAGCCTGGATTTACCTGCCAGGGACCTGCTGGCAAGGGGATGCTCACAGTGCAGCACCATCATGGGGAGTGCGGAGAGCCCTGAAAGCCCTGGGCTGGCTGCCCACCGCCTGCCTGGGGGGGGGGCTTTGGCTGCCCTTTGGGCTGGTAGGAAATCTCATCCCTGCTTGTAGAGCTGCTCCAGCTGCAGAGGGTTGTAGCAGCTCTCCTTGCCTTATGCCACAGCGTGTATCTGCCACAGCACCCATGCCTTGTGGCCTGGGATGCAAGGGGAGAATGTGACCGCCCTCCAGTGAAGACATCCCCCAAGCCCTGGGCGTGGAGGAGCTTAGAGCCACTAAGTATTGCCCTATCCTGGGCAGTGAATTTTATGCTGTATCACATCTTTGCTGAGCATGTTCAGGAGAACAGAGCGAGGATGCTTTTGGGGACCAGTAGAGTTGGCATGAGTCTGTTCTGGACCGGCATCGGTGCCATGCAAGGTCCCCATGATCCTGCTGCCACCCTCCCCAGGCTGAGGTGCTGGGCTGTGCTCATCCCCCCCAGTCTCCCTTCACAAGCACAGCAGATATAACAGGATCTAACTGTGTACAGGAGCAGGCTGCAGGGAAGCAAAGTAGCACGTGGACTTACCCAAACCCCCTCAGCCGCCTGTGCGTGAGGTCAACTGTGGGGGAAGCAAAAAGAAAATTGGCCCTTGGGTGATGTATGGGGTAAATCTGTGCCTCCTCCTGCACCGTGTGGGTCCAGCCCCTTGAATTACCTCCACGGGGTGTGGGGAGCCGCCAAGGCCCTGCTGGGACTGGCATCTGCAGAGTCTCCTCATGCTAAGCGAGTCCCTCCTTTGCATCTGGGATAAATTTCCATCCCATCATCACTCCCGTCAGATTTATGTCTTGGACATTCCCTGCAGCGTTTCCCCTCCCCAAGTGCCTGCAGGGCTCTTCCCTCCGTGCCTTGATTGATATCTCTTAATTCACCTGCTAATTCATTCAATTCCTTGCCAGCAGCTGAGGTGGGGACGTGGCCACATGGCTGATTTTGCCATTCATGTCACACTCGAGGGGCCGTCTGGTTTTCCACAGACTGAACATGCTTTCTGCATGCTCATCCCACAAGTAGAGGCACAGCAGTGAAATGGTGCATGAAAGTCACCTTATTTGGGTTTTACACCCAAATTAATAGGGCTTAGCCCTGGGGTAAGACTGATTTCTGCTCTTTTTGGCTCAGAGTCTCCCTAGAGCCTGGGGCATCTGCCCTCCGGGAAGGCTGTCAGTGTGGCCATGTGCCTGTGTGGGTGCCACTGGGGCTGCTAGTTAGGGGAAGGAGGACTGGAAAACATTTCACCTTTTAATTATGGGGACAAGGTTCATGTCCAACTCTGCGCAAAGAGAGCAGGGGGCTTGGGTGGTCCCTCACTCTATGCCTTTTCCTCCACCAACCTCTTTTTTGCAGGGACGCTGGGAGATGGGATGTCCTCAGTGCACAGTTATCCCTGTCATCCATGTCCCAACAGCCAGGAAGGAGCACGAACAAGCCTCAAAGCTTCAGGACAGCATTACATGCCCGTAGCAAGTTTTATCCCACTTGAGGAATGCAACTTAAATCTATAAAGGGGGAGGAGTTCGAACAGTCACCTGTGGGACAACCCCATCCCATGTCCCCGGCACACAGGAGCCGGCTTTCAGTGTAAACGTGCTGGATGCACATTGAGGGGCTGGTGCTTTTGCCAGAGCTTCTCTATTTTTAGAGGGTTTTTTGTGTCAAACTTCCCATCAGCTGATGAGCCAATGTCATCCCAAGAACGGAGCTACGGTTCCCCTGGCCCCGGCAGCGTGTGTCTGCGCGTCTGGGCGTGCACAAAAGCGTCTCCTCACGCACGCCGCCTTTGAACGGGGGAGAAGTGCCCCGCTGTGCTGCCGAGCTGTTTGAGACACGAGCTTTTATTCCAGTCCAAAGGGCCAGAACGGGCTGATCTGGCCCATGACTGCGTGCAGGTCCTTTTTGTCCATGTGTGTATGTTGGTTTGCAAGGGGACTGATAGAAGGATATTCAGACCTATCCTCGAGCATTGTATCTGTTGTAAAGATTTAAAAATTTAAGGGGGACTACCCCATAGTCAGCATTAGACCAGCAGCCCTCGCCCTGAGCTTGCCATGCCGTGCTTTGCTGTTTGGCTCAGGTCCTGCCTGTGGTTTGTCCCCTTGCAGACTAAGCCTGGCAAAGACGGTGATAAGGGGCGGGCAGGTCCCCAGGGTGGCTGGGGTGACAGCAGCACACTGACCCTCGCTGCTGGGGACCCTCATGCAGCTATAGTGGGCTGAAGCTCACCCAAAGGGCTGTGTCAGTAGAAATCCCTGGCCAGCACCTTGCCTGTGACAGCTGTGGGCTGCAGAAGTGAAGGTGAGGCTGCGGGTACCAGCATTACCCCCGGAGCCGAGTCCCCAGGCTGCTAAATACAGGCTGCTGCCCAAATTGTTGGCTCTGTCTCTCCCCTGCAGCCTCTTATCCCTGGCACTGGCTGGGGAACAGTGCTTGTGCTTGGGCAGCAATTTGTGGATGCTGCTGCCTCTGTCCCCTGTGTAGAGGTTTGACCAACAGAGGATGTGCTGAAATGTAGTTATCCCTGAACAGACAGTCTCACCACATCTGTCCCTGTGTTGGTGCCTCAGGGAGAGGCGGGGTGAACGTTAATCTGATCATTCAACTCATTTGTTGCTGTGACTTCATACCAGCTTTTGGGCAAACTCCGGTTTGAGCTTGATTTTCTGCTGGAGGACACTTGAGCCACAGGGTCCCTTGGCTCTGTGGAGGGGACAGGATCCTGACCCAGGGTATGTGAATGACAAAGTTGATTGCAGGATTTTGTGTCCCGGGGATGCTGTTCCCTGCAGCTTGGTACCATACTGGGTGCAATGTAGTGAGCACATGGTTTAGGGTGGTACAACCTGACACAGCCCATTCCCGTGGGTGCTGAGCCCACCTGTGGCAGCCCTCCAGGGTCTGGTGAGAGGCAGAGGGTGCTGGGTAGGTGCCCTGGGCATTTTGGGGGCAGCAGAAAGGATCTGATCTCTGTCCCCTCTCCCATAGGTCACCGCTGTGTGTTTGAAGAGCTGCGATGCCAAACAGAGACACGTTCCTGCATCAGCAGTGACCATCTCATCCAGCCTTGGGGAGAACAGCCCACTGTCACCGGACTCCTCCTCAGCATGCTTGGGCAGCCCAAATATCCCCTGGACCCTTCCTGTGCTGCTGCCAGCTTGGGCTCCCCATTGGGGCGAGTCCTCAAGGGTCGCTTTGTCCCCCTCTGAACACCCCCTGGCTCACTGATGCTGCAGCCCCTCAGAAAGGCATCAGAGAGGTGACACAAGGGACCCTGGCAGTGACAAGCAGCCAAGCGGGGGGATTTAAGACTGCAAGGGCCTTGTCAGTGCCAAGAGCGTCCCTCCATCCCTGCCAGAGTGATGCCAGCTTCTGCTTAGCACCCAAGAAGAAGGGATGGGGGATCCCCCCCACCTTCACCGCCCCACTGCCCCCTCCCGTGCTGGCTCCCCTGACTTGCGGGAGTGATGTGATCGGGGCCCCGCAGCTCAACAGCACCCACCGCCCACCCCACCGGCCGCCTTCAGGACTCTCGCCCACCCGTCACACCCCACCATGATGTGCGAGGTGATGCCCACGATCAGCGAGGGGGACCCTCTGGGTCCCCCACAGGGCTCCGAGGCGGACGCCGACTTCGAGCAGCTGATGGTGAACATGCTGGATGAGAGGGACAAGCTGCTGGACACCCTGCGGGAGACGCGCGAGACGCTGTCTGTCACCCAGAGCCGCTTGCAGGAGACCCTACGGGAGCGTGACCAGCTCCAGAGGCAGCTCAACTCAGCGCTCCCACAGGTAAGGATCTGGCCTTGGAATGAGCAGGAGCCTTCATTGAGGCATACGAGGGCAATTGGCTGCTTGGATGTGATTTTTAGCTCATGCCTTTAGGCAGGTCGACCTGGTGGGATAGCAGTGATGCCGCCGGGTGTGTTGCACCTCACGCCAATAGTAAAACCTGTAGGTTCTCCCAGGCCAAGCCTCAATGAGCTCAGGCATCTCCCCTTCTCCTCTTTACCCCTTGTTGGTCTGTGAGTCCATGCGGGGAGGTGTGGGACTGCAATCCCTGCTGTTGCATGGGGGAATGGGTATGGAGAAGGGGCAAAACCTCCCCAAGGACACCCCGGGGTGACAGTGAGGCAGACAGAGCCTGTGCTCGCCCCTTGGGGAACAGCACTTGGGGAGCAAACAGCACATTTCAGGTATCGGATCTGGCTTGCTGCCTCCAGCCAGCTGCTTGGGATGTTGGGAGGTCCTCGGTTTCGTGCGTCCACACTGGTACTTACAGAGTCCGGATGGGGACATTAACCACATTAACCTTTCCCCACTGCTGGAAGGAAGCCCCCACTCCCTGCCCCTTTCCTCGCCAGGAGGGCTCTTTTCTGTCAGCCCCGTTGCCTGGTGGGGTGATGGGACTTTCTTTGTCTCGATCTTGGTCCTGAGAGGGGACGCTAGAGGCAGAGCTAGTTGCAGAGTTGGGACTGGGGTATCTCAATGGGCCCGTTTGTTCCCTGAGCTGGAGCAGATGGGCAACGGGCAGGGAAGTTTTGTTGTGGTTTGAGCCTACTCAGCTGGCTCCAGAAGCACCACAGGCTGCTTGCTCACCCCTACCCTGTCCCTTGAGGGATGGGAAGGAGAAAATAACAACCAAGAGGCTTGAGGGTCGAGACAGGACAGGGAGGGCTCACTCACCAGTTACGATCATGGGCAAAAGACAGACTCAACTTGGGGATAACAACGCACATTTAATACAAAACAACCACCACCATCAAGGATAATGAGAGATACAACCATGCCTTAAATACAACACACCTTACCCCCCACGCCTCTGGTCTTTCTGGGCTCAGCTCAGCAGCACAGGGGGCAGAGAATGGGGGTTACAGTCAGTCCGGCACAAGGTGTCTCCACTGCTCCTCCATCCTCAGAGAGAGAGGTCCTCGCAGCCCTCCCCTGCCCCACCGTGGGGTCCCTCTCACGGTAGACACTCTTCCACCAACTGCCCCAACGTGAGTCCTTCCCATGGGGTTGCAGCTCCCCACAAACTGCCCCAGCACAGGTCCCTCCTGGGGCTGCCACCCTTCCAGCCACGGGCTGCTCCAGTTTGGGTGGAGTCGTGGTCTGCTCTGGGCCCGGTCCCTGCTCCTCTGGGCTGGGGTCCTCCATGGGCTTCAGGGCAACTTCTGGGCCACCACTGGTCTCCAGGGGCTGCAGGGGCTCAGACACCACTCCACCGTGGGCTGTAGGGGAACCTTTGCACCAGCACAGCTCCCCCTCCCATTCCTCCCTGCTCTGGGTGTCCCCATGGTTGTCTTTGTCTCTCCCCCATCCCTCTTCGCTCACCAACATAAATGTCAAACAAAGAGTCAGCAATCAACCGCTTCTTTCACTCTTAAATAGTTATTTGCAGAGGCACCATTGGTCTGGCCTTGCCCACAGGCGGGTCTGAAGTTGGAGCCGCTTACAGAAGCCACCTCTGTAGCACCCTCCCCCACTACCAAAACCACGCCAAAACCTCACAGACACCAAACCACCGCAGGCTGCCAGAGGTCTGTGCTCAGTGAGCAGCCCAGGGCACGGGGAAATCAGGGCTTGCTGTGGCTCTACTGGGGTTTCTGGTGTTGCTCTGCTCCCAGCTCCTCCACCTGCAGGACCTACTCCAGGTACTCTGGAGACCTGGACTTGAGCTTGGCCACCACAAAGAAAGAAGCTCAGGTCAGAAGAGGATGAGGTGGATCAGTGTCACAGGGCTGTGCAGGATGGAGCTGAGCTGCCCGCTTTCCCTGTGGGGTCTTGTGGGGCAGCACACAGTGTGCCAGGGCCCAGACGTGGGGGAAGCAGGATTTTGGGGGCTTTTACACCACTGCATTGAGGGTGTGATGTCGGGAGGAGCCCAGCAGCCAGGGGAAGCAGGAGACTTCGAGCGTTTATATCCATTCTGACTGTGCCGGTGCTGAGATGTCAGGTGCTCCTTCCCTGGGTGCTGCGGTTTGGGGCACCCTAGAGAGATGGGAGATGACTGATGGAACAAAACTGGTGGCACAAGCCAGGACAGAACTTGGGCTGGTGGCTGGCCAGCTCTTGACTGGCTTGGCTCCTCTGCTCTGGAGGGGGAACAGCAGTTCGGGAGGAAGGCAGGCCATGGAGCTGGGCTGGTCCTGACTCTGCCCAAGCTGCTGGAAGCAAAAAACCCAACAGTGCTTCCCTGGGAGCTCCTGGGGTCCCTGTGGATGAGATGTGCTGAGATGTACCCAAGCGTTGGGTGCAGGCAGGGCCACCACCACCTCCCGTATGCCGGGGGCTCATGTCCCCTCTGCTCGCGCCTCCTCTGCCAGCGTGTGCCGGCGAGAGCAAGCCAGGTCACCCTGAGCGCGCACTGCCCGCCCCGCTGCAGCCGCCTCGGATTAAGGGACCGCGCGGATTTATTCTCCGCTCCTGCTCCAATAAAGGGTCCTCGGAGCCTCGGCACGGGCGGCGTGCGGACGGAGCAAACTGGGTCAGTGCAAAGGGACCCGGTGGCGGTGCTGCACCCACGAGCCCAGTGGGCGCCCCGCTCCAGCCAGGGCTACCCCCTGGCTCCCTGCACCGCGGCGAGGGATGTGATTAGGGTGGGCGGCAGATGGGGAATTTTCCCGAGCTCCCGCTGCCTCCCACTGCCCTGCCTGTCCCTGAGCGGGCAGGGGGGCTCTGCACCCGGGCATGGCAGCCCCCGGTGCCCACCGTGCCACTCGCCCTCAGGGCTGCACCGGCCGGAGATGAGGGCTCGGCATGAACGCGGGGAGCAAACCCAAAGGCGCTCACCTGCCCAATGGGACTAATCCCAGCATGTGCATGTACCAGGTAAGCAGGACGTGGCGGGTCTTTTCCCCAGGGCACTGCGTGGGGGCATTCCACGGGCCTTTCCCATCCTCTTCCTCCTTCCCTCTGAGCCCTTTTTCCCAGGAGCTCACTGCAACGTGTCTGCCCCATTGGGATGAGTTTTGAGCTGGATTGTTTGAAGAAACCCTGGTTTTTGGGGCGGGGTTGGGCACCCAGGCTCATCGGTGGCCACCCATGAGGCTGACAGCCCTTCCCCAGTGTGACCGAAGAGCCAAGCTCTGGCTGTGCAGAGGACGTGTTGCCTGGGGAGGTTGGAGTGGATGGTGGCCGGGGGATGTGGCACTCTGCGTGCTATCGGGGCTCAGCGGCAGCTGGATGCGGCTGTGTCGGCACGGGATCCAGAGTGCTCACAGAGTCATCGATGGGGCAGGCAGGGAACGTGTGTCTGGCGCAGAACTATGCACGGGCTAGGCAGGGGATGTGCTTGTCCAGAGCAACCCCTGCATGGGGCAGGCAGGGATGCTCCAGGGATGCTCCTGCGTGTAGCTTCCATTCCCCTTTGCCTGTGTGGGGCTTGGTTGCCACACGGCCAAGCGACCCCCGCCTAATCCATGGGGGCATCCCTCAGCTCCCAAAAGGCAGAACTCCAGGGTGATTTCCCAGGGAGACTAAGCTGCCTTAATGCTTCTTACATGATTTATTTATTCATGTGGGAATGTTGAATGCGACTTAATCGGACTGAAAGCTCTCGGCTCCAATCCCTCTGCCCTCCCTGCTTGTGCAGGGGGCATGTGGCCGAGGACCAAGCCCTCTTGGGGGTCTGAGCGCTCTCAGTAGCCCCCCCTGGGACCCCGGCACAGCTGCAAGCTACCTCCTGCCTGGCTGCTCAGCTCAGCTCCCTCCGTGCTCTCCCGGGTGTAGGTGTCACCCAGGTACGCGACATGCAGGGCTCCAGGTGTATCCAGATGTGTTCCCAGAGTGGGGTCCTGTGTGGGATGGCACTTCTTGTTGATGCTTCATCCCTGGAAGTGTTCAAAACCAGGTTGGATGGAGCTTGGGCAACCTGGTCTAGTGGGAGCTGTCCCTGCTCATGGCAGGGGGTTGGAACTAGATGATCTTTGAGGTCCCTTCCAACCCAAACCATTCTGTGATTCTATGATTCTCCTTGCTCTGGCAGGGCTTGGGGGTCTGGCAGGAGTCCCTGTCCCCAGCTCTGTCAGGAGGACAGGCTGCTGTGCTGAGGGCTACCAACGGCCATGAAAACCTCCCAAAGTTCCTTCTTCCAGGTCCTGCTCTGCTGCACATTCGCTGCTTCTTTGGGCTGCCTGGGGAGCTGAGAGCTAGGCTTTTTGGAGTGGGCAGACTCCCTAAGACCCCCTGAGCTCCCTGGAGGTCCCCAAGGAGCTGGGAAACATCCTAACATCAAATGACCACTTCAAATTCCTACTGTTTTACCTAAAAATATATCTAAAATTCACACTTGCAAAAAACAGCGCAAAAATGGGAACCTCAGCAGCTCCAAGCAGGGGGGGAAACACCCAGTGGGTGTGACCTTTAAAGCATCTCAAGGTTTTGGGGAAGAATGCAGGGATCTGGTGGCTCAGCATTGAACTGTTGGAGCTGGTCGTGCTTCCACAAGACCAGGGTGCTGAGATAATGGATTCCTGCTTAATTGACTGAACGGTGCTCCTTCTCAAGCGATCCTGGGTGGAAGTACCCATTGTGTCTGCACGTTGAGAGAGAAGGACACCAGTTCCCCATGGATGGTCCTCACAGAGTTGTGGTGCTGTGGCCGAGAGGTCCAGAATGTGCCACCACATTGCCCGGCACTGAGGGTGGGTGATGGTCGAAGCCCTGGGTTTACCCAGCAGGATTTAATCACTGTAATCCCGTGCTACACTCTGCTGGGGTTGTGTTTATCCCCTCGACTGTGACTTGGGTCTTTCTTGTAATTCTGCGCCGCTCCTGGGACAGCAGGGAGAAACTGGGGTGATGGGTCTGCCAACTCCCAGCGTGGACAGACGGACAGATGGGGCTCCATCCCTCGCATGCCGCCTCAGTAGTGCTGATATCTCCGGGTGGGCATCCTTCCCACATCACCCTCCGTTACACGCCTGGTCTGTCAAGAGCAATCACTCCAATTAGGGGCTTTGAAATGCCATTAATCCTGCAGCTGGAGCCAGTTCGTTTCTGAGGCTCGGGTGCATTGGAGCAGCGGCCGCATTTCTGCAACAAATGAGGGAATTTTGCTCGCTTTAGTGCAATCTCGCTGCGTCCCTCTGTGCTGCAGATGGTGCAGGGGAAGGCCAGAAGATGGCTCTGGGCTGAGGACTTTTGCCTTTCAGCTTTTTCATGCTACGAGCCTTCTTCCCCTGAGCTTCCTAAACCTCTCCTCGCTTTCCCAGCTGTCTCCGTGCAGCTGGTTTCTGGCCTCCCTTCAGCTCTTCCCTGTGCCTTCCCCATTGATGCAGCCAAGGGGGAAGACCCTGAACCCCAAACGTGTCTGGTGCTGACTGAAGATCTGAGCCCAGAGCCACAATGCCCCATTTCAATACCTTGTGGGGTGCTCTGGGTCTCCCTCCCTGCTCTGATGGTGAAAATAGCATCCGTCCACCCTGCTCCCTCCTGCCCCGGGGCCTGGAGCTGAGCCCAGCCAGTTGAACTTTGGGTGGTTTGGTTTTAATCCAAATTAGCCACTTCCCAGGCTTCTGGGCTTCCCGCAGGGCTCCCAAGGATTCCCAGGGCTGTGTCTCATCATCCGTCCTTTGATTGAAGATCAGGCACCTCTCCTTCACTTTCTAATCCATTTATAGGTGTCCTGCTTAGTTTGAGAGCTTATTGGAACTGGGGTCAGGCGCCTCTGCATCTCGTGGAAGGCTCCTGACCATGACCAGGGCAGAGGAAAATCACCCAGATCCTCTTTATCACCACTTCGCTGGGACTTAGGGCAATGGCATACCTGCGGATGGGGGTGAAAGCTGCTCTCTACAGTGTGACACTGCATCTGGGAGCTGGGGGCAGCTTGTGCTCATGGTCCCCAAGCTTGCCTGGTGCCTGCCAGTGGCCCAGAAGCAAGGTGGCAGTACTAGGGCAGACGACTGGCACTGCCAGGGCTGATGGAGGTAGCTGAGGTGGGTGCTGGAGTGATTTATTCCTATTTTTTTATTCCCCAGGCATCAAAATCAGGCTTACAGTTGCCCCCAGCCCTGTGTACTCAGCTAACCTTTACTGTTGTCCTGCCTCACTGCAGGGGTGTTGCTACTTTTGGTGGTAAATGCTCCCTTTTGCAGCCTTTCCCCAAGGAAGGACAGTTATCATGGTCTCTTTTATTTGTGATGGGGTGCTGCAGGCCTGGCAGCTCTGTATGGGGCACACAGCACAGGATCCAGCCAGCCATTCCTGGTGGGGTGGAGGGCTCCAAAAGGAGCAACCCCGAGTGGGATAGGGTTGGGCAGGAGGTTTGTGCTGTGCCCAGGAGCGGAGCCACCACCAGGCTTTGACCCGCTGACCCGTGGATTGCATCAGGCTGGCTGGCATGGGGGCTGCCTGCCTCTCTCCAGCGGATTTTCTCTCTTTTAATCTCCTTGCTTTTCGGGATGAAAGCCTGATTGCGGGTGCAATCTGTACAGCTTGGCCAGCCCGGGCGGGCTGTGCAGGTAGCATGGGGTGAGGAGGGCTGAGCGCTGGCGCTCGCTGTCCCCAGTGTGGCATCCCTCTTCCCTTGCTGCCTCCAACGCCTTGTCCCGTCTGTCCCACGCTGCACGTAGCCCTGTTCACGCCAGCAGGGAGAGCAACCACATCCGCAGCCCTGGTTTCCCCTGCCTGCCGTGGGGCAGAGCAAGAGGTTTCCACCCTTTGTAGATCTGGGGGCTTTGGTTCCGCAGGGTCCCTGCCCCAGTGCTGGGAGTGAGTCCACAGCCAGCGTGTCACCCGCTGTTGTAGCTTGGGCTGCTGAAAGACATTCCTGGGGCCATCATGGCTGTGAGGATGCTTTTGCTGAGCTCCTTAAGCCTTGCTGCCCGTCTCTTGGCGTATTGAGGGACTGAGGGCGTGACATATCCCTGAATCTGAAGCAGCCAGGTGTGCACAGGCACCTAATCTGGCATGTCTCACTGCCACTCTCGCCCCGTTTCTGCTCACCGGCGTTCCCAGCTCCAATATAATCTGTGGGGATGCTCGCGAGCTGCTCGCTCTTGCGCGCAGCACTTGCATAACCCAGCAGCGCGCACGCACATGCGTGTGCTGCTGGGCTGTGCCGAGCCCTAATCCCCGCCGGCTGGGAGCGCACGGCTCCGGGAAAGGCTTGGCCAGTGCAGGGGTTCACTGCATGTTGGGGGTCTGTGGGATGATCCAAGAGCAAGTGTGGGAAGGTGTCTGAGCACGGCAGAGGCTGGTGACAGAGATTTGGGGTGCTGTGACCGATTTGGGGGACAACTGATGGGGACAGGGATGACCCCAGGGCTGGAGTGGTCCCTGGGGAAGCAATGGGGCAGGGATGGGTCTAGAAAGGAGCCAGGGGGACTCAGGCCCTGGCGTGATGCTGGAGCAAGGATGTCAGGTGACAGCAGCTCTGAGACATGGTGATGGGCAGAAAAGCAGCTATTTATAGGGATGAAGACTGCCTTCAGCCACTGCGATTGCTCTTTCCCTTCCTGCACATTGCAGTGTACTCAGGTCCTATCCCACTGTGGGGTCTCTGTAGCACCAGTGACATCACTGTCCCCACCAACCCCAGGCTAAAATCCACACCAGTGTGAGCAGTTTTGAGTGGGAAAGGAGAGGGAAAATCTAGCTGGGACAAACAGAGATTAGAAAGCTTTTGATTTCTTGGAGGAACGTCAGCTGTTGCAAGAGGTTTCGCTTGGAGCTGAGCAGAGCATTTGATTCAACCTAAGCCTCAACGTTTCACTTCAGTTTGAAGGGTTTTTATTTGTTTAACTTGAAAATTAAAGTGAAAGAGAATTTCATGCTGTAAAACGGCTCTCAGCCCCCAGTCGAAATTTGATTTGTTAATGCTCAGTCAAATCCTTCTCAGCTTCTTCTGAAACCCTTTTCCTTTTTAAGTTCTTCTCAACACTGTGAAACTGGTGTAAATTCATGAAGTGTTTCTGCATTTGCATTTTTCACCCCAAAAAATCCCAGCTGCAAAATGTCGCTGAGTCCTGGCACCACTTGGCGGCTGAAAAAGCAACTGGGAGCAACGGGAGAGTGTTCCTGGGCTAACCCAGGTGCTTGGTTTTCATTTTTTAAGGGAAACCAGACTCTCCTGCATCCAGACCAAGTTTCATTTCCCATCTGACGCAGTCACAAGTGTGATTGCTCTGTTTCTGAGGAGCCCATCATATCCCAAAGGAAGTGCTGGTTTTGCAGCTCGACTTTGGCATTGCTCTGTGCACGGCTCTTCCTTGCTGGCTGTCATCTCCCTGGAGGGAGCGGTGACTGGAGCAAGAACTGGTGGCACCTGCCACATCTCCTGCTGTGCCCCATCTCTTTCAGCTGGGATTCGGGGCTTGGGGGTGCCCTGTAAGATGCTTGATGGGGCCCGACACGCTGGACTGGTGCAGATCTCGCTCTTTCCTTTGGGAGGAGATTTTGGATGCTGCCAGGTCCTGAGGCTGAGGGCCAGGGGACTCATCCTGGCTGGCTGTGACTTTGCGGTGAGTTTTAGCCTGATGGAGTGCTCCTAGGTGGGTGCTCTGCTGGGTTGCATCAAGGGGACAGTGGGGATGGGAGCATGCTGGTGGCCTTGACTGGGGTGCTTTAAATGCCACCAATTGCCTCCGAAGCTGTAGAGCAGTTTCTTGTGTCACTGGACGTCAAACCAAATGGATAAATATTGGGATGCTGTGTTCTCCCTTGTCCAAGGCACTTAGGGAAGGCAGGAATAGATCGCCTCCCAGCCTGGCTGTGCTTCTCCACCAATTTCTCAATGTTCCCCTTGGTGTCGCCATCTCTCACTGGTTGGGTTCAGATGGGAAATGCTCTGTGCTAGAGGTCCTGGCAGTGGGGCTGGGACACTGGCTCCATCTCCATCCCGCTCTCCCTGCTCACGGCAGTGCCCTGATTTCTGCAGGAGTTTGCAACGCTGACACGGGAGCTCAGTGCGTGCCGGGAGCAGCTCCTGGAGAGGGAAGAGGAGATCTCGGAGCTGAAAGCCGAACGCAATAATACCCGGGTAAGCGTATAAAACCTGCTGTCTGGCTTTCCGTCCTCAGAAATGTAGGACACCGCAGGCTGCTGGGCCGATATCGGCATTGACAGCCCCCGAGGTGGTGAGAGCCTCACGCTTGCCCTCTTGCAGCTCTTGCTGGAGCACCTGGAGTGCCTGGTGTCGAGGCATGAGCGGTCCCTGAGGATGACCGTGGTCAAGCGTCAGGCCCAGTCGCCGTCCGGGGTTTCCAGTGAGGTCGAGGTGCTCAAGGCTCTCAAGTCACTCTTTGAGCATCACAAGGCGCTAGATGAAAAGGTGAGACAGGCTGCTGGAACTTCTCCTGGCTCGCTCTGTGAGCATCCCCTGCTCAGAGCTGACCTTCTCCCAACCCTCTTCCTCCCTCCCGCTCGATGCCATTTTTTGTTGTTAAGCTGGGGGGTGACATGGGGTCTCTCAGGAGGAAGGTCTTGGATATCCAAAAGCTGCAGCAGCACCCTCATTTTAGGAGCTGGTGGGGCTGCTGAGTGGATGCTGTGCATTTGAGGCTGTTGGGGAAGGAGAACTTGCTTCCCCAGGTCACTCACGTGGTGGTGGCGAGAGCTAGCATTTGGCACCCTGGTTCAGTCTTTGCATTATGATTCGTATTATTCCTCCTGATTCATTTGCCTCAAGCATCTCCTTCCTCTGCTAAAAGATGTCTTCAAAGTTGTCCTGGCCGTAGGTCTCCAAGAGTCAGCTTGGCCCAGGCTGTTCCTCTCCAACATTTTTTTGCTCTCCCAGGTGATGGGCTGGGGCATCCCTGTGCCTGTGCCCTGGATGTGAATCCACCTGAGCCTGGGCCAGACAAAAGGGGCTGGGAGCTTGCCTAGATCCTGGGCACCCTCCTCACGGATAAATAATGGCCTTTCCTGTTGTCTTACACTGCTGCAGGTCAGGGAACGCTTACGAGCAGCCTTAGAGCGAGTGGCAACCTTGGAGGAGCAGCTCGTGGATGCCCATCGGCAGGTAAGAGGTATTTGGGCAGCCCTTGCTGGGGCGCCCGCTGGCCTGGGGCTGCTCCATGTTACATTTGTGAATTCATGTTGGAGTTGCTGAAATACCACCCTCAAATGATCATGCCGATCAGAGAAATGGTGTTGGGGCATTTTTCATTTAAAGCTTTTACTCTAAAATTGCTATTTACATGAAGGATTGTCTGTACGGGAGGAAACCTTGTAAATATTCTGAAAACTTTTCTTGCAGGCCAAGTTCCCTCTGTCGTTTTGCTGTTTGGTGTTCATTTCACTGACAAAAACAACCTGAACTTGAATCATTTCAGGGGGCTGAGTGTGACTTGTGATTTTCCCTGCCTCAGCAGGGACCCAAACCTCGCTGCTGCGAGCACCTCATTTTGCATCCCCCGTCTCCTTCCTTGCTGGAGCTCTGGCATGGGGACTTCACTGTCCCCAACATCCAGCTCTTTTCATCTCCCTCCATATTAACCCTGTTTTCCTTCCTGAAGTTTGTGCCCAACCACTACTGCCAAAAGGAAAGAGCCACCCTTATAGCCCCTGCCTGGCCAAATTTTGCTCCTCTTTCCAGATCCCAAGATGCATCCTGTGGTACTTCCCCAGGCTCAGCGGGGAGGCAATGCCTGACCTTTGGTCACCTTGCTGGGACCTTTCCTCATCCTCTCACAGCAGAGCAGGGTGTGACGGCGGTGCTTATTCCCTGCTCCTGCTGGCTACATCTGCACTGGGTTTGGAGTCTGGCTGGCTGCAAACTCATGAAATGAGTTGGGAGGGAGTCCTGGGATGTAGGGCTCAGGTCCCCGAGGGCTCACCAGGATAATCTTCCTGCTCAGGCTCTTTGTGTGCCTGTAGCAAGCACCACTCTGTCCATGTGAGATGGATAGGCTTCTGGATAGGCTTCATCCTCCATCAGTGCTGAGCTTTCACAGCATCTCTGCCTTCCTTCTTTACCCTATCCCTCCAGTTCCTCCCCAGCCATGGGCACTAGCTGGGTACGACGGTGGAGTAGGCCAGCGGGAAGCTGGTTGCAGACCTGGGTGCACCAGGGCTGGCCTCACCCGTGGCTGGACCAAATGGTCTCGTCTGCTTTCATTAACTAAGCCCTGTTGTCATGCAGGTGGCAACTCTGCAGCAAGGCACCGTGCGGGAGGCCCCAGTGGGTGAGCGGGATGAGAGGGAGCCCAAGGAGCCAGCACAGAAGCTTCCCTGGAAGGTGAGAGCTCCAGAACCCCTGCTCTGACCATGCTCACTGAGGCCATCATTCCTCCAAACCCCTTGTTGCTGGCTCCAGGGTGCTGAAAACTTTTTTCCCTCTCCCCTGGGTCCAACCCCCTCAGAAATGCCCTTCCCGGTGGATACAGGCCGTTTCTGAGCAGAGGGGAATTTGTGCTGCTGCTCCAATGCTCCTAGGGGCTCTGCTTCCCAGAGGTGCTCTGGGAAGCCTTCAGCTATCCCTATTCCATCATGCCTGTGAGAAGCCACATCCCTGGCTAGCGGAGAGTGTTGACAGGGGGTCCCAGAGCCCCACACCCCCACTCCCCACCACCTCACTGGGTCCCTGCAGGGCCATATTCCCCTGTTGCATAGCTGCAGGCAATGCCAGCCCGTGCTTTGGGGCAGCCCGGCATCCACCTCCCTCTCTGCTGCCTTGCAGCGGCTCTCCAACGGCTCCGTCCACCCGGATGATGAGGCAGGGCGGGTGGTGGAGCTGCAGGAGCTCCTGGAGAAGCAGAATTTCGAAGTGGTCCAGGCCAAGGAGCGCATCTCTGCGTTGGCTGCCAGCGTCGCCGAGCTGGAGGAGGATCTGGGCACCGCCAGGAAGGATCTGATCAAATCGGAGGAGATGAGCAGCAAGTACCAGAGGGACCTCCGAGAGGTTAGACACTGCCCTCTCGCACTGCCAAGCCTGTTGCAGTTGCAGAGACATTCGCAGCAGCTTCCACATGCTCTGGGTTGGGAAGGGTTCATAACTCCTGTTGTATGCAGGGTGAAGGCCTGTGTTCCCCAAAAGGGGCCACTGCCTTTGGGTGATTGTCCCCAAGTCCATCTGCAGGACTTCCCTGAGGTTATAAGCAGACACTGAGATACCCAGGTGTGCTGCAGACCCGGGGCAGTGAGCTGTGTCCATGCTAGAAGGTTTTCTGTGATTGCTTGACTCTCCCTTTATTGCTTTCCCACTCTGCTGTCCCTCGTCCCTGTGTGAAGCCGGGTTTTCATTGCATGCTTGGGCTCAGGGGTGTTCCAGGATCGCAGGAGCTGGGTGGCCCAGTTATTCCCAAATTGGTGGTCACAGAACAGGATGTGACAGCTCCATTGCTTCCCCAGGCCCTGGCTCAGAAAGAGGACATGGAGGAGAGGATCACCACGCTGGAGAAACGCTACCTGGCAGCCCAGCGAGAAGCCACCTCCATCCATGACCTCAATGACAAGCTGGAAAGCGAACTGGCCAACAAGGAGTCCCTGCACCGCCAGGTACCGAACCTGGACCCAAAGATTCCCCACCACCCTGGGGACTGGGGAGGGAGAAGCGGGTGCTGGGAGTGGGACAAGCAGGCAAGCCTCGGTGCCGGGCACCCATCCTGCCCTGTCCCGCAGTGCGAGGAGAAAGCCCGGCACCTGCAGGAGCTGCTGGAGCTGGCGGAGCAGAAGCTGCAGCAGACAATGCGGAAGGCAGAGACGCTACCCGAGGTGGAAGCAGAGCTGGCCCAGCGCATTGCTGCGCTCACCAAGGCAAGTGTGAGAGGTGACCGGGGACCAGAGCCAGAAGGGAGTGCAGGGAGCAGAGGAAGAGGCAGGTCTGGCTGCCCCCGTGCAGTGATGGAGCCCCTGGCAGGCCCAAGGCCCCCTGCTGTCATTCCCAGCCTCTGAGCTTTGCTGTCCTCTGCCTTCCCCATGGCTGCACCGTTTTTAAAGCTATTAATGTGTCCTGCATGTGTGGGGTTTGCTCCCTTCCCTCAGCTCTTTTCTCCAAGGCAGAGATGGCCCTGTCAATCTGAGTGGCCTCCAGCTTGTGCTGGGAGCACGCTGGGATGAGGAGGAAGAAGAAGGACCCAGGCTGGATCTGGGAGGGTACAGGTCTGGAGGGAGGTGTGAATATGGCAAGCCCTGTGCTTCCCAGGTGCTGGAATGGGTGCCTGGTTGCTCACAGAGCACCTTCATCTCCCATCACCTTGCTAACAGGGCTGTTTTGGGCTCAAAGTGCACAACAGACCATGGCAGGGGTGCAGGCAGTGGGAGAGAACATCACATCCCAGGGAAGGATGCGGATGCAGGGATGGAGGGAGGGACGCAGGAGCATCATCCGAGAGCGCTGCTCTGCTTTTCCCAGGCAGAAGAGAGGCACGGGAGCATCGAGGAGCACCTCCGGCAACTGGAGAGTCAGCTAGAGGAGAAGAACCAAGAGCTGGCCAGGGTAAGCGCTGCTCAGCCTGGACAGGGGAGTCCTCGTGGGTCCTCATCTGGTCTTGGCTCCCCTTTGCCTTGGTGGCTGGGTACCTGGCTACACCACAGAGGGCTGGCTTGCTGGTGTCTGAAGCAGGATGGGGAGAGGAGCCTGGTTAGTCCTTTTCCATCCAGGATCTCTTAAACTAGAGCCACACAGGAGCTCATGATACTCTCCGCTGTGATTTCCACCTCTCCCAGGCATCCAGGTCCTGCTGTTAGTGTGCCACATCCACACTTTTCCCAGCATCACCCCCTGGGATCCCAAATGCAGGGTGGAGGGAGAGGCTGCAGCAGCTCTTCCCCCAAGCCTGGATCAGCAGCAGAGCGAGACCGACGGGTGCTGGGAGCAAAGGTTTCTGCCCCTCAAAAAGACAGGGAGGCCGAGCTGATGCGTCATGGGCTGCACAGTCCCTGCTGTGCTCCTTAGCCAGGGGCTGGGCTGTCCACGCAGGAGGTCGTGATGCCTGTTTCTTGGGTTGCTCAGGTGGTGTTAAAGCGTGTGCCCCTGGGGAAGCCGGTGGTTGTTTTAGCCTAGGGCAGAGACTTGGAGAGACCTTTGCAAATCCAGAGGATTGGCACCCGTTGGGGTCTGGAATGTGCCCCCAGTGTGGCTGTCCCTGGCAGATGCACAGGTCAAGCTTTCTGGAGCGTCAGGCAGGCGGTATCTCTTTGGATCCCGTCCTCTCTCCTGTTCATCCCTGGCTGGGAAATGGCAGAGACCAGCAGAGACCCAGCAGAGGGTCCGATCTGTGCTGGAAGGGGTGGATTTGTCCCCACAAGCTGGACCTGGTGGATCAGCTCTGACACTGCCAGCAGGCACGGGATGGCAGGAGGGCTCTGAGCCCCTCGTGGCAGGAGGAGCAGATCCGTTGGATCTGACGTGGCCGGTTGCTGTTTGCCGTTGCAGGCCCGCCAGCGGGAGAAGATGAACGAGGAGCACAACAAGCGGCTCTCGGACACTGTGGACCGCCTGCTGAGCGAATCCAATGAGCGGCTGCAGCTGCACCTCAAGGAGCGGATGGCGGCCTTGGAGGAGAAGGTAGTGGCTGGGGGGCAGGGGGTCCTCTGGGGGGCTGGTGAGGGTGTTGAGGGGTCTGCAGCCCCTCCAGTGTGGAGCCTTGGCCAGCCACAGCACAGGGGTTTGGAAGTGCCTGTGCAGGGATGGAGAAATGACCACATGCAGGATGCCAGCCGGGTGCTGGGGCTGGTGGGAGTGCAGGGAAGCGTGATTTGCATCGCACCCTTGCCTCCAGCCGGCCCTCGCCTGGTAAAACCCACCCCCCGCCGCCTTTCACCTCATGACAGCAGCAGGATTTGTCCTGCTCCGTTCCCTCGCTTCCCTGTGTCTCTTCTGGCGCAGCCTTGACTGCAGCCTGAGTCTGGCTGCCGGAGCAAAACCCTACTGCGTTTTGCAGGAGAAAATGCAGCGTTCATCCTCTCCCACCTGCCCATCCCCTCCACATGCTGCCTTGAAACCTTCATGTCCCCCAAGCCCAGACTCATCTGCCTTCTCCAAGCCAGGGAAGAATCCATGAGCAGCCTCCCAGCTCCCACCCTGCTCCTTCTGGGGAACTGGGCTTTCCTTTGAGGAGCCAGCTGGAGTTGCTGCTGCCCCAGCGTGAATGGAATTAGCTGGGAGAGCAGGAGGCTCAGAGCAAGGATGAACCTCGCAATGCCGATGGGAGGTCAGCCCTTGATAATTCCCCTCTGAGTTCCAGCAGGGACCAGGCTCCCCTTAGCAAGTCAGAGCACAGAGGGCTTGCATCCCCCAGCTGATCCCTCTAGGACCAGGTCTGTCTTCCTGCCGCTCTGCACCTCCTGTCCCCAACCAGACCCAGTTGTGCCAGCGTGTCCAGGCGTTCAGCAGATGTCCGAGTGGCTCTGGATAAAAAGGAGGACCCAGCGCATGGGGCTGATTCCGAATTCCCATCCCAGAAAACAACAGGGACCAGAGCAGTGGCACCTTGTGAAGGGACGTCAACTGCCCCCGAACCTGTTACCAGCACTGGTTCACCCAGAGAGTTTCTCCAGGTCTTCTGAGGGCAAAAATGATGCTGTTTGTCTGCCAGCACCTCCCAAAAAAGGGCACTAGGTCAGGCACTTGCAAATGCATCTTCTTTTCCCCCTGCCTATTCCCTAGCTTAGAAGTAGGGGACATTCTGCCCTTGATCCAGGTGCTCGAGGAGTTGATCTCCTCTCAGACACGTTTCCTAATCTTCAAGCCTTGCCTGTCAAATCTCTAATCACCGCTTGCCCTCCACGGCCATGCCCTGGCCCCGGTGCGAGGCAGCAGTTGAGCTGCTTGAGGAGCAGGAGGTTTGCAGAGAAAACTGGTTCGTGGGCAGCTAGGTGAAGACTAGATCAGGGAGCCGTTGCCATCCCTCCTGCCAGGCACCCATCACGGCACAGCAATTCCACACTGGCCAACTCTGGGAGGCCACACGGCCGTTTTCTAAACGGTCTCTCTTTTTCTTTCCTGTTTTTGTTCCCCTTTTGTTTTGTTTTGTTTTTCAAAGAACACGTTGTTACAAGAGCTGGAAAATACCCAAAAGCAAATAGAGGAACACCAGCACGACAAGGTAAATGCTGCTGCAGGGAGCCTGCCCTAGTGACTGCGCTTCCTCGCTCCTATTCCCTGGCTAGTGGCAGTGGCATCTCCTAAAATACCCTAGTTTCGGAGAAGCTGGGATCCCAAAGCGCCCAGCAACAGGAGGCCACAAACTAACCCACGCAGTGGCTGGATGGAAGCTGCCACCCACCTCCCCGGAGACCCCCGTTTTGATTCCCTAACAGGCACGTTCAGTCCATCTCCATGTTTCTATTACGCTCATCCTTCCCCAACCCCACGCCGAGGACAGCAGCAAGGCCGGGGTGGCTTCGCCCTTTGGTGCAGCCTGGCTGCAAGGGACAGTGCTGCTCAGGCAGCCGTGTCCCCTTCACCCCCCTAAGGCTTTCTCGACCCCCTCGCAAATTGGGGGCCAGATCTGCTCCATGCCCAGCTTGCAGAAGGCCCCATAGGTCTTCGCACCTCCCCTACTCTCAGATAAAGCGTCTAACACAAGTCTGCAACACAAGTCCACGTCGGCCTGTGCTGGGAAGCTTGAGGGTTGCAGCTTTTTGAAGCAATGGGAGCTTTTGGGATGTGCCCCGTGTCTCATGCATGGTTGGGGGAACCGGGGGGTTACTTTCCCCCTTGCCCAGGGCCTTTCTCTCCCAGATGCTCCCTGCTTGCGGTGAAGGTGTGTGGGCACTGCTCGTGGTCCCCGGCCATAGCTGCTCAGCTCGGCAGAGCTCGAAGACTTGCATGACGCTGCCTGCATGTTACCCACCCTGGTTCAGCCTGTTTGCCCGCGGAACTGCATCCTGCTGTGCCTGAAGGATCCCATCTCCCCTGCTTCCCTGCCCCGCTGCAGCCTGCCCCGCTGCAGCCTCCCCCCTCACATCTGCAGGACAGCACGGCTGCTTAGTGCAGGTGCAGGTTCCTGGTGAGGATGGGGCTGGCAGCAGGAGGGACAGGGCCAGCATCAAATTTGGCTAGCAGGTCCCTTGCTGCCAGCCCTTTGCCAAGGCAAATGTGTGCATGAGGTCTGGAGCAAAACCAGAGCATCCTGGTGGGACCAATGTCCCTTTGCCTCTCAAACCAGCATCGCTTGAGCACATGTGTCTGTCTGTCTGGCCTGTGATCACTCCCTCCCTTCGTGGCATCACCCCAGCATCCTCATCCACTGTTGCCTGCATGAGCTGTTTCTTTACCGATGTGTCAAAGGTGCTTTGAACCTGGGATGGGGATTTTTAAAGGGAATATAAAACTGGAAGCCGCTAAGGAGTTGGATTACCCCAAACCTGGCTGTCCTTCAGAGCAAAACCAACCCCCACCTGTCTCTTGTCTCGCCCTGAACAGCGACGGTTGTCTGATGAGATCGACAAACTGAGGCTGGAGGTCGATCAGCTCAAGACCAGAAGTGGGACGTTTGTGGAGAGCGTGCACACAAGGTACGGGCCGTCTGCCGAAACCCTGCCAGCCTGTGCGCACCCCGCTCGCCTCCCGCACCCACAGCTTTGGGGATGTTTTGCTTTCTGGGCCCCAAAATGCTGTTGACATCAGGCATTTCTGGTTTCACCAGTCCTTGGTGTGGGGTTGTGGGGTAGTTCATCACAGCAGGGTTGGCTCCGGCTCTGCTGTCCCCGGTGCAGTTCTGTCCCGGGATGAGACACAGACCATTCAGAACAGCCCAGCCCAACTGAATGGCCCAAAATTTGCTCTTCTGTGGGTGAAAAACCACTGGGCATCATTTCCTTTTCTGCATAAAGGGCTTAGGGCTTAATTTTCTGTGAAAGCTGGATGTTCACCAGATGCCGTTCCCTCTGTGGTGTGCTGGAGATGGGCTGGTGGAGAAGGAGAAACCTCTTTTGAGCTGTTGCAGGCAAAGGAGAATGACACCCTCCATTTTTTCCCCTCCTCTCTACAATGGTCCTCCCACACCCTTTCGCTTAAAGACAGCTGGGAGATGGGGAGGTCCCAGCCCAGAGCATCAGGAGGAGAGGTGCGTCCATCAGGTCTCAGCCTCCAGCACTGACCAGGGTACCCAGTGCTGCTGCAAGAAACCCAGGGGTTAGAAAAGGAGGGTGCTAGCATGGCATGCGCCCCACTGGCTTGCTGTGATCGCTTGGGAGACCACAGCACCTCCTGAGCATTTTCGACTCATCGCTTAGAGGCAGCGAGGGACCAATGAAAGTGAACACCAGCTAGGCAAATTCAGCTCTCAGGAAGGCTGGAAAAGATGGAAAGGAGCTGTTGCAACCAGCTTCAAATCTGTCAGCGGCTGTGGCAAAGAGGAGGAGGCCTGGAGGCTCCCTATCTGTCGTGGAGAGAAGAAATGGGGAGAGTGAGGAAAAGCTTGTGAGGACGAAGGATAGCTGAGTGACAGAGGGGTGTCTGGAGCATGTGTGGGACCTCTTTGCATGGGTCTGTAAGAACAGGATGGATGATTTTTTAAACATTTTGTTTCTTGGAGGAAAAATCAGCAGAAAGCTTGAGTTACAGAGGCCAGAATAATCCCTCAGCTGAAATGTCAGCTTTTGTCTAAGGCGCCTTTATCTGTTTTTAGCTCAGGAGCAGCTTGTCAGTGGCTCCACAGCTTAAATCCCCTTGAAACTTGGGCTGTGCCTTTGTCTGCAAACACCAAGCTGACGCCAAGCCAAGCTGCTCATGTTAGTGGGTTTGTCTGGGTTTGGTAGGATGCTGGGGTGGGGAGCACAGATCTGTATCTGCACTAGAAACCAGACCCACCATGGTGGAAAAACTCTGACCTGCCTTGGACAACTGCTTTTGTCATCTTAAATCAAAAAAACCTCATGCCTTCTATGGTAATGGCCCTGTGCTCCAGGAAAGTGCTTTGCTCAGCGGCATGGTTGGGTCTTCAGGGCAAGGAGGAGCAAGCAGGCAACACGGAGATATGCAATGAGAACCACGAGTGGCAAAAAGTGGCCTCGTGTCCAACAGCAGCCGCTGTGTTGCTCTGCCTGGCATGGGGACCCACTCCCAAGCATGGAGGAGGAGGATGAAGAAGTCCCAGCTGGTTTCTGCTGGGAGATCCCAAACGATGCATGTGTCCCCGCACCTGGAAGATCTGTTTCAAATGGGATCTTATTCATCAGGGGGTTGTGTTTTTTTCATTAAAATGTTAAAGAAAACATAAAAAGAAGAAAAGCTCCCTGGCTGGCCCCTGTTCTGTACCATGGGGATGGAGAAGGCAGGCACAAGATGTGCTGTACATGTTGGGAGGTGCAAGCTGTTCTCTAGATGGAAGGACAGGAGGGGACTGTTCAGCCCACGGCTTCACAACAGTCCCGCTGCACAGAACTGGCTGGATGCCCCAGTGGGTGCTGCAGCGAAGGGGGAGGTAGCAGCAGTGTAGGGCCCTGGGCTGAGCTTCTACAGTCTGTGAGCACAGCTCCAGGGCCAGCGTGGGGGGAACGGGGCACCTTTTTTTGGAGCCTGGTTTTGCATAATTTCGTGCAGAGCAGGCAAACATTGCTGGGTGGGGGGGGGGGGCATCCTGGAGTGGCCTCATCCTCCTCCTTTGTCCACAGCAAGCCTGGGCTGCAAGGAGAGCAGCCTGGGAATGAGGGCATCCTTGCACAGCGTGATGTCTGCAACAGGGCCCTTTCTTCCCAGGTCCCACATGGGCAGCTCCACGGACCTGCGCTTCCCACTGAGCGCTGTGGTCCATGCCCCCGCCGAGCCCTTCGGGACAGCCCCGGGCCTGCCTCGGGCGCAGAAGGGCCGATTTGCCACCCGACGGGAGGAGCCAGCCAAGGTAATCCATCTTCACGCCAGCATGGGGTCAGAGTTGGGGTTGGGGTCTTCTCCTGCCGTACACACTGGTCTCATGTGTCCTTGGTTTGGGGACATGGGGCAATTTCCTTCACCTGGTGCGTGGATGGGGGTGACATGGTAGGAAGATTTTCCCAGTGGGGTTACATCAAGGTGTGACTGTTGCGTGGAGGTCTTCAGTTTGGCTTTTGGAGACATGGGGGTGCCGTGTAGGACCAGTGGACCTTTTTCACCCAGGACTGGGAGCAGGCCCAGGCAGGCAGCGTCCTGGCCACAGGGCCTCACGCCTTCGACAGCGACCCCGAGATCTCAGATGTGGATGAGGATGACCGTGAAACGCTCTTCAGCTCCATGGACGTGCTCTCACCTGGTGGGCATTCAGATGCCCAGACGTTGGCCATGATGCTCCAGGAGCAACTGGATGCCATCAACGAGGAGATCAGGTAGCGACCATGGCCAAAACCCACCACTGTCTAGCTCTGAAATGGTGCTGGGAGGAGGCAACAGACTGCCAGGCAGTGGGAGGAGGCTCTGATGCCCTAAAATTGAGGTCATGGTCCAGCTTCAGCCAGGGAAATGGCTTCAGGACATCCAGCCACAGGGCTTGGTCCTTCCTGCACATGGCTCCCTGTCCCTCAGCTGCCCCAGAAATGATAATTATTTTTTAAAAAGTCCCCCATGAATATTAAAAGAAACCATGGTGTGTCTCAGCTCCGGTTTGTGTGGATCCTGCTGGATCTTGCTGCCATTTCTGGAGATTGGGGTTTGAGTCACAGCACCCAAGGGATATTTGCCCAGGGCAGGGAGATCTTATGGCTGGGAGGTGTGAGATGACTCCCCAGAAAGGTGGGGAGCTGGGAGACCTGACCCCCACTGCTCCCCCAGGATGATCCAAGAGGAGAAGGAGTCCACCGAGCTCCGCGCGGAGGAGCTGGAGACCCGCGTCACGAGCGGCAGCATGGAGGGCCTCAACCTCACCCAGCTCTGCAAAAGGGCTTCCATCCCCACCTCGCTGACGGCCCTGTCCCTGGCCAGCTCCTCCCCACCACTCAGCGGCCGCTCCACCCCCAAGCTCTCCTCCCGTAGCGCCGCTCAGGACCTCGACCGCATGGGGATCATGACGTTGGTGAGGAGGCACATGGGGTGGAAGGGGGGCTGGACAGGGCGTGCGCGTGGCTGTCTGGGGTGGGAGCAATGCCCCGGCGCCCGCACGGGTGTGCGGGAGGGTGATGTGGAACGGGGGTGCCCATGTTTGCTGTCTCCCAGCCTGGCACGCCTGGCCCCGGGACTGCTCTGTGGGGGGGTTTCTCCATTAACTGCCCCCCTTTCTGTGTCTCTCTCGCTTTCCCCCTTGCAATCAGCCCAGCGACTTGAGGAAGCACCGGAGGAAACTGCTAGTGAGTGGCTCCCATCCCGTTGGTTTTTGTCCAAGCCCCTTTTCCAGCCTGCTCCTGGCTTTGTCCACACACAGGTCAGGGTGCAGCAGGCGCGGGATGGAGCTGGGGACCCCAGGGATTCAGCAGGATGATCATGGGGATCCCGTAAGGTGCTTGGAGATGTGCCATCTGGCAGCCTGGGGGGTCTGGCAGGACATGGGGAGGTTCAGAAAGCCACTGGGTCCTCAAACATTGTGTCCCCTTTGGCGACAAGGGTGTCTTTGGGACATTCCCATCTGTTCTTCTCAGAGCCCTCTGCTGAGGGCCAGCAGCTTTTCTCCCCACACCCTGACCTGGACCATGGGGCTGCATCCTCTCTCCTCCCTATTCCCAGGATCTTGGCCATACGGCCACATCCTCTCCATCTGCTTGGGCATCTCGAGCCATTGCCAGAGCTCTAGTTCAGGCCAATCCTGGAGCGTGGCAAAGCCTCAGGGCCCTGGTGGCTCTTTTGGCCATGCCTCCATGGAGCAAGAGAGAGGCAGGCAGCAGGGCAAGGATGGAGCCGGGCTGTGGCTGCCCAGCCTCATGGCTTCTCTGCTTATTCAGTCACCTGCAGCTCGGGATGAAAGCCGAGAGGATAAAACCACCATCAAATGTGAGACGTCCCCCCCATCCTCACCCAGGACGTTGCGGCTGGAGAAGCTGGGCCACCCTGCGCTGAGTCAGGAGGATGGGAAGAGGTACGTGGAGCACCCTTTGGATCTCACGCCAGTGCCTGCTCTGTCGGTTTGAGGATTTACATGGGGCCAGCGTGGGATTGTGGGACGGGCTGGGGTTTGCCATGGCTTGTGCGCTGCTCGGGAATAACCTAAAGGCTTTGCTGTTCCTCTCCCTCCTCCATCCCCAGCTCACTGGAGGAGCAGGCCAGCAACCCCAGCAGCAACAGCAGCCAGGACTCCTTGCACAAGGGCTCCAAGAGGAAGGGGATCAAATCCTCCATCGGGCGCTTGTTCGGGAAAAAAGAGAAGGGTCGCTTGATTCAGCTGAGCAGAGAAGGGGCCACGGGGCAGGGTCCGTGAGCAGCCCTATTCCTGTGCGTGCCGGGCGGGCATCCTCTCAGGCCGGGCTCTCAGCACGCCTCCTGGCACTGTCTGGCTTTGGGGTGCTGTTGGGGTGACAGGCAGAGGAGCAGGGACACCCCTGCTGGTTTGGGGATGTTGGGGCCACTGTTTCTGGGCTCCCTGCAGCTTCAGGGCAGTTGGGTCCTGGTGATTTCTGCCCCACAGCCCTTTCTGGCCTGAGCATGGTATTACCCTTAATGCTCTGCAAGAGCAGCAGTGAGGATAATGACCCCCTCCATCACTGTATCTTATCTTTAATGTCCCAAATCTGCTTCCCTCCCTGTGGGACCTTCTTGATTTTGCACAGCCCTTTGGTGGGAGCTGCTTTTCCGCTCCTAAATCCTTCACTGCTTCGATGTTGAGCATCTTGAAATGGGAGGGATGGCAGGTGGGGATCCCCTTGGGCTTCCCAGGGATGCAGGGGGGGCTGTGGGGGTGGGTTGGAAATGTCATCTCCTATGCTGCGATTGTGCGTCCCCAACACCCTGGCATGGGGACTGTGGCGGTGCCCACACTGAACCCATGGGACGTCACACTGACCTGAGGATGTTTTGCTTGCCCAGTAGTGCTGCTGACAGACATGGAGGTGGGCATGCAGGACCCTCTGGGACTTGGCAAGCTGGGTGCTCAGGCCGAGAAGGATCGGCGGCTGCGGAAGAAGTGAGTGAACCTCCTTCCCTGCCCCAGCGAGAAAGTGTCCTGCCCGATGGCTGAGAAGCCGTGGCATGGGACTGGGAATTACTGGGAAGACTTCTCATCTTCACCCTCTCTTAAGCCCTGTTAGCTTCTTTATTGTTACCAGCTGATTCTTACTGCCCATGGTTTATTCCCTTTCAAGAGCTGCTCCTTTCCCCAGAAGCCCCCAGTAAATCACTCTTCTGCTTCCGTTCCCTCCAGGCACGAACTCCTGGAAGAGGCTCGGAGGAAAGGATTGCCCTTTGCTCACTGGGATGGTCCCACCGTTGTCTCCTGGCTGGAGGTGAGGCAGAGCGTGCCCATGCATCATTCCCGTGCACCGATGGCTTTGCTGTCGCCACCAGTCTGTAGTGTGCTCCCCTGGCAGCGATACAGCACCCTGCAGTCCCACCGTGCTTGGTCCATGCACGTGGTTGATGGCTGCAAAACCTGGGGGAGCAGAGCAGATCCCCAGATCCCTCACATACTCTGTAGAGTGGTGGTTTGAGTAGAGCTTTGAGTTGAAAGGCCCAGAAGGTGCTCTTTGCCTGTGCTGTGTCCATCAGGTATAGGGACGCTGGGCTGCCCGCAGGCCGTCTGTGCAAGGTGCAAACAAAAAAGGATCCCCACGTGGGTATCCAGCTTTGATACTGAGCTTCAAACAGGCTGGCCTTGATCCTACCAGATGGGTAGGTCTAGCGGGCAGTCACTGTCTTTGCCCTCTTTTGGCAGCTCTGGGTGGGGATGCCGGCCTGGTACGTTGCCGCTTGCCGAGCCAACGTGAAGAGTGGAGCCATCATGTCGGCCCTGTCTGACACTGAGATCCAGAGGGAGATCGGCATCAGCAATGCACTGCATCGCCTGAAGCTGCGTCTGGCCATCCAGGAGATGGTCTCGCTCACGAGCCCCTCGGCACCACCCACCTCACGGACAGTAAGTGCTCCCTGCTACAGACCCCCTCTTTCCCCAGACAGACCCTCCATGGGGCAGGACAACACACTTGTTTCCCTCCTTTCCATGACTCCTTGGGACCACAGTGGTCCACCGGTCACCAGGGAGTCCCAGTGTTAGAGGCAAGTGCAGCCATGAACGGGGTGACGTTCCCTCATGGACTGGTCAAACCACCAGACACTTATCCTCAGGCACAAAGATCAGATACAGCCATGGAGTGTGAGGCACTTCCCTGTCTTGAGGCACCAGCAGATGCTGTTGTCCTCACACTCAGCGGCTGTCAGCAAGAGGCTGACCCAGCTGAGCAGCCTGCAAAGAGCAAAGCTCAGGAACTGTCTGCCCTGGAGAGGATAAAGTCCCATCCAAAGACCATATGCATGATTTACAGAGTCAACTGGGTTATGCACAGCCATTTTCTCAGTCATTTCAATACAAGACTTTTCCTGGGACCGTGTGAAATTCCTGGGGCAAGTCAGAGCAACTGCAGATCCCAGCCTTGCCCTGTATAGGACATGGAGCAGACGGAGGAATCGTGTCTTGTGCTGGTCCCCAAACCCCTCAAGGGGTTAGTGGTGCCCCAGTAATGCCAAGACACATCTGTAGAAATGCAGCCAGCAGAAAGGAAGGCCCCAAGTGTGCTGCGTCCCCCTCAGACGGGCATGGCTGGGGTCACAGCTGTCAGAGACAAGCCTGCAGGCTCCATGAGCATAACACCAGAGTATAGAGGCAGCAAAAGAGCCAGTGGTCCTTACTACACTTGCCATGGCTGCATGGACAGCCCAGGGTCTTGGGCAGCGGGGTACCACCAGCCTGAGCTGCAAGGACACTTCGAGATCTCCCCACTACAGCTTCAAGTGCAAGGGTGGCCTGATCCTCCATTGGCCTGCGCTGAGCTTGTTTCCAGTGCGGTTATGAACTGAGGCCACAGCTCCGTGGTGGTTTACCCTGACCACTCTGCTCTTTTCCCTGCAGTCCTCTGGAAATGTCTGGGTCACCCACGAGGAGATGGAGAACATGGCGACTTCCACCAAGACGGTGAGGCTGGCCAAGCCCCACGGCTGCTGCACAGTGTATCAGTTACCGAGCTGAGCTCCAGGCGTGCATTAACATGCTAAACCCCAGGAGGGAAGGGGATCTTTGCTGCGTCTCATGTGTCAGCTCATGGCCAGCACCATGCACCTGTTTAGGAACCATCTTTCAACCTTTAATATACCAACAGTTTCTAAAACTGGCTTAAAAACCATCAGATGCATTTTCCTTTGTCAAGCCCATGTAGGTTTTGCTGGGTTTCTAGAGCAGCTTGCCTGTTGGTTCTGTTAGAGGAAAGAAATAAAAGACAAAAACCAAGAGTGATTTCAAGATGGATGCATGAGATTGAGTCCCACATTGGTCATTCTGCACCCATAGAAGTCAGTCTAATCTTCCATTGACCTTAGCACACCCAAATATTGTCCCCACTGTCTGTCCCTACACTGGCTGATAGCTTGGGGTCCCTCAGAGGGATGGGGCTGTGCTCCCAAAAGCTCTGGCTCCTTTGAAGAGGTGTAGCCATGCTCCCGTCTCTGCAGCTTAATGACCCCACGTCCGCGTCTCAGAGCAGGAGCAGCATTTTCGGTTTGTTTTATGAATTAGGCATTTTATTGGAGCTTTTGTCTGCTGGTTGAGTAGCACAGACCTGTAACTGGCAGGTGCCTTTTGGGAAGGAGAGCTCAGAGTTACGGCAAGGATGTGACACTTTCACTTGATGGGTGTTGTGAGGTTAAGCAAAACCAGCACAGGTTGCCAAGGGAGGAAATAGCTACAAAATCGGCAAATTGGGTTGGGCAGCCCCTCTGGGCATTGTGACCTATGAGCTTAGGTTCTTTTCTGCACCCATCTGTCTTTGGGGACCCAAGAACTACCCATATTTCCCAGGAAAGGTGTATGACCCCCAGTGCCTGTGCCATCTCCAGCCCAAGGCCCGTGAGAAAAGCCTCACCCTGAATCCTCCTTACTTGTCTGAGAGATGGTGTGAAACCGGGACCCAGCAGGGTTGGGGTGTCCCCAGCACCCTGCTGACAAGGCTGAGCTCCCCAGGCCGTGCAGCCGTGAGACCGACCCCCATCCCCTCTGGGTCACGCCGTGCCAAGGGGTCCCACGCTCAGCACACACGGCACATGCTTTCACGGTGCAGGGCCGCCGCGTACTGACATTACCTGTCCTTTCTATTGACATGCCGCATGTGTCACGCTTAGGACACAGAGGAAGGCAGCTGGGCACAGGTGAGGTCCCCGTGTCACCCTTTTCCATGGGCGGTACCTGGGGTGGTTGTGGGAGGGAGGCATGTGGACATCGTGGGGCACCTGGGACATGTGTATTCTCCATGTCCTTGTTCAAGTCTGAACCTGCACCCTGTGGTTGCTCCTCTGAGCCATCATTCAAGTACAGGGCGGTCCCATCAAGCAGTGTCCTTCTCTGCTTCAGGCAGGGTGACTTTTTCTTGGACCTGCTCTGTAAGATACAGATCCTGTGTTAAAAACCCCCACCTGAGAGTGACCAGCCACCTTGCATGCAAGGCAGGTTTAGTTTTCACCTTTTTTTTAGCCCCAAGTTCAGGTTACAAACCATTTTCATGGACTGAGAAGGTGGGAGGAGAGAGTTCTGCTTGGATCCATCTCTTCTGGTTTTATCATTCTCAAATGTTTTACATTTCTTCTGGTGGTGTTTATTTCATTTTTGGACCCAGAATCAGCTTGCAGTGAAAGTGAATGGCTGTTTTTCTGCCCCAAACTGACCTTTTTTTCATTTTGAAGTTATAAAGTAGATCTTTTCTAAGCTTCTTAAAAAAAATTTGGGAATGCACTGAAACCTCTTTCTTCGCTAGTTGTTTCCGCTTTCATGAATGTGCTTCCAAAAGAAGTGTGTCGAAGTCCAGCTATCCCTTATGCTTGCTTTTTGGCTACTGTCTTGTCTCCTTGGGAGACATCAGTAGGACACAGACCATGGCCAACAAGACTGTTCCCTCCAGCTTCTTCAGTACAAACTAGGGTTAAACTCCTCTGGCCTGGGTTTGATCCTCAGGACAGTGACCCCCAGGCTGCAGCTGTCTGAACTGTCACTGGTCTCCTGGGAGTCTGAGCTCCACCAAGCCCTGGTTTCTCCCTAGCTTCTCCATTTGCTTCTCCACAGACACTGGCCTATGGGGACATGAACCATGAGTGGATTGGTAATGAGTGGCTGCCCAGCTTGGGTCTCCCGCAGTATCGCAGCTACTTTATGGAGTGTCTTGTTGATGCACGGATGCTGGACCACCTCACCAAGAAAGACCTCAGAGTGCACTTGAAGATGGTAGACAGCTTCCACCGGTGAGTCCTCTCCTTCAGGAGGTCCCTGGGGTGCAGTGTCTGCACATGAAGCAGAGGATGGGGCAATTTGAAGGATTCTCCCCTGTCTTGGCCAGCCCTGGTGCTGGAGGATGGCACTTCTAGGCTGAACTCAACCACCTGGTCTGGGGCAGCTCATATGGGCAAATGTTCTCCTTCATCACACTCCTTGCAGCAAAACTGCAGAGGACCAAGCCTTCTCCTGGCCGTGGAGCAAACCACAGGCAAAAATAAAAGGCTCATCCCACCTGGTACCCCACCAGCAGGCAGAGCAGTCATCTGCCAGCAGCCCAGCTTGGAGAAGGCTTAGGCCATCCCAAATGCCTTGCTCAGGCACCAGTATCCAGCCCTGTCATGTGGTACAACCACCCACCCTGACCCATGGGGCTGTGTCCATGGGCCTGCCAGGGCCTTTCTTGCTCTGGGGATGAACCCTTCGGCCTGGAGCAGCCGAATATGTGGAATATGGTTATTTGGATCCATGTGCTCTCAGGTAGGTAGAAGAGGGTAAAACTGCTGGAGTGGGGAATTACCAGGGAAGGGAGGGACATTCCCCATTTTCCAGCTAAGATCTTCCCTTTGGGTTGTGTCTGTGTTGACCCAATCCTGAGGCGAAGCATCCTTTGGGCACATGGAGAGCAAGCAGGGAAGTGGGTCCCTCCATGGGTCCCTCCAAGCCACCTGCCCCGTGCTGCTGAACCCCTCTGAGGTTTGGGTGACATCTTGTGTCCTTGCAGCACCAGCCTGCAGTACGGCATCATGTGCCTGAAGAGGCTCAACTACGACCGCAAAGAGCTGGAGAGGAGGCGAGAAGAGACCCAACACGAAATCAAAGGTCAGCAGCCATGTACATGATCCAGGTCTGGAAAAGGAGATAAGAAACCTCCCAAGAGATGCTCAGTGATGGTCTCTCTCCTGTCCCTTGTTTTTAACACAGCATTTGCCTAGGGGAAACGGTTATTTCTGAGCAACCATGCCCACGGGGCTGTTCTCCAGGGGGGACCTCCCTGCAGTATTTCCCCAAAAAATTGCTCCAAGTGCCTTTATGCAGCTTACTCTAGTCAGGCATGAGGAGGGGGGAAGGGTGTTAAGAGAGAAAAGATCCAGTCTGAGCATCAGATCGTTTTCCTGCCCATTTCAGATGCTCAGGACATCCCCCAGTTTGCTCAGCCTCCCCTTCCTTGCTGGCTGTCCTGAGATTCCCTGCGCATCTGGCTGCTGCTTAGATTACATCTCATTATTGATAATGCCCCTAATTACACCAGCAGCCGTGGGTTCTTAGGATTAATTTTCACAGTTGTTTTCTGCCTGTTATTTCAGCATTTAGTTTGGTAAATTGAAGTGAGCTGTTCCTGCCACTTGAGCAGCCAGTGCTGCTGCTGGCTGGGGAAGGAGAGTCCCAGGATCAGCCTGGGGCAGCGTGAAAGGGCTTCACGACATCATCAGGTCCCTGCACAACCAAGAACATGGTCTGAGCTGGCCCTTAGCCATGCCCTCGGTCTTTTGCAGACGTGTTGGTGTGGACCAATGACCAGGTCATTCACTGGATCCAGTCCATCGGTCTTCGCGAGTATGCAAACAACCTCGTTGAGAGCGGGGTGCACGGGGCGCTCCTGGCCCTCGATGAAAATTTCGACCACAACAGTCTGGCACTTGTATTGCAAATCCCCACACAGAACACACAGGTAAGAGCAGCATCCCTAGAGGATTTTGGAGGAGGGTGGCCAGCGTGGGACACGGCTGCGGCGTGACTCCGCCAGACCCACCAACTCAACTCTGCCTTTCAAAGCAGAGCACTCAGATGGCGCGTGGGCTTTTTCTCTGTCATTCTCAGGCTTTCCTGGGATGGGAGACTGTGCTGGAAACTGTTTCCATCGACAGAGAATGCTTGTGTTTTGTTTTTCAGGCTCGACAAGTGCTGGAGCGGGAGTTCAACAACCTGCTCGCCTTGGGCACAGATCGGAGGCTGGACGATGTGAGTACCCAACCTCTCCCATGTCCCGACCAGGCTGACCGCCTGTTCTTGTGCAAGGAACAGGAGAGGCAGGACCTCTGCTCTCTTCTTCCTTGTCCAGGAGTGTCAAATAGTATGTCTCTAGAGCAGTTGCATGAGCAGTATCAGTGGAATAAGCTAAAACTATTAGACAAGGCCCCAAGGAACGTGCTGCCAGGCTGTGGAGGCAGGTGAGGAATAATCTTGAGCATCATTTCTAGCCTCATGCTCACTGGGCTGAATTTCAAGTAGGCTCACCTGGCTTTCCTGGCCAGCTGCTTTCGTGTTGCCCTTTAGAGTCACAGATGTTGTGGGCATGACACATCTGCGGCGGGTAATGCTGGCGGGTTAGAGATGCCCCCTTAAGGAGCCAGAAAACTGTTCATGTTGAGTCACTGAAGGTGGGAATTCATCTAGATGTCTCCTATGTATAGCTTTCCTCCATGAGATATGGTAGCAGAGCTATCCAGAGCTCTCTTTAGAGAACAGAGAGAAGCAGGCACTTCCAGATGCCATTATCTGGACAGGGTTAGATGCATCCCTTGGGGCTTTACTGGGGCTTGTGTGTTGATGTCTCCAAGGCATCTTTGCAGACAGGCTGGAGAGAAGAGATAGGCAAGCTGGAAAGGATAAAGTCTATGTCATGGGATCCCAAAGAGGTCTCCTATGCCCTTGACCCAATTTGATCACACACTTCTGCACGGTTTGAGTGGGTCTCCATGTACAGGCACACCCTTGTTAGGTGGAAGCAGTGCTGGTATCTCACAGGGCCTGTAACCTGCTCTTCCCTCGCAGGGCGATGACAAGACCTTCCGTCGAACCCCGTCCTGGCGAAAGCGCTTCCGCCCACGAGACGTGCACAGCATCAACATGCTCAGTGGCTCAGCCGAGACGCTGCCCGCCGGCTTCCGTGTCACCAGCCTGGTGCCCCTGCCACCTCCATCTGCCCCTGCCAAGAAAATGCCCCCGGAAGGTAGGTCACCGCCTTCTCCCGTGGGTCCTCTCCCACCCTTGCTCAGACCTCCGTGAATATGGGGAATGATGTACCACCAGGAGAGGAGAGGAGAGGGAAAGAGGCTTGCTGCGTCCCCTGCGACGCTGAATCCATGGGATCCCTGAGCTGTTGTCTGCTGTAAACGTTTTTTTTTTCAGAAGGGTTATTTCAGACTCTTGTCTGGTGTGTGACTTCTTTGTTTTGAACTGCCAGCACAAGGGAGAGGGCTGGATTGGGGCGTGAAGTGGGGATATATGTCACTCACCCTAGCTTTGGCATCCAGGTCAGACCCTGACAGCATTGGAGGCTGTCAGGAAGCAGCAGCCCAGTCTGGACCAGTCTTATCTATCCTGCCGTCTGGAAATGATCCCCAAAGGGACTGAATTAACCGACTCAATTCAGTCGAGCGCCGCCAAGCAGCCACTCTCGCAGGGCTGGCAGGGACCTGCTTTGACGTGCTTGCTGCCCATGCTGCTGGCTGCTGTGTGTTTTAGCTGAGCACACACGTCCGGAGCTCTGCCCCACCACCACACGGCTCCTTTCTACAAGGTATCTTGGTCCCTTCCAAAGCTGTAGGGAGGCACAGGCTCCAGCCAGGTTCACCCTGGTTTGTTCCTTGGACCAAGCACCCTGGTCCCACTGTCCCAAGCCACCCACATCCCCAGTGGTGCAGAGCTGGCTTCAGCAGGCTCAGAAATGAATGCATGAATGAGAACTTGAAAGTCATGCTTTCATCTTCCGGCACCAAGCCCGAGGCTCAGCTCCCCTCCTGTCTCCAGATTTGCTCAAATTTCACAGCTTTCCATCCGTCAGTTTGGGTCAAACCGCTGTTCAACCTTTTTCGCCCAATCCATCAATTTCCACCCAGCTGAGGACAGTGCAACCTGGGACAAAATCCCTGGGTCCACTACCCGGACACGGGTAGCAGGGTGCTCGCTGTCCAAGAGTAGGGATGGCAGGTGGGAACTTTCCAAATACCCGGAACCTTGAGAGCATCAAAGCTGGCCAAATGTGCCTCTTCCTTTGACCCTCATCTTCATGTGGCTTCATTGCACAGATGCTGCCTAATGAATGTTTTGGTGAGAAGCCAAGGGCTAATTGGAGCCGTCACTAATTGCATGCTCTGCTCTTTGACTCCCTTCCAGTTGGTGCCTCTGGGTCACCAAGGCTGGAGACTTCCACGGTCCGGACATACTCCTGCTGAGAGTCAGTGTGACGGGAACCAGCCTGGCCCTGGGTAAGTGCGAGGAGGACTGAGGCCTCGGAGCTGGATGGGGACCAAGAGGAGAGCAGGAGGCTCAGCGTCCTCTGCCTGGCATCACCCAGGCAGGGTGTTTGCCTTCACCAAGGTTTGCCTTGCCATGGAGGACTATGGGGACCTCAGTGGTGGGGGAACAGCCCGCTGCTGCCTGAGGCTCACAGGACTCTGAGATGATGCAGAAGGGATGCTCCTCATCCCAACCACGTGTGGTTTGTCCAGTCCCTGGACAGACAGCTCCACTGGGGACCTTGATGATGCCATCCTAGATGAGGGGTCCCACTGGGGTGAGGGAAGGATAGTCAAGCACTTCAGAGAGGCTCCTGGGATCCTGCTGTGCCCTGGGGCATGGTTCCCCTGTGCCAGGAGGATTCCTTACTGACTCCGACCGGGTTTGTTGGCCTGTGGGTGCACAGATGGAGGTGAGCCACCACCCTCACGGGGCCTTTCCCACTTCATTTCTCAGCACATCCCCACTCTCCGTACGGCCACGTGCTGGCTGCCTTTCAGGACAAGAGCCCAGCCTGCGCCTCTTCCTCGGTCCAAACCAACAGACGCTGCAGTCGTGCTGCTGTGGACCGAAAAGGATGCTCTCCCTTCTGCTTGTGCACCCCACCGCTTCCCCTGGCTCCCTGTGGCTCCCGCCTGTGGCTTGTCTCCCACCTGTCCCCACACTGGCCAGGCCACGGATGCGCTCGCTGGGTGCCCGCTTCGTCACTGGCAGAAGCGTGGTGCAATCTGGTGGAGCGGCAGAGACACCCCGAAAGCGAGCTGCGATATTTGGAAACCTTTCTCCTGCCTGGTTCGTGTTGCCAATACACCATGGGCTGCTACACTGACTCGCCCGAGGCCCGGGCATCAGGGATGCTGCTGCCCACAGGACTTGAAGCCAAGGAAGATTCAGGCTCGCAAAAATCCTCACACCGGGGCGGCTGGGCAAGGAGCTGTCCCCAGGGGAGGCCAGGGCCAGTGCCAGGGTTGGTGCTGCATGGGATGGAGCGAGGACCGGCCATCGTGGGGGCGAGGAGGGCAGCTGTCTGCCAAGGGGTGGGCGGTCAGGGTGCTGCATTTTGGGGTGCTGCATTTTGAGGTGCTGCCAGATGCCACGTAGGAGGGGAGGCTGCGCCTGCAAGGCGAGTCCGCGAAGGGCTGCGTGGGGAAGGGCTGGAACTGCCTCTTATGGCTCACTGCCGGCCAGGACGGTACCCAGCACCCATGGGAGAGGGGACCCTCCTTGGATGCTTGGGGAGACAAGACGGGGGCACCCACTGCCCTGGGACGTGCCCAGCCCTTCCCTTCTGGGTGCAAAGGAGACACTCTCCCCTCCTGCCTCCAGGCTATGGGCAGGGATCAATCCAGGAGGCTCTTAACTCTTCCCATTTCTTCCCCGTAGGGTAGGATCTCTTCGTCTCCTCATGCCACGTTTGCCTTGTGTGGCCCCTATTTCTGATGTGATATTTATTGATGGCTGGAATGACCTTATACTTATCATGTGCTGTCTGGAAGTGCAATATCTGAGAGGCTATACAGTCACGATGTCTTTTCGGTGTATTATTTGCCTAATACAGTATTAAATATTTTTTTAATTTGAAGAGTCAGTGAGCCCTTTATATCGATGCCCTATTTCTTTCATCATATTATTGGTACTGCATGGACTCCAAACCCTGGATCGGGTCAGGAAAGGATGTATGTGTGTTCCAATAAACAGGATTTTAAAACAGTGCTGGCTTGAGCCTTCTTTCTAGAGCCCAAATTAAAAATATAATTAATCTTTAGCTCCCCCGGGACTTTTTAGGGTACAGGGTTGAGTCCCCGTTGCAAACCAGTGAAATCACTGGTCTTTGCAGGGCTGATTTAAGCGTGGGACATCCAGTTCCCACCTCTGAGCAACCTCACTGAGGTCCAGCTGGATTTTTTGATATGGAGAAATCCCCAACCTGGGGATGAGGGGAGACCTGCACAGAGGGGAACAGCAGTAAAGGAAGCCCCGAGCAGTTCAAACAAAAATGCCTTTATTTTAAAAAAAAAAAATCCAAATAAGTTAGCAAAAATAATAATTAAAAAAAAAAACCCCAACAAACAAATGGCAACTCCACACAGCGTTCAGTAGAAAAGACAGCATGGGCAGCCTCCGCGGGGCTCAGCACCCGCAGGACACCAGCCGGAGAGAGACGTTGGTCGAAGAGCATCTTGGAAAAAAAATCAGCAAGCGAACCCAGCACACACATTGGCCCCCAAAAACCGATTACCCCTGGACGGGGAGCGAGGCAGAGCCAGACACAGGGCGGCTGCCCGCACAGCAACTGGGGCTGCCGCCAGCACAGGGCCATGGCCCTGCCAATATCCCACCTCTCCCTGTTATTTTTTTTCAGCTGGCTGGGCAGGAGCGTTTTGCAAGGAGTGGGAAAGGAGGTGAGTGATTTCAGCGGCGCGGTCCACAACGCTGGAGGGGTAAATAAGATTTCCAGCGGCTGGACCCTTCCGTCATCTTCTTCCCATCCTGTTACCAGCTCGAAGAGCCGCTGGGGTTTGCACCGGCTCAGTTTTGAACCTGCTCCTCCTGGAACGTCACAGCCACGTCCTCCACGGCGATGCTCTCCACGATGGAGGAGAGCGAGTGGAGGTTGCGGTCCTCCGCTGCGTCGTCAGCCAGGAGGTGATCTGCAGAGAGCAAGGGCGTGATGACTCTGCTGGGGACGATGGGGAACCATGTGCTGGGGATGGCTCCTGGCTCCATGCAGGAGGGGACCCCGTGATTCCCCGCATGGCCAGAGTGACCTGAGGACCTGCTTCCAGCTCCCACTCTGCAGGGGGGATGAGACCTAACCCTGGAGAGGGCAATGGGGAGTGGATCTTTTGGACACTTTTTAGGTTTTATTCCCCATTGGAAAATGACATTTAAGTTTCTGCCTTCTGCAGAAAAAAACAGGTGGATTTGGGGGGGATAACTGCAACAATGGAAAAAAAAAAAAAAAGAGCAGCTGCAGAGGGGCCATGGGGAGGGAAAGGGAGCCCAGGGCAGTGATGGTCAGTGATGCTTAGTGATGCTCAGCATCGCAGCGGGAAAATCCAAGCCAAGGGACTGCAAAAGAAGAACCCTTGATGCCACCAGGGTCCTGGGCTGCTGCAGTTTGGTTTCTCTGCTCAACATCTTGGTGAAATCAGGCAGTGGGAGAAGCCTGGACTTGCTGAGCGTTGAGCCAAGGAGGTGCTGGAGAATTTTGTGAGCCTGCGGGAGCTCATCTCTGTGCAAGAGTGGGGTGGGAAGAGGACAAGGCTTCTTTTGTCCTCTGCTCTGAGCGTCTCCTGCTTGGGGGAGGTTGGCTCAGCGATGCTCTGCTCCAGGGCTGTGGTGTCTCCCACTGCTGCCCCCCCACCCCAGAGCCCAGCGAGCTGTAGGATGCCAGGGTGAGGTGGGGAGGACCTTACCTGCAGGGGTGGTGCCAAACTCCAGCTGGCTGCTCCACTCGGGGCTGCAGGATGAGCTGCCAGACCCGCACTCACCGGCCACCTGCAAGGAGTCAAGATGCCAACCATGGGTCTTACCTCCTCCAGATCAGCCAGATCCCACCAGCCGCCCCAAAAACACCCTGGGGTGCCCAATCCCCACAGCACAATGCCCCTGTGGAGACATGTCTGTCCCCATGTGCAAAGTGGATAGAGGAGCCCACAGCATTCAGGGTCCCCAGGACCCATCAGGACCAGATGCTCCATTAACCATAAAGGCTGAAAAAAGTCCTATTTGGGCTCTGGATGCAGGAGAAATGGGGCCATCCACTCACTGCAGGTAAAAAAATTGTCTTTACCCAGTGACTATGAGAAAGGGCTAGAGACGGACAAATGTCCTTGGGCAAAACAGCTTTTTGCTGAAAATCACCTAATCAGGCTCATAAAAAATGACACACGGGCTGGACACCCTCAGGCCATCCCAAGGGGATTTCTGGGGAAGATCTTTTGGCAGTTTGATTTGTGGATTTGGGGCTGAATGGCTATTCCAGAGAAAAGAGCTGACAGCCTGAAAAATGAGACCGTTACTCAGAAAAGCTCTGAATTAACATTTTTTTGTGTGTGTGTCTTTATCTGGAAGTGGATGCCGGCTCGGGTCAAACCCAAACTGTGATTTATAGGAGAAACCCCAAGGACCCAACTATTTGTAGCAGCCTAGAAATGGTACTTTGGGTTTACAAGCTCATGGCAGCACGGCTAATTAGTTAACACTTGGATTTATTTCCCACTAAAGTAGGAAATTCTTCCAGATATGATTTTTTTTTTCCCCAAAAATACTGGATTTTCCACTCAATATGTGAAGCCCTGGCTATGCCTGGGAGAAGGGATGGCTCGGAGCAGCAGTGACGGGAACAGCTCAGCGTGGTTTTGGGCACACTTGCAGGGGCAGGCAACAAATCCACCCAAATCAAACCCAAGCAGATACCTTGGTTTTACACTGGGAAGTCCCAAGAATATGCAGGATGGAGTGTAAAAGCTTTTTCAGTCCTTTATTTGGCTCTAAATGTTGGGTTATGTTTGTTCCTGCTCCTTTTGTCCTAAAATCCTTAGTCTGAAAGGAGGTGAATCTCTCTCTTTTTCTGTGCTTCCTATAAAGTCCTTCTGTATCTATATAATTTATATCTAGATAGATACAGATATAGATATAGATATAGATATAGATGTAGATGTAGATGTAGATGTAGATGTAGATATAGATATAGATATAGATATAGATATAGATATAGATATAGATGATATAGATATAGATATAGATATATCTCAGAGCAGTGGGGAAGTGCACACCCAGACATACCCCCAGAAATCAGAGGGCAGATAAAGATATTTCTCAAAACCTTTGTTAAACGACTGAAATCTTGTGCGACGAGTCCTGGCTTGCAGCACCTCAGCTCAAATCGGCACCTTCAGTCCAAGAAACCAGACGGGGTCCCACGCTGACCCCTGTGCCCCCTGCACTGCCCCCTGCCTGTGTCTGCTGTGCCACGCCAACCATCAGAACAAGTCCCCATGCTCCAGCCTGTTGTGGCACCGGCCATCGCATGGCGACGGGGGAGAGGGGAGGGCGGCTGTGGGTTTTGCACCCAGGAGCTTTGATGCCTTCAGGGTGTCAGGGGAGGCAGCGGGTGGGGACCCCCCGATGGTGTTTGGTCAGAGGCTTTGTGCGTTGTGCCACCCTGAGACTTTAGAGGGAGAACTCAGGAATGTGTGTGTGTGTCTGTGAGCAGAGGGATTTCATTTTATTTTATATTTTATTTATTTTATTGGATTTGTTTTAATATTTTTTGTTTTGTATTATTTTATTTTATTTCATTTCGTTTCATTTCATTAAATAAAATGAAACAAAATATGGTAAAATAAAATATTTTATTATTATTATTCTATTTTTAAATATTCTATTTTATTTTACCATATTTTGGTTTGGTTTGTTTTATTTATTTTAATTTTAGGCTATCTATTTCATTTTTGCCTTTATTATCCCTCCCAAGCCCAAGCTCACGTGCCGTGCTCCATGCAGTGCCCAGCACAGGACCGCTCAGCCCCCACTACACCCACCCACAAGCAAAGGCTGCTATCGGTCCCTTCGCCTGTGGGGCTGAGCACACAGTTGGGGCTGGATCATTGCTGCCCCGTGCCTCTATACACAGCACATTCACCAGCCCACAACAGCAGCATCTGCCTTGCCCCAGGGCTGGGGATCCCGCTGCCCACAGCAGGACCCAGTGCCCCAGAGCTGCCTGCAATGCCGCTGCTTAGGGCATCAACTCCCGTAGAGCATCACCTCCATAGGGCATCACCCCCATAGAGTATCACCTCCATAGGGCATCCCCCCCGGAGAGCATTGCCCCTATAGAGAATCACCCCCACAGAGTATCACTCCCATAGGGCATCACCCCCATAGAGTATCACGTCCATAGGGCATCACCCCCGTAGAGCATTGCCCCTATAGAGAATCACCCCCACAGAGTATCACTCCCATAGGGCATCACCCCCATAGAGCATCCCCCCATAGGGCGTCACCCCACGCCGGTCCCCAGCCCAGGTTTGGGGACCCCGGAGGATACACAGAGACACTTACCCCCGGCTGGGGAGCGGCGGGGCGGAAGCGCAGGTCCCTCTGCTCCCGCTCCTGCTGGTTGAGGGTGCTGAGCAAGCTCTGCAGGCGCTCAATGTACTGGATGGCGCTGCGCAGGATCTCCACCTTGGGCAGCCGCTGGTTGGGGTTGAGCAGGGTGCTGCGTTTCAACGCCTCGAAGGCTTCATTCACCTTCTTCAACCGGCGTTTCTCCCGCAGGGTGGCTGCCCGCCGCCGGTCGATGGAAACCGTCTTCCGCTTGCAAACCTTGCAGGCCCAGGGCAGGCATTGCCCAGGGCAATGCTCAGGCAGGGCTGAGTCCTTCTCCTCCAAAGCCACCCTGGTCTCGGGACATAGGGCCACCTCGGGCCGCTCGGGGAATGCTGCTGCCTCGTAGCCCTGCAGGCGGGAGCCCAGGAAATTTTCCCCATCGTAAAACCTCTGGTCCGGGAAAAAATAAGGGTTGGTCTCGAAGAGCTCCATGGGTGCACGGGCAGCTCGGGGACGAGTGCGCGGCTCGGGGACGGCTGCTCCCTCTCCCCACGCCAACTGTTTGGTGCCATTTAAACCCCGGCGCTGGCATTAAATCACGGAGATAAATATAGAAAACCTAAAGGAAACCTGAGCCCACCCTAAGCTGCTGCCTCACATCAAAACTTGTCCATCTGATTTCATGTGCTCTCCCCGCGGGGATTACGCTGCCCGGACCATGGCTGCGCCGGGGGGGCTGGGGGAGCTGGCACGGCAGGGAGGGCAGCTTGGCCGTCCCGTGAACAAGGACTTTCTTTGAGGCCACGGGTGCCACCAGGGATGGTGGGTGGCTGCCAGCTCACCATCCCCCCCAGCATTCCTGTATCATCTGGTCCCTTCAGTTACAGCTGGGTTGGGGGCAGCCCACGGTGGCCTCATGGCCAGCCTACCCTTGTCCCTTCATGGCTGCTCCCCTCGATCCCACGGCACCCCAGATCCATGCCTTCCTTCTGATTAGACCCGACACCAGCACAGCATCCTCTGCTGCTTGGCCTTTCCCGCTCCCGCTCCCGCCCGGTATTTCCCGTGGCCCCATCCTGCCGGTGCATGCTGAAGCTTTTGGTCCTGCTGCTGCTGAAGCCATGGAGAAGCAGACAAATCCAGCCCCGGGAGAGACATCCCAAAGCAGGGAGCATCCCAGGATCCAGCCCTTTTGCTGTGGGCTCCCCTCACCATGCAGCCCCCCATCTTGCTGACAGCCTCTACGCTCTGCTGCCTGTCCCTCTGCCTGTCCCGCAGGAGCAGAGCAAACAGGCAGGAGCAGGCAGGTAAGACAGCATCAGGCCCAGTCTTTCTCCCACCTTGGGCTTCCCAAAGGTCCCTGGCCAAGTTCCTTATCCCACGGCACAAAATCCACTTTCTCCCGTGTGTCTCCACACCCCATCAGAGGAGATGAGCTGGGCTGGATCCCCTCCCGCCCAGGCCCTGGCTCATCTGAGCTGGCCTCTGGTACTGGCCTCTGTACCTGTGGATAACCAAAGCCCCAACGCCATCCTGCTGCACCCCTCTCCCAGCAAAGATGCATTTTTCCCACCTTCCCAATGGAGAAACTGAGGCACAAGCATGGACGCTGCATAAGCAGCAGTGTGGGTGGGTTTTTAACCCAGCCCCAGCTCTTCCCTACTGTCTCCAACCACTTGACCATGTCTCTCCAGCTTTGTCTTTAATTCAGAAGGGATTTTTTTTTTTCCACTGGGAACGTCAGAAACCATCTCCCATCTCCTCCTATTCCTGCTCCAGGCCGGATTCCAGCCGAGGGATCGGTCAGTGGAAAGAATGTCAGCAAAGAGCAGGGCCAACCCTGCCGGGATTTTCCTTCCCCAAATCCCCCCTCCCCAGAGAGGCCATGCCGTGGCGCATTCCCTGCGCTCGCTGCCGGCACCCTTGCTCACTTTGGGTTGATTTCTAGCCTTTCTGGAACTTGCCATGGTGCTCTTCCTTCTTTGCAGTGATTTCTTTGGGGGCTAGGAGCTTTACAAAGCACCCTCAACCTGATTTCAGCTCTTCTGGGGTCTCAGCCCTGGGGGTGTGCTCTCCCCACGGTTTTAGCATCTGTAAAAAAAATCTGCAGTAAGGAAAGCAGGACCCGCCACCTCAGAGTTCACCCTCAGCACAGCCCTGTTCTCCACAGGGACAATCAGACTCCCAAAATACTCAAGAAGGAAAGAAATCAGAGTGCTGGCTTGGCCTCTGCAAAAAGCAAAAGCACTGAAACACTTAGGAAGAGGCAATATTCATCCCTGAGAGTGTGCAGAGGAGCCAGTGGCAGGCATGAAGCCACTAGGAGGGGATAAACTGAGCCCAAGGGCTTCACATCAAGCAGTTTGACTCTCGTGGGGACCTTTATCAGTGGCATTTGCCAGTGGACACGACCCCAGTGAGCCCTTCAAGCTGCAGCCAGGTCCCTGGGCGAGGGGTGCCTGCAGGACCGCCCTGGCTGTAGCATATAAATGGGGCTTTTTTAATTGCAAGAGTGTGTTTGGAAGACGAGGAACCAGGCAGTGACATAACCAGCTCCGCGGGGCACGTGACGGCCCCATACAAGAGCCCGGTCAAGCATTTCACACTTCATAAAAGAGGGGCGGCATCGGCGGAGCAGGCGCTGGCCGCTGTTGGTGGCCTCTTCCCAGCCAGGAGAGGAGCAGGGAGGGACACGGGCTGAGCCAGCCCTGACAGGCCACCGAGGCCATCATGTCCCTGCAGGCAAGCAGGCAGTGGGGGCAGAAGGCAGCCAGTGCCAGCGTGGGATGGGGACTGGGAAAGAGGGACCCCACGTTGGGGTGGCAGCCCCAGCTCTTTTTAGGGGGGGTCACATCCAGGCTGCTCACGCTGCCACCGACATGGGGAGCTGGGATAATGCTGTGCTTGTCCGTCCACGTTTCTGCTCCTCCACCAGACCCTCTATGCCAAGGCTGACCCTAATTCCAGACATGGTGGGGGGACACAGCAGGATCTGGGGTCTGTGGGTCCAGCGGGCTCATCCTGGTGGATTTTGAATCAGGGATAACGATAGCCGCCAGGCAAGTAGCCACCACCAAGGGACCCCAGTGTCTGGACTACTGGGGGGTCCCATCATAGCCTGCACCACCCTGAGCTCCCCGCAGAGGATTGCTGGGGGACGGACAAGCAGGGCGGCTCTTCCTGGGTCCCTTGGGTGCCGACGGCGGCTGCAGGCTGTGCCCCGGGTAATTTGGAGCCGGCAGGGGATTAGGGCTCTGCTGCCGGCTGTCAGGTTAGCCCGTGATGGATGGTGGCGGCTGGGAGGCACACAAAGGCGATGCTGTGTGAGCCCCGGGCAGAACGTGCTGCGATCCGTCACGGGGTGACCTTCCCCCGGCTGGCGGAGGCCTCGCGGGGACGGCTCACCCCGTCACAGCCGGCGGGGACGGGCAGCCACGAGGCCCGAGCTAAAAATACCCATCCATTGAGAAAATCTCAGCGAGGAGGGTTTGTCCTTGCTCCTCCGGGGCAGCTTCCCAAGCCAATGGCCAGACCCACAGCTCAGGGTCGCAGAGTGGTGCCCAGGGGCTGTCCCGACTGTTTTGCTTTCCCACCATGGCCAATGGTCTTGATTCGCTGAGTTTTGGGGAAGCACATAAGCATGTTGCAGCCCGGTGCAGAACCCTGCCTGGTGCGTGGAGCTGCACGCACCCAGTGCATGTCCCTGCTTGGTGCACAGAGCTGCAAAGTCCCTGCACTGGAGCAGTGCTGGTGGGGGTGGTGTTGGCTGGCTCCTTCCACTGGAAAAGGCAGAAAAAACAGCAGGTTTTAGGGGCTGGTGAAGTGAGCTGGGTGGTGAAGGCAGCATCTACACCCCCATGGTGCAGGCATCATACCACTGGTGAGAAAAACTGGGGCTGGCCGGGACCCAGCAAAGACGCCATCCTTCTGGGATTTCAGCACAAGAAAGGGGTCCCACCAAAATGCCATTTCCAACCGGACCCACCTTCCAGTCCCCCTGGGCACCCCGCTGCCCACATCCCCTCTCACTTTCCAGGCTTGCCGACATCCCTTCCTGCCGCGGTGACAAGTCATAACATATTTGGGAGCAGCTGCAGGCGGCGGGGAGATGCTTGGCCCTCTCCCCGCTCCTGGCCGAGGAATGCGGAGCAGACCTCTCCTCCGACACCCAGGATTTCCGACGTGCCTGCTCGCCGGAGATTTGGGACAACGACAGCTGCTCGGCCGAGATGGGGCCACGGCAGAGCCTGTCCCTTCAACCCCGTCCCCACCAGCTGGTAGCTTTGCACAGCCATGTCTCAGCCTACTGGGGATTCGGGATTGGTTTTAGGTCCAGCCCGTGGGGAGGGATGGGGGACGGTGTCCTGCTGTCTGTCCCTGGCTGGGATGGGAGCAGTGGTGGCCGGACTGGCTGACAGCACCTTCCTTGCCCATATGCGTCACTTCACCCAGTTTTCGCTGGTGGATTGGGAGGGTGATGGGATGAGACTGCTCATGTCACTGCAGCACCGTGTCCCCACAAGGGCTGGTGTCCTTGGACCCTGCCTCGCCTCTCAGCCCCGCAGCTCCAGGCACCAGCTTCTGTGCCTCAGTTTCCCCATCAGGAAGTCGGGATAATGATGGAGGTTTAAAGTCCGGCTGGGGAATGTATTTTGATTATTAATTATTGTGCCAGGTTTGATCTGGGGTGGGACAGGTATCAACAGAGATATGCTGGTGGGTGAGAAGCCACCAGTCCACTAGATCCCAGTCTGGGGACCAAAGTGGGAGCCTCAAGACACCAGTTCTCTGGATCACAGTCTGGGGATACTAGTGGCTGCCATGACTAGTGGCTGTAGCCTGTTGGATCTGAGCCTGGATCCCAGTCTGGGGACCAAATCAGATGCCCCAACACACCAGTCTGCTGGCCTCCAGTCCAGCGACCGTACTGGGTGCCCTGACCTCCCTGCTTGCCTACACTCAGCTGATGCTCTGCCCCACTGCCAGCACAAAATCTCCTGCATTTCTGCCCTGCCGTGGCCTCCCTTGCTCCATAACTTGGACACAGCCCTTCCCCTTCCCAGTCCCCAGCCTCAAATTGCAGCTGGAGGAAGGATTCACCCAGCAAGGCCTCCGTTAACAAACGCCACTGGGGGCTCTCCCATCCAGAGTCACCCCCATGCCGGGAACATCCCTGGCACACAAGAAGATGCTCCTCCATCCCCTGCATGGTGGCACTAGCCAGGCTGTCCCCACTTGTGTCATGGAGGGAACAGGGTGGACTCGGGTTGTCAACAAGGGGCTGTTTTCCCCAGGGTGGGAGAGTCTGGCTGGGGGGAGCGGGAGGACAGGTGGGTGGTTGGAGGAAGACCCATGAATGAGAGGGATTCAGCAGTGACATATGGTGGCTATTTGACCCCTCGAGAGGGACAGCTGTCTGGGCCAGAGGGATGGCGTGAGGCACGGGGACGGGACCTGGGGACAGCAGTGTCCCTTGGCATGGGACAGCCCTGAGACGGGACACCTGGAGCCAGGCAGGGACCGTGGAGGGGGCCAGGAGGGAGCCAGGTGGCAGCAAGCCAGGTCTCCCAGGTGCGCGACCATCATCTTGTCCCCATGGTGGGCACATTCCTGCTGGGGTTCATCCAGCCCCCATGGCCCAACCGGAGACTGATGCTGCAGGATCAGGGGCCGGCGAAAGACAGGAAAAAGGAGATGGTGATGCTGATGTGGGACTTTTAGGACATAAACTGATGACTATGCCCCCACCCCATGTGACAGCAAATGTTGACACATGGAGGGGTGACCCCCCCGCCCCATGTAGGGCACCCTGCGGTAACTTGGACTGCAACAGCCAAGGGTCATGGGGATTTCGTGGCTTCGGCGTGGGATTTCCAAGCGGAGAAGGGACAGCAGACCCTCCCCATGACATGCCAGTGGTGATGCCAGACAAGCCAGTCCCCAGGGAGGGGCACCCAGCCCTTCCAGAGGGGCCTCACCCTGCAAATTCCCATCACAGGGGGAGAGGCTGCTGGCTTGGCTCAGCCCTCCCCATGAGCACCCAGGCTCAGTTCTCCCCCCACGCGCAGGCTGGTTTTCCCCCTTGCTGGGGTTCAACCCCATGGGGGGGCCCGTGCCTCAGCAACCCCTGACTCCGGTTCACACGCTCAGCTGTCGGCCGCTCCGGCATGTGCTGTCGGGATCGGTCAAGTGTCTGGAGGATAATCCCGACCCCGCAGTGGTGCCCCTGCACCCCATGTGGCTCCCCAGGCCACGCACTGTGGGGGTGTCCTGCACCCGATGAGCTGATGGAGCTGGACTGCAGCTGGGGGAGATGAGAGCTGGGAGGAGGAGGAAGGCCTGGGAGGGGTGAAGAAGGTTGGTGGGGTTTGGCATAGGGAACAGAAATGGGGTAGGTGTTTTTGGGGTGCTCCCTACACCCCATCACAGGGGATAGATTCCTTGCAGCCCATCTCCACCACCGAGCAAACTGGGGGACACAGGGATGGGGGATGTGGGGGACATTGAAGGGGTGTCAGATGGGAATGGGAGACATGGGGGGGGGGGGGGGGGGGACACACAACACTTCGCTGCCTGCGAGGAAAAACGCCTTGAAATGCAAATTTTCGGAGCCCTGAGGTTGTGACCGAGGATAATCCCTCCCTTCCTTGGCCGGGTCACCCGAGGGTCCCACGGGACCGGGGAGGCCGAGGCCATCCGCTCGCTGCCAGGAGGGATGCAGGAGCCACCAGCCCCCTCCAGCCGCTGCGGCCGTTCGGTGCGGCCAACAGGAGAGGGCACCAGCAGCCCGGTTATCCACACGCCGAGTCCGGATTTAGGGCTGCACACCCCAAGCCAGAGGCCAAAACCATCTCAGACCCCTTTGAACCCTTTTTTTTTGGGGGGGGGGTGGGGTACGAAGAAAACCCCAACACCTCCCTGTACAGGATGCGGGGTGCGGACCCAGCTCTTCGCCTGGGGGCTGAGAAGCGGGCATCAGGACCCGGAAACCCTTGGGGTGACCCTCTCGTATCCCCCACCAGGGATGAGCCCAGCTATTCATTTCCCACCCTCTTGGGGAGAAAATCTCGAGGTTTGTTTTTTCCCTGCGGCGTAATGACCCCAGCAGGTGCTTTTCCTGCCCAAGGGCTGAAAATAACTCCCAGGGTTTGGCTTCCTCCAGTTCCTGCTCCCCCTCCCAGTCCCCTCGCTCATCTTTTGGGTCAAAACATCCCAATCGGGGGAGGGGAGGCTCAGGGGCAGCAGGGGGACTTCCCGGAAAAAGCCTTTCCTTTGCAGTTTTATGCTTGGCTGGAGGTGAACTCGTCCTAGGGAAGGAGTTCTTGGCCTCAGCTCTAGGAGCCACGTTTGCCCTCAAGTCTCTGCTGGGGAGCAGCTCTTTTTTTTACCCCATCAGGAGAGACATGAGTGTATTTTGAGGGGTTTCCCCCCACCCCTTGTATTTTTCTTGCAGGAGTTGTGTCCTCTGTCCCTCACAAGATGCTCTTGCCCGTGTCTGTGTCACATCTGGTCCCTTTGACCCCTTGGATTTAGTTGCTTTTGGGGAGTGAAATGACTGGAGAGGGGCCCAAACCCCTCGGCCACCAGCATTCATGTTGGTTTCTGCTTTATCAAGAGCGTTTATTTAGGGAGTTGGAGCTGGGAGCCCCAGCTGCCCTTGGGGCTGGGCAGGTCCCTTGTCCCCAGGATGGAACCCTGGGGGGCTCCTGCGGCCATATTTGGATTTTTCTTTCCCAGTGCCTCTGCGGTGGCTTTAAACCCAGCAGACATGTGGAAGCCCAGCATCCCAGCTCCTGGTCCCCTGCGATATTTTTGGAAAGCCGAGCAGACATGAGATGGGGTTTCACCCTCTTTCATCCCCACAGGAAAACACAAGGGATGGGGACACGAGGGGAACCTTCCTTCCCCTGCTCCATCCCCGCATCTCCACCCTGGATGGACAAGACAGACACAGACAGCAAACACCATTGCAGCCAGGGCTTTTCATGGGAAAGGATCGCTCCAGGGGGACAGGAGAGGAATTTTGGGGTTACGCACCCAGCTGCCTTCACAATGCCTGTCTGAGGTCTCTGCCCTTCAGCTCTCCCGGTCCCTCCCTCCTCTCAGCCTTTCCCAGCAAGCCAATGTCTCCATCCCTCCTTGCCCCTTTTCTGCCCCAACCCCACACACCTAGAGCTAGGAGAGAATCTGGGGGTCCTCAGCACCTCAAAAGCTACAGTCACCCAGCTGACACCCCTTGGCCTCTGCAGCACTGATCTTCCACTGATGGGTCCCCACTTCTCCATCACCTCCAAGCCCCGGAGCCACGCAGCATCCCACTGTTGCAGCAGGTCCCTGGAGCATTACCGCACCAAGTCATCTCCTCCCAGGGCACAAATTCGTCTGCTGGCTTCCCACCACGAGGCTGGGCGAGCCCTAAGCTGGGTCCTGCCCCTCAAATCCTCACCACCCGTGGAAGCAAGGGGAGGGAAGGCAGAAGAAACAGCCTCCATGTCCATCAGGGCTCAAACACTCCAAGCTCGTGGCAGAGGACTTCCAGTTGCGCGTCCCCAAGGAAAGGCAGCCAGCTGTGGGAACGTTGCTGTCGACTGTCTCTTGCTCTGTGCAATCGAAAATGTCACGTCCCACTGCAGCGTCACCGTCCCAGTGAAGTCATCCCCCAGGGACCAGGCTGGGAGGCTGTTTTCGCGGGAGCTGGGATAGTTCGGGTAATGTTTGTGCTGCTCTGGGTCCAGGGGGAAAGGATCCCAGCTGGAAGAGGAGAAGGGGAACAGGGCAGGAGGTGGATCTCCTCTGCTGATAAGGAATTTTCCACATCTTCAATAGGGATCTCTAGGTTTAGGCTTGTGGGAAGGGTTTAAACAGCTTCTCCTACAATATAGAGGACCTGCCCAGTGAATTTCTGTCCTGACTTAATTACTGGAAATAAAATATTTCAGTTTAGATCGGTTGGAAGGAAATAATTCAGGCAGCGGCAGCATCAGAGCGCAGGGCTTGGAGGCTGCAGGAGTCAGACGGAAGAAAAGCTTTTGTATTGGAAGGTGGCGATGTGGTTATGGTCCGTAAGTGTTTGAGTGGGGAAAAAAACCCTGTTACCGAAATCGAGAACCGCCCAGCCAGCTGAGAAAGATGCAGTAAGTGACAGCTGGAAGCTAAAAGTGGAGAATTTTAAAATAGAAATACTGGACATGTTTCTAAAGTGAGAAATACAAACTTTGGGAACAGCAGCCATGGGGACGTGTCTTTCCTTTACGTCCCATGCGAGGGGCACCTTGCCATCCTCACCCTGGAGGCACTGAACCAGCCCAGCCTGGTCCTCCTTGGCCAGTTCCCTCCAGCGTTGTCACTCCTTCATTCCCTGCTTTCTCCTTCACCCCAAATCCTCATCTTTCAACACCACTAAGGAGTATGGGGTGGTAAGAGCCTGTCCCCAGGTCACCACAACCCAGGTCTGGGGCTGGTCCTGGGCTCTTCCAGGCGCAGCACCCGCTCAGCTCTTCACCTCCTCCCCAATATTTCCCAAAAAACAAATCAGAAGATGATTATACCAGCTCGGAGACCTATCAAGGGAAGAGGTTCCCCTCATTCATCTCTCATAGCAAACCAGGACTCATAGAAACCACATTTTTCCTTTTACATTTTCCTCCCTTTTTTTTTTTTTTTTTTAATCTTTCCTGGGAAGTTGCTGTTTCACACGAGTCTTTGCCCCAGAAAGGTCTGTCATCGCTGCTGCGTGCTTCAGAGCACTTACACCACCAGCCTCCCTCCTCCCTCCCCTTGGGCACGGCTCAGTGCCCACAGGGCTGGAGGTAGCCAGCACCCTCCTGCCTTTCCATGGGCTACTTCAAGTAAAAAGGGAGGCTAAACAAGGACCAAGTTTGTTTAAAGGGTGGCCATGGAGTGGGGGCAAAGGGTTTTAACCGTCCTCCCAACTGATGTGCAAGGATGGAAAGGTTTAACCCCCTCCTGTGCCGCTGAGCTTGCTGGAAGCGGTGGGCAGGAATAGCTCTTGGCCGGCAGCCTGGCTCGATAACACTCCCGGGGCTCCCTCAGGATTAAAATAAACCCAGTGTGTGGTGAGGAAGACGCAGCAGTGAAGAGGCAAAGGGCCCGGATTGGGGCACGAGGGCAGACATCGGCACCCCGCTGCGGTCCCGGGCGTGCCGCAGAGCCGGAGATTGGGGCAGACCTCTGCTCTACCCTGCTGCCGTGCCAAGGACAGCTCTGGTAGGGAGATCCACGGGTTTTGGACATGTTTTCTCTTCTGTCGAGTGATGTCTCAGCAGTTCCTGCCCGCCAGGGAAGCACAAAAGCCCATTAGCATCCTGCTGTGCCAAGGCACCCAGCTTGGCTGCGACCCAGCTGTCTGTGGGCAACAGCTGGCTGGCATCTGGTAGGGCACCGAGTGGGGCTTGACCCCTGTGGCCGCTGCGTGGGAGCCCGCAGCCTCATGGACACGGCATCTACCCAGGGCAGAGAGGAGCCAGGGCAAGTCCTCACACAAGCACCCACTTGCTGAATGACCACAGACGTGTCCGTGACTCAGTTTCCCCCTCGGCTCGTGGTCAGTACTGCCAACCCACTTTAAAACCTGCTCTGGGTGTCAGGGCTGAGATGCGCTTGGGGAAAGGGTCAGTCCATGGGAAAGCAGCCGTTCCTTTCATCCACCCTCCAGGATTTGCTGGTTTCAATTATCTCCCTGGAATTTTTTATACGCCCTGTCATTGCTGCTGAGTACCTGCTGCAAAGCCCAGATGGGGATGGATCACCCCGTGAAGTTACGGTGCTCCTTGCTCCCCAAACAGCTTCCCCAGGGTCATGTGTCCCGTTAAATGGGAGAGAAACCAAGCACAAGTCATGGAGCAGCCCTGTAAAGTCCCACCGGGGCTCTGTGTCACCCACACACACAGACCGGCGGCCCCAGGGCTGGTGCTATGGGGTGAGCATCGCTCCGCAGCGTCTCAGTGCACTGGAGGCATCCTTGGAAAAGCTCCGGATTTTCCCTTTGTTTGCTCCTTCTTTTTCGTCTTGTGCCATCTTGTCTAGACCCGCCGGACCGTGGCATTTGGGGGGTCACTCGTCCTAATTAATATTTTGTGGAGACGTCAGCCCTCCAAGCACACAGCCCTGCGCTGCTGGCAGCAGCCGCGCTTCTAATTAACTTTCCTAATTAAGAGGCCCCTTTCCATGACCAGAAGGGCTGTGGGATGGGCCCCATAATGGAAGAGGTGGAGAAACCCTCAACTTCTCCTTCCCTGAGCACCTAGAGTGGCAGCATGGAGCTGCTCTTCACATAGGTAAACTGAGGCAGGAGGGGGAAAGCTCAAACCCCCAAGAAAGGCCGAAGCAAGGCGGGTGGAAATGAGCTACCCACGCCCCGACTCGCCTCCTTGAAAAGCATTTCTTGGCTGCTGCCAAGCCCTGGGGGTGTTCAGTCGGGGTTTGGTCTCGTCAGCCGGGCAGGCTGGCTCGGCCGGCTCCAACACGCCAAACCCTGCGGTGCATCGCGCTGGCACACGGCCAGACGCCAACCGTTCCTTCCCGCCATGGCCCAGGTTTGGTCCATCTCACAAGAGGCAGAGAGGTGGAAAAGCTGGTGAAGGAATATCGCAGCCACGCCGCATCCCTTCTCTGCCTCCCTTCATCCCATTTCTGCCGCTGCGCCGGGTACAGCAGCAGGTATTTGCCCACAGCAGCGTTGCCCAATGCTTCTTTGGGTTCATCATGACTTGCTGGAGCTCTCAGACTATTTTCTCTTTCTGAACCCCAGCAAGACCCTGGAAGGCCTGGATAATCTTCTCAGTGCTTGATGTTCAACAGAAAATTACTTTTCATGGGTTTTTAAAGAATCCCCAACGCTTGCCTGACACAAGCCCTAGCCTGGTGTCTGGGAAGACGAGCAGATGATGCCACGTCCATCAGGAACGGGCTCTGTGCAACCACCTGCAAGGACCAGCAACCAGCGTTCAACCTCCACAGCCTTTGTCAAAGCCCTGGGACAGTTTGCCTGGGTTGATGGGAGAGCTCCTGCCTCGCTTTGGCAAACTCCCAGCCAGGCAGCTCATTTTTGGCATAACGTGGGGTTTTTTTTTAGGGGTGCTGCTAAAATTCAGTATGCTGGGGCATGAGTCCAAGGGAGGGAGAACAAACTGCAAATCCTCTAAGGAAAAGGAGTGGCTTTTAATCTCTGTGTTTGGGAGATTTGCATACAATTAGGCCGGGACTTGCCTGCGTTTGCTTCCGCATTGCACTCCCGTGATGAACCTGCCGGCTTTCCTGCTCTGCTCCCAGCCAGAGGTTGATTGCAAGAACACTCGGCCTGCAAAGTTAGTGGGTGAGGGGATTCAGGGCTCTCTGGGGATGCCCTCTCCACTCCTGGTACCCTGTCCAGAGAACGCCCACCCCACGCATTGCCTCTGGCTTTAGGGCTTCAGCCCTAGAGCAGGGTAACGGCTTCCTCCCTGCAGTGGAGGATGTGTGAGGAGATGCGCTGTGAGATGCTCCAGCAAACACCTCCCATAAATAGCGTGGTGTTTACATGAGCCCGCCATCCTCGGTTTATTTTTCTCCCTGCAGAGCAAACAGAGCATTCAAACCCAAATAAGCTCTCCTAGCCCTGCTGCTGGCACAGCCCAACGGCCGGAGGTGGCACGTTGCCACAGTTCCCGGACAGCCCTTGGATGCTCGAACCCCCCAAGCCCTATGCTGGCCACTTGGCCAAGGAGGAGAGGGGGAAGCCCACGGGCCACCAGCTGATGGAGAAGTCCAGCACTAGGTTTGTGATGGTCCCAGAGCTGTTCCCATCCCTGCCTTGGGGTTTGCAGGCTCTGATGGAGGAGAGGGTTGAGGGTCAGCCCCAAGGGACAGATCCGGGTGTTGGGACATCTGTCACTGAGGCAGAGCAAAGCAGGAGGGGACAACTCCAGTCCCAAGTCTCACCAGAGGAGAGAGGAAGGATGGGGAGAGGTGCAGAAGGGGTTTGCGAGAGTCCCCTTGCCCCAAATTTGAGGCCTTAGCTGGTGCTGGTCCCTGCAGTGTTCGGATAAACCAGCCTCGCCCCTGGAGAGCAACTGATGCAGGAGGAGCCTTGCAGGTGCCTGGTCCACACATGGGGGGGTCCCTGCAGAGCTTGGCTGGTTCGGCTCCGTCAGTCAGATCAAGCCTCCAGACCCATTGCCACTGCGCTACGCAGCCCAGGGGGGAAATTTTGGGGGTGTCTGTTTTTCCCAAAACTTCTCCTAGGACTGTAAATAGTGGCCGGTCCAGCCTCCGCACCAATTTGGGGCCACTCTTCCTCCACACACCTTAGCTGGAAAGACCCCCCGCCTGTCCCAGCAGCTGTTTTCCTCCCACACAGCCCCTGTGCAAGGGAGGCTGCTAGCCCTGTGCTTTCCCCCCTTCCCAGCGCGGGGTGCAGCCCCACCCCAGCACCCAGGGGTGCTGTTCAGAGGCTGAAGGGTGTTTTGGGTCTCAGCCCCAACCCACCCCAGCAGTGATTTCGGGTGAGACGTTGTCACCCAGAGCCTGGGCGAGCATCCCGGCTCTTTGGACCGGTTCGGGTGTGATTTGGGGTGCCGGCCCCATCCTGGGGCTCAGCCCGAAGCGGTGGCTGGTCCGTGCCCCGGTGATGCGCTGGGTCCTCGCTCACCCCGAGCTCCGGCTCTGCGTCTGCTCTCCCCTCCCCTCCCCGGCTGCTCTGCTCACACCCGACCTCAAAAACCGGTTCTGGTGATAAAACCGGCACCCGACCCGTGTCGGGATCTTGGAGCTGGCACTGGCTCTGCCGGCTCCCACCCCGCTCACCCTCCGGGCCCTGCCACCCCCCGCCCGGCTGCCCCCTCCCTCCCCCGCCCCCGCCCCCGCCACCTCCCACCCTCTCCCGGTTCTTCCCGGGCTCGGCGAGCCCCAAATCGGGTCAGTCGCTCTTTAAACGGCTGCAAGGCTGCACCATGTGATGCTCCAGCTCCGGTTGGGAGCTGGCAGAGCCTGCGGGAGCCGAACGGTGCCGGGCACCGGTGACCGAGCACGGCTCCGCTCGCCGCGCTGAGCCCGGTACCCAGCGCCCCGAGCATCCCTCCGGCCACCCCCACCCCCCCCCCTCCCCCCGCCCCAGCATGTCCCCCGCGTTACCCTGCGGGTGAAGAACTCTTGCTTTTTGGGGTGAGAACACCCCAAAACAAGCCCTTAAGTTGCAGGACAAGGTGAGGTGGGTTGGGGCCGGGCGGAGGCGGGCGGCTGCTGCCGGGGCGCGGTGCGAAGGCGGCGGGAGGAGGGGGGCGGGGAGGGGAAAAGGGGGGAGGGGGGGGGGGGGGCGGAACGGCGGCTCCGCTCCGGCTACAGCGGCCCCGAGGGGGTCTGGCAGACGGCCCCGGGGCGGCCCCGAGGGCTCCGTCGCTCTCCTCGGAGCTGGCCGGCGGCTCCCGTTCGCCCCGCAGCTCCCGGAGCGGTTGGGAAGCGGGATGGAGGTGGGTGCAGGATGAGCCCCGGGGGGGGGGGGGGGGGGGGGGGGGCGGGAGGTGGGGGGGGGGGCGGACCGGAGCCCCAGGGGACGGCAGAGGCAGGAGAGGGGTTTGGGTTGGTTTTTCCCACCCCCCTCCCGCACACGCTCCGTCCCGGCTCGCAGCGCAGTTACCGATGCCATTGCTGACCGCCTCCCTGTGCGCTCGCAGGTGACCGAGGGACCCCAGCGTGAGGGGGGGGGACACCGAAGCATCATGGCACACCCCGTCTCAGCCTTCCAGGCTGCCTACATCTCCATCGAAGTCCTCATCGCTTTGGTGTCCGTGCCGGGCAATATCCTGGTGATCTGGGCTGTGAAGATGAACCAGGCGCTGCGGGATGCCACCTTCTGCTTCATCGTCTCTCTGGCGGTGGCCGACGTGGCCGTGGGGGCCCTGGTCATCCCCCTGGCCATCATCATCAACATCGGACCGCAGACGGAGTTTTACAGCTGCCTCATGGTGGCCTGTCCCGTCCTCATCCTCACCGAGAGCTCTATCCTGGCGCTCCTGGCCATCGCTGTGGATCGATACCTGCGGGTGAAGATCCCTGTCAGGTAGGAAAACGTGTCAGGATGGGTTCTGCTGTGGCTTCTGCAGTGGTTAAAAGGGAGCAAGGGTGCCCCAAACTCTTGGAGAAGCACTGGGAGAAAGGTTTTCCTCCACGCTGCTGGCCCGCGCACATCTGGCTGCAGCAGAAATCAGGGCAGGCTGGGCTGGGATTGGGGGGTCCTGGAGCCTCCGGCAGCTTCACTTGGGGGTTCAGGGGGGTGCTGCGTGTGCAGGCAGAGACTGCATTGTGGCAGCTGGCAGACAAGGCAGGGCAGCCCCTCTTGGGGTCCCCCTGGATGGGACAAAGTGTGTCCCAATGCACACGGGAGAGGACCTGGCAGGGTGCTTGAGGGACAGGAAAGGGGACAATAGATTTGTTTTCAACCCAGGTTTTCCCTTGGCATGGGGAGCCCAGGAGCCTGGGGGTGATAACCTGCTTGCTCAGGGACATGTGGGACACAGCTTTAGGCTTTGGAGGGACCCAAGGTGACAGCCTGGCACACCTCATAGGACAAGCTCACCCAGGAGAGACCCCTGGCTATGGGGCTGCCCCACAAATGACTTTGCTCCCTGTTTTGCCCCTTCTCATCATCTGTATCTGTTGTCAAAGCCAAGTCCACAGCAAGTACCACGGGGCATAAATGAGGGGGCTGCACAATATTTGAAGTCTGCTCCTCCAGGAGGAGATATTTAACTGCTTCGTGGCCAGCTCCCTCCCCACTGGTGTGGTGCTGCAGGTCCTGGGCCTGGGGTGAGGCAGCTGCGGGGCTGGGGTTCCACAGTGGGACCAAAGTGTGTCAGTGGGGCTGGAAGGGGATGTGACAGTCAGCATCGGTGCTGCTCGAGTGCAGCCCACACGTCCCAGCTCGGCCCCTCACTGTGCAGATGCTGTCGCCTGTCCCCCTTGCTCTGTCCCAGGACACGCCTGGGCTTCAGGGACACCTTGGCCAGGCTTGTCCACCACACACCCAGCTTGTGTCATCCACTGACCCCTTTGCAGTTCAGACATGAGCTCCAGCCCATTTACTGGAGGGGTCCACAGTCCTTCATCAGCACAAAGATCTCCCGAAAGGGACCCAGCCCCCTTGTGTTAGGAGCTGCCCAGACCCCAACGGGTGTAGGACCCTTCCTGGGGCAGGAATCACCTTCCCGTAGAGGGAGACAGGAACAGGAGGTGCCTGTGTCAGGACTGACTGACTGCTCTGGAGTGCTCTCTGTCCCCAGATCCACTGGATCAGGCCAGAGATCTGTTGCTTTGGAGTTTTTCCTGCAGCCATGGTCAGTGGAGGCTGCTCTGCGAAGGAGCGTAAGGCAGGAGAGGGGGGGATAGGCAAAACTACAGTCCCTGCCCACCCCCTCCCTGCTACACGTGATTTTGCAGGCTGTTCCCGACTTCCTCCCAAAGTGTGATTTTCCCAGCCTGAAAAATCCTCGTCTTCCAGACTGTCGGTGTAAGTGAAGTGATTCTCACCCTGTCAGTGCTCTTGGTACTTTTTCCTCCTGCATCCCCTGTGTGGTGGGGATGGGTTCAGGTGTGGGAGGACTGCGGCTTTATATATAGCAATGCTGCCTAGCTCTTGTCAGTCGTTTTACTCACAACCCCAGGCTTTTTTTCCTCCCGTGCTGCCTCTGAGCATCAAATGGGCCTTTTTGGGGAGATTTCTGCCCTGAACCCATGAGTTTCCCTGGGAACAATGTTAAGTTAGAGCTCCCTGTGTGCTGTATAGTTCAGGTGGGTTTTTCTCTGTAATATCAACCCTGACTATCATTGCTCCGTTATGTGCCTGAGCACTTGGCATCGTGAGATTTTTGCTCTGACTTTTTGTAGCCTATTTTAATATGGAAAATCTTCGTAGCCTCATCAAGAAGGGTTTGGTTTCACCAGCTCTCATTACTGCTAGATGTTTCCTTCTTTCACCGGTGTGAATTCCTGGCAGTTGGCATATGCGGTGATTTTAGGTGATTTTGTGCCCTAGACACAGCAACAGCAAAACAACATTAGAGATCACAAATAGGACAGAAAACACCACTAAAGAATATTCCCTGAATCTGAAATGCCTCAAGTTTCTCCCTACCTGTTGCTAGACACTAAAAAAGACGATCCTGAAAACATTTTTACGGTGCTGACAGCTCGAATCGCGGCTTCGTGGTGTCGTTCCTCACTGCGATGCCAAACCCACTAGTGTGCAAATCGGTGCTGGGTGCTGAAAGCCTGCGACTCCTCGGCAGGACTTGGGTGCCTGGCGAGACATGTGTGGCCTCCTGTGCCTGGGAGACCTCAGCGAACGACCCCGGAGGTCTGCAGGCAGCAATGGCAATGAGTCCTGGGCAGTGATGGCATCCCACAGAGTTCTGCAGGCAGGTGGAGAGCGATGCAGGGGGATCTCTGCCTCAGCCCCATCCCTAAGGCAGTCAGGACACGGAGCAGGGACATCCCCTCCAGCACGTGGCTGCCAGCATCAGGCACGGAGAGGACAGGGTCAGCAGACAGCGTGCACGCCGCAGCCTGCTCCTGTGCCAAAGAAAGTCCCCAGATAAGCCTGGCACGGGGTGGATGCTCGCCAGCGTGACCCACACGTGGCCTGGGGTGGCCAAGGGGGTCTCGTGGGCTGTTGTGCACAGGGATCCCCCACATCCTCAGCCACACTAGCCACTCACAGGCAGCCCTGGCTCTGCAGAAGCTTGAGGAGAAAGGACAGCAGGGAAGTGAAACGCATTTCACAGAGGCCGCCAACAGCGACTGCGAGCAGCAAGGAAAGAGGATCCGTGCAGCCCTGCTCCACCCTCATGCTGACCACCCTGCAAACGCCGTCTCCGCTCTGGGGTACCCAGTCACCACTTGCATTTTGGGTTCCATGAAGGGGTGGCAAGGGTTTCCATGTCCCTGTCATGGACTGGTCAATTGGGGTGAGAAGCCAACAGGATTGTTGGCCGGGAAGAGTTGTCTGAAGGAGAAGCAAAGCTACCACTGGACTTTCCAGGCTTTCTGTTTAATTAGACAGAGCCAGGACTGAAAGCACAGCTTGGATAGAAGGGGGGGAACTAGATGCATCGCAACCCAGCTCTGGCTCCTGGCTTCCCATGCACACCCCGGCCCTGGTGACTTCAGGTTTGGGGGAACAACCTGTAGGTTTGCTCCTCCCTCCAGCAAACACAGTGTCCCCTCCGCTGCCCGTGCACCTAGCTGGAGGGCGAGCCCCCCTGAGGGGTCCGGAGCTTTGTGGCTCTGAGGGTGGCAGTTTGCTGGCAGCATGCATTGAGCAAATGGTGCCCTGAGACATTTGTAACGTGTCTCAGGATGGCAGTGGGAGATGCCCCAGTGGCATCCGATGCTGTGTCTCAGGAATCCTCCTCACTCCTGTGGACACAAGAAACACAGAGGAACGTGGGCCACTCGTGCAAGGTGAAGGCAGATTTTGTGGGATGGAAAGGGGTCTTGCATGGCTCTGAGTTGGCATCTCCTTCCTCCTGCTCTTGGAGGTAAACCCATTGCACACCCAGCATGAGTGGGGGACCAGGATATCCCACTGAACCCTTTCCCTCAGTCCCAAATCCCTGGGTAGCATCCCTCCTGGCCGCTGGGGTCTGAAGGATGCTGCGTCCCCACAAGTGGCCTCTTCTTGACTGTGGAGCATCGCTCAGGTTGAGCAGGCTGGAGCAGAGGGTACCACGCTCCCCAGCCTCCACAGGAACCGCTCTAAACAGCTGGAAACCACCTAAAATAGGTTTGCTGCCTTTATGTTGGTGGAAAAACTCACATCTCCCCTCTCGCATCCTTCCTCCCTGCCCAGCAGCAAGGCAGGACCCCCGTCCTGTTGCTCCCACCAGCTGGGCGCAGCGGGGTCCTCCAGCCCAGCCCAAACTTCCCTCTTGCAGCCGTGCTTGGGGAAGATGAAACGAGTTCAAAGGGAGGGGAAGCAGCTGGCTGGGGGCGTCCGGCAGGAACCGGCCCCTCGGCATCCCTGCGGTGGTGGTTGGTGGCAGGATGCTGGAGCGGACGGTGTCGAAGGGATGTTTGTGGGGGGTTGGAGCTCCTTTGGCGCCAGCCTCTGCTCACTTGATGGCCCCTGTCTCTGCTCTGAGATGCTGCGCTGTTTTTTTTGGAGAGGGTCGTGGCAGAAAGAGCTGGGGTCCTCGAGACACACTGAACCACAGCCCCTTGGCCAGGGATGTTGGATGCATGGATGCAGCCTGATCCTGTCTCGGCACGTCCTTGGAGGTCCTCACCTTGTCCACTTCACTTGGATCACCAGCTCTTCCCTCAAACACTTGGAAAGGTCTGCCAGGAAGATAAAAATTGGAGAAATCTGCTGGTAGCAAGAACTCTTGTGCGTGGGCCCTCTCACTCCACAGAAGGGTCCTCCACCCTCTGTGTCTGGTCCCCAACATCGGGATGCCCCCACAGTCCTGTCCTTCCTGCTCTCAGCATCCCAAGGAGCATCCCACCAGGGTGAGCTGCGTTTTGTGTTGCTGAAGGTTTCAAAGGCACATGTGAGGTTGCAGAGCCACAGAAATTAGACCAAACCAGGCTGAAAGTTGTTAGGAAACGGGGGACTGGAGGCTGGGGTGCAGCGAGGGTGGAGCCCAGGGCAAAGCAGGGTCTGCAGACAGCACTGGCATTCTCCAATGGTTCATAAGTGGCCTGTCCTGAGCCTTACAAGATAAAACAGCTCTGGGATGGCAGGAGCATCCCTTGGCTCCGGATTGCAGCACCTGCAAGCCAGGAGGTGAGGAGGACTTGCAGGTAGCCTGTCAGCTCTTGGATGGACCCAGTGGTAGAAGGGAGAAGGTTTACCCCCTTGGACCAGCTGTTTTTCAGGCTTCTGCCTAAGCTCAGGCTCTTGCCAGGATTGCAGCGCTCTTTCCCCTTCTCTCCAGGCCTGCCAATGGCTGCAGGCGTGAGGCCAGCTGGGGCTGGGTCACAAGGAAGCCTGGGAAGTCTCGTCACTCCCAGCCAGCTGGGTCATGGAGCAGGGCACGCATCCGAGATGGTTTTTCCCCCTTTCCTCCACGGAGAGTTCATGGAGGGTCTTGGCAGGAGAGCAATGGGCACCCTGCTGCCATGGGATGGGGAATGAGGAGGATATCAGGATGAGATCCTGCTTTGGACCAAATTCCCAGGCACCAAACGACCTAGGAGCCCATGGGAAATCTTTCCAGCACTCCCAAGTGTCAGTAAACCTCCCTGGACACAGGCTGTGGGACCCAGCAGGTATGTCCAGGATGGAGGTTTTGGAGCAGGCTGGGATACATGGTGGCCCCAGTGCCTGTGGGAGCTGGTCCCATGGGGATGGTACCCACGGAAGCAGGGAGGTATCAAACTGCAGAAGCAACTTTTCAGGCTTGCACAAGGGTTTCAACCCAGAGCAATGGGGTGAAATTAAGAAAAGGAAAGGTATGCCCCAACCAAGGGCAATTTGCTGGCCGAGTGATGGTGTTCATGAGTCCCCAGGGAGGCAAGGGTGGCTGGAGAGGTCTCTAACCAGCCTGGCCAAAACACCAGACGATAAGTGAGGGCAATGGTTAGTGATCCTGTCCAGCCAGGCAAGTGAATAAACCAAACCATGGCTCTTCCAAGACTTATTTTTAGATTTGGAGGAAATATTTCAAAAGCATCCAGGTGACTCAGAGTGGAAAGCGTGAGCTCGGAGGGCTGCAGGGGGGCTCTCGTGCCCAGGAGCTCATCTAGGTTTCTTTCAGCCTCCTTTAGTCAATGAAAAGATGCCAACCATCCTTATGGGCCCTGCCCTTGTGAAAGCAGATTTAATTTCCAAGGAAAACACTCCCATTTTTCCTAAACCGGAGAAATTTTGGAGACTGGCAGGTCTTTGCAGCCCTCTCTTTTGTTTCTTCCCTTGCTGCCCCCTGCCAGGTATATTTTTAGCAAACAAGGGTCACCTGTGGAGACCTTCATTCCCAAGGAATAGGCAGATCTGAACCAAGGATGGATAATAAGAGGCAGAAATCTCAGTGAAGAGAGGTTTGCTGGAGACTTTGGGCTGTTTCCAAGCTGCAGTTTCTGGCACCCTGCACCAGCTCAGCGTGTGGGTGCTAACTCAGAGCAAGCATTTCACATCAAGCTCTGCTCGAACTAGATCTGGGGTGCATAGACAAGCTGTGCCAGTCCAGGACCAGGAGCTCAATTCAGGCATCAGCAAAATACTCAAACCCTCAGAAACGAGAAAGGATTTACCGGCAGGTTATATCGGTCTTGAGATCCTGGTAAACAGCCAGGTGAGCCGGTTTTCAGCATGACTCTGTGATCTGCAGAGTAATTTTCAGCCAAGAGCATGCTAAGTCAGAGATCAAAGCCACGAGGGCTCTTCCCTCGGTGAGGGGACATCTGGATCAGGCTCGGCGGGAGCACGCACAGCTGCTGCAGCAATGCCACGAGACGTTTCCCGACAGACGCAAAATCAGGTCACTCGAAAAAGCTGCAGACGCTGCCATGCCAGCCAGAAGGAAGCAACTTGGGCTGTAAGCAGTGTCCCCAGCTCCTGGGCTCTTAGGGACAATGCTGGGGTTTGCAAATGTCCCCCTCTTTGGGATGCCACAAGGGTCTGACTGTGGGGTGCTCTGTTCTTGGTAGCACAGAGGGAAGGGGAGAAGAGCGGTGAATCCTGTGCAGGGATGATCCAGACTTGCTGATATTTGGGGTTATTCCCAAATCTTCTGGATTAAAAGGGCAAGGGGAAATGCGTGGCCTCCAGAAACCCTGGACAGGCTTCCTGGGCAGCAGCACCCCATCTCATCCCAGCCTTTCTCCTGTATCTCTGAGCAGGGCAAGACATGGTCCCCGTGCTGGGTAATCTGCCCAGGGTAGCACTTCGCCCTGACCCCGTTAGCTGTAAGTCAACATCTGTCCTTCAGCAGGGCTTACGTCTGCCTGCTTTGCTCTGCAGGGTGATGAATGAAAACCAGCTCCTTCTTGCTGGTGTTCACCTGCTGCACCCCAAAATCATGCTTTGGGAACATTTTCAGTGTTGTTTTTTCCCCACGTCTGCTGATTTTCAGGTTAAAGTATTGACCCTTGACAATGCATCACCAGTAAATTTGAAGGCATGTTCCCAGCAAGGGAAATAGCACATTTGCTGACAGGGAAACTAAGGCACGGAACAGCACTGTGGCTTGCTCAGGGTGACCCACCAGGCAGGGATGGAGGCTGGGGTACAGCAGTTATGGAAGCTGAGATATCCTGGGACAATCTGGCCTTTCTGTTCATGTACTGTGCAGTGGTCAGTTCATCTCATTGCACAACTGTGCCCAGGGTCCCTGGCAGCCAGGCTCCTCCATGTTCCCAGTCCATGCCGTGGTGATCCATGAAGGTGTAACTCCATGAAATGGGGTTGTCCGGGAGGCCAAATGGTCCTCCTGGGCTGCAGCAAGGCTTTGCCACCTCCATAGCAGTGACTCAGGTGTGTGGGGTACCAATAACCCCAGAGAACCTACTCTACAAAGCGGGCAGATGGGACACTAGCCAGCTCGTGTTTCTTCATCCCACAGCAATATAAACTGACCATGAGGTCCCCGTTGAGCAAAAGGTGAGGAGCACCAACAGCCAGGGCTGGACATGGTGGGATGGACAGGGAGGTGTCTGCAGTGAGTAAGGTGAGGTCACTCACTGCAGGTGACAGTCTTGTGTCTACAGTACGAGAGTCCACCAGACCTGTGGTTGAGCAGCGGAGCCCAAAAACCACCTGGGAACACCCACACTTCCAACAGCACCACTTGAGCACTTCAGAGATGGTTTTCCCTTTTCTGGAGTGACTGGGGCATTTCCAAGGGTGCTGGGTTGGTGGAGGCGATGGTGACGCACATGGGGGCTTGGTGTCCAGTGCTTTCCAAGGACCCCGTGCAGCTGCTGGCAATAGGGCAAGTGAAACACCCTACAGAAGGAGGCTCTGCCAAAGCAAAAGCTGCTGATTCAGCCTGCCCAGGCCCTGGCAGCCCAGCCTGGCCCTGCAGGCAGCATGTCAGGAATGAGTCAGGACCAGCTCACCATGGTGTGTGCCGTCACCACAGCCATCCAGTGCTGGAGCTGTCTCACGGCATGCAGGAGCCCTTTGATGGGGGATCTTGGGTCTTCCCCCACCCGTGAAATGGAAGAATGTGACTCCATCAACAGGAGGTGTCATCATCACCTGGTCTTTACAGAAACGGTCCCACCTCTGCTCCACACCATCCAGAGCAGACAACAGAGCAGAAATAATTGACTCAGGGGGTCAGGGCTGGGTGTGCAGGCAGGCTCAGGCACTCCTCTGCCACAGAGCCCGCACCAGCCACCTCCCCAGTGATGGGCTCTAGGGCCACAGGCTGGTCTCCCTCTCATTGCCCAGGCCTTGGCACATGCATGTGGCATCTGTCTTACTCCAGTCAGACGTAGGCTATGGCCACCTGCCTATACCAAGGTGCCGACACCTCTTTTTACACCACAGGGTGTATCACAGCATGCGTTTTTCTGTTCATGGTGTTAGAATATGTGTCTTAAAAGTGCCAGGCTAACTCTCTTGACCAGAAAGGGGATCTCAGCCACAAGATTGGATGAGAGACAGCTGAGACAAAGCCCACCAGACTCCATTTTCCAAGTCTGATCTGGAGGCACCCCCAGACCCAAAGTTACAATTTGTGGTCAGCAAGGCCAGACCCAACAAGATCTCCTGTCTAGGACATCTCAAAGCAGCTTGTACCCAAACACAAGGGACTATTGGACAGGGGGATGTGTTCTGAAGGGACATGGCAGACACCCGGCTGGGTGGCCTGGGACCTGTAAGTCCCTGGGCCTCTAAGGCAGAGCAGGCAGGGCTGGGCAAAGGCTCAGAGACAGGAGCCATGCAGCGGCTGCATCCAAATGGCCGTGCTCAAAATCAGCCTGACAGCAGGGAGGAATGACTCATCCCAAGGGGTCACAGCACGAGCCTTGGCATGGAGAGGGGGTTTGGTGGGACCAGTCATGAGGGAGTCAAGAGAGGTCAGAAATCCAGAAAGTCGGTGTATTGGTGGGATCTATGTTCTGGTGTGGAGGTAGGCGGGATAGAAAGGTCACCACAACACAAAGAAGGAGGGAAAAGTGGAGGAAAATGTGAAGGAGGCACTGTGGTGAAATGACCTGGGAGATGAGTTTCTTCATGACACACATGGGAGTCATTTCAGAGTGGAAAGAGATCGATGGGCTGGAAGAAAAACTCTGGCTGGAGGAAGGGCAGAGAAAACCCCTACAGGGTCCTGCCCACAAGGGTGTGAGGGAAGCCCAGTCGCAGATCATGATGGGTTGTGGTCCTTGCAGACAGCAGGACAAGGAACATGGTGGAGACAATGCAGGCGAGAGACTCCAGGGAGGGACAGGGACAGCTTGAGAGGCTTGTTCCCTTGGGGCAACAGCACCATCTCAGAGCCTGGGGAAATGACAGCCAGGACAGCTGAGCTAATATGAACAGCATCAGTTTATCCTGGAGATAAATTAATGATTTTTCAAAGTGATCCTGCCAGACGCAGCAGGGACGGAGGCAGGAACTGAGAGACGGGGAGAACCAGTGTGCAGGCTGCCAATGAGCTGGGAGGAGCGGTCCCAGGGACCCAGTTCTTTTGGCATATATCTCACCCAAGGTGACCTGAACTTTCAAGCCTATGAAATGGGAAACCAGGTGTCCCAGAGGCTGTACGGGCTCCTGGCAGGGATGTGCCTTGTCTGGCAGCACGGCTGTCCATCTGCCGGGACAGGCACGTGGCTCTTGCATGGGATGCCCAGTTTCAAGAAAAAGCAATTGATGCTCTCCAAGGTGGCCACAAAACAGCCCCACAGCCAGTGGGGTGTCCTGCAGAATAGCAATGAGCTGAGCACCCCCTACTCCGCCAGCACCCAGCCCCACTGCAGCCTGCTGCCGGGCACGTAGCCGCCTTTCCAACTGGCGGGCGGATGAATGGGCAGTGCTGGGTATTAAGGAGACATCATTGGTGATGCCATCAGCAAGAGAGTATAAAATAACCCCAAGGGTTGAGATCCTCCTTCCTATAGAACACCGGCAGCAATTGCCTATGGGCTAAGGGCCAGATGGGTGATGGGGGGCAAATAGAGGAGGAAGGACCGGTTTTGGTGATGTAGGGCAATGCAAAGCAGGATCGGCCACTGGAAAGATTTGAGGTGTCTGGGTTTTCACTGCACAGAGCCCGATGGGACCTAGCAGCTCCCGCTTATGCCCCTGCCCCATCTCTCACTGCCTTTTCCATCCTTCCCGCTATCCCTTCCTTGCCTGGGCTTTGCTCCCCAGCACTGAGCAGGGGACCACTTTCAGCAGCCGCCTTGGTCTTGGGCGATTTAATTGGATTTTTGTTACAATCAGAAGTCTCCATTCCCAAAAAGGAGCTGAAGGAAGAAAGGGAATTTTTTCCCCAGCCCCGTTCCCTTGTCTTCCTCGCCAGCCTCTACCCATGCCATCCCTGAGACCAGTTGTGGTGCTCTTGCACACAGATCCCTGGGGACCAGTGGTGCCCCAGCAGGACTGCAGGGACACAGAGGCAGGGAGGTGACATCCACCAGTCCCAGGCCCTGCCTGGGGTGACAATAACACCTTTCCATCACTCCACAAAGGAGGGCCAGAGCACAGAAAGCCAGGACATCACTGGCATGGCTGTCCATCTGCCTTCTCCGGGCATTTCTCTCCCTGCATCCAGAGACCGGGATGATTTTTCTTGGCCTCCTTCAAATATGGGAAGTGCCAGCTCCTGGCGCCAGGGTTGCTTTCTCATTCAACTCAGTTCATCTTGCTTCATTTGGCATGTCACAGCCTGCTCTGCGACTCAGTTTCCCCATCTGTTCACAGAGGGAATGATGCTACAAACTCTGCAAAGGCACTGAGAGGCTGACGCTGAGAAATGCTCTCAGACATAGCCATAATCAGCGCAGTCTTACAGACTAAATTATTTCTCTTTCTTTTCTGCACTGGTAACAGCACTCAGTGACTTTAACCTTGTAACACACAAAAATGAAACATGCATTTTTCTCAGTGTGGCACCGAGCAGTCGAGACTGGGAGAGAGCTCAGAGCACAGCCTGCGTCCAGATGGACGTGGCAAAGCCTGCGCAGAGCCAGGTGGGCGCCTGCGTGGGTGCAGGCAAGAGGGATTTATTTTAAGGGAGATCATTCCCCACATTCAGCACCGCTGCGACACAGGGTTATGGGCTGAGCAAGATCTGTTTGCTCAAAGGGAGCTCAAGGTGCTCTGGTACCAGCAGCCATCCCCGTCTTGCTTTTACACCCCCTCCCACGACACTCACAGCACCAGCGATGCAGACGGCCACCCGCCATAGGGCCATCCCCTGCCCTAAGTGCCACAGGTCCAGCACAGCAAAGCACCTCCATCTCCAGCAGCCTGGGGACCTTCTTGTAACACTGCACATCCCTTGTGCACCAGGGCAGGGGGATGCCAGGCCCCTCGCTGTATTCACAGGGACCGGCACAGTCCTTGTGCTTGAGGAGGACTCGATCCTGCCTGGCCCATTGCAGCCTTCATATCCATGCTCCGCACCAGCCAAGCTGGCTGGGCAGACTCAGGCTACGTCTGCCCATCGCTCCTTGCCTGGATTTAACCACCAGAGTAATGAGGAAGATGCGCAGGGTGTAATTTCTGCCCAGATGATGCATTTCACTGCAAGTCCTAGTCCGGGGTCTCAGCTCTTTCTCCCCACCATCCTTGTGGAAATACTGAGCTGCTTCCTTCTAGGCAATAAGGTCAATCCATTTTCTTCCAAGGGAATAAGTAATCTTTTAAATCTGAAAGAGGAAACAGAGTTTAAATAATAAACTTCAGGTTTGCTTTGCGTTTGCGCTTTTTATTTGTTTTTCTGGCAAAAGATCGATCCTCTGCAATGAGGGAACATTTGATTGCGGTGTTAACTGGAGCCTTCACTTTTAATTTGGCATTTCATTTGGCTGATCAAGATATATAGATCGGCACTGGCAAATTCATCCCAACATAAATAACTTAATGGCTTGACCCGTGTGTACTCTGCTCTTTTTGGTGTTGGGAAGGGTTGAATAGCACAGGTTTTACTCAAGCTTTGGGGCAAGCTATGTTTGGATGGAAGTTGGAAGTCAACTATAGCACAAAATGGCATCTCCAAAACAGTTTTCACTAATTGAAAGTACATATAGCCAACTTATTAGCAAAAAAAAAATTAAATTAGTCCAACTGCTTTTTAATTTGAAATTGATCTTTTAATCAAGGGAAATATGCATTGGACAGAAGACACTGAACTGGTTGTTTGGGTTACCATGTCCTCTGAGGTTTAGAAACAGTAGATCTTGTTGGCACTCCTAATTCTCATTTAGCTATTGGGTGGAGAAAACAACCTCCCTTATTTTGTGAGCTTCCAGCCAATTTTTCTGTCTTGGATGTACTAATCTTTCAGCTGGGATACGCGCAAGAAGGGAAATGTTCCTTTTGCAGTGACAAATTGTGCTGCGAGGATCCTGGACAGCAATAACAAGTTGTAGCCTGATAAACTGAGGAGTTCCGTTGTTAACTGCAAGATCAGGAGTCAGGTTAGCAAGCAGAAGTGTAAAACCCAAGAAATTAAAAGGCAGCCAATAGTAATCTCTTGTTCCAGCTGTAATTTAGGACATATCTTTTTCTGAAAAGTCTCTCTGCATTGGAGAGATAAAGACACACCTCAGCCCTGCTTCGTGGCTGGGTTAATACCTCTTAATGGGAGATGATATCTCCAGTTTCCTGCCTCCCATTTACTGAGGGAGCAAAGCTCGGTGTCCTGTTGCATGCAGATGAAATGCCAACAGCCGGTCTCAAGACTCTTCTTGTTTCCCTTCTAGTTGGGATGTCTGATCTGCTCCTACCTTTTAATGGCTCTCAGTGCTTTTCAGACTCACTGGTTGGAGGTCTCCTCTGGGTACCAACTCCTCCTTTGATTCAGCAGCATTTGCAGAGCATGGTGGTGACATGCAGGGACGGATGGTGGCACTGGGCAACCTGCCCTGGTGCTGTACAGATGGCACCAGGCGCTTCCTTAGCTGGCATCTTCTTCCTAGCACGGCCGGCTTTCTGCAGGCCACAGTGTTTTGTGGGATGGAAAATGAGCCATAGATCCTTTCAGAGCCCAACCACACCAGGCATTTTTTTATCTGCTGTTCCATTTCAATTTCTCATAGAGCCCACATTTGACAGATTTAGCATTTTAAGTGGTTTTTAGAGCTGCCTTCTTTCTTCATCTTCCCCTCTTCCCCCTCCCTTCTCCATTTTGGGGGCTGATTTTCAGAGTCCTCATTTCAAAGAGGTTCTTTTGCATCAAGAATGAAAATAAGCAATGCAAAGAAAAATTCAAGTACAATACAAATAGTAATTGAAAAAGCCACTGCTTTTATCCAGCAAAGTCCTGGATTGACACTGAAGATGGCCAATGTTGCCTTTTATCCCTTCTCCTTTGTACACGAGTGCATCGCCCCGACTCCTCTAACCACACAGTGACACGCAGAGACACACAGGATCAGCTGCTGAGCCAGGCCTGGGCAATCCGCCCCCAGGTAAGCGCCACAGCAGAGGCAAGGCCGATGTGTGAGAGCCTCTGAGGTGGCCAAATCCACAGGGTGATGGTCCGGCATGGCGAGGGCGGATGACCTGGGACTCCTGGCCAAGCACATTGATCTCCCTACCACGATGCTGGGTGAGAGGGATGCACGTGGGGTTTGAGCAATTTTTCCTGAAACTTTCTTGCCTTGCAGAAATGGCTTTCTGCTGGAGGTTGGGTTGCTCCCAGCATTAGAAGGGTCCCAGCCGTGTGATGGGGCCGTGCGGGACCCACCCTCAGACCCAGACCCGTACTCTTCTCCGAGAAGATGTTCGCACATCAAATTTCTTTTTTTGTTTTACAACAAAACTGTTTAGACACTAAAAATGTCCAGTAAATTTATTGCACAGGGGTAACACTGAAAACAAGTCCATCATGCCCGTCATGCTGCCCATCAGCGATGTAGCCAGCTTTCATAATTTCACTGCTATCTCTTAGGGACTGGGCTCTTCTTCTCTACGTGCCCTAATTCCCAAAGTGCTGGTGCTATAGAAGAATCTCAACTTCTATTTCTTTTCTCTTTAAAAGCAGCACTTCTCATGCTTTGCATTGCAGAGAAAATCTGCTGCCTGAAACCAGGAGCCAAAAGACAAGAACATCGCATTTTTTTTTCCCCCCAGTTCTGAGATTCTGCAGCTCGTTTCATGATTTTGCAGCCCTTGCCAATAGTGTTAAATCATTCCCTCCCACCTACCTCAGGGTCCTGGAGGGAGAAGACAGCAATCCAGGGAAATTCCTGGAGGGCTGTGACCACACATGGTGGAGCTGGGAGAGAGCCCTGGAGCTGCCTGGGGGCAAATTTACGGCTCAGTGCGACTTGCACCCCACTAACCAGGGACACTGGGTACACCCTCAGAACTGTCAAATGGCAGCAGGAGGGTGACACATCCAGAGCATGGCCGCCCTGGCGCAGGCACTCAGCACCCTCGGATGCACTCAGTGCTGCCCACAACATCAGACTGCCCACAGTTCCCTTTGGGGCACAAAGGGTCTGCCTGGCGTTAGAGGGCAGCACTCCCCGATAGGCACAAATTAAATTATCATTTCCATCAGGCATCAGAGGTCCTGGGCATCCCCAGCCTCCTGCTTAATCCCCACCCACATTTAGGATGAGGGGGCTGAGCCCCAGGTGACTGGTCCTTGCTGAGAATTGCTGCTTACGCAGCGACAGAGCACCTGAACGTGCCAGGATCCAGCCACAGGCTGTAAACCAAGCCCAGTTTGGAAACAAGATTAACTTTGTGTGCATAAAAGATTTATATTTGCCGCTGAGGTGAAGGATACTGCTTGAAGGAGGCAAGAAAAATTGCCTTTCTCGTTGGGTGGCGGTGGATGACACGTGCTCCTTTGCCTTCTTTGACAACAGCAGTGTCTCCCCCACGCCTGGGGCACAGCCTGAAGGGGAAGGATGTGTGCAAGGTCCCCGTGCTTTTCATCTTCTCTCCCTTCGATCTCCAGCCCTCCCATGCTCCCCCTTCCCCTTGCAGCACCGTGTTGCTGTGGGAGCTGCTGAGATGCCCAAGGGGAAGCCATAGGCACCGGTCCATGGTGGAGATGCCGCTGAGGTTACTCACATCCCACCTCTGACATCAGGACAACTGGGCAAGTAATCTGAAAGAAGCTCTGCAGTTACTGGAAGCCTGTGGTTTGTTCCCAAAGATGGGTTGTGATTCATCGCCAGAGCCCGGGGAGCCCAGCGGCACAGACATCCCGAAGGAAGCAGGCTGCAGACATCCAGCCAGTAGCTACTTCAAGGCCAGGAGCAGCCCCAGGAGGGGTGTGCTTGGCAATGAACTCATCCAGGCTGGTGTGATGTTGTGGCAGCTCCTAACATCCCAGGGACCAGAGATGTGATAAGACAATTCTGTTTGGCTCAGCAGGCAAAAATTTAATTCAGTCCTCTAGCTGGAACCCAAAATATGGTGCATTTAGACTCAAAAAACAGGTGGCCAGTGTGGGGGTGTGTATGGGTACTGGGGAGCAGGGAAACAAGCCCCTAAGCAGCCTCATGAAGCTGTGGGTGATGCTGCCCCACGGAGATGCCAAGCTCAAGGTGGGATGAGCTGCGCTGTGTGCTTTGAGGCTTGCTCCCACCGGGGCTGATGGCATCAAGAGAGCGGCAGAGGTGGGGGGATGTGTTTGGCCTCTGGCTCCACGCCATGGACCGCTGGAGCCGGGGGAGGACACTGCTTCCCACACTTGTAGCCGTCCGCTGGATGGGCCTCCCTGATGGACTCTCATGTTTTGTACTGCCAGTCTGGGGTGAGGATACACCGGCACAGGCTGGCTGTCCTGTAGAAGAATCATTCCCCATTTCCAGGCATTTTAGCCCATAAAGCCCTTTTGTAGCTTATTTCACTTGTTTCTTGTGGGGATGTTTGTGTCCCTATGGCCACTTTTGGATATGCCCACATCCCTCTGCAGTCCTCAGGGATCGAGGGTGCCTCAAAGGCACCAGGAGATGTGTCAGGGAAGGCCGAACTCACATCAAGGCAGCATCATCTCCCCAGACCCTGTCTGGGGTCCAGAAGGACTGCAAATGGTCCAGGTGCCTGCACAACCTGCTCTGACAAAGCTCAAAGAACAAAACCTCTTTTTTCTGTCGCTTTCTTGCCATTTGCTGGAGCCATGGCCAGCTCCAGCTTCACCCACTGCTAAATGAAGTGTTCACCAAAGCCCTGGGGACGCTGCGTCTCAGTGTGTGGGGACCAGTCAATTTTGGTGGGGTGGAATTGTTCTCAAAAGCCTTATAATCACCCTCGCCTTTATCCATTAAAGAATTACTGGCTATTAAAAGCCGTTAGAATCATTCAGTGGACTTGCCAGCTGCTTCACCCAGCCATAGCCGCTTGTGCTTTGCAGTTACTTGTTGCAGAATAAGCCCTAGACAGAGAGTGACCATTTTAGGGTGGTAAAACCAAACCCCAGACACAGACTGGACCAGGAGGAACTTCAGTGGGATGCGCACAACCCTGTGCAATACACTCCCATGCACATGCTTTCAGTCTCTGTCGTGATGGCTTTGAGTGAGGTTTGCATTAAGCAGCCTTGTGGTGTGGTGCTGTCTCCTCCCACTGCAGTGGAGGAAATCCAAAGTGTTTTGAGAGCAGAGGTCCTCAAAGGAGAACGTTGGTCATGCCCAGCTCCTCTCTCTGCTGAGCCTGGGGTGCTGAGCTGCTGCAACCCCACATCACCACATGTGGGCTAAGCTACAGAGCTTAGAAAGGTGCCAGCTTCTCGTAGAGATGATACCAAGCAGAAAGGACACCATATGATGAGAAAATCCTTCTCTAACTCTTGGGGGGGGGGTCCCAGCCCTGCTCTGCCCCTCTGCAGAGCCCCGCTCCAGCTGCGGTGGCACTGACTGCTGAAATCACGGGGGATTGTACACAGGGGGGCTCGCAGCAGCCTGGCAGGGAGGACCTGCATTCATCCCCGGAACCGCCTAGCAGACTCTCAGCTTTGGACCTCCTGCCCCCACCTCTTCTTGCAGGACATGGCTCAGGGAGCACCGAGCACCCTTCTCCTGCAGTCCCCTGGGTTGTCGCAGTGCGTGCTCCAGACTGGGGCAGCTGGTGATGATGGGAGCAGGGCAGGCCTGACCCAGGCTCTGTCTTGATGGCTACCAGAGAGGTTTTAGGTGGAGATGTGGGATGCAGCCGCATCTGCACGCGTGGTGGGTAAAAGATGTCTGTTCCCATCGGTGCCTCTCCTGCCATGGGAACCTGCTGCAGCCCCACCGAAAGTGTGACCTGTAGAAAACCCAATGTTGTCCTCACCTGACTGTCCCCTCCAGCTGAGCTCTTGCTCACCCTAAGCAAACAGATGTGGGTATTTTCCTCCTCAGCTCCTTTCAAGTCAGCTCCTCAGGGTCACGCGAGGAGTCTGAGGCCGGGACAGTGGAAACCGCCTTGCCGCAGCCACCTGGCCTGTCCTTTCCTACCATGTCCCCTGTCCCCTCTTGTCCCAGGGGCCTGCTGGCACTTCTCAAGTTTCTCCCACAGCTCAAATTTCTTGCAGATGAAGCAACCGGAGGTGCTGGGATGGGACAGTGCACAGGGCACCTTGGGTCCTCCCGGTCCCTTTGGAGCACTAGGAAGTGTCTCTGTGGTAGGACATGGGTGTCAGGCTGGAAATACTGTGCTGATGGAGGTTGCTGGGCTGGTTTGGTGCAGGACAGAGGCTCCACCACCAGCCAACACCAACGTCCTTGCTACAGAAGGACGCACTCTACTGTTCACCTGAAAGACTCTCCATGGGTTTTGGACTGGTTTTTCACATCTTTGCTTGCCAGCCGTCATCTGGCAAGCAACAAGTCTGGGACTTTGGGATCAGGACAATGCCCCATGCATCCCAGAGGAGATGCTGATAGGGCCAGTCTCTTCCCTTCTGAGCATTTGTAGGAATAGGCTGTCACGGAGAGCTCCATCCAGCTTTGGCTGATGTTGGTTGACATCTGTCCTTCCCAAGGCCACTGCTCACATGGTGACGCACTCACCAGCGGTCACAAGCCCACATTTCTTCCAAGGTGGAAAACCAGAACTGATGTGATCATGAGAGCAACATGCTGAGACAGTGTCGGCACCTCTCTGCCCACGAGATGTTTTCTCACATCACCTCCACTGTTGTATCGTTGCCACCTGTCAGCCCCATCCTGGCTGTGAGTGTTCCCAGGGTGACTCGAGTTGGTGTGAAATGCCCTTGTGGTGGGAGCTATCCGACAGCTCAAGCCATGTTTGCAGACAACGTGGGCCCATCACTAGTGTTGACTTGCTACAGTTGTTGGACGGAGTGTGTCAGGAGTGTGAAGGGCTGAGGGGCTGGTGCTTGACCCCAAAGAGCCGCAAAGCTCCCAACTGTCACATAGGATGGATGTGAACAAATAGGAGATGCACTCAGATGATGCAAGGGGGATATTTGTACTGAGAGACACTTATGCCAATGCTAACAGACCTTTTTAGACATTTTAATACACCTTCAAATCTTTCCTAACCTTCACAATTTTGAGCTCAGGGATTTTACATAAATGAAGCCCAAAAGAGATCTGAAGGGAAGGAGGAAAATAGCCAAAGCAAGAGACTGAAGAAGCAATAAACTTTTCACATCCAGGGTTAGATGTCACAAAGGAGACATGATCAGGGTTCCTCTGTCATGCAGCGTCCCTCCTGCAGCACTTCCCACCTTGTGCAGATGACCAGGGACCTCCTTTTCCCAGCCCTGAGCTGTGGCTGAGATTACCCCTTGCAGAACTCGGATGCCACTTTGCATTTCTCAGCTTCGCATTTCTGAGCAGTTTTGAACACCAACATCTGAGTTTTCTCACCCAGCGGCCTCTAGGACACTAAAAGATCTGACGCAAAGATACAGCCAGGAATAAGGAGCAGAAACCAAAGTGCTCTGAGATCAAAGCACTTCTGTCCTGAGATTTTCAATTAGATCAGGACATGCTCTGGCTGCTTTTCCTTGCTGCGTTCATAGTGCAGATGAACTTCATGTCAGCTTGGCCTCCTTTCCTCCTACCACACTGGCTCCAGCTTCATTTCATTAGCGATGGCCTGCCTTCATTAGTGAATTAATTCCCCAGAAACTGCACTGCAATAAACCCTACCAGAGCAAGGACCGGCTAAGCTGCATGTTGGGGCTGGCTGGACAACTGCAAGTATTTTCTGGACAAAAAGGGTATTCACAGAAATACTAAAAACTAAACAAATTTTACTCAAACCAGACCTGGAATCGTTGAAGCTTTGACAACCAAAACAAGAGGAGATGTTTTGTGAGTGTTAGATCTCGATTGACCTGTGGGTTGGAGATCTGTGAAATGAGCCCTCACCTCTCTTTGGGGAACAGACCCCAAGACAAAAGTCAAATCAATAGAAATGCAATGAATATGCCACTCTCCGTTTGGTTTTGGATGTGTCTTGGTATGCTAGATGGCCATGGGGGCTTTGCCCACTCAGTGCCAGACACCTAAGGAAGAGGTACTGGGATGAGCTGGGCTCCCTTGGTTGCAGTGGAGGGGGACACAGAGGTCTGGCCACATCAAGATGTGGCAGTAGAAGTTGAATCTAGTCTGGGAATGATGAGGAAAGGGAATGGAGGGCACATAGTGTCCTTGGAGTGAGGGCCCAGGGAACATTTCATGATCTCCTGGAGAAAAGGGGCCTCAGAGTCTCCCCCAGTGACTCCATCCTCAGCCCAAGAAACTTTGACTGCAACATCTCCTGGAGCATCCCATCATGAGGCAGCACCTCTCCCTGGAGGAACCTGCTCCATGTCTCCTCGTTAGCTCTGCGCAGCCCTTGGGGACTATTTCTCTGCCTCCGCCTCCAACCATCACGTCTTGCGCTTCCTCTGGGGATGCAAACAGCACTCTATCAATAATTGATATTTCTCCTCTTTGCTTTATTTTCCAAACCCTCAAAGACGTTTTTGTTCCACACCAAACCGAAGCTCCCACCCATCTCATTTCACCAGGATATCAATGATGCTGGATGGTTGCTGTGCTCCCTCCAGGCTCCTTTCTGCTGGCAGGGTGTCTAGGAGGGCTTGAGTCAATGCCCATCTCTGTGGGGAAGGGATGGTGCAAAAACCTCCAGTGAGGGAGGGCAGGAGGAAAATCTAGCAATTATGGTAAGGCTCAAAACCCCACAGACAAAGGAAAAAAACCCCAAAGGTTATGATGATGGTGGTGGCTATTATCATGGATGTTTTAGTAGCAGCTGTTAATAAAAATAATAGTAGTAATAAAATTGCAATGATGCTAGTAATTGTTCCAATGCTGCTGATAATAATAAGAGTATTTATTAATTGTGAGGCATTATCAGCATTTTCTAAGTGCTTGTGCCTCCCAGACCCATCCCAAACTCCAGCCCTATCATATTAGTGCAAAATGAGGTAAATGAGAAAGGCTTTTTCTTTACGGCATAACCAAGGAAGAAACACGGGAACAGCAAAGCCTGTCCCTGACCCCTCTGCTAGTTGTGCCCCCCCCCCCCCCCCCCCAAACGCCCTGTGCCATGGGGTTGAGCATTAGGTGTGATCTTGTATTTCCCTCCTTTAAGTGGGGTTTGCAGCCTTCAGAGCAGCCGATCCCCATGAGAGCTGCGTGATCAGACCCTGTGGGGAGGGCAGAGGGGGAAGTCAGTCATTCTGTGGCTTTTGTCATCCTTCGTGTAGGGCTGACGGGACAGTGGGCCCCTGTGAGCCCTTGGGGAGCACATTTCCCTGCAGGGTGCTGCAGCTGCCTCTGCCCTTGGCTTGTTTCTTGAAGGAGCAAAAGGAACAAAAGCTCCAGCTCCAAATGTTGCTGTTTTCTACGGATTTTTCAGGTTCAGCCATGATTCCTGTGACCGTGGTGCACACATGTAGGGGGATGCATGGACAGGCTTTGCTCTCAGCTGCTGGCTGCTTCTGTGGTGCCACACTTAAACCTCACCGTGTGAAGTGAAGCGAGGAGCAGGGACAGCCAGGTCCTCATGCTCAAACTGCTGTGTCTGTCAGGCCAGGCATGTGCAGCGAGGTGGCGGAGAAGAATATGCAGCAAGGAGGGATGGATGTGGACCATGGCAGAGCGATGGATGTGTGGCAAGGAGGAGGGACGGATGCGCAGCGAGGTGGGGGCATCCATATGAGGCGAAGAGGGATGGATTGCAGTGAAGAGGAGAGATGGATGTGTGTTAATGAGGGATGGATGTGTATTGAGAAGGGATGGGTGTGTATTGAGAAGGGACGAGTGTGTATTTAGAAGGGATGGGTGTGTATTTAGAAGGGATGGATGTGCAGCGAGGAGGGATGGATGTGTATCGGGAAGGGATGGGTGTGTGTTTAGAAGGGATGGATGTGCAGCGAGGAGGGATGGATGTGTATCGGGAAGGGATGGGTGTGCATCGGGAAGGGATGGGTGTGTGTTTAGAAGGGATGGATGTGCAGCGAGGAGGGATGGATGTGCAGCGAGGAGGGATGGATGTGTATCGGGAAGGGATGGGTGTGCATCGGGAAGGGATGGGTGTGTGTTTAGAAGGGATGGATGTGCAGCGAGGAGGTGGGAGCGACGTGCACTGAAGCGAGGAGCTGGATGAGCAGCCAGCAGCGTGTGGGGCGGTTGCTCTGCTATGTGTGTGTTACACACTCTGGACCATGCGAGATTGTGTTAATCCAGGGACCTGAGGTCTGCACAACCTCGACAGCTGTCCTGATAGCCATCTGCAACAACACGCAATGTTCTGGAGCTGCAGGGGGCCAGGACCGTCCAGGCTGGGCCCCCTGCAGCCCTTCCCCATCCCTTTTGCTTTGGCTGCAAGAGTGAACACTGTGTCCTCTGACCCAGCCCTGGTTCATGACTAACACCAGGGTCTCAATGCTCACTCTGTCCCGTGTGCTCCCCCAACGCAGCCGTGAGGGCACAGGGAGAAGGGGTGGGTGCTCTGGGAGCAGCTCTGTGCCTGGGTGCTGGCTGCAAGTTCTGGGAGGGTGTTTGGGGACCGTGGTGGCCCTGCAGCTGCTCAGCAGCCTTGTCTCTCCTTTGATGGCTGTCACACAGCTGTGCAGGGCGGGCAGCACCCGGGATGGCAATGCGTTCAGCAAAATCAGGAGAAGACCCTAGAAACCCCCAGGAACGGGGAGATGGAGCACAGCTTCCAGGGACCGCAAAGAGGGAAGGAGCTAGGGCAGGGGGGGTTGGTGCTGTTATTTCTAGTATTTCCCTCCTAACCTGCTCGAGCCTGGGGAGGTGGGAGTGGGGTGTCACAGCTGGAAGGGTACATCAGCACTCCCCAAGGACCTGTTATCAGTAACATGGGGTGCACAGGCCAGCACACAGCCCCACAAGAGCCTCCAGTATCCCTCAGCCACCCGCTGCTTCCATGTCCCCCACCCTTTCCCTTCTCTTGGCCCACAGCAGTGATGTTCTCCCACCACCCCTCGTCCTCCCCGTGCCCCAGCTCTGCACCTTTCTCAGGGTCTCCTGCCCTCTCTCCTCCCCACAAGGAATAAATCACCCTCTAGTCCCAGCCTCAGATCTCAGAGGAAACAGCAGCCTGTGTTGCCACCTCTCTCCCACGGGACCTGGCTGCCTCTGTGATGCTGGGAATCTTTTCCCAGACCAGAGGGGTTTGACTCAGCAAAGCTGAACCCTCTGGATGCCTGGGGACCAATTTTCCCCTTCCACCCTGTGCCTCTCTGTGCTCCCACCCTGACACCTTGCCCAGAGGGAGAGTGGGTTTGGGTTCTTGGCTGTATTGAAAAGACCCTAGATGTTCCACTTTTCCACCACAGGTAAAGGCTGCAGACATGTAGCAGGGAACTCTGAGCTTCAGGATGGAAATCCAGTTTTGCCAGCCACCTCCACATGGTCCCCATGGCTGGGTGAACACCAGCATCGCTGAAAAACCCAGCAAACTGTCAGAAGAATGTCCTTTGCTCAGTCCTGTCTGGTGGAAATCAATAACACTTGGGCTGTTGGCCTCCAAGGAGAAGATTTCCTTTGAGTGCCAGGGGGAAAATCAATCTATCAGGCTCCACTTCCCTCTCGGAGAGCTCTGGAGTGATGAGCCCAGCCCCAGTGTGCTCCCCAGTGGCATTAGGGAGGGAGCGGAGCCCAGCGGAGCACAGCTGCTCTCATCCATCCCTTGGCACCAGCCCATTAGGAAAGAGGGTTTTGTCGATCGGCCCAGCACATTAGGAAATGAAACAGGCTGTGCCCAGAAGATTCCCCAGGGATCCATTAACACCAGCGGATCCTTCCTCCAGCCCAGCAGGTCCCAGAGGATGGTTTTGCTGGCGATTTCCTCCCCCAGGGCAGGGGTAATTGTCTGGGACAGGGTGCTGGCAGGGCTGGCGCATGGGGAGAGGAAAGGGTGACCTGCTGCTCTGGGTGCAGGATGCTCAGATGTAAGGCCAGCTGCTGGAGCTACATGAAACCCACCTAGATATGAAGGTTGACCACTAAGGCACACTCCAGGTTGCTAACGTGTTTCCTGTCTTGACATCAACCCTCAGAGCTCCGGGATCACGTCTGAGGTCTCTACCAACCCCTGGGGCCAGGGGTGGTGGTGGTAGACAGGGTGAGGTTCCCCAGGGCAGAGAAACCAGTCCGTTAACAAATCTATCAGGACAAGTTGTTACCGATTGCCAAGGAAGGCAGTGAGGAGCATCATGCCATCTCAGCATGGGCACTGCCACCTCACGTGGAGAAGTTTTAACTCCCAGGCACAGCATCCCACTTGTGTTTAAGTCTTTCCTGTGGTGGTTGTCTCTTCCACAGGTATAAGAGTGTGGTGACACCCCGGCGGGCAGCAGTGGCCATTGCTTGCTGTTGGATCGTCTCCTTTCTGGTGGGACTCACCCCTATGTTTGGCTGGAACAACCTGAACAAGATGCGGAGGACTCAGGAGCTGAACGCCAGCCACACGGAGTTTGTCATCAAGTGCCAGTTTGAGACAGTCATCAGCATGGAGTACATGGTGTACTTCAACTTCTTCGTTTGGGTCCTGCCTCCGCTGTTGCTGATGCTGCTCATCTACCTGGAAGTCTTCAACCTCATCCGCAAGCAACTCAACAAGAAGGTCTCCTCCAGCTCCAACGACCCCCAGAAGTATTATGGGAAGGAGCTAAAGATCGCCAAGTCATTAGCACTGGTCCTTTTCCTCTTCGCGCTCAGCTGGCTCCCTCTGCACGTCCTTAACTGCATCACCTTGTTCTGCCCATCCTGTGAGACGCCACACATCCTCACCTACATTGCCATCTTCCTCACCCACGGCAACTCGGCCATGAACCCCATTGTCTACGCCTTCAGGATCAAGAAGTTCCGGACAGCTTTCCTGCAGATCTGGAACCAGTACTTCTGCTGCAAAACCAACAAAAACGTCAGCAGCACCACGGCCGAGCCAGGCAACTAGCAGCTGGCAGAGAGCAGAGAGGGGTCCTCCATGCCCAGCCCAGTCCCCATCTGGCCACAGTTCCTGCTGCCAGGGGACAGGGTAGTGATGACCCGGGAGGGCTGGGTTCACCAGCCCTGTGCAATCCGAACAGCCGTGTCCCCCAGCTGCCCCAGGGGGTTATTTATTCACAAGCATCGTACTGTTTTGATATTGTAGCCTGCACTGTTCCTTTCCTTTTTTTTTTTCTGTTTGTTTTTGTTTTTCATTTTTTTAAGGGTTGCCAAGTATTTAAGGAGAAATTGTACAGACAAAGACGCAGTTTATCTTCATGCAAATAAAGTAAAATGATAAAAACCACCCAGGAGGTCCTCTGCCATTGATGGAGACCTCTGGCTCCTTGAAGCACAGCAGTTGGTGATGCTGGGGGCACTTCACACTCTGGCCCCCGCGTCCATGGACCCATGTGGGTACTTCGGCACTGGTGGGAGTGAAGCTGCTGAGAACTAGGAGACCCCAGGGCAGTGTGATTTCTGCAGCTCTGAAGCTGGGAGCTTTCAAGCCCTCTCTTTCTCCTCCATAACCAGGAAGAAGTGAGCTGGGCTGAGACATGAGAAGAGATAAGAAAAGGCACCCCATGGCAATGCCAGCACCCACAGGGTGAGGCATCCACCATCCCCACAGAACGAAGGGTCAGTCTCCAACTCTCAGCACCAACAGAGTTAGGTAGAGGGGAAAGGAAATCCTTAGGCATAACGCCAGAGTACTCTGCAAGAAGTACCCTTTGCTACCCTGATGGCTCCCCATGGACCCCAGCAGCACCTACCACTCCCTGCGAGCTACACCAAGGGAGCTGTGACCTCTCCATGTGTCTTGTCCCTCCTTTTACTTGGGCTTTGAGTCATTTTTCCTTGTTTTCTCCTGCCTGTCTTCTGTGCAAGGCAGTAGCAAGTCTCTCCTAGCCCCTGTTGGTCTCATCTCTCCCACATCGCTCCCTACAACTGTCCCTGTACAGCCAAACCCTTTTGACCCAAATTTTGCAGGTTGATGCAGCCACCTCCACGGCCTAGGGGAGCAGAGAGGCACCTGCAGCTATTTGGGAGCGAGTGGTGGCTGCCCACCACCGTGTGGATGTTGATGCTGCCACAGGGACATTTTCCCATCCCCAGGTATCTGCCTCAGGTTTAGCCATGGGTAGGGTGTATTTTTGGTCACATTTGGGGAGGGGGTGGCTGGAGATGGACCACCACCCCCACCCAGCTCTGAAGTCCCTATGGATGCTGGCAGCAGCACTGCCTGTCGCTGCTCTGCAGCAGGATCTCTTCCAGGAATGAAGAAGTGGTGGGAAGAGTTAATTTGGGTTCTTTTCTTATCAGTATCCCTTGTTCACCGGTCTCCCATTGGAAACACAACTCCTATGACCCTTCCCCTGCCCCAGGAGGGTCGTGCCCCTCCAACGTCACCAAGGGCAAAGTGACTATAGCGAGTTCCCGCAGGGGCTGGGAGTACAGAGAGGAAAAGGACCTTGGATGGGTGAGATTTATGGGTGGGTTGTCAGCTGGCTACGGAGAGAAATGTTGTGCACATGACGGGCAATGGGGCTGCTCAGTGTCCCCTTCACCTGCCGCTGCAGCCAGCTCTGTTTAGCCTGGAGGGAGTTCCTTCATTTGTCTGAGAGGAAGAGGAGGGCAGCAAAGAAGAGAGTAGGTGGGGGGCTCAGCCTCCCACATTTTGCCAGAGCCTCAATATATCATACCCAGGCTCCTGGCTCAGACCACACTGGGCAAAATGGGAGGGAAGCAGAGGAGCAATGGCAAGGACAGGAGCAAATAAATCCTTCCCTTGGGCCTCATTGCAATGGAGGGGCCCTGAACAGCCTCCCAGCCTCCTTGAGGTGGCTGGGTGCAGAACCCAAAGTCCTTTGTCAGTGGTGCCTGAGGATGCTGCAACCCCAGGCTAGTGCAGAGAGGACCCCCCCTACCCTGTGGCCATGGTCCCTTTGCACAGCAGTAGCTTGGCCTTGGATCAGGGCTGCTGTTTACTAAGCACGGGTCTGATTCCCACTTGCATCTTATTTCTGCAAGAGGCTGTTTTCCTGGAACTGATGCGTTTGCTTGATCCTTGCTAAGGTGCCCAGAAACCTGACAACCGGGATGCTCATAAATTAAAAGGCATGTGAAGGATTGTTTCCAGAAAAAACATCTAGTGGATTTTTCCACTCCATGCTCTCCAGACCTTTCCCGGGAAGAGCTCACTAAAAGCAGATGCTGTTACCCACTCCAGTCCCCTGTGGGGTTACAAACACAGTCTTTGCCCTGTAGGACTGCATTAAGAGTCTGCAAAAGTCACAGTGACACAGTCTTGGAGATGCTGCTTCTCCTCTGTGTTAGCAAACCCCTGGCTAACAGCCCACTCCCAGCCCCTGTCCCCCAAGGCTCCCACTGGCCAAAGCCACATGCCAAGATGCCAGGGACATCAAGGGGGTCGGGACATCCCCGTGAGTGTCCAAGGGCCCGCTGTGAGCATGCCAGGGGAAGACCTGCTCGTGACCCTCCTGCTGGGCTGCAACCTCCACCCCGGTGGCATTGTCACTGACACCAACCACCTCAATCCAGCCTGACAATCAGATGGGATAAAAATTAATCCCACAATGCCCTCTGATGGTGGAAACGATGTCTGGTGGGGACAGTGCTGTGCCAGTGCTGCGGCCCTGGGAATAGCTATATCCCCATGGACTCCAGCTTGGGCATGGAGATTAGGTGACTGTGGGCAGGTGGGGACAAAGCAGAGGGACTGCAGGCTGCAGGAGAGATGCTGCAGAGAGGTGTCAGCTATTTTAGCCATAGGTACTGCCTGGCTTTACTCTGCAGTGGCACCAAGGGTGGGCTGGGCTCAGATCTGCAGATGCCCGGGATGGATTCTCACTCATTTTTGCAGGGCCAGGGCCTGCTGGGATATCTTTCTCAGGGCAGGAGCTGGGTCTGGCCTCATGACCGAGCTGGCACAGAGCTGGGAGAGCTCCCGCCCTCACCAGACCTGTCAGCCCAAGAAGGAGGCTGTGCTGGCAGAGGAGGCACACCGCGCTTCTGACCCCTGGTTAATGATGCGCTTAGTCAGCTTGATGGATCTGTCTGGGCTCTCTGTTAATAAACATCATCTGACCTGAGTTGTCTCGGAGCTGTAAGTAACGAGCCATCTTTCTGCACATGAGCTATTGGTAGATAACAGGGCAAATTTCTCTTCCTCTGGATAATGCATTCGCTTGTCCTGCCCCCGCCATCTCATGCCATGAGGAGGGGATGATGGTGGCGTTGTGTGTCTGGATCATTGCATCACTTGCCAGGATAAAGAAATGGTTCTTTGATGAAGAAGCATCAACATGCCACAGTTTTGATGTTGCTATTTTTCCCCTCAGCCAGAATCATTCTCCAACTCCAGAAGAAAACTTTTCCCCGTCCTCCTCCTTGTTGCTGGTTTAGCCATCTTCATATGTGCTTTATAAAGCTGGTCCTTTCTTTCCAAGCTCAGAAACCATCTCCTCACGCATGGCTTGGTGGGATGCTATGTGAACTCGTAGCATCCCTGCAAGCTTTCTCCTCTCTACCTCCCCCCACCCAGCCAACCCCACAACAAGAAGGACAGAGAGGTTTGAGGGTTTTTATTAGGATCGAAGCCCCTCAGATGGGTTTGTTTTATTGTCACAGCTAAGGACACATTCAGAGGGGACTATGCCATGGCATGCTGAGGTGCAGGCCCCCCGCCAGAGCACTGCCAGGGAGGGGCAGGCCCGCAGGCAGCAGAGGCCACGAGCATCACCGTGTGCCATGCTACTGCACAGCAGCTGCAGCATCCACCTGGGGTGAAGGAACAAGACCTGAGTCCTGTGACAGCACTGCTGCTGAGAGACCAGTGGTCAGGGATGAGATGGGAAACCACATCCCAGCCACAGCTCTAACGCAAGACAAACCCAGCCCAGCTCTTCCACCTTCTCCTGCCCCACAAAATTCAGGCGCAACCCTTTAACTCTGCTTTCCCACCCCACAGCCCCATTTAACACCCCTTTATACCTGACTCCAGCCCCAGTACCTGCCCTTCATGTGCATCAAACCCCTGGTGCCCCAGGTCTCTGAGCCCTTCCTGCAAATCTGGGCTCTGCCTGTCGTGCTGCCCACACATCTGGCCAGGCACACCAGTCTCCACATGTACCTTCGTCCTCCTGGCCATAATCACAGCTCTCCCTCCACCTTGCAAAGGCAGAGGTTCCTCTCAGGCTTTGCAGCCTCCCACACCACCAGTGCATCTCCAGCCATGGGATGGGGAAGACCTGAGCTGGGGCTACAGCAGGTGACAAGGCCTCATCTGGGACACTCAACCCACTCCATCCCCAGTGAAGTGATTCACCCTCCCTCCACCCCGCAGCCGCAGCTCAGACCTACCTTGATCTTAGTCTTGCCCTGCGATCTGTCCTCACTGGGGCACTGCAGGAGAAAAAAGGAGATATAAACCCCTTGAAGTCCTGTTATCTTACTCCCCTTTTGACTTCCAAAAGTGAGCCAGGGCATAACCAACCCACTCATGGCTGCACACCAACGTGCACCTGCACACACCATCCCTGCACACGCATGGTCCAAGCAAACACGCCTACCACCGTCACTGCCTGCACCCGGCCAGCTTGCCCCCAAGATCCCAGCTGGGGTGACTCTCAGGTGCTCTGTGTCACCAGCGCGCTGACAAGCTCATCCTCCTGGCCGACTTCACAGCGCTGCCTGCACGGCTGCGCTGACAGCCCTGCCTGCAGGGAAGCGTGGCCGGGGCCAGCTGGGTCAGCGCTCACTGCACCGCCTGGAAGCACTGGCACCAGCTGCCACAGAGTCAAGCACCGATCCCGTGCCGCACCGGCAGCCCTGTAGCTCCACAGGGATCGAGGGTGCTGGGCACCTGCCAGATTGGAGCCCTGCCTGCGTGGCAAGTAGAGCAGAGTGTGTCTTGGGGCAAGCGTGTGCTGGGAAGCTGTGGGAGGAGGAATGATAAAAATGACATGTGTCTAAGGACACGCTACCACTTAGGAACATGCGTATAGTGTGCGGGTATGCATCCTCCTGCATGCCGAGGCAGGTCTGCAGCATGCAGGGGAGGCATCTTCGGGGAGCAAAGCGGGGCACCTCCATGCAAGGGCTGGGCTGGGTGCTCTGCTGAGGCAGGGAAATGTGAGCTGGAAAGTCTGGGCAGGATCCCGAGACATAAATCAGAACAGCCCAGGTGCCAGTGGAAGGGGTTCAGCACAGCCCCCACATGCACGGCTCGTGGGTGGCTTGGGACACAAGTGCTGGTAGACACAGTGAGGAGCAAGAGACTGTCCCAGCCTCCACTAGCACCTCTGGTCCTTTTGTTCTGCAGTTTCTGGTTTCCTCCCCATTTTTTGGCCATGAATGACGGAAGGTGATTTCAAGCTGCTTCAAGACCATAAACCCAAGAAGCCCAAAGCTCCAGCTCCAGAGGGCTGCCCAGTGTCCTTAGGCTCCGCCATCACCAGGGTCCACACAAAACAGGGGCAAACCACACCACTGTGAAAGTGAGAACAGGAAAAGGCAGGCAAGGAGACCTGCTCCTCTGTCCCCTCGGCCAGTCTTACCTTTCACATCAAGTTTGCAGTCTACTGAGGCTTCCCCCAAGGGGTTCACGGCTTTGCAGGTGTAGATGCCCCCATCAAAAGGGCTGGGCTTGCGAATTTCCAGGGAGCAGACACCCTGCTCGATCATCGCTATGTATTTGGGGTCTTCCCGTATCTCCATCTGATTTTTCATCCAGATGATTTTAGGCTACAAAGCAGCAGGTTTTATTTGCTTGTTTAAATCAGGGAGAGAAATGAGAGATCTAACTGGCCCCAAAATGCAGCCACTTCCCTCTGCCTTTGCCTTGGCCCTTCTTGAAGCTGATGGCTATGGTGGGATTCAGTCAGAAGTAGTTTGAAGAGCTAAATATCCCATTCTTGAGCACTAGCCACTGCTCCACCCTTCCTCCCCCAGTGCAGAAGGGAATAGGACACAGCTTGAATCAACAACAGTCTCCCATTTCCATGCAGAAACATCCCAAACTTGCCCCAGTTTGACTCAGAGGGCAGCTACAGCCCCTTAGCTTCATCCAACCCTAATCCAACATGACCAACCATCTCCCAATACCTTCATCCACCTTGCAAAAACCCCACTGATGGCTGCCCACATGTGGAGGCGATGCTGTCCACGGAGGAACCACTGACCTGAGGGAAGCCCCGGACACAGCAGAAGAGATGTGTGCTGTAGCCCCGAGTTGTAGTTCGGTCTGTCAGGGGCTGAGTGAACTTCGGAGGCTCCATCATGTCTCTTTGGGGGATCTTCTCTGGCTGGTAAGACGTTTCTAAGAAAATAACCAATTCTAGGTTGAGGCAGAGCTCAGGCTCCTGGGCCAACCAGCACATGGATGCAGGGATTCAGCCCAAGGTACCCCCAAATACTTCTGCTGCCTCACATAACAAGCCACACAGCATCTAGTCTGACCTGAGGACCTGGCCTGCAGCTCAGACCAGCCCTGTCTATAAACACCTTCTCATCCGACTCTGCCATGTTAGTGCCTAGTCCCTGCAGGGAACAGAGGAGATGCCAGTCTGCAAACCAACATCGCAACGCACGCCATGTGCAGCATGTCAGATCCAGGCCAGGCACCTCTCTGGATTTCCCCAAAATTCAGTGCACAGAAATAGGAGCTGGACGTAAGCTCTGCAGGTGGCAGAGATCCCAAATCCCTCTGTGCTACCAGGGAGTGGGATGGAAACAGAGGGAGAGTGGGTCCGAGGGATACTGGCTTGGAGATTTGGCCCTGAGATGGACCACTGCAGGGATCTCTTTCTCTTCTGGCTCTGAGCCGTGGGGCCAAAGCCAGGGCTGTTCCTCACCCCTCCTGGCTCCTGCTTCAATCTCAACACAGGGGTGTCCATGTCTTGATCACTCCCAGGGGGCTGACGATGGCACAAGCCTTCCCCAAAGGAGAAAGAAGGTGTAAAAGGAGGCCAGGGGACCTCTGGACCTCTGCCTCAGGGATGCACAGCCTCACCCCTGCAGGGCTCATCCTGGGGACCAGCTCAGAAGCATCACCACAACACTGAAGAAGCCTCACTAGCCCCAACAGGGACAGGACCCCTCTTGTCCACCACCACCCCCAGCCCCTTGGCCAGCGCCTTGTCCTCACTTGTCTTCTTGATGTGGGCCACTGCAGAGGTGACGGCTGCTTTCTCGCTCAGCCCACAGGCGTTTTCCGTGAACACCCGGAAGGAGTAGGTGTTGCCGATGATGAGGTCGGAGATGGTGCAGCTGGTGCGGGTGCAGCGCTCCAGCGCTGTGAACCATTTCTGAGAGGCAAAAAAACAGAAAAGAGTGGTGAGGAAAGGCAGGCTGTCCAAAGCATGGAGAAGGCAGCGGGGAGACAGGGGTGTACAGCTGCCCCTCTCCTATCAGGGCATCCCCAGCACCAGGCCACGAGGGCCCAGGAGTGCTCAGACTCACCCCACTCTTCTTATCTGACTTCTGCACCGTGTAGCCCTTGATCTCAGAGTTCCCGTTGTCTGCCGGCGGGGTCCACTCCAGGGCCACATTAAAGCCCCACACATCCACCAGCTTCAGGCTCTGGGGGGGGCCCGGTGGTTCTGCAAATACAAACCCTCACAGGGTGGCATCCTAGTTTGCTCCCCCCCACACACACATTCTGCGCCTTGACCATCCCTTGCACTTTGCTTTTAATCTCTTCTCACCTCGTTGCAGCACACAAGGCAGAAGGAGCTGCAATCAGCATGGGCTGGCAGAAACCCTGCATCCCCAACCAAAATAATTCACCTCCATGGCCCTGGAGAAGATCCCACTGGAAGAGGGACTCCAGAGTCCCTTGCCTTGTTGCTGCCCCTGTCCCATCTCACCCAGAATAAGAGGTACTCCCAACCAAGGGGCAGAAATGAGCCCCAGAGTGACCCTGCAGGGTCCCATTCCCAGCCTTACCAATCACCCTGATGTCCAGGGTAGCCTTGTCCTCTGCTCCATTTATCCGCACGGTGAGCTCGTACTTGCCCGAATCGCTGCGCTGCGCCTCACGGATGTAGAAGATGGTGTCCTTCTCCGTGTTGCGGATGTTGATGCGGCTGGTGTCCAGGGGCTGGTCACCCTTGGTCCAGATCACCTCGGGCTGAGGCTTTCCCTGGAGCAACCCACACAGGCAGGTTAGAAGCCACTTGAGCACACAGTCCCCATGGGTCCTGCTGGGAAGGACGGGTGGGCAGAGCCACCCCGCTTTGTCCAGGCAGCAGTGGCCTCAATATGGCCTCTCCCATCCAGCAGTCCCCATGGAAGAAACTAGAGTCGATCCCTGCCAGCACCACTGACGGGAAGCCATCTGGCTCCAAGGGTGATCCTGGTCCCCCAAAGTCCTCATAGAGCAAGCCCATCTTTACTTGCCCAAGGTGTTACAGGCAGAGCTGTGCTCCTGTTGCCCAGGCACTGAACCCAGGTTCAAATCTAGCAGCAAGGCCTTGAATTCAGCATCCAGGCCCAATTCATGCAAGGAGAATGGCCAACACAGACCCCCAACCACCTATGAGAGATAGCATGGACATGTCCCTCATTTCAGGGGCAGCTTTCTGCCTCTCGCTTCCCCCTGCTCGGCCAACATGTTTCAGGACTGGTTTTACTCCATCCCAGACACTGTGGTGGAGATGCTTTGGTGATGCCCCAGACAGTATGTGATGAGTCATTTGAGGAGAGAACTTCCAGCTTGGTCCACCAGTGTCAGCATCGCTCCCCCATCACACAGCCCTAGGGTTGCCCTGTTTCAAAGGCAGCTGCCCTCTCTAAGGGGACCCCCACTGTTGTGCTGTGGGGTCCTGCGGTAAGTGGCCAGATCCCTGCCAGGCTCAGCCAGGAGCACGAGCTGAACAGGGCTCATGGGCCAAGACAGCAGCAATAGTTAGCCCATGCCCTAGTGTGTTTGGGGTTGTCCCATTGGCAACACCGTCAATAAAGACATAGGAGAAAAATGGGAGCTAGGTAGGAATGGGAGCTAGGTAGGAATGGGAGAAAGGTTCTCACCCCATCTCCCACACTTGGCCCGTGAGAGACAGGGACCAGGACAAGCCAGCCCGTAGTTGGCCCTAGGCATATCATGGTGGCTAGAAAAGTCACTGCAGAGCCTAACCCAAAGTGAAAAAGTCTGGAGGATTAAATCCCAAACCTACCTGGAAAGGGATCATCATGTTCACAGCATCCCCAACATGCCTGACATAAGTCTGCCTCAGGTGACGGGGCATGCGGATCCTTGGGAGCTCTGGGGAACAGGAAGTCATGCTGTGGGGCCAAGGAAATCACAGCCCCCAACTGGCTGACCCACCCCACGCATCCCCCTGCTTAGCCATCAAGAAATCCCACCTGGAAACATAGCCACCTCTTCCCTCTCATCTCCTGGACAGTGCTTGCTTCCCTGCAGGGCCACCTGCCCCATTGCCTGAACCCCAAAATCATATCCACCCTTGTGGTACCAGGTCACCCACCCGTTGGCACCACCCTGATAGACCACTGACCCACCCTTCATTATAGCCAGGTCATGGAAACCAACATGGGTTTAACCAGAAGAGCCATAGCACAGCCTACATGGTAGCAAGGCAGAGGACAGCATCTCCCAGTTAGGAAATATTTCTTCCCCAGCTCAGAAAGCAGACTTTCCAGAGGCGCACAACCCAACCTGCAGCAAGGACAAGGCTCACCAGACCTTCACCTTCTCTGGGCGCTCAAGGCCATTGAGAGACCAAGGTGGTGCATGGTTACTCACAGCAGAGCTGTGAAAGCCCCAGGCTTAAAGCAAAGGCTAACGTCCCCAAGGGAACATAACAAAGATAAGCAAAAAACCCACTGGAGAATGTTGATGGAGCGTGTGTCTCCTTCCTGGGGTGAAAATAGCAGCCGTGTAACCCTACCGGCTCGGTGCCGCTCGGTGATCCTGCTGGAGAGGCATTGGGTTTACGTGAGCCCCTCATAAAAGAGCTGTGTGTCTCTGCCTGGATTAAACGTGCTGGAGCTTAGCTCTGGGGAGGGGGCACGGCCAGAATTAAACCGGGACTGAGCAATGGCTTAAACAGCTGTGAGCATGAAACGCCGGCGGTGGGCTGGGGAGGGCAGGGAGATGCCCGACGGTCCCAGATGGCCCCACCGACAGCTGAGATGGTCCCTCCTCTGCTCATGCTGCTATTCACTCCAGGGATCCATGCGTCGAGGCGATGCTGCCACTTGGGCTCGTCAGTCTCAGCGGGGGCAGAGAAACCTGACCTCGAGGGGAGGAATGTTAATTCATGGGTGTTTTCCCCAGCTCACGCTTGCCTTGCTCAGACGGAGAGGGCTGGCCAAGGTCGGTGGCCTAGGTGACACGCTGCTGCGGGTGGGAAGGCATTTTTCCTGCCCCAGCTCCCTGCAAAACGCGACTCCCACACCAAATCTTCATCTGGTTTCTCCTCGTCTCTCTCCACTTCCCAAACCCACTCGTCCCACCTGTTTTTAAAACTCTCTGCCATCTGTATGGCTGCTATTTAAAATCTCTTGAGATGCTATAAATGAACCGGAGAGAGGTATAAAATGCCGTCCCAAATAAAATGTGAAGGCCAGCAGGTAACAGATGGGACAGAGAGGAGCGGAGTCGTACACCTGACATGCACCAGCACAACTAGGGTGGACATGGGGAGGTAGATGGACATTGAGGGCTATTTTGTTCCTCAGCAAAGCCAGACAGTGTGCACAAAGCTGTATTTCAAATGAAATGCAAAAGTAGCAAGTGCTGTTTGCTGAGGAAGAGTTAGCAAAAAGAAAAGAGAGAAGAGAAAAAAACCCAATAGTGTGGAGGAAGAGCAAGTTGTGTGTGGGACTCCCAGATCTTTGGGTTTTACATCTCACAGCCAGGCTGGGACAAAGCTCAGGTAGCAGGGACAGGGGGGCTTGAACAGGTGGGTGCAGCACAGGACTAGAAGCTGGAAACACAAGCTGTGTATTTGGCGTCTCATGCCGGTCCCCCATGCCTCAGTTTCCCCAGTCCCACAAGGTATGACGGGATGCCTTTGAGATCTGGAGGTGAGCACGGCAGCAAACACCAGCCACCAAGCCATGTTCACCTCCTCTGAGCAGACTGAGAGGATGGACTGTGCAGGACCCATTCCAGATGCCGATAGCCTTCTCCAACCCTTTTCCTATGAAAAGCTGATGGTTCCTGGAATAACTTCTCTTATTATTATCACTATTCTTAAGCAGCTGAAAAATCCAATGTGTTCTTTGAGTAATAGGAAAACTTGCTCATTAATAATTCCTTGTAAAGGGAAAAGAATTTTGTATTTGCAGTTTAATAAGTGAAAACCAGGCTTGCAATCATACATCAGCCTCAGCACATTCGCAGCACCCCCGGAGGAATGCTAGTCTTGCTAAGCATGGGAGCAAGTCATTCATTAGCGAGTTCAGCATGATTAAAGTTCCCATGCTCCAGACTACCAGCTCTTGACTTTCCTCAGCTAAATAAACAAAGCTGTCCAATGTGTGTGTGATGGCATATTAGAGATGTAAGCAAGGCCAAGAAGAGGACATGTGCTGAAAGTGAGGCTGTTGACGAGCTCTTGCAATGAAACGGGAAACCGTGGCTCTGCATTTTGAGCCCTTCACCCCCAAAGCTTCACCATCTGCAAGGTCAGTGTCTTGAGGTCGGGAAGCTACTCCATCCCACCCAAAGGGAATTGGACGCAGTTACTGAGAATAACATCTCGGTCAAAGGCTGGCTTGCGATGTGTGAGAGGGCAGAGGCTGCTCAGGCTGCTGGGTGAGCTGTGCTTTCTTTGCACCACTGACAAAGCACATGGGAATTACGCACGGCAGGAGCAGTACTTACGGAGGATCTCTCTGATGAGGATTGGCTGCTCCAATGTAGCTGGGACACTGGCACCGCTGGCGCTGACAGCCTTCACCCGTACATGGATCTTGTCACCAGAGCCGAGGTCCTGGATTGTGTACCGGGTGGAAAGAAAAGGCTCCTTGTTCGCAGCTGTCCAGTCTGTACCTACAATGAAGCAGGCAGAGCACTTCAGGCGTGCAATGGCCAGACAGACACCAGCCCCAAACAGCAGGATCAAGCCACAGGGGGCGAAACTCAGAGGCAAAGAACCCCTTCCTTGCAAAGGCTGAATGATTCAGGGCACCAGCAGAAAAAAGCATCTTAGAGGCGAGGTTGGCCACCCCACCCTGCCAAGGAGCGTGGGGTGCAAAGTGCTGGCAGAAGCTCAACTATTGAGCAGGAGGCCATTTGCAAGCAAGAGAAGGCATTAGGCCAGTAACCTGGTGCATTTCTGGAAGCAGTTAAGATCCTTTGACCACCCTGCTAGCCAGTCTGCTCCTCTTACTGCTCCAGGATAACTCATTGGAGCTCACCGTGTTCCCCAGCGCATCTTCCACATCGAGCAAGGTCTGCTCATCACCTGCCTCCAGCCAGCTAGACCTCTCCAGCTATTCTTCCTGCATCTCAAACTCACCACACAGCCAAGACATAGAAGCCACATCAGCCAGCTAACACAGCCTTGCAGAGTGCTGAACCTCTTAAGAGGTTTCTCAGTTAGAAAACAGTCACCAAAGGATCAGGTGTCCCAGGCAGGCAACTAGACCAAGCCATGTGTGCCAGGGTTTGCTAAACCATGGTGTGCACCTTCCAACCAAGAAGGTTTTCCTGTCAATGCCATCAGACCAGCCAGTTCCCCACCAGCAATTTCCCTTCACCACTGGCATTATCCAAACCAGCCCTCACTCAAATCTCATCATATTTTAGCCAACCAGGGTCTTCCACCAGCCCAAGTACAGCGGTCACGGATCTCGTGTGGTTATCACTAAATGACTAGAGCTCTCCTGTCACCCAGCCAAGCACAAAACAAGCTAGGAGAGCATCCAAAACTGTGACCTTTGGGTGGCTGTCAGCCAGCACCCTCCAGGAACGGCTGCATCTTTCCTTGTCCCACACAAGGCCCCCCTCATGCATCCCATCCAGCCATGGTTACCTCCTCAATCCCCAGCCCAATGATGAAAGCCTCCCACGGCTTTGATTGTGCCAACCACAAGCTAAGCAGCCAAGGATCATAGAGCAAGTTCCCCAAGGCCCATGGACCACCTGGGTCTCCCAAACCACTCCAGCCTCATGTAGAACCCAGCTCACCAGCCTCAGCCTCCCCTTGCAGATCCTCCCAGCCACATAGGTCATTCACTCTCACCCCAAAGCCAAGCAGGGCTGCAAGAGAGTGCCCAAAACACAAGTCTTACCCACCTACGCCATTCCACCAACCAGCAATGCAACTGGAGAACCACAGATAATTGTTGCCACCCACCAGCCCACCTCCATCCACCACGGCCATCCTTCTTCCAGGCATCTCAAGTTCCATCTCACTTGGGCAAGGCTTGCCAGCCCCTCTCATGCTGCCCAGGACCCTTTCCTCACCCTCCCACCTTATCCCCATTCCTTCTGTACTTCATTTTGGGCAAACATGGGAGAATTGTATCATCTTCCTCCTGGGTCACCATCCTAACCCCAGGTCTCTTCAGAGCTGGAGTTCATCAGAGACCATCCTCAGTGGGTATGCTAGTGTCTCCTCCACCCTCTAGCTGGACATGGCACTGACATCAAACCCAGTCCAGCCAGCTGCTAAAGACATCACTACTATCTGAAGCCAATGGGAAGCCCTTCTCCTCCATGGAAAAAAAAATGACCATTTAAAATGAACCATTTGAGCAAAGAAAGGGAAATGGTGCCTGGGAAACGCGCTGCCAGGTTCCGCCCAGCTCCGTCCCATACCTCCGCAGCAACACACCAGCTTTCCATGCTTATGAGGCAGGAAAAGGAAAACCCAAGCCTACTTCCATCTTTGCAGATCTCCACCACGTATCCATCCAGGCCCGACTGGCCTGTCTGCTCCGGGGCTTTCCAGGTCAGCGTAATCGAGTTTTCACTCACTTCTTCCACGGCCAAGGACAAGGGGGAGCTGGGCGGCTCTGTAACAAACCCACAGTGGTGAGGACAGGCTCTCAAGTAATGGGGCTGTTGGAGGACAATCACCCAACCTCCACGTTGGTCTTCAGCCCCCCCGACTTCCTAATCCCCTAGCCCTATCCCACTGCAAAATTATCCTTGATAACTTCATCCCTCTGTCCCTTCACCCTCGCATCCACACATGGCCCCTCCCAGGCTTGCATTTCTGCCCTCCCCACTTCAGAGTTGTCTTGTTCTCACCTGCCTTGGGTATCTCAGGCTTAGGTTCAGGGGCTGGGGTTTGGGGTTCAGCTGTGGGAGCCAGGGGACCTTCTTTAGGGGCTGGAGTCCCTTCTGCTGTGGGGATGGGAGCAGACTTGTCTGCGGTGGCTGTGGGCTGCTCCGCGGCAGGGGGATGCTCAGGGGCTGGGGACTTTTCAGCAGCTGGGGCTGGTGCCGGTTCTTCCTTTGCGGTTGGCACTGGCTCTTTCTTCGGAGCTGCCGGAGCCGGGTCTGTGGCTGGAGGTGCGGTTTTGCTGGTCATCGCTGCAAAGCCTGGAGGCTGGGGAAGAGGATGGTTTGGGTTCTTTGCTCCGGGATCTCCGCTCTGTTTTGGGGTCCCTGCTCCAGACCAAAGGTCTCTCCTCCGGATCTGGGATCTTGACTCCAAAGCTGGGGTCCCTGCTCCGGGCCAGGTGTCTCCACTCTGAACAGACGGTCTCCGCTCTGGGACGGCTGTGCTGGAAGGGGGGAACCAGGTCACTGAGCCAGAACAGGGGCTGGGAGATTTTTATAGGCTTCGGCTGGCACTTGTCACCTCCCTGCAAACCAATCTGCCTGCGCAGGCGGGGGCTGCCAGGAATAGCCACCCGGGACCTGCACATTCAGCAGCACGCCCCTATCCCCTCCTATGGGACTGCAGCACATGGTCCTGCCCAACCCCCCCACCACCATCCCCCCCAGGCTCGCACGGGACTGGGCAGGCCAGGGCCAGGTCACCTTTCTTTGGGGACACCGCTCCTCTCCCCAGCACTGACACCCCTCTAGCTAAGGGCTTCCCAGCCCTCTCCACTGCCACCTCCTCAGCCACCCACTGCCCCCCTAAGTCTTCCCCCTAGCCTCCCCATTGACCCTCCACCCCCCATGCCTTCCCCCAGCCCCTACATTAACAACAGACCTCCCCAACCCTCCCTGTTAGTCCTGCGCTGACCCCCAAACCCACCTGCTCCCTGCCATGTCCTCCCACATTCCCTACTGTAACCCCAGACAGACCTCTCTGCTTCCCCCATGTCCTCCCCCAGCATCCACCTCAAACTCAGAACTGTTGAGGTTGGAAGGTAACTCCTGGGATTATCTGGACCAACCCAACTGCCTGTACCCCTGACCCACATTCCTGGAGAAAATTAATCACTAGCCAGCCCTGTGCCATGTCCTCCAGTCTCTGCCCTGCCCATATGACCAGGTCCTTGTCCATGGAGTCTGGTCACCCCAGGACTTGTGACCTGTCACCCTTCTGTTAGCCCCCAAAATCAGATTTGCCCCAAAGCACTCCACTGACCAAGGAAAGCCCCATTAGTCCTATAGGATATAACCCAACTCACCCCCTGCCTGTCCTCAGTTCCCTCATTTGCCATGCTATGCATGAGATGCTACTAAGAATGTCTCCATAACCTATGGTCTAATTCCTCAACCTTCCTCAAATTCAGGTTGACAGAGCATTTTCTCCTGTTCCTCTGTCTCTGGGGATGCTGCTATGGAGAAGCCAATCAAGCCCAGCTCTCCTGGGTGTTGGTCCAAAGGCTCGTGGTTTCGTGGTCCCCAGGAAACACCTCCAAACATGGACATCAGGGTCAAGAGTCACCTCTGAGACAGCCAGAGCATGAAGTCGTGTACTCTGGCAGGGCCAGATGATCTGAGCTTTGCTAACAAGGGGGTGGTTTTCCAGGTGGGGAGAGCTGTGGTCACCCAGGAAGGGGAGAGAGAGAAGAAAGAGCAGAACCATTGGCCAGGCTGGTCTTTAACGGGATGGTTATATACCAAAAAAGAGCCACAGGGCTCTGAAGGATGCAGCCCAGCTGGAGCAGGAGCCATGGATGGGTGGGAAGAAGGGGTGAGGAGAGGAGGCCGTGACAGCAGTGCTGGGTCTTTGGTCCATCAGGCTGTCACAGGGGTGCTCGGCTTGGACAGACACTGGGCTCAGCTCCTGGCTGCAAGGCAGCAACAGGCAAGCACTGATGGTTTCACAGAGGCATCACCCTGAAGACGCCTGCCCATGGTGCTCTACACAGACAGACAGCTCGACAGGCAACTGCCGATCTCTAGAAAGAGCATAAGGCAGACCCTGCACTTTCTGCTAGCCCTGCTCCTCCTGTAAGCTGAGAAGAAAGCTCTTCACAGCCACCAGCCTTGCAAGTCACATGGGGATCAGGTAACAGGAGTGCAAACCTGGTCCCCCATGGGCTTTGATCATGCCTGGAGGCTGCAGACTGGCAGCACAACCCTCCTGCTCCAGGGAGAGATCTTTTCCTCTCCTGGTTATTTCAGAAACTGCGTTTGGCAGCAGGATGAAGCCAGGACACCAAGAGACGGTATCAGTATCTCAGGGAGGGCATGTTTCCTCCAAAACTATGTGATAACCCAGATGTTCCTCGATTACTTCCACCAGTGAGGAGGAATATGACTAATAAAGGCTCCTCCTTCCCCAAAATACCTTTGGGATGCCTGAGGGATGAGGTCCCTGAGGCAAGAGAGGGTGACATGGGGCTCCCAGCCTGTGGGCCATGAATGGGTACTGGCAGCCCTTCCCACTCACTGGAGCAGCTTGGAGTGCCTCAAACTTGCCAAGTGGGTCATGAACCACAAAATTTTCTGCAGCTGCTCTGGCAAAAGAGAAGACAGCCCTGCTCCCCAGCACAGCGATGTAAGGCTAGAGGAGACTGTCCATCTGTCCTTCTCCAGCTGTCTTTTCCTCCCTGGTGGGTCTGGCACCCAGAGGGGAGGACTGGATAAGCTTTGGTTTCTCGATACCTTGACCCACAGGGATTTCACCCTCTCTTGGATGACCTTGGCACCTCCTTGACCCCTCAGCATTCACATGGACCGTGCCTTGATGACTTAGTCCATCAGATCACAGGCGGCCACCTCCGGAGTTCCACAACCATCAACTCTGCCCAGAAGTCTTCCATGTGTCTTTCCCAAAGGCAATCATGATGTGTTGACGTACCTAAACCAAAACACTTTGCAAAAAGCAGGTTTCTTTTGATCATGTGTTAAGAAAAGCGATTTAAAGAGCTCTGGGGAAAAAAAAAAAAAGTCAATACCAAGACTCTAGTTCATAGGGAAATGAGCACTCAGGTTTCTCTCCTATTTCAATTCGGGAGAGTGTGGTTGAAAATTAAACACTTTCCTCAGGAAAAGAACATCAATGCAATTATTTTGTTTGAAGTTCTTGATTTGAACAAAACTCGAGTTTTTCAGCCTGCTGGATGACATTTAGATGCTGTTTTATCTGTTGACTCACAAGATGACTCATAGGTTAAGAGCAAGTGAATCAACATGGTTTATCATCCAGACTTATCTGGGCCATGTTACTGTAGTATATTGGCATCTTGTTTATTCACACGTTGCCAGCAAGACCGCCGTACGTTGAGCAAACTCAAGCAGGGAAACACTACGCTGCCTGCTGTAGATGACAAAGGCATCATGGCAGGCTGCCCAAGTTCAAAGTCAAAGGGTTTCCCTTAGGGACCAGACTCGGGAGTCAAAGGTTTCGTTACCCACTGTGGATGCAGGATGGGGAGGGAGAAGCTGCTCCCATGGAGTCATTTCACCAACAAGGACAGGAGTGGCATGTCTCAGCCCCCCAACTTTGGAGTGAGGGAGCTAAAATGGGTCTGGTGTCAGAAATGAAACGAAATGCCCACTGGTGCGATTCCTCCACCTCAGCATGAAAACGAAGAGCACACTGAGTGGGCTGCGCTGGCTGTTCCTGCAGGCAACTGGGAGGGCTGAACATTAAAATTTTAGTGATCATTTAAATATCAACATATCTTTGCCTGAAACTCCAAGTATTTCAGGATTTAGCTGAAATACAGGGTATTCATGTTTTCCAGTGAGAAAAGATCTCTTTTCTAGAGGACGCAGGGAATTTTTATAAATTGGTTTTGACCCACATTTTCAGCCCACTGCACCATTGATATGTTGACTTACTTATCTTCCAGGTAACGTACAGGTCTAAATAACGAGAGTGTCATTTCTTCCTTGAAGGATCAGATTCTCCTCGTGCCACTGTTATTCAGCCCCCCTACAAAAGACGCGGCATGGTCACCTTTCAGCTGGGTTTATTGACAGGGCCTCATTGCAAAGACATAAATCTGGCTGTACCCCAAAAGCGTTGTGTCTACCCATTCACCCAGATTTGCCAGTTTAGGAAATCGCAGCATCAGAGACCCGCTGGGTAGGAAGGGGGAAAGCCTTGGCAATGACTCTCCCCATCACAACAGCTGATGTGTCGGTGTGGGAAGACAGAAGATGCCTCTGACAGCTGGGGCAAATCCTGGAGATTAGGACCATCCCCTAAAGAGGGCTCCAGGATTAGACAGGAGGTGGTGAGACCTTCCCACTTGCACATTGTAAAATAAAGCCGAGATGCCAAAGGCCCAGAATAAACGACAAGCCCGTGTCATCCCAGTGGGAAGGGCTCCTTGAAGCCGTAACATCCTCTGCGCTGGTCCTCTCTTGCCCCTGTCCCCCTGAATATCTCTGGAAAGGCTGGTGGGCTCTTTGCACCCCAGGAGGACAGTGAAAGCAGCAGGGTGGATGTCACACACTGCTACCTGGGCCACCACAGGTTCCGAGCATGGCATCACGAGGTCCTTGGCACAAGCAATGTGCCTCGCCAGGGAAGAGGACAGAGTCAGGCTCCAAGGGATGGTATCACGGATCTCTAAGAAGGAGCAGCCACCCACAGCCTGTATCAGTGTGGGGAAGGGAACACCCGGGATTGAGAGGGGTGCATTGCCATCCCTAGTAGGATATATTCAAAGCCACCCAACAGGAGAGAGCAGGAGCCATCCCCACATCCCTATGGCCACATCCAGCCCTGTGCACATCATGTGGACTGAGCCCACGGGAGACACCGCAAATGGCCAGAAAAAGGCCCAGACCCCCTGGATTTCAGCAGAAAGGAGGTGCCCAAATCCCTTTTGGGGAGAAGTATTGCTGCTGGTTACTGATGCAGCTGGAGATGGTTCCTGCGTGGGGCTGTTCCCTCCTTTCGGCTGCTTCCCTGCTCCTGCCCTTGCCTGTCCTCTCTCCAGGAGGGTTAAGTCAGACCTCCATAAAACCAGGGAGGTCATATGGAAAACACACAGCACCGACCACAAACGCCTTGGGGCGGCTCAGCACCCTGCCTGCCCGGCTCCCAGCAGCATTTCCAGCCTCCGTGTCACCGTGATATTCGCAGCACGCTGAGTCAAGCAACCGGGGCAGGCGGCAGGTGGGCTGGGACGTAGGCAAGCTTTCCATTTCGTGTGTTGCACGCAAGCGGACGCTTACTTCACCCTGAAGCAATGACTGCAGGCAGGGGCTCCCTGGGCAGAGCTGGGACACGGGCTCGACCCCTCTCCCAAAGCCCCCAGAGTAGTGTCTGTTGCTGTGCCACCCTGGGGCAGGAGTTTTAAGCAAGTATTGCTCTAAAATGTCCTTGTCCGGTTTAGAAAAGGCAGCCAGGCAATAGAGACACCATTACCAGTGTCTCTGAGATCCTGTTGGGCATCTCTTGCCAGGCACAGAAGTAGGGTTCATGCAGCCCAGCCACAAGCTCCAGAGTTATCCCCGTTGCATGTTAGCTCATGCCACCAGCACTCAGCATCACCACAGTTTGATGCATCGAATCATCGATAACCCTTTCTTTGCCAAAGGGGTTGTCAAGCACTGGAACAGGCTGCCCAGGGAAGTGGTTGTGTCACCATCCCTGGAGGTATTGAAAAGACGTGTAGATGTGGCGCTTAGAGACGTGGTTTAGTGGTGGGCTTGATAGACTTTGGTTTACGGTTTGACTTAATGATCTTAAGGGTCTTTTCCAACCTAAACTATTCCCTGATTCTGCAATCAGTCAGGGCAATGTGTTCACCCACCACTGGGTCCACTGGCGTCGGCTCACAGAGCAGCACCGTGGGTGCCTAGACCCGGGGTGCCGGCTGGGATCAGGATTTGCTGGTGCAAACACCCAGAACTGATGGGTGTTACTTTGGGGCTGTGGTGGGGTAATTCTCCTCCAGGATGGAGGGCGTAGAGACAAAGAGAAACCCATGCAGAGATGCCCCAATTTGCCCAGTGTCTCGCTGGGAGCTGAGCCAGGGTGCTCAGTGCCAGCTCCATGTCCCCTCCAGCCTGGGGACAGCACTGCAGGGGGAAAACCATCATGGAGTGGCATCACTCGCTGCCCCTAGCCAGAGTGGTTCCCACAGCACAATCCGTGGGGCCATCAGACATCGCAGCCACGGCGCGAGGCGCACGGCACCCTCTGATTCGGCAGCTGCGCAGAGCTGGAGGGGTGACCTCCAGCAGCTGCACCCAAGGCAGGCCAGGCCAGGATGTGACGGGCCAGCAGAAGCCCTCACACACCTTGGCACCACGTCAGTCACCTCACGTGTCTCCAGTGCCCAGAAGCAATGCCAAACCCTGGGCATTGCTCTGCCTTTGGTGGGCTTTTTTTCCCAATCCTGCCCTACCTCTGGGGCTGCCAGCAGGAGCTTACCTAGGACGGGCAGGCAGAGAGCCCGCAGGGGCTGAGCCCATGTCAGCCCCGCTGTCCTCAGCCTGCTAGAGGTCACCTCTACCAAGGGTTGGGGACAGCAGCTGGGGACGCCAATAAGGCTCTGTCACCACCTGCCCTGCTTGGTCCTGCTCTGCGGCAGGGAAAGACTGCGAAGAGCAGCTTGGATTTTCCCTGCTGCATGAAAAGTCGGGTGCTCAGAAAGACCCAAAATGTTGCAAGCCACCTTTGCTCTTTGATTCAGGACATTTACACACGGCGGTTGCACCTGGGGAATGCAGCCACACACCTGACTGCTTCTGTCCCCGAGCTGTGGCAACCCTTGGGCCAGCAACTGGGGAGCTGGGAGGCTCTGAAAGAGAAGGGGGAGGAAACTGCTCAGCCCTGGGCTCCACCAGCACCGAGGGTGAATTTCTTTATCATCTAGTATCAGCAGGGAGCTCAGGTGTTTGCTCTTCACTGCACCAGGGCAAGCACCACTACTCAGAGCCCCGCTTTGCTCACCTCCGTGCCTGCAGTCCCAGGCAGCACCCAGTGTCCCAGTTCACCCAGTAACCACTGGCCCCCAGGAAGGTGACTAGCCCTGATGTAAGGACTTCAAGGCACTGAAACCCCTGCCAGGGTGCACCACGACGTTGGCCAGTTACATCCCAGGCACACACTCCTGGTCTCACTGGACTTTCAGTATTCCCTCGGTGCCCCTTACCTCCATCGAGGACTTAAGGCCACCTTAGGTGTCCTCAAGGCTGCTGCTCCTCTCCAGTCCCTCCTGTAGGACCAACACTGGATGCTGGTGTCTCCCCTTCCCAGATCCTCCCTTATTTTCTCACATCCACATCCCTCCTTTCCTTGCCTTAAAAGCTTTCACTTGCACCCTCACCTGCCGCCTTCCCCTCTGCTCTCCCCATCCCCTCCTCCTATCTGCACCCCCCCCCAACCTCCTCCCCACCTCATGCAGAGCCCCTGCAGGTCACAGCCGTGCTCCACCCCACCACAGCCAGAGCAGCCAACAGCCTGTTTGGCTGAAGGCATCAAAGCAGATGGGGACCAGCATGATGTCCTGCAGCCAGACCCATCCCAGCCCTGGTGGCACTGGGACCAGCCACGTTTCAGATGGGGCAGCCAATATCCCAGGGAGATCCCCGAGGCTGGCATGGTGGCGGCTGGCACCACAAGACCTGCCTGTACCCCACCACATCCGGAGGGTTTGCGGAGGGCTGTCACTTCCCAGGATGCTCTGAAGCAAATGGGATCTGCTCCCTTAATGGGGCAGCACATCTCAGACCCACCCCACGTCTCTCTCTAATCCAGGCACCTTCGTTCAGGAGCCTCTCTGCTGTGCCCCCCTCCCTGGGTTATCAGAGGGGTTATGAGAGGGGTTGGATCATCCCCCAGTCCCAGTGACTCTCTCCAGGCCCCAGTAAACTGGGAAGACAAACCAGTTTAGGGTTGTCCAGTGGCGGCCCAGCTGCACCCTTCCCTGCTGCCACCAGGGAGCGTCACGGGGACATTTAATCAGACTGTCCTCACCCTGGGTCTGTCTGAAACCCTCCAGATACTGTGCCAGGCTTTGGGAAGATGCTGTTCCCCTTATGCCTGGTCCTTAGTGTCCCTGGTGTCCCCACAGGCAGATTTGACCCAGCTCTGCTTTGGAGGCACAGGCTCGACCTGCCTCAGGGTGTCTGCTGCCGTGGTCGGGACACCCAGCCACTTCTCCCTGCTCTATCCCATCTCTGCTGTCCCCATGTGGCACAGTGTGACAGCCCTGTGCCTTCCCTGGAGGAAGCATCACCCCAAAACACCTCCAAAGAAGCCAAAACAGGACAGGGTCTTCAGAGAGCAAAAGAGTTTTGATCTGTTGACCCAATAACCTGCAAGGGAGCAGCCATGGAAGGGGACAGTCCATCCTCCTCCTTGTCCATGTGCATGTCAGTGCAGGAAGGACACACATATTTTTTCAGGGGGAGGCCACAGACCACCCATGACCAAGGGCCAGCGAGGGCCAGGGCTGAGGCTGGTGGTGGCTTTTGCAACCAGTGCACGTGATGGGCTTGTTCCCGTCTCCTGAGGGTTACGAGGTGGCAGAGATCCCGAGGGATCTGAGCACAAGGGGGAGAGATAGGGCGGTCCTGAGCCACCCAAGTGCTGGCCCTTAGGAAGGAGGAGGATTTCCCCAGCGAACTTGCCCACCTGCTGCTCCATGACACAGCCGACGTGGAGGGAGCCCACTCTTTCCGCAGTCTGGAAATGCTCTGGGATCCCACTGGGTGATAGTGGCCAGAGGGGTCATTCCTGCCCGGCACCTGTAAAGCCCTCGGGGATCCCATGGGGTGGTAAAACACTGCAGGAATGCAAAATGATGTTCAGGGCTCTCGCCCAGCCCTGGGTGCCACTGAAGGTGAGAAGCTGATTTAATTTCACAACCTGCAAAGCCCTTGGGGAGGTGGACACAGCCAGGCTGGGCACCAGGGCTGGTTATTTTCTGTCCCTGGCAGTGTGACTTGCAAAGCAGTGTCAGGGCTCTCCACAAATCCACGTCTTCCTGCGAGCCAGGCCACAACCCACATCCCACCCCACCACCTGGATGAGGAAAAATGCCCTTGGTGGTCCCTTTTTTCCACTGCTCTTGGCCGTGGTCACCTCTTCCTTGCGGGGCACAGAAGAAGCTGATGTCCTTTTGCACCCCGGCACGGCAACCAGGAGGGACGGGGAGGGGGGGGGACAGAGGGAGCATCCAGTGACTGGTTATCTGATCCCAACAGCTCCGGTGTAAACTTAGCATGGCCTTTCGGAAAGTACTTGCTGTGGCAAAACACGCAGTAAATCACTGTTCTGAATGCCAACAATATTTTGAGATTAGCAAATCTTAAAGAGCTCCTTGGGTTAAAGCTCAGTTTGGGGCTGTGGTTTGCAGCCCTGCCAGTGCAACTGGGGGGCTCTTGCCACCCCGGTATCCCCCAGCCCCCAGGGATTGCACTGAGCTGCAAATGATTCTTGTTCTTTGGAGGAGATGGAGCAACGTCTGGGGTCAGCACTGGGTGTGGGGTTGGGGACCTCCACACTCACGTGGGTGCCCACCACGCACTCCCGACAAGCGGGGCCAACCCTCTGATTCCCCCGCCCTCTCCTTCCCAGCCGGCTCAGCCCAGCTTGGAAAATTCCCAATTTCCTCCTTTTTTTTTTTAATCAAGCAGCAAAAGCAGCTCCCCACCAGCCGCCCCAGCCCCCTCCAGCATCGTGTCCCATGCTCCCCGGGGCAAGCCACCGTGACTGCCAGCACCATCGCCCCAGCCCCTCATCCCCAGTGTCCCCAGCACCCCCGACACTGGCAGTTTGCTGAATGCTTCAGGGAGGGGATGCCCAGGACCCTGCAAAAGCCACCCAGGAGGTTGGACCCTGGTGCCACCACCTGCCTTCAGATGTGCCACGAGTTTGCCAAGCTCAGCTGAGGGCTAATTCTGCAGCAGGGCCCTGCCTGGGGGACAAAAAAGAGGGAGAAGCCCTTGGAATTGAGCAGAAAAAGGGGCAGCAAGTACCTGGGAGCCTAAACCAGGTGCATCCAGATGGAAAATCAGCCGCAGTTTTTGCACGCTGCAGGAGATTAACCCCTGATACGTGCTCCCAAGGCAAAAGTGACCCAGAGGCAGCATTTTAACCCAGCACAAGTCACTGGCTCAGTATGGGAAGGGCTGGGGAAGATCTCATGCTACACCTGAGGCTGGGCTCTGCGCTCAACCCTTTCAATCTATGGATGCCTGCTTGCAAACAGCGATGCCAGCCCGGCCAGGAGCCTGTAAACTGAGATGTGTTTGCACCTCCTGACCATTAAACAGCCTCAGAAAGGAGTAGTTTCCCTGCACTATATTTGCGCAGGGGCTGCAGCCCAGCACCAACCCTCCCTGCCCACCCAGCGCTGCCCAAGCCCCTCTGCCGATACCCCCTCCAAGAAATCATAAAAGTGGATGGAAATGCAAGGAAAAGTGCCCAGATTAGCTTTGTTTTCTAATCCCCAGGAGCTTTGCAGCCCCCTCTGCAACCACTATGCGTGAAATGCCAAAACCACTTAAAGAATTTTTCATGTAAAAATGTGCAACCTTTGGGGTTTGTGGCTTTGATACGGGGTTCTCTGCACCCCAGCAACTGGAGCAGGGAGGGCTCTGGGGGATAGGGGGTGCACCTTGCTAAGAAGCTATGATTTTGGTGTCCCACGAGGGCGGATATCTCTTCCCCTTGCCCAGCCTGGGGCTGCTTTGCTCCTGGTTGTGGGCCAGAGTGTCCCAGCTGGCTCTCAGCCCCTCTGTCCCAGCAAGTCCCCCTGCACCCACAAGCATCAGGGGGAAGAGGGGCAGGCAAAGGATGTTACATGGCACCCCATTTTGGGGAGCTGGGAGCAATCATCCAGCACCAAACAGGGCAGCGAGCAAAGCATCAGTGGCAGGAATGGTGCGAACACAAGTGAACCGAACCCGCACGTCCTCAGCCCAAATGCAAACCTCCCGGGAACCAGATAACCAGAGAGAAAAGTCTCTCGGGAGGAAGGTCCCCTCCCCTGCAAGGTCTCCTGGAGATGTTTCCTTGCTCTAATGCTGCCATCCAGTGGGAGAAACTCCCTGGCATGGGATAGGCTGGAAACGAGGGCCTTGGTGTCCCCAGCCCCAGGGAGGGGGTCACCCACCACCACTACTGGCCTCAGGCTGCCCTTGGGGACCTCCCTGTCAGGGATGTTGCGGCCAGACCTGAGCCTCTGACTCCAAGCCCTGACGCCAGCCTGGCTGCGATGGGCAAAATAAAACCCACTCACACACTGCACACCCGGCCCCTAACGCCCTCCCGAAACACAGTCCCCAGCGAAGGGACGGGGAAGGGGTGGAGATGCACCGAGATGAGGCACGAGGCAGCAAACTGAGCCTTCCTCTGGAGGAGGAGGAGGGTGAGGAGCTGTGGTGCAAGCAGGGTCCCAGTGGTGAGGACACCCCGGTCCCAGCGCGACGCAGCCCCACGGGATGCTCACAGCGGTGTCCCGCGGCCGCAGGATATTTGCAGTCTGAACACACGATGCCTCAGAAAGCCAAATTCCAGCATGTATTCATCAGCACTGGGGCTGCAAGGAGGAAAGAAAAGGGGGAAAAAAAAAAAAAACAAAACAACAAACCAACAAAAAACCAAACACAAAACTCCCCGGGTTTGGTTCAGGGAACCGAAAGGACTTTGGCAGCGGAGACAGAGCAGCGCGACGGCGAGTGCTGCATCCGTGGTGGCCAGAAGCCCCCAGGATCCCACAATGTGCCCGTTTGTTGTCCCGGTGGGTGGCTGGGTTCCTGCAGAAAGGAGCTTTCAGTGGGAATATTCAAAAGTTCAACCTCTTTCAGCAGCGCAAGGTTTGCTGGATCATGCGATGGGCACAAAGGGACAGTGTTTCCTCGGGAGCAGGGAGGTTTTGTGGCTGGGAACACGGCTCTTTTCTTCCCCGCACAGAAGCCGCCTGAGCAGAGTCAAGGCATTATCAAAGCGGGTTCGTAGTCAGAGACTTGCCTTAAAGGGAGAAAGCAAAAAAGATTTGTGTATATGTGAAAAAAAATATTTAAAGAATTTGGGGATTTCTTTTGGCTGAAGGCAGCAGCTGTTTTCCCAAGGTGGCTCCAGTTTCCAGGAAAGCAGGGATTTTCCTCTGAAATCAAGGGGGAAACCCCCTAATTTTTTATTTTCCCTTTGTGCCAAGAGGAAATTTCTCCTGGGAGCAAGCCCTGTGTGCAAACAAATGCTCTGCCTTCTCCTCCGGGAAGCATGAGTGCTCTTCCACCCACTCAAGATCAGCCAGAAAATGTCCCCCAGACTAGCAAATCCCTGGTAACCCCAAAGAGGCAGCAGCTTCCCGGCTGGGTCAGAGGCACGTGTCCCAGCAGGGATGTGTTTCGAAAGTATCCACCACCTCTGCAAGCTGGCAAAGGCCACTTCTCCCGGCTGCAAACCCACCCTCGAGTTCCAGCTCACACTCGGGGAAGGGAAGGGGATGGGAGATGGCATAAAATATGAAGGGAGGATATTTAGTGTAGGAAATCTGGTCTACATCTGCAAACAGCCACGCTCTGGCATTAGGGCAGAGAACTGCACACAGCTCATCACACCTAAAGTCCTCATAACCCATAGCTGTGCCCAAAGCCCCTTCTGTGTGTTTAATTGCTGCATAAGTGCTGCCTAAAAACAGCAGAGGAAATACTAGGGGTGTGGACAGGCTAAGGATGGGAAAAGGGGATTTTTTAAAAAAGATATCACTGGTTTTAAAGAGATTTTCCTCACTGGTGGGTCTGGAGCGGTAAAACCGCCCAGCAAAGCTGAGCAGCTCCGCAGGCGTCCTGGCTGCATGCCCGGGATGGGGCGGCTGCCGTGTCACGGCGCTAACAAACTGCTTTCCCTTCCTGTAACGAAGACGGATGGCAGCGGGCCTCGAGCCTGAGAGTTGGCCGAGGCACCTCTGAGTCACACTGAGAGGGGGAATAAATCTCTGCCCGGTGGAGAAACGCCAGCCCAAGGGAAAGTACAACTGGGCCGGCATTCCCAAGTGGAGTCAGGACAAGCTCGCAGCTGGTGGCCATGGAAAGGAAAGGACGGGGCATCGTCAGGGCGGCTCGGCTGACTCCCCATCACGTTGCAAAGCAGGAGATGCCCAACACCTCTGTCCCCTGGAGGGGACGGTTCAGTGTCACCCCCAGCCCCGCAGTGGCTGCGCTGGGCACCGTCCCTGGCACCCGTGGGTTCTCGGGAAGAAAAGGGCTTGGAGGAGGCGAGGAGGCCAGAGCAGGGCTTGGGCAGGGATGCTGAAGGTTTGGGGCATGGTGCTTTGTCCCCTGTGTGTAGGGCAAAGCCACCCTTGTCCCTGGGGTCCCTGCCCAGTTTCCCACCCAACGCCGGGTGCCAGAGTGAGGGTACAGGGCTGCCTCCACCCCTCTGCCAAGGGTGCCCCTATGCTTGTGTCCCCCCCGCGGGGCAGCTCCCCCCTACCCGGGCCGTGCCCAGCTCCCCACTGGGATGCCCGGCCTCGAGCACCGGGATGCCTCCCCGGTGCCCGGTGCTCCCGGGACCCCCCATATCCAGGTCCCTCCCGGGACCCCCGTGCCTGGTGCTGCCGGTATCCCCATTCCCGGTGCCTCCGGGACCGCCGTGCCCGGGTGCTCTCGGTGCCCGGCACTCCCGCTATCCCCGTGCCCGGTGCTCCCGGCTCTTCTGCGACCAGGTGCTCCCGACTCCCCCCTTCCCGATGCTCCCGGGAACCCCATGCCCGGTTCTCCGGGGTCGCCCTGCCTGGCGCTCCCGGGTCCTCCCCCCCCCCCCCCCCCCCCCCATGCCCAGGTCCCCCCGTTCCCGGGGGGACTCCCCGTGCCCAGGCCGGTGCCAGGTGCGGCCCGCCCCCCCCCCCCCCCTCCCCCGCTCCTCCTCTCCTCTCCGCCCCGTCCCATCCCTCCTCCCCCGGGAAAGCGAAAGCGCGGCGGGCGGAAGCCGAGCGCTCCCGCACCGGGGCCGCTCCGCACCGGGGCCGCTCCGCACCGGGGCCGCTCCGCACCGGGGCCGCTCCGCACCGGGGCCACCATGGCCTCCATCGGCAACTTCTTCCGACGGAGCTTGCGGCGCTCCGGCCGCAGAGGTGAGGGGTCGGGAGGGGACGCCGCGGAGCGCAGCCCGGCGCCGGGCTCCGGGAGGTGACCGTGCCGCGATCGCGACCGGGACCGGTGCCGGTGTCAGCCCCGGGGGCCGCGGGTGGCGGGAGCCGACGGCTACCGGCGGAGCGGGGACTTGCCCCGGGCTGCGCAGGGCGGCCACGCCGGCTGGGACCGCGGGGACGGGGACTGGGACCGGCTGCTGCTCGGTCCCCTCCAGCCCTGCCCGGACGCTGCCCCTGCGGAGCCCCGGTCGGGCCGTCCGCCCCCGGGGCTTCCCCCATCTCCCGGGGATTGTTTCGTTCTCCGGGGTTTACCCCAGCCCCCGGTAGTGCAGCCCATCTCGCAGGAGCACCACCTCCACCCCCCCCACACACACCCCCCCCCGCCAGCCCCTGGCGGTTCAGCCCATCCCGGGAGCTGCACCCCAGCCCCTGGGAGCCTCCCCCGTCCCAACTGAGGTGCACCCCATGCCCCGGGGGGGGGGGGGTTACCCCGTCCCAAAAGGCAGCCCCACATCCCCAAAAGCTTTCCCAGCCGTTTGCCCACTGAGGGCAGCATCGCCAGAACATGGCATCGAGGGCATCCGGGGGGGGCACGGTGCCCCCCAGGCAGGTCAGTGTGGCAGAGCCTTTAGAGGACGGTGCAGAAATCGATCCTTCGGGATTTGTGAGGTTTTCTGAGACGCAGGATGGATTGTCGGGGGTTTCTGGCCTGCCGGACCTCAAGTTGGGCAGGCTGGTTCTTGCTCACCCACAGCAGAACAAGTTGGGGCAACCTCTGGATTTGGGGGGCTCACTGCAAGTCCCCTCCCTACCCCCTCACCCCAGGTCTGTTTTGGGCTGGCTGGTTCTTGCCCCGGGTGTGACATACGATTTTCCAACCTCAGCAGAAAAGGTTTGATAAAGCAAAAGCCGTTTCCTCTCTGCTGGGGCAGGTGGGCGGCCGCACGGCGCGGGAAGCAGAGCTCCCCCGCCAACCGTCGTGCCAGGCTGGGAGATTTTGGCACGCCGCAGCCTGGGAGTTTTCCGGGAGGAACGAAACAGGTTGTACTGCGTCGCAACGCAAGTCTGAGCGCAGCCCTCGGCTGATAAGAAAACCCCGCTCGGGTCGGGGAAGCTGCTTGTGCAGTAAAATGTCTTTTCACACCGGCAGCCCCGGTGCCGTTTCCGCCTGGACCAGGGCACCCCGTGGCAGCCTTTGCCCTCTCCGTGCCCGGCTGAGGGAGGGATGAAAATCCACAGCACCAGCAACTGCTTCCCATCCCGGAGCTGCGTGAGCCCCCTCGGCTCCGTGGCTCTTTCCCCTCCTCGCAGGGGATGCTCCCAATGCTGGGGGTCTGTGGGGTGGTCCCCAAGTCTTCCCTGCACGGGCTACAGGAGAGTCGTTGGCCAAAGCTCTTGTGGCAGTGGCTTGTGTCCCCAGGACTGCAAACCCTGCTGGTTTTGAGGAGTCCAGGGACCTCTCATGCCACTTTAAACCCATCCAATGCTGCACAACAGGGCATGGCTCTGTGCATCCCTGGCGCCCATCTTCCATCCCAGGTATGGAGTATTATGCTCAGGGAGGGATTTAGGCTCCGCCAGTGAGGGCTTTGCAGCCAGACCTGGCATGGGGGAGCTCTGCCGGGGGACGCCGTGCTTTCGGCAGGGCTCGCTGCGCCGGGTTGCGCTTTGGGCAGGCGCGTGGGTCTGTCGGCGAGAGGCTGACCCACAGCCCGGCGTGACCAGCCGCCCCGGAGCGGCGGGTTTTACTCGGCTGTTTGAAAACACCATGGACAAGATGCAAATCCAGCCCTTGCTTGAGAGTGCATCTTGTATTCTCTGAACTGTGGGACAGGACTGGGTAGGCAGGGTTTAGCTGGGCTTTCGCCTTACCCTGGCAATCTGCAATGGGAAACAACTGATGCTGGCATCCAGCGAGGATGGGGGACACCAACAGCCCTCCCCACTGCACAGCCCAGTTCCCTGGGGTCCCCCCAGCCGCAGCCTCCTGCTGGAGCATCCCAAGGAGGAGCAGGAGAAGCAAAGTGCATCTTGTCAACCTTTTTTCCCTGGCCTGGAGCACCTTGCTGGGCTGTCACACAGGTGATCCCCACCAAGGACAAACCAGAGGTGTCTGCAGCCAGGTCTCATCCCCGGGATGCTCCTGGGCTTCCCCCTGCTGCAAAGGGACCCCTCTGGGGTGGATTTTGCCTTGCCAAGAGGAAGGACTTTGCATGCGGAGGTGGAGCGGCCTCAGGGTGCATGCGGGGGCGGCTTCCCACATCTCCCCACCTCGAGCTGGGCGAGGTATTTCTGGTCCCTGGGAAGGGACATCCCATGATGGGACTGTGAGTGTCACCTCCTTGGATAAGCTTTCTGCTCCCGTTGGCTCCCGATGACCTGGAGCGAAGGCCAGAAGGGTGTTTCCAGACCAAAGGAGGCAGCTACGGAGCCAGGGGGATACACGGGGTGGGGTGTCACCAGTCCTGCTTTCGGAGGAGGATGTCATGCACAGGACAGAAGGACGATGGGAGCAGGTGGCCGCGGGCATGCCTTGCCCTGCCGAGCTGCAACACAACCAGAAGTGCCCAGGGCCAAACTCCAGGATGCGGGGACAAATTGCAGGAGTCAGTTATTTCATCCAGCCATGCGTTTATTTTCCTGTCTGTTATTCCTAGGAGCGGCTCAAGTGTTTCTGTTCCAGCTCCCTGCTGTAATCAGAGCTGAGACCAAGCCCGGGACAGTTTTGGTGCCAGGAACCAGGGATTTAGAGAGTCGCAAGCAGCTGCTGGGAGAGGGGAGAGATGTGGCATGGCCTGGCTGCAGCCTCCTGCCGGCATTTAACTCCTCTTCTTCCCGGCCCTTGGATCTCACTGCCCCACCATGATCATCTCAGGGCCCTTGGAGGCGTCGGTTTGGCCTCTTTTCACTCTTTATTTCTAGGTTTTTGGTTGTGACAGCCGATGCTCCCCAGCTGTCCTCCCCAACCGGCTGAACAAGAAATGGGATGTAATCTCAGGGAATTGCTTTGGTTTGGGAGCTGTGGTTTAGGGAAAACGCTTGAGTATCTCATTTGCAATCAGCAGTTCCCAAGACTGAGGACATCTGGCAGGGAAGTGTTGGGATTCATCTTGTTGGAGCCTTTGGAGGTGCTCAAACAAGATCTGTGCTGTTTGTTTGCTGTATTTCCCCCTAAGGGAATAAAATTAACTGCTATAAAAGCATTCCCACACCTTCCTGCAGATGCTTTCTGCAGAGACCGTCTGCTCTTCACCACCCCACGTGCTGGCTTCGCTCTGGGCATCCCTCTGCCCTCACTGGGATGGGGCAAATAAGGGCTGGGGGTGCCTGATGGCACTTTGATTTTCCCCAGAAGACTCATAGAAGCCATTTCCCTTCCCTTTCCATGTCCTGTGCCTGCACGTCTCTGGCTTTTCACTGTTGGGGACCAAAACACCCTGTGCACCAGGTCTGGGTTCCCTCCAGCTGCTTTGGCCAGTTCATGTCTAGCTCTGCACCTCCTCTCCTGCCCTCAGGACACCTCCCACCTTTCATCTCACTCTGCTCTGGTTTTTTTTTTGGCCACAGAAGGAAAAGAGGAGGCCTCTGCTGCAGAAAACAGCCCCTTGCGGGTGCCACAGGGGAAACCAGGAGAGCGGAGCTCCATCTTCTATTCTGCTGGACAGTTTTTCTTTGAGTACCTGGTGGTGGTGTCACTGAAGAAGATGCCAGATGGACATTATGAACCCAAAATAACCTACCAGTTCCCAAAGGTATTTAGTCCTGTGTTTCTGGGAAGACGAGTTTTCCAAATTTAGAGGAAAAGGGGATGTTGCTCCTTCCTTGTCACTAGAATCCGGGGAGCAGAACAGAAAAATACCCCGTGCCCTGGAGTCACAGACCCAAACCCCAGGGCTTTGCTTGCTGTGGGCTGGGCTCTCTGGGACCATCTGTCCCTCCCGGTGGGTCAAGCCAGGCCTCAAACCCCAGGGGTGTTCCCTGTTCTCCTGTCCCTGAAGGGGAGACCACAGCAGTGAAATCACACCTTGGGGAGGTGGCACAGGAGGAGACCCCACATTTGCTCAATGGCCCCTGGGTGCCTCTGCTTTGCCCCACTATCCGTGGGGTAAATGTGTCAAAAACTGGATTCTGGAGAAATGCTTGTCCAGGGATGCGTGGGCACCGTCTGCTTTGGTCTGAGCCGGGGGTTGCTTTGGGACACCCCCCATCCCACCCCGTCCCACCTTGTCCCCTGGGGCTATGGGCACCCTCCATCACCCTGACTCGGCATCGCTTCGTTCCAGCGTGAGAACTTGCTGAAGGGCCAGAAGGAGGAGGAGGAACGTCTCTTACAAGCCATCCCCCTCTTCTGCTTCCCCGACGGCAACAACTGGGCTCCTGTCACGGAGTTCACCAGGTACCTGCCCCGCTGCGGGGTCTTGGCCGTGGTTTCCCACCCCATGCTGTCACACCCCTGAGGGCTGCGGGCTGGAAGAGCCATCCTGTCCCCACGTGTTGTCTCTCCTTGCAGTGAAACCTTTTCTTTCGTCCTGACCAACGTGGATGGCAGCAGGAAGATCGGCTACTGCAGGCGCCTGCTGGTGAGCATCCCACCGCCCGTACACCCATCGCTGCGATGGTGGTGGCCGTGGTCAACCCATCCCCGTGGTGGGACACGGTGCCTTCTGCCGTACCCAAAGCACGACTCTTGGGGACGGGCCTTAGAAAGACACTCGCCTTGACAAGATGATGACAAGCAGCACGGGGGTGCTCGAAGGGATTTCTTTGGAGGTTTCTTCTGCTGGGGCGTCAGTTGGATGCTGGATGGAGGAAAGCAGCGCTTGCTGTAGACCAGGGCTGGAATCAGAGATGCAACCGTTGGGAGGTGCCGTTCCCCATATTGGTAGCTGCTGCTTCCCCACCGATCTCCTGCAGCTTCCCTGGCTCCTTTCCCTTGGCTGCAGCGGTCAGGACGGCTGCAAATCCCACTCGATATCAGGATGGGGATGTGTGTGCACCCATCCAGGTGCCAAGCAGCCGGGTGCCCTCAGCCCAAAATTGCTTCTGAACAAGTGGCTGCCTTTCTCAGCTCATGGATTGGGCCAGCTCGGGGGCTGCGAGGTGCGATGGAGGTCTTCCTCGGCTGCTGATTTACGTGCAGCCTGCTCAAATAGGGACATAAAGGCACAGGGCTATGTGCCATAGCTTGGTGACTTGCTGGATCACACCACCCTTTCATTCCCTGGTGAACCTGCCCACCTCTGCATCCAGGGCTGAGCTCTGCCTGTCTGGAGGGCTGAAAGTGCAGAGAGCAAATGGACCCAGGATAATCCAGCTGGAAAGGGAAAACCAGCCTGGGCGCTCATCCTGATGGTCCCTGTTTCAGTAGGAGACAGGATTAGCCCCAAGGATGGTGGGGCAGGATGTCTCAGAGGACACATGGCTGGGGGCAAGGAAAGTTTGGGAATATGGGGAATATGCCAAAACACTTTGAACCAAAATGATTAACAACTTTGGCATCTGAATTGCCTTCTCCTGGTCCTGGGCACCCTCTGCTTTTACAGCACCAACTGCATCCTTGGCCTGAGTCCCAGCTCTGAAAATCCCCCAGTGGGTGATTTGGCATCTTGGTGGGGGTGAGTGGGGCCAGGGAGGATCTCTGGGGAGAGCACAGAGCCAGCGTGGTGGGGCTGGGAGATGCTCAAACCCTTCTCCCATCCTCTTCCAGCCATCCGGCCGTGGTGTCCGCCTCCCTGAGGTGTTCTGCATCATCAGCTGCCTGGGCTGCTTCGGACTCTTCTCCAAGGTAGGGATGTGGTGGCTCCATCTGACACTGTGGTGGCCCAGGCAGCCACTCCGTTGCCTGCTGGGGTTTCACAGCTCACCTTTTTCTCCCCCAGATCCTAGACGAGGTGGAGAAGAGGCGCCAGATCTCCATGGCGGTGATTTACCCCTTCATGCAGGGACTTCGGGAGTCGCCCTTCCCAGCTCCGGGGAAAACCGTCACCATTAAAAGCTTCATCCCTGAGTCAGGCACAGAGGTTGGTGGGGGTCTGCAGGATCAGCGGCACCTCCTGGACTGCTACATGGGGAGCCCGGGCCACCTCTGGTAGCATCCTCCACACCTGCAGCACCCATGGGTGCTCACTGGAGCAGCGGGTGGTGGGGTTGGGCTGCCGGGGGGGGCTCATGCCCTGGGGAAATGGGTGCCACCTCCCTCCTGGTCCAGGAGGAGAGCAGCAAGCAGTGAGGATGAGGATGGAGCCCACCAACAGGTGATGCTGCCCCATCTTTGCGTCCTGGCAAAGCAGCATCTTCGCAGCTCCATCAGCCTCAAGCCGGAGCCGTCAGCACAAAACCTCCCCGGATGCTGTTTCTTAACACGTCGGTGCTTGCACAGCCCCTGTGCCAGGGCACCGCGTCGTGCCGGGAGCCGGGGAGCGGGGCTGGCTGCACCCCGCTCGAGGGGCGGCATTTGCACCTCCGGGTGCCGCACGCAAGGGCGCCGGGGTGCCCGGCGGTGCTGGGGCTGTCGCGGGGTGTCGCAGGCTGCGGGTTCCCCTCCGCACCGCGGTGCTCAGCAGTCAGCCTCGGCACCCGCCCCGGCTCAGCCCCGCGGGCAGGCAGCCGGCGCGGCGCAGGCATGCGGCAAGCCTGGCCTTTACCTGCGGAACGGAGGTCTGGTACGGGCACGGTGCCCGCAGGGCTCGTCTCGCCCACGCACAGCCCAGGCTTGCACAGGCAGAGCCTTTTCTTCTGCTTTTTCTTCATCTTGTGGCAAGGCTGGAGTGGAAAAAGGGGGACGATCTGCCCTGGCACTCAGCAAAATAACTGCAGTGCTGAGCATCCCAGGGACGCGTCCTGCCAGGGTGGGTCTGACAGCAAGATCCCTCCTCTCTAGTGCAATTGAGCAGCTGGCTAGCAAGTTGCAAGGGATTTCTTCATCCAGGAAGGCTTGTGCAAGGGCTTTGCAGGTTGCTCAATGCTCTGGCCAAGGGCCAGGCTGCAGTGAGCGCGGCTGGGGTGAAGGGGACGGAGGATGTACGAGGACATTCTTCGAAAGAGCTGCGCTTTGGGGCTCCGGGCAGGGACTAGAGCAGGTCGAGGAGATCAGTGAGAAAATAGGGAAAGGGGTGAAAATAAATTATAGGTCCTGCGTGGCCTGGGAGCTGGGAATCGTGCAGGATTTGTGCTGGAAAGGGGCTGCAGAGCCCAGCCAAGCCCTGTGCTGCTGGCTGGGAAGATGCTGCTCTGTTGTAAAGGCAGCCTGGCACATGGAGGAGGAGGATTTCCCCCCCCCACCTCCACCCCGTAAAGCTGGGGAGAGGGGCCAGGACTGTGTCATGAGCTGGACAGTCCTGTTAACCCTTCAGCAGTCACCGTCTTGGGACTGCCCACAGCAGGGCAGAGGTATCGACCGGGTTTGGGAGACCCTTGTCTTGGGCAAAGCCAGCAGAATAGACAGATCTGTAAATATCTATTAGATAATTCACTTTTGGGCCAGCTTAGCTAGGGCAAGGCAAGTCAGCCCTCCTGGAGAGGCTTTTGAGGAAGTTTTTGTGGGTTTTATAGCAAAAGTCGTGCCCTCATCCCTCCTCCTCTTCCTGGGCAATGTACTCCGCTGCTGCTCACAGATGAGCTCTCAGCTGCTGAGCTGGGGCCATGTCGCCCTTGTGAGTGCGGGAGAAAAAAGGCATTTTTGTTAGAAATCCAGTGTCCCAATAAATAAACGCCACAGTGCACATTGCCACTGGCTTCCCCTGCATCCGCAGCGCTGCACAGCCCGCACCTCCAGGCAGGACAAGATGAGGGGTTTTTCCCTTGCAGAGGGATGTGATACAGATGCTGCAAACACTGGGTCATTAATTGCTCCCAAATCGCCTTCTCAGGGGACCGGGGTGGCATGGGGGAAGTGTTGCACCTCCTAAGTCAGGGTTTGGTGGCTCTCCCTCCGCAGCTCATCGAGCTCACACGGCCTGTGGACGCCCACCTGGAGCACGTGGAGTTTCAGGCTCTGCTCCAGCGGCTCAGCCCCCACCTCATCCTGCACATCTTTGCCTCCGCCGTGTTGGAGCGACGGCTCATTTTCCTTGCAGAGGAGCTGAGGTGAGTCCTGATCTGTTTACTTTAAAATAAAACAAACAAAAAAAATAATCCTTGAAGGAGAGTAGGACGCAGCCAAGGTCAGGGCAGGATGTTCCTTCCAAGCGGTGAAATCCCCTTTCCTCGTGCAATGCCACCACGACGGCTCCTTGTCCCACAGCGTCCTGTCGCAGTGCATCCACGCGGTAGCTGCTCTCCTCTACCCCTTCACCTGGGCTCACACCTACATCCCCGTGGTCCCCGAGTGCCTGCTCGACACTGTCTGCTGCCCCACGCCCTTCATGGTCGGCATCCAGATGCGGCACCTGGAGCGGGTCCTGGACCAGCCGATGGAGGAGGTATTTCATCGGGGCAGGGGAAAGCATCTGGATGGAGCCACTGGTTAATGCGTGACCCTGGGTTTGGGTTGGCTCTGGGGCTGGAGGCTCTGGTTGTGCCCTTTTCCCATCCAGGGAGGCTGGAAATTGGGGCTTCTTGCATGTTGCCCTCCTGGTGGCACCTGGGACAACACCTCCATGTCCCCCTGGGTGCTGCCGACTACCCCAGGACCTGCAGCCCTGACCCTGGGGGCTCGGGGGGCTGCTGTTGGCCAGGCTGGCTGTTGGCATCATCCCAACCTTGCAGAAGCGGAGATAAGCTGCGCAGGGACAAGCCACCAAGCCTGCAGCAAACACGGTCCCTGGGGGGGATGCCCTGGTCCCCCTGCCCAGGTCCTGCCAGCAGAGAGGGACTGATCCCTCTCCTGTCACCCTCATGGGCTGCAAACACACTGATCTGGTCCCAAAACGGATGGGAGGAAGCCTGGTTGCTTGGTAGGGCTAAACCTGGTTGCTCTCTGCTCCCTTTCAGGCTCTGATAGTTGACCTCTGCGAAGGGAAGATCCTCCGAGCGGTAGGTCCCCCTGTGCAGGGTGTTGGGCTGGGGGTGGGCTCACCTCGGCTGGGTAGCCTCGGGAAGGGTCTCTTTCCCCCTTGATGCCACTGCTGCTACCTGGCAGCTTTCATGTTTGGGGGCAGAGACATCTCAGTGTCACCCGTCCAGGGGGAATGTCCCATGAAGGGATGTCTCCAGCCACTGCATCTGTCTGGGCATGAAGCAGAGCAGCAGGGTCCATGTGTTGGGCATCCCACTGCCAGCATCACTGCAGTACCCTGCAGTGCTCATTAATTAATGAGCTCTGAGAAAGCCCCACTGATGGGCTGCACTAACCGCTGCCCGAGGCCATCTGAGACGGGTTCCCACCCTGCCGGGTGCTTCACGGCCTCGTTGCCTTCTAGGTCGGCGATGAGGAGGAGATCTTGCCCATCAAGCTGCAGAACGAGGTGCTGACATCTCTGAACAGGCACAACAACAACAACAACGTACAGAGTAAGGACGTCCCTTTATATACGGTAAAACACGCCCAAGCTGCCCTCCACAGATGGCCAGAGTCCTCAGTGAAACAATTTTCCTAAAGGGACCTGGCCTGGGATGTTTCTGCCCTGATTTCCAACAAAATGCAGTCACAGGAGGGAAATCCCTTGGCCTTTCCCCTGTCCTGTGAAACGTGAGATCAGGAACAACTAATTCTGCTGAAAAAAATCAGCTTTTGCCAATATTTAGCCCACCAAGATGCCACCACGCTGGAAAGCAAACACAGCCAGTGCTCCCTCAACAAAATTAGTCTGATCTTGGTTTACTGGCAGAGGGAGATTTTAAGCAAATAATTTCTTGGGATGCAAACACAGACTGAGAACCAGCCAGGTTCAAATAAGACCGTCCTTTCTACGTTCAGAGGTCCCATCCCCACCTCTCGTGCTCCGTGTCCTCTTCCAGCATCCGAGCAGGTGAACACGCTCGTCTCTGAAGCCTTCGTGCAATTCTTTGTCCGAATGGTCGGCCACTACGCCTCGCACATCAAGTGGAGTAAAAACGGCTCGGGCACGTTCCAGGAGCGAGCCTTCTGCAAAGCCATCGCCTCCAAGACCAACCGCAAGTTTGTGAAGAAGTTTGTGAAGACGAACATGTTTTCCCTATTTATTGAGGAAGCAGAAAAGAGCAGGATCCCACAGGAAGGTAAACGGCCCCATCTCTCCTTCCCTCTCCGGTCGGGTGAGCTCTGCAAAGTCCTGAGCTACTTGGTTAAGGGGAAGAGATGCCCCATGCCCAGAGGGGGCTGCAGCTCGAGGCTGAGGATGCTCAGGGCAGCGAGTAGCACCCCTTTGCTCTCAACAGTTGCATTTCTCTGTCCCTGTCAGGCAATCAAAAAAAGCCCTGGGCTCATTTTAGCTCCTGTCGCTTGACTAGGCCGGGGCAGGCTTACTGAGAACTCAGTGTTTAGGCAAACATGCCAGCAGCAGCGCAAATATTTGGCTTGGATGCAGGCAGCAGCTGGGAGCTGGCTCCTGCCTGCGCTGCCTGCGAGCCCTGACTCATCTCTGCCACCGGCCCCGGCACAGATCCGTGGAGGCTGAGCTGGTCCTTCCCCTTCCTGGGGACTTACTGGGCAGAACCGAGCCTCTTCCCAGCCCAGGATGAGGACAAACAGGGGCGATGGAGGTTGAAGAAGCCGCCCAGAACATCTACCGGTGGCCAGAGACATCCTGGCTGGGGCTCGCCACCCTCAAGGTCTTGCTGCGCTCGGAGAGAGTGCAGGAGGGTGCAGTCGTTGTGGTCTGTCAGCGACTGCCACGTCGGAGCAAAGCAAACACCCCCTCGGACGGCACCACGTGGCAGCGAGCGGCAGATGGTGCCCGTGGTGGGTCCCTCTCCAGCCTGTCTGCAGCCTGCCCGGGCACCCGGCGCCCGGCACTGCCGCGGTTGCTGCTTTCTCTGCCCTTGTAGGTCAGACTTTATAGGGCAGACATGGACCTGGGTCTGCCTGGGGTTAGGAGAGAGGGATGGCACAATCCCAGTGCTCTCATCATATTTCCAGTCTATGTCACCTTTCTGGCTATCCCATTCCCAGGGTCTCCCGCTTTCTCCCTTCCTTGCTGGTTCGAGAGGAAACACAAAAACTGAATGGGAGTGAACCTGGGGGTTATGAACTGAGGCCAACCCAGCATAATAAAGCTCATTTTGGGGGGGTGAGAAGGCTGGGTGGAATTGCAACACCCCCAGTTTCGCCTGGGGCCTCACCTGGGTGCAGCTGTCCGTAACCCAGCACGCTTTGGCTCCCGGGGTGCACACGTTGGCGTTTCCCTAACAACCTTTTCTCACCCACAGCGTATTTCCAGCAGAAAATAACAGAGTACCACGACCAGAAGAAGCACCGAAGGGACTCCTGAAGTCCAGCCTGGGAACACAGGAGCAGGACCAGGACCGAAGAGGTCCCCGCCAGCAGCACCAACACTGCGCAGACTCGACGCGTGCCCCGTCCAAGGGCAGAGCACGCTGGACTCTGCTGGATCTGTCCGCCGGTTCCTACCCATCCGTGACTCATGAGATGCGTGGGCAGCACCGAACACCGGTTTCTACCCTTTCTTTTTTCCTCAGGCCATCGTTGCACTGGAAAACTCTTTTGCACAGAGCTAGCAAGCAGGCTGCGGTTGCTTTTCCGATCTTGCTGGCCACAGGGACAACCTGCAACTCCCAGCGCCCAGCCCTGCACAGTCTTTGGCCCCATCAGGACCTCACGCAGCGAGGGGGGGAAGCCAGGGAGCTGGCTGCAGCACAACAAAGGTTGTAGAGTAATTGTTAGAGGGGAAAAAAAAAAAAGGATGAGTAGGAAATAGTGTCGTTTCTAATTAAAACAAACCTAGGTTTTGCAAATAAGTAACATCCTATTGAATAAGTTCCCGAGGTTTCTGTTATTAACAACTGTTTCACTTTATTTGCTGTCAAGATACTCTCGTTAAATACCGGCAGGAACAGTCACGGTGGCTTTCAGCGGTTTCCTCTATAGCAGCTGCTTCGTTGGTACCACTTAGAGCCTGGTTTAGCTCTTTAAAGAAACAAAAATATTATTTTCCAAAGGGTTATTTATTTGTGGTGTAAGCAAACTGTGAAGGCCACGGGGCTGTGTTTTGTAGCAGAGGGAAACGGGCGATCAACAGCTTTGGGTAGGGAGGAAGTATTTGTTAAAGCCAGTAGTAAAACATGTCGACATCCTCCTTGTTTCTGGTTTCGATGCCAACTTCTTTTAAAACCTTGCAGCTCGTTGAAGCGCCGTCTCTGAAATGCGATGCTTGGAGCAGATGTAAAGCTAAATTATGGTTCTCCCCCTTTCCTAATGCACTCAGCCAGGGAATAAATATCGCAGCAGGGGAAGCTGGTGCTGGCTGCAGATCTGTCTGGTTCCTTCCCAGACAAACCAGGGCCAGCTACTTCTCCCAGCAAGGGCTGGGGTCGAAGGCAGAGCTTCATCCTCCTCACTGGGATGTGATAGCCAAGCTGCTGTATCACTCGCTGCACACTGGACATGTGCACACAGGCAGATGTTGCCAAAAATATAGTTTAGTACAACTTCTGCGGTGGTATTAAATGCCAGGGTGAGAGATTTTACATAAACTCTAAAAAATAAGCAGGCTGACTGCCAGGCAGCTCTCGCTTTCAGAGCTGTTGAACATTTAACAAAAACAAGACAGATGTAAAGGGCATTTATTTTAGAAGTAACTATTTGTGCAGTCACGCACACACGTACGTGACAGAAACGCAGTTGGACAGAGGGTACGAAGTGAGCAGCAATGAAACTCTCTAGCCCCGCCGAGAGAAAATTGTTGATTTTTGTTCAGCCCTGCTGTGTGTTTGGAGGGTGGGAACAAGAATTATTCGTTAGAAAAAAAGGGGATTTTTAGCACTGTGGGTATCTTCTCTGGCTCCACAAGTTCCTCCTCATGGGCAGAGAGCGTTACACGTTTGACTACAGGAAATCAAAGGTTAGTGGTCTTTTTCTGTGTTTTTTCATTTAATAAAGATCACCTGCCAGCAGAAAATTGTGTGTGTGGAAAATCACAGCCATCTAGCAAGAGCTGTCCCCTTTGAAAAGACCACTTCTCCTGCTTGTTCATTACCATTTTGAGGAGATGCTGCCCCTCTGGGCTGTGAAGCACACCACCGTGTGTGAGGAAAACGGGAAGCGGTCCTCGCTTTGGCAGCAGCTCTTTAGAAACGAATTAGCAGCCGCCTAAGGGACTGGATTGTGGGGTTGATTAATTCCTGCCAGAGAAAAACAGACTCGAAGGTTGTTCCTTAGCTGCTGGAAACAGATACACCGAAACTAAGCCTTAAATTTCAAGCGTAGCCAGTGCTACAGGTGTCAGCAAGGGTTAACCCCTGCGAGTTCAAAGCGTTGGTGCTACCTCCCCGTGACTGCTGAACACAGAACAGACTCAAACACCCCAAAGCACTTTTCCTTTTAGAATTGTTATGGAAAAAAAGAGACCTTGATCCATTCCCAGTGACCAGCCCAGAAGAGAATCCTTTGGGAAGCACATCAGCTCTGAGCTCAGCTCCTCCCTTGGCTCCAGGAAGACAAAAGGAACCGGTACAGAGGAACAGGCACAACCAGGTACTTCTCTGGCATTAACTGCTCTCCCCACCATCCAGCAGCAGCTTCAGAGCTACAGGCGGTGGCTGAAGAGGCTGGAAAGAAAGAAAACAAGCCCAGGGACATAATCTACCCCCAAATCTCCCTCCTCTCACATCTTTTCCCTTTCAGTAGGCTGGTACTCTTCCTGACAGCTCTGCCCTTGTTTCCTAAGCCTGTCTGACTGATGTCCTTCCTGCTCAGCAAGTTTTAAGGGTTTCTTGCGTTGGGATGGCCTGAACTTTGAGAAGCAGCTTGGTATTATCACGCTTGCTCATTCACCTGACCGGTGCAGTCTGGCAAGAGCTTTCATGCCCTCCATTTAACCCCCAGACAGTGGACAGACCGCCTGTCGTAAGAAGCGTGCACATCCTACGATCAATCAAGACTGGTGAATGAAAAACACCATGCTGAAAAGGCAGGTTCTGCATAAAATTACTCTCTTTATTTCTTTGCACTCAGTTTGCCTCTTTTAAACCACCTGCTTGTAGGTGGGGGCATTGCATTTGCTGCTAGAGACACCAGGGTAAACTCAGCAGCTGTTTTCCAGGAGCACGGACACATCCCGCTGAGCTCAGGTCACACCGCAGCACACCAGCAAAACCCACAATGTCTTTTTAAATCCTTCTTCCTGCTCAAGATTTGTCTAACACTCGATCTAAGACTACAACAGTAAATAAAACAGCGCCAAGAAATGTTTTCCCTGAACTGGAAAGTGCTCGTTTATTCTGCTAAATTGTTAACATAGTTCCCAGCAGAGCATTAGCCAACTTGCACTCGTACAGACAATTCCCAGGCACAGCTTGGGGGGGGTCAGCCCAGGAATTGCTCCTGGTTTGCAGTTCAATTCCTGCTGTGCAGCTGCCCTGCTTGGAAGATAATGTTATGGCATGTGTCACCCCCTGCCAGCTGGCCTCGGTGCCAGCAAACAGCCCTGGGCACATTTAACCTGCCAGAGCCAACGCGGTCATGACTGCTGGTGCTTTCAGACTGCTCCAGTACAGGAACAGACACAGCTCCTACCTCAGATCCCTCCCCACCTGGCTATAATCTCTGAAAACTGCTGCAATCTTGGTCTCTGGAAATGATTAAACTTCTCTGCAACTCCACGCCAAGCTCAAAGGTGGGACAGAGCAGCACTGGGTGTACCTGGCGCACGCAGAGCAGGAAGGAAAGAAGGGAAAAACACCAGCATGAAACAAAACTTGACACTCGGATGAGACAGGAACAGGGCCTGAGGTATCTTGATCTGTCTCTTTCCTCTGTTAAACTCGGTGCCAAAGCAAAGGATCTCCTTTACCAATCCCTAGAAAAGGCAGCCCTCCAAGTGGGAAGTTGCAGCTTGTCTTTACAGTTTTGGGGGAAAACTTGCTTAACAGAGAACAGGCTGTATTTGTTTTGAAGGGAGACACAGGTGTTTCAGGAAGCTCAACAGGCTGCTGTTGCAAAAGCTCTTCCTTCCAAGTGTCTTCTGAACGCCACAGAAAGTGAAGAGGCGTGTCACAAGATCGGGCTGAGCCCACAAAAGTTCTGTTCCTCTTCTCAACTCTCTGAGCAGCCTTTGCTCTACAGCATGGCCAAGATAACCCGCGATCACAGGACAGTGCTGTAACGTACAAGTGCCAGGGGTAAAGTTCATTTATTCCATTATTTATTACAGGCACTTACACAATACCTATACTCATAGCAACGCTTTATATGGCTTGGATTACCAGCAGTAGCTATTCCCTGAAAACACTGAAATTTTATCAGGATAGAAATGGGATTTTTTTCCTAGCTAGCTAAACACAGAGGACTTCAAACTTCCAGGCAGTGAAAAGCTGAGGAAAAGGTTCCCTATTGCATTTCCTGAACATCAACAGACACGTTTTGTAAGTGAAGTTTGGTCCTAGACAACCCTTTGAAGACTTTGGTTCTTCACAAGGTCTCGAGGATCAGTGACAAATTATTTAGAGCAGCTTAAATCTTAAAACCCTGAAGCCTGAGAGCATGATTCTCCTTGTTTGCCTCTCTAGAAAACCACTTATGCTCCAGGAAGGGACTTTCCAAGCGACCACCCACTTCATGCTGATGAAAAGAAACACATGGTTTGTGCAAGGGCAGCTGGGCCCTCAGCACCTTAAAGTCCTTCCAGCCTTTTGCCTTGCAGACTTTGTCTTGTTCACCACGTGAAGGGCAGCAGCAGAGGCTGGACTGTCTAGATCAAACCTTCACCCTTCCAATTCAGTTATCTAAATCCCAGTTCTATCCAAAAACTGTGATACTAAAGAGGCAGCTGCCACCTTACACACTGGAGATGCTCCCAGTGTCAAGACACGGGGACTGCAACATCTCCAGGACATGGAAGAGCTGGGCCCCAGGTATGTGGTCACGATGGGGGAAGCAACTCAGCCTCAGCCTGGCAGGGACCCTTTCGGGTCCAAAGAGCCCTCAGCTGCACTTGCCGTGCAACAGCTGCTCACAAGCACACCAGTGCCTGGGGGCTCACGGGCGAAGTGGGGAAGCTGCATAAATGTCTCCTCATCCTGAAGACGTTCCTCCTTTCCCAGTGCCCCACTGCTGAGGCACGACCTCCAACTCGCTTGCTGAAGTGGTATCACCCCACGTGAAGGAACCAGAACTCTTCCATGCAGAGAGGACACCTGACAGAGCACGCCCACGTGCTAAACGCTCGGCTGGAGAAGTCGGCATCTCGGTTCCACTTCCTGCAACACCTCAAAGAGGGGCCACCCCCGGTGCTTTCCTCACAGAGACAAGAACTTCAACACCCGAAGCAGAGCCATGCTCCTCCTGCCTTCCCTCTCCAGCCCAAGCAGTCCTGTCTCCACAGGGACAGGACTTCAGCAGAGTGACCGCTCTGGCCATGACCCTGGGCACTGCCCCAGGACGTAGAAAGGGTTTAAAAGCTCTCTGAAGGTTTAAGAGCTCTTCAAAAGCACCAAAGGAACTGAATTTTCTCTCCACTTCCTGAGCCCGTTTTCTAATCACCAGAGTATCACAGGAAATACATGTCACCACTTCCTGTGGGCAAGTGGGGTTTTGATTTATTGTTATTGGGGTTTTTTGTTTTGTTTTTTTGGTTGGTTTTGTTGTTTTGGCTTTTTTTTTTTTTTTTTTTTTTTAAAGTGAGCTGCACTTAATTCCTTCAAAGAGACACAGGCAGTTGTCCTCCAGTACTGCTGTGGCTCTGGGTTCCCAGGAAAGAGGCATTTTCTTACTGTCTTGACCGAGATGCTTCGTGGTCAGAGGGCGAGGATTTCAGCCACCAGGTTCCTGGCATTCCCCACCAGCTGCCTCTCCCACCAGTTCCCCCACAGCCAGGGCAGCTCCTGCTCTGTAGGACGAGCCTCAGCGCTTCATTCAGGGTCCGAAGCTCCCCTCGGTGCCAAGGCCTGTGGCCCACACTGCAGCACTTCACCACCGCTCGATTAAACCCGCCGTTAAGTTGAACCTGGCCCCCCTGATGCGCTTCGCCACATTTAAAACGGTATTAAAACAGCAGCAAAACCAAACGTACTGCACTGTGCGGCAGAGAAAGCTCTTGGAGATCCTGCAATGACACCACTATACACATAAAAGCATTAAAACCTGCTTTCCAAGACGCAGGCAGGACTGTACCTCACAAGTCTAAGCAGGACAGAGCAACACACACATCTGAAGCCAACGGTCGCTCTCAGAATTCTTATTTATTAAGAGCAGAAAAGAAATTTTGCTTAAGTTTTATACATAAAAAAGTAAACAGTAAAATTTTCTGTTCATAGTCTTTCCACTGAAGAAAATTGAGAAATAAGTTTTCTTTTTAGATAATGTTTATTTAAAAAAATAAAATTAATTGACAAAGATACCACACTATTTTGCATGCCGGTCATCCCTTCCGCTTGCAGAACCCTGTTCAACACATTCCTCTTTAGCAAGAAACCGCTTTATCAGCAATGCATAAGCAAAAGAACCACATCAGTCTGGACTCAAACCCTGACAGCTGCTTCAGCTACACAAGCTAGTGCGATATCTCTGTTTTAACCAGCTCAGGTCTTTAGTAAATAAATTTCAAGTGGACACTAAACAAGTATTTCACTAAGAGATGATGAAATATTAAAATTAAAAGCAAGTCGTATTGCAGCTGTAATAATACTACATTAGAAACTTCGGTTGGTGGGGATCCATTCACCATATATAGGTTATTTTGTAATCAAGGTAATTACAAAGACAGAGCATTACTCCCTGCATGCTTTCCCGGGCTTTGAACCAACAGAGTGGACTACATGTAGAGTTGACTAGGGTGTACTTGAAATTCACTCTCTCAGGCAGGAGACTAGTTAAGGAGTGTTACTGATAACAAAGAATAAAAGTTATACAACATTGATTATTATAAATTACTTTGTTCTTCTCTGCTTTTTGCCTTAGTCTCCTACATATCTTCACATCCATTCGTGTAGAAAACCAACTCCTTCTGGTTTCTGCTGATGGTGGCTCCCTGTTCACTAATGGTGATTAGAATGCGTGGAGGTGGCCTTGATTCGGAACACGTGGATGTGCAGATGGGCAGCGATCTGATTGCACACACTGACACAGTATCGAAGCAAATCAAAGAGAGAAAAGATCTGCCAAGGGAAAAAGAGTGACACACATCTAAATCCTTGTTTCCTCAGAGCATCAGAGTACACCACCACCCTCACACTTCAGAGCAAAAGCACGGGGGTCTTCTTTCTGCCAACTGGATCTCCAACTCTGCAGGAAGAGTCACTCAGCAAAGAAAGAGTCTCTAGGCATGCTGGGCTTTCTTCCAGCTTTGTAAGAATACAGACTCTTAAGAGTCAGAGAGGGGGAACCAGTTACAGTAGCTGTACAGATACTGTGAAATGCCCCATTAACTCGGAGTGAAGATAACCATACATAAAAACTGCAGTTTTATTAAAAGGTCTGTGTTTTGGTAGGTAATACCTGAGTGCTTGATAGGCACAGATGAGTTGAACTGAAGATATTTTTGCCTAATGGGTGCTGCTGTTAACAAGAGACATAAATGCTTAAGGCACAGCCATGCTACACTTGTACTGCGCAGAATATACTCCTTGCTAACGAGACAAGTCCTCAAAATACTGTATTCCAGGCGTTGATTAGTTGCTACATTGCCTTAAGACAGCTTAAACCAGGCACCAAGCAAAGCACGTTTTCCTCGTTTGCATCAGCTCTAGTTACCCTCAGCTCAGTAGAGCAGGTTCCCAGTCCCATCCCCCTCGAGGTGAGTCAGCCAGGCTCAACCAAGGCAAACAGTATTTGTGAGAGAGCACGCAAACGCTTGCGGTGATTCCCGACAAGCCAGGTGAGCCCACACTTACCAGGGCAATCCAGAGTACAATATACTCATCAATAAAGCTGTTAAAATACTGGTCCAGAAACAACAGTGCTGGGCCAATGAACGCTGAATCGTACAGGTGCATTTCGCTTTTGGTCATGTGTGCAACCTACGTCAAAAAAAAAAAGAAGGAAGTTTAAGAAATAAACATATGCCAGCCAAGGCAGGGTGATTTCAGAAAATGCAAAGGCAAAAAAAGTTACAGTTCAAGCCACATCACATCAAGTATTTCAGCAGCAGCAGCAATACTGTTTTCACCATGAAAGGCTACAGCTGTACAGGACACAAGGTTTGCAGAGAAGCATCTTTTATTAGAACAAAAGAAAAATGTAGCTACGGGAAAAAAATAGCTAACTCATTTTCCAGCCTACCAACCCTTCCTCCTGCCAGAAACAGAACAGTAACAGGGAAGTAGACCAGTAAATTTTAAGTCTGGAAACAAGAACTCACAGCTGCCAGATCTTCAAAAATCAGAGACACTTGGTGTTGCTCTCACTCCACTGATCCCTTCCCATCCCAGAAGGATCACCACCTCTCTCTGGTTACAATTGGATGATTATGTCTTTTCGTGTCCAAGTGTGACCTTCTCAACCTCCCCTACGTGCACATCCTCGCTTTTACCAGCACAGCTGCTGACACGACTGTAGTAAACTGGTCTTGGTAAGAAATAAACTTTTCTTCCATCGTGTCGGGTCCAACACTGACCCAGTTCACATGGCAACACAGAACCGAGCTGGAGTGGGGCAGCCGCTGTTTAATCCCTCATCCACTCTGTTCCACAGGGGCTCCCCTCCTGACAGCGTTGCCGTCTGTTCCCCAGTACGAACCTGTTCATAATTTTAACCACTATTTCTCTCCAATTGTTTAAGTTAAACCCTGAGCAACTGCCCCAAACCTCAGCAGCTCTGTCACCTTCTCTCCTTCTCTCACACTCTCCTCCCCTCTGCACCTGCATCTGAGGGGGGTTGCAGCCACCTCTGTCCCAGCCCAGCTCATGTGCATAAATACACTGCAAAAGCGTGAACAAAGGGCTGGGAAAGGGGGAGAAACAGAACTCGGGCAGCAGTAAGCTGTGCTGGCACTGACTGCGTAACCACGGCTTTAGCTTGAGGTCTACCCCTCCTCTTTCAAACAGAGGAAAGGCTCCGCTGCACCTCCAAGCCACAGAAAAGGAGTAAAGCACGAGTATCACTTCTGCACACAAACAGGTGCAGGACAATGGAATAACCAGACAGCTTTAAAATCCACAAAAAGTTTTACTGCGATAACAAGAGACCCCGAGGTTCTGGCGCACTTACCACTAGTTTGTTTGTTATCTTAGCAGACACAAACCCAAAAGTAAGTATATATAAGCAGGGATGCCTTTCAAAGAGCTGCACAGCAGATTTCTTGTAGATCATTGCAGCTAATGCGATCACTGACCCAATATGAAGAAAAGGTGAAAGGACACTCGTTCCCTACAGCAAGATAAAAGTTGAAGCGTTCGGTTAACAAAAGGTGCAAGTCGCAAAGAAACCTCAGTAAGCCGGACACGGGGTGTGCAGTGGGTGGTTTTTAACTAAAAATCACATTAAAAACACGTCTTTCTGAACACTAGTACTAACAGGAACAAAGTGTGATGAAACTTGAGTGAGGATCAGCTGAGAACGTGGTTGAACCTTTCTTGTGCTGAGGGAGAAAATAAGGTTTTAGTCAGCGAGTGCAGAGTTCTGACACTGGTCACACGGGCAGGGGGTAACGCTGTGAGCCAGTGACAGGAGACAACACTTCCATCGCCTTTCCTGTGCCAGCTGGAAAGCAACTAAACCAGCCTCCTTGGGAGCAAATTATTAGGCCAGTACAGAATGGCTTTTTGGAAAACTTCCAGGGCTCCAGAATCAACCCCCCCTTCACCGAAGCAGGAGGTGCTTGTGCAGATACCTCCACCTGTCCTTTTCCACCAGTAAGATGAGCAGTACGCATCCTTTAGAAGCATCAAAGCCACAACCAATCTTCTTGACAAACTTCCTTCTGAATGGATTTTTGCATTGGACTTGTCTATGAACTCTTTGGGGCAGGGGGTGGTGGTGGGGTGTGTGTGTGTGTGTGTGTATTACCTGGTTTACATGATTCATTCAAAAGCAAATATCAAAGTACCATCAGCACTTCTAATAAATTTAAAACTCTCGACTCCTAAGGCTACTATCCTTACTCAGACAATATTAACTTTTTTCCCAAGCCAGCAAGGAACTGAAAGGAAAATATTTCACATGTAGTAGGTACTACATCAAATAAAAACTAAAGACGTGGCTGAAAAGCCACAGAGTGCTGAGGAGTAACCAGCAGAACAAAGTACTTACTGCTATAGTGGATCCATTTTTGCCAACTCCACCTGTGAAGATTACACCGAAGTAGTTTGTACAAGAGAATATGGTTCCTGCGACAGTACAGAGCGCTGGGAATATTTTCACCTGAATATTCAGTATTGGAATCTTAATGAAAGAGAGACAAGAAGTTACAATATGCACAAGCAAACTCATATTGGGCTTTAACAGTTCTGGTGCACTCAAACACTCCACTTTCCAACACCACATTTGCTTTTCTTTCTCTGCTATACAGAGACTTAAATTTCTACAAGGCACAGAGAAATATGTATTTTTCCAATAATCCTTCCATCAAGCTTCCCATAAAGCCAGACTTATCTCCAGTTACCTGAAAAGAGCCATCAAAAGCAGAGAAGTGGACAGAAACCAAGGGTTTGCCAGCTAAATCACCCAGCTGTCACATGGAAGAGAAACACATCTTTTCTAAAGCTGGCTGTAACTCAGAGCTGCAGCCCAAGATCAAACTGGGCCAAGCAAGAGCCCTTGGAGACAATCAAACAAAGCCCCTTAAGAAACCGGATCCTATCTTATGGGCAAGACGAGGGAAGCGAACAGAGATCAGGCAAGTCATCTCAGAGCCAGTGAGAGCAAGTGATGAGGTTGCTGAAGAAGTGAAAAGTGAGCACAGGCAGCTTTGAAAGGCAGGCAGTAGTTTTCTTATTTATTTTTTCTTAACAGTAGTGTTTCAAGCAGAACAGGAGAAACTAGAAGTGAAGAAGAAAAGGTTCAAAATAAGCCACAGGAAATATGTAATGGAAGCAAGCGCTTAGAGAACTGCCCAAGGCTTCCTAACTTTATCTATACAATGATTAAAAATCTTGACTAAAAATCTTCACGGGCTCTGAATTCAGGAACTGAAGTCACAGCACTCGACTGAATAAACACACTTGGCTCCCCAGCAGCAAGGAGTCCAACTACGTACAGAAGCCCAAATGAGGTCAAGTTGTTTCTATTTTTCTTCAATTACGCTCCCAGTGTAGCTTTCAGCAGGTAAAGATCATTAGTTTTCTATCAAGCTCAGTAACTTAATCTCTCCATCTTTTCGGGGCGCAAGCAAGAGGCAGAGCTAGCAGTAACTCTCCACCCCTTGCTCAGGCAGCTACAGCCGAGCACCCAGCCCACCCCTCCAAATCACTGCCCCGCAGGCTTCTGGCTGGCTGGCACCGTTTCAGACACTCAACATCTCTCTCCCTTGCTCGGGTTGCACCGTTAAGTCAAAAAACATTTTCTGACAGATACAAAAGAAAGAACAACAACAAGGACACAAAAGGCTTACATTGCCACAGACTGGAGTGCTAACTGTCCTCATTACTCATGCAATTCATTCATTAGGACAGACACAGGACTTCTGAAGGTCTCTCCTCAGCCTCACAAAGGAAGGTACCTGTGCTGCCCTCTGCTTCAGTGACCATACTTCGGTATTTCAAGAATGGGGTGAATTTGCCCTTCTACAGGAAGAAGACAATGGCAAGCTTTGCACAGGAGTCAAAAGACATTAAGCCTGACATTTCCCAAAGACAATGGGAGTTTGCTGCAAAAAACACCCCATGAACTCCCAACTACTACTGATGCATCTGAGAATGATGCTCAGGAAAGGCAAAAGGATCAGACCACGCTCTTTAACAGCCAGTTTGGCTAGTTACGGGCTTCATTAACACTCTCCTTTTTGCTTCCACCCGATAGCTGCATCAGTGATAGGTATTAGACCGCACTTATCTGGCGGAAATAATTAAAGGGAAACAAAGCTACATACAGAAATTTGGCAGAGGAAAGTCAAAGGAGAGGCATAAAAAGGCAGCACCTGCTAAACTGCTTTGCATATAAAATGGAAGCAGCCAGGCCAAAAGTTGGAAGCAGCAAAGCCAAGTGAATAGCACAGACAGAAATAAAAAAGCTGAGTAAAGGGAGAGGGGGAGTTGGACTCAGGAATCCTCCTACAAATGGCATTGCAGCCCCCGATTTCTTAAATAAGAGAATGCTCCAAGGGAAGCCACAAGACCTCCTCGTCTGGTGATCCATCTATCACTACCGTCCACGCAGTGATTCTGACCTTGCTGGTAACTGCGTGGCTTTCGCTACAGTCAGATGCACACAGGACTTCACAAGACTCGGTCAGTAGTGCAGAGAAGCATCACAAGCCAGATCTTTTGCACGTAAATTATGTTCCCTGTTAAACCCTTTGAAGCTACAAGAGAAAGGCTACACTGCACAGAAAGCTGCTGGACACAGGGAGACCCTGGCAACGGGAGCATTCCAAGACTTGTCTGGGAAAAACCATGCATGTTAATAAAAACAAGTGGCAGCAGGCAGAGAATGGATTAACGAGTGCTTGCCAGAGCCTGGATTAAAGCAAGTCCAGAATCATTTGCCAGAAAATTAACAACAGGCCTCCAGACTAGATGTCATCAGAGTTTAGTGCAGCACGAATTGGGGTTTAAAGAAGAGATACATCATTAGGGAACAGACAGGAAAAGAGCACAGCAGAGGGCTGAGGGCAGCAGCCGTGTCTAAGAGGCTACGCATCCAACAGCGGACAGAGGCAACGCCTCCAGGAACCCTTCTTGGCTGGCTCCTGGTCACAAACACCCAACCAGCTGGGCAGCTCCTAGTATTCCCGGAGTCCTTCTCCCAAGGCTGGGTCCCAGCTGGAGTTTGGAGCCATTCAGTCACATCTGCAAGGGGAGTAACAACTCCTAGCAGGCAAACCCAAGCTTGCTTTATATTCATGAAGTGTTTATGCTTTTAAAGATCATGTGGTGGAATAAAACTCGAGCAGTTGCAGCACTTTTCTCACTTCAAACAGAAAAAACCCTCCACATAATCAACGCCTCAAGCAAGCGGCACCTAAGCTTGCTCACTTTACTCACATTTTCCACACGAGGATCGCAGCTGCAGTCGTACTCACCGTCCATCAGAAATTACCGAGCTCCAGCAGCCTCGCAGAACAGCTCTTTAACACGCTTTAAAGAGAATTTACACTGACAGAAAGAAGGAAGCCAGTACAGGTACACACCAGTTTCACGCAAAAAAAAGAAACCTAATGAAAGCAACAATTGACAAAATACACAATTCTGCATTTAGCCTGTTCAGACTGTTTTGCTGTTTGCATGTTAGCATAAGAAAGTGGAATGTTTGAGTATACAACCACATTTCATCCCATTAGTCCCCGTCCCGTCCCAATAGAAACAAACCAAAAATACCAAACCACCGATTTTGCTGTCACATAAAATATTAAAGGATTGGGGAGGGGGGTAAGGAGGGGTTGTGTGGTATATTTTGCTCTGCAAGTAAATAACATTTGTCTCTCAACACAAAACCTCACAAGCTGAATGAAAAAGGAAAATTCCTAATTGTCATGGGAAACCTGATCAAGTTTGTTCTCTGGAGAAATGTCTCCGTTAATCCAACACTGGGCTTCAAAATAGATTAATCTTTTGGGAGCAGACTTAGCCACATGCTGCTGCAACCCAGAACTTATAATAGATGTCAAGATTTTGCTGAAAAGGGTTGTTTAACAGGTTATTTAAAAGGGGTTTTTATTTAAGTTATTCAATGACACAAGAGAACAATTTCTAAGGTCACATAAACACCACCTTGCACTGAATTGTGCCACAGGTTGCTGTGGCAGCATTTCCTCTCCCCTTTTTTTAAAAAAAGGCAACTGAGAACAGACTTGGGAAACCTCTGTTTGTAATGCAGAACAATAGCCCACGGGGACGTCGGCCACACCAGTCTGGCACCAATAAGCTGACTTGTAGCCTCATTTCTTAAGAATTAGTTCTACCCACACTAAACACTCTAGATGGTATTTACTTTGCAGTTTACATAATTAATGGGGGGGGGGGGGGTGTTAAGCCAGAAAGCACGTGTAGCAAAATTGAGGTAGCCAAGGTTAGCTCCTTTTCCTAGATATTCTCTACAATATTAGAGGGTTCATTTCTCCCGTTCTATGACGCAGATTAAAAATTCATCAATTTGGGGTGACATGTTTCAGTAATTAGAAATTCATCAGTTTGGGGTGACATGTTTCAGTAACGTTGGACCATCTCTCAGTTTTATTGCAAATCCAGATTTCTTTATCCACCTTAAGAACTGTGTTTATCAATTACACAAGCAAGATCAATACTCGGGAAGGAAAAAGCCTTCCAGGACTTCAACGCTTTAGATGTTATTTCCAGAAATTTTTATATTTCTTTTAACGTATGCACATGTATGCTTTCCTCTGGACAATGGCATTTTGAGAGCCCAACGTGGCTCCAGTAACCCAAACAAAGTCAACTTATGGCAGCCCCTGGGCGGCCAGCCGAGGCCTGGTGAGCCCACACAACACCTGCAGGGTCTGGGTGCAGCCAGCCCGTGACAGTCAGCCTGCTTGATCTGGATGATCTCTGTTTTAAAACAAAACAAGTGACCATTCCTTTTCACCCCCCCGTACAGATAAAGAGTTGTCAGCGACATGCAGGCCAAATTATCTACTGATGGTTACCAACTGCTCTCCAAACCCCATGTCCTCAGCCCAATTTAGCACCCCTCCGTTGCTGATCTAGCTTGCTGCATGAAATTCATTCAAGTTCGGGCCAGCTCGCTCGGAGGAAGCTGGACTTCACTGAAGGTACATTGAAGTTTGTGCAACGTTTGATAACTTCCTGCCTGCAAACCCCAGATACAAAATAATAGCTGGGTTTAACAGCTCCGGCAAAACCAGAATGGACGGTTATTGCCACGTGACCCATGCGCAAGAATATATATTTCCTTTTGTGAGGAAAAGTGAGACTTTCCCCTCATGAATTAATCTGTGTAGTTCTTCCAGGTGTCTGCTAGATTATCAAGAAGGATAAAATAAGAACACGAACAAAATTACCAGAGATTGCCAAAAAGGTGGTCCTCCAATCACTGCCAGTAAATGCATGATTATTATGAAGATTTGTACTTCAGTCACATCAATTCTGATTAGGTACAAAAAGCCAAAAAAAGCAAAATTATTCAAAGCAATTTCAAGTCAGTTATTTGCAAGCTCAGCAGCTCTCCTCTATCATGCACAGTATAAAAACTCCAAAATACTGAGGAAAATAAAAGATGTAAAATATTTATAAATAATTTAGAAAGCAAAAACATATTTTAGTTTTATTGTTAAAATCAAGAGCCATGCTGTGCTATATACTCTTTGTTTTATTTCACAGTGCAAGAGAAATCCATTTTGTCACAAGGAACAGTTGGAACTCGTCTTTTAACTGACCACTGCCAGGTGCAGAAATAAATATTGAGCTTTAGCCTTGCCCACCAAAAAAAAAGAATTTATTTCAAATCATAAAATTCAGGAAAGATGTTTTTAATGCCTATTATATTCCCTATCTTTTTTTTTTTAATATTAATACTCTCTGAATAGCATCAACCTTTAAAAAAAAAAAAAAACAAAAACCAACCATGAATCCCTGAAGAGTTTATGCAGATGCAACCAGTACAGTAGCTGCATTGCTAAAGGTTACACAATTCAGTCTCTAGCATGCGGCAAGAAAATAAACCACTTCTGGTTCTAGCACAGCCAGGATGTTCTGTAGAAGCCCAAGAAGGAAAGGATTACAGAAGAGACTGAGTTTAAGACCAGGTTTTCAAGAGCACAGAGAAGTCTTGGAGCCAGCAAGAGGGGAAAACTAGCCCTACAAATCCATTCCAGAAATAGAAGTAAAGAAAAATACAAGTGAACTGTAAAGAGGATGGACTCGCTGGTGCGTAGGATGAAGCCATAATACTATCTCACACTGGAGTACTGTATCGAAAACAATCTTTTGAGACAGTTTGAAGTATTTATGGCTTACTCCTTCCCTCTAACAATACAGTTCTACCCAAAAGACTCAAAATCGCTTCTTGCAGATACAGGCGCTGCTGTTACTGAAATCCTGTTGATATTATCAGCTGCACGGGCACCAGGGAATAATGGGTCAGGAGGTTCTGTCTCTGTGCCAGAAATGAACTACAAGGCCATGTAACTAAGTCTGGTATCAGAGTATTGTCCCACCAAGTGTTCTCTGCAGCCTTTGTTCCAGTCGTGGAGCAGATCCTCACCTGAGCACCTCCAGCCTGGCCAGAGCATAACTTTGCTCCAGCAGTACATTAATACGCACGAGGGGTAACCACAAGGCGCACCCAGCGCCCAGGCAGAACACCCCCAAAGCGTAAGGAAGCAGAAGGGCAGCAGGACGCGGCGTTCCTGGGGATCTTCCTGGGGATTCTCTACACGCTGGCTGTAAAAACACCCCGTCCATCTCCCACTGGGCACCTCCCACCAGCCAGGAGCCTCTGGGAACAGCTCCCCGCGAGCAGGACAGGCACCCACGGAACAAAGGGCAGAAGGGGCACGGGTGGCACAGCAGGCAGCGGGCACCCGGCCCCTGACTGCCACTGCTGCAAACTGCCATCGCCCCCTCCCCTCTACAGGAAACAGGCAGCGAAGCAGCAGAGGGGAGCAAAGGATGAAGATGACAGGAGAGCAGCAACCCCCAGGAGCTAGCCAGGCTCTTGGCATCTAATGGGGAAGTTTAGCCAAAGTCAGAGGAAATCACAGAATCGCAGAATGTTAGGGGCTGGAAGGGACCTCAAAAGATTATCTAGTCCAACCCCCAAATCTAGAGAAGATGCAGTAAGAAGAGAGTTTCCTTTAGATGCCTTTGCTTCGTGACTTTTCTTCTCACTACACCAGGCACGGAGATACGAGATACACAGAAATAACCTCGGGGTCCTCCTACGTTCTGATTTGTTCAGTAACAATCCTGCAAGGCAATCAGAACTGGCTTGGGGGGAAAAAAAAAAATCAGTTTCCATAAAGAAAAAAGAATCTAAAAATCCACATTTTCAGTCCTCACACAAACAAATCAAGCCACTGAGCTGCCTTGCAAGAGAAAGTAAAAGTGTTCAGCCATGCAAGAAGAGAGATACACGAAACACCTGATTAAATGCAAATTGCTTCCTCCTAGCTTTTGGAGTCAGCATGGAAACATGTTTTCAGTGTGTCCAACTGAGGAAGGAGCTCTGTGAACCTGCACTGGTTAAACAGGAATGCATTTTAGCCTATTTCACTACTTCTGCCAGTGACCTAAAAGAATATAAAGCAACTGAGAAAGCTCACAGAAACAGTGACTAATAACCAATGTAAGTAACTCAAGTTTATAGCTTTCCCTGGGCAGTAAAACAGGTTTCTTTTGGCAGCAGTACTCTTAATGCAAAATAAAGTAAGGTCACATACCTCAAAACAATTTCAGATCATACAAGACAACGTATTCTGAAAGATAAACTTTACACAAAACTGGGAGCCCCCCCAAATCCATGGAAGCAGTGCCTGGATTCAGGACATCATTATCTTCCTTACACAGCCATGGTACAACCTTTGCTCCATCGCCTGGAGTTCTGCCCTCCCGGCTCAAAAATGGCATCAGGCAGCTGGAAAGGGTTCAGCAGTGAACTTGCAGGTCTATTTGGTTAAAAACTCCTCCCTGACTTATAAGATTCTCATATTGCAGAACCGATGAGTTAACTTCCATTCTACATAAAAAAAAAAATAAAATCTTCTCTCCTCTTTAACAGCACAGGGCCCTTAAGGCAGAAGACAAAGGTTTAAGATCCATTGAGAAACTAAACACCTAAACAAAGCATAACTTCTTAATACCAAGGATGGGAGAGGACTGGGAACACCCTATACTCATTAAAACTACTCCTTTAAAACTTGGAGGACTTAAAGACACGCTCGACACCACTAGAGTACCTGTCTGATGCTGGATTTTTTTTTTTGCAGGATGTCAAATGACAACTACTTAGAAATCGAAGAATACAGGAATCCAGACAGGCAGCTCCTCAAAGCTAGACCACAGAAAGGAACAACGTTTAGAAACAGAAGCTGGGTGAAAGGGCAGAGACACGCTGTTCCTCTATTCATGTAACTTGAATTTAAAATGACTGCGCAACTACAGCAGGAAGAGGACTAAATCCATGCTGCTGCTAAAAGGAGCGGTCATCCCAGCTTCTCTAAAGACTGACCACTTTCTCTCCCCAAAAACACTGCTCAGCCCCTCTTTCTCCCTTGTGCCAGCTCTACAGTTGTGTGCCATCAGCTCAATCAGAAAATCGGCTTAAAGTGACCCAACCACAAAAAAAGAAGAAAAAAGAAAGGTTCCTGGCCCAATTTCTAGCATATCGGCTTTCCTTATCCTTTTGCATGGCCTCTTGATTGATGCAAGCGCAAAGGAGAGGACGGCGGAAGGTCTGCACTGACTCTTCTGAGCCAAACTGCTGAGTCAAAGTGACTGTGCAGCTACAGACAAGGGACAGAAAGGAGGGATAAATGGGAATGAGTTAAGGCTCCGAATGTGACAAGTAGACTGCTACCAGCGTTCATAAAAGTCCATAAAACAGCCCTTAAACCTGTAACACGGTAAAATAAGAGAAAGAATGCAACTAGAAAACAAAGCAGCAATGGTTTTGTAGCGAAAGACAGCAAGCACTGCACGTCACACAGCACAGAGGACATTTGTTCTACGCTTTAATGATTAACTTGTATTTATGAATTGCTTCCAGGTAAAATGTACTAGTAATAAAGATCCATAAATTGCTTCAGTCACCATGTTGTTCTTAAACTCTGGTAGAACTGGGAAGTTACCCAATAAAGTGACATGACAAAAGCTGCAGGGAAAGCTGCCTGCTCGGTTTGGATGCAGACCGACAAAAGCCTTTCTGTACTACCCACACTGGCCTTTTGAGGAAATTATATATATAGCTTCATTTAGTGGCTAGGGAAATTATTTGTGAAGCAGGGCTATTAAAATGGAATACTCCATAAATAGGACTGTATTTTTTTTTCCCACATGAAGTTCCGTTGCCCATTGCAGGGCCTCTTCCTATGATAAGGGCTGTAGAAAACAAACTGGAGTGGTGGATCGTTTATCAGCTAATACTAGAAAAGTATTTTTAGCTTCAGTGCACAAAGGTAGGTAACCACAGGGAGAAAAAACCCACAGCATTAAGAAATCAAAAGTGGGGAAAGGCCTTCGGTGCTGCAGACCCCAGCATTTAATTGCTGCACACAACCAGTAACCTGGTACCACACAGACCTGCAGGAAAGCAAAAACATTTCAAAGCAAGAAGGGAACCGGCCAGTTCAAAGTCTGATTCTATTTTCTCCTTGTGTTTATTTATTTATTCATTTAAATAATACAGTGGACATCCTAAGAAAAAATGAATGGGAAGAGCTAGCAGCGTGAGTTCTGCCACTCAAGCAAGGGGTTTCTCAAAGCCTCTTAACTGGGATATTTTCAGCAATCACTTGAGCCACACTTCCCCTAACCTGACAGGGGTTTTTTTTGCCTGATGTTTCCTGACAAATTAAGTCATGTCGGCGTTGCCCAAACAGTTTATGTCGCTGGGATGATGCGGAGACACAGCACACAATATGTGGCGGATCCCTAATACCTCTGAAATGAAGAAAATGAAACAAACTGTTTCCCTCAAGCTATGCCCACCCTAGAGAGATGGACGTGGAGTTATTGTAACAGTTCAACAGACACGAACTCAAAGTTCCAAAGATCATTTCTTCAAATAAACCAGGGACTTTTTCATCTTCCAGAAAACAAACAGAAGACCTTGAATTGAGTTTTTAAGATCACCAGGAACATCCAGGCAAAGAACCGAGGAACAAAGATCAGACGCTGAAGACAAAGCAACAAAGAACCTAGACTCCATAGTTCAACAAGCTAAAAACGTCAAGACAGAACATGTAACTGCAAGGCTGGGAAAAAGACTGAAAATGACCCTGAAAAATACTGGTTCTGCAGCAAACTGGTGTCAGGAGAGAACAGCAAACAGCAGCTCCACAGACATCAAGTGGCAAACGGGGACTAGGTCAAACAATGTCAACCCTGCACCAGCCACCTTTGTGAACTAGAGGCTGTAAACCAGAATATCCAGGTGGTTTAATTCAGATAAAAGCCAGGAAGCATGAAAGTTGCACGGTTTTAAGTGCACATTTCATCCCTCACTCCCTGGCTGCCTGAATGCAGAGGCCAGCAGGATGCCCCCAGGATTCAACAGGCGCTCGCCAGTCCCTGCAGTGAAACTGCAACGGATTCTGCTGCACACACTGCGACTGCTTTTACTCTTAGTCCGTCCTTCCTTGTCGTGCCAAACTTGAACACGGATTACTGGCTAGCTTTCAAACTTCTGTTTCCTGGCATAACAGAAGATTATCAGGAAAAGTCTTATTATTTCCTATAAAAGTCTTGAGTATTTTCCAGATTTAATCATCTTGAACATCTTCATTTGCAATTCCTCTATGCAGTTGTACTAAACTGTATTAAAGCCAGTCTTTGAATAAGCACCAAAATGTCAGTTAAAACATGACAAGCAAAAGTCACATTCCAGCAGCACAAGTACTGAAGGTGACATTGCAGAGCTGCAGGAACAGAGAGGCAGTGCCAAAGCTCTTCAGGATTCTGCACATTTACACTTCAAATTAGAGTAAACCTGTTTTAACTTGATTCTCCAAATCTTTGTTTTCCATTGTTTAAAGCCTTTGTGTTCTTTTAAATAATTCCTCCATACGCCAAAGGCATAAGCAAACGTCATTAACAATTTAAGAATATTCTTCCCCTCCTTGATGAATAAAAGAAAGCCTTACTGCCCAGCACAGGCAAGTACAAGGTTTATCTGGGTTGCAAGAACTGTAAGGAGTTCATATTTGGCCAGATCACGTAGCCTTTTCAAGACAGGGCTATATTATTGTACCTTCTCACTACAATGGTTTGTCACATGAAACAGCTATCAGATGAAAGAGAACAGCGTGAATACATATTTCCTGTAGCTTAACCACCTCAGAAACGGTGCAATACTGAAAAATAAACATCTATCTCCCACCTGACATCAGACTATGTAAATAAGCACGATGCTTTGTGCAGCTGGGGAGCCACTCCGAAGCAGCAGCATCTTTACTTACTAGTTGAGACTAAAACTCAAGGTGCCAGAACGCATCTCCAACTACAAACACGAGAATTCAAGGGGATCACAACGCCTGTTCTGCAATCCCACGTGCCTCGGAACGGGTTCAAAGGAGCGTGCAGGAGGGACTTGTCACACGCAGACGCTCGGTGTCCTGTTACTGGAGCAAGAGTGACAAAATGCTCTGCCTGGCTCACCCCCCCCCACCCCCACTCCCCCTGCCCCTGCTCCTACCAACCACTGCATTTATTTGTAAAACAAATTTCTTCTGAATGGCAGAGGCATCCTTTCCAAGGCTGGAGACCACAGCGGGGGGGCTCTACAGCCTGCCATCAGCTCCAGGCGACCTGTGCAGGGAACCCCAGAACTCCTCCTCTCCCCCATTAGATGGCAATGGGTCCTCATCCGTCTGAAACAATTCACTTTCATTACAGAGTACGAGCTGCTTCCTCTCACACAAGCACCACACCAGTGGGGGACTGGAACTCGCTGCATGTGTTGGTGCTAAGGGATTTTTTCCTTTTTTTCTTTCTTTTTCCCCTCAAGTGACTTCTCAGGCAGAGTCATAATGCTGTTATCACAACAGGCTGAAATCTTAATGAAGCTCTTCCTTCAAGTTACTCCTTGCTACACGACCATTTCCCGCCACCAAGTATTTCCAGCCTTTCATACACTGTCAACAAAGCATTTAAACATTAGGTCACCCGGTACCTTCAGAGCACGCCCAACCGGCCCTTGGCGTGAACCGTCTGATGTGGGCGGTGGGTAGGACACACGCTGGGATCTACCAGACTGCTGACACGGTGGGATCTAAAGCAGAGCAGATAAAGACTCTTTCTAATAGCCTCACGAAAGCAGAGATTGTGCTGAACCATTATGTGAGTAAACAAAACAGCAGCATAAATTGCATCAAGGCAAGTTTAACAGAGGGTATTTAAACAAACCACACACACACAAGTAAATCTCAGTTTCCTTTAAGATCTGATGCAGGTGTAACAAGGTTACCAAAGAGCTACTCCTGGATTCTCAAATATTTCAAGGGAAACTCCTGGCTAATAGTCCAGCAACGAGAAATTTCAAGGAACACAATTTTCTCAAGTTTAACGAGGAGGGGAAAAACCTCCACCTACAAACACTGTATTAAAAAAGATGAAATAAGGAAGAGAAAGTCCTTTCTAAAGAGTAGTAAACCAGAGTGGCAAAGGATATATTTAGCACAGCCATAAGGAAAAGCATTTTGAAAATCCAGACAGCCAGGAAATGAAATTACTTAATGATGAAGCTACAAGCAGTTAAGTGACTAGACTCCACAGATGAAGCAGCATAGTTCAAAACAGGCATTTTAACCAGTAAGTGGTGACTTTTTAAGCTATTGCACAGCACACAATTCCCTGAACTAGCCCAGCAAATTCTTTTTTTCTGGTGGAAAGGTATTTAAGCAGCAACAACAAAAAGTTCCTACAATTTTATCAAGTAGTTCCAACAAATTTATTTTACACCCACACTTACAGAGCTGCTTCCACAGCCCTGGTTATCTTTTAGGTGAAGCCAGAACTGTGACAAAATAAAAAAAAGGAAATGTTTAAAGCAAACTTTTCTGTTTAACAGGCAGGTTTTTGCTTTAAGTAAAACATGTTGCTTTCAAAAAAAATTATTTCCAGTTAAATTGGATTTTTACTGCTCATTCACACTTTGCAAACATTTTTCCCCCCTCGTATTCAAGCACTCGTGAAATACCCTTAGAAAGAGGCTTTTTGTGTATCAGTTACTATGTGCATGACAAAGGTGCTGTCTCTGCTTAGCCCATGCCATCGATGCCAGGGAGCGTTTACATTCGCTTTACCGTGTAGTTCCAGACCCAGGGCCCCAGAGTTCCTGTGAGAAGCTGGATCGCTATTGTACAGAGCATAGACTCCGTAACATCAAATCTACGTGCGAGGGAGAGAGACATTTCAAAACATTTTCCTGAGCACTTCACCGAAGTGGAGCCGTTAGAACAGATCTGCAGGCACGGTGTAAAGAAGAAAATCCAGACAACTACTGCGCAGCACTGAGACAGGGTAAAGGGTAGGTCGGAGGAAGGGAAGTAACGACCACAAAAAATGAGTATTAATGAATTAACAAAAGGATTGCAACCCACATGGTGTTTTACACATTTAAAACTCCATTCAGAGCTTCTGCTGTTTACAGTTTCACGGTACCACTCCAACACACGGGCAAACGCAATCCTCTGTGTGTGCATGAGGAAACAATCAAATTCCTTGCTCCAAGTCACAGCAAATAAAATTCATAATCAAATCCAGGACCTCTCATCTCCCTACCCCATGCTCCTATCTCCAAATGACACTGAATATATGAATTCTTCGCCTAAAGATGCCATTGTATATTTTTTGTAGAGCAGAAGCGCAGACTGCATCTTCAGCTTGCCACCTTTAAGGGAAAGCAAGAAGTCACACCTCTCTGCTCCAGCAAACCCTCGGCTTCTTGTGAGTAATGCTAAAAGAAGTTAAGTGAGCTCTGGACTCCTGTTCTGTACACGTTTACTCTTCACCCCTGATAGACAGGGATGAAAAAATACGCTGTAGCCCACAGAGCCACAACTACCTCATGTACTCCTTGTGGTAAAATGCAGATTTCTAGCCTTCATATCTGAAATATTTTAAAGTGGGATCAAATTAAAATTACATCAAACCATCTGGTAAAAAAAAAAGATTTCAGCAATAACAGATTCAGCCATAACAGAGCCCCTGTTTATAACAGCACTTATCAAAGTCTGCTCGGAACAGAAGCGTGCGGACTGCCCTCCAGCAACACGCCAACTGATCCAAAAGGTACATCGAGGAAACAAAAGCTCAGCATCATCCTGCTGCCGGAGCTTAAGCGGTGCAGCCAGGAGGCGCAGCCCCACGCCTGATCGCAGTCCGAGGAGCCTTTTCAGTTCAATCATCACAGCACAGTATATCGATAGAAAAGGTAACATTTGGTGGTTTAGGGGATACAGGAAGAGAAAGTCACATATAACACAGCACTGCCAACTTTGGTACTTTTGGACAGCTGCGGTTTCTGTTCCTTTTTTCCTTTTGTTACTCTAAGGGATATTTGTAATTCAGACACAGATTCATTTTTTTAAACATTATCCAGGAAAGCTTAAGAGTGGGCCATTGACCTCGGCATGTGCTTAACTCTGAGATGCTGGCAGTGACAAGTCTTATTTTGTATGCTGTCTGCTCTGCTGGGTTCCCTTGTCAAGCTGGTGAGAGTCTTGAGCCAATTAGCATGCAATTGATTAGTCACACATCCAGAATATACTCTTGTCAGTGCTAATTTATTGAGCATGTTCGACAGGCTATTCTTAAAAGGTCTTGTTTGATTAAACCAGCCATTAGAGTTTGCAAGGGCCACCAGTGAATCAAGTGTCAGAGTTCAGAGACAGCTGCAGTCAGTTCTTCCCTTGCCCAGAATGGTGAACCGAAAGGACTGAATTCGAAGTTCAGGGATTTCCTAAGAAAGTGAACCAAGAACAACAGGACACAGACACTTACACTGGAGATTGCCCTGAAATCCAGTCAATCGCTACTGACACAGCTGATCTACTACAGCCTCTCCGTAATACTGTGTGAAACTAAGGGGGGAGCTTATGTACCATCCTCCTCCTCCTCCCCAACATCCAGAATTCCTTGCAACAGTCCCGTGTAGCAAAACACAGACGTTCTTGCCTTATCAGAAAACAGAAGTGGTGAGACTGAGAAACTCACAGGGATACATCCACTATTTAATACTCTGAATATCAGCATTCTGGTCTGAGAAATGAAGCGTACAAGTGGGATTACTGGGGCTGGGCAATGAGCTACGAATCCGAGCAGGAGACAAAGGGCTGTTTTCTTAAGGGAACCACCGCAGCAAGAAAAGAATGTTCATCACAACATGAGAGAAAAAAAGGCTAAAAGTCACATGCTAGATGTCCAACTGCTTAGTTTTAAAGGTTATTACAGACTTTAATCTTAACTCGCTCCAATCCAGCATTTTCACTTGGATGCAGCGAAATACAAGTAGCATGAATAAAGCAAAGTGTACAGAAGAAAGGAGTGAGTACACAAATTAAAACTATTTCCAGCTACAGGAAATTTGTCTTGACCCAAAAATAGTACTAAAGTGAGCCACAAGCTTTCCTCCTTCCCTTGTTTCAATACACTTATGATTATGTACATTTTTCCTCTTGCTGCTCTCTAACAGACTAAAAGTTGTTCAAGTCAGACAGCAGCCCATGCTTCCGCTCGTTACGCTGAAGCTGACTATCTCACAGAGCACTGAGAGCATCTCTCAACGATAAAGGCAGAAAAATCATCAGCAGCATCTCTGCACGTGACCGCTTGCTTCCTGGTTTAAAACACAGTGAAGGAACCTGTGAGAGGGAAAGGAAGAGGAGGAGGATCACGACGAGGAAAAGCCCCCTCAGCATGTGTGACAGCCCTCAGCATTTCAGCTGCACGTCTTTGCGCTGCAGCAGGGCACTGACACGTATTCATGACGCACACCAGGCGCTATGGAAGGGCTGGCAGGTGGCAGCGAGTGACTGAAGTGCGCAGAAGGCGGGAGGTTGCAAGCAGCAAACTTAACACCTACCACGATGCTTCAACGCAGCCTCCTTGTGAGCACAAAGAAACCAATTCCCCCCCCCCCGACATCAAGAGAGACTCTGCTGAGCTTCAAACTTTCCTCTGCAAATAACGAAGGCGCTAAAGTTCTTGAAGAAGTGTTGAAAAAACTCCCAAGATGGAAAGTTTTAAGCCTTCTAATCACAGAGATTACTGCCTTATCTCCTACCATAACCCTGAGATCCTGAAGCCGTTCCCAAGAGCAAGAACTCAATGTGCTAAACTTTGACTTGGAAGGCTTCCACCTCTGGATTTTGATATTTGGTGCGAAGTGGCTTTCCAAGATGACACACTAACTCCTTTTCCACTAGCTGCGAAAGAGGAAGGCTTCATTTTAGCTGCTTTCTGAAATACGGGCTCATTTGCTAATCTCTCCTTTATACCTCAGTGGTAGTACCGGCAAGAGGGCTCAGAAGGTAAACCAAATTCACCCTCCCTTCCTAAAGCACCCCATTATCAAGTGGGCTCTTGCTCATATACAATTGCTACGGTGTCGCTGAACAAGAACGTTGCCCCGATTTCGCCAACGCTCCTCAATAACGGCTGGTTTGTTCGGCAGCCTGGATCTCTGGCTTTCTGCGGGGACCGTTACTCAAACGGTGAAGTACCAGGGTTCACCTGTCAGCTACGTGAAAGCTGGCAAGAACTGATCCTTCCTCTCTGTGTTTACTGATATCCCTTTATGAAGCATCCTTGGAAACTAATTTCCATCTCACTGTGTGTACATATTTACATATATATATACACACACCCCCTACCCCCTATAGTTTCCATCACCAGCTTTCCATATTTCAATTAAAGGTTGGGGTAAACCAGATAATGCAACAACTCGTAGGGGAAATGCTGGAAATCACGATGCAGCAACAGCCTCATGTCACTGGGTTTTTAAAACGTGATTTAGCACTTCCCCCCCGTCCAGCACGGCCAAACGCACAAGGGCTTTACCTGCGCAGTGCCGCGCCTCCTGTCCAAGACAAGGCTCAAGTTGCAACGCGGAACCCAGCTCAGACCCGACAGACTAACAGCTCCAGCTTCACTTCTATCCATCCTGGATTTGAGACAGCTCCTGCAGAGCCAGACTGTCTGTGTGCTGACCTTGAGGCTGGGTACAGCGCCGAACCTGCGTCACCACACATCCCCTAATTCACTTCTTGAAGCCACAACAGTGAGCAGGTCCAGGGTTGAATCCAAGTGGATTAAGTCTTTGTCTGGAAGAACCAGAGCTAGTAATCACAACTGGGCTCCAGCTAAAAGCAGGCAAATCCCTTTCAGGGTTTGTGCACCATATTCCCTACTGCTTCTGTTTTCCACAACGTGTTCCTAAAATGCAGATCTGCTTCCACATGGAGCGGGGAAGCCCATCGGGCCTTGCCAGTTTGACTTCTGTTATACGCAGAAGAAAAATGCACTTTTTCCAAACTAGAGACGCCCCAGTTGCATCTCTGCACCCACACAAGATTAAGCCTGAAACAAAGCTTGCTCTGTACCACAGCACAGCGAGTCCACGATCCAGAGAAACCAGTTACTGGGCTGAAAAACAGAACAGGAGCACAGAGTATTTTGACTGCTTCAACATTGACCCTTTCCCTGCGATTCAGAATCTCCTTTTTGCTTCTTCAAAGGTGCAATATATTCCTGCTCTTTCACGAGCCCACTCCCCCATCAGGTGTTTGTTCTTAAACGAACCTTCTGCGCACAACTCCAGCCGTGCTGCTCTGCGCTGTTGCTGTTAAAGTGACTTTTACTGTAGCCGACCCAACCTGCTTTGAGACGCTTCCTGCTTCCTCACGGGGAATTTTTATGCAATACTGACCTCTAGCTATTTTTGTGAGCTATTTAAGCAACTCAAGCTGCTTGTTGAAAAGTCTGCATCAGCTGCCAGTATCTAATAAAACTATATAATCATTTAAAGGTGGAGACACATCACTGGGACCTTACCGACTCAACTGATTATCCTGCCATCTTGGCATCATGCAGGGCAGCTCCCTGCAGTTGTCAGTGGGAAGAAAAAGCAGCAGCACAGTCGATGTATTCAGTAATTGGGCACAATTAATCTAATCGTTTTCCTACTCCACCTGCAGCACTCCACAGGAATTTAGCAGAAGGGATCCCATTTCCTCCTCCCGCAGGGCGAACGCTCTGGCTCTGCAGATAGAGTCGGACACAAAGTGCACTCTGCACAGCTTCAGTGGCTTGTCAAGGCCGGCACAGTGACAGCCTGTACGAATCAGACACTTAACATGACACACTAACTTGTCTTTTTTTTTTTTTAAAGACAATGCACATTTTCAGCAAGCCAAAGTGACGATACATTTAACCGCTCGAGCTTGAGCTGTAAGGAGCAAAATATTACTTTCTCCCTTTAGCCGTCTGCTGCTCTTCCCTGAGCTGTTTCCACTTTGCTTATTGAGTTGATCTCTAATGAAATACAATTCCTTGGACATAATCTCATCACAGAAATACAGTAAGTGATAACCAGCTGCATGCTCTTTTCCTGCTTCACTGGAGTGGAAGGCAAGGTAGAAATGCTGTCACGTTCCCTAAAGCACCACTGCTGTTCACAGCCCCCTCGGGGTATTTCTGACAGAGTTAGTACTTGGGGTACACAGACAGGGAAAAGTTACTGTGCACTAAGACCTTCCTGGCTCCTTCAACAGCTGCCCCTGATTCTACAGATTCAGGAGTAAGAACACCTGAGCCCATGTGCTCCAGTGAATCTGAAGCAGGAGATAAAATACAAGCTTTTTTTCAGTTTTATGATGGGTGAAATGAAACCTTCAGAAAAACCTAGTGTCAAACAGTGGGCATCAATTAACTGGATAAATAACCTCAGAGGTTTTGCTATAGAAATGAACATCAGCTTGCAGCAGTCTATTAACCTTACGACACAGGGCAAATGAAACAAATGTGTTTGCTATACAGTGCTGTGCGTTATCTAAAATAATGGCACACGTGCATTTGTGTGCTTATTGCCTTCTCTCAATGAGCTGATGGACCATCAAATTCTCGTAACATAAGGCCACGCAGAGCAACAACATCTGCTACAAAATGCCATCTCCAAAATATAAAGACTCCTCACAAAAGCAAAATGCAGAAGTCAGGGTGAACACCAGGAGTAACGTACACATTGGTCTGGAGCACAAAGGCAAACTGGGTGGGTTTGATACTTGCATCTGTAAAGTCAAGCACATGCCAAGGTCAGGGGTTTTTTGGGCTCTTTGATCGATAACAGGAAAACTTTAATTATCAAGGTCCCATAAAGTTCAAAGGGAACTAAAAGCGTTCAGTATTGAGACTTTCAGTACTGCATGAAAGTAAGAAGTCTAAAACAGTACAAGATTTGAGCCAGACGCCTCATTTTAAAGATTTAAGTATCAGAGAATTGACTGAAACTATTCTGTTTTGGCATAGTCAGGATTAGAAGGAGGTCTAGATTTTTTTAATTTTCTTCCTCCAATAGACATTGAAAACTGCTCTATCAGAGTAGAAACACTGAAGTTTCTCCAGAGAATCTGCATTAGTATTCTGTCGATAAGAGCTGTTATAGACAAGAGGTCCATAATTGTACTCTTAGCAGTATCTGGGTATCTAAGGATCAGTAACAATAGACTATAAATAAACAGTGCCTGGTGGAGCAGAGTTTCAAAATCTCACACAAGCTAAGGACAAATTTCAGAGGTTTCCAGGTGCAAAATCATTCTGCAGTATATTTACTTGGAATGTATTTGTTCGATTGCAAGACCTACGAACAGGAAGACAGAGCAAACACACATTGCCACGTTAAGACTAGCGAATCCCACAGCTCACCGAGTCCCTGTGTGGTTTCCCCACCTGCCCTCCCCCAGCAGTAAACGGGATTTCAGCTGTGACTTTCTTGGCATTGCAATTTTGGTCCCATTATTGACAGAACTATGGTCTGCACTAACTAAAAGGGATTCAGAACTTTAAAATGCAGGCACAATGTCAATTGTTACACTGTACTTTAAGAGTTATGGGTAACAGTGAAGATTAACTATACACCACCACAAGTCAAGCAAGATCAAGAGAGGCAGTTAAGTGAACACTGAAGCCAGACTGCCACCATCTGACAAAAGCATTACGTTCTTGAGGAGGAAACACCAGGTACTTTCCCTTATTTATTTAGGTTTAAGTCACATCAGAAGCTCCTAATTAACTAACATGACAAAAGGGTATTTTACCACTCCTAAAAGAAGCCAAGTAACTTTCAGTATTAATTGCAGATCCAACAGGTAATAACTGCCACAAGCACTAAGTGTGTATATACAGGAATACAAACAATTTACAAACAATTTACTACAGCTCTAAGGATCTGAACTACAGTCACATAGAGCACAGCTAGACAGGAAAGCAGCCTAACTTTCGGTTTTATTTTCAGCCAAGGTACTTACATGCCAAAGCGCAACGTTCCAGAGACGTACGTCTGCCAATGCGCGCAGTAAAACATGAATGTTCCAGCAAAACAACAAAAGAACATCCAGTCAGGGTTGGTTCCCAGCTGCACAGCAATACAAGTTCCCAAAACCACAAAGACTGCAGAAGAAAATCAGTCACATAGTAAAAAGATAAAGCGTGTATGTGCATCAAGATCCTTACCAGAAACAAATCTAACAAAAGGACCCAGAAAAGGAAAGAGTGTGAAGGTATCCTGACGTGGTTTGTTTCACGGACATCAGAGATTAACACTGTCATTTTAAAAAAAAAAAAGTACAGACTGTAACATGTGTGTTTGAATTCTATCCGTTATCAGAAGTCCTCAGTATTGAGGGTTTGTTAGTTTCCTACATTTTTATTGAACTTAATGGGATTAGACATCAAGGGACTGGAGTGATTTACTCAATTGCAGCCTGCGGCCACAGTTTTGGCATTTTCTCACATATCCCAAGATTTGCTGGACATATTTTCCCCCATTTTCTGAATTTTTATTTAAGAAATCCAAGGTCTGTCATTCAAGATTCAAAAGGTATATGTGCCTTCCCCTCCGCCCTTTGCATACACAACTTTGATAAACTATTCCTAAAAATTTAAAGCAGAAGAGCTCTAGAATCCAAGTGACCAGAAGCATCTGATCGTCCTTTTGCAATGGGGTTACACTTCAGGCTGGCTCCGTGAACTCTACCGATCCAGGAGCTGATCTTGCCAATTCGAATCTTAACCTCAGACTTGCACCATCCTATTATTTAGGCTTCATTCCTGTCTTGCAATTGCTTTACAGAGATTCAATCTAAAACAATACAGAAGAGCATTTTGACAACTGCTTCCAGAAAACCGAGAACCCAGAGGCTGATAAAGCATACGCAGGAGGCTGCTGGCTCAGACTGAATTAGTCACATGCTCAGGGTGGTTTTTTTCCAGTGTAATACAAGACAAGACATTCAGTTGATCAAGAATACTCCTCTATGGGAAGCAAGCTGACCGAAAAGCTATACACTCAGCAATATCAGCTGTCCTTTTCTCCAGCAAAGAAGCATTTTTCTGTATTGTGGATTTGATCCTGAAATAAAGTTATGTAACCCTCATTACTTCAATTAAAAATTACAATACCTGTGGAAAGTGAATCACAGCCATGATCAAAAAGTTCTCCTAACGGCGTACTGCTATTTGTCCTTCTTGCTTGTTTTCCATCTATAGCATCCAGCGACTGGTAGATGAATAGGCCACATGCACAAGCAATGTATGCCCAGGGAGGTGCCTGAGAAAAAGTCAACGAGAGTAAAATACTTTTTAAGCCTTAAAAAAAAAAAAGCCTGAAGGTGACATTCTCATGCAGTAGATTTTCATTTGCACACACTTCCTCACCCCAGGCACGGCCCTTCCAGCCGCTGGCCCTTGCAAGGGCAGGCAGAGGGGGTTACGATATGTGAAATGGCAATAAAACAGCGACAAGAATTACTAGTTTAGATTAATAAAGACTGCACGTTTGCTAAAGCAGGAAGCTGCATTGTACCTCTGAAAAAAATTACGGTACGTTTGCAAAGTGGCACACAATTAAGTTCTTGTCTCGCTCCTCTTTCCAGCAGGGGGGCGTGTAAGTTGTCCGAGTGATTTAAAAACACCAAAACCTTCTTAGTCCCCAAAACGTACAACTGTGTCACAAACACTGAGCTCATCTTCACAAGACCCGAGTGAGGTGTCACGTACTAAAACGCTGCCAAGTACAGGGTATCACCAGCTGCGGTGGCATTTGAGCACGATGTCACTGCAAACTGCTCCGACTTCTGGAGTTCACGTTCAGCTATTACGTTCGCCGAGGTCTGCAAAGCTTCAGCACTCTGCAGCACAGCGCCTCCGCCACCAACTCTTTCTTTCTGTTACAGGGTAACAGCAGCTTTGCCAAATCCATGTCAGTAACCTTTAATATCCATGTCCTGTACGGCAATTTTTACTTTTACAGAAATACAAACACCAAACCCCTGCTAGACCAAAGAATACAATTCAAGCTTTTTTCTATTTTGGTATTCGAAGGAGAAACCATCACAACCACAAAAGCCAGAGGGCTGCCATCAGTCTGTCTCAGTTTACACATCCATAGAACAGCTATTACTGGATATTTTGCAATCTTCACATTTGAAAAACCTTATAAAAGTGAGCATTTATGAGCAGCTCTATTTTACAGACCACGCCAAGAAAATGCAAATACAGCTTAATCAAGGTGACGCCTCTCGAAGCTCTGCAGTCCAGCTTCTGGGCCACACAGTCATGACTCATTCGTGGCACATCAACTTAAATATATTCCTTTCTACAGCTTGCATTGTTCCTGCTACTGTGCTTTACTAAAACAGTTCATTCTGCCTCAAAAGCTGGCACCTGGCTCTGCTTTTAGCAGTGCATCTATGCCAACCAGCACAAGAGAGGTGAGGGGGAAAGGTGTCACCCAGAAGCAGAGGACCACATTTAGACAAGGTTTTGATGCCACACAACTCCAGCCCGCAACACCGTTTGTTTCTCACGTACTCACACGCAATGTTTAAGTTACCTTCGGGGTCAGACAATTTTTCTCTAGAAGCTTTAAAAAAAAAAATGGGACTGCTGGCTCTTCCTTCTTAAACACTCCTTTCGTTACCTGTGCAGGTGTTTCCACTCAGATGTTATTTCTACCCGCCTAAGATTTCACAGCTCCCTCTCTTATCCAAGTCTTTTTTCCCCTCCTTTTTTTTTCCTTAAACAAAAATCCAGGTACCATTCCATGGCTCAGCACTTCGCTAGCTGGGACCCCCCCCACTAAACTGGCACTAGAACTATTTGTGTCTCATTTTCTTTTTGAGGCTGCAGGCGATAGCTGCACCCCCTTGGCTACACCTTTCACCAACAGGAAGAGACAAATCACTTTTGAAACAAGCAGAACTAAGGCCAAGCTACAAGGAAGAGATGATTTACATTCAAAAGCAGTACTGCTTTCGGGAAGAAAAAGAAAAAAAAAAATCTGTTTCTGGAATTTCAAAGCCCCATTTTCTTCCCCAGACATCTACGTGACACTTAAAAAGCAGCTCCACCGCTGCGATGGCATCCTCCCTGTCGTGCCAGCACACAGGGCCGCAGTGCCATATGGCAAATCAGATCAGGCTGAAAGCTACCTCAGCAGAAAGTTATTTTTTCAGCTAAAGCGAGAAGACAAATCTCATTCACCTCACACAAAGTAGCTCTCAAACTGTTATACACCGAGTGGAGTTTGAACCCCACAGACTACAGCTAACACTGCCTTTCTGACGTGGAGTGCAGCTCAGTGTGTGCTGCACAAGTTTAATTACCAACCAACACACAACTGTACTCTCAATTTTAAATGCTGCTCTGGTTCAGTGGCCTCTGCCAGTTGCTAAGGTGCCGAAATAGGGACAGGTTGAAGACTACTAATATCAAAAGCCTCAGCCCCCACGTAATGCTGCGCCGGGGGTAAGCGGGAAGTTAAAGCCATGCAACAACGCCACGGCCTGAAAAAGGAAGGAGCTGCTCTAAGTATCCGCTGCTCAAATATAACACTCACTTTTTTATTCGTGCACCTGCCAAATTCCACAGGTTGTTGTGAAACTGTCTGTTTCAACAGATTGCTAGAAGAGGCAAACGTCCCTTTACCACACCACGTGGAACAGGGATGCTGTGAATGCGCCAGCCTACGTGGGGGGTTTTAGAGTCCGGCTGGAAACAAACCATACGCCGCTGGAGCATGAAGCATGTTCCCAGCCTCAGCTGGAGACTTGGTTACGAAGGAGTTCAGATATTTTAAAAGCTAGAACTCACGAGACATTCTCCAGCTACTCCAAATGCAATACATTTTCTGTACCAAATAATTCCCCTTTTTTTCAGCTTTTAACATTCAACATTTGAGTGACAAAACTTTTCCAGCGCACAAAAATGAAAGTCTTCAAGCGCCTTATGAGGTAACTCTAGTGAGAGAGAAAGTCTTTGACACCAGTAACTTGAAAAGCCTCGTAAAGACGGAAACCAGGGATGACAGGAAGTGAAAACAGTTCTCCCGAGGACAGGTCAGGAGCTTTCGGTGCACTCAGAACAAAGATTAAAACGACTGACTTTCATCCAGCCTTCTCACAGCACGGGCTGCTCGGGCAGCACGCTCCTCAAAACAACTCTGTGTTCCCACAGCTCGTCCCAGGCTGTACCCAAGGTCCTGGCCAGAGCAACACGAACCACCGGGGCCCGCACCGGGTGAAGGAAGGTGTCCCTTCGGTTTCGGCACGCTGGGTTTAGTCACACCAGCACGCAGGAAGCGGCCGGCCTTGCTCTCCCAAGCTGGAGCGCAGTCCCTCGCCTGAGCTCGTGTTCCTCGCTCTGTTGCAACCCTAGCCGGGCTCGGGGGCAGGCTCAGCTCGCTGCCAACCGAGTCACCTTGCGCTTCTGGTTGTGTGGTAACTCTAGAGCAGGACACTGAAGGCGACTGACGCAGTCACGAGCAGGGAAAGTAAACAGGCAAAAACCCTGCGTGCCACACACGGCAGCGGCAAATCCACTTCTTAACCGCCTGCACATGGCCTCAAGCCTGTGGGGCTGCAGCTTCCATGCAGCAGGTCCTCCACAGCTGTGACCAGAGCAGCCATTTCGGTACTAGACCCCATTTCACACGGTGCATTTGGCCAGAGGAACCGCTGTTCCGCTCAGCGAGCGGCACGCTACGCCCAAAACCTGCAAGTGCTCCTTCTGCATGCAAGTGCTCACACGGAGGCACAGACACTGCCAACATTCATAGAGAACAGCTTAAACTTATGAAAGCTGCGGGCTGGTCAACGAGAAACAGTTCTCCACAAAGACAAGAACGCACCAGACAATGGTCCCCGCTGCTACCAGACGACAGTAACCACCAACAAAGACCGTCAGAGGTCCATAACTTACCTGTTCTGTAGCTGTTGGGCAGTAACATACTAATAGCAGAGTTGTAAATATATTTATTAACAGTCCAATGATGGTGATCAGATTCGGGGCAATCCAGGCTGGAACTCTTCCAACTAACCATTCCCAGTAACCTTGCATTAGGGGTTCAAGCAGGGATCGTCCGGCACTCTGATATTTGTGTTCTTCTAACCGTTTCAGCTGATGCTTTGACAAGGGAGGTGTAGGCAACTGAACCAGTTTGCTCAGCACGCATCCAGCAGCAGGACCGTGACCGCAGCCCGCGGGGGATTCCAGGTGCGACTCCCCACATCGCCTCTTTATGTTTCGGTGCCCACTCATGGATTGGGCGGCCTCAGAATTTTTCTTTGGCAGGTAGCAGCTGTTACGGAGAATCATAAGATCCTGCAACAGAAAGGGTTGAGACAGACTGAAGGTGAAGAGCACCAATGATATTTTAAGATATCAAAAGTTTCTAGGCGCTGCTCTAAGGAGCGCTTCATTTGCCAGCAGCAAACTGAGAAGATTTTATAAAAGTCGTCCCTTAGAAAAGAAGAGTATTTGGAGAATTGCTGAGGGAAACAACCGTTCTCAATGCAGTTATGAAACAGCAAGTTGCACCTGTTTACTGTCCCTGCTGCTTACTGGAGCAAGTATCCTGCAGCCACCAGCCTGTATTTCAACAGCAAGCGCAACCTACACCGCACCACTGACTTACGTTACAGGCACAGGCAGTCCCCCCGCACCCCTCTCACAGGAGAGCTAGCTGTACCTAACACACACCAGCTTATCAACTGATGGCACTAAAGAATTCTCCCTATTTGCAGTGGTTTTGGTTTAATTGCTTTGAAGCAGCTTTGCCTCCTTGGTGAAGCTGAACAACCACCCAAACGCAGTTAGAAGCTGCTTTTTTTTTTTTTTTCAGATCGCTGTTCCTTATTTCAGTTTTGCTGTGGCTTTTTTTCTTCTCCAAATTTAACCCGGCTCAGGTGAACGCTCATTGTCTATTCAGCTTTTAAGATATCATGCAGAAGCTAGAGAGCTTTAGCGGGCCAAAGGCAGCCTACAGACACCAGCATGAGGCGGCTGTGAAAAGAAAACACAGGGTCAGGAACAGCATTTCCAGCGCAAACAAGGACCCTCATGATGTTCCATCTCCCTTGAAAGCAGGTGACCAGAAACACAGACCTCCCCACACAAGCTAGAGGAGAAGGAGTAGAGAAAGGAAACTAAAAAAGAAAAGTTTGCTGTTTATCTACAAAAGCCAACCAGAAAAAAAAAAGAAAAAAAAACTAGTTGTGAAGCCTAGCAGAGTGAAGCTAGAGATGGGAAGAGTGCAGCTATCTCTGAAGCCATCAACAACAAATATACCGGGCAGGGAAAATAAGCCATGTAAGTCAAAGGTCAATACTGGCAAAAGAACAAGTGCTCTCATTTCCACTCTCCACAGCTTAATCAAGGCAATTTCCAACAGCAAAAAGCCAGCCTCGGAAAGCCCTAGCAGTGGGAGGAGAGGAGAAAGCAAGCAAACAGGGCCTTGCTTAGGCAGGACCTTGATAAGTTCGGGAGCAGGCTGACCTGCACCCATCCGATTATCAGGAAATCGGACTTAGTCACCTAGGAGGTCCCTGTGGGTGTTGTCCAGGGCGACCCAAAAAGATTAGTTCCAAGGCAGAAAACCATACGCTTCTCCTCTCTTCCTGAAGGGCCGCTCCCCCCGAGGAGAGAAAACAACCAAAGACCGCCTCCCCCCCGCAGACAAACCCCACACCGCCCAGCAGCCGCAGGACTTTCACCCGGGCCTGGCCGCTCGCCGGCAAACACCCGGGGGAGCGGAGGGAGGACAAGGGCACCTCCCGGCCCAACCAACCGCTTCTCCCCCCGCCGGCAGGAGGCAGCCCCCGGGGGCGGCCAGCACCCACCCGCACCCAGGCCGGGCGGTGGGGGGGGCGGCCCACCGCGCAGCGCAGGCCCAGGCCCCCCCTTCAGGGGCCTCCCCCGCACCGCGCCCCTCTCCCTCAGGGACCCCGTCCCACCCGGGGGAGGGGGGGGAAGCAGCACACAGAACCGGGAGAACGGACCCGGTCCCCTCACCTCCCACCCGCCACCGAGGGGAACCCGGCGTTTACCTCCGTCTCCCCGCACCGGGCGGCGCTTTTACGCCACTTTTGCGACGGCCGGAAAGGAGGGGGGAGGGGGGGGGCGGAGGGGCAGAGGGAAGGGGCGGGGCGAGGCGGAGAGGGGCGGGGCGGCGCGAGGCGGCGCGAGGCTGCCGCGGGGACGGCGCGGGAGCGGCTGAGGTAAATTGGGGGGGGGGGGAGGGAGGGGGGGAAGTCGCGACCCCCCCGCGGCCCCGTTGGGCTCCTCGGTGCCCCCTCCTCGGCCTCCTCCTGCCCCCCCCCCCCCCCCCTCAACGAGCCCCCAGCGGCCCCGGAGCCGCCCGGTCACCTCAGGCGTGTGCCCCCCCCCCCCCCCGCTTCCTCCCCTAACAAATGCCCCCCCCCGCCAGCCCCAGCGACCCCCGACACTGTCCCTGCCGCCCCAGCGACCCCCGGCCACCATCCCCCGTGGGCTTCCAGCCACCCCCCTGCCCCGGGGACCCCCGCCGCGCCCCTCTGGCCTGTCGCCTCGCAGCCCCCGGGCCTCCCCTGTCCCCGCTCCGTCTCCCCCTGCCTTCCTGCCCCGCCGCTTTCCTGAACGTCCCCTCCATCCGCGTCCCTTTTCCCTCTCTCTGACCCCCCAGAGCCACCCCCCACGCTCCGGCCGCCTCCAGCCGCTCTCCGTGACCTCGTGGTTGCTTCACTTCCCCGGCCGTAACGCGGGAAACTCGTCTCCCCTGCGCTGCTCCGCGTACTCACGGAGTTTTAGCTGGTTTTCTCCGGTGGGACAGGCTGGGCTGACAGGTAGCGTGGGCTCATGCTGGACACTGAGCTCCTGGGTCAGCTGGAGCCACCGGCCGGCGCCGGGGTACACCAGGTCTCTGAAACGGGCATCGGTACCTCCCTAGGTCATGGCACGTCGCGCCTGGCTCGGTTTGGTTTGGCGCCGGGCCGTTCTGCTGCTTCCCCAGTGGGGTAACAGGGGCTTAGCGAGGGCACAAAGATCCTCGCTGCAACCCTCTGGAAGCTGACCCCCCTATCCGAAAAGATTTAACAGCAACTTTTTTGGCGTCTGTAGCGAGAAAATGCTCAAAATGAGTCCACTGGCATTACCCTGCAGTGGGAACAACAAAGGTGACACATTTCCTACTTTCTTACTTCTAGTCCTGTCAGGATTAGCAACCTTTAACCGTTGTTATCGGTTTGACCCCGGCAATAAGTTGTGCAAATGAACACGTTCCATCCCTTTCTGACTCATCCCCATCCAACCTTCGCGTTTGCTTCCGACGCTCAGGGCAGATTGCTTTGTCTTTCTTCCATCGACACCGCGTCTGTTGGAGTAGTTTGTAAAGGAGTGGCCCTTTGCAGGGCTTTATCTCTGCCTGCCTTGCTGGGAGAGCAGGGGAGGGGCAGGTTGACTATCAGGGCATCGGCTTTAATTTTAAAATTTCCCTTTTCCTCACACACTTTGCCCATCTTTTCAGCAGTAGCATTCCAGGTAACGTTAATGGTCTCAGCCACCTTTCATTTTCATCTGTAGTTTCTGTTCCTCATGCTCAGGCGTGCACCTTGCTGCTGCACCGTGCTGCTGCGTACTTCCCCATTGAAAGAAAAAACTGAGGTGGTTAAAATCTCATTTGCTTTTGAAACACTTCCTTGACTCGCTCTTGATGATCTGATTATGCCTATCACAGAAAAGATCTGTGATACTCAATCTGTGGCTTAAAAACCTCCTTAGGACACGGAAGTGCCTACAGGGCAGGATCAATTTTTAAGAAAATGGTAGCTGTGTTGAAAAGAGAGGCCATTGCCACTGTGTAATCAGCTGGCAAAGGACCTTGTGAAAAAACAAGGAGGTTGAGTGTATTTTCTTTCTCACTGTTGAAAACAGTAGGATGGGATGAGGTGTGTTAATTTATTTCAGGACCTTCCAGCTGGCAAATGGCAAGGCAGGTCCATCAGTTCTGTCCTGCCTCCCGGGGATTTGAGGTGCCTCCTTCTGCGCCTGGGCTTGCCCAGACGCTGCGTGTTCGGAGCCCCGCGAGCTGGCAGCGACACGGTGCTGTCAGTGCGCGCAGCGTGTTGCACAGCACACAGCCTGCGTGCGGTGTAGACGGTCTGCCCACACCGGAGTGTGAAAAAGGACGTGATTGCACTGAAAAGCTTTGAACAGGAAGATGAAGGCAAACGATAAGAATTCAGGGAGGATGTTGACAGAGCTAAGAAAGAGAATTTAGTGAGGAAAAAATTTACGAAACAGTTTTAAGTGTGAGTTTCTCGGGGGTTTATGTTTATGAAAGTAAGAGGACCAGAGCTGTAGTTTTCTGACAGAGCCCAAACCAGCTCTAATCCCCACGCTGCTGGGATGTACTGGCCTGCAGCTGCGTTCACAGTAAGAAGCTGTGCCTCACCAGAAATCTCAGGGTGCAACTGGAGCTTCCACACAGCTCTTGACGCCTGACCACATGAAAACCAGCATCATTTGTGTCCAGGCCTTGGCTTCGGGCTGAGTGACAGGTCGCAGAGGTGCCCCGCCTGGGCTGACAGGGCTTGCTCTGGAGCAGACGAGCTGCCTGCGTGGACACGTTGAGCGTGTAATAAGGGCAGCATCCGGGGGGAGGTTGGGAATCGCTGATCTGCTTTCCCGAGCTCCCCTTCAATCGATCTGCGCAGGCACGCGAGTGCTCCCGGCAGGCGGAGGATCTGCGTTGCCCGTGAGCCTCGCCCCAGCCGGGCTCAGACCCGCCGCATCCCCCCGGTGCCCCAGCGCCGCGCCTGACCCGTGCCCCAGCGTTGCAGACATCCACGCCAGCGCACGGACAGGGGGGCAGCGCGGGGCGCCTCCTCTCCAACGACTTCCCCCGTGTGTGAAAACAGCAGCTACTGGTGTGGAGAGAAGACAGGGGTTGGGGGGTGTCTGGTTAAATGCAGGGTGCTTCAGCACCCATCCTGCCACGTATTTCACATAGCACCAGCACCACGTGGGGGTGCCCGTCCGCAGTGAAACGGGATCGGCTCCGTGTCCGTCCGCTTCCCTCGGTGAAAGCAGTGATCTGAGGCACCGGGTTCAGGTGCATTCAAACAGTCCCATCCAGTTGGTTTTATTTGAAAGTGTCTTGCTTCAAGTTAAATCTTTGTGTAAATCTGTAAATCAAAAAGTCTTAAACACCTCTTTTCCTGCATTTCTACCGTCCTACACGCTTCACTCCTTAAACCACTTGGAACAGAGGAAGGACATACTGTGCAGGCCAACAGCCATCCAACCCCGTGTCCAGTCAGCAGCAATGACTAACAGAAGGTGCTAAGCAGGAAAACAAATACTATAGAGTAAGAGGTGTAGAAGTACCTCACATCTTGATTATTTTCCTTTCTATCTCAAAGATTTAGGAAGAAAATGAAGCTAATGGTGGAACTTCACCAGAAGGATGACCTTGGGCTCCCCATGAGGTGAAATATTTTTGATGCCCTTGTTCTCAGGTATGCAGCATATTGGTTTGTTTGTTTGTTTTCAGGCAAAAATCCGTTAGCTCAGAAATAAAATTACCATTCAAATGCTAAAGGAAAAGTAAAATCTAAGCATCAGACTGACTGCTCGAAGTTTTGAATTACATGCCCAGGCACGCAATGCCATGCAAAATACGCATTTCTCTTTCAAATTCCCAATTTACTCATACAAGAGATGGGATTGTGATGTATTATTCATTCATTACCATTTTTACCGCATTTCAGTCTTAAAATAAAAGTCAACATTAGAGGGTAAATGTTATACTTAGCTCAAAAATGAAAGCTTAAGGATAAGAAAGCAGCGACTTTAATTCTATCACCCTCTTCTTATTCACTGCATCTCCTGTTGGACACCCTCACCTGCTACCTAACACCTTCCTACAAGCAGCTGAACCTTTAATTTTCCAAGGATGTAATTGCACATTCTTTCAAGGGTTATCAGTTGGAGTTGGCTTTTGCTACCCCCAGGAGAATGCCAGAGCTGATTTTTTCTTGCCTGAACCACTAATATTCTAGGCTGAAAAGCAGCACAAACACAAGTCACCAGTTTCTGGTAAATGAGCAGTTCTCGTTACGTGTTGTTATGCATGATGTGATCAATCTGTCAGCCTGGCTCTCCCCAAGCTCTCCTAGCCGTGTGTGCCGGCAAAGGACAGCAAAAAGAGATGACCAAGGTCTGCCTGGGACCAAATACCTCCTGTGTGCAGTGAGTCCACGTCAGAGGAGCGCTGAGGTCTCCGAAGTGAGGTGCAAAGGAGTTGATCAGCTCTGATCTCTTGCAAGATTCACCCACTTTTGTTTCAACTGCTTTTTTTCTCCCATGAGACTTTCTGTCCTTGGTGGTTCCTCTCTCTTTCTTCCTTTTTCTTCTTTCGTTCAGTCTCTCACTCTCTAGGCAGTGCCTGCCTCCTAAAACCTCTCAGTGCTGCCCTCCTTCCTGTTTTGTCTCAACATTATTTTGCTTTTCTCACATACTGCTTGATCTTTGCCTGGATCCCCTTGGATCTTTACTCTTTATTAGCTGCTCTTCTCCTTTGTCCTGTTTCACAGCCCATTTACAGTCTCCAGTTTCAACTACGCTTAAACCCTTTCTGTACTCCTCTCCCCAGTGTAAATGTAAGGGAATGCCATCAGGAAAACGGCATAAAACATGGGGCCAAGTCCAGCCTAGAGAAGAGAAGGCTCAGGTGGGATCCCACCTCCCTGCCTGAAGGGAGGGTGCAAAGAGGACGGAGCCAGGCTCTTGGCAGTGGGGCCTGGTGACAGGACCAGAGGCCGTGGGCACAAACTGCACCACGGAGGGTTCCCCTGAACATCAGGAAAGACGTTTGCACTGTGGGGATGACTGGGCACAGGCTGCCTGGAGAGGCTGTAGTATCTCCATCCTTGGGAGATACTCAAAAGCTGTCCTGGGTGGCCCTGCTTGAGCAGGGGCTTGGGCAAGGTGACCTCCAGAGGTCCCTTCCCACCTCAGCCCTTCTGGGATTCTGAAATCAGCTCAGTTTATTGTTGTATTTGAAGCCATTCAAAAATTACTTCCCTCCAGCAGCAAGAGCAGAGGGGAGTCATGGTTCTTTCTGCCTGAGCTCCCCTGAGGTGACCCAGCTGCTCATTGTCGCTCTTGGAGAACTGGAGGCAGAGACCCAGATGGGGCTGGGACCTACGGCACTGGATGGGGCGAGCACAGCGTTGGCCATTTCACTCCGCTGCAAATGGACCTTTGCCTCCCCCCTGTAAAAGCACGGTGGCTGCCGTGCTGCCACCAGGGATAAGGAGCCCTTGAGGCTGAAAGTGGTGGCCGGTAGCAGTCAGCTCGTGCTCACAGAGAGTGGTGCTATAACAGACGTCCAGTCACACAGCTTGACAGGTAGTAAACAAGTGCAGATACTAAAGTAATTTTAGGTCATTTCCTCCACGTCTGCCCCGTTGATTGTTAATGGAAGTTGGAGGCTCCCCAAGAGCCACTATCCATTGAACTGTCACTACTGGGACACGTTCTCTGTCAGCCTCACTCATTCTAACATGCTGTTATGACACAAGGGCAAGAAGAAAATAGAGTCAGTTATTCACAGTGACCCACTTGACCTTATTCTGGCAGCAACAGATGCTGAGACATGTAGTAAAGTGACACGATTGGCTTCGTTTCTCAGGATCTTGAAGAATTTCAGAATTAACATTTCGAGGTGTTATTTCTTCTTATTTGTGATTGCTTTTGTGCCGTGAAGTCAAATGTTCACTTTGGGTTTGGAGGGCAGTATCAGATTGCTGTACTTGAAGCAGCTTGCCTCAAGAAAAACAAAACCTTCGTGAAATCTCAGTAAACCTTTGTATTTGCTTCCTCACAGTGTTCCGAGTTCGACGTCGGCACTGAAATGTGGTGGTTTCAGCAAGGCCTCTCTTTCTTGCCTGTGGCTTTAGTTGTTTGGTCAGCTGCATCTTTTGTGTTTTCATACATCACGGCAATCGTCCTACACCACGTCGACCCCTTGGTGCCCTACATCAGGTCAGTAACGGCCGTGCCACGGCCCTGCTCACCTACCGTAGCATCGCACTGGCCTCGCGCTCCGGTGAATTCTTCCCCAACGCCAACTTCAAGCAGCAGTTCTTCCCTAACAGCTCCAGCTTGAAAGGCACTGGCCGGTTCAGCGGCGTTTTAAGGACACGTTCGCACAGCCACAGCTGACAGGCCAGGCTTTTGCACAGAGACGGCTTTCAGCGGGGTTACACACAAACGCCGCTGAACCGGCAAGCTGGGGGGGCATCTCCAACCCTCAGCTCAGAGTAAAGCGTCTTGCTGTCACCAGGTTTGGTGGCTCCAGTAAATCCATACAATAATCCATATCCCCAGCTGCATTGCATCAGGGCTATGCTCATGGCCTAGTTTTGGTCTTTCGGTTTTCCAAGTTCTTCGTTTTTCCAGTTTTAACACTCTTTATTCACCTTTTGTGGAATCAAGGTCAATATAAAAGAAATAGTTATACCAAGTATGTTCATTCCTTGTTCTGAGGACAGCATGTCTTTATCATATGGTTTTCTACAGCTCTAAAACTAGCACAGAGTGGTCTGAATAATGAGAAATTCAGCGAGAAATACCTGGGAGGCTTTTTACAAATCTGTTTCTTATGGTTCCTTTGTAGACTGAAATAAGTAAAGTTGTGTTGCAAGTATTTTTAGTATAGATAGATACGTATCACCCCATTTGTCTCTTCCAGTGATACAGGGACAATACCTCCTGAAAGATGCTTATTTGGGATCATGTTAAATATTTCGGCTTTCTTGGGTGAGTATAGAAAGCTGTCCTTGGTGAACTGCAGGCAGGTCTGGAATGCACACAGTTTTAAGCAATTTAATGTCCTTATTCACATCATTAGGCAGCCCGTAATTCTCAGTAAAAACCTAAATTCTAAGCAATCAATCTTAATGTTCTTAAGCAATTCAGAGGAAGGGGCATGGCAGGAATGTTACCCACAAAGCCAGCATGACAACTGAAGATTTCAGAAGGCCAAAACTGTGTTTTAAAACCCCCAGTGCGTTAGTAAAAGAAATAGAAATGCAAATTCAAGGCAGTCACCTTACTTGTGCTGTGGTTATGAGAGGGGGGGAAAACAACCTAGTATGTCTTTCAAATGAAAGAGATTGGAAAAATCCAGTGAGCCGGCTTGGTTACCGTTATATTATTCCAGTTTGGACTTCCAGGTTCTCAGCTTTCCTATTTCAGTGTACCATAAGACAGCTTTTGTATTTTAAATCGTTGCCTCTGTTGCTCAGCACCTTCCCAGTTAAAAAAGGACAATCTGCTCATCAGCTGAAAACCTGACTGCGTTTGGGTTCTTCGTTAACAGGTGTGGCTACCATGTACGTCCGTTATAAGCAAGTTTATGCTTTGAATCCAGAAAAATCCAAGATCATCAAGCTTAATAAGATTGGCCTCACACTAGGATTGATGAGCTGTTTTGGACTTTGCATTATCGCAAATTTCCAGGTTTGTGCTTTGCTTGCAACATCCTGGGGCTGTCCAGAGTTGTGTGTGTGTTTGTTAACTGAGAGAGCTGATAAAATGGGGGTTTTTACTGAAAGCAAACCTATTTTTGTCAAATTCCCTACAGAAAACAATTCAAAAAATAAGTTTCTGTTTAGAATTTCTTACTCATGATTTGCTCTGTCCACTGGGAGTTGTGAGCAGCCCTTCAGGAAATTCCAAAACACAAGAAACACGCTAAGTTTTGCAGAAAGCAAACTCACCTTGGATCTCCTTATAGGAGATTTGAAAGCCCTAGCTCCAGATTGAAAGGCCACAACTATATTGGATTTTGACTCAGGAGAACCAGGTACAAATGGTCGAACATTGTTACAACCATCGGTAAAGCCGACGAGAACACCCAACCCCACAAGAAGTCCAGCTCTCAGAAATCTGCCGTCTTAGGTATATTTTCCTTCAAACCTGTGCAATTCTTGCAAATACTGCAGCGTTAACCAGCTTTTGAATTTCACCATCCCAGCGTCTCTGGTTTTTTCCCTCCCCAATACTTCCCACCCCTCAAAAAAAACACCTCAACAAGGGATATTCTCACATACCACACCATCAGCAGGGCCACATTCTACATGGTTGGCTGTTAACTGCAAGGCAGTTGTGCCTTTGCCAGCCTCATCGTCTTAATTACCTGCTGGATTTTGGGGGCTCAGTAGCAGTGCCTTTAGCCACTGGGAGCTGCAGTGTCACCGTGCTCTCCTGCTGGATTAGGGCCAGGGCAAAGCAAAGAGGAAAAGCTCCTGGAAAGCTCCATCTTTTTCCCTTCTCCTTTTCCCCTAGCACAGCTCTCCAAGTGCTTCAGCAACCCATGTCTTAGAAACCTCATTTATTTGGGATTTTTTGGAGGCCTTGATTCATTTACTTTTTTCTAGAGCCCCACCTATACCCGGAGGTCACAGCCTCCCCCCCACCACAACCACAAAGCAAAAGCCTCCAGGCTGTGTTCGACTCCATGATTTCCCTCCAGCCCTGGTCAGGAGAGGGTATGTCTGCTTTCTGTAGATTTCAAGATAATCAAAATACAGTCGGGGCACGTTAATTTGTTAACTAGTTTGTGTAACGTTTAATCTTGAGCAAGACAAAACTGGGAAGCGATGTACCTGCATATCCAAGTGATGCTGAGGACTTGTCGAAGGCCACCCCAGAGGCAAAAGGAGCTAAAGCCCCCTGGGATCCACTAGTTACTGAAGACAACCGAGGTGTGAAAGTACACGGAGATGAACAAAGGGATCACAGGAACAGCCGGCACGCAGAGAGCTCCGGCAGCTCTCTCTGCTGGGAGTCAAAGCAATAGCACAGGGCTCGTCACGGGAGGGTTAAGTCAGTCTGTTCAGCCCGTGCTGGTGCTTTATTCTAGCTGTGGCTGTTGATTTCCTCTCATACAGGGCAAAGGTTTCTCTGGTGGCACCTCATCATGGACAGCCCTCGGAGCACACACCTTTGCCACGTGGTTATTCGCTCTTTAAATGGAAATTCCCCCTCCTGTGACACTGCAGACACAGCACTTCCAGTTCCTCTGTGCATACAAGGTGCCCACGGAGGTTGTGAGGAGGAGGTGACTCCAATTCCTGATCTTAATAGTTCCTCAAACACACAGACAGTCTCGTGCTTTAGGGCGTAAAAGGTCACCCGCAGGACTGGGGTGCCGCGAGGCTGCTGGGCCTTGCACTGCGCGATTGGCAAGAGAAGAGGTTTTGGTTCCTGGCTTTGGGTACCTGCTTAGCCAGGGATGAGAGGAAAGGACTGAAGACAACGTGATTTTTCAGGGCATAAATTTTAATTTGGGTTGTTTTTCTTGGAATAACTTCTGGTTTTAATGATTTTTACTGTTTGGCAGTTGATTCTCCTATAGTGTTTTTTAAGTTCAGAAGTATTACTGCTTGATTCAACCTTGTTCCCTCGGAGTATTCAAAGATCCCAATTTGACGAACAAGGCTTACTCAAACTAAAGTCACAGAAGCGCTTAACCTCGTTAATTTTAATCCCTTTTTGGGTGTTAGAACTGTGTTGTGTTTATCCCGTATTGTGTTATTGTTCATAGACGTGCAGATTCCTGGGACAGAATGCTCAGTAGACAGCCTGTTGTCACTCATTACCTGCCCAGCTGCAGGGCTTCCTTCATCCAGTTTCTGTATTACTGTCCGTTATGGCTAATGAGAACAGCTCTTCCAAATTCCTGTAGCTGAGCTATAGCTGTGACCTCCAACTTAGCCACAAGAACTTAACCAAAGCAGCAGTACCGAGGGGCCGTGGGGCTTCCAAGAAGAGTCTCCAAAGTACTGGCACGTTCCAGAACTGCTCAGTTTGGGATGCGAGAAGGTCATGGTGTGGGCGGAGTGCTAAAGGTTCACAGAGAAAATTGTTCCCAGGGTCTAAAATGAAACCAGGTTCTGTCTGAGCAGTGCTTTCTTTCCCTAGAAATGTATCCTGTACTACATACACGTGGTTGGAGCCTGCCTGACCTTCGGAGTAGGAGCCGTGTATATGCTGGTTCAGACTGTCCTGTCCTACCTGATGCAGCCAGAAGTTCACAGCAAAGACATCTTCTGGATCCGCCTGACCGTGTTGCTCTGGTGTTGTTCAAGCATTGTGAGCAGTATCCTTTCGCTGTGCCGCAGCGCCGTGGAACAGGGCAGCCTTCACAACTGACAGTGTTTGCCCCTACGTCCATTTAACCCCCGACGGGAAAGGCCTCTCGTCTCTACCGGCATCGCTTGTGTCTCTGTTCATTTTCTGTATTGCAGCCTGGGAACTTGAGGAAAAAGGGAACCATCAGGTTAAGCCCACAAGTGAGTCACTAGATAATAAAAAGAGGTAAGAGGGATGGTTACCACCCTTTCTCCTCTCCATTCCTCCTGCGCACCATAGACTGAAAATGGCAAAAAAAGAGTTTACCACAAAGAGGTCCGGCTGTAGGTGATGAAAGATGGGGAGACAGGGAAGTGGACTGAAGAGATGGGTCATTTTAATGGAGGGGAAAAGCCAGGTAAGAAATAAAAGCGCCCGCCCCCTGGTGACAGGAATGCTGCTGCAAGTTTTATAGGTGGGTGCAACGGGAAGTTCAGGACGCAGTGTAAGAGAACGCACCACTGCCCCAGCACCCGCAGAGGTGCTGCTCTGTGCCAGCTGGCCCCCAGAGCGGGTTTAAGGTGCTGGCATTTGTCAGAGACAATTCTGGAGCATCTTGCCAAGGCTGAGTCAGAAGAGACGTTTGACCTCTGATCTCCCCCCCTGCCCATCCTACAGTTCAAAAGACATTTCTGCCCGGCATTGCCTACAACCTTCCCTTGGCCCTGGAATCCATCATCCCCCCTTAACTTGGAATTCTGAGTGCTGGGAGCAGCTGTGTGTTTCACAGAAATATGGGCAAACCCATCAGAAAGAGAGGCCTTTTTCCTGCCCAGAGTCACTTCACAGTTAGGAGACTGAGCCACAGCAGCTCCTCTGCACACCCCGATGGACCTAAACATTGCATTTTGAAAATCAGGACTCAGTTTTGCATCAAACAGGAACTACAACGCTAAAGCTTTCAAATTTAGAATTTCTAAAGCCACGAGTGCAATAATCACTGCTTAAATGCTGTCCCTTCTGCAGCTGAATCAAGGCCACCAATTTAATCCCCACCAATTCCACTTATTTGCAAGCTGGCAGCCAAAACCAACGCTGAACCATACGCCCCATTTCCCAGTGACGGTGCATCTGGCTGAGCTCCCATTCCTGCCGCTGCAAGACTCTACCATCTGTACTAGTCAGGCAATAGCCAGGGCACAGGCTGGTTATCTATAAAGACGTGAGAAGGGCCCTCACCTGCTGAGGAGGCTTGACAGAGCAAGGAAGTCCTCTGTGAGTCTCTGCTGCCCCCAGCAGAAACTTTTGGTGGTAGCAAAGAACGGGATTTTGAGCTTTGAACAGTGAGGAGCCAGGTACAGCTGGGGAAGACTGTTCTAGTCAACATGATCTGCTGCAAGTTAAGAGCCTTTTACAGATACCAGAACCCCACAAACCTCATATCTGTAGAGGTTTTTGAACCAGCGTGATCTAACCAAAATTAGAGGGAAGTAAAGCTGTAGAAATAGTGATATATACGTACATAGGTATGGAAGGGGGAGAAAGGGGAAATTGTCAGAGTATTTTTCTAAATTAATGGCTCATAACGTAATAAGGGAAAGATGGTAACAGGGAGGAGTCTGTGCCCAGAGCTGAAATGGTTGTAACTGGTACTGGAGGCAGAAGGAAACATACATTTTGTATCAGCCATGGTGTGGCCAGCAGGAGCAGGGAGGTGATCGTGCCCCTGTACCCAGCACTGGTGAGGCCGCACCTCGAATGCTGGGTGCTGTTTTGGGCCCCTCACGACAAGACAGACATTGAGGTGGTGGAGCGTGTCCAGAGAAGGGCAACGAAGCTGGTGAAGGGTCTGGAGAACAGGTCTGATGGGGAGTAGCTGAGGGAGCTGGGGGTGTTTAGTCTGGAGAAGAGGAGGCTGAGGGGAGCCCTTATCCCTCTCTCCATCTACCTGAGAGGAGGTTGTGGTGAGGTGGGGGTCGGTCTCTTCTCCCAAGTAACAAGCGATAGGACGAGAGGAGACGGCCTCACCTTGTGCCAGGGGAGGTTTAGGTTGGACATTAGGAAAAATTTCTTCACCAAAAGGGTGGTCAAGCCCTGGAACAGGCTGCCCAGGGGAGTGGTGGAGTCCCCGGCCCTGGAGGTGTTTAAAAGACGTGTAGACGTAGTGCTTGGGGACATGGTTCAGTGGTGGCCTTGGCAGTGCTGGGTTAACAGTTGCAATCAATGACCTTAAAGGTCTTTTCCAACCTAAATGATTCTGTAATTCTATAGAAATACTCCTGATCCTCTGCTGGAGTGAAACAGCAGGATTGCCAGCACAGGCAGAGCAAAGCCGTTAATTACCTGCTCTGCAACAAGGGCAGGATGGGAGCCAGTTATTTTTGTATCACAATGATTAAATTCTTTCCATTGCAGTAGTAGCTCTGGCAGGTAACTACCAGCTGCTAAAGCTGCACCTTTTAATTAGCAGAGAGTTGGGTGTCCTGCATTCAGATCAGTAACCAGAGCTGCCTGGACCACTCACATCAACTTTTAAACAAGCTTTGGAACTCTGGGTTTTCAGAGACATGTTTGTGCCAGGAAGTTCAGCCTTGTTCACCACCAAAATTAACCTTTCACATCAGGAGGCTCTTGATGTTTAATCACATTAACGATTGAAGAAGTTAATACCTTAATCCTATGAAGATCAGATCTTCTGTAACTTACTGCTCCGAGTTTCCTTTATAAAGGCAGCAGCACTGCTGTAGCGTACCTTCCCTCTGGAAGGTGATGAAAAAGTGGCACCACAATCACTCTAGAAAGAGCCCAAATCTCTGATCAAATGAGGAATCATTGTCACGTGGGGCTTTTCCTCGGCTGCTGTACCAAAGCATTCACCAAACCTTGAGTGAACTAAAAGGGAAACAGAAAAGCCAATAACCCTTCCTGCTGCAAAGTGACACGGTATTCCAGCCTGTAACCCACGTATCGAGAATTCAAGGTGGTTGAGAAGTTGAAAAGCAATCAGAGAAAGAGGTCCAGACACTATTAGCCTGGAAAATACCCCTAAAAAAAATAATTCAAAATTCTAAGTATTCACATTTGAACATAGTTTAAGTGCTTTCATAAGGGTGCTATGTTTGACCTAGGAGGCAGCACAAGATGCAGCACACAGAGAACAAAGATAATTTAGATTAGAATTGAGGTTTTCACGTGACGGTAAGTAGCCAGTTGGAACAACTTACAAGGTGAACGATGTGAAGCTGCCCGTGCCACCGCTACTGGTCATTATGGTGAGGAGACCCTGGGGAAAACACGCTGGGATCTCCTTACAGCCTCAGCTTGACACAACCCAGAGCTGAGGCTTAACTTTCCACGTTGCTCATTCTTGGTCTTGAACCTTCCTTAACGTATTTCTTTACAGTGTTCATCTCCTCGGTTGTCTTATACAGCGGCCTGTATGGAACGAACCTAGTGCAGAAGTTGCACTGGGACCCGCAGGAAAATGTAAGTGGTTGAGTGGAGAAAAGACACAGAGAACAAAACCAGCTGCATTCTTTGCAGTGACAAATGCATCTGGGCACTGGCTGCAGTTGTGTACATGGACTTGGCATGGGAGAGGACAAGTGAGCTTTACCAGTTGAACCAGTATGCAGCTACTTGCTGAAGTACTGCTCCGAGCAAAACAGTTGCAACTTCAAGTGTTATTTTAAGTTACTTTTGCTCACGGGCAGTAATTGAACCGCCTCAAGGAGCTGTCAGACTACCAGCCTGGCTGGGCTGGTCAGCGATGCCCAGTCACTGTTAGACGATAACTGTAAATAACGAATCTCATGTGCCAGCAGCACAGCGGAGTTCCTGACTGCTGCCAGGGGGTGTCTGGTGGAGTCCAGAGGAGAAAAAGGCCAAAGGACACAAGTGATGGAGCTGCCGTTGAACTGATAAGTGCTGGGCAGTGAGGGATCCCAAGGGGGACAGAGAAAGGGCACGTAGGTCTTAACAACTCTGCCTGTCTCCCTGGCCCTCCCCAGGCGCTGCTGGAGGTGTGGCACTCAGTGGGGGAGATATTTTGCTGGCTGGTTTTGAGGGCTTTTCCCACCCCTCCCTTTATTTAAAGCATAAGGAGCCTCTTGGAAGTCTGCCTACATCCAACGGAGGGCCTTGAACCTTGCTTGTGTAAAGAGGTTTTGCTGTTGGTCCTGCCAAGCTCTTGATTGAGCCTTCAGGTGGACGTTAAATCCCAGTGGGGCTCATCCCAGCAGGTGCTTTCCTGGTCATTCTCACTTTTCTGCTGAGTTCAGCCCTTCATTCTTAGAGACTCCAGCTACACTAAGAAATTTTGGTCTCCGAAGGGCATAGTAGTGGATGCGGGATATGCGCAAGCCATATGTGCCATTGCAGGTTCAAGAGGAGCTTTTCACACTGATTGTTTTTTTCCACCTCTCACTGTTACACAGGGTTACACAGCTCACATCATCAGTACCGTCTCAGAGTGGTCGTTAGCATTCTCCTTCCTCAGCTTTTTCCTCACCTATATCCGTGACTTTCAGGTAAAATGAAGTTAAGTGCTCTGCTTCTCCAAGCTCTAAATAGCCTGACATGATGCAAGATGGGTTCTCAGTCATCAAGGCTGGAAGACCTGTAGCATGAACAGCCCTGAGCAGTCCTCGCTTCCTCAGTGGGATCTACCCCTACTGTTAACATCAGACTAGCTTTAACCAGCCTCACTTATGAGATCCATCCCAGGGGACGTGTGCTCTAGGATTGCACGGCAAAGGATGGAGTCAGTCCAGAAAAGCTTGAGAGTCAGGCTTGTAGCTCTGCAGCTCATCTGCATTTTGGCGCTTCATCTGCCTGCTGAAATGGGCCGTGCTGGGCGGTGACAAGCCGGCTAACTCGGATTTTCTTTCCTTTTTCCCTCTATAGAAAATTTCCCTGCGTGCAGTTGTCAGCTTGCACGGACAAACCCTTTATAACACACCGCAGAGCTTTGCAGCTGATGAGCAGGCGCTGCTGGTAGCGGGGAGCATCTAATGAAGGTGAAGAGAACGTGTTCTCAGCACAACTCAGGAATTTATTCGCAATAACGGTTGATATTTCTAAGCACTTATTTTGTATAAAAAACAAAAATAATTATGAAGCGATTGTATTGTACTTGACCTAAAGGGCTTTGCTATTAACCCACATGGCAATGCAAATGTTATCAGTATTGTAAACGAGCCTGTAACATTTCTACACATGCCAATGTCATGGAAGAATTAAATGAAGGTTATTAAAGCGTTGTGTCTCCTCATCACTTCCACCACACCCAGTTTTACCTCCCCCATCCCTTGCCCTCCTCTCTCCAGCATTCCTCAGGCCAAGTCCTTTCGGCTGCACGGAGCCCCCAGCCTAGAGCCGGGCTCCAGCCTCGTCCACACCTGCGGCTCCCTCGCTGGGGCTGACCCGTGACCCGCACACTGTGCCAGAATGGCAGGACCCCAAAGCTCATCCTCTGAGCAACCCACAAATCTCTGAATTTCTTCCCTCCCTCCCTCTTCCTGGCAGTTCTTTGAGTGACGGACAGGTTCATCCCAGCGGCCACGCGCAGTGTCCCTATTGCACAAGTCTAAGGAAAGTCAGACTGCACAGCCCCATCCCGCTCACGCAAGGGGGACGCCCTGACTCTTGAGCACAGAGTGTGACACGTGTCCTTGCAGCCTTCATGTCCCTAATGCTCCCCTGAGACAGTCTCCAACCCAAGAGCCAGCTGCTCATTCCTCCTGCTGCTTCCAAAAGCTGTCGCATGGTGCTGCCAACCCTTAACCTGACCTTGCAGCTCCTCAGGGTGCTCCAGAGGTTGAGCTCCACAGGGCTTTCAGCGCGAGACCGCCAGAAACCCCAGGATGTTTCTACTGAGTGTTTTCACGGGGACAACCTCCACCCCCCCCCCAGTATTCTGGTCCAGACCAAGCCAGAAGCCTTAAAAATACACATCTGCTCTCGTTCTACCAAAGGGGTATTTGCTTGGACAGACCCCCACAACACATTGTCAGCAGCTGCCTTTGAGCCCTGTTTAGCAGGAACAGCTTAGCTGCCCTCCAAAATTATTGCTCAAGCCTACAGCGACGCAAGCTCTAGCATGCATGCCCTCCCCTACCAAAACAGCTTATGTTGGCATCTTCCCTGTCCTGGGGGTGGGGGCAGGTAAAGGACCAGGAGAGGAATTTAAGCTGGAGGCATCCTGGAAATCCAAGCAGCTGCCCCGGGCAACTTTCTCCCGGACTTAAAACAGGAGGTGTCCATCACAGTGGTGCTTTATTTGCACTTACTGCCTGGTTCAGCCCAGAGCCAAAAACCTGTCAAATACTGAAGTCAGTGGAGTAAAAGGACAAGTAGAGACAATTAACATGGAGTCACAGAGACCCCAAGAGCTCTACAGCTTGGGCAAGTTTTCCCCAAGTATTGTACTTTGGCTGCTGATTAATCACAGAATGGTTCGGGCGGGAAGAGACCTTGAAGACCATCTTGATCCAACCCCCCGCCATGGGCAGGGACACCTCCCACCAGACCAGGCTGCTCCCAGCCCCATCCAGCCTGGCCTTGAGCACTGCCAGGGAGGGGGCAGCCACAGCTTCTCCGGGCAACCTGTGCCAGTGCCTCACCACCCTCACAGTAAAGAATTTCTTCCTAACGTCTGATCTAAATCTCCCCTCTTTCAGTTTGAAACCATTTCTCCTCATCCTATCACTGCACTCCCTGATCAAGAGTCCCTCCCCACCTTTCCTGCAGCCCCCTTTCAGCACTGAAGGCCGCTCTAAGGTCTCTCCAGACCCTTCTCCTCTCCAGGCTTAACACCCCCAGCTCCCTCAGCCTGTCCTCACAGGGGAGGTGCTCCAGCCCCCTGAGCATCTTTGTGGCCTCTGGACCCACTGGAGCAGGTCCCTGTCTGTCTTGTGCTGGGGGCCCCAGAGCTGGACGCAGCACTGCAGGGGGGGTGTAGGGACCAGGGCCTCCCTGGAGAGCTGCACACTTTCTAATGAGGCAACATGTAAACCCCAGTTTCTGGTGTAATTGCTACGATGTAAAAACCATGATGTTTCAGCTTGCAGAATCCTTTGCCTCATTTAAGTCTCAGGCAAATGGTTTAATCAGCAGATTGTCATGACAGTGACATACTGCCCTGGGTTTGCAAAGCCCTGATCCCTGCTGGGAAGGGGCGGGGGGAAGAGAGCCCTTTTCCTGGTGTGAAAAGGGGGAGAAGCAAAAACCCCATTCATTCATTCATGCAGCTTCTCAGGAAGGCTCCAGCAGGACCCTGCCAGCTCACAGGGCTTTTCTCTTCTTCCCCTTGGTGCCTGGCACCACCTTCCCTTCATCTCCCTCCCCTGGATCACTACCAGGCACAGAGAGGTCTCTCCTGACAACAACCTTCAGGCAGGCTGTCCCCAGGAGCAATTCCTGCTCCATAAAGCCCCAAGTTTCTCTGTAGTAGCAGCACTGTCATGAGCCAGCCAAGATAGACCAACACATGAGCAATCAGGAGACTGAGCTCTGGGAGGACTTCAAGTTCTACCTAAACCAGCACATTCCTGAGTTTGAAGTTAAAAATCCACAGTCCCCCCAAAACCCACTCTTATGCTCCCCCACCTGCTGAGCACCACTTGTGGTTTTCTTGCTCATTTGCAGATCCACGGAAGTTCAACCTCAGAGCATCAAACTGTTCTCTGTTCAACAACCTCCCCAACACCAGGAAAACCCTCTTCCTCCTCTCTCACCCTTTTCCAAAGGGACAGGGAGGAGCAGCGCCCAGGAACTCCTGACGGACTGCTCCAGAGACATCACTGCCTCTTTCTCCTCCTCCCCTACAGTCCCACCAACGCAGAAGATTGCTACTGAAGGGCTGCTCAGTCCCCTGAGGGCTGGGCCAGTTCCCACGTCTCCTGCCAAAGACTTTTGATGGCCAGTCCCCCTGCAGGAACCTCCGCACAGCCTGACTGGGCTGGCTGAGGGAAGTTTGAAGATGCAGGCAGCCAACCCAAGACCCTCAAGGATCTGCTTCCCTCACTGCTACAGGATTTCTAGGCTCCTGAGGGCATTAATATACCTTAACCGCCCTGACCAGCCTCACCTGGGACCTCCTCCCACAGTTTCTGCCCCTGGCCCAGGAGCTCCATTTGAGCCCAGACTTGAGCACCCAGTCCTGGCCTGAGCTATGCTGTAGGTAGACCTGCCTTCAGTTCTGCCTCTCGCTTTATTTTGGGGATGGACTTCAGGCCTAATTTTCCCCTGACCTGATGTCCTCCATGAACCTCAGACGTGCAGTCAGTCCTGTCTCCAGTCCCATCTCCTGCCGCTCCTGACTGAACACCTTGGACGGACCCAGAACCTCACCCATCATGTCACCTTGCTCGGGGCTGTCCATGGACCCTATTATCACCAAGCAGCTCTGCCCACCTGGCCCTGCTCCCTGGTTGGTGAGGGCACAGCCCATGCCCAAGTGACCCCCAGTCCATCCTTCCTTGGGGTGTAGCCCCACCCCAGCTGCTCCCTGACAGGGTGAGATGTTTCAGTCAACTCCCAGTGAGTTCACCAGCATTCCCTCATTAAGTAGCTGCATTCATACTCCTTGTCCTTGCCAGCTCCTGTGAACTACTTCTTCCTCTACTCCTGGCTGCCTGCAGTAAACTTACAAGCTTGGGCTAGAGAAATCACCCCCTAAACAACACCAGTGTCTTCTCATGAGACCACAGCTGAAAGCAGGGCTGACTTCCTCACCTGCCTGAGGTGCAAGGGGGCTCTAGAGCGTTACTCCTGAAAGGAGCCCCACACCCTGCTGCAAGGACAGCACAAGGATGATTTGTCACTGACCACTGGAGATGGAGCACGACAAGCAGTCACAGCCCTCTTGTTAAGACCGAGAGGAAAGCTAACATAAGACATCTATTAAAAACTGAGAAAAGCCTGTTAGAATGGCAACTTCCAGCAGCCACTCAAATTCCTGGTGAATCCTTGCCCTACCACCGGGACAGCTCAGGTCTCTCAGCTTGCGTTAAGCTTGAACACCATTTGTCAGGTGTGAGAGGTGAACAAAAAGATCATGTATTGCCACCCAAAGCCAAATAGGAGGCTGCCAACTTGGAGGAGGGCAGCTTTGGTGAGAAAGAAGAATGTGGAAGAAAGATGTGGTAAAGATGCAAAGAAAAAAGCCAAACAGAGAACATGGCAAGTGCTGAGCGTTATCTTCAGAGAAGCATGAGAAGGAACGGCAGCACGTTCTTGTCTGTACCAATGAAACAGGTAGAAATTACAATAAAAATAGAACGATGGAATAGCAACGCTGGACTGTGTAGGAAAACGTGACATTGCAGCAACAACGCAGTAAATTTCAGTGGGAGATCTTATTGTAGGTCCTATTGTTTTAAATTAAAACCCTCTTTGGCTCTCGTAACCACAGACAGGTACCAAAGTCCGTGTCCACGTAGTCTGGCCAGGAGTTAGGTGCCAAGACCCCTGTAACCAGGCAGCTTGTCCTGTGTTGCTTTCTGTGACATGGAAGATGACATCAGCTTCCAAATCCTCCTCACATCTCCTGGGCAGTTCTGATTTTAGAAACTTGTTTTGTTTTGAAAGTATCTTTTCAGGCCCTTCAGGAGCTGGCAGATGGGTCCTTTTATCTGTCCATCCTTCCCACCTGTGTGAACCACCTGGATTTACTCACTATCTGGGTGTCCTTGTGTCACCCTTCTTATCTGGGTGTCTCATGTCTCCTACTCTTATCTTCCCACCATCATCTCTTAAAGGCCAGTTTTCCTTTTAATACACTGCCTTTTTTTAAAACTGTCCTTAGTTTCCTGAGCTGCAGGTCCTCAGCAGCTACAAATAGATTTGCTGGGATCCTGATGACTTGCTCACCTCAGTGCCATCAATCTCTACCATTCTCACAGCCCTCCTGCAGCTTGTTTCTCCTGCTGCTCCCATGGCTGTACTTTCTCTCCCCAGACTGGTCTTGTCTGTTCTATTACAATTATCTACAACCACAGAAAAGTCTCTGCAGGTTCAGCTAAGACAAGACCTGCCTCACAAATCCAGTAGCGTTTCTGAAAGGAACTGGTGTCCCTGTAAACAGGGATCTATGGTCAATCATCTACCTGGGCTTCCTTCACCGTAGTCGTACAGAAACCAGGCTGCTATGGCAAAAGAGGGACTGTCCTCAGCTGCACCAATAGCTGGTTTAAAGAGCAGAGAGGCTGACTCAACAGTCAGTTGCTCAATGAAAGGAAGAAGTCACAGATACTCCTGTTGAAGCTTGCACTCTTCGATATTCACAAATTATGCAGAGAAGCGGGTGAACAGCAAGATGTCAGTTTGCCAGTGGCACAGCTCTCAAGAGAACTGAAAAAACCTTCAGCAGGTTCTGCCCTGGTTCCAACTGGGATAGAGTTAATTTTCTTCCTAGCAGCTGGTACAGTGCTGGTTTGGATTCAGTGTGAGAACAACGTTGATAACACAGAATCAGAGCATGTCAGGGGTTGGAAGGGACCTCAAAAGATCATGGTATGCCTACAGACAGCGCCGAGGATAAGTTGGTTACACTCACCTCAAAAAATTAACAGAAAAATGTAACGGGCAAAGGCAAAAAAGAGATCAAGGGCTATTAAAGACACAACGCCTGTCATTGCTGGAAGATGGGAAGTACCAGTGAAGTCTTGTGTATGATCATAGAACCACAGAACAGTTTGGGCTGGAAGGGACATTTAAAGGTCATCTAGACTCATCATCATTGTAAAATGGTTTGGGTTGGAATGGACCTCAAAGATCTAGTTCCAACCCCCTGCCATGGCAGGGACACCTCCCACTAGACCAGGTTGCTCAAGGCTCCATCCAACCTGGCCTTGACCACTGCCAGGGATGGAGCATCCACAGCTTCCTTAGGCAACTGCTCCAGTGTCTCACCACCATCAGGGTGAGGAACGTCTCCTTGTATCTAGTCTAAACCTGCCCTCTCTCAGCTTCCAACCATCACCCCTTGTCCTGTCACTGCAGGCCCTTGTAAAAAGTCCCTCCCCAGCCTTCCTGTAGGCCCCCTTCAGGTACTGGAAGCCCACTGGCAGGTCTCCCTGGAGCCTCCTCTTCTCCAGGCCGAACAAGCCCAACTCTCTCAGCCTGTCCTCATAGGGGAGGTGCTCCAGCCCCCTGAGCATTTTTGTGGTCATTTTTATGACCATTATACCTCTGTACTCTTTTCTAGGCATCCACTATTGTTCTCCATTCTGATTTCCTTCCCCATGTTGGTCTCCACTGGAAAGTCACTGATGGGCTGGACGGATCTTCAGACTAATCCAGCACTGACTACTTCGGCTTTTATGTCTTGCTGTTGAAAGCAGTGCCACCTTCCTTTCCATTTGCCAGAAGCTTTCTTCAGACTGTACTGCAACTGCTCTACACCTCCCAGATTCTCAAGGAGGACAGGTAGGGCTCTGCCAAATTCAGCCTTCATATATGCTCCCACTGCCAACCGTGCCATTGGAAATCGGTCACCATTTGTCCACTCACACAACTGTTGGAAATTCAACGTCAGTTCCACGCTGTCCAAAACACTTTGAAAGCTGAACCTGCACATCCCTCATGACAAGTATCTGCAGATTAACTAATTTTCTAGTATTTCTGCACACATCCACCCCCAGCAGCTCACTGCTGGCCTGGCAGGAAGAAATTAGACTTGACGGACTCCAGGGCTCCCAGCTTCCAGATGGCCTCTCACACTACATATGGTTGTGTCACCATCCCTGGAGGTATTCAAGATGTGTAGACGTGGCACTCAGGGACACAGTTTAGTGGTGGACTTGGCAGTATTAGGTTTATTGTTGGACTCAATGATCTTAAGGGTCTTTTTCAACCTAAATGATTCCATGACTCTGTAAATGGTTGGGACAGACCTCTGTGAAAATTTGTGTCCTCATACGGAAATGCTGGTGCTGTGGTGGGTTGTCCTCTAGCTGAAAAGTAACACATGGATAGTTCTGGCCAGATACTCCAAGTCACCAGGTTAGGCTGATGTTGGCAACTGCCCCAGTATGGTCTCTGCTTCCCAATCTGTTTTGTCCAGCACTCACTGCCACCTTTCCTCTTTGGACCCAGAAATTCCTAAAAGGTCTTCCACTGATTCTTCCTGAATATTTTCTTGAAAGTAAGAGCTTTAATTCATAGCTTAAATCCACGGTTTTCACATTGCTGTGTACTTAACACAGCAAGCACGGCATGTAACCGCAATGCCTTCCGCCAGCCAAGGCTGCATGCAGGGATGGCTGCCAGTAACTTTCAATCCTGAGGCCACAGCCAGCGTTCCCAGGACTCTGGTTTTTCTGTCAAACAAACTCTTAACAGATCATAGGAGTTCAAGGATGAACAGTGCAGAAAAATAGAATCTGTGCTACAGATGATGTGTCTGGATGAGAAGTTCCAACAGCCTGCAAGATCCTTGGCTGTTGGAAGTCCCTTTGCTCCTGCTGTTGGTGCAAATTTCCCACACCAGAAGGGGCTTCTCTTGGCTCTCTGCGATCCTTTCCACTTTGCATTGATGTTGTTCCAAGACAGACAGATGTTATTCCAAGAAAGACATCTCTTTCTCTTCCATAGGTGGCTTGGCTTTGTCTTTCTGAATTGCACCAAGTGTTTTCCATTAGTCAATTGCAAGGAAATAGCCCATTCACTTTTTTCGACCAAATCCTGCTGGTCACATTTCTTCAAAACCTTGCAGTGGGGATTCTCCTCCAAATTTTCAGTATCTTAATCACTGTCTCTAGAGAAAACTCAGGCTATCAGACCACTTTGCTAGGGTAAAAAAGGTTCTGGAAGAAAGAAGGTGGTGACGTAGAATGTCAAACCTGGAATCATCCCAGTGAAAGGAGAGGACAAGTGAACTCGGCTCCATTAATTTCTTTAGAGACAGTTGGAAAAGAGACTTTTCATAGAATCATAGAATGCATTGGGCTGGAAGGGACCTTTAAAGGCCATCAAGTCCAAGCCCCCCACAGGGACATCTTTAGCTCAATCAGTTTGCTCAGAGCCCCATCAAGCCTGATCTTGAATGTCTCCAGGGAGGGGACTTCCACCATCTGTCTGGGCAAACTTACAGTGGTTTACCACGCTTATGATAAAGAACTTCTTCCTAATATCCAATCCAAATCTACCCATTTCTACTTTAAAACCATTGCCCCTCATCCTATCGCTACGTGCCCTTGTAAACAGTCCCTCCCCAGCTTCCCTGTAGGCACCCCTCAGGTACTGGAAGGCCGCTGTAAGGTCTCCCTGGAGCCTCCTCTCCTCCCAGCTCTCTCAGCCTGTCCTCACAAGGGAGGTGCTACAGCCCCCTGAGCATCTTCGTGGCCTCCTCTAGACCTGCTCCAACAGGTCCACGTCCTCCTTGTATTGAGGGCTCCAGAGCTGGATGCAGCACGCCAGGTGGGGTCTCACCAGAGCAGAGCAGAGAGGCAGAATCACCCTCTTGATCTGCTGGCCACGCTGCTCTTGATACAGCTCAGGATGCCATTGCCCTTCTGGGCTGCAAATGCACATTGTTGGCTCATGCCCAGCTTTTCATCCACCAGCACCCTCAAGTTCTTCTCCGCAGGACTGCTCTCTATCACATCATCCCCCAACTTGTATTGGTTGTGAGGATTCCCCCAGCCCAGGTGCAGGATCTCGCATGCGGCCTTGTTGAACCCCATGAGATTCACACAGGCCCACCTCTCCAGCTTGTCCAGGTCCCTTTGGCATGCCGACTGCACCACTCAGCTTGGTGTCATCTGCAAACTTGCTGCAGGTGCACTGGATCCCACTGTCTATAACATTGATGAAGATATTAAATAGCACTGGTCCCAGCACAGACACCTGAGGGACATCACTTGTCACCTGTCTCCATCTGGACATCGAGCCATTGACCACTACCCTCTGGATGCAATCATCCAGCCAATTCCTTATCCACCGAACAGTCCACGCATCGAACCCGTATCGGATCTCCAACCTAAGAGAGAAGGATGTTGTTGGGGACCGTGTCAAAGGCCTTGCAGAAATTCAGATAGAGAACATCCATAGCTCTTCCCTTGTCCACTGATGTAGCCACTCCATCATAGAAGGCCACGAGGTTGGTCAGGCAGGACTTGCCCCTGGTGAAGCCATGCTGGCTGTCCTGAATCACCTCCCTGTCCACCATGTTCTAGGAGGATCTGTTCCATGATCTTCCCAGGCACAGAGGTGAGGCTGACAGGTCGGTAGTTCCCAGGGTCCTCCTTTCTACCCTTTTTAAAAACAGGCGTACCGTTTCCCTTCTTCCAGTCACCTGGGACTTCACCTGACTGCCATGGCTCTTCAAATATCATGGCGAGTGGCTTGGCAACTACATCAGCCAATTCTCTCAGGACTCTGGGATGCATCTCATCAGGTCCCATAGACTTATTAAGTTCAGGTTCCTTAGGTGGTCACGAACCTTGTCTTCACTCACAGTTGGAAGGACTCTGTCACCCTGTCCCCATCTTGTGGTCCTTCAACTCTGGAGGTGCGAGGAGAAAGGTTGCCAGTAAAGACAGAGGCAAAAAAGTTGTTGAGAACCTCAGCCTTCTCGTTGTCTGTTGTTACCATCTTGCCAGACTTGCTCATCAGGGGGAGGTACGCTCTCTTTGACCTTCCTTTTTCTGATTGACACACCTGTAAAAGCCCTTCTTGTTATTCTTCACATCTCTAGCCAAGTTCAGCTCCAGTCACGCCTTGGCCTTCCTGACCGCATCCCTACATGACTGGGCAGCGTCCCTATACACTTCCCACGACACCTGTCCCTGCTTAAACTGTCTGTGCAGCTTCTTCTTGCCTTTTAGTTTGACCAGCAGGTCTTGACTCAGCCATGCCGGTCTCTTGCCTTGCTTTCCTGGTTTCCTACACCTGGGAACTGAGAGCTCTTGTTCTGTATGGAAAGCATCCTTGAAGATCCGCCAGCTCTGTTCTGCACCCTTGTCCCTGAGGACCATTTCCCAGGGGGTCCTATTGACTAACTCCTTGAAGAGCTGGAAGTTTGCTTTCCTGAAATTCAGGGTCCTGACTATGTCCCTCCTCTGACCTCTATCCCTCAGGACTGTGAACTGCACCAGTGCATGGTTGCTACAGCCCAGGCTGCCTCCAATCTTGACACCCCTGACGAGCTCGCTTTTCTCAGAAGACAGTTAGGATAGGTGAGTGATGTCCATTGCAAGAGTATCACTCTGCACCACCAAATGCAAGACACAAGGCTGCTTCCATCCTTTCTGATTGCCATCCCGTCATATTGGATCTGGCTGGGATGGAGTTAACTTTCTTCACAGCAGCTCACGTAAGTGGTGCTGTGTTTTGGATTTGTAAGGGAGACAGTGCTGATAACACACCGTGTTCCGGCTACAGCTGAACAGTGCTTGCACCACATCAAGGCTTCCTCTTTTTCTCCCTCTGCAACCCTCCCAGCAAGTTGGCTGGGGATGGACAAGAAGCTGTGAATGCACAGAGCCAGGGGTTGCCCCAAACTGATCAAAGGGATATTCCATATCGTACGATGTCACACTCAGCATGGAAAGAGGATGCAGGGATGTTTATGGTTACAGCACTTGTCTTCCCAAGTAATCATTATGCACAGCCAGGAAGTGGCTAAACATCTGCCTGCTGATAGGACATGGCAATTAAATTCTTTATTTTGCTTTGCCTGCAGGCAGCTTTTGCGTAACCTGTTAAACTGTATTTTAATCCACAAGTCTTGCCCGTCTTCTTTTTTCTCCCCATCCTGCAGGAGGGAGGAGTGAGCGAGCTGGCCAGAGTCAACCCATCACGCCCACATATGTGCATGGACTATTCCCACTTTTCACACAAAGTGATTGCCTCCTCATGACTGCTTACATTTGACAGGCAGGCTTGGCCAAACTTACACTTCCTCCACACTTTCTGGAACAAGCACAGATGAGACTGCAGACATCTTCCTCGCTGGTATCATTGGTTGCTCAAAAAAAATCATCTCCCATAGTCTCTCTGCTTTGCACATTTACAAATAAAGGCCACACAACATCTGTGCACACCTGCTCTGTAAGCAACTCAGCCTCCCTGTCAGGCTACAGGTCACTGGTCCAACCAAGACAGTCCTTTCCTTAGGCACTCGGCTGTCCTACATGTGCTCCTAGCTCTGGGATACTTGGGCTGCATGGTAATGTACGTCACGAAGCCCAATTCATTCCCATCATTCTCTCTGCTGTGCATCAGCCCTTCGTTAGGTGTCTGTTTCCCTGTGATAAACTATGGGACTTCTGCCCCAAAGCACTCACTCCATACACAGTGAACCCACGGGTGCCCATAACGTCACCCTTACTTGCTTGCTCTATCACAGACACTTGTCTCCTATACAGTAATCTCAACCACTAAAGAGTTTCGTTCCGTTATACACCTTCCTTCTTCACCCACCACTGCGTGTTTGGTCTATCACCTTCCTCTACACTTGGTCTATCTCAGGCTCTTCAGAGCAGGGACCATCTTCTTCCCTTGTAAAAGGCTGTCCTGCCTCTCTGATCCACTGGAGTTTTCCACACCATCAAGATGCACATTAATAAAGAACACAGGGCTGATATAGTCCACCAGGCCCTCCAAAGCAACATCCTTCACCAAAACCTCTACACACACGAGGCATCGGTGTGATAATAGAGAAAAACCTTGCAGAGAATTTGATTAAAATACAGAAAATAAGAATAGTAGTGAATAAGTCTCCTGTGCACAGGATTCAGCAGTTCTGTGTTATGGAGTTCTACAGGGATCAGTGAAGCTGAATATAACCATAAATGGACAAGAAAAAAAACAACAACCAATTCTGCTGGCAAAATAGTCAATTCATGGCTGGAGCAACAAAGGCCAAAGAACTGAAGAAGGGCCTTACAAGACTCAATGACATGGACAACAGAGGGTAGTGAAAAGCATCCATACAACACATGACAGAATACGCTGGGAAAACACGCTACAAAGAGTGCACATTCTGTCCTACAAATCAAAACTAAGGCAGCACCAAACAAAGGCAGCAAAGACAAGTTCAAATAACAACTGAGCAAATAAATGGAAAAGATACTCATCAAGAATTACTAAAGATATCACCCCGGATAAAGAAATATGCCCTTTTTGCTTCAACAAGTTATTATTCAACACAATTCTGGGTTTGTTTGGGTTTTTTTTAAAAAAAATCACCTCCCCCCCCCCAAAAATAACCCCACAACCAAGGTTCAACATTACACAGCTGGCAAAGGCCTTATAAAGGCTTACAGTAATAATGGTAAGAGACATGTACCCAGGTAACTGTCAGCAGACATTTCAACTGGTTCCATTTTCACATCTGTAAGAGGTTTTGTATAAATACCTGCATCATTACTGCCTAAAGTTTACTTCCCAGACCACTTAAAGAGCATTTATTAAACACTGACCTTTTATGACAACTGACAGTTCACAGAAATTCATGAAAGTTGTAATGCACATTAGGAAAACAAAAAAGTACCTACAATTGGGGTTTGCAATCTACGCTCAGTTTCTAAGGGACAGGCCATGGAATTCCAAAGTGGGTAAGTTTATTTGCTAAGGACTAGTGGGTAAGTATTTGCTAGGACTAATACAGGAACCCCTCAATTCAAAATATAGAGGATACACTAATAAAAATGCCTATCTGCATTCTTTGATAAATGCAACGTCCCAGAAGCAGAATTTGATGGTCCAAGTTTTATTTCTGGTGTTTCACAAAAAACCTAAACTTTTCTAAATACACACATACTGTAAATCTCATTAAGATCTTCCATCTACCAGAAACACTGATGTTCGTTTGAACAAAGAACTTCTTCTTGAAGTCACTGAAATAAAGATGAATGTGGTCCAGATCACCAGCTTCAGTATTTCAGCTCTGCTGCATTCTTCTACGCATCTCTTCAAGCGCCGCTTCTCGTTCTCTTAAGAGCTGTTTAAGTCTTTTTATTTTTTCATCCCGTATTGTTTCATCCAAGTCTGGGGGAGTCAAAGGGAAAGCATCATCTCTGAAAGAACCTTCAAGAACTGAAGTGTCATCTTCACAAGACACCAAAACTGGAATACTTGAGTCTGTTACGTCACTGTATTGAGAGTACGAGTCTTGCTCAGGGTCCCTCCCTGGAGGTGATACAACCAAGTCTGTGGAAACACTTTGCTGCGCTAAGACTGGGGGAGGTGAAACACTTCTGTTAAGTACACTGGAACTCGAGCTGGTGTTTTCTGAACTTCGGCTTGTGGCTGATTTGGCTGAAGATTTTCTCCTCTTTCTGCTGTCTGACAGTGGTGAGGATTTCACTTTTCTTTTCTTAGTCAAATCCTCTTCCAGACTCACAATTATCTGTACAGTCAAGAAACACACAAAAATACACTTCTGTTAAATTGAGCATCATCCACACATGAACTACATCACAGTTCACTAAGCACAAATTACAAGTTATTTGTTGCAAGCTTCTTTGAATTACTACATGGAAGACATTTCTTTTAGCAATTTGAGCACACATACTTTTGTGTTCAATATTTTTCTAGCAAATAAACAACAAAGTTAATGACTCCAGAACACTGAATTCCCTCCTCAGTCAACAGTGCACTTCTGCCTTTCCTCTGCAGACCTATCATCTCCTGTGGCTGCTGAAGTTCTTTAACCGTAGCGTAACTTTCTAACTTCATGGGAAAATTCAAAATGTAGAACTCTTCACGCTTACATTTCCAAAAAGCTCAAACATTAGCAATAATGTCCATTACAAGACTGCATTCCTCCCTGCTGTCTTGTTATTTCAGTTCATGTACTTTACTAAGAGCATCCAGTAGATCTGCTCAAAGCAGGGCCTCTAACACAGAATTATTAAAACCTGAGAAAGCCTCTGACTGGGTGGAGTAGAATCATACAAAAGAAAATTTAGAACACTATGGCTGAACAGTACTACTTTGGGCAGATAAAATTATTTTAACGCATTAAGATGGAAGTCCTTACATCAAGGGAAGCTTTCCGGAAACACCCAAGCAAGCTCCTAGCCAACGACAAAGGACAGGGTTAATAGACACTTGTAACTCCAAAGATTAGACAGGCACACAGGCAAATTTCTTCTAATAAAACCACACGTGACTAAGCAGAGACCTTTCTTTGGAAGTCAGCTCCACCTAGTCATATGAGTGACTGAAGTGCTCTGAAATAGCGGCACTTGACTGATTTCAAACTCAAGGGTAAAGTCTCACAAGTAATTACTCTTCTATTACCCTGCTTATATCCCTTGCACTACTGAAAAAACATAATTGTTTGCACAAGACTAAATATAAATCAGGATACAGAGGTACAGTTTCTATTCCAATACAGACTATCTCTTTGACTGTTCAGTCACCACTAGAGGGTCCAGTCTTCTTCAAAGCATTTGGTCTTCAAATGTCCTCCAGCAGACCCAAGAAAAGAGGATAAAAGTTCCTAGATGGTACTCAAGCCGTTCTGAAATCGCACAACTCCGTAACACAAACAAGTTCTAGGAACAATTCCCACAGGGACCACACCAATTACTGACTTGCCCTGATGAATCCAGAGGTGGGAGGGTCCCAAGAAACGCACAGCTCTGTATTGACTATACATACTCTGCTTTCTGACTGTGTTGCAGTACACACTTGAGCACTAAAAAATTTCAAGATACCTTTTCCTCTTTAACACATTCCTGATGTTGACTTCCTATTTCCACATCTAATGATGATGCACTGCAAGAATCATTTTTCATTTTCAAGGAACAAACCCTTTCTTCTGGTTTCTCACAGGAGGTCCTTAATGGTATTCTCCTAAGGTACACTCTCTCCTCCTTAGAGAGACCAAATTTTTTCCTTAATTCCAAGTATTGTTTCCAATGTGGCTTCTCTTGGTGTTTGATTTGAACAACCTTTCCCGGTGACTCCATCTTTTCACACTGGATCTGAAATACAGAAACAGTGAGAGCGTCATCAATCACACACACTCTCTCTCTCCCTCTCCATACATATAAACCAAAACCTAGTTACTAGAAAGACAGGTGAACGTTAGTTTTGTCTGCCATTCTCCAGGAGTTTCATTTAACACAGGTAAGCCAATTTTGAGACATTTTATATGTATTATCATAGGTCTAACACTCTTGTTAGTTATTTAAAACCTCAAGTACTTTGTGGAACACCCAGAAAATGCACAGTCCAACTAGTAAACCACAAAAGTAAAGGAAGCAACAAGGGAATCGCTTGTTCTAAAACTTCAAAGTAATGAAGGAAGATGCCAGAAGATCAGACAGCGTCCTTACACTTTCAGACGGCCGAATGCATTTCACATTTCCATCGTGGCAAATAACACTAACAAAGCACTATTAGCTATCTCTCATATTTAACCTTGTAGCCTGAGCTGTTTCTGATCTTCAAGTTCAATCTCACATCAGTACATCTGGCAACCCATGGGCTTGCAAATTTACAGACTAAAAGCAGCCAACATTTTATTTGCTATTTTTCATAGAGCTTAAAGCAAATAAGAAAGCTAACACTTGGCATCAAACAGCACCAAAGGAAAAAAAAAATCAGTCTATTTCAACGATTTTTTCAGGTGAGGAACAATCAAAAAAGAAGCCCTATACCCTGTTGCAATGATTAAATGTCTAAAATTCACCCAGATATGCTTAGCTGCCATTTCTCTTCTGCCTGGTCAACACAAGCAAGTATAAATTAGCTTCAGAATTACTCTTTTATCTGGAAGCAAATTCATTTTGGACTCTTGAGCAACTGAAAACTTGTCCTACAATCCCACACGGGCAGAGTTTGCAGGGTTTGAGGCTAAGTACTTTTTACATATTTTTGATGCTATGATCTTAAAAGAACATGTAGGGGGAAAGTGATTAAAGATATCAAGTGTTTCTTCTGCCTGATGTGAAACCATGAGTCAAAGGAGGTGGATCCCTCTCCATCATGCCATGAAAGGAAGGCAACACAGCTCCTGCCCTTGGGTCTCTGAGCTAGCAGAGGCTGGAGATGACTTACAGCAACAACACAGTTTGTTTCTGGATGACAAACCCAGCTCTTCCTCCTTGTTTTCCTCTTGTGTAGCTGCAAACTTCTCTACCTTACATCACACCTACAACACAGTCAATGGCTGTGCTGTGAGAATGCGGCATCAACAACGTTAGAAAGCAGACAGCTCCCAGAGCTCAATGAACAACTGTCCTATGGTTTCAGTTGTTACCAACAACTTATCTTCTGAGGAAATAAAGTCATCTTTTCCCTGTCCCTTTCTTTTCTTTATGCATTTTCTCACTTGCATCGAGCAATCTTACTGGAGGAAAAAGAAAATTAAAAAAAAATGTATTGAACAGAACCACACTTTAGACCAACGTTTCCAGATACCTGGTTACAAAAGCCTGTGAACTTATTGAAAGCCACTTCATTCAAACAGAACCAGGACCACGTAACAATTTAGCAGAGACTGAGATGGGCATGTTTATTGGAGAGAGTTACCTTTTGCCAGTCTTCACTGAAAGCACACTCTTGCTTAGACTGAGGTAAAACAGCACTTGCTGCTTTGGGGGAATGAATCTTTTCTTTGCCGTTTTGGCACACATTTTCCTGTGTCCCTACTGCTGTAACAGGGGTCACTCCACTTGAAATGCTCTCGGTGAAGGGCAAGCTCTTTGTCTGGTTTACAGTGGAATTCTGCTGATTAGTATTTGGTGTCACCAGAGCTGCAGGTGCAGATTTTAAGTCATTTCTTAAGGCAGCTGGCGAAGAATTTTTTGAGTTTGTACATCTTTTGGGATCCTTCTGAGACAGCACCATTCCTTTGTTTTTTGACAATACCAGATTCACTACTTTATTGGTTATTTTATTGACTGCAGTAGAATCAATTAGCTTGGGTGTCTCCTTTTTAAGTGAAGCATCAGAAGAGGAAGATGCTGGTTTGTCAGCTTGGGCTGACAGAACATCAGAGCCTCTTTTGGTCAACAAATAGACTTTCCCATTGTACATGACTAGAGCATTATCTTTAATAGGTGTGATTTTTGTTTGGCTTCCCCCAGGACCACTAGAAGATAGTGGTAAAATATTTGCAGAGTTAACTTCTACATTCCTCGTGTCTGACAAAGTTTTCAAGATCTTGGAAGCCATATTATTGGATGACTTTACAGGAATGAGGCAAGGCACTGATGACTGTGGACTTTCTTGCACAATCCATTTCATTGGAGTTTGCGGGTGCTGCTGACCATCAGATGTTACTGTCTCAGGAGAAGAATTATTTCCCTTTTGTGTAGCTGTCATTGCTAATGGTTTTGAAGCTTCTGCAGCAGGTTTTGGGCAAATGGCTTGCAAACGCTTGGGAAGTACTGTTTTCACCGTGTTCACTGGTGACACATAAATAACACTTGGCATTTTTGTTTTGTCAGCTCCTCCAGACACGTTTGTTGCTGCAGCTGCAAGTATTTTTTGCTGTATTGCAGGTGGCAAAAAAGAAGCTGGGACAGATTTCACTTCTGCATCAGCTGGTATCTGGAGGTGGTGGCCAGAGGGCAGTACTGGAGACTTCACAGTAACTGGAAGAGTTTTTGTGTTTAACAACATGTATGCAGCGTTACTCTGGTTAGATGAACTTGTTACAGCAACGTTCTGCAAAGACAGTCTATCAACTGAAACACAACTGCTTCCAGATGATTTTGGAATTAAGCTTTCTTTTTCAGAACCTGCCCTAACACTTTCCTGTTTGTCTAATGTCCTTGTAAAAATAATCTTTCCAGGACTGGGAGACTGAAAAACAGGTATCTTAACAGATGAAGCTGTAGTAGTATTGGCAAGCTGTGTCTTAAAAGTAAGATGGACTGGACTAGAAATATTCGCTTTAGAATTATTTGGCATTGCTGAAGACTGAACCATTGGCACAAAGCTTCCAGAAGATTTAGAAATTGGAAGTAATTTCAGAAGGTTTTTTCCATCTGGTCCCGTCGTCTGAACTACTCGGTACATACAGCCTGCAATGCTTAACAAAACAAAGAAAAGGGAAAAGAAAAAGAAAAACGAAAGATAGCGTAAGTGAACACAGAACAGATATTTTAAATAATGTGCATCAGTGAACTGTATACCCAGCGCTGCAATGCCTTAGAAGATTAACTACCAAAAAATGCCAGATCTGATCTTCAGCAACTCCACTGGCAAAAATCCCACTGAACTACGTAGTGTACATTTTGGGTTAGCATTTCCAAATACCACAGACTATCTGAAAATAATTTCCAACTTTTACATCACAGAGTAGCAAGAAATGTCATCCTTTTCAGATAAAAACAAGTTAAAAGTCCCAAGACAACACCTTACGTTATCCTCCTCTTCTACTTACAGGACCTTTCATTCTGTAAAAGAAAAACATTATCTCCAGATTTCACAGAGAAGCCGTATTTTTTGCTTTCTCATCTCCCTGTTTACTAATAATATCCCTACTTAGTGCTATGAAGTATGAATTTCAGGAAAGCTTCAGGAAAATACAGGCAGACTAGTTGCATGGCAAGATGGAAGCAGAAATTACTTCAGACACACATGTACAAACAAGAAATTAAAATGCATAATACATTTACTTGGTGGAATAGGATGTAGGGTGATCAACTCATACACCTACATCTCACCTGCCTACTCATTCCTTAGGCAGATACAGACTGCAAAGGTGGTCATCTTCAAAGAGATGAAAAACACAGAACTCAAATGCTACCAAGAGAACTCAAATGCTATGAGAACAGAAGTCTAAGTCTAGGAAGGAAAAGTCTTCAAGAATGAGAGGACTATGTGGGAACAGCACCAGTGAAATCTGAAGAGTAAATACAGATATTTTTGCAGGGGAAGACAGGAACTCAAAACAGCAGACAGACAGATAGAACCTTGTCAAACCAACAGTTAGTCGTGACTGCTTCAAATGCCAAGATTTTTCAAGTCCATTGTTCAAGTCAAGACAGAGAATCTTTGCTACTTCAAGTGAGTTTGCCCGAATGCAGGCATCTTCCCCAAAGAATTCCTGGGCTCTCAGGACAATCTAATGCCCACAGCACTGCAGAAGCCATGTGTCATGTTGAGACATATATGATCAAAACAGTTTCCCTCACTAGTAAAGAGGAGACCAAATGAACTAGGTTTCATGGTCTTGACATCAGATCCAGAATGATCAAAAGGCAAAGCTGCCAACTCCACTTTCAGCCACCAAGAGCATTCCAGCTCTGTCCCATTGACTTTCTACATCAATAAATGCATTGAGAACATGGACATGAGATTATTTCCCAGTCCCAATCCAGATGACATCAGTATTCTGTTCTGTTTACTGTCAAGTAGTTTTGAAACACTGGCAATTTTTCTGGCAGTGAAGCGTTACAGTTTTGGCTTCCAACTCAGCTTGGAACAGAGTGACTAGGAGATACCATTCATGCGTCCCACCGTTGTATCTGCTCAAGAAGTCAGTCAAGACATTGCCTTTTCCCACCAAGTGAGAAGTCACAAGGATGCTCTTCACTCCCAGACTTGGACAGTTTCTGCTACAGCCTGAGGGGTCACATTCCCCGTGGTGGTCGACATAAATAACCATGCTATTGTCTGTCTAAAACATAAAGGCTTTGGACATGCAGAGCTCTCCTTGCTGTAACCTCAGAATTAACTCCCACGTCCAATATTTTGGTACAATGCCTCATTTCTAGGCAATCCCTGTGAAAAAGCAGACATTTATGTGATTTATCAGTGTAGTGGGCAGGAAATTCTGCAATACTTCTGTTTTAAATATAACATACTGAAAATTAAAACATGGGCAATATACCACATGGTTCCTACTGGAAGCTGCCATCAGAGGTTTTAGTAGTAAAATGGAGTTTGATGTTTTGGAATCAGAAATGATGGTTGAGAAGGACTAGCACTGATCTTACAGAAGCATTTTTGCTTAAACAAAGAGCAACTAGAAAAAATTGTATGTTTGAACATAATTAAAGCAGAAAATACTTGCTTTTGGAGCCACTTTAAACCTCCTAGCATTACTGACAACACAGAATTAGGAAGACCAGCACTAAGCCCCTGGACAGCTTTTTGCATCTGTATCTATGCTTTGAAACTCCATCTTTCTTTAATAACACCATGATCCACAGTCTCAACTTTTCTTCTATATAGAATTAATATTCTGAAGGCAATTTTCAGCATGTTCCACAGACCTCTACAGATTTTACAAGGCAAACAGGCACTTACCGCCACTCGATCTAACCAGCACTGCAAATAGGCACCAAAGGGCAGAAGGAACCTCCAGAGAGGCACGCTCTTCCACCCGTTAAAGCAATGGAATACCTCTAACTTTTGGGCAAGAGGAGGGGGAGCACATTAGAGAGAGAAGCAGCAAGAAAAATAGGGAAAGAAAGAGAGAGATGAGATAGAGGATGCATTTGCATGAATATTTTCTTCAGCAGACGCCAGTTTCCAGTGTTCATCTCCACTCTTCTGGTTTCTACCTTGAGTCACTGTTTGCCCCCCTTTTGATGGGCTTAAAAAAACTGGTTTTGACACTGCTACATCAGGATCTTTTAAGCAGGCTGAGGAAGAAACCTCCTTTAAAAAATCCAGTCTGTCTGAATTCCTGATCATTCTGCTTTTCATGACTGCAGAAGACAACTGCACCTTTTTAACTTCACACTCTATGGAAAAAGAGCAAGAAACCCCAAAATTACAGTTTTCTGGAAAATAACATTCTTTTACTTGAAACAAATAGCAGGTACTTACAGGACTACAGAATTGCAAAAAGCTAAAAGACAGACAAGAAGGAAGGAAAGGAAATGTTCAGATGAGAGACTGAGAAGTATTCACACATACTTACTCAAACATCTATGAAAGAGGAAGGAAAGATCATAGAATACTTTGGGTTGGAAGGCACCTTTAAAGGCCTTTATAGTCCAACTCCCTGCTGTGAGCAGGGACATCTTTAGCTGGAGCAGGTCGCTCAGAGCCCCGTCCAGCCTGACCTTGGATGTTTCCAAGGCAACCTGTGCCAGTGCCTCACTGCCCTCACAGTGAAGAACTTCTTCCTTATATCTGATCTAAATCTCCCCTCTTGCAGTTTGAAACTGTTACCCTTTGTCCTCTCAGTACTCGCCCTTGTAAAAAGTCCCTCCCCACCTTTCCTGCAGCCCCTTTCAGCACTGAAGGCCGCTCTAAGGTCTCCCCGGAGCCTTCTCCTCTCCAGGCTGAACACCCCCAGCTCTCTCAGCCTGTCCTCACAGGGGAGGTGCTCCAGCCCCCTGAGCATCTTTGTGGCCTCCTCTGGATCTGCTGGAGCAGGTCCATGTCTCTCCTGTGCTGGGGGCCCCAGAGCTGGACGCAGCACTGCAGGTAGAAATGTCATTGTCAACAGCTTTTAGACACTTTTGCTATTTCAGATATAAGCTGAAAATGCTTCACTGTAAATATCTCACATCACTAAAGTGATACAAAGAAATAACCAGGACTGACACTTCATGTTACCAAAATAAAACAGAGCATTTTCAGCTTTTTCATACATTATTGAGTGATGAAGAGGAGAGCTGGAACCTATTTTAACCCACTCTGCAGGCCATTGTTTCTTTGAAGAATGCGTTTTGAGAATCCCTTAAGCAGAGTGAACAAATCTTTCCATCAGTATCCCCCTTTAAGAGGGTCAGATAAATTTAGTTTAAGAGCACACTAATTTCTTTTCCTAAAAAAAATAATAATAGGAATTCCTTAAATCATGCCAAGTTGTACTTGGGGATCTTTCCCATAATTACTGAAGTAAAGTCTTCCTTCTCCTCTTCATCCTCCTTCACTTCCCTACCCCACAAATATAAACCTCCTCAAACCTCACATGTTAACACTTGGAAAGACTTCTATTGTTATGATACTTTAGCATGGCCCAAGGCCTAAATATAAGGCAGGTCCCTGAACAGAACTCAGGGAAAATAAACTCATGGAGAAAAAAAAAAAAAGTAGTGGACTGGTAGAACCTTATCAAAGGTCACTGTTGAAACTATCCATTTCAGGTAGTCAGCTTTCTTGAAAAAAAAAAAAAATTCTGTGACATTCACAGTGGGAACTCTCAACTAGGTGACAATTTTCTTGACTGAAAACGGTCATTATTTCCTTAGGGAAACACTCTGCACGGCACTGTTGAAACCTTCCAAGTCAACAACAATGGAAATGGCATTGTGCAAGCTACAGAAGCAGGGACAACAGAAAGAAACAGGAAGATTTATTTATTTATTTATTTAAAGCTAGAAAAATTAAAAAGAATAGCCTATATTTCCCTCAGTTGAAACAGAATTCCTGTTTTCTTCATTTACATGATCAGGCACATCAATTTTGTTGTCTAAAGTTCTCATCCCATATTGTTTAATACACTTACTAAGCAGCAGGCTCAAATAACAAAATACTAAATTTAAAAATTCATCTTCTGTCCCTAATTTTTCCATTAACAAAAATACCCTCAGAATATTTTTATTAAATAAAACCATTTGCCAAGTCCATTGCAACCACCAGGGCATCCCAACGTACTACTGCCCCAGAAATCATGATCATGCCATCTAAAAAATACATCAGTGGAGACAAAAAAGACAGAAAGATTTGCTCAAACTTCAGTTAACCTTCAAAGTTGTCAGGAGAAACACTCCCTTCCGTCAGAAGCAAGATTTATTCGTATTCTATGAATATGAATAGATCAAGCAAGGACTACAAGCCACTCAAAACTTCAGAGAACAAACTTTAGTTCTTTTCATGGGTTAACTTGAATTCAGGAAGCAGCAAATAACATCCATCATAAACTGGAGGCATATGCCTAGGGACAAAACAAAACTAACTGATTGTAGCCTCCATTCATTTATATAGCCATATCCCACACGTGTATTAGCTGAATATTGCAACAAATTTTTTTTTGTTAATATTACCTGAAGACAATCTGGAAATTTATGCTGAGTTTGCCTGCGAAGGGAGGAATCCTGTCCAGAATTTAGATCCAAGCCATTCCTAATGGCTTGGGGGTTTACTGTAATCCAGAAGCTTTCAACAACGGCAGAAAAACGTTTTCTGTTTGACAATAATTTTGTATGGAAACACTTTCACTCCCTGTGGAATTGCCCTTGGGAGTACGGACAATTATTCCAGGATGTGCTAACTTCCGGGAAATGGTCCCAGTGCTTTACTATAAACCCCGGCTCTAGGGATCAATGACCACACCCTCTTTCAGCCATAAAACCTTTGACAATTGCAAAGAGCATCAACAGCGCCAAAACTCCATCCTGCAGCCACAGCGACCTCGTGGCTCTAACGAGCCAACTCAAAACTCTGCACCAAACAGACGCAGCCACCCAAGAACTCAAGGGACACGACCAAAATGCATCGGGAGCCAAACCACGCTCCAGCAGTCGGCCCCTGCTGAGCTCCCGCCAGTTTAAAGCTCGAATGTAAACACAGAGTCTCAGGCAACCTAGGAAATCTCCTTGGCATGATTACAGTCCGTACCACCCGGCTGGCGTTGTGTCTACGGCTGCACGCGCGTGTTGTAGCTGAATTAACACGCCAGTGTAAAGCTATTCTCCCGCCGTAAAACGGTAAATCCCTGGATCTCACATCCTGCTTCCATCTCCCAACTCCTGGCTGCCTCCGGCACAAGCCTTACGGCGCCGCGGCCTCGCCGGCTTCACGCCAACGCAACCATCGCGCCGGGCGAGGGCGCCACGTGCGGGGGCGGAGGCACCAAGAGGCCGGAGGGAGGCAGGCGCGGGCGGAGGAGGCGCCGCCGCTCCCCCTCAGCCCGCTTCCCCGGCCCGTCCCCCTCCTCACCTCTCCCCCTTCTCCACCGCCGAGGGTTGGCGCTCCCGCCACGGACGCCCCAACACCGGCGACACCGCGCCTCCTCCCCACTCCGCGACACGGGCGGACGGGGGGAGCCGGGCCCCTCCCACGCCGCCGCTTCGCACCCCGCTGGGCCCCGAGGCGCACGGTGGGGCCCCGCCGAGGGCGGGGGGGAGGGCGGCGGGACCGTACCTGGCGGGTCTCTCCCTGCTCGGCCGTGCCGGGCGCTCCGGGAGAACAGCTGTACCGGGCCGGCGTCGGCCGCCCGTCCGCGGAGGTGCCGCCCGCCTACCTCTGCCCGACGCCGGGAGGGGGCGAGCGCCGCGCCGGCCCGCGCCGCCTGGGGCCCGGTACTCACAACTGCGCGGCGCGGCCCGGCCGCTCCTCTCGGCTCCGCGGGGCCCCCAGCGGGCGGCTGGACATGGCGGGCGGCGGCGGGAGGGGGCCGGGCTGCCCGGCCGCGGGGGGCGCGAGCGCGGTACCGCTGGCGGACAACAACCGCGGCGGGCGGGCGGGCGGGCGGGGGGGGGGGCGGCACGTCACTTCCGCTAGCCCCACCTCCCCGCTCAGCCACCCCGGTTACGCGGCCCCACCGCCCGCAGCCGCTCTGCCACCAATCAGAGGCTACTTCCGCCCCGGCTACTTCCGGGAGAGGGAGGAAGTGGAGCGCGGCGCCGCCGGGCGGCCGCAAGTGGAGCAGCGAGTGGCGGTGGCACTTCCGGCGGGTGCCGGAAGTAGTTGGGGGCGGTGGAGGACTGCTTCCTGCTTGGAGGGTTTTGAGGCTGGAAGTGGCCCCTCTTGTTGCCAGCGGTGGCCCACGTGGGCCCCAGGCCCGGGCCCCTTCCCTCCCTCGCCCGCCATCACCGTGTTGGGCCCTGGGGATGGATGGGGCTGAGCCGCCAGGCCAGGCCAGGGGCAGCCCCGGCCATGGGGCCCAGCCCAGGCAGGCGTGACGCTGCTCCAGGCCCTTCCCCACAGAGACCCCATCTTTGTCCCCACAGAGATCTCATCCTTGTCCCCACAGAGACCCTGTCTTCATCCCCACAGAGACCCCGTCCTCATCCCCACAGAGACCCCGTCCTCATCCCCACAGAGACCCCGTCCTCAACCCCACAGAGACCCTGTATTTGTCCCCACAGAGACCCCATCCTCATCCCCACAGAGACCCTGTCCTCATCCCCACAGAGACCCCGTCCTCAACCCCACAGAGACCCTGTATTTGTCCCCACAGAGACCCCATCCTCATCCCCACAGAGACCCCGTCCTCATCCCCACAGAGACCCCATCCTCATCCCCCCAGAGACCCCATCCTCATCCCCCCAGAGACCCCATCCTCATCCCCACAGAGACCCCGTCCTCATCCCCCCAGAGACCCCATCCTCATCCCCACAGAGACCCCGTCCTCAACCCCACAGAGACCCCGTCCTCAACCCCACAGAGACCCCATCCTCAACCCCACACCCAGCCACCACACCCCATGCTCACATGTTTGGCCAAGGCACTCCTCAGCCCTGGCAGCCAGCACTAGATGTCACCTCGCAGGACCCATCCTCAACTCATGTCTCCTGCCTCGGAGTCCTGCGCTGCACGTGTGCACTCTCCAGATGGCTGTCGTCCCCAGCATGACTCTTCTGACCAAAGAGTGAGACCATTGACATTTTCTGCTGTCAAGTCATGCCATCACAGAATCACGGAATGGCTGGAGTGGGAAGGGACCTCTGGAGGTCCTCTGGTCCAACCCCCGCTCCTCAGTTTCCCAGCACTGTGTCCAGACGGGTTTTTTCAATGTCTCTGAGGTCAGAGACTCCACCACCTCTCCGGGCAACCTGTGCCAGTGCTCCGTCGCCCTCACAGTGAAAAAGTGTTTCCTAATGTTCTGAGGGATCCTCCTGTGTTCCAGATTGTGCGCATTGCCTCTTGTCCTGGCACTGGGCACCACTGACAAGACCATGGCTCTGTCCTCTTTGTGCCCTCCCTCTAGGTACTTGCACACCTGAGCTTTCTCTTCTCCAGGTTAAACAGTCCTGGCTCTCAGTGTTTCCTCATAGGAGAGATGCTCCAGTCCCTTCATCACAGAACCACAGAATCATGGCACGGTTCAGGTTGGAAGGGACCCTAAAGATCATCTAGTTCCCCCCACACGCACCATGGGCAGGGACAGCTCCCACCAGACCAGGTTGCTCCCAGCCCCATCCAGCCTGGCCTTGAGCACTGCCAGGGAGGGGGCAGCCACAGCTTCTCCGGGCAACATGTGCCAGTGCCTCACCAGCCTCACAGTAAAGAATTTCTTCCTAATATCTGATCTAAATCTCCCCTCTTTCAGTTTGAAACTGTTACCCCTTATCCTATCACTGCACTCCCTGATTAAGAGTCCCTCCCCACCTTCCCTGTAGCCCCCTTTCAGCACCGTAAGGCTGCTCTAAGGTCTCCCTGGAGCCTTCTCTTCTCCAGGCTGAACACCCCCAACTCTTTCAGCCTGTCCTCAAAGGGGAGCTGCTCCAGCCCCCTGAGCGTCTTCATGGCCTCCTCTGGACCTGCTGGAGCAGCTGCATGTCTGTCTTGTGCTGGGGGCCCCAGAGCTGGATGCAGCGCTGCAGGGGGGGGTCACCAGAGCAGGGAAGGATCACCTCCCTCGACCTGCTGGCCACACTGCTCTTGATGCAGCCCAGGATGTGATTTGCTTAGGAATGGTTTGGACCTAAATTCTGGACAGGATTCCTCCCTTCGCAGGCAAACTCAACATAAATTTCCAGATTGTCTTCAGGTAATATTAACAAAAAAAAATTTGTTGCAATATTCAGCTAGTACACGTGTGGCATATGGCTATATAAATGAATGGAGGCTACAATCAATTAATTTTGCTTTGTCCCTAGGCATATGCCTCCAGTTTATGATGGATGTTATTTGCTGCTTCCTGAATTCAAGTTAACCCATGAAAAGAACTAAAGTTGGTTCTCTGAAGTTTTGAGTGGCTTGTAGTCCTTGCTTGATCTATTCATATTCATAGAATACGAATAAATCTTGCTTCTGCCGGAAGGGAGTGTTTCTCCTGACAACTTTGAAGGTTAACTGAAGTTTGAGCAAATCTTTCTGTCTTTTTTGTCTCCACTGATGTATTTTTTAGATGGCATGATCATGATTTCTGGGGCAGTAGTACGTTGGGATGCCCTGGTGGTTGCAATGGACTTAGGAGCAAAAAAAGAAAAAGAGAATTAGTTACCTAGCTGACAACAAGAGTGCTCATCCTTCCTCCTCTGTCACGGTGTGGGCGTCCGCTGTATCACTTCGGGAACCACGAAAGCCTCAGCAGTCCAGCTGCTGTTGGATCCACTTTGAAAGCTTTTTGGGTGAGCTGCTGGCTTATACCTTCCAGCTTGGAGGTTCGGTCTATACCATTTCCACAAGTTAGCAGATTCTGACAAAACCGCCAGGCAGACGATGATGGCTGCAGGAAACAGCGATCTGCAGGTGATAATGGCTGCATCATGGCCTTACAGCTCTTCCCGGCCACCCATCCTGCCCACACCGCACTCTCGCTTTGACCTGATGGCGCTGCTCCCAGCATACATCAGGCCTTGGCGTGAGTTGTGTTCGCCAAAACCTGAGCAGGAGTTGAGCGAACAGTCACACGAAGGCACAACTGAGCTGCCCAGGCTCCAGTGTTCTTTTCCCCCCGATTCCTTTGGCACAGGGAGATCATCAAAGTCGCTGTCCCCATGACAGCATCCAGGTAGGCTTTCTCAAGCGTCTCGTCTTGCCACTTCAGACACAGTGGTGGCAGCAAAGCTTTCAAACCGGTACCAGCTCCGCGGCACTTACACGTCCCGCCATGGGTGGCACTGTGCAGGGGACACTGCGGCTCTGGTGGCCCAGCTTCCCTCAGCCTTCTCACATGCTCCCTTTGTCTTCTCCACCCAACTGACGGCCCACGCGGTTTCCTTGCTGGGAATCCCCTTCGCTGTGTATCAATCTCTTATTCCCAGTTATTGCTCTGGAAGCAGCTCTGCTTGTTCCTCAGTGCTTACGTCTCCTTGCTGCTAGCTTTGAATTCTTTAATTGCCTTGAACTGATGTCTTCTAACTCGTACTAAACCTGCTTCTTCCAAGCCATCTCGTTAACAGTCATCCTCAGTTACTGCCCATTTATATCAGCTCTGCCTCTGCCATCGAACAAGCTCCACCTGTCCCTCCCTCCAGAAGTGTTTTGAGGGGAGACTAGAGAAGCACTTGGGCAAGACCTCTGATAGGCATCCCTGAGCAAACGATCTACAACAGCCTCAGGAAATCCCTGACCTGCAGATCATTAAAACCTGGGAGAGCATTACAGAGGAGGAATTGTATACACTCATGGCAAATGTGACTTTCCAGTTTTCACTAGATGTCAGTGGCCCCCTCTTCTCTCTTTCCCCATGAAATCACCCCATCACACCAAGTCTTCCCTTCTACCCCCAGTTCATCCCTGTTTACCACCCCCCCCAAGTCCACAAAACATCAGTCGCCTTCCTCTGCCCATACTTTCCCTGCATCCCCTTCAACTGATTTCTTCAGCTCACTACATCTCTGACCTCCACTAACTCCAGTTTTCCAGCCTCCTTCTGCCAGTGACTCTTCGCACTTTCGCTGACATCCATCTCCTACGCTCACAGCTTTCCTAGATGTTGTCTGTGTTCTCACCCCTGCTTCATTTTCTCTAACATGAGGCACTGGCTTATCTCATTAGCTCATCCAAATAAACTTCCCCAGTGGGTTAGCTCTCAGTCTTTCATCCACCCACCAATCCCTTTGCTCCTTTCCACCTCACCTTACTGACAGCACTTACTTTTCTCTCTCTCATCCTTTTTCCTCTATCATCTACCTCCCTTTCAATTCCCTAGATGCATCCTCCCACAAAAATTACTTTGTATGACAAGTCCTTATAAATCAGTTCATACACACTTCAAGATTTTCAGTGGCAGCCCTTGAATTTCATGGAAGCAAAAACTTTCAAAATAATCTGATAAAATTTTTCTTTTACTGACTGTAAATTGTCAAAGTGACATCAAACTTTGAGCACATGTTGGACTCATCTCCATTTTATGAAGGAACAGCTTGCTAAAGCTATTTTTTTCCATCTGTGTGGACAGGTTCATTCTCTGTCTTTGATGGGGCCTTAGATTGTGTGACTAGTATGAAAAATCCAGGAGTGACTCATCCGATCCCTCTGCAGATACCCGCAGTGTAATGTCCATATCTGCTAATTGTCCTGTAGAGCAAGTCTAGAAAATGGTCTGTTTTCGAGTTTGCTGATCTATTTTAGATGCCCATTTTAAGATTCTCTCAGTCAGAGTTAAAGTTAATGGTTGTTAGAGTTAATGGTCAGCAGAAGCCTTGGCTGAGACAGGCTGACCTCTGATTTAGGACCTCAGAGCTAGGCTTTTGCATTTGGTCAGATTTTAAGAAAACTCTTGGGTACAGAGTAAAGATCTCAGTGGCATGAAATACAACCTGCTTCATGTCAACCGAAATCCCACCTTCCCAATGCTTCAGCTGCTTCACAGGCTCCCAGTCAAAAAGCTAACAATCACTAGTGTTGTCAAACATGGTGCTTCCTGTCATACTATCAATAAAGATTTAAAAAACTATTAGAGAGATTCTTGTTACTGATTTTGAAGTTCATTGGGAACTGACTGAAAGATCCTCATGTATTCTGTCCACTCTCTCTTGCTCCATGACCATAATCTCCCATTACTTCCTTCCACCCCAAGCCATAGAACTAGTCAAAACTGTCAGGATTGGTGAATCAGAAGCCAAAATTTCCCCTGGCACTGCTGTGTGAGCTGGCACAGGTGGGACGCAGGAACAACCACAAAACCACGGATGAAATGCAAAGAGTAAATTTATTCCTGTTACTTTGTGAACCGGGGGGATGTCTGAAGCAGCACTTGGACAGAAGCCCGCAAGGTGGAACACAGGCACCACGGAGCTGGGTCCTTGCTAGAGAGCGAAAGCTTTCAAACCTGCTGCTTTCACCTGTATGTCAGGGATTTAGCAGGCCTGGTTTTCCACTGTGCTTTGGTCTTTCCTACAGCAGGGCAGGAATCTCAAGCATGTTCAACAGGGTGCCTCCGAGTCCATCACAGGCCTATGTTACCTAAACACAGGCATTCTACTGTCAAGCACACAGAACTAAACAGCAATTAGTGTTTTTCAACACCCCAGCTGCAAGTCACTTGAGCGTGTTCACAATTCTCCTCGCCAATCTTCCGTTATTTTCCCACACAACTGTACGTGTCCAGACGGTGGTAGTGGGAGGGCTGCAGGGCTGCAGAACCTGACATGGGAGCAGTTGGATGTTTCCTGGAGAAACCACAGCCTGTGGAGGATCCATGCTAGAGCAGGAGAGAAGCATGAGGAGGAAGGAGCGGCAGAGAGGAGCTGTTATGAACTGACCACAACCCCCCATTCCCTCTCACTCCTGCACTGCTCAGGGTGGAGGGTGGGTAGAGGCATTCATAGAATCATAGAATCATAAGGTTGGAATAGACCTCTAAGATCAAGTCCAACCATTGACCTAACATCCCCATGCCCACTAATCCGTGTCCCAAAGTGCCACATCTACATGTTTTTTTAACACCTCCAGGGATGGTGACTCCACCACTTCCCTGGGCAGCCTGTTCCAATGTTTGACTAAACAACATTTGAGTTGGGGATGAAGAAGTGAAGTTGAAAAGTGAGTGAGGAGAAGGTGGTAGTTTAATTCTTGTCTTTGTTTCTTACCATCCATCCATTTTAATTTGCAATAAACTAAATTAATTTTCCCAAAGTCAAGTGTTTTACCCATGATGCTAATTGGTAAGTGATCTCCCTGTCTTTATCTCAACAAATGAGCTTTTTCTTCTTTTCTCCCCCCATGCTGTTGAGAAGAGGGAGTGAAAGAGCAGCTTGGTGGGCATCTGGTGGCCAGCCACGGTCAACCCCCCACAATCACATTTGTGAGGGCTCATCTGGAGCACTGCATCCACTTTTGCGCAGCCTCCCGACCCCACCATACAAAAAAGGTATCAGCAAACTGACAGGAGTCCAGTGGAGAGCCACAAAGATTGTCCAGGGCTGGAACAGATGCTATATGAGGGGAGACTGAGAAACCTGGGTTTGCTTAGCCTCAAGGAGAGAAGTTAAGGGGGACTAAGGGCTGTCTTCAGCCACCAAACTGACGGCCAGTAGAAAAGACTCTCCTTGGAGGTGTGCATTGAAAGGGCAGGAGGCACAAAGTGTAGCAAAGGAAATTCTGGCTAGATAGAAGAAAAATATTTCACTACGTAGGTGGCTAAGCACCAGTATGGAGCGGGGCGCGGGGAAGAGAGGTTGTGGGATTTCTTTCCTAGTGAAGATTCCAGACTTAACTTACTAAAGCTCTGAACAACCTTCATGTACAGCAAGTAAAGAAAAATTTCCTTCCTTCTTTTTCTCTCTTTTAGTAATGGAGTTTTCCTTCCTTTTCTTTCCCATGTCTGGCCCTGGTTTTTGGCTTTGGTTTTTGGCCTTGTTTTTCACAAGGTTCTCATAAGATTTGCAAACCTTGGGTTTTTTTCAGGCCTTGTTTTTCCCAAGATCCAGGGCCTGTTGTTTTGTCTGATGGACCAAGTGGTCCATCAGCAAGAGTTCCTTTCTCAAAGCTTGGTCCTGTTTTCCCAGACTCCAGTCCTGTTTTTTACAAGATTCAGGGTCTGGTTTGTCTGCTGGACCAGGTGATCTATCAGCAATGCACACCTCACTAGTGACTGTTACTTTGAACAAGAAGAAAACCGCCAGACTGGTGAAAGGGAAACATCCTGCCCTGGAAAGTACCACCGGAGAGTCTTGCTTGTTTAGACTAAGAGATGGGATTTCCGCAAGAACAAACCAATCAGTAAAAACATATTTTTGAGGAAAATATCCTTGAAAATCTATAAGCTAACTAATTTAGTTTATATTTTTCGTTCTAGAGTAGAGAGCATAGCAATAAATACCTTCTGAGCATGCATAATAATTAAACAAGTTATGTAACTGTGAAGCATGTATAAACTGTATCATGAAACAACGAGGTGTGCTGGCTTGGTGGAGCTTCCACCCAGCACCCTTTTCTGCGCAGACTTGAACATAAATAGATATCTCAGCTCTGTGTGAACGGTTGGCTTTGTACATCAGGCACTGGACCCTGCTTGAGGGACAACAGTTTCGTGACACAGATGGGACCGCGCTGACAGCCTTGCCAGGATTGTCTTGCCGCACCCGATGGGGAGAAGCACTGAGCGGACTCCAGCGCGCACCGACCCACGGTGCAGTGCCCCAACGAGATATTTCTCTGAGAGCTGCACTACCAGACATACAGGTGGGCAGCTGATTTTTCCATTTCTTAAATTTGATCTCTGCTGTCTGGTTTGCTCGGCATAAGGCGCACCGCTGCGGGTTCGCAGCAGTAGCTTTCTTCATACGCGCAGATACGTAAAGGAACAAGAAGCAGGGGGCTCTCTTTCCAATAGGCAAGCATGTGAAGCCCTGGATAAAAAAGGTTTTTTCTGGTCTATACCTGAATTTGTGCGGACACTGTTCTTATAGAGTATAAAAGTTCAATCGTGAAATGGGCTCAGGTAGGCCTAGTTGATCTGGGGAATAAAGAGTTAATTTAGCATAGCTTAGCAGAAGGTAGTTAGCTAGACAGTTCAAACCTAGCATGAGATAAAGGAAGCAGAAGCAGCCTTGAAATATTTAAGACAATAGGAATGGCCTGCATGAGAATGTCTTTGTGAGACAATCAGCAGTTCAAGCTGGTTCTGCAGTCTGGGGTCAAGCCAATCCAGGATTCTATACCAAAGGTAAAAAGTACACGGTGAAGAAGGCTACGAGCCTTCCTCCAGAAGCCCCCAAAGGACAACCACCAGATGACAGCACGCATGCGCCAAGAGGAGGAAACGTATTATAATGAATTCCAAGAAATCCCCACGTATTCCCCGAAGTAATTGTACTAATTCATGAATATGCATGTTTTGGTGTGATAAGCAGAGTTTTAGAATGTGACCCAGTGAGCAAGCTAGGAGGACCGATCCCCCTTGCACCCAGCGCTGTAACTAACACACCTGCTTTAGAACTCTCTGCGAGTTGGGAAGTTTGTTTCCGCGCTTCATAGTGGTGTGTCTCCGTATACTCCTTTAGGATGGATTCAGAAAAATTGGAATGAAATTGGTGGGGATCCCCTAGCTAAAGAAAGATTGTTAAAGTATTGCCAGCAGTGGTGGCCACATATGAATTGAATGAAAAGGAAAAATGTCCAGAAAACCGATCTTTGAATTACAATACAATATTGCAATTAATGTTGTTTTGTCGTGGAAGGGTAAGTGTGGTGGATTAAGGCACGGACTCCAATTGAGGGTAAATCGAAGACCGAAGACCTCTGTTGTTTGCTACAGCATCATTATCTACTTTTCTCTATCAGCACACCCGCCACTAAGTAAGCTGCGATTGGTGTACAGGCATCGTTCACACACCGCTACCGCTAACCCCATGGGCTGCTGTCCTGCAGGCCTGCGTTCCTCTCATCTCTCATACCTAACGTCTGCACCTGTTTACTTCCCTGTTCTCTTCCTTTGCTCTTGTTCAAGGCTCAGGACAGGAGCTGCCTGAATCCTGTTAACTCTTTCCATCCCTTCTCTCCTTGTTCCTCCTCAATTCCCCCTTTTTGTTTTTCTACGATATAGACAGTTGCCAACAGTCAGTGGATCATCCCCTGCACGCAAGATAATAGACACGGTAATATCAACATTATACAAATGATTATACACAAAATCAATAACCCAACCTTGATTAAGGACTTCAACCATTCCCCCAGGCCCTGATTGTTTAATAAGGCATGAAGGCAAAAAATCCCTTATCCTCTTGTAAATTTTTGATTGTTCCATCTGTTGTTATATGCTTTTATGTATGGATTGTGAATGGTCACTTAGGTTCATACAACACATACCATCAAAGTCAGCACATCCATGACCATGTGCCAACAATAAAAAATCAATGGACTCGACTCCTACAGGTAAGTGGGAAGCAGTGCCATATGCTGACCTCTTCTTTGCCTTAAGAAATGATTATGAGACTCAGGAAAATTATAAATTGTCTGGGAATTATGCAAATGGATTTTATGTATTGGCTGAAAGTGCATAGAAGAAAGTGAAAACGGGGAGTTGCACTGCTTGTTGTGAGGAGAAAATGTGTTAAAGTGGCAGATGAACCTGAGGATGCACAAATGTTAGTTCTGCTGAGGAAAAAGGAAGAGGGGGTTATGGATGATGATGATAAGGAGGAATCTCCTGCAGAGAACAGTGAAAATAGTAGTTTTAGCCAAATTTCTGGAAGAACAAAGGGACAACAGCCCATTATAAGGCCCCCTTAAGACAAGCAATAGCGGTAGAGGGACTGGTATTTGTGCGTGTACCTTTTACTACTTCTGATTTGCTGAACTGGAGACATTCCATGGGGTCTTACCAGGAGAATGTGGAGAAAATGCATCAGTTACTACAAGCTATTATGTCAACATATAACCCTAATTGGGGAATATATAAGCTAACTACTTTCTTTATAGCTGAGAAGAGGCGTTTAGTGCTTGAAAAGGCTAGGGAAGGAGGGGAGAGGAGACACATAACTGATGATATCTCACGATTTTTGCCTAGAACTGATCCTGAATGGGACCCAAATCGGAGGTGCAGAAAAAGCGCTGCTTAAAGAATACCAATACTTCTGTGTGGAGTCTGGCACGGAGTGCCAAAAGCTAAAACTATGTCCAGACTTTACGATGTTAGTCAGGAAGCTGATGAAAGTCCGTCACCATTTTATGAATGTGTGTGTGAAACTGCACGATGATGGACTGACTTAAATCTGAGGAGGAGGCGAACAAGAAAATGTTTAATATGCTGTTCTGTAGGGCAATCGGCTCTGGATATAAGAAAAAAGATACAAAAGGTGGATGGTGTCGGGAGAATGTCTGTGTCTCCATTGATTGAAATTGCTTATAAAGTATGTAATAATAGGGAGAGGGTGGAGAATAGGGAAAAACATAAGGGAATGAGACTTCACGCTCCACTGATTGCTGCTGCAATCTCTGGAAATTTCATGAGAGGTGATAGAGGAGCAGGAAGAGGCTTAGGGAGAAATGGGACAAATGGAGCAGGGAGGGGTAGAGGAGTGGATCTGCCCATTTGCCTCCCTCTAGGTCCAAATCAGTGTGCTTATTGTAGAAAGGAGGGGCATTGGAAAAGAGAATGTCCCTTTAAGAAAGGAAAAAGGAAGCAGTCCCAACCACAGATTTGGTTACAGTGTGGACATCAGACACTGAATGAAGGGGACAGGGAAAGTATTAAAATTTCCTCAGCTGATCCTCTGGTTCCAGTAGAGCTGGGCAACAAAACTATACGTTTTCTTGTGGATAGTGGAGCAACTTACTCAGTTGTAACTAGTTGTAAAGGACCTATGAGAAAACTTACACGCCAATCGTTGGTATTACAGGAAGCCTGGCTTAACACGCCTGTTTTGAAACCTACGGAATACCTATTGGAAACACCACATTAACTCAGGAATTCCTATCTATACCAGAGTGTCCCGGTTCCCTTGTTGGGACGAGATTTGTTATGTAAATTGAACGCCCAGCTAACTACTTCTGACAAGTCTATTCAGTTACATGCACTGGAAGAGACAGCTTGGACAGCTCAGCTCTATCTACTGCCTGAAAAGAAACAAGAGGAGGCCAGGATTCCCGAAGAAATCTTGAATGCTGTAATACCTCTGGGATGGGCCTCCAAGAAACCTGGACAAGCAAAGAATGTTACTCTGGTAAAGACTGAATTAAAATCAGGAGCTCAACCGGTAAGAAAGAAACAATATCCTATGGAATTACAAGCCAGAATGGGCTTAGAACCATTGAGTAATTCTTTTGTGCAGTACGGACTGTTGCGGGAGTGTCAATCAGAGTATGATACCCCTGTCTTACTGGTTAAGAAGCCCCACTCCCAGGAGGGTAGACTGGTACAGGACTTAAGAGAAATAAATAAGATCACTGTTGATGTACACCCTGTGGTCCCTAATCCTTACACTTTGTTGTCAACCATCCCTGAGAATAATGAGTATTTTACAATTTTAGATCTTAAAGTTGCATTCTTTTATATCCTTCTGGAGGAAGAGAGACAGAAGATATTTGCCTTTGAGTGGGAAAGTCCTACCACAGGAAGGAAGATACAATTTTGTTGGACCATGATGCCACAAGGCTTCAAGAATAGCCCGACATTGCTTGGTAATGTACTTGCCAGAGAACCAGAAGAATGGCAAGGTAAGAATCCTTCTGTTACCTTGCTACAGTACATTGATGATATTCTAATTGGAACACAGACTGAAACAGAGTGTAAATTTGCAACGATAAGTTTATTAAATTTTCTGGGCCTCTCCAGGTATCAAGTATCTCAAAAGAAAGTACAAGTCATGCAAACCACTGTGACTTACTTGGGTTTCAGAGTATCCCGAGGGAAAAGAGAATTAGGGGCTGAAAGAAAAGAAGCCATTTGTCAAATAGCTCCCCCCCAACCCAAAAAGGAACTTCTAGGGTTTCTGGGAATGGCTGGGTGGTGCAGGTTATGGATACCTAACTTCAGCCTGATAGCCAAACCTTTATATGAGGCCCTCAAGGGATCTGGAGAAACTTTGGAAGGGACACCAGAGTGTCAGAAAGGGTTTGGTTCCATTGAGACTGAACTGATGAGGGCACCTGCTTTGGGTTTACCAGACTTAAGTAAACCTTTTGTGTAATACGTGCACAAGAGACAACACATAGCATTGGGAGTCCTGACCCAAATGTTGGGAGACTGGGAAAGAGTAAGTAGCTTATTTCTCCAGACAGCTGGATGAGGTAAGCAAAGGATGGCCTGCATGTCTGAGAGCTGTGGGTGCTGTGGTATGAGAGGGAGTTAGTCCATTTGAAATCTTATGTGGTAAACTGTATCCTATCAATGAATTAACCGGGAAAGAAAGTCAAATGCATGAAACTAGAAAGTAAACGTTAACTATTTACTATCTTTAGGGCGGACTTTATCTTCCCTTCATAGGTACCTGAAGGAATGAGTGCCAGTACCTCTGGATACTCCAGTGCATGTATTCCAGCCAGGTGACGAAGTTTACATGTGAACCTGGAAAGACGAACCGTTGAAAGAAAAGTGGAAAGGACCCTATTTAGTACCACTCACCACCTGCACTGCAGTGAAAGTAAGAGGAATCAACTCCTGGATTCATTATACACGGGTAAAAAAGGCACCCAATCAGGATCGAGGAAATTGAACTTCCACACTGACTGTGGACTTTAAGCTCTGTTTGACTCAAGATCCTGGGAAAAAGTTGTTATAAATTGGTTTTGTTAAAATGAATGTTATAAGCGTAATGTCAATCTGGTTTATAATCACAGTCTGTAGAGGAAACTTGATTTTGCAGCTTATCCAATCACACCACCAGCAGTATAACTGCTTGCCTACCATTGCCTAAATCTGCAGCTAAACCAATAGAATGGGGGGGTGTTAACTCTTGATTTAAATGCCACTTTCCAGGCCAAGCTAGGAGGACGTAATGGAACATTGTATTTGACAGAAAACAAAAAATTTAACGTAGTCTTAGGACTAAGATACTGGTCAAAATTATGGAAAATAACCAACCCCAACCTTACAAGTTGGTATTCAGGCTAGAGACACCAATAATCTGACAACAATACTGGAAGCTAGTTTGGCCTCCAAATCTGGACCAAACAAATGGAGTGATCCTAAAGGGAACTGTCACTTATATCCATAGGACATGACAGTCCCCAAAATTTGGAAAAAAAAAAGGAAATGGGAGAGTGGGAATATGTGGAAAGGACACCTTGGTGTATTACTTGGAATGAAACTATTAAGAAACACCCTAGATGGAATTGTAGCTTGACCTATAACTGCTCCACATCAAGTAAATCCATTGAAATTCAAAGAATTTGCCTAGTGGCCAAAGCATTAAAATTGAGTTGTGGGTGTTTACGTCAAGCTGGCTCCCTGCTACATACATGGACTGGTCAGAAGGAAAAGTTCCATTCAGTTGGTTGTAACCAGGATACTATCCCATCTGCGGGTCATACTGTTTGGGCCAGTAGTGATGGAACTTGGACCACTCAGTTACCTCTAAAGAAAGAAGGACAGCATACCCTAGGCGTGCTAACCCTGTGCCCCTTACGGAGGAAGAAACCACTAGCTTCCAAAGTACCGGGAAAGCTAAAACGAGATGAAACAGACCATTGGAGACATTCTTCTACAGGAACAAAAGCAGGATGGTTATTAGAATCAATTTTTACTCCTCAAATCACATCATTTCAAAATCATATGTGGCTACATAATTTATCAGGACAAGTGGAAATACTAGCAAATGCCACAAAATTGGGATTACAAGGTTTGAATCCTCAGTTGCAAGCAACTTCTAAAATGACCTTACAAAACAGGTTAGCATTAGACCTGATGTTATCACAGGAACATGGGGTCTGTGGACATGTGAACCTAAATGATAAAGATTGTTGCATCCACATCCGAAATGTCACTGAAAATTTAGATGATCAATTGAACAGAATAAAACAAGTGGCACAGTCGAGTCGTAACTTAAGAGTCTCAATGGAAACTGGATGGTTAAATAAGATACTGAATGGACTTGGATTCTCCCTCACTGGGTGGTTACAAAGTTTGTTACAAGGTCTAGTCTGTGTTGCAGTTACGATTATAATAGCTTGCATTGTATTTGGATGTATTAAGGATGTATTAAGAAAACAAGTTTTGGGAGCTTACATGTTAATAATGAAAAGAACTAGTGAGACATATGAGACTCATACAAGAAAGTCTCGTAGTCTCGAAGGGGGAGAAATGATGTACAGCAAGTAAAGAAAATATTTTTTCCTTCTTTTTCTCTCTTTTCACAGAATCACAGAATGTCAGGGGCTGGAAGGAACCTCAAAAGACCGAGCAGGACCACCTAGAGCAGGTCACACAGGAACATGTCCAGGCGGGTTTTGAATGTCTCCAGAGAAGGAGACCCCACAGCCTCTCTGGGCAGCCTGTTCCAGGGCTCTGCCACCCTCACAGTGAAAAAGTTCTTCCTTATGTTCATGTGGAACCTCCTGTGCTCCAGCTGGCACCCGTTGCCCCTTGTCCTGTCACTGGCCATCACCGAGAAGAGCCCGGCTCCATCCTCCTGACACTCGCCCTTTCCGTATTTATGAGCATTGATGAGGTCACCCCTCAGTCTCCTCTTCTCCAAGCTAAGGAGACCCAGCTCCCTCAGCCTTTCATCGTGAGGGAGATGTTCCACCCCTTCATCCCCTTTGTGGCTCTGCGCTGGACTCCTTCCAGCAGGTCCCCGTCCTTCCTGAACTGAGGGGCCCAGAACTGGACACACTATTCCAGGTGGGGTCTCACCAGGGCAGAGCAGGGGGGGAGGAGAACCTCTCTGGACCTGCTGACCATACCCCTCCTAACACACCCCAGGGTGCCCTTGGCCTTGGCCACGAGGGCACGTTGCTGGCTCGTGGTCATCCTGCTGCCCACCAGGACCCCCAGGTCCCTTTCCCCTGCGCTGCTCTCCAACAGCTCAGCCCCTAGCCTAGACTGGGACATGGGGTTGGTCTTTCCCAGATGTCAGACTCTACACTTGCCCTTGCTGTAGCTCATTAAATGTCTCCCTGCCCAGCTCTCCAGCCTGTCCAGGTCTCCCTGAATGGCAGCACAGCCTGCTGGGGTGTCAGCCACTCCTCCCAGTTCTGTGTCAGCAGCAAACTTGCTGACAGTGCACTCTGTACCCTCGTCCAGGCCATTGATGACTGGATTGAATAGTACTGGTCCCAGTACCAACCCCGAGGGACTCCACTAGATACAGGCCTCCAACTAGACTGTGACCCATTGACCACAACTCTCTGACTTCTTTCCTTCAACCAATCCACAATCCACCTCACTGCCCCATCATTGAGACCACACTTCCTCAGTTTAGCTGTGAGGATGCTGTGGGAGACGGTGTCAAATGCTTTATGTAATCGAGATAAACCACATCCACTGCACTACCATCATCTGTCCACCTGGTGATGTCTTCATAAAAGGCTATCAGGCTGGTCAAACATGACTTTCCCTTGGTAAAACCGTGTTGACTGCTCCTAATGACCCTCTTATCCTTGGTATGCCTACAGACAGAGACAAGGATAAGTTGTTCCATCACTTTTCCGGGGATGGAGGTGAGGCTGACCGGTCTGTAGTTACCCGAGTCCTCCTTCTTGCCCTTTTTGAAGACTGGAGTGATATTTGCTTTCCTCCAGTCCTCAGGCACCTCTCCTGTTCCCCACGACTTACCAAAGATGATGGAGAGTGGTTTAGCAATGACTTCTGCCAGCTCCCTCAGCACCCGTGGGTGCATCCCACCCATGGGATTTATGTATATCCAGCTTGCTTAATTGATTCCTAACCCAGTCCTCATCAACCAAGGGAAACTCCTCCTTTATCCTGACTTCCTCTGGGGCCTCAGGGGTCTGGGGCTCCTGAGGACAGTCTCCAGCAGTACAGACAGAGGCGAAGAAGGCATTCAGTAGCTCCACCTTCTTTGTATCCTCTGTCACCAGGGCACCCGCCTCATTAAACCGTGGGCCCGCATTGCCTCTGGTGTTGGTTTTGTCTGCAATGTATTTGAAGAAGCCCTTTCTGTTGTCCTTGATCTCCCCTGCAAGGTTTAACTCCAAGGAGGCCTTAGCTTTCCTAGTTGCCTCCCTACAGCCTCTGACAATAGTCTTATCGTCCTCCCAAGTGGCCATCCCCTCCTTCCAAGATCGATAGACTCTCTTCTTCCACTTGAGTTTGCCCATCAGTTCCCTGTTTAACCACGCGGGTCTCCTGGGTCCCTTTCTTGATTTCCTACCCACTGGGGTGCTCTGTTCTTGAGCTTGGAAAAAGTGTTCCTTGAATATAAACCAACTCTCTTGGGCCCCTTTGCCTTCGAGTACCCTGTCCCATGGGATTTCCCCTAGCAATTGCTTGAAAAGTCCAAAGTTGGCCCTACTCAAGTCCAGGGTTGTGATCCTGCTTGGTATTCTGTTCCTAAAGCACAAGATACTGAACTCCACCATCTCATGGTCGCTGCAGCCAAGGCTGCCCTCAACCTTTACTATTTCAACCAGACTCTGCTTGTTAGTGAGTATAAGATCATAGAATCACAGAATGGTTTGGGTTGGAAGAGACCCTGAAGATCATCTAGTTCCAAGCCCCTGCCATGGGCAGGGACACCTCCCACCAGATCAGGTTGCTCCCAGCCCCATGCAGCCTGGCCTTGAGCACTGCCAGGGAGGGGGCAGCCATAGCTTCTCTGGGCAGCCTGTGCCTGTGTTTCACTACCCTCAAGGTGAAGAATTTCTTCCTAATATCTGATCTAAATCTCCCCTCTTTCAGTTTGAAACTGTTACCCCTTGTCCTATCACTGCACTCCCTGATCAAGAGTCCCTCCTCACCTTCCCTGTAGCCCCCTTTCAGCACCGTAAGGCTGCTCTAAGGTCTCCCCGGAGCCTTCTCTTCTCCAGGCTGAACACCCCCAGCTCCCTCAGCCTGTCCTCAAAGGGGAGGTGCTCCAGCCCCGTGAGCATCTTCATGGCCTCCTCTGGACCTGCTGGAGCAGCTCCATGTCTGTCTTGTGCTGGGGGCCCCAGAGCTGGATGCAGCACTGCAGGGGGGGTCTCACCAGAGCAGAGGGGCAGAATCCCCTCCCTCAACCTGCTGGCCACGCTGCTCTTGATGCAGCCTAGGAGGCAATTGGCTTTCTGGCCTGCGAGCGCACGTTGCCGGCTCATATTCAGTCCTTCACCCACCAGCACCCCAAGCCCTCCTCCCAGGGCTGCTCTCGATCCACTCATCGCCCAGCCTGTGTCTGTACTTGGGGTTGCCCCAACCCAGGTGCAGGACCTTGCACTTGGCCTTGTTGAACTTTGTGAGGTTTGCACAGGCCCACCTCTCCAGCCTGTCCAGGTCCCTCTGGATGGCCTCCCTTCCCACCAGTGTGTCGGCCTCACCACACAGCTCGGTGGTGTTGGCAAACTTGCTGATGGTGCACTCAATCCCACTGTCCATGTCGCCGACAAAGACATTAAACAGCACTGGTCCCAGTACCGATCCTTGAGGAATACCACTTGTCACTGGTCTCCACTTGAACATTGAGCCATTGACCATGACTGTTTGGGTGAAACCATCTGGCCAATTCCTGATCCACTGAGTGGTCCATCCATCAAATCCATGTCTCTCCAGTTTAGAGACAAAGATGTCATGTGGGACAGTGTCAAAAGCCTTGCACAATTCCAGGTGGATGATGTCGGTTGCTTTTCCCCTATCCACCATTGCTGTAACCCCATTGTAGAAGGCCACCGAATTTGTCAGGCAGGATTTGCCCTTGGTGAAGCCATGTTGGCTGTCACCAGTCACCTCTTTATTTTCCATGTGCCCTTGCATATTTTCTGTGAGGATCTCCTCCAAGATCTTGCCCAGCACAGAGGTGAGACTGACTGGCCTGTAATTCCCACGGTCTTCCTTTTTCCCCTTTTAAAATATGGGTGTTATGTTTCCTCTTTTCCAGTCAGCAGGAACTTCACCAGACTGCCACAGCTTCTCAAATATGATGGACAGTGCCTTAGCAATTACATCTGCCAGTTCCCCCAGGATACACGGATGCATCACATCAAGTCCCATGGACTTGTGCACCTTCAGGCTCCCTAGGTGGTCTCAAACCTGGTCTTCTCCTACAGTGGGCAGTTCTTCATTCCACCAGCCCTTGCCTGTTCCCTCTTTGACTTGGGCGGTGTGGCCAGAGCACTTTCTGGTGGAGACTGAGGCGAAAAAGTCATTGAGTGCCTCAGCCTTCTCCATATCTTGGGTAGCTAGGTCTCCCGTTGCCCTTCTGAGAGGGCCCACATTATCCCTAGTCTTCCTTTTATCACCAACACACTATAGAAGCTTTTCTTATTAACTTTGATGTTTCTGGCCAAGTTTAATTCTATCAGGGCCTTGGTCTTCCTGATCTGTTCCCTGGCTGCTTGGGCAAATTCTCTGTATTCCTCCCAGGTTACCTGTCCTTGCTTCCACCCTCTAGGGTCTTCCTTCTTTTGTGGGAATATGTCCAGGAGCTCCCTGTTCATCCACGCAGGCCTCCTGGCATTTTTGCCTGACTTCCTCTTCATCAGGATGCATCACTCCTGACCTTGGAGGAGGAGATCCTTGAATATCAACCAGCTGTCCTGAACCCCTCTTCCCTCCAGGACTGCATCCCACGGTACCCTACTAAGCAGTTCTCTGAAGAGACCAAAGTTTGCTCTCCTGAAGTCCAGGCTAGTGTGCTTGCTGTGCACCCTCCTCGCAGCCCGAAGGATCTCAAACTCCACCATCTCATGGTCGCTGCATCCAAGGCTGCCCTTCAGCCTCACGTTCTGCACCAGCCCCTCCTTGTTGGTGAGGACAAGGTCCAGCATAGCACCCCTCCTTGTTGGCTGACCTACCACTTGGAGAAGGAAATTGTCATCAACGCATTCAAGGAACCTCCTGGATTGCTTGTGCCCTGCTGTGTTGTGCCTCCAACAGATATCGGGGTGGTTGAAGTTCCCCATGAGGACCAGGGCTTGTGAACCTGAGGCTGCTGCTATTTGTCTATTAGAGGGCCTCATCGGCTTGGTCTTCCTGGTCAGGCAGCCGGTAACAGACCCCCACTATAATATCTCCTGCCCCTGCTCTCCCTTTAATCCTGACCCATAAGCTCTCTGTTGGCTCCTCATCCATCCCCAGGCAGAGCTCCATGCTCTCAAGCTAGTTATTGACGTAGAGGGCAAAACCCCCTCCTCATCTCCCCTGCCTGTCTTTCCTAAAGAGCCTGTACCCCTCCATCCCTACACTCCAGTCATAGGAGCCATCCCACCACGTCTCCGTGATGCCAAAAAGATCACGGCCCTGCAGGTGTGCGTACGTCTCCAACTCCTCTTTTTTATTCCCCATGCTACGTGCGTTTGCATGTAGGCATTTCAGTTGGGCCCCCAATGAAGCTGACTTAGGGGCTGGAATACCCTTGTACTGCCCTTCAGGTAGTCTGCCGTCGACCCGAGATGCCTCTTCAGGCTCCAGGCATCTGTTGTTGGTATTGGCATGAGGCTGGTAGATGTGGGATGGATTAAGGTTCCCCCTCTCTGATGAATTTAGTTTAAAGCCCTCTTCACCAGCTTAGCAAGCCTATGGCTGAAGATACTTTTTCCTTTCTCTGACAGACAGATGCCATCAGCCCCCAGTAGACCGGGTTTATCAAAGCGAGTGCCGTGGTCTAAGTAACCAAACCCCCGGCTGTGGCACCAGTCACGTAGCCAATTGTTGACTTGGCAGATCTGAGTGGCCCCTTCAACCCCCTTCCCTTTAGCCGTGAGAATTGATGAGAAGATCACCTGTGCCCTGGAGTCCTTTACCATCGCTCCCAGGGCTCTGAAATCCTTCTTGATGCTCCTCAGGCTGCTCCTGGCTGCATCACTTGTGCCCACATGAAACAGTAGGAGCAGGTAATAGTCCATGGGCTGTACTGGGCTCGGTAGCCTCTTGGTGATGTGATGCCCCAGGTAAGCAGCACACCTCCCTAGAGAGCGCATCAGGTCAGCATATGGGTGCCTCTGTCCCTCTCAGTAGAGAGTCACTTACCACTATCACCCATCGCTTTTTCTTAGTAGCTCCAGTTATTAATCGGGGAGTAGAACAGGCTGACTGGCTCAAGTCCAGCATCTCTCCCGGTGTGCTTTCTTCTTCAGTCTGCAGAGCAGCGAAGCGGTTCTGCAGGGGTACTTCAGGTATGAGGGGAATATTCCTCCTCCCCCTGCTAGCAGGTTCTTCTAGATTTCTTCTATCTGATTGGTTTTGCAAGGATGCTAGAGGCTTTGGAGGAAGTCCTTTCCTCTTCTGGGTCCTTGCCCTTGCCACCGTCCATTCGTTTGGATCCCTAGCCACCTTTTCTCCTGCGTGTACTGGTGGGGGAGGTTTTGCCTGTCTGGTGGTGGTGATGGCAGTCTAGAGACTGTGCCTGAAACCAGGAATCTATCTCCCTCTCAGCCTCCCTAATGCTACAGAGTCTGCCCACAGAATCACAGAATGTCAGGGGCTGGAAGGGACCTCAAAAGATCATCTAGTCCAGCCCCCTGCCAGAGCAGGACCACCCAGAGCAGGTCACACAGGAACGCGTTCAGGCGGGTTTTGAATGTCTCCAGAGAAGGAGACCCCACAGCCTCTCTGGGCAGCCTGTGCCAGGGCTCTGCCACCCTCACAGTGAAAAAGTTTCTCCTTATGTTCATGTGGAACCTCCTGTGCTCCAGCTGGCACCCGTTGCCCCTTGTCCTGTCATTGGCTATCACCGAGAAGAGCCCGGCTCCATCCTCCTGACACTCACTGTTTCTGTATTTATGAGCATTGATGAGGTCACCCCTCAGCCTCCTCTTCTCCAAGCTAAGGAGACCCAGCTCCCTCAGCCTTTCATCGTGAGGGAGATGTTCCACCCCTTCATCCCCTTTGTGGCTCTGGGCTGGACTCTTTCCAGCAGTTCCCTGTCCTTCCTGAACTGAGGGGCCCAGAACTGCACACACTATTCCAGACGGGGTCTCACCAGGGCAGAGCAGAGGGGGAGGAGAACCACCACCTCCTGCAGCTCAGCCACCTGCCGCAGGAGCTCTTCCATTTGGGCACACTTTTACAGGCAGGGCTGCTGCCCGTCCCAGCCTCAGGAGGAAGGTCCAGGCACTCCTGCAGTTGGAGGTCTGTCCCACAGCCTCTCCCTTCAGCACCTCCGTCTGAGTGGAAGCATCGGCCACTGCTGGAGTAGGTGCTGCAGCCCTGCTGGAGCCCTTGCTCGCAGACAGGGGCCTACCATTGTGCCTGGAGGGTCGGGCAGGAGGAGTGCCTTAGTCTGCGCTGACGGCTGCAGAGATGCTGCCCTGCTGCTGAGCTCTGTGAGCTTCAGTCCTCTCCACTTGGTCCATGGAAAAGCCTCCTTTGAACGGGCGTCCTCCCTGCCCGAGGTGCTGCACCACATCCCGTCTGCCTGCTCTGTTCGCAGCGCTCCCGAGGCCGCTTTTTGTAGGCTTCAGAGGGGGGCACGGTTGCTCTGGCAATGCCCAGGACTCATCCGTGCCCCCTGCCAGAGCTTCTGGCTCCCAATGGGCCTCTCGGCTGCCCCGGCGTCTCCTTCCCTCAGGAAAAGCCTCTGTGTGCTGAGATCTGCTGCTCCACTGCAGGCCAGGCCAGCTCCGGAGCTGCTCCCCTCAGCGACTGACAGTGATCCAGCGGTGCTCTCCTAGCTGGCTCATCCACCATCTGCATCAAGAAGGTATCATCGATGCATTGGAGGAACCCCCTGGGCTGTGAATGACTGGCTGTGTAGGCCTTCCAGCAAATATCTGGGCAGTTCAAATCCCTCATGAGAACCGGGGCCTGTGATGGCGAGGCTGCTGTCAGCTGCCTGTAGGAGGCCTCATCAGCTTCCTCATCCTGCTCAGGTGGCCTGTCAGAGACACCCACAACAGTGTCTCCCATGCTAGCCTGCCCCGTGATTCTCACCCACAAACTCTCAACCCGCTCCTGGCCAAAACTCAATACGTTCTGGTAGCTCTCTCACGTAGAGAGCAACTCCACCTCCTCACCTTGTTGGCCTGTCTTTCCTGAAAAGGACGTAGCCATCCATGACCACATTCCTGTCGTGTGACCTGTCCCACCATGTCTCTGTAACCGCCCCCAGATCATAACCCCTTAACCGCACACAGATTTCTAACTCCTCCTGTTTGTTCCCCATGCCGCGTGCATTGGCGTACAGGCATCTCAGGGAGTGAGCTGAGCACACTGACTTTGCCCTAGGGGGATGGGAGGCCTTCTGGTCCTCATTAATGCTAGAACACCGCCCCACCCATGCCAACCCAGCTACAACCCCATTCCCCTTCAAATCTACTTTAAAGCTCTAGGTATGAGCCCTGCTAGTTGTTGCCCTAGAACCCTTTTCCCTCTGCAAGATAAGCCTTTCCCGCCTATTACCATCAGGCCTGGTGTCTTCTAAAACCAGCCATGATCAAAGAACCCAAAGCCCTGCCTGTAGCACCAGTCTCGGAGCCATGTCACCTCTCAGAGGACCTGCACTGATCTAACCCCTAAACTGCTTCAGGATGTTGTCCAAAGAAAGACCTCATTGTTTCAGCCCAGAAGGGAGCCTGTGCCATCTCTCATGTGTACTTCTCGGCCAGCAGCTTAGAACTTGTGAACGGGAATTGCTTATGCCATGGCTGGTACTCATAAATCTCTTGCAATTCTTGTACGAGACCTATAATTTTTATTGGGTTCATTTTCATTAAAGCTCCAGAAGTTTTATCATTACAGCTGATATTTCACTTCAAGAGTCATTTTTGAGTCTTTCTGTTTTCTTGTATAAGATACTGTATAATTTAAATAAATGCAAGAAATAACTTCTATGCTGTTGGGGCTTTTGCTTTTTAAATTATTGATGATGCAGTTCATTGACTGCTCGGAGACAGTGAAATAACTATCACTTTGGGAGACCAAAGAGATGATCTAGACAGAATGAATTTTCTAGTTCCAAATTCATCAGCCATGCTGTCCTTTGGAACCTGGAAGTCAGAAAAAAAACCACGACTGAGGGTGAAGGGAAAGAAGTTGTCTTGGACACAGAGCTTTCCAGGGGCAGCTTGTAAAATTGGAAGAGGAACTTAGTGTGTTTAGAGAAACAAGAATTATTAATACATTTCTGTATTAATTTATGATTAATACAGCTGCTGTCCCAGGAATTCACCTAACCCATAAAGCTGATTTTCTACCCTAATGAAAATAATCCCAAAAGAACCCAAACTTTGGTCATCTATTCAGGCTGAAGTGGAAATGCCCCGCCATCTGAACATATTTAATAGGATGGACGTATTGTAACCCAAAGAAGGGGCAAAGCTTATGACTCTTCCCATCCTGCCACGCCACACAAATAGCAGGACATCACCTGAAGCTACTTGCAGTGATTCCCACATGCCTGTATGTCCCCAAACAAGAGTTTGGTGAATGTCTGATCACCAGTGGGTTCACCAGAAGTCACCACTCTACCCGGTCAAAAGCTTTTTCTCCTCCTTTCCCTCCCTTCCCACCTGGATAGCCTAACAAATGAGGTTTGGTGTCCGGCTGAGTTGAAAATACCGCATCTGACGTGTTCTGGAGGTCCCCTGTCCCAGGGCAGCCAGGTAAAAGCCCTGTGGATAAGTTTTTACTATTTCACAGCAGACTGGTGGTGTTCTGGCCAGTATATTGAAATCACACATTTAGACAGCAGCTGGCTTCTAATGTAGAATATATCAAAGACACAAATCGTTAGGACTAACTCAATTTTTTATTTCTTAAAAGCAAAGGAAGCTAGTCTCTGAAAAGTGATTTAAAATTTACCAATCAATCCAGTAGCCTTGGCTCCCTGCAGGTACTTTGTTCAATTAGATGAGAGCTGATCTGAGCCACTTGTTTTCTCTGCGGGACAGTTCTCGCCACAGCAGGATCACCATTCACTGTGCGTTTTTTTATTGTGGGAGGGTGCCAGTTGGGCTTCTGGGAAATTCAGGTTCCTTCAGATTTGGGCGATTCTTCTTAAGCCTTTCAAGCTCCTTTTCAACTGGCAAAGTGCTCCAGCCTCTGTTGATGGTGAGGTAAATCTCTGACTTTTTCTTTTACAAGAAGCTAGACTAAAATCTCTCTGAGGTTTTTTTCCTAGTCATAACTTTTTCCCTTGTGTTAAATTCAAACATGTGGAGTGAGACGTGACTCAGCTTCCTCTAAATTGCAAAATAGACTCCCAGGCTTCACATGAACATCAATTTTGATGCAGTCTTTGGGAGATACCAGTTCAACTGACTGCCTCCTTTTCCTGCCTGTTCATACAGCAGCATTTGGTTTTGGCTTTGAGTTCACCACATGTCTAATGAAAGCAGTTACTTGTGTGCAGAACTGACAAGCTGTTTATTTATCAAATGCTCGTCCAGTCTTCTCTTCAAGATTATTTGACTGTTGTTCCACTTCAGTTGGAAAAGCAGACAGACAGATGCATGCTCAGACAGTCAATATGGATATTGTCAGCACTTGCTCTCGTCAAACTTGATGCCACTGAGCTATCACAAGATGGCAAATCTAGCTGACTATCATAACTGATGTCCTAATACATCTGGAGTCTTGTAACACTTGTGACAGCACTAAATGCTGCTGAATTAAAGAGTTTACCATGTGCTCCCTATTCAATCCATGCTACATGAATTATAAACTGTTTTATAGACTCATAGAATGGTTTGGGTTGGAAGGGACCCTGAAGACCATCCAGTTCCAACCCCCCTGCCCTGGGCAGGGACACCTCCCACCAGACCAGGTTGCTCCCAGCCCCATCCAGCCTGGCCTTGAGCACTGCCAGGGAGGGGGCAGCCCCAGCTGCTCTGGGCAACCTGTGCCAGTGTCTCACCACCGTCACGGGGAAGAATTTCTTCCCAATATCTGATCTAAATCTCCCCTCTTTCAGTTTGAAACTGTTACCCCTTGTCCTATCACTGCACTCCCTGATCAAGAGTCCCTCCCCACCTTCCCTGTAGCCCCCTTTCAGCACTGGAAGGCTGCTCTAAGGTCTCCCCGGAGCCTTCTCTTCTCCAGGCTGAACACCCCCAGCTCCCTCAGCCTGTCCTCAAAGGGGAGCTGCTCCAGCCCCGTGAGCATCTTCATGGCCTCCTCTGGACCTGCTGGAGCAGGTCCGTGTCTGTCTTGTGCTGGAGGCCCCAGAGCTGGACGCAGCCCTGCAGGGGGGGTCTCACCAGAGCAGAGCAGAGGGTCAGAATCCCCTCCCTCAACCTGCTGGCCACGCTGCTTGTGATGCAGCCCAGGATGCAGTTGGCTTTCTGGGCTGCGAGCGCACGTTGCCCAGTCACATTGAGCTTCTCGTCAGCCAGCACCCTCATGTCCTTCTCCCCAGGGCTGCTCTCGATCCACTCACCGCCCAGCCTGTGCCTGTGCTTGGGATTGCCCCGACTCTTGTTGAACTTCATGAGGTTTCCATGGCCCCACCTCTCCAGCCTGCCGAGGTCCCTCTGGACCTTAGGGTTCTCAATGCAGGTTTTAGCGGTGAGTCATCAAAAGTGTGCCTGTCCTGCAGACGTTGGGTTCCACTGTTATGGTGATGCTACCTGTCACCGTTAGGGCTGGGCAGACGCTCTCTGTTAACCCCTCTCTCACCCCAGAAGGCGAAAGGAAAGAGAATAAGGAAGAGAGACTTATGGCTTGGAAAAGAAAACTGAAACATCTTTAATGAAACAATAACAATAGAGGAAAAGATAATAGCACCATTAAGAAAATGATAAAATATATGCAAATATACACAAAACCAATACCAAATCCACCTGCCCCCCGAATGATGATATGTCACCACTGACACTGCAGGGCTGGCACTGGGGCAGTCCCAGGCTGGACTCAGCAGCAGATGGGAACTGGATTCAGGAGCTGGATTTGGGAACTCGATGCAGGAATGCAAGGATGGGGATCGCAGACAGAACAGATGTCGGCCGTCGAAGAAGAGAGCTTGACCCTCATGATCCCTCAGCTTTATGCTGGATATGATGTAAATGGGATGGAATACCTGGTTGGTCAGTTTTGGGTCACCTGTCCGGTTCACTTCTCCCCGCAGATGCGATCTTTTACTTCGTTACGACCCCTTTCACTGCCTGCACCTCAACACGGATGCTACAGGATTCAGCAGTGACCCTGGTTGCTGCAGGAGAAAGAATAAACAAGAGCCTTTCTGCATCCCTTTCCTTGGAGCGACTATAAAAATCCAGCACTGTCACTACTAGAAGCAGACTGGAAAAACATGCTGGTGATTTCAGAAAGCACAGTTACTTGGAAGAGACTTAACTGAACAGTAAAAATCACTGAGTAGAATTGGTTCTGGTTTAGCTCAAATCAGGACAATACTGAATTAGTATTTTTAACCTTGTAAAGCAAACTTCCAAGTCTAAAAACTGAGTAAAGCCTTATTTCAGTTAAACTAGGTCTTCATGAGGGTTTGCAAGAATTTTGCATTCCACTTTTCCGATTTCTAGACTTGAAACCAATTAATGCTTGACATTCTATCAGACATCTGCCAAATCTTAGCTAACGTTGCTTATTGTGTTGAAGATATTTCTTTGTACAATTACAACTAAACCACAAAGAATTAACATTAAAAACTCATTTGAAGTTTGAAACACCAATGGGGTGTTTGAGGATCCCTTACCATCCAGTGGTTGTTTTGTTGTTTTAAACCAGGTGAACAGCTCATTAAAAACTCAGTTCATTTAAAGATTAATGTTTTCTAATGAGACCAAGTACAGAAAGTTTTGTGATTAAGATTAGATTTACCTCAAACACTGCAATTTTTAGATATAAAACCTCAGAAGTTTTTATATTGAAGTTTAATACTCAGAACTTCTCCCATCAGCAGAAGCTGGAGAAACCATTGCTTAGTTCTCCAGGAAAACCCAAGCCAGTCTAGAAACCAGCTATTTCTCCCCCAAACATCCATCCAAAGTGAGGTAGCGTTGTCTGGGGAACAGGCAGGTTGTTCTCCACACTCCCCAGCCTCTGAAGGTTCAAATGGAAGGACACAGAGGAACTTAACCTCTTAACCAGTCCTTAACTTGCAGCCAGGCTTAGCTGAAGCTGTGACCCAGGGCACACTGTGAAACTCAAGTGCATTGGGCTTGTCAGGAGTAAGTCTCTTCCAAAAAGCATCGTCCATAAGAAGCACAGGCAGGTGACTCCAAGTTCAGGGTCAGCTCCAGGCTTGCATCAAACATCTCCCTGATGGTTCTTTGCTGTGTGGTCCTCAGCCAGCTCGGACCGTTTGCACTTACTGCTTTGCTGGAGTGAAGACGTTGGGACAGAAATGCTTCAGCACTGAAAACGCAAGGCTAATAGGGTCAGTCGCAGCGACACTTCTGGCAGGGTTTGCAGATGCCATGCCTTGGAGATGACCTTATGGAGGTGAGGCATGGAACTGCCCTCTGCTGTCGCTTCTAGTGAAGCCCCACCCGTCACCATCCAGGGACGAGTCCTCCAGGATGAGGTTGTAGAGTAGCTCCTGCTTCCAGCTGGTGATTTCAGCCCTTCAAAGCCAACCAGTGAAGTTGGTTGGATCAGTGAATGGTATCAGCAGTGAAGGTTTCTTCAACAGCGAGGAAGGAAGCTGCGTCACCATCCTGCCTCTCCCGGGATAGAGTTAATTTTTTTCCCAGCAGCTGGTACAGTGCCGCGGTTTGGGTTTAATGTGAGAACAATGTTGATAACGCACTGACGTTTTAGCTGTCGCTAAGCAATGCTTATCCTAAGCCAAGGACCTTTCAGTTTCACAAGCTCTGCCAGTGAGGAGCTGCACCAGAAACTGGGAGGGTGCATGGGCAGGACAGCTGACCCAAACCAGCCAGAGGGATATTCCATATCACAGAACGCCATGCCCAGTATATGAACCAGGGGGAGATGGCCAGGAGGGATAGATCGCTGCTCGGGCATCTGTCAGAGTGTGGTGAGCAACTGCACTGTCCATCACTTGTCGTTCTTGGGTTTTATTTCTCTCCCTGTTATCTCTTTTTTCATTACGTTTTTTAATTGTTATTATTCTATTTTATTTTAAACTATTCATATCTCAACCCACATGCTTTACTTGCGGGGGGAGGAGTGAGCGAGCAGCCACATGGTGCTTAGTTGCTGGCTGGGGTTAAACCACAACAGTCATCAAACCCCCTTGTGTCAAAAGGCTAAAGCAGCTCTGAAAACTCTGCATCTGGTTGGGAAAGATCTTCCCTGAAGCAGAAGTCACTGCAGGCAATCAGGTGACCTAATTTGGCTGCCTACCTACGGCATGATTCACCACAGCATTGACTGTGACACAAACCAAAGGAAGTGAGATCAGAAAAGACACCAAAAGCCCTAACTCAGAACCCCCAAAATGTAAACTTATAAAAAAGGAAGAATGAAGAAAAATATCTGCTGGACATACAGAGCAGCTTTCTGCATGTTGGGAGTCAAAGGAGAGACAGAAGGGGCAAAAAAAAAAAATCAGGCAAGATTAGTCGTCATCAGGCACCTCTCCCTGTAGTAAATGCACTTAAGATGAGCCAACTTGAGGCGTTACCACTGCCAAGCTGGAGTGGCTGTGCCTCACACCAGGCGGGTGCAGCAAGGACACCATCACTCATCTCCACACCCCGGAACCGAGATCTGCCTCAGCAGAAAGACAAGCACATGTTGTTGGCTCAAAATCTGACCAATTCCGTAAGCAAATGCTGTTGCCTCCAAGGTCCAGCTCCCCACAGCAGAGAAAAAGATGGAGAGAAATAGTCTCTTTCAGTAATTCATTTTCACTGAGCAAGTCTTTTTGCCGTGGGGTCATAAACCAGAGCTCGGTCCTTCTGCCTCATGGGAACGTCTCCATTGCTACTTTGGCAGCCAGCAGCAGAGGTCTTGGAGCTCGATTGCCCTTGCAGTTTCCTGCTCAAACGGTGCTCCTGCTCCTACTTCAGCTCCTCAGCAGACACAAGCCCTGTCCCTTCTCACCAAAGACCAGACCTCGCAGCTGCTTTGTAACAAAAGGTGTCCTGAAGAGGCCTTGATCCTCCTGGCTCCTTCGATGGCTGACCAGGGCCACCTGTGTGGTTGGAAGTCTCTCCTCCTAGGGTGGACACCCCTCTGGCTGCGTGCGCATTCGTGACTGTTGAGTGTCCAAAGTCATCTCCTGCACCACAAAATTAGAGGTGATGCTGAACAGCAAAAGACATTCGATGGCTGCTGATGATCCTGTCTTCTGCTGCACCAGGCGGTTCCCAGGACTCACAGTGAAGCTCGGGTGACACCAAGCACTCCAAGGTAGAGGTGTTTTGGTGACCAAAGACCAGCCCATTGAGGACCTGAAGGTAATGACTATGCCTTAAAGCATGAGGCAAGAACCAGCTCTGCATTCCTGTGGCCTGGGCTACAACCCTGGCAGAGACAGATGCAACAAATCCCTTGAAGTGCAGGAAGGAGCCCAATTAAAAAGATGATGGTTTCCAGGAGGCTTCAGAGGAGAAGTCATCTTCCCTGAAGCAACAAGCACTGCCTGGGCCTTCTTCCCTTCACTAAGAGTTCAGTAACTGCCTCTGGTCATCCTTGCAAATCATGAGGTTTGCTGAAGACCTAAAACGTTGAGTGACATCAGCACCTCCATGAGCTCGGTGCAGGCTCGGTGCCGCAGGAGGCTACGACCAGCCTCTCGCATTGGTCTGACAGCCCTTGCAGCATTTGTAGTTACCGCAGAAGCAGAAGGCAGCGCTGCTCTGCTGCCAGTGTGCACTTCCCTGACAGGTCCTGCAGGGTCACTAGCAGCTGTGGAAGATGCTGCCAGGAGCAGCGTTTGGCCTCCTCCTGGTGCGCGCAGCTCCGGTCCTGCCGCTGGGCCGTGGATGCTTTCCAGGCGAAGGAGTTTGCCTGCACGGGATTGCTGCTGGAGTTCTCTTGCAGCCAGGTTTCCATAGAGGATCGATGGATGCCAGTTGTTATGGGGGATCTCAGCTGGACTGAGGCCCCTGGACAGGACGACTTTGACCTTGAGAAGATCCCAGTCTACCCGTGAAAGGACAGACAGGAGCAAGAAGAGCTGCAGCTGCAAGGTAAGCAAGTCCTGAGAAAGTGTCGACTACAGGACAAGGCGTACATGTCCTTTTGGCAGGAGAGCTGAGTTATAATGAACTGTGCAAATAACAAATGATGAGATTGTATAACAATTCTGAACCAATTAGAAAGAGACACCTCTGGGAAAGCTGAGGGGAAAGAGAGTATAAATGAACAGGCAATAAAGGCTTTTGGACTACCAGGCTTTCAAAAAGTTTTGTTGTCTTGTTGCTTTGTCCGTCTCAATCGTGACAATTGGTGACCCCGACAATTGATTAACAGAACACGAAGAAACTTTGACTGCGGGATCTGCAGTGGAGACGGAGGCCGGTGAAGCTGAGAGCGGCGGTGGAGCTGCTAAGTCCGCAGACAGATAACTGACGCCTAACGTACCAGGTGAGCCACCGGGAACATGGGCGCGTCCCTCACGAAAGGGAAGCGAGTGTGCTGAACGTATGGAAAATGATATTGAAAAAGCAGGGACAGAAAATGGACGAATTAATGTTACAGAGGATGCTGGTATGGGGAAAAAATAACGGAGTGCCAGCATCCACTGAAACTGCGTTCAGCATAAAAATACAGGAAAAAACAGGAGAAAAATTAATAGATTGTGCAACATGGGGTGATAAGGAAGCCTTGGGACTTTTAACTACCTGGGTATCATTATTAGAAGCTTTAAAAGCTCTTAAGCAACAGCAAGATGATGCTGAAAAAGCTAGGGACAGCAACAGTGAAATAAAGGACGGTTTGGGAAAAACAGCAACGGCCACAGGGTCGACAAACCCTTTTCATAATGATTTAAGTGGAAAAGACACCCCTTCACAATTGGCTGGCGCTACGGAGCCGCGGAGGTGTATGCAGCTCCATGAGACTGTAAAACTTTGACAATATTTATGTCCTCAGGATACAGGTAATGAATTATACCCTCCTCTGGCTAAAGAGGCTTACGCAGAACCGTCTGCACCTCCATTACCGGAGACGTTGGAAGGGGCGGTGGGGGGATTGGGTACCGGCTCGGAGGCTCCCGTGTTGTACACACACACACCCCCCCCCCGCCACCTGAAGGACCGGGAGATGACTGCAGGGATGATGAGGAACCGCAACCAGCCGACTTGAGATCACCCTTAAGAGGGGGAGTGGGATGCCGTGGGCCTCCTCGTCCCTGGACGTTACCCCCCTCCGAGATAACGGTCCTCCCCAGAGACCCTGTTAATGTTTGGAACAAGGTGAAAAAGCGAGCCATAGAGGAGGGGAATTGGGACTTATCCGAGGCTATCCAGACACCCGGATTGAGAGACAGTTGCCAGACGGACCCCCTGGAGCACCCCCTCTCCGAGTACCCCTGGTCCCACGGGACACTGTCACAACTAAAACCAACGCAGCTGGTGCTCGCGGCGGCGCCGGCTCCCACGGCATCTTCCTGGGGCGGCAGAGCCAGACGTGCCCGGCGAGGGTGTCGTCCCGTTCAGCTGCCAGGGCCAGCGACCCCGACCCCTGCGGCCCCGACACCGATGGCTTGGCCGAGCGCCTCCCGTAGCCCCCCGGCGAGGAGGAAGGAGCGGCAGAACAACAGAGCGATGGACTGACCCCAACCCCCATTCCCTGTTCCCCCCTGCGCCACTCAGGGGGAGGAGGGAGAGAAATCGGGAATGCGGTGAAGCCCAGCAGAGAGGGCAGGGGTGCGAGGAAGGTGTTTTGGGATTTGCTTTTATGAGATAAGGAAAATAACAGGGAGAGGTGACAGGCAAAATACGGATTCAACTATGTTAGAGAGCGGAATGATTGTGGGAAATTTATGCTGTTGTAATTGTTGTGAAGGGCCGAGGGGGGATTGTGCGTAAATTGTCCACTTCGGTGTTGGGATGATGTTAATTTAATTTTGGTGTGGGGAATCCTTTTTGTTGATGTTGAGTGAAGTTTGTGAAGACTGTGTGATGGTGATGAATGTGGATTTTAAGGATAATTCTGAAATACGTGATTCACAGAAGCGAGGGGTGGAATGTGACAGGTTTGTGTGTGTGTGGCAAGGTTTTGGTAGGGAGGGGACAGGGGACCCCTGGCGTCACCCCTGAGGTCACCCCAACCCTTCCCCCCCCAAAAAAAAAAAAACAAAAAACCGCACCTCACATAGGAAAAAAAAAAAAAAAAAAGCCTTTCACAGGTTTCTTGAAGTGCAATAAAGAAAATAAAGAATCCCTGCTTAATAACACTGAGTTGTTATTGAGTTTTCTCAGATTCAGTTGACGACCCAGATGCGACAATCTCTGTCCGGCTGCAGGAGCCGCTGAGGACAGGGACTCCCTAGGCGCATCCCGGGATTGTTCCTCGGAGGGGCTCCCTGATTTATCCGGCTCGCTGCAGGGGCAGACAAGGACCATCTATGGAAAAAGGTATTCTTGCTGGTCTGGTTCGGGTATACCCTCTGGAAGGTGTCCGTGAAACGTAGGAGGTGTCCTATGATGGGCACCGTACGTCCGGCAATAGAGTGCAGAGCACTTGATCTGGAACGTGCTCGGGTCTGGTTCTGTAATTTGCTCAGCGCTCGCACTGTGCACTGGTCGGCATTGATGTCAACGCGTATTTCGACCACTGGCATTGATGTTTGACTGCGTGAACTGGAACTTGTCTGACACATGTATGATGCTGGATCTTAGTTTGCCTAATGCTACAGTTGCTATTGTAGTTGCAAGTGTCCTCATGTCTTTTGTGTGAGTGGTGTAAAGGAGCTCCTTGTCTGGGAGTGCAAAAACTGGTTATCAGTATTTGAATGTGTGAGTGAGACGCAGCGTTATTGTTTTCATTATACGGATGATATTTTGTTAGCCACACCTTGTTTGCCACTTTTAGATGGAATAGAAAAGGACACGCGCAAATCACTAGAAAATTATGGCTTGATTGTGGCGCCTGAAAAGGTGCAGCGACAGCAGCCATGGTTGTATTTGGGAATGAAAGTGTTGGGTCACGTGGTGAGGCCGCAACCTACATATACTTCGGTTAGAAGTGAATATAAAAATGCTGAATGACGTACAAAAGGTGGCAGGAATGGTTAATTGGATTCGACCCTATTTAGGGTTGACGTCATCTAAATTACAGCCACTTTTGGACCTTTTGAAGGGGGACGCTGATACAGCTGCTCCTCAAAAATCAACACCTGAAACGAAACAAGTGATTGAAGATGTAGAACACGCAATTAGCAGAAGTCAGGTGTGGGGGATTGATTTGACTGTGGCTGTGCATGTTTTTGTGATGACGGATGGAGTAATGCCCTTTGCCACGATAGGGCAGTGGAATTCTGATTGTTCCGACCCATTACATGTGTTAGAGTGGGCGTTTTTGCCTTTTAGACCAAGTAAGACAGCTCCTGGGATTTTCGTTCAGAGTCAATTCATAAGAGTATTCAGCTGTTGAAGGAAGGAGTGAAGAAACTTCAGGTTGATGACGGGTGGAGTTGGTTAAATAACCTTTTTAAGGGCTGGGGATTGTCTGGTTGGGTTTAATCACTGATTAAGACTGGAATTTTTATATTGATTGTTGGTGTAGATCTGTTATTGATATTGCCATGTTTAATGTCCCTGATGCAAAGGGCCCTGCAGAAGGCGACATAGGTAATTTTTGTAGCACAAAATACAAAAAAGGGGAATTGTGGGGGATCTCAGCTGGACTGAGGCCCCTGGACAGGACGACTTTGACCTTGAGAAGATTCCGGTCTACCCGTGAGAGGACAGACAGGAGCAAGAAGAGCTGCAGCTGCAAGGTAAGCAAGTCCTGAGAAAATGTCCACCGCAAGACAAGGCGTACATGTCCTTTTGGCAGAAGAGCTGAGTTATAATGAACTGTGCAAATAACAAATGATGAGATTGTATAACAATTCTGAACCAATTAGAAAGAGACACCTCTGGGAAAGCTGAGGGGAAAGAGAGTATAAATGAACAGGCAATAAAGGCTTTTGGACTACCAGGCTTTCAAAACGATTTGTCGTCTTGTTGCTTTGTCCATCTCAACCGCGACAAGTTGTGGTAACCGATTACTCTAGAGACCTTACACTTTGTGTCAGAAACCATTTTTATTTCTTTTAAAAACAAAAGTAGTAACTACAGTGATTAAAAACCCACTCCGCTCCCTCCACCCCCACCAAAACCCCAACCATAACAAAGATAATTGACTAATCCAGCCTGGTGAGAGTTCATGAGATGTTTCAAGGGAAGGGTAGATTTTTTTACACGTGGTACATGACAGAAATAATATCTACCCCTACAGTTCTAGAGGAATTAGCCAAGAAGGAGAGTTACGGTGAAGAAAGTCGTCCATCAGCCCTAATTCAGCGAGATGTTTCGCACCATTACCCTTGAAATGCCCACGAAGAACCATTTAAGTCCTAAGAACCGCACACAACCTCCCAGCGGGCTGCGGCCTGCTGCACCTCCCCAAAGTGGGGACCGCAAGCACAAACCGTGAGCTTAAAACCCGGATCTGAAAATCCCTGAGCCTCTGTCTCTGCAAGACAGGCAAGTCATGCTTTGCACACTACGTGTGAACACACCGATGCGCGTATATTCTTCAACTGACACCTACCTGGCACGCTGGAAAGCCTAGAATTTATCCTTAGGGTTATTTATACGGATGCACGGACATCAAGTGGGTTTGAACAACACTACAGCAACACGTCCTACCAAAACCAGCCGCCACTTGAATCCACCCAACAGCTCCAACAAAGGGCCTGTGAGCCACTCGCAGACAGACAATTTTGTTCCAATTAACGGCGCTAACGAACACATTCAAGACACGACGCTTTTCTTGGAGGTCAGTTCACGAGCAAGAGGCGCCATCTACAGGGCAAAGCACCGAGTCCGGTTCAGTTGGCCTCGGGCTCTCCCCTCGTGCCATTTGTTGGTTCCCAACAGGGAATCCCCGACGGGATCTCGGAGTGTTCCGTCACCCTGGCCACTTTCCCTTTTATGTTTTCTTCGGAGTGGTCACGCTTTACCCTCGTTTCCATTGGGTCGTCTGTGTCATCTATGGCGAGAAGGAAAGAAGAATTAAAATCTGCAAGTCCTTCTCTGACTTCAACGGCCTGCAGTGACGCTAGCGGGTGAAAATGCCCCTATTTGCAGGCAACAAGAACAACGCTGGGAACTGGGGACTCTGGTTCTCAGACTTCCCATATCTCCCAGAAGCAATCCCAAGGACATTTACAACCCCTGTACCACAGGGTTTGTGGGAGAACTCTCAGCATACATGGGGTACGTCTGGAAAGCACCAGCGTGCAGCCTCCTGGGTATGGACGCACAGGATTGGGAGCAATGAACTCCTTCCGACTGTAGCAACGGCGGCAGGAGGACTTCAGACTCCCCTCAGCTGCTGCACGTTGGATTCCTGTACCATACACGCAGGCTGCTATGACATACTCTTACATACAAAGGCATTGCTTCACTTTCCTTCCTGCAGAGGATTCCTGTGAGGCCAAGAGCTCACCACAGCCCCTAGGATTTCAATTTTAACAGCACAGGTGCCGCACAAGTGAAACATCTGTGTGACTGGAAATACCTAATGAATTCAGGCTCCCCACAAAGTCTGAGTGTTCCAGCCTTACCTGGAAACTCCCAGTTTGTTGTGCAAATGCTTAACCTATTTAGCAAACCAAGTCAAAAGGTAAATTTCTTGGAGCAACTCAGCTCTCAAGGGCTTTTTGCTCATTAGTCATCAGTGGGAATGTCAAATAACCCCTGCTGTGGGGCAGGGTAGATCATGGTAACAAGGATAAAGAACGAAGTTCGGGTTCGCAGGAGGCGTGGGCAGAGCTGCGGAGATCTCTGCACCTCTGGAGATACACGTGCCAAACCTGGGGAGTCCGTTTGTGCAGAGCTACAGAAGGTTTGCTTGTGGGAAGGCACAAGCGAGGTCCCATCCTGCAGGAGCAGCCACAGGGGAAGGGACACCGCTCAACCCCTGCTTTCCCAGTTTAGCAGCAACTGGAAGGGCAGCACGTGGCGTCGGTAACCAAGGGGAAAGGCACCCTGGGACGCAACACAAACCCAGCCCCCGCAGCTGGTGACGGCCTCTGCATCGCAGTACACCGAGCACCCAGTGCTGCAACACCTCTTACCCCTCGTGAGCTGGGCCGTTCGGTGCTGCTCCTCTCTGACCTGTTTCATCAGCTGCAGGTTGTGATCGCTGGCTTCCTTGTGGTTCACCATCGGGAAGGGGTAATCCTGACCTGGTGCAAGATGGAGACACAGCCTTTACAGAGCTGATCAAGGCTGTTCCACTGGATTTTATTTCACTGGATCTTACGAGGAGCAGCTGAGGGACCTGGGGGTGTTCAGCCTGGAGAAGAGGAGGCTGAGGGGAGACCTCATTGCTCTCTCCATCTACCTGGAAGGAGGCTGTAGTGAGGTGGGGGTCAGTCTCTTCTCCCAAGTAAGCAGTGATAGGACGAGAGGAAACGGCCTCAAGTTGTGCCAGGGGAGGTTTAGATTGGACATGAGGAAAAAGTTCTTTACTGAAAGAGTGGTCGAACATTGGCACAGGCTGCCCAGGGAAGTGGTGGAGTCACTGCCCCTCGAGGTGTTCAAAAAACGTGTAGATGTGGCACTTTGGGACATGGTTTAGTGGCCATGGGGGTGTTAGGTCAATGGTTGGACTTGATGATCTCAGAGGTCCTTTCCAACCTAATGGTTCTATGATTTGCAGCAGTGCAAAGCTTGCAGCAGCTTAAAACAAATGGCATCTAGGACGGACCACACGACCCACTCTTCAGAAGTGCCTATTTCTCTCCATCAAAGAGCAAGAGCTCCCGTCTAGACATAAGCTTATAAGAGACTTCAAAGATGCATTAGAGCAAGCATCAAAGCACAGGATGTTCAGACACTCTTTAAAGACAGCCAAGCATCCCAGACAAACGCAAAGGCAACAACTTAGAGTGATGCAATAGTTTTAGGACATGAAGTTGAGGCAAAAATTAGACTCCAGTAAAAAACTTTAAAGGAGAATTGACAGAAGGCAGACTGCTGGACTAATCCATTTTCAGAAGACAAATGACTTGTGTTGGAAGTGTGACACTTCCGTCTCATGCGTGTAATTATTTCGGACAGTCAGCAGCAGCAAAATCCTTAGCAGGGTATTTGAATGAATTACCTATGATACACCCCGCTTGCTTCTGCTCCTCTTCAGATGCCGTCCAGGGCTCGTAGATGTACTTGGAGGGAAAGTTCTTTAGTATAGGCAGATATTTCCTACAGAACAGGAATAATACAGGGTTTTACAATCCTGCAAACACTCCTACATTTCAGAGAAGTGTAAACCAACCTCTGCTGTATTAATTCTTGGAGATTGTATCGAGACTACAATCCATGGGAAAGTTCTGATTCATTTTGCACAAAAGAACGGTTTTTATGTTCTGAAACCTCTATAGGGTGGTATCTTCCAAAAAGTTATCTCTACAGCACAGAGTAAATGGATTGATTTAAACATTACTTTAGGTTTGACCTCATCCAAAATATTTTGGTGGGTTTTTTTTTTTTTTTTAACATTTTCACTGACATTTCATCCTAAACTTTAATAAAATTTGAAAAATTAAGAAATCTAAAACATTTTACAGAATGGGAAAGTAATTTTCTGTCCCACTCTGCCAGGCAGGTCAGCAGGGGCTTCCCCTTGACAACACCCAAAGCTAGACAGAATGTGAGGAAGAGGAGATGTGGGAAATGGAGTTGTTTGCTCGACATCCACACAGCCCGCTCCTGTTGCGGTCAGCTGTACAACCACCCACTCCTCCTGAGAAAGCCCATCAGTACCTTATCGAGAGAGAGGGAAGCTGAGACTCTGAAGCAAAGAGGAGTCACTCAGAGTGGGAAAGAAAGCCTCGGTGTCTGAAATGACTCAGACCAGCTACAAAACCAAGACAGCACAGACTGGAGCGGTGGGAGCCGCGGGAAGTTTTACTCAAGTCCTTTAGAAAGGGGAGTCAGCCTGGTGATCAGACACGGTGCTGCGGCCGACACGTGCTCACAAATCAATACAAGGCCCTGCTCAGGGGGGGTGCAGGACCTGTGCAGCCGTGGCTGTGTCACTACTTCTCTGTGCCTCGGTTTCCTTATGTGTTAACTAAAACCACTGCGATGATCCCTGTGTTAGGGGGGTGGGTGTTTCAAACAGACCGAGTTGCTGCGGTCGGAGGAGCCGGGGAAGGGAGCAGGCGGCGCCGTGCTGCGCGGCGCCTCACCGAATGTACTGCCCCTCGGGGTCCGTGCGCTTCCCAAAGCGGACGGGGCAGAAGATCCGCGTGTACTGGTGGAAGAAGGCGCTGGCCGACAGCCACATCCAGTTCCCTGCGTTGATGCTGTAGTCGGCATCTAAAAGCAGCTCTTCAAACACCTGCGCTTCAGGGACGGGAAGAGAAAGAGAGGAACAGCCCTGAAACGGCTGAGGTGCAACACCCAAGCAAGGCCAGGCTGGGAGATGAAGGGTGAGGCGGGCTGCTGCGAGCAGAGCGCCGTGCTGGCCTGGGCTGCCCTTCTCCCAGGGCACACAGGGAAGGCGCTGCAGCAAGGCAGTTTGCCAGAAGGAAGCTAGAGCCACCCAAAAACCCCAAAGGTCTGGCTTTGAGACCTGCTGCAGAGTGAGCCAGTCTCCAATACCCTCATCATCCAAAAGCCATCAGGCCTCAGGAATGGAAATTACCTCTCACCGCCGCACCGAGCGCAGCAGGGCTCAGGCTCGAGCGAGAGATCATGAGAGTATGAAATGATGAAAAACTACGAGATTTCTAGCGAGGCTCAGGAACGAGGCGCTGCTCTGCAGTACCACCCCCCGCTGCCAGGCTCACGTTGTGCAGGGGTTTCTCAAGGTCAGGCAGAACAGAGAAAAGGAAAAAACCAGAAGTGAACCTTCATGCCCTCTTCCCAGCTGATCCAAAGGTCCCCCCGCGTCAGGAAGCAGGCGACCGCGTGCCGAGCGAGGTGGTGGATCCAGCCTTCCTGGCGCAGCTGGGTCATAATCGCGTCGATCCACGGGAACCCCGTCTGTGCCTGCGGCAGGGAAGAAACACCAGCCCTCCCGCACCAGCCTTCTTTCCTACTCACTGCCATAAGCCTCACCTCAAACAGCCAGCAGGGACCAAACCCAAGGCTGATTACCAAAGTAGAATGCTGTGTTAATTTCGGGGTTAAGGGATGGAATCTACTTGGTATTGTCTAGTACCAGAGCTCTGCCACCCCACAGAGCTTACACGTCAGTGAAATGGCAAGGGATCTGTCAGTGAAATGGCAGAGAAATCTCATGTAATTATGGAAATCTCCAATTTATTAGGTTCTTGATTAGGCTAGCTGATGCTTTATGCTAGTAAATTTGATGATTTTTGTGTAACAGAAAAGTCACAATGACAATTTTTTTCGTGATACTGTAACATGCAGCGTTATTTATGTTCTTTCTCTGCCTGTTTGTCACTCTCTTTCTTTTGATTTTTTTTTTCTTCCCTGTGTAGACTGACAGAAATGTGACAGTCGTCCTGCTCAGTGAAATACTATGGGAACTGCTCCGTCCAAATGTTGGATGCTTTGAGCCTCTCACAGCCTAACACGCTGCTGCAAGCCCCACCTCAAATAGCCAGCAGGGACCGAACCCAAGGCAACAGAAAAACTCTAAACGGGAAGGCAGCGGTTGTAGCGACGCGTCTTGTTACCGTTTTCCATTTGTGGAGCCTCTCTGCGTCCTCATACCAGCTGATCTGGAGGCAGATGGGGTTCCCAGCCATTTTGGTGAAGTTTGGGGTTGCTGATGCCACCGTATAGAAGAATTCCCTCCACAGAAGCTGCCCTTGGAGCGACACCGGGGGCAGAGAGTGATGCTTGGCCTGCAAAAGCCACGCGAGGTGAAAGCTTCAGTTCATACATCCCACTGCGGTCTCACTCCTTTTGCGACTGTCAGGCCCATAAAATAAAGATTAACCTCACCACACTGCTGGCTTCGTGGCACTGTACCACGAAAGCCAAAGAAATCAAAGATCTGAAGCAATACTATACGCCCAAAATCAAAGCTGAGCTCTGTCAGACCTCAGTGTTACCTCAAACATTCTCTGTCTGCCTTCCAAAATGGTGTCACACTGGGATTTCTTACACCAAACGCGAGGTTATTAACATTAACTGCTCAGCTCGCTGAATTCAGGTGGCTCAGCCATGCATCAAGAGATACTTAAGAAGGAGGTTCAGGGAGACCTTGGGTTGGTCTCAACCATACTTTTTCTTCAGAATCAAGTTTTCAGAAGCTGGGTTTGGCTTATGATATAGTTAAAACTTGTCTAAGATGAAAACAGATGATTTCTAAACAGGCTAAACTGATCAAAACCCACTTCAACACCAGACATCTTGAACTCCTTGAATTTTAGGAGGGTTTTCTGGGCTTCCCTGCTGCTACCAGGTCTTATTTCTCCCTATTGATCACATTTCTAAAACTTAATTGGGAAAAGCTGTATACATTCACAGGTGTTTCACACAACACATAAAGCCACTTCACAGATTTCACAGGACACTGCCAGAAGACATTGGCCAAGTAGCATTTTTTGATACACCAGCTCTCTACCGAGATCATCCGAGGTTCAAATCCTTGCCTCACTTTGCCAGACACACGTGAGTGCTGGATTTGCTTAACCAAATTGACAAATTATTTTCTTACCTGGGCATAAATGTTTGACAACCTATAAAAGAAGGTGCGAACTGACAGACAGCCCATACTGAAATACGGGCTCAGGCCTGTGGTGCTTGGAAGCAGCGAATTTGGGATTGTTCTCGGTTTAGTAAAACTTGCCACCCAGCCCTAAAATGAAAACAGAAATCCAGGTTCAAGCAGTACAAGGTGACACGTGTCCAGGTAACGAAACAGGGGAGAAAAAACAAACCAAAACCTCTTGGCAATTGGTTTCTGCACCACAGAGGTCTGTTGGATGTCATGCATGGAAGATACTCCCACTGCCCGTCCTCCCACAAACCCCACCATCCAGGGCAACAAAACTTTGAGACCAGGCTGCCATCCTCCTCCAAGGTCTCCAAACGCACAGACCTTCTCCAAGCCCAACATCGAGGCCACGTCTCACCCGCGGGTGTGGGGAAGCTCTGCTCTTCCCAGAGAGCCGGGTGATTTTGTAACACGGAGGACAGCTCTCCCGACCCCACAGCACCACCCTGAAGGGATTTTCCACTTCATGAACGTGGGAGCGGGTAAAGCATCTGCTTACAAGCAGCCAGGACGGAGGCAGGCTTGGCTGCCAAGAGCTGAGCCCCGGTGGGGCAAAGCTCAGCTAGAGCTGGAACAGGACTCCGCGGCCGAGCAGCTTCTCGAGGTGCCGACACAAGCACACGGAAAGGAGGACGCTGACCTCAGCCCACCTGGAGCCACCAGCATCACCCATGAGCTGACCTGGTCCATTAAGTGTTGCTCCAGGCGCTGTAGCCCTTCAGTCTCCCCTCCTCTCCAGGGAGAGAGGTTCTTCAGGGGGATCTTCAAATCCACAGGGAGAGGCACCCTGTAACACTCAGCCAGGCCCGGGTCGGGGGCCCTACATCTCCTAATGTGAAAGAGAGGCCTCTTTCAAAGAGGGAACCAGAGCCAGGAGAGGGAGGAAGACCCCTGCCCATCGCACGTGCCAAGATCTCCTCTGTCACGGCACAGCCAGAGCACAGGGCAACAAAAGCACAGCCAGAAACCCCAGGCTGCCCGCTCCTCGGGGAAGAAAGAGCTCGTCCTGCAATCACTCCAGGTAATTCTAGCCTGAATTGGGGGAAGAGGAACAGACCCACCAAATTACAGCACTCTGAGCAGTCGGCTGCAGCCCCCACAGCTCAGACACCCTCTTGCTTCCCACCCGCTATGTAAGACTCGGAGGCACCTCCTCTCCAGCTTGTCCCTGGGAGGGAGCCAAGAGCCTCCTCAGGCTCTAAACGTAACTTTGGGCGCCAGCACCGCCTCCGAAGGCCGCTCCAGCGCCCGTGCCTACGGGAGAGGTCGCTCTGGGAGAGGTTTCATAGGGCAGGAGGCAGATCGGCTCCCTGGGCCGCCTGCCCAGCTGGCTCCTTCCTAACCAAGGCGGGGGCTCCCCAGGCCCGTGCCTCTGAGCAGTCCCCCCACAGCTCTTCTGCAGCCTCAGCTGCTGAGGCGTCCCCAAGGCCTCTGCCCCCTCTGAGGCTGGAAGAGCATCAGGGCATGGTTTTCTCCCCCCTGCGAAAGACAGAAGAGGAGGCTCAGGGAAGCGTCAGTGGTACGCAGTCGTCTCAAAAACCATGAACGAACTCAAGAGATCAACTCAGATCTTTGTGCTTACCTGGAAAAACTGAGCTCAGCTCTGTTGCAGCCACCTACAGAAGGGGCCAGTGCAGCTCTCAGAGCACTGGCATAACAGAGGCCTGCTGGGAAGCATGCGAACCACTTATCTCTCATCATCATTAATTCAAAAAGTGCAAATAAACAAATTAAGGAAAAAAACCCAAACAAACAGTGCAAGAAAGAAATATAGGAACTGCTCTTTCCCAATACTTACATGGGTGTTACCGTGGGACTATCTGAGGACAACATTTGGGAATTAATGGCATTCCTCCAAGGTGGGAAGACCTAAGCCTAGGCTGCCGATAGAGCTGAGGTCGCACAGGAGGCGCTTGACACCAAAGTCCCAAGTATCGGCAGTCCCATCCCCAGTGGCCAGCTCTCTCCTAGCCCAGCCTTACCTCCCTTGGGATCACTGACCTCTCCTCATGCAGAGCTAAACATAAGACATCCTTGATTCTCAGTTTCTTCGCAAGTCCTGGGAGACATGAGCTCAGTCCCTCCTTCCCATACAGCAGAGGGGAGGAGAGAAGAGATTTCAAGCCCGAAGGGAACAGTGTGATTATTCCACCAAACTTCCTGCGTAAAACAAACCATAATGGTTCATCCCAGTCCTGCCCTACATCTTGATTTGAGAGGAGTCTGGAGCATCCCTTTGAGAAAGGGACCTGGAATTCCTTAGTCATTCCTCTGTTAAACTTCTACATACCTTAAAAGTTTTTCTCAATGTGTCTTGCAAAAGCTTAAGCCTTTGGACCGAGCCACCTCTCATCTGCTCTCCCCTCCCAGCAGCAGGGTCGCACCCCCTGTACCTGAAATCGATAACCCTCCATGCACAGAAGTAACGCAACGTAACCTCTGCAACACCCTGTTATCATTCGGCCCTGGCTCTTCTTTTGGGCAGAGAAAACGGACCCGTAAGTTCCTGCTGGTCAGCTGTTACTTACTGGAAGTCTTCAGCCCTAAGGTTTCGGACAGGCACCTCGGGGTCACCAAGCAGAGACAGAATGTGAAGGAACCTCTTGTATGTTAATGGGGGAGCCCCACCATTCAGGTCCAAAATCCTAAACAAAACAAGATCACTTTTCACCACAATATAAACCAAGAAGGAAGCTGGAGCTGCCAGCGGACAGGAAGGTGACAGCACAGGCTGGAACAGCCCCAGTTTGTGCAACTGAATGGGGAAATTACAGATCCTACGAGTGAAACTTTCCTGGGTGAACGTACATCCATCCGAGAGCGGCCTCTCAGGACCTGAGACAACAAACTGGGGATGAGGATGCCAGCCACAGCCTCAGCTGGGCAGCTGTGGCACAGCCAGGCATAGCCAGGATGGCAGAGAGGAAGGGGCAGGACACCCCGGGGGCTGCCAGAGGCGCCTGATCACAAAACACAGGTTCAGGGCACTAAAGAACTCTTCTACGGGAGCAACCGCCGGTGCAAACGGACAGCTTGAGTTCGAGATGGCAAGTCACATTCATCTATTCATTTATGTAAATTAGGGGCTGTCCAGAATTGGAGTGGTAAGGCTGTTGTGGCTATTACTGATTACCTCCCTATTATTATTAATGTCAGCACCTTCAGTCATTCAGTTCTGCCTAACAGCTCAGGTCCAAGTGTATCCAGGCATCAGGGAAAGTTGCTTAGAAACGTTCAAACGAACCTGACAAAGAATTTATGTAAAAGTCCTATTAAATGTGTTCAAGAATTTCTTCCATTCTGTTTAGAAGAGTAACCAATGTAAGTTTTAAGTGAATTAAACTGCCCAAAAGGAAAAAACTAACAAACTCTTTAGGCTCAAATCACAGCCCAACATCCTAACCCCTGTGCCAAATCTCTTCTGTTACTTCCAACAGACCAACACACAAAAACTCTCCAGCAAACATCTCGGGCAGCCCAATTTTCTCAAAAGGAACACATTAGGATGCAGAAAGACCAAGATACTTGGGCCTTTTCTCCCTGACGCTTGCTACACCTAAGATAAACCTTCCTGGAGACACCTCACTGGTCTTCAGGGCAATCACGTACCGTTTGGTATCGTACAGACTGTGGCCCACCAAGGAAAGCACCTCAAACCCCAGCTCATCTCCCAGACGTCGTATGTTGGCCTCCATCTCCTTGTAAAATGGTTCCATCTCCGCATCCAGAGTCACTTGTGTGATATTCCACTTCTGGACGTGATCTCTAAGAACAGGCTCGTACTCTCCTTGAATGACCAGCAAGCAAGAGCCCAGCTGACACAAATTTTTCTGGAGATCCTCCAGGGACTGCAGCAGAAAATGCCACCGCAGGGCCCCTATGTGCATCACAGACGTCATGAACTTTCTGTCCAGGATGTAGACAGGGTAGAAGACCTCCGAGGACTCCAGCGCGGCCAGCAGCGTCGGGTTGTCGTGAAGCCGAAGTCCCTTCCGGAAGAGGTGAATGGTGCGATGTGACATCGTGGCTGTTCTCCTCAGACCTGCTAAAAGAGGAAGGGAACCCTTGGCTTTTGGGATACGCCATCCCTGTAAAGAACAAGGTCAATCAACAACTAAAAACCGAGCTCCAAACAGCCCTCGGCTCATTTTACTGTGAATTTCTTCTGCTTCTTGATAAGTTTTTGTGAGAGGGAAAAGCAGAATCAGGACCAAACCGCTCTCCTCTGTCTCCTCAGCCAGGTCCCACCATTCAGCAGCAGGAGCACCACCTCGCTCCACAGGGAACGACTTCTTCCCCAAACGAGTCACTCAAGTCCTTAAATTAAATCCCTGAATTAAATTACATCCCGATAGCGCTCACCAGAAGGAAGGAATCAAAACAGACAGAGCTGCCAGAGCTTCATTTACTGCAAAACCATTTTATAACGCCACGGATGTGGCCATCAAGCAAACCCTCTGTGAGTCAACAGCGAGAAGATGAGTTCCAGAAGCTCTGCCTCCTTTCGTAGATCAGGGGCCGCGGGGAGAACAGCTCTGCAGGCACCCTCGTCTCATCAGAGACCTGACACAACCCGCGCTCTGGCAGCAAAGAGACTTTCTGGATGTCAGCAGGAGACAACTGAAAGGCACAGCACGTTTCCTCACAAACAAGACTGTTATGGCTTCAAGGTGAAACAAGGGAAAGCAAAGCACAGCCCAACCAACACCGATACCAGAGCGTAATATCTCAATTCATCACTTTGCCATAGTTTTTATCCATCTTTCCTGGCCCTGGGGGACCTCATGGTGCTTCTAAGCATGAGTAGCAAAGCCCTCCTCTCTCCATAGCAGAGCTGGGTGGTGTTAACGGCGCAGAACTGCTCTTTTTCTAAAAGGGGGCCGATGCAGGGATCAGCACACATTCATTCCCCTTCGAACTGCTTCAGCTGAGTTTAGAGGACAGGCAGGAGGGCAGATCTTGGCTCTCGGTCTGCAGTGGCTCAGGGCAGAGTCCGAGAAACCGCCCCCCAGCTGCTGGCTGCTCTGCTCACGGGGAGATGGACTCAGCAGATGGCAGCGAACAGAAACGAAGAGCTCAGCTGCCACCTTGTGTTTGTACCAAGCCCGGCAGCATCTCCCCAACTTGCTCTCTCCCTCGTTCAAGGCGGGGGCGGGGGGAAGCTCAACGTCCACCTCCGAGGTGGGTCCACGCCTGCTTCTAATTTCAAGCATTACCACCCCGAGAAGAATTAGGAGATTAGCAAAGAACCAAACAACAATCTCTAACCCAGTTCAGCTCTTCCAGCCAAATTACTCCCCTCACGCCCTCCCAAATGGCTCTAAATAGGTGACTCGGCCCCGTGTCCCCACTCAACCCACAATCAACAGCTTTACCAGCCTCATCGGAGATGATCTGACTTGCCCAGTTCCCAAAAACACTCATCGCCGTCACCGAGACAAACCCAGTTGCGCTCCCGAGCCGTGACGCAGCCCGTCGCAACCCCCCGATGAGCGAACCCCACCAACTCGCCAGCGCTGGGCAGCACCGCCGGTCGCTGAAGGCAAGGGGGAGGTTTGGGCTCTGCGGGGAGCTCTGCCCTGCGCCTCGGCTCGGGCACCGCCCTGCCCACGCGTCCTGGGAGAACAGGAAAAACAGGGCGACTCTCCCGCTGCTCGGGGGAGCACCCAGCTGGCACTTTTGGGCACCAAACCTCGCAAAGGGGGCAAGAAGAGGCCCCCGCAGCCCGTGGCAGGAGCACAGGACCAGCCTGCACCAGCTGGCCTCACCGAGGGGCTGCCCCGAGTCGAGGGGCTCCAAGGCCCCCCTCGCAGCCTTTGGGGCTGTCCCAAGCCCCATGGCCCCATGGGGTCTGCAGGGCCACCCTGAGTCCAGGACCTCGCAGCCCCGGAAAGCCCCCAGGATCACCCCCAGCCCAGTGCCCCTCCACCCCACGCAGCCTACGGGGCCTCCCCATAGGGCCTACGGGATCGCTGCCACCTCAGGGCAGAATCTGTGGGGCTGCCCCAAGCCCAGGGCCCTGCCCCCCCACGTAGCCCACGGGGTCACCCTGAGCCCGGTGCCCCGTACAACCTATGGGGCAACGCCAAGCTTGGGGCCACCCCAAACCTGGCACCTCTCAGCCCCACACAGTCCATGGGATGACCCCGAGTGTCCCGGGGGTCCAGTGGGGTGGGGAGGGGCCCATCTTATCCCTTACAGTGGTGGCATCCCCTGCAGCGCCAGTGGGGCATGGCCATGGGGAGCAGGGCCACACCAGGGCAGGGACTGGGAGCAACTGGGCAGGGGGGCACCGGGCCAGGGCTAGAGGGAGCCTGGGTGGGCTGTGGGGCCAGGGTTAGGAGCAGCTCTGGGGATCCCAGCACAGGACACTGGGGGAATCGGAGCTGGTGGGGAGCAGGGGTTCCAGGAAAGGGGCCTGGGGCACGCTGGGGTGTCAGAGAGGTGTCAGGGCCAGGTGGGGAGCTGCCACGTCTGGAGTAGGTGTCTTCACCCAAAATCAACCAGTGCAGGCAGGAAATACACCTCATACCTGATAAATCCCCACACTTTGGGAGAGGTATACCACGAGAGAAAGCAGGGAAAACCCCAAATCAGCCTTACCTCAAGGATGACCTGGCTGACACTACAGGGTCTTTACAACACGTCACCCCAAAGAGAAGATGCCACACAACCGCCGATCACAGCTCTCCCGCTGGTAAGTGTTTCTCTCTGCAGGCAGAGACCTGCCGGGGGGCTGCAGTGGTCATCGGGGTGTCACCAGCCGAACCCAGCTCTGCTGCTCCTGCTCCTACGAGCATTGAGAAGTTAATTGCCCAGGTTTAAACACCCCTAAACACCATAACTACATGCATCGAGGTGGATTCTGCATCAGAGACGGTCTGAGCAACTCGAGGCTTTTGTATAACTCCTGAAAGGGGAGGAGGACGCAGCCGGCTCGCCACCCTCCAGCCCCCAGCAGAGCAAGACAGAGCACGTAGGGACTGAGACCCAGGAGCTGGGAAGGAAAACTTTTAGCAGTTTAATTTCCTCTGCAGGTACTCTCGATTGTCCAGTTAAGTCAAGCCACGGACGTTCTCCTTGGCTATAAGCCTGTCCGCTTCGAAGGGACAGTAATGCCATTATAAAGCTTTAAATACACGCGTCAGCCAGCTGGAAAAAGCAGCCTCACAACTGCCCTCTGCAACTGCGGTCGGGGCTTTTGAAGTGGAATAATTGTCACCGTTGAGTTGTTTAAGGCTATTCCGATTTGACAGGCTTGAGTACAATTCCTTAATTGGGATTTAACAATGCCTTTTTTTTTTTTTTTTTTGCATAATTTTGGTTACATAATCCCAGTCTCCACAGTGAGCCAGACCCAAGGCTGCTGTTGATCCACCACCTCTGTGTTATTTCCCTTGTTCTAACAGTTTAAGGGGATAAATAAAGTGCGATACATAGCACTTGATACAAGAAAATGGCATTTTAAGTCGCAGCAGGGAAAAAAAGCCCCAAAACCACCCCCGTGTAGGGGCTTGCCCGGCTCTTCCCCCACTGCCCGCGGCTCCCGCAGCGCCTCGGGGGCCCGGGGACCCCTCCCCGCTGCGGGGGGCCGGGCCGGGGCCCTCAGGCGGGCGGAGAAGGGTCGAGGACGGGAGCGGAGGAGGCGGCCCCCGCACCGGCCCCGCGGGGGGCGGGCTGGCGGCCCGACCCCGCACCTCCGCCGATGCGCCCAGCGCCCGCGGGCCACATTTACCTCCTTCCCCGCGGCCTGTGGGCGCAGTGGGCCCGGCACTCGGTTCCTCCCGGAGCCCCGCGGCGGCGGCTGGCCCGGCCCAACCCCGCTTCGCCCCGCGGTGCCCTGTTATACAACGCCGGCCGGGGAAGGAGGGGCCGGGCCGGGCCGGCGCAGTTCCACAGGGACCGCCCCCACCGGGGCCCTGCCAGCGGCCCGCGGAGCTTCAGCGCGGTTTGGGGCCGGGGGAGGCCCATGGCGGCGGCGGCGGCGGCGCGGCCTCAGCGCCCCGCCAGGCCCCGCTCGCCCACCGGCCCGCCAGCGCCGGCGGCTCGCCCCTCACGCCATAAACCACGCCCACACCTCGGGGTTTTATTCAGGGGGCGGGGCTTGCTCTCCCGCCTGAAGGGCTCTTCCAATAGCAGCGCTCCCCTCCTTCGAATCGAACAGCCGCCGAGGAGGGCGGGGCTGGACAACACCCAATCAGCGCCGGCGTGGCGGGGCCTGCCCGCGAGGCGTCCCCCCTTCGTTGCTAGGCGCCGGGGGAAGTCCCGCCTCCGCCGCGCGCTCACCGGGGGTCGCGCCGCTGCCGCCTCACGCTGCGGGTGGGTGGGTGTGGGGGGGGGGCGGCTGCTGAGGGGGGTAATTAGGCCTGAGGGGGGTAATTAGGCCGGGGCGAGCAGTGAGGGTGGTGGGGGAGGTTGTTCCTGGCTGGGTTCTGTGAGTCTGGGCGCTCCTGGGGGGTTAGGCCGGGGGAGGCCGTTCCCTTCCCTGGGGGGGCGGTTAGGCCGCGGGGGGGGCAATGTTTGTGTGTGCGAGGGGGTAATTAGGCTGAGGGAGGGGGGTGAAACTCCTCCGTGGGGGCTGTCAGGCTGGGGGGTGCAGGTAGACGGAAAAGGGGTTAGGCAGTTCGGGGTGGGGGGGGGTGTAGGCCACGGCGGTGGTGGAGCTGGGTCTGTGGGGTGTTAGTTGGGCCGGGGTGGGGGGTTGTAAGGCCTTGGGGGGGGGGGGGGGGTAGTTGAGCCAGGGAGGGGTTTCCCCTCCTTAGAAATGAGTGGGTAGGTCTGAGGTGGCTTATGTGAGCCAGGTCCCTGCCGTCCCCCCCGGGGTAGGCCGTGGGGGGCATCCCCGGCCGTGGGAGGGGGGATTGAAGGCTCAAGGAGAGGTTTCCTCTCCATGGAGATGGGCAGGGCAGTGTGGGGGGAGCTGTAGAAGGGAGTATCCCACTCCCGGGGCAGCTTTGGGTTTTCCCATTCTGTAGGAAGGGAGGGCAGGGTGTCTGTGGGGTGGGAAGAGGGTCCCTGTGTGCTGGGGGCGTGGAGAGAGTCGCAGTCGAAGGCACCTTTGGGGGTGGGCAGCCCCAGCAGGGCAATGGGTACCCGTGTCCATGAAGGGACAGTGTCTCACCCTGAAGGGAGAAGGGTCATCCCAGGGCAGGTGTTACAGTCCCCTTAGGGGTGTGGGGCCTGGAGGTGGACTGGGAGGGTTTACTGGGCTCAGCTGGGGACTGAAGAGTCGGTCTGGTTATAAAGGGTGGGGGTTTGGTTCTTCTCCTCCAGCTGGATGTGAGAGTGGCTCCAGGAACAGGCTCAGCTCTGAGACTCTGCTTATCACATCAGGATAACAACTTGAAACTCAGGTTAATTCTCCTTGGCAAAAAAAAAAATAATAATTCTGAAGTGCTATTTTTGAAAAGCTGATTTTGCTCCAATAAAATCCCGTCTCTCAGAGTTTCAGGACCATGCAAAGAGCATCACGGCTGAAGAGGGAGCTCTCCCTCCTGACCACAGAGCCACCTCCCGGCATCAGCTGCTGGCAGACTGAAAACCAGCTGGATGACCTCCGGGCACGTACGTACTCACTGGTGGGGCTTTTCCATAAGCGAGGGCTGCGTTAGGGTTCGCTGGGTGGCGTGTGCTTTATGAGTTGCATGGAAGTGTGGAATTTTAGGAAAAGGCTTAGTTTTTTCTTGTTGTTCTTTAAACATAGCTTGGCCTCTGGCTTGGTCGGTCTGCCTACAGTTTTGGTTGCTGTGGGGCAGAGCTGGTCTCGGATAAGATGGTGTTTTCTTATTCCTGGGTCTCGGCAGTGTTAGAGTCACGTATGTGGAGATTGTTGGATAAATTCAAGTGATTTTTGAATGTAATGCTTACGTTTTAATTTTGCTTTTAAAGAAATCTTAGGAGGTGCAGACACACCGTATGAGAAAGGAATATTCGACCTGGAAATAGTTGTTCCTGAAAGGTGAGGGGGCAACGACATCTAGCGAAGCGGCTGGTGTAGTGCTGCTGTCAAACGCAGCTGCGCTGATGTCAGGGCTTTGCCGTGGTGCTGCCGTTGTGTGGCCTCCCACCAAAGAACGCGGTTGATTAGCTGAGACCCTCGTTGAAGGGTCGTATTTGTCCTTTCCGTTGGCTGATTTCACACTGGGCATCCTATGCTGTGCAAAGAACGGCTGAAAGCCCCCTGACAGATCTCTGCCTTGCTGGGTTGCCTCCAAGCTGCCTGGGAAGGAGCTCATTCCTGAGCAGAAAGCTTCCTCTTGCGGTCGCTTCTCTGGGGAAGGTTGCCCAGGAACGTGCTCATCGGCCACAGCTGAAAGAACCAAGGGCCGAGCGCTGTCTCCCCCCAAAATCTGTGGGGGAAGGATGTCACTTAGGAAGTGCCCCGGAGGAGGAAATGATGGCGTTGCTCGGGCGATGAAGCAACTGGCATGCAAATAGAAAAATCCTGTTTTGTTTCTCCACACTCCCCCCTTGAAGGTACCCCTTTGAGCCCCCGAAGATTCGCTTTCTGACCCCCATCTATCATCCTAACATCGACTCTGCCGGAAGGATTTGCCTGGATGTTCTTAAATTACCACCAAAGGTAAGACAGCGCTGCTTGGGCGTGGGTAAGTGAGCCTGAGGAGGATAATGCTCCTTATCTCTGGCTTGTAAAAGCCTTCTTGAATGTCTGTTTGCTCCTGACTTATTTACACAGGAGCGCGGCAGGGAAGTTTTTGAGTAACCTCTCCTTTGTTTGGAGACTAGAACATGACCTTCCTCGCTCCATGTTCGTTTCCAAGGTTTTAAGGATCGGCGTCAAAAGGCACCAGGTGCCTCTCGGAGCGCGGGCAGCCCCAGCGCCGGCCCAGCAGAGAGGCACAGGATACAGCCCGGTCGTTGGTCAGATCCCCCTGTGCGTGGATCTGGTGTTTTCCAGGAGGGGGGGGATGAAGTCCTGAGGCGGCTCGTGGGCGGGCTGGGTCTGAAGGCTGCGAGGCCTGAGGTTCGTTCTGCTCAACCGCTGCTCTCGCCCCCTGTCCCCCAAGGGTGCGTGGAGACCTTCCCTGAACATCTCCACGCTGCTGACCTCCATCCAGCTGCTGATGGCCGAGCCCAACCCCGACGACCCTCTCATGGCAGACATCGTACGTCAGCTCCTCTTCCTCCCTTGGGGCTGGGAGGGGGGGCGGTGTGTTGGATTTAGGCTGCGCCTCCGCTCCGCTCGCTCTGGATTAACGTGCTGGCGCGTGGCCTGGTGGTGCAGCTCGGTCTGGGCCAGGCCTGGGGGCGCGACTGTGTTCCCCTGCAGCAGCTGGGGCGTGTGGTACGGGGTTGTGCCGGCAGAAAGGAGACCGCAGAGGCTCTCAGGCCTGTCAGAGCAACGGCGCTAAAGCAAAAGGAGTGTTGTGCTGCGTCCTCGTGGCGGGTTCGGTCTGGTTCTGGGAGTTCTAAAGCCAGACCCAGCATCTCGGTGGGATGTTGGTGTTGAACCAAATCTCTGTCTTGGTCTTGCTCCTTACGTTTAGTCCTCGGAGTACAAGTACGACAGGCAGCTCTTCTTGCGCACCGCCAGAGAGTGGACCGAGAAACACGCCAGCCAGCAGAGGAGGGTGAGGAACGCGCTCCGCTTCCTCGGCTGGGCGCAGCTCCGTCCGCAAACAGCCCTTCTGCTCTCGGGTTGCCTTTCGCAGTTACTTACGCAGCTGTCCCTGGCAGCGTTCGTTCTTTCCTCCCCTTCTGCTCCGTGTTTTGGGTGGGTGATGAATTTCGTTAGACTTTTTCTAAGATCATTAGATTCAGCCCTTCCAAATAAACGTGCTCGTTCACAAATACTTGCAGTGCTTCTCGAGAAGGAGGACGAGTAAGGCTGAAGCCTGATAAAACCCTTCCCTGGCACCCCGCAGCCCCGTTCCTCCCCCCCGCAGCCCCGTTCCTCCCCCCCGCAGCCCCGTTCCTCCCCCCCGCAGCCCCGTTCCTCCCCCCCGCAGCCCCGTTCCTCCCCCCCGCAGCCCCGTTCCTCCCCCCCGCAGCCCCGTTCCTCCCCCCCGACCCCGTGTTCTGCTGGGGTTGTGCCTTGGGCTCAGCGCCCGCCTGGTCTCCACCTCCCACCCGCTCACTGGTGGTCCCGGTGCAGCGCAGCCTTCCTGCCGTCCCCCCTCCCCTCTGCCTGCCTCCCTCCCGCACCCCGACCTGTCTCACGGAGGAGTCACGTAAAAAGAAATCGCGCTTCCACAGATCAAAACCAGCTCCCGAAAATCGGTTCTGGTGGGGCCTTCTGTACCTGGGTGGCCACAGCGACCTGGCTCACTCGTGGACGTGGCCCTTCCAGGCTCAGTCGTTACCCTGCCCTCCTGTCCTTCCCCCCTCCTGTGGTTTCCCGCAGGATAACTGAGGGGCTGTGCCCAGAAGCTGGGAGCACGGTCGGTTCGGCGCATCGGTGCGCTCCGAGGGGGACGTGCCCAGAGCTGGGCGTGCCCAGCGGTGCCGAGGCCCGTATGACTGAATTATTCAGCTGTTCCTTTTATTTCCTGTGTTATCCCAGGCTGCCAAGCCCTTGGAAGAGAAAATAAACCAAAGTGAAACAAGTACCAGTGACTCGACCGTGCGGAAAAGAAAAGGGAGTGATGCCAGCAAGCAGGAGAAGAAATCTCGCCTGGATTCCTAAGTGGTGGCTGTTCTTGCCGTCACCTTTGCTGTCACTGTCCCTCTCTCTTTGCACAGCTCTGCCTAGAGATTTTAACTGACATGGAGCTGTAGCAGGCTTTGTTTTTCTGTTTCCTAGGGTGTTGGGGTTTTTTTGTGAAAAGTTCCATTATACAAATAAAATAAAGGTTTAATTTATGTATATTTTTCTGTTTGGTTGTGTGGAGTTTCTGGAATATTCCGAAGTAAAGGAAAATTGGAAGTACCGGTTCAGCTTCCGATTTCCAGCTTTCTCTTGGAGAAAGTGGGAGCAGCACCAAGTATTTTGTTTCCCTGCCTCAGAACGAACCGAGAGCAGAAGCTCAGCAACAGCCACGTTGGGACTAACTTGGGGAAATCCTTCTCTAGCGCAGGCTTTGTGTGAACATCACAGCTACGAAGGACAAGTCACTAAAACCTGAGGCTCCCAAGACTTCACTGCCTGGCTCTAGAGCAGCCCGTTGGATTCCAGCTGCAGCTTGGACCGTTCAACGTGACCTGGGCTGTGTCTGCAGGAGGCGGCCAGCGAAGGGGATGAAAACAAGCCCAGAGGGTGCCTGGAGCTGTGGAAGAGCTCAGGCTGTCAGCGCGGCACCGTGTGGGGCAAGAAGCCTGAGAGGGTGAGGAAGGAGGACAAGTTTTGGTGGTGCCGCAGATGAGGGGGGGCCGGGGGGGACCATTTAATTTCGTGAAGACCTGGGAGCAAGGCTGGTGCTCGGCCTCCTGCTTGCCTGCAAGGAATTCCACCTGTGTCCCATCCCTGCTGCGGGAAAAGCGAGCCAGGCCCGTCCTTGCGAGCAGAGACAGGGCTCGGGGAGGCTCCTGCCTGCCTGCGGAAGCAGCCGGAGGGCTGAACCGCAGCGCTGTGCTCCAACGGGCGAGGAACCGGAGCGTCCTTGCCTGCTGCTCTTCCCAAAGCCCCCGGCTTGTCTCCACCGCGCTTCGTCCTGCTCAGTCGAAGTTGTAATAAAGGCAAAAGGCAAAGAACATGGCGAAGATCTGAAATGACAGGAGCAGGGGGGCAGGTGAACCCCTACTCCCGCTGCAGGGCCTTGCTGTGGCTCCTTGCTGAAATCTGAGAGCCCGAAGACCAAAGAACCGCTGCCCTCTGCTCCTGGGCTAACGGGGCGAGCGAGGGGCTGACACCACGGTGCAGGAGGCTCCCGTCAGCTTCGCGGGGCCCGCAGAGAGCTCTGCTGAGCAACACAGCTCCCTTCCAGCGCCTGTGGGAGCCAGATAAACCCTCCCCAGCCCTTGAACCCCACTCGTCTGCAGCGGGAGGTTGTTTCGTACCCCGAGACAGACACGCTGTACGCACACCCGCTTGCTGGGGGGGATTGTGGGAGCTGGAGGCTTGGGAGGGTCCAGCCTGAGCCTGTTTGTGGTCCTTTCACCCACGGAGCACCCTCCCGGTGAAAAGAGAGCCCGTGTGAGGTGAGCCGCTGCCCGCCCTGTCCCTTCCCATCCGCCCTGTCCCCTCCGGCCCCGCTCAGTACCTCGATGCCCAGCACGGCCAAGCTGCAAGTCCCAGGGAGGGAGATGTACTTCTGCAAGGTCCTGCCGAAGGTGGAGAAGCAGCCCTGGGAGGAGAGAGATGATGATGGAGGGGCTCCCTCACGCTCCCCACGGCTGCAGGGAGCTCAGAGGGGGAGATCGGGGGGCACCGTGGTGGGCCTGGACGAGCTGGGGACTTGGGGAGTCACTGGGCTGCAGGACGACAGGCGGACAGTGTCCCGGGCTCCCGTCCCTCACGCTGCTGCTGCCCCAGTGCCACCAGCCTGGAAAGTGCTGGGGAACCCAGGGACAAGGCAGGGACAGGACAGAGTTGTGTCCTACCTGCTCGTGGATGTAGCCAGGGCTCCTCTCCCGGCACTGCTCCCAGCCCAGCAGCTCGCCCGCCTGCAGCAGCCCGTCCCGGGCACAGCAAGCCCGTGGCCAGGGCATCCCCGGGTGCAGCTCCTGGAAGCAGGAGCCATTCCCAAAGTCTTCAGGTCCTAGAACGCCACAACACGAGAACTGAAAAGGAAGGGAAATGCCATCAACGCGCTGTCAAAACGGCGGGGGGACATCGCCTGGGGAGGGGGAACAGCCCAGCACGTGGCTCGGTGTCTGTCTGGGGTCCACGAGCCTCTTGCCCGCTTTGGGGGTCACCCTCAGCAGGTCCTGTGGGTGCTCCACACCCCGCCACAGCCCACCAGGAGCCTCCCGGTGGCTCACCGTGACCATGAGGGTGTTCCAGGCGGTGGAGAAGACCTCGCCACCCTCATCCCCACGGTAGTTCCTCCGCAGCTCAGACAGGAATTGCTCCGGCTGGATCTGTGGGATCGGTGCCACCTGTGAGCACTGGGGGGGTTGGTACCAGGGACGGGGCCGTGGGGGCTGCGCACCCACCCTGACCCACCCCTGCCCAGAGCTACGTTGCCCAGGGCACCAGCTCTTCGAGGGGATGTGGGGATCCACCTGTGGGACCCGCCATGGGACGCACCCACCCAGTTTCGGGTCAGGGTGCTGGTGATGAAGGTGAGGGTGAGAAAGGACGTCCCCACACCAGTCCCAGTACCCTGGGGGACCCAGGGCCGTGACCCACGGCATGACGGAGGGAGGAGAGGGGCTGGCCACGCCGGGCACGGCATCAGCGGGACGGTACCTGTTTCCAGTGCACCAGGAAGAGAACAGCCCCAACGAGCTGCGTGACGAAGATGAGGCTCACGAGGATGAAGAACTGGAAGGCAGCGGGATGAAGGAGTCAGAGACCAGCCCGGCCCCACGGGCAGCTCGCTCCAGCTATTCCTGCCCTCCTCTGCAGCCAGCCCTGCCCGTGCCCTGTGCCCCTGCGACCAGGGGGACACAGGGGACGAGCGCGCAGCTCCCGGGGCCACACGCCACAGCTCCGAGCACCGCGGCTGCAAGGCAGAGGGTTAAAAACCAGCACCGGCTGCCAGGGGCTGGGGATGCCAAAGAGATTGGGGTGTCAGTGCTCGGAAAGGGGTTTCTTGCCATCGCCTGCGGGTGAAAAAGTTTGGAAATGCCACGTGGGACAAGCCAGTGCCTTTAGAGAGAAGTGACCTCACTCAGCGGCTTTATAAAATCCTCTGGGCTCTAAATTAAAAGACTCCCAAGGTCGGGGCTGGACTGGGGGGTGATGCCGAAAGCTGGCAGGGCCAGGATGGGGAACGCCAGGCTTCTGGCTCCTCTGGGGCCACCCTGCCTCCCCCAACACCCTCCATGCCCTGGCTACCTGCACCCCGCAGCCCCCCGCCTGCCCGGCTCCCCCCATCCCAGAGCTGCCTTCCCACCCGTCTCCCCTCACTCACCGCCAGCAGCAGCGGCCGGCTCCGGCGCAGGGCCCCGCAGCACCCCAGGAAGCCCAGCAGCGCGAGGGCGATGCCCACGGCCAGCAGCAGGTAGGCACCCGCGCTCAACACGGCCTTGGTAGCCACGATGTCCTGGAAACCAGCCGGGTCCACGGCCACCCAGACCCCCACGCCCACCAGGCACGTCCCCCCAGCCTGTGGGACACGCTGCGGTTACGGGGGGCAAGGATCGTCCCCAGCCACCCCACGGGGATTGGGGATGCTCTTCCCTCTGCTAGGGTCCCCTCCCTTGGACTGGTGTCACCCACCCGCTGAGCTGGTCAGAGATGTCACGCCCCGGGGACGGGTCCCCTCCACCCCACGACCCCGCCGGGCCCAGAGGGACTCACAAACACCAGGACGTTGAAGATGAACACCAGGTACTTCACGCAGCTCAAGACACCCATGGGGACACCGGGGCGGGGGGGACACGCCAGCGTTCGTCCCTGCGGAGGGGAGAGCAGAGCCCTGGCCACAGCCAGCCCCGACCCGTCCTGGACTCCAGCTGCGACAGGACACGGGGTTGCCCCCATCCAGCAACAGAGCCCCCAAAAATCCCCAGAGCATCTCCCACCCCCCTGCCATCTCCTGCTGCACCCCCAAACCCCCGTTGTCCCCTCCAAACCCCGCCACCGCTCACCCTACGGGGACAGCAGGTGACCCAGGCGCCTCCAACCTGCCCCGGCACCGGCGGCGTCTCTTTAACACCGGGAAGGTTGGAAAATCCCCCGGCCCCGTTCCCAGTCGAGCAGCCCCGGAGAAACCCCTTCCAGCGGCCGGGCCATGAATGATTGATGGGGAACAGGATCCGCCATTGTGCCGGGCGGCGGCGGAGGGCGGAGGGGAGTCTCCGGCCCCGGCTGTCGTTAGCGGAGGTAATTAAACCTCCGGGCAGGGAAAGACGAGCCGACCCCGACGGGCCGAGGGCAACCTTGGCCATCAGTTATTGCTGCGGCCATTTGCCCTCCGGAGCCCTCGGTAGCTGGGGAAGCCCCTGACGGGGGGACCCGCGTGCGGGCAGGGTGGTGCCAAGGTGGCTGACGGGCACTGGGGACAGAGGGACAAGGACAGACGAACCACTGGGCCTGGCCTCTCCGGGCAATTGAAAGAGCTAAACCCTGATAATCCCCAACTAAGGCCCCTCTGTGATATATAACAGCTTTACTCACACTTTACTCACACATTTTTATTTAGTTTCGCTTGCTTTCCTGAGTTTTACTCCCCCCACAAGGATGGTTTTAGCTATTTGCCGAGCAAAGTTAATAAACGGGTAACATCTTGCCTGACATCGAGGAGACAAAGCTCCAGATATCAAGGAGCCCTTAAGGAGACATCAAGGAGACAAAGCCATCTACACAGGCCAGATGTCAAGGAGATGCCCAGCAAACATCTACCCATCTACACGACTGCTTGTCACGAGAGGTTGCATCAGAAAAGGAGCCCTGGCTTGTGCTCAAGAAGTAGGGTTCAACTAGTGTGAGGAAGACTATGAGCGACCACCGGAGGGTGAAAAGACCCTAGCCCTAACTGTACTGCTCATGCTTGGACTGTGTAAATGAATTCTGGGAACTCATCACCCTAAGACGGCCCTTCTCAGGAAAACTGATGGATACGTGTGATTTTGGTGTGTATGAACTGACGGGTTTTGCTGACCCGTTGGAGCACTCCTGGTGGGACATCCCCAGTGCTGCCCAGTTGCAATGAAGGATGCCGGCTTGATAACACCCTGTTGTTACGGAGTTTTCACCTCAGAATCCTTCCCCAGCCCCACCCAGCCTCCCACCTCAGTGAGGAGCGTTAGAAAGCCAGGGGGTTTGGAAGCTCCGAATTTTGTATCACACCCCTCAGGGCGGGGCCGCTGCAGAACCGGGGCTCAGTGTGACCACAGCCGCAGGCCTAAGGGCAGCGCAAGCCTGGTCCTCGCCCCGCGGGGCTCTGCCCCTCCTCCCCGGTACGGCCGGGGGCTGAGGAAGCCCCCCCCCCCCCCCCCCCCCCCCGGCTCTCCCCAGGCCGACCGGGCCCGCCCGCCGCCATCACGGGACTCCCGGAGGTGGCGCTCCCGGACGCGGCGCCGCGCCCTTCCCTTAGGGGGCAGCCGAGCGCGCGGCCATAGAGACGCGCCGCCGGGCTAGAGCGCCTCCCGCGGGCACGTCAGTAGGCGATTCGCCCAATGAGAGCGGCCGATAGCCGGCGGGGCGGGGAGAGAAAGAGACAGACAGCGCCTGCGGCCAATCAGAGAGCGAGACCCGCGCAGCGCCCGTCGTTCCGTCCCGGGGGCGTCGTCGCCGCGCGGGGCGGGGCTTCGCCACCGGAAGCGGCCCGTTCCCTCAGCGTCGCTTCCGGTTGCCGCCGCCGCCGCCCAGCGCGGGATGTAGCGGCCGGTGAGTGCGGCCGGGGGGGGGGGGCTGGGGGGGCCCGAGCGCTGCTCCCTTCCACCGGCGGGGGGCGGCGGCCTCGGCCCCGCCGGTGCCCCGGGGAGCGTCGGGTCGGTCGGTCTCGTCCGTCCCGTCCCCCGGGAGGGTCCCGGCCCGGGGCGGGGGTGCGCGGCCCGTCGGTTCCCGGTGACTTTCTTCTTCCTCCCTCCCCAGCGCGGCGGCAGAAGGACGCGGAGAGGGACCTGCACCGGCTGCCCTCGGCCACCGGCACCGACCCCGCCGCCCCCCATGGCGTCCCGTAAAACCTCCGCCACCGGGCAGGGCAACGGGCTGGCCGCCGCCGGCCGGGAGAGGGCCCACCTGGAGCTGGCCGAGCTGGGGCCGCTCCTGGAGGAGAAGGGGGACCAAGGAGCCACCGGCTCGGCCAGCGTAAGCCCTCCTTCGCCCCCCGCCGCCACCCCCCACCCCGCGAACGGGCAGGCGGCCGCTGCCAGGGCCGCGGCTGGGGCCGCTCCTCCTCGCTCGGCCTCTCCGCTCCGTCCTTGCGGATTAACCGGGGAATTTGCCCGTTACCCCGTGAGCAGCTCGAGGGACGCGGGCCGCCCGGGGGCGGGCGGCAGAGCTCGGCGTCCAGGCTCGGTGCAGCGGGGCCGTGAGAGGTGTCGTTACCCCGGCGCTGGCGGCCCGGCTGGCCCGTGCCCCGAGCTGACCCGAAAACGCTTCTGGGGTCGTGCGGGCGTGGATCTGCCGTAGCCCTTGTGTGGGGACGTGGGTCGAGATGCGCCGTCCCCGTGTGCCTGCGCTGCTGCGGCGTGGTCTCAGTCACCCGGCTGTTCGGTGGCCCTCGGGGCTGGAAATCGCCTTCCCGAACCCGCCTAACGGAGCAGGAGGAGCGAGGGAGCGGAGCCAGGACGGGCAGAGTGTTCTCAGCCCCGGAGGGTGCCGGGGAGGGGCTGCCTCGGGCTCACAGCTGGGGCAGAGGGCCGGGATTCCTGGCTGGGCCGAGCGGCTGTTCCAGCCTGGGTCGTAGGGATGAAAATCCCCCCGGTAATCCCGCCTTTCCGCAAGGATCAAGCTGGGATTAGCCTGCCCGGGATGGTTAAGACAGTAGCGTGTTGCATAAGCGGTGGTGACCGGTGGGTCCTGCCTGTCCCCTCGGGAAGGGATGAAGCCCCAGGTGCTCTCAGGAGGGACTCTCCACGCACTGCTCCTCCTCCCGAGGGCAGGAATGCTTCCCTCCTGGCCTTTCTCCCTCTAGGCTGAAGACCCGCCATGCCCAGCGGCCCGGGAGGAAGAGGAGGAGGTGGTCCGTGTGCTGACTCTGCCTCTGCAGGCTCATCACGCCATGGAGAAGATGGAAGAGTTTGTGTATAAGGTACTGGAGCACGTAGCAGCCCCCCAGTCCTGATTTTGGAGTATTGATGAGGCCCGGGTGCCCCAGGGCTCGGGGCGTTGGGCAGGGGCTGGGACACGTCGCTCCGGGTGGGTGAAGCTCCCAGGGCTCCGTGCGGCTCTGCCCGGAGCTGGCTCTGCTCCCAGCAGCGGTGCAGGAAGGGGATGGCGGCAACTGGGAAGCGTCAGCGGGGGGGTAGTGGTTGTGCCCGGCTGTGCCGGACGAGCAGCGCCTCGGGGAGCCGCCCCGGTGTCTCCGGGTTCCTCTAAGGGGGACTGGGAGCACCAGGGTGCTGGTTTCCCCCGGTGCCTGCGCTCGCCGCGGTTCGGGAAGCCACGGCATCGGCGGAGGGCCAGCCCGGTTCTGTTGCCAGCCGGCGCTTCCCCTTCCCCGACCAAAATGGGAGCTCCCCACCGAGGGGAGCCGTTGCTTCCCCTTCCCCGACCAAAACGGGAGCTCCCCGCCGCGGGGAGCCGTTGCTGCCCCTTCCCCGACCAAAACGGGAGCTCCCTGCCACGGGGAGCCGTTGCTTCCCCTTCCCCGACCAAAACGGGAGCTCCCTGCCACGGGGAGCCGTTGCTGCCCCTTCCCCGACCAAAACGGGAGCTCCCTGCCACGGGGAGCCGTTGCTTCCCCTTCCCCGACCAAAACGGGAGCTCCCCGCCGCGGGGAGCCGTTGCTTCGGGCGCAGAAAGGTTAAACCTGAGGGCGTGAATCGCCTCCAGCTCCGCAGGGGGGTGGGTGGGGAGCGCCCTGCAGGATGGGGGTGGCTGACGGGGTCCCACGCGGCGCTGACGTTGTAAAAGCTGAACTTCCTCTCGCCAAGGAGCCTCGCGGGGCGTTTCCAGCCCTGGCTGGGCTTATTCCACCTGCGAGTTTAGGCTCCCGGGGTGGGTACCCGTGAGCCTTCGGGCTAGCTCGACGCTGTAGGGGCCACCAGCCCAGCTTGGCCCGTTGCAGGTGTGGGAAGGGCGCTGGCGCGTGATCCCTTACGACGTGCTGCCCGACTGGCTGAAGGACAACGATTACCTCCTGCACGGCCACCGGCCGCCCATGCCGTCCTTCCGCGCCTGCTTCAAGAGCATCTTCCGGATACACACCGAGACGGGCAACATCTGGACGCACTTGCTAGGTGACCGGGGTGGGGTTTGGTAGCCCTGGGGCTGACGGTGGCCTTGGTCCCCTGTGCCTGGGGTGACTTTTTACAGGCGGGAGGGGTGTCCCTTTGAGGGTGGCGTCCCCCTGCCCGGTCCTGCGCGCGGCCGAGGGAGCTCCCTGGGTGCTTCACCCCTGGGCTGGGCTCAGCAGCGGTTTGTGGCTTTGCCGCCGCTCCCCCAGAGCGGGATGGAGAGATGTGTCCTGGGCAAACTGGGATAACTTCGGAGCGCTTTCCTCCCAAAACCAGGGGTGGTCATGGCTCTTCACCGTGCCCTTGCCCCCGGCTCCGCTTCTCGGCGGTAACAACAGCCGCGGCGAACGGCCGGTGCCGGGCCAGCCCCGGTGCCACTGAGCCACCTCCGGGGGTGCTGCCAGCAGGATCCAGCCAGGCCCTGCCTTCAGAGCCCAGCCAGGGCTGAGTTTCTCCTGGTTCTTGGTGGAATCCATTCGCTCTCCTTCTCCCTGACGGCCCGTTTGGTGTGTTCCCTGCAGGTTTCGTGTTGTTCCTCTGCTTGGGGATCCTGACCATGCTGCGGCCCAACATGTATTTCATGGCTCCTCTCCAGGAGAAGGTGGTGTTCGGGATGTTCTTCCTGGGAGCGGTGCTGTGCCTCAGCTTCTCCTGGCTTTTCCACACTGTCTACTGTCACTCGGAGAAGGTCTCGCGAACTTTTTCGAAGTGAGTCGGCACAAGCGCGGTCGCGTGGTCTGGGAGGAGAGAGTTTGGAGTTCTCTGGGAAAGCGCCGCTTCGGGGGCAGGGGGTGTTCACCAAATGCAGCGTGGAGCTGAGAGGGACCCACAGCTGGGTCCCGGGGGGCTCTGCCCTCTGCCTGAGCTCCTTAAACCCTCAGCTGGGTGATACAGACGGACCCTGGGAACGTGCAGCCTTGGTGCCCCTCGTAGCAGCGAATTGAGGAGGGGGTCTCAGTCTCGCTGGGCAGCTGCAGGGCACAGCGGTTTGGCAGTTTCCACTTTACTGGATGCTTTCAAAAACTCTGGTTTGGATCCCATTTGGCCCAAAACCAAATGGAAGAAACCAAACCAAAGAGGATTCCCGGCAAAGCGGAAAGGCTGGGCAGCGGCCAGTGCCTCTCCCCGAGGGCGGAGCGGGGCTGCTCTGAGAGTCAAGCTCACATCAGCCGTCGTGGCAGCGAGGCTTTCAAATAAGATCTTGCTCGCACAAGTCCATCAAAGGCATTTACTGGGGTGCTGCTTGCTGGGAAATCCTGCCCATCTCTGCGCAAACCCCCAAGATCCCGCGGGATCGCCTCTGCAGAACCAGCCGTGCCGCCGTGCCCGCAGCAGGAACATCCTTGCGGAGTGGGGAGGGCCCTTGCCACGGCCGCCGGGGCGGTGAGGGGAACGCAGGCGGCTGCATTTTGGTGCTGAAGTGGTTCCGGGATCGATAGATCGAAAGCACTTTGCAGCGGAGGATAATAGCCAAGGGCTCGTGGTGGTTTGGGTGCACGGCCCCTCGGCTCCAGCCGGCTCCCGCTCCCCCTCTGCACTCCGGCCGGGCTCTGCTGGCATCCCCAGACGCCAGCTACGTCCCCAGGCCCTTCCTCCCGACCCTCTCGCGGTGAGGAGACCTGAGCGCTCCCCACGCAGCTCCGCCCGCGGGGCCGTGGCTGCCCCTGTGGCCGCGGTGGCTCCGTTCGGGTGGAGGGTGGTGACACACCGGTACCGCGAGGAAGGGGGTGGATTTTGGGGCTCACCTGTGACCCTGTCATTGCACCCCGGCTGCAGGTTGGATTATTCAGGAATTGCACTGCTGATCATGGGGAGCTTTGTCCCGTGGCTCTACTACTCGTTCTACTGCTCCCCGCAGCCAAGACTCATCTACCTCTCCATCGTCTGTGTCTTGGGCATCTCTGCCATCATCGTGGCGCAGTGGGACCGGTTTGCCACCCCCAAGCACAGGCAGACGAGAGCAGGTAGGAGTTGTCCTGAGTCCCCAGCCCCTGGAGGAAAGATCCCTTTGGGAAGAGCTCTCAGCATCTGCAGGATTCATTCCCCGCCCCGGCGCTGCGCCGCAGCAGCCCCTGGCAGGGAAAGGTCTCCTTCCTCCTCTCGCCGTGCAGGGGGGGATTTAGATCCTCTGCTGAGCAGGGCCCGAGCTCCACTTGAGGTTTGGAGCAGGCAGCTGGCGTTTAAAAACAGCCCCTAAAATAGCCCCCTGAGCGGCGGCTGGGTGGGCTGGGGCTGTGCCACGCGAAGCCGCCTTCTCCGGGTGGCGGTTTGGCGGCGTGAACCTGCAGCCCAGGCGGAGGAGGAGGAAGAGCTTCCCTCTGTCCCCTGCCCGTTACACGCTGGCACGTACCGGCCTTCCTGGAGGCTCCTCCAGCCCACGCCACGCTCAGACCCCCCCCTTGCCCCTGCTGCAGCCCCCCCAGATGAAACCTGCCTCGCTGAGCGGGGGACAAACGCCTCCCCCCACCCTCACCTCCCGGTGGGGCTCCTGCACCAAAACTTCCCTCGCAGCAGCGGCGTTACCCGACGAGGGACGCTGCCGAGCTGGAGGCCGGGCAGCACCGCTGGCGCGTGACCCCCCGAACCCCCCTCGGAGGAGGGCAGGGGGCAGGGTGGGAGTGCCAGCCCCACCGCTCCCCCACGGCCGCGCTGGCAGAGGTCCCCGCTGGCGAGGGCTGCCGCTCGCCCCCGGCACGAGCGCTGGCTGGGCCCAACCCCTGCCGCAGCCGGTGTCTCGCTGCGGCGCCGTTTGCTTGCTGCGGCGCTAATTAGATGCCGGAGATGAAAAATTTCAGCACTGCTAATTAGCACCTTCCGCTCGAGCTCCGAGCGGCTTCACTGAGCGACTGACTCTGGCAAAACCTCCCCTCGAAGGGACGGCTGGGGCGGCCACCACCAGCACGTTCCTCGCGCTCATGAGGTTTCGGTGCGATCCCAAGGGCTGGCGCCTTCCGAAAAGGGCCGTTCCCGTAGCCGGGAGCTGTCGCCGCGAGCCCTGGGGATCAGCACTGGTTTTAACTGGGACGTAGAGCTGTAGGTGCCTCGTTTTGCCAAGGCTAAGTGCCGTGGGCGCTGGATAATCCAGGAGTGAGCGAGGAAAAACTGCTGGTGCCCCTGGGAGCTTCCCTTTGCGCAGGACGAGGGTGTGAGGGGAGCTGGCGGGGGGAGCAGGAGCGCCCTGTCCCCGCGGCGCTCCCCTTCGCTGAGCTCTCCTCTCCTCTCCGCCGCAGGCGTCTTCCTGGGGCTGGGGCTGAGCGGCGTGGTGCCCACCATGCACTTCACCATCGCCGAAGGCTTCGTGAAAGCCACCACCGTCGGGCAGATGGGCTGGTTCTTCCTCATGGCCGTGATGTACATCACGGGCGCGGGGCTGTACGCCGCCCGCATCCCCGAGCGCTTCTTCCCGGGGAAGTTTGACATCTGGGTGAGTGCGGGGACGAGGCGGGGAGCGGGGCGCGGAGCGGGGCGCTTTGGGGGGTGGGGGGGTGGGGGGGGTGTAACTGAGGGGTTGGGGAGCTCTGAGGTGGACGGGGGATGTCCTGGTGCGCCCCAGCGTGTGGCAGCCGGACCTTGAACGAGCAGGCAGGGGAGGCTGAAGTACAGGTTGGAAAATGCTGCCTGGGAGCAACGAGGGGGAAAGAGCAACGAGGGGGAAAGAGCAGAGTTCAGAGGACAGTCCTGGGGGGGCGGTGCAGAAGCAGCGAGGAGGAGGAGGGGATGTTCCTGGTGTCGCTTTGTCCCCTTTGGCCTGGTCTAAAGGGCTTTTTGGCTTCCCCGCAGTTTCAGTCGCATCAGATCTTCCACGTGCTGGTGGTGGCCGCGGCCTTCGTCCACTTCTACGGGGTGTCGAACCTGCAGGAGTTTCGCTACGGACTCGAAGGGGGGTGCACAGACGACTCTCTCCTCTGAGAGCGCCTGATTTTAGTACAAGCTTCCTAAGTGCTTTTTAAACTCTGTCTTTGCTAAAATCAAAGGAAGACTCAAAACTGGTTGGGGTTGTTGGTTGTGGTTTGGTTTGTTTGATTTGGGGTTGGTTTTTTTTTTTTTTTTTAAGGAGAAAAAAAAAAAAAACCCACAAACGGAAAAATTCTTTAGCAAAGTTGTCGACCAAATCCTTACCCCTTTCCCCACGCACCTCGCTGGGGCTGAGGGGAGGTGCACCGGGCCCCGGCAGCCAGCCCTGCCGCGCTCTCGCCTCCTCCAGACGGTGTTTTAGCCGCACCGGGGTCGCCCGCCCTTCCCAGGCATGCCGGGTTCCAGAGGGTGCGGGTACCCCGCTCCCGGCCCAGCCCAGCACCCCCTTCCCGAGCTCACCGCCGGAGCGAGCGGAATCACGCACTACCGGGGCCAGAGATTCCTGCATATCCCTCGCAGCAGAGCCGCCTTGCTGGGGGGGCAGCTCTGCGGCCCCCACTGCTGCTGCCCAGGGCACAGGCACAGATTCGTGTAACTTAAGTTTTAATCGTCTTTTTCTTTTTTTTTTTTTGTTCGTTTGTTTGTTTTCCTTGACAAAGTAATGTAAACAGAAATGAGAGAATATTTAATATTTAATACTAAGCTTTAAAAAGACTTGCTGCCACCGCAGTGTACTCGGCTCCCTCGCTGTCTGTGGTAGTAAAGGAAGGACAGTGTTGTAGGGGAATGTAGAGCTGCTGTAGCTGATTGAAATAAAAAGGTCAATAGTTCAGTGTCGTGCTGGTGGTGTCTGCCTCGTTTTTTTGGGGGTGGGCGCAGAGGAGAAGCTGCTCAGGGTGTTGGCTGCTGCTGGGGAGGGGGCTCTGAGCACCCCCCAGGAGCGTCTCCCCTCGAGGGCTGCGCCCATGGGGGCAGCGGGATCTTTCCAGCCCCAACGGCCGGAAAAACCCCCATGAAACTCCTGGGTGTCGCAGGGATGACAGGGCAGGAAACCCTTCCCCGGCTGGGCAGTACGGGGTGGGATGGGCCGAGCTCTGAGCAACCCCTGGGCTCAGCGAGGGTGAGGAGCAGCGACCTGAGCGGGTGTGGGGAGGGACGAACGACGCCTAAATAGAATCACAGAACAGTTTCGGCTGGAAGAGACCTTCAAGATCGAGTCCAACCTTGGTCCTGGCTCTAAACACCACAAACCATGTCCCTAAGCACAACATCGACCTGTCACTTCAACACCTCCAGGGATGGTGACCCCGCCCCCTCCCTGGGCAGCCTGTCCCCGCGCCTGACAACCCTTTCAGTGAAGAAATTCTTGCCGATATCCAGCCTGAACCTCCCCTGGTGCAGCTTGAGGCCATTTCCCCTTGTCCTATCGCTTGTTACTAGGGAGAACAGACTGACCCCCGCCTCGCTACAGCCTCCTTTCAGGTAGTTGTAGGGAGGAATGAAGTCTCCCCTCGGTCTCCTCGAGTTAAATCAGAGGCTTCTCCTCATGTAGAAGCGTGTGAGTGTGACTCCAGCGCAGGCGGTCGGGGGGATCAGAGGGGAAGAGCGGAGCAAAGCTCATCTCAGGCAGCCGAAGGCCCGTTACAGGGGTGAGGGAGGAGCCTGGCAGGGCCACCACAGCCCCTGGGCCACGGCCAGTCACGGGTGGCACTTGTCCCTGCTGCTGCAGGGGAAGAGCTCTATGGTGGCCCCTTCTGAGCTGTCTGGATGTGGCCCAGCTTTGCGGGGAGCCCCCTACCCCCGGCTGGGGAGCAGCGGGTTCCCCCGCTGCAGATCAACCCACCCCGGGTCCTGCGCCCCCCCTGGCCCAGCCCGGCCAGAGCCCGCTCCCAGGCAAAGCACCGCTGGGAGAGGCCACCCGAGCGCTCCAGGCTGCTGCTGCTTCAATACGGGCCAGGAGGAGACTCGGCCGAGTCCTCCCCGCTCCCAGCAACCCCCTACGGACCGCTCAGGGGCACAGAAGGAAACCCTGGAGCTGCGCGCAGGTGGGAACACACCCGAGCGCTCTAATGCTGTAGAAAGGGGACAGGAAAACCTCCGGTGACTGAACAGGCAGCTTTGGGTCGCCAGGGGAGGCTCCGCAGCGGATGGGAAGTCTCTCTCAAAGGGTCACCCCACTCGATAGCTGGGGGCTCCACCGAGACCAGGAGAGAGCACTGGCTGAGTGACACAAATCAAGAAAAGGGTCTTTCAGGCTCGCCCGAGGAACCAGGTGAGCAGCAAAGCCGGACCAGCCTTCGCCCACACACACACGCGCACACACACACACACACTTCTGTGCTTCAGGGTTTTGAAAATTACACACCAGCAGCAACTATATGACGCAGTAAAGGACACCCCCCCCGGTCCTGGAGTGGTTCTGGGACAGGCAGGGGGGTGGAAACAGGAAAATGTCGCTTGTCCAGGACGACAGGATAGAGGAGATGGTCGGGATCGGCGCTTGCACAGACGCTTCGGACAAGCCTAAGCCCCCCCTTTGTCACCCATTAAGATCACGTGTGACTTTCAGCCTCTCCTCCTGCTACTTGGGTCTGACTTAGTTTCCTGACAGAGATCAAGCTCCTTCCTGGGCAGAGGAAAAGCCGTGAAGCAGCTCAGCTATCACTCAAGTCTCTTTGAATATGGATATTCCACCAGGAACTGCCCGCAAGCAATAGCAGTAACTAGCACGAACAACAGAAAACCTCCCTGGCCGGGGTTTTTTTAACCACTGGCAAGAGGGAACGTGCCTCCCCAGCTGGAGTTTAAAAACAAAACCATGGAGCAGCTGTTTTAATTGTGCTCAGGAGGGGATCTGAGGCGAAAAGGCAAGAGGCTGCGCTGGCAGCAGGCACGCAGGTGCAACGCTTCACCCTCCAGCCCCACAGGCCTACGTGGTTTCTGTTCGGGGCCTCTCCACACGCCTCCCCGCAGTTCTAGGAGGGGAAACTGCCTGTGGTGTTCCCCTTGGAGGGGAAAAATAATAGGCAAACGAGCCCCAGCAAGGAGCAGCAGAGGTGAAGGACGAGTTTGCTGCCACCTCTTGCTAAAAGGGGCTCAAAGCCGCGTGGCTTGAGGGGACGGCGGAGGCGTGCTGCAGCCGGCAGCCCCGCCAGAGGCAGATCCCGCTCGAACAAAGCGCTTGGGCTGCGTGGCAGCAGCCTGGAATGCAAAGAGCAGCAGGGAAACGCACATTGCTGGAAGAGATTTCCACCGGCCGGCGCATTCTCCCCATCCCATTCACCTCAGGCAGGTAAAACTGCGTGTAGATGAACTCTTTTCCTCAGGCTGAAACAGGTGCAGCCACCTAAATCCGATGGGGAAGAGACCAAATTCCCGCTGCGTTCACCGCGGATGGTCAAGGCCACATCCCAGGGAAGACTCCAAAGACTTTCACTTCAGTCCATGTCCAAAGGACGACAAGACTCCGTGTGGTCCTTGCCTTAAACCTCCGTGTATTCTATCAGACATGGATTAACGTTACAGCAATGGAATCTATCATGAATAAATAGATTTGTCATCTTCTAAAAGTTCTCCCGGGCAGTTTTACACTGAGAAGTGCTGAAGGTCCTCTCGGCATGGTTTGTGACTACCCCCGGTGTAAAGACATACCACAGCTTGGTCCTCCAGCCTTTTCAGTGACAGCTCAGGTACAACGTGAACTGGGAGGAGGAGGAGGATGATCACTGGTATTGTCTGTAGTCGCCGAACGGAGAGGGCTGCAACTGGGAGGGGTCGTCTGAAAACTGAGGGCCTGTGAACAAAGCGGGAGGGAAAAAGGCAGATAATAAATCCCAAAAGACAAGAGATTCTTGCTACTAAAGGCATGAAACACATCCGCGGCATTTTTGACATAAATCTCCTCCAAAATTAATGAGGCCAATAACAAGACTTTGCATTTGATTTTTTTCTCATTCAAAGCAGTTCAAGAGCTTCACACGGTGACAAGCGCCTCGGGCCGATAAGGACCGTACTTCTGTCTCCTCTGCTAATGGGGAAACGAATCAGAGCAGCGAGAGGGGAACATTTTCAGTCACCTGAAGGGGCCTTATTGCCCCTCCGGAAAGGTTTCCCCGCGGCAACCGGCCCGCCAGGCCAGCAAAGCAGAATGAACCACGGCAGAGGCGGCTTCCCAACGCCTCTTGCTGCCGTTCTGCTGGGGGGAGCTGATGTAGAGAGACTAAAGTGACGGGCAGCTGAGACCTTCCCGCTAAAGCTGGTTAGTTTTGTAATGGTTTTGTATCAAGAACGGAAATTGGGATAATTTAGACTGAACGAGGAACGTCAGTGAACAAACCGGGAGAGGAAGCCCCTCAGGGATTAGGGGCTTGCTGCTCATATTTCCCACACGGGAGGTTTTGTCTGTGTTCCTCCCAAGCTCAGGTGGGCTGACAGAGGTGTTGAGTATTTCACACAGGCAAATACTCACACCAACGGTACCGACCCGGCTACGTGACACCTCAGCTTGCGTTTTACTCAGGAGAAAAAAAAAAAAAGGGAGGCAGATTTTGAAGCAATTTAGAAAAAAACTCCACCACCAACCCCCTCCCCCCTCGGGAGCCTTGGCTCTGTACCCGCCTGCTGCTCTCCTCTCCTCACTCAAACCAGGGCTGCCCCTGCGGGCGGGTCCCTCCACCCTCCTGTCACCCCAACGCCGCTGCCACCACCCCCCGGTTGTGTGGCCGCACCGGGGGACAGGGCACGGGCAGGGGGACGTCCTGCTTTCAGCCCCGCAGCCTCCCGTCGCCCCGAGGGAAGGAGCTGGTGACACTCTGGTGTCACCAGCCACGAGCGGCTCCTCCTCGACCGACGGCCGGCAGAGGCGGGTCAGGGAGCGGCAGCGCAGCGCGAGGGCTCCCCTCGGCTCCTCACCGTTTGGGAACTGCGTGGAGGCAAATCTCGTCAGCAGAATTCCAGCTCCTTCGATCAAAGCGAGGAGAATTCCCCCCATGGCAGCGGATCCCACCATGGCCACGGGTCCGTCTAGGAGTAAAAAGCACAAACCAATGGGTTTTGTTTTTTTTTACTTCTTTGGTGCATCACTTTGCATTTTACAGCTCGCTCTGGTCAGAATCCCTCCTACAAGCAGACTCAGAAGCAGTAATTTTACATCCACTGAGCCTCATTAGCATCACCAATAAAAGGATAATTACTGGGCAACTCCCCCCCCCTTTCCTCAAGGAAACAATGGAGCACCTATGTCTGAGCACAGAATTATTACTTTCATAAGCACAGGACAAAAGTCTCAGATTATCCTTCAGTTTCCCTGAGAAAGTAAATCCCACGCTGGGTGTCACAGACTCGCTTCACCCCGCCGTACGCTCAGAATAAAACTTTTCCCACCAACACCCCCCTCAGCCCCCCCCCCCCGGGTCTTACTTCTCGCAGCCAATATGGCTCCAGTCAGGGCCCCGCTCGTGATTGAATTCCACGGATCTTCTTTCCCCCTCATCCTGACCATACTGCAGTCAATCATGGAGAAGAGACCTCCCCAGACAGCAAAGCTCCCTGTGAACAGATAACCACAATCCAGCTCGGAGAGAGCAGCCGTCCCGTCCCGCCGCGGTGGGGGACGGGCGCGTTGCTCTCGGACACGGGCTACAGTCAGACTCACAAAGAACCAAACACAGGTTAAAATCAACACCGGGAAAGTTCTCAGCTTGCCAGGTGACACCCGTGTTACACACACCTACACACACCTTCCATATACAACAATCTCACTGATTTATATTTAATGACAGGAAGCTGATCAACCAGCGGTCATAATGGAACTTCCACCCTCACAAAGCCAGACCAGCCAAGGGAACTTCCAGATTTTTCACGTTTTCAATGTATTTCCTGACAGTGAACGACACAGAGTAACTTCACAGCTTATCCTAACCCAGCTCCTGGCATCTCAGAGGATCGGTGCTGGTCGGGATCGGACGGCAAACGCCAAGAGACTGCGACAGCACGGAAATTCTGAAGTCTCTTAACAATAACGTGTAATAGAAATTAAAAGAAAGATTGATCTTCAGACTCATTTGGGCAAAACTACTACTTAGAGCTCGGCCCTCCCTAATTTGAGGTGTGTTAACCCCTTACACCAGCTTAATGCCGGGTCAGAAGCAGGGGGTGATTCCTCTCCCTGCACAGGCCGTGGAGCCCTTTCAGCCTGTGGCCCCCGTTTCTCCAAGCCGTTCAGCTGCAGCTCACGTTCCCGTGCTCAGCACCACTCTCCCCTCTTCTCCCTCTGTAACGTATCAACCCCATCTCCCCGGCAGAACGGCGCAGCGTGACCTTGAAGAGGTCACGACGTCCTTTTGGCTCAAGCTGCAGCTCTGTGGGGGGTTTTTTTTGACTTTCAGGGGCAAAATTCACAAAAACGACTGAAGTTTACCCAGCTGACCCCAGGGGAGCAGCCCCAGGTCCCACCCAGACGCACCCATCCACTCCATTGTTTCTCCCAGCTGGATCATTTCTTTTCACGAGCCGGTCTGGTTTATTTTCAAACCCTGCGCACGAGGCACAGGCTCTGCGGCAGCTCGGGTTAAAATCGGCCACAATTATTAACCCCGGCTTATCGCCCTCGAACACAAGCGTGTTTCCTCCGCACCTAAACGAGCTCTGGATGGACCAGAACCTGTTCTGACCCATCGCTTGGACTGACAACCCCTCCTGGACCACAGCTGCCCCCCACCTCGGGTGTCGCTGCGCTTGTACCACGTTCTATTCCCAAACTCCCTTCTCCGCCTGACAGCCACACCACAGAACGAATTACCTCCCAGTTGTGGAGCTCTGGTTTTAATAGCTGTCAAACTGCCCCGCAGCCGGTGGTTCACACCCTATGACACAAGAGAACCGACGGTTAAAAGCGCAAAGTCTCGCAGCCAACCGCGCGCGGCGAGAGCCTCCCCCAGGCCCCACGTGTTTCTCAGCTCCCTCAAGAGCTGCGATCAGGAGCTGCAGAAACTGCATTTCACACACACCTCAGGGGTCACCCCTCCCTCACCATACACCTGGCAACTACAGCAACCAACTACAGCCATCAGGCACGAAACAATTTGAGGCCCAAGTTTCTTTCAGTGGCCTAGCGGGGACTGAAGGGGACATCGAACGGTTTTAGCACGAGAAAAGTATTTCTTTTTCACGTGTGTCGTTGCTTTGCTCCCACCCGATGCCCCGTCACTGGGGCAGTTTGCACAAAGGCCACCAGCGGAGCAGAGAGCAGCGTCAGGAGCGGGGAACCGCGGGGAGGAGGCTCTGTCCGTGGAGAGGAGGGAAACCCACGTGAGGAAGAGGGTCAGGGGCTGGCGAGGGGAAAGCCGTCGCCTCCCGCCTCCGTCGCTCCTTTCTCTATCTCTGTACAACCCCCTCGGCCCCAGCGCGGATCCCCGCGGAGCAGGAGCGCTGCGCTCGGCTGGCACAGCCATCTCACCAGTTGGCCCCAGTTTAGTCACTCCTGGTGGCTCAGGGGGGAGGGTGTATGGTCCTTGTCCCACCAGCCAGGAGGAAGCAGTTCAGCTTCCAGGCGTAGGGCTGAGCCTTCCGCAGCTTAATCCTGACCAGGTCAGCCAGGACCCCCCAGGGCCTTTTTTCCGACACTTTAAGAAGATTTAAGGAACATGCACCCAAGGTTTATTTTTGGTACAAGCACTCAGAAGGGCAGACAGGTTCGTTTGATACGTTTTAAGCAAAATTAGGAAGGTAGCTGAGCGTGCAGCCCTTTTCAAGCTGAGTGTCTGCAGGATCTGACCAGTTTGTAACAGCTATTGTCTTGCCAAACTCACCTCAGGCTCACGGCTTAGGAAGGGTCACACTAACACCAAAAAACACTCAGCAAAAACCCCTCTTATACGAAGCCAGAGAAACGTTTTAAAACAAATGTTCAAGTGGAAATGGGATCTTATTGTATCAAGTATCTCTACAACGGGTTTCTAGTCAAAATTTTGCAGCAGAAACCCTGAAAGCGAGAACTGACTTGCACCAGCGCAACGTCACCCTTTGTTTTTACATACACTTCTGCATTTAAACAAAACCTGTCCAGAAAATCAGGTTAATAAAAAGTGTTAGTAATTAATTAAAGAAAATAATACACCCAAATATCAGTCTGAAGGAGAAAAAGATTCTTCCTTTGAGTTTTTCCATTTCTGAATGAAACCGAGAGGGGCAGGGGCAGGGCAGAAGAGGAAGAAGAGCCTCACACCTTCATGGGCAGCGAGACCCAAAGGCAGGAGATCAGCCGCACCCCGCTGCGCCCACCCCGAGGGAGACGTCCCTCGGCTGCCAGCGCCCCACTGCTGCCATCAGATCCAGCAGGGGGAAGCAGAACCTTTACCCCGAAGGAGGAAGGACCCGTCTGGATCCCGAGCTGTTCCCTGGGTGGATGCACCCCCCTGGCTCGGCTCAAGGGCACGCAGGGATTCAGCGGTCCCGCTCCCCGCGCAGGGATTCCTTCCCCTTCGCCTTGGGCCGGCCAGAGAAAGCAGGAGCGGCCCCCGAACGCCCTTTCCAAGGATGTTACTCACCACCGGGGAATTTCTGAACCCTTTGATAGCCTGGAAAATGCCACCTCCGATCGCTCCCATGGTGAAAGCGCCGCCGCAGTCATCGACTATCCTCCAGGGACTGCCGAGGAAAACAAAGACGAAACCACTGAATTCCGGCAGGTTGAACCGTAACGGATCCAGCGCTCGCGCACCGAGTCCGTTCCCGTCGGGACATTCCCCACCGAAACGCGCGGCGCCGTACCCGAGGCCGGTGTGAAAACCCCGGCTGCAGCTGGGCTGTCCCAAGCCCCGGGCTGGGCAGCATCCCAGCACAACCAGCTCGCCGGGAGCCCGCCAACCATCGCCCCAGAGGGGTGAGCGTCAGGGACGCAGAAGAACCGCCTGAGCTCCTCACGCAAGGCAGAGAGACGGGCATCCATCCTGGAAAACTCCCGTGGAATTCCAGCTCTGCCCTGCTTCTGGAGTGTAAATACCTTCACATGGGCTGTTCTCGTGCTTGCCGTCACCTACAGATAACGGAGGTGGCGGATTCAACGCGACTGGGCCCGCAGCTGGCACAAAACACCGCTCTCCCCAGCTACTCACGCTTTTCATTAGTGCTGGTTATTTAAACAAGAGGCTTCAAAGCCGCCTTTCCCTAAACTGGGAAGGTTTTTCCTGATGCAGCCTGGATTTCTGCGGTTCAATCAAACAAAACGCAGACCCAGTCAGAGGTCCAAAGGCCACGATTCCTGACCCCAACAACAACAGAGCGTCGAATGTTTCCAGCCAAAGCTTTGCAACAGCAAGAGCACCTTCCTCGCAGCCAACGCTTTCAACACCAGTGAGACGAGCTTTAATTTGGGGTTTGAAACCTCCGCCAAGCGCTACAGCCTTGTAACTCGCCGCCCCTGAACCGAACTCCTAACCCAGGCGAGCCCTAACCGGCTGTTCACCTCTGCTGCCACCGCTGCTAACGCTGAAGCACGAAACAACAAAGGGATTCTGTTTCTTTCACCTTCTCCCAAACGCTCACAGCAGAAGCCAAGCCCTCGGATGATTCCACCTCCTGCAGGGGCAATAACCACCGAAGGGCAGGCTGCGGCAAGCTGGGTGCTGGCGAGCCGCGGCGCCGAGCCCCGGTGCGCATCGCCAAGGGCCCGTTTCTGTGCTCCGGGGCTCCCCACAGCACCCCGCCCCAGCTCCCACCCCCTTCGCTGGCCCGTTCGGAATCTGCCACCTCCCCACCTCACAGAAGACGCGAACGCTCCCCTGTGTCAGCAGTGACACGCGCCTCCTCTCTCACCCCCGGACCCTCGCTGCGCATTTTGCCACAAGGGTTTGGGTTTTTTCCCCTGCAAAAAAAGCCCCAAATTTGCAGTCCCTCCTCCTCCACGTTCTCCCAGGCTCCTCGCTTTTATGACCCACTCCTGAATCTCCCCCCGCTCCCGCAGTCCCTTCACTGACAGCGCAGCCCCGCACGCGGGGCAGTGCCCGTGTGCACGCACGGCACCGCTCCCTTCCGCTGCTCCTGCACCTTGGCAGCGCTGGCTCGCTCCGAACGCACCAGGACCCCACCCCAACGTCACCGTTGATCTTCCCCACCCGGGTCACAAGCCCATCCCGACTCAGAAAGCCGTGGGAGGATGGTACACTATCCCACCCCGCATCGCCCTTCGTTTTTATTGCCCTGCCTGCAACACGCTTTCATCCCGTACTCCGCACCAATCCCCTCCAGCTTTCACTAAATTAAATAATTCGGCCCCACTTCACATTTATCTTCCTTCCCCTATTTCCTGCATTTAAGGATCAGGAAAAGGTTGCAGGCACGCTGCTGTCAGAGATGCCAAGATGAAAAGCGAGTAAGTCTTTCTTCTCAGGGCTTTTCTTTTGTTGTTTTGTTCTTCTCCACGGCTCCTGTCCAGATTTTGATCTGCTCCGTTATGAATAAAACATCTCATCACAACTCCCTTCCTTCGTTAACCTGCTAGCAGCGATCTCGTTAAAAGGCTTTCTGGAAATCTAAATAGATTAGGTAAAGGGGTCTCCCTCTACCCACAAGGTCAAGGAATTCTAATTTAGCAAATCATGACTGTTCTTTACAGAAGCTTCATTAATTAGACCCCAATCACGGAGCGCTTGCCTGGATTTTTTCCATCTTTAACCCTGCTTCAGATGTCAAGCTCATTAGCCGCTACCTTTGGGGTTCTTAATTTTCCTGCTAAACTACCCTCCAAGCCTTCACAGGAGCAGCTTTGCAATGAGAAAACCTCTTTGATACCAGCACGGCCAGTTCGTACGCCAGCTGCTTGGAACTCCCGGACGCCGTGTGCACCCGAAAGGCGACACAAAACACCCCACAGCCCCTGGCAGCGCTTGACCTCAGCAGAGGAAAGAATCAGAAGAGAACAAAAGAGATCATTCCATTATTAATTTGGCACTTATCGACAAGCTTAATGTTACTGCTCATCGCTTCCCTGACTTTAAGGGGACACCTCGCAGCGGGGACACGCGAGATAAGGTCGGATTCCCGCTCCCGACGGCGACCGAGATCGCTCAGAGACGAGAGGCCGGGGCTCGGCTTCTGCCCGGGCCCAGGGGCAGCCACGTACCAGCCTGACTGACCGGAGAGGCCGGGGCCACCCCAGAGCTCGGCGGGAGCTGCTCAGCTCAGACAACAGAGAGGAGGGCGGCAGGGCCAGCGGAGCGAGGCCAGCCGGCGGGCGCAGGGCCAGCTCGGGCCGCCCGTGAGCCAAGACCCTCGCTCAGAGGGGCCCCTCGCCCCGCCGGGCTCCCGGGGCAGCTCCCCTCGTGTTGACGGAGGGTCGCCATCACGACACGCTTATCGACGCAGCGCCAGAGAAGCCGGCACTTCTGTACGGCAGCGCTGGGGAGCACGGGGGATGGCTCCACCTGACGGGCTTCAAAGTTACATCAAAAATTCAGCATTTTATATCCTTTTTCTGCAAAGTCATGGTCTTTAGCATATTTTAACGTCAGCGTGCATGTTATGCCTGCTATTAATTTTGACGCTTACACTGATTGGTCCACCCTATTAAATAACTTCATTAATACTCCTATACAAATATAATCATTGGTTATTTTACTGATCAAAATCTCTGATCTACAAATCAGGATGGGGAGGATGTGAGGGTCTTCACAGCAACATTCCTGTGGTTATATGGTTTCATCACACAAGATAACATAACTAGCCGAGAACGTACAATTTCACCCCTTGTACCTGTCTCCCTCCCTCCCCGTTCCGTGTTCTGCACAATTTCCCAATCCACAGCAGCTTTAGCTTTGGCCACCTCCGTAAGGCTGCAGCTGCTGTCTCTGAGCGTAAGTGAGGTTTTGTGTATTTCTTACCATAATGTAAATTAATTGAATCAGGAAATAAATATGTCGTTAGTTGTTCATTTAAAAACAATTAATTATCAATGAACAGTTAACTAGCTATTCAAAATTCAGATCTGATTATAACACTCGCAGCCCACGAGCCACCAGAGCCAGAGGCCACCGCGCTTTAAACAAACACGGCTGCCTTTCCGCAGCACCCCCAGCTCGGCGGGGCGCCCCCAGCCCTGCTGCGGAGGGGGCAACGCTCGGCCCCAGTCACGGGGACACGCCAGCCCGAGCTCGGCCTCCCCCGCCAGCCGCTGGGGCCGCCCGGGGCCCAGACGAGGCCACGCCACAACCCGTGCTTCTGCGATGCCAAGTACAGCCAGGTCCTGTGGTGTCACCCTCCAGCGAGGTCACATCGCTCCCAGGGGGCCAAAACCCCCTGTGTCGCTGCAGGGGGACAGAGATAACGGGGGTGACCAGCAGCAAAACAGCGTGGGGGCCCTCGACAGCCCCCCTCGCAGCGAAACGTCCCTCCTGCAGGGCTCTACCGAAGGCAGATTAGCTGGAGCCCGCAGCCATCAATCCATCAAATTTATTTTGCTGATGTCCTAAACTTTGTGCTGTAGAAAAGCGGAGCTGACATTTATGGACAAACTCCGAAGGCGGCAGCAGAGCCACCTGCGAAGGTTTGGGAAGAGCCTCGTGAAGAGCCGCCGGTCCCTACGCGCAGAGGCGAGCAGAACGCCGCAGGCATAACCCTGAGCCTCAGCTCTCGTTTAAATGTTTCATTACTACAAATACCGGCCTTGGAGCTGGAACGATGGCGGCTGGGAACGTTCGCAAAGACGCTGCTGAAACGTGATCGGTGTTGGGTGCTGCTGCGGGGCCGGAGAAGGGGGACCCGGCACGGGGGGGACTTGAGGGGGACCCTGAGGGGGAAAATCAGGGGGCCCTCAGGGGTAAAACGAGGGGGAAACCGGGGGGGAAACGAGGGGGAAACCGGGGGGGAAACGAGGGGGAAACCGGGGGGGAAACGAGGGGGAAACCGGGGGGGAAACGAGGGGGAAACCGGGGGGGAAACGAGGGGGAAACCAGGGGGGGAAACCAGGGGGAAATCGGGGGGGAAACCAAGGGGAAATCGGAGGGGAAACCAGGGGGAAATCGGGGGGGAAACCAGGGGGAAATCGGGGGGGAAACGAGGCGGAAATCGGGGGGGAAACGAGGCGGAAATCGGGGGGGAAACGAGGCGGAAATCGGGGGGGAAACGAGGCGGAAATCGGGGGGGAAACGAGGCGGAAATCGGGGGGGAAACGAGGCGGAAATCGAGGGGGAAACGAGGAGGAAGTAAAAGGGCCCTTGGGGGGGAAACGAGGAGGAAATAACGGGGCCCTCGGGGGGGAAACGAGGGGAGGCCTGAAGGGACCCCGAGGGGGGGCGAGGGGACGAAGCGCCGCCTCTTCCAGGAGGGAACGTGCGTCCAGGGGCTGCGGCCCACAGAGGCCCAGGCGCGGCGCAGGCCGCAAGGCCTAGCCGCCACACCGGTACCTCCCGCCGTGCAGGGAAGCTCCGCCTGGCTCCGTACCGGCGGGGCTTTGCCTACCCAGGCCCCAAGCCACCGGAGGCCCCGGCCGGGCCTCCGCGGCCGCTCCCCTCAGCCCGGCCTCTCCCGCCGCCTCCCCCTCAGGAGGGGCCCGCCAAGGTCACACCCCCCCCACCCCCCACCCCAAAACCACCCGCCGGGGAGCGGCCCCGGGGCCCGCCCGCCCCGCTCCCCCCTCCCCTCCCCCCCCCCGGCCCGGCCCCGCCGGAGCCCACGGCCGCCGCGCGCCGCCCGGGCGCGGGCCGCTCACCAGGGCTCACGCGCGTACTCCTCCATCTTCGCAGGCGCCACCGCCCTCGCCCGCCTCCCCGCCGCGCGATTGGCTCACCTCTCCCCCCCCCCCCGCGCGGGCCAATGGGGGCGGAGGGCGGGACTAAGAGCTGAGGGTGAGCAGGCGTGCGGCGGCGGTGTCTGCGCATGCGCTCTGCCTCCCTGCGGTGGGGCCTGGCGGGTGGCGGCGGAGCCTCCCCGGGGCCTGCGGGTGCGTCCCCGCCGGGAGGCCGCCCCGGGGCGGGGGGGGGGTGCGCCCGCTCCGGCCGCTGGGCCTGCCTCTGGGCCTGCCTCTGGGCCTGCCTCGGCCCCGCTCGTGTTTCCTGGGGAAGGGGAGAGGGCGCTTCGGTGGGGCCGTCCCCACCGGGGCCGGCCTGGGGGTTACCCCGGGGGTGCGGGTCAGGGGGCTGAGGAGGGACCGCGGTGCGGGGAAAAAAGCGTAGAATGTCTCCACCATGTCACGGTGCTCTGAGAAAGGACTGAGACACGAAGCAGCTTTTATTTAGCCCTCTTGATAAGTCGCGCCTCAGGTAAAGGCATGAGCGGATCCCAGGGCTGGGGCCTGCTCTGCTGCTCCGCGGGGGACGGATCTGTCTGTTAATGCGGAGCCTGACAGAAAATGGTGTGAGCACCCTGGAAGGGGAGAAGCAGCTTGGCAGCACCTGGCTGAACTGGGAGAGGATGCCTGCCCCGTGATGGAGGGGTTGGTCCCCACGCTGAGGGCGTCCATCCTGCTGGAGGTGCTGAGACCCTCGGGAGCGGCGCCCACCTCCCTCATGAATCAGCTGGGCTGACGTTGAGGTGCATCCTGTGGGCTGAGTGGTGGGGGTGAGAGCTGGGCTTTGAGGTCCCCCTCAAGAGCCAGTGCCCATGAGAAGGCAGTTCTCCAGGGAGGCTGGGAAAGTGGGGCTGAAAACCAGAGGATTTGGCTCTGTGCTGGCAGCAGACACCGGGGCAGCCTGCAAAGCCCCCAGAGCCTTTCCCCATGTTTGCAAGGAAGGTTGTAAATCGCTTATTCTTTTCACGCTCCTGATTTAACCTTACACACTGTGCTCTCCTGTAAGGGAGGTAAATCATTCGGTTGCAACAGGCAATTCACTTAATTGCTCTAATAAATCACGGGCTGAAGCAATGGAAAGGCGCTGAAATGCTCCCCCTGCTTTAATTTGCTGTTTTCGAAGGCTTTGAGAGGCTCCTTGTAAATGTAAGGCCGCTGTGGTCTGAGTGCGGTGATGGCGCGTTCGTCCCGGTTTAAGGCGGGATGGGAGCAGGCGGTGATGCAGTGACGGGGATTACCAGAAGGTGGTATTGTGGCTTCTGCGTTGACCGAGGAGGGGAGATGGGAAGAGTGGAAAATCTGCAGCCTGGTGAAGCCTGGGAGCAGAGCTCTCCACGCTGGTGTCCTCATACCACTGCGACTGGTCCCGCACTGGTCCAACCCTTCTGAGGGTGGCAATTTGTTGCAGGAGCCCTTGTCCTTTCCTCTAGTGAGTGGCAGGTTAATTATACCGGGTGGAACAAACGTTCTGGTCATCCCTTTGCCAAGCTGTGGTGGAGCTTGTGAAACTCCCTGCTGAGCCCAGGTGGTTGCAGTGGCCAGAGTCACCAAAGGGACCTCCAGCAGATCAGCTGGGGGCACTGGTGGCCCGCCCAGGCAGGCTGCTGGAAGGTGCTCAAGGGCTTTTCAGCGTTTTCTGAATTTCCCTTGTGGCCAAGAGCCAGTTACTTTCCTGATATATCATGTCTTCCCCACACTTCCCTTGCTCCTGCATGAGCAGGGGTTTTGCAGAGGGAGGTTTTGGGTGAAGTTGCAGTCAGGTTTGGGAGAGAAGCAGTTTCTTTCACTGGCCACAGGACCAACATGTTCCAGAGCACGTGTTCCTGTCACAGCCAGGCAGGGAGATGTCACTTGCTTTCTCAAGGAACATCTCACAAAATGAAAAAAAAAAGTTCATTGTGTTTAACCTTTCCTCCTGCAGGCTGTGAAGGAAAGGGAAATAAAACAGATTAGGGGATTCCATCCAATTTTTGGTTGTCCTTTCTCAGCTAATGGGAAAAAATAAAGGGAAATAAAACAGATTAGGGGAATCCACCCAATTTTCAGTTGTGCTTTATCAGCTAATGGGAAAAAAATAAAGGAAGACAGACAGTCTTAGGTGGTGGCACAAGAGGTGGGGGCACCGAGAGCTTTCCCGGCTCTGCCAGAGACCCTGTACATGTGCCTGGAAAAGCCACTTAATCTGACTCTGTCACAGTTCCTTGTCTCTAAGACGTGGTTAATCGTGTTGCTGTGTTCCAACGCGTGTTGTGCAGAAATACTCATTAGTGCCTCCGAGGTGCTCAGTTGCTATGGAGATGGGATCCTGATAAATGCAGCGGCTGACGGAGCCTCAGCGGAGATTCAGAGCTGCTGGGAGCTCGTCTGCGCCAAACTGCGCCGCGCTCTCCTGACGGCCACAGCCTCAGAGGGCCGGTGTCAAGCCCGCGGTGGCTGGAGCCGGCTGCAGAGCGAGGCCCAAGGGTCCCTGAACGCGTCCCCAGTCCCAGTTGCTGGTGGCCCAGGAAGCCAGTGCAGACATATCCAGAGCTCCTCTTATTCTGGGGTGAAAACACTAGATTTTCTCTCGGTGCTTGCTTTCTTACAGCGCCGAGAACTCTGTGCGATGTGGTGCGGTCGGAGCTGTGCTAATACCCCGCTTAAAAAGAGACGTGCGACAGCCAGGATGAATTGCAGTAAGACCATCCGCTATAAACCACCACCACTTTAGGGTGAGCCTTGCTTCTCTCCTGGCTTTTCTGCTAATGAAGGAATATTCCTCTGCAAAACTCTCACTCTGTGTCACCTCTGCAGCTCCGTGGAGGAGAGCCCGGCAGACGTGGGCTGCCAAATCAGGGAAGGATGTGTGATAATTTGGGAGAAACTTGGAGCCTCCCAGGTCATGTTTACGGCTTCTTGGGGAACTCAGTGTCTGGTGCTTCTCCTCACAAGAATCAAGATTCAGGAACAACAAAACGAGACCTTATCAAGGTGTCAATGGTGATTTTATCCCAATTTACAACACGGGAAAGAGTCATGAAGGCAAGGCAGACAGACAGAAAGACAATTCTAGGTTTTACTCACCAGCAGAAAGGTTCTTTCCCTGTTTTAGTATTGCAGATTGTCCCTGGGGCTGTCACGTACCCTGTCCCTGGAGTCGGGGGTGGCACACCCGAGAAAGCTTGAATCTTTCCTGGAAGAGGGAGACATGTAGCTGTGAGGCCTCATTACTTTTTTTTGTGCCCTCTCCAGTTGGGAACTGAGCTTCCAGTTTGTTACTGACCTCTTGCAAGCACTTGGTGACTGAGCGCAGCGACACCACGTAGAAATACCAGGAGTTTGGTCATTTCTTCCACCTCCAGACTCTGTTAACTCAAATCTCTCTTCCAGAAGACGCAGCGTTAAAACGTTTTGAACTGGGTATTCTGAAAAGCAAGCGGGCAGCACGTTAGAGAGGTCCACGGCTGTAGGAAGGTGGGACAAGCAAGACACTTGTTTGGCTTCTGGAGGCGAAGAAGGCACCAGATGGACACCAATACGCCAAATTCACCCTGGTTCCTGTTGTCTTCAGTGCTGTTGCAGCCATGGCAGTTTTGGGGTGAAGGAAGAAGAAGGTGAAGGGGATGGCCATGTCTCTCCTAGTCCGTGGTGCAAGTGAGCACCAAGATGAGGGTCATGATATCAGAGAGATAGAAGTGATGGGGTGAAGTGGGATGAAATTTGATGTGGCAATGTTTAAGGTTATGCACTCGGGAACTAAACCCAACAGTTTCTTCTACAATCTGGAAAAAAATCTCAGTGGTGGTGGTGAATCACAGGACGGCTATGAGCAGGAGCTGGGCGCTGTGATGCTGGAGATAAATGAAATCCTAGAATTCAACAAGAATGTGCGTTTCCCGTCAAGATGAGGAAGGGCTCGTTTGTAACACAAGGCAGTGGGAGTCTCACCTGGAGCACACTGTGCCTGTGTTCAGGATGGTCTGAGCCAGGCAGACGAGCAGAGAAGGTAATTAGGCTAATGAGGAAAATCTTCTGAAAGCCTATTTTACAGAAGAAGACCAAAGGGCTTGTTTGGACTAGCAAAGAGTGTCTTGGTTTGAAAGACAGGTGTCTGGGGAGGAAGGCAGGAGCCTCCCTTGAAATGGAAAGTGCAACCCCCTTCCCTCCAAATTATTATAATTTGAAATTAACGGGCCTTCAGGCAAAGATATGGGGAATAGGAATAACAGTTCTTTACTAATATATATATATATATAAAACACAAGGCAGGGAAAAACAAACACCCCGCTGGTTTACACTGACAGAGTAACCCCCTGTTAGGGGGGCAGTAGCAGTCCGATAAGATGCTGGCTGCAGTCCTCCTGAAGCGATGGGTGTAGTTCTGTGGAAGCAGTGATCAGGTAAAAGGGTCTGGTCTTCCTCCGAAGGTCCAGTGGTAGGTAGGTAGCTCTTGTCCTCTGGAACTCCAGTGGGGGGGGGGGAAAGCTCCTCTGGGAATCCAGTGGAAGAAGGCTGCTAGGGCGTTCGAGATCTCCGTTTTTATTTGGCATGGACTGCTTGGCTCCTTCCCCCCCCCTCCCCGGGCGGAGCATCTCACCATGGGATGGGGAGTCGTGAGGCAGTTCCTTGATGGGCCATGAACAGGAGATAGCCCAGGAGCGAGTTCTCGATGGGTCAGGCGATAAGGCCTTGTTGTGCCCATTGACAGGAGATAGTCCAGAGGGGGGAGGCAGGGAGCACCGCCCCACCTGGTCTCAACAGCTCCTGAAGATGGTAATAGAATACTTTTTTTTTTTTTTTCCTTTTGGCACATTTTACACTATAACCTTGGACAAAGAGAGAGGCCTGAGAACAGGCAGTAAATATTAGGAGGGTGGTAAAGGATGGAGACGAAAGGATGAAGTTGGCAGCATAACGAATGGGTACGAAATGCTGTGCATGGGGTGAAGCGGCCCTGAAACTTGGAGAGAAGGGCCTATCTGCCCTCGGGGAGAATTTGCAGGTGCCAATAAGCTTCTCTATGGATTAGATCGATGGAAAGTAGGTGCCTCCAACCAAAGCCCAGCCGTAGGGCGCTGCCTGAACCAGAAGCAGGAGAGACTCAGGACTTTAGTCCGTGCCGAAGGAGGGAGGGGGGTCTCTGGGGCTTGGCAAGGGGAAATGGGAGTGTTGTGATGAAGAGCAGCTGCAGAAACAGCCCTGCAGGGGACAGGGAATCAGCAGAAGCTCTGATAAAGTGACCCAGGGACGGTGCTGGGGTCAGGCTTTGCAGAGCGAGGAGCAGGCGCCGGGCCGGGCTGGCACTCGCTGCCTGCTTCCTCCCCACTTCAAAGGCTTTGCACATCCTTCGTACAGGAACCAGTCTGCACCAGCAGCAGAACCACCCGCCACCAGTCTCCCGAAGGGCTGCGCGCTTTGGCCAACCGCACGGATCCTGGAGAGCGGCGGGAGGAAGATGAAAACTTTCTCTGGGCTGGGCGCTGTCAGCCAAGAGCTGTCACTGCCGCAGCAGAAACTCTCCCCTCCTGTAACGGAGGAGACGCCCCGTATCTTCTTCGGAGCCACGCTGACCTCTTTATGAGCCCTCCGGCACTGATGGGCACATGCTGGGGATCTGCCTCCCCCACCCCCAGCTCCCCAGCTTGCCAGCTTGTGCATTTTTGCGTGTTTTCTCACTAGGTTGGCCCATTGCCTTTAAAAGGCTAAATGCTCCGGACTAAATTTGGTCATGCAGCTCTGCATGGTTCCCTGGAATGTCCTCGGGTTTCAGGCTCCTCTGATAGCACCATTCCCCGCCTCCCGCTGGGCTCCATTGGCTTCCCAGCACCCGAATCACGGCTTGATCCTGTTATTGGCCAACTCTTGGACCGAGGGGTGTCCCCTCTTTATAACTACTATATCCCGGGCTGCAGCGATTGAGAGCTGCTGAGATTTAACACTTCAGCACCTGCTGCCGCTGGGGGAAGCAGTGTTGGAGCTTCGGCTTCTCTTTTTTTTCTCCTTCCTTGGGTACCACACACAACCGCAACCGTGTCTCGCCAGCGAGCCAAGATGTCCAAAGTGGCCAAATATCGGCGACAAGTTAGTGAAGATCCAGACATTGACAGTTTGTTGTCTACTCTGTCTCCAGAGGAGATGGAAGAGCTGGAAAAGGAGCTGGATGTGGTGGATCCAGATGGAGGCATCCCTCTGGAGCTCAGTCAGAAAAACCAAACAGAAAATTCCTCAGCTGGCCCGCAAAACTGCGACACAATGCTCAATCACTGCGAAAAGGAGACCAGGAAACTCATTCAGAGGGAACGCTCGATAGACGTAAGTCACATCTCCCCACGCTTGAGCTGGTTTCGCGAGAAGTGCAGGGGCATACCTGGGAACTCGGCTGGGCTGTTTTAGGGGACGAGACGGAAAACACGAACCCCGAGAAAGGCATGCTGTGCTCGCGAAAGAGGAGTAGCTGTCACGTAGAGACCGGAGGAGCAAGGCAGGTGGCTGGTCCGAGCACTCTGGGAGGGAACAGGGTGTTTCATGAAATCGCAGTGTTACTTGCAAAGCCAAAACCTGTGCTGGTGCCAGGGATTTTCTCTCTGCCTCCGCTCTGACATCCTTTGGCAGGGCTGGGAGCAGAGGTGGAACTCCCAGAAGGCGGCTGGAGGGGCCGGTGCAGTGACAGCGATCCCACGGGCTGCGTTTCTTTTTCCTTCTGTTTTTTTCCTTTGGAGATCTCCGGACTCTTGCTCCTTTCAGTTCCTCTTGTGCAAAAGCTTAAACAGTCTCTGGTTCTTGTGGAATAAAAAAAGTTTGCTGCCGTGTGGAAATTGCCCCGAGAAGCAGGTTTTGCCCCAAGCCGTTTGTTTCGTGTTTATTGCTCAGTTAAAATTCATGGTTTGATTTGATTTGGGTGTATTTATCGCCTTCTCTACACCTGGCAAAGCTTTTAATAGCTTGCTTTAAGCTAGAAAGCTTCGTGCCAGTCCCTCTCCTCTTCTTGTGCCTTGCCTTAGTGGGAGCCAATCCCACTTCTCTGTAACATTTATTAACCTCTGCACTAAGAATATTTGGTATGTGCTTCGTGCGTGGGAGGCTGGGAAGCATTTGGTTTCCCGACTTTTTCACGGCAGGCTGAGCCAGAGAGTGAAAGAAGGAGACTCTTCAGCTATTTATCTGTGTAGTCATGGGCAGATTTCATGCCCAAGGCTGGATTTGCATCTGCTCTGATGGGACAGGGCCGAGGAGTATCAGCAGCGTAAGCAGAGAGCGGCTTGTGTGGATCCCCCTCTTAACGGACCGCTCTGGCTCTGCTTCCTTATCTATTCCAGGTCACCCAGCAGCACCCTGGATCTCCCAGCTGAGTGATCGAGCTCTACCTAGCCCCTGAGCGCTTGGAGATAGCTCTTTCTGATGTGTATGGTGTTTACTATAGGAATGTCCTTTCCTGACTGGAGCCTGGGAGAAAACGGGGAGAAAAAGATGAAAATTGCAGCTGTAGGAGAAATAAATGAAGGTTTCTTCTGGAGACCTGAACAAGGGGTTAAATAGTTCCCCCCACCCCTCTCTAAGCTTGCACGCCTGGGAGCTTTCCTCTGGCTGTGAGGACAAGGCACTCGCAGCCTTCACCTTCTATATGTGGCGTTTGGCGTGGGCTGGGGGACAGAAAGGGCCGTGCCCCTCGCCACGGGAGCCCTGGGTTTGTTTCCCGACTGGTGGGCTGGTGGAAAATTTCCCCGTGGTGGGAAACTGCAGGTGCTGCAGGACAAACCTGCCTGGAAAGGGAAATGCTGCTATATAGGACCAGTTATCCCAGTGATGCCACAGGGGTTTTGCACTGGTTTGCAGGTGATTGTAGCTTGCAGCCAGCACTGAGAGCTGACGCTGATCAAAGCTGCTTTTTCAGGCAGGAGGAACTCTTGCATTCGGCCTCACTAGTGATGCTATTTTGTTTTCAGCTAGGAAGATGAGGAATTGACTGGGAATTGGGATAGGGAAGTGTCCGTGATCAGGAGAAAGGGAGGAAATTTGTGGGTATTTGGAAAAAGAGAGCTGGGCAACGGTCTGGTTAAACACTACGTTGTTTGGAAGATGCCTGAGAGCGTGTGTGGTGTTGTGCTGCGGGAGAGGAGTCGGGATGGTGGCGAGGGATGGCCTGGGGAGGAGAGGTGCCGCAGGAGAGGGCGTACAGCTCTGTGGCTGGCGGGGAGGGCAGCAACGGAGGCCCTGAGAAAAGCGAGCGTTGTGCTCTCCTCTGAACTTCAGTGGCTTGGGGCCATGGAAGACAAAGCAAGTTGGCTGCCCGTCAGATTTGTCAGTGAAACTGGCCCCGTTAGATTGCATTGCGGTAACTGGATATGGCAGAACTGACTTTCTTCTTCTGTTTCAATCCCTGGAGGCCAAGAAAAAAATATCCTCCACCCTTTCCTCCTTGGCATTGTTAGCACCTGGGATTAGCACTTAGAAAATGCCAGCCCGCAGCGCTGGCAGGTCAGCCCATGCTGGTGGTGGAGCAGGGCCTTTGCTCCACTGCAGGGCATGAGGACAGGATGGGATGGGATGGGACAGGACGGGATGGGAATGGCTGGGATGGGGTCATCAGACCACAGCAGCAATCACAGAAACCAGCCCAGGAAGCTGATGGTTCCCTGCATCCGAGGAAGCCACGGGGCTGTGTTTTGCTGCAGGTTGGAGTGAGAACATGGAGCCATCCGGAGCATCCTGGGCAGCTTCGGAGCTCTCACCCAGCTCCTCAGAGCACTGAGGCCTCTGATGACAACCCCCTCTCTCGTATCAGTGGATTTCAGGCAGCGAAGCACTTGTGCCTGCCAACACAGGCGCTGTGGCTGCACACCCACGGGGGATGCATTCCCCCAGCCGAGTGCAGCCATCACCCCCTCGACGTCCGTCCCTGTCCCTCTCCCTCGATGGCTCCCACCAACTCAACTCACGCAGCACCCGGCGTCCCCGATTCAATTCATCGAGCAAAACCTTTGCAGGCGAGAAGCAGACGTGTGAGCACGGGAGGGAAGCGCGGGCACAAGGGCAGGGAAGGAATGGGAGGTCCTTCCAGCGGGACTGGCCCTCTGAACATCTGGAAGATGTTATCCTGCGTCGGTGATGTCTCTTCAGCAGGAAGGGACAGGAGGTTAGATTCTTGTCCTTGAACTACAGGGAGTGTGTAGGTCTGTAGCTGCCTTGCGTGGAGGCACTGAGGAGAGAAGATATTGGGGGGTTCCTCGTCCAGCTCCTCAGCGGCACCTCGGGCTGCGTCATTGTCGCTAAAACTCCCTTTGCAGGTTTGGGAGGTGATGGGGTCGCAGCCCCTGCAGTGCGACGGCCACTCCGGCTCCCCGCAGCCTGCCAGGACGGGGGCCGGGGCAGCATCCCCGCGGGGCCGGCAGCACGCTGACCCGAGCTGCTGCACTCCTGTCACCCCATTATTTTTCCTCTCCCCTCCTGTTCTTCCCTCCCTCTTTTGCCCCCTCTGCGCAGTGGCTGGTGGGACGTTGTCTGTTCGCTGGGATGTGCGGGAACTTCTCCCAAGTGCAAAATAAAGTATTTTAAAGGGAATGTTTCAGTTTCTGCCTATCTCACAGCTCTTCTTGCAGTCATTGCTCTGTCCTTGGACTGGCTCTAGGCACCCCCATTCCCTCCTAAATATTGGGAGGCGTGGGTATATTTAGAAATATTGTAACTCCATAATAACACATCTTCTTAGTGATGAAAAGGGCAAACTTGGGTAACTAGGAAGCAGTTTATAAACAGCCCAAAATAGATGTGAGCTTTGCCCTAACTTCTCCGCACTGGGAAGCCAAATTCGCATGTTGGTGATGCATTAATTAATTAATCTTCATTTTGTATTGCTAGTGAGTAAAAGTATACCCGTCAACCATGGAGCTTGGGACGGCGCCTGTCTTCAGATGCACTCAACAAGGCCTTGTTGTAGGCCCATGTATCATGGGAGCCAGAGTTAAACTAATATTCATGAGTAGATTAATGAAGAGATGATTTCTAATAGCTCATGGCTCTTTACTGTAGCGGGCAAAGACATAATGAGAGAGAAATCTAGCTTAGAAACGTGCTGTAAAGTGGAAGCAGAGGCGTTAGCTGAAGGATGGTTTACCTGGGAACACAGCTGGCTCATCACTCAAAAGATCTCCAGAGGTCCCTTCCAGCCCCTACGATTCTGTGATTCTGTGAAATCTTTGTGTCCTGCCTGGGATTTCTATCCAGAAGAGGAAAAGCTGTCTGTGCCAGAGGACAGGGGCTCCGTGCGGGTGTCTCTGCAGGATGGGTTTCTCTGACAGCTGAGCTGTATGAGGAGGTGGGTTTTGTGAGAGCTACTGTGGTTTTGTCCAGTTCTTCCTCTGCTGTTGGTCACATCTTCTTTAAAGAGCGTGTGTCTGTACATATAGCACTATGATACACGCCCTGGAGACACCCTGTGGGACCCGGTGGTTTGGTTGCCATATCCATAGCAGGTTTTACTCTTCAAAGCATGCTGCAAAATCCACCTGCTGCTGTTCTTGGCTCTCCTTGGATTCCCACCTGGCCTCACCTCCAAAACACTGAGCCCCTCCTTGTGCTTTCCTTCTCCAGCACCATCATCTTCCTCAGGAATGGACGGAGCCTCCTTCCCTCAACTTCAGCTGTAAGGAGAGGACACCTGGATGTCCCAGTCCCATCAGAGTCCCCAGCTCTGCCTCCCAACGGGGCTGCCCTGATTCCGTGCTGCTTCAAGCACAGATGGCTGGGAAATTGCATGGAAGTTGTGTGTGGGGGCGTTATCCTGCTGATGGAGGGGATTCATTCCAGGGCCACAAACCCACTTCTTTTAGCAAGATGCTTGCATGCATAGTGGATGTCTCTTTCTGTGTAAGCCTGGGGACCAGCTTCTTGCAGGAGAAGGCTCTGAACAGGAGACTTTGGATGGCAGGGCAGATGTGCTCAGCCCTGGCAGGTGGTCCCTGTATTTTTGTCTCCTGAAGGCTGAACACCCTTCCCGCTGGAGAAGTTGAGGTGGCTCAGGCGAGTGTTTCGCAACACCTTTCCCCTTCCTTTCAGATGTCCCACTCCCTACGTGCACTCCTGTACAGGCAAGACACCCTCCTGTTCCAGCATCCTTATCCCTGCAGGCTGCTTTGCCTGGCCCAGAGCTCCTGGGGGTGTCCCCATGTGCCCAAGCACTCTTCACTACAGGCTGGATACAGCCGACAGCGAGTGGTGGGACAGCGTTCCTATGGCCGGGTTTTGATGCAGAGGGAAAGGCTGTGACCTTGGAGGGAGTTTACTTAACCCACATGCAGTGTATTTGAAGGATGCTGGTGCCGGAGGGCAGCAGGTCCTATTGCCACGGAGAAGGATTACAAAACTCCTTGGGCAGGTCTTGTAAAAAGTCCTGCCTTCCTTTCCATCTTGCTGAGGTGTAGGCGTGGCGCTGGGTGGTGTTTCACCCAGTTACTGGTGGCTGTATGTGGAGAGAGACACCGTGAAAAGCAGAGATCCTTACCAGTGAGCCCTTCTTCAACACCACAGGAAAACAAGTTGGTATTTAAATTTCTTATTAGTGCTCAAAGCTTGTCATCTTTTCATGAAAATACCTGGAGGAAAAACGAGCTCCACATTTAAATAGCTGGGACAGACTCAAGGGAAATTGCAAACGAGGGAAAAGAAGTGGTTGTATCATTCTTTAAGCATCTTACCAGTCCATGACTAACACGTATGTATTTAAACTCTGCTGTTCTGTTTATCAGCTGGTTCTGTTGATGTGCCAAGACCGTTCCTTCTCTCTTCTGAGAGTCTTCACCGATTCCCAGCTCTCGCACTTCTTTTAACCACGTCCCGCGCAGGTCTCCAGCAGCCTGGGTGCCTGCTTTTCCCTCGTCAGAGCAAGCTGTAGTTCTGCCCAGCTCCTGGCCTCCAAATGAGATGTAAGGGGTGGGTGACACTGGGGCACCCTTCCTCCTGGTGCTTCTCCAGGCCCACGCTGGGGTGGGCAGGGGACAAAGGTGTGGATCCTTCCACCAACACGCAGTGGGAATGGAGCTGGCGGCTCTCTGGTCTTTGTGTTACTCCCACGGACGATAGCCAGGGATATCCAAAACAGTCACACATTTTGAAGGAAACTAAAGGTATCGAGGCGTTCCTATTTGGTCCTTGAAGGAGGCCACAGGTGGTGTCTGCTCTGTGGCCTCTCCTCTCTCCTCCAGGAGAGCCCTTTTATTTGTCACCTTCCGTTGTTCAGAAATGAAAACTGCTGTTGTCTGCACTCGGGTGTTTTGTTCTTCCCCTCTGAAAACCCTGTAACGAGAAGGACGAGCATCAGAGGCGAGCGCTGTCAGCCAGCAACAGACGATAAAACAGACCTCCAAGGCAAAAAGAGAAGCAGGAACGATCCCAGGACGGGCTCTGCAGCGCAGAGAGCGGCTGGAGCAAGTGAGGGGGCAACGGGCCCAGGTTTGAACGGCGTTTCTGAACCACCGGTGCAGGAAGGAACCTCGCGGCCAGATCAGTGGTTTTGTAACGCCGCTGGGAAGCGGTGGCAGAAACCTTGTTTTGCCGTGACCGAGTGGCAGCACAAAGCATTCCCAGCGACTCGTAGGTCGTGCCGAAGGCACGTCCCCTGTCTGGGAGATACTCAGCCCATCTAAGGGCACAAGCAGGAAAAAAAGCTGAATTTCTAGTCGGTCTGAAAAAAAAACGAGTAAAAAGCTGAGTCCTGTATTTACATAAGCCACAACTGGGATGCAGACAAATCCGTGGAAATGCTTGGAGTGTTTAGCTTATATGGGCCGAGCTCCTCAGGAGGTTTATTATCTGTTTATGTTGAGCTGATAAATAGACATACAGAGAAGGAGAAGAGCTGGGATCCTTTACGTCTCGCTTTCTTTCGCAGCGTTATGACGTCATTTGCGTGCTAAAACGGTCTCGGTGACTCAGCTCCCAGCAGGACGCTGGGATTAACCGGTCGTGTCACTCAAGCCCACCCTTTGCTGTGGTGGGAATCGCAGCACGACGGAGCGAGAGGACCTCGCTTCGCAAGGGGGAGGTATCAGGGCACGTGTTTTGAAGTCAGGTGTGGACCGGCCACACCGTGAAGTGGCCTGAGTCCTGCTCAGTCCTGTCCTCTGCCCAGAGCGTGGGGCAAACAAGGTTGGGCTCAGACAGGAACGAGAGCTGCAGAAGCGCAACGGGAGAGGTGGCAGCCCCGGGGTCACAGGGGTGTTCTGGCGCCTGCAGCCAGTTGACGTTGGGTTGAGTAGCCCAGGGCTGAGACACGATATTTGGGTCAGGGTTTACGCTGAGACCCGCTGGGTGCTGCCGAGGGCTCCGAGCAGTCCTGCCTCCTGACAGGGGGACCGTGGCAGAAGGGGGACATGCTCTTTGTGGGAGCCAGCACCCCCACAGCCATGAAAGCTGCCCGCAGCAGAAAGGGAGCTGCAGTTTGCTTCCTTTCAGGGAAGATCTTCAGTTTCTGAGAACCAGAGATCGTGACTCCTGGCATGCCCTGCTTTATCTCATTAAGTGCTGTGTTCTGGGCTACAGCTCCCACGTGGTGCAGGAACCCAAGGAGCCAGAGCTCCTGTTTCTCATAAGCTATTTAGGGGTTTTGACCAGCAAACCAGCTCTCTGAATTTGGCAAGTAGGCACCTGGGGCTGGGGCTCATCTCACCTGCTTCAAAGACCTTGATTCACCCTGGGTGCCCGTGGCCACTGGTGATGCCATAGGGTGTGCGTGATGGTCCCATGGACTGGCTGATGGGACCCATGGGAGACCTGCACCAGCAAGGGGCCTGGAGATGCTTTCCCTATAATCCCAGGAGGCTGGAAGCCAGACGTTTCTCGAGCATCCAGCCCCCGTGAGGCAGAGGACAGGAGACAGGATTTAAGGCTCACCAGGGCTGAGTTGCCGTTCTTCTGATCCTAAAAATCTGAGGAATGCTTTTCGTGGGCTGCCCGCAGAAAGTCTGCTGGCCAGGAATCCAGCCTTCAGGTGGAATCGCTGACGTTCACTGCCCTTCGCAACCTCTGCCGAAGAGGAGGCAACCGGATTAAAGGTCTCATCTTGGGAATATCCAGTTCAGCTGTGGCAGTGCCCAGAGAAGGGGGTGGGAACACAATGGATAGAAGAGAAAAACCCTGACTTCTAAAACCAGATTTTGTTAGAGAAGCAAAAGTTTCCATTTGCAGAGTATCCAGCGGCTTTAAGGGCTTTCTGGAAAATGGCTGCATGTCACTGTGGAAGGGCTGGAGCTATTCTATTAAAGGAAACCCAGTTGAAACATTTGTTATCGGCCCTAATCCAGCCATGAAGGCAAAGCAAGAAAAAAGTCAGGGCCAGAAGTGGTCCAGTCTCTGGAGAATAGCCCTGCATCTCAGGAGGAGGATGTTTTCAAAAACATTGGCCTGGGAAGTGCAAAGAGGCAGTGATATTTGGGGTCAGAAAGGTCTGAGCAGAAGGGAAGGGGAATAACTGTGTTCCTTGTTAAAATAACAGAGTAATAGCTGAGGCGGGACAGGGCAAGAAGTTGTTTACATCGCTCTGGGCCTTAGCACATAGAGCATGGCCGGGGGGGTCATGCTAGGTCTGCGTGTGTCCCAGTGCTGGAAGCCAAGGTCCTTTCACCCTTGCTTCATGCCAAAAGAATCCAAATGTGCCAAGAGAGAAACTCTTTGCTGCCTGGGAATGGTCCTACCAGGGACCCCATCGGCGCCAGAGCTCCGCGGGGCGTACGGGGGCTGCGAGCAGGGTATCTCACGGCACCGACCCGTGATGGTTGCTCTCAGCCAAGAGCCAGGAGGATTGCCATGGTGCTGCTGCAGGTAGAGCAAGGCCAGATCCCCCTGTGAGTGGGTGGGTGTCACGTAGACCTGGGCTCGGCTGTCCTGAGCAAGCAAGGTCAGCAGAAGCCTCGTGGTTCCGCTTCCTCCAGTGGTCTCCGGCAATCCAGGTTTAGTGACTCTCAGGACTCGGCCAAGGACACGGCATTTTTTCCAGGAATGTCCTTGGCTCTGAGTTGTCCCTGTGTTACTCAAAACTGGCTGAGGAGTGGAGGAAGGGGGCAGCTTGGCCAGCTTGTTGTGATTTAGCTTGGCTCCAGCAACCCTCTCACATGCCCAGAGCGTAATGGCAATGGGCACCCAGGGACGTCAAGTGCAAAACAACCTGCCGTTGCCCACTGGCCACCTCAAGGGACTTCTCTGTGTGGCGGGACAGTCTCAGGGGACATCCCTGTCCCTGGGAATTCTTATGTGGCTTGTGCCCAGCCTCCTCAGCCCCCTTCACCCACAGTCACACCGAGGGGTGGTGGGATGGTGGTGCCTCACTCACAGACTCTGGCTGGGATTTGGGGTAGCTGAGCAGGACGGAGGGGATGTGGGGCTCCTTTGGTGCCCACACGACTAGGTAAGGGTGATGGAGATGCCCAAGGTTAGAGCTGTGGGTTTGATCTCAGCTCTGAAGACTTATTTAGGACTTGGTAGCGTATGTAGGACAGACTGAAACCCCTCAGGCAGTGATATCAGATGGGCTCATTAATTATGGATCCGTAATTACATCTAAACCCTCTATTTCAAATAACCAAACCCTGCTTCCTTGCCTTGCCAGTCTGGTCTGGGAGCTCCCAGCTGACCAACCATTTTTAGTGAGCTGTCTCGCTGGCTCTCAGAGGTCTCCCCTTGTCCCTGGGGCTTCCCCGCTTCCCTGCTCTCCCGCCTCCAAAATCCCTTCCAGCACTCAGGATTTGCATGGGACCAATGGAGCTTTGCTGGTCGGTACCTGTTGCCTAAGCCATGCCCTGCCAAGAGATGAACTGGAAAATGTCCTGTTGGCTGCAGGAGGACTTTGTTACCCCAGCAGAAGCTGGGAGAAAGGGATAGTCTCTTGGCCTGGACTTTGTCCGCCAGCTCTACAGCTCTGGAGGGATCCTGGTTGCTTTGCAAGGAGCCCAGCTCTGGGTAGAGCTCTCTGTTGGTGGCAAAAGCCACGTGCCAGGCAGCCAGCGTGCCAAAACGGCTCTGCTGGTGGCGTTGCTGGGGAGGAGGGCGGCAGTGAGTGGCAAGGAGGAGACACGTGGGCTCCAGTGGGCTCCCGTGCACATGCAGGAATTACCCCATCTGGCTGGAATCGTTCCCGGGTTAGTTAAGTACGGCTGGTCCAGTTGCCCTTCCGCAGACGTCTGCCTCTCGGTTTAGGAGGGCCGTGCACTGGGGTGGGGCGGTTTGGTTACAGGCGGTGGTGACTCCTTGGTGCTCGGAAGGGTGTAGGCCCAAGAGCTGTGCCCAGGAGTGGCCGTGCAGCGCCACTGGCTCAGCTAAACAGGTGCAAATTCCACCACGGGCGGGCAGTTTCTGAAGGCGCCGACGCTCCTCGTTCTCCCCTTGCGTTCCTCAAGAAGTCCCGTAGCTGCACCCAGGTGAGGACCGTGCCCCTCTGTGTCCCCGTGGCCACCGGCAGCGAGCAGCAGCTGGAGCCGTCGGCCACGTTGGAGCTAACCCCGGATTTTCCAGCGGTGCTGATGGCTGGGGTGGGCCTGATCCCAGGATCAGGCTTCCCCTCTCGTGCTCTTGATGCTGCCATATCAGCTGCGGGGATCATGTCCCACAGCTGGGGGATGGCACCTCGCAGTTGGCTTCCAGAGGCCACAAGAGCTACAGGTGACATCAGAGACCGAGTCAGTGCCAAGCCTGCAGGTTGAGTTCGCTCTTTCTGGAGCCATTTGACCATGAACTGGAGGCGCAGGTTTGGCCCTGAGACCTTTTGCTGACAGTCCCGTTTCCTCCTGGGGTGCAGCGTGCCGCGTGTCCCCAGCAGTGACCCTCATGGAGGAGCCATCCTGGACTCTCCTGGCTTTTCAGCCAAGCCCTCCTTGAACCCAGATGGGGCACAGCTCCCCTGAGCGAGCACGGAGCAGCACATACCCCCCCAGGGCTTCCATCCTTACATCTTGTTCTTTAGCTGAGCCGAGCACACGGCTGGCATGGTGGGGCGGCATGTTCAGCCTGGTATTCTGGGCCATGAAGGACTCTTCCCAGGACATACCTCTGAAAATAACTGCAGGCTGGTGAAAGCTGGTCCCTTCCAAAGACAAAACATTTCTTCTACAAATATATTTCCATATGTCCCCTCTGCCAGGGACTGATGGAACAGCAGCAGCCAGGCTGCAAAGTGCCCCTTTCCCTCCGGCTTGGGCGCAGACTTTGCGCGTCCCTGGGTAACCCATCCTTTCCTCTCCTTTCCAGCATGTTCCCCTTTCACTTAGAAACCTGCTGGTGGGCACGACGGGGTGACCAGCTCTCATTCACCGTGCTGAGCAAACAGCCAGATGGGTACCTACCACCCAAGCAGCGATTTTCTACCCCAAAATGAGCTGCAAGGCTTTCGGGGTGGGAGGTGAGAACCTCCCTCCGCCGTCACATCCCCACCACCCGCAGCAGATCTCGGCAGTCCCTCTGCTCCACTCCCACCCAGCCGGCTCGGACGGCTGCTCCATCCCCAGCCCCATCCCTTGCTCAGTGTCGGGAGCGGTGCTGCGAACGCTCGGATTCCAGGCAAGAAGTTCCCAGTCTCCTTTGCCTTTTAAGGAAACATCTGAGTGGGTTTGAGGGTTACAAATGCTAACAAGCAATGGCAATGCTCATTTTAGTCTATTTAGAGGAAACGGGAAGGCATTTCAGTTCATCAAAACACTGGTGATTAATCAGCCAAGTACCAGGCTGTTTTCATTAGGCTTATTTTTAAAGGTCTGACACGCTGTGTAAAAATATTCCCCTAATAATCGTGCTCGCAGCAGAGGGAATGGCACAGGAGGGGGTGCGGCGGCACTGGTTTCTAGGTATCCAAGGTAAATATGTCAGCGCGGCGGAGAGGAGCAAGCAGGCAGGACTCAAGATGGCAATGGAGAGGGTACAGGGCTGGTGCTGGCTGCTGCAGGTGGAGACAGCCTGGCTGGTGGCCTGGGCTGCAGGAGAAGGTGTGCGGGTGGCTGCGGGGACAGCCAGGGTTTGCAGACCAGGGGGAAGGATGCATTTCTCTTTCCTCTTCTGCACTGTCCTGCCACGCAGCTCCTCTGCCGAGCTCCAAGAGCTGCAGCAATGTGCTTCCTTTCCAGCCCAGAGGTGAGGACTTCTGCACCATCCGAGCTTGGGCCGGTCTCACCACCTGGGACTGGCACCTGCAGTGGAGCTGGGGTGGTGGGACACGCCGAGAGCCCGGGGATGGGTGCGAAGGCAGGAGGGGATGAAGGCACCCTCCCTCCTGGGCACGTGCGTGGCCTTGAGAAGGGCCAGGAGCGGCTTCTGTCCTGGCTTTAGAGATGTCCCCAATCTCCACCAAGGGACAGACAGTCTCCCGCAGGCGGTGGCAGGTTGGTAAGAGTGACCCTTGGTTTTAGAAACACGGATCTGATTTCTCGCTTGCGAGTTTTTGCTCCCAATTCCTCCTGTTCTGCCGCTGCTGATGGAGCCGGGTGCTTCCAGAGGGCCTCCCCCAGCGGGGCCAGGGCTGCCATGATCAAGGCGGCTCTGCATTAAATGAAACCGCTTGAACACCTCTGACCCCTTGCTGCCAGCCAGCGCTTTCTGCAATAACCCACAGCTCTTTGACGAGATCCTTCCAGCGCATCCCAAATTTGCTGGACGCACGTGATCCCGTGAATGCTGCCTGCGGTGGCAGTAACGCCCGCCGCCAGTCCCTGCCTGTCCATTGCCTTCCCCTTGCCCCTGCCTGGGCACACAGCAGGCTCCTTTTCCCCCAGCTCCTTTTCCCCATCCTGCTGTCTGGTTCCAGTGCCCTCTTCCCACAGACCTGCCCCGTGCAGCACCTGGACACATCCGCGGATGGACTCTTTAATGAGAACAGCGCTACCGATGTGATCAAGGGACATTCCCAGCACTTGCAACAGCAGCTTTGCTAAGCAGGGATCTGCTCTGCATCTTATTTTGCTCTAGTTTTGTCTTGTTTGGAGAAATCCATTGCCTTCTCTGAGCGTGGGAGGTGCTGTAGGTCCTTCTCTCCAGGGTTTTCCTCCCTTTCTCCAAGATCTGCTCGTTCCTGGCCGAAGCCTTTGCTCTGCTTGGTCTTGGATGGCCCAGGGAGCTTAGGGGAGACTCGGGGCTCCCCACTGTCAAGTTGTGTGAGCTTAGGCTGGGAAGGAGAAGGCTTTGGGGAGCAGCTGGTGTGGATATGAGGCTGCTGGCTCTGGCTCAAGGAGCGCTCAGCCTGTGGACGCAGAAGGGCTGCAGAGCCCTGGGGAGGCAACTGTCTCTTCTCACAGGGCCCGGCAAGAAACCTCCAACCTGGGACATCCCCAAACACCTTTGACAGGCACCGCTGGGCGTGGGTGTGGGGGCACAGAGCAAGGCAGCAGTGTCCTCATCCCACACACCCCTCCTGCCCAGCCTCCTGCCAGGGCGGACACGGCTCTTCCTTCACCGAGGTGCTTCGGGATGTCACGGGGCACCCTTGCACCTTCCCAGCCCTGGGAACAGGGCACGTCTTGGTGAGAAGAGCCACCAGCTCAGTGCCAGAGGAGGTGGCGTCACCGGCTCCCCACAGCCCTTGGGACAGGGGGGTGCTGGCATCGGGGCACCTCTGGGAGCCCCATCCCTGGCCCCTGGGGTCTGCAGCAGCGAGGGGCTGTGTGGACGCACGGGCGGGCTCTGCAGCAGGGGTCTGGCATATGCCTTTCTGTCGCCTGTTTAGGTCTGCGCAGGGGAGCCAAGAAATCTCTCCGCTAAATAAACAGCTCTCTCCTCCCAGATGGCATCTGTTTATACGCCAGGTACAAACAGTCCCCACGGCTGCCCCGCTCGCAGCCAGGCCAGTTCTTTCCACAAAAAAACAGTCCCCGAGGGCCAGCAGTGCCGCACGCTGGGAAGGCAGAGCCGCGCTCTGCCCCGGCACGGCACCACGGGGCCCTGGGCTGCGGAAGGCACCGTGGCTGGGGCATCGTCTAGAGGAGGAGACCCTGACTGCAGACCAGGGTGTCTGGACTCTGGTTTGGGGGTTCAAGGCACTGGGTGAAGCCCAATCCTAGCTCCTAGCCCTGAGAGGATCCAAGGAGCTCGTAGGGGTATCACAGCTGCATCTCCCAGAGCCATCTTTCTTCCTGCTTTCCCTGAAGTCCTAAAGTCTCCCCAGCAAAGATGGCATTTGCTCTGGCACCCCACCCCTTGGTGCTTCCTTCTCCCGCAGTCAGCATCGCTCTCAGGTCACCAGCATCGCTGGGGTCAAGCTGAGGACAGCCAGATTCATCCCGCAGCGGTAGATCTGAGCCTGACCGAAGCGTGGCTCTGCAGCCGGGCTCCCAGCTAGCAGTGTCTCAGCATGTCACCCTCTGCTCATCTCTGGAGAGAAGCCTCACGGCACCAGCTGGCACGCAGAGCCAAGCCGTGCTGCCAAAGCCAGGCACCCAGGAAGAGCCAGGCCAGCCGTGAGGGGCAGGAGCTCTGTGCTCCCCGGCTGTGGAGCCGGGAGGAGGAGGTTTAAACTGCCAAACCCCGACGCAGACTTTACGGTAGGATCCTTCTCTGTCAGCAAACTTGGTCCCAGTGTCAGGGGTCCGTCTGCCTGCGGTGATCTGTTCGTAGTATCGGCCCCTCTCCATTGGGAGTGGAGGTGTCTCATCTCTCACACTCGGGGAGATGAATCCTGCCCCAGTGCGCTGCAAAGCTCTTGGTCCTTTGCCTGCATCACTCCAGGCACATGAAGAAATGACTACGGTGCCACAAGAAAACCAACAGGTGCCGAGCTGCCGTCAAAAGCTTTGGTTGCAGAGGCAGAACACGTCATAACGGTGCTGGTGGGAGATTCTTCCCAGCCCCATCAGCCGTGGGTGAAGGCTGCAACGAGGCACTTGTTGTGTCTGGGCTGGTTGTGGTCAGCCACAATGCACAGAGCAGGCTGTGCCAAGGGTGAGGTGCGGCTGCTCAACAAAAGTACCAAAACTTACCTGAAAAGGGGCTTCAACTGACAAGAGGTGGATGATCAAATGGCCCTAAAGCGGGAAGAGGAAAATCCTTTGCTGCCAGAGGTAGTTTGTAAGAAGATAGCCATCAAGCCCTGGGGTTGCGTCCCTCTGCGTGCAGGGAGGATGTAGTCACTGCCTGAAGGTCGGCGTTGGCGAGACAAAAGCCAGGCCAAGCTCCTCCTGCCTAGCAAAGTCCCGCAAACACAACAGTGGCATCGTGATAAGCATGAAAGCAAAGGCAAAAGTTGCTTTCGAAGAATGAGTATGCAAGGAGGCAGACGAAAGGACAGCGCTGGGGCTTGCCAGCCCACTAAGGAATGAGCGGGCATCTTGGCTGGGTTGGAGATAAAAGAAGAAGCTCGGGAGGTCCAGGGCACTGCTGCATGACTCCTTGGCACAGAGAGACGGGGAGAGCCCAGGGGAAGGGGGTGCCAGCCGCAGCGACACTGCTTTGCCCAGCGCATGCAGCAAAACCTGCATCCTTCCCCAAGACCACCCCAGCTACGCTCTTCCCTCCTACCATGCCCTTGGCCACTGGAAGAAGATGTGCTGGGGAAACGTCATGCGTTACAAAGCGATAAACACCGTGTCCCCATTTCCTCGGTTTTCTGCAGGGAGCTCAAAAATGCAAGTTCATGTTAAAAGGAGGCGGGTTTCAGAGAGCCCAGGTGTGACTGCTGGATCACAGCATCGCCTGTGTCACCGGCTGCGGATGCTCCCTGTCCAGGCCAGCGTGAGAAGCGTGTTGGGCTCTGGACTGAGCAAAGCTGCAGAGCATCCAGCTGGGAACCATTTAGGAAAGCTGGGAAAGCAGCTGGGGTTCCCAGAGGTACAGGCATTAGATCCATCCCTGGTTAAAAAAGTGATTAAAAAGAGGGTAACTCGTAGGAGGTACGACAGGAAGGGCACAAACAGCGCCGTCTGCTAAGGGAGGCGCATCCTGCGGCTGGTGAGGTTGTCGTCTCTTCAGCGGGGATGAAGGAGGGCATCCCGCAGACCTTGGAGCCCTTTGGGAAGGGGCTGGAGGCAGATGGAGAGCAGAGCTGCCTTGGAGAGCTGCAGCGGGACCTCGTCACGCCTGGGTCCTGCGGGCTCTGCCTACCTTCGGGGCACTCGGAGGCCGAACCCTTCCCTGGACCCAGGACCTCGGCTGGGTTGGCCTGTCCTCTCCCAAAGGGCAGTGCAGGCTGCAGCGTGTGAGCAGGCGGTGGTGGATCACCCCGGTGAGGTGGAGGAGACTCTGGCCCGTGTCCAGGGCTGAACCACCATGATTCGGAGCAGGTCGCTTACCTCCCTAAAGAGTCCTGGCCGCATGTCTGTCCCCCGCCACGGCACAGGCCCGGTGCTGGCTGTCCTCGCGCTCCCCCATGGCACCTCCCTGTTGCCTCCTGGGGCCCCCGCGCGATGCTGTGACCAGGTTTCTGTCCTAAATGCCTGGTTTAGGGCAGCTCATCCCTCATAGGCGCAGTCTAAGACCTTCCTGAGACCGGACTCTCCTCATGCTCCTGTGCATCTTCCCCGGCTGCGGCGCTGCCCCACGGGGCCCTGTGGTTGCTCCTGCGTGACAGAGGTGCAGAGTTGGTGACGATGAGACTGGGGTGGTGAGTCTGGAGGTGGGAGGCGTCTGTCTCTGTAACACCGTGGTGTTTTTCTCTTGTTAGGAAAGCAGATGGAGTGAGAAGAATAAGGGAGCGAAGAATGAAGAAGAAAAGGGAAAGGAGGAAGAAAGGTCCAAAGACCTGTCCCGGAAACGAGATACAAAAGTGGGGAAAGAGTCTAAAAAGGAAGAAAGTGGTCAGAAAACAGACCCAAAAGCTAAAGCTGAGGCTGAGACCAAGACCAAAGAGGAGAAGGCCATCAATGATAAAGTCAAGGCCATGGAGAAAAAGCTGATGGGGAAAGACAAAAAAGAGGAGGAGAAGGGTTCACTGTTGAAGAAGGACACAGGGAAGGACAAAAAGGAGGAAGAGAAGGGCTCAGCTTTAAAGAAGGACATGGGGAAGGACAAAAAGGAGGAAGAGAAAGGCTCGGCTTTAAAGAAGGACACAGGGAAGGACAAAAAGGAGGAAGAGAAGGGCTCAGCTTTAAAGAAGGATGCAGGGAAGGCTAAAAAGGAAGAAGAGAAGAGCTCAGCAGCAAATAAGGAGGCAGGGAAGGACAAAAAGGAAGAAGAAAAGGGTTCAGCATTGAAGAAAGGCGCAGGGAAGGACAAAAAGGAGGAAGAGAAGAGTTTGGGAGCAAAGCAACAGGCAGAAAAAGACACAACAGGAGAAGATAAGAAAGAAAAAGACAAAAAAGAAGAGGAGAAGAGTTCCGCTTTGAAAAAATCAAAGGCAGACGAGAAGAAATCCCAGCCAGAGGCCGAAAAGGCAGCGGAGGAGAAACAAGAGGCCAAGGCGGCAGCCGACAGCAGCCCCTCCAAGCCCACCACCGGCAGCTCCTCGGATCAGGCCAAGGATGACGAAGCCTCCAGCATTTTCGATGAGCTCATAGAGAAGGTGAAGAACAACGACGCCGAGGTCACCGAAGTGAACGTGAACAACTCGGACTGCATCAACAACGAGACCCTGGTGCGCTTCACCGAGGCCCTGGAGTTCAACACCGTGGTCAAGCTGTTCGCCTTGGCCAACACCCGCGCCGACGACCACGTGGCCTTCGCCATCGCCATCATGCTGAAGTCCAACAAGGTGCTGACGAGCATCAACCTGGACTCCAACCACATCACGGGCAAGGGCATCTTGGCCATTTTCCGGGCGCTGCTGCAGAACAACACGCTGACGGAGCTGCGTTTCCACAACCAGCGGCACATCTGCGGGGGGAAGACGGAGATGGAGATCGCCAAGCTGCTGAAGGAAAACACCACCCTCCTGAAGCTGGGCTACCACTTTGAGCTGGCCGGACCGCGCATGACAGTCACCAACCTGCTGAGCCGAAACATGGACAAACAGAGGCAGAAACGCCTCCAGGAGCAGAAACTGGCGCAGGAGCGCGGGGAGAAGAAAGACCTCCTGGAGGTGCCCAAGCCCGGAGCCCTACCGAAGGGGTCCCCCAAGCCATCCCCGCAGCCATCCCCCAAGGCTTCCCCCAAAAGCTCTCCTAAAAAAGGGGGGGCGCCCGCTGCACCACCCCCACCTCCTCCTCCGCTCGCCCCACCGCTGATCAACGAGAACCTGAGGAACTCGCTCTCGCCGGCCACGCAGAGGAAGTTGGGAGACCGGGCGCTGCCGGTCCAGGAGAAGAACTCACGGGACCAGCTCCTGGCAGCCATCCGCTCCAGCAACCTCAAACAGCTCAAGAAGGCAAGTGCAGGGCCGTGGTGGGGTCCACCCGCGGGGTTAGTCCGTGGGCTCAGATCTGAGGTCACGTCCGTTGTCACTTGGGTAGTGGGGAGGTGAGGGCTCCAGTGCAGGGTACGGGGCGCGGCGTCCGTGGTCCCGACCCCTGCGCGGGGCACGTGGCGGGGGCAGATCCGTCCCTTTGCCGGGCACACGGGGTGGGCAGGTCCATCCGTTTGCATCATCCCTTGCAGAGCAGGTGGGGTCAGCAGGTCCATCCCTTGGCAGAGCGTCCAACAGGAGAAGATCCATCCCTCGGCAGAGCCCCTGGGGTGGGCAGATCCACCGCATTCCAGCAGTCAGGTGTGGCTCCAGGGTTGGGGACACAAGGAGAGAGGCAGCTTTAACCTGTAACCCGGGGGATGGAAATCCGGGATGCCCCCCTGCAGAAAAGGAGCGGTGCTACCCGCAGCCAGGGAGGCTCGCAACGCCCCCAACGTGGACCGGCGTCCCGGCAGGCAGGAGCGTGCAGGCAGTGGGTCCCCAAGGTCAGCAAGCTCTTGCCGCCACGGTGGCATGGCTGAGCCCACACCCGCGGCGGGTGGGAGGTAGCCCGGGGTGAGCCCGGAGAGGCTGCGTCTCCAACACGGGTCCCGGGGTGATGCCTTGAAACATCTCACTCGCCCCAGGGGGTTTGTGTCCCTGGCCGGGCTGGAGCGTGGGGACAGCCAGCCTGGCCAAGAGGAAGAGATGTCCCTGGAGTGCTGGACGTCCCCGGCTGCAACGGAGAGAGAGGCCCGGCTCCACCGTGGCGGGTCTGCACAGGGCCCCCGGGCCATTCCAGCGGCCGCTTTCGTGGCTCCCCCGAGTAACGGGGTGTCTTCTCCGGCAGGTGGAGGTACCGAAGCTGCTGCAGTAGGGAGCGGGACGCCTTGCCCCCCGCAGCCCGGCGTGGCAGACCCCAGGACACTCGCCTTTCTCCTGACTGTTGCCATGACAAGCCCTTTGGGACCCTGCAGTGACTGACGCCGAGGAGCAGCGATCTCTCTGGGGCTGACGGATGGAGGAAGAGCTGGACCTAAGGACGACCATCACAGAGGAAGAGCCAGACCTGAGGAGGACCACCACGATCGTTGGAGGAAGACGTTGTATTTATTATTTTTACGGTTGTGAAGCCTTCAAGCTCGCTCTTTTGCCAGCACCGTGCCCCGGCTCTGCCCAGCCGCCCGGAGATGTCGAGGATAGAGGAGGGGTCTGCAGAGCCGGTCGGTACGGGAACCCCTCAGAGCGCACCGAGGGGTTTGGCACCCTCCACTGCGGCTTGGCACCTTCCATCGGGGCTTGGCACCCTCTATCAGGCCTTGGCACCCTCTACCAGGGCTTGGCACCCTCCATCAGGGCTTGGCACCCTCCATCCCAGCTCACCTGCAGGGCCCCCGGGGTGGTCCAGCCTGGGGCGAGCGGAGGGATCCCCCCAGCCACACTTTTCAGAGGGGCAAGGGCCCACCAAGACCATCATCACGCCTTGCCTCCCCACGGGGTCTCCGGGTGGCCAGGGGAGTTTCGGGGTGCAGGCACACAGCGGTGGGGTGCCGACTCATGGGGTGCAGGCTCAACGTCGGGAGGAATCAGGGGCAGGGTGGGGGCAGAGTGAAGAAGGGAGCGGCCGGGGAGAGAGGGGGGACAGAGGCGGTGGGAAGACAGGGCAGGAGGTGGCGCAGGGGCTGGGGCAGGGGAGACCAGTGCCACCAGCAGCCCTGCCCACACCTCCACCCATGGGCGCAGGGGGGCGGGCAGGGGGTGCTGCCTGCCCCCTAAAGTGGGTTTTGGGGGTGCACGATGCCCCCACCCCCCCGGCACCTTCCCGGTGTGAAGCCTGGTTCGGGATTTGTACGACTTGCAGCCACTGCATCAGCAATAAACTCACCCAGCGCTTCCCCCGCCTCGGGGCCCTGCGGCACCCCGGGGGTCCCCCGGGGGGGGGGGAGGGGGGTGAGGCGGGGGGGGGCACTAGGCTGGCTGAGGAGTGGGCTCAGCCCCCCCCAACCTGGGGCAGCGCTCCCCTCTCCTGGCACCCACAGCCCGACCTCTAAGTGGGCACCCTGGGGCCACCCAGACACCCCAGACTGGGCACCCTGGTCACCCACCCACCCAGAACCCCCCCCCCAAACGGGGCACCCGGCTGCTGCCGGGCAACCTGGAGCCACTCGGACACCCCAAAACCCCTGGGGTCACCTGGATCTAAACCATGGTCACCCCAAAACCCCTGGGGTCACCCAGATCTGGGACGGGGTCACCCCCAGGGTCACCCCAAAAGCTCCAAGGTCACCCACAACAGGGCTGGGGTCATCCCCAGGGTCACTCCAAAACCCCGGGGTCACCCCCAGGGACACCCCAATACCTCGGGGGTCACCCAGAACTGGGTTGGTGGCTCCCCCAGGGTCACCCGAAAACCCCGGGGGTCACGCCAAAACGCCAGGGTTACCCCAAAACCCCGTGGTCACACCCAGGGACACCCCAAAACACCCGGGGTCACTCCCAGACACACCCTCAGGGTCACCCCAAAACCTCCAGTGTCACCTGCAACGGGGCCAGGGGGTCTCTGAGACCCCCAGTTACCGGGACGAGACCACCATGCTGGGCCGGGATTCGGGGTGCAGGGCAGCCCCCGGGGGGGGGGGTTCCCCGCTGGCTGGGGAACCCCGCCATGGGCACGGGCCGCGAGGCCAGGGCGCGGCTCCCGAAATGGGGCGAAATGTCTATATTTGGGCATTTTGCGGGCGGGCAGCGCCGCATCCCCGGCGGGCGGGCGGGTGCCGGGGGCGGGGGGAGAACGGGGCCGGCGGGCAGGGGGGGTCCCCGCGCCCCCCACCCCGCCCCGGGCGGGGACGGCGGGGCGCCCCGGGAGTGTTCGGAGCGGAACGGGGCGCGGGGGGGTGCTCCGCCCCAACCGGCACCCGGGGACCGCCTGGAGCCACCCGCTATCCCCGCCCCAAACCGGACCCCGCGGGGCCGTTGGGACCCCCCGACCCGGGACAGGCGGTGTCCCCCGGCGGCCGGTAGAGGCGGGGTCCGCGCTACCGGAGCGACCGCGGTTTACGGGAGCGGTAAGGCCCGGCGGGGCCCGGCAGGGGGCGCCATCCCGTTGCGGGCCGGTGGTTCCCCAGCAGGGGGCGGCCCCGGCGCGGCTGTGCGCGGCGGCGACCGGCAGGGGGCGCGGTCCCGGGATCGACCCCGGCCCCGGTGGTTGCGGGGAGAGGGGGGGCGGGGGGGGGGGGGGGGGGGTGGCGGAGACACCGGGCGCCGCTCCGCCCCGCTCGGTAGCGAGGAGACGGCGCAAGACAAAAGGCGCGGCGGCGGCGGCGGCGGGGCGATGGGCGGCGGGGCGGCGCCATGAGGAGGAGGAGGAGGAGGAGGCGGCGGCGGCGGCGGCGGCGATGGCGGCGGCGGGCGGCGGCGGGGCGCGGCGGGGGCTGCTGAAGCGGAAGCCGAACTTCACGCTGCAGGAGATCGACATCCTGATGAGCGAGGTGCTCAAGTACGAGCAGCTGCTCTTCGGCGCCGCCGCCAGCACCGTGAACGCGTACGAGAAGCAGAAGATCTGGTGGCGGATCACCAACAAGATCAACGCCGCCGGGCGCAACCAGCGCGACATCGGGGAGGTGAAGAACCGGTGGCGGGGGCTGCGCCGTCGGGCGAACGATAAGATCACCCGGCACCGGCAGGAGAGGCAGGGACCCGCCGCCCGACCGGCCGTCAGACCCGGCAACGGGAACGGCAACGGCAACGGCAACGGGAACGGGTCCGGGCCAGGCCCGCCGGAGCTCGGCCCCGGGCCCGCTGCCGGCTGGGGACAGCGGGGAGCCGCCGGCATCGACCCGCCGCTCCTCAGCGTGGAGGTGGTGGCGCCGCACGGTGGGTGCGGGGGGGCGGGGCGGGGACACGGGGGACCGGGACGGGGAGACGGGGATGGGGACAGGGACATGGGGGACCGGGACAGGGACACGGGGGACTGGGACAGGTGCGTGTAGGGACAGGGGATAGGGACTTGGGGACCAGGACAGGGACACCGGGACAGGGACAGGGACATGGGGACAGGGACACGGGGATGGAGACAGGGACACAGGGGACAGGGACAGGTGCGTGTAGGGATGGGGACGGGGACACGGGGGACCGGGACAGGGACACGGGGGTGGGGACAGGTGCGTGTAGGGACAGAGACAGGGACATGGGGACCAGGACAGGGACACGGGGAACAGGACAGGTGCGTGTAGGGACGGGGGCACAGGGACTGGGACAGGTGCATGTAGGGATGGGGACGGGGACACGGGGGACCAGGACAGGTGCATGTAGGGATGGGGGCAGGGACCCAGGGGACTAGGACGAGGCCATGGGGGACCGGGACAGGTGCATGGGGACCGGGACAGGGCCACAGAGGACCAGGACAGGGCACAGGGACCGGGACAGGTGTGTGCAGGGACCAGGACAGGGACATGGGCACAGGGACAGGTGCATGTAGGGACAAGGGGACTGGGACAAGTGCGTGTAGGGACGAGGGCCAGGATATGGGGGGAGCAGGCCACAAGACACGGGGGACCAGGACAGGGATGTGGAGAGACTGGAGCAGGGACACGGAGATGCTGGGACCAGGATACAGGGGTATCCGGACTGTGACAGGGGAACTGGGACCAGGACATGGGGGACCTGGACAGGGGCACAGGGATACTGGGACCAGGACAGGTGCATGGAGGGACAGGGGCAGGGACACAGGGGACCAGGACGTGGGGAACAGGGACATGGGGGACCAGGACCAGGATGTGGGGAGACCAAGACCATGTCAGGGGCACTGGGAACAGGCATGGGGGACCTGGACACAGACATGGAGGATTGGGAGAGGGACATGGAAGACCAGGACCAAGGCACTGGGACCAGGACATGTGTGCGGAGGGACCAGGACAAGGACACTGGGACCAGGATGTGGGGGACCTGGACACAGACACGGGGGACAAGGATAGGGACATGGAGGAGTGGGACAGGGACATGGGCAACCAGAAGTAGGACAGAGACACTGGGACCATGACGTGGGGGACTGAGTACGGGGGACCAAGGCAGGGGTGTGGGGGACTGGGACAGGAACGTGGGGGACAGGGACATGGAGGCATTAGGACTAGGACAGGTGCCTGGAGGGACAGGGACCAGAACGTGGGAGAACCAGAACCGTGTCAGGGGCACTGGGACCATGACATGGGGGCCCAGGGCAGGGACATGGAGGATGGGGACAGGGACATGGGGGCACTGGGACAGGGATATGGGGGAAACTAGGACCAGGACACTTGGACCAGGGTAGGTGCATGGAGGGACTGGGGCAGGGACAGGGAAGATCAGGACAGGAACAGGGGGGCAGGGCCAAGGGGAGGACATAGGCACAGGGAAGAAGGATAGGGACATGGAAGACTGGGACAGGGATGTGGCGGGGAGAGGGATGTGAGTGACAGGGATGTGGGAGGACTGGGACAGGAACACAGGGCACAGGGACAGCAACGGGGGCACTGGGACCAGGACAGCAGGATACTAGGATCCAGCTGGGGACATGACGGGCTGGAACGAGGACAGGGGCAAGGGACAAGGCACCAGGGCAGGGGACCAGGACAGGGCCAGGAGCACCGAGACCAGGTCAGGGACATGGGGGGACCTGGGCCCAGGCAGGGGACTGGCACCAGGACGGCAACAGGAGGGGACTGAGATCAGGACAGGGACAGGCGTACCAGGGGTGGGACAGGGGCATGAGGGGACCAGGATCAGGACAGGGACATGGGTGGATCAGGACAGGGATGTGGGGGGACATGGACCAGGGCAGGGACAAGGGACAGCAGCACTGGGATCAGGACAAGATACCAGGACCAGGCCACGGGTATGGGCGACTGGGATTAGGACAGCGACAACAGACAGGGGGTACTGGGACCAGGACAGGGATAAGAGGGGGCTGGGAACAGGACAGGGACATGGTGGTTTTGGGACAGTGACATGGGCAGGACCAGGGCAAGGACAAGGGACATGGGGGGACCAGGACAGGGACATGGGTGTTACGGTGACCAGGACAGGGACATGTGGGGACCGGGACAGGGACATGGGGGTACCCAGACCACGCAGGGACATGAGGTCACCACATTCAGGACGGGCCTATGGGAGTACTGGGACTGGATGAGGGACAAGAGACACGGCACCACCATGAGGGACACGGGGCGATGGGGATACGTACGTACCGATGGGAGCAGGGCCGGGTGCAGGAGGGGAGACGTGGGAGCACAGGGATGGGGACACGGAAGACGGGGACGGCAGAAGCAGAGGCAGAAGGGGGTCGGGTCGCTTGGGCACTGGGGAGACGGGGGGTCCCGCCAGCTGCCCCGCACTCTCCTTCCGTCCCGCAGGCGTCAAGGAGGAGGCGGTGAAGGAGGAGCCGGTGGAGGTGAAGACTGAGCCCTTCCAGGGCCCGGCTGCTGACAGCATCCCCGGCCGTGGCGCCGAGCGGCGGCTCCCCCGCCCCGGCATCCGTCCCCCCGGCGAGCTGTGCGAGGGCTGGAGCCGGAGCCCCCCGCGCCCCGCTCCCCCCGAACTCTCCCTCGGCGACCTGGGCGGGCAGCAGGAGCCGTTGGGCTCCGATTTCCCGAGCATCCTCTTCGAGCAAGAGGCCGAGCATCTCAATAACTGCGGCGCGGGCGAACCGGGACCCCCCGGGACGATGGGGCTGGTGGACGGGGCACCCGACTGCACCCAGCTCACCCCAGCCGAAAAACGCATCGTCCAGTCCAACGAGCGGCTGGTGCAGGAGGTGCGGGCTTTCCGCCGGGAATACGCCGAGAGCCGCCGGGAGACCACCTCCGTCCTGCGCCTCATCGCCCAGGCGCTGGGCGGCCTTAGCCGCAGCCTGGCCGAAATCCGTGACCTCTACCTCCGGGAGCAGGCGGTCCCCAAACCCTGAGCCCCCCCACGCAGCTGGCTGTGTGTGCCCGTGGCCGGCGGGGACCGCCCTGGGGACAACTTCCCACCCCCACACCCCTCCCCCCCCCCCCGCAGTGCCCGCCTTGCTTCTTCTATTATTTTTATTTTTTTAATTTTTTTTTTTTTTTTCCCCTCCCTCCAGCCCACTTCAATAAAACTCAGAGCTGCCCCCCCCGGCTCCCCCCTCCCCGGGCTCGTTGCGGGGTTTTTGGGGGCTGCTGGGACCCGTGGTCTCCTGGGACATGGGGCCGGGGGGGGGGGGGGGGGGGGGGGGGCCACTTCGTGGGTTTTTTCCCCACCGCCGGGATTTGGCAGTCCCAAATTTAGCTGATGGCTGGACACACACACACACACCCCCCCCCGCTCCCAACGATGGGGTGGGGTGGGGGATGAATCACCATGGGAGCAGCCATCCAAAATAGCCGGGGTGAATCACGCTCCCCCAGCGCCTGTTCCTCGCCACCGGCTCCAAAGGGAGACAAATCCCAGCTCCGGCCATTTGGGATGGGGGGCGGGGGGACGGATGGAGGAATTGGCCTCACCCCCACAGCCCCCATCCCGGGGCTGAATGTGCTGCTTTCTGCCCCAAAATGGTGCTGGGGGTGGTTTCACAGCCCAGTTCTGAGCGGTGGGGCTGGGCGGGCAGCAGCGCTCCCACGCTGGCTCATCCCGGTGGTGGGAAGTGCCCGTCCCAACCCAATTTTTTGGACGGAGAAGCCCTGGGAGCGGAAGGGGATGGGGGGGGAAAAGTTGCGTCTCACCCCCTCTTACAGCTCCCCGGGGAGGGGTGCAGGGCTCTGCCCCCCCCCCCCCCCCCCCAGCACAGAGCCACCCAGACGACACCGGGCTGTGGGGCACAAGATGCGGTTTAATGCCACCCCGGGGGGGGGGAAGAACCGGGGCCGAATCCGGACACGGACGTGCAGGGGTGCGGTGGTGCACGGCCCTCGGGGGACCCCCCGCCACGGGCACAGCCCCCCCCGCCGTGGGTGCAACGAGGCTGTTGGCACCCAGGGCCGGGGTGGAGGCACCCACAAAGGGCCCAGTGTGAGGGACAAGAGCCGCCCTGTGCCGCCGGCACAGGGTCATCCCCGGGACGGCCGGGAAGGGCCCGATCCGGCCACAGCCAGGGCACCCTCCCGGCCCCAGGGTGGGGGGACAAGGGTCCCCAGCCCCGCTGGCCGGCGGCGGGAGGAGGGTGCTGGAGGTCCCCGTGGGTGCTCAGGCTCCGGGGTAACTGGGCTGTGCTGGGACGTAGGGCGGAGGCGCTGCGGGGGGAGCGGGACGGGGTGTCAGCCCCTGCGAAGCCACCGTGTGGTGTCCCCCCCCCGCGGGGGACAGGGGGTCCGTGTCCCCCCGCCCAGTGCTCACCTGTGGGGTTGTAGATGGGGGGGCCAGAGGGGTACAGCGGGTACTGGGGGGCAGGGCCGGCCGGCGGGTACATGGCCATGGGGGCGAAACCGGGCTGAGGGGGGATGGGGCCGGCTTTGGGGTCCACAGGGAAGGGGGCTGGGGGGGCAGCAGGGGGGTAGCTGGACAGCGGGATCTCCGGGCCTGCAGGAGAGATGGGGTGGGGGCTGCGGCACCCCCGCGCAGGGATGGACCCCAGTGGTGCCCGGGGGTGTCCGTGGCCCTGGGGAGGGGGTGGGCAGGGGAGACCGGGGGGGCACGGGGGTGATCTCAGCAGCACCCACACCAGTGCCCTCCCCCAGCACCCAAATCCCACCCCCCCCCCGCACCCCAATCCACCCCCCTCCATCCTTTCAGGCCCTCCCCACCTCGCTCCCCCAAATTCCCCCCCCCCCCCCCCCCGTACCTACAGGACCCGTCCTGCCCTCCCCCCATCCCTCCAGATTCCCACCTTGCACCCAAACCCCCCCCCCGCACCCAGACGCCCCCGAAACCTTGCAGGGGGGTGCGGAGGTGCTGCCGGCGCTGGTACAAGTAGCAGCAGGAGCACATGAAGCAGCAGACGATGGTGGTGACGATGGCGATGAAGAGCACGACGGCCGAGGCGATGCCCGCGATGGTCTTGGGGCTGCGGGACACCGCGGGGGCGTGGGGGAGCGGAGCCTGGGAGGGGGCGTCTGGGGCAGACACCCCCCACACACACCCCGCAGGGTACCTGCTTCTCACCCAGTCAAACCAGTGTGCCCCTCGGAGCACCTGCCTGGGTACTGGAGGGACAGGGACCTCCAGGCGAGCACCCAGTGCCCAGCACCCAGTACCAGAGACCAGCACCCAATGCCCAGTACCCAATACAAGTGCCCAGTACCAGTGGCCAGCACCCAGTACTACCGCCCAGCACCCAGTACCAGTGCCCAGCACCCAGCGCCAACACCCAGTACCACTGCCCAGCACCCAGTACCAGTGCCCAGGGCCCAGCACCCAGTATCACCACCCAGCACCAGCACCCAGCACCCAGCATCCAGTACCCAGCACTCAAACACCCAGCACCACTACCCAGTACCCAGTACCAGCACCCAGTACCACTGCTCAGCACCTGGTACCAGTGCCCAGGGACCAGCACCTGGTATCACCACCCAGCACCAGCACCCCGCACCCAGTACCCAGCACCAGCACCCAGTACCCAGCACCCAAACACCCAACACCACTACCCAGCACCCAGCACCAGCACATAGTACCCAGCACCAGCACCCAGTACCAGTGCCCAGGACCCAGCACCCAGTATCACCACCCAGCACCACTGCCCAGTACCCAACCCCTAGCACCCAAACACCCAGTACCACTGCCCAGCACTCAGTACCAGCACCCAAACACCCAACACCACTACCCAGCACCCAGCACCAGCACATAGTACCCAGCACCAGCACCCAGTACCAGTGCCCAGGACCCAGCACCCAGTACTAGCACCCAGTACCACTGCCCAGCACCCAGTACCAGCACCCAAACACCCAGTACCACTGCCCGGCACCCAGTACCAGCACCCAAACACCCAGTACCACTGCCCGGCACCCAGCACCCAGTATCATCACCCAGCGCCCAGGGCCCAATACCCGAAGGCAAGCCCCCAGCCCCCACGGCCGAGGCCCAGCACCCAGCACCCAGCACCCAGCACCCAGCACCCAGCACCCAGCACCCAGGGCTGTGGCCCAGCCCCGGCACCTGAAGGCGAGGCAGTGGCGCTGCTGGCGCTCGGTGAGCAGGCGCAGGGGGTCGCGGCAGCAGTACCGCTGGTGGCACGTGCCGCAGCAGAAGGTGAAGAACTCGCAGTCGAAGCCGGGGTGCCAGGAGCCGTTCCTGTCCACGTACCACAGGCAGTCCTCGCCCCCCGCCGCTGGGGACGGCCACCCGTCACCGGGGCCTCGGGGCACCCCCAGTCCGGCCGCCGTCACCCCCAGTGGGGCCAGCATCGGCCCATGGCCTCCGTTCCCCAACTGCTGTCTCAGAGGGACAGCCCGTACCCCGCTGTGCCCTGCCCTGTGTCACCCCCCGCCCCACTGCAGCCTGTCCCCGTGTCCCCCTGGATCCTGCTCCACTGTGCCCCATGTCCCCCCTGTACCCAGGTCCATCCTGCCCCACGTCCCCCCATACCCTGCTCCACCCTGTCCCCTGTACCCCACTCCATCCTGTCCCCATGTCCCCCAGTCCCCTGCCCCTCTGTACCCCCCATCCCCTGCTCCATCCTGCCCCATGTACCCCCAGACCTCACTCCATTCTGCCCCACATCCCCCTGGATCCTGCTCCATCCTGCCCCATATAACCCCCTTGACCCCGCTCCATCCTGCCCCACATCCCCCTGGATCCTGCTCCATTCTGCCCCACATCCCCCTGGATCCTGCTCCATCCTGACCCATATACCCTCCTCGACCCCACTCCGTCCTATCACACATCCCCAGATCCCACTCCATCCTGACCCACATGTCCCCAGACCCCGCTCCATCCTGCCCCACATCCTTGCGGACCCCACTCCCTCTAACCCAGCCCCCAGCGCCCCCCCTCCGGGGGCTCCAGCGACGCCTCCCAGCTCTATTTCTGGCCGGAGCCACCTGCGCTCCCAGAAATAGCCCCGGGACGAGGCCCAGGGGGCGGCCGGAGGCACCGGCACAGCAGGAAACCACCGGCCTTGGGCTGCTTCCCTCGGGGTTTCCCGCTCACTCCCCAAAAATGGCTTCTCGTAGGGGGTTCATTCCCCTCCCAACGAGACCACAGCAGCTCTGAGCCAAGTGGGGAAACTGAGGCATAGGCCGCTCTCGTAAGGAGCACCCAAATCCCCCGGGGACCAGGATCCCGGCTGGAGCAGCTCCGTCCATGTTGCTCCCGGGTGCAAGTGGCTCTTGGGGACACCCCGAAAGCAGCAAATGGGGTGCAGTACGGGAGAGGGGACAGTGCCCAGTGGGACACGTTGGTGCAAGCCACCCCCGTGCAAAGGGGCCGTGTGCTGGCGCAGGTCACAGTCACAGCTGGTGGCACCGGGTCCCACCCTGGGGTGTCCCATGGTCACAGCTGATGGCACCGGGTCCCAGCCGGTGGCATCAGGTCCCACCCCGGGGTGTCCCATGGTCATACCCGGTGGCACCGGGTCCCACCCTGGGGTATCCCACGGTCACAGCCGGTGGCACCGGCTCCCACCCCGAGGCGCCCCACGGCCACTCCCGGTGGCACCGGCCCCCTCCCCAGGATCCCCCCCCCCCGGTCTCTTACCCAGCGAGGCGGCCACGGCCACCAGCACGGTCCCGGCCAGGGGCCACCCGCTACCGGGGCCGCCGGGCCCCATCTCGGGACCGGGCCCGGGGCCGCCGCTCAGCGCTGCCCGGGGGCGGCTGGGACCGGGCCGGGGGCGGCGGCTGCGGTGCGGCAACGGGGCCGGTGCGGCAGAGCCGTCCCGCTGCGGCGGGGCTGGGGCCGGTGCCGCGGCGCCGGTGGAAGCCCGGGGCCGGTGGGACCCCGCTGCCGCTCCCGGGGCCGCTCCCGGTGCCGGCGGAGCCCGGAGCGGGGCCGGCGCAGGCCCGCAGTGACGCCGCAGCCCGGCGGCGCTCGGTCGCTGCCCGGTGCCCCCCCGCGGCGGCACCTCCCGCCGCAGCCACCGGCCCCGCTCCCCGCCCGCCCCCGCCGGGAGGAGCGGCCCCGCCGGACCCGCGGGCACGGCCGGGCGGGGCTGCTCCGGGGGGGCTCCGGCGGTCGGACGGCGGCCCGGCACGGCCCCCCCCCCCCCGGCACGGCCCCCCCCCCCCCCCCCCCGGCACGGCCCTCCCCCGCGCCACGTTGCTGCCCTTCCCCAACCCCGGCACCCCTCTCCGGCACCCCTTGTTTCCCCTTCCCCGCACCCCATCACTCTGCTCCACCCTGCGCCCCTTCCCCTGCACCCCTTTCCTTCCCCTTCCCCTGCACCCCCTCACCTGCACCCCTTCCCCTGCACCCCTTTCCTTCCCCTTCCCCTGCACCCCATCCCTGCACCCCTTTCCTTCCCCACCCTCGGCACCCTTCCCCTGCACCCCTTCCCCTGCACTCCTCCCCTGCACCCCTCCCCTGCACCCCGTCCCTGCACCCCTTACCTTCCCCACCCCTTCACCCCTCCCCTGAATTCCTTTACTCCCCCACCCCTGCACCCCTCCCCTGCACCCCTTTCCTTCCCCACCCACTGCACCCTCTCTCCTACCCCATCCTTCACCTGCACCCCTTCTCTTCCCCTCCCTTGCACCCCTTATTCCCCCTTCCCCTGCACCCCATCCCATCACCCATCCTTGCACCCCTTCCCCTGCACCCATCCTGTCCACCCCCCCACCCTGCGCCCCTTCCCTTCCCCATCCCCTCGTCGTCCCACCCCGCACCCCCTTGCCCAGCACCCCCACCCCGCCCAGGCCAACGGCTCCCTGGGTGCCCCGGGGTCACCCCATCGCTATCCCGAGCCCACAGAGGCACAGGCTGGACCCCAAACCAGAGGGGCCCGATCCTGGCCGTGCCACTCCAGCACCGGCACAGGGCTGGGGACGGAGGTGACGCGCCCCAAGGGGCTGGCGAGGACCCGAGCACCCCAAGGAGCACCTTTATTAGAGACCGAAGCCCCGAATTGGGGGTCACGGTGACACTGTCAGCACCGGGGTCACGGCGGCACCATCAACATTGGGGTCACGGTGTCGGTGAGGGGACACGGCGGGGGACCCAGCCCCAGCCACCCTGTCCCAGCCCCACACACCCCAGGGGTGCTGGGGGCGTCGCTGTGCCTCCCACTCGTGTCCCCAACACCGGGGGGGGGGGGGGGGGGGCATGGGACGGCCCCATCCCCACTGTCCCTGGGCCAGCCAGGCTGTCCCCCCCCACCCCGGGGTTTTGGGGGGCAGAGGGGCGGGGGGGGTTGTCCCTGCTCACACTTGTGTGACGATCTCGCCGTTCTCAGGCACGTAGACCTGCACGGGCACGCCGTCCGGGGAGCGCCGCAGGACGTGGATCGGGGGCGCCTGCGTGGGAGAAGGAGCCCGTGGGTGCCGGCACCCCACCCCGCGCCGGGGCAGCACCCCAGGGTGCACATCCCGGGGCGGGGGTTTGGCGCAGGGGGGAGGAATATGTTGGCGGGGACACGGCTGCAGGTCCCCACTTGCCCGGCGTGGGCCCCGGTCGTGCCATGGGTGCTGGCCGTCCCGGCACGCCGCACCGGTGTGCCATGGTCTGCTGCAGGCACCCATCCCAGCAGGACCCCCCCAGGTGGAGGGGAGGGAGCCGGTCCCCAAAATGTCTGCAGGGACCCCTTTGCCTAGGGGCACTCTGGCCTTGACCCCGGGACCCGCGTGGGAACCTGGGTCCTGCTGGTGGGACCCTGGGTATGACCGGAGGGACCCACGTGGGACCCCAGTCCTGCCCCAGGGACCCCCTTCGGATCCTGCTCCTCCCCCAGGGACCCTCGCGGGACCCCAGACCCTGCTCATGGGACCATGGACCTGTCCAGAGGGACCCTCAGAGGGTCCCCATTCTGCCCCAAAGGACCTTGAGGGATCTTTGCCCAAGACCTTCACAAGACCCTGGTTCTGGCCGTGGGACCTCCTCAGGACCCCAATCCTGCCTTAGGGACCCTTCTGGGACCCTGGGCCTGTCCCAGGGACCCCCTTAGTACCTGGGCCTGTCCCAGGGACCTTCACCTGTCCTGCCCCAAGGGACCGTCGTGGGACCCCAATTCTTCCCGTTCAGGACCCCAGTTCTCCCCCTGGGACCCACTCAGGACCCTTGTCCTGACCCAAGGGTCCCCTTAGGATCCTGCTCCTGTCCCAAAGACCCTCATGGGACCCCAGGCTTGGCCTGTGGGACCCTGGACTTGCCCAGAGGGACCCTCAAAGTCCTGATCCTGCCCCACAGGACCCTGGTCCTGCTTCAGGGACCTTCATGGGATCCCAGTCCCACCCCAAGGACCCTCATGGGACCCCAATTCTTCCCCATAGACACCCTCAGGACCCCACTCCTGCTCTGGAGACCCGCATGGGACCCCACCAGAGCCACTTGTCCCTGAACTACCTCAGGGCGACAACTCATGTCACCCGGTCACCTGCAGGGCAGCACCCAGGGGGTCCCCATATGGGGATGGGCACCACAGTGCCCCCCACCCTCCCATGTCCCCGCTCCTGTCCCTTCACCGACCGGTCCCCACACCCTACCTGAGCCCGCGGCAGGACTCCCCGGGTGATGGGCACATCCCTGGCGGTCCCACCACGGGGTCCCCGAAAGGCTCCTTGCCGGTCAAGGGAGTGGGGACGGGCACCCCGCAGCCGGGCGCGTTGGTGCCACGACTTGAGCTCCTCGGTCACGGCCGCCTTGGAGAGCCCCCGGCTCCCCGCCGGCGCGTAGTCCTTGAGCGAGGGGGTGCGCACGATGCGGCTGTGCGAGGGCACCAGGCGCTGGTAGCGTAACGGGGCCAGATCCTGCTCGTAGAGGAACGCCGGGGGGCCGGCGGGCGGCAAGAACCGGTGGGCACCCCGGGGGTAGTAACCGGGTTCGGTGAGGGACGGTGGAACTTGGGGGCGCGGGAAGGAGACGTCGGGGCTGCTGCTGCCCGGGGAGGTGGCGTGGGAGACGCTGGAGAGGTCGGAGATGCTGTCGTCGGAGCCGGAGCGATGCGCGGGGCCGGGGGTCGGGATGCAGGAGGTGGGCACCGTCACGGTGTAGTACGTGGGGCGCCGGCGGGGTACGGCACTGCGGCCTCGCGGCTCGCCGGGCTGCCAGCACGCCTCCACCCTGCGGGCAGGAGGGCTGTGGCTGCAGACGGACCCTTCCCCTCGCCGTCCACCCGAAAGTCAAGGCGAGCCAGGGGTCGTGGGGGGCTGAGCACCCCGTGGGTGCAGGGTGCTGCCTCCCCACGGGGTTAGCTCCAGCCTCCTCCCATGGGGTTAGCTCTGTCCTCCCCGTGGGGTCAGCTCCGTCACCTCCACAGGGTTAGCTCCAGCCTCCCCGTGGGATTATCTCCATCCTCTTCCCCATGGACTTATGGCCCTCCCTCACATAGGGCTATCTCCGACCTTCTCCCCACAGGGTTGTCTCCATCCTCCTCCCCATGGGGTTAGGTCCATCCTCTCCATAGGCTTAGCTCCACCTTTCTCCCCATGGGACTATCTCCATCCCCCTCCCCATGGCTTTACTTCCCTCCTCCCCAGGAGGATATTTCCATCCTCCTCCTCATGGAGTTATTTCTATCCTCCTCCCCATGGGTTGAGCTCTGTCTTCTCCATGGAGTTACCTCCAACCTCCTTCCCACGGGTTGAGCTCCATCCTCCCTATGGGGTTATCTCCAACCTCCTCCCCATGGGTTGAGCTCCGTCACCTCCATGGGGTTATCTCCACCCTCCTCCCCATGGGCCGAGCTCCATCCTCCCCACGGAGTTATCTCCAACCTCCTCCCCACAGGTTGAGGTCCATCATCTCCATGAAGTTATCTCCATCCTCCTCCCCACGGGGTTAGTTCCATCCTCCCCTGCAGAAGCCCTTGTCCCCCCTCCCCATGCACAGGACATACCTCAGGGACTGGGACTGTCCCCGCCGGCCGGATGGCTCCGGGGTGCTGGGAGCGCTGGAACCCGCCTGCCGGCACAGCACCAGGGTCCTGATGGGGACGAAGCGGTAGGGAGGGACGTCCCCCACCCTGGGTGCCAGCGAAGCTGCAGGGTCGGGGCTGCCGGGGGCCGAGGGGGTGGCGGGGGCGGCCAGTGGAGACCCGGGGTAACCCCGGGAGCCCCGGGTTTCCCCATCCCCAGGGTCAATGCCAGGTTTTTTGGCCTTCTCGTAGGGTCTGTCGAGGCTGGTCTCCCGCCAGGGGCTGGGGGGGGCCGGCGGGGGCCTTGACCCCTCCTCCTCGGTGGGCTCCTCGGGCGATGGGGACCCCAGCGGGGTCGCAGGTCCTGGTGGCCGCGTCTCCTCTGTGGGAGAGATGGACGGTTGGGATGGAGGGGACACATGGGGGGCACCGTGGTGCGTCCCCCTCCCCGGTCCCTGCAGCCCCCTTACCCTCGACGGCGTCCGACAGGGAGCTCTCGTCGGAGGCGCTGAGCTCTGCGGGGCAGGGGGCGGGTGAGAACGGTGCCGGTGCCGACGCCGGGTGCCAAAATGCTCCCACGGCACCCGCCGCCACCCAGCGCATCCCCGGAGGCCTCCGCTCCCCATCTCCCACGCCGCCTGTCCCGACACGCTCCAGGACGGTGGCGGTACCGGCCAGGCCGGCTTTGCCAAGCTGCGTTGCCGGCGCTGCGGGCAGCTCCCAGCCTGCCCAGGCCGGGCAGGAGGAGGGGTGCTGGGCAGGTTTGGGGGGCACCAGGAGGGAAGGAGCCACTGCCACCACAGCCCCAGTTCCTGGCGGACATGGGAGCCCTGGGAGGGTGGTGGGGATGGAGCCGAGGCACACGCGGGGGTGAGCGGGGACCCGCTTGGGTGGCTGCCACTGGGATGGGGACACGGCAGCCAGGCCAAATCCCGCCACCCACTGGGGTGCAGCTGCTGGGGGTAGAGGACTGGGGGGCAGTGATGGGGTGCAATCAGCAGGGGTGAAGTATTGGGGTGTATTCGTGGGGGTGGACACACCAGAGGTGGTATATCGAGGTGCATGCACTGGGGGCGAAGTTTTGGGGTGCATTCACAAAGGTGCAGCCACCGGGGATGAAGTTTTGGGGTGCACTCACAGGGGATCCCCTATCGGGGTGCATTCCTGAGGGTGCATTCCCATGGAGTATCGGGGGGGGGGGGGGTGCACCAGGGTGCATCCGGCGGGGAGAGCGTATCGGGGTGCTTTCGCTGGGGGTGGGGGGATTGGGGTGCCTTCACGGGGAGAGCATATCGGGGGGCACGCACTAGGGATGGCATTCAGGGGTGCTCCCTGGGGGGTGCATTCACCGGGGATGCAGAATTGGGGTGCACGCACCAGGGATGCCCTATCGGGGAGCATTCACCGAGGCCACACTGCACCCCCTTCTCCCTCCCTGACTTCCAGGGGCCAAACAAGCCGCCCCCAGCCGGGGCAGGGTGGGCACACGGCGGGTGCAGGGGGCTCACCCTCGGCAGCACGGGTTCCACCGCCGGCGGGCAGAGGCCGGCGGCCGGCCAGGAGCCGTCGCTGGTTGAGGACGTTCTCCAGGTCCTTCAGCTTCTGCTCCTCCAGCAGCGCCGCCGTCTGCCGCCGCTTGCGGAGCCGCTTGCTGATGTTCTCCTCTCGGCAGAGGCGCCGGGCGGCCTTGGCGATCTGCAGCTGCAGCGCCAGGTCCCGCTCCAGGGCGCTCAGCGGGTCCTAGGGACGGAGAGGGGGACACACACGTTCGGCACCCCACCACCACCCATCACACCGGCGCGCTAACGGAGGGGGGAGAGGAATTCTCCCATGGGATGGGGAGGGTGGCATCTCCAGTTGATGCTTGGGCATCTGCAAGTGACTCTTGGGCAACTCCAGTTGACGCTGGGGCATCTCCAGTTGACTCTTGGGCATCTCCAGGTGACACTTGGGCAACTCCGGTTGGCTCTTGGGCATCTCTGCTTGACGCTTGGGCATCTCCTGTTGAAGCTTGGGCGACTCCAGTTGACTCTTGGGCATCTCCAGGTGGCACTTGGGCATCTCTGGTTGATGCTTGGGCATCTCCAGCAGCTCCAGGATGGGATGCAGAGGGGTCCCCCCCACCCACCCCAAGGACACCCCTCCCACCCCGTTTGCACCCCGGGGGGACCCCCTCACCGCCCCGCGCAGGACGAGGGTCTCATCCAGCTTGAAGGCAGCACCGATCCTGCGCCGGACCTTGGGGGGTTTCTCGCCGGCTTTCAGGGGGTACTCGCGGGGCAGCGTCCCCGTCAGCTCCTGGGGACAGCACGGGGACGCTGAGCCGCCGTCACGCAGGTGGGGTGGGGGCAGGGTGTCCCCCCCCAGCCCCGCTCACCGCCTCGCGCAGGCAGAGCCGCCGCAGCTCCTGCACGCAGCCCTCCAGCCGGGCCTCCAACGCCTGCTGCTGCCTGCGCCCTGCCTGCGCCCGCTCCTTCGGGGGCGACACGGGGCTGTCGGGGCCTGGGGGGGACACGGATGGACAGACAGACGGATGGACGGACGGAGGGATGGGTGGGCAGATGCCTGCTGAGACCCAGACATCCCACACACAATTGCTCCCCCCCCCCCGCCCCACAAGCCTCCCTGCCTCAGTTTCCCCCTGCCCCAAACCCCAGGGGAAGGAAAAGCTGCCGTGAGCAGCGCCCCCCCCCCTCCCCCCAGCAGCACCCATGGGTGCTCCAGCTCCCCTGGGGCAGCCGTGATTTCCCAGCGCGGGGGGGGACACACACACGACACGACACACGGGGAAGGTTTCGCCCTGACTCAGCCATCCCCGAGCGAAACCCGGCTGAGTCAAAGCCGGTCCAGGGCCCCCCCCCCCCCCCCCAATCCCCTCCCCCGGCCACGCTTGGGTGCCCCCCCAACCCCCCAAACCCGGGGCACCCCCTCGTTTCCCCAACAGCCCCACCCCAAGGAGCTTTTGTGTGTCCCCATGCAGCGAAGCGCCCCGTTCTCAGCCTGCAAGAGCACATGTGAGGGACGGGGGAACCCCAAGACCTCCCCCCCCCCAAAATACACCCCCCCCTCCCCAAGCGCTCACCCGAATGCAGCATGATCCCGCTGTCGGTGTCACTCGCCTCCCCCATGCCAGGCCGGGACCCTACGGGCGACAGCGAGGAGACGCCTTGTCCCCACGCTCCCCCCCGGGCAGCACCCATGGGTGCAGCCCCCCCTGCGCCCCCCCGAACCCTCAGCATCGCCCCGTCCCTCCCGGCCGCTGGCTGGGGCGATGGCGGCGGGTGGCGGCGGGCGAGGCCGTGTTGGCTCTGCCGCTGCCTTCTTGTAGGGCCTACAGTAAACAAAGGGGTGCGAACGCGTGCGGGGCACCGGGGGGCGGGGGGCCTGGGCGAGACCCACCCCTGGGGGCAAAGGTGGTCGGGGTGCGGCGGCGGGGGGGTGGGGAGGGGGACCTTGCTCCCGCCCCAGCCGGTTTCACTGGGCGCCTCTCCCAGTTTTCTTTTCCGGCTGGGCTGGAGGTGGCTCCCGTGGCTGCCGGCCCTGGGAAAGGGGCTCCCCCCCCGGCACCCCGACACCCCCCTGCTCTCGGAGGGGGTGAAAGGGTGGGAGCAGAGCGGGGTGGGGGGGTTGGTCACCCCTGATTTTGCATCGCTTTGGCCCCCGCCGTGCCTCGGTTTCCCCCAGCATAAAACTTGGGGGGGGAAACTGAGGCGGGAAGGGGAAGGGTCCCGAGGGGTCCCCACGGTGGGGCCAGGGCGGCGATGCCTTACCTGGGCGCTCGCCGCCGCCGCCGGCTCTGCTGCGCCCGGGACCCGGGGACGTGTTTGGACTTGAGGCGGAGGGGAGGAGCGGGTGAGCAACACCTTCCCCGCCGCCGGCAGCGGCAGCGCCCGCGCCCGCGCCCGCCCCACGCGCCGCGGCCTCCGCCCCGCGATGGCGGCGACGGCGAAGGCCCGCGCGGCGGCTGGGCACGGCATGGCACCGCGTGGCACGGGGCGAGGTGCGGGGTGGTGGGGAAGAGTGCAGCATGGCATGGCCTGGTGTGGTGTGGTATGGCATGGTATGGTGTGGTGTGGTATGGTATGGTATGGTATGGTATGGTATGGTATGGCATGGCATGACATGGCATGACATGGTATGGTATGGTATGGTAGGGTAGGGTAGGGTAGGGTAGGGTAGGGTATGGTATGGTATGTTACGGTATGGTATGGCACGGTATGGTATATTATGGCATGGTATGGGATGGTATGGGATGGGATGGGATGGGATGGGATGGTACGGCATGGTATGGTATGGTATGGCGTGGTATGGTGTGGTGTGATGTGGTATGGTATGGTATGGTATGGTATGGTATAGTATGGTATGGTATGGTATGGTATGCTATGGCATGGCATGGCATGGCATGGCATGGCATGGTAGGGTAGGGTAGGGTAGGGTATGGTATGTTACGGTATGGTATGGTATGGTATGGTACGGTACGGTACGGTACGGTACGGTACGGTATGGTAGGGTAGGGTAGGGTAGGGTAGGGTATGGTATGTTACGGTATGGCATGGTATGGTATGGTACGGTACGGTACGGTACGGTATGGTACGGTATGGTATGGTATGTTACGGTATGGTATGGCACGGTATGGTATATTATGGCACGGGATGGGATGGGATGGGATGGGATGGGATGGGATGGGATGGGACGGCATGGCATGGCATGGTACGGTATGGTATGGCGTGGTATGGTGTGGTGTGATGTGGTATGGTATGGTATGGCATGGTACGGTATGGTGTGGTGTGGTATGGCGTGGTATGGTATGGTATGGCGTGGTATGGTATGGTGTGGTATGGTATGGATGTTATGGTATGGCGTAGTATGGTGTGGCATGGTATGGTATGGCATGGTGTGGTATGGTATGGCATGCCTTGGGATTGCGTCACATGGCATGGCATGGCATTGCATGTCATGGCATTGTATATCATGGTATGATATGGTATGGTACGGTATGGTACAGTACGGTACGGTATTGTATGGTATGTATGGTATGGTATGGTATGGTATGGTATGGTATGGTATGGTATGGTATGGCACGGTATGGTATGGTACGGTACAGTATGGTATGGTACAGTATGGTGTGGCATGATGTGGCATGCTGTGATATGGTATGACGTGGTATGGTATGGCATTGTATGGCATAGTATGGCATGGCATGGCATGGCGTGGCGTGGCGTGGCGCGGCGTGGCGTGGCGTGGCGTGGCGTGGCGTGGCGTGGTGTGTTACGGCATGGCTTGGTGCAGGTTTGCCCAGCACCCTACAGCATGATGTGGTGCAGTGTGCATTCAAAGGCTGTGGCAGGGGTTGGCACAGCATGGCACAGCATGGCATGGCATGGCACGACATAGTAGGGCACGGTATGACACGGGACGGTCCGGCACAGTACAGCGTGGTTTGGCATGGCACAGCCTGGCGCAGCCTGGTGCACCATGGCACGGTGCAGTGTGGAGGCTCCATCCCCGGTGCTACACGGGGCCAGGCCAAGCACAGGGACACCGTCCCCATCCCCACCACGGCCCGTGGCCGGGGAGCGTCCCCCGAGGTTGGCGTCCCCAGGTGCCGCGGTGGGCAGGGAGCCGAGCCCGGCCGTATGGGCAGGCGGGCGGTGGGCGGCACTGCCGGCACCGTCCCTTCCACCGGAGCAGGTACCCACCGGCAGCTGAGGCAGCCTGTCCTGTCCCTGTCCCCAGGCAGGAGGGGACAGGCGAGGGCAGAGCGTGGCGGTGCCAGAGCAGTGCCAGGCCGTGGGAACGGTGCTGCCGCGGCCGCCGGCGCGGTGCGAGATGAATCAGGGCGGCTGGCGCGGGCGAGGCGGCCACATCCTGAGCTGCTGGCACGGGGCAGGTGGTGGAAAGTGTGTCTCAGCCCCGCGGGACGGTCCCACAGCCCGCAGGGACGGGGACGAAGGGCAGGCTGGGTGCAGGCAGGGGTGCAGGCAGGGGTGCAGGCAGGGGAGGTGCAGGCAGGGGAGGTGCAGGCAGGGGAGTTGCGGCAAGCGTGCAGACGGCACCGGTGCAGGTGGGTGAGATGCAGGCAGGGGTGCGGGCAGGAGAGGTGCGGGCAGGTTGCAGGCAGGGGGCAGGTGAGGGTGCGGGCAGGGGGCAGGCAGGAAGAGCTGCAAGCAGGGCAGGCATAGGGCAGGGGTGCAGGCAGGCGTGCAGGCAGGAGAGGCACAGCAAGCGTGCAGGCAGCACTGGTGCAGGTGGGCGAGATGCAGGCAGGAGAGGTGCAGGGTGCAGGCAGGGCTGCAGGCAAGGTGCAGGCAGGGTGCAGGCAGGGCTGCAGGCAGCAGAGGTGCAGCAAGCGCTCAGGCAGCAAAGCCAGCCCCAGGCAGCTGCAGGCAGGGGTGCAGGCAGCAGCGGTGCCCTGCGCCTCCCCAAAGCCCCCAACACCTTCCCCTCCACCCTCGGCTTCCCAACGTCCCTCCGTGATTTTGGGGGGACACAACACCCCGTCTTTGCCACAGCCGCCACCTGTCCAGCGGCACAAGGGCGGGGGGGGGGGGGGGCCAGGCAGGAACCCCAGCAGCGCTGAAAAAGGGCAGATTTGAGGAAAAAAAAAAAAAGAGGATTTGGAGAAAAAAGGCAGCTTTGGTGATTAAAAAAGGGGGGTTTTCAAAATGTGTCCCTGCGCCGGGCACCGAGCCCCCCCTTCCCCCCCCCCCCTCCGCCAGGCGGGTGGTAAAAACAGCTCAGAGACTAAAATATATCGTGAGTGATAAGGCTAAATTTGTATTAATTGGGATTAAATCGGGATTAAATTGGGATTAAAACCAGGTTCCTGCTCCCGAAGCCATCCCTGATGAAGAGCATCTCAGCGGGGGGGGGGGGGTGTGATGGGGCGGAGGGGGTTTATCCTGTGGTTTATCCTCGGGAATCGCACCGGGACGGTTACGGTGCCCAGCCATAACCCCCTCAGGGTGGGACAGCGGGGACAGCGGTGGCACACGGGGATGCTGGGGAGGCAGGGGGGGGACTCACCACAGGGTGACCCCGTGGGACCCCCGGTACCGGTTGGAGCTCGGTCCCGCTCCTATGCCGGGGGCCGGTGGGGGGTTTGGTCCGGTTCCGGCCACCGAAGAGGAGGCTGGAGTCGGTGGTGGAGGAGGGGGCGGCTGTGCTGGGACCCGTCCCCAGCTTGTGGGGACAGAAGGGACAGCGGGGACGGCAGCGTCCGTCCATCAGGGCGTAGACGAGGGGGTTGACGCAGCTGTTGACGAAGGCCAGGCAGGTGCTGCCGGCCACCACCCACCTCAGGGCCACCTCCTGCCTTTGGGACAGGACCAGCGTCCCCTTGGCGAGGAAGAAGAGCAGGACCTTGCAGGCGTTGAGGGGCAACCAGGAGCAGAGGAAGGCTGCGACGATGGTGACGATGGCGCGGTGGGAACGGCGGACGCCCCTGCCCAGCCGGACGTGCCGCTGGAGCCGGCAGTAGATGGAGCAGTAGCAGAAGGAGATGACCCCCAAGGGCAGGAGGAAGGTGAGGAAGACCATGGCCAGACTGAAGTCCTCTCCGTCTTCATCCCAGCAGTCATCCCCATCCAGCTGCCGGTAGAGCAGGGACGGGGCCCCCAGGAGGAGGGACACTGCCCAGATGACGCCGCAGGTGACGCGGATGTGCCTCCGGGAACCCATCGTCTTGGTGTCCAGCACCTTCTTGATGACCAGGTAGCGCTCCACGCTGAGGGCGGTGAGGAAGAGGATGCTGGAGCAGCGGTTGACGGCGATGGCATAGCTGCTCACCTTGCAGAGCCCTTCCCCGAGCAGCCAGCGGTTCCCCTGCGCCCCCGCCGCCACCCAGAAGGGCAAGGTGCAGACGAAGATGACGTCGGCCACCGCCAGGTTCAGCACAAAGGTGTCCACCATCCTCTTGCCCCCGCTCTTCTTGGCCGTCAGCACGATGACGAAGAGGTTCCCCACGAGGCCGAGGAGGAAGATGAAGGAGTAGAGGATGGGGATGAAGACAGTGGTGAAGAAGACCTCCCACCCAGAGAAGACCTCCCGGTTCCCCGGGAAGGTTATGGTCACGTTGGTCACCGGTGGGTAATCGTAGTCGGCCGAGCCGGCGAGCTCCTCAGGAGCCATGGCGGTGGCCGGGTGCCCTCCGCGGTGGCCGGGTGCCCTCCCCGGTGCCCGGGGCGGTGCTCGCCGCGCCCAGCGGTTGGGTTGTTGATCTGAGATCTGCTCAAAAACAGCGTCTTGCACTTCCTTTCCAACGGGGCAAGGGCTGCGGGGTGGAAGGGCAGGAGGTGAAGCACGTTTAAATTTGGAAACAGCAAAAAAAAAAACAAACCCCAAAACCAAACACGAAACATGAGAAGAAAGAAATCCCCAAAAAAGGAGAGGGGGGAAAGGAAGACCGGGGAGGGGGGGAGGAAGGCTTGGTGCCACCCAGTGATGGCTGAAGGCCTTGGGTGGTCACCAACCTGCATTTGGGCTGGCGGGATCGCCGTTGGGCCCAGCCACCGGCCACCAGCCCGCCCTGCAGCTCTCCCACCGCGTCCGCCCTCCATCCCCGCCGCGCACCATCGGCCCAAGCCAATGACACCCCATCCCTGTCCCTGTCCCTGTCCCTGTCCCTGTCCCTGTCCCTGTCCCCTGGCACATTTGCATCACGAAAACCAGATGAAAGCCTTTATTTTACGGGTGTTTTTTTTCAGAGAGAGCGGGTGCAGGTGCAGGTCGGGGTGAGGACCGTTGCCCGCCGCGTCCCCGTGCCGCCCCCGGCGCTGCCCCGGCTCTGCCAGCTCATTCCAGCCCCCGGCACGTTGGTTCTCACCGCTCTGGGGACGCCGAGGCAGCGGTACCCGCGGCCGCCCCCGACCACGAGCTCTCCCAGAATGACAGCGCCGGGCACCGGTTCCCAGCGCCGGGATGTGCCGAGGATGGGGAGCCCCCGTGTGCCACCGGGGGGGGGGGTCCCAGGGGAGCAGCCCCCGGCTCTGCCAGGCCGGCTCCTGCTCACGTCTGCCAGGCGCCCGGCTCCGCCACCTTCATCTTCCTCAGGCTGTCCCGCACCAGCAGGAACTCGGGGCGAGGGTCTGGATCCGGCCCCGCCGACGCCTCCCGCTCGTGCTGTGGCAAGGGGGAGCCGGGAGGAGCGGCCATGGGTCCCGGTCTGGGTCCCCTTGGCTGTCCCCACCACCCAGCTGTCTCCTGACCTGGGTGTCCCACCCACCTGGGGTCCCTCAGCTGCTTTTCTGGACCCGGCCTTCCTCAACCATCCCCAACCCAGCTCCATCAGCCGTCCCTCCGACCCGGTCACCTCCTGACCTGGGTGTCCCATCAACCCCAGCTCCATCAGCCGTCCCCATGACCTGGTCACCTCCTGACCTGAGTGTCCCATCAAGCCCAGCTCCATCAGCTGTCCCCCCGACCCGATCACCTCCTGATTTGGGTGTCCCATCAACCCCGGCTCCATCAGCCGTCCCCATGACTCGGTCACCTCCTGACCTGGGTGTCCCACCAACCCCAGCTCCATCAGCCGTCCCCATGACCTGGTCACCTCCTGACCTGGGTGTCCCACCAACCCCGGGTCCATCAGCCGTCCCCATGACCTGGCTGCCCTTGACCATCCCTTGACCCACCCCTCCGACACAACCTCCCTCAGCCACCCCCCAAGTCCAGGCTCCCCTGGCTCCTCCCCAACCCAACTGTCCCAACAGCCCGGCCATCACCCAACCGTCCCCATGACCTGGTGTCCCCCAGCCACCCCCAGGGGTCAAACCCCAAATCTGTGGGGCAATGAGGAATGGACGGGGGCTGAAGGGATGGATGGGACAGTGGATGGACAGGGGGATACAGGGATGGATGGATGGATGGTTGGATGGGGAGGTGAAGGCAGAAGGGCTGGGCTGGATGTGAGGACGGAGGGATGGGGGACAGAGGGACGGCACACACCTCCTCAAGCCTCTGGTGGCGTTTCCTCAGCTGCTGCTCCAGGTCGGAGGGGGGTCCCCGCAGCTCCTCCCTCAGCTGCCTCAGCTGCCGGCTCTCCAGCACCCGCGGGAGCTCGGCTCTGTGCCGCGGCAGGAGCCCCCTGTGGGGACGGACGGGCGGACTTCAACAGGGCCACCCCAGCCTGGCCGCCCAGCTGGAGACCACCCCATCCCCACACCCCAGGTCCCAACCCCGCTCACCTGCTGTGGCTGAAGAGGAGCTCCCGGTGCAGCTCCCGGTGGCTCCGGGACTCCCGCATCGGGTTTGGCACCTTCCTGGGCTGGATGAGGCCCTCGTGGACATCAGCGGCCATGTCCGAGGAGAGGACATCGCTCCCGTCACCGTCTGGAGGGATAGCGGGGGTCACCAGGGGATGGGGTCACCAGGGACATGGGTCACCAGGGGATGGGGTCACCAGGGGATGGGGTCACCAGGGACATGGGTCACCAGGGGATGGGGTCACCAGGAGGGCTGTGGTCACTAGTGGGAGAGGGTCACTGGGGATGGGGTCACCACGAGGGATGGGACAACCTGGGACAGGGTCACCAGGGGATGGGGTGACGCTGCCGGGCTCCCTCACCCAGAGCCACACAGCAGCGCAGGGCGAGGACCTGGACACCAGCCCTCGTGTCCCCCAGCCCTGGGGGTCTTGGGGTGTCCCAGCCCAGGGGTCCCCACATGCTGTCCCCCAGCACCTGGCACCTTCCAAGATCCCTGTGTCCAAGTGCCTCTGTCCCCAGGCCACCCGTCATCCTTTGGGGTCCCCATCACCCTTGAGGTCCCCATTGTCCCTGAGGTCCCCATCGCCCCCAAGGTCCCCATCGCCCCCCAGGTCCCCATCACCCGCAGGTCCCACAGCCCCGTCCCCATGCCCTGACGCCGGCAGCACCCACCTGGCACCGTGCTGCTCCTCGGGGCTTTGTCATCACCCTGGCAAAGGCAAAGAGGGGCGACAGAGGGGGACACTTGGCCGGTCCCGGGGGTCTCTGCATCCTCCCTGGGCTGGGGACACAGCGGGGGACACGTCAGGTCCCTGCTCATCACACCCATCCCTCCCAGCCCAGGAGGGGGCACAGCTGTGGGTTCCGTGGGGCTGGACATCCTCTGTCCCCTCATGGCAGTCACCTGTGGGGACCGAGACCCCCCTGGTGTCCCTCCCCGCCAGGAGCTGGGGGCTGGCTGTGGTAGGTGTGTGCAAGGGAAGGAGAGGAGAATGAATATTCTCCACGTTAACTCTGGAACCTAAGGATGGCGAGGGGTCCCCAGGCTGAATGCTGGGGGTAGCACGGGGACAGCCAGATGTTTGCCCTAGGGGCATGTCTCAGCGTGGCCCCTGTTGCCCCCTCCCACCCCCAGCATGGGAGATGGGGGGCCCAGCCCAGGCCTTGGGGGGTGTCCCCATCCCCTGGGTAGCCCAACCAGCCGCCACCACTCACCCTCTTGCTCTGTGACAGCCCCATGTCCCCGATGCCAGCAGTCCTTGTCCCCGTGCCCTGCAGGGCCGGGGACACAGGGACACGGGCCGGGTGCTGCCTCCACCGAGCCCGGCTGATGGCCCCGTGTGCTCTGCCGGTGACGGGGACGGTGATGGTGACGGTGACGGTGGCCCCGCTCCTATCAGCAAAAGCCATTAAGCCCCCGGATTAGCCCTGATGGGCCGAGGGGACAGTGACACGTGTCCTGCACAGGGCTGGTGGCACTGTGCCCACTGCCGCTGCTGGGGTCACTGGTCTTCACTGGGGACACTGGGGTCTGCTGAGGGCACCGGGTCTGTTGGAGGCCCTGGTCTCACTGGGGGCACTGGGGTGTGCTCGGGGCACTGATTTTATTTGGGATACTGGGGTCTGCTGGGGGCACTGGTCCCACTGGATTACGGGGGTTATTGGCAGGGCTGGGGGTTACTGGGGAAACTGGATTGGGGACTGGGGGCACTGGGGATTAAGGGGGGGTGCTGGAAGTTACTGGGTGCATTGGGGGTCATTTGGGAGACAGGGCTTGTGCGGGGGGACTGAGATGGGGACTGGGTGGCACATGGAGTTACTGGGGGACTGGGGGTTACTGGAGGGATTGGGATACTGGAGGTTATCAGGGAGCACTGGGTAACTGGCAAGACTGGTGGTTACTGGGAGAGATGGGGTGGGGACTGGGTGCTATGGGGGGATGGGGGTTATGGGAGGCTGGGAGTTACTGGGGAATCTGGGTGTCACTGGGGGCTGAGATAGGGACTGGTTGCACCGGGGGGGGGGGGGGGGGGGGGCGGTTACTGGAAGGACTGGGATGAGGACTGGGTGCACAGGGCTGAGCGCACTGGGTGCACACGTAGTTCCTGGGCGCACTGGGGGTTAGTGGGAACCGGGTGCACTGGGGCTGGTGGGACGAGTACTGGGCGATACTGGTGTTACGCCCCCACCCCACCCCATAGGCGCTCGATTGAGGCCGCCTGCTCCCGCAGGCCGGTTCGATTTCCCCGCCTGGCGGTTCGGCCGTCGGCTGGCCGCGCCTGGCGCCAATCGGCACGCGACTGGCCGCGCCTGCGTGTTCCGGTGTCGCGTTGGCCACGGAGGGGGAAGGGGCCCCGCGCATGCGCAGCGCCGCCGGGCCCGGGAGCGCTGGGGGCAGCCCCCGCCGCCGCCATGACCAACGGTGAGGGGCGGGGGGGGGCACCGGGGACCCCCGGCGGCGGGCACGGCTGCTCGGGCACCGCGGGGTTCCCCGGGGCGGGGACGGGAGTGACCGACCACTCGGGCGCCGGGTGGCTGGGGCGGGGGGAGCTGGGAGGCCGCGGTCCCCCTGGCGGGGGGGGCTTGGGAGTCGGGGTCCCCCTTGGGGGGGAGGCCTGGGTTCCTCTTGGGGGGGGGGGAGCTGGGAGGGCGGGGTCCCCCTGGAGGGGGGGGGGGAGGAGAAGGAGCTGGGACCCCTGGATCCCCCTTGAGTGGGGGGAGCTGCAAAGTCTGGGTCCCCCTTTGGTGGGGGGGAGCTGTGAGGCCTGGATCCCCCTGGGGGGTGGGGGAGCTGGGGGAGTGGGGTCCTCTTTAGGTGGGGGGAGCTGGGACCCCTGGATACCCCTTGGGGGTGGGGGAGCTGGGAGGTCTGGGTCCCCCTTGGGTAGGGGGAGCTGGGAGGGCGGGGTCCCCCTTGAGGGGGGAGGAGCTGGGACCCCTGGATCCCCCTTGAGTGGGGGGAGCTGCGAAGTCTGGGTCCCCCTTGGGGCAGCTGGGACCCCCCCTTTGGTGGGAGGGAGCTGGGGGGCCTGGGTCCCCCTTGGGGGTGGGGGAGCTGGGGGGCCTGGGTCCCGCTTGGGGGGGGGGGGAGCTGGGAGGGCGGGGTCGCCTTGGGCAGGGGGGAGCTGGGACCCCCCTTTGGTGAGAGGAGCTGGAACCCTTGGATCCCTCTTGAGTGGGGGGAGCTGGGAGAGTGGGGTCCCCCTTGGGGGGGGAGCTGGGACCCCCCTTTGGTGGGGGGGAGCTGGGACCCCTGGATTCCTCTTGGGTAGGGGGAGCTGGGAGGGCAGGGTCCCCTTTGGGGGTGGGGGGGAGCTGGTACCCCTGGATCCCCGTTGGTGGTGGGGGACGCTCGGGCCCCTGGGTCCCCGGGCAGGGGGAGCTGGGAGGGCGGGGGTCCCCCTTGATGGGGGACGAGCTGGGAGGTTCGGATCCTTTGCGGGGCTGAAACTGGGAGCCCTGTTCCCCTGTAAGGAGAGCGCTGGGACGCCTGGGTTCCCCCAGGCGGGGGAGAGCTTGGCGGCTGGTGTCCTTGGGGGGGGGGGGCTGAAGCTGGGGGGCCGGGGTGCCCGTGGGGTGCCCGTGGGGTGCCCCCGGCCCCACCGAAGCCCCCCTCCCCGCAGTGTACTCACTGGACGGGCTGCTGGTGTTCGGGCTGCTGCTGGTGTGCACCTGCGCCTACCTGCGGAAGGTGCCGCGGCTGCGGGCCTGGCTGCTCGGCGAGAAGCGCGGCGTCTGGGGCGTCTTCTACAAGGGTGAGGCTGGGGGGGGGACACGGGGGGGGGGGCTCGCCCGAACCCCTGGGGCACCCCCTGCCCCCCCCCCCCCCCCCCCCCAGCTTAACGCACCCCCCTCCCCCCCACTGCTCTTACCCCGCAGCCGCCGTCATCGGCACCCGGCTGCACGCCGCCGTGTCCGTGTCCTGCGTCCTCATGGCCTTCTACGTCCTGGTGGTGAAGTGACCCCGCGGGGACCCGCCGGCGGCGGCGGCACCGACCACCGGAGACCTCGGTACGGACCCCGGCCGCCACCCCGCCACCCGCCCGGACCCTGCCTGCGGTGACCCCGGGGAGCTGCCATGGCCCGGCACCCTGCTTGAGCCCACCTCGGCGGGGCCGGGCGGCGACGGGTGCCCCCTCCTGGGCCGGCGACGGGTGCACCCCCCTGGAGCAGCAACGAGTGCCCCCCCCACCCGGGCCGGCGACGGGTGCCCCCGGGCCGGCGACGGGTGCCCCCGGGCCGGCGATGGGTGCTCCCAGGCCAGCGGCGGTTGCACCTCGCCCCGGGCCAGCAACGGGTGCCCCCCCCCCGGACTAGCGACAGGTGCCCCCCGCCCCGGGCCGGCGACGGGTGCCCCCCCCCGGGCCAGCGACGGGTGCCCCCCCCCCGGACTAGCGACGGGTGCCCCAACCCCCGGACTAGCGACGGGTGCCCCAGCCCCCGGACTAGCGACGGGTGCCCCCGGGGCCGGCGATGGGTGCCACCAGACCAGCGACACGTGCCCCCGGGCCACCTCTCAGCCGTTGGAAAGGGCGTTCGTTCCGAGCGGACGGGCAAGGGGCTGGGGGAACCGGCCCCCCCCCCCCCGGTGGGCGGGGAGACCCGGCCGTGCCCCGGGAGCGCCGTGTCCCGACGCCGAACACTGTGTCCCGCCAGGGGCGGGCAGAGCCCCCCCTCACCCCTGCGAGCGGGTGGGGTCCCTCTGCCGGGGGTGTCGTGTGTGTGTCCCCTCCTCCCCGGTGCTGCGGGGGTTGTGACACACCCCCCCCCCGGTTTGTCAATGCTGGAGCACGACGTGCAAATAAAGTGGGGGTTCCCCGGCGGGCAGCGGTGGCTCCCTGGGGGGGGGGGGGGGGGAGGGTGGGGGGGGGGGGGCTCCTGCCGCAGGGGGCCGACAGGGGGGGTGCAGGGGTGCTCCTGCCCCACGGGGCTCGCGGTGGGGGGGTGTGCAGGGGGAGTTCCCGCCCCACGGGGCTGGCGGGGGGGCTCTGTGTACACACACACACCCCCCCCCCCTCTCACCCCACCCCCCCCCCCCCACCACCCCCCTCACACACCCCCCCCACACACACACACCCATCCACTCCCCCCCCCCCGGGGGGTGAGCGTTCAAAGCGTGCGCGTCACGTGCCTCTGGAGCGCGCGAGGGCGCGCGTGTGGGGCTGCGCACGCCCCGCGGAGGGGGCGTGGCCCTTGCACACGCGTGTGTGCAAAGGGGGGGTGGGAGGTGGGGGGTGGGGGATGTGGGCGGGTCCTCCCGCCGCCAGGGGGCGCGCTGAGGCGGGGGCGGGGCCTGCGCCGCGATCTTCCCGGCGCGCCGCGCGCGGCCGCGCTATAAAATGGCGGCGCGGGGAGGGGGCGGGGGGCGGCGGCGGTGCGTGCGTGCGCGTGTGTGTCCGTCCGTCTGTCTGTCTGCGTGCGTGTGTCTGTCTGTGGGCGCGGGTGCGTGTGCAAGGCGGGTGTGTGGGCGTGCGAGGAGGGGGCGCGGGTGCGCCAGCCGCCCCCCGTTCCTTTATTTTACACGTTGATCTTATTCGATCGGCCGGGCCGGGCCGGGCCGAGGTGAGAAGAGCGGCGCCGCGAAGCCCCCGGGCGCTGTGCGGCGGCCAGCGGCGGGCGGGATGAGTCGATCAGATAGGCGAGGCCGCGGCCGCTGAGCGCCCTGCGATTCTGACCCGCCGCCGGGCCCGGCCCGCCCCGCCCCGGGGCCTGGCCCGCCTCCGCCTCCGGTCACGCGTGGGAGCGCCGCCCCGGGCCCGGTCACGCCGTGCCGCGCGTGGGAGCTCGGCTCCGGGGGCCCCCCCCCCCCCCCCCCCGGCGCTGGGGTGCGCAGGAGCTTTGCACCAGGCCTTGCCGGCTGCGTGTGAGCTGTGCGCGGGGCTCCGCCAGGCGTGCAAGGGCTGTGCGCCAGGCCCTGCCAGCGCCGTGCAACGCGTGTGAGCTGCGCACGGGGCTCCCCCAGCCCTGCGACGTGCAAGGGCTTCGCACAAGGCTCTGCCAGCGCTGTGCAGCGCGTGTGAGCTTTGCATGGGGCTGTGCCAGCCCCGTGCAACAAGTGTGAGCTTCGCACAAGGCTCTGCCAGCCCCGTGCAGCGCGTGTGAGCTTTGCATGGGGCTGTGCCAGCCCCGTGCAACAAGTGTGAGCTTCGCACAAGGCTCTGCCAGCGCCGTGCAACGCGTGTGAGCTGCGCACGGGGCTCCCCCAGCCCTGCGACGTGCAAGGGCTGTGCACGAGGCCTCGCAAGCCCCGTGCAACGTGCGTGAGCCGCGCACAAGGCCGTGCAAGCCCCGCCCCGCGCAGCAGCTGGGCAGAAGGCCGTGCAAACTCGGTGCCACACACACGAGCTTTACACGGGACCGTGCCAGACCTGCAGCGTGCGAGGCCCTACGAGCAGCGTGCAACGTGTGTGTGAGCTGCACACGGGGCTCCCCCTGCACTGCGACGTGCGAGGGCTTTGCACAAGGCTCTGCCGGCCCCGTGCAACACGTGTGAGCTTCACACGGGGCCGTGCCAGCCCCGTGCAACACGTGTGAGCTTCGCACGGGGCCGTGCCAGCCCCGTGCAACACGTGTGAGCTTCACATGGGGCCGTGCCAGCCCCGTGCAACACGTGTGAGCTTCACACGGGGCCGTGCCAGCCCCGTGCAACACGTGTGAGCTTCACATGGGGCTGTGCCAGCCCCGTGCAACACGTGTGAGCTTCGCACGGGGCCGTGCCAGCCTTGTGCAACACGTGTGAGCTTCACACGGGGCCGTGCCAGCCTTGTGCAACACGTGTGAGCTTCGCACGGGGCCGTGCCAGCCCCACGCAGGGTTTGTGCAGGCCTTGTGGCCACACGGGCCCCACCTGCGAGTGTCACACGTGGCCGTGCAAGCCCCGTGCAAGGGGTGGGAGCACTGTGCAGGGTGCTCAGGCCTGGGAGGGGGCTGTTTGCGCCGTGTCCCCCCGCCAGGACACCCATGGGTGACACCCCGGCTGCGCTCCCAGGTGGCGGTGACAACCAGGAGAAGCCGCCGTTGGTGGCCGCGCTGGGGGGACACTGCGGGGGGGGGACACACACCGGCTGAGCGGGGGGGTCTCCATCTGCCGAGGTGGCACGGCGGGGTGCAGCCACCGTGTGCCTGTGCCGCCATGGGGACAGGCGTGTCCCCACCCCGTGGCGATGTCCCCAAGGACACCCCCTCCCCCGTGCCCAGCACACGCAGCCATGTCGTGTGTGTGTGTGTGTCCCCCCCCAGCCGTGTCCCGGTGCCGGCGGGACGGGGGTTGGGCGGGGGGGGGGCGGCCGGGAGGAGGGGCCGTTACCGAGGGCGGGGGTGGACACGGTGCCTCTGCACGGGGATACGCGCCCGGGGCCGTTCCCGGGGGGGGGGTCGCTCCCGGGGCCGGTGCACGGAGGGGGGGGTGGGGGGGGTGGGGGGGGGGTGTTCCCGGGGCATGACGCCCCGTGCCATTCCCGGGATAACGTTCTGGGGGAGTTGCCCGGTGCCGTTCCCGGTATAATGTGCCCGGTGCCATTCCCGGGATAACGCTCCCGGTGCCGTTCCCGGGATAACGCTCCCGGGGTGATGCCCGGTGCCGTTCCTGGTATAACGCTCCCGGTGCCGATCCCGGGATAACGTTCTGGGGGAGTTGCCCGGTGCCGGTGCCGTTCCCGGGATAACGCTCCCGGTGCCGATCGGGGTGATGCCCGGTGCCGTTCCCGGTATAACGCTCCCGGTGCCGTTCGCAGGATAACGCTCCCGGGGGGTGATGCCCGGTGCCGTTCCCGGTATAAAGCTCCCGGTGCCGATCCCGGGATAACGCTCCCGGGGGGTGATGCCCGGTGCCGTTGCCGGGATCACGCTCCCGGTGCCGTTCCCGGGATGCCGCTCCCGGGGGCGATGCCCGGTGCCGGGGGCGGGGGCAGGTGGCGGCAGGTGCGCGCGCGGGGCCGGGCCGTTGGCGGGGGGCGGGGCCGCGGGGCCGGTGCCCGCGCGGGGCCGAGCGTTGCCTCCGCCGCCGCCACCGTTGCGCCATGGCCGGTACCGGTACCGGAGCCCGGTGGATGGTGCTGGCGTTATGCCTGGCCATCACCGTGTCACCGGGCCGCACCGGGGAGCGGCTGCACGTCTGCAAGGAGGTACCGGAACCGGGAGATGAAGGAAGGGGGGAGGAAGAGGAGGAGGAGGAGGGCGGGGGGGGGGGGGGGGGAACCGGCAACCGGTAACCCCCCCCTCCCGGTAGATGAAAACCGTCGCATGGGGGATGCGGAGCCGGGGCTGGTCCCTGTGGGATGGGGAGGACCGGGACGAGGCGGGGGGGTGTCCCTATAGCGTGGGGGGACTGGTCGGGCCCCTGGGGGCCCGGGGGGGGGGGAGCCCCCCCCCCCCCCCGGGCCCCCAGGGTACCGACCAGTCCTCAGGGATTTCCAGTCTGTCGCTGTAGGGGTCTGTCACCTATAGGGAACATAAGGACTGGGCTGTGAAGGGGGGGGGGGGGGGGGCTACGCGGTGTCCCCTATAGAGATGGGGAGTATCGGGGGGGGGCGACACACTGCGGGGGGGGTGTGTGTGTCTCTGAGGCCACCCTCCAGCCCCACCTCTGTGTCCCCAGCGAGATACTGGGATGTCCCCAAAGCCTCCCCGGGCGCGAGGTGCTGGGGGTGACAACGGCGCGAGGACACACGTCCCCGTCGGCCACGTGCCATTCCCAGCCTGGCACACGGTGGCCCAAAGTGGGGACAAAGTGTCCCGTGAGGAGAAGCCAAGGGGGTTCGGACGCTCGAGGGGTCCTGGGTGCTTTGGGAGCCCCACTCCAGCTTCCAAATTTCCTCCCAATTTCCCTCCGTGGGGCCCTCGCCTGTCCCCGTCGCACCACGTGTGTCCCCTCTCTGGCTCTCCCCGACCTGCGGCCGCTTTTCATCTGGGCCAGTAATTTTTTTTTTGTGCCGTGATCCAATTTTTTAATTTTTTTTTTTTTTTTTTTTAAATGTGTTCCACGGCCCGGAGCTCGGAACAATAGACTGCGGCTGGCACCTGTCCCCGGGAGGGATCGCTCCCACAGAGGTTATGTCCCCGTCCCTCTCCCCCACATTGGGGACAGACCCTCTCCCTCCCCTGATGGTGGCAGCCTGGGCTTCCCCCTCCTGCTGCAGAGCCACCCCGGGGCTGAATTAGGTCGATTTATTTAGATTTTTTTTTTAAAAAAATGACAGTCTTTATGAAGGGAAGTGATTAATATCACTCATCCCAGCCGCTCAGCTCCGTGCTGGGTGGGGGGAAAGTTTGGGAAGAGGGGAAAACCCCCACCTTTTTCCCAAGGAAATCCCTCAGGATCAAGAATGATGTTGGGGACTCGGGGCTGCTGAGAACCGGGGTGACCCCACGGGTACCCCCGTCCTGGCCGTGGCGGTGGGCACCCTCCTCTGCATCCCCATCCCGGGGCCGTGGGGGGCCCAGTGCTGCCTGTTAGGCAGGCAGGGGGTGCTGGGGGCAGAGCCCTCGCCCCTCTCCGTCCCCCTTTTCCCCCTCATCGCCGCCGTTTCCAGCTGACGGGCGACATCAAAGCGTTGTCTTCTCGCCAACCTGCCACGCTCCGGCGTCTGCCGGGAGCACGAAGCCCCGGCGCCCGCCTCAGAACCCCCAGAGATGCTGCAGTGGAAGGGGGGGGGACGACACTGCGGCGGCGTCCCCTCGCCCCCACCCAGCACCCCACCGCGCTGCCAGCGAACACCGGGAGATTAACCGCACCGGCCGGGCTTCGCCTGCCCCTGGCGTCGCCTTCTCTCGCCGGCCTTGAGCCAGTCCCGGCTTGGAGGCAGCCGGTGGCACAGGGTGGGGGGTGGGGGTGGGGGGGCGGTCACGGTGCCCTGCTCTCCCCTTTCCTCCGGCATCCAAGCGGGCGGCACTGCTGAGGGGTGCCCGCAGCAGGGGGGGTGCCGCGGGGCTGGCGGCGCATCCGGGTGGCGCCTGTTTAACCAGCACCACGTGCCACCGCGCTCGGGTCACGCCAAGGCGAACGGTGCCAGGGAAAGGGGGGGCAGTGCCGGGTGTCTTCGAGGCCCCCGGGCGTGGGCGTGTGGCCTGGGTGACCCCATAGCCCCTCCCTGGGGTTTGGCATCCCCGGGGGGGGGGGGGGGGGATGTCCTGGAGGGTGGGGGTCATCCTACCTGAAGACCCCCCCGCCTCAGCATCCCCCCAGCCAGGTGTCCCCCTGGGACTCCAGCATCTCCTTGCCCAGAGCATCTGCCACCCCTGAGCACCCCCCTGCCCCCAGTATCCTACACCCTGAGCACCCCCCTGCCCCCAGTATCCCTCACCCTGAGCACCCCCCTGCCCCCAGCGTCCCCCTGCCCAAAGCACCTCCTACCCCTGAGCACCTCCCTGCCTCAGTGTCCCCGCACCCTGAGCACCCCTTTGCCTCAAGCACCCCCCTGCCCAGAGCATCCCCCAACCCTGATCCCCCCACCACCACCTTGAGCATCCTCTCCCATTCCACAGGCTGATCCCCGGACTGGGGCCCAGTAGCCTGGCTAAGCTGGCCGAGCCGGGGGGACTGGGCACTGCGGGACATCGCAAGACCATAGAACAAAAATCCCAATGCAAGAGGCGCCGGGGCACACGTGGTGGGGGGCAGCCCCTCGTGAGGGGGTCTCAGGGCTCTGTGGGGGTCTCGGGGCTGCAGCTCTCCCCGTGCGTTTTCTCTTCCAGTCCGAGTACCACTACGAGTACACGGCGTGCGACAGCGCGGGCTCGCGGTGGAGGGTGGCCGTGCCGCACACACCGGGACTCTGCACCGGCCTGCCGGACCCCGTCAAGGGCACCGAGTGCTGTAAGGTTGGGGGCACGGAGGGTGGGGATGGGGGGTGGTCCTGGGGTGTGGGAAGAGCAGGGGTGGGAAACGAGGGCGAGGCGGGGGAGGAGGGGAGCGACGAGACGAAGCGTTGGCTTTCCCATCAGCTCCGTCGGTGCCTTCAAAGGCGGCGACGGGACGTGGCTGCGCGGCAGCGCCGAGCGCTCGTTGGCTCTGTCAGCTCCGCACCGGCGAGGCCGGGATGCGATGAAGGGGATGGAAATCCCACCGGGCCCCCCTCCCACCAAGCCTTGGGGGGTGCCGTGGCTCTGCGGCGCGCTTCGGCAGCGGGGCGGGGGGTGGCATCCTGCCTGGTGCTTGCCGGGGAAGCGCCACGGCGTTGCCAAAACTCATCAATCGAAGGGGATTCGGCTTGCCGCCGTGGGGCTGTGCAGGCATGGGGGATCCCAGAGCCAGCCAGGCACCCCTGCCAGCGGGAAGCGCTCCGAAAAGCGGAGCTGAGGATGACGAGGCCGAAGCAGCACCGGGGTGAGGGGGAGCAGGGGAACGGCCGCCCTGACCCCCCTCCTCGTTGCACGGGGGCAGCTTTCTCCTGCAAGGCGGGCGAGTTCCTGGACATGAAGGCGCAGGCGTGCAAGCCCTGCGCCGAGGGCACCTACTCGCTGGGCACCGGCGTCCGCTTCGACGAGTGGGACGAGGTGCCCCACGGCTTCGCCAACGTCGCCACCAACCTGGAGGTCGACGACGGCTTCGGCGACGCGGTGGAGAACTGCACCGCGTGAGTCGCCGCGCCGCCACCGGCACGGTGCTTCCCTGTTAACGGCGGGGCTGGAGCCCGGGGAGGATGCTCGGGGTGCTGGCCACCCCTGCAGTGAGCAGGATGGGTGCTGCCACACCTCTGTGCAGCGAGAGCACCCCGTTTCCCCGACACCCCGTCCCCCACGCTCCCTTCCGTCACCCTTCCCTAGGAGGCGATGCCAGCAGGGCGCCGCAGGGGACACCCCAGCCGCAGCAAGGGGACACCCGGGCAGCATCACCCCCACCCGCGGTGGCAGGACCCCAACTCCCTGGGACACCCCCACCAACCTCAGAGAGGGAGCACCCATGGGAGCCCCCACACCTTCGTGCCACGAGCCAGCACCTTTATTTTCCACCCTGGCCCGTTGACCAGAGCCCTCCTGCCAGCCGGTTGCACCGGCACCCGCCGCGCTGCCCCGCGCCCGCCGCAGCATTTATGCAACTTGCAAATGTAACCTACTTCCAGCGGCGCTTTAATTATTCAGCCGCCGTCCCCGGCGCAGCTCCGGCGCAGCAGGATCCCACTCTCCTCCTCCCCGCAGCCCACCCGCCTCTCGCCGGCACAGCAGGCACAGGTTTTGGGGGAGAGGTCCCCTAGGGATAAGGGTCCGGCCACTGCACAGCGACGTGTCCCCCGGGCTGTCCCCAGCTCTCCATCTGGAGTTCCCCAGGCTGTCCCCAAACTCCCGTGTCCAACGCCTCCTCCCTGCTCCACCCGCCCGGTGACCGTCCCCGCCGTCCCCACCGTGGCTGCCGCAGGGTTCGGGCTGGTGACAGAGCCCGCGGTCTGTGCCACCCCCCCGCCCAGGTCGACGTGGGTGCCGCTGGGGGACTACGTGGCCTCCAACACGGACGAGTGCACGGCCACCCTCATGTACGCCGTCAACCTCAAGCAGTCGGGCACTGTCTCCTTCGAGTACATCTACCCCGACAGCAGCATCGTCTTCGAGTTCTTTGTAGGTGACAGGAGCCCGCAGGGGTGGAGGGTGGGCGTCCCTGGGGACATGGCGGGGGTCCCTGGGGACACGGAGGGGGGCGATCCGTGTCCTGACGCCGGCCCCGCAGGTGCAGAACGACCAGTGCCAGCCCACGGTGGAGGAGTCGCGCTGGATGCGGACGACGGAGAAGGGCTGGGAGTTTCACAGCGTGAGTGAGGGCGCGGGGCGAGAGGTGACACGGGTGGGGGGTCCCTCGGCACAGCCCCCGGAGTCCCTTGTCCTTCCCCTGGGAAGAAGATGCTCCACAGCGATGTGGAGAGGGTGGTGGGTGACGGCAGGCAGGGCTTTGTGCTTCAGCTCCCCCCACCCATGGGTGCTAACGCCCTCCCCAGCAGTGGGACCACCCGACCACCCCCCCCAGCACCCCCCACCCCTTTTCCAGGTGGAGCTGAGCCGCGGCAACAACGTGCTGTACTGGCGGACCACGGCTTTCTCCGTGTGGTCCAAGGTCCCCAAGCCGGTGCTGGTGAGGAACATCGGCATCACAGGTAGGGGGGTGCAGGCTTGGGGGGTGGGGGGGTCCCACCCCACCCTCCTGACGCCTCCCTGAGCACCTTCCCGCTGCCAGGGGTGGCTTATACCTCCGAGTGCTTCCCCTGCAAACCCGGCACCTACGCCCCCGCCGCCGGCTCCTCCGCCTGCCAGCTCTGCCCCGCCGACACCTTCTCCAGCAAAGGAGCCACCGCCTGCCAGCCCTGCGAGCCCCCCGCCTACGCCGGTGAGAGGTGGCAGCCACGGCCCCCTCCCCTGTCCCCTCACCCTAGAGGTGGCCACCGGGTGCCCTTGTCCCCCCTGCGGGGCTGCCCCTGGGAGAGGTGATGTGAGGAGCAGGGAGGACCTGCCAGCGCTTGGTTGGGGGGTGGGGGGGGGGGTGGGGGGCTCACGGGCATCCCGCTGGTGGCACGGTGGCAGGGACAGCGGGGAGGTCCCCTCGCCAGGCTGGCTCAGCCACCGATCTTCCCCCGCCGTCGGCAGAGCCCGGCTCGGCGTCCTGCAAACCGCGGCCGCCCTGCACCGACAAGGATTACTTCTACACCCACACCGCCTGCGACACCCACGGCGAGGTACGGACCCGGGGCGGGGGGATAGCGGGGGGGCTGGCACCTGCTGTCGCCGTGTGTGTCACCCCAGCTCAGCCCCCCCTTCCCCCGGGCAGACCCAGCTGATGTTCAAATGGGCCGAGCCGAAAATCTGCAGCGAGGAGCTGCCGCAGGCGGCCCAGCTGCCCCCGTCCGGGGTGAAGAGCAAGTGCCCCCCCTGCAACCCCGGCTTCGCCAAAGCCAACGGCAGCGCCTGCCAGCCCTGTCCCTACGGCTCCTACTCCAACGGCTCCGGTAAGGACATCCCCGTCATTGTCCCCAAGGGGTGACCAGGGCACCTGGAGCTGCTGGTAGTGGGGGGGGGGGGAGAGAAGGTGGGTGCCACCCCGGTGCAGCATGGTCCTCTCCTGTCTCTGTGACTCTGGTAAGGATGTCCCCATCATTGTCCCCAAGGGGTGACCAGAGCACCCAGAGCTGCTCATGGGGGAGATGGGTGCCATCCCAGTGCAGGGTTGTCCCCTCTTGTCCCTATGACCCCAGTAAGGATGTCCCCATCATTGTCCCCAAGGGGTGACCAGGGCACCCAGAGCTGCTCGTGGGGGAGATGGGTGCCATCCCGGTGCAGGGTTGTCCCCTCTTGTCCCTAGGGCTCCTATTCCAACAGCTTCGGTGAGGATGTCCCTGTCATTGTCCCCAAGGGGTGACCAGGGCACCCAGAGCTGCTCGTGGGGGACACTAAGGGTGCCACCCTGGTGCAGAGTTGTCCCCTCCTGTCCCTATGGCTCCAGTAAGGACGTCCCCATCATTGTCCCCAAGGGGTGACTGGGGCACCCAGAGCTGCTGGCGGTGGCGGGGGGGGAGAAGACGGGTGCCACCGCGGTGCAGGGTCGTCCCCTCCTGTCCCTACGGCTCCTATTCCAGCAGCTCCAGTAAGGACATCCCCATCATTGTCCCCAGGGGGTGACTGGGGCACCCAGAGCTGGTGCAGGGTGGGGGAGGTGGGTGCCATCCCAGTGCAGGCTTGTCCCCTCCTGTCCCCAGGCTGCCTCAGCTGCCCGCTGGGCACCGAGCCGGCGCTGGGCTTGGAGTACAAGTGGTGGAACGTGTTGCCCCCCAACATGGAGACCACCGTCCTCAGCGGCATCAACTTCGAGTACAAGGGGATGGCAGGTAGCGCTGGGACACTGTCCCCTCGCTGTCCCCTCCCGCGGGGGCAGCCGGGGACCCCCGCTGAGCCGTCACCGTGTCCTTGCAGGCTGGGAGGTGGCCGGGGACTACATCTACACGGCAGCGGGAGCCTCCGATAACGACTTCATGATCCTCACGCTGGTGGTCCCCGGCTTCAGGTGAGGTGGGGACCAGCACCGGGGTGTCCCCAGGGAGTGGGGGGACGTTGCCATGGGGCAGGGCCCGGCAGCGTCCCCACGCCCGTCCCCATGCCCGTCCTCAGCCCTCCGAGCCCGGTGCTGGAGGACGCGGAGAGCAAGGAGGTGGCCAGGATCACCTTCGTCTTCGAGACGGTCTGCAGCGTCAGCTGCGAGCTCTACTTCATGGTGGTGAGCGGAGGGGACACGGGGCGGGGATTTAGGGGACACACCCTGGGTTTTGGCGGGGGGGGGGGGGGGGGGGGTCCCACCATTCCTCTGTCCCCGCAGGGCATCAACTCCCGCACCAACACGCCGGTGGAGACGTGGACGGGCCCCAAGGGGAAGCAGTCCTACACCTACGTCGTGGAGAAGAACGCCACCATGAGCTTCACCTGGGCCTTCCAGCGCACCCCCTACCACGAGGCGGTGAGGGACAGGGGGGGTGACACCCCCCGGGGGGGCTGCGGGTGCCGGTGGGCGATGGTGACGGGGGCTCTCGGTGCCAGGGCCGGCGGTACACCAGCGACGTGGCCAAGCTCTACTCCATCAACGTCACCAACGTGCTGGGAGGGGTGGCATCCTTCTGCCGGCGCTGCGCCCCCGAGCCGGCCGGATCCTGCGCCCCGTGTCCCCCCGGGAACGCCGTGGACCGCAGCTCGGGCACCTGCCGGCCGTGCCCACCCGGCACCTACCTGCGGGGTCACCCCTCGGACGGGACCCCCGCCTGCCACCCCTGCGGCCCCGGCACCCGCAGCAACCAGGTGCCCGTCCCCGCGTGTCCCCCCGGGGGTGGGGGGGGATGTCACCACGGGTGAGGCCACCCCCCCTCGGCCATCCCAGAGGGGTGATGCTGTGGGCCCCGGAGGGGTGGCACCAGCCTGTCCCCCCTGCATTGTGGGTGGGTGACACCGTCTGGATGGGTGATGCCAATCCCTAGCTGTCCCCAGGGAGGTGACACCAGCCCCTCTGGCTGTCCTGGGTGGGTGACACTGTCTGGATGGGTGACACCAGCTCCCCAGCCATCCCCAGAGAGGTGACACCAGCCCCTCTGGCCCTCCTGGGTGGCTGACAGTACCTGACCCTGGGTGGGTGACACTGTCTGGAGAGGTGACCCCAGCCCCCCAGCCGTCCCCAGGGAGGTAACTCCAGCCCCCCTGGCTGTGCTGGATGGGTGACAGGGTGGGTGACAGTGTCTGACCCCGGGTGGGTGACACCACCCCTCGGCTGTCCCTGACGGGCAATGCCAGCTCTCCGCTGTCCCCAAGGGGATGACCCCAGCCGCCCCCAACGGCTGCCACTACCTGTCCCCGGCGGGGTGACGCCAGCCCCCCCGGCCGTCCCTGACCGCCCCCTCCTGCCCCCCGCCCCAGCTCCGCTCCCTCTGCTACAACAACTGCAGCTTCTCGCTGGCGCTGCCGGGCCGCATCCTGCGCTACGACTTCTCGGCGCTGGCCGCCGGCACGGCCTTCGCCAGCGGCCCCAGCTTCACCGCCAAGGGCCTCAAGTACTTCCACCACTTCAACCTCAGCCTCTGCGGCAACCAGGTGAGGCCGGGGCGGCCACCCCTGCTGCGGCACCCATGGCACTGCCACCCCTGCTGTGACACCCACGGCGCTGCCACCCCTGCTGCGGCACCCATGGCACTGCCACCCCTGCTGTGACACCCATGGCGCTGCCACCCCTGCTGTGACACCCATGGCACTGCCACCCCTGCTGCTGCTACCCCTGCTGCTGCCACCCCTGCTGTGACACCCATGGCGCTGCCACCCCTGCTGCTGCCACCGCTGCTGTGGCACCCATGGCACTGCCACCTCTGCTGTGACACCCATGGCACTGCCACCCCTGCTGCTGCCACCCCTGCTGTGACACCCATGGCGCTGCCACCCCTGCTGCTGCCACCGCTGCTGTGGCACCCATGGCACTGCCACCTCTGCTGTGACACTCATGGCACTGCCACCCTTGCTGCTGCCACCCCTGCTGCAGCATCCATGACACTGCCACCCCTGCTGCGGCACCCATGGCACTGCCACCCCTGCTGTGACACCCATGGCGCTGCCACCCCTGCTGCTGCCACCCCTGCTGCGGCACCCGTGGAGACACAGGTGTGCAGGGCGGGCGTGCAAAAAGGCGTGCCAGGGTGCCCAGCCGCGCCAGCATGTGCACGGTCACGCGAATGTGTGTAAGCAGTTGCGTGTGCGGCTGTGAGTGTGCAGGCGTGCAAACACACACGCACACTCCTGCAAACACACATGCACACTCGTGCAAACACACACGCACACTCGTGCAAACACACGCATGCTCGTGCACACTTGTGTGCTCGCGCAAACACATATGCACACCTGCACTCATGCAAGTGTGTGCATGCTGTTGTGCAAATACAGGTGTACATGCGGGCATCCACGCCCCCATGCACAGCCGTGCAAACGCAGAGGAACACGTGCACGCAGTCGTGCAAACACACGTGCACACTCATGCAAACCCACGCGCAAGCATGCACCAGCACTCACACGTGCTTGCACATGCATGCAAACACATGCACGCTCATGCAAGCGTACGTGCATACTCATGCACACTCGCACACTCGCACACTCATGCAAACACATATGCACACCTGCAGCCGTGCAACCACGTGCACATAGTCGTGCAAACACATGCAGTTGTGCAAGCACGGGGGTACACGCGGGCATACACGCGCACACGCACACAGTCACGCAAACACCCGCACACCCCCGCGCTTGTGCAAGCACGCACGCTCGCGCGCGCACACGCGCAGTCCTGCACACGTGCACACACGCATGTGCCCCCGCCGCCAGGGCAGGAAGATGGCCTCCTGCACGGACAACGTGACGGACGCCCGGCTGCCGGCGGGCGAGGGGGACCCTGCGCGGGTGGTGACGTCCTACGCCTGCCAGGCCATCCTGGTGCCCCCCGACGTCAGGGGCTACAAGACGGCCGTGTCCTCGCAGCCCGTCAGCCTGGCCGACCGCCTCGTGGGTGAGCTGTCACTCGGGGGGGTCCCGTCCCGTCCCCACCCCCCGTGGGTTGACCTTCGTCCTCGCCGTCCCCTCCCGTGGGACCCCGGTGTCACCGGGACACCCCGCTCTCGCCGCAGGCGTCACCGCCGCCTCCACGCTGGACGGCATCGTGTCCCCCCCTGAGCACTTTCCTCCCGGCCACCCCGACCTGCCCGACATTGTCTTCTTCTACAGGTGAGGGTGGGTGGCCCCGGGGGGGGTGACAAACCCCCGCAGGGACCCCGCTGTGTGTGTGTGTCCCCCCTCCCTGACCCTCCCGCGTCCCCCTCGCCAGGTCCAACGACGTGACGCAGCCCTGCAGCGGTGGCCGGGCCACCGCCATCCGCCTGCGCTGCGACCCGCTGCGCCCCGGCACCGGCACCCTGGCCGTGCCCAGGTAGGTGGGGACACGGTTGGGGACAGGGGTGGCTTTGGGGACGGGACGGGGCGGGGGGGGTACATCCTCACAGACCCCATGCACCCCTGCCCAGGGTGGCACCCCCGCCCAGGGTGGCACCCCCATCTCCCGCCCTGGTTGCAGGGCATGGGGTGCTTTGCTTTGGGGACACCGCCGTCCTGGTGTCCCTGACTCTGGGTTGTCACCGTTGGCCAGGGTGACGATGTGACCCTGGCCAACGGTGACAAGTCATCATGTGTGTGTGTGTGTGTGTGTCCCCCTCCCCAGCAAATGCCCCGAGGGCACCTGCGACGGCTGCACCTTCCACTTTCTCTGGGTGACAGGCGAGGCTTGTCCCCGCTGCTCCGCCGGCCACTACCGCCCCATCGTCGGCGCCTGCCTCGGTGGCATCCAGGTACCACGCAGCGGGCGGGACGCCACGGCGATGGGCATCGCCCCCCCTCCGCTGAACCCCTCACCCCCTTCCCCCTCCGTGTTCCCCCCCACCCCAGAGAACCACCTACGTCTGGCGAGAGCCCCGGCTGTGCCGCGGCGGGCAGAGCTTGCCGGCGCAGCAGGTGAGGGGCTGCCGGAGCGTGGATTTTTGGCTGAAGGTGGGAATCTCGGCCGGGACCTGCGCCGCCGTCTTGCTCGCCGCCCTCGCTGCTTATTTCTGGAAGAAGAACCAAAAGTGAGCGACGCCACCGGGGGAGGGGGGGGGGGGACACAAGGACATGGGGACGGCTCGTGAAGCGGTCGGTGCCACCGCCGCGCTCTGTCCCCAGGCTGGAGTATAAATACTCCAAGCTGGTGATGAACGCGGCGGCCAAGGAGAGCGAGCTGCCGGCGCCGGATAGCTGCGCCATCATGGAGGGGGAGGACGCCGAGGACGACCTGGTCTTCGCCACCAAGAAGTCGCTTTTTGGCAAAATCAAGTCCCTCACGTCCAAGGTAAGGGCTGGGGCAGGGGAGGGGGCGCAGCCCCGGAGCAGACACTGGTGAAGCCACCGGCTTGCGGCTGCTCCGTGACTCAGTTTCCCCACCCAGTGGGGGGGGGGCGGGCTGTGGGTTTGGCGGGGGGCTCAGCCCGCTGACGCCGGGGCTCGCCGCAGAGGACGCCGGATGGTTTCGACTCCGTCCCGCTGAAGACGTCGTCCGGCAGCACCGCCATGGAGCTGTGACGGGGCAGGGGGGGGGCCACGCGCCCAACCCCCCCCACCCCCCCAACGTGGCCTTAGGGACCCGCTTCGGACCGGAGCTTCGTTATGGCTTTTGTACGTCCCCATCCCCCCCCCAAACCGCCATGTGTCCCGTCCCCCCCCCGCCAGCCAAGCGCCGAAAAATGCCAAATACAGGTGTGGGGTTTGTATGACGGCTCCGTGTCCCCCCCGTGCCCCCCGGCTGGGCACAGGGACGCGGCACACGGGGGGCGAGGGGCAGGGGAGGGGAGTGTCGGGGTGCCGGTGGACCGTGCTCTGCCATGCCAGGCCATGCCGTGCCGTGCCGTGCTGGGCCAGGCCATGCCGTGCCGTGCTGGGCCAGCCCACGCCAGGCGATGCTGTGCCAGGCCAGGCCAGGACAGGCCAGGCAATTCCCTGCTGTGCCGTGCCGTGCCAGGCGAGGTGTGCCACAGCCCACCACCAGCCCCGTACCCGCCTCTCCCTGTCCGGGCTCCCTTGGCCACCAGCACAAATTGCCCAATTTGGGTGATTCTGCCCCAAAGCTGGTGCCCGATGCCGGGACGGCGTTTACCGTCACCACCATGGCGCCTGGGGCAGCACGTCCCCACGCAGCTGTGGGGCATCCTGGGGGTCCCCTGTGGCCTCAGTGCTAGAGCCCCTCATTCCCACAGACCCCCAGGGTCCCCCAGCTCAGGGGGTAGGGGCCGGTGCCAGCCCCCCCGGGACCCCCGGCCCTTTTTACACGGTTTTTACCACATTTTCTAGGTGGTGCCGGGGGATCCGCATGTCCCCGCAGCGCAATAAAGATGGATCTTTCTGTCTCCCGCCTGGCCCCGCCATCTCGGGGGGGGGCAGGGACGGGGTCCCCACATGGATAAGGGCACCCAGGAGCCCTCCGGGAGCCCCCCAGGGGGGCGGACAGTGGGGTCCAGCTCCCCGCCTGGGGATGCCAGGGGGCTGCCACCGCAGTGCGGGGGGGCGGCCGTCCCAACCCCGGCCTTCCCTACTGGGGACCATGTCCCGGGATATGTCCCCCCGCGGTGGGGGCCGGTGTTGGGGTGCCATGGGGAGCCACGGGGAGCTGTAGGGGTGCGCGGGGGGGGGGACGCTTGGGGACACCCAGGGCCCCCTGGGGCTGCTTGGGGGGGGGGGGTGTGCCGGGGAAGGGGGTGCTGAGGGGCCACCAGAGTACCCGGGGGTGGCCAGGGAGACAGAGGGACACCGGGGGGGGGCTCGGGGGGGCCCGAGCGGACACGCAGAGTCCCCGGGGACTCCCGGGGCCACCGAGGGATGCTCAGAGCGCCCCCCCCCCCCCCGCCCCCCCGTGCTCCACCCCGCGCATGCGCCAGGGGGCGCTGCTCCCCGCAGCACGCGCATCCCCCGCCGCTGCCGGCGCAGGCCGGCTCTCCGCGCATGCGCGGCTTTCTCGGCGCATGCGCGCTGTGGCGCGGCTGCCGCCGGGAGCTGACAGGAGCCGCCGCCGCCGCCGCCGCCGCCGCCGCCGCCGCCGCCGCCGCCGCCGCCGCCGCCGCCGCCGCCGCCATCATGGTGCTGGACCTGGACCTGTTCCGCGCCGACAAGGGCGGGGACCCCGCCATGGTGCGGGAGATGCAGCGCAAACGCTTCAAGGATCCGGCGCTGGTGGACGCGCTGGTGCGGGCCGACGGCGCCTGGCGGAGGTGTACGTGGGGCGGGGGGGCCGGGCCGGGCCGGGGGCTGGCGCCCCCCCCCTGGGCTGCGGGGTGGGGGGGGGGGTGGGGGGGCTGAGGGGACCTGGCACCCCCTAGGGCTGGGGGACCCCCCGGAGGGCTTGTCACAAAGACCCGCCGCCCCCCCCCCCCCCCCCCAGAGGGGACCCTGTGTCCCAGGCTGGGCGTGTCACCTCTTACACGCCGCCGGGGTGGGGGACCGCTCTCAGCCCCCCCAGCCTGGTGGCCTGTCCCCAGGTGATGCTTCTGCATCTCCCCTCCCCAGGGATGGGGGATCTCTTAAGGGAGCCTGTCTCCAAACGCCCTCACTGAGGCGGGGTGACCTTTGGGGGAATCCCTCACGCCCTCTTCCCCAGCCTGGGGGGAATCTCCTCGGGGGATCTTTCCCCCCTGGGACTGCGGGAGCCTGTGGGTGATCCCTGCGGGGGCCGGGGGCATGTCCCTGGTGGATCCCCCTCATTCCCTGGGGCTGGGGAGAGGTCCTCCCGGTTCATCCCCTCTTCCTTCCTCCCCAGACCTGGAGGCACATCCCTGATGCCCGTCCCCCTTAGCCTGCACGTGGATCCCCACGGGTGATCCAGCGCCAGCAGGGATCCGCAGGGAGACGCTCCCTACGCTGCCGCCCGAGCCGCACTGCTGCAGGATCTGGCCGGGCAGGACAGGGGGGTCCCACACGCTGCCACCCCCCACATGTGGAGATAAATCCATGCCTGGGCGGTTCGAGGGGGCAGGAGCAAAGGCCCCGTTGCCCCCAGCCCAGGTGGGAGGTGGGGCAGGGGGAGCTGCCATCCCAGTGGGAGCTGGGTGTGGTGGGAGGCGAGGAGGGGTGGGTGCCCGAGCCCTGCAGTTCCCATGGCGCCCAGGTCCCCCTTCGCCGCCGCCCCGGGATGAAAGAGGCGGCTTTGAACACCCTTTTAGCGCCGCTGCCTTGATGTGGATGAGCCCGGCCCTGCTTAATCACGCCCGGCGCGTCCCCTGGCTCCGTCCCGGCCCTCAGCACCGCTTTCATTTCATCCGAGGGCCTTTCATCCCTCAGGACCAGCCAGCTTTCCAGGCCAGCGGTGGGGGCTGTGCCCCAGCCCCCTCCCCGCGGGGCTCCAGCCTGTCCCGGCAGCAGTGGGTGCTGCGGAGGGGAGCGCTGGCGCGTAACTGGGAGGCGCAGGGCTGGCAGGACGCGCTGGAGAGCGCCCGGCTGATGCAATCCCCCGCCTGCCGGGGCCGTGGGGCTGGTGGGTGGCTGCCAGGGTGGTGTTGGCCGTGCCTTGTCCCCTGGCTCGTCACCCTTTTGCGTTCCCTGGCTCTGAATCGTCCCCCGTGGGTCTGATCCTGCCTGCAGGTGGGGGTGTCGCCTTGTTGGGGTGATCCCTGGCCTTGGAGTGTCTCTGGTGTGGGCTGCCCTGCCAGGAGGGGACGGCTGCATCCTGGGCTCTGCCCTTCCCAGCCCTGCTGTCACCACGGGGGACCTCCCCGCTCCCCTCATCCAGCACCCCAAATCTCATCGCTGTGGCCGCAGAGCCCTGGATCTGCTCAGCCCGCAGCGGCCTCAGCCCAGTGCGGGGGTCCTGGTGGGCCCGTGGCCCAGTTGCAGCGTGTTTGCTGCTCCCCACCTCTCTGCCCTGCATCGTGGCTGGCCCTACACCATCAAACTCTCCCCTGTCCTTCCGAAACGCCCCAGGCTGGTGGCGCTGGGCGTCCCTGGCGCTGCCGGCCCCAATCCTGCTCCCACCTCGGTGCCAGAGGGGGATCCCGGCCCCGCTGCCACTGGTGCAGCTGGCTGATGGCTCCTTCCCCTCCCCTTTCCAGGCAGGTTTCGTGCCGATAACCTGAACAAGCTGAAGAACCTCTGCAGCAAAACCATCGGGGACAAGATGAAGGTGAGGCCCGAGGGCCGGCAGTCCCGGCAGCGATTCACTGGCGGGATGTTACTAACGGGGCGTCTCCCCCAGGTCCCTGCTCCGCAGGTCTCTCCCTTGCATCATCAAGGAGTATTTTTCCCCTGAAACTTTACTCTTTAACCCTAGTGGGGTTTCTTTTTCCTCCTTTTACAGAAAAAAGAGCCCGTGGGGACGGACGAGTCCGTGCCGGAGAGCGTACAGAACCTCGACGAGCTCACGGCCGACATCCTGGGGGTGAGTCTGACCCCGTCTCCCCCCACTGCGCTGCTGGCCTGCCCAGTTTGTCCAGATCTTCGCCTGGAATTCCCTGAGTCGGTGGTGTGAGCTGCCCAGAGCCCCAGCACGGAGTGAGGGGGAGCTGCCTGCACCCCCTGCCAGGAGGATCGGAGGATCCTTGTCCCCCCTGTCCCGCCCAGCAGCAACCAGCTCCTGCTCCGTCTCCTTCATCTAAACATCCGCCTGGGGTGGCAGCTCGCCAGCCCGGGGCTCGTCCTGCGCTTCCCAGGCGGGGTCGAGCAGCCTCAATCCTTACGTCCCCTCTGCCAGGCCTTTCCTCCCTGCCCCGCTCCCCTTCCCAGCTCGTTAACCGCGATGGTTAACGAGCGTGGCGGCGGCTTTTGCTGCCGCGGGAGCTGGCTGCTCCCCCTCGGCCCCGCCAGGCGCTGCGTGATGCCGCCACTCAGGCCCTTTCAGAGCCCGACTTGTGTCGCCCTTTGTCCCCTCGGGCCGGCGTTCGGTGTGTCCAGCCCACGGTTCTGCTCCAAACGCCGCGAGGGGCGGTGCTGAACCGCGCTGGGCCGGCGGCCCCCTCTCCCCGGCGGGTTCTTCCCTTCCCCCCCCCCCCTCACCCGGGGTCCCTGCGCAGGCGCTGCAGGTGTCCCAGATCAAGAAAGTCCGTCTCCTCATCGACGACGCCATCCTCAAGTGCGACGCCGAGCGCGGGCGGCTGGAGGCCGAGCGTTTCGAGAGCCTGCGGGAGATCGGGAACCTCCTGCACCCCTCGGTGCCCATCAGCAACGACGAGGTAGGGGCGGGAGCGCGCCGGGGGCCGGCTGCGGCGCTTCGTCGAAGCCAAACAACGGCTGGCGAGTGCAGGGGGGGGGGGGTGGGGGGGGCGAGCGAGCGGCGGGGAGGTCCCCCCCCAACCCCGGGTCGGTGGGGGCGGGTGATTGAAATCTGCATGACAAGACAGCGGTTCCTGCTGGGAGCAGACAAAGAGCCGCTCAGACAACGCTGGGCACGGCCATTGTTGGGGGAATACATGGGAACCTGGCGTCCAGCCGCGGGGCTGGGGTCTCCCTCGGCTGCCTGCATTCAGCCGCAGGAATGGTTTGCTGGGGGAGCACAATCGGGCCGGGCCGGCTGCCAAGTGGCCGCACAATAAGCGCCCGGCTGGGCTCGGGACTGGGCTTCCAGGCTCTGTCGTCTGGGATCCCAAACTGGGCCCGGCGCGGTGACTGGTGTCGCCGCCGCTGCCGCCGCCCCAGGGAGCTGGGGCGATGGGCTCCCCCTCTCCGCCTTCGTGCAGGATGCGGACAACAAGGTGGAGCGGGTGTGGGGCGACTGCAGCTGCAGGAAGAAGTATTCCCACGTCGACCTGGTGGTGATGGTGGACGGTTACGAGGGGGAGAAGGGGGCCATCGTCGCGGGCAGCCGGGGCTACTTCCTGAAGGTGCGAGCGCAGACCCCCGCGGGGGCCTGGAAGGGGTCGGAGCCAGAGGGAGAGCTGGGGGGAACGGGGGGAAGGGGGGTCCTGGCTTCTCCTGCCCTGGGCCGAGCTCTCTGCAGCGGGGTGAGCTCACACCGAGCCGGCTCGTCGCGTGGGACCGACTCCGGCCTCGATGGTGCTGCCCCGGCAGCCTCCGGGCCCGTTCCGGCGTCCCCGCCGCGCTTTGGGGGGTGATGCTGAGCCTGGAGCTGGCGTGGGCTGGACGTGCTCCCAGACCTGCTGAGCCAGAAGGGATGGCCCAGCGGGGGGGGTGTGCGTGTGACAGGCGGTGGCTTCTTGTCCCCCAGGGTCCCCTGGTGTTCCTGGAGCAGGCCCTGATCCAGTACGCCCTGCAGAGCCTCCGCGCCAAGGGCTACACTCCCGTCTACACCCCCTTCTTCATGCGGAAGGAGGTGATGCAGGAGGTGGCCCAGCTCAGCCAGTTCGACGAGGAGCTCTACAAGGTGAGCGCCTCGACGCCCGCCGGGGCTCCCCGGCTCCCCGCCTGGCACCCGCCGGCCCCTCCGGGCACCGGCTTTCCGGCTGAGGTCCCCTCTGCCCGCGGCGAGACGTCTCGGGGGGGGAGTTGGTCTTCGGGGGGGAGTTGGTCTTCGCAGCTGAGGCGGTGGTTGTCATGGCGATGCGGTGATGGGGAGGTGGCTCGTCCCCAGCCTCGCCATCGGGGCCTTTGAACGAGGCCAAACGGCAGCTGCTCCCGTTCCCCAGCCGGCCCCTTCCCGCTCCCAGCGCCGGCCCTGGAAAGCCTCGGCTGCCTGCGCATCTGCCGGGGAGCCTCCGTCCCCGGAGAGGTGCAGGAGCAGCTGGGGACGGGGGACGGTGGCTCTCGCCCCCCCTCCAGGTGATCGGCAAAGGCAGCGAGAAGGCGGACGACAGCTCCATCGACGAGAAGTACCTGATCGCCACCTCGGAGCAGCCCATCGCCGCGCTGCACCGCGACGAGTGGCTGAAGCCGGAGGAGCTGCCCCTCCGGTACGCGGGGCTGTCGACCTGCTTCCGCCAGGAGGTGGGCTCGCACGGCCGCGACACCCGCGGCATCTTCCGCGTCCACCAGTTCGAGAAGGTGAGGGCGCGGCGGGGGGCGGGGGGCGGCGTTTTGGGAGGTTTAGGGGGAGCTGAATCCCGGCGCCGACGGTGGGGTTCCCTTCTTTTGTTTTTATTGCCAGATCGAGCAGTTCGTCTATGCTTCGCCCCACGACAACAAGTCGTGGGAGATGTTTGAGGAGATGATCGCCACGGCGGAGGAGTTCTACCAGTCCCTGGGCATCCCCTACCACATCGTCAACATCGTCTCGGGTAGGGGCTCCCTCGCCGCGGAGGGAGGAGAGCGGCCACCTCTGCCAGCGCCTCGGGTGTCACCGTGGCCCTGACCCACTTCCCGGCTCGGCTGCCTTTGTCCTTGGCTCGGCTTCCCCGTGGTGGTGTCTGTCCCCAGCCCTGGCGAGGGGGAGGAGGCGCCTCAGCCCTGGGGCGCCTGGAGGAAGGCCGTTTTCCTGCAGAGTCCTTTGCTTTGCACCCAGGACCCAGCGGGGGCACCTTGCTGCGCCACAGCTGTCCCTGCCAGAGGGATAGTGTGAGCGTCCCAGCTCCCCCTGGAAGCTCTCCCAGGAAAATTATCCCGTTTAAATGCCCTTTCCCAGCCTCCCCGCTGCGGAGCAGGAGCCCCCGGCCCTTCCGCAGTCACCTCGGTGGCTTCACGCCTCTCGCTCGTGGCGCTGCCCCCCTCCCCGTGACGGGCAGGTGGAGCAGGACCCCCCACCCCGCTCAGCGCTGCCCCCTCCCCCTCTCCCAGGCTCCCTCAACCACGCTGCCAGTAAGAAACTGGACCTGGAGGCCTGGTTCCCGGGTTCCGGCGCTTTCCGCGAGCTCGTGTCCTGCTCCAACTGCACCGACTACCAGGCGCGGCGCCTGCGCATCCGCTACGGCCAGACCAAGAAGATGATGGACAAGGTGAGGCCGAGCTGCTGGGCTGGGGTGAGAGGAGGAGGGGGGTTCCCGCTCGCCCCCTCCTCACCTTTGCCGTGTCCCACCCCCCCCCCCCGCCGTGTCCCCCCGCCGCAGGTGGAGTTCGTCCACATGCTCAACGCCACCATGTGTGCCACCACCCGCACCATCTGCGCCATCCTGGAGAACTACCAGACCGAGGAGGGCGTCCGCATCCCGGAGAAGCTCCGAGACTTCATGCCCCCAGGTAACACCCAGCACCCCTTCCCTTCCCCGGGGGACTGGGGGACGGGACTGGTTCCCAGTGCCCCCCTGCCCCACCGTGGTACCTGCTGTGTCCCCCCCCCCGCCCTGCCCAGACCTCCGGGAGCTGATCCCCTTCGTGAAGCCGGCGCCCATCGAGCAGGAGCTCTCCAAGAAGCAGAAGAAGCAGCAGGAGGGGGGCAAAAAGAAGGCGGGGGGGGGAAGCGAGCGGGTCCTGGAGGAGCAGATGCAGAACATGGGGGTCAACAGCGCCTGAGTCCTGTGTGTGTGTCCCACCCCCCGCCCCCCCCCGCACCCGCCGCTGCCACCGCAGGGACCTTGGGAGCCTCCTGACTCCTCCTGCCTTCATCCCCGCCTGGGCTGCGCCCATCGCCTTCGCTTCAGGGCCGGGCTGCGGCATCACCGCCCGGCCCCCCCCCCGCCTCCACGCCACGGAGCCCCCCCGCGCTCCCACGGGATGAAGGACTGATGCCAGCGGGGCTCCGGCCCCCCCATAGCTGTCCCCCCCCCCTTCCCTGCTGAGCGGGGCTGGGGACCCCCTGGCCCCTTCCCTGGGGGGGGGGGAAATGTCTCCTCCTGCCCTCCAATAAAGCCAAGAACTACTGAGCTGCGTGTCCCTGGGGGGGGAGGGGGGAACAAAGGGGGGGCGGGGGGGGCTCCAGCCCGGCGGGGGGGTCCTGGCTGCCTTTCACCCCCCCACCCCCCACCCCCGCCGGTCCCGCACAATGGCCCAGACAAAGGCTGCGCTCGCCCGAGCCCATTTGTAATTCAAAGAGGCGCCGGGGGCCCCCAACGCCTCGGCCCCAGCTGCCAGCCCGGACCCCCCCCCCGGGAGGGGGGGGGGGGGGGGGGCTGCGTGCCTCAGTTTCCCCAAGAGCCAGGGGTCCGGCTGTCAGCCCCGTGCTTGTGCGTGGGAAACCCCTGCCTGCACCCGTGGGGTGCTGGGGAGGGAACCCAGGCGTCGGGCGCCCCCCCGCCCCTCCCCGCCGCAGCGCCCCGATGAGCCGGTTGGGCTCGTCCTCGCCCCGTTCCCCCCCTTTGAAGGGCTCCGGTGCCGGCGGCCAGGGCGGGGAGAAGCCCCGGTGAGTCACCGGAGCCCCCGGGGCAGGTGCCGGGGGGGGTCCCCGGGTGGCTCCCCAGCACCCACCCTGGCTGTGGGTGCTCCCCACCCCCACCCCCACCCCCCCCCCCGTCTTCGCGCACCCATCCGACCCGTTCTGCTGCCGGGGCCCCCGGGCCGGGCTCTGCACCGTCCTGCCCAGCACCCACGCCCTGCGCCCGGCGCCGCCAGCCAGGATGGGTGCCAGGCGCGAGGGGGGGGGCTGCACCCACGGCCCCCACAGCGCCCCGTGGGGATACCCCCCCCCTCCTCCATACACAGTACTCCCCCCAGTCCTCCGTGCCTCCAGTCCGTTCCAGTGCCCCCAGTCCTCGCCGCCTCCCAGTTTATCCCCAGTCGCAATGGGGCCAGCGCAGACCTGCGGAGCGGCGTCGCGGCGGGGGGGGAGGACGGACACACGGGGGGGGGACACACACACACACGGGACGGCGACACGGACCCACGGACACGACGACCCCCGTGTGCTTGCGGGGGGGGGGGGTGTGGGGGGTGTGCGGGCGGGGCCGGTGCCGCCGGTGGAGCCCGGGGCGGAGGAGGAGCCGCGGGGGGGGGGGGTGGGTGCGGCGGCGCCTTTAAGCGCGGCGCAGGTCGGTGCAGCGGCCGGCCCCGCCCCGGCGGGCGCGCGCGGGCGGCGGGAGGGGCGCGGGCGGCGGCGCGGGGCGCAGCGGGCACCGGCGGCAGCGGCCGCACCGCGCCATGGGCGCTCCGCCCGCCCGCGGGGCCGCGCTGCTGCCGCCGCCGCTGCTGCTGCTGCTGCTGCTGCTGCTGCCGCTGCCCGCGCCGGGCCAGCCCCGCCGCCCGCCCCCGGGACCCGCCACCGGCACCGGCACCTGCTCGCCCGGAGAGCTCTTGCCGCTGCTTCAACCCCGCGGAGGCGCCGGGGACAGCGGCGGTGCCGGCGGCACCGGGGACAGCGGCGGAGCGCGGCCCTTCCCGAGCACCGGCGGTTTCAGCGGCACCGGGGACAGCGGCGGCGCCGGGCCCTTCGCGGCCGCGGGCGGCGCCGGGGGCGGCGGCGCTGGGAACGCAGCGGGTACCGGCGCTGGCGGCGGGGACAGAGGCATCGGCGGCGGGGACAGAAGCATCGGCGGCGGAGGGGGCCGAGGAGGCGGCGGCGGCACCGGGAGCCCCGGGGATAGCGGGGACACCAGAGGCAGCGGGAGCTCCGGGGGCGCCGAACGCCATGGAGGCACCGGGAGCACCGGGGACGCTGGAGGCACCGGCGGCTCTGGAGGCACTGGGAGCGCTGGAGGCACCGGGGATACCAGGAGCACCGGGGATGCTGGGGCCACCAACGTCCCCACGGACACTGGGAGCACCGGGGACGTGACGAGCACCAGGGGTGTTGGGCACACTGGGAACACTGGGGGCACCCAAGTTCCCGGGAACAACAGGGATATTGGACGCACTGGGGAGACTGGGAGGGTCCCCAGGGACACCAGGAAAGTCCCCGGGAACGCCAGAGATACTGGACGCACTGGGGAGACTGGGAAGGTCCCCAGGGACACCAGGAAAGTCCCTGGGAATGCCAGAGATACTGGACGCACTGGGGAGACTGGGAAGGTCCCCAGGGACACCACGAGCACCGGGGAGACGATGAACACTGGGGATGTTGGGGCCGCCCTGACCACGGGGGCCACCAGGAGCCCCGTGACCCGCAGCCGCTCCCGCCAGCGCCGCAGCCCCAACACGGCGCCGCAGTTCCAGCCCTCCAGCTACCAGGCCTCGGTGGCGGAGAACCGGCCGGCGGGGACGCCGGTGACGCAGGTGACGGCGGTGGACCCTGACGAGGGGGAGGCGGGCCGGCTGCGCTACGGCATGGCCGCCCTCTTCGACAGCCGCTCCGACGCCCTCTTCGCCGTGGACCCCGTCACCGGCGCCGTCACCACCGCCGCCCCCCTGGACCGCGAGAGCAAGAGCACCCACGTGTTCCGGGTGACGGCGGTGGACCACGGGACGCCCCGGCGCAGCGCCATGGCCACGTTGACGGTGACGGTGAGCGATGCCAACGACCACGACCCGACCTTCGAGCAGCCCGAGTACCGGGAGAGCGTGCGGGAGAACCTGGAGGTGGGCTACGAGGTGCTGACGGTGCGGGCCACCGACGGCGACGCCGGTCCCAACGCCAACGTCCTCTACCGCCTCCTCAACGCCGGCGGCGCCAACGAGGTCTTCGAGATCGATCCCCGCTCGGGCGTCATCCGCACCCGCGGCCCCGTGGACCGCGAGGCGGTGGAGGCCTTCGAGCTGTTGGTGGAGGCCACGGATCAGGGCCAGGAGCCGGGACCCCGCAGCGCCACGGCCACCGTCCGCATCGCCGTGGAGGACGACAACGACAACGCGCCGCAGTTCAGCGAGAAGCGTTACGTGGCGCAGGTCCCCGAGGACGTGGCGCCCAACTCGGCCGTGCTGCGGGTGACGGCCACCGACCGCGACAAGGGCAGCAACGCCCTGGTGCACTACAGCATCGTCAGCGGCAACACCCGCGGGCACTTCTACATCGACGCGCAGACGGGCGCGCTGGACGTGGTCAGCCCCTTGGACTACGAGGTCAGCAAGGAGTTCACCCTGCGGATCCGGGCGCAGGACGGCGGCCGCCCGCCCCTCTCCAACATCAGCGGCTTGGTCACCGTCCAGGTGTTGGACGTCAACGATAACGCCCCCATCTTTGTCAGCACGCCCTTCCAGGCCACCGTGCTGGAGAACGTCCCGGTGGGTTACTCTGTCATCCACGTTCAAGCCATCGACGCCGATTCGGGTGACAACGGCCGACTGGTCTACACCCTCCTGGAGACCGGCTCCGGCTTCCCCTTCGCCATCAACAACAGCACCGGGTGGATCGTGGTGGCCTCTGAGCTGGACCGGGAGGTGATGGACTTCTACAGCTTCGGGGTGGAGGCGCAGGACCAGGGTAACCCCCCCATGGCGTCGTCGGCCAGCGTCAGCGTCACCGTCCTGGACGTCAACGACAACAGCCCCGAATTCACGCAACGGGAGTACAGCGCCCGCCTGAACGAGGACGCGGCGGTGGGCACCAGCGTCCTCACCGTCTCCGCCGTCGACCGCGACGCCAACAGTGTCATCACCTACCAGATCTCCAGCGGCAACACCCGCAACCGCTTCTCCATCACCAGCCAGAGCGGCGGCGGGCTCATCTCCCTCGCCCTGCCCCTGGACTACAAGCTGGAGCGGCAGTACCTCCTCACCATCGCCGCCTCCGACGGCACCCGCCAGGACACGGCCCAGGTGGTCGTCAACGTCACCGACGCCAACACCCACCGACCCGTCTTCCAGAGCTCCCACTATACCGTCAACGTCAACGAGGACCGGCCGGTGGGCACCACGGTGGTGGTCATCAGCGCCACGGATGAGGACACGGGGGAGAACGCCCGCATCACCTACCTGATGGAGGACAGCATCCCCCAGTTCCGCATCGCCCCCGAGACGGGGGCCGTCACCACCCAGATGGAGCTGGACTACGAGGACCAGGTGTCCTACACCCTGGCCATCACGGCGCGTGACAACGGCATCCCACAGAAGTCCGACACCACCTACCTGGAGATCCTGGTGAGCGACGTCAACGACAACGCGCCCCAGTTCCTCCGTGACTCCTATCAGGGCTCCGTCTACGAGGACGTCCCCGCCTTCACCAGTGTCCTCCAGGTCTCTGCCACCGACCGTGACTCGGGGCTCAACGGCAGGGTCTTCTACACCTTCCAAGGGGGCGATGATGGGGACGGCGACTTCATCATCGAGTCCACCTCGGGCATCGTCCGCACCTTGCGCCGCCTGGACCGGGAGAACGTGCCGCTCTACTCCCTGAGGGCCTTCGCTGTCGATAAGGGGATCCCGGCCAAGCGGACGCCGGTGGAGATCCAAGTGACGGTGCTGGATGTCAACGACAACCCGCCCGTCTTCGAGCGGGACGAGTTCGACATCTTCGTGGAGGAGAACAGCCCCATCGGGCTGGTGGTGGCCCGGATCACGGCCACCGACCCCGACGAGGGCACCAACGCCCAAATTATGTACCAGATCGTGGAGGGCAACATCCCTGAGGTCTTCCAGCTGGATATCTTCTCTGGCGAGCTCACCGCCTTGGCCGACCTGGACTACGAGTCCAAGGCCGAGTACGTCATGGTGGTCCAAGCCACCTCGGCCCCCCTGGTCAGCCGGGCCACCGTCCACGTCCGCCTTCGCGACGCCAACGACAACAGCCCCCAACTCAAGAACTTTGAGATCCTCTTCAACAACTACATCACCAACCGCTCAGGCAGTTTCCCCGGGGGGGTCATCGGCCGCATTCCGGCCTACGACCCCGACGTCTCCGACAGCCTCACCTACGCCTTCGAGCAGGGCAACGAGCTCAACCTGGTGCTGCTGGACCCCCGCAGCGGGGACCTGCGCCTCAGCCCCGCCCTGGACAACAACCGCCCGCTGGAGGCCGTCATGAGGGTCTCCGTCTCGGGTAAGACCCCCGTGCTGGGGTGGGGTGGCTTGGAGGTCTGAGGTTTGGGGCTGAGTGGGTGACACCCCCCCCCTTTCTACGTGGTTCTGGAGGTGTTTTGGGGTCCCATCAGCCCATCTTCGCTGCCTCCTCCGGATTTGGGGGAGGGGTGATGGGGATGCTGTGCCCCTCCTGCCTCAGACATCCCAGCTGGAGGCAGTCGGGGTCCCCAGCACCCTATTTTGCTTCCCCAACCCTAGTCTCAGCCCTGGGGTGTCTGGGGGGGGTCCAATACCCAGTGCCTATTTGGGGGGGGGGGGCAGGACCCTGTAGCAGGGGTTGGGGGGGGCAGGACCCCATGTGTGTATTTGGGGGGGATCCTGACACCTTGGTATGTGTGTTTGGGGGGGGGGGGCAGGACCCACCATGTGTGTTTTGGCAGGGCACAGGGCCTGTATGTGCATTGGGGGGGGCAGAGCTTGGTGTGTGCATGGGGGGGGGGGGCCTGGTACCCTTATGTGCATGTCATGGAGGGCCCGATGGGTGAATTTTGGGGGGGGGGGGCAGGGTCCAGTGCAGTATTTGGGGGGGGGATCCTGGCCCCCTCAACACATGTTTCCAGAAGGCCCCAACGCTTGTATTTGGGGGGGAAGGGAAACTGAGTCACGGGCCATGTCGTGATGTCCCTTGTCCCCAGCCACGTGTCCCCCATCGCCCCCCGTACGCCTCCCCCCAGCCCCCCCCCGGGCTGAGGTCCCTGCACCAGCTGCACAAAGGAGGGGTGGGGGGCCCAGGGCACAAAGGGTGGGGGGCAGGGAGCCCCCCATGCCCGGGCTGTGCCCCCCCTCAGCACGGGGGCAGCCGGGAGGGGAACAAAGGGTCCGGCCATAGCTGGGCCCCCGCGGCCGCAGCCATGGCAACCCCCCCTCCGGCCACCGGCCACGGGCCACCGGGCAGCCCCGGCCCCCTGTCACCCCCCCCACATCCCCCCCAGCGTCACCCCCTTCTCCCTCCCCCCGGCCACCCCCCCACGCTCCCTCTGTCCATCTGTCCGCCCACCGCCCGCTCTCCATCTGTCCCACGTCCTGCTGCCCCTCGTCCCGGCTGGGAGGAGGAGGAGGAGGAGGAGGAGGAGGAGGAGGAGGAAGGTGGGTGCCCCAGTGCCGGGCAGAGCCTTTGCTCCACCTCACGTGCCCCCCAAGTGCTGCTGCTTGAATGGGCGCCCCATTGCCAGCGCTGTCCCCATCCCACGGTGGCCACCAGGAAGGGCGCCCCATAGCCAGCGCTGTCCCCATCCCACGGTGGCCAAGCAGGTCAGGCACCCCATAGCCACCCCCACCCCCATCCCACGGTGGCCAAGCAGGATGGGTGCCCCATAGTCACCACCGTCCCCATCCTGCCATGGCCACCAGGAAGGGCCCCCCCCATAGCCAGCACTGTCCCCATTCTGTGGTGGCCAAGCAGGTCAGGCACCCCATAGCCACTGCCACCCTCATCCCCATCCCACGGTGGCCAAGCAGGATGGGTGCCCCATAGCCATCACTGTCCCCATCCCACGGTGGCCACCAGGACGGGCACCCCATAGCCAGCGCTGTCCCCATCCCACGGTGGCCACCAGGATGGGCGCCCCATAGCCAGCACTGTCCCCATCCCGTGGTGGCCAAGCAGGTCAGGCACCCCATAGCCACCCCCACCCCCATCCCGCCACCCCCATCCCATGGTGGCCACCAGGGCGGGCACCCCATAGCCATCTCCACCCCCATCCCGCCACCCCCATCCCACGGTAGTCAAGCAGGATGGGTGCCCCATAGTCACCACTGTCCCCATCCTGTGGTGGCCACCAGGAAGGGCCCCCCATAGCCGTCACTGTCCCCATCCCACAGTGGCCACCAGGACGGGCACCCCATAGCCAGTACCAGCCCCATCCTGAAGCGGCTGGGCGGGATGGGCACCCCATCACCAGCGCTGTCCCCATCCCATGGTGGCCAAGCAGGACGGACGCCCCCTCACCACTGCCGGCCCCATCCCACGGTGGCCAAGCAGGATGGGCGCCCCATAGCCCCCACCAGCCCCCTCCTGAGGTGGCCAGCGCTGTCACTGACCCCTGTGTCCCACCTCCCCCCCCCCTCCCCCCCCGCAGATGGGGTCCACAGCGCGACGGCCCAGTGCACGCTGCGGGTGACGGTGATCACGGACGAGATGCTGAGCAACAGCATCACCCTGCGCTTGGCCGACATGTCCCAGGAGCGGTTCCTCTCCCCGCTGCTCAGCCGCTTCTTGGAGGGGGTGGCCGCCGTCCTGGCCACTCCCCGCCACCGCGTCGTCCTCTTCAACATCCAGACGGACACGGACGTGGGCACCGCCCGTATCCTCAACGTCAGCCTCTCGGTGCTGCTGCCCGCCTCGGGGCACGGCGCCCGCTTCTTCTCCTCCGAGGAGCTGCAGGAGCGGCTCTACCTCAACCGCTCGCTGCTGGCCGCCCTCTCGGCCCAGCGGGTCCTGCCCTTCGACGACAACATCTGCCTGCGCGAGCCCTGCGAGAACTACATGCGCTGCGTCTCCGTCCTCCAGTTCGACAGCTCCGCGCCCTTCCTCGCCTCCGACACCATCCTCTTCCGCCCCATCCACCCCGTCACCGGCCTGCGCTGCCGCTGCCCGCCCGGCTTCACCGGCGACTACTGCGAGACGGAGATCGACCTCTGTTACTCCAGCCCCTGCGGCAGCAACGGGCGGTGCCGGAGCCGCGAGGGCGGCTACACCTGCGAGTGCCACGAGGATTTCACCGGTGAGAGCCTGGCGCCTCCCTGCCTCGGCCGTCCCGGCTGTCACTTTGTCCCCCTCGGCCCTCCGGCGGTGATCCTGTCCTCTTGGTGTCCGTCCCTGTCGTGCCTTCAGCCAGCTCCACTTCATCTACCGCTTCCTGGCTGTCCCTCCATCATCCCTTCAGCTGGGTCCTCTTCAGCCCTCCGTCATCCATCTATCCATCCATCCATCCATCCATGCATCCTTCCATCCATCCATCCTCCATCATCCCTTCAACTGGGTGCTCTTCAGCCCTCCGTCATCCATTCATCCATCCATCCATCCGTCCATCCATCCATCCATCCATCCATCCATCCTCCGTCATCCCTTCAGCTGGGTCCTCTTCAGCCCTCTATCATCCATCCATCCATCCATCCATCCATCCTTCTATCCATCCATCCTTCCATCCATCCATCCATCCTCCCATCCCATCCTCTTGGTGTCCATCCCCATCACCCCTTCTTTCAGCTGCTCTTCATCAACCACTTCCTTGGCTGTCTCTCCATCATCCATCCCCATCATCCCTTCATCCCGCTCCTCTTCAGCCCTCCATCATCCATCCGTCCATCCTTTCCTCTCGTTGACCATCCCCATCATCCCTTCAACCAGCTCCCCCCGCATTTACCCCTTCTTCAGCTGTCCCTCCGTCATCCATCCCTGTCATCCCTGCTTCTTCCTCCTCCTCTTCAGCTGCCTGTCATCCATCCCTCCATCATCCTTCCCCCCAACATCCCTTCACCCCACCCCCCTCAGCCCTCCATCATCCACCTCTTCCTCAGCTCTCCATCGTCTGCCCCCATCACCCCTTCATCCCGCTCCCCTTTAGCCCTCCATGGTCTGTCCCTTCTAGTGTCCCTCCATCGTCCATCCCCATCATCTCGTTGTCCCACTCCAGTCCTCCATCATCCATCCCCATCCACCTTTCATCCCATTCCTCATCAGCCTTCCTCATCTGTCCCTTCTTCTGCTGGCCTTCCACCATCCATCGTGGTCATCCCTTCATCCTGCTCCCCTTCAGCCCTCCATCCTCCTCCTCAGCTGTCCATCTGCCAGCCATCCTCCATTGCCTGTCCCTCCTCGATCCCTCCATCCCTCCTCTCCTTTGTCTCCAACACCTTCATCTTCCTCCTCTGTTCCATCTCTCCGTCCTCCTCTCCCCACCCCACCCCTCTCCTTCCGCCCTCTCTCCCTAGTCCCCCTCCCTCACCCCCTCCCATGTCCCCTTGTGTCCCCCTCCCCGTCCTCCCATCACCCTCCATGTCTCGTCCCCTCTCCCTGTCCCCTCTGTCCCTCCACCCCAGTGAGGTCCTTGCAGGAGGTCGGTGGGGGGTAGAGGGGGACACTGCTGGGGGGGGGGGGCAGAGCCTTGGGGACACCCTGGGGCAGGGGAACACCCTGTCCCCATCGTGGTGGCCCAGCCATCTGCCCCCCACCACAACCTGAGGGGACACACTGCAGTGACTGGGAGACTGGTGGCACTGGGGACAGCCCTCACCCGCCCTGGGGACTCCTTGGCACCCCCAGCCCCCCCCCCCGGTTGGGGGGGTGTGCCAGCTGGTGGGGGAGGGGAGGGGGGGGGGGGCTTTGATTCGGTTGCCACGGCAACGGGAGGTGGTTGCCACGGTGATGGAGCTGGGGATAAAGCTGCTGCGGAGCTGATGGGGGGGTTGGTGGGAGAGGGGATCCCCACCCTCCCCCAGTTTGGGGGTGCCGGGGGTGCCTGGCACCCTGGGCATGGTGCTGGGTGCCAGCTGGGCCTCACGCAGGGGAACGCTGCGAGCTGAGCGCCCGGGGGGGCCGCTGCACCCCGGGGGTCTGCCGCAACGGGGGGACCTGCCTCAACCTGCTGGTGGGGGGGTTCCGCTGCCAGTGCCCCCCCGGGCACTACGAGAAGCCCTTCTGCACCATGAGCACCCGCAGCTTCCCCCCCCGCTCCTTCCTCACCTTCCGCGGCCTCCGCCAGCGCTTCCACTTCACCCTCGCCCTGACGTGAGCCCCGGGGGGGGGCGAGGGGGGCCCGTGGGCATCGGGGGATGGAGGGGGGAGGGGGTGAAGGGGAACCCACGGACATCCCCTGGGGTGGTGGGGTGTGGGGTGATGGGCATCCCATGGGCATTACCTGGGGTGAGGGGTGATGAGTATCCCATGGGCATTGGGTGGGGTGATGGGGTGTGGGGTGATGGGGGTCCCGTGGGCATCATTTGGGGTGTGGGGTGATGGGTGGTCCATGGGCATGAGCTGGGGTGATGGGGTGTGGGGTGGTGGGTGTCCCATGGGCATTGGGTGGGGTGTGGAGTGGTGGGTGCTCCGTGGGCATGAGCTGGGGTGTGGGGTGATGGGCACCCTCTTGGCGTCACCTGAGGTGATGGGGTGTGGGGTGATGGGGGTCCCATGGGCATCCTTTGGGGTGAGGGGTGATGGGTGCTCCGTTGGCATCACCTGGGGTGATGGGGTGTGGGGTGATGAGTATCCCATGGGCATTGGGTGGGGTGATGGGGTGTGGGGTGATGGGGGTCCCATGGGCATCCTTTGGGGTGTGGGGGGGGTGATGGGTGCCCCATGGGCATGAGACGGGGAGATGGGCGCCCTCTTGGCATCACCTGATGGGGTGACGGGTGCCCCATGGGCACAGGGTGGGGGCAATGGGGAGTGGGGTGACCCTTTGGCGTGGGGGCAGTGGGGTGGGGGACACCCCGTGGGGGCAGTGGGGCAGGGGGGGGACGGGTGCTAACGTATCCCAAGCTGACGGGGCGCGGGGCAGGCCGGAACGCTGCGGGGTGGCGGGGCACGCTTGGGGGGGGGCTGGGGGGGGGCGATGGGCAGAGCCTGGCACTCGCCCCCCTCGCCCCCAGGTTTGCCACCAAGGAGCGGGACGGGCTCCTGCTCTACAACGGGCGCTTCAACGAGAAGCACGACTTCGTGGCGCTGGAGATCGTGGGCGAGCAGGTCCAGCTCACCTTCTCGGCAGGTACCGGCACTGCCCGGCACCGCGGCCCCGGCAGCACACGCATCCTGGGTGTCACGTCCCTGGTGGCACATCGCGTGGGGGCACTGCATCCCGGGCATCTTGTCCCTGGCGCTGTGTCCTGGCACTGCATCCCGGCTCTCACATCCCGGGCACTGCCGGGCACTGCATCCTTGGTGTCACATCCCTGGCAGCGCACCCCGTGCATCCGTCCTGGGCACTGGATCCTGGCACTGCATCCCGTGCAGAGCGTCCCTGGCACTGTGTCCTGGCACTGCATCCCGTGTGTCACATCCCTGGCACCGGATCCCTGGCACTGCCTGGCACTGCATCTGATGCATCACGTCCCTTGCACTGGATCCTGGCGCTGCATCTCATGCAGAGCGTCCCCGGCACTGCCTGGCGCTTCCTGGCATTGCATCCCGGCTGTCACATCCCAGTGTCACATCCCGGGCACTGCCGGGCACTGCATCCCGGCTGTCACATCCCAGTGTCACATCCTGGGCACTGCCTGGCACTGCATCCCGGCTGTCACATCCCGGTGTCACATCCCGGGCACTGCCGGGCACTGCATCCCGGGCATAGCATTCTGGGCATCATCACGTCCCCGGCACTGCGTGCCGTGTGTCATGTCCCTGGCACTGCCTGGCACTGCCTGGCACAGCATCCCTGACCCGCATCGTGGGTAACACAGCCCTGGCACTGCATCCCGGGTGTCGCGTCCCTGGCACTGCATCCCACGCATGCATCCTGGGCACCGGATCCTGGCACTGCATCCCGTGCAGAGCATCCCTGGCACTGCCGGGCACTGCATCCCGGGCATCATGTCCCTGGCACTGTGTCCTGGCACTGCATCCCGGGTGTCACATCCCGGGCACTGCCTGGCACTGCATTCCGGGTGTCACATCCCTGGCACCGGATCCCTGGCACTGCCTGGCACTGCATCTGATGCATCACGTCCCTTGCACCGGATCCTGGCACTGCATCCCGTGCAGAGCATCCCTGGCACTGCTGGGCACTGCATCCCGGGCATCATGTCCCTGGCACTGTGTCCTGGCACTGCATCCCGGGTGTCACATCCCTGGCACTGCATCCCGGGCATCCCAGCCCTGACCCTGCGCCCCTGCCACCCCCCTCTCTCTGCTCCCCCCACCCCGTGCCCCCTCCCCGGGCCGTGCCCGCTGCCCAACCGCTGGTGCCCGCAGGTGAGACCACCACCACGGTGTCCCCCTTCGTGCCGGGGGGTGTCAGCGATGGGCAGTGGCACCGGGTCCAGCTCCATTACTACAACAAGGTGGGGGCACCGCGAGGGGGGCACGGGGAGGAGGGAGCAGGGTGAGATTTGGGGGGACAGAGAAAGAGGGGCTGGAGGGAGGGGGCTGAGGGCTGGAGGGGGCTGAGGGCTGGAGTGGGGGGGATTTGGGGGGAAAGGGGCTGGAGGGGAGCAGGGAGGGTATTTGGGGGGACAGAGAGGGATGGAGGGGAGTGGGGTGGGGGTTTTGGGGGGATGGAGAGAGAGGGGAGGGAGGGCTGGAGGGTGGGGGTTTGGGGGATGAGGGGAATGGGGTGCAGGTAGAAGGTGATGGAGAGGAGTGGGGTAGGGGTTTGAGGGGTTTGGGGGATGGTGGGATGGAGGGGAGCGGAGAGGGGGTTTGGGGGGATGGGGGGGGTTGAGGGACAGGGGGAGTGGTGGGGGGTTGGGGGGTGGAAGAAGAGGGGAGGGAGGGATGGAGGGGTTTTGGGGGGACAAGAAGAGGGGATGGAGGGGCAGGGTGGGGGTCTGGAGGGGAGAAGGGAGGGGGGTGAGGAGATGGAAGAAGAAGGGGCAAAGGGGAGCAGGGCGGGGATTTGGGGGGCCGAAAGGATGGGGGAGTGGGGGGGGCGGTTTGGGGGGCCTGGAAGGCAGCAGGGCAGGAGGGAAGAGGGAGGCTGAGGAGCGGGATGAAGGCTGCGGGGCCGGGGGCAGCAGGGGGTCCCACGGCTCCGGCGTTGCCCCCAGCCGGTGCTGGGGCGGTCGGGGCTGCCCCAGGGCCCCTCGGAGCAGAAGGTGGCCGTGGTGACAGTGGACGACTGCGACACCGGCATGGCCCTGCGCTTCGGCCCCGTCCTGGGCAACTACTCCTGCGCCGCCCAGGGCACCCAGTCCGGCAGCAAGAAGTAAGGGGGGGGTCCCTTGGGGTCCCCACGGGTGGGGAGATCCCTCAGGGGTCCCTTGGGGTCCCCACGGGTGGCAGGTCTCTTGGGATCCCCATGGGTAGGGTGGTGGGGTGGGGTTCCCCTTGGGTGAGGAGGTGTAGGGGGTTCCCTTGAGGTCCCCATGGGTGGGGGGTCCCTTGGGGGTCCCTTGGGATCCCCATGGGTGGGGACGTCCCTCGGGGTGCCCGTGGAGGGGAAATCCCTTGGGGTCCCTATGGGTGGGTGAGGGGCATCAGGCATCCCTTGAGGGTCCCCGTGGGTGAGGAGTCCATTGGGGGTACCTTGAGGTCCCCATGGGTAGGGTGGTGGGTGTCTCTTGGGGTCACCATGGGGGGGGAGATCCCTTGGGGTCCCCATGGGTGGGTGGGGGGCTTCAGATATCCCTTGAGGGTCTCCATGGGTGAGGGGTCTCTCGGGGTCCCCATGGGTGGCAGGTCTCTTGGGATCCCCATGGGTAGAGTGGTGGGGTGGGGGGTCTCTTGGAGGTGGTCCCATGGGTGGGGTGATCTTTTGGGGGTCCCTTGGGGTCCCCACGGGTGGCAGGTCTCTTGGGATCCCCTGGGTAGGGTAGTGGGGTGAGGAGTCTCTTGGGGTCCCCATGGGCGAGTGGGGGGGCATCAGGCATCCCTTGAAGGGGTCAGGAGTCCCTTGGCGTCCCTTGGGATCCCCATGAGTGGGGTGGTGGGGTGATGGTCTCTTGGGGTCCTGTGGGGTGCCCATGGGTCAGGAGTCCCTTGGGGGTCCCTTGGGGTCCCCACGGGTGGGATGATCCCTTGGGGGTTCCTTGGGATCCCCATGGGGTGGAGATCCCTTGGGGTCCCTATGGGTGGGTGGGGGGCATCAGGCATCCCTTGGGGGCCCCCATGGTTGAGGAGTCCCTTGGGGTCCCCATGGGTGGGGTGGTGGGGTGATGGTCTCTTGGGGTCCTGTGGGGTGCCCATGGGTCAGGAGTCCCTTGGGGGTCCCTTGGGGTCCCCACGGGTGGGATGATCCCTTGGGATCCCCATGGGGTGGAGATCCCTTGGGGTCCCTATGGGTGGGTGGGGGGCATCAGGCATCCCTTGGGGGCCCCCATGGTTGAGGAGTCCCTTGGGGTCCCTTGGGGTCCCCATGAGTGGGGTGGTGGGGTGATGGTCTCTTGGGGTCCCGTGGGGTCCCCATGGGTCAGGAGTCCCTTGGGGGTCCCGTGGGGTCCCCATGGGTGACGGCGGGTGCTGCAGGTCGCTGGATCTGACGGGGCCGCTGCTGCTGGGCGGGGTGCCCACCCTGCCCGAGAGCTTCCCCATCCGCAGCCGGCACTTCGTGGGGTGCATGCGGCACCTCCACATCGACCAGCGCCCCATCGACATGGCCGCCTTCATCGCCAACAACGGCACCCTGCCCGGTGCGGGGGCACGGGCCGGGCCTGGGGGGCTGTGTCCCCTGGGGTGGGGGGTGCCGGGGCTGTGGGGCTGGATGAGCCCGAGCCCCCCGGGGCATGGGGTGGGGGTATGGGGTTAGGGGGTGCCAGGGCTATGGGGCTGTCCCCCCTGGATGTGGGAGTGTGGGGGACATGGGGTTAGGGGGTGCCAGGGCTGTGGGGCTGGATGGAGGGGTCCAGGGGGATGGGAGGCTGTGTCCCCTGGGCGTGGGGACATGGAGTGGGGTTTGGGGTGCCAGAGCTGTGGGGCTGGTTGAGCCTGAGCCTCCCGGGGCATGGGGTGGGGGTATGGGGTGAGGGGGTGCCCCCTGGATGTGGGGGTGTGGGGGACATGGAGTTAGGGGGTGCCAGGGCTGTGGGCTGGATGGAGGGGTCCAGGGGGATGGGGGGCTGTGTCCCCTGGGTGTGGGGACAAGGCATCGGGGAGGTGGGAGTGCCAGGGCTGTGAGGCTGGATGAGTCTGAGCTCCCGGGGCATGGGGTGGGGGTATGGGGTTAGGGGGTGCCAGGGCTATGGGGCTGTGCCCCCTGGGTGTGGGGGTGTGGGGGACATGGGGTTAGGGGGTACCAGGGCTGTGGGGCTGGAGGGGTCCAGAGGGATGGGGGGCTGTGTCCCCTGGGCGTGGGGCCATGGGATTGGGGGGGTGCCAGGGCTGGAGGGCGATGAAGGGCACGTGGGGCTGGGGCAGTGCCTGGGGGTCTCTGGGCCCTCCTGGGGGGCTGGGACTGGGCCATATGGGGCCAGTGGGGTGCCAGGGTGTGGGGCTGGGTAGGGGTCTGGGGGTGGCACCGTGCCAGCACCATGGGGCTTGGGACACGGTGCCTGAGGGTCTGGGTGTCCCCCGTGGCAGGGGGGACACGGGGCTGGGGCACCCCACGCCGTGGGGCTGGCTTGGGGGGGGGGGGGACACACACGGGGACGAGCAGGGGTCCCGACTGATGGGCGGGGGGGGCGGTGCGACCCCCGTGCCCACCCCCCCACCTCCAGGCTGCCCTGCCAAGAAGACGCTGTGCGACGCCGGCACGTGCCACAACGGTGGCACTTGCGTCCACGAGTGGGACAGTTTCAGCTGCCGCTGCCCGCTGGGCTTCGGGGGCAAGACCTGCCAGGAAGGTACCGGGGTGGGGGACATGGGGACACCAAGGTGGGCATGGAGGGGGGGGGGGGGGGGGGTCAGCAGGCCCCCCTCACGGCCCGTCTGCCCGCAGAGATGGCGAGCCCGCAGCGGTTCCTGGGCAGCAGCCGGGTGTCCTGGAGCGGGCTGGCGCTGCCCGTCACCCTGCCCTGGCACCTGGCCCTCATGTTCCGCACCCGCCACCCCGGGGGGCTACTGCTGCGGGCCAGCGCTGGCCCCCGCGCCACCCTCACCCTCCAGGTCTGCCCCGTGGGGGGATGGGGCGGGGGGCATGGCGGGGAGGGGGGGGGGTATGGCCATGAGGGGGGGGGGATTGGCATGGGGGGAATTGGTGTAGTGGTTATTGCCCTGGGGGGGGTTATTGGCATAAGAGGTATTGCCCCGGGGGGGTATGGCCATGGGGGGGGGGGGTATTGGCATGGGGGGAATTGGTGTAGCGGTTATTGCCCCGGGGGGGGGGGTTATTGGCATAAGAGGTATTGCCCCGGGGGGGTTATGGCCATGGGGGAGGGGGATTGACATAAGGGGTATTGCCCCGGGGGTGGGGGGTTGGCATAAGAGGTATTGCCCTGGGGGGGGGCGGGGCTATGGCCATGGAGGGGGGGATTGGCATGGGGGGAATTGGTGTAGTGGTTATTGCCCTGGGGGGGGGGGTTATTGGCATAAGAGGTATTGCCCCGGGGGGTTATGGCCATGGGGGGGGGGTTGACATAAGGGGTATTGCCCCGGGGGTGGGGGGTTGGCATAAGAGGTATTGCCCCTGGGGGGGGGTTATTGGCATAAGAGATATTGCCCCTGGGGGGGCGGGGCTATGGCGGGGGGGGGGGGGGGATTGGCATGGGGGGAATTGGCGTAGCGGTTATTGCCCTGGGAGGGGGGGTTATTGGCATAAGAGGTATTGCCCCGGGGGGGTTATGGCCATGGGGGGGGGGGGATTGGCATGGGGGGGATTGGTGTAGTGGTTATTGCCCTAGGGGGGGGTTATGGCCATGGGGGGGGGGGGGATTGACATAAGGGGTATTGCCCCGGGGGTGGGGGGTTGGCATAAGAGGTATTACCCCTGGGGGGGGTTATTGGCATAAGAGATATTGCCCCGGGGGGGGGCGGGGCTATGGCCATGGGGGGGGGGGGGGGATTGGCATGGGGGGAATTGGTGTAGTGGTTATTGCCCTGGGGGGGGGTTATTGGCATAAAAGGTATTTCCCCGGGGGGTTATGGCCAGGGGGGGGGAGGATTGATATAAGGGGTATTGCCCCGGGGGGGGGGGGAGTGGTGTATTGGCATCGGGGTATTTCCCTGGGGGAGGTTATGGCCATGGGGGGGATTGGCATAAGGGGCATTGCCCCGGCGGGGGGGGGCATAGGGGTATTGCCCCGGGGGGATTATGGCCATGGGGGGTTATTGGCATAAGAAGTATTGCCCCGGGCTGGGGGGGTGTTTGACATAGGGGTGTTGCCCCGGGGGGGTTATGGCCGGGGGGGGATGATTGACATAAAGGGTATTGCCCCTGGGGGGGGCAGTTATTGGCATCGGGGTATTGGCACAAGGGGTGTTTCCCTGGGGGCAGTGCCAGGGTGGGTTATTGCCCTGGGGGGGGGGGGGTGTGTGTTATTGCCCTGGGGGGTTATTGGCATAAGAGGCAGTGCCCCGGGGGGGGGGGGGAGGGTACTGACATGGGGTGTATTACCCTGGGGGCAGTGCCAGGGGGGTGCCACCCTTGCGGGGGGGGCAGGTAACACCACTGTTCCACTGGGGACAGTGCTGAGTGGGGGGGGGGAGATGACCGAGGGCAGGGGCCAGTGCCAGGGCTGTCCCCCCCACCCCATCCCCGGGGTGCTGGAGGGTCACTGACGTGTGTGTGTGTGTGTCCCCCCCCCGGCAGCTGAGCGAGGGGCAGGCAGAGGCGGGCGTCTGGCAGGGGGGCACCCGCCTGGCCTGGCTGCGGCTGCCCAACGCCAAGGTCAACGACGGCGACTGGCACCACCTCCAGCTGGAGCTGCGGGGGGCCCCCGGCCGGGCCCCCCCCGCCACCCTCCTCCTCCTCGCCCTCGACTACGGCCGCCACCAGGTACCCCCGGCGGCGGGGGGAAACTGAGGCACAGGGCGGGCAGCCCGCTTCGCTCCCGCCGTGCGTGGCACCGTGGCACCCACGGGTGTCTCCGCGCCCGCAGGCGGTGGCCGACGTGGCCGGGGAGCTGCAGGGGCTGCGGCTGCGGACGCTGAGCGTGGGGGGGCTGGCGGGCGACGGTGGCACCGTGGAGCAGGGCTTCCGCGGCTGCCTGCAGGTACGGGGACACGGGCACGGCGGGGGGCGGGGGGGCACTGGGGCTGTGGGCCCAGGGGTGGTGGCAAAGGGGCGGTGGGGGGAGTACGGGCCTGGGGACGTGGTGGAGGGCGTGGGGGCATGGGCGTGGTGGTGGGGGCATGGGGCTTGGGGACATGGGCATAGGGCATGGGGACATGGGCATGGTGGGGGGGGCATGGGGCACAGGGACGTGGGCGTAGGGCTTGGGGACATGGGCACAGCAGTGTGGGGCGTGGGTACGGGCACAGGGACATGGGCATGGGGTTTGGGGACATGGCACAGGGCATGGGGACATGGGCATGGTGGTGGGGGCATGGGGCTTGGGGACATGGGCATAGGGCTTGGGGACATGGTGTAGGGCATGGGGACATGGGCACAGCAGTGTGGGGTATGGGTATGGGCACAGGGTTTGGGGACATGGCACAGGGCGTGGGGACATGGGCGTGGCAGTGGGGGCATGGGGCTTGGGGACATGGGCGTAGGGCTTGACATGGCACATGGCATGGGGACATGGGCATGGTGATGTGGAGGGATGGGTATGGGCACAGGGACACGGGCACAGGGTTTGGGGACATGGCACAGGGTGTGGGGACACGGGCATGGCGGTGGGGGACATGGGTATGGGCACGGGGACATGGGTGCAGGGCATGGTTAAGGACATGGGGACAGGGGCACAGGACACAAGGATGGGGACACTGAATGGGGACAGGGGCACAGGGACACGTGTATGGGTGTGTGGCGTGGGGGCGTGGGACATAACGGGCAGGGGACATCGGCTGCATGTGGGGACGTGGGGACGGGCACAAGGCACGGGGCCGTGGGGTATTTGGGCACAGGGGTGGTGGCAAAGGGGCAGGGGGCTACGGGGGTGCGGGGCGTGGGGACAACAGCGGGGGCCGTGGGCACAGGGCGTTGGGACACGGAGGGGACGGGGAGCGGGGACGCGGGGACAGGGAGGCGGGCACGGGGTGGGTTATGGGGTGGCACGGCCGGCGGGGGCGGGGGGATCCCGGGTTGCAGCGCGGGAAACTGAGGCACGGCGGCGGGGGGGGTGCCCAGCGGGGGGTGCCCAGCGGGGGGTGCCCGGCGGGGGGTGCCCGGCGGGGAGTGACCAGCGGCGGTGACGCAGGGCGTGCGCGTGGGCGAGACGGCGGCCAGCGCGGTGGCGCTGAGCGTGGCGCAGGCGGCGCGGGTGAACGTGGAGGGGGGCTGCGCCCTGCCCGACCCCTGCGACTCGGGGCCCTGCCCCCCCCACAGCTACTGCAGCGACGACTGGGACAGCTTCTCCTGCCGCTGTCACCCGGGTGAGCCGGGGACACCCCGCGCTGCCACACACACACACACCCCCCCCCCCCGCACACCCCCCCCCCCCCACACCCCCCCCCCCCCGCGGGACCGACCCCGCCCCCCGGCATTGCCACCCCCAGCATCGTCACCCCGGCACTGCCACCCCCGGCACTGCCACCCTGCTTGTCATTGTCCCCAGGGTGCTGCCACCCTCCTGTCATTGTCACTCGGGCACTGACAGCCCCCCCCCCCCCCCCCCGCAGCACAGCCCCCAAGGTTTGGTGACCCTCCCTGGGCGTTGCCACCCCTGCTGCTGTCCCCAGGGCACTGCCATCATCCCTGTCACTGTTGCCAGGGCACTGCCACCACCCCCTCCCCATCACTGTCACCTGGGTGCTGCCAACCTCCCTGGGTACTGCCACCCCCTTGTCACACTCCCCTGGGTACCACCACCTTTGCCACTGTCCCCAGGGCACCCCTTGGTCACTCCCCCACCACCATAGTCCCCAGGGCACTGCCACCCCCTTGTCACTCTCACCTGGGTGCTGCCAGCCTCCCTGAGCACTGCCACTGCCACTTCCTTGCCACTGTCCCCAGGGCACTGCCACCCTCCCTGGTCACTGCCACCCCTGTCGCTGTCCCCAGGGCACTGCCACCGTCCCTGTCACTGTCCCCAGGGCACTGCCACCATCCCTGGGCACTCCCGCCCCATCATTGTCACCAGGGCACTGTCACTCTCCCTGGGCACTACCCCGCTCGTCACTGTCCCTAGGGCACTGCCACCCTCCCTGGGCACTGCCACCCCTGTCACCATCACCAGGGCACTGCTACCCTCCCTGGGCCACCACCCCCCTTGTCACTGTCCCTAGAGCACTGCCACCCTCCCTGTCACTGTCACTTGAGCACTGCCCCCCTCCCTGGGTGCTGCCACCCCCTTGCCACGCCCCCCATGATACCGCCACCCTCCCCAGTGTCGTGTGTCCCCCCTCCCCCGATGTCCCCAACCGTGCCCGCCCTCGTGCCCAGGCTACTTCGGTGACAGCTGCGTCAGCGCTTGTGCCCTCAACCCCTGCCAGTCCCCGGCCACCTGTGCCCGCAGGCCGGGCGCGGCGCACGGTTACACGTGCGAGTGTCCCCAGGGCCACTTCGGGCCCTACTGCGAGCACAAGTGAGTGGCAGCGGGGGACGGGCACGCGCGAGTGCGACGGGGTGGGCGGGGTGGGCGTGCGAGGGGGCACGGTGGGTGTGCAAGGGGGCAGGGTGGGCACATGGAGGGCAGGGTGGGTGTGCGAGGGGCAGGGTGGGTGTGCGAGGGGGCAGGGTGGGTGTGCAAGGGGGCAAAGTGGGCACGTGGAGGGCAGGGTGGGTGTGCAAGGGGCAGGGTGGGTGTGCAAGTGCACAGTGGGCACATGGAGGGCAGGGTGGGCGTGCGAAGGGGCACAGTGGGCATGCAAGGGTGCAGGGTGGGTGTGCAAGGGTGCAAAGTGGGCACATGGAGGGCAGGGTGGGCGTGCAAGGGGGCAAAGTGGGCACATGGAGGGCAGGGTGGGTGTGCAAGGGTGCAGGGTGGATGTGCAAGAGTGCAGGGTGGGCACATGGAGGGCAGGATGGGTGTGCAAGGGGCAGGATGGGTGTGCAAGGGGCAGGGTGGGCACATGGGGGTAGGGTGGGTGTGCAAGGTGGGTGTGCAAGGGAGCAAAGTGGGCACATGGAGGGCAGGATGGGTGTGCAAGGGGCAGGGTGGGCACAGCGGCCTCATGAGTGTCATAGTGGGCATGGGACGGGCGCAGTGGGTGTGCAAGGGATGGGGGGCACATGGGGGGCACAGCGGGCATGCAAAGAGCACGACGCTCATGCAGGTGGCAGGGTGGGCGTGCAAGGGGCGGGGTGGCCACGCAAGGGACATGGTGGCCACGCAAGGGACATGGTGGGTGTGCAAGGGGCACGGCCGTGTGGGGGCCATGGTGGCCATGCAGGGGCCATGGTGGCCGTGCAAGGGGCGGGGTGGCCATGCAAGGGACATGGTGGCCACGCAGGGGACATGATGGGTGTGCAAGGGGCACAGCCGTGTGGGGGCCATGGCGGCCATGCAGGGGCCATGGTGGCCGTGCAAGGGGCGGGGTGGCCACGCAAGGGACATGGTGGCCACGCAGGGGACATGATGGGTGTGCAAGGGGCACGGCCGTCTGGGGGCCATGGTGGCCATGCAGGGCCCATGGTGGCCGTGCAAGGGGCGGGGTGGCGGTGCCAGGCGGTGCCACCCCGCGCCGTGTCCCCGGCAGGGAGGCGCAGCCGTGCCCCCGGGGGTGGTGGGGCCACCCCACCTGCGGCCCCTGCAGCTGCGACGTCACCAAGGGCTTCGACCCCGACTGCAACAAGACGACGGGCGAGTGTCGCTGCAAGGTGACCGTCCCCGTCCCCAGCGGGCACCCACCACCCCCCCCCCCAGCGCCCGCGGTGGCCCCGGGGGGCAGTGCCACCCCCGAACCCCCCCTGTGTCCCCCCCAGGAGAACCACTACCGGCCGGCGGGCAGCGACGCCTGCCTGCCCTGCGAGTGCTACCCCACGGGGTCCCTGTCCCGCCGCTGCGATGGCACCAGCGGGCAGTGTCCCTGCAAGGCCGGCGTCATCGGCCGCCACTGCGACCGCTGCGACAACCCCTTCGCCGAGGTGACGGCCAGCGGCTGCGAAGGTGGGTGACGGCCAGCGGGTGCTGCTGCCACCCTGGGTCACCCTGCTGGCACCCTGGGTGCTGGTGACCGGGTGCCACTTCTGCCACCCCGCTGGCACCCTGGGTCACCCTGGGTGCCACTGGCACCCTGCTGGCACCCTGGGTGCTGGTGATCAGGTGCCCCTGCTGTCACACTGCTGGCACCCTGGGTGCCACTGGCACCCTGCTGGCACCCTAGGTGCTGGTGACCAGGTGCCCCTGCTGTCACACTGCTGCCACCCTGGGTCGCCCTGGGTGCCACTGGCACCCTGCTGGCACCCTGGGTGCTGGTGACCGGGTGCCCCTGCTGTCACACTGCTGCCACCCTGGGTGCCACTGGCACCCTGCTGGCACCTTGCTGGCACCCTGGGTCACCCTGGGTGCCAGTGACCAGGTGCCCCTGCTGTCACACTGCTGCCACCCTGGGTCACCCTGGGTGCCACTGGCATCCTGCTGGCACCCTGGGTCACCCTGGGTGCCAGTGGCAGGGTGCACATCTGTCACCTGCTGCCACCCTGTGTGCCAGTGACTGGGTGACACTGCTGGCACCCATTGGCACCTGCTTTCACCCTGTGTCACCCTGGGTGCTGGTGACCGGGTGCCACTTCTGCCACCCTGCTATCACCCTGTGTCACCCTGGGTGCCACTGTCACCCTGCTGTCACCCTGTGTCACCCTGGGTGCCACTAACACCCTGCTGCCACCCTGCTGTTACCCTGTGTCACCCTGGGTGCCACTGTCACCCGGCTGCCACCCTGCTAGCACCCTGGATGCTGGTGACCGGGTGCCCCTGCTGTCACACTGCTGTCACCCTGGGTTTCCCTGGCTGCCACTGGCACCCTGCTGGCACCCTGGGTGCTGGTGACCAGGTGCCCCTGCTGTCACACTGCTGCCACCCTGGGTCACCCTGGGTGCCACTGGCATCCTGCTGGCACCCTACTGGCACCCTGGGTCACCCTGGGTGCCAGTGGCAGGGTGCACATCTGTCACCTGCTGCCACCCTGTGTGCCAGTGACTGGGTGACACTGCTGGCACCCGTTGGCACCTGCTTTCACCCTGTGTCACCCTGTGTGCCAGTGGCCAGATGCCACTTCTGTCACCCTGCTGTCACCCTGCTTTCACCCTGTGTGCCAGCGACTGGGTGCCACTGTCACCCTGCTGTCACCCTGTGTCACCCTGCTGTCACCCTGTGTACCGGTGACCGGGTGCCACTTCTGCCACCCTGCTGCCACCCTATGTCACCCTGTGTCACCCTGTGTCACCTGAGTGCCAGCAACCAAGTGCCACTGTTGTCACCCTACTGTCACCCTGTGTCACCCCTGCTTTCACCCTCCTTGCTGTCTGCCACCCTGCTGTCACCCTGGGTGCCAGCGACCGGGTGCCACTGCCATCACCCTGTCACTCTGTGCCACCCTGGGCGCCGGTCACTGGGTGTCCCTCCTGTCACCCTGGCGTGACGCGCTGCCTTGCCCCGCAGTCAACTACGACAGCTGTCCCCGTGCCATCGAGGCCAGCATCTGGTGGCCCCGCACCCGCTTCGGGCTGCCCGCCGCTGCCCCCTGCCCCAAGGGATCCACCGGTAGGTGGGGGGGGGGGGGGTGGGGGTGGGGACAGGGCGGGGGGTGGCACCGCGGTGGCACGGCAGGGATGGGGTCAGGGGGGGTGACGCCGTGGTGGCACCACTGAGATGGGTTTGGAGGGGGCACCGGGGTGGCACTGCTGGGGCAGGGCAGGGGGGGTGATGCGGTGGTGGCACCACTGGGCTGGAGCTGGGATGGGGTGATGCTGTGGTGGCATCGCTGGGATGGGGCTGAGAGGGGGTGACACCACGGTGGCACTGTTGGATGGGCTATAGGGGTGGGGACACCACAGTGGCACTACTGGAATGGGGTATAGGGGTGGGGACACAACAGTGGCTCCACTGGGATGGGGCTGGGGGGTGACATGGTGGTGGCAGAGCTGGGGTGGGGCTTGGGGGGGATGATGCGGTGGTGGCACTGCTGGGATGGAGCTGGAATGGGGTGACAGTGTGGTGGCATCACTGGGATGGGGCTGAGAGGGGGTGACACCGCGGTGGCACTGTTGGATGGGCTATAGGGGTGGTGACACTGCGGTGGCTCCACTGGGACAGGGCTTGGGGGGTGACATGGTGGTGGCAGAGCTGGGGTGGGGCTTGGGGGGAATGATGTGATGGTGACACTGCTGGGATGGTGCTGAGAGGGGGGGGGTGACAGCGTGGTGGCACTGCTGGATGGGCTATAGGTATGGTGACACCGCGGTGGCACTGCTGGGACAGAGCATAGTGGTGGCAGAGCCGGGACGGGCCACGGCAGGGGGGAGGTGACACCGCGGCGGCATTGCCGGCGTAGAGCTAGGGTCGGGGTGACCCGTCGGTGTCCCCGCCGGAGCGGGAGCAGCGCTGGCGACCCCGCGGCGTCACCGCCGGGTCCCCCTCCCCGCAGGCACGGCGGTGCGGCACTGCGACGAGCACAAGGGCTGGCTGCCCCCCAACCTCTTCAACTGCAGCTCCTTGGCCTTCGCTGCCCTCCGCGCCTGGGTGAGCCTCCATGGCGGGCGGGGACGGGGACCCACACACGCGTGGGACCGGGGCTGGTGACACACACCCCACACCCCACACCCCACACCCCACACCCCCCCCGCCGCCGAGGTGACCCCCAACGTGTGGCACCGGGCAGGCGGAGCGGTTGGCGCGCAACGAGTCGGCGCTGGACCCGGCGCAGTCGCGGCGCGTGGCCCTGCAGCTGCACGACGCCACGCGGCGCACCGCGGCCTACTTCGGCAGCGACCTGCGCCTGGCGTACCGGCTGGCCAGCCGCCTGCTCCAGCACGAGAGCGCCCAGCGCGGCTTCCGCCTCGCCGCCACCCAGGACGTCCACTTCACCGAGGTGCCGCCGGGCACCGGGGCGGGGGGCGCCCGCGGAGGGGGAAGGGGGGGTGTTGGGGGAGGGAGAAGGGGTGCCGGGGGCGGGGGGGGTGGGGGGTGATGGGCACCTGCGTGAGGTGTTGGTGGAGGAGGGCAGACGCTGGGGTGATGGGCAGCCATGTGGGGAGGGGGGTGTTGGTGCAGGAGACCAGACACCGAGGTGGTGGGCACCCGTGTGGGGAAGGGGGTGCTGGTGAAGGAGACCAGACGCTGGGGTGGTGGGCACTGGCGTGAGGTGTTGGTGGAGGAGGGAGGGCGCCAGGGTGGTGGGCAGCCGTGTGGGGAGGGGGGTGTTGGTGCAGGAGACCGGACACCGAGGTGGTGGGCACCCGTGTGGGGAAGGGGGTGCTGGTGAAGGAGACCAGGCGCTGGGGTGATGGGCACCCACATTGGAAGGGGGTTGTTGGTTCAAGAGATCAGATGCCAGGGTGGTGGGCACCCATGTGGGGAGAGGGGTGTTGGTGCAGCAGACGAGACGCTGGGGTGATGGGCACCTGCGTTGGTGGAGGAGGGAAGACACCAAGGTGATGGGCAGCCATGTGGGGAGGGGGGCGTTGGTGCGGGAGACCAGACACCTAGGTGGGGGGCACCCGTGTGGGGAAGGGGGTGCTGGTGAAGGAGACCAGGCACTGGGGTGGTGGGCACCCACATTGGAAGGGGGTTGTTGGTTCAAGAGATCAGATGCCAGGGTGGTGGGCACCCATGTGGGGAGAGGGGTGTTGGTGCAGGAGACCGGACACCTAGGTGGGGGGCACCCGTGTTGGAAGAGGGATGTTGGTTCAAGAGACCAGATGCCAGGGTGATGGGCACCCCTGTGGGGAAGGGGATGTTGGTGAAGGAGACCAGACGCTGGGGTGATGGGCACCTGCGTGAGGTGTTGGTGGAGGAGGGAAGACACCAAGGTGATGGGCTGAGGTGGGGGGCACCCACGTTGGAAGAGGGGTGTTGGTGCGGGAGGGCAGACACCAAGGTGATGGACACCCACATGGGGAAGGGGGTGCTGGTGAAGGAGACCAGACGCTGGGGTGGTGGGCACTGGCGTGAGGTGTTGGTGGAGGAGGGAAGGCGCCAGGGTGGTGGGCAGCCATGTGGGGAGGGGGTGTTGGTGAAGGAGACCAGACGCTGGGGTGATGGGCACCCACATTGGAAGGGGGGTGTTGGTTCAAGAGACCAGATGCCAGGGTGGTGGGCGCCCATGTGGCAAGGGGGGTGATTGTGCAGGAGACCAGACGCCAGGGTGGTGGACACCCATGTCAGGAGGGGGTGTCTTGGTGCAGGAGGGCAGACCCAAGGGTGGTGGGCATCCACGTGGGGAGGCAGGTGTTGGTGCGGGAGACCGGACACTGAGATGGGGGGCACCCATGTGGGGAAGGAGGTGTTGATGAAGGAGACCAGACGCCAGGGTGGTGGGCAGCCATGTGGGGAGGGGGGTTCTTGGTGCAGGAGACCAGACACAAGGGTGGTGGGCACCCATGTCAGGAGGGGGTGTGTTGGTGCAGGAGGGCAGACACGAGGGGGGGTGAGCACCCATGTGGGGAGGGGGGTGTTTGTTCAAGAGACCAGATGCCAGAGTGGTGGGCACCCACTTGGGGAAGGGGGTGTTGGTGAAGGAGAACAGACGCTGGGGTGATGGGCACCTGCATGAGGTGTTGGTGGAGGAGGGCAGACACAAGGGTGGTGGGCAGCCACGTGAGGAGCAGCGTGTTGGTGCAAGAGACCAGATGCCGGGGTGATGGGCACCCATGTGGGAAGGGGGTTGGTTGTGCAGGAGGCAGACGCGAGGGTGGTGGGCACCCACGTGGGGTGGCAGGTGTTGGTGCAGGAGACCAGATGCTGGGGTGTTGGGCACCCACCTGGGGAAGGGGGTGTTGGTGCAGGAGGCCAGATGCCAGGGCGATGGGCACCCACGTCAGGAGCGCAGGAGACTGGACACCGGGGTGATGGGCACCCGCATGGGTGCCAGGGCACCTCCTCCATGCCTTGAGCTGCAGGGGGGCCTGGGCTGGTGCAGGAGCTCCGATGCTGGGGTGACGGGCACCCTGGTGGGGGGGTTGGTGCGGGAGGCTGGAGGCCAGGGTGATGGGCACTCTTTCGTAAGGGGGGAGGTGCCTGCTGGGGCAGGGGCATGGCCAGGGCTGGCTGGCAGTGCCAGGGTGCCCCCCCCCCACCCCATGCCATGATGCACAGGGGAGCATGGGCTGGTGGAGGAGCCCAGATGCCAGGGTGATGGGCACACACACCCCCCCCCCCTTCAACTTGAGGCCCCCCCCAGAGCCTCGCAGGGAAGGGAGGGAGGGGAAAACCCCTGCCCGGATGCCAGGGTGACGGGCACCCGGCGGGTCCCGGCAGAACCTGCTGCGGGTGGGCAGCGCGCTACTGGACACCAGTAACAAGCGGCACTGGGAGCTGATCCAGCAGACGGAGGGGGGCACGGCCTGGCTGCTGAAGCACTTCGAGGACTACGCCAGCGCCCTGGCCCAGAACATGCCCCAGACCTACCTCAGCCCCTTCACCATCGTCACCCCCAACATCGGTGAGCGGGGACCCCCCGGGGGATGGGGACACGCGTGTGCCCAGGGGACACGTGTGCGCCTGGGAGACGTGTGCGTGCGAGGGAGCGTGTGTGCTCAGAGGACATGGCGTGTGCCCGAGGACGTGTGTACTGGGGACAGGGATGCACCCAGGGGACGTGTGTGTGCCCAAGGATATGTGCGTGCCTGAGGACATGCGTGTGCCTGGGGACATGGGCACGCGTGCACGTGGGGACATGCATGTGCCCAGGGACATGTGTGCCACCACGAACACATGTGTGCCTGGAGACAGGCGGTGCGCCCCTGGGGGCACGGGCATGTGTGTGCCCAGGGTCGTGGGTCCCTGTGTGCCAAGGGATGGGGACATGTGTGTGACCAGGGACATGCGTGTGACCAGGGACATGCGTGTGACCAGGCTTGTGGGCGTGTGTGTGCCTGGGGGATGTGTATGTGCCAGGGGACACGGGGCTGCATGTGCCCAGGGGACACACGTGTGCCCAGCACCATGGGCGCTTGTGTGTGTATGTGTGTGCACGGGGGCGCTGCCACGTGTGTGCCAGGGGGCACGTACCCAGGGACCTGCACCAGGGTCCGTGGGTGCCGGGGTCTGTGGGTGCCGGGGGTCTGTGGGTGCTGGGGTCAGTGGGTGCTGGGCACACGGGGTGCTGGGGTCCATGGGTGCTGGGGTCTGTGGGTGCCGGGGTCTGTGGGTGCTGGGGTCAGTGGGTGCTGGGGTCAGTGGGTGCTGGGCACACAGGGTGCTGGGGTCCATGGGTGCTGGGGTCCCTGTGTGCCAGGGTCTGTGGGTACTGGGGTCTGTGGGTGCTGGGGTCCATGGGTGCCAGGGTCTGTGGGTGCTGGGGTCTGTGGGTGCTGGGGTCCATGGGTGCCAGGGTCTGTGGGTACTGGGGTCTGTGGGTGCTGGGGTCCATGGGTGCCAGGGTCTGTGGGTGCTGGGGTCTGTGGGTGCTGGAGTCCCTGGGTGCCAGGCACACGGGGTGCCAGGCCCCCCGGGTGACACGGTGCCCCAGTGGTGTCGGTGGTGCGGCTGGACAAGGGCAGCTTCGCGGGTGCCCGGCTGCCGCGCTACGAGGCTCTGCGGGGGGAGAAGCCCCCCGACCTGGAGACCACCGTCATCCTGCCCGACAGCGTCTTCCGGCCCCCCGAGGGCAGGCGTGAGTCCCGGGGGGGGAATGGGGGGACGGGGGATGGGGGGGCTGGCACAGGCGGAGGAGGGGACGCTGGCACAGCCATGGGCTGGCAGGGCTGGGGACGCTGGCCCAGCTGGGGAGTGGGCGGGGTGATGGGGGACCCCAGCATGGCCGTGAGGCTGGCAGGGTTGGGGACCCCAGTGTGGGGCTGGCAGGATTGGGAGGGACCCTCGTTTGACCATGGGGCTGGCACAACTGGGGACCCTGGCATGGGGCTGGCAGGGCTGGGGACCCCAATGTGGCAGCGGGGCTTGCCAGGTCGGGGGGACCCTGGTACGGCCATGGGGCTGGCGGGGTTGGGGACCCTCGGGTGGGGCTGGCAGGGTTGGGGGGGGACTCTGGTATGGTCGTGGGGCTGGCGGGGTTGGGGACCCCAGGGTGGGGCTGGCAGGGTTGGGGGGGGACCCTGGTATGGCCGTGGGGCTGGCAGGGCTGGGGACACTGGTGTGGCCGTGGGGCTGGCGGAGCATCATGCCAGCCCCTCACCCACGCACCCCAGACCCCTCGGCTGGGCACGGGCAGCCACCCCAGGGTGCAGACGGGCAGGAGGAGGGAGGAGGAGGAAGATGCTGCAGAGGAGGAGGAGGAGGAGGATGAGGATGAGGAGGTGACCCTGGTGACCCGCCACAAGCGCCACCCGGCTCTGGGCGAGGGCCAGGCCATCGCCAGCGTCATCATCTACCGCACCCTGGCCGGGCTCCTGCCCCAGCAGTACGACAGCGACAAGCGCAGCCTCAGGTGACCGGGGGTGACAGGGACCAGGGGGTGACAGGGACCGGGGGTCAGCGGGGGCACGGGGGGGGGGCGCTGGGAGGGTGCCCATGGGGTGCTGGGAGATGAGGGGGTACCAGGGGGTGCTCATGGGGTGCTGGGAGATGGGGGGGGTACCAGGGGATGCTCATGGGGTGCTGGGAGATGGGGGGGTGCCAGGGGGTGTCCATGGGGTGCTGGGAGATGGAGGGCGCTGGAGGGGTGACAATGGGGTGCTGGGAGATGGGGGGTGCCCATGGGGTGCTGGGACATGAGGCGGTGCTGGGGTGAGGGTGCCCATGGGGTGCTGGGAGATGAGGGGTGCTGGAGGGGTGGCAATGGGGTGCTGGGACATGGGTGGGGTACCAGGGGGTTGCTCGTGGGGTGCTGGGAGATGGGGGGTGCTGGAGGGGGTGGCAATGGGGTGCTGGGACATGGGGGGGGTACCAGGGGGTTGCTCGTGGGGGTGCTGGGAGATGGGGGGTGCTGGAGGGGTGGCAATGGGGTGCTGGGACATGGGGGGGGTACCAGGGGGTTGCTCGTGGGGGTGCTGGGAGATGGGGGGGGTGCTGGGGAGGGTGCCCATGGGGTGCCAGGGCAAGGGAGGGCATCTGTGGGGTGGTGGGGCAATGGGGACAGGGGGTGTCCCCGGGGCATCCTCGGGAAAGGGGGTGCTGGGAGATGGGGGGTGCTGGAGGGGTGACAATGGGGTGCTGGAAGATGGGAGGGTGCTGGGAGGAGTGGCCATGGGGTGCTGGGAGATGGGCGGATGCCAGGGGGTGCCCGTGGGGTGCTGGGGAGGTGCCCATGGGGTGCCAGGGCAAGGGAGGGCATCTGTGGGGGTCGTGAGACAATGGGGGCAGGGGGTGCCCATGGGGTGCTGGGAGACGGGGGGGTACCAGGCGGTGCCTGTTGGGGTGCCGGGAGATGGGGGGGGTGCTGGGGGGGGTGCCCATGGGGTGCTAGGAGATGGGTGGATGCCAGGAGGTGCCCATGGGGTCCTGGGAGATGGGGGGGTGCCAGGCGGTGCCCGTTGGGGTGCTGGGAGATGGGGGGATGCCCGTGGGGTGCTGGGAGATGGGGGGGGGTGCCCGTGGGGTGCCAGGCCACAGCAGGGTGCTGGGAGGGGTGTCAGGAGGCCCGTGCCGGGCTGGGCCCCCTGACCCCGGCGCCCCCCAGGGTGCCC